>NW_028301625.1:5000000-7500000 GCF_987345545.1 Pholcus phalangioides | reverse complement strand
TCAAGACTTCTGCAGCTGTTGGCCTGACTTCGGGATTTTTCTGTAATAAAGATCTGATGAGATTACGCGCCGGTGGTGCTATATGGTCTGGTATGAAGTACATGCTGTTATTTATACGTGAATACGTCTCCTTCAGGGTCGTCGACTCGAACGGTGGTTGTCCAACAAGCAAGGCGTACCTGTAGGACAGAAATTACGGCGAATTTCTCTTCTATTAATTTGTATGAAAACACTATTAATATAAAAATATCATTAATATTAAGTTTTTAAAACGATTCCCCGCATTAATGATAATCCACGGTGTCAAAAACTTCTCGAATAAAGTTTAGGAACGCGTCAGAGGATAAACTAATCGCTTGTAACTTTAGCGGACATTTTTGGTGATGTTATTAATGCGATTTTGATGAGGGTGTTATCGTTAAACAGAAAACTATTACCATAAACAGGTTTGACGTGCAATGAGTAAATTTTCTGTAAATATAGTGAAGTTTGGGCAAGTTGAATCCCTCCAAAAAGATTCTTCTACTGAAATATTGTTTTTCTCCTGCAAATTGATGTAGTAGTTATCATAAATCATTCAAGAGAAGATTATTTAAGCGAACAAATAAAAATCAATAGCGTTTATCCCCCTTGATATAACATTCGTCCCCTGGAGGAGATTTCGTAATGCTTAACGGATATAATTGCGAATTCCCGTGAATTCAGTAGAGGTATAAGAATAATCGCAAGAGTAATTATCGATCTCTATGTCGAATATCTCACTTTATCTTCACAAAAATGCGATATTTAATGCCAAATTAATCAGCACAGTGCATCAGTAATGACAATAATGATCATATGTTTAGATGTTTAACTCGAACATTAATAAAGTTGTGCTTATTAGTTTTGTCGTTGTATTATTGTAATTCATGACTAGTGTGCAAGTTACAAGAATTTATCAATTATGTTAATCTCGGATGGTGGGATTCTCAAGTAGCGGTGCTAAAGAAAATCGTGTTTGAAAAGTGATTTTCCACACGTGTGAGTTAGAACATTAATCATTCCATTCAAGCGAATGATCTCGGAAGCATTTGCCGGATCATAAAATCTGTTAATTTATTGTCATCATAATCATCAGCACCCCTTCAGCACTGCCCGTATTCTGGGTACAATTAGCCAATGTGCTAATCCACGATGCTGAAAGATTTACAAGTCCCATGTGGAAGAGTCTTATTTCTTTTTACCGAATGAACGTGAAGGCAGCTTTATTGGTATTAAGAATAATCTGGAAACATAAACGAGAAATTTCTTCACAGCTAATAAGCAGTCTAAATAATAATATAAATAATTATTCTCACTCAGTTACTGAAGGGGCCAGAACTGGGGGGGGGGCAAGGGGGAAACTGGCCCGGGTGGCAAACTTTAGGGAGTGGCAGATTTTATTAAAGAACAAAAACACCGTTTTAAAGTCATTGAATTTTCGAAGTTGTATGGGCGGCAAAATTGTGTTTGCCCTCCCTCACAAAAATTCTACGACCTTGACTGAAGCCGCATAATAATGCAATTCAGAACAAGTGAACACGGCCGGTAAGAAGCTAATGTTGTGGCTGTATGTGGGAAAAAAATTCGATACCGATTCGAGAAAGAGCGTTGATGACATCTTTGGTATTTAGGCAATTATCTTTGATGAATCGCCTAGTAGACCGTTATCCTGGACATTTTCGGTGATTTGATTTTCCCAATTCCTATTCATATTTTGTCGAGACGACGGCAATTTCAATTTATTTATTTTTTATTAAATAGAAAAACTCTGCAGTGTCAAGAACTAATTCACGATTTTTGAAGACTTTATCTGCGCTCGAAAAGAATTTATCCTGTATTTAACGCTGACATGAACTTATCCTAAGGCATGCAACGAATTTTGGAAAGTATGCTAAACATACGAAGTTTTTAATTAAAAGGCTAATAAACAACCCCTTGACATCTCCGACTTCGTCTCGGGAGTTTTACATCATAAGTTCATCGTGAATATTTATTGCATCGCTATCCTAAACTGCTTAGAAACTCCTCAATGTGTTCAGCGCGTAATGCAATAGAATAGCAAACATTTTCTCGAGGAGCAGAAGACTGTAAACATGGCGATGGAAACAATGAGAATATGGCTATTGATTCTCTCTTGACTTCCGCAGAGACTGTTCCACAAACTTGACATATCACAACGGCCTCGGCCCCAGGAACGAAATAACCTAACCGAGACGTTACTTTGCATATTGAAATCGTTAGAGGACTCCATCGTGGAAAATGCGAAAATTCTGAGCAAACAGAGAATAAAGAGGTATGTAGACCATCTATTAATATACCAGATGAGGTGGGTACACAAATCCCGAATCGATATTTTTAGACCGTTAGAAAATTCGATTTCCAGTTTTAAGAGGAGGAAAAGCTCGTCTTCGTTGGTGAGATGAAGGCGATTACTTAGTCGATGTCTCTGGCATGAATTAATGGCGCCATAGTAAAATTATCAAGCTAGATCAATGAGCACTTCGGCTTTCATATATCCCTTCGAGAAAGCACTCAGCCCTCGTTAGCAGTCCATTTTCTGCTATTCCGATTGAAATACGACGCGTGATACGAATAAGATCAAAGTCAATCTTCCAGAAAGAGACAACGTAATCATTCGAGGAGAGCATATTAGTTACAACGAGTTAACTTGATTTGCACGCAAACATCATGATTACGGAGGAAAGACACAAGAGTAAACAGTTTTTTCTTTTTAGAGATTCGAGTTTTTACAAATGTCCAAGTCCATTGCCCCATTATTAACATGAAAACATTTTTCTCACATATAATTGCATTAAATATTGGATGACGTTGTGTTAAACGAGTTCTATGTTATCAAGTGCTCCTTTACACTTGTGAACGTTCAATTTTTTACCACATCTTTCTTCGATATAGCATCGTCTTCACGGAATTTTATCAGTTTTTGATTAAAAACAACTTTGTTGACAATCTTCTAGCTCCTCAAGGAAGCCATGTAACTCTACAAACTCTTACAGTTCTCAGTTTGAAAGACGTGGAATACAATTTCGAAATAACATCACGTATCCCCCGATGATAAAAGAGAGTAAGACCAAAACTAGCGTGGCTCTTATAAGGATTTCAGACTTCAACGTGATTGGATTTTTTTTTCTCAAATTTTATCTCATTCAACACCATGGAGACGGCGCCCGGACAGGTCAGCTGAAGTTGGTTTTTGTTGTCTTCAACTTCTAGGAAAGATCAAGAACCACTATTCACTAGTAATTCGGAAGCACGATAGGATCCCCACTTACACGTATGAAGCATCTCTTAGATATACCCATACACATGTTGTTATTTAGCTTCCCACATCTCTTTAAATTTTCAAATGTATGATATGCCGAAAAGTTGGGTTTTCATCATCTCGATTCGTGTGAGAGTAGTTTAAAGTAAGATCTAAACGAAGATAAGAACAATGGAACCCCGGTATAACGAACTTCGTTTTAAATAATTACTTGATTTAACCAATTTTTTTAGAAATCCCTGTACGTATATTTGTAGCCCCTTCGATTTAACGAATAAAGATGTCGGTTTTATCTGATTTATTAAATCGGGGTTCGACTGAATTAATATACCGAATGTCCCGTAAAGACTTCGTAAATTCTGTGGAACAGGAATCTTCCTTCCGAGTAGATAAAAACTGTTAAATAATCATACCTCTTTTTGATCATTAGTTTCCGAGTTAAACGCAAAACCAAATTTTTTGACGTCACATCCGAGAACACGCAGGAGCTTTTCAAAACAGGTTCTCTCTCCCTACGCAAGTTGATTGGAGGCGTGACAGTAGCAAGTGGTAGACGTTATCGATTGTTAGTAGGGTGACCATACACCCCGTATTTTTTGGGACAGTCCCGGTTTTTGACGTATTTTCAACGAAGCCAACTTGACTTGCATTCTTCAAATCAACGATTAAAATTATCTTCCCAACTCAGAAATTACATTGCGATAATTACGACTATACATAAGAATATTTATTTCATATATTTGTCTCATGTTTTTTCAATTCGCTGCAATTTGAAGTGGCGCTTCATTTCCCTCGATTAGCTACTTTTCTGTGATTGTAGCATGAGTTGGCAACTTTGCTCACTTTTGGCACCATTTTTTGCGATAACTGGCAATGTCCCGTATTTTCCCGTATTTCGAAGCCCGATTTCACGTATTTTTCTCGAGCAAATATGGTCAGCCTAATTGTTGGGACGCTGGTTCCAATTTTGTGCCTCGGATGTGACCATGCCCTTTCCCCCACAAGGATGGGACTGACAGGGTTCCAGCCCTTAACGATTTTCATCATTTTTTTGTTTCTTCCCGCTATAATTTCACTATAAAGGGACCCGTGAAAGTCTGGTCTGGGGGCTCTTCTCCAGGATGTGGGGGCCATGGATGTGACGTCATATATTTTTTTATGCCCATCACTCAAAAAGTGTCTTTAAGGTCATAGTAGTTCTTTGAAAATTTTTCATCGACTCTAAACGAGTTTCGCAGAGTTTATGTGGTCTTCACAGGATTCCCTGTAAGTTGCGGGGCAAATCTCTAGCATTTTCTATTCGATCAAATGGAAGAAAAATATCAAGTGTGCTCATGATGATAACCAATCACCAAAGGCGTGGGATCGAAATACGTTTACTGGAGTAGAGATTTTCGCTGAGCGAAGCTCGATTCTGTTTGGCTTATTTATCGAACGATCAACGCCATTGATATATATAGTACGTACATAAGAGAAATAGTTCGGCTTCAGATTCAGATAGAGCTGACTAGAGGATTATTTAAGGATTCTTATCAGTGATCTTTAAGAGCCGTTGTCACGTCATAATAGCCAGAAAATATGATCTCCCGTAACGCTCATGATGTATTATTATTATTCATAGAACTACAACGTATTCTTATTGCTTCAACTATTCAACAACGCATACTCTTTATCCCTAACCCATAATTTCAATATTTTATTACCTCATCAGTATAATTTCGTCATTAAAATCTCTCGTTTTCCTTCAATAGTTTTTAATCTTCCTATAAAAATTCAATTCTTGGTTAAAAAAGTTTTCAACATGCACAGATTTTTCATGAAGAAAAGAAAAACACGTTCATTTTTATTGGAAAAAAATTATTTTACGTTAAATAAAAAAAAACAAAAAAACAGTAATTATGTGAAAATTGTTGAAAAAAAGACAGAAATAATGGGCAGAATTAACCTTTTTTTATCGATAATTTTATCGAAAACCTTTTTTAAATAAAAGTAGTATAACATATTTTGAAGAAAATTTCTTCTTTTATGGAAAAAATAGAATTGGAAATTACCCACACATGATTTCATTTTCTATGGCAACCGATATTCTAAAACGATACTAACTTTGTGACTAGAAATCTCTTCGTGGCCACTTATTATGATATAAACCAGGTATCTCCAACCTGTTGGCTCACGAGCACCGTGTTGATAATTAATTTCCCCAAAGGTGCTCGATGCTTTTTACCCGTGAAGTACTTACCGATCGACATCCAAATTTAAAAAAAAAAAACGTACGTTCAAGAATTGACTTTAATCCTATTTAAGTTTGAGCATCTGACGGAGTTGCCATATGGGTACTCTTCTTCTGATAATGGGCGCTACTAAAAAAAACTAGAGGATACCTTTTATTAAAAACGATGAATCCTCCATTTCGGAAAATTACCATAGTACTATAATACTGTAGCAACTTGCAATACGTCACTTAATCTTCCAACGATGGAATGGTCTGATACTAATACAAGTACTTTAATGATAGTCATGCAATTAAGTCCTTTACAGTCCACTGGACTGCATGAATGAATGTGAAACATATTCAAGAACTCACCTTAGATGTTTTTTTGGATGAACAGAGTTATAGTTTGACCAGAAAAAGAAGTCCGTACTATAGGAGCGTACTTATAAAAAACAGAAAATACTGAACCTCTTTAACAAATTTCGATCATAAAAACCATCTATGAGTAACTCACCTGTGAAGTTCTGAACGATTGTTAGACAAAAGAAAACACTGCACAATCGTCTTTATACTATAATTTTTCCAGTTGAGCAGACATCGGCAGTCATCGTAGTTAGATGTCATGTTCCTGGATGTTCCTGGAGAGTTCGGTGAAGTTGATTCACAGTTCGTTGTTACAATTCTAGAGCATGTTGAGATACCTTGCGGTTGCTCATACGAGCATACAACTAATCTCCTTCTCGGGGTAGTGGATTTGCCGCAGGAGTCTCATTCTCATTGGCGATAGATCAGAATTGTTTTCGGTTCAGAAAGATGGAAAGGAAAACGAACATTCCCATTCGAGAGCCTGTTCCACCCTCGACGATTTAAACCAGTAACAAGAAGACTGGGCGAGTCACAAAGACAACCCACCAAGTTTCAATCGCGCCTATCCAATAGCGTCAGTCCCGTAAACGTCTAAAAATAGTGATACCCAGTGAACCTTCCATCCCATAATTATTTCGAAGAAAACAGCGTTCATTTTGGTCAAACACTCATCTATGCAGTCGAACATCTTTCGAAGATTCAAATTTACCGAAATTTTAAGCCGATCTGACAGCTGAACATGTCTCAAAGATTCGAAACACTAGTCTTTTCTCAATGCTGAACTCATAACTAGTCAAATAACGCAGGAAACCGGAATCCGCAACATTGTATATCGTATATTTTATTCGAACAAGTCACATTTCCTTTCGTGAAACGTTCGGAAGTGCAGAATATTATCCATTTCCTTGAGATATAAGTTTTTTATTATTATTATGACGATACCATCTATTTTCGGTACTACGAGTGGGAGTTATTTCACGCTGCTGTTATTTTTAGTTTCCTACCAGATATATCCTCATTCCACTATTGGAAAGCCTCTTTTTCGATTTTAGAACGTCACACAGGCGGAAGGTTGATATGGAAACAAATCCAAATAATATAATAAATTTCAAATATTTCGCCATTCATATCTAATTTATTAATGGATACACACGAGTCAAGTCTTATTGCTGTTTTACAACCGTTAACATGGAAATGAGATTTAGCATCAATTTTCCCCATAACGTTTC
The DNA here is from genome assembly GCF_987345545.1 of Pholcus phalangioides. Taxonomy (NCBI): domain Eukaryota; kingdom Metazoa; phylum Arthropoda; class Arachnida; order Araneae; family Pholcidae; genus Pholcus; species Pholcus phalangioides. The sequence continues at coordinate 7,492,892 of NW_028301625.1, read as the reverse complement.
ATTTTAAATTACGCATATCCGATATAAAAATGAATTTCAAATATATCAAATACGGTAACCAAATAATCGGAATAAAGATATTACTGAGAAACTCGTATAAAAATGGCGGTCCGGATAATACTTAAGGAAGAAAATGATTAAGGTATATATGCATGTGTTATATATATATATAATACAGGTCCTTCTGTGAATTTTGATTAAAATATTCTTTCTTCATCGATTCATAATAACCGTCTCAAGAGTCCTCGATGTCTTGGTGAGTGGGAGATTAAGTCGAAGACATATGTGTTCCATGTAACTAGACCCAAAGCAAAAAAGACGATTCTCAGGAAATGGCGACTGTCAGATTGAGAAAGATAAGAGAAAACTTTTATTTTTACTTATTTATTATTTTTTTTGTTCTCAGGTTTTGTAGCGTTTTCTCCATTTATCAGAGATTTTCATCAGTTAATACGAGAAGTGGCCATCACATCATCCTCTTTTGATGCGTTTTCTTCTCTCTTTCTCTCTCTCTATTTTCTTTTTATAATACTTTTTCCATCTCTTTTATTACGAGAGAGAGAGAACTTGGATGCATGGGCGTGGATGATCAGATTCATTTTCTCTTTCCCTCCACCACTAAAAGGTAATTTGTGTAAATGTTGGATATCACACAAGATAAGGAACTCACCAATCCAGTTAATATTCTAATGTACACTGACAGTGAACGAAATGAAACGCGGGAAATGGAAAATATAATGAGATTTATTATTCATTTCTAAAAGGACTTCATTTTGCTTTTACCATATATGCTAAATTTAACTCTTTAATTCTTCGATTTTATTTAATTATAGGTATCAATTATTTTTAATGTCATTTCCAATGAAAAGAAAAATTGGATTATATACTCACAAGATACAGCCCATGGACCAAACATCAGCAGGAAATCCGTGGCCTTGGACATTTAAAACTTCGGGTGCTATGTAATTTGGCGTGCCGCAAACAGTCCTGTAAATATAAATAAAAAAATCCCACAAATGATATTATAGCGTCGTTAGTACTCGGAAAAATCGATGTTATGAATGGAGAATAAATTAATCATGTATTGGATATCGAAAGAATAATGCATGTCTTTCGTTTCGAGATATTGATCGCATTAGTTTCCAAGAAGGTGACGGCGAGTTTTTTGTCTATTTTCACGCTTTGAACGTTTCCAGAAAAATATTGCTGTACGGAAATGTGGTGGTTAACATAAAATTCCAATTCGATTGGAAATATATTACCATCACGCCCACAGTAGACGACGATAAACACAACGATTACCTCTAGAATTTTATATTTTACAACATCAACTGACTCAACTTTTCATGAAATTTCAGTTGGATCACGACTCTTATTCTATTTCAATGGTATAATCTCTCGTTTTATACCAATTTATGTGAAACAAGTCGAGCGTAATATGTTTGAAGATCTTACTAAAGTTTCTAGTATACAATATATACTACTGTACATATGAATAATACATATCTTTTAGGAAGAGATTATTTTCAAAAAATAATATTTATGCATAAAAACCGAAGAAATTTCAAATCGTTTTTATTGAATATTAAAATTGGAATTATTATAGATAATAATATAGATTATTATAGATTACTAACAGGATTAACAACGCGTCTCTTATCATTTATTTATCAATTATTTTTTTTTAATGACACAATACATAAATTGAAAAATAATTTTCTGGTAGAAAAATCTGTCACGTCAATTTTCCTTCTCGAATATTTAACGTTAATCTAATTTTGAGATAATTTTCTTTAAAAAGTAAAACAAGGGCCAAATCAGCCGCTGATGAATTGGCAGGAATACAAATTGATCAACTTCTAGTGTGAATGGTGGCTCCAATATACAGGGTAATTCAGAATTCATGGGACAAACTTTAAGGGGTCACAGAACACGCCTAAACAAGCATTTTTCGTCGTGGAATATGCAGTCGAATATGAAAAGTTTAGGTGAAAACTCTGTAATAAAACACATTGGTGACAAATTAATGAAAACAAATTCCGCGAGGTAGTCCTCAAAGGTTTCAATGGCAATCGCGTATTCAGAAGATGGGCCAACAATAAGAAATCGAGAAAAAAGAGAGATAGATGACGTGATGGGCTCACCGTATCTAATTCATTTGAGCAGAAATGTAGTGTTTGATTAATTTCGAGTTTCCATGCAAAAATGGGCCGGTTTCATCATGTTGGAACCACATCTGCCCTCGGATTTGCTTACATTTTTGTTTTTATTGGCGCAAGGACCATCAAGGTTATGCTGCGCCAAACAATGATAAGTAGTACAATGTTTTATGGTACATTTTGCGTTACCCAGGTTGAACTACGAGGAAGCCTACTGCAATGTGACCCCTGCACCTTTGGATGGTTGACAGCACATAACGCAGTAAATCTGTTGGAAAAATGTATTTGCTACTGGTGAAGTGCTATATATTGTGCAATCTCTAAAAGTATCTCTAACGCCTTTGCTATTGTGATTCGACCACACATTCTATTGCACAAAAATTCTTGTTTAGGTATCATCTCTGTAAAGTTTTTCCTATGAATTTAGATTCACTCTGTATAACCCGTCACATAGTAGCCCAGTACAGTCAGAGGCGGATTTAACGGCGCGCGCCCGGGGCCCCGACTTCTAAAGGGCCCCGAAAAACCCAAACTTCATATTTTTCTCTAATTTAAGGAGCCCGATATTTCCTTTTGCGCCCGGGGCCTCGACTGACTTTAATCTGCCACTGAGTACAGTAACCTTAGTGCAAAAAGAAAGAAGTTTTCACATGTTTATATTGATCTATTTTTTTATGGCTTTTCTTATATTGAGTCAAAATGTTTACACGTGATTCAAAGATTTCAATTTTTGGCGACTTATTGCAATTGGCGTCAGAATACATCCCTGGTAAATAAACAGAACTGCTTCGTGTTTTTAACGTGTTAGACGAATGTTATCATTACCTCGTATACCGTTTTTCACGTAATATTACGTCCGCAGCCACATGGGGGGGGGGGGGACGTATGTTATTAACAATATCACAATATCAGCGGCATTCACGAAGCATCTCGCCTTCTTTTAAGGAGACGAGATACTTCGCATTTTTATTTTAGCATTGACATTTTTATTTTCGCACTCTTATTTTAGCATTGACAAGCAGAGATATTTCGTAAAATTGGTTCCTCAATGAAATAATGTGAATAAATGGAATAGCTTGTCTCTGGTGGTCGTGAATTCTGACACTAATGACATGTTTTAAAAGAAATACGTTGCTTATAATGGAAGGAATCGAGAAAGCATCCATATCTAGATGAGACAACCATAATCGTTTTTATTGACAGTGTACATTAATTATTAGTTTTTTCGCGATATAAGGTCTTATACTGAGTTGCTGTATTTTAGTTATATTTGACAACCATATTTTTTATGGGCATCTTTTTTAAGCCACCTCGTTGGGCGATTTGCCTGTTGCTGCCTTTGGTTTTGTATCGTTATTTGTATAAACACTTTTTCCTGCACCCCTTACTTTGTACCTGCTGAAAATTGAAAGAAAGCCTACTTCATTGAAAAGATACGGCAGTTAACAGGGGGTTCAGTGATTTCTGTTATGTCGCTGCCGAGTTGTGACGTCCAAGTAATCCTCTGAAGAAACTAAAAAAATAATCTCCGCTCTTCCAAAAGTTATGTTTTCTTCTTCATCAATGTAAAGCGTGGCGAAAAGACTTGAAAGCATCTTTTATACGAGTCTAATTAGGCCAGGATTACACAATAAGAGTTTAATAAAAGATCTCTCACAAAACTTTAAAAAAAAACAACCAATAAGCCTAGGTTACATTCGAGCGAATGTAACCAATGCGCTTATTGGTTGTGCATTTTTTAAGTTTTATAAAACTTGAAAAATGCTTTCAAAACTTTCATAAAACTTTTATAGTGTAATACCGGCTTTAGTATCAGAAAAAAGAACATGCTAATTTCATTAATTCCTGTTCAACACTTTTTTCCTGGTTTCCAAAATGTGAACTAAAATCATTGGTGACTTTTTGCCAGGGCAAAGCTGAAATACATTCCACTGAGAAACAGAGAACAAATTTCATAACCCAAAAATTTCGTATGGTAGCCAAATATCTGAATGCCTGAGAATCGAATGAGAAAATGAGCTGGAAAAACGAATTTATATGAAGACGGTTTTGGGGAAAAATTACTTGAAACATTTCCCAAAGTACCTCTGGCTTCTGAATACAATAGATAATGTGCTACAATCCTTTCATTTTAAATGCAAAAACAAAAAAAACCATACATTTTACAAACGGTAGAATAACGGCTTTTATTTTATACCTTTTTTTTGCATCAAGTTGCCTGACAGAGAGAATTCGTGAAAATTTCATTCCTTACGAAGGAAAGAAAATCTAATTTCCAAACTTCGCTGACAAGATTGTTTGAATAATTTATCAAGCAGTTCTATGACAAGTTGATTAATCATTGAAGACCGATTCTTCTTCTCCCTCATCTTTATTATACTCGCCGATAAATTAAAGGATTTGCTTAATTTGTCCCACGATTTGCTTGCAATTGACAACCTCCTGCCGTTCAAGGAGTTGAGATTGATGTTATTTAATTTGCATATCCATTAAGGATTGGACTAAAAACGGTATGCTGAATAAACACGCAAACGGTATTGCGTTTCAATTTCTGAGAACGAAAAGTTATATGAGATAAGTTTTAAAAAAAACCCTCTCATTCCTGTTTCTTTTGTGCAAATAGAGAGTGTTTGAATAAATACATTGGTATATGCCGGTTGGACCAATTTGCATCCTATGTACGAATTCGAGATATGTATATTGAATTTCAAGGAAACAGTTATTTTTCCGGATATTATGCTGAGGTGAGCTCGGAAAGGAAAACTCACGTCTCCGCCGGGACTCGAACCCAGGCCCTCTTGCATACCGGGCAAGCATGCTACCATCTACACCACTGGAGACACATGAATCTGCCTTCCTAATTTCACGCACTGTGTCGTGAGGCACTGAAGGACTTTTCTTTCCGAGCTCACCTCAGCATAATATCCGGAAAATAACTGTTTCCTTGATATCTCTGGCTGAGAAAGAAGCCATCAATATCTCTCGAAACCGTCTCACCCGGGGGTCATTTCCTGAAGTTAAGAGAGGCTACTAATGCCTCTACTTCAGAGCCTCACGACACAGTGCGTGAAATTAGGAAGGCCGATTCATGTGTCTCCAGCGGTGTAGATGGTAGCATGCTTCCCCGGTATGCAAGAGGGCCTGGGTTCGAGTCCCGGCGGAGACGTGATGACTTTTCTTTCCGAGCTCACCTCAGCATAATATCCGGAAAATAACTGTTTCCTTGATATCTCTGACTGAGCAAGAAGCCATCAATATCTCTATATTGAATTTGTTAGCATAAAATGTCGTAATTAGGAAACATACAAATGAAACGGTGGAGTTTAAAAGGGATAAGCAATTAAAATTACCCAAATGCCAAAACCTGGAAAAAAATGTTCGATGTTTTACGATTTTTGATAAGAATTCATTATACAGGAGTTATACATAAGATTATCAAACAGGAACATTATACAGGAGTTTTGTTTGCATATGGTCAATATATGATAGCGTCACCAATTCTAGTGAGTTTTCTTTTAATATACATGGTGGCCGGAAATTAAAAAATATTTTGAAAATTAATCAAATAATAGTTAGAATGATGCGGTTTTTATAGAAATGATTGGCATGAAACGAAACTATTATTAGAATAGTTTACATCTTCAACCACCAGATTGCATCACATTATACCAGTAGCTTGTGTAGCGCTCGAGTGATTCAGTGGTATGATGCTCGTCCACCACTATGAAGGCTACCGTCAGTCCGTGGGTTCGATTCCGGGGCAGAACATAGACAAAAAAATTCTTCCCCCACCGAATCTCAAGTGACAACTCGATCGGTATTAAATTGCTGTATGGCGATATAACCACAGTTGGTGTGCGGTAAAGTAGTAATAGCTTGTGTTTAAACTGCAAACTACGCCATACAGCGAATTACGTAAAAAAAGTTTGGCACTATCTTGTGGTTAGAAATAACTATTCTGTTGGTAAAGTTTTGTTTTTTTATTCATATCAAATCCTGCTTCATTACACATCACACTAATTTCTGTGAAACTACATTCCAAAATGTTCTTCCCTTTACGATCACCCTGTATTATACTGGTTCTCACTTCTGATCCTCGACGAAACGTTTCATCAGGGCCGGGGGGGGGGAAGCAGGTGGGCGGGCGGGCCTGGTGCATAGGCGTACCGAGTTCACCATTTAACTTTGTTTCTTTCGACATGGCAGAGCGCCAAATGTCGGTTCACCCCGGGTGTAAACGTATCTAGCTATAGCCCTGCATTTAATTATACGGATCCAGTTCACCAAATTAATGGATGCCTTTTTACCCACGTCGTCAAACAGCATGTCAAGTCTCTAAGTTTTTTCTCTATTTGGCGACAAATTTTGTGTTGTGTTTGATATTAACCAAATTGCTTCAATTCGCAGGAAGCTGGCGGAAACCCTGATTCAAGCATCATCATACCTTGGCGACAAAACAGAAGAGAAGTTGCATGTATTTGGCAACCCTCGACACTTTCGGTTTGTAACACATTTGACCCATTCCGGTTGTTCCGCATGAATCTTACCACTCGTTATAGATATCGTTTCCAAAAAAAAAGCAAAGTATTGATATTCCATAAATATCGATACTAATGCAGCAACAAGTAAACTGAAACTTATCTACAGCAAATATGCTATATAAATCTTTCTTTTTTACTATTTTTATATGTGGATCATCATCTGTCGGGACATGGGAGATAAATCTCACCACTCCACCTTTGAATGTATGTACGTATTACTGTGCTGTTCCTCACTACGGTTTCACTTTTCTCACGTAAGAGAATCGGAAATCAATATGGAAATGTAATATTCTTGAAGACTGCGTCAAGAACTCGCATAACTAAAAGGAGCAGCAGCAAACTTTGCCGCAGCGGTTGCTCTCGTTGCAAACGTGCCACGACGTGCTTGTGATTGAAGACCCGACCATTCTCTCTCTCTCTCTCAGTTCTTATGCTTTTTGCCTTATATTTTTATTTCGCCTCCGGAATTCGGATCGTATATCATCATACAATGTCCTCTTCCGCCGAGTAATTCCCACGAATAACTAAAAGACGATCCCACAGTTCGAGAAACGCGCAAAATAAAAGACAGGGTGCGTTATAAGGTGTCAGTTTGCCAATTATGGTTGCAATTTTTCATGTTCATCGCTACCTTGATCTTCATACCCTGTTTTTACCAAAAAAGAAAAAATTAGAAAATATTCTTCGGCTCTACGTATACATTCTTCGGTATACATGCAAGACAATGTCAACTTGGTCCATCACTTTCGAATTATTTCACTTCTGTTTGTTAACGCCTAACTTACTCCATTAACTCACCGAACATTCAAGCCATTAGACAGTATTATTTTTGGTCAGTTTTCAATGATTCATCAAAGAATGAATGACTGTTTTAGAGATGAGTTACATGCTGCTATGACGGTTATGTCTTGCTACAATAATCATCGGAACCAATTTGACAGAAATTATTATCAGAATTCAAGTCGAATCGATTGCTATAAAAAGGGTTGATGCTGTGACTGATTTAACAGAACACGTAATGACGGTTGACCGCGCTGACCAGTCAGTTACCACGCGACTGGTTGGTCTAAGCATCCGTACATATGACACTGAGTTTGACCAGTAATCGATCAAAGCGAAAAATAGAACTATACGGGGTGATTTTGAACTCGCGATATAAAAAAATTTGGTAGGGTGATAGAGAGCAGGCGAAAACTCTTTTGTCAAATAATGCATGGGTGCGAGGGATGCATTTAGGATGTAGAGCAAGGGTGCTCAACCTTTTAGGGAGTGCGGGTCACTTAAATGGCTTTTAAACGTGTCACGGGCCACTTATGTGATCTATAAATGTGCCACGGGGCCCTGAAATAATCTGGAACTGTGCCGCGGGTCACTTAAAGTCTGTAAGTTCGTCGCAGGCTGCTGAAATGATTCGTGAATGTGCAGCGGGTCACTTAAGGTCTGTGAATTCGTCGCGGGCTGCTCAAGTGATACTTAAATGTGCCGCGGACCACTTACTTGAAGTGAGAATGTGGCGCGGGAAACTTACGTGATTTGAAACAGTGGCCCAGGTCACTTAAATGATCTGTAAAGTGCCTCGGGTAAAACTTAATTGATCTGGAAATGCGTCGTGGACCACTTAAGTAATGTGGAACAGCACCGCAGGTCACTTGAATGATCTGGTAATGTGCCACTTGGTTCATTTTTACAAAATCAGGTTTGAGGCTGCGGGCCAAGGGGTGCGCATGTGTGATCTAGAGGCGTATTAGGGGTTGTTAGATTAGAGCAGGGGGTTCTCAACCTGTTCTCCATGGAGCACTAAGGGCTACGCGCCATTCAGAACCATAAAATAAAATAAATCATTAAATTTGATGAATAAATTTGAAAAAGCGGCTTACGGGGCTCCGCAATAGAAATTATAGACTAAAAAGGGCCACGAGTCAACAAATGTTGAGAACCACTGGATTAGAGTGTTATCAGTAGAAAACAACACGATAGAACTACGACAAATTCCTTATTTACATCATCCCTCAAAAATTCTTATTCATATCATACCTTAACCCGTTTACATGAAAGGCTTTTGGCAACAAATTTGAATGATGTTCAAGTATCAGTGATATATCTCAGAAACAGGTATCTTTGCTAACATTTAGGAAATAGAGGGAAAAAAAGTTGAACAGTTTAGCCACATTTCCCCTGTACGATAATAATTTTATTTCGCGATAGGCCGAAGCCCTTTTTGTTAATTATACAAGAACCCTTTCCCTGTATATATATGATAATAGATTTGTTTTACTCGTCAAACCGCAGCGAATGAGAAAAAAATATATAATTATGAGGTAAAGGAGAGAAAGTTTCTAATTCTCCAGTTTATAGGATTACCAATAAAGTGTCTCGATGAGGGAAAGAAGGAAGAGAGAGCTCGAACACACACATATCTTCTATCTATTCTAGATCGAGGTATCTCGCCCTTGTACGGGAAGAGGTTAGAGATACTGATTTTTTACATCTTATCTACAATGTGTTTTTTTTTCAGCAGTCTAACGTGCTGTTTTGGTGTTGGCATTCTTCAAAATCACATCTCACAACAAAAAAAGCACTGTAGAAAAACATTGTGAATAAATAATTTTAAGGAATTAAGAAAATAAGGAATTTGTTGCAATTCTTTTGAGTTGTTTTCACCTAATAGCACTTAAATAGGCTTGTAGAACTTAAACGCGTCATTAGCGCTATTTAAATTTTGTACCACGAGTTCTAAATCACCCCAGTACAATTAAAGTGATAATAATCAGTTAATGTTGCATCAAGAGGTGCATCACTTTTTTCGTGATGTGTCCAAATTACAAAAAAGTAAAGAAGCAAGAGAAGATACTAAGAAATAACTACGGTATTTATAAAAATCATCTTAAATGACGTGTTATTGTTGCCTCCTCATCTAACCCCCGTTATACTACCAAACACAATCTATTCGAAAAAACCAAATACATATCACGAATCCATTTTTCTTAAGGATATTTTTCTTTTATTTCATTTCCCTTGTAAGGGTTTAGTGTTTTTATAAGCAATTCAAAAACAAACCAAGAAAACACACAAAATCACTATTCTTAGGAAATATCTCTTCGGAACACTTTATGAATACCCCTCTCCCCGACAAAAAAAAAAAATGGATTTCGAAAGCTAAAATACAAAGAAGAAAAACAGACACATCTATTCTCCGAAATCGAAATTAAATTCAGGGATTCATAGCGTGGGTTTTACAGAAAATTGATCGAAAATGTTTTGTTTTGTATAAAAATCGATATATGTATATATTTATCACCGATTTCCAGGAAAGTGCTATTTATCTGAATTCATTCAGCGGTAATCATTTTTACTTTACTCATCAATTCGAAAATAGTGTTCCTAAAAATTGTGGAAAATACTTTCCCCGTTAATGTTTCTTTCTGCCTTTGAGGGACAAAGAAAAAGAGGCTTAATATAAGAGTCGTGGCCGTTCTCTCCATTGGGGAATGAATGACACCTCTCTTCCTATTTTTTTCATTTATATCATTCCTTTTCCGTTATTTTTCCTCGGGAATTATTTTTTTTGTCAATTTTTTGATTGGTTAATCCCATGTTGGAATGATGGGCGGGATAGCGGGAGGAAAAAGAAAATAATGACAACTCTGAGTTTGTTGGCAATAAAACAGGCTATGGTACCATCTTAGTCAAAAAAATCTCTTTAATCTTCGAAGAAAATAAAGGAAAAAGTGAAAGTACCATTCTGTGGTAATGATAAAATACCATCGACTAAAGTTCGGCCCATTTAGTTGCTTCATTTCGTCTCGTAGATTAAGGGTATATATTAGACGATTCTTCTTGTATTTATTTTCCTCCCATCATTCCCTTCTTTTGTGATTTTTCTTGTCTTTTCTGAAGTTTTCTTGTCCGATAACGAATTGGAAATCCAATTCCTGTATCGATTCGCAAAATTATAACAACAAAAACGTGTAAGCTAAATCGAAGTTATTCACCGATAAAACGGCATCAAAGCAGAAAACCTTGATTATGAAACGAGAAAAAAAAGGTAAAATAAAAACAAAATGAGATCAATACCGGATTTGTATTGATTATTCATATCTGGTTGGTGTTTATGTGTTATTAATTTGTTAGTGTGAAGCATTAGGATTGATAAAATAATACTTAACAGAAAAGATCGATTTTCAATTAATCGATCATGATTTACAAGGTGCGCATAAAGTAAGTTGGCTGATTTTCGAAGATTATTCTGCAGCAAGTAACAGCTGGATCGATACTGAAACCTGCACGCATACTTCTCAAAAAATTTTCCTAATGAAACAAAAAAAAGTTACTAGTCACCCGATAGAGGGCGATTTATTTTAGTGCGGTGTTAGTTCACATCCACATTGATTCTAGAATCTTACTTTTACGAATAAATCAATGTCAATGGGCTTCAGACATGTTCTGTGACTGTAACTTATTGGTACAGTATCCTAGTTGCAACAAAGACCGTGTCGCGATGCCAACTCTTTTGTGCAGATGGTGTCCCTCCTAATATTCGAAAATTCTTTAATGGTAACATTTCACCATGCTCGAATGATTAATCGCATGTTGCGAACGTTCTTCAGACTTTAAATCCATATTATTTTTGGTTGTTGGGATACCTCAAGGATGTCGTGTATCGTGGAATAATGACGAAATCGGCTGAACTAAAAAAAAGTGCATCGAGCTACGTGTGGGAAACATTGACGGGTGACTACTTTATCCAGTGATTGAGCACATTCAAGTGACACATTTATGGCTGAAAACATACTGATACTGCATAGTTCTTTGAAATGATACTGGAATGCGGAATAAATATGATTTTTATCAGTTTGTTTCTGCACGTTCGGCTGTAAAAGCTCTCTTGACCGGACAATTTTTGAAATTTACCATTGATTACAGAACCGTTGAGTGCATCCTTTCGATGGTGCGTGTGTGAATTTTGACACAAAAAAAGGTATCGATCCGATTATAGATTAAAGCAGCAAAATGCTCTGAATAAAAGGAGCATAACTGAACTTATACGCATATGTAGTTGTTTTTTTTTTTTTTTCTCTTCGTCGGGTTTGCGGTAATTCTGAGTCAAACTTCGGAAACTTTTCGCATCTTAAGATGATAGCTTCCATCTTGTGACTCAAGAGTGGATTGAAACTTCAACAAGGTGTCTCTAGGAGGAAGCTTTTATTTTTCACGCTTCATGGTTTTTCCAAGTCACGTATCTGGAGCGGTTCTTGAATGTACATGGTATGATTTTACGAAACCGCCACCACGAAGTGATGATCGAATCAAACCTAGGAAATCGTGTTAAGACTTGGGAAGATGTTCAAGAAGTGAGAACGTTTGGGAAAATCACAAAATTACGAAAAAAAGAAACACATGTTATGACAAAGCTGAAGACAGAACTTAAGCTTGAAGGGAAAAATTTCGATTATATTCATTCATGTACTTTTGTACAAAAAAGAGAAAGAGAAAAGAATTGAATACCCTTTCTCTCACCTAATTTCCCAAATGGGTTTTTCATGAGAAAAGCTTTCCTCCTCTTTTCTCTCATTTTCTTGAAACACCGAAAAAAGAATAAAATTGTCGAGTTTTTTAATGAACGTACCTTTCTTTTAAAAATCATAATTACTCAAAAGGACATAAAAGTTATGGCGTGCACAACACTCGTGCTTTTTTCTATTTCCTTTGTTCTTTAGTTCTTTTTCTTTAAACAATAGAATGTTTCAGTTTCTTATCTTTTGAAAATGAATATATTTTTGGAAAGTTGTAGGTCGGCTGCATTGCAAATAAACTAGCTTCAATCAACCTTGTCTGACCTTCGTACCCTTTATCATAAACCTTTCCTAAACAGTTTTTCAAACACGAGGTTGCGAATCTCATCGTCCGTTTTATTGGAATGAACACAACCAAAAACGGTGTGAAAGTTACCAATTTAATCTGGTCACGCACGACGTTTGACTTCTTCACCGGAAGAGACGTACATTGCAAGGAGGAACTTGTACATGCCAATCTTTGAATCCAATAATGTCTCGGTTCATTAAGATCGAACGAGTCGCGACGAGAAATGTTCTAGAATGACAGATCCGAAACAACTGGTCACTTGGGATCGTAGCGTTTCTTTTTTAAACTTCAAGGAAACATTCGGCAAACAACGCCTGCGGTTTACATTAACGTTTCCGATTTCTGGCAGCAGCCGATTACTCTCGCGAGAGAGTTGTTACGTGTTTTTTGCACACATTTTTCCAAAATTACCCACGATCACTTGACGTAGCTGAATGCAAACATCCGTTACTACCACCAGGGCAGTTGCGAACACAAAAAGGAAGTCGTTAGTCATTGCATCTGGTGTTCCAACGGCAAACGCATTTATGGTCATGGAGCAGCGAATCTTTCAAAATTGATGGAAGGCTTGCAATTCGTTCACCACGTGTAAAAAGAGCGTGAAAAGATTTATCGGGAGAGGAAAAGTTTACAGACATGTTCACAAGTACAGCTGCCATCTCTCGTAGCGAGAATTCCTATCTATATTGAAAGTTTATTTTCCTCTTTCACCCCTTCTGAAAATATTCTTTCACTCTTCCACGCTCAACAATACAAGTATTTTAACTCTTTCTCGAACACTTTACTTAGGTTATTACGACATTCCGGTACTCGAACATTGTACATTGCTGATTTTAAAGTCCCGAGATATTTAGTAAATACTCAAGTATGAATGCAACGATTTATAATATGATACAATAATGAACAAATCCACAACATTAGCCTATTGAACGAGACGTCAATAAGGGACAGTAAAGGTGCTCAACCTTTAGAAGAGTGTGGGTCATTTCACTGGCGTGAAAACGTGCCGCGGGTTACTCAAGTGATCTGGAAATACGCCGCGGGTCACTTGAGTCATGTGGAAATGTGACGTAGGCTGTCTGAGCGATGTGGAACTGTACCGCAGGTCCCTCGAGTGATCTGTAAATGTGCGGCGTAATTAATTTTTTTTATAAAATTAAGTTTGAGGTCACAGGCTATATCAGATGACTCCGAGGGCTACGTTTACCCCACGGGCTATGTGTTCAGCATGTATAACCTATGTATTCATATGTTTAAACTATGACCAACATAAATGATGAATGTTTGAAACGGGTATACGATCTTTTTCGAGTATAGAGTCGGGTACATTAGCACTCTTAGTACTTTAATCCCTTTCCGACTCAGTGTGCCCGGTCTGGGCACACCAAAAAACTTCCTTTTTAAACACTGAAAATAAACGATAAATTAAATGAAAATAAGTTTGGGGATTACTTTGAACTTTCTTTAACAACACTAGATAACAGCACCCACAAGCCGATCCATACTTTTGGCCTGTGTTTTTTTTTTTTTTTGAAAACCCTTATTTTTCAAAGAAATGGATTCAAATTTCAGTTGTTTTTTTTTGCATATAAAAAGGATTTCTGAAAAAAAATGTTCGTGTTATTTTGTTGGCTGTACATAATAATTCTGTAATAAATTTAACTTTTTACATTGAAAACTTGCCTAAAATCGAGTCCCGAATTCAAGGTGTTCCCTGTTTGGGCACACTAACAAAATTAAAACGGTAAGTGCACAACTTTTATAAAATTATACCTGCTAGGCCTGAATGGACTGCCTACAATTTTTTTTTTTTTTTTTGAAATTCCAATTTTAAAGGGTAGCGTGCTGGAAAGGGTTAAAAAGCACCACGACGCGTACTTGAACTGTCATCGACACGCAATTTCGAACCAGACTCTGCTGCAGGAATATCTAAAGGTGTTATGAAGTCTTCTATTCTTTGGCTTGAAGGCGGGTAGAACAGAAAAGAAAAGGGGGCTGAAGAAATGAGAGGATCAGAACGAGACACTTTCTGTCATACTGAGGATGAAACGGGGTACCTAGCCGCAAATTTTAGGGCGGAGGAGGGGGTTGTTTTCAATTTTTCCTTTGGGGGGACAACACTGGTATCTAAAGTTTGGGGAGGATTAAATATTCCAGAAAAATTTCAAGTTACTAGCTTTCAAAGAGCATTTTAAATTAACAGAAATCGATTACAACAACATATAAAGATATTTTTTTACAAAAAAGTTTGCCTCTGATGTTTATTTATAACCATCCCGTCCTATTGTTTCTCCTGACATTTTCGAGAAAAACAAATCTAGCCAAAGCGAACAACAAACCCGGAAAATTGTAAAAATATAACGCATTCCCTCATCGTTAATTTTAAAGCCGTGGTCTACACACACACGCGCGTGCTTGATCATTTGATCATTTTTGTAGCACCACGGTAATTTTTCTGCACACGAGGGCTAATTAGACCGGGACCTACAATTTATTGCCGATTCCGAACGGCAGGCTTGTTTTTTATACTCATCGAGAGGTTGGTGCGCTAACCCCTCGAGGGGGGACTCCCTGCGGTAGCAATTTTTTGCTGCGGTCAAGTCGCCGTTTTTTGTTGTACCCCTGTGTCAGGAAAGTTTTCTGACAAGGACGAACCTAGTATCGAACTCGCGACACATCTGAACATCCTTTGGTACTTTAGTCGAGTATCTTATCGACCTCGGCTACCGCGCCCCAAGAAGTCAGACTTTGTGTATTGTTAGCCCTTGTTGTTGAACAACAAATCAAAAAATCAAACACATCAAAAAGTTTGAAAATATAATTCTGGCGTAATTTCGGCACACTATGGATGTTGTTTTTTCGATCTTCACTTCTGGTTCGAACTTCCATGCTAACACGCTATCTGCTGAGCAACGTGTAAAGAAATATGGAGCCGTTCCTGAAGATAAACAAAGGTTTTATGAGAGATAGACTTTCGATAAAACTCAAGTACCGTACTCTTTTCTTCAAAAACGGTACCCTTTGTACACTATAACCATAAAAGTCAAAACTTAATTTGTTTTTCTCACTGCATTTATTGAATCAGTTCGGAAAAAAAATTGCCGTGAGTGGTTTATTTCAAATTTGAATTGTTAGCATAAGAGAAAATACCAAAATGCTAATTGGTAAAGTTGAAATTTGTTTTAGTGTTTCCTTTTCTTTGATAATGTAATGCCTATTTTAACATTGCTCGGCTGGAGTGCATCGAGAATGCGGACCACTTGATACGAATTATGTTGTTCAACCTAGCGGTCAAAGTGTTCCATTTAAAATCTGAAACTTGTCGTCATTAAAGAGCATGGAAAGTACAAATTATGTATAATACGTTAATTAAAATATACTTCCTTAGTAGCATAAGAATGATTAGCGAAATTTGAGAAACAGTTTCGTAATTGATGATCATGAACTGTTTCCATAAATGAGGTTTTGAGCATGGTGAAGAAATTCTGCATTGATGCTGATTCTAGAACAGTGGAATGATGTAGCAGATAAGATCAATTACCATAATTATCAATTACTAAAATTGCCGTAAGTGATTCAGTTTGGGAAACTTTCGTAACCGAGTATCAAATTTTAGTAATTGATAATTATTATCCAATGTTAATCGGTCGCGCGGTAGCCCAGGTCGATAAGATACTCGCCTAAAGTACCAAAGGATGTTTAGAGGTGTCGCGAGTTCGATATCCGGTTCGTCCTTGTCAGAAAACTTTCCTGACACGGGTACAACAGAAACGGCGACGTGACCGCAGAAAAAGATTGCTGCCGCAGGGAGTCCTCCATCGATGAGTATAAAAAAACAAGCCTGCCGTTCGGAATCGGCAATAAATTGTAGGTCCCGGTCTAAAAAAAATTAGCCCGTGTGTGCAGAAAATGACCGTGGTGCGACAAAAATGACCGATGTTAATATTGATGATTTAGTTGCCGCCTGGCAGTCCAGTGGTTAGGGAGCTAGCTTCTGACAGTGCAGGTCTGGGTTCGGGCATAGATGTCTGCTAACAAATTCCCTGGACAGATCGTAAAAATCTCTTGACTAATACGTGATGATCACGTTATTAAAAAAAACATTTTATGGATCCAGGATTTTTTTGGTTGATTGGATAATTCCAATTTTTGAAAAATTTGAAATTTTTTCCAGTGACTTTGGACTTAAGAATTAACCAAGTTCGAGTGTAATATATTTTTCCCAAAATCCATACGTAGCGATGATCGTAGAATGAGGTAACTCATTATCGTAAGAAAAACTAACTTTCCTTAAGAATCTTCGAAATCTCATTAAAGTTTTCCGAAACCTGATAAGTCCAATAAGAGATGCCATTGATTTTTTTTAGATGCACTGTAATGAAGCAGACATTTTTTTTTTTCTTTTGGTTTTGAGATTCGGAAAGAAAGCCGTAATTTAATTACAGCGAGTTCTTATCTCGAGGAACATTTGAGCAATTGCGACATGGTTAAGGTTGCCTTTTTTTTTTTTGGCCCTTGAGGCAATCGAAGGAAATTTACCCTGTCCACTATTCTGAGAGTCGGGAAAATTCTACTGTATGTATAACAACTATCTAAATTATTGGAAATTTCAATGGCTTCACGGCATTTGTTCATGCATTTTGTTTGCGTTTTTATTTATTACCGCTGTTCAAATAAAGTTGACTCAGTAGTCGTGATAGTAATGGGATGTTGCCACTCCAACAAATGACCCAATCGATGTGGGACACATTAACGTAATACACGCGTTGCTCAGATATCGCTTAAGCGACTATTTCAAACCAGTGTCCATTAGACGGACAAGGCTAATTGTTTCGGTTTGCATTACGCAAATAGAGTGTTTACTGAGAGAAACGCTGTAGTTCTGCGATTGTTGTGGGGATGAATCGTGCCAAGTGTAACAGTAGCGAGACAGAGAGAGCTTACTCGTGATCATTGTTTGGCGATTTGTGTTGCGAAAACTATAAATTACCCACAATGACAGCAAATAAATGTCCCGTGAACGTAATGTTCGCAAATAGGATAAAATTTAACTTTAGGGGTTAATTCAAGCAATTGTACTATAACGTGAATATCATCATTGTTTTTTAAGAAAATGATATTTAGTGCAAAATTAAAAAAAAATTATAAAAGTTGTTTTATCTTGAATTTTTGACTTGACTGGTTTGGAAATTCCAAGAAAAATTTATATTTTGTGTACCACCTACACAAAACACTACCGTAAACACGGGTTACTTTTTGTTTAATCTTAGATCGGGATTAAACTGTGCAATTTTTATAAAACTTCGTTCTTTTATAAAACTTGAAAAATGCAACCAATAAGCGTATCAGTCACATTCGTACAAATGTAACCAATAGGTTTAGTGGTTGTTTTTTCAAGTTT
Source organism: Pholcus phalangioides (assembly GCF_987345545.1). Lineage (NCBI taxonomy): Eukaryota > Metazoa > Arthropoda > Arachnida > Araneae > Pholcidae > Pholcus > Pholcus phalangioides. The sequence goes on along the minus strand of NW_028301625.1, from coordinate 7,474,929 downwards.
TGTAAAAGATTTTTATCAAATTTTTATGGTGTAATCCCGGCTTTATGCTAGAAAATAACGAATAATAGATATTGCGATTTAAAGTAATTTTTAGATAGTTCAAACCCCTTTCTCCAAAAGACTGATACAACAAATCCATTTTCCCTCTATAATATTTTTATAAAATTTGGTTATTTTTGTTTTGGGCCAAAGTAGAGCCAATACGTTAGAGTAACTTTTCGTCCCATATCAAATATCCCTATTTTAAAACACCGTAAACCGTGCTTGAAACAAAGCAAACCCACTGGTTTTGAAGACAAAGTACACTCTCACATATCAGTACACAAAAAATACACTTTATTTATTCTTTGTTTGAATTGGTATTTTTTGTCTAAAAAAGATACAATATATTTATGATATATATATATTATGATTTAATATATATATATATATAAATCAATAAAAAAAATACTAAACAACATCAACCTTATTAGAAGTCTTACATAGGCACGGTATCTTAAGTATAATCTTTGTATCAGCCTTTTTTTTATAAGTTCAAAAACAACTTTCAATTCTTGACCATACAATATTCACAAAAAAAGTCCTTTTTCAATGATTTTGGAGGTTCTATCACTTGAGTGATATTAGACACCTGAAAAAAAGTCTATTTTCTGTTGGCCACTTCCAAGTCTATTTTGTAGGCTCACGGAATCCACAACAGTTTCTACTACTCATAACAATTCCAGGACTTGTTTTAAGTGCGGTAGAATTTTCTTTTAATTTTCTTTTTTTCCCCAAGCAAATTACTGTTATATTTCCTTTTTCCAAAGTGTTCTTTGGAGATTGTGTTTCCACAGTTTCTGGCGGAGTCGATTTTCATCAGGCTTGTTAGTTTTACCACTACCAGTTCCCAATGTTGGCTCAAGCATTTCCCGCTACTTTTTTTCCCCACTTTGTTTTGGGGTAAAGTAGTCCGTTTTTTGCAGATACCAGTACTATTTTTGATCTATTTATTTTACCAAAATATCCTAAAATAGTTCAACAAAAGCATTTTATATATTCTTAATCACGATAATACTGGCTTTAAAATTTGTTACTTATCTAAACTAAAACATGTACTGGATTTCTTGCACAAACGAAAGTTTGACAACAGCAAAACACGATATGGAAACAGCAGTGCTGCGTCCTAGCGGTGAATAACTTGAGCGATGTCTAGCGATGTGCGAACTTGAAGCAATCGGCTTGTAACACTCATGTTTCAATCATTTTTTCGTTTTGGGACAAAGTAACACTCCAGGGTCAAAGTAGCAAGCGCGTTTACATTACCGACTCATCCTCAAGGAACGCTTGATCGGGGATCCTAACATTGGGGCTGTACCATGGGGATACCCAGAGAACTAACACTTGTCCTGAGATCCTAGCCTTAAGGTACGAACATTGTGTAGGCTTGTTTCCGATTCCGCAAGTCAGTGCCGTTACGGATAGGTTGAAAACCTTAATCTCTGGTTTTTTAACCAATCCGTAACGGTGCAGAATTGCAGAATCGTGCCAGCGTGGACTATGTTCGTGCCATTGTTCGTTTGCGGGGCGTGCCATTGTGGGTACTCAGAGAACGCTTGCTCTGGAATCCTAGCCTTGAGGGCGTACCGGAGGTACTCGGGGAACTCTTGCTCTGGGATTCTAGGCTTGGGGTTGTACCAATACTCATCCTCAGGGAACACTTGGTCGGGATCTTATCTTGGGAGGGGGGGGGGGGTGTACCACCGCTGTTCGGGATCAGTATCTAAATCAGTGGTTCTCAACCTTTACAAGTCCACGGCACGGTCGATTTATTTTTTGCGAGTAGAAGGCCCGGTCATACACACAACTAATGGGAAATGCAGTCGAACGTGGTCAATTCGAAGTAGTCACTGGAAAAAAAGTTTGACTCATCTAAGATTCGAATTATTTAATTAATCTTTCCTGGATCTGTAAAATGGCTACAAATTGCAACTTAATCAACATTCACATAGGATTAAAGTTTTAATCATATATTATTAAAACTTTATTATCGGTTACGAAACTGTTTCCCAAATTTTTATAACTCATAATTATAGTAATTGATCTTAGCTGCTATTGTTCTGGAATCAGCATCACTGATGAATTTCTTCACCGTGTTCAAAGCCGGATTTACGGAAATGGTTCATGAAATGGCCATTCAAGAAAATATACTTTCATTAACGTATTGCAATCTGAACTTTCAGATACAGTAAAACCTCGATAAGTCGTCACCTCATGTTGTCGAAAATGTATGACGTCTTAAGAGGAGTGCCGTCAGTTTTAATGTACAATCTTGTGAAAATTGTATACAACTTGTTGTACATTTAATTTAATTGTATACAACTTGTTGTACAACAAATTGTTGTACATTTAATTTAATTGTATACAATTTGTTGTGGAACAAATTGTTGTACATTTAAAGTAATAGGGCATTTATTAAAGTATGAATCAAAATAACAATATTAATAAAATTTATAGATAGCAAAAGAAAAATAATAGCAATATTTTTTACCTTTTCTGATCTCTTATTACTTAACTTATTGTGGTAAAATGTACTGGTACACTTTGATTTATACTAGTATTTTTTTTAATTTAGACTAACAGAGCAACTGTTCGAATAGGTAGCCTTTCTTCATAACAGAACTTTCTATTGCCCATCAATTTTACATATGCATCAAATTAAAAATTTTAGTGTTTTAATTCTTCATCAGTAGTTCATGATAAAACTACAAGGTGATCTCGAACACTTTTGACTGGAGGTGGGGGGCCCTGGGCAGGGAAAAGTGAACAGAGGACCTCAACTTGGGAAAGAATGTCTGATTTTTTTCAACAAAGATAGTTTATTTAAATTTGAAACCGTAAATTAGAAGGGTCCATGCAGAAATGAGATCTAGCTCGAACAGTCCCCTAACGTTTCAAAAACCTTAGTCGGCAGATGAAGTTCCCAACGTAACTTTCGCTACTTAAACTGTTCCATTAGGGTATATAGAATTTTATGGTGACTTTTAAGCATATGGCAATGCTGTTAACACAAGCTCTTTAATGGGAGCCATAAAAATAGTCTATTCCTCTTTCTCAAACTTTTTCATAGTGACGAGTAAACAAGGGTTTAATAACATTGTTGTCTATGACGACGTATTAGGGTGACAACTCTCTTAACGAGGTTTTACTGTACTTTCTATACAAAAATTACGACAAAAAAATCCAGATTTCTCGAATGGCACACCTTTATCTATAGGTTGAAAAGTATAATCGGTATTAAGTGGTACACAGTCTTGATGCACTCCAGCTCAAAGATGTTAAAACGGGCATTAAATTATTAAAAACAAATAATGGAGAAAAACTGAATTTTCAAACTTATTAGTCTTTAAAAATTTGTTGTTTAGCAATTTGATCGCAAAGTCTGGCTCTTTGTAGAATTTTCCCAAACTAAATTTGCTTATACAAAAATCATGATTCCCCCCCCCCCCCAACTTCGAATTATCCAAAAAGTTAAAATTAAACAAGAAATTTTAGCATTGAATTAGATAGAAAATTCTCAATAGGAGTTCATAAAAGTTAGAACTATCCAAAATTCGAATTTACCAAGTTCTGCTGTAAATACGTAAAAAAGAAATGGTGAACCTACTCACAGCCCCCACTCCCCTGATGTCAGGGACTGGTTCTGGCCGCGGCCCGGTGGTTGAGAAACACTGATCTAAATCGACTCATCGTATATTCAAGAGAGCCTCTCTTCGAGCTTTCACATGATGCTGCCACCTGTGCCCTCCCCTATACTACTGTATTGTCATTACATGTAATAGTGCGATCGATAATAGCATTATCGCCTATTAAATTTACTCGGCCGGTTCCAGCTTGGCAGCGATAATGAATCTTCATCTCTTTGTTTGCTTCAGTAACAGTCGAGCTGATAATATTAATGAATTATCTTCATCACCACTTCGATTAAACATCGGAGGAAAGGAGGCTTTTCGAGCACGAACCCAAAAATCCTTTTCACGTCCACGAGAGATAAGTCATTCGATCGGAAACAACTTTTCCTTGCAAGTATTCATTTTAATGTTTGGGAAATGCGTCGGAAAAGAATTATCGGGAAAGACTTTCTCTGTATGTGTGCGGGAGCATTCAAATTCCTTTATGTATGGCTACTGCTGTTGCGGGGGAAGAGGCCATATAAATGATTAAGAGTGCACAAAACACACAAACACGGAGAAAAATTCCATCTGTATCTTCTAAAAATAGCACAATCAGTTTAAATCCAAGACGGAATACCATTTGAGGTATAAAAAAATAGTCTCTATTCTCTGCGGATTCGTTGATTTGAACAGTCCATAAAGGTAAAAATATCATTTCGCGTGGGCACAAAATTGTACGTAGCATCACAAAAAACACCCTATCAATGACTATTGCATAGGAATTGGAATTAAAATGATCCAAATCGGAAAAGCTGTCGTTTTAAGTATAATATCTAACATTCTTTTTCCCTAGGAAATAATAAAAAGAAAGAAAAAAAAAGAAACCGTAGCTGCGATCGATCGGTTTTCGCCTTCTGTAATAGATGTTTGCTTTGTTTCCTATACTTCGATAGAAATAAGTCTTCTTCTAGAGTTTAAAAGAAGTCTTTTTTTCAAAAGAATGAAAACTCTTTTGTGAGATATTCATGGGATAGGATTCTCCGCATCGTGAGAAAAGAAACCTTCTTGTGTATATTGAAAAAAACCTGGACAAAACCCAGCTTAAAAGAATTGGATCCATGTACGCTAGCTAACAGAGAAAATTTAGCACCATGAAGTTTGAAATTTGAAACATGTTTTAAGCATGTTATCATCATTTTGAAATCTCGCACCTGACGTGTCTAGTGGCTGAATATACGTGGTAGTATGTAAGTAAAGAACCAACATAAATTTCTATGAATTCAGCTAATTGTAAAAGGACAGATTGCAGTGGTGTCAAGCTACAGATTCCTGGAGCAATGAATGTGTGTTGTTTGGAGCAATGAATGCCAAGGATGTTTCTCTATTCTGTGTTGACACTGATAATAACCGATTAAATTTATGAGATGTCCCGGAAATCTTGCTTCTCCTTTCCTTAGGGGCCGTTCAAGTATTACGTCATCATCGATGGGGGGGGGGAAGGGGGTTTCTGATTTGATGACTTTTGATGACAAGGGGGAAGGGGGGGTTTGGATAATGCTTACGTCATCAACCACCCTTTATGAAAATATGCGTTAGGATTCAGAGGGGCAGAGCTGATGACGAAATTTTGCTGACAAGGGGGGGGGAGGGGGTCAACGTTTTGCTGACTTTCGCTAACAGGGGGGGGGGATAAAAAAATGGCTAAAAATTTGTTTACGCAATACTTGAATGGCCCCTTACTGTTGAATGTCATGCAGTTCGTCAACGTAGCAAGCAGTACGTGTATGTGTGATTTACAATTGGAATCAGCACACCGATAATAGATTTTTCTCGTGCGACTAACGGCTCACGAGCACATTAGTGATGTTATACAGCATGGTGTCTTACCGAAAAATCATAAAATGCTCGGTGGTTGTGTTTGATTTCGTACTCAAGAGTTATTTTGATTGACACACCAGAATATTAAACTTCTCATTCATTTTGCATTCGAGGATTTGCCTTAACCTGATTTGAGTTTGAAAATATGTCCGAGTTGCCGTAGGGTGCTCTTTTTCTAATAATAGGCATAAACGCATTACTTGCGTTTCGAAAAATGTGGAAGACTGATGTTGTGTGCAGCCAGTCGGATATTCGGACGACGCCAGAGCCGAACTCTGTTTCCGGCAAAATAATTCTCGCCTCCACACAGCAGGCAGTCTCTGCAAGGTGTCCAAATACTTCATCGACCAGCACGATCCCGAGACCCCTTTCTAAGCGAGAATTTTTGCATTAATCCACAACACATTATGGTGGCTCTTACTTACATACTGCCATGTAAGTTCGATCACTACACGGGTATAAGATTTCAAAATAGATAACACATTCGAAACATGTCGGGGTTCTATATATGTTTCAATCGTCAATTTCATGTTTTACTTCATGGTGTTGTCTGGTAATTAGTATATTACGGGTTCTCATTGCCGTTTACAAACCAGTATGGTTATTACTTTTAAGATATTCTAGACTTGTTATAAATATCGATACAAACTGGATAATCTTTACCCTTTTTAATGGCTACTTCTTGGTAAATATGTATTGATTGTGACTTCTATAAATTAAGCAAATTGTAATTGGAAAAGCACTTGAAGGAAGGAAATATTGGAAAACAAATTCATTCTGATCCTAAGATTGCGTGCTTAAGACGACGGAAAACAAACTGCCTCACATGCACACAACCACGTTAGGAAACATTCTTCATGTTGAAGTTGGTCACGGCAGTATAAAGTCGTAAGTACTTTGAGATCCTCCTCTTTCTGGGTAATCTTTTTCAGCAGTAAATTCACGTCAAATTAATAAATGCTCATTATTATAACATGCATTAAGATGACATAGAGTGTGTGTTCCTCGACCTTAGGTACAGTATACGTCAGTGAATAATAATTGTTTACTAGATATTAATTCTATGTCTAACGAAAAGGAATGCTTTATAAGTTTTAATTAAGTGTTGTTGAGATTTTTATCCATCTTAATACCGAATTTTGCAGCATCCCCCTATTGATCATGACAAATGAGACGGTATAGATGGCGGAATATCACGCTATCTGTCTCTATGAATAGGCATCTCAGTTTTTGAGGATTTTTGAAGTATCGCAAACGATAATAGCGAGTAATATTTCAAAAAGGCACGGTTGCGCTCATAACGAACGCTATTTTCGATGCCATAAAGAGACTCTTGGGCTAGGATTATATACCTAATTACGTGTATCAAAGAGATAAGTTGTCCTTTCATGGCGTTTCGGATGCTGGCTTGTGAGTTGTTATTATATTACCAATTACTTCTCTTTCTAGAAGTAGGAAAATTAGTTTCAGATATTTTTGGATGAATGAAGCTCAATTTTTTCCACGATGTAGTTCGTTAATATGAAAACTGTCGGTTTCAGAGATCAAAAGTATTAAACTTATTTAAACCGATTATTATTCAACATTATTCTCATAGCAAGACGAGTAACACGTCATATGTTGCTTTCATTTATCATTCAGAGAAAACGGATTTCATCTGGATGTTTACTCTTTGAGATAAACATGCTCAAGTGGTTATCAGACAGACATCAATCTAATTAACTGACTGAAAAATCTGAAAAGGATCAATAAATACAGCTTCAAGGATGCGATTGCTGAATCAAAAAGTCACCGGTAGCGCTCGTTTTCGAGTCAGTTCAAAGGTCACATCATGCAACCATCCGAAGAATCAGTGAATTATTTGAAATAATTTATAGAAGATGCCAGATGATATTTATGACATCCTATCATTTATCGGATGAAAAAGATGTACTGTAAGTGTTTATTTTTGCAAGCTTTCCAACGGCACATATGCAGGTTGGATCTCTTGAGGGGAAGCTTTTCCTTGACAGGGATGGCCCTGATAAAAGTTTGATATTCACATTTGTACGAATATACAAACCATATCATATTCTGCTTACGCGAATTCTTTCGAAAAGTCTGTCGTGAATATGACGAGCGCTGTCTGGCGAAAAAGAACAGGATGCACAGAAATCGATCTTTTTCCTCCAGGAAACGCTGAATCGTTGAATTTTGACTCCGGGTGAACTTTCTATTTTCATATCTGAAGATCTATGTTCCCTACATTTGCTTTTCTTTTTACGCATTCTTACCATAAAATTCCCTCAGGATATTATTTGTATTCGGTCTCTTACAGTTACGCCATCAAAAGCAAAAGAAAATTCACCGACTTCAAAAATTCTGGAGCATTATCATATAGATTACTGTATTGCCAAATAAATGTATTTCTTATGTTGTGAAAAGTATGATTGGAAGGAAACGATTTCTCTAACATGACATATTGTTACAAATCTAGACACTATTCTAACCTTATCACTGTATTCGACCACCATTGGGGTGGAATGGGGATCAGCCGACTGCAGAAATACGCCGAAATCGGAGCCTTACGTTTTCTATTACAACCATTCCGTGACATCTACAAACAAGTTCCGTTACGAAGTGTATGAATTGAAATGTTTGTAAGATAAAAACATGCTCAACAGTTGAATTTGAACCATTTCCGCCAAAGTCACACCCACCAAGACCGCCAAAATATATTTCTGTTTGTAACTCGGACATTCAGCCACTGTGGTGGTCGAGTGGTTATAGTGACGGACTCGCGATGCGAGGATCCGGGTTCGAACCCCACAGTGGTGGTCGGCTGAAGTTGGTTTTCTGTGGTTTCCAACTTCAAGGCGCAAATGCGAGCCGATCTCCCCGTTAAAAAGTCTCGCCACAGAGAGCAACAGTCCTACAACGATAAATCATTCAATCATAACACTTCACTCATAGTTAGAAAAAAAAAAAAAAAAAAAAAAAAAAACTGGTGGCAGATGGCAGCACGACACATAACAAGCATTACACAGGAACAAACTTCACGTCAGGTTTCACTACACGTACACACACATTCCCGCATGTACCGATTCGTTGGGGGGTTCCACGGGGGGTTGTGGGCGGGGTGCATGTGTGGTGTAGCAGTAGTAGGTAGGGCTCGTAGGTAGGGTAAAAAAGGGCTCGGGGGTCCATGATGTTCTTAAGTCAGCCACCTCGTTGGGCAATTTGCCTGTTGTGGCGTTGTATTTGTATTTGTATTTGTATTCGTAAGTCAGAGAGAAGCTGTATTTTTGAGCGAATTTCTTTAAATAGGATTTATCAGGGGTGATGTTTGGCGGCTTATTGGCAATAATCTCGATGTTCACTGACGCAAATGAGTTAATATAATTGTATCCTCAAGAACAGTCTGTTTTTTTCTTCCAACATCACTAGTTATTTACCGATTTTGTATAGACTCTGTATACAAATGCAATTTGAAAAACATTGACAATACGCGAAATAGCTTTTATCGCACATTAAAAGGAATTATTCTGCGGGGTGCGTTATTGTTGGCAAAGGAGAGAATTTCGAGTTATTTACAGGGCGATTTGCATAAAAGGGCATTTTGCGCCCATAATTTGAGTGTTTATTATTGTCCCCGTTGGCCATAATTTCATCGAAATAAACAAATGAAACGCACTTTGCTTTTCGTCAATCCATTAGCCAACTCAGTAATGAAGTTAAGCCTGAATTTAATTACTCAGATCTCGGTTTTGCTGTGAGATAGCTTTTAGCATTTGAATAAAAACACGCACAACACATACACAAAGATCTTTGTTCTCTTTTTTGCTATTTGCCCCTGTGTTGTTTGTTATGTGTGTGTACTCTCTTTCGGCAGTTTCTTCATTTTCCTCACCACCAGGTGAAATAATTGGAGTCTTTTTGTTCTTGGTTTACTCTCTTTTTTTTTGGTCTCTTTGTACGTATTTCCGAGTCGAGATAATGGTATGCGGGTTAATTAAAGCGACGATTTATTGAGGTGTAAAATAGCATTACAGGGTTATTCGAGAGGTTCTTTTGGCCAGACTTTAAAGATTCTTAACTTTCCACGTTCTACGAACTCATTTTTAGAGAGAGAATACTATTCAGTATATAACACAAAAAAGTTAATTGATTGTTTTTCTCATCCAAGCTCACAGACCCCCTCCCCCAACATTATTCCAAGAATTACCTTAATCCTATTAAGCTGATTAAGAGAGCTCCGTCTTTAGAGAGTGGTAGTGGGGATGAGGGGCATGAATTGTATATTATACGCACCAATTAGGATCCCCGCACTCTAAAGTGGGTCACAAGGGTAGAATATTTTGTGGGCCTCAAGCAGGCGTGGATCTAGGGTGATGTGTTGGGAGGGGCTATTTATTGTTTAGGTTCATTCAATCGTCCGGTATTTTAAGCGAAAAATTTTATTATCATTGTTTGGAATTTGGGAGGGACGATTCCCCCATCGCCCCCTCTGGATCAACGCATGAGATGAAACAGACATCTTCAGCTGCGAATAGAGTAAAGGCAGATATTTTCAGCTACGAATGGAGCCAAGGCAGATACCATCAGTGGCAAATAAAGCCGAGGCTACAAATGAATCGGAGGTGAAGTAGAGGCAGACATCCTCAGCGTAGAATGAAGGGGAGGCAGACATCTCCAGCTGTGAATGTAGCCGAGGAAGACACCATCAGCTAGGAAGAGTAAAGGCAGACATTTCCAGCTACAATGTGGTGGAATCAGACATCATCCGCTACTAATAAAGTCGAGGCAGATTTATCCAGCTTCTAATGTAGTAGAGACAGAAATCATCAGCTGTGAATGAAACCGTAGCAGATGTATCCAGTTATGAATGGAGCGGAAGCAGACATGTTCAACATCCATGAAGCGAAGGCTTACATCAGTTGCGAATGAAGCTGAGGCAAGTGCTGATATAATAGATGTTGGGAGCGATTTATTGTCGGGGTTTTTAGGTTCGTTGAATCGTCCCATATTTTACGAGACAGATAAATTTTTAATTCATGTTTTGGATCTTGGGAGAGGGGGAGATCGCCCCCCTCGCCCCCTCCTCTGGGTCTGCGCATGGCCTCAAGGGTAGAATATTTTGTAAGCCTCATGGTCAGAACTTTTGGAAACTACTTGTATTGATTTTCTAGTAAGCTTATGATTTTAAAAGTTGTGTTGAGATAGATTTTCGAGTTCTCCGGATAAAGACAAGTCAGCCTTTCCATTGTATAGGAGTCGTAGTATCAAATTGAAAGAGATTTTCGTGAAACGAAGTTTCTCCAACGCTAGTGGTTGGTGTTATCAGGATGTGTCTAGTTTGCAAAATCAGTTCAAATCATAAATTTCACAGTGAATTCGTTGTTTTGGAGCCAGTCTCCTTCATCTTAGGAGATCAAATGATTTATGATAAGTATATATGGCTACATATCCTTTGTCATATATAAAGAGATATGAAGTACATATCCCCAACCAGTGAGTATATTTTTTCGCAAGGGCAAATGAAGCACATGCTCGGAGCCCACGAATTTTACAGGGCTTAAAAAATTATTCAATACATTCACTTTCTCATATTGAATTCTTAAATGTTAACATATTCGCGAGTGTTATAGCATATTTCAATATATGTTTTGAAAGTACCTGAGTTACGGCCAAAGCCTGGCCAGTCAGCGAAGCAGCCAGCCAGTTTGTACATTCACTATAACTTTGATACATAGCTATCATCTAACAGTACTAATAAATTCTGAGAGAATGGTAAGGCCAAAAGAATTGGGGGCCAAAAAATTCATGTTTGCCTTGAGTCCAGTTTGTGAGGAATGGCCCTATCCCCAACGACCAATCAGGGCAAAGCCGCACCTGACAGGCAAACGTGACTATGCAAAATAGACCATTAAAATCGCCCGCATTGTGCTAGCTACACCTCAAAACCGGTTTTTGCACTGCGGAATCCTGTGGAACCGCTTCAGCGTTGAAGAAACATTTAGAAGAAAATTAACTCACACACATAAAGACAAATTTTCTTCGACGTAGAAAACTGATACAAAAAAATACGGCTGCATCAAATACAAATACAAAGCCACAGCAGGCAAAATGCCCAACGAGGTGGCTGAGAAAAAGATGTCCATAACACAAATATTGATATCACATATTTCTAAAATACAGGAACCCATTTAAAAATGCAATAACAAAAACTATAAACAATATACGTAGGCCTATATATACATGATAAAATATTATACAATGCTTATGAAATGTATTTATGGTTGTCTTGTTCTAAATATGGATAGCTTTTCGATTTACCCCAACATATTTATCGTATTTATTTTTAAACGTGTCAGTTTGTTAGAATTTACTACCCCTGTGGGTAAGCTATTGCATTTATTAACAACCCGATGTGAGATATAATTGTCCTTTACCAAATGATACTGGTGTCCCCTTGCAGCAGTTGATTGACGGCGAATTAATAAATCATGGTCCATCCTATCCATACCGTTGAAAATTTTGAACATTTCGATCATATCTCCCCGACACCTGCGTTCATCCAATGTCAACATAGGCAAAAAATAAAGTCTCTCTTCATAACTCAGAACGATATCGTCAAAAATAGCAGCAATTAATACTCGATATTTCCCCTTTCAGTAATTTATTTCGATTTGAATAAATAGAAATTTTCAATGAAGATGACTGTGTAATAAATCGATGGCGAATCGATGGAACTTCAACATGCAATTCATTTCAGTTGCGAGCATAACTATCATTTATCCTACAGCTGAGTAGTAGTCAGCGAATCAGAATTTCTGAAAGGCCTATAGATACGCAACGAGTTTTGCCAAGGATAAATCGCAGCGATGACGAAAGTACGAATTTAATTTCAAGTGCTCCTTTGGGCGAAATACAGTTACACAGTTCTCTGAAAGCTTCTACTGATTAGAAACAGATGGCTAAATAACTATTGGATGCAGCAATTAAATCTTTGAATTTCAACTACCAAACTTCTACAAATAGTTTGGAATAAATCCATTTCTAATCTGTACACTCCGTATGAAGGGAAGCACAATACCTAGAGTGCGTATATTTATTTTAATTATGCTTCACTTTGTTATTAATGCTTAACGTTCATCTCAGAAGAGAAATCGATAAGGAATAATGCTTTTGCCGCAATACTGTTCCATGGATTCATGGAAAAATTCAATTCAACTACAACGATTGAGTGGGTGCGTGAGTGACCGAATCAGTAAGTAAATGAGTAAGAGTGAGTGAGTAAGTGAGTAAGTAAAAGTGAGTGCGTGAGTAAGTAAAAGTGAGTGCGTGAGTAAGAGTGTGTAGTGTGTGAGTAAGAGTGAGTGGTGAGTAAGTGAGTCAGTAAGAGTGAGTAGTGAGTCAGTAAGAGTGAGTAATGAGTAGGTGAGAGTGAGTATTGAGCAAGTGCGTGAGAAAGTGAATGAGTAAGAGCGAGTAATGAGTGAGTGAGTAAGAGTATTAGTGAGTAAGTGAATAAGAGTGAGCAGTGAGTAAGTGAGTACGACTGAGTAGTGAATAAGTGGGTAAGAGCGAGTAGTGAGTAAGAGTGAGTAGTGAATATTGCACTATAAAAGTTTGATAAACGATCTTTTACAAAACTTAGAAAAGCAGCCAATAAGCCTATTGGCTACATTCGAGCGAATGTTACTGATACACTTATTGGTTGCATTTTTCAAGTTTTATAAAAGAACTTTCCTAAAACTTTTATAGTGTAATGCCGGCCTGAGTAAGAGTGAGTAAGTGAGTGAGCAAGAGTAAGTAGTGAGCCAGAGCAAGTAGTGAGTAAGCGTAAGTAGTGCATGAGCGTAAGTAGTGAGTAAATGACCGCGCAAGAGTGAACCCTGTATTAAGTCGGTTCCATATCCGCACTGCTACGCCACTCAAAAACCTGTTTCGAGGTGTGGCCGTGGTGATTTTAACTGATTCTGCCGTCAAAAACCAGTTTTTGCGCTTCTCGGCATAGCGTAGCACGGTATTCTGGACCCGGCTTTAGGTGTGACCAAGAAGGAACAAGAGCTGCAGAAAAATTTCGCGACCGTACTGCCGGAAAAAATGAAAATGTGAGTCAGTATACTGACGAGCGCTACATAGGTCTGAGCAGTGTCAGTGTACGGAAACTACTCAGCGGATGTAGCGTCCGTTCTACAGAATAGGGTAACTTCTGGACATATTCCATTGAAACTTTGTATATATGCAATACGGACCGTGGAAAAAAAAGAAAATGCGGTAGAAAACGCCTTTTATCCACCTGGTGATAAAAAATTAAACTATTTTTTATTTTATTAATCTCTCGCCCGTGGTCTCATTAAGATATCCTGAAAATTTGGCACTATTCGGATGAGTAATTTTTAAGATAAAAACCACTCAGGGTACGAGAATAATTATAAACACTCTGTATACAGGAAGTAAAATTGAATCCTTATGCGCCCATTATTTTTTTAACTGTTGGTTACAGAAGCATATGTTCAATTAGAAAAAGTATCCAAATAACATGCCCATGTTAGATATGTCAGTCATTTCATTAGGGGCTGTATATGTGCCGAGATACAAAATTTAAGTTTTTATACAATCGTTCCGATTAGAAAGTTGTTGGACAGTCTTGACTGAACCCAACAAAAACATTACATATGTATAAGGGTGCGATATTCACTAAGATATTGCTCATTGAAATTAAGGGGAGAACTCTAAATTCAAAAGGTTATAGAATATTTCAAACATATACTGTATACAGGGCCGCATATGGGGGGGGGGGCGAAGAGGAGCATGTGGATCTCGTGCCCCGGGAGCTGGACCAGAGGAGGCGAAAATTTTATTCTCAAACCTCTCCTTCAACCTTACAAGGGGGCGCCAAAATGCGCACTGGCCCCGGGCGACCAAGCATCTAGTTGCGGCCCTGACTGCATATATTTTCATGCTGTTTTTGTCAAGTTTGTCCCATAACTATACTGTTCTTTCCCTCATTTTTAGAGGTTTTTAATTCAAATATCTCGACCAACATAGCACTAACAAGGAAAGGGTCCCAAGGTGACATTACCACTGATTCTACTCACACACACATTTAAATATGCACAAAGATATTTAAAAAAAAGCCTGCGGAATTATTAAAAAAATGTAAATATTAATGTTGTGAACACCAGTAGAAACCAAGAATGAATTTAAAAATGCCGCAACTTAGAGTGTTAGAGTGCTATCGTTCAAACAATACATGAATCAGGTACAGCACAGACAAAGAAAGTGAAAAAACAAGAAAAAAACTAGTTTCAAGAACAGAAACGCTGGAGAAAAGAAAGTGAAAAGAAGTTTTTTATAGATATCGTCAAGAAGCGCGAAAAGCGATGAGTCACAATAAATATCGATCAACTTACGCAGCTTCAGTTTTTCCGTCGCAGAGTCTTGTGGCCAAACCAAAGTCAGCAATCTTCAACTCCATGTCTTTAGATAGTAGAAGGTTCCCCAATTTCAAATCACGGTGTACAATACTGTGTTCTTCGTGGATGTAACGGACGCCTTCAGCTAATTGTCTCATGAAATAACGAGCCTCCATTTCTTCAAGGTTTTGCTTGCGGCGAAGTACTTGGAAGAGAGACTGTTTCAAACAAAGATAAAACTAAAATTGAATTTTATATAATAAAAATTACTATTATTTATATTACTCTATTAAAGTTTTATAAAAGAACTTTGATAAAACTTGAAAATGCCACCAATAACCGTATCGGTTACATTCGAGCAAATGTAACAAATAAGCTTATTGACTGTTTTTTCAAGATTTGTAATAGATCTTTTATCAAACATTTCTTGTGTAATCCCGGCCTAAGGCTGGTACAGTGGACGCTCGTTATAATGACCCCATCGAAAACGGCCGTATATTGGGTGCTCGTTATATCGAAAGGTAAACATATAGGATATTTTTTATGTGGAAAGCATTTGGAACTTATCCTACCGGTCATTGTAATGGAATGGTCGTCATAACGAGCGTCGACTGTTTTAGGTCGGGATCACACTATAAAACTTTTATAAAAGTTCGTTTATAAAACTTGAAAAATGCAACCAATAGGCGGATCAGTTAAGTTCGCTCAAATGTAACAGATGTGTTTATTGGTTACATTTTCAAGTTTTATAAAAGAATTTTTATCAAAGTTTTATAGTGTAATACCAGCCTTATAGTATAAAAATTTAAATTGAAGCAACCAATAAGCCATTTGATCATTTTTGTCGCACCACGGTCATTTTCTGCACACGAGGGGTAATTAGACCGGGACCTACAATTTATTGCCGATTCCGAACGGCAGGCTTGTTTTTTATACTCATCGAGAGGTTGGTGCTCTAACCCCTCGATGGGGACTCCGTGCGGTAGCAATTTTTTCTGCGGTCATGTCGCCGTTTTTGTTGTACCCCTGTGTCAGGAAAGTTTTCTGACAAGGACGAACCGGGTATCGAACTCGCGACACCTCTAAACGTCCTTTGGTACTTTAGGCGAGTATCTTATAGACCTGGGCTACCGCGCTCCACCAATCAAACCGAGCACAACTCAGGTCTATTGCCATAGGCAATGTACTACCTAGTGAGTTGTGCCGAAAGTGTAAGTGCGTGTACCGAACAGTCTGAGTGCGTATCTAATGTTGTGTATGACTTTTCAGTGCTGCCATCTATATCTCAGGAGTGAAGTGAGTTTATTGAAGATATTAGATGATCTGATGATATAAAGAAGATAGTTCATCAAATCTTCATTAGTTGTTTGACGTGAAATTTTTCTTGATCTATATTCTCTGGCTTGTTTATAGTCTTGACGAGTCACACATAAGGCCATTTCAAAAATTCCTTACGTAAAAAGGGGCGGCTGGGGGCGGCTAAGCATAATGCAAAACGTTCGCCAACAACATGTAGAACATCAGGAAAAACATTTCACGATTGAACAGAGTTAAACTTTTTTTATAACTCACTTTTTGTGCTTAAAACTACTCAAAAATGAGCCAACTTTCAAAGACGAATTACGAAAATTATTTCCTCTTCCCGGAGCTTGGAAAATAACGAACCGAAAAGGACAGAAAACTAAAAATGAATAGCAAAAAGAATTTCATAGTTCCACTCAAATGCAACAGAATGACAACCTAGGGAAGTTAAGCTTTTCATCACATTTCGGCGAGAGCCCCATCTGAGTCAGTCATTACCCCCCTTTGACCCCCCGGAACCCCCCCCCCCGATGTACACAAATATCACGAAACAAATATCACCTCAAGATGCACCAGACATTTCTCTACCCACCCATATGGTTTTTATTTCCGAAGCAAAAACTTGATTTTTTTTATTTTTTTCCAGCTAATTTCCCGATTTGGACCACTGTGCGCCGGTTGCATTCGCTCGAATGTAACCGACGCGCTTATTGGTTGAATTTTTCCAGTTTTATAAAAGACCTTTTATCAAAATTCAGGCACCCCAAAATGTCGCAGATCTAGAGCAACAATTGATGAATGTCTGGCAGAATGTATCGCAAGATGAGATTAAAAATCTTTATAACGCCTTTACATCGACGTATACAAGCATGCATCGCCACCGGAGGGGGGGGGGGTCCAATCAGTCGATGTCCAAACGGCACGGGTCCAAATGTCCCGCGTTAAAACAGCTGCGTCCAAATGGCCACGTCCAAACGTAATGTATCATAAAGAGGCATGTTAACTGTTTTTGGGGGCGGACTTGATCCCCGACTTCTTATATTTGTGGGGAAAATGGGTTTGCGAGTCATAAAATTGTTACAGAATACACACAGGCGGAGATCCAGGGGTGACTGACTGACTGTGTAGGTTCGTACGATCGTCCCATAAAATACTGGACAGACCCTATTTCCCCACGTTATCCGGTTCCTGGGAGCGGAGACAAACTTCCATCGCTTTCCCGAATCCGCACCTGAATGTCCATAGAAATGTTGGAAAATATCTGTACAAATAAATACGAGCGCAATAAAAAAAAATTCGATGAAAATTTATTATTGATAAAAATTTGAAATTGATGAAAAAAAAATGGTTGTAGAATTAATGAAAATTGATAATTCGGTAAAAATTTGGAATTGATGAAAGAAGTGCGTAATTTTTTCCAGAAACAACGAAAACGTGGACTTGATGAAGAAATAATTCGCGAGAACTATTAAAGATTTTTAAAATTAAAAAAAAATTAAAAATTAATGAAATGAATAATTATAGAATTAATGAAAATTCATTATTGATGAAATGAATAATTATAGAATTAATGAAAATTCATTATTGATGAAATGAATAATTATAGAATTAATGAAAATTCATTATTGATGAAATGAATAATTATAGAATTAATGAAAATTCATTATTGATGAAATGAATATATAGAATTAATGAAAATTCATTATTGATGAAATGAATATATAGAATTAATGAAAATTCATTATTGATGAAATGAATATATAGAATTAATGAAAATTCATTATTGATGAAATGAATATATAGAATTAATGAAAATTCATTATTGATGAAATGAATATATAGAATTAATGAAAATTCATTATTGATGAAATGAATATATAGAATTAATGAAAATTCATTATTGATGAAATGAATATATAGAATTAATGAAAATTCATTATTGATGAAATGAATAATTAAAGGGAGTTAATGGAACTTCATAATTGATGAAAATTCAAAATTGATGAAAGTTCAAAATTAATGGAAATTGGAAACTATAAAAAATTCGGGATAATTGAAATTTCAGAATTTATCAAAATTCGAAATTAATAAAATAGATAATTATAGAATTAATAAAATAGATAATTATAGAATTAATAAAATAGATAATTCTAGAATTAATAAAATAGATAATTCTAGAATTGATGAAAATTAATAATTAATAAAAATACAAAATTAATGGAAGGAAAAACAATTTTTTCTAATTACCACGTCCACAGCAAAATTGGAAAATATACAGTATCAATATAAAAAGGACAGAAATTAAATATCCGAGCAATAAATAAATCCGAAACATCTATATTCATAAAATAACTCAATATTTCAAAATCCTGAAACAGATTTCATTTTTATTATTAAATTTTTAAGGAAAGAAATACACACAAAAAATTTTCGGGATAAAAAGATTTTCCACCGTTTTTGAATTTTTTCAATCAAACAGCATCAAGTTCTAGCGAAAGAAATTTTCCGAGAATTTTTGACGAAGGAATTTTCCCGGAACAGACGTTGCCAGATGATGATTTTTTCCTTTTTGAAAATAAGGTAAAATAACGAATTTTATTAACTTCAGAAAATAGGGTTTTTTTCTGGAGCTTTTTCGGTGCTCGTGTCGCAGAAAATTTTTGACATTCCTGACAGAGGATATTTTCATGGTTCTTGGAATGTCTATGAAATCAAATATTGATTAATTTTAGACAAAAAATTAGTTTTTTTTTATGTAGTCTTTGTTGTCTGAAGTCGCCAAAGTTCGGCGTCGTGTTGATCGCCAATAATCAGTGCCTAGTGCATTTGTTACAGTAAATGTGATAAATCTGGTTATTATGCAACATCGCCGAGCATTATGGTAAGTTTGAACCGGCGATTACGCATAGTACCCAAACGTCGTTAGTAAATATAATAAGTAATGAAAAATTATCACTTTTACCGGCGATTATGCGTAAGTCCCAAGTGTCGCGTCATTGGTAAACATGATAATTCGTACTATATGATATAGTATTGATAATTCGTACTATATGATATAGTATACATGATAATTCGTACTATATGATATAGTATACATGATAATTCGTACTATATGATATAGTATACATGATAATTCGTACTTGTATTGCATCATTATATCGGGGTATGACTATATATTCATCAAACATACTAGGCTTATTTGGAATTTTTTTCATATTTATCAACTTACCAAGACGATTATTAGTAAGTATGCATAATAACCGGTTATTATGCATAATACTCCCATAATATATATAACCGATTTATCACATTCACCGTAACACATACATGCTCGCCCCTTTGCGCGCAGGGTTAAATGTAGCCCTCGGAGACATCTAATAAACCCCGCGACCTAAAACTTAATTTTTAAAAATGAACTAAGCAGCACATAACCAGATCTTTTCAGTGACCCGCAGCACATTTACAGATTACTTAAGTGACCCGCGGCACATTTTCAGATCACTTAAGGGACCCGCGGCAAATTTACAGATCACTTGAGTAGGGATCGCGGCACATTCTTACCTCGTTTAAGTGGATCGTGTTACATTCTCACCTCATTTAACCACTTCACGTACGAGCATTTGTCAAGAAATTTGTATTATCTCTATTTAACGAATCGACTATAAATATTTTAACCTTGTCCTAACCTAACTATTAGTTAGAAAAACGAAGAAGGGAGGAAAGAAAAAATATAAACGAAAAAGTATAATATATAGATAACATGTGGATAAAGAGATTTTTTTTGGATCCCTCTTTTCACTCTCACCCTACGTGTTCTCTTCTGCTTTTATATGTATATACAATAGGAGAAAGGTACATTATATGCGTGGAAAAATAATGTTCCGAAGGTAATAGGGTTGCTATGAAACTTCGCGATGGTGAAGAGAGAGGAAGGAAAACACAGAGAACTCTTGCTGGAATTTATTCCCGTGGAGTTTGAACATAATATTACGCCCGTGATCGTAAAGAGGCTAAGTGACTTGCAGCCTATTCTTACCTTAATTAAGTGACCCGCGACACATTTCCAGATCACGTAAGTGACCCACGACACATTTCCAGATCACTTAAGTGTCCTGGGACGCTGTTGTTGAGCAACATTTAAGTGGCTCGCAGTGCATTCTTAATTCACTTAGGTGACCCGCGGCACATTTCCAGATCACTTGAGTGACTCGCGACGCATTACCAGATCACTAAAGTGACCCACGACACATTTACACATCACTTGACTGACCCTTGGCACGTTTACAGATCACACAAGTAACCTGCGGAGCAGTTCCAGGTCACTTAATTAATTGGCCCACGACCAGTTTTCAATTCATTGAAGTGGCCCACACTCATCAAAAGGTTGAGCATCTTTGGTCTAGTGCCGGGGTTCTCAAAATATGCTCCGCCAAGGACTTCTTGGTGCTCCGCGAAGACATCGGACGACATTATAAATAAAAGAATGTTTTTTAACAAAAAAAAAGCCTCCAAACGATTGAATGGAGCACAGGGCGAATACGAAACGGCAAATTGGACCACGGGAATCACATTCTGTGTATCGCGAGATTGTACATATCAGAAGGATCACGAAAACCACTCTCTACCGATCGCGAGATGTATATAGCAGAAGGACCACCAGAATCATGCTCTATCGATCGCAAGATGTGCATATCAGAAGGACCACGAGAACCACACTCCATATATCGCGCGATGTTATATATCAGAAAGAACACATCGGTAGATCTACATATTAGAAAGACGACAGGAACCAAGCTATCGCGAGATGTGCATATCAGAAGGATCATGAGAACCACACTCTATATATCGCGAGAGCCACGCTCTGATTGCGAATTAAACGTTGAAGAAGGACCACAAGAACCACACTCAATTTATTGCGAGATGTACCTATCAGAATGACCGCGAGAACCACACTCTATCGAGAGGTACAAATCAGAAGAGCCATGAGAACCATACTATATCGCGAGATTGTACATATCAGAAGGATCACGAGAATCGCACTGTATCGCGAGATGTACATAGCAGGAGGACCACGTGAACCCCACTCTGTGTATCGAGAGATGTACATAGCAGAAGCACCACGAGAACCACACTCAATTTATCGAGAGATGCTCATATCACCAGGACCACGGGAACCACTTTGAATCTACCGCGAGATGTACAGATGAGATGGACCACGAGAACCATTTTCTATAACGAGATGTACATAGCAGAAGGACCACGAGAACCACGCTCTATAGCGAGATGTACATAGCAGAAGGGCCACGAGAACAATATCAAAAGGACCACGGGAACCTTTTTCCTATCACGAGATGTACATAAGAAGACAAGAATCACGCTCTACCGGGAGATGTACATAGCAGAAGGACCACGAGAACCATACTCTATCGCGAGATGTACGTAGTAGAACGACCACGACAACGACAATCTATCTATCGCGAGATGTACATATTAGAAAGCCCACGGGAACAACTATCGGGAGATGTACATAGCAGAAGGACCGCGAGAACCACACACTAGGCATCGCGAGATGTACATAGCAGAAGGACCGCGAGAACCACGCTCTATCTATCGCAAGATGTACATATCAGAGGGACCATGTGAACCACAGTCCGTCGCGAGATGTACATAGACAACGAAAACCACAATCTCTAACGCGAGATGTGCGTAGCAGAAGGACCACGAGAACCACACTCTATCGAGTGATGTACTTATCAGAGTGAGCACGAGAACCACGCTATATCTATTGCGAGATTTGTATGAGATGGAACATGAAAAACACTATCGCGAGATGTACATAGCAAAAAGACCACGAGAACCATGCTCTATCTATCGTAACGTGTACATATCAGAAGGACTACGACAACCACACTCTATCACGAGATGTACTTATCAGAAGGACCACGAGACCTACAAACTATCTATCGGGAGAAGTACATAACAGAAGAACCACGAGAGCCACATTATCCCGAGATCTTCATATCAGAAAGACCACGGGAACCATGCTCTATCTATCGCGAGTTGAACATGTCGGAGAGATCCCGAGAACCACGTTCTATCTATCGCGAGATGCACATATCAGAAGGACCAAGGTAACCAAATTCTATCGCGAGATGTACATTGCATGACCACCACGAGTAAATCGCTCTTTCGCGAAATGTACATAGAAGGACAACGGGAAGTACGCTCTATCTATCGCGTGATGTTCATATCAGAAGGACCACGAAAACCCAACACTACATATCTCGAGATGTGCATATCAGAAGGACCACAACAAACACTATCTATAGCGAGATGTACGTAGCAGGACCGCCACAACCACACTCTATTTATCGCAAGATGGACGTAGCAGAAGGACCACGAGAACCACATTTTATATATCGCGAGATATACATAGAACCTCGAGAACCACATTCAATCGCGAGATATACGTAGCAGAAGGACCACGAGAACCGCATTCTACCTTGAGATGTACCTATCAGAAAGACCACGAGAATCCCATTCTATCTATCGTGAGATGTATATAGCAAAAAAACTACGGCAACCACACACACTAGGTATCGCGAGATGCGTACGTATCAGGACCAGAAGAACCACTTTGGCTATCGCGAGATGAAAATAGCAGAAGGACCACGAGAACCACATTCTATCGCATGATGTACATAGCAGAAAGATTACGACAACCTCACACTATGTATCGCGAGATTTACCTATCAGAAGGACCATGACAACCTGACACTATGTATCGTGAGATGCACCTAGCAGGAGGCCCACGAGAACCACACTCTATCGCAAGATCTACATAACAGGAGGACCACGGGAACCGCATTGTATCTATCGCGAGATGTACATATATCAAGACCAAGACAACCACCGTCTATCGCGAGATGTACGTAGCAGAAGGACCACCAGAACCACACTGTATCTATCGCGAGATGTACGTAGCAGAAGGACCACGAGAACCACATTTCTATCGCGAGATGCACCTATCAGGAGGCCCACGACAGCCACAATCTATCTACCACAATCCATCTACCTCGAGAACCACATTGTATCTATCGCGAGATGCACCTATCAGGAGGCCCACGACAGCCACAATCTATCTACCACAATCCATCTACCTCGAGAACCACATTGTATCTATCGCGAGATGTTTATATCGGAAGAATCACGAGAACCGCACTCTATCGCGAGATATATAAGCGAAGAGTGCGCTCTTCTTGTACATATCAGAAGGACCACGGGAACAGAATTGTATCTATCGTGAGATGTACATATCAGGACCAAGACAACCACCCTCTATCTACCACAAGATCTACATAGCAGAAGGACCACGAGAACCACGCTGTATCTATCGCGAAATGTACGTAACAGAAGGACCACGAGAACCAAATTTCTATCGAGAGATGCACCTATCAGGTCCACGAGAGCCACTCTATCGCAAGATCTACATAGCAGGAGGACCACGGGAACCACACTGTATCTATCGCGAGATGTACATATCAGAAGGAACACAACCACAATCTATCTGTTGCGAGATGCAATATTAGGACCAGACGCCGCCATTCTGCTCAATACAGCAGTACAGATCTTGCAGGACTAGACAATTCCAAGCGGTCACAGGTTCGAGTGGGGGCGGGGGAGTGCCATCCCTCTTAATGTTCGGTTTAATAATGGTTTATGCTATGGATACAGATCAATAGCTGCTATTAATTGGTAAACGTAGATACGCACACCCCTGACCCAGCCCCAAGGCCATACAGGTTAATTGTTGAACAGACGTGGCTCAGTACAGATCCGACAGGCGAGATGGATAAATTTCCTGAGTCGAGAGCCAGTGAGAGTCTGGTTCGGATGGGGGGGGGTGCCACCCCTCTTAATGCCCGTCGTGTGGTGTTTAGCTATAGCTACAGAGCTAAAGTCGCCGAGGCTTTATCTCAGGGCATAGTGCGACGTGCATCAAGCAGAAGCCCCACCCTACCGTGTAGATCCAGAGAACTCTAGTGTCTATTAATTGGTATGCAAAATTACCGATCACGTTATGAAAAACCTCGTAATGTTAGTTCGCGTGAAGCGAAGTATACCCCTAACAAAAACGCTATATGGGAACAAAATTTCACATAAGTGAAGGATCGGAATCCATATCCGGATCAAAATGAAGATCGATCTTAAGTGCTACACGGCAACTAAAAAGAGGGATGGTGGAGGAGAGACAGAGAATCAGAATAGATGACGCTACGAACTTCGAAAGTAGTTATGGGGCAGAGTGTTATTAGAAAGGAGTATAACAGTGCACGAAATAGTGCCGAACGGCTCGAAGTTTGTCAGATTTGCGCTAGCAAATTGCTCGCTGAAATGCAAGCCCATCACTGCTAAGGGTCGGCTAGTGTCTGCTACCTCCGTAAACTAGAACAGAGGTGGCATTCCTGCCCCGCAAACAAGAAGGAAAGTTTCTACCCAGGTATGCATACGAATGTACGTGGCTGTGCTGGTAAAAGCGCTTGTCAAAGCCCTTCGAACCAGAGTGAAAGCGGCTGTCCAAGCCTTTTGAAACCAGAACGGAAGTACGAACCCGATCGGAGAAGCGGCTATCGAAGCCTTTCCAAACCAGGACGAAAGTACGAACCCCAAGCGGCTGTCCAAGCCCTTCAAGGGGGGAAGAATTGTGAAACCGCAACTGTTCCGCTCTTGCAGCAACTGATTGGTTACCGTGGGGCTCTGTTACTTGAAAAATAGTTAAGGGAAGTTTCGTTCAAAAATTAAATTTCAAACTTCAATGGAAATTTTTTTTTTCAAGCCAAAAAAAAAATGCATTAGAAAAGAACTTAGAATGAATGTTTTCAGTGTTCTTTCAATGCATGTAAATATAAATCAACTTAATTTTTATGCTGCTTTGAGAGCTGCTAAAACCTTTCAGAGTGGCCCTCGCACATGTACGAGGTGTTTCACTTACATTTGAGAGTTGAAATTAAATATAGCAAATCGCCTGATAAATTCAATTGCAATCGCTTCATCCTTAAAATATTGGAGAGAAATACGAAAATATATATATATGATTTTTACAAATAAATTAATAAAAATTTGTCTTTTTTCAACCGAAATTTTTGTCAAAATGTCAACAGTTTGAACTGCCGCTTTTCATTTGAAAATAGTGACTAGTAGCCTACTGAATAGTGTCTTGAGTTTTGACATAAATGGTCATTTTAGTACGTGAAAACTGGTAAAAATCGAAAATTCAATCATCTATATCTGAATAAAATTTTCTTCAAATTTTTCATTACAAATTTCTTTCTCAATGTTGCAAATGTAACTGTTTTACATTTCTTGATTGGGAACCAGGTAAAAACTTTGTTTTATATTTCCCCCAATCATTATTTGAAAAAAAATATCAACTGAATTCAAGCTGGTAATTTCCCATATGGAACTATTAAATGGACCACAGAATTTTTCACTTTCCGACGCTTTTCGAGGAACACCTTGTATATGTTACGATGAATGTGATAAATCGGTTATTATGCATATTCGCTGACCAAAACGATCGTAGAATTTGCATAATCACTAAATTATACAAATACAAATACAAATACAACGCCACAACAGGCAAATTGCCCAACGAGGTGGCTGACCTAAGAACACCATGGATCCCCGAGCCCTTTTTTACCCTACCTACGAGCCCTACCTACTACTACTACACCACACATGCACCCCGCCCACAACCCCCCGCGGAACCCCCCAACGAATCGGTACATGCGGGAATGTGTGTGTACGTGTAGTGAAACCTGACGTGAAGTTTGTTCCTGTGTAATGCTTGTTATGTGTCGTGCTGCCATCTGCCACCAGTTTTTTTCTAACTATGAGTGAAGTGTTATGATTGAATGATTTATCGTTGTAGGACTGTTGCTCTCTGTGGCGAGACTTTTTAACGGGGAGATCGGCTCGCATTTGCGCCTTGAAGTTGGAAACCACAGAAAACCAACTTCAGCCGACCACCACTGTGGGGTTCGAACCCGGATCCTCGCATCGCGAGTCCGTCACTATAACCACTCGACCACCACAGTGGTCAAAAAAAGTGTAATTATCTGTAGGTGGGTGGGTTTGAACCCATATACGCTGAACTCTTCCCATCTCTAACTCTGTATCTTACCAACCCACCACTACTACTGTAAATTAATCACATTTACGTAATGTATACTGTACCAACGTATGTGTCGTCGAAATTAGTGCTCCGTAATAAAGTTTTATTCTGAAAAGTGCTCCGCGACGTAAAAAGTTTGGAAACCACTGTTCTAGTGATTGACGAATGACTAAAATTTGAAAAAATTCCATAATTGCTCCTAATGAACATTTTTGAGTTGTTTAATGGTTGTTTACAGCCCAAAACGGGTTCCAATCAGGATCAATTAACTCATCCTACTAATTTGTATACTGCAATGAACAATACGCCCTGCATGTACGGTAATATAGGCGTTTGAATCATTAATGAATGGGTGGAGATTTCGTTGCAAATTGGTGTCATTGTTACCATGAAGGCATTCCAATCGGGAATATCACAACCAACTACCGCCAAAGGCAAGCGCGGATACGGGAGGGGGTGGCTGGGAGCGGTCACCCCTCCCAAAAACCCGATGATATGGGAAAAATTCATCCGTCCTGTAAAATACGGGAAGATCCCACGAGAACATACACAGTTGTTCTCTCGTCCTGACACATCACTAGATTTGCGCCCGGTTATGGGATACTTAACTGCCCGCAAGAGCGAGCTTATTCAAATGTTTCGATAAATACAGCAGGGCTCGTCTTTACCAATGTAAGGGACTACTGAAAAAAACTCAAAGAATTATTGAAAATTCAAAAAATAATTTCAAAATCTATGCAGGTTTTCAATGATTTGTGGGCCATATTTGACCCGAAGTCAGTTGAAAATAATTGAAGTCGGACCCAGGGGCGTCATCAACGTTATGGTTCGTGCCCCGATTAAGATGTTGATCTATGGCTGTTATAATAAATTTAGTATTCGTGAGATAAGCATCATGGCCCCCGGAATAAAGGGATCTAAAATTCATGGAAGTTCAAAGAGGGGAGGGAATTCATGGTAGGGAGAGAAGCTGGAATATGAAAAGGGAGGGTGAAAGTCGTTGAAGGGCGAGGGAAAGTGAAATACCAAAAAACAACTAATGGGTGGGGGAAGAGGGTGAGGGAGAAGATGAATTATAAAAAAAATCAGTAGGGATCAAAGTTTATTGCAAGGCGAGCAGTATCGCCAATACGCATCTAGACGCGTGATTCACGCATCCAAATTCAATTTCACTCCAAATTTCGTTGAGGAGTAAAAATACTAATTCAAATTTTAGGTTAATTTAATGGAGGTACAGTGGGACTAATAAAAAAAAATATCCCTCTTTTTACAAAAATACCCCTTGAAAATTTTGGAAAGGAGTGAAATTATTCTCCAAAATTATATTTTCGGATAACACTGAGAGCGAGGGAAGCGGTGGTACCAGGAAATGGACCAATTTGGGGGAGGGGGGTGGGAATTCATAAAAAGGAGAAGGTAGGTAAAATACAAAAAAAGCTATGTGGGGGAGGGGCGGGAATTCACAGAAGGGCGAGGGAAGTGGAAATACAACAAAGGGCAATGGGGGGCGGGGGGACAAATATTCGTAAAAGGGTAAGAGAAGGTAAAGTACAAAAAGAACGATTGGGGGGGAGGGGAATTCACAGAAGGGCGAGAAAATCGAAAATGCAAAAATGAGCAATGTTCATAAAAGAGCGAGGGAAGCGGATATGCAAAAAAGGTAATGGGGGAAACAGAATTTTATAGAGACAAGTGAAGCTGAAATATAAAAAAAGAGCAATGGGGGCGGGGGGAACGAAAATTCATAAATGGGTGAAGGAAGCGGAAATTCATACAAATATACAAATACAAATACAACGCCACATCAGGCAAATTGCCCAACGAGGTGGCTGACTTAAGAACCTCATGAATCCCCGAGCCATTTTTTTGGAGGCCCTACCTACTACTGCTACACCACACATGCACCCCGCCCTAACCCCCCCCCCCCGCGGAACCCCCAACGAATCGGTACATGCGGGAATGTGCGTGTACGTGTAGTGAAACCTGACGTGAAGTTTTTTTGTTTCTCTGTAATGCTTGTAATGTGTAGTGCTGCCATCTGCCACCAGTTTTTCTAACTATGAGTAAAGTGTTATGATTGAATGATTTATCGTTGTAGGACTGTTGCTCTCTGTGGCGAGACTTTTTAACGGGGAGATCGGCTTGCATTCGCGCCTTGCAGTTGGGAACCACAGAAAACAAACTTCAGCCGACCACAAAAGGTAATGGGGGAACAGAATATTATGGAGAGGCAAGTGAAGCTGAAATATAAAAAAGAGCAATGGGGGGGGGGGGGGGGAACGAAAATTCATAAATGGGTGAGGTAAGCGGAAATTCATAAAAGGTAATGGGGGAACAGAATATTATGGAGAGGCAAGTGAAGCTGAAATATAAAAAAGAGCAATGGGGGGGGGGGAACGAAAATTCATAAAAGGTAATGGGGGAACAGAATATTATGGAGAGGCAAGTGAAGCTGAAATATAAAAAAGAGCAATGGGGGGGGGGGGGAACGAAAATTCATAAATGGGTGAGGTAAGCGGAAATTCATAAAAGGTAATGGGGGAACAGAATATTATGGAGAGGCAAGTGAAGCTGAAATATAAAAAAGAGCAATGGGGGGGGGGGACGAAAATTCATAAATGGGTGAGGTAAGCGGAAATTCATAAAAGGTAATGGGGGAACAGAATATTATGGAGAGGCAAGTGAAGCTGAAATATAAAAAAGAGCAATGGGGGGGGGGGAACGAAAATTCATAAATGGGTGAGGTAAGCGGAAATTCATAAAAGGTAATGGGGGAACAGAATATTATGGAGAGGCAAGTGAAGCTGAAATATAAAAAAGAGCAATGGGGGGGGGGGAACGAAAATTCATAAAAGGTAATGGGGGAACAGAATATTATGGAGAGGCAAGTGAAGCTGAAATATAAAAAAGAGCAATGGGGGGGGGGGAACGAAAATTCATAAATGGGTGAGGGAAGCGGAAATTCATAAAAGGTAATGGGGGAACAGAATATTATGGAGAGGCAAGTGAAGCTGAAATATAAAAAAGAGCAATGGGGGGGGGGGAACGAAAATTCATAAATGGGTGAGGTAAGCGGAAATTCATAAAAGGTAATGGGGGAACAGAATATTATGGAGAGGCAAGTGAAGCTGAAATATAAAAAAGAGCAATGGGGGGGGGGGAACGAAAATTCATAAAAGGTAATGGGGGAACAGAATATTATGGAGAGGCAAGTGAAGCTGAAATATAAAAAAGAGCAATGGGGGGGGGGAACGAAAATTCATAAATGGGTGAGGTAAGCGGAAATTCATAAAAGGTAATGGGGGAACAGAATATTATGGAGAGGCAAGTGAAGCTGAAATATAAAAAAGAGCAATGGGGGGGGGGGAACGAAAATTCATAAAAGGTAATGGGGGAACAGAATATTATGGAGAGGCAAGTGAAGCTGAAATATAAAAAAGAGCAATGGGGGGGGGAACGAAAATTCATAAATGGGTGAGGGAAGCGGAAATTCATAAAAGGTAATGGGGGGAACAGAATATTATGGAGAGGCAAGTGAAGCTGAAATATAAAAAAGAGCAATGGGGGGGGGGAACGAAAATTCATAAAAGGTAATGGGGGAACAGAATATTATGGAGAGGCAAGTGAAGCTGAAATATAAAAAAGAGCAATGGGGGGGGGAACGAAAATTCATAAATGGGTGAGGGAAGCGGAAATTCATAAAAGGTAATGGGGGAACAGAATATTATGGAGAGGCAAGTGAAGCTGAAATATAAAAAAGAGCAATGGGGGGGGGGAACGAAAATTCATAAAAGGTAATGGGGGAACAGAATATTATGGAGAGGCAAGTGAAGCTGAAATATAAAAAAGAGCAATGGGGGGGGGGAACGAAAATTCATAAATGGGTGAGGGAAGCGGAAATTCATAAAAGGTAATGGGGGAACAGAATATTATGGAGAGGCAAGTGAAGCTGAAATATAATAAAGAGCAATGGGGGGGGGGGGAACGAAAATTCATAAAAGGTAATGGGGGAACAGAATATTATGGAGAGGCAAGTGAAGCTGAAATATAAAAAAGAGCAATGGGGGGGGGAACGAAAATTCATAAATGGGTGAGGGAAGCGGAAATTCATAAAAGGTAATGGGGGAACAGAATATTATGGAGAGGCAAGTGAAGCTGAAATATAAAAAAGAGCAATGGGGGGGGGGGGAACGAAAATTCATAAAAGGTAATGGGGGAACAGAATATTATGGAGAGGCAAGTGAAGCTGAAATATAAAAAAGAGCAATGGGGGGGGGGGGAACGAAAATTCATAAATGGGTGAGGGAAGCGGAAATTCATAAAAGGTAATGGGGGAACAGAATATTATGGAGAGGCGTGTGAAGCTGAAATATAAAAGACATAAATGGGCGAGGGAAGCGGAAATACATAAAGGAGCATTTGGAGGGGATTCATAGAAGGGCGAGGGCGCATGCATTAACACAAATGGAAAAAAAATTGTCGTGGGCCTTCATTCATCAGTTCACACAATTGTCGAGGTACATTATTATAGGGCCCCCCCCCCCCAAAAAAAAAAAGTTCTCAGAAATAATTTGTTTAGTAACAACATTTGCATGGTGATAATCAACGAACATGTCACTCACTTTCTGTGAGCAGCATTCAAGCATTATGTAAATATTAAGATCATCTTCAAAATGGCTGTGGAACTTGACGATATTTCGATGACTCAGTTTCTCGTGAAGACGAATTTCTTTCAATATCTGAAAAGAAAGCAAACAAAAAAATAGCAAATAATCTTTAAAAATCTCATCAATCTTCTCTCGCCATTGAATATTTTCAAAAACCTAAAAATAATGGGCCTCCAAATGATGGGAAATTATTATTATCAGTCTGAGGAAGTGTCTGCAAAGAAGAAATCGATATGAATATCCTTCCGTATAGCCTTCGGAAGATAATTTGTTTCATGCGTGACCTAATTTGAAGCATAAATAAATTTTCACACAAAAAAAAATATTTTATTAATAAAATACTTTTTTTTTCTAATACTTGAAATATTTTCTTTTTGAAAAGACAATATTTTGGTGTTTTTAGTTTTTCATCGTTGAAAAATACTATCAAAAAACTTATATATACGAAATTTTCCATTATTAAATACAGGGTGCGCTAAAGTGAAATATTTTAAGAATTCTGAATATTTCTGAATATTTATTCCGAATATTAAGAATTCTGCTAAAGACGCGATAAAAGACTAAATAGAATATCCTATAACTAATAAAATACATATTGAATTGGAATAAATTTGTTTTGAAAAATTAAAGATCAATAAATAACTTTAAGGATTCTTGGGGCCTTGTTTGACTCATTGGGCCCCGTTCCCCATTAACATGTCGCTGTCTTTTTTTTACGTGAATTTTTTTGCATTTATTCATAGTTTTTGGATGTAAAAATTTTAGTAAAAGTGACGGGGAAAAAATGAAATTAATTTTTTGAATCTATTTGGATTTTTTTTTTTTTTTTTTTTTTTTTTTTTGCCATTTCGCTTCATAGCAGCGACGGTCTTAAGAGCAGCATGAACCCCTCGCCCCCCAGAAAAGGGATAATTTGAGGCTCTACCTTGTTAAAAGTGACTGTCTACCCATTTATGTGTGTAATCTCGAAAATGCAACACAAAATAAATAATGTAAATTAGAATAAAATTTAAATTGAAAATTAGTAAAAAAGAGGATTTTTAGGCCCTATTTGACTCGCGGTCTTTTGCCCCTCCCCCCAGCATTCCCCGTTAAGAAGATGCCACTGCCTTTTGTACATTAATTTACATCGCCGCTGTGGTGGTCGAGTGGTTATAGTGACGGACTCGCGATGCGAGGATCCGGGTTCGAACCCCACAGTGGTGGTCGGCTGAAGTTGGTTTTCTGTGGTTCCCAACTTCAAGGCGCAAATGCGAGCCGATCTCCCCGTTAAAAAGTCTCGCCACAGAGAGCAACAGTCCTACAACGATAAATCATTCAATCATAACACTTCACTCATAGTTAGAAAAAACTGGTGGCAGATGGCAGCACTACACATAACAAGCATTACAGAGAAACAAAAAACTTCACGTCAGGTTTCACTACACGTACATTCCCGCATGTACCGATTCATTGGGGGTTCCGCGGGGGGAGGGGGGTGTTGGCGGGGTGCATGTGTGGTGTAGCAGTAGTATGTAGAGCCTCCAAAAAATGTCTCGGGGATCCATGATGTTCTCAAGTCAGCCACCTCGTTGGGCAATTTGCCTGTTGTGGCGTTGTATTTGTATTAATAGTAGCTTTTCGTTGTGAAATTTTGGTAAAAGTCACGGCAAAAACCAAATTAAATTAATTTCTTGAATCTATTCGTGATTTTTATTTTTTATCGTTCCGCTTTAATGCAGGGCAGTCTTAAGAGAACCATGGACCCAGGGCCGTAAGTAGGTTGGGGTGACCGGGGCACTGCCCCAGGGCCCCGAGCAGAATAGGGGCTCCAAAAAAAATTAACACTTATTTTGCATAACAGCAACCCTTTCAAGAAGGACCCCAAGGAAAAGTCTGCCCCGGGGCCCCGAAAAGGCACACTACGGCCCTGCATGGTTCACCAGGAAAACTGATATTCTGGATATATAGGAAGCCCCCCTACCTATATAGCTGAAACGAGAGAGACTGACAACTAATTCACATATTCACTCTCGAAAATCATGCAACAAAATTATAAACGTAAATTAGAATGAATTTTTATTTTAAAAAATTCAGGGTAAATAAATAATTTCGAGGATTCTTGGGGCCCTGGTTGACTCTTTTACGCGTTGTTCTCCTCAACCCAGTGTTTCTCAAAGTGTGCGTCGCGGCTCCTAGGGGCGTCACAGTGAGCTGGAGATATTGATTTGTGTGCAAACGGTCAAAAATTAGTTAAAGAAATTTTGGTAAAAATCACAAATAAAATAAAAGTAATTTTTTGATTCTATTTGTAATTTTTATTTATATTTGCCATCAATGCTAAGCCGTCTTAAGACAACCTTGGATCCCCATGTAACGCAATATTTTGAAGCCCCTCCCTCGCTGAAAGTTCTACCAATCCACATACTTATTCTCTACAATTATGCAACAAAATAAAATACGTTTCGAAATGAATTAGAATAAATTTCTACTAAAAAGCATTTCAAGATTAATTAAATAACTTTGATGATTATTGGGGTCTTGTCTGACTCATGGGTCCGTTCTCCCCCAACTTTCTCCATTAAGATGCCCCTGGTTTTATGTATATGAATTTGTTTTCATTTATGCATCGTTTTTTGTAGAATTTTGGTAAAAATAACTGGAAAAAATGTATTGAAATTAAATTCCTGATTCCATTTGGATATTTTTCTTTTTTTTTGCCATTTCGCTTTAATCTCAAGGGCAGTATGGGGGCCTCGGTGAAATTTGAGGCTTCACCCTGCTGAAAGTAACAACCTACCATTTCAATGCTTACTCTCGAAAATTATGCAACAAAATAAATTACCTAAATTAGGATAAATTTTTAATAAGTTAAATTCAGGATTAATAAATAACTTTAGGGATTCTTGGGGGTCCTGTTTGAGTCGGGGCCCGCGAAATCCCCTTTTCTTCCCTATTAAAAGGACACTGTCTTCACGTACGTGAATTTTATTCATCATTGTTGAAGATAGAAATTTTGGTAAAAAAAATAAACAAATTAGTTTTTTGATTATATATTTGCAATTTTTATTTTTATTTTTCGCCATTTCGCGCCAGTGCACGGCCGTCTTAACAGCAGCATGGACCACCCCGGGTAAAAAGATTTTCTGAGGCCTTACCTAGCTGAAAGTGACTGCCTACTAATTCACACATATATAGCCTACTCTTGAAAATCATTACCGAATTTCATTATTACGAGTCCCCGGGCCGTACTCAGGTACGCAGGGTCATCTTAACGCATGGGCCCCCCTGCGCATGTCCTGGGACTTCAGGTGCTTAGGGTCTCCATAAGATCTTGCACTACGATTTTCGAGAATAAAAGGTAGGTAATAATTCCTGTCAGGTAGAGGGAAATCAGGGCATCACTTTGTACGGGTCCCATGAGGCTGTAAAGGTTACTTGCGGGTGGGCCCAATGAGTTAGGGCAGCAACGCTTCAATGGCAGTGCCGTCTTAACGCACGGGCCCACACAGGCACGGCCCGGGGACCTCAAGAGAAAAGGGGCATCAGAAAAATTAGTAGTTGAATTTTTCGATAATTTAACAGGTGGGGCCTCAGTGAAATCACTTGGCCCGGGGACCCATAATACTCTTAAGATGGCCCTATTCAATGGTGCTTAATATAGTGGAACCTCTCTATTAAGGACACCCACAGGGATTGAAAATTGTGTCTTGTTGTGGGGAGTGTCCGTCAATAAATTCGGAAATACATTCAAGCCCTATTCCAAGAGATTCCAAATAGTATCCGTTAACGGAGAAGACCACTGCATGTTAGATCCGGGGAAAAAAAAATCTTTTGAAGAAAAACTTCAGAAATGTAAAAAGTCTCCGGCAAAAAATGGCAATTAAACCATAAAAAAATTATGACAAACACAAAAAATCGCATTTTTTGTGGCGGATGTTTCCATATCGACCGAAATGGAAACATCAATGACCGGAAACACTCGACCAACACGTGTTATATCGAAATAAATACGCGTCACAGTCATTCGAACACGTAGAATAAACCCAAGTGTGTTATTATATACACAAAGATAATGATAAAGTGGCCAGATCAAATTGGAAGAGCGATGACAGAGAAACACCATCTGACACGTTATACGTACACGGAAAACGCTTTGCCAGAGACAGGGAGGGCCAAAGTGGAACGAGAATGAAAACGTGCTCTAAACATGCTTATATGCGCAGCAGCATATTTCAAACATGAGTAATACCCCAAGAGGATTCACACCATTGCCGTGTTTTGCGAAGCGAGTAGTATCCGAATTAAAAGCGGTTGCGAAGTGCGAAAACAGCAATTGCTGGTTGCCCGGATGGCGAATGATAAATCATCGAGTATCTCATAACACTTTCTAAAACTGTTCTCTCTCTTTGAATAAATACACAAACACACACACTCTTTGAAACTGCAATTCTAACATATCAGGGACGCCGGAAGCTGTAACAAGGGCAGAAATTTAGAAATGTAAACCAGAGCCGCCCTTAAGGGTGTGGGAAAGGTGCAGTCGCACACCGAGCCCCGCGCTTTGTGGGGCCCTGCACTCACGGTTAATTATTGTAGGCTTTTAGAAATATTCTAAGATTATTTTTTATTTTTTAATTCTGGATTTTCACCCATTCTAGAATTATCACTATTTTCTGAATTTTCATGTGTTCTGGAATTTTTTTTTTCATTAAGTTCTGAATTTTCATCAATTCCGGAATTTTTTTCTACCGATTATTCTGTATTTTAATAAATATTCTCTGTAGTTATTTCTTCAGTTAATTCTGGATTTTCATCAATTCTGGAATTAATTCTTAAATGAATGCCGAATTTCCATCAATTCTAGAATTATTTCTCTTTCAATTATTTTTAATTCATCAGGTCTATAAAGTTTTCATTCGTTTCGGAAATTGTTTCCTCTCATGAGTTGAACGTTACCATCACGGTGCTGAATTTCCATCATTTTTTGTGTTAATTTACATTTAGTTGTGCGTTTAAAATTTTTTGCATGGATTTTTCTCAGCATTCCTGCATATTCTGAAATAATAGACGCCGATACCCTTCCCCCCCCCCCACAAAATGCATAAAATCGGGGTGGTGGGAGGGGGGAATCCAAAACATTTTGGTTCCCCAAAATTCTTGAGGCGCACCTGGCCTCACTATTATTTTCGAACCGGGCCCCGCGTTTGGTAAAAGCGGCCCTGATGGAAACGAAAGCAAGAAATTCAGAAAAAAAATCCAAGTGGGAAGAAATTGCGAAAAGAACAAGGTAAATTTCGAAATAAAGTCGGGTGAGAGCCGAAATTTAAAAAATGGCAAACGAAACTGAAATTTAGATATAGGACGAGAAAGGGCAAAAACGGGCAAGAGAGGGGCAGAAATTCAGGGCAAAATAGTTAGGGGGTCTCATACCTTTCAACATGGTGAAAAACTATATTCTAATAGAAATATCATGAAAAAATACTGTTTACCCATTGATATATTTCAAATTTTTTACATATTTTTTGATTATATGTGCTATCCCATACTGATATAAAATTGTAAATATCTCTGGTACGTGAATTTTTGTAAATTTTCAAAAGAATGCATTAAAAACATCTTCCGCGTATGATAAAATACTATGACATCAATGTAAATGAATAAAAATCAATTCAAAATACATATAAAGGAAACTTCAATTCATGAAATGAAGCAAAAGTTTGAGATGTCATTGAGTCAATCTTATTTAAAATTAAATTTAAAAACGTTTAAAATTTTGAGAAAATATTGAGTCAATGAAATCTCAACCTTTTGCTTCATTTCATATGAACTAAACCGTTTTCTTTATTTTTCATAAATTTTTATTCAGTTACATTGATGTCACGGTATTTTATCATGCGTGCAAGCTCTTTTTAATACACTTTCTTTGAAAATTTACAAAAAATTAAGTACCCGAGATATGCAAAACTTTATACCAGCATAAGATAGCACATACAATCAACAACATGTGTGAAAAATTTGAAATAAATCAATTGTTATATATATATAATATTTGTAATGATATTTAAATTCGAGCACAGTTTTTCACCATGTTAAAAGGTATGAGACCCCTTAAGCAGAAATTACGCAAAAAAGCAAGGGACGGGTAAAGTTTTTGAAAAACGGGCTGGAGAGTGCTAAAACCTAAAGAAAGGGCAATGGAAGACAAAATTCTGGCTAGGGTAAAAGAGGGGCAGGAATTCAGGAAAGGGTGGAGAAAAAATATTGGGAAGGGGCTTGTAGGGAGGAGCAGAAATTCGGAAATGAGAAAGGGAAACAGAAATTCAAAAAGGTGAAGTTCGGGAAAGAGAGGAAAGAGAGCGAGGCAGAAATTCACAAAAAAGCAATTCTTGAAATCATATCAATTCATTGTTGCTTTTTTCCTTGAACGAATTCTTGAAAGTAGCAGGGATACAGGGTGTCCCAAAAATTTGTAAACAGCTTAAAAATTCAGGGGGAAAAAAATTGAAAAAATTGGTGTATTTTTGAATGCGGTTTTTTTTTGGTACAGAAAGAAATATTTCAAATTTTTGTCGACAGAGGGCGCTGCACGATCGACTTTAAAAAAAAACACACACACACTTCACGAATAGTGCTTTACCCAACAAATGGTTAATATCACAATGAAAAACGTATGTAAGCGGCAGTAACACACCTCCTCGTACACCCTGCATTTTGTAGGACTGTGATTTGAATAATTCTAGTGATTTGCTTTCGTGCAGCTCTCATCTATCGACAAAAATTTGAACTACTTTTTCTTTCTGTACCAAAAAAAAATTCTCCTTTGTGAGAACTTTTTCACAAACCTCATTCAAATTTTCCAATTCCTCCAATTCTTATGAATTTTTTTACTTAAAAATTTATGGGACACCCTGTACATGGCACATTCTGCACCCTTTCGTGAGATAAATAACTTTTCAATAACTCCTTATATATATATTATTTAGATTTTCATGATAAAAATTTCATCTTAATGAATATTTCATTCTGGTTTTTTTTTTTCATTTATTAATTGAAGAGTGGGGCCTCCACTAAGTGCAGGGCATGGCCGCTAACACCCCCTAAGGCAGAAGCCTTCAACCTTTACCTAGTCGCGAGCACTCTTTGCCCATCACCAAAAGAAGAGCACCTTTACGACAAGTTTGACATACGAATGCATGGCATCAGGATGATTTCAATCCTTCAATACAATTTGTACAAGGTGGTTTAGTTGGAAAGTTGATCAAGTGCTCGCGAGCACCAAATCGGATACGAGCATCGAGCACTCTGGATACTTCAGGGAGCACCATGGTGCTCGCGAGCAACGGGTTGAAGATACCTGCACAAAGAGATAAAGCTACGTTCAACTCGAATTCTAAGAATTTCTCGGAAAACACCATGATATCGAAATTGCCGAAAAAATAAATATGCCGTTATATCCGAGTTTATTGCATTTCATGGACGTTAAAACTTCATAAAAAATATTCTCAATGGAAACTACCGATTGTTGACGTTATACTTAGCCCTTTTTAAATTATTCATTCCAATTGTAACGAGCAAAATATTGATAATGCCAAAATCTCATTCGCGTTCTACGAAAATGAGCGTCTCTCTGCAATAATTGCTGCCACTCTCTCATTACTGATGCAATAATGACCATTTCTCCACCTACTAATGACTGTCTTTTCGACTAAATTCTATTATAGCATCCATTTGACTTCAAAACACGAGGGATGACTATAGAAACCGTGAATCGTAACACTACATGCAGCGCTGTAGTTTTCAAATGGGAGTTACTATAAATGCTTATTCAATGACTTAATATATTCATCAAAATGTCCTCATAAAATAATAAACTGCATTATTAATCCTTTTGAAAATTCAAATTCATGGCTAGAATTGAGTAGCTGTGAAATTAGCGACAGAGTCACCCTTAGGGGTGTGCCTCCTTAGGGTGTGTATCTTTCTTTTATTCTGAATTTTCACCCATTCTAAAATTATTTCTTGCATTTATTCCAAATTTTCATGATTTTCATTTTTTGAATTTTAAATTCTCCTCTCTCATTAAAAACATCTAAGGCCAAGAGGTCCTGCTATCATATTACACCGGGCCCCGTGAATCGTAAGGGCGGTACTGGGTAGCATCGAGATGTAAAGTAGGTATAAAATACGTGGGGGAGAGGGACAAAATATTATTACAAATTTTTAAAAAATAATTAATGTAAAATTAATTAATTGGAGTGTGAAGGTGTGGTTTGTGTAGTAAAGTGTAGAGAAGGGTGGGTTATTCCGGCCGAATACCCTAATCAAGGCCGTCTTAAGGGTAATTCTAACATTTTTGTGGACTCTTTTTAACTTCTTGCTTCTCTAAAAATTTCCTTTTCGTGGTGAAATACAACTGTTAAAATACCAAAATTAAATAAAATTTTGATGAAAAAAACACAAATTTAATTTTAAAAAATTCGAAACTAAAAAAAAATGATAAGGGGAACCCCTCTGTTTGACTTTAGGCCCTAAAAATTTTTATTCGGAATTTTTGGTTGGAAAATCTGCACTATATTAATTTCGATTTGGCTCGCAAACCAACGTTCGATTTAGTTGCACGCGTGCGTACAGTTTTCAGCTCGCAGAAAAAGTTCTTTAAATCTTGTATGTTACATAGTAGCGTGTTAATTTTGCTGT
Source organism: Pholcus phalangioides (assembly GCF_987345545.1). Classification (NCBI taxonomy): domain Eukaryota; kingdom Metazoa; phylum Arthropoda; class Arachnida; order Araneae; family Pholcidae; genus Pholcus; species Pholcus phalangioides. The sequence goes on along the minus strand of NW_028301625.1, from coordinate 7,435,172 downwards.
TTGTCATTCCGCGCAGATATCAAATTTTTATACGAGCAGAGTGGCAGCACATCCAAAAAACAACATTATGCTTGATCCACACCAGCAAGGCTACGCAGCTCCGAGATGCGCAGAATTGGTTTTCGGCAGCAAAATCAGTCAAAAAAAACTCAGATGCTCCCCAAAAACCATTTTTCGCGGCTCGGAGCGCTACGGGTGTGGATCAAGGTTTAGAGAGCTCACATTCTCTCGCGCTTATTAAATTTTATAAAGAGATATCATATACTAAAAATATGCACGAGTCTTGCGGAGTCTTATTACAAACTTTACGTCAGGTTGCACCACACGTACACACACATTCCCGCATGTACCGATTCGTTGGGGGGTTCCGCGTGGGGGGGGGGGTGCATGTGTGGTGTAGCAGTATTAGGTAGGGGCTCGGGGATCCATGATGTCTTAAGTCAGCCACCTCGTTGGGCAATTTGCCTGTTGTGGCGTTGTATTTGTATTTGTATTTGTAGAAACATATACACAGAGAACGATTACCCCGGAATCAAGGTTTTTTTAGAATACCCAAGAGGATTCCCCACAAGCCAAGACTGTTCTAATAAATTTATATGTTACGGTAAATGTGATAAATCCAGTCATTACACATAATAATCGGTTGTTATGCGTAATCGCCTAGCATTTTGGTAAGTTTGATAAATTTCCCTAAATTAATCATTTTGCTGGTGATTATGCAAAGTACCCTAGCGTCGTTTGTAACTTTAATAAGTACTAAAAAAATTATCACTTTTATATACCGTCGTTTATGCATAATACCCAAGCGTCGCATCGTTGGCAAACATGATAAATCATACTATATGATATACTATACGTAATTCATACATATATTGTATCATTATATCGGTGTATCGTAAAATTTGTTATCATTGCATCGGAATCCGACTATATTCATCACATATACTATAGACTCATTTGAAATTTTTTTTACTTTTATCAAATTCACGAATTATACTAGGGTTTTATGCATAATCGCAGATAAAGGCGATAAATTTAGAGTATTTATCAAATGTACGAACGACACTTGGATATTATGCATAAAATCTTCGGTAAAAAGGATAATTTTTTTTTAGTATTTATAAAATTTACCAACGACAGTTGGGTATTATGTAAATTCGCCGGTAAAAGTTATAAATTTATCAAACTTACCAAGACGATTGGTAAGTATGCATAATAAATGATTTATCGCATTAACCGTAACATATATACGACATTTTTGTTTTTTCGGCTAGATCCCTGTCAAAGAGATGAGGAAATGTAAATAGGCATTTTAGAGGGCTTAAAAATCATTTTCACACTGGGCCACGACATGCTTGACCTTCTTAATCTCGCCTCCTCTTAAAATCGTATTATTTTAGAAATGACAAGCCCAGATATTTTTAAAGCTGATTTTTCAATGGAAAAATTTCAACATCCCCCTCCAATTCTGCACCTGCTGAAAATCGAAGGAAAGCGTACTTCATTAAGAAGAGAATTCAGTGATTTCTACTACGCTGATGATCAGTGAAATAACTAAGCCGGAAAAAAGGATTAAGAGCATTGAAAAGAAATTAGCATTTTCATTATTTTGTCGTGCAAGAAATCTGAAATTATTTAGATTAGCCCTATGAAACGTATGTAGCGCCCGTTGCGGTAGACGTATTTCATTGAAACCTGGTATAAGCGTTATATTTGGCTCGAGGGAAAAGATAACTTTAATAAAAAGCTCAATTTTTTCACCTGGTGGTCAAAAATTGACTTTTTTTTTATTGAATCTGCGTTTTCCCCCATGGTCCATATATTCAGGGCCGGACTTAGGCAGGTGCGAAGGGTGCGGCCGCACCAGGCCGCTAAATTTTTGGGGCCGCAAAAGGGGATAGAAATGTTTTGATTGCATTTTGACTTCAATTTCTTAACAAAGCAATGCCTTAAAATTAAGTCCAAGATAGACACCTCTAAGGTTGCGGGCCTGGGTAGATAATCGGTTTTCTAGCCCCGAGAGCCCTAAACTTTCAAGTGCCTGGGGCGCACCCGCAATCTCGCAATTTTTTACTGAGAAGTGGAAACTTTTGTCCATATTTATTGCCAAATGGCATTTTTTATAACCACGAAGTAGTTTTACAGTCATTCTCGGGCACGAGTGTGAACCTGGCGGGCACCAGAGTACCCCATGGACACCCTGGGGTATTAGAAAACCATTGCTCAGAGGGGCCGCAATTTTTTTTTATTGCACCGAGCCGCAAAATACTTAAGCCCTTCTCTACATATATCCTGCATACCAAATTTCATCGAAATACCTCCATTAGAATGCGTGCTACATATGTCTGAGTAGTGTCAGTGTTTATTTGTAACCACCCTGTATATTAAGTCATTGAATACCCATCTATAGTAACTCCCACGCGAAGACAAGAGCGCTGTATGCAGTGTTGCGATTCACGGTTTGTATAATTATCCCTCGCGCTTTGATGTCAAATGGATGTTATAACAGAGTTTAGTCCAAAAGCCAGTCATTAGTTGGTGGAGAGATGGTCATTATTGCATCAGTAATGAGAGAGTGGCCGTAATTATTACAGAGAGAGATGCTCATTTTCGTAGAAGGCGAATGAGATTTCGGCATTATCAATATTTTGTTCTTTATAATTGGAATAAATAATTTAAAGTTCAAATACAACGTTAATATAATAGGTGGTTTTCATTGAGAATATTGTTGATGAAGTTCTTAACGTCGACGAAATGCAATTAAACGCGAATATAATGTCATATTTATTTTCTCGGTAATTTCGCTATTATGGTATTTTGTTAGAAAATTATAAGAATTCGAGCTCTCAACGTAGAGTAGCCCTTGGAGGGGGGGGGGTGCTACAGGGTCCCGCACGAGGGCCGGATTAACCATTAAGCAAAATAAGCACGTGCTTAGGGCATCAGGAGAAAGGGGCACCATAACGAATGATCAAATAATTGAGGTGATATATTAGCCCCTTGATGGTTATTGCCTTCTTAATCGAACACTCATCATTTCAATAGTAACCAATCACTTTTATTCATTATAATTAAATCAGTGTTGGAATAATTAATTGACAACAACTAGATATTCGTAAAGGACATCTTCGCATGTTTCTAGTGGGATTGTTCACCTCGCTCTGACTCCCACCCACGCACAGGGTAAAAGATTCTCCCTTTCTCTCCAGGGTTGCCAAAGCAAGTTTTTGTCGAGATTGGCGTGGTGGTGCGTCTTCTGTGGCGATTCACCACAGAGTACCCATTTTCTTTTCAATGTAAATTTTTTTCCTAGCATCACCCATCCTGTAGAAAAGCCTAAAATTTTGAAAGCACTTGATTACACAGTTGAAGATCTTTATCGAAAGGTTGACCAGGGCAGCTACTGAAGTAAGGAAGGATCTGATGCTCCAGGCGCTGGACCTGAAATAATGCGGAGTTCACTCTTTTTTCGTTAAAAATTACTGGGTTGGGGGCAAAAATGGATAGAGACCCTCAAGCGACTGAGTAAATTTTCGTTTCTAGTTATAACCTTGAGGATGACATAAAAGCAGAGAAATTAAGTTAATTGCTAGCAAGAACTAGCTTTAATGTTCAGTTTTTGGATTGAGATTTCACTCAATTTCCATGAACGGTCCCGAAATGCCTGAACAGCATCAGATCCAGTCCCCTCGGCCAAAAACAAGTTTTTGACGCCCTTTTCCCAGCTGCCTTTTAATACCTGCCTACCAATTTGCAGCTCACTCTCTCCAAAACTTTAATCAGATCAGATTGTCATGAGGCCTCCACGGCACTTGAGGCTCTCGAGCCGTGGCATCATAGGACTCGGGCAAAATGACTTTTCTGAACCCTCCTCCTCCCCCACCTAAAAACACCTGCTAACTAATTTGCTAACTTTTGAAAATTTTAAGCACATCTAATTGTCACGAGGCCCAGGAGATGCGTTGTGGTTAAAAGTAAAGGATGGAGGGGGGGGGGGGGTTACCAAAATTACTCACGTGCTTAGGGCCTTCATATGGGTTAATCCGGCCCTGCTCTGCACTTAGTGAAAGCCCCACTCTCGAAGTAATAGAAATGGGGGAAAAAAACGAAAATATTAATTGAAATAAAATTTTTATTATGGAAATCTGAATAATATAAGTAGTTATCAAAAAAAAACGAATCGATAATTATTTACAATATCACTGAATATTCACTTCTTGATGAAATTATTTGATACTTCAGGAATGTAACTTTTTAGTTGCTAAGGGGGTCCATTGTTTGTGTCCGGACGAGGACAGATTTCGTCCTCTTTTAGTTACGAGATAAAACTCGAATACCTCTCCATTAAGTATCTTTTTCGCTGGAGATTCCTGCTTTGTCTCGACGATCTCTATAGAAGATACACGCAAAAATCCCTACTCAGCTTATTTTTGTCTTTTTTTTATACTGTGCTTACCCTTTTTTCACGTTATTATTATTTTTTTCTTAGACACATGCCAAAAGAACTTTTTCTACAGCTTTGCCATGCGTCTTTATCGTTTTTTCTTTCCACCCGTTTACCTCACGCTATACGTATTTTCTTATTTTTATACAAAAAAGAGAGAAACCTTAGCCTTCCCTTCTTTGAATTCCAGTGAAAAATGGCATTTTTATCGCTGGATATTGGTAAAAGAAATGGATTTCTTTACCATTGGACGTAGGTGTTGACCATGAGAACCGTCCGCATAAGGATTTCCGAACTGAATAAGATTTACTGTATCGCTGTGAGATTTTCTATAAGAGAATAAACTAGATGCACCGATCCTGAAGAAAATTATTGTGCCTCGATTCAATGTCTCTGTTGGATTTCTAAAGCAGTAAAAAAATGTCAATACGTATCCTCTACTCAATGTATATAAAATAGTTTTTTTTTTTTTATCAGTGGCAACATTGTTGTAAAAGTATCCATGGAGTTCTGGATAGATGAAGGTGTCATCACCAGCGCATCCATTGTGAAAGATTGAAGGAATGGGGATTACCAGATGAAGCCAGTGATCGCTTCTTTTAACACCAGAATTGCTGCAATTTCCAAGAACTCTACTGAAGCGGCCAAAATGACCGCTATTGCAAAAATACATGATGCAGCTGTTGCTACACGACAACCGAGTGACACTCCCGCTTCTACCCAGGGGTTCCGATAAGGCAGAACAATGAAAGGTTACTAGGGATGCCATTCAATAAAGCACGGGAGGGAGGGTATATGCATGGTTCATTTTGAATTCGACTCTTTTGTCTACAACAGCGAGTAACTCCCGCTATAAGGAGTATATTTTTCGATATTTTTCTTTGTTTCTGCTACTGATGAAGGAACTTCATACAGTTCCAAAACACGTATAGCCGTGGTTCTTTTGCAATTTTGGGTTCAACTACGTCGGTCGTTCAATTGTATTATGGCTTTGTGTTCATGAATTATTGAGGACACGCTTCATAATAATAATTATTGGATGCTCAAGTGTCCTGAGTCCTTGAGCAACATCATCTATAGCAGAATGCATTCGCGCGAAGCTTGTGACGTCACTGAAGAAAGTCATCTCACCTATAGCCATTGGATATAGTAGGCCGACACATGCGACATCTTTGCCCTTTTGCAGTATATCCAATGGCTATAGGTGAGATGACTTTCTTCAGTGACGTCACGTGCTTCGCGTGGAGGCTTTATGATGGTATTGCCTTGAGGCGCGAACACACTATCGAATGGAGCCGTACGTGTTGGACCCCCCTGGAGTGATTCTAATGCGTTCTCGTTGGGTACACGAACTTCTTTTGTGTTAATTTGCTTTCCTTTGTGTTCGTTGAAAAAACCGACTCTCGGTGGCTCAGTTCGAATGGCTCAAAAAGGATTAGTTCGTCGTTCGAAACACCGTCAAAATTACTGTAACAACGTGTATGCGTACGGCTGGGTTTGATAGTGTGTACGCGCTTTTACAACGAACTAATCCTCTCTGATCGTTCGAACTGAACCATCGGGAGTCGGTTTTTTCAACGAACAAAAAAGAAAGAAAAGAAACACATAGAAATTCCTGTAACCACGAAAGCATTAAAACCTCTCCAGAAAGTCCAACGAATACCGCTCTGTTCGATAATGCATATGCGCCTTAAAAGGGTTCCGCCACCACCGCTTTCTCCCCAGCTGGAGCAGTCGAGAGATTTTACGTTTTAGCCAATAATTAATTAAGTGGCAGAAAGAACGTGAGGTGTTGTTGCAATTTTGTCGTTTTTGTTTTCAAGCTTTTGCAACAGGCAAACCATTTTATCACTTCTTATATAATTATATAATGAAGTCAAAATAGATGTACTGTATAGAAGTAAATGCACATAAACCCACAGAGTATCTTCAGTTAAGCTCTCATTCACGCTGATTTTTATATAGGTGTTCTATTATGAGCACCTATTAAATTTTTATGTTAAGGGGAGGTAAAGAACATCAAAACGATTGATAATTGCATAGAAACAACACCATCTATAGCAGAAGGCCTCCGCGCGAATCTCGTGACGTCATTGAAGAAAGTCCTCTCACCTATAGCGATTGGATATAGCAGGCCGACGCATGTGCCATCTTTGTCCTTTTAGTAGTGTATCCACAATGGCTATAGGTGAGATGACCTTCTTCAGTGACGTCACGAGCTTCGCGCGGAGGCCTTTTGCTATAGATGGTGTTGATAGAAACCCATGGCCGAAATGGCATCGTACGTCACTAGGTGGAGCTGTTCATAGCAGCGCTGAAATGGAAATACTGTATGTGATTTTCCCTTATTCCAGCGGTAGTCGCCGTAAGAGTAGGCTGACCATATTTCCTTGAGAAAAATACGGGAAACTTTGTTCGCAAATACGGGAAAATCGAGACATCTCCAATTGTCGCTAAGCAAAAGCCAAATTGCAAAAAAATTTCCAATTTACTTCACAAAATTTACCAAAACTTTCTAAAATATCAGAAATAGCTTTTTTTAAATCCCCAAGTTTGAAAAGATTTTCAGAATAAGTTCGATTGTGTGGGGATTCGAGAATTCTGAATACAGTATTTTTTGTTTCTCATTAATTTATTCAATTTTTTCCCATTCCCCCCAACCCTCAAGTGGAGGAAAAGACTGCTACCAGAATATTTCAATATTTGTTTACATTTTTACTTAGTGTTCTGGATGTGTTTACTCTGAAAAAAATTATGTAATAAAAAAGGGATTTTTGGTGAAATTCATAAGCCATGTTCATGTTTTTTTCTAAAAGTCAATGTTACTCTCAACGCATACGATGTTGAATTAAATCTGCTAAATGAATTTAATCGTTCACAGCTGCTTGCCAAATGTAAAAAGCAGAAGGCTTCTGAGAAGAAGAAAAAAATGCCAATAAGCATAATACTCTCTGTATGGTTTATGTTATTGAAAAATACCGCCTCTCACTTAATATCAAAAAATTCTTCAACTTGCTTTTTATCAAAGTAAATATAATGCAACAGCAAATTAAAAAACGTTATTTAATGTTTTATTGCAGGTTTGACCGATTTCTTAATAAATACGCTGTGTCCGAATGAATATATTAAAATCTGTCTGATGTGTTATCGAATGTGGAGATGTTGCCAATATATATACGCGTAATATTCAGAGAAAATAAAAATATATATATACACACATCTCTGAAAATATAATATCAACTCGACAATACAAGTTATTGACTTATGAAAATTACCTGAACCAACGTTTTGAAGAAAATAAATTCAAGAAAACTCCCACTAAAATACGGGAAAAACCGGAACATTTCTGCAAAAAAGTCGGGACTGTTCCGGGAAATACGGGACATATGGTCACCCAACGTAGGAGGATGTAACGTAGGAGGATGTAACGCTATACGGACAGAGGGTTGGCAGAAAAAAAATGAGGAAAAATCACATACAGTGATACCTCGGCTAACGAAGATATCTCGTTCCGGAATCACCTTCGTAAGGGTATCGACATAGTGCACGCGTGTTACCGATCCAAGTAGTGGGCGTGGTTTACTCACACCGGGAGGGTCCACATAGTGTAAGCCAGTTTTCCGTTACTGTACTTTATACTGTATATACTGTATTTTTTTTTTTTTTTTTGCTCGTCAAATCAGTGGGAGACGACTGATTCTGATGAAGATTGTGTGAAAATTCAGCTCACACACATGACAGTGTTGTTTTATGTCAGCGCGTAGATCCATATTAACGAAAATGTTCGATAGCTGAATCCGCTACAGTCTGGTACAGAATGATGCTTCACAATAGTCTTTGTTCTGGTCATCATTGCGCATGTAGTGAAAAGGGAAATGGTAGTGAATTGCACCAGCATAAGAGCTGTTTACGATTAGTAAACTGGGAAAGACCCATTTTGTTTAGCCAAAGTAGGTATGTGTAACTAACCGATGTTATTCCATGACACTTTTCACGGAGAAGGAACGCTAATGGAGATGACACGAAAAAGCGATCACTGAAGCCTTGTGGAAACCCTTTGGGCTGACTCCGTAGGCCCAAAAAAACCACGCTTTTCCTGAAATTTAACATGAGTTTTGCCGGACCGAATGCTTTTAAAAAATATTTTTGAAACCTAAAAACCAAATAAATTTGAGCAGGGCCCGGTGCGAAAATAATTTCGGATATTTAGCCCCAATTTTGTGGGGGACGGGAATCGGCATCCAAAGATTTATGTATTATCACAGAATTTTGCAGGAATCTGAAAAATATCTACAATGAAAACAATCCCAGAATTAATGAAAACAATCCCAGAATTAATGAAAACAATCCCAGAATTGATGAAAATTCAGAATTAATGAAAACAATCCCAGAATTGATGAAAATTCAGAATTAATGAAAACAATCCCAGAATTGATGAAAATTCAGAATTAATGAAAACAATCCCAGAATTGATGAAAATTCAGAATTAATGAAAACAATCCCAGAATTCAGAATTAGATAAAAATTCAGAATTAATGAGAGAAAAGGTCTCAGAAATGATGAAGATTCAGAATTAATGAGAGAAAAAAATTCTCAAATTGAAAATATATTTGATTTTTTTTTTCACTTTTCTGCTACCGTAAATGCGAGCCCCAGTGAGACCGTACCTGTCGCACACCCCTAAGGGCGGCTCTGAATTTACGCACCATGATTATCTGTTGAGTCTTCGGGCAATGATCCAATAATACAGAAAGGTAAAATATTTCCCTTATATAGGTTATTATGTTTTCAAATTTGTTTTTTTCCTTTTTGAAAGGAGGAGAGAGATCATTTGCCATCAACGCAATGTGATTGATTGAAAAAATATAAAGCTCTAATAAAGAGCAATTTTCATAATTTTTTAACTATTTATTTTGTTTTGTTGATCACTATTTTTAGACGAGGGTGTTTTGAAATTTTTTCAGACATTGTGGGTTGTGGTCTTAAGTAGGAAATTTTGATTTATGTACTATTCACACCCTGTATAAAGAGAGGCGTATTCATCTCTTAGAAACTCCCCCCAAATATTATTTGGGAATACGAATTTGATGAATACGAAAACAAGTTAATGAATACAAAAACAGCTGTTCACAATGCAGACAATTTATTTTGGTCTCGTCTTCCAAACTCCCATCAAACTCAATTTGAAGCTGAAATCATCAGTTTTCATTAACTTGTATCCCCCCCCCCCACCATGCAGAAAAATTTGATCAAAATATTAATTCAAATAATTTTCAGTTATGGTCACTTATGCAAAATGTTATGTATAGGAACACAAACATTATAAGACATCTAATCTGTTTCGACAAAAAAATCAAGTCAGTTTAAAAACTTTTAATGAAATTTTAATCGGTCCAATTGAATCGATTATCTCACCTAACATTTTTAACAGTGATTGGCGATTAATTAATTGATAGGTTAATCGACTGGTTGATTCGTCAGGACAGACCAATATTAACATGGGAAAATATTCGTTAAAAGCTATCGAAACTTCGGATAATGTTATCGATTTTTTTTACGTCGAAATGTTTTTTTTCGCATTCTGAAGCCAAGGTTTAACTGAACTCATTTTTTCCTTTAATTCAGAAACTCTGCATTGGGCATCTTTTTCTTAGCCACCTCGTTGGGCATTTTGCCTGTTGTGGCCTTGTATTTGTATAACAACAGCCTCACAATAGCAGAATTTAAAAAATGCAGGATTTTAGCTGAAAGGAAAGAAAAGTCCCGTTTTAAAAGAGAATAATAAAAAATAAAACGATTGAACATTTTTGCAACCGATTATGTGGGGAAAAAAAATTCATGTTTTACCAAAACCAGTTTACCATACGTTCCGTTCGACCAAACGGGTATATGGTCACCATACTTACAAACAGGATTTTTCTGATATAGTTATCATTAGGTTATTATTATCAAACAACACCCGAGTCCCGATGTGATCACATTAAGCGTGGTCTGTGTTTTCATCCTTGATGTTACTAAAGAATATGAATTATAACAAGCTTCACTGACAAAACGGAGCGTTTTCATTTTGTTCCGAGGTCGTTATAGCCGAGTTTGACTGCATAATAAAAAATACTCATGCAGTATATATAATACTAAAATCTTTACCTTTTCCTTATGTTCCGGTTTAGAAAGCCGGGCTTTAGAAATGATTTTCCCAGCATAAATTTCTTTAGTCGATTTCACTGACATTTCGTATACTCTGGCAAAGCCTCCCTATTACACAAAAATACAAATTAAAAATTATATTTAAAAAAATACGAAACAAATTGTATCACTCAACATACGTAAAAAAACTAAATAAGACGTCTATTTGATGATACTTAACATGTTCAAAACTAATTTAACGGACGACTTGGCTAATTAAATTCTAAATATCGTCTTCAAAGTCAACGGGTGTGCTTCTTCGAAATACGTAAAATCAAAAGAAGAAATTGCACCCCTAGAGGGAAACTAAAGTTTCAAGGTGAAACGCGTTTCAGAACAAAACTTGAAAGTTTAAAATAATTACTTCGGTGAAATTTTCCGCGGAAATATCAGGAATCTATATCCTGCAGCTACTTTTCAAGGAACCGTTTCAAAATATATCATATTGAACCGGAATATTCAATACCCTTTTTGAAATATTACCGATATTTTCAAATATTAAAGACCATTAGAAAAGTTTGTGAGACTTATAATTAAAAGAAAATATATCGATCTCGGGATTCCAGAAATAGCGTGAAATATCCATAGCAAAACTTCTTCTTCCAGCGTGATCTATTACGAAATATTCGAAAATAAAATAATTAAAAGTATTAATAAATATCACCCAGATTATTTCAATTTTTGAATAATTTATTTAAAAATTTTTGAATACAAAATTCTTTTTTTTTTGTCCAGTATTTTGATACTTTTCAAACTAATCTGTTGTTTTTTATAGGTTTCGAGTTAATTACGGAAAACTAATTGGTTTCTGGAAAAAGATGTAGAGCTTATTATGCAAATTCGGTTAAAACGAAGAGGAAAATTCCAGAGATATCGGGAAAAATGAAAATCTCTGACATATTGAAGTCACTAAAAAATTCATACAAATTTTATAATCAACACATGGTTATCGTATTAAAGATATTATTTATTTTTACTATATAAAATTTTGTATGTATAATCTTTTGAGCACTGAGCAAGAGCGTTTATTAAAGAATAATATGTATGTAATAAATCTATCTGTTCATAATTTAGCTTTTATGCCATCGGTAGAAAAGATTTTTTGAGATAAAAAAAAAATAAATCGATCTTCTTCAAACGAGACGCCAGAAATAGCGTGCAATATTCATTACAAGACGCCTTCGTGCAGCATGATCTATTGCGAAATATAATTTCGAAAATAATTTTAAAAAAATGTTGCCGAGATTATTTTAAAATTTTTAATAATTATTTTAAAATCGTTTAATTTATAAAACACATTTTTTTATACATCACTTAAAAAAATGGCACTTTCCGAACTGGGTTTCTACGAAAAAAAATATGAAGCTTATTATGCAAATTTGGCTAAAACGACGAGGAAAATTCTAGAAATGTCGAGGAAAATGGAAATCTCTGACATGTATATCGTAGATTTTAAATGAATATATGGTATATTTTTTAATTGAAGAAATCATTTAATTTTTGATTTTATAAAATGTTATGTGTATAATCTTTTGAGAACTATATATATATAAGCAAGAATATTTATTAAAGAATAACATACATGTAATTAATCTGTTCAGAATTCAACTTTTATGTGATCAGTAAAAAGTTTGAGAATTTTGATTGAAAGAAAATAAATCGATCGTTTTCCAAACGGGGCACCAAAAATAGTGTGAAATATTCATTATAAAACGCCTTCTTGCAGCAATAAAATAATAAAAGAATATATTACCCAGATTATTTTGACCATTTTAATAATTGTTTTAAAACATTTAATATAAAATCAATTTTATTGTCCCACATCAGTCTCAATATGATACTTTTCGAACTAATTTTTTTTTTGTAGATTTCAAGTTAATTACGGGATACTAACTGGTTTCTAGAAAAAAAAGTGGACCTTAACATGTAAATTTGGTTAAAACGATGAGAAAAGTTCTAGAAATATTGGGGAAAATGAAAATCTCTGACATATCTCGAAGTCATTGAAAATTTTATTATGTACATACCATATTTAATTGACGAAATTGCTTATTTTGACTGTAAGAAATTTTATTTGTATAATCTGTTGAAAATTGAGCAAAATATGAATTAAGGAAATAATATGTATATAATTAACCTGCTTAATGTAATGCAGTTTATGTAATTAATCCGTTTAATGTAATGTAGGTTATGTAATTAATCTAGCTTTTACACCCAGTGGCCAAAAAATTAGGAACTCCCTGCTACTCAGAACTAATATCGTATGAGATCTCTTCTAGCTTTGATGGAAGTAGATATTCTTCTAGGCATGGACTCTACAACTTGCTGAAACTGTTGAAGAGGAATATAAGCCCAGGCTAACGAAATGGCAGCTCTTAATTGCCTCAGATTAAAGGTTGGTGTTTCGGAGCTTTTAAGAGGCCTTTCAACCTCGTCCCACAAATGCTCAAATTGGTTGGAGCAATTGAAACTTAGATTGGTTTGAGGAACATGATACAAAAATATTTCCAGCCCAGTGGGAGGGTGCATTTTCTTGCTGGAAATAACCATCATCATCAGGAAACATTATGACCATAAACGGGTGCACACGTGGTCAGCAACGACGTGGAGGTAAGCGCTGGCATTCACGGATGTTTCCAATGGAAATAAGAGACCAAGAGTATAGCAGGAAAATGCTCACCAGACCGTGATTCCGCCGCCAACCACTTGAACAGTTGTCATATGGTATGCCGGATCCATGGCTTCTCGCTGCTTGCACCACAAACAAATCCTGTCATCAGCGTCGTGGAGAAGAAATCTTGACTCGTCAGACCAGACAACCTTCTTCCATTCATCAAGTGTCAAATTTCTGTGTTCTCTAGCCCACCAAAAACAGTTTTCTTCGGTTTTGCAGTGAAATCAAAGGGACTCTTGTTGGTCAATACCAATTCGTTTTAAGATCCGTCTTGTAGAGCGTACGGATATCCTTTGCGATAATCCTGAGTTGTATTGCGCTGCAATTTGTTGCGTTTTAGTTCTTTGTGGCTGCACACAATGCAGCGTCACTCGCCTGGTACCTCTTTCGTTCACAAGCGATTTCCACCCACTATTCCGCTTCCCACTCCAAGTTTTTTAGCTTAGCTGCCATTCTTTGAAGACTCGTGATACTGATGTACGAGAAAAGCCAAGAAGATTAGTGGCTTCTGAGATACTGGAACCGCCCCTTCTGGCATCCACAATCATGACACGTTCAAAGTCACTCAAATCTCTTGTTTTCCTCATGAACAGGCAAATTGTAACGTTAACTGGTGCTTCTGACCAGAAGAAAGGTTTCTATGAGCAAAAATCCGGTTTATTACGTCAGCGCACGTGCTGCACGGACGAGTCGAAGTTTGAGTGAGGGGTGTTCCTGAAAAGTTTGAGACTTTTGATTAAAAGAAAATATATCGATCTTTTTCAAACGGGATGTCAAAATATCTATTGTAAGACCATCTTTTCGGCATGATCAATTATTGCAAAATATGTTGAAAATAAAATAACTAAAAGACAATAAATATCACTCAGACTATTTTAATTTTTTGCATAATTTATTAAAGTAATTTCAAATATAAAATCCTTTTTTTCCATACATCAGTCTTGATGCTGAATTTTTCAAACAAATCTGTTGGTTCTCTTTTTTTTAGATTTCAAATTAATTAATGAAAACTAATTGGTTTCTAGAAACAGATGTGGAGCTTATTATGCAAATTCGGTTAAAACGGCGAGAGAAATTCTAGAAATATCGAGAAAAATAAAAATATCTGTCACATCGAAGTCATTCTTAAAAATTTATGATGAACATGATATGGTATTTAATTGGAGAAATTATTTACTTTGATTGCATGGAATTTTATGTGTACTGCATAATATTTTGAGAATTGAGCAAGAATATTTATTAAGGAATAATATATATGTATGTGTATGTCCGTAAAAGAGGGGTGAACATTAATCGGGGGGTTGAAATGCATACATTTATCATACAAAGGTAAATTATTACTTGGAGGTAAAAGAGGGGTGACTGCATCTGAGGGGGTGTCCATTACGAAGGGATTTGCTGTAACTAATAAGATCAGAATTCAGGTTTTACGTGCTTAGTAAAAAAGTTTGAGACTTTTAATTATAAGAAAATAGATTGATCTGTTTTAAACGGGACGCCAGGAATAGCGTGAAATTTCCATTGTAACAATCTTCTTCCAGCATGATATTGCGAAACATATACTCGGAAATAAAATAACAAAAAAAAAATATATTACCCAGATTATTTCAATTTTTTAAATAATTTATTTAAAATTTTCAAACATAAAATCTTAGCTTTTGTCCTACATCAGTCCAATAGTTTGATACTTTCAAGCTATAATCTGTTGTTTTCTTATAGATTTAACTTCATTACGGAAAACTAATTAGTTTCTAGAAAAAGATGTGGAGCTTATTATGAGAATTCAGTTTAAAACGAAGAGAGAAATTCCAGAAATATCGGGGGAAATGACATATTTTGAAATCATTAAAATTCGTATAAATTTATGATGAACATGATATCATATTTGATTGAAGAAATTATCTATACTGATAATATAAAATTTTATGTTTATAATTTTTTGAGAATCGAGCACAAATATTGGTTAAGGAATAATAGAGGGTGTTTCAAAAAGAATCACCCGATTTGAAATGCGTATATTACGAAAAATATTGAACATAGACACTTAAGATTAATTTTATATTACATGGCTAATTATAAAGTTTTTATAAACCAAATTAAAGGTGCTCAATATGTCCACCTTAGGATGCACGACATATGTCTATACGGTAGTCAAATTCGTCCCAAACTTTTGCGAGCATGTTTGCATCCGATGCGAGTGGATTTCTGTGGATTACGTGCGAAACTCTGTCGGATACACTCCACATTTTCGTCTGACATGCAGGGATGGCCAGGGGATTTCCCTTTACACAGACAGCCCGTGTCTCGGAACTGTTTACACCATCGCCTAATGCTCTGAGCGGTAGGAAGTTCAACACCAGGGTTTTGTCGACGAAAAGCACGATGAACAGTTGTTACGGACTCACATTTCGCGAAGCTTAGAACACAAAATGATTTCTGTTGTGCAGCCGCCATCTTAACAAGCAATAAAGTGCGGCCAAAGGAAGAGCGTTAGCGCTACCTGTCGGCAACAGCGTGAAATTCGAGATCTCCCTCTTTCTACCTATACATTACTCGATCAAAACGGATTGAAAGCTGAATAGTTATGATTTTTTTAAATCGGATGATTCTTTTTGAAACACCCTGTATTTATGCAATTAATCTGAATACAGTTTTTATGCGATAAGTAAAAAGGTTTAGACTTTTAATTAAAATGAAATAAAGGGTAATTTAATTGTTTGTTCGTAGGACCAACTTTGTTATTGCTGACTTTAGCAGTATACTTCCAATTACAAAAAGTTTTCAAATGGCATACGATTTCTTTAAATGACGTGTTTTTTTTGTTTTTTTTTGAGGGATCGCACACATAAAAAAATAAAGCGTTAACTTTTTATACAGTCCCCGTGTGCTAAAAAAACCCAGTTAGAAAGTTGTTGCCCTATCTATCCTGCGGTCAAAGAAAAAATTCCACGTTTTTAAGTGCAATATTCACTGAGATATAAAAATTGATTGAAATGTCGGAGAAAAGTTGGGGAAAAACAGCATAAATAAGGGAAAAGAGCGTTTTCCGTTAGTTTATGCTGTTTTCTTTCCCAATTTTTCTGCAATTTTTGAATCCAAATATCTCAGCCAATATTTCACTTAGAAACTTTGATTTTTTTCCCCCCCTCAGAAGAGATAAGGCTAAGTGTAATTTCTAATTTGATTTTCGGGCATATGGGAACTATAAACAGTCAATGTTTTCACATTTTTTTATGTGTATTATCCCTCGAAAACATTACGTCATTCAAAGAAATCGCATGTCATTTGAAAACTTTGTAATTGAAAGTACACTTCTAAAGTCAAGGGTTACAAAGTTGGTCCTACGCAGGGCCGTAACTAGGATTTTTGCGGCCCGGGGCAAACATTATTTTTCGCCCCCCCCCCTCCCCACAACTTCAAAATTCAATAATTTTGTAAAAAGATATTCTTTGTTCCTACCTAAAACTGCCGCCCCCTAAATTTTGCCTCCCGGAAATGTTGCCCCCCCCCCCTAGTTATGGCCCTGGTCCTACGGACAACAATCTGAATCGAACTTGTATATCGATCTCCTCAAACGTGATGCCAATATATCCATTGTAAGATCCTCCTTGATGTATTGCGAAATACATTTTCAAAAATAAAAATAAAAATGAATAAACATTACTCAGATTATATTTAAATTTTTTCAATAATTTAGTTATAAACTTTAAATGTAAAATCCATTTTTTTACAGTGTAATCCCGACCTAAGGAAGAATAATACATGTATTCAACAAAAAATTTGCTCCCAATTCACTAATATATTCATATATATTTTTATCGCTATCGAATATGATTCGTCCCGGAATCGAGTTCGTAAGCCGAAACTTGCTTTCCCATATTTTTTGTCTTGTTATCCGTTTATTAATGTCAGGTAATGTTCAAAATTTTAAGATAAGTTTTTTAAGACACCCAGGAGCGCTATAAAAAAAGACTAAAATGGACCGAAGTCAGAAATGAACAGCTTCGAAATTGGATAAATGAGAATATATAGGAAGATGCGATACTGAAAATCGCACACACACACATTTATCTCACACTATCTACACGGCACCAGCTCTAGGTTCACAGGTGTCCTCATCCATTTGTGATTTGATCAGTTCACCGTTGTATTTGATACAGAAACCTGTCAGTTTAGACACCTCTGTATCCTGGAGACCTTCCTACATTGGACGGTTTTAAATGGAACCGACTATAGTCGGTTAATTAATTAACCATTAAATCCTATAACACAGTGTGTCTAGCTCAATATCGTGAACACATCTCTAACTTGGACAGATTTTAATGGAATAGATGTTGAACTTACACTCTAAAAGTTTTACATTATAAAAGTACTTAGGCTGAGATTACACTGTAAAAGTTTTGTAAACGTGCTTTTATAAAACTTGAAAAATACAACCAATAAACAGATCGGTTGCATTTGCTCGAATGTAATCGATCAGCTTACTAGGTTGTATTTTTGAAGTTTTATAAAAGCACTTTTACAGTGTAATCCCACCCTTAGGCCAAGATTACACTATAAAAGTTTGATAAAAGTCATTTTATAAAACTTGAAAAATCCAACCAATAAAGTTATTGGTTACATTCTAGAAAATGCAACCGGTGACCTTATTGACTGCATTTTTCAAGTTTTATAACCAAACTTTTATAGCGTAATCCTGGCACCATTAACACTATAAAAATATTACACTATAAAAGTTTGATAAAAGTTCTTCTTTAAAACGCGAAAAATGCAACCAATAAGCGCATCTGTTACATTCGCTCGAATGTAACCGATACGCTTATTGGTTGATTTTTACAAGTCTTGTAAAAGATCGTTCATGAAACTTGTAAAATTCAACCACAATAAAGCTCGTAGGTCGAGCAAATGAAATCGATAAGCTTATTCGTTGAATTTTTCTTGAAATTTTATAAAGAACTTTTAGAAAACTTTTATAGTGTAATCCCGGCCCTAGACAGGTTTTCTTGTGCAGATGGAAAAAGATAAGCTCCTAGAACAGTCATCTTCAACCCGTTACTCGCGAGCACCATAGTGCTCCCTGAACCCCCCCCCCCCTCTCCCCCAGAGTGTCCCACGCTTTTGTCCAATTTTGTGCTCACGAGCACTTAATCAACAATTCAAATTAAACGCCTTGCACACATTACATTCAAGGATTGAAATCATCCTGATTTCATGCACCTTCGTATGTCAAACTTGCTGTAAGGGTGCTCTTCTTTTGATGATGAGTACAGGCAGTGCTCGAGTCTATTGAGAGCCTCACCTAAGACCTCTCACCTAAAATATGCAGACTGTTCAGTTTGATGCGAGGAGTTTTTCGCTGAAAGAACACGTGCTCTGAAAACATAACTTGTTTTCTGTTTTTCAATTCATTTTCTATTAGCTGACTCACCCACATAGTTTGCTATCTTGCAGTTTACGTGAAATTGTGCAAAAACTTTCAGAAAGAAGTGGAAGTACATCTAGAAAAAGATTCCGAGGCGGACATGAGTTAATTCGGCTCGAGTGACAGTAATCTGATGATGATTGGCGGTAAAATTCAGCTGACGACGCGGCTGTTTTATGTCAGCGCGAACATCCATATCAACGAAAGTGTTCGTTAGCCGAATCCAGAAAAATCACTAAAAAAACTCTTTGTTAGCCGAAAAATTGTATAATTGTATACCAGAAGTCTTCAACTTTTATCTAGTTGCGAGCGCTGTCGTTACCGATCACCAAAAGAAGAGCACCTTTACGACAAGTTTGACATACGAATGCATGGAATCAGGATGATTTCAATCCTTGAATACAATTTGTACAAGGTGGTTTAGTTGGAAAGTTGATCAAGTGCTCGCGAGCACCAAATCGAATACGCGCATCGAGCACTCTGGATGCAGGAGCACCATGGTGCTCGCGAGTAACGGGTTGAAGATATCTGCTCTAAGGGATACGCTACGTTGAACTCGAATTCTAAGAATTTCTCGGAAAAACACAATGATATCGAAATTGTCGAAAAAATAAATATGCCGTTATATTCGAGTTTATCGCATTCCATTCACGTTAGAACTTCATAAAACATATTCTCAATGGAAACCACCAATTGTTGACGTTATATTTGAGCCCTTTTTAAATTATTCATTCCGATTATAACGAACAAAATATTGATAATGCCAAAATCTCATTCGCGTTCTACGAAAATGAGCATTTCTCTGCAATAATTGCTGCCACTCTCTCATTACTTATGCAATAATGACCATTTCTCCACCTACTAATGGCTGGCTTTTCGACCAAATTCTATTATAGCATCCATTTGACGTCAAAGCACGAGGGATAACTATAGAAACCGTGAATCGCAACACTACACGCAGCGCTGTAGTTTTCGCATGGGAGTTACTATAAATGCGTATTCAATGACTTAATATATTTATCAAAATATCCTCATAAAATCATAAACTATATTATTAATCTTTTATATTATTTAGATTTTCATGATAAAAATTCCATCTTAATCAAAATATTTACGTTCTGTTTTTTTTTTCATTTCTATTAATTCAAGAATGGGGCATCCACTAAGTGCAGGGCAAAGCCGCTTACACCCCCAAAGCAGATGTCTTCAACCTTTATCTAGTCGCGAGCACTGTCTTTACCCCATCACCAAAAGAGCACCTTTACGACAAGTTTTACATACGAATGCATGGAATCAGGACGATTTCAATCCTTGAATGCGCTTTTTTCACGGTGTTTAGTTGGAAAGTTGATGAAGTGCTCGCGAGCACCAAATCGGATACGAGCATCGAGCACTCTGGATGCTTCAGGGAGCACCACAGTGCTCGCGAGAAACAGGTTGAAGATTCCTGCCGTACACTAAAGACTCAACAACCCAAAATAAAAGAAATTTTCATGAAAAACTAAGAATCAAGGATCAATGTTTATGTAATTAATTCCTTTTATGTGATTAGTTTGTCGTAAGACCCCCAAAAAAAAATATATATAAGCAAATACAATGCTTAAACTCACCCACAATAACACCCGAATGTTGTTCAATATGTATGCCCTCGAGTTGTTGGCTAGAGCTAGAATTTCGAGCCGGATCGGAATAAACAATAAAACGGGGCGGATCAGATTTAAGCACGAGTTCTCGAGCTGTGTTGCGCTGGGATTTGAATAACTTGGGCTTCTCATGAATAAGTATTACGGTATGCATATATATATACATACAAACGGAATTTTTCCCAAAACACTACCGAAAACAATAAATAATACAAACCCTCTATTTCTCAGCGCAAAAATATTTCCTCAATTTTGAATGCAAACTATACCAGAAATATATATATTTTTTTGTTTTCCCTTTAATTAAACAAATTTTATTTTATGAATTTAAATACGGGGGGTCATGATACTTATATTGTTATTGCTTATATTATATACAGGGTGCCGTGTACAGTAAGTGCTAATGCGGCCTTTGTCTCATCAACCGTTTGTCGTGGAGGTGTGGTTTCAGTTTAAAAAATGCTCAAAATATGTTCACAAATTACTCTGTACCAGTTTTGAGAGTGAAAATGCAGTATGTTAAAAAAAGCCGCTGTGGTGGTCGAGTGGTCATAGTCACGGACTGGCGTCGCCACAGTGGTGGCTGAAGTTGGTTTTCTGTGGTTCCCAACTTCAAGGCGTGAATGCGAGCCGGTCTCCCCACAGAGAGCAACAGACCTACAAACACCACAAATGTAATTCAATCATAACACATCACTCACTTCACTTCTGAAATATAGATGGCGGCACTGAAAAATCAAACACAACACTACATACGCACTCAGACTGTTAGGTACACACACAGTTACATTTCCGGCAACTACTCGCTAAGTAGTAAATTGCCCATAGATGGTGATAGACCTGAGTTGTGCTCTGTTTGAAAGGAAGAAAGTATGTTACAAAATAAAAAATCATTTCTTAATATGGACGCCCTGGACCCAATTAAACCCAATTAAAAAGTTGTTGCTCTGTTTCTTCGGAGGACAACAAAAAAAATTGCACGTTTCCAAGTGCAATATTCGCTGAGGCATTTGAATTCAAAAATATCGGAGAAAAGTTGGGAAAGGACAGCATAAATGAGGGAAAGAAGCGCGTTGTCCGTTAGTTTTTGCTATTATTTCCCAATTATTCTCTGATTTTTTCAAAATCAAAATATCTCAGTGAATATTACAATTAAAAACATGGGGTTTTTTTTTTTTTTTGGTTGGCTCAGAAAAGACAGGGCAACAACTTTTTATTGGAAGTTAGAGGACAAGGCGGCAGTATAAAAATTTATATTTTTATATTTTGTGACATACTGTATTCTCACTCTCAAAACTGGTACAGGGTAATTTTTGAACGCCTTTTGAGTATTTTTTAAATTGGAATCATACCTCTACAACATTCTCACGACAGCTCTCACGTGACATATGCATATATTACATGCACCCTGTATGCTGTATTTATACAGGGAGTATGCATACAGTATACAGTGTACGGCCTATATATATACAGGGAGCAAATTAAAATCCTTAAATATGGGGCTGCTATAACACGTGTTTTTACGTGATTTTAGCCATCCCGTTTTTTTCAACATTTCTACTTGAATTTTTAATCTTTACTGAAATTGTGGATGAAAATGATTTTTATTACTTATTAATTACATTACGATAATCATCACTATAAATATGAATATTCATCTCACGTTTTCACGTTTTGGTCATGTTTTCAGGGCTGCAACTAGATGCTTGGTCAGAAGGGGAAAGCACGCATTTTGCCTCCCCGCGTAATGTTGAAAGAGAGGTTAATGGGTGAAATTTGCGCCTCGTCTGGCCCGGGGTACCAGACTCGCTTGCTCCCCCCCCCCCCCCCAGTTGCTTTTCCGTGAAATACAATTTCATTCACTGCGGTTTGCAGTAGTCCTTAATTTCCTGCCCATTGACAGTTTCTCAGAAATTTTAGCCCTAATTACCGATGTTTTCTACGTTTGGCAATTTTTTTTCCTGATAATTGGCGGTGTTCCGTGTTTTACCGTGTTCACGCGTCTCATTAACAGATTGCAGTAGCCTTCAATTTCCCGTACATTGACAATTTTTTAGCAATTTTAGCCGTAATAAACAATTTTTTATAATTTCTGCAACTTTTTTAGTGACATCCCGTATTTTCCCGTATTCGTGTCTTTTCTAAAGAGAATGTGTAGATATTTTTTACATTGTGTTTCGCAACTATTTATAGTGAGAATTGACTATGTATTTTTCCTATATTTATCATCTCACTACTCATTAGTTGTTTTTAGTGGCTCTAAATTTGATGTTCATTGAAAAATCTCTGCAATTTCTGCAACGTTTGGCAACATTTTCAGGTGATGTTCCGTGCTTTCCCGTATTCATGTCTTTTCTGAACAACGTGACTATTTTTTACATTCGTGTGGAAACTTTTTTTATGGCGAGAATTAGGATGTCACGTATTCGCCTATTTATCATCTTATTAGCAGTTTTCAGAAGCCCTTAATTACCTACCCATTGGAAATTTTTTAGCGAATTTTCCGTAATTAGCAACTTTTTCTAGTCTTAGAAACTTTTTTTGGTGAGAATTGTTGATGTCCTGCATTCTCCCATATTAAGCATCATATTAAGGGAGTGCAGTAGCCCTCGATTTCTCTGGCACATTGGCAATATTTTTAGGCCGTTTTAACCCAAATTAGCTATGTTTTTCCACTCTGGCAACTTTTTTGGTCAATATCCCGTATTTTTTCGTATTCATATCTTTTCTGAACAACATGTTCATATTTTTTACATTACGTTTGGCAACTTTCTTTTGCCAAAAAATTTGCCATGTCTCGCATTCTCTCATATTCAGCATCCCATCAGCGTTCGCAGTAGCCTTTAATTCCCCGGCCGTTGGCAATTTTTTCTACGTTTGACAACTATTTTGTAATATCTCATATTCATTTCTTTTCTGAATAACGTGTGGAAATTTTTACATCACATATTTGGCAACTTTTTAGTGAGAGAATCGGCGATGTGCCGCATTCTCTCATGCTTAGCCTTTCATCAGCGGTTTGCAATAACTCTTAATTTCCTGCCCATCGGCAATTTTTTAGCAATTTCAGCCATAACTAGCAAATTTTCCCACGTTTGACCACTTTTTTTTTATGTTGTCCCGTATCTCACGTATTCCTATAGCATATTTTTGGTGGTTCATATCATTGGTTTGATTTCAGTGAAGAATAAAAAATAATTCAAATAGCTCCATTGATCAATTGAAAAAAACGGGACACTGCTAGAAAAAAAAGTTAAGATGGTTAAAAATAAGGGGAAAAATACGGGAATGTCCCGTAATATATGGGTCATATGGTTACTCTGCGTATAAGAACTTTAGTTTGAACCCTGTAGATTCGTGCACCGTATAGTGTAATATCATTTGTCCGGATAATGCGATTTATCTCAGCAAGAGAAAGAAAATAGAATGGCTGATCAGAAATGTTTGTTATCGAAGACGATGAAGCCGCCCCACCCCCCTAATAACATCAGACGTGACTTGACGCTTACGTACGTGACCGGACTCGTCAATACTCATCAATGGATGGCACCACAGTCTTCTTGAGAGAACGGTTCACATGTAAGAATTGGAATAACCAATAATTTTTCACATTTCAGATGGAATGAGGTATGGACAGATTTCAAACGATGTTGACCATCTAGGAGCCGAAAATATTTACATTTCAATTCGGTCGTAACAAACACCTCGGTTATAACGTTAATAATTGGTAGTCCCGGCTGATTCCCATAAAGAAAATATTAATTACCTTTGCTTATAACGTCAATGTGTGAAAATACGACGACTTTGACTGTAAGGGGGTCATTCAAGTATTACGTCAGCATCGCTGGGGGGGGGACGGGGTTTCGGGTTTGTTGACTTTTGATGACAAGGGAGAGGGGGGTTTGGATAATGCTTACGTCATCAACCACCCATTATAAAAATATGAAATATTCTTAGTGGCATCTTACTCGGTGTGCCGAAAACGAGAAAAACCTTTCGCTAGTTTGTGGGCACCTGAACTAACATGCTCCCTATTGATAAGTCCTCTATAGTGATCTCTAAATGTTCCGCGGATTCTTCAAGTAGACCGCAGGAAAAAATTGCTACTGCAAGGAGTTCCCCCATCGAGGGGTTAACGCACCAACACCTCGATGAGTATACAAAACAAATCTGCCGTTCGGAATCGGCAGTATATTGTAGGTCCCGGTCTAATTAGCCCTCGTGTGCAGAAAATGACCGTGGTGACCAAAAGTGATCAAATGATTCTTCAAGTGATCTGGAAATGTGTCCGGGCCGCTCAAGTGTTCTAGAACTGTATTGCGGGTCACTTAGGTGCTCTAAAAATGTGCCACATGTCACTCAAGAGATCTCTAAATGTGCCACACGTCACTTAAGAGATCTCTAAATGTGCCACATGTCACTTAAGAGATCTCTAAATGTGCCACATGTCACTTAAGAGATCTCTAAATGTGCCACGGACCGCTTAAGTGTTCTGGAACTGTGCCGCGGGCCACTCAAGTGATCTGTGAATGTGTCTCGGGCCTACTTGAGTGACCTGAAAATGTGCCACGGGTCACTTAAGTGATCTGTAAATATGCCGCTTAGTTCATCTTTACAAAATTAGGTTTGAGGTGGCGGGCCGCATCAGTTAACTCCGAGGGCCACATATGGTGCACGGGCCATGGGTATTAGCATATATGGGTTACAGGGTGGGTCGCAATGAATTTCTTAGAGAGAAATTTTGAGTTTTTAGCCTTCCAATAGCACAAATAGCATTGAAATATTAACAGAAATTTATTATAATAACAAACCATATCGAGGTATTTTCTCCCGAAATTTTAATTAAAAAAATATTTTTTGCATCAAAAAAATAAAGTTTTCATTATCCGGGGGTATAGGGGGGTTCGTGCCCCCCCGCGTACGTCTGTGATCTCAATATGCGATAGATGGTAGGGGGCAGAGCTGATGAAATTTTGCTGACAAGGGGGGAATTAAAGTTTTGCTGACAAAGTGACGGGGGGGGGGGGGAAAGGAACTAAAAAAAAAGTCTGCTGACGTAATACTTGAACGGCCCCTAACGACAGGTTTTTTAGCGTTTATCATAGTTAAGCCGGGTTTTCCTAGGAGCAGGTTACCTGCACCGTTTGCAGCGTGAAAACGCTGATTGGTTAAAAAACGTGAATTTCAGGTTTTCAACCAATCAGCGATTTCACGCTGCACGCACCGTACAAAAGCTTTTCCTAGGAAAACCCGGCTTTAGGGGTGATGTACAGTAATATGACACTTATGTATATGTTACACATTCCGTAATTTTGCTCTTTCCGACTTTTTTTTTATAAAAATGTCCCGTCTTTTTCAACTTTAATTCATAATCCTTAGTAAAATCGTTGACGAAGATAATTTGCATTATGTATGAGTTATTTTATAATCAATATGACTATAAATACGAATATTATTATTATTATATTATTATAAATGTATTATCTCATATTTTTGTCAAGTTTTTTTTTTTCTTTTCAATTTCTGTTCTCCGTGAAATATAATTTAAATCAATGCAGTTTTGCTGTAGCACTACATTTCTCGACAGGAATTATTTTTAAGGAATAATTGATAATATCGGTGACAATTGGCAACTTTCTTAGCAAAAATTTCGATGCCTCGTGTTTATGATCCCAATTTATACAAATATAAATACAAATACAAGGCCACAGCAGGCAAAATGCCCAACGAGGCGGGTAAATAAAGATGCCCATATAGCACACAAATATGGATGCCATATATTTCTAAATCTATAATTCATACAGTATAAGTCATAATTTATAGTATTTCTCTCGATCAGATATGGTCACCTTGATCATAATGAAATAAACAACTTCATACGCAGTATTTTATTGCATCTGGTAGAAATTTTTCATCAAAAATTTGTTGAAAACGTCAACTTTCAATATCGCTTATAACGGCAACATTTCAAGGAATATTCGATGTCGTTAAAACCGAATTTGAATGTATTTGTTTATGCAATCAGTGCAAAAGATGCGTCTTTTTCCTACGCTTGGAGCTTAGCATGGACTGAAGGTTTTCCGCCCCCCCCCCCCAGAGATATAGGAGGAGGCCTTCATATGACTAATGGCCATTTCCAGAAGTGGAGGATTGAGATGAACTTCTCCTATTTTTATTATTTCAAAATGAAAGAAATTTATTTTCCTTGCAATTTCCGATCAGCCACGAAGAGGGATTTCGCTGTTTACACTGACTGCAATTACGTGTTATCGTGATAAAGCATAAGCTGTGCCTGATTTATGCATCATGTTGAACAAGAGTAATTTCCCAGGGCCTCCGTACTATGAGTACTTCAAATTCGCATAATATACAGTAATACCTCGAAGTAACGTGATAGATGGGACCGATAATAAACGCGTGAGTCGGGGGTGAAATTTTGCGAACAAAATACATTAAATATTGGTTGATTGGAACCAATACTTCCGAAAAACATCAGTCTTTTCGAATATGTTAATCAAAAATGCGGGTTTTCTCACAAACAGTAGCGCTCGAAAGTGTTTTGACGAATGCAATAATATTTGTAGCGCCAACTCATTTTCATGCACTGCCCTCTGCCCTCGACTTATGTAAAGCAGAGGAAAAATGTTTATCGACACTCGCAACTGAAATTTGCTTGTTTGGGATTAGTAAGCTTTTATCGCCTAATTTTTGTTTTTGGGTGTATCGATGTTTTGACAAATATAGTTTAATCAAAGACGGAACTAATTAATTCTTATTTAATATGAATTTATAGTAGAATTATGCAGAACACATAATGGGAACTCTGAAACATAAGAAATATTCGGTGGATTCTTTTCGGGAAAGCTTAATTAAGCATTTAAATAAGGGTTGAAGAGGCAAGTTCAAGTGGCAGGTAATTTTGGTATTTCATGAGAGACAGTTCATAATTTTTAGAAACATGTTCATAATAATCTCGGGAACCTGTAAAAAGTAACTTTCTTTCAAAACGGCCGAAGAAGACAATAGATAGGATAGGTAGAACAATCAAAATGCAAGCAAAGAGTTAAAACTAGGCAAAAAAATCTGATGAATTTAATTCGAAACATGATCTTAATGTGAGCGTACCACTTGTAAAACGTTGGCTGAACATTATGGGTTTGTTTGGTTGTCTTCCGAGTGGAAAAAAATCGTTATAACTTAATCACAGAAGAGAAAGGGAGAATTATGCCAATCTTCCTTTTGACAAGAGAAACAATCCAAGGGATATAAATAGATAATATATGTATAATACACCATATATGAGGTATTACAGGCTCTACGGGTAGTTATAAGGTAATTATTAAGGTATTGTAGGTTTTCTTACTGTTAAACACGAAGGCGAAAATGGAGATGCTTCTCCGCAGATGACGTTGGTACTCTTTACCGTTTGAAAAAACCACGAGGGACAGGTTTCGTTAC
Source organism: Pholcus phalangioides (assembly GCF_987345545.1). Lineage (NCBI taxonomy): Eukaryota > Metazoa > Arthropoda > Arachnida > Araneae > Pholcidae > Pholcus > Pholcus phalangioides. The sequence continues at coordinate 7,407,345 of NW_028301625.1, read as the reverse complement.
AAAAATGTATTTCATAACCACAATGTCGTCCTTCACGACGTGACACTTGCCCCTCTTACCGATATTACAGCAAAATGACCGTAAATATAATTCAAAATTTGTCAGAAATTGCATGAAAGGCAACAAAAGAGAGTTTTATTGATGGTAAAATCAGAGCCATAACTCGAATTTAAAGCATCAAGCATTTATAGACTGAGTTTGATAGACGAGTCGGAGAAAGAAATTATTCATTACTTCAATTGTACGAAAAAATAATGGAGAAAAGCATTCACCGACCATGGAACAAACTCATTGAGTCCATACCAAAAAAAACATGGCTAGTAGTTTTACAATCTAAACTGCTTCCAACAAACTGTGTTGACGTATTTTAGTACTTTGTTATAGTGCCCAATGCATGACTGATTTGATTATTTATTAGGTGTTTTCTTTTTTTGTTTGTTTTTGTCAAAAGACTTTTGATCCAACATAAAAGTAAATTAATTTTTTTCTTCTGAATTTAAATGTTTTTAGATACGTGATTTTTTGTTCATAATAGTTTTTAATGAGACTCGGTGTTTGTTTCGTAGGATGGATTTCATTAAAAAATTCAGATATAAATTTTGCTGACACATTTATGGTTGTCAAAAGACTTTTGAGCGCTACTGTATAATATTACAAAATTATCAATTTTTTTTTTCAAATTACCCTAAAATATGTACAAAGGAACATCATGTGTAATACAATATTTGATAACCTTTGGTCCATTCAAAGAAATGAGCTGCTTGTGTTAAAGCAGGGTAACTTTGTTATAAGTATTTGTTTCTTTGCATAAAGTCAAATGACCAAATTTGTGAGAGTGTCGAAATTATAATTAGAGTGGCAGGTGAGTGACCGGGTCAGTAAATAATAAATAGCGTAATTTTGAATTCAACGAATTGAATGGTGGCAAACCGTTATTAAGAAATGATAAGTAAGTTTCCTAATGGTTTTTGATGCCCAAATTGATTTCCAAAATCTATGGGAAGTTTTAGATCTTCAGCTGCTCTTTCCCTGTTTCTACTTTTAGCATCTTGAAAATATGCTCAGCTTGGCTACATGTGGTGTTCTTACCTGATTCATCACCATGAACCATTTCAATCCACTGATGGATGAAGGTTTCCTCCAATTTTTTTCCATTTACTCTGTCCGATGCTTTTGCCATCCAGTTGACTCCCGCCACTTATCTGATCTCGTCGATCCATCTTGTTTAGGGACGCCTTCTCGGACGTTTAACACCACGGGTGTACCAATCCAGAATACTTGTGGTCCATCTGTTGTCCTGTCTTCTTGTAATATGTCCAGCCCATTTTCATTTTAAACGTTTAATTCTTTCCATGATATTGTATACCTTTGTGTGGCTTCTTATCCAAGTGATTCGTTTTCCGTCTCTCCTTGTGATACTTAACATGCATCTTTCCATGCTCCTTTGTGTTGTCTGTAGCCTTTGTATCGTCTTGCTTGTGAGTGTCCATGTTTCAGCTCCATACATAAATCAGTGCTGGTAGCACACACTGGTTAAACACTTTTCTTTTCAGGTATAATGACATGTGGCTTTTCAGAATTACAGTTTTTGCCAAAAGTGCTCCATCCGATCCTGATTCTGATGTCCATGGTAATTGCTTGTCCCGGGTATGCATAGCTTTCTACTTCTTTTAACTGTTATTGAGCATCTTCTTCGTTGAAGATCTTCTTCAAAGCAATGGAGTCAAGCATAACTTTAGTCTTTTGTAGACTCATTTTCAAACCCACCCGAATACTTGCTTCGCCAGCTCTTGTATCATTTCTTCCGGTTCGTCTGGATTACTGCTGATAATAACAATGTCGTCGGCAAAACGCAAATGGTTGAGAAATTCTCCATTTACTTTAATTCCTTTCTTATCCCAATCCAGTTTTCTGAATACTTCTAAAACAGCGGTAAAGAGCTTTAGTATCACCCTGTCTGACTCCTTCCCAAGTTTAATCTTTGCTTTTCCTTTATCCAAACGGATCGTTACAGTTGCTTTTTGTCATGTACGTATTTCCTTAATGATTAGATGTAAGTCTTCTCTGCCCCAATTTCATCAAGAGCTTTAATAACAGCAAATGCTTACCTGATTATCACATCATAATTAAATTATTATTTCCATCCCAGTTATAATTCCCATAATACAGTCAAACTCGGTTATAACGACACCTTGGTTATAACGCCAATAATTGGAGGTACGGGCTGATTATCATAGAGAATAATGTTGATGAACTTTTCTTACAACGTCGATGAAAACGCAACGACCTCGGATATATAACGACAATGTTTTCGTTACGTTTGCTTCCATTTATATGGAATTTTCCCCCCAAGAAATTCCTAAAATTAGAGCACATCACTTTGAGTGTCATCAGCTTCAATGTGCAATACTGTGAAAAAACCGTGTAAAAATTTAAAGTTATATAACATTTATTAAAATATGAATTAAAATTGCAATATTAACAAAATTTATAGATTAAAAAGAAAAAAATAGAAATTTTTTAAATCTTTTTGAGCTCTTGTACTTAATTTATTGTGCTAAAATATACTGATACACTTTGTTTATACTAGTAAATTTTAATTTAGACTTATCCGAGCAACTGTTAGGATAGTTAGTTGTCCTTCACAACAGCACATTAATTTTACATATATATGAACTTTTATTTTATGTTTTAATTCTTCACCAGTGTTGATGTTACAACACATGATATAAGGTAATCTTGAACACAGGGTTCTTTTGAGTTGAGGGGGCTCTGGGCAGGGGAAATCAAACATTAGAAGACCTCAACTTGAGAAAAAATGTCTGGTTTTTCAAAAAAGATATTTTGTTTAAATTTGAAGCCCCAAATTAGTGGGGCCCATGCAAAAGTCAGGTCCAGCTCGAACAATCCCTAACGTATTGAAAACTTTGATCGGCAAATGAACTTCCTCAGAGGGCCGTCTTAACGCATGGGACCACCCTTGCATGGCTCAGGGGTCTCGTAATAATGAGATCTCGTTAATTTTTTCGAGATTGAGCCTGCAAATAGGACGCAAAATCATTTCTTGTCAGCTAGGGGGGGGCTCAGAAAAACAATTTGCCAGGGGGGCTCCACGATGCTCTGAAGCCCTGCTTCGTCAGCGGAACTTTTATTACTTGAGCTATTCCGTTTTGGTATATAAGGCTTTTATGGTGACTTTTAAGCATGTTGCAATGCTTTTTTATCAAGCATCTTTTTTTAAAGGGAGCCATAGAAAAATCATCTATTTCTCTCTCTCTCTTTTTCTTAATGTCGACTTAACCGAAATTTGCGACGAGTAAACGAGGGTTTAATAACATTGTTGTCTATGAAAGCTGAACGGAACCGAAAAAAACGACGCCGTAACCGGAATGACGACTTATTATGGTGATGACGAGGTTTTACTGTAATGCACCACACCAAAAAAGACTCACGAGCGCGAAAAATAATTCGTTATATCCAAATTCGCTGCATTTCCATTGGTTTTATAAGCAAGGTACGTTAACTTTTGGGATTTGCTCAACACTCTCTGTGGCAGTAGTTCCCAAAAGTTTTGGAATGTGACTCCTTTCTGACAAGAAATTTATCGGTGACCCCTACATACAGTGACCATACGTCAATTTCCGATTTTTTGCTAGCAAATGCGCTATCCAAAAAGAACTTTTCGGGACGTCCGTTTCTCTCGGTTTTAATTTGGTGATACTGACTTTCAAGAATATTTATTATTATTTTTTTAACAATATTATATAACTATTTTTTATGCAGTTAGTGTTCCTTTTGCAAGTTGGGAAAGTGTTGGAAAGTTAGTGTAGTGAAGTGCATGTTCCTTAATTTTGATATACAGGGTGATTCAGGAAGAATCATCCGATTTCAAAATAATTCTTTACTTGAATTTGACCATTAATAATATTGTTCATAAAATGTAGACACATTTCTTCCTGTGTACTTATTAATTTAAAAAAATATATATAATTCTAACATTGGATGATTTTCTATGAGTCACCCTGTATAAATATTAACTTGAAATATTGATTATTGTACAGATAGAATTTCATAACATTACATTGTGCCTTATGATTAGAGCACGGAAGTTCAGGCAAAATTCCATAAATGCCTTTTTTTGCCTATTTTCAAACCTTTTTGTAAAAATGCCTATTTGAACTTTTCTTGCCATAAATGGCTATTTTAACGTAGTTTTAAGTTTATCAGTGAATTTCAGAACCCATAATCTGCAAAACTTGGATATTTTGAGCATTGAGAACAAAAGAATTTCTCTTTTTAAAATTTCCAACTCTCAGTATCAGTTATCATCAGAAAGCCCCCCCCCCCAGCCCCATTTGAACGAGAATAAATGATCTGAGAGATAGGAAACTTGGTGTTGCCACACATGCATTAACTTTTCTTTGACTGCATGGTGTTAGACGTGAATGATTTCGCTTCAGATGAACGCAGCCCATGCTAGAAAAACAGAGGAAGATTAGAAATTTTTGTTTCTCCACAACCACTCCACTTACAAACATATTCAGCATTCGAATAAATTTATCAGAGTTGCCCTCAGAAGTGCGAGTCAGATGCGACCACACAGGGTCCCGCGCTTGAAATAGTTCCGCATGTGTGGCAATATAAAAAAAGTTATATTTTTTTACAAAAAAGAACGAAGAAGCTATGTTTCAACTATATAAATGACAATGATTATTCCAAATAATATAACAAATAAACGAGAATTATTCACAATTCAAAGGAGCCCCACATCATCTTCTCTAAGGGCTCTGCGTCTGATAGCTCTGGAATTGATCTAATCCTGATAGTCCACTAATATTTTATTTTGGGTTTGAAATCAGTTTGCTTGGATAATGATGTTATTATATAAACTATAATTAAAACAGTACACGGATTAAGTGCAACCAATTTTTCAGCTAGTTTTTGGACCCATAATACCATAGTTTTCAGTTACATTTTCTTCCTCCCATAAATTATAAATGCCTTTTTTAGTGCATCTTTTAGGCATTTTTAGTGCCTTTTTGCCTGCCTATTTTGATCATTTTTAGTGGCTAAACTTCCGGGAACTACTTATGATATACTACTTATGTAAGTAGCTAAGCTAAATAAAAACATTTTTTAGTTGGGACAAATTTTTATTTACGTTGCAAAAAATAAAATATATTTCTAACTTTGACGTTTTTATTTTGGAGAATCTCTCGCGAGCCCCCAGGGGGGTCACGACCTACACTTTGGGAACCAGTGCTTTATGGGAATCAGTCGGGACCGAAAATTATTCCCGTTGTCGTTACAGCCGATTTTGACTGCATATCAGCTAAAGACGGCAACACTTTTTCCTAGTTGTTTCCCTTTATCGTTGGTTTCCTCTTTATTATGTTAGTATCAGGCAAAAATTTATTGCTCTTCCACACAATTAATGTTACACGAACTCTCCCTTAAAAGAACAGGAATATTTTATTTAACAATAAATAGAGAATTGTTCCCGAGAGAGAAAAAACCAAAATCACTAATGAACACAAAACTTGCTTATCATCATTATAAACGAATTTACACTCGCTTCTTCCACTTTTAATCTTGTATTTAAATTAGCCGCTTATCAGTCGTACATAATATACTTAAATGAGACAGTTTTATAAAACATGAAAGTGGTTTATTCATTATAAAGATGAAAAAAATTGGACTAATTATCTCGGACTAATTATCCACACACGAGAGATAGAACTAATTCTTCTAATTTTTCTCCCATGAAATTTAATATTCAATAAACTAAAGTAGAAAATTTCAGGCGCCGAAAATCTAGCCGTATGTGATATAGAACCACACCCTTGAAGCGGCACGTGGGGCCATCTTTCCAGGCCACACTAAAACCAATGGTCAGATATAACAATAACATATTCAACACTCGTTCGTTGACCATCTTAGATATCATAAATATTCTTTTATGTTTTTCTCCCTCGAGTCATATTAAATGTCTTTTTCATGATAAAAATGGAAATTTATAATATATATCTGTTCGGTGTATGGTCAAGAAACTTTTGGACTTCATAGGAGAATACTTTTAATGGACTATGAATGATTTCGACGGTTATTCGGGTGTCTTTTTCTGAATAACGTGTGGATATTTTTTCGAATAGAATGAATGCTCCAATTTTCTAACAGTGGTGGATATTAAAAGTACGTCTATACAAGTTTGAGTTTGGATATGAAAGCTATGTCCTCTGGGCTGGGATTTTTTACGGGACCCTCTATGGTGAATTTAGACTAAAAAAAATGATGAAAAATTCGTCCGAACCTTCTAGATAGAGCCCTACTAGTCTCACCCATGAAAGAAGGCAATGATGGAAATTTCAGTGTACCTGTTCCGAGTTGTTTTAAACTAAGTTTCCAGTGCTTGTTTCTCGCATGGGTAAACGGGGCACGTACCCAGAGCCCACAAATTTTCGGGATGCTAAAATTAACATTTTCTTTCGATATTTTAATTTTTAACAAAAATATAAATTATTATTAAATATTTGATTTTTGATCGTCTTGGGCAACATGGGCCCTTCTATGTCTCTCTACCCTGCATACGCCTCTGCCTCAAAGAATGCAATACATAAGAGGCCCTAAAAAGACTCTTCCTAATGTAATGCTCAATATTATACCGGGTGATTCAGAACTCATGGACAAAGCTTTTAGGAGTGATGGAACACATCCACATAAGCAAGTTCCGTCACACAATGCATGGTCGTAACGGAAGTGGTGAACGCTAGACGCGGCGCTGTCACTGAACACATAGCGTACTGGTTTTACCACTTAAGCGTACGAACATAATTCCCGCAGGTTTTCGATTTTTCGAGTCGGCGCCTTTACCTGAATTTCAGGTTTTTTTTAACCAAGACCCGTAAATAATCAGCGTTTTCGCGCTGCATGCGGAGCAGAAAATCTGGTCTTAAGGTGCGAACATAATGCACGCTGGTTTCCGATTCTGCAAATCCGCGATGTTACGGATTGGTAAAAAACTTGAATTTCAGGTTTTTTAGCCATTTTGTAACGGCGCGGACTTGCAGAATCGAAAACCAGCGTGCACTATGTTCGTACCCTTAGGAAAACCCAGCTTTATCGTCGTTTCTATCGTTGATTGCAGAAGGAATGGCTGGTATCAGGAAAAGGCGGACATGCATTTCATGCATGGCACTGAGAACGGGAATGTTCTGGAAGCACAAAGACTGCACTGGAAGGGTTTTCTGACAAGACTCGTGCCAGGTCGAAAAACTTTTGATCCATTAAACCGGAGTCTGTGCAAAAAGGACTTTTTGTAGCGTCCTCACGCTCCTGGTACGCCCTGTATCCTGCATGATGCTCATAAATGAACCAGTTTGTTCTTCGATCAATTTTACTTTATCTGTAGGCTGATGATATTTATTCGAGAAAAATACGGAAAAATTTGGATCCTAAATACGTGATACCCCAAACGTCCCCAAAAAATGCCAATAATCTGCAAAATCGTCAGTAAAAGGTGAAATTGTGCAAAAATTTCACAGAAAAATGTTCAACACAGTAAATAAGTGACAAAAATTTGCAATAAAAAGTATATATATATATATATTTTTTTATGAATAAAATAAAACATCTATTTATATTTGGGGGCTCAAAACTATCATAAAATAATTTATAAATATTATCTTTATCTACGATTTCCGTAAGGATTACGTACACATTTCAAGTGAGGTTCACCAAAAAAAAAACGGGAAAAAATGATATTTTTATTTTGAAAAATCGGAATAGAGCTAAAATTACGGGAAAATCGGGGATGTCAAGTAAAATATGAGTCATATAGTTACAGTAGTTATCTGTGAAATATATAAAATTTCATGCTCAATTCTCTTTCACGTTCCCCGATGTTTACGAAATTCTGTGTCCTGAATAATCGAGGTCCTACAATACTTAAATGGCTAAATAAAAACTACAAAAAAACATTGAAAAACCGTAAACGCATGAAGATCAAATCATTTGACAATCGTTCATGCATCAGACTTTTTTTAACATACGCGAAGTCCGTTTTGTTTTTATTTTTCTATACATCGTGGAAGCGATCATGTAAATAATAAATTGGTAATACCAACAGCTTAGTGACAAAACAAAAACTTTTCTTTCCGTTTAACCCTTTTTGTCGTTATTTAAGAAGTTTCCGAATTCCGTGTACGTATTTACGGAAAATAAAGAGTATTTTTTCCCACAGAGATATTCGTTGACATTTGAAACGCATCAACGAATGCACAGTATTCAACAGTCAGTATACAAAGCGGAATATTTCAAAGACTTACTATGCCTAAGAGTTTGCCTTTGGCGTAAGTCATATTGGTTTTTGGGTCTCGAACGAATTCAGTTTTTGAACTTTTCTTCTCATCTTCGCAGTTTTTCTTTTCCGCTTCATCAGAATCTGATAGGATTGTGCTGTTACTGCTTAAGCTTCGCAAAAATTCCATATCCACGAAACTCTAAAAATATATTAATTAATATAAATTATTAATACTGTAGTTTTAACAAAAAAAAAAAGCATAACTCTAGAGAAAAAGTTCAAAATATATCTTTTGGTTTTTCTCAGTTATTTAGGTCTGTTTTTGATCTGATGTTCTGACCTGGACCCTGAAAAGGATTGACTTGGTCAGTAATAAAAATTAATATATTTTTATTTAATGATAAAACAAAGTTGTGCCCTTCAATGAATGGTTACTATGAAAATCTTTAAACATTCTGAATGATATAATGAATGACACTTATTTTTGCATCGAATGTGCTCTGTGATTATTTCCACAAATATGAGATTTTATATTTCTTATATTCGATTAAATCTTAATTACGATTCAGAGATAATTGAAATTAATGCTGGATAAAATAAATTTTATGTTTACGAGTGTGAAAATATGTTAACATTGATATAACTTTGACAATAAAGCTTATAAATTGATTTTTTAAAGAAAAGAACTTAAATTTGGGAACCATAGATTGTAAACTGGCTATAAGGCCCACGAAAACTTCGTTTTATGCCCTAAAATGTAATTCAAGTGTCAATTTCTAAACTTTCTTTTTTTGGAATTTTTAAGCATAAAAATGGTTGTAAATTTAACATTTAAATGAAGCCTGAAGCTGTTGACGTTAAGTCCCGGTAATAAAGCAGCCTATTTTAGAGACTTTTTGTACTTTAAGTTTCGGTTCAGATGCGGCTTATGCATGCACAGAATATACTGTAACTGAATAAGGCCTGGGTCTGATATGTACCCGATTGACTGGCCCGTTGCATCGTTTGACTTTGAGATCTCCATATCGGTAATTTTAAGGAACCGAGATAGAGTGATTAATGTGAATTATTTAATTGGATCACTTCATGCATTTATTGCAAAATTTACTTCTTGACATTTCCTAATTCGGTACATGTTTTTACATGTTTTATGACAAAAAGAGATCATTCTGTAGGGTCTTTTAAAATACATTCAAAAGTTTCACAATTTATGCAGAAAAAGTTAGGTTTAGACAGTTTTCTTCCGTTTTGCAAAAACTAGTTGTTTTAACTAATGCCCTTTTTGCATAATTCAACTATTCTTTGAAATTACGTATATCGCAATAAAATAATATATAACGTGTGTTTATTTATTTATTTATTATTTTTATTTTTAGTTTATTCGAAACAATCATTATGTACATTCTGATATGCCAATCAAAACGAATTTCTAATAATTACACAGACAATCATGCTCCAAATGGGATTCAAACAAAATTTCTAAATTTTAATAACAATTCGTTTTTTTAAAATTAATCTAATGACGAATCCATACCCAACAATTGTCGAATATACCAAATTTTATTTAGGAAACACAAAAAAAATCAATTGAATATTTATTTATTTTTTGATATTAAAATGAAAGTTAAAAAATGTATGTACATATAATTTGTCTATTAACAATTAATAATATTTTATTATAATACAACAAAAAACTTACCTGGAGATGATGGAAAGTTTTCTGATTCCAAAACTATTTCATAGATCGGTTTTATATCGGGAAAAAAAAATTTACTAGATAATTAGTGGCAAAAACCTTCAACTAAAGTTCAATAAATTTATTAATTTAAAATTTATTTCATTCCATGTGCCATGCTTTAAATTTGTAGCAAAAATAGTAAATATCGTGAGGAAAAAAAAAGTATTATTATATCTTTACTTTTTCCTGTGAAGTTAGCTTGACTACTGAGCACGCACGTGCTGAGATGAAGAAGACCCAAGAAATTGGCTCGAAAATCAGAAATAGCGCCAATTCTGACGCCAAAGGTATTTTTCCGTTTAACATTAAGTTCTCGTAATGATAAATTTCATGAATTTTTTTTTTCCAACAATATCAATAACTCCTTAAAAAAAAATAAAATAAGAAATAAATCCTGGTTTCAAACAATGAATCCGATAATTTCGGACATTTTTGTGATATTTAATATTCAATCAATATTTTCCTCTTTTTGCATTTAATCTGATTAATTGCAGTTTTCTTGAAAGCAGTTTTTTTCACCCATTTTTCCGATTTCGGAGTTAATTATAGAGGGTTCGTCCGAAAAAAAAAATTTAAATCGCTGTGTAGATAGTTGATAACCTAATGAGCAGGTGCAAAAATTTGCTTTAAATGGCGTGATGGCGCAAAAAAAATGAATTTTCAGGAGAAATCGAATTCAGGAATTTGAGGATAATTATTACACGCTATTGTCATATATAAAAGATTCACTTTTAAAAATACTGAATCCATTGAATTTCATTTTTCAAGATTAATTTCGATAATGATTGATGATCGTTCGATGAAATATCGAAATTAGATTTATCGCTCGTTTAAATCAATTATAATTTATTATAATATCATAAATTTTTTTTTTAATTTACTGTATAGACCAGGGGTGATAAACTGGTGGTCCGTGGGGTCAGATTCAGTTTTGCTGTTTAGTTCCAAATTTAATTTTTAAAATTTTTATATTTTTAATTATAAATATAACTAAATTTAAATGATGCTACAACAAGTACAGTCAAGCCCCGTTGTAACGACACCATCCGTCCCAAAGAATTTTGGTGGTATAACGAGTTTGGCGTTATATCGGATCATGGTCGGAATAGCGTTTCGGAGAGAGGCTCCATTACATAAATTCACAAATTGTTATGAACCACTGTATCTCAGTGTCTTATTAGTGTTACTTCATAAATAAAATAACCTATTTTATATGTATTCAGTCTTAAGATTTTAAAAACTGTATTATTACTTAAATATTTCTTGATGTAAAAGTTAAGAGATACATATTTTACACTTACCTCTGAAATTATTTTACTTCTACGTAAGTTTAGCGATGCATTTTATAAGTACAAAAACAAAGGAAAACAATGGCGGCATTGCTCTTTTTTTCAGTCCGTATTGGTTTGATAATCACAATTTGCCGTTTCTCAGATATGGAAAGGACAATACCTGTCGACATAGTTTGAATGTACCAAATCATAGTACTCGAAATGCAATGACCAGCGAGTAAAAACATGCATTGCTGATAAAATTTTTGCAGCAAGCTAATTTTTTGTCCTCTTTCCCCTATCAATAAATCTGTTTCGTTGAATATGTAGGTTGTTTAGGTTCCTACACGCATTCAGGTATTCAATGTGCTTTTTAAGACCCCCCCTGACCACACCATTCTTTACTCTTCAAGTCATTTACTCTAAACTATTGTTATATTGATTGATAATAACAGTGGGGGGAAAAAAACGACAAATCCTGAACTCCTTTTGGAAAAAAAAGCGAAATTATGGGAGAAGAAATTTTGTGGAAATTTTCTTAGAAAATGACATAGACTATGCATACATCCAAACAACAGTTGGCGTTATAACGAGTTGGGGCTATAACGGGTTTTTTACATTATAATCCCTATATGGGAGATTTTTTTCACTGAAAATTTGTGGCGGTAAGCGGGGTTGGCGCTACAACTGGGGGCGTTATAACGAGGTTCGATTGTGTTTACGTGAGGACCCTGCAATGAAAGAATTTTTGTTAAAGACTTCTTTTCCCAATTTATGTTTTGGTCCACGGAATGAGCGGCCCCAAAAGTTCAGAATGTGATACACGGCCCACGGCTGACACATCTAGTTGACTGGGCTTTTGCTGCTCTGTTTAAATCTGCGACCCATGTTATCGGGCCTCGTTTTTTTAGGCTATGAGCAGGGCTCGGTTTCGAATGGAGGGATCTCTGAGCAAAGCAGAAATTAAAGGTCCTACGACTAGGGTCAAACATGTTTAGTTAGTGAATATGTGTTGTTTAAATTTGGGGGCCTCAAAATTATGGAGCCCTGAGCAAATATCCCACTTGTCCATGAAGAAATCATATCCCTACCATGAGTGCACAAATTCCGGCCATTGGAGATTCTCCGACCCACGAAGCATCTTAAAACAAGTTTTTTCTGTATTTTTCATTTTTCTTTTTGGCACTTGAAGAAATCATCAAGCTTTAATTCGGCCTCTAAGAAGTAATTCAGCTTTTATATTGCCCGCAAAAGTGATACTGGGCAAAATATGTCCCACAAGTTGAAGAGTTTCTGAGCCCATGTTCTAAACTAGGCATCTTCAACTTATTGCTCGCAACCACCACGGTGATTCCTGAAGCATAGTGCTCTACGCCTGTATTTGATTTCGAGCACTTAACAATCTCCCGATTAAACACCTTGTACAAATTATATTCAAGTATTAAAATCACCCTGATTTCATGCATTCGTATGTCAAATTTGTCGTAAGGGTGCACTTCTTTTGATGATGGGTACAGACAGTGCTCGCGACTGAAAAATGTTGAAGACCTCTGTTCTAAACCAAAGGTCACAAACTAGCAGCTCTCGAGAGTCGGCCCTCTTCAATCGCTGATCCAGAGTGATGTGTTAGAAGAGGTGACTTATTGTGTGTTAATGATCACAATTTCCCTGCAACCGTTATGCAAATTTCAACACCGTGGGCCCCTCGGGCAAAATTATGTTCTCGGATCTCGGTCCTTAGATGGAAGTAACAGCTACATACAGGGTGATTCAGAACCCATGGGCAAGGTTTAAGGAGTTAATACATCTAAATCAGCAATTTTCGCCATAGAAAGCATATTCGTAAAGCAAGCGGTGAACCGCTAGTCGACAATGTCATTGAACGCAACGGTTTTGCCGCTAAATTGCCATTTCTATCGTTTATTGCTGGAGGGATATTTTATTTCACAAACCAGGACAATGTGACAACACATTTTATGTATGGTGCTGCCGACGGGAATGCTCTGGATGCTCAAATACTGTACCGGGAGGTTTTCCGATAAGACGCGTTCTTACCAATGGCATGATAAAGGAGTGTGATGGCCTCACACTCCTGACACTGCCTGGCCAGGAGTGTGAGAATACCACAAAAAGCCTGTTTCGCACAGACAACGGTACAGTCACTCAAAGATTTTAAGATCTGGCGAGCGTTTCGCCGGAAAATTTTTCCGGTACAGTGTCTTTGGGATTCCAGAGCATTTTCATCCACAGCACTATACATGAAATGCATGGCCACCTTTTCCTGATTCGTAAAACCAGACAACCTTCAACAATCCACACCGTAGAAATGACAATTAAACAGCAAAACCAGCACTATATTTGTTCAATGACAGCGCCACCAGTGTTCCACCGCTTGCGTTACAACCATAAATTGCAAGACGAAAATTGCTTGTTTGGATGTGCTCTATCACTCCTTAGTTTTGTTATGAGTATTTAATCACCCATTATATTTGCATACTTACTCTCAAAAATCATTGCACCAGATCTCATCATGAAGGGCCTCCCCCAAGGATATTAGGCCTCAGGGGCAGGCATTTATATGGCCCTGGTTCTATGTGTGCGCCATATTTCACTTAAAATCTTTCTTACTTTACATCTGAATTTTTTTCGGAACTCTTTGTGGCCCCACTTAGAATATCCGAGGACCGCTAGAGAGTCATATGGCCCCAGGTTGAGAAACATTGCATTAGGCGAATGTCTCATAGACCAGGTCTAGCACTCCCCCGGTTCTAAGGATTCAGGATTGAGATGTTTATCGACTGATAACCTTTTCTATACGGCACTATAAAAACCAAAAGAAACAGGCTTTTTCCTGATTCCTAATACTGTGATACCGTAGCAGTAGGGACTTGGAACATTGATCTTCATTTCACGTTCGATGAAGGGGATCGATGTCTAACCTCGATGCATCAAGTGAAACTACTAGACATTCTCCAGGAAAGTCTCGTCGTAGTCTTATCCTCGTATGAAAGTTTGGTTCAGAGTTAAGACTGGAAAAAAACATCAAGGAATAGGTTCAACAAGGATCGATTTTTGTCCTCTTTTAAAAGATTCCAATGTATATCAAGTGTGTTCTAAAATAACATTCGGGTATGGCAGCATTTCTCAATCTACGGTTCGCGGACTAGGATGCGACAGGTGGTCCGCAGTTGGACTTGGTAATTTAATTCGAATTAAATTTAAAAATTATTCAGTCGTTGCAACTGACGATATCCTTCTGGGTTCAAATAAAAAATTTGACTTGTATAACTAGCGATAGCTATATTTTATCGATAAATATACGGAAAATTGCTTTCTTAAATACAAATACAGGCCACAACAATTTCCAAATGAGGTGGCTGCAAAAAAGATGCCCACAGCAAATATGGATGTCACATATTTCTAAAATACAGCAATCCAGTTAAAAGTGCAATTATATATAGAAACTATATATGCAATGATAAAATACAGTAGGGGAGACCTGGGCTTTTTGCCACCCGGGTAAGTTGTCACACGTCTAATTTCTCTGATTATAGATGGTGCTCTCTGTGTGTATCCATAATGGTACAGTTTGTGTATCTTGTTAAGGGGATTCTTCTTCCTAGTGTTATTCATCTGCGCTTCGGACACTTTCGTAAAGTTTTAGAAAGGTTTTTCTGAATTTTAACTGGATTAGTAATTTTTTTCGTTGTCTCGGTTTATGTTTTATTTCAATAGCATGTCTTTATTAATCGATTTTAGCGAGTATGTCTATTATAAAGTAATGTATAAGCTATTATTTTGCATAGTTGCAAACTTCCTTGTTAACAAAAAAAATAGCTGTTGGATTGAGTTTTTAAAAATTTGGATTTGGGGCTAGTTGTTCCAGACGAAACGGGGTGAGTTGTCTCATGTGACAACTTACCTTCAAGGGAATTACAGTCTGTTAATTTGGCTTCACTTTGTTGATTTATTTCTCTATATATGAAAAACTAAAGTATTGTACTTATATTATAGTGAATTCATCAATTTTATTTCGACGCCTGAGAAATTATAATTTCAGAGAATATTCTGATATATGCCCTCAGCGTTGATTCCAGGAGTGAGTCCATTTTTTGGATTCTCCTTGAATTTATTTATTTAAAATGTTGCAATGTGCATTGATAAAAATTATAAATAATTTGGGCGCTTTTATTTCACTCTGTGTGTATGGTACACGTTGCAACCCCCCCCCCCACATTTTTAAGATGCCACTGAGCACAAGTGGTAACCCTTAGCGCAATAGCCAAAATCGCTGTTCAAAAGTGGTCATAAGTAAAGTTCAAACAAATTGCAATATAATTATGTTGTCAAAATTCATAATTTTCGAGTGTAACAAGCAAGAGAAGTGGGAATATACATAAAAATATCTATATAAACCTAAAAAGCAATCAATTATTTAAGCTTTTTTTCCCTTTTGATGGGCAAGTTGACAATAAAATAGAGTTGAAGAAGAGAATTCATGACAAATTTTATAAAGCTTATTTAGTTCTACAAATTTTCAATGTTTTATAGTGAGTGAATACCTGATTAATGTTGTGTGGCAACGTACCCCATGGTCTGTGATAACTTGCCCCGTATGGTGTTGGTTGTCACACTCGACAAGAAATTTTTAAAAATTTATATTTCATAGAAAGAGTGATTTCTTTGCATACGGAAAAAGCTCTCGTACACGACGAATGTTCAAACTTGACGTAGATATATCAAGCATTTGAACTGGTTTCAATTACCGAAATCAATACCCGAAATTAATTGAAATGGCAAAAAGTGTCACGACTATATATATCTCCCCGGTCTCCCTTATATTACACTGCCCATAAAAAGTATTCATAGTTGTCTTATCTAATTATGGATAGCTTCTTGATTTACCCTGATACCGGTTATCGCTAATTGTTGGAAAAAAACGTAATTTTCGACAAAATCGTCAATCGGCGGGAAATCAAAGGGCAACTGCAAAAATTCTTGTCACGAAAAAATGTTCATCATGATTATATCATGGTGCATATAGGTAACAAACAGCACGCACGACATTTTGCTCACGAAATGTTGATCCTAAAGGCATACTTCCTATTAGAAAAAGTATCCAAATAACGTGTAGAACTCAGATACGCCATTCATGTCGCAAGGAGTTGTATAGTTATTAAAATAGAAAAATTAACTTTTTATACGGGCACCTGTGCCCAAAACCCCAATTAGAAAGTCGTTGCCCTGTCTCTCCCAACAAAAAAATTCCACGTTTCTTATTGCAATATTCACTAGATATTCGAATTCGAAAAACGGAGGAAAGTTAGAGGAAAAACAGCATTAAATGCAAGTAAAACGGTTTACTCGCATTTCGGTAAAAAAACAAACTGTGGTAAGTAAATTTTGAGGAATAAATATAAGTAAAGCGGTGTTTTTTAACTAGCCGAGGAAACTCCTTGGTCGAATGTTGATTGAACCAAGGGTCTTTCACCCTTCTGAGTGATGTTTTGGCCGCTTTGATTTCTGTTTTAGTCTGAAATATATCCCCTCACAGACCGATTAGTGGACTGTAAATCGGAAAAACAGTGAAGTAAGAAATTTTTAGCAGTTCTCGTGTTATTTTCACCAAACAACACAGTTATTCAATGGCTCACAATCATTGACGAAAACTACAGTAGAACTCCGTTGTAACAAGAGTTAACAATCGCGAGAGAAATTATCGTTGAATAAGGCCGGGATTACGCTAAAAAAGTTTCATAAAAGTTCATTTATAAAACTTGAAAAATGCAACCAATAAGCGTATCGGTAACATTCGCTCGAATGTAGCCAATAAGCTTATTGGCTGCTTTTCTAAGTTTTGTAAAAGATCTTTTATCAAACTTTTATAGTGTAATCCCGTCTTACGGACTTCTCGTTACAAACGACTTCGCGTGTACACGCGACTTGTTTTCACTCGTAGTAGCTTCCAGTGGGCAACCAGCCTAATCCTAATGAATGAACAGAACTCCAGTGGTGAAATCAATTTTTTGTCACATAGAAGTTGATTCTCTAAAGACTGAGACGCGCGTTTTTGCATATAATTCTGTATTATCAAAGCAATTTAGCGGGACCAAACAACTAAAATTCTTGACTATTGTCATCAATGCTCACTTCTCTGTCTGTGGATTCATGTTAAAATTTTCCCGCTAGAAAGGGTAAAACGTGTAACTTTTTCTGTGTCCATTTTTGTTAGAAGTGCCTCAGGAGTAGTGCTTACGGGGAGTATGGACGATGATAAGTACCATCCTCAGTTTAATTCTTGAAGAAAAACAAAGAAAAACCGGTGTTTTCGGGAATCTTCTTTTTTTTTGACGTTATAGCTTACGCGGTTTCGATTTCACTAAAGTTTTGGTGATGCACAAGTTCCAAATTTCATTGTCTCGATCTTATTTAAAATTTAATCTTAAATGAGACTGAGTCAATGAAATTTCGAACTTTTGCTTCATTTCATGAACTGCGCAGTTTCCTTTATTTTAAATTAATTTTTATTCAACTACATTCATGTCATGGTATTTTATCCTGCGTGCAACCTGTTTTAATGCATGTTTTTGAAAATTCACAAAAATTAAGTATCCAAGATACGTAAAATTTTTTACCAGCGTAGGATAGCACATACAATCAAAGACATGTGTAAAAATTTGGTTCACACAATGGTTATATATATATATATATATATATATATATATATATACAGGGTGATCAGCGAATAAGCCCTTATTTCAAAATTAAATATCTCTACAACAAAGATCAATAGAATTATGCGGTAAACGGTACGTTTATAAGCAAAACTGTAAGAATGTTGTACAGAAATTTCGAAAATTTAGTTTTTTTTTTTAATTTTTTAAAATTAAAAAAAAAAACTGGAGATTTTGGGGTTCCGAAAATCCTCATTTGCGTGAAGAGAAACCACTGTATGCGCCATGTGTGCTGACAAATTGTTCCAAAATTGTAACGTAACGTTCATTAGTAATTAGTAATCGTTTCTCGCACGAAGAAGGGGCCGATAATGCCTCTGGCGCATACCGCAGCCCATGCAGTAACTTTAGGCGAATACAGTGGTTTCTCTTCACACAAATGAGGATTTTGGGAACCCCAAAATCTTCAGTTTTTGTTGTTTTTTTTTAAATTTTAAAAAATTAAAAAAAAAACTAAATTTTCGAAATTTCTGTACAACATTCTTACGGTTTTGCTAATAAACGTACCGTTTACCGCATAATTCTATTGATCTTTGTTGTAGAGATATGTAATTTTGAAATAAGGGCTTATTCGCTGACCACCCTGTATATATATATGTTATTTTAAATGATATTTTTTTCTATTAAAGTAGTGTCTCACCATGTTAAAGGTATTAAGTTCTCTTATTCTCTTAATCCTGAAATGGGCTAGCAAATTAGAAATATGACAAAATTAAAATGATGAAATCTATTGGATTTGTTAATTTATGTGACACAAATATGGAACAAACGCTTAAATCCATGGCGCAAACGAACATCTTTTGGTTGCTAACACATCGACATTGCACCCAGAATTTTGATCAAAGAAAACCATCCTAATTTAATCTGCAATTTTCATATGTATTTGCGAGGGATATTCAGAATTCTCCAGCTTTGCTTCTAAAGCTTTCGTAAAAAGACGAAGATTGCTGCTTGTCAGCTGAATCTCAACTACTTTCATTAAAAAGTTATCAGCCTAGCCTATCAGGCTCTCTTCGAGAAAGAAAACATTCACACTCACTACAATTAATCAGAAGTAGCGAATGCAGAAGTAAAAAGTATTAATTAAATTTTTAGTTTTATAAGTTTGAATAATTAATTCATTGAAATATTTTTATTTTGCTAGAGTTGGGTTTACTTTTTCTTATCCTTTGCAAGAAAACCCCTGTCTTACTCGTGTTAAATTTAACTCACTTTACGCGATTATTTTGCGGAACCAATTAATCACGTAAAGCGAGAGACGCCTGTATTTTATGTATCTTCAACATTAGCTCTTAGACAATCACTCGTTATATCGAGATTCACGTTGTATGCCGTACTCGTTATATCGAACTTTTACTGATTCGGAGGGCTCCGTCACCCCCTTAAAGTTTTTAACATGATTTCAGAATCACCCTGTATATCAATAACTGTAATTATTTAATTCGAATTCCACGGCGTGGAATGATATCGTTGAATTCGCCGAACTTATCCATCAGACAATATTTGAAACTGGACTGTTTACGAAGACGCGTGCGATTACATTTGCAGCCAGTCCGATCAATTTTACCTAATGAGAAAACTGTCAGTCATAGCAATGACACGCGCTGCCAGTCCCCTCCGCAGTCCTCACCACCACAAATCTACTCCATCTGATTTTCCGGTCGCTACTTTTCCGGAAGCATTTACAGGACGAACTCTTTTTTTTTTCTCCCCCGGATCGTCGATGTTTTCAGGCGAATGTGGACTGTGGAACGAAATATTGCTCCAAGATGCTGCAATGAATCCTATCCCTAAAATGGGAATAACGTTTCATCTCTTACTATTGACTTTTTCTCGTGGTTAAAGTGTGAATTTAAACTCGCGCTAGACTTAGACTTGAATAGTATCGTTGTTTTTCTGATGATGAGAATGCGGCCATTTCACTGTATTACACGTATGTACAGGGTGTTCCAAGAGGAGCGTCCGAAAGAAATATTATTCTGTTGTCGATTATGAAATTAAAATAAAATACGGGAAATGATCAGCAAAAAATAAGCGATATTCGTAGTTGCACCCCTCGATAGTTACACTGAACAACAATGAAGTTGCGTCCGACATAAAAATATAAAATTCCGAATTATTTTGACCTGTTTAACTCGAATATGACAATGAAAAAGTTTTGTTTGTTCTCGTTCAGGAAATAGAAAAGGAAAACAGTATAATAGATAAGAGAAGTAACAGTAGATTTCTCTTTTTACCTTCACCTATACGTGCTCTCACATGTATACAGGGTGTATACTATCGACCGTCCAACAATCACACACGTCATTCCTTGTGAAAAAATAATGTGGAAAGTTGTTTTCCATTTTAGTATCGGACAAATAATATTAAAGAGAGTTAAAACGTTTTGAAATTTTGTGACGTGTCATTTTTTTGAATATGTTTACATTGGGTGAACGCAGGTGTCGAGGAGATATGATCGAAGTGTTCATAATTTTCAATGGGATGGATAGGAGGGACCATGATCTTTTAGTACACCGCCAATCCACTGCTTTTACAAGGGGACACCAGTATCGATTGGTGAGGGACAATGCAAGGCTATGGTGTCGCAGAGAATTTTTCTCTAATAGGGTTGTTAATAAATGGAATAGCTTACCCCCGGAGGTGATAAATTGTAACACAATTGACACGTTTGAAAAGAAATACGATGAACATGTTGGGGTAAATCGAGAAGCTATCCATACTTAGGATAAGACAGCCATAATATTCTTTATGGGCATTGTATCATGTGTATATATTGTTTATAATTTTTGTGATTGTGTTTTTAATTGGGTTTCTGTATTTTTGTAATATATGACATCCATATTTGTTATGGGCATCTTTTTCTCAGCCACCTCGTTGGGCATTTTGCCTGTTGTGGCGTTGTTTTTTGTATTTGTATTTTGTAACGGTCAGTAACGCGCCAAACACCCAACAAACTCCCCCCCCCCCCCCCACTAATTGAAAATGAACTGAAATATTCAACCCCGTTAGAAGACAATTTCAGTTATTTTCTTTCACGATTGGCGATTTTTTTCCTCTTCGTGTAGAGCAGTGTTTCCCAAAGTGTGCAATATCACTCCCTGGTGGGAGACGGAATGGTCCGGGGGGGGGGGGGTAGAAGCTACGGGTATAACATAGATCCTATGGGTTTGATTGAGTTGGGGCGACGAAAAAACATTTTTGAAGAATGTAACAAAAAGTTTGGGACACTATGGTGTAGAGCAGTGGTTCTCAACCTTTGGAAGCCCGCGGCCCGATTGAGTATTTTTTTCTCGAAAGGAAGACCCGGTCAAAAACACGACTAATGAGAAGTAAATGGATAAGAATTAAAAAATGAATCACTCACGGGGTCCAGTTTGACTGATGCCAGGGCCCGGCGGTTGAGGAACACTGGTGTAGAGTGATTGTTATTGTGAAATAAACTCGCTCCATTATATTGGCAAATTTATCACCAGATCTGTAAAGCGTTAGCTAAATATGATCTACTGGAAAAACTGTTTTCCCAAAATTAAAATTTTTTTTACCAGATTGTGGTAATTTTTTTTCCTTCACTGTTAACTGAAATTTTTTGAGGGAAGGAAAAAAACTGGTTTTCATAGCTTTAGCTTCCTTGATAACGCCCAGGGTTATAGTATTAATATCAGCATAAAAACTCCAAGACATAGGGTAGGGGGGGTTTTAAGCCATTATTTTAATTAGAGGACTAATTCGTGTATAATTTTCCTAAAAACAGTTCTAATCGATTATCTAGACTGTTATCCAAAAATAAACTGAAATACAACTCTACTACATAATTTCAACACACCCAAAAAAAAAAAATTCGACTGTGGCATTTTTCCTGATGAAAATAAAAGTGTTTCTCATATCGCCACTATATGTTCCTAATATCGCCTACGTCTAAGATGTGTTGAAATAAAGTTTAATTTATGTTATGATCTTATTATCATACTTGATTTTTTAAACGTGAACATAATAAGGCACGACGGAATTGAAAATAATACAAGACAGTTTTTTATACTTTTAGAAATATAGTTAATATATACCCTTTCTTAACACTTTTCCTAAATACAACATCAAAATAAATAAAATTGCTTAGAAGCATTCTACACGAACGTAACTTTTTGTTTTCTTTGCTTTCCTCTCATCTCATTTTTCGTGAGACTATTTGTTTTTCATTTTAACTATATTTCTCTACGGCAATCGTTTGTGTAAAGTCCATCAGAAATTGAATATTGGACATCATTATCTTCTTCGCCACAACTGCTGTCGTTGTCGTCAGTTGACACATATGGCGGTTCTTCATCATCTTCTGAAAAGGATGAAACTTCCTTCCGTTTTTCCGATTTACGTTTTTTTGGAGCTGGTTCCTTTATAGCTTTGCCTGATGTTTTTCCACAAGTTGACGGACTTTCAAGTGATAGTGCTTTTCTCTTTTTTTTTCTTTTCCAGAGTCAAGGTCCCTTGAAAAGAAGAGGAAGCCATTCCCTACCTGAACTTTTGGTTGTTTTTTTTTCCAGAAAATGGGTGGCATGAATTGTTTCTAATGGCTAGTTGGAATGCCATCCTTTTTACGTCCTTTGTTCATAATAAGTTTATCCATTTGTAAAAATACTCAACAAATTGATCTTCTACATCAGGAGATAAAACAGGTCTTCGTCCTAGTGGCACATCAAGTAATTTTTGAAATTCATCTTCAGGATTTATCACGTAGTCTTTTAATATAGATCCAGGTACTTGAAAAGCTTCCGATGCTTTCAATAGTCACATCGCTTTATTTTTTACATCTCTTTCATTTTAATCTTGTCCTGCGTCTTTCTATGTGACATCTGAAAAAAAAACCTACTTCGAGAGTGTTCGTAAAATCGACTAGGGCAATAATGGGAACACTTAAGTGGGCGATATTGAGAACAACCTCTCAAACATCGCGGTCTCAACTTTCGGAATCGAATCACAAACCAAGAAAACAAACTACACTAAAATGTGGCCTATCACAGTCGCTTCACTGCCTCAAATGATATAACATTATCACATTATTATTGATTATACTAAAAATAATTGAACGTGTTTATTAACTAATCGTACTTTCGAGTACGATTCGGAAAAAATTCCCAGAGAAAAAAAAACAACAACACAGATGCGTTTAGCTTCCACGAAGAACTACTGAAAGGAAGTAGAGTAGTTTCGGTAGTGGCTACCAGCATTAACCAACAAGCAACCGTGGTAGACGATATTAGGAATATTTAATAATTTTTATTAATAATATTTATTAATAGTAGGTGATATTTGGGCCCCCTGCCCTACTTCTGGTTCACGTTCGGTGAATTTGTAGGTGACGTTTTTATGGGTCAAATCATAAAAACTGAAAGCACTTTTCCATATTAGTTTTTCACAAGGAATGAGGTGTGTGATTATTGGGTAGTTGATGGTATCCCCCCCCCGTATAGTAGAAAGATACATTATATGGGGGGGGGGAGAATCATTAACAGGAGTATGGAAAAATAGGGAGAAAAAACAACTTCGGTTCATAGGGTTATAATAAAGCTTTGCGATGATGAGGAGAGAGGAATTTATTCCTCTGATGTTTTGGACGAAATATTTCGCCCGTGATCGTAAAGGGGGTTAATGCCTCTAAATATTGGGTGAAGTTTCTACATATTTGTGTTGTTTTTCATGTATATTTATTTAGTTATCTGTATACGTATGTTGTGGTTCAATGCATCGTATTGAGTTATTATATGTGTACCAATGTGCGATTTCAGAAAAAACCGTAGCTAGCTTTTTTATGATCAAATTCGTGTTCAGCAACCCGAATTACAAAAGAAATTACTATTTTTGTTTCGGACGCAGAAACTTTGTCAAAATTTGTTGTTTAGTGTTAATTTGAAAAATATACAGGTTATAATTTTTTATACGGCCATTTTGGATAAATATAATTTAAAAAATACGTAATTTTACGGTTATCCTTAAAATTGGGAATGACTGCATATGAGAGAATTGTTATTGAAACGTAAAACGTAAGTTAAAAAAAGTAATTATTCTTTGACAGTAAAAGAAGGGTGACCGCATCTGATGGATGACTATTAAAAGGGGTTTCACACTGTATATTATTCATAAATGTTTGAAGGAATCATAAAAAGTCTGAAAGTAAAAATTTTCGCTTCTATTGTACGGATAGAAATTTACTCCGCGACGCACACACACACATTTTGATAAAAATTCATCGAAATATCGGTGGTTGAAATTCTTGATTTTTGCAATTTTTTATGATTCATAAAATAAGTGGGTCTCAAAATCTTTTAAAATTAAAAAAACTAGGAGAGTGACAGAACTCAAGAATCTCAAAATCTCGGCGAATTTTTATGCAAATTTCACGGAGTAAATTATCCAGAACAAACAACAAAAAGAAGCACAAATTTTACTGATCGACATTTCTTTTTATTGTGGGTCGTATAAAAAATTTTAATTTGTAAATTTCTCAAATTATCATTTTAGGTAAGTGGCACTCTCATATAGCTCTCTCTCTCTCTGAACCATTCTTCATATATTTTTCATTAAATTTTAGAATCAACACCACAGAATTTTTATTCCTTACTTTTCCTGAAACGCTCAGTTATACAGGGTGTCCTGTAAGTCCTAATGCGGCCTTTATCTCATGAACCGCTCGTCATAGAGGTTCAATTTAAAATACTGCATGCTCAAAATGTGATCAGAGATTACCCTGTATCAGTTTGAGAGTGAAAATACAGTGCGGTTTTTTTTCTTTAAATGACGTACTTTTTTGAGCGATTATACACATAAAAAAAATAAAAGCATTAACCTGTTATACAGTACCCGCGTGTGAAAAAAAACCCACAGTTAGAAAGTTCTTGCACTGTCTCTCCCGAGGCCAACAAAAAGAATTCCACGTTTCTAAGTGCAATATTCGCTGAGATATTTGCATTCAAAAATGAAAAAGGTTGCGAAAGAACAGCATAAACTAACGGACACCGCTCCCTTCCCTCATTTATGACGTTTTTTCCTAACTTTTCTCAAATTTTTAAATTCAAATATCTGAGTGAATATTGCAGTTAAAAACATGGGATTTTTTTTGGGGGGGGGGGAGGGGGCTCGAAAGTGACAGAGCAACAACTTTCTAATCGAAAGTTAGAGGAGAGGGGCCGTATAAAATTTTAGATTTTTTTTGTATTTTGTAACACACTGTATTTGCACTCAAAAATGAATACGCGTTAAATACCGAGAATTCGTAGCATTCGGAGCAGCAACCACGGTGGTCATCTCACTAAAATAGCCACTTCATGGGCATAAGATCAGGGCAGTCTTAACATCATCGTGGGCTCCCGAACAAAGGGATGCTCCGGGGACCTTACCGGACCTAAAGTACCAGCAACCTCAATTAGAATCTTTTATGTTGTATTAAGCACAACTTGTTTTTAAATTCATTGATCTCATTAATCCGAGGTTCTATGCACATGGGGAAACTCCTAAGCTGTGCCCGGGTGGACCCATGGGTCGTGGTGGCTCAAGAAAAAAATCTCTACCCGTGCGGCACCTATTTCAGGCGTCTCCGACCGCACTTTTTTTCACCCTTTCAACTATTTGGCACTCTTGCTAGAGCGGTGCCTGGTGTGGTAGCACTGCCCAACAGCTGTCTCTACCCTTGACTTAAGACGGGTCGTGTTCATGGCAATATCTGACTTCATATTTTATCCAGTATCTTTTTAAGATACTGGAGACTTTCAAGGCAGTTCTCTACCCAGAACTGCCTTGAAAAAAGTATCATGAGACCCTCCGGAAAACAGATGCTCTGCCCTCTACCCAATTTCGAAAACTATTTATTGCATGTTTATGTCCATAACACGAGGCTCCCTCATACATTTGAGACATGGCTCATGTGTTAAGACGACCCTGCTTCTACCTCAGTTTTAATTTTAACGAAACAATAACTCATGATCGCTGTCATAATCGAGTTTGACTGTATGTATGAAAGCAAAGAACTCATAAATTTACAGCGAAGTGATGGCCTTCCCTCAAGTGGTGGACTGACAGGGCTAGAGCCCGGGGCCAAGGATGATTCTCATAATTTTTCTACTTTTTTCACACTATAAAATCGCTATAGTGGAGCCGGTGCAGAATCTGCCGAGGGGGCCCGCCAAAGATCTCCAATGGTAGGACTAACAGGGCTGTAGTCACGAGTCCCAGGACGATTCTTACTTTTTAATCTTTTAGTACTATAAATTCATTATATATTGATGGGGCCCGTCAAAAATCTAAGCCGAGGGCTCCGTTTCAGGATGTAAGGAGCTCATGCCTAGGAGCTCTGATGCAGTATATGGGGGCCCATAAGTAAAGTATCATTGAAAAGCAGTGTTAGCAACAGTAAAAAAATTAAGCAGAGCTTTTGAAATTCACATAAAAAAACTGAAATCGCGATCTTGAAGAAAAAAAAAGAAGTTTTTTATCAGTAATATTTCATTCATTTTCTAGAACTCCTTGTCCGTTTACCTTCGGTTACCTGATAAACAGTGGAAACGTTTAATTTTTCTCTCTCTCTAGTTTTAACTAATTAACCTTTGTGAAGACACTGAAAAGCCCGAAACCACATGCAATTAGCACCTTTGGCACACAATATATGGTCTCTTTAGGGCCTGGATATCAAGTCAATATACAATAAGTCAATTATGTAACTTACAAAACAGAGCCGTCCTTACCAGACGCGGGGACTGGTGAGAACTAAAATGAAAGTTCAGAATCAATGAATTGAAAATAAAAAAGATGATTGACAGAGATGATTCAGCACCTTTGAAAATTCAGAATTTATGAAACAAACAATTCCAGCACCCAGTGCCGTAACTAGGCAGGTGCAACAGGTGCACCCGCACAGAGCCGACTTGAAAGGTGGGGGGGGGGGGGAGAATGAGCCTAAATGCTAATTTTTGCACTGGGCACCGGAATGGCTAGTTACGGCACTGCCAGCACCCACGAAAATTCAGAAGAAATGAAAGGAATAATTCCAGAAATAAATGAAAATTCCGATGAAATTATTATTACCGTAAGTGCATTCCCTCCCCGAACTCAAGGCCCGGTGTGACCACACCTGTCGCACACCCAACCCGTAAGGGTGGCTCTGTTACAAGGAAAGGGTCCCAAGATGACATCTTCAAAAAGTTTTGAAAAAAATTACCACTGATTCTACTCATTTAAATATGCACAAAATATAAAAAAAATCCGGCGAAATTATTATGGGTTATGGGTCACTCAAAAAAAAAAAACCTTTTAATACTTATATTTCGAACGCCAACAGAGCGACCAAGGAAAATGATGAGGAAAGAGGTAAAAAAAAAACACGGAGAACTGGAATGAATTTCTTCCAATCACGTTTGGACGAGGTATTTCGCCCGTGATCGTAAAGGGGTTAACAGACAATAGGTGACAGCTGTCGCAAGTCTCGCCGCACCGTAGTGCGCGAGCTCAAAAACTTTTCAACAAAAATGCATTCAGTCACCAGGGACAAACATCTATTTTTGTGTTTCCCTCCACTCTTATGAATTTGGATGAACGAAGGGTGAATTTAGCACCCTGGGCAAAATACCTTTTTCTAGCTATGACCCCCATGGTGTGGCCCCTTTCGCGAGAAGAAGAAGTTGCCTGATATTAATATTTTCACAGGTGAGATTCAGACACCTTGTTTTACTCATTACAAAAAAAAATTAATTGATATACTGAGTGGACGAGAAGTCCTGGACAGGTTTTAAAAATCAATAGCAAATCAACTAATTGACATAAAAGATCGGTTTGCACTAAGATACTTATCATGGCCTTATGCAGCGTTCCTTAATCTATGGTCCGAGGATCAGAGGTGGTCCTCGATGGTGACAAAGGTCGTCCGCAAGCAGACTTAATGATTTAGTTGTAGAATTGTTCAATTGTTTTAATTGATACTAGAAATTATCCTTATGGATTCAAATAAAACTTACAGCTTCATACGTGGCGTCACCATATCTCATAGAGAAAAATGCGGGAAATTGCGACCCTTATATTCGGGATATAATTGTAGCCAAAAAAAATGCAATTTACGGCAAATTTGCTAATTATTGCAAAAATTGCTGAAATGAAAGGCTGTCGCAGTAAACGAAGATGTATTTCTTCAAAAAACACTTGTCGTGACTTAAAATACGGGAAGGTTGTGTCTTAAATACGGCAAAATACGGGACATTGTCAATTGTCAACAAAAACGTTGCCATAAATCTAAGTCGACAAAATCAACAATTGTTGCTTATATTGCTAAAAAATTACAAATGCTTAGGAAATGAAGGAGTACTGGAAATCTCTGTGAATTTTGAAATGTAGCCATATGATTTATAAGCTATAAAAATTATCAGCCTTCACGATTTTAGCAAGTATCACAAATTAAAATAAGCTTCGTTGAAAAAAAACGGGACAACACTGCATAAACTAGTCGGAATAACTAGAAATCTCGACGTTCCAACAGTCCCGTAAAATACGGGACACCATTTTGTAAGTTTGTGGTCCGTCGAATTGTTTCAGACATTTTACTGATCCTTGGATTCCGAAAGGTTGAGAAACACTTTCCTAGAGTTCTTTTCGACAAATTAAAAAAGTTCAAATATCCCTCACAGGTGGCGCTGTGAAACGAAAAATCAGACAGAACACATAAAATGCACCACAAAGAGTGCATAATTAACGTTTTTGGCAACTTGCGTTACATAAAACTACCATATTTCAATAACAGCACTTTCTAACCCGTTCAGATGTACCTCAAGCTAAAAGAAGCACTCATATTGGAATGTGATAGTTTCATGTGACGCTAAATATGCGTTGTTTGTGTTATATTCTATGTGTTATGTCGAGTTTTTCGTTTTACAGCGCCGCCTGTGAATGAAATTCGAACTTGTTTTTTTTTAATTTATCAAAAAATAAACTCAAGGCGATGATAAGTATTTCAGCGCAAACCGCACCTTTTACGTCGATTGGTTGATTTGCTATTGATTTTTAAAATTTGCCCAGGACTTCTCGTCCACCATGTATATTTTTTCATTTCTATTACCATTATATTGCGGGGGCCCGGTGGCACCTGCCGCTCACCCCTATCACTACATACCGACAACTAATACCACAGTTATACAGAGAAAATCCGATATTTCTAAGTAAATAATAAACCTATAGAAAGATAAATCTGATTAAACGATGAAATATTCCTAAATATATTGATTGATGGTGAACACTGAAGTCCTCCATCTCCGTTCCTAGAATAAATTATCGAAGGTTATAGTTTAATGTAAGTTATGAATTTCGCAGCTAGAGGGAGCTATAGCCCACCATCGATTTGTTATGAAGAGCAAAGTAAAGCATATCTGCTGTTCCTGGGGTTTTCATTTTAGTCAGGAAAAGGAGGGGTGGGGGATGCGTTGAGAAAGGCAAGCTCCACTCTATATAGGGTGGCTAAATTTCCCATATTATGGCTATTTTTTTTTGGATGCTCCGATAAATACGCCCATAATTTTTCATAATAAATCGCTGTCATTATTTTTCAGTTTCAATTTTAAAAATTGAATCATTTTAAAGTATAATATTCAGTATATTATTACCGGTCGATAGAATTCACACTGACAAGGAAACAGGAGTGGAATTTAATGAGATGTCTCTTGATTGTCTTCATCTAAGTGGTGGCTTCCGGATGTTGTTACTTTCATTTATATAAATACAAATACAAAGGCCACAACACACAGATAGAATGCCCAACGAGGTGGCTGAAAAAGATGCTCATGAAAAATATGGTTGTTGAATATATATATCTAAACTATATCAAAAATACAGCAACCCAATAAGAGCAATAAAAAACCAATAATTATAATAAAATATAAATACACTGTCCATAAAAAATTATGGTTATCTCATCTAAGTATGGAGTTATATCACGATAAAAAAAAAATTTCCTTGATTAGCACGATTTAAATGCAAAAATTTTACTTTATATTAGGTAGATTATATAAATTACGATTCTATAATGGATGTTAGAAGGCGATGAGATGATTTAAAGGGTTTTACGCTTTTAGGGGGGGAACTAGTTTTTTTTGTGTATATTTATATATATACTAGTAAAAATACCCGGCGCTTCCCGGGTTTTCTTTAATTACTGGGAGGATTGGAAAAGTGACAAACCAATGTAAAGGCGTGTGCATGTCTGAAACGCATTGTTAGGGAACCATGGCAACCACAGTAAACATTCCGAAAGTGATTGTTGGGGTCCAGGAACCATTGTTGCCCGACGGAATTTCGGGCATTTTCCCAGCTCTGATGAACTTTTAAAGTAGCCTATGGTTCAATCCCAGTCGTGACAATCCAAGAACTTTACCTGACCTTAAAGGCAGCAGCATTTCACGCCACGTGCTGAACATTTCCCCGCACACACTTCGATTAGTTGTGGAACATGCCATCTTGCGATTTCACATGGTATCTGAAAATGATGGTCATCATGTGAAACATGTTTTGTTGCAATAACAATTGTAAAAGTGTTAAAGCGGCTGTGGTGGTCGAGTGGTTATAGTGACGGACTCGCGATGCGAGGATCCGGGTTCGAACCCCACAGTGGTGGTCGGCTGAAGTTGGTTTTCTATGGTTCCCAACTTCAAGGCGCAAATGCGAGCCGATCTCCCCGTTAAAAAGTCTCGCCACAGAGAGCAACAGTCCTACAACGATAAATCATTCAATCATAACACTTCACTCATAGTTTGAAAAACTGGTGGCAGATGGCAGCACTACACATAACAAGCATTACAGAGAAACAAAAAACTTCACGTCAGGTTTCACTACACGTACATTCCCGCATGTACCGATTCATTGGGGGTTCCGCGGGGGGAGGGGGGTGTTGGCGGGGTGCATGTGTGGTGTAGCAGTAGTAGGTAGGGCCTCCAAAAAATGGCTCGGGGATCCATGATGTTCTTAAGTCAGCCACCTCGTTGGGCAGTTTGCCTGTTGTGGCGTTGTATTGTAATGTATTACAAAATTGTAAACGTTTGCCTAAATGTGTTATTTATTGATAAAACTCCCTCTGGTGGCGACATGTGCAACTAATTTTTTCCCCCTGAAACAAATTTCCATCACTTTATGAAGTCCTCCACAAAATTTCACAATTTTCTGATGACTGGTTTCGCCTGTAGGCTACTTTAAAATAGGGTCTTTTAATTATGGACGCCCTGTATATATAATGTGCGTTTTTTTTTCTCATTCTGAATAATTTTTTACATAGTAAAAGTGATTCAATCAATTCTGTTATTTTACACGCCATTGATAACAATACCATTGTTTATTAATATTTCTAATTTTTAATTTTTGTACACATGATTTTTTAAAAATATTTTTAACATCATATTTTTCGAATTTCACGATAGTGGAAAGGCATCGTTTCTCAACCGGACCAGAGGTGGACTACGACGATGGCATAGGTGATCCGCAGGCAGACATGGTAAAATATTAATCTTAAATAATAATCCGTAAAATACTGGACATTGCCAATTGTCATCAAAAAACATTGCTAAAACAACGCACAATCGACGATCTTAATTAAAATTGCTGAAAAATTGAGGAAAAAACATTAAACCTGACAAATATGTGAGATGAATATTTATAATTTTTGCCATAATTATCATAATATAATGGCATTGCTTACTCATAATATACGGGGTGATTATAAAAAAACTATCCCGACATATGGGCCCCTAACTATCATACCATTCACAGAAACTGAATGAAATTTTGGCATAAGGTATTTTGAGGTATGCGCTCAAGAATGATATGGAAAACAACAGTGTCACTCTAATAGTTACGGTTACAGTGAGAAAATTTCGAAAATATCAAATGGCAACACCAAGTTTTTTGTATTGGAATGCGATCTCCATACTGAAAAACACTAAATAGCGTTGGAATGGCACCTGTAGCACGAAAACCCCCGGAGCTAGGCAAGGAAAAAGTAAAAAGGACTTTGCCGTGCACCAGAGCATTAATGTTCGTTTCATTCGTCACACCGTTTCTTCGGCTGAGATCCCAGCCTGATTAGTCCTCCACAAGGTCATGTGGAAAATTTGTGAAACACAATAAAATGCTTTATTTTATGCTGCTTCTCTGTCCTTATTGGTTGTCCTCACTTTTAGCCTATCTACCGCCGGTGATTTTCATGCTACAGTTGCCGTTGGAACGCTATTTAGGGTTTTTCACAATGGAGATCACATTCCAATACAAAAAAACTTGGTGTTGCCATTTGATATTTTCGAAATTTTCTCACTGTAACCGCAACTGTTAGAGTGACACTGTTGTTTTCCATATCATTCTTGAGCGCATACATCAAAATACCTTATGCCAAAATTTCATTCAGTTTCTGTGAATGGTATGATAGTTAGGGGCCCATATGTCGGGATAGTTTTTTTATAATCACCCTGTAGTTACATTACGTAAACGCTGTGTGCATGTGTATTACGACTGAAGTAATTATTGCAAACTCAAATAAGTATCGTTAAAAAAAACGGGACAAAAATATATGAAAAATTGGAACACGAAAATTACGTGTTCGTTTTTAGAAAGGTTGAAAAACACTGATCAAGAAGATTACTGAAGGAAAAAAGCGGATAAAATGAATTTTTTAGGCATGAAATAAATAGCAAAAAATTTACTTTCAAAAATCCTTTTTTTTTTCAAATTTTAGAGAATTATGTTAATTGACCAATTGGCATTTTCTTGAATTCGATTTTCCATTAACAAGCATTTGGTGCTACAGGCTCGTCGAACGGGAGGGGGCGGATCAGTGAAAGGGGAGCCGCATTTTCCGCCTATGCCAGAAATACAAATTTTGAGGAGCGGGAAGGTGGTTGTCCCCCTCCCCCTCGCCTATATTCACCTGTGTCTCTGAGCCGCATTTACATTTCACTGTTTGGGATTTTCATCACACAGGGTCTACATAAAAAGTTAATTTTTATGGTTTTTTTTATGTAAACGACCCCTGGTAAAATTTAAGACATTTTGAATAACCGCACGTCATTTGAAAACTTTTTGTAATTGAAAGTATGTTTCTAACGCCAACGGTTGCAGAGATATCCGCTGTGTAAACAATTTCGGACAGCTTGTATTATAACCACGTCCAAAAGTTGGTCACTTCAAATACGGCATACGAAGATTTCAAAAGAAATTTAATACCCCTCATTAGATTTGATTTCTAACAACAACACGGAGATTTAAATAATGACAGCAAGGATCTTCCATAGACTTCAAAGCCCCGAGCTGATTTATCACATGAATATTCTTCAACGAATAATCCACTTTCACTTTTATGAAATATCCCAAAATGAGGTGATAATATATACAGTATATAAATACGTTTATATCCTTCCCCAAAACTATTTCCATGAAGAGAAACTCCTCTTTTTTTTCCCGGAAAAATTTCTCCAGTAGCCCATAATCGACATTCTTCGGATGAATACATAATCACATGCAAAATACTCGACGATAAGGTATTCTCTTGTACGAACTAAAATTTATGTGCTGCTGATTGTGAGTTGCGTTCATCAATCACCCACGATGGAGGATCGGAATATATTCTTATTTCCTAATAACAAAAATATATATACATGGTTTATACGGAGCATCAGATGGTATGTTTTATTTCTGTTGCAAAATCCAGCTAAGCAAGAAGTTAGAAAGAAAAAAGAATAAATGGATAGAGAGAGGAGGAAAAATAGCACGAAGTTTTAGGCATTTCGGCCTGAAAAAACAAAGTTAAAACGGCTGGAATTTGCGTCAGTGAAAAACGAGCATTCCTGGTACAGAGTGAATTTGGCATCTCTAGAGCTGTGTATGACGTATTTACCATGTACTTTACCTTACCATCTGTGACTAGATTCGGTAGGAAAAATGTTTTTTTTATTTACTAGAAGTCTCTTGTTGGTACGGTAGTTTGCACACACACCCAAGGTGTTTTTTTCTTTATTTTTAGAGTTAAAGTTTAATTTTTTTTCAAGCTCTTCACAAACCATTATTTAGATGTAACTTGCACGTTTACATTCGGCTGTAAGTTACAGTTACCGAATTTAGGCAACACTAATGCTTTAGCTGGTTGAATTGATTTAGCTGGCCTTAAATTAGGCCGATGCCAGACGAGCGCGATTATCACCGTACGCCGAAGTTGACGGAACGCACAACCAGTTTTCAGACGAGCGCTGTTTCTCACGGACGAACCTATTTCATAATAGAAAAAAATCGCCCGTCCGTCAAATCCTGCGCGATTTTCGGCGTCTGCGTTCGTCTGGCAACTCTAGTTTAGTAAAAGCCTACGCCGAAAATGCGTACAAGTAATGCTTGTGTGTGTGGCATCAGCCTTAATACTTCTGTAAGTTCAATGTCATTTATACATTCATGTCCTTATACTTAATACTGCTCTAAGTCCAATGTATCCAAGTATCGAATCCTCCAATGGTGTGTTCAACATTGCGAATATTCAATGAAAAACTGAAAATACACTCAAACTCGGTTATTACAATCTCGATTGTAACATCAAGAACAGGTGACTCCAGCTGATTCCATAGAGAATAATGTTAATGACCCTGGCTCATAAGCAAGGTTGGACTTTGCCATACTCGATGCGAAGTGTTTTGCGGCCCTCTTCAATACTTATATGAATGCAGCTCTCCCATCCCATGAGCCTAGTTTTTAGTCTAAAAACCTGAGGTTTAACTCATTTTTTTCTCTATAACACATCCACCAAAAATTCATTGGAGAGGGCACGGCGTTAAAATTGGGCTCTCGAGCCAATCGGGAAGCATCTTCCGGACGGTGGCGGGGGGAATTTCCATCAAGCAGGGTCGTCTTAACACATGGACATATTGGGTAGTACTGTATGATAAGAAGCTTCATGTTAACGAGCTCATGTGCAAAGTAAAATAATATTTAATCTATATTCAGAATTATATAAATACGGGTAAAACGGTTGACTCGCATTTAATATTGTTTTTTGTCAACTTTCCTTTCCTTAATTCAAATATCTCAGCCAATAGTTTAATTCCACTTAGAAACGTGGAATTTTTTTTGTTTGTTTGCATGAGGAGAGACAAGGCAACAACTTTTTGATTGGGTTTTGAGCACATAGTGTCCGTATAAAATGTTGACGTTTTTATTTTAATAACTAGACAAAACCCCTTACAACATGAATGACATATCTGAGTACTACACGTTATTTGGATACTTTTTCTAATTGGAAGTATAAGACCAACGGTTCACCAATAAAATGACATGCGCCATATTATCTATGCGCCCTGCGTATAAAATGATATATCCTGACTGATGACTGGTTCACCATTGCCGAGCCGAAACCACTAAAGCTATAAATATGAAATTTGTTCAGTAGTTTCATTTTATGATGTAGGGACTCGATAAGAAGTGAGTTTTTTAAAATTCGACCCCCCCCCCCTAAGGGCGGTCATGAGGGGGTTCAAAGGTTATATAAAGACAGACATCATGCCGAGCCAAAACCGCTGAAACTATAAATACAAAATTTGGTTAGTAGTTTTATGTCATTTCATGACGAAATTCAACCCCTTAAAGGGGTCATGAGAGGGTTCAAAAGTTATATGGAGAAATCACGCCGAGCCGAAACCACTGAAGCTATAAATATGAAATTTACGAAGGTTTTTAACAACTGGCTGTTGCGAAGATATATTTTGGAAAGAGAGAAAATTCAACTGCCCCTGCGGGGAATCGAAACCTATGGTAGCGGAGAGTGACGTCATCTTTGTATATGAAATTTAGTCAGTATTTTCATTTCATAATGAAGACACTCACCAAAAAAGGAATTTTTCAAAATTCAACGTCTACGGGGATCATAAGTTGGGGGATTCAAAGGTTATATGGGGCAATTTCGCTGAGCCCAAACCGTTGAAGCTATAAATATGAAATTTGATTAATATTATATTTTATAATACAGAGACTCAAGATGGGATTTCTGAAAATTCAACTCCCCCCCCCCCTCTCACAAGGGGGGTTCATGAGGGGTTGAAATGTTACATAGGGAAATCATCGCCGAGCAATTTTCAGTTTACCAAATGCACGCGAGTGAAGCCGCGGGTAACAGCTAGTATATCATACAAGATTTCGAACTTAGGGGAAGATAGGCTAGAGAGCATCTTTGTTCAAGGGCTTTTAGTGCCCCCCAACCCCTATAATAGAGGCTGACAGGGCTTTAGCAATTTATTTTGTGTATTTTGAATTTTTTTTTTCTACAAATAAACATTCTTGAAAATCGATATAAGGAACCAGTCAAAAATCAAGGCCCCATTCGAGGATAGAAGGGGTGCCCAGGGCTCGGCTTCCATATGCGTCTGTTAATAAGGCCCGAGACACATCGGGCCTTAAAAAATTTTCCATCGGAAAATTCTATTGGATAGAATTTTCCAATCTATTACTTTATCCCTCGACAGTTATAATAAAATATAAATCGTAATCAATTTGGTATAAAATCCAGTTTTATGGCCCTTCCAGTGTAGCAATTTCCTATGCCCAACACCTCGGGGTAATGTGCTTATAACCCCCATGGAACAGAGCCCTGGTCCATGTCTGGCTCTACAGTTTTATGACCCTTAACATTTTGTGGCTAAGTGTGGTTGCGAAAGCTTCGCACCTGCTCCAGTCCGGCCGTACTTATAACGTTCTCGCATATAACGACACATTTTTCGCCGTTTTTGTATCCATTTTATGGTATTTACCCACGAAATTCCAAGAATTAGAGCTCATCAAACACTGAGAAAATGTTTGGCTGTTGTCCTATTGGTAAGTTACCTTACGTTGAAAAAAAAAAGGTTTATTACATGTGTGTGATGCTCTTCTGACTTACTCACTGACATGACCCGTAAACTGGACATTCCCGTATTTTCTCGAAATTTTGCCTTTCCCAACTTTTCTTTTATAAAAATGTGCCAACGAAGTCTGGTTTGATTTATAATTTTTATAACGGACCCTTTTTTAGTTTGTTTTGTTCTTGTTCACTAGTTATGCGGATTTTATTCAACTTCGAGACAATTTCCTATGCCCAAACTGCGCTGCTTTCCTTCACTCATCGCGTGATTGTACTACCTTCAGTTCCATCTCGTTGCATTTTTTTCATCATTGCTCTCTTCCATGGCCCCCATATTTTGGAGTAGGGCTCCTACTCCCCCTAGGCTGGGATCTTTTGCGGGGCTTCCAGACCAGTCTTTCACGTTCCTCTTTATGATGAATTTATAGCATGAAAAACAAAAAAGATGAGAATCGTCTTGGGCTGGAACCCTGTCAGCCCCAACCTTGTGGGGGCCATGCTCTCTTTGTATAAGTTATCACTTTTGTAACGTGTTTATCAACTTCGAAATTATACATTATACTTATTTAATACTTTTTCTCACTCATATTTTTACTTGAAGTGGCCAACCATGTAGATATAAAGTGTAAGGCGTATTCTTGTAGCGTTGATCGAGGTAACAAAGAATCCCTGACAATGAAATTTTCATACCAGTTAGAAATTACTGGGTTTGAAGGTGGAATGGCTATTGTTTTGCGACCGGTGTGTGTCCTTCTCAAGGAAAGTCGTAGGCTGTGAGGACGTCTGGCGTTGACCCATGTTCTTTCAGATCAGTGTTTCCCAAAGTGGGCAATATCGCCCCCCTAGTGAGCGATGAAATGATCCGGGGGGGGGGGCGATAGAAGCTACGGATTTAACAGGGGGATCCTATGAGCAATATTGAGTTGGTGGGCGATGAGGGGTAAAAAATTTCTTAAGAAGGGGGAGATGGAATGAAAAGTTTGGGAAACCATGTTTTTTAGATGCTAGTCCGGACGCGTAATTACAAACCCTACATTCTTAGTAACACAAGAGGCATTAGCACGCCGGTGATTGGTTACTACGAGCAAGAAAGATGACGAAACGTCACTGAGCGGAGCTTTTGATGGAACTCAAAAATCGTTAAGTTTATTAACGAAAAATGAAAGCATTTTTAGTGAATCAATAAATAATAGCAGAGCCCAGCTACGCTTCGCGAGCAGCTATTATTGTCATCTTGATGCACTTGAACCGCATTTGATTAAATCAGAAAAAAAAATTCCTCTAATTTTTAGTGAATCATTAAATGATAGCAAAGACGAAAGAAGGAAACCTCGGATGTGGGTTTGAGAGGGAATCGAGTTCACAACCTTCGCCACATGTGTCCTGTGCTCTAACCATTGCTCAACTGGGGATGTCGGACGCACGTACAATTAAGTATAATATCTATACTTAAGTATTAAGTATTAATTAAGTATTTCACTACGAGTGACGCAATAGTCCATCACTCATTTCGGCCAATCACGATGCGCTAAATTTCTATAATGTAGAATGTAGGGTTTGTTTATAAGCAGTCTGGACTGTAGGACGGGTGTACCAGTGAAATTCGATAAGAATATTGTTTGCTGGAACACGTGGGTGGGGATGGACTAGCATGGGAAAAAACAACACCCAAACTCGGCAGTCCAGAACATTTGTTGTTTGCGGCATGATGTTGCAATGGCTTATGGCCAGCCTGACTGTTGACTGTATTCAAAGAAATCAATTAACAGCAGTCAAGGAGAACGTCTCTAGAGCTTAGCAATCCGTGCGACCGCCGCTGAAGGAAGTGCGGCGATTCGGGTTGAGGCGGAATATATTTGGGAAAATATGTTTAAAGTGTTCGGCTGAACAACGGTCTATTCCGTTTCTTTAGAGGAGACACAATTAAAGTCATCCCTGAATTTGGAAAACACCTTTTTTGGATTGCACAGCTGTTTAAAGTGACATATCAACGTCAACTGTTGGTTTCTGCAAGAACTGACTTGTGGAACGTGTAGCGGAAGCTACATGGTTATTCAGTCGAAAAAGCTGATTTCGCTAAAATATAACATAGACCGTTATTCGGCCGAATGCTTCGTTTGTAAAATTTCGACTATGAAAGCATTAAATGGAATTTTTGATGCATTGCATCTAACTGATAACATAAGCCCAGGGTAAGAGCTTTGGTGGCTAAATTGTCTGTGTTAACTGTCAGAATGTTGGGCATGGTCACTCTGTCTATTAAGATGGTTGCCTATTAAGATGGTCAAATATTGCTATTGACTATTGAGTTCTTTGTCATCAAAGAAAATGACCAAGAACACCTGCTGATTGAGTTGATTGGTGATCGAAGATCACTAGGCTGAACCTGTTAGAGTAACCTAAACAGCTAGCCTACTCGTACTGCTTTTTATCTTTGGATGCATAATATCGAGTGATGCAGTTTGCACGTAACATCACCCACATCTCACGGTACAAAAAAAACACATTCGGATTTTTCATAATAAGACGCGAATTTTTTCTTCAGCTCTCGTCACCTTTTCATTTGATCACAACGGCTTTTTCCAGCTCATCAAGTGATCATGTGACTTTCAATCTTCTCTCATAGGTGAGTTCCACTACTCGTGTAAGTTGTTGAGCTCGCGAGTACGTGATGACACGCAACGCGCCAGGATAGTCGGTGGTTTGTTAAAGAGCGCCTACATGCTCGGGCTATACATTTTCCTTGAATGGTTTCCTAAAATTATCATCCATGTGTACGGCTGTCATGAAATCTTTCATTTCGAGCCAAACAACGTGCACTAAACGAACGTCAAATTTAGGCCGACCCGCCGCCGCTGGGTTCATCAAAGGGACTCGTGGCGCTGCGATTGCAATCGGTTCGTCCGGGGTAAGAGAAAGAAGAGTGAAAAGGCAGGGGCTTTTTTATTTATTCATCACCCCATGGTCAAAGCGAACAGGTAGTGTATGTAGGTGCATCTTTACAATGTCTCCTCTTGTCCTCTTCGAATTACGTATGAACAAGGCCCGGATATTGTTGACCTAAAATATGGCCTAAAAACTCGAAAAAATGCCTTAAAAATGAAAAAAAATGCCTTAAAAATGAAAAAAAATGCCTTAAAAATGAAAAAAAATGCCTTAAAAATGAAAAATAAATGCCTTAAAACTAAAAAAATAAATGCTATTAAAAATAAAACAAATTTCTTTGAAAACCGATTGTGTTCTAAAGTGAAAAGGAATTTTTTTTCCATAGTATAATGAAAAAACATGTAAATTTATTCTCAACATTTCATTTAATCAAAAACTGCCAAAGGAATTTTTCGAATAAACAATTTCTAATTTATGGGTGAATTAGAAAATCTAAAAGACAAAATAAAAATTTCCGTAAGCAGTTTTATACCTTACGGAAAAAAAGTTAATTCCTCTTCAATTTCAAAATTTTTAGACGTTCCCGTCAAAACATCAGAAATTCTTCTAAGTCCACTGGTTTTTTTTCCATTTGATCATTTTTGTCGCACCACGGTCATTTTCTGCACACGAGGGCTAATTAGACCGGGACCTACAATTTATTGCCGATTCTGAACGGCAGGCATGTTTTTTATACTCGTCGAGGGGTTGGTGCGCTAACCCTTCGATGGGGGAGTCCCTGCAGTAGCAATTTTTTCTGTGGTCAAGTCGTCGTTTCTGTTGTAACCCTGCGTCAGGAAAGTTTCTGACAAGGACGAACCCCGAATATCGAACTCGCGACACCTCTGCACATCCTTTGGTACTTTAGGCGAGTATCTTATCGACCTGGGCTACCACGCCCTTTTTTTTTTTTTCATCGTTTCGTTGAATTTCGTTGAAGCAAATTGGCCTACCACACACATCTGTAGCACATATGAAGACTGACTTTATCTATAACATTAATTAGCTGCATGTCTTCTTTCTGTAAGGCCTATGTTTCGTGTAGTGTGAAGTGACCAACTCTTGGAATTTTTACTAAGTACTAAATTAAGTTTGAATTATTACTAAATTTTGCCTGTTATCTATAAAGAAAATTCCAAATGAAATGATGAAATCAATGCATCTTTTTAATTAAATAAGATATATAGAAAAATTGTCTAGTTTTTATTATTCATGAAATGCTTAATATTTATAGTTCTGTGACTTTTTTTTATTCTGAAAAAATTTTAAAGTGAAAAAATATCCTTAAAATGAAAATAAAATGTTTTAAAACTTGGGAAAAATGAATTTATAGTGGAGAAATGCAGAAAATTGCAAATGTTATCAACATCCGGGCCCTGGTTATGACTTTTGTTCGAAATTACGGCATGATTTTTGCTAAACACTTTTTTTGTCACTCACAATTTCTCTTTTGAGTAGCCCACCAGAGACATCTAACCTATTCTACATCAAAAACCGTTGCATTAGATAGTCATACGGAATCAATCAGTTCATGAATAAACGAGCGCGTCGAGACAAAATAAAATAAAAATAAAAACCAACACGATGTCCTTCATGTCTTTATTACATTTTTCGAGTGTATGGTTATCTTCGTTTCTAAGGAAAAAAATATCGTTCAAAATACAGCTCTCGTTTCCTCTGCAATTCGTGATATCTGTGAGGTTTCTGTTATCGGGAAAGCTAATCTCGTTGCTCAAAAAGACTAAAAAGGCGGCAACTGCATCCTTTATTCTGATATTTCCCTTGAGTCTTGTACGTGATTTCTTCTCTCTTTTTCAACGTCTTTTTCGTAGTCTAGAAAAACTCACAAATCTCTCTTCAACAGCACATCAGCGAAATTCAAAGATGGGAGGTTTCTTGAACTGTGGTAAAAGAAAACTCGAAACGTTTTTCTTTATTATTATTATTATTTTATCATCATTACTATTTTTCTGGGTTTTTGACTAAAGGGAAAAACGGCAGAATATATAGTGAATAAAACGGAAATACACATATACTGTATAATACATACCCAGGATATTCTAATGTATGCAGAGACTGTGGATAAGATTGAAGCAATACTTTCTGTCTCTTCATTGTAATTCCATCTTGATGGCATGTGTTTCCTTCAAGAAGAAAGATATTTATACTTTGAAAAACTGACTGAAAAATATTTACCGTGAATTTTCTCAAAAGTAAATTCTTTAGAAAATTCGAACTCAATTTTTACGTTTTAATTAATTACGTTTTTCTTTTTTTTTTTCAAAACTGAAGACGTTGACATTAATTAGTTTTCTGCGAACGCATTAGTTCGAAAATAATTACTATCTAGTAACTAACTAATCGGTGTTGTCACAACCGGGAAGAAAAAAATTGACATGTGGATAAAAGAGCTTCGACTTTTGACTCGGGGCCCTTGACAAAGCAATTTTAAGGTCTTTCATGTGACTAAGGTGAAAAATGTGTATTTGGTCAGTGACTATACAGGGTGTCTGGCTAAAAATATCCAAAAGTAATGGTTTGTACTGAAAGAAATACATGGACTTGGTTATGAAAGTGCTGTACCGTCGATCGGGTGATTGCTCCAAGTTTACTACAAAGGTCACGCATGTGTTATGCTTTGAGATTCTTTTCACAGCAGTGACGCACCGACTGCCAGTCAGTATGTGCAGAGGCGGGCTTGAGCAGGTGCGAAAAGTGCGATCGTACCGGGGCCGCAAAATATTAGGGGCAGTAAAATTGGATTTTATTGCATTCACTACGCATAATATTTTACGATAACTGCTTTAAAAAGCCAGAACTTGAAATTTTATTGATGAAAAATATGTCGATTTATTAACAGGCACACATATGGTAGTGAATCCGGTGCCCCCACATCTTTGAAGGGAGTCTTCATTTTTGACAGGACCCCAGACTAAGATTTATAGCCGGCTTCTTATATTGATTTTCAAGAAAATTTAAAAATTCTAATATAAATAATTTAAAATTTTTCTAAATTTTTCTAAATAATTTAAAAAATTTAAGACAGATACCTAAGGCCCCCAGAGCCCTGTCAGCTTTTCCAAAAGTGGGGGGGGGGGGCATGGTCTTAACATCACCATGAGCCCTATGGAAAAGAGTTTCTCTGACCCGTCACCTTATCAGACTTGAAGTGCCAGTCAACCCGATTCAAAATCTTACTTCATGTATATAACACATTATTTTGTTTTCCATGTGTCGTTAACATCAGGCTCCTCATCGACTTACACTATACAGTATGCCCATGCGTTAAGACGGCCCTGCTTTTTGGAATCTCTTCAAAAAGGTTTTCTTGATTGATCCGAATTCCAAGACTTTTGCCTTCCTCCTCCCCCCCTCCCCAAATTGAATTTTGGTGGATGTTTAGAGCAAAAATGAGTTAATTTTTGCCTGGGCCTAACTCCTATCACATCATCTCTCGTAATATTGAAATATTGAAGAGGACCGCAAAACTGTTCTCGCGCCTTGCCGCTAAATTACTGGCCGGTCCTGAGTATGTGGACGCCAGACGCTTGTTAAATGCAGTGTATGAACTGAGTGGAATGTGGAGCTTCCCACATCCTTATCCACAGTGTATCTCTGCAGCAGTTGATTAAATAACACCTCAAATGCTACTAAACTCTTGGCAAGAGATCGAGTTTTTGCATCTGCAGAGCCACTAATGGTGTTCC
The DNA here is from genome assembly GCF_987345545.1 of Pholcus phalangioides. Lineage (NCBI taxonomy): Eukaryota > Metazoa > Arthropoda > Arachnida > Araneae > Pholcidae > Pholcus > Pholcus phalangioides. Next base: position 7,363,800 of record NW_028301625.1, on the reverse strand, counting down.
CATTGAACTTTATGAAAATACGAATAAACTTGACGAATTCATGACTAATCACACACACATAGACGGTTTTCTCAATACAAGTCTTCACTTTTGGATATCTTCAGACTGGACAACCTGTATTGTTTAAATTAAATTGTTTAAAAATGAATAGTCCTGTAACATTAACGTAGATGAAATGTTAACGAAAGTTACCTTACTGTCCTTCGAAATACATAGTCACCTCCCATTACTATGCACCGCTGAGATCTCCTATACATGTCCTGGAAACTTTGCAAGAAGTCTTCTTTTGGGATGGAGTTCAAAAGCCTCGTCACGTTTCGTTGGATGTCAGGAATATCATCAAATCTCTTTCCTTTCAAAGCGAGTTTGAGTCGTGGGAATAGGAAGAAGTCTGGAGGATGAGAGATCTGGCGAGTATGGCGGATGTTCAATTTGCGCCACCCCCTTTTTTGCCAGGAACTGTTTGACGATATTGGCTGTGTGAGGGCGAGCATTGTCGTGAACAAGAAACCATGAACCTTGTTGTGCGTACTGAGGTCGTACCCTGCGTAGACGTTTCATGAAACGGGTCAAAATTTCAATGTACCTTGCAGCATTCATCGTCGTTCCCTCTGGTAGAAATTCCTTGTGGATTTTCCTGTTCTCAGTTAAGAACCAACGCACTAAACAAGCACTTTGTAAAACAAGTCTTTCACGGAACACAAACGACGCTCAACTGAACAACGGTGGCGGCAGATGGTCAACACCTGCCGCTACGCATGTGCAGCGTTTTGCTTCGCCAGTGTTGCCAGATCGGCCGTTCTGACTTCATTCACCGAACTTTATTGTCAGAGGTTGTATATCCCGATGGGATTGAAAGAGGTAGGTCCTGATTATGCAGGCACTGGATTGCCCCACTTGTCTGTGAGGAAAGCGAAAATAAATCACTAATATTTTCATAAATACATTTCACGGATTTATAAATCGTTCAAAATCTATTATACGTCATTCATATCTAAAAAGTAAACATTATTTTCGGTTTTATGCAAAAACGAATCGTTTTCACTTCTAGATATCCATCTTCATGAAAAAATAATAATAATAATAATATCCCTCCCCTTCTCAAGGAATATTATTGTATCGAATGTGAAATTATTAAGAATTATTACAAGTGGAGAGCGACATTCATGTCATATATAAGAAAGTTGTCAGATTCTTAAGCAAATACCAAAGAAAAAAAAGATAAATAAGTTGAGTAAACAGTTGTCCTGTAGAACGAACTTAAAAGATGTTCAAGCACATAATGCTTCACGAAATCTACAGATTCTTGTACCTCAGAATCTTTTTTCTTATTTTCAATCCAATCAAGTTCCCGCTGCAGGCTGCACACACATAACACACGCACATTCCTTGCCAGGAATCGATTTTTATGGGTACCAAACCGGAATTCTGGAATTGGTTTTTATTATTTTTTAGATTTAGTAATTTTATTTTTGTTTAGCTCCTCCCATTTTCGTCGCTTTTACACCGTTATGTATATATATATCCTTGAGAGATTCTTTCTTTCATCTATAAGAAAGCTAAAATTTTGGGCAGAGAAAATGTTATTTTCCTAAAGCTATCTACTGTGCAATGAAAAGGCATATTCATGACTTGAATGCATCTTGTAAGTTTTTTTTTCCCTTCTCCTATTTCTTGGAAAAAGGAGAGACGATTATTTTTCGGAAATTTTGCCTCGAAGGTATCGTAAGAAAATAAAAGCACTTTTTGAAAATATACACTCGATTGATTTACATTAACGTAACCATAAGCTAATATCCAGAATAACGCCTTTGTGCTGGGCCAACAGCAGCTAGACCACACATACTCAACCCGTGGTCCTCGGAGTCCTTTGATGTAGCCCGTGACAAATAATAAAACCACTAAAATGCCAACGAAACATTATCAGATCATTTGATGTGACGCATGGCACGCTTCCAAATTACTTTATTGTCTCGCGGCATATTTCCAGACCATTTAGGTGGCGAACGGCACATTTCCAGATCATTTTAGCTTCCGACGGCACAGCTAATTTAAGCTGAAATGGCACGTATCCAGATCACTCAAGCTACCCCAAGCACATTTCTAAATCACTTGACAGACCCTCGATGTTCACTCAAGTGGCTCATGGTACATTCGCCGATTACTTTCTGGCAGCACATTTCCAAGTCACACTTGAGTGGCTCACAGCACACTTACAGATCAGTTAACTTGAACGGCCCGCGGCATTTTCATACATCATAATAGAGGCTCTTGGAACACATTTCCAGATCACTCAAGTAGTCCGCGGAACATATCCAGATTACTCAAGTGGCCCGCGGCATACTTTCAGATCACCTGAGTGAATCAAGGAACATTTGCAGTTAATTCAAGTGGAATGCGCGGGTTTACAAACTAATGAAGTGGCTCGCACTCCTCAAAAGGTTGAGCACCCTCGAGCTAGATGGTGGAAAGAGTTAGCACTGTTTATCTACTTGACTACTTAACGGCCATCTCGTAAACATTTCTCTGAAGAATTTCAAACGAATTGGTACATGCCGGAACGTGTGCTTTGGGTGTATATGTGACTAACGTATTTATGTTATCGCAGTTACGCGTGTTTCGTGTTATAATGGTACTGCCATCTGCCTTACATGTTTTGAAGTGAAAATGGAAATGTCAGAATTTTTGTGTTCATCTAAATATCGTTGTCGCGGTAGAGAGAAAAGAGGGTCGATGATGTTGGCAAATATATTGAAATCTCTCCGCGAACATAATAAAATATTTAATTGAACAATTACTACGACGAAAACAAAAAAAGGTAATTATACATCGAGAACATACACGCGAGCTGCCGCTGGCCGTGTCAGCCACATGGGGCCATTCAAGTATTACGCAAGCAGATTTTTAGTCATTTTTGACCCCCTCCGCCCCTTGTCAGCAAAACACTGACCTCCTTTCCCCCTTGTCAGCAGCTTAGAATATTTCATATCGTGAATAAGGGTGGTTGATGACGTAAGCAACCACCCTTTTTGAAGGTATGAAATATTCTAAGCTGCTGACGAAATTTTGCTTTTGAAAATACACTAAAAATGGTATATATATATATACAAATATATATACATTGAGTACATGTGCTTTGTTCCCCCCCCCCCGGAAAAAGTTGAAATGTCGACCCTGCTTCAAATCCCCCTCCCCCGTTGTCATCAAAAGTCAGGAAATCCGAAACCCCCTTTCCCCTCGATACTGACGTAATACTTGAATGACCCCCCATGGCTTCGTATGCAAAATCTCTAGCTCTATTATACAGGTCATTCGGCTCTCTGGGCCAAAACATGCTTTATAGCAATAATACAACGGATCCCCACATCGTGTTGAAGTTCTGCCTACTCTCTGCGGGGAGACTTTTTCCAATAAACAACCGGTTCGCATTCACGCCTCGAAGTTGGAAAACCAACATCTGTGCCGCCAACACGTTCGAACTTGGATCCTCACGATGTCCATGACGATGCCCACACGACCACACGGGAGTTTCTCTTGACTGCAGACTGCGATCTATTTAATACACTTCTAAAACGGAAGACAGATGGCAGCACTTCTCAAACACAAAACATGCGTAACTCTGACACCATTACTAGATTACATAAAGGGTGTATTCGACCTATTCTGCCAAACGAAATGGGGTGATAGATGAGCCCAACTGGATCATGAAACATTCCACCAACCCTATCCTATCTCAAACCGTTTGAGTTATGGTAGATAATTGATTATGGAAAAAATATGTGTCAAGTCTAAAAAAAACCCGCGTCTGTGAATTTTCTGAAGGGCCTGCACGTAAACTAAACTCATATTTGGAAAGAATGGGAAAAAATCCTCGATGATGACATCATTTTCATTGAAATATCTAGATTTACTGGCGAGCTACAAGTGCTGAAAGATTGGCGAAGTTCCAAAATCGAATTGTCGCCAAAATTTTTCATCGCCAATTACGCAAATATCCTTCTGGCTACAATCGGTCGAATTTACCAAAAACTTGTGCATTGTACCAGCTTTCAAAAGAGCCTGCAATAAACCATATCGGTGCTCTGGTTTAGGAAAAATTTAGCCCTTTATTCGCAATACATCACTGAAATCTGAGTTCGTCGAAGTAATTTCAGTAGGTTTTGTGTCATCTTTAGGGTTATTCGATTTTTCACTTCACCGATTTCTCAGCGATTGAACCTCGTCATTAAATGCAGATATCCTGTAGATGTCGATGATCCAGTAATATCACCTTATATGACTTTTTTCTACAAAATCAAATTGTCGTTAAAATCTGTAACCGCCAATTCCAAATTTTCGTCGAATATCCACTTCGACAAACGTTGATTTCAGTGATGTATTACGAATGAAAGGCCAAATTTCTCCTGAACCAGAACACCGACATGGTCTATAGTAACCTATTTTGAAAGCTGGTACAATGCACAAGTTTTTGGTAAATTTGACCGATGGTAGCCAGAAAGGCATTTGCGTAATTGGCAATGAAAAATTTTAGCGACAACTCAATTTTGGACTTTGCCAATCTTTCGCGAGCGCTTGTAGCTTGCCAATAAACCTAGATATTTCGATGAAAATGGTGTCATCTTATAGGGTTTTTCGTTTTTTCCAAATACGTGCTTAGTTTGCGGATAGGTATTTTAGAAACTTCACATATGCAGGGTTTTTTTAGACTTGACACATATTTATTTCATAATCGATTATTCACCATAACTCGAAAATGGTTTGCCATAGGACAGGGTTAGTGGGGTGTTTCTTAATCCATTTGGGTTCATCTATAACCCCCTTTCGTTTGGCAGAATAGGTCGGATTCACCCTGTGTATGGTATATATGTAACATATATATATATATACACAAACACATACGCTAACGAAAATCAACGTTCATGGATGTTTATAATATGTAAGAATGCGCGTTCATAATAATGTCAGTTAAGGCCGCGCATATAGTGGGACGACCATGAGGTATAGAAGTGTATAATCGACAAAAACAGTTGTTCTACACCGCACATACACGAGAAGTGAGACAAAGAAGAGAAATAGGTCACTCAACTAGGTGCGCGACTTGAAAAAACATGTTTGTTTTCACCTCGATCTGCTGATTTTCACTATCTACTGATTGGTCCGTTTTTTCCCGTTTTCTAAAAAGGGGGGGAAGAGTTTCTAGGATGGGATCATTATCATCACACCCTTACATTTCAGAACACTTCCCGTCATTTTCTCTATCCTCCTTTACTATATGTGCAGACATCTCTTCCTCCACCCCTATGCAATTTTTTCTTATTAGTCGCAATTCTTGTAATTCGTACTTCTTCGTCCTACTATGAGCGCAGCCTTAGAGTGCCTTCCATAAATATGGGTATACCCAGGCAAAAAAAAATTATTGACAAAAATGTTGCCATCATCCGAGCTATATCCTTCTGATGATATATCCTCCAAAATCGCACGACATACTCTTGGCTTAACAGGCAATCTTCTTCCCCTTCAACTGTTTTCATCAATAAACGCTGACAAAGCCCCCCCCCCCCATTCTTAAAGTCCAAATGGTTTTTTCCACTATTTAAGGTACCCAATGATCCCGCAAGTTAAGGACAGCGAACGTGGCGTGTTGAAATTCGTTTTTTGTTTTTTTTCGAACAAAGGGTATGACGACATGCTAAACAGAGGAAAATTTCTCCCTGAATTCCATTTATTGGTTTTTTTACCACCTCAACTGATTCTAACCGGTATTTGAAAATTAACGCTCCAAGTTAAAACAAATTAAGAAGTCCTACCAAAGCAAGGATCAGTCTTTTATATGAGATTTAACCACGGAAAAAGTTACAAAATCGTTTAGTTTAGTTATCGTTTAGAGTTTTTCTCTAATAGAGTTGTCAGTAAATAGAGCAGCTTACCTCCGGGGATCCTAACATAACTGACACGTTTAAAAAGAAGTATGATAAACATATTGTGATAAAACGAAACGATGAACATCTTCGCTGATTATACGAAGTGCAGATGACTGAATACCAAGCGAAGATAATTGGAAAGAAAAGTCCTATTCCTCTATGGGGAGTAGAACCACCAACCTCGAACTTTCCAGGCACGCGCTCTACCATTAAGCTACAGAGGACAAACATTTCCTTTCCTAAGAACACCGTGTTCCTTTGGGCTGAACGGGACTGCGCAATAGCCTAACTCAGCAATAGCTCGTAACGAAGTTAGCCTCCAGACAGTGACATAGAACGAGTTATTTCAATTATCTTCGCTTGGTATCCAGTGTCCTCTGTAGCTTAATGATAGAGCACGCACCCGGAAAGTGCGAAGTTGATAGTTCGAATCCCCAGAGAGAAAAGTGACCTTTCTTTCCAATTATCGTCGCTTGGTATCCAGTGCCCTCTGTAGGTTAATGATAGAGCACGCGTCCGGAAAGTGCGAAGTTGATGGTTCGAATCGTCAGAGAGAATGTGACTTTTCTTTCCAATTATCTTCGCTTGGTATCCAGTCATCTGTACTTCATATATTGAGATAAATCTAGAAGCTATCCATACTTTAGATAACAGACAACCGTAACCTTTTTTATGGGCAGTGTATTACATATTATTAGTTATATTCGAGATATATGCTTTTGTATTGGGTTGCTGTGTTTTAGTTATATTTGACATCCATACTTTTTGTGGGAATTTTTTTTTCAGCCACCTAGTTGAGAAACTTGCCTGTTGTGGCCTTTGTATTTGTAGTTAAAAAGCAAAACACGATCATCTCTAGAAGAAAAATTGTCTTCCACTAAAACATGCTTAACAAGGTGATCAGAATATTAGCAAGAATCATACTCAAAAATGCTTCAGTCGATTCTGAATATTTCCCCACTTTCGGTCTTATTATTTTCACTCGCTACACCATCTTCGCTGCGATTCCCTCTATAATCGAAAACCCAAGCGAAGCCTGTCATAAACCTCCCTGACGCTCTGATATTATATTTCTGATCAATGAATTAAAAAAAGAAGGATCTCACTGTATTTATTGGATTCTAACGATTTTGAAAAACATTCCGTTCTTATTTTTATTTTTTCTGACTCCCTCCAAAACATTTTCTATTTTTCTACTCAAACGAAGCTCTCTCTCAAGTCCTCAAATTTAACGTCATTTTTTCACAGCTTCGCTTTTTTTTATTATTTCATTTCGTCTCATTTCATTTTTCATGGTTAAAATAAACAATAGATGTTTCCCGGTGTCGTTTCACTTATTTTATCGGCCGTTCACTGCGAGAAATTCAAAATGACGTGCCCTCGAAGACGCTTTTTTTTGAGATATTTGTGTGTGTGTGCGCGTGCGTGCGGACGTAAAAAATTCCTTATTTTTTCGTAGTATTAGAACAAGGTGTTTTTCTCTCTGTTTTCACTCGCACAGAAAAATTCAATTCGAAAAACCCTATTGCGAATTGATTTTTTTTCAATTTCATCCACAAAATTTCACCAGAGAGTCATATAACCTGTAAACAAAATTCGAGTCACTCGAAGAAGAGTAAGAAAAAGCCCTCAGAGTGCTATCTCTTACATTTCATTTTTAATTAATTTATAATCTCTCAATGATTTTTGAAGTGCAGTGAAACTTGATATAACGATACTCTGTGAACCAAGAAAAAAATATCGATTCTCTACATATCGTTATATCGAGAGGCAACATTATCATCACGTGCCACAGAATTTGTGATGGTGGTGACATATTTTCTAAACCTGCGTTGTTAATACCTTCAGAAAATGCACTTTAAAGTGTTTATTCACGGCGATTGAATTAATTGATTAATAAAATTCATTTAGATGCATTGCCTTTGTAAAAAAGTTTACCGCGCATTGCACTTTTGTTTTATCTTACACAGAAAGTGGCAATATCGGCAACTTCATCAACACATTCAGTGATCATGTGGTTCAAAACACCGATTTATTAGACGCTCTTGAAAGAACAAAAACAAGGGACGAAGTTAAAATGGAATTCAAGATGATTTTAAGTGAAATATAAAAAATGTATCGTTCTAGCGGTTTCAAAATTTCTTTAAAGATATCATTATATGGAGATTCATCGTAGTAGAAAATATCGTTGTATTACATTACGGGACATGACTGTAATTTTCGTTTTGCTGATTTTTTAAATATTTTTCCCTTTTGCTGACACTCATTTGAATTTGTAATAAGTAATAACATCGTAATGCACAGCGTTTTAATAATATACATTATATTATGAAAATTATGGCAAAAATTATAAATAATATTCATCTCATGTATTTGTCAAGTTCAACAATTTTTCCCCAATTTTACAGGATTTTAATTACGATCGGTGATTGTACCTACTTTTGGCAATGCTTTTGATGACAATATATATATATTACTTTTGGCAATGATTTTGATGACAATTGAAATATTGTCATCAAAAGCATTGCCAAAAGTAGGTACAATCACCGATCGTAATTAAAATCCTGTAAAATTGGGAATCACCGATTTTATTTAAAACATCTTATTATTTAAAACATCAGTTGACCGTATTTTTCGTAATGAAATATGGTCATCAGATCATTTGAATATTTAAAGCAATAAGTTTCGATTTTTGGCAAAATTTAGTAATACCTCCATGAGGTATGGTATAACTAAGTATGAATTTTATTTGAACCCATATGGATGTTACTAATATCAATTACAATGGATGAATAATTTTATCAAGTGTGCCTGCGGACCACCTATGCCATCATCACGTACCACCACTGGTCCGCGGACTATAGGTAAAAATATTGAGAGTTGTTTTAGAGAAACTATGAAGTTTTTCGTGATACATTTTTGGTAAATGTTTGGTCGTTGGCTCATTTTTGAATATCATGTAAAAAATTTTCACAAAAATTGATTTCTGTATAACAAGAGAAAATCTATAAAATATATATTCATTCTAACCTTTCAAGTACTAAATTAACTTTTCAAAGAATTTTTTACATAATCTTTATATTATATTTTTTATTATGTAGCTTTCAATAGCAAAGGGAAAAGAATAAAAGCAGTTTAATTGATAAGAATTTCCTTGTTTCTAAGTATTCACGGAGATATTTGAATTCGAAAATTGGAGGAAAATTGGGAAAAAAAAGCGGCAAAAACTAACAGACAACACTTCTTTCCACTTTTCTCCGATTTTTGAATTCAAGATATCTCTGTGAATATTACACTTAGAAACGTGGAAATTTATTCGTTGGCATCAGAAGAGACAGGGCAACAACTTTTCAATTCAGTTTTTGGGCATAGGTTGTCCATATACAACGTTAATTTTTTTTTTCAATTCTAATAACTATATAATCCCCTGAAACATGAATGACGTAGCTGAAATTCTTGACTAAGCACATTTACATTCCGCACAGAATGACTTTAATATCTGTCGCCGTTTTCTTGCTATTCCCATTTTGAAAACCGTCAGGCGATTGTGGGACACTCTGTATATTCAAGTAATGCAAGAATTTAAATCATGAGTGCGCAAACCACAGACGGGCCCCGTCTAGAATTTTAATAGGTCCACGAAAAAATTTTGAAAAAGTATTTCATTATTTCAAAATACACTTTAAGATGGGCGGTTAAAGATAATGTGTATAGATATCATATAATGCATTATTGATTTTTTTTGCTTCAGTACGCTCGGCACCATTGATTGGTGCTGAGATACTTTCATATGCGAATGTATGCACCGCACATTGGAATTACATTTATCAGTGTTTTTCCTCGATGTGTAGACGCCTACGACAGGAGATTGAGCACGAGTGGCATGGTGGTAAGATGCTCGTCTACCATCGTGGAGGTTGTTGTCAGGGTCCCGGGTTCGAACCCAAGGTAGGATATCGATAAGATATTTTCCCTAACGAACTCGAGGCGACCACCGATAGACAGCGCCTTCACTTCCAACCCATCTCACTAATGGCAGTAAATTGTAGTATAGCGATATGGCCAGAGTTGGTGTTTGGTGAAGTAGGAGATTGAGCAGTCCCCTCCCGTTATATGGCAGTCATTATGGATCGGAATAGGATACAGGACAGAAAAGTGAAATTTAGGAGCAACAACAGTCGAATCCGGTTATAACGAACTCCAAGAGACCTGAGAAATCCCTTCGTCATAACGAAGTTTCGTTATAAAGAAATTCGAGGTTTTTGTGCATTATTCCTATGAAAACATATCTATGGGATTAGAAAAGTGTTCATTGAAACGAGATTTTTGCTATAACGGTATTCGTTAAAACGAGATTTTTGCTATAACGGTATTCGTTAAAACGAGATTCGACTGTATATACAGTACCACTTTTTTGTCTTTTGTTTGTTAATGATTTATTAGTAATGGCATGGGAGGGGTGGAAGTTGGTAAAAAAGTTAGACTGCAATGAGAGGGGCGGCAAAATTTGTATAGCCCACAGGCGTCAAAAACATAAATACGGCCCTGCACGTAAAACGAAACCGTCTCTCCGAATTTAGCAATCATCTTTGGACCGTTTGCAGACATCGGACCAAATACCCTTAAATGTCCGGAATTTCTTTAATGCAGATTCCAGTCACCGTTCTTGTAAAAAACGTTTCAAAAGCAGAGCCCGATCCTTCAATAACAACGTCATGACGACCTTCTCGCATGCAGAGAATAACAGGAACTGCATGTCCCCCCCCCCTCCACTTTATCACACTTACAATGTGCGGTGCGTATGTCATGTCTTTTAATTTGCATCTTATGACGAGTACAGCACCATCTATCGGCCAATTTTGGAACTATATTTCTCTTTTGCCATAAAAAAAAATCCCATTGCTTCGTGTATATTCAGGTGAAATATCAGGTAATTCTGACTAGTGGTTCTTATTTTACAGCCTTTTCAAGAACGAACTTTATTTATAATCACCCTGTATATTTACTTGTATTTATAATGCAATGGTTTTCCGGTCAAAGCCGTATCTAAATGTGCAAAATCAAGCTCTGCTTTGATTGAAATAAGTAATAATAATACTTACTCTTAAAAATGCTGGATTTATACAGCTCAAGCCAAAAAAATATTAGTTAAAGAATGAGTTTAATTTGCGTATCAACAATTGCTGCATGAGAATTTTTAATATGGAAAACATTTTTGGGTAGAATAGAAAATTTAAAATATCAAAATAGAAGTATTTTATACTCAGTAATCCAGACTGACGAAGTTTCTTTGAGCAGGGAGGGGTCTTTTCTTGTTTGCCTGGCCAAATTCAAAAGTGTCTCTTCTTTTGTTCACTGAGACCAAGTGAAGGGGGGTCGCATGACACCAACACGAAAGGAAGCCCAAAGATGTGGGGTGGAAGAGGAGCCGACCATAGCCCACTAAACAATTAAGGCGCATTGCATTGTTTTTTCGGAAATTATTGGGGGGGGGGGGGGCTCAGCCCCCTTACAAAATTTATTGGGGGGGGGGGGGCTCAAATATCCTCAGCCCCTAGGTTCCAGCGCTTATGTGTGGTGGTAGTGGTGGGGTTGAAAATCGGAAGGTCAATAATATTGAAACCAAGATAAGGAGATTGATAAGAATTTCCTTGTTTCTAAGTATTCACGGAGATATTTGAATTCGAAAATCGGAGGAAAATTGGGAAAAAAAAGCGACAAAAACTAACAGACGACACTTCTTTCCACTTTTCTCCGATTTTTGAATTCAAGATATCTCTGTGAATATTGCACTTAGAAACTTAGAAATTTATTCGTTGGCATCAGAAGAGACAGGGCAACAACTTTTCAATTCAGTTTTTGGGCATAGGTTGTCCATATACAACGTTAATTTTTTTTTTCAATTCTAATAACTATATAATCCCCTGAAACATGAATGACGTAGCTGAAATTCTTGACTAAGCACATTTACATTCCGCACAGAATGACTTTAATATCTGTCGCCTATCCTCTGTACAGGATAGGTGGCTGAGGCCATTTAAGCCCCCGCAATAAATTTTGTAAGGGGACTGAGCTCCCCCCCCCCCCACAAATAATTTCTGAAAAAGCAATGTAATGCACCCTCCCTCTCCTTCGTACGCGCTTGAGTCTCGTATATACGGGAAAACCAACAATTTTCAGCCCCCCTCCCCCAATGTTTATTTGAAAAATATTGGGGGAAAAACAGTACATTCTAAATGCCCATTCACAACAGAGATCCGAACGACCGATGCCGAAACATTGTTCGAGCCTCGTTGCAACAAAATTTGACTTGGCGTTGGGGGTATAACACAGAATCAAATAAACAAGTGAATTATAATATTGATTTAAAAAGGGAAATGAAAAATAAACAAACAATTTTCAAAGGTTCTAGAGCCCCTCGGCTCCTCAAGAACTTTAGAAGATTATGGTGATTTTATAGTAGATTTTTTATTGTATATAAAAATGATCCACCCGTTGACGAGTGTTGAATATGTGAAAAAAAAAAAAATTTTCGGCCACACCCGTACTCCGGGTATGCTTCGATATCTCTTTCTGAGATGAGAAGCGGGGTGTGTCCGGTCTTCAAAAGTCGAAGGAGCCCCTAGGCAGGGCAACTGCCGAGGTCACCAAAATTTAGGGAGGTGGCAATTTTAGGTGGAAGCAAAGAACACCGTTATAAAATTATTGAATTTTAAAGTTGTATGGGTAGCAAAGATCCTAGTTACGTCCCTCCCACCCCTTTCAAGAGTTCTTCCCGTCTGGTTAGGTGTTTCGAAGATGAGAAACGAAACTAAAACAAATTCAATAAAAAGCTATCACTCAATCATTGTAAAGAAAACCTACTATACATTATACGTGTGCGCGGGGGAGTGACCTACAAGTTGGACCGAAACTGATGTTTGGAAAGAAAGTTTCAAATATCAGTTTCAGCATAACATCCAGAAAATTCAATTTCTCAGTATATTTCAGGCCGAAAAAATATATCTTCATAAATTAAAAATAATTTCTTCGATTGAAAAAGTAAAAATTACCTAAGGAAGTAGGTTGGCTACCCCTTCATAAATAGTGAAATGCATGCACAATATGGGTATATAAGTGACGCAAAATGTATCTGTCTATTTATAATTCAACAAATCATAAATAGTGAGTCCTCAGTATAATGTCACTCGGGGAACAAATAAAAATGACCATAATCGGGGATAACTTGATAACGAGTAATCCCAATTCACTAATTATGCAGGCAAGCACTAAAAAAAGGGGACGATGTAGGCATCCCCCATCCTGCAGCAGGGTATCAGGATGGGTTCTTTGGTGGGCCATAGCTCAAGGGCCACTCTATAGTGAATATTTTGTGCGAAAAAAAATGATAGCGAGAGGAATCGTCCCGGTCCCCCGGGTGGTGAGGGGCATGTTGATAGTGAAATGTATGGCTGGATGACGTTAATAGTGTTGACGTTACGGGGTCTTTATTGTACTTTGTCAAGCCTCTCTCGGTGTCATCCTCATTTATGATTTTAAATTGACAATTAATTTAAAAAAATTATGTATTGATAGGTTTTCTTTCCATGTTCAGCGTGACGTTTTCCTTCTATGAACACAGGGTCGTAGCGTGCCTTCTCGGGGCCCCAGAGCAATCAATGCCTCGGTTCGAGGGCGTAGCGGGGAGATTAGGGGTCTGGTCCCGTCCCCCCCCCGAAATGTGAGAAAGTGACCGAAAAAAGGGGAAAAGATGGCCAAATCTATTGTTCTATCACTTCGGTTCCCCCCCCCCCAAACGAAATAATTTCTGGCAACGCCCCTGCCTCGGCTGCCCCAGCCTAGTTACGGTCCTGTATAAACATACAGTACTTATTCCTCGTTGGCCATTTTGCCTGTTGTGGCGTTGTATTTGTATAAAAATATGCACTTAAAATATAAGATGTGCACTGAAAATTCCAAAATATGCATTAAAACACCCCAGAATATGCATTAGAAATCGTGAAAAAGTCAAAAATTCCGAAATATGTATAAAAAATGAGAAAATGTGCATCTGTGGAAATCATACTAGGAAATTCCGAACTTTATAGACTATGAAAAACCGAACTATCCGAACTGATCAAAAGACCGCGAAGAATGAAAATATCCCCCCCCCCCCAGATCGCCTGCACAGGTATAACTGAGTAGCGTGGATGCATAGAACCGTTCAGTTATGCCTGCGCTGTTATGACTGTGCAGGTATAACTGAGCGTGTGTAGGGACCTTTAACAGAAGAAAATGCCATCGATGAATCCTCTTGAATGCTATGGCAGATACCTATTATGAGTTTAAAAAAGAGGAGAAAACTTTCAACAGAATCGCCGAACCCCCTTCACTTGTTAAACGGTGAGTGGTGGGAACTGGTCGATGGGTCTATATATCGCTTCCTGTACGATCTCATTCCTCATTGTGTGTACAGTACAGCGGCGTCCTTTCAGCGGGGCTTTGACTATTGAAGTAGCCTGTACTAGAACCCCTATATCAAGGCGAATCTGTACCAAAGTAGCATGACGCGTCTCTACAACTACCCTGGAGCGAGGGGCCAACATCTTCCAAAGCAGAAGCTTTCTTCTCTAGAAGGTGTTGGCGAGGCGGACTAAAAGGCACACTGCAGCGAAATAGGAAATTCTTTTTTTTTAACATCCCGTGATTTTCCAATCTAGCAATCACATGCAGAGAATGTTTGGTGCCAATACCGATTTTCTAGTCGCCATGATGGCTTGAAGCCTAGGATTTGTCAAGCTCTGGCATAGGGATCGTATCCTCCTTGAAAATCCTTGGGAAAAAGTTCATTTTCAAGTGTTTCAAATTCCTTAAAAAACTTTTTTTTTTTAAAGCACTTAAAAATGATTAAAAGTGCTTGAATTTTTATGTGAATTTCTTCCATCAATTTTTGTCTTACCTCCTTCAGCTAAACTACGTTCTGCTGAGATGGAAACGAGCGAGACAACGAGTTACGGCAATGTTTCTCAAAGTGTGCGTCGTGGTTCCTAGGGGCGTAGCTATTTTGTCAGCGGCAAGGCCGTAACTAGAATTTTTGTCGCCCCCACCATTTTAAAATTCGATAATATTTATATGGTGTTCTTTGTTTCCGCCTGAAATTTGCCGCTCCCTTCTAGTTCCGGCCGTGGTCAGGAGCATCGCGACGAGTTGGAGATTTATTGATTTGATGCTTATTTATTCTTTGACGTGGTTCTTAAGTAAAAACGTCTACCGAACTATTCTGGGGAGCCGCAGATGATGCATGAATTGGGCAAGACTGGGCCGCTGGTAACA
Source organism: Pholcus phalangioides (assembly GCF_987345545.1). Classification (NCBI taxonomy): domain Eukaryota; kingdom Metazoa; phylum Arthropoda; class Arachnida; order Araneae; family Pholcidae; genus Pholcus; species Pholcus phalangioides. Next base: position 7,348,567 of record NW_028301625.1, on the reverse strand, counting down.
AAATGCTGAGAACCACCGATTTACGGGACAATGTTCAAAACAGAATATATGATCACGCATAACTGAGGTATTTCTCAACATTGGTGTTGCCTAAAATTTGACAGAAAAACACTGCACTTAAGATTTTGCTGCGAAATTATTTCAAACTGTTAAATTTATGAATGACAGTTACATACAGGGCCACAACTAGATACTTGATCGGCCGGGGCAAGCAGGCATTTTGACGCCCCTTTGTAATGTTGAAGGAGAAGTTAAAGGGTGAAATTGGCGCAGCCTCTAGTCCAGCGCTACCAGACCCACAGCTCTCCACTAGTTGCGGCCCTGCTAAAATTTTCTACATTTTTCTTAAAACTCTTCCAGATTGTTCTGCAGTAGTACTAATTGTTCTGCGCGTAGGTCGCAGATTTCGGCATATTCTGCTTTGGGGATTGTGAGAAACGTTAGAATGAACCCCTTAAACTGCAATTTATTTTCAGGCAACACTGCTCAGACAGACAATTTAATTTCCTTCATTTCAAAAGGATTGATATACACTGCTCCAAGCAATTAGGGGTGCACATGATTTTAACAAAAGTTACGCAAAGATGTACACCGATAAGTAACATAAAATGAATCATCCATAATTTAAACTTTTTTTTATCGTTTACATGTAACCAAATTGTTGCCCTAAATCATCTTTTCATGTTTTTTCCATATTTTCAAAGAATTAAAGCTTAATTCCAAATTTTTTTACGTCTTTTTCTGTATTGCGCATTGATACGCGTGTACTATCCATTGTATGCCAATACGTGGCTGTCTCGCTCGGTTTTCTTCACTTTTTTGCTTGCTCCCCTAATTGTTTTGAGCAGTGTAGAAACTTAGGGTTTTCTTGCTAAAATAATTTGTAATTAGTAAAAAATATTTGCTTCATACATTTACATGTGTGTTTGTTATATATACATAATAGAACATAATTAGTGTCGAAATATTTTTCAATAATGTTTAAAAAAGTATATTGCAGTTCTAGTCTTTTAAAGAAAAAAGTATGTATTTGCAACAAATTCAAATAATGTAAATGTAAATCCATCCTCACCTATATTCGGGTTTATTTTAAAATACTAATAAACTTCAGGTGTATACTTCTCAAAACGCTCCGGAACATGCAGTGCTACTTGACATCGTTTGCGTCTTTTATGCAAATTACATGACTTTTTGCTTAGATATAGAAACCGAACAACAAAACACGATATTTTTTGTTTAAGCTTTATATATATATATATATATATATATATATATATATATAAAAAATGTGTTTTATATATATATATATATAAAACACATTTTTTTTTAATTTTAAATATTTATCAAAACTGATCAAAAACATAGTGTTTGAAATTTAAGAAATAGTAATGTTATGTCAATCTTAGCACTGTTTTGAGTAATTTCTTTGTAATAAATTTTTTTCTTGATTTTATGAAATGTGATTTTAAATTACAATAGTTTTTAATTTTTGATTCCGAGATTTCCCTAGGGAAATGTTTAGGGAAGAAGAGTCAGTTGGGGAAGTCATTTCAATAAGGTTTCAATTATACGATTTTTGCATGTATACGACACTGACCCGCTGTTTCGGCGGCGTGATTGAAATCTCGTTTATACCGCGCATCGCATAAATGAGGTTTTGTTATTGGGACTTGAGCCCCCAACATTTTCAACAACTTTACGTTTATGCTGGGTCTAGAAGCCTAGACAAGGTCAGAGTAAATGGCTGTCACTTCCCTACTTAAAAAAATTCTTCCAAAGGATAAACCAGTCTTGAAAGAATTGTTTTCACTAAATAAAAAATTAAATCAAAAACCCTGAATTGCAAAAATTTAAAGAAAATACTTTGTACAAAGTATAAATTTTATTTGCATGACATAAAAGCCATCATTTTGACACTGCAAACCAATGGAAATTAAATAAAACTGTTATAAGGTTTATCTGTTCATTTCTTAGAAAAATAATATTTTTGGGGTATTTAAATAATCACTATTTTCATGCATGTAAATATAATTTTTAACGCCAGTGTATTTTCCATTTAAGTATGACAAGCAAATGTTTTTTAACACTAGAAAGACAAACTTAGTATATACCTAAATTGCCCAAAAGCAGTCAAAATGACTGCATTGTGAAAGAATAATATGTAAAGAAATTTGTTCAAAAGTAATTTAATATTTTTTATATTATTTACAGTTATATAACAAGTTATTAGTAAATATTAACAATAAAAAAAAATTTACTTCACTTGGAAAAAAAAAATAATTTATGCATTATTATTTGTACATTTTATGCAAATGAAAGTGGAAATTTTTTTATTTGTACATCTTCCGCAAACATACTTTTGACATTTTTCACATATATTATTTGTTTTGTTGTTGTGGCAAAGTCGTACTTGACAAATTTTGCGTTTGTTAGAATGGGTTGCATTTGATGATGTTGCAGTTGATCTTTGTGAGTCATGTTCTGATGAATTTTTCTGTCTTGCAGCTCTGTATTCGGTGGAAAGCTGTTCTGCTAATTGAAACAAGAACTCTTTTCATTGTATTTCTGTCGTTTCTTTGTAAAGGATCCAAGCATTTATAGCAGCCAAATCTAAAATATTGAAAAATATTTGGAGGGGCCATCTACGAGAACTAGCTTTTACTGTATATTTTTTGGCCATTTGATCCGCCATATCAACTCCAAATTTTGTGGTTATAAAATTGAATAGATTCCGGTAACATTATTTTATTACTTTTATCAATTTTCACAAATTTATGCTTAGAGCTTAGAACAGCTACTCTTTTATTTGGTTTGCTTTTATATATTGTAAGAACACAATTCTCTGATTTATATAGCAGAGTGGAAAAATGAGGCATGTTATCCTTCGTTTGTTTGGCTGCTTTGGGTAGTTCTCTTTTGTTTGCTCTAATAGTTCCAACTAGAGTTGTTTGTTTGGCCAATAATTTTGTCGCGAGTGACATGCCAGTGAAAAAGTTATCGGTCGTGATATTTCTTACACAGCCTGTATATGGCTCGACAAGTTTCAGAACGTGTTCACTGAGAAGCATTGAGTGTGACATGCTAGTGAAAAAGTTATCGGTCGTGATATTTCTTCCACAGCCTGTATATGGCTCGACAAGTTTCAGAACGTGTTCACTGAGAAGCACTGACGATGGTCGTTGTTCATCTTTCCCCAAATAAGGAAAGCCATTCAAAACATATTTGCTACTAACATCTGATGCAAGCCAGAATTTGATGCCAAATTTGTTGGGTTTATTAGGTATATACTGTGTAAACCTGCACCTGGCTTTTGACGGAAATAATTGCTCATCAACTGTTATATTTTGCCCTGGTTGATAGCAAGCTTGACTATTTTCAATGAACTTGTCCCATATTTCTGAAACCAAGGCAAACTTATTTGTTTGTAGGCGCCTACTTCTTTCGGTTCTTTTGTCCAAACGAATAAATCGTAGGATTTGCTTGAACTTTTCTCTGGCCATAGTTTTTCTAAAAAATTCGGGACACACTTTGCTGACCATAAATAACTCAGTTTTAAATTTTTCGCCTCGTAGGCTCCACGAGCATATAAAATCCCAATAAATGCACATATTTCCGGTAATGTTGTTGTCCAATCGTTCCTCAAAATTTGGCGGCCTTCTTCTTCTGTGCACTTTTTTATATGTTTGATAATATAGTTATCTATTATCAATGAGAATGCACTGATAAGATTATCTACCATAATATTCCTTTTTGCGTAGCCTGTTGGCCCTTTCACACCCTTGAACATACAAGTAGATGGTAACCTTCCAGGAATACCACCTTCGTCAAATTTTGACCACACAGTACCATCGGCAGCTGTTTCGGTCTCCTGAAAGGGGTTTTCGGTTTCTTCATCAGGGTCTGAACTACTTAGCATCCTACACCTTTTCCTGGGCATATTGATGACACTTTCATTTTCATCATTGGTGATCGACTCTTCATCGCTATCTTCAGTGTCAGATGTTTCACTTTGAATATAATCTGCATCATCTTCAGATGATAGTTCAGAATTTGTTGCATCTGATTCTATATCGGAGCACTCTTCACTTATGTTCGTTAGCTTTTCCAATAACTCACTTCTATTCGACATTTCTCTCATGAATTTAGGGCGCAAAAGAAATAAAATAAACTTATTAAAACAAGTATCACTGCATAAAGATTCGAATAACAAGTACTAGTTTAGCTTATTGAGCAACTGCAACTTATCAAGTATTGACAATTTATCATGTACTTGTATGTTATCATCTGACGGTAATCGACAAAAAATGAAAACTGTTATTTTAATAGAGAGCCGAACTGGTCATATAAGAAATTTACTCAATTCAATAATAAGAGTCATTTGATTATTTAAAATTTCCCACTGCTTTTGGGCAATATAGGTATAACACATATATATATACCAGAAATGAAGGAGGGGGGAGGTAACTACAATTATTAATAAACGCATTTATATGTTATACAAAAAGTCACAAAATTCTAAGAAATTGTGTCATTATATACATAATTGTTTTTCTAATTGAAATCAAAAAGCAGTCAAAATGACTTCCTTGGGCAATCTAGTGTTAATTAATTTTTGCTTCATGTATTAAAATTTCATTTAAAAATATTAACGGTGGCATATTACATCAAAATCGCAAGTGATAATACCTCAATCAATCAAGCATTTCAGCCACAAAAGCAATTTTATTTCTCACTTATTCATACACATTGCAACTAAACTTGTGAACAATAACTGATGCAAATAGCAAAAGAAAAAAAAATCTTCACAGCAATATAAACTGCAAAGTAATATTAATATCAGCATTAAATGTTTCACAAACACACATAATCTTGGATATGAGTTGCAATCCATTCCTATTTTACACCCACTGTAAGCGTCATACATTTGATCTCTGAATTTGCCAAAAAAATGTATACAGTCGGACCCGGTTATAACGAATACAGATATTACAAATTTTCACATATAATGAAGTTTTTCCATGCTCCGTGAATTTCGTATTGCTTATCTATGTTATTTTGATTGCTTATAACAAACACTAATATCAGCAAAGTATACCTATAATAAATTTTTAACTGGTTTTCAAACAAGAATTTGAGAGAATTTCTTTGTATTCTTTTTAACCAAATCTTATCTGAAAATGTACCTTTCTACAATGCATAGTTACAGCAGAAAAAATTTCCCGGAAAACATTCTATTTATGAGTTTTTTTTAGTATTTATTGTAGTCTTTATTTTTTTCACTATTCTCCATTGAGTCCTATTTTGCTTCATGAGCGTCTCAGAAAAAAGGGTTATTTTATTCCTTCCAAAATCCCTCCGATACATTTGCTACCAGTGGCGTCAGAGCCGGGGTGCTGTAGGGGCTCTCCCTAATATTTATTATGCACCAGAGCAGCCCCAGAATCGATTCAAAATCAAATTTCCCTATGTAAAGGCGCGTATACACTAGCGCACAGATCATGCAATGATCCGTAATTTGTACGGTGTTGCAAACGATTCTTGAGCTGTTTTCACTGGACCCACCTGGAATCGGTTTTTTTTCAACGAACACAAAGGAAGTTTGTGTACCCAAGAGCGGATTAGAACCGCTGCAGGGGGGTCGCGTGTTGCAAGATCAGCGCGCTAGTGTATACGCACCTTTAAACTCCATTCAAGCATCCACAGGTCTAAAACACTTCGGATGCCGCTTTTCTTTAGCTAGATCCGGATATAGGTTGTGGTAGTGTTATCGTATGCGAGTAATGCCCAAGCACAACACGCTTTCTATTGCTTTCAAAATCGAAGATATACAGCTGGCTTAAAGTCAAAACTGGGCAAAAAGTGAGATAGGAAAAAAATTAGAGATTACTCGAAGTTCGTTATTTACAATTTTCAAGAACAAAGGAGAATTGAAGAGAAATTCCAATTGAGAGAAGAAAAATCCGATGGTGATCTGAACATTTGTAAAAAGAGATTCAGAGAAGGAGCTCACACACTGATACAGAGGCAGCTCTTGCATTGTTCGAAAAACGTGAGAAGAAAATACTGTATGTATGTTCCACTGACCAGGACTCTACTAAAAGAAAAGACTTTGCATTTGACATGTTTATTAGGCAGATATGTTTTTAACAAAATATTCAACGTCTAAAATAATATCAAGGAAAAATAAACTAGTAACGATCAACATATTTTTCTTCATGTATTTAATTATGTAAAATTTAAATCAAATTTATATAATATTTTTTTAAATACACAGAATTAATTTTTTATAACAATCTAATTTTGAAGTACTTATATTATTAAGAAATAGGCGTGTGCTTGCAAATTATACTTCATTTGTCTTGATCGTACCATTTTCCAAGTCATTACATATATAACGAAGTTTGCATATAATGAACAAATTTGCTGGTTTTTTTTACTTCGTTATAAGCGGGTTCGACTGTATATATCTATATATACACACACACAGGGTGAATCCGACCTATTCTGCCAAACGAAAGGGGGTGATAAATGTGCCCAAGTGAATCATGAAAACCCCACCAACCCTATCCTACCTCAAACCGCTTGAGTTATGGCGGATAATCGATTATGGAAAAAATATGTGGAAAGTCTAAAAAAAACCTGCACCTGAAGTTTCTGAGAGACCTATACCTAAATTAAGCACACATTTGGGAACAATAAAACTCCTATAAGACAACATTTTCATCAAAATACCTGAATTTATTGGTGAGCTACAAGTGCTGAAAGATTGGCAAAGTTCAAAATTTAATTGTTGCCAAAATTTTTCATTGCCAATTACATCATTCTGGCTAAAATCGGTCAAATTTACCAAAAACTTGTCCACTGCACCAGCTTTCGAAAGAGCCTGCAACAAACCATATCAATGTTTTGGTTCATGAGAAATTTAGCCCTTAGTTTGCAATACATCACTGAAATCTGTATCAGTCGAAGTAATTTTAACAGGTTTTGGTGACAATTTGATTTTTTACTTTACCAATATCTCAGTGATTGAATCTCGTCATTAAATACAGATATCCTATAGATGTTGATGATCCTGTAATGTCACCTTATGATTTTTAACTGTGAAATCAAATTGTTGCCAAAATCTGTAGCCGCCAATTCCAAATTTTAATCAAATATCTACTTCAACAAATGTTGACTTTAGTGATGTATTACGAACGAAAGGCCAAATTTCTCTTGAACCAGAACACTGATATGGTTTATTGTACTCTTTCAAAAGTTTGTACAATGCACAAGTTTTTGATAAATTTGACTAATTGTAGCTAGAAGGGTATTTGCGTAAATGGTGATGAAAATCTTGGCAAAGTTCCAAAATCAAATTGTTGCCAATATTTCAGCACTTGTAGCTGGCCAATAAATCTAAATATTTCAATGAAAATGTCATTTTATAGGATTTTTCCTCATTATTTCCAAATATATATGCTTAGTTTGCATGCAGGTCTCTTAGAAACTTCACAGATACAGGTTTTTTTTAGATTCGACACATTTTTTTCATAATTCACCATAACTCAAAAACGGTTTGAAATACGACCGGGTATAGTGGGGAGTTTCCTGATCCACTTAGGCTCGTCTATCAATCCTTTTTGTTTGGCAGAATAGGTCGGATTCATCCTGTGTGTATGTATGTATACATAATCAACTTTAATTAAATACAAAAATTTATGAATTCAAATGTCAAAATAAAAATTAAAAAACATTGTCAAAAGTTAATCGTGCAATTTGTGGACGGAAAACCATGAAAATAAAGTTACGAAATATTTATTCAATTTAAGTTGAAACACTTCTATGACACCACAAAGACTGTTCTGAGCTTTCAAACATGAGAAAATATCAATAGCAGAGAATGACATCTTCTCCAAGTACAGATGACTGGATACAATAAAGATAAATTTTCACATCTGTACTTGCTTTCAAACAATACTTCCAGAATAAGATGACCAGATTCAACAAACTTATTAAGTGGTTATCATTAATCATGTGGATCTGAATGTGAATAAGAATTTTTTTTACTTTGATTGGAATACTTAAACTCTGTTTCTGATTTCATATAGAGCCAGGTGTCAGCAAACTTTGCTGAGTCTAAACTAACGTATGCTCCTTTCCTTCATTTATGCTTTTCTTTTGACACTTTTCTCAGATTTTTTAATTCGAATCTCAGCGAATATTGCACTTTAAACATGGAATTTTTTTGCCTCAGGAGAGAGAGACCAACTTCCTAATGGGAAAGTAGAAGACTGGGGGTTATAAAAAAATTAGATTTTTATTTTACAACGCACTGTATTGTTACTCTTCAAACTGGTAGTGATTCCTGAGCATACTTTGAGGATTTTCTAAAATTGAATCATACCTCTACAATGAATGGCTGATGAAATAAAGGCTAAATCAGGGCTTACAGGACACCCTGTATGTATTTTTACATTTGTAGAATCATCTGGTCAAATCCTCTCTTATATTCCGCTTAAAAATCCAAAACAGTATTTGTGATTTCGCAGTTATGTAATCCATGAAATCTTACATGGTTCATTAAAATATTACTATTTAAGCTATGATGATAATCTCACAGAATAAAAAAATTCAAAATTATTGGGAAAAACTGAATGGGTCTTACGAGATATCTGATTTATCAGAAATTGAGCAATTTTCCAATTCTGATAAATCAGATTTCTCATTATTCTCATGTAATTTTGATCATACTCAGAGATCCCAAAATACAGATAAAAATACCTTTAAAATTCTTGACGTTGGCACAACTCGTAATTCTTTCTCAATCCTCAATAACAACAATATATTTAAAATTTCACAACATCAATGAATTACACACACTACAATATTTCAGGGTTTTCAAATTTATCCTGTACAAAGAACTTTAATTCAAAGAACAAGCCACAAAAAAAATGGAAAAAATAATACTAACAGTTCTTCTGGGAAGATGAAGTTTAATGAAGCGTGAAATTTGGTATCGTTTTTAGTAAAAACTTTTTCTCTCACCACACTTATATATCTTTCATAAAAAAACTAAATGAATGGATAAGAAATAATTTTGGTCCCCTATACATTTTTTATTTGGGTCCTTTGCAAAAAAAGATCAAAAATCATGTTTTAGAATTTATATCTGGGACTAGTACACATAGGTTCAGGGCTGCAACTAGGGTAGGGCAAGATGATCTGATGTCCTGGGCCCCCCCCCCACAAAGGAAAAAAAGTACATTTATTTTGCTTATTTCTTGGAAATTTCGTTTTTTGAAATAATCTGCAAGAGAGACTCACTTCTAAAACAACTCATTGAAAAAATGAGGGGGAGCAAACCAGCACCTCTCCTAAAGATAGGCCTCTGCACACTACTCATGACATCAGCAAGTAGTCCATTTTCTCCCGGAATATACAGGAAAAAATTCCCAGTTCATGCCAGTATCATTGTTGTACGAAAAAGATACGATAGGGTTCAGAATTGACGATTTCCATGCCCCACATCCAATCATCAGGGTCGCAACTAGGGGGGGGGTGCAGGTGGGTTTGGTGCCCCGGGCGCTGTACTAGAGGGTCACAAATTTCACTCTTTAAATCTTTCCTTCAACATTATGAGGGGGTGCTAAAATGCATGCTTGCCCTGGCTGACCAAGCATCTAGTTGCCGCCCTGCGAATCATCATGCAGTATTTGTAAGCCAACAAGGAAGATTCTACGTCAAAATAAGAAGAAATGAAATAGGATGCTGTAGTTCAAAATGTGGCAAACTTGCTAGGTAATCTTAATGATGTTACAGATACACTTGGCAACCTATGCAGAAGCTTTCTATCTCTAGAGCCCTGTTCACATGAGAAATAGAAAAAGCGGGTTTTAAACCTGCTTCAAGAATTTTCACCAATGACTGCTCTTCATTTCTTTCCTTATGAAGAAAAAAGTCGTCAAGCAGGTCCCGGAACTTCAATGCTATCGCAATATTTGCACATGTGAACAGTGCTTGGGAGGTGCTGGGCAAACCCTATCCAACGAGGGATAGTGTTATTCTCAGAACATGAGAAGGCACACCGGGGCCCTGTGCCCCGGCTGCTGGTCCCAGATGGGCACCAAATTTACTCTTGATTCATTCGAAATTAAAAAAAAAAAAAAATGGGGTGCCAAAATGGATAATTGCCTCAGGTGACAATCAGTTTTTGTTCCTAGTTGTGGCCCTGTACATGCTAGATTTGATTTCTATGGAGCATGGTTCAACAGTGAATCATGGTAGTGAGAATAAACATTGATAAAAGTAATACTTTTGACTAATAAAAAGTGTTTAATAAATTTAAATGGACTTCTTTTGCGATGAGAGAAATAGTTTTTGATTTAAATCATTGTATGGTCATTGATCAAAAATTCATTCTAAATTTAGAAATTTAAAGAAAAGTCTTTCCTTTTATACGTATAAAAACTTATATAAGCTGGTTTATCATATTAATCGCATAAAATTCACATTGTATCTATTAAAAAGAAACCTTGACTAAATATTTTACTGCTAAAAGTTGCTCACATACGAATCAGAAGCAAATAGCTAAACATCAAAAAGCACACCACATAACCAATATATAGAGAAACACATGATTGCTCAAAATTAGGGAAAAAAGTCCATCAAGTAGACAACAGAATAGTTTTACCACATCAACACACACACACAAGCACGCCAAAAAACATTAATGCCTTCATTGAATCTATTCTTTAAGCCAGCGCCTCATCTCAAACAATCAAAGAATCTGCCTACCATAGGCCAGTGGTTCTCAACCTTTGGAAGCCCATGGCCCGGTTGGTTTGTGAGTGGAAGGTCCAGTCATACACATGACTAATGTGAAATAAATGGGTAAAAATGAAACGGTGAACCACTGACGGCCCGGTTAGACCGATGTCAAGGCCCAACGGTTGAGAAACACTGCCATAGGCTATTTTGTATCATATACAAAGTTAAATTTAAGATTTTTTTCCTTCAAAATAAAAATTTGCTAACTTAATGATCAATATGGCAATGTTCATTCTAGAACAAAAAAATATCCTGAAAAGTTATCGTGCAAGTAAATAGGTTTTCTTTTTAATAAAAAAAATTTCTTGAAAAAAATATGTAAATTTGACAAGCTCTTCACAAATTCTCATGGAATCACATTAGTTAAGACTTCATCACAGCAATGTTGCTTGCTATAAAAAAAAGTGATGATGAAATTCAATGAATTACAAAGAAATTAACAATAATTAAGTTTCAGATGATCAAAAAACCAAAACATACACGAGAAAAACAATCTTTCCCACATTCCTTAGATATATATATACACAAGAAACGCTTATAAATACTCTAGTGATATTTAGTTTCCATTTAATCAAGCCTTTAACATTTTTAAACTTTTCACATCAAGAAAAATTTTACAAACATATAGCTCAACCAATGACAGTCACACTAGAAAAAAAAATCCTGATTTCAAAAGGTAATTTCACATTTAGTCTAAAAATTTAGATGCAAAAAAAAAACTTCCAAATACACTGGGATCATCATTTTTCTCCACTTTCACATATTGAAGACAACGCTGAATATTAAAAGAACACTGTGGATTTGTACACAGTGTTGTACACTTATTGGATGTATGGCAGAAGACCATAAGCAGAAGTGATGTAATGCACATGTGTGCTACTGCCAAAGTTGATGTACAATGTTTTATTAGAACTGGCAAGGACAACTGAATTTAACCCAGATGGTAGCACTTCCCCCCCCCCCCCCAGGGCAGTCTTAAGAGCATCATGAGCTCCCGGGGCAAGTGATTTTTCTGAGGCTTTATCTAGCAAAAAATTCCCAAAAAATTCAACTGCTACTCATTTTTCTGAGGTCCCTCTTCTTTTGAGGCCCAGGTGGGCCCATGCGTTAAGATGGCACTGCCCCTTCCTCGATTTGCATAGATTTTAACGATAGTCTCTCTACTGAACTGAATTGAAATCACAAGCAGGGTTGGGTTTCTTACAGAAAAAACTTATTTCTTGAGATATTACTTAATGAAAACACATAGCACTTCCGTTACGTCAGCTGCCATACACCGAAAGAACGTATGCTACCATGATATACTATGCCTTAAAAGAATGGATACATATAATACATGCTTGACAGTTTAAAATAAAAAAAGATATACTCCTTCCTTCTATAAGCAATTGTTATTTGTGCTGCTATGAACCACTGGGTTATAACAGCTAGACCCAATCAAAGGATTTAACTTTGAATATTTTTTCATCCAGATGTTGAAACTACATTTATGGGTACAATACTTTCATATTAAATCCAACACTTTTCTGTGCTGTTACAGACAAAAGTGTTCAAAAAATGAGATTTTTCACTTTTTATAAGAAGCGCTTTTAAAAATGTAAAAATGCATTACAACCGGTTTTTCAACATTTTCAGAAAGTTTTTACATAACAAATTTTTAAAAATTAGTGCCTAGTTCGAAGAACAGACAAAATCATAGTTATTTCTCAAATTTAAATATATTCTCAGAAAAGCAGTACCACTAATGATTTGGTGATAATTTAATGATGGGATGAAGTCAGCAAATTGGAGCTAGCAAGAATGATACAAGTTGAGAATATTACTGAATCATGAGTGGTACAACTATCCTGCGATTGTTCTCAAATTTGAACAGTTTAAAATGATTGAAATAAAACTGCAATGTAACATGTCTCTATAAATTAAATTTTTTACCGAAAATCTCAAAATTACTACCTTAAAATTTCATAAAAAATAATTTTTTTTTAAAAAGAGAAATGACTGCTGTATAAACTCGACCAGACAATCTAAATTGTCCAACAAAGAAACATTAAATTTCCATAATAAATCAATCAACAAAAGTGTGTATGTGTGGTATATATATAATTGACCATTGATATGCAAAAAGTGCTTTAAGTGCATTTCTTACTTCACCAAACAAAATAACAAAAAATATATAACTCACAGGTTCTGAAGGTCGTATGAGAGAATGCCTTGGTTAAAAAAAAAATAAAATACCTCATTCCAGATTTTTTTCTCCCCCGCTTTAAGATCTAATTTACTACCTTTTAAGTAGCTACTTAGACATTTTTATCCAAATAAGACTAAATGTTTTACATTTTGTAAGAATTCAGTCATTCCCTTGACTTTGAAAGAAAATGGTTTTTTTTCCTGTAGATCTTTATCATTGGTGTAGAAAATAAAATGTCCTTGAATATGTGTTTACTGCATTCATCATTTCCTCAAAGGAAAGATGTTTCTCTCTTCTTGAATTTACTCCAAAAAAACTATGTCTGGAGAATCACTACCCCTGAAAACTGAAGGATTCAGGAATGAAGATCTTTGGCGAATATCTCTTGGCCCACGAGACTGACGTCTTTCATCACTTTCAAAATCTGGATTGCTCAGCCGAGCTGGAATCAAACCTTGGTCAGGACAAGATGGAGCAGCCCTGTAACTCTGAATTGGCAATAAGCATGGCATAGTAGAGTATAACGAATATCTATTTTGATTTGACGATCCAGTAGAATTTCTGTTGAATGTGTCATCTCTGCCTTGATCAAAAAATGAAATGCCATCAGCTCTTGAATAGCTTGCTCTTGGAAAACCTTCTTGCTCAAGATTAGGATTTCCATATACTCTGTTGTGATGTCCAAGGAAGGGAACAGATACAGTGTAATTATTCTGCACAGACATCTCTTCATGATCAGATGCACTCGGGTTTTGCCCATAATTGGTGTTTCCTCCATTACCATGATCCTCGAGGAAAGGAATTGTTACGTTGTATCTATCCTGCATAGCCTTATTGTTCTCATATGATGTGATGGTGGCAGTTGGGCGTGGGCGTGAACAGTTCCATCTATAATTATTGGGTACACACGACTGGAACCCGATCGGGCTGTTTCTATCATATGAAGTTGATGCCACATCATGGTTCATGTATGAACTTGATGCAGTCATGTGCTGACCACCATATGATGACTTTACAGACTTCTTCATATAAGGATGAGACATTGAAGCAACAGAATTGGTATATGAACTAGCTGTTTTGGCACAGTACTTGCTTGAAGATGTGATATTAGAGAATGACTGCTCTGGCACCTGCGCATGATTTTTGGTAGAATTCACTGGCGAAAACAATGATGAACCATTATATTTTGTGGCCGTTGAAACTTCAAGTGGAGGGTCAAACACGATTCCCAAATCGTCATCATCTTCATCATCATTATTATCGTCATCAGTTTCTTTGGTATTACTTGAACAAACAATATCTTCTTCATCGTCAGAATCTAAAGTGAGATCAATTATATCGAAGTTCTTTCTGGAATTCGAATCATTTTCATCAGAAACACTTACTGATGTTGCTTGCTTCTTACTAATTACTGGAGACCATTCTGCTTTCTCATTAAACTGAACTTCAGTGCAATCATCATGAGTTGCATTAAGAATTTCCAAAAAGAAGCCATCCACTGTTATATCTTCGAATTCTGCTGGTTTGTCGCAAACAGGACACAGCCATCTAGGATTTCTTTCATTCATTTTTAGGTAAGTAACTGCATCAAAACACTGCAGATGAGCACACGTTAGCGGACGACAAGGCAAAATAATTTTATTTTTTCCAATCGGACAAGTAAGAGAAGCTCTGAGAACGGTTGCAGCTATTTCTTGATCATCACGATGATGCAACTTTTCCTTAACCATGGCTTTAGTAAAGTGAGGATTTCGCTCTTTTCTCGATCTCAATCTTTCCATCAATATGGTATGATCCAGTTGCTTGACCAAATGTATCGTAATAACGTGGCCAGGGCTGCTTGGCTCAGACAACCATTGGCACCTAACAGCATTTGCCATGAATGGCGAGAGATGACAATTTTGTGTTATATCCAGTGGTTTACTGATCAATTTTGGCTCAGCATTCGATTTGTTGCTGGTTATAAATGGTATATCGATTGATTGACCATTGACATGCAATGTCATCTTTCTCGGAAATTGGTCAAGCTGCTCAGGAAAGGTATTCAACAGGCATATTCGCACCTGAATCTGTAGGTTTTTTCCAAAAATGCTGCCCATTTCAATTACCTGGCTTGGAGTGAGATGGAATTGAAATAATTTTTCTTCAGAAGTATCAATCTGCGTAGGTTTCAAAGTAGAAGGGCGCAACAGTATCGCCAGTATATCGAAAAACGGAAGCTTTTTGAATTTGACATCGGGATGTATTGGGAATTGACCCTTATTCTTGTTTTGAGATGGCCCCGAATAAACAAGAAGAGGCTGCTCCGAAGGAGAAACTGTAGTTTCTCTTGATCGTGATCGTTCACGATGAGTACTAGTACTGGGAGTCGGCTGTGCCCTAACAGCTTGAGGAGGCTGAGGCTTTGTTTCTTTAGCACGGCGTCGCTTAGAAAGTGACTGAATTTTGTCACTTACCATTGGATTTGGGTCCTTCAACAACTCCATGGCTCGTTCCAGCAAGATGTCTTTCTTACCATAGCGATTTTGACCAAAGAATGCCAAGAGTTCCTGTAATTCCGACACACGAAAATGGCGAATCATTTGCTTGAGTTCATTCCGCCTTCCCATCATCGCGGGAACCAAACCTTCTTAACAACACCAACGTAAATTTCGCAACCTTACACAATCTTTCCGATCCAACGTTCGTTTTACGACTGACTGCGAGAAGCTCACAATAACAACTGCGACAAGAAGCAAGTCTGACCAGTCAATAATACCAATGAGGTGTCACTTTCTTCTTTTTGCTGTTTGTTATTACGGGTGTTGCCACTTGTTAGGACGTAACGGCATGACGCATATTTTCTTATTTGAAATGATATTTTTAAAAAATTGTAATGGCCATATAGTGTGAAAAACAGGACATTTTATTCATCTTTAATTCTGCTGACCATATTTTCTCGAAGGAGAGCCGAAATAGCTCAGTTGGGAGAGCGTTAGACTGAAGATCTAAAGGTCCCTGGTTCGATCCTGGGTTTCGACAAGTGGAAAGTTTTCTCGAAGAAGCTTTTTAAATAGACGTCATAATCAGCATCACTATGAGGGACAAGCACAGGATGAGCCAATTGCCGATTTTACCGTAAAAATGCGGAGATTTAGTGGGGTTTTCCACCACGTCAATAATTTAAAAAATTGAATTCCCGATTTTAAAAATATTGAGTTCACCTAGAGATACGAAGCCCAGAAAATTAAATATAAAATAATTAGCTGGATCTACTTTAGAGTTGGATATTCATGAAATAACATAGATTTCAACTTTTTATTTGCATCTTCTCCAGCACGAAAATGAAAATTAATATGTCTCCATATTGTCTTATAATATCCAACTGCATCAATTCATTGGATGTTTTGATATTAATTATGAGCAAATAAATTACATTGAAGAAATTCCGCAGCTTTAATGAATCATTTTTTGAAGCAAAAACGGGCAGATCGATAACGCGAACCTCAAGAAAATGAAATATTCGAATATCTAGCTCCCATCAAAAAGGAGAAAAAACGGTTCATTTCTACGTTTCTTTAATTTAAATTTGTCTCTTTCATGAGTCGCGCAGGAAGTTGACATATTGTTTACCTTGTCTACGGTTTGCATGTCCCTCAAGAAAAAGGAAAATATCACGTCTTCCAAAAAGCCTCAATGAGACTTCAATGTTTTATTACAGATTTGACCGATTTCCAAACAAATACGCTGCGTCAAATACAGTCAATCTTCGGTTTACGAACTTAATTCGTTCCTGAAGTCCATTCGTAAACCAATGTTCGCAAACCGAAATAGTTTTCCCATAGCAATCGATGTAAAATGAATCAATTAGTTCCTGGGACCCCCGAAGATTTCTAGTCTCAATTTTCACAACATTGCTTTACTCTCAAGTGCCTAATGTAAAACAAACTGAAATCATCGTACTGACACTGAACACACCTTCTCCTAGAGAAAAACCATCCCAAACTTACGCGATTACAGGCTTATATTCAGTCGAACTGGTGTTTAGTCTTATTGATTTCATCTATTAATCACAATGTCAAAGCATCGAAATTTCTGCCTGCAAAACAATCTGGTCACAATGCCCTCTAAACCAAATTTGCGGTTCTGTAGGTCACTTTCTGCTGAGCTCTATCAATAAGCAATATGAGTGTGCTGACCATATTTCTGCAAGAAAAATATATTTCTCCATATTTCTACAGAAAACTCCGCCTAAACAAGTGGAAAAACCAGGACATTTTTGCAAAAAAGTCGGGACAGCCAGAAAAACAAGAAAAATCAGGAATGTACTGGGACATACGGGACGTATGGTCACTCTAAATATGAGCGATGTGGACATAATTATGGTGTTTTTACATGTCAGTCTCTGTTAATTCTTTGTCAGAGATTCTTGCAAAAAACATCTCTGAAAAATTTCTTTAATGTAAACGTTCTCAAATTTTGTGAAATGAGACATGTTGATCCATGAGCTGCATAAGAGGAGTCGTATTTGGGGAAAGGAACTTTAGAAAAAATAACTATGTGGCCATTGAATTCTCAATTTCTCTATAGCTCCATCGGATTTAGTCTAATTTTCCCCGCTTACATGTTCGTAAGCCCACAGACAAGTTCGTAAGCCAAATCATTTTTTTTGTTGTTCGTAAACCGAACTACTATTTCATTCTAATTCACATATTTAGACAAATAGAGATACAAGGCCACAACAGGGAAAATGCCCATTGAGATGGCTGACAAAAAGATGTCCATAACAAATATGAACGTCATATATTTCTGAAATACAGTAACCTAATTAAAAATAAAATTATAAAAACTAAAAACTATATGTACATGTGATAAAATGTAATACACTGCCCATAAAATTATTTATGGTTGTCCCATCTAGGTATGGATAGCTTCTTTCTTCACCCAGTGCCGTCTTAATGCATAGGCCCACCAGGACACGGCCCAGGGGCCTCACAAAGATGAGATATACTTGAAGTTTTCGAGGAGTATGCATTAAATTTGCCTAGTAGGACCTCAGAAAAATCATTTAGCACAGGTGCCCATGGGGCTCTTGAGACGGCCCTGGCTTCACCCCAATATATTTATCAATTTCTTTTTAAACGTGTCAATTGTGTTAGAATTCACGATCTTCGGAGGTAAGCTATTCCATTTATTCACAACTCTGTAAGAGAAAAATTCCCTGTGACACCACAACTTAGAATTGTCCCTTACTAATCGATACTGTACAAAGGTTTTAACAGCTGGCTGATGCGAAGATATATTTTGGAAAGAGAGAAAATTCAACTGCCACTGGGGCGAATCGAACCCACGTCCTTTTACTTTCCGGGTGAACGCCCTGCAGCCAGATGTTAAAAACCTATGTATGGATAGTGAACAGTGACATCATCCACGGACAATCGATACTGGTGTCTCCTTGTCAAAGCAGTCGATTGACGGCATATTCATAATTCATAGTCCATCCAGGGCCATCTTAAGAGTATCTTAGGCTCTCGGACCAAGTGATTTTTCCCACGGCCCTACCTAGAAATTCTCGAAAAATTTAACTACTTTCCATTTTTCTGAGGCCCCTCTTCTTTTGAGGACCTCGGGCCGTGCCCGGGTGGGCCCATGTGTTAAGACGGCACTGGGTCCATCCTATCCATCCCGTTGAAAATTTCGAACACTTCGATCATATATCCCTACACCTGCGTTCTTTCAGTGTAAACATATTTAAAAAATGAAGTTTATCGTTAACAAGCTCCGTGGGTTTTGTAGACAAATCAAATAACTTCATACGTAGTCAAGAATAACGCGCCGATTGAGGTCCTTGTTGCGAGACATTCCATGTTTTCCTTGATGAGAAGCGACGTTACCGTCCTGTAACAAATTGTTCTCTCATATCCACAATAGAAGTTCTTGGGATGGGGATGGTAGGTGTGGTCGGGGGTCGCCCTTCGCGGGGCGTGTTGGAGCGCTGTGGTCCGCTCCGTGTCACGGGTGTCGGGACGGAGGGGGAATCGCACTCACGGTGCTGTCCTGACTTTGTCGAGTGGTGATGTGCCCGGGGATTGGATGTTTGGGTGTGGGGGTGTTGTTGTGCTGCTTGAGGGGTTGGCGGGATGTTGGTCCGCACCGGGTGTGCTTTCCCGGCCGGTTTGAGTTTTCTCCGGCACGCCCACGATCTCACGATCAATGAGCTTATATCGCAAAAGCGACAGAGTTTGGGCGTGCTCGGTTCAAAACAAAACTAAACAAGCTCCATGTGCCAACAATAACACGCGTAGCTCTTCTCTGCACCCATTCAACCAAGTGACTAAAATAATATCAACTCGTCAAAATCATAGTTAGGGCATCTTTTTCTCAGCCACCTCGTTGGGCATTTTGCCTGTTGTGGCGTTGTATTTGTATTTGTATTTATGGAAATTACTTGTATCAACGTTTTTGATTTAAGTAACGAATTCGAGTGAACGCGTTTAAAAAACGGTAAAAACTGGGACATTTTTGCAAAAAAATGGAACGGCCGGAAAATTGGAAAAATCGGGATTGAAAAAAGAAGCTGCTCGCTGCAGTTGTGAAATGTGAGAATGCGCATGCGCGTGACTATCAAAAATAGGTTGCTATCTTAGAGGAGAAATAATATACACTGCTCAAAACAATTAGGGAAGCACATGGTTTTAACAAAATTAAGCCAAGATGTATACCGATAAGTAACATAAAATGAATCATCCATAATTTAAAGCCTAGCAGGAAACGGAAGAAGAAAACTTCATATGCAAATCAAAGTTCATGACGTCAAAAACCAGAAAAAGGAGATAAGGGCAGAAATCGGGATGTTGCAGAAACCTCTGTTTTACTGCCGTAACTGTGAAATTCGATTGCGCAGTATTTTTTTTTTTGAGACAAGGTGACTTGAGGATGTCTCAACAACGTGATTTACCGGAATCCATGGCATGGCGTGTTATAGGCAGACTGGAATCAGAGCAAACACAACGTAGTGTCGCGGACGCTGTTGGAGTCACCAGAAGTGTTGTTGCAAGGCTGTGGAATCGATTCCAAGAAACAGGAAATGTTAGACGTCGACCAGAGCAAGGTCAGCCACGCGCCACTACAGCAACGTATGACCGGTATATACGGTTAACAGCCCGTCGAAACAGAACAGAGAATGCTACGCAGCTGCAAAGACGGTTGCTCTTGGTGACAAGACGAAGGGTGTCCAGCCAAACAAATACAAATACAACGCCACAACAGACAAATTGCCCAACGAGGTGGCTGACTTAAGAACATCATGGATCCCCGAGCCATTTTTTGGAGGCCCTATCTACTACTGCTACACCCTGCCCACAACCCTCCCCCCGGAACCCCCAACGAATCGATACATGCGGGAATGTGCGTGTGCGTGTAGTGAAACCTGACGTGAAGTTTTTTGTTTCTCTGTAATGCTTGTTATGTGTAGTGCTGCCATCTGCCACCAGTTTTTCAAACTATGAGTGAAGTGTTATGATTGAATGATTTATCGTTGTAGGACTGTTGCTCTCTGAGGCGAGACTTTTTAACGGCCACAGAGAGCAACAGTCCTACAACAGAGAGCAAACAGTACGTAATCGGCTTCATTAGGGAGGGCTCTATGCACGTAGGCCAATGGTCTGCATTCCGTTGACCCCACGCCACCGCGCGGCCCGAAGAAGATGGGCTGCTGAACATCGAGATTGGGAGCAACATGATTGGAGCCAAGTGCTGTTTACAGACGAGTCCCTATTCAGTCTGGAGTGTGACACCCGACGTGTTCTGGTATGGAGGGACAGGGGCACTTGAAATAACCCCGCATTCGTTCGTGAAAGGTCACAATACAGACGAGCTGGTTGGATGGTATGGGGTGGAATCAGCATAGGCGGACGTACGGACCTGCATATCATTCGGAATGGCACTTTGACGTCCCGAAGGTATGCAGACGACATACTGCGACCTCATGTCATCCCTTACGCTGGAGCCATTGGAGATTCCTTTGTTTTCCAGGATGATAATGCCCGACCGCATAGAGCTCGTCTGGTGGAGAACATGCTTGAAGCCAAGGGCGTAGCAAGGGGGGGGACTTGGGGGTCTGGTCCCCCCCCCCGAAATGTGAGAAAATTACCGAAAAAAGGGAAAAAGAATCCATTGTTCTTTCACTTTGGTCCCCCCCCCCGAACGAAATTTCTGGCTACGCCCCTGCTTGAAGCTGAAACAATACAGCGTATGGAATGGCCAGCGTGCTCTCCTGACCTGAATCCAATCGAGCATGTCCTGTTTGGGACATGCTCGGACGACGCATTGCTGCGCGACCAAGGCCGCCTGTTACTGTCCGAGACTTGCAGATTGCACTTCTTGAGGAGTGGAACAGTATTCCCCAAAGTCTGATCGATAACCTCATCGCATCCATGGCAAACAGGTGTGCAGCAGTCTTAGCTGTTCGAGGAGACTACACGCCCTATTAAAACTCATGCATCATGTCTAAACAGTACTTTTTTTTTTATCGTTTACATGTAACCAAATTGTTTCCCTAAATCATCTTTTTTTGAATATTTTCAAAGAATTAAAAGCTTAATTCCAATTTTTTTTACGTCTTTTTTCTGTATTGCGCATTGATACGCGTGTACTATCCATTGTATGCGAATACGTGGCTGTCTCGCACGGTTTTCTTCACTTTTTTGCTTGCTCCCCTAATTGTTTTGAGCAGTGTATTACATTTCTTCTCAACGGTTGTGCTATACCATTGAGTTTATAAAAGCTACTCTCAATTGGCGCTGACTGGCGACTAGCGGATTTTTAAATTTTTTATGCATACTGTACTTTACTACGACTCTACATGCTGCCCATCGATGGCACAGTTATTCATTGTAATTTTTTTTAAACCATCGCACAATTGAAAGAGAAATGTGGTTCATTCTTAAATGCTGGTGTAACCAAGTTTATGTTGACTTGTTCTCAAAGCTGATATTAAACGTTGCGACATCCTCTAGGGGTGCGGGGTCATGATGTGCTTGCTGCGTCGGGCAAACTCGCCGGCCCCACTCGAGCGACGAGGAACAAATAATAATAGATTTTTGTGATGTAGACCTTTCATAATCGGCAAAAAGTAACCGTCGCTCCACGGCCAGATTAACCCATATGATGGCCCTAAACACTCAAGTGATTTGATGCACCCCTCCCGTCCTCTTCACTATTAACCTTAACGAATGGGCAATGGGTTTCATGACTAGGGGACCATATTTCTTCAAGAAAAATACGGGAAATTTGGTTCGCAAATAAGGGGAAATACAGGACATCGATAATTGTCGCCAGAAATGCCCAGATTACGGCGAAATTGCCGATTAAGGCACAAACTAATCAGAATTTTCTAAAATACCACAAATAGCGGTTTTTAATCCCCTAAGTTTGAAAAGATACTTAGAATAAGCTCGAGGTCTTCCTGGTCGAACGCTCTGAGCTTCGAACCTTCCCCCACCCCTCCTTAGTTGCAGCCCTGGTCAACCTTTCAACTAAGATCTTCAACTCTACAATCAAATGAACTTAAAATTCTAAGATTTTCTACTGCATGGTTTATGCTGGGGGAAAAGTTGTGCATATTAAAAAAAAGGAAAAACTGTGGTACTCCTTTCCTCCTGGTGCCTTAAGAACGTGCTTATTTTGTGTAGCACATAGTCGAAGCAACATCATTTCTGATCAGCAATCCTGTGCATGTGCATCATGGGCGGATATGTGGGGAAGCACCCCCCCCCCCACCCCCAGCATCAAAGGTGCAAAGGTGAAGTCGACTGATCTAATGCATATATGTATAGATGAATCGACAACAGCATCATCTTGCCCCCCCCCCCAGCAATAATGGCCGTGCCCCCCCCCCCAGACTTCCAAGTCTATCTCCGCCTATGATGTGCATGCGCACTACTTGGTTCACGTTTTTTACCACTTGCGTTTTTCTGGCGACTGTTGGTTTGCTCCAACATATTTCCCTTAATAAGTCAATTTTTCTTAATAGTTAATTATAGTGACCCCTGGCTGCTGGTGTCGTCTCCTCATCTCGGCTGTTATCTTCATCCAGTTTGGCTTTTTCTGGGTGATTCTTCAAGAATCTCACCATTTCCACTAGCTTCCTTCTAGAGTCAGGTCTGTCAAGGACAGCTTTGATCCAGGCGGCCTCGTATTGTTCATCCGGAGCCCGAAAGTGAAACGTCCTCATGTGTTCACAGGTAGTGGCGTAGTGCCATTTAGAGCCTGTCGACCACAACTGCACTTGTACAAATACAAATTCAACGCCACAACAGGCAAAATGCCCAACGAGGTGGCTGATAAAAAGATGCCCATAAAAATATGGATGTCATATATTTCAAAAATACAGCAACCCAATTACAATTAACAAAAATTATAAACAATATATACACGTGATAAATATCATACAATGCCCATATAGAATACTTATGGTTGTCTTATTCTAAGTATGGATAGCTTCTCGATTTACCCCAACGTGTTTATCGTATTTCTTTTTAAACGTGTCAATTGTGTTACAATTTACTACCTCCGCGGGTAAGCTATTCCATTTATTAACAACCCTATTAGAGAAAAATTCCCTGCGACACCATAACCTTGCATTGTCCCTCACCAATCGATACTGGTGTCCCCTTGTAAAAGCAGTCGATTGGCGGTGTACTAAAAGTTCATGGTCCATCCTATCCATCCCATTGAAAATTTTGAACACTTCGATCATATCTCCTCGACACCTGCGTTCATCCAATGTAAACATATTCAAAAAATTAAGTCTCTCTTCATAACTCAAACCCTGTGTGCCAATAAGGACACGCGTAGTTCTTCTCTGCACCCCTTCAACCAAGTCTATGTCCCTCTGTAGGTATGGTCTCCAAAACCTTAAAACCTTGTCATTCGGGATCAGTTTGAACCTCCTCAAATTTGCCGAAAATGGCCCATGTCCTGTGACAAACATTGTCACTTCCCTCACCAGTGGCTGCTTTTCAGGCCCACAGTTCTCAGCACCTCGTAGGCGGAGCAACCGTTGGTCTCCGGGTTGTCCCATCTTCCCAAGTTGTCGCCTGACGTCAATAGAAACGTTTTTTGAAGTCATAAAATGTCTCAAGCATGACGTGATAAAATGGTCATTATGTCCATTTTGGAAACGTCCAAAATGACGTCAGTAAAATGACCACTTGCAAATAGTTGGACTTTCGGAAGATAGATGGCGCCATTCAAAGAGACGGAAGGCATCCTCCGATCTTCCATAAAAAACATGATATGGATGCATTTATAATTTATATAACGTTTGATAAATTTATATGAACAATTACTCATTGAAAAGTTTTACATTTTCATTTAAACAAAATCGCAATTAAAAGTACTTCATTTTTCTTATGACAACCAGTGAATAGGCTTAGGGTAGTGTCGTATCAGGCACGTGCTAGTGTGCTCTAGTGGTTCGGTGTTATAAATTGTTTTATATTTTATATATTTTTTTTTCTTTCTCGCTTCAAAGTGAATTATTATATAGTTAAGTCTAAAGGTAAAGGCTTAGTTGCCCCACGTGGTCATGTTATTTGTAAGTTCAATGATAAACTAATTCAATCTACGGCTGAAGGTGCCAAAGAGTTCCCAAAAACCATGTGCTCTGCCAAAGTGGACTCCTTTTCTTCGGCCAACAAAGGTAAGGTGCCCAGCCTTTCTAATGTTTGGTCGTCCTCGATTTGTGATGCTGAAATCATCGATCTTATTGAACCTGCGTGTTTGTATACTATCAAAAATCGGGTCCGGCAGCCGTTCCGAAAACAAGACCTATTGAAAAAATTAATATGTGGCCAAATTTCTAACGCCAAAGATATTCATGAAATCCGCTTCACACGTGCTGGTGAGCTTCTTATCACCATGGGTAATCCACAAATTGCGAAGGAATTCTTAAAGATTGAGAATATATTTGATATTCCGGTTAAACCATTCCTTCTTACGGAATCTATCTCATCTAAGTTTGTGCTCAATAATGTTCCTACTAATATTCCAGTCAGCGAGATTGCAGAAGAGCTTCTTCGTGAAAACCTCCAGGTTATCAGTGTTCGTCGTTTCATCAAAGATAATAATCCCTTACACACGGTATTAAGGGCCGTTCAAGTATTACGTCATCATCGATGGGGGGGGGGGGTTTCCGATTTGCTGACTTTTGATAACAAGGGGGGAGAGGGGTTTGGATAATGCTTACGTCATAAACCACCTTTTATGAAAATATGAAATATTTTTAATGGCATCTTACTCGGTACCCCAAAAACAAGAAAAACCTTTCGATAGTTTGTGGGCAATTGAAGTAACACCCCTCCTATTGATAAGTGCCCTACAGAGCCACTTTAGTGACCTCTAAATGTTTCGCTGATCCAAGTGCTCTGGAAATGTGCTCGGGCCGTTTAAGTGCTCTGGAACTGTGCAACGCATCACTTAAATAATTTCAGAATGTGTCGCGGGTAATTTGAGTGATGTAGAACCGCACTGAGAGCCACTTAAGTGCTCTAAAACTACGTCACATGTCACTCAAGGGATCTCTAAATGTGTCACGGGTCGCTTAAGTGTTCTGAAAATATGCCACGGGCTGCTTAAATGTTCTGAAAATTGTACCACGGGACACTTAAGGGATCTGTAAATGTGCCGTTTAGTTCATTTTTACAAAATTAGGTTTGAAGAGGGCAGGCAGCATCAAATAACCCCCAGGGCCATATTTGGTCCGCGGGCCAAGGAACTTTATGTGATTTATCATTATATGACGTAGAGGGTGGGTTGCGATGAATTTATTAAAGATAAATTTTTTGAGTTCATAGCCTTCCAATAACATTGAAATTAACAGAAATTGATTATAACAACATATAAGGGTATTTTCTTCCGAAATTTCAATTTAAAAAAATAAATTTTTGATCGTGGAAAAGGGGCACGAGAGAACCCCCCATGTCCCCTTCCCTCGTGTACGTCTCTGATCCCAGAAATGCGTTAGGATTCAGAGGGGCAGAGCTGATGACAAAATTTTGCTGACAAGGGGGGGGGGGGTCAGCGTTTTACTTACGGCCCCTTAGTCACGATTCTTGGTAAAAGTATACCAAGTGAGGTAAAATTGTGGTTCTTGATTTTCCATCCCTGTCGTTTCATCGATCATCCATATCAATGCCCTAGATGTTTTAGTTACTCGCACCGCAAAAAGTTTTGTAGGGCCTCTAATCAATTATGTAAAAAGGGTGGTGGTGATGACCATGTCTTTGAGCTATGTCAAAATTCAGTTTCTAGTATAAACTGCAAAGCTGCACACCTATCCACTGACCGGAATTGTTCGACATTTATTTTTGAAGCTAAAGTCCTCAAATACAAAGCTGAAAACTACGTCCCTATAAACTTCGCACGTGCAAGGTGTAAAATCAAATAATACGTCGTATGCTGGTTGTGCTAATATTTCAACGTCGTCGGATATTAACTCTTTGAAACTTGAGAGATTGACTTGAGATCAGATCTCTGGTTCATGAGGAAATAAATGCGCTTCGCGAAATCGTTCTCAAGGAGCTTAGCTCCAGTCTCCAAGAATCCCTTCATAACTCAATTTGATCCTTGATACTGGTGATCGTGAATTCAGTTAAATCATCTCTCCAAAACACGTGTTCGTTTCATTCGTCACACCGTTTCTTCGGCTGAGATCCCAGCCTGACTAGTCCTCCACAAGGTCATGTGGAAAATTTGTGAAACACAATAAAATGCTTTATTTTATGCTGCTTCTCTCTCCTTATTGGTTGTCCTCACTTTTAGCCTATCTACCGCCGGTGATTTTCATGCTACAGTTGCCGTTCGGACGCTATTTAGGGTTTTTCACAATGGAGATCACATTCCAATACAAAAAAACTTGGTGTTGCCATTTGATATTCTCGAAATTTTCTCACTGTAACCGCAACTGTTAGAGTGACACTGTTGTTTTCCATATCATTCTTGAGGGCATACATCAAAATACCTTATGCCAAAATTTCATTCAGTTTCTGTGAATGGTATGATAGTTAGGGGCCCATATGTCGGGATAGTTTTTTTATAATCACCCTGTATTTACATGTGTATATTTATATATATAATTTTTTTTTCCTCTCTAGTTATTTCCATACTCATAACCTTGTACTGTTATAACTTTTTTTCAGTATCTGTGACTATGAGGCATTATTAATGCTTTTGTTATTTTCATTGTTTGTGAAAATGCTTTATTTATGGTTCTTGTTATGATCGGACATCTTCTTTCCTGTCAATTTTCTCCTCTGTTTTTTCTCATGATCAGGGTATGGTCCTAGTAATCGAGAGCCCTGTATAATTATTATTGTATTGTATTGTAGGCATAGGGTAATTTTGAAACACCCTCTGAAGGTTCATTGACAAATATTTTGGATAATTTTGATATTTTCATCCGGAACAAAATTTTTCAGTTCAAAAGAAATTCGGGATTTTTATGATGCAAAATCATTTATAGCCATTTAATATCACGTCATTTCATTAAGGTCATCAAGTATCACGTTATTTCCTGACCTTTATTGATCGTGGTCATTAAATGACTTTGAAATGACGTGATTCTTTTTTTGACTGACGTCATTCAGAGAAAATGACCAAATTTTCACGTCATATTTGACGTCAGGCGACTACTTGGGTTGATTGTCACTTTCTAAGGAGGTCCGCCCGTAGCATCGCTTTCGCCGCTGAGTGTGGTAGTTTGACCGTGTTCCATTCAGTTTCGCTTATAATGGCGTCCTTTGCTATTTAGTCGGTGACATCGTTGCCCCAAGTGCTATCGTGGGCTTTGACCCAAGAGAGCTAGATCTCTGGATGTCTAATCAGTACGGAGCCAGTGTGCTGGAAAGGCTGTCCGTCCTAATGTGTACAGGGCTCCTCTCCTTGCTGCGTCCTTGTCTTCTTCCAGTATGGCCAGAGGCTCCGCCTGGAAAACAATGTTCCTGGACCTCGGCTTGGCTTTCCAGGTAGCGATGATCTCCTTGACTGTCGTGATGACATAGGCGGCCCCCGTTGCGTCCTCTAATCTAGACCCGTCCATGTAGTAAATTCTGTCTTGGGCTATGTGAGTGACTTGTTCCGCGGAGATTTTCCCGTCCGGCAGATCTTTGCTTGGGTATGTCGTCCAAGCCTTCACGAACCAGATGGCCGCACCGTACACTGCAATACTTTCCGCCACGGTCAGTACAGACCCTTCAGCTTTTCTCAGACGCCTCCGTGTCGTAAGTTGTCGAAGGCTGACTGGAAGTCCACCGAGACCACCCCCACATACATTTTGTGTCCCCGCTGTTTCCGGATCTCCTCCAGCAGGTCCTCTATTGCCGCCTCTGTTGAACGCTCTTGCCTGAAGCCGTATTGACCTCCGTGCCACCATCCTCGTTTATCAAGGTAGAAGTTGATCCTCTGGAGCAGTAGGCGTTCGAAAACCTTCCCGATTGAAGAGAGAAGCGATACTGGACGGTGGATCTCAGAACCCCCAGGTCCCTTCCTTTCTTGAGGAAGAGTAGTAGTTTGGCCACACGGAAAACTCCAGGAAAGCACCCCAGGTCTAGGAATCTCTGGAACCATGTTACGAGGAGTTTGGGGTTTGTTGTTGATCTTGCTATACAATAGTCTTGGACTTGAAACGTCTCTCCATTTTGACGTAGGTGAAGTGTTGAAGTGTCAAAATGTTCCCAATACATGTAATATTCAGAGAAAAGGCATATATATATGACAAATATATTGTATTTGTAAACTCGTAAACTAAAGTTACTGAGTTATGAAAATTACTTGTATGAACGTTTTTGATGAAAATAACAAATTCAAGACAACTCCATCCAAAAAACGGGAAAAACCGGGACATTTTTTCAAAAAAGTTGACACGGCCAGAAAACACAAAGAACTGGGATGTATTATCGCCCTGGCTTGAAAACTACTGTCACCACAGTAGTGACCACACGTCCTGAATTTCCCAGGTCAGTCCATTACCTCCTAGAGATACAGGACAAAACTGCTTGAAAGGTATAAGTAGAGTGACCTTACGTCCCGTATTTCCGGGAGAGTCCCGGTATTGTCTGTTTTTTTTTGGCCGTCCCGACTTTTTAGCAAAAGTGTCCCGGTTTTTCCCGTATTTTATACGCAGCCCGCTTCATCGGGAAATGATCATCAGTGATCATTTCCCGCCATTGTTATCTTTTCGTAACTTCAGCAATATTTGGCAACTTTGTTCGGTTTTGGCGACATTTTTGGCAGTAATTGGCGATGTCCCGTATTTTTCCGTATTTAGAATCCCAATTTCCCGTATTTCCCTCAAGGAAATATAGTCAGCTTGGGTATAAGGTGAGTAGATAAAACTCGTACTGCAGCTTTGATACAGGAGGATACATTTATCTCTAGGAGGTGTAATGGTCAGTCCCGGTTGCTTATATTTTTCTGGCCGTCCTGACTTTTTTGCAAAACTGATCCCGATTTTCAAACAGAGTTCCCTCGAATTCGTTACTTCCATCAAAAACGTTGACGCAGTTAATTTTCCTCAATGCAACATCTTACGCGTGAGTGTATATATGCTTTTTTTTATTGTATATTTTGCAGAGAACAAAGACATTCAGAGCACAAAGTGAAACTAAACAAACGTGAGAAAATGTTCTGTTGATAGCAGTCTTTTTTTTCCTTCCCTTTAGAAAAAAGGTTTGGTGGGGGGAAATAAATTTGAATCGATTAGTCAGAAACAAAATACTTAGAATTATCGAATCACCACAAATGAACTTATTTTGAAAATCTTTCCAAATATTGAGGATTAAAAACAGCTTCTTTAAAAAAATTTGGTTAGTTTTGTGTCATAATTGGCATTGTCGCCGGGATTTGGCGAGAATTAGCGAGGTCTCGCATTTTCCCGTATTTGCGAACCAACTTTCCCGTATTTCCCTCGAGAAAATATGGTCCCTCTAATGCTGCATAGAAGTTTTCAACGAGTCGGCCGTAATCGTATAACCATGTGACCCGCAGTGTTTTAAAACTGCAGTTGCATTACGCAACTTGCATAATCACAAAAAGTTGATAATATCGCTCAGGTTTTTGTTAAATTCGAAACGTGAATTCCAAAAAAAAAATGGGTACAATTATTTTCTTTTAAATGAAGGTTTTGTTTTTATCATTTTACTTTTAGAAATAAATACCAAATAAATTTCATTCTTCCATTTATCTTTTTCGGCGTATTTGTGTTAGAGATCTGACTGTTTTAAGTGAAACGATATTGATATATTATGGAAGTGTGAAATATATATATATATATATATACAATTGATGTGCACGTCTTTGTATTCAACAGGGCCGTCTTGAAAGCATCATGGGCACCCGGTCGAAGTGGTTTTTCTGAGGTCCTCCCTTGTAAATTCTAGAAACTTCTCAAACCGGATCTCATTTTTGTGAGGCACCCGGGTTGGCCGGCACTGGTATTCAAAAATAATTTCAAGCATAAATTAATTTTCGATTATCAATTTATGTATTGATAATATTGCATAAATTTAACGTAGTTCTCGGCAGGGCCGCAACTAGGGGGAGAGCAGGCGGGTCTAGTGCCCCGGGCGCTGAACCAGAAGGGGGTGCCGAATTCACCCTTTAACCGCTTCTTCTACATTACAAGGGGCGCCAAAATGCCGGCTTGCCTCGGATGACAAAATATCTGTTGCGGCTCTGGTTCCCGGACTCCAGTTTAACAATCACACATTGAAAATTTTAGGGGTCAGTCAATTTTTCAGCCTGCAAGGCCCATCGGCGCCTGGTCAGGCTTGTCATCTGGGAGAGGCGGGACGATTGCCCCCTCCTGGCTTTAAAAAATACAAAAATATGGGCAAACAAGGTGAAATATATACATATATTGAGTATATGTTCTTTGCCCCCCCACCTCAGTAAAAGTTGGAAGTGATGGGCTTGGCCCCAGCTACTTTTTGTGGAAAAATGGGAAAAAAGAGTCTCACCTATGGTTAGTTTGACCGCTCAAATTTTTAATTCACGTTTAACATTTTTCCATTTTAAGGGTTAAAAGAGAAACACATAGGTACATAAATGTATAATCAGTATTCTATACTTCATTTTCCCACAATTTTTTCCAAAATATGTGCATTAAATTCTAAATTGATCTGTGTGCAAGAGTTAAAAAATGCTTCACACAAGTACAAAACTATGCATTTAAGGGTTTATAAAAAGTTTTCACAGAGATGGATTGAAGACCCGGTCACAGAAAAAAAATATTGGGCCTCTTAAATTAGAAAAAACTGTAAAGTTGGGGTTTGTTGTAGGCTCTTCAGAAGTTGCGCCCATGATGCTCATCGTTAAATCACCTCTGAATTGGCATATATTCCTATACTTTCTTTTCTTATTCCCACGTGGGGTACTTCATCAGAGATTGAAAGAGAAGAAAAAAACCCTTAATATTTTCATTCATGATTTTTGAAATCACATATATTATGTAAAAAAATATCAATATACTCCCAATTTTTTTTTCATTGCACATACTGCATATCAATTTATAATCTTTTAAATAAATTTCTTTCTTATTTGTAAAGGAGAAACCGAACATCAAGGGCCTGGTTATGCATCTCCACTACATGCTATGAATGCAAAACGGGAAACTCTGGCATATGTAACTTGCATTTCTGCCAATTGGAAGAACACAGGTCAACCAGATTTTCTAGCTACAATAGATCTGGACCCAGATTCCCCTACATATTCTACTGTAGGTTTGAAAAGCCAATAGTTTTCTTCTTTCTTTTATCACACATGGATCCCGAGTAGCACACCGATATAGAATGACATAGAGATTTCAATATCATTCAACGTCATTACCGATACCATTCAAAGTAGAAATGGTATACATTTATTGACATAGTTTGACAGAGAAATTTGGATTGTTTCAAAAGAGACTAATTATCATGCAAGATATTCTCCTTCGGAACAAAATGCTGTAAAAATGAGCGTAAAACTATTTTAGAGAAAAAAGAATATATTTTGGCATTTATTGAGTGAATGCATTTTTACTATATCGTTCGATATCAGACTCGTAAAACTTTCCAACATTTGATATTCATTTGACGTTGTGACGTCAGACCGGTATCAGTACACCATCCTAACGATACCGTTGTGCTACTGGGGATGTCACTATACAGTAGAGCCTACTAATTCGAATTAATGTTCAGATTAATAGAAAATTCAAATCACCAAGTTTTGTCTTTTAACCACTTCAGTTGTATGCCAAGAAATCTTTTGGGTTCTTTCTCATTGAGTGTAACAGCACCAACCACTGAAGGAGTAAAACATGATTTTTTTTTTGTATTAATGTCAGTGGGTATCCCAACAGAATTTTATCTCCTAGATCAATGAATAATGATAGTGTTCTGCAAATCGTAAATGACACTTGGCAGTCAGCAAGGTTAATACATAGAATGTCTGCTATGCAGGTGTGAGTTCAGAGTCCCAGTTGGTACGTAGTTTTTCGTCGCCAGCCATTTGGAATCATCTGTAATATGTAGGTCTGAAAGAAATTGGCCCCTCAGAGAGCATAAAATGATTGTGATGACCAGGGTTGTATCAGTTTTTACCAGGGGTTGTTTTAGCTGGACTGGTCATTAAATTATTAGCAGATAGTTTTGACCATTTCAAGTGGTTAAAACTCAAAATTCTAATTTTTCTCATTAATTCTTAAAAAGAGGTTACATGAGACTGCCTTAATAATCCAATTTAATTAATGACTGAAGAAATAAAGTATGAATATTTAAATTTAAATTAAATAATTAATTGTATTTGAGTGAATATTTACTGTTAACTTGAATAAAATTCAATTCAAGCCATAAAAAAACATGACAAAAATCAAAGGATAATCAAACAAGTCGGTGTTGGCAAGGTTTTGGCCATTATAGTAAAAACTAGAGCATATACAATAAAAGTTCAGTATAACGACAGTTCACAATCAAAGGGAAACTTGTTGTTATAATAGCCTTCTCGTTATAAACAAATTTTAGTTTGCATTGTAGAAACAAATAAATGGGGAAAACGAACTAGATAAATTTACTTTTTTTTCTCGTTTTATTGTGAACTACTTTTTCTGAAATATGCATCTAGACTTGACTGTGTTTATATATATATATACATAAAATATATTGATTGTGTATAAAAAAAATTTACATTTTGTGGAATGTAGTAGTTTCTGCAACTGGAGTATTCACATTGCGCTGTGAAAATTTCCAATAACGTTCAAGGCAGAGAAAATGTTTAAGGCTGGGATTACAACATAAATGTTTGATAAAAGATCTTTTACAATACTTGAAAAAAACCAATAAGCCTACTGGTTACATTTGCAACTGATATGCTCATTGATTGCATTTTTCAGGGTAATCAGCCAAAGACCTGTTTATCGTGTGTCCAGTTATGAACGACTCCAAAAGAGGAGGGGATTTTTCAAGAGAAATAACAACAATGTCAAAACCAGAGGTCATGCCCACCTGCCCAACCCACGTACCTCAGATAGAATGTGTTTTTCAACCTCCTATATAGATAACAATAAGATAAGATACAGCATGTGATCCTCTTATCTTATTGGGAAGTACTGACATGCGCTGTTTATGAACATCTATGAATAGGGTGGAGAGATTTTTAAAAACTGTCAGTCTTTGCACAATCCGATTTAGGTATGATTCTTAAAAAAAGGGAAAAGAAAACATGCTTTTCGAGAATTTCCGTTGTCGTTATATCAAATATGTGTTCTGATTTTCATTTCTAAATCAGGGCACAAACATTCAAATTTTGCTATAAGCTGATATTTTCTGTATCTTTAACATTAGCTTTTTGACAATCACTTGCAAATTACTCATAATAGTGAGATTCTCATTATAAGTCGTACTCAATAATTGGGATGATGCAATCATGTAAATTACTTGTAATAGCGAGATTCTTGTTATAAGCCGTACTTGTTATAGCAGACTTTTACTGCATATATTAACCATGGTTTTTACACAAGGCTGTAGTGTGCCTTCTTTGGGCCCTTCTTTAAATGCTTATTATTAGGCAAAACAAATGTAAACTTTTGTGGGGCCCCATTCAGCTCAGGGCCCAGGGGCAGTGCTCCTGTTGCCCCAGCCTAGTTACAGCCCTATTTTTGCATATTGTCCAAAACCCTTGCATCTTAAACTGTGCAAAACATCCACCTCATAACCATGCATGAAAATATAGCATGAAATTAAAATATCTATAAGCAGATGAAAAAGCATTGGGGAATTTAAAAAAAATTAAATAATGGAAAAAAATCTGTTGCT
This sequence comes from Pholcus phalangioides, assembly GCF_987345545.1. Lineage (NCBI taxonomy): Eukaryota > Metazoa > Arthropoda > Arachnida > Araneae > Pholcidae > Pholcus > Pholcus phalangioides. The sequence goes on along the minus strand of NW_028301625.1, from coordinate 7,314,244 downwards.
GTTTGTTTTGACCATTTGAAGATGCCTCAGGTAAACCACTCAAAATTGTCAAAACTGATATCAACCAGGACAATTCAAACAGGTTTTATGCATGGTTAAAATCATCCTTGGTCAAAAAAATAGATGCAATCTTGTTTTCTAACAAAAATATTCTGATGCTTATTAAAAGGAAAAACTTATTTTAATGTAAAATTTAATATAAAAGAAACAGTTAAAACTATCATCACATCAATTTTAAGACTATTTCTCAATAGTTTTGACCACTTTTGGAAGGTGTTCTGGTCAAAATTGGATTTGAGAGGTCAAATTACAACCCCAGTGATGCCACAAAAGGAAATTATAAATTATAAAAAAGAGATTAAAAAATGACATTTTGCCATTACAAAGATAGACTTGAAATTTAATATGGCTGTTTTACCAATTTACTTGACTATAACATATCAGAGCAATGGTAAAAAAAATGCTTGTCATTTTCTAGTTGTTGCTGAACAGTGATATCCAGATAATACCCATAAACACAAGGACTAGAGTTGCATTTTTTTAAAAAAATGAATTTTTGCCAGGGCAGTGGCAAAAATGGAAAAAATTTAAGATATATTACATCATCAACATATTGTTGGAACCACAATTTTGATGGGTTACAGTTTCCAGTAGGCCTGTTTATTTGTTTATCTTCCTATTAATGTTGTCAAAGTGGTGCATATTTCATGTTGAATTGTTTAACCACGTTTTTAACAAGCTTGTCTTCCTTACCAACAAAAAGATAAAAAAATGCTACACCTCCTAGAAAAAACTTTGCTTTTTTAATTCTTAATTGTCCTTTTGTACACAAACATAACACATTCATTAAACAACTTATTATTTCTTATAAGGTGGCAAATTTAAATTTTCGTTGTCATGGTTATCAACTTGAGCTATTTAAAAGAAGATATTATAATTTCATAAATAACCACAAAAAATACAAGTAACATATATTGGGCTTCTCTAAATGCACTTTCATTCTGGTTGTGACAGCTTTGTTACTTCATATATGGTCAAATTTCCAGCACTTTGCTATGACTTTGCTATCCCTTTTTAATCATTAGAAATACTCATATTATCTCATTTTCTTTGACTCAGTTTGAAATAACAAGCCACCATAATGTTTGCTTCAAGAGATTTCAAACAAAAAGTTTACTTCTAAACAAAAATCTTAACAAGTTACTGTGAGCTTAAGCAGTACTTTAGAATGCTACTAGCACACTTATCTCCAACCCTTTAGCACTAACATCACTGACATTATAAAACTAATGAACTGAGCAGGAATTTTCCACACTCTTACTTCTGTGAAACAACTCTGAGAAATTTGTTCTCCTTTCTAAACTCCTATATGTGTAGTTTTTAAAAAGTTGTTCTCTCACCATGTCTTTTATAATAAAGCAGAAATTAGAATGAAAACATAAGCAAATGTGGCACAAAGTCTAGGTTTGTAGTTTCCCTTTGTATTTGACTAAAGGGGTCCTCAGGTAAGTGCTTTGCAGAAAACACTGCTCTATATTCATTACACCCCTGTGTTATTATTCATGTTGGTGGGTTTCATTAAGAAAAGACGTGCTTGTGTGTGTGATTAAAAGAACTTGTTTACAGGTAACTTACTTGGCAGAAATGTTTTTTTATATTCATATTTATGTGTGTTTAACTCTTTTGTCTAATCAAAAGCCCCAAAGCATGCAGAATATGTCAAAAACTGTGACATATGTCACAGAACAATCACTGCTTCTGCAGAACAATCTCGGGAAATAACCTCTTAAGAAAAGTGTAGGAAAAAATATTATGGGAATTTTTTTCACAGAAACATTTCTAGTCAGCTGAAGGCTCCTTGCAGAACAATGCAAAACATTCTACTTTGGGGATCAAAAAGAGAAATAGCTGATTATAGGGAAAAAAAAATTCTAATTTGAAGTGTTGCACCTATGTAGAACAAGTTGAGGTTCTCTAAACTTGTTCCAACCCTAAAAGTATTCTAACAAATGAATGAAAAATTAAGTCTAAAAATGCAAGTTTTAAATTCTTTAAATTTTTGCCACTGATGAAAATACGAAAAATATGGCAAAAATCATTTTTGATGGGACAGTTATTTCCATGGTTTTCATCACGGTCTTTTCCGTTATAGCAAAAACTTGCCAATCCTGAGAAAAACAGCACAATTTATTTTTCTCTCATGAAGTCATCTTTGTCCTCAAGGCATTAAAATAACAGTATAAAGGAAAAACTTGAAAATGTTCATTTGTATCCAACAGCATCAGAAAAACAAGTCTCTCACCAGGAATAAAAAAAACACTCATCAATTTTCCCACATTTGCTAAATGTAAACTTAAGTTCCAGTTTTGCCATCTTTCTGTAGAGAGGAAGCTTAAATAAATTTTACCAAGTGAAGAAAAGAAAAATGAAGCAGCTATGTGATTAGAGAGAGAGATTCTGGAGAATAGTAGTGAAATAGTCCCCCCCCCCCCATATTGATAAACATCTGCCTAATATAAAAGTTCTTTAGTTTTGTGCAGGGTTAGCAGTTTTTCGACTTGGTAAAAAAAAACCACCCTGGAAAAATATTTTTTTCGCCATATTTTTGCCAAAAGCAAAATAAGGATATTGCTAAAATATGAAATTTGAACTTGCACCTTCATAGAGAAAGTTTAGATAATCTTTAGCTTTACAAAGATACAATATTTTACAATGAATTCCTTTTCTTGTAATCGACTAGTATTCCTCTCAAGCAAGCAAAATAGTTTGACCTAAGAATAAAAAGCATTGCTGCCACGCAGCTTAAACCCTTTTAAATTCCTTAATCAGCACATTTTGTTTTTCTTCATATGTCCCATGAACATGAAAAGGCAGAGGTACAAAATATACACTAGAGGGTGAGAAAAGCAGAATTAATTTTTAGAATCATGTATCATGAAAGACAAGGTAGGAAAAATTTCAGCTAATTTTATTTATTTAGGTAAGGTTCGTTCAATTTTTTTTCTTTGTCCCTCTAAAAATATTGGGCACTATCATAGAGCTATAAAATTTTTATTCCTCTAGTTTATACCTTTTAATTGAATCTTTTCAGCTAAAAAATTAACATCTCTATTATTTTTGCCATCAACTGCAAGAATAAGTGAAAGAAAAAGAGATGAACATATGAGACATTTCCTAGGATTGAAAAACATGAATCGTAGCAAAATGCAAATTTGGTTATATAAATTAAGGCTGATTATGATATTTTCCTGTTTCTGATTTTTCAATAATGCATTTACACTCATGTCCATAAATTAAGGATAATGCCAGCTCTGGCAAATAAAGGTTCAGAAACAAAACAAACGTTACTTATTCATAAAGCCCATTTATTAAACAAAAGATAAAGAACAAAAACGATGGTGTATGTATGATACCATTCATAAAAACTATGATTTTTGCTCCCTGGAGCAATTATAGTAAAAAATATCTCCTTTACAAAAACTTACTATTACATGGTTGGTATGATGGTTAATACATTGTATGTCTCCCATGCGATGAAATACAGTCCGTACAATGCCTAGGCATCCTGAGTATCAAATTATCGATCTGGAAGATCACTCCACTCAGCAAGCAATGCTCTCCGAAGTTCCGGTACACATGTAGGAGATGGTTCACGGGCTGCAACTCGTCGGCCAAGCATGTCCCACACATGCTCTATCGGATTCAAGTCAGGTGAGAATGCTGGCCATTCCATACGGGTTATATCCTCAGATTCAAGGCATTCGTTTATGATGTTTGCTCGGTGAGGACGGGCGTTGTCATCCATAAACATAAATTCTGCGCCCATGGCACTCATAAACAAATGTACGTGTTGTTCCAGAATGATGTCTCGATAAATTTGGGCTTTCATGGTTCTGGTTTGAACATGCAGATCTGTTCTGGAACCCAGTGTAATTCCACCCCAAACGAGTAATGCTGCACCACCGTAACGGTGTCATTCAATGATGTTGTCTTGGTGGTAACGGGTACCTGGCGTTCTCCATATGAAAGTCCGATGGGAATCAGACTGCAAGCTAAACCTGGACTCATCGGAAAACATCACACAAGCCCACTGTGACGATGTCCACATTGCATGTTCTCTACTCCAGGCTAATCGCTGCCGACAGTGAGTTGCCATGAGTGGAACACATCTGACAGGCCTGCGAGCATATAGAACAATATCTCCCAAACGTCTTTACACTTGTTGCCTTGAAACTGTGGTACCCGTGGCTGCAGATAGCTGACAAGACAGGTCGGATGCTGTGCTCTCTTCTGCTTCTTTTGGCAGTTACTGCCAAATACCGGTCTTCATTCGGCGTTGTAACTCGGGGGCGACCTGTACTGTAACGTCTACTGACATTTCTGTTATCTTGGAATCGTTGCCAAAGCCTAGAGATGGCACTTTGGGCAATTCCAAGTTCCTCGGATACTTCCATCTGAGTACACCCACATTCCAGGCGACCGATAACTCTACCACGTAAAAAATCATCCACATGCGTCCTCTGTGTCATAACTATTCGCTTATGGCACTGAGTATTCACAAAAGACAACTTTAAGGGTGAAAAAAAGGAAAAATCTATGACTCAATCGCAAAGTTCTTTACGTGGGATATGATATTCCCTTCTCTCTGTTGTGAAAAATAAGCTTTTTAGTACTAAGCTGGAACTGCTATGCCCATGATACAATCTACCTGTTCGAAAAGCAGTTGAAAGTGTCCTACATTTTTAACAATTCATAGGGAGATATCAAAGGAAATGATGGAAACTATAACCAACAAAAGTGTGACTACAATAATTGATATTGTGCTCTATATCTAGTACCTAACTTTTATTTTTACCTTTTTTTGCTACTGTCCCTGCAAAATCTTAACCTTGTAATTTCATGTGGATTTTTCAGTTAACTTGTGTGAAAATCCACTTAATTGTTTCACCATTGTACATTTAATTTATAATTTTATTATATAATTGCAGATCATTCATAGGCTTAATGTTCCTTATAAAGGCGATGAACTACATCACACTGGTTGGAATGCATGTAGTAGCTGCAAGGATTGCAAAGTGAAAAGAAACTTTTTTATAATGCCAGGAATCAACAGTGATAGAATTTATATTGTAGATGTGAGCAAGCCTTCATTTCCAGAAATTTTCAAAGTAAGTTTATTAGTTATTACAGTGAAACCTGTGCAAGACGAAATATCAAGAGACTGAAATAATATTCCGTTTTAGACCGATTTCTGTTTTATGAAGGTGCAAATCAAAGCACTAATTATTGAAGAGACTATATTTTCATTCCTGTTTAAACAGGTTTCTGTCTCATACAGTGTCTTAGAAAGTGTATGGATAAACTTCCCAGATCATGATGATGTGTTACTACTCTATAGATTGCATTCATTCACCATATCCCAATTTAATGATGAGCTTAGAAGACAAAACATGTTGATTGTTGGTGATATAAATATACTTGACAACAACAACGAAATTTCTAATTACTTGAATATAATGGCTGTTAGTGGCTTTGTATCTTTACAGGAATCTATTACTAGAGAAACTGAAGTAGGAGGCACATGTGTATTGATCATGTTTTTTTATAGAACGAAGAAAAATACTACCCAAAAATTTAATATGCTCAAAACTCAACCAACTATTATCTAATACTAGGGTATATTGATTTTCAAGATATTAAAAAGGTCACAAATGGTATTATTGTACTAAAACCATAATTGATTAAAATAAATTTGAAAACTTTATATCAAATATCTCTTTTAAAAGTGTTTGTGATGAGAAAGAAATCCATCAAAAATATAAACATTTTTTAGATATAATAACACTTAACTCAGACTTGTAGACTAGAAAAAAGACAAACAAATCAACACGTAAAAATAAATGAATTACTAAAGATCTCATAAAAAAAATGAACATTAAAGGAAAATTATATAAAAAACACAAAAAGTATCCAGGTATACTTACATAATGCCCAAGTGGTGCGGTGGTAAGATGCTCATCTACCACCGTGAAGGTTGCTGTCATGGTCAAAGGTTCGAACCCAAGGGAGAATATAGGTAAGATATTTTCCCTAACTAACTTGAGGCGACCACCGATAGACAGTGCCTTAATTTCCAACCCATCTCATTAATGGCAGTAAATTGCAATATAGCGATATGGTCAGAGTTGGTGTTTGGTGAAGTTGGTATACTTACATATGAAATGGAATATACAAAAACTATGATAAAACACTGAAAAACTAAATTAAGCAAGCCAAATGTGAATATCAAAGAAAAAAAATTGAATTTTGAATGTCATAAAGACAAAAGAAAACAATGGAAATATATAAACAGCTCCATTGCTCAACAAAAATAATTCAAATAAAATTCTTCCAAATCACCAAGATTCAAAAATATTAGCTAATGAATTCAACATAGACTTTGTTACAAGAAACCTAGATAGAGAAGATAATTAACACACGTATGAAGATGGCAATGACAATGTTTCAAATTCAATGGTCAGCATGGAAATCGAAATACCCATTTTATATGATTAATGAATGATTTAAATGAACATAAATCAAGTGGGTATAACAGGCTAACACCAAAAATGTTGAAAATTATTGCACTGTACCACATTGACATTGACAAAAAACCTAATTGATTCTTCAGTAAGTAAAAGTCATTTTTAAGATTTGAACTCAAGTTCTCCCTCGTGCACCCAATCTACAAACAAGGAGATCCTAACAATATGGCTAACTACAGACCCAATGTCAATTCTTCCAATATTTTCAAAAGTCATTGAAAAACATATGAATGGGCAACTAATTAGCTTCTTAAACCATAACAACTTCATTGCATCCAATCAGTATGGTTTCCAGCATAACAAAAATACTGAAATGGCTATATTAAAATTCTGCAATTATCTAAATAATGGTTATAATAATAACAAATATTGCATAATAGTCTATCTGGATTTAAAGCAAGCATTCTATAACATCGACTTAAATATATTAACAAGAAAATTACATAAGGCTGGAGTCAGGGGACAAGTACTTGAATGGTTTAGAACTTTTTACTTACACAGACACCAAGCAGTTACTATAAATAAGAAAATTAGTGATTACCACGAAACCCAAATGAATGTTTCCCAGGCACCCACATTATTCTTAATTTACATAAATGACTTTTGCAAAATGCACCGGAACGGACAACTAGTCTCATTCGCAGACAATACAGCATTATATATAGAAGATATGATGATATAACAAATCTCTTAATAAAAACCGAAAATGATCTCAGAAATAACAATGAGTGGATGACAAAAAATAAACTTAAACTGAACATCAGTAAAAAAAAATTAAATATCAATGTATAAAAACAAGAAGTGTTCATTATGACACTGAAATCAACATACTGTGTGTCACCCACAGGAACAACATAACTGTAATTGTGAAGTGATCAAAAGAGTCTACGAATATGAATATTTAGGAATAATAATTCAAGATGATCTAAAATGGAGCACTCATTGCAACGAACTTGTCAAGAAACTCAGATTTCACATAGTCATGATATATAGATTGAAGTGCCTAATAGAAGCAGACTTTTTAAAAGATATTTTCTACGCTTGGGTTGTTTCCAAAGTAACCTATGACTTATGTGCTTCAGGAGGGGCATACCAAACTAACATTGAAAAACTAAACATTTATAATAAAATAAGACTTATGGTAATGGATACATATCGTGAAAACAATAATAAAATAACTAGTCATACTTTCAACATCAGACAGTTATATATTTACAGAATGATTAACTTCTTAACAAGAAACAATGAATGGTTATAGAGAAAAACAAATAGAACGTCTGTACAATTTAAACACTAATATCAAATACCAAAAACTGAAAAACATCTCTTCAAAAAAGTTTCTCCTTCAATGCACCTAAAATAATGAATTTTTTCCAATCGGAGTACCAAACAACTAACAATATTAACAAAAAGTATGAACTATATCAATAAGTAAAAACGTCTGAAATAGTGAAAATGATAATCTCCTAGTATTATGAAATATATATATTTAGATTGTTTTTTTTTTATTTTCATGCACACACATATCCTATTAATAACATACCAAGACACTATCACATAAATTATGTTTTGCACACTGAATCACCTACAATATATAGAATTTTGAGCTTTTTGGAAAACCTTTACAATTTTAAAATTACAATTGCCTTTTTTATATTTTTTATTTTGATCAGTTTTATCTCATTACTTTGTCTTCATGCAAATAGAAAACCTAATAACATTGTCATGTACTTTGGTTTAAATTGGCGGCTAAAAAATGAAAATATTCAAATTAAAAAAATATATATATATATCAAATAGAACTAATATATATATATGCATGTATCACTTAGTACCAGTGGAGTAAGATTTCTCATTCATAAAAAGTGGAAAAATCACATAGTTGAGTTAGATAGCACATCTGATAGAGTTGCAAAATTGGTTATGCAGATATCAAGCAGATAGTGGATACAGATTATACAAGTCTATGCACTAACAACAAGCTATTCTGAGGAAGAAGTAGGAGACTTTTATGAAGAATTAGACGAGCTGCATAGCAAAGGAGACCATATCAAAATAGTAATGGGTGACTTCAATGCCAGAATTGGAGAGAGAAGAAATGGTGAAAGTTTTCTATTGGAAGTCAGAGCTACAGTGTACGAAGCAATACAGCAAACCGACTCGTCGAATTTGCAGAGAGCAAACAGTTATGCATCATGAATTCATTTTTTAAGAAGATACCCCAAAGAAAGTAGACCTGGAGAAGCCCAACTGAAACAACAAGTGAGATCAACTACATCCTATCTAATAAGAAGCATATGATCAAAGACTGCAGTATTCTCAACAAATTCAATACAGGAAATGATCATCGACTGGTGAGATGTAGAATAAGGCATAACACTAAATTGGAAAGAGCGAAACTTATCAAAAATACAAAAACTATCATCGATATGGCAAAGCTTCACGAACATCTATATAAATTCCAGTTGGAGCTGAAAAATTGATTTGATTTGCCATATAACACTACTGAGGATGGACAAGATGTCATCACGATGAATAAAACTTTAACCAATACCCTAAAAGAAAACTGGATTGGGATGAGAAAGGAATTAAAATAAATGGAGAATTTCTCAACCAATTTGCGTTTTGCAGACAACATTGTTATTATCAGCAGTAATCCAGACGAACTAGAAGAAAGTATACAAGAACTGGCAAAGGCAAGTATTCAGGTGGGCTTTAAAATGAATGTGCAAAAGACTAAAGATATGTTCAACCCCTTTGCATTGGAGAGGACAATCTTGCTCAACAACACAGAGATAGAAGAAGTAGAAAGCTATGTATACCTGGGACAAGAAATTACCATGGACAACAGAATCATTAATGAAATAAACAGAAGGATCAGGATTGGATGGAGCACTTTCCCAGTAGCACAACGATATAGTACAATATCTGGACCATATCGTTATATATTGAAACAACAGAGGAATATCAGATGTCTTAAATATGATATAGAACAATCTCATCCTATATGGTGCAAATTACTTATATTAATTGATCAAGTCTTTAATTTTTCAGTTGAATATGTATTTGATTCCATGTGAATAATCTTTACTTTGAAGGACAACAATTTGGAACAATAAATTATTTTAATACAGTTTCAAATAAATAGATCTATATCGTCAACCTGACAAAAATCTATATCAGATTCACGATATCGACCTGATATACATCTATCTTAGGAGATACAGCTCTATATCCTGAACATGATATAGATCTATATCATGAACCTGACAAAGATATTTATCAGACACACAATATGCTAATATATAAGTATCAACATATTGTGTGCCTTCAAATTTCCCGTATGAGTAGGGTGACCATATGTCCAGTATTTCCCGGGACAGTCCCGGTATTTTCTGTTTTTTTGGCCGTCCCGACTTTTTGGCAAAAGTGTCCCAGTTTTTCCCGTATTTTCCACGAAGCCAACTTGAATTTTTATTCTTTATTGAAGTCAAAGATTGAAATTTTTTTTCAACTCAAACTATATTATGATAATTACAACTATAAATGAGAATATTAATCTCCCACATTTGTCTTGGTGAAGGTTTTTCTTGTGGAACTCATTTTGATCCACTGCAATTTGCAGTAGTGCTTCATTACCCGCCATTGTGATTTTTCGGTAAATTCAACAATATTTGGCAACTTTGTTCGGTTTTGGCGTCATTCTTGGCGATAATTGGCGATGTCCCGTATTTGGAATCTCAATTTCCCGTATTTCTCTGGAGGAAATATGGTCAGCGTATATAATAGCATCTTCCAGCCAGTGCTATTGTGGTGGGTTGGTAAGATACAGAGTCAGACATGGGAAGAATTCAGGGTACATGGGATTGAACCCATCTACAGGAAAACTACAGACTTTTTTTTTATTTCTTCTGAAAGGCACCATCTATCGTCCAAAATTTGAAGTATTTGCATATATCACACATTCACGATATAGATCTATTTATCTCTGACTATGCCTTTTTTAGCCAGAACGATATCATGGCCCAATATAGATCAATATTGGAAACTGAAATTTTTCGATATAGATCTATATCTTTGTGCTACTTGGGTTTGGTAAAAACTGTGTAATTCTGAAAAGTCATATGCCATTATGCCTGAAAAGAAAAGTTTTTAACCAATGTGTGCTACCAGCACTGACTTATGAAGCTGAAACATGGACACTCACAAGCAAGATACAAAGGCTGCAGACAACACAAAAGAGCATGGAAAGATGTATGCTAGGCATCACAAGGAGCGACAGAAAACAAATCACTTGGATAAGGAACAACACAAAGGTATATGATATCATGGAAATAATTAAACGTTTGAAATGGAAATGGGCTGGACATATTGCAAAAAGACAGGACAATAGATGGACCACAAGTATTCTAGATTGGTACCCCATGGTGTTGAACATCTGAGAAGGCGTCCCCTCGCAAGATGGATTGAAGAAATCAGGAAAATGGCTGGAGTCAACTGGATGGCTAAAGCATCAGACAGAGCAGAATGGAAAAATTTAGAGGAAACCTTCATCCAGCAGTGGATTAAAAATGGATGATGATGATGATGATCACTTATAATAATATATTTTTTTATTTAATTATTTTATTTTATAATTTTTTTTTCTTTCTTCTCTCTCTTGCTTATGTAAACAGAGAAGATATCAACCTTGTAGGCTTCCTGGAAGGACAATTGTCTCTTGGAGCCACATAGATGCCTTTGTGTGTACGCTCAATTTCATGTGTGTATTTGTGTATTGTAAACTTTAAAAAAAAAGATATGTTTCACTGTATTATAATGTTATTTTGTAATTGATTTTTACTCTGAAACCTTTTTTCTGCATCTGTGTTTATTGATAAGTCACCTAAAGTTAAATACTACTGTAGAATGTCTGAAAATTAGCATTAAAAATACTATACCATTTAATCTTTCTATTCCTGTAATGGTGTTTTCAAATGAATCCTTTTACTGTTGTATTGTGTTTTCCACTACCTACTCATTCCTTATCACCAACATGTCTTAACTAAGTTATAACAAGAAATCTGGATGATATGGAAGAAAATGGTAGCTTTTGTTGCATAGAATAAGTAAATAGTTTGCATAATTCTATTAATTCAATGTATTACTCAGAACTCGATGAAAACAATTTATAAGTGATCATTTCTAAGTTGAAAGAAAATAAGACAAATTGATATGATAAAATAATTCCTGAAATGTTTAAAAATTTTCCAAATATCATCACGTAATAAAAAATATTATAGAATCATCAATATTACATGGGTTTTTTCTATTCCGAATTAAAATATTCTATTGTTAATCCAATCTTTAAAGTGGGTAATGTAAATGATCTGGAAAACTACAGACCTATTTCAATTCTTCCAGTGTTTTCAAAAGTTATAGAAAAGTATATGAAAAAGCAGTTAATCTTAACTCTATCCAAAATTTTTCTGCTACAAACAATATAGTTTTCAAAAAAATACAGAAATGGTCATAATTGAATTAAATGATTACTTAAATAAAGGATTCAACAACAATAAATATTCTATAACAGTCTTCCTGGATTTGAGAAGAACCTTTAATCATGTGGACTTGGATGTTGTAACTAGAAAATTATCAGTAGCAGGAATAAGAGGCTTAAAATCAGGGAATAATAATGTTAGAATCAGGGTTGAGGTTTTGACAAGATACATGGGATAAACTGTCCTAAACCTCCCAAGTTTCAAAATGTTAGATGGAAACCTATAGATTTTTCTTTCACGTTATTAAAATATTAAAAAAGTATACTAGCTGAATAATAAACCGCCTAACTAAATTAAGAATCTTTTTAAAGGTGTCATTTGATTTGTTTTTTAAGTTAATTGTTTCATCAAATTGATGGTTTTAGGCTGGAAATCTGATGATAAATCAATACCATTCATATAACTGTTTAAATATACACTGTGTTCAATTTTTTATTTTGTTATGAATGATATTTTTACTTCACATGTTTTCATGTATGATTATGAAGCAGGTACTGTGTGTTTAGGACAATGCTTATCCAAAACCCTGTTGAATCTGCCATCTGCCACAACACTTTTCTTTAGAAATATATTAAATTGAAGGTGCCCTACTGAAAATCCTTAATCACACAGTTGTACAATCATTGCATTATTGTGAAAGCTCAACATAAAAATTATTTTTCGTAAAAAAATATTGTTATTTATTTACATCATTATAATGTTTATTTAATGTGAATTGTTATATTTCGACATTTCAAACTTTTTTTTTCTTTTTAAGTGAACTTTCCATACTGCATTCTCAATTTTGAATTCACAGAATTAATTTTAAATGAACAAAAAAATATCTGAACAAAATAAGGCTACTATGTAGCACCTACATGAAATGTAAACAGACACAATTTCACAAACAGTGATTACGCCTATATAATGATAAAAGACTTCAAGACTCAAAATTGTTGTTAAATTTCAATCATTGCTCTTACGTGGCTAGAAGCTAATATTTCACTGAATAAATACAAACTATATATACAATCCTATCACGTGGACAAAAGTCATAAAAACAATGGAAAAAGAAGGCTTATCAAAAAACTACTTCACCATTCACCAACTCTGGCCATATTGCTATACTACAATTTACTGCCATTAACGAGTTGGGTTGGAAATGAAGGTGCCATCTATCTGTGGTTGCCTCAAGCTCATTAGGGAAAATTTCTTGTTATCTATATTCTTCCTCCAGTTCGAACCTGGGACCTGATAGCAACCTTCACTGTGGTAGATGAGCATCTAAATACAATGCTACTCGCGTGCGCGCAGGCACTTATCAAAAGACTCTTCAACACATTGTTATTTTTACTTTTGTGTCCTGAAAGTTCTGCATCAAAGAATTGAAATAACCCCTACAAGTTACAGAGTAGTGTATGTTTATTTTTTTTATTCATTTTTATTCAGTATTGTGTTGTAGGCCTGCCTGCTCTCTGCAGAAAGACTTTTTCAAATAGGAGACCAGCTCGCATTCGTGCCTCAGAGCTGGAAAACCACAGAAAACCAACTTCAGTCGACCACCACTGTGCTGTCAACAGGGTTCAAACCTGGATCCTCAGGACGAGAGGCCAGCACAATGTCCACACAACCGCACAGCGGCCTATAATGTATACTGAATATCATTCACCTAAGAACATATGAAACATATTTTGATAAAGTACTCAAAAGATCTGCAAACAATTTTGAAGGCCTTGAAAAAGAGAGACTAAAGACATTAGTGAGAATCTTGTGAATATGATAAAAGAGTGGAATTCAGAAGCGTAAATTAGCATTCAGTAGAGACAATAATCCTAGATGAACAGGATTGAAACTACCTCAGATTACTTAAAACCCAGATTATCCGAAAAACAATAGCAAAAAACTTTTGAGGTAGGGAAGGCAAAGAACTTCCCTATATTTATTTTATGGTAAATACAGTAAAACCTCAATAAGAGTCTTCACCTCATGTTATCGAAAAATTATGATGGCTTAAGTGGAGTGATGACTTAAGCAGCAAAGTGCCATCAGTTTTAATGTGCGGTATTGTGAAAATCGTATAAATTTAAAGTAATATAACATTTATTAATATGAATTAAAATTACAATATTAAGAAAATTTATAGATTGCAGAAGGAAAAAAAATTGAAATTTTTACCTTTTGTAGAGCTCTTATTACTTAACTTATTGTGTTAAAATACACTGGTACACTTTGATTTATATACTAGTAATTTTTAATTTAGATAATCTAGCGTTTTAATTCTTTATCAGTAGTTCATGAAAAAACTACAAAGTAATCTTGGTAAAATTTATCAAGGTAATCTTTCACATACTAACTACAAAGTGATCTCAAACACAGGGTCCACTTTGAGGAACTTGTAGAGGACCTGGGAGGTAGGGAAGCACACATTAGAAGATCTAAACTTTGGAAAAAATTTATATTTTTTCAACAAGGGTAATTTGTTTACATTTGGAGCCCTAAATTAGTGGGGCCCATGCAGAAATTGGGTCTTGTTCAAATAGTCCTTAATGTTCCAAAAAATTTAGTCGGTGAATGAACTGCCGGAGCGTAACTTCCGTTACTTGACCTGTTCCGCTTTGGTACATAAGGCTTTTATGGTGACTTTTAAGCATATAGCAATGCTGTTAACAAGCTATTTTTTTAAAGGAAGCTATAGAAATTTTCTGTTCCTCTCTCTGGAACTTTTTCATGGTGATGAGTTAACCGAAATTAGGGACGAATAAACGAGGGTTTAATAACATTGTTGTCTGTGAAAGCTGGACACACCTGAAGAAAAACAACAAATAAACTGGAGTGACGACTTTTTATTAGGTTTTACTGTATATCATTTATAGCAGTGGCTCTCAACCTTTTTGGAACCACGGCCTGGTGAATCAAATTTCTAAGAGTTTACGGCCTGGTCAGGAATAGTTGTTTACTCATTCATAAGATAATAATTGATGAACAACTGATTACCTTTTAATTGCGTGCTAACTATTTGATTAATTGAAACTGCATTAGGCAATAAATTAATTTAACCCTTTAATTAATTAAAATCCTTTCAATAAATTGATGAGTTGAAACCATTATTATCTTACTGATAAGACTTTTTTTCCTTTTGGTATTGTTTTAATAACGTGCAAAAGTCAAAACATAAACGAAGCGTTTCATCAACAACTGCAGCAAGCATCGTCATTGCATAAGTGCTGGAACTTGGGTACTGAGACTGTTTGAGAGGCACAATAAATTTTAAGAGGGAGCCCCCCCCCCCAATAATTAATTAATATTCAAATACTCATTTTCAAAAAGGTCTCTTCACGTTCTCCTAAAACCATTCTTTCGCTTTTCCGAGACTTAGTTTGTCCTGGACTAGAGTATGCTGTAAGGTTTTGAAGACCATACCTACAGAGGGACATTGACTTGATTGAAGGGGTGCAGAGAACAGCTACGCGTGTCTTTATTGGCACACGGGGCTTGAGTTATGAAGAGAGACTTCATTTTTTGAATATGTTTACATTGGATGAACGCAGGTGTCGGGGAGATATGATCGAAGTGTTCAAAATTTTCAGCGGAATGGATAGGATGAACCATGAATTATTAGTACACCCTCAGTCAACTCCTGTTACAAGGGGACACCAGTATCGATTGGTAAGAAACAATGCGAGGTTATGGTGTCGCAGGGATTTTTCTCTAATAGGGTTGTTAATAAATAGAATAGCTTACCCCCCGAGGCAGTAAATTGTAACACAATTGACACGATTAAAAAGAAATATTATAAACATGTTGTGGTAAATCGAGAAGCTATCCATACTTACAATAAGACAACCATAAGTATTCTTATGGGCATCTTTTTCTCAGCCACCTCGTTGGGCATTTGCCTGTTGTGGTGTTGTATTTGTATTTGTAACACACCACTCCCTCTCCTGCATAAGGGTTTGAGCCCATATATATGGAACAAATGGCAACTTTCAGCCCTCTCAACGTTTTCTTCATTTCTGTGCCTCTGCCTCATTAGAAAATTTAATTCATTGCAAATCAATCAAAACGTCTTAATGTTCAATTTCATAGAATAATTTTGCATAGTTTGTAAAAGTTTTCATTCACAGTGGGCAATTAAATTAATTTGTGCTGACATCGATGCAACACTTATTAATTAGCACTTTTAATAATTTTACTACTTAGCACTTTTACGTGTGAAATATATATATTTTTTTTAGATCAACTTTTTTATTCTCAGCTGGAAAGAAGGTAATAATACAAAAAAAAATTGTCTATATTTTAACACCATAAAAGTCAGCTGAAGAGCAGAAAATTGTTCAGCTTTGGACTCTTTCGAGTATATGCTTAAATATAAATATGCTTATGTTAAATTGTGTGTGTAACTTAATAAATTTCAAAACCTTTTGAGCACGTGATTTTTCTACTCTAAAATTTGAAAACTTTTTTCTATTTTTTAACAAAAATATTTTGATTTGTGAACCTGTCATTTAAAAAAATGAAAAATATCACACTGGAAAAAAAATCGAAATGAAAACTCTTGCAGCGTAATTCACTGCGTTCTTGCAAATAAAATAGTGTGTGTTATCACACACACACACACACCTGTAGTTATGTGCACTTTGATGACCGATTCAAAACGCAATATTTTCTGTATTAGATACTTCACTGACTAGTCGCTAACATTTGCCACAAATATGTAAAATGCTTCGTTCATTTCTGAGAACAGGTGAATACATACTTCATCATTATAATAGGACTGCTTGAGGTTTTATCACTGGTCATAAATAGCAAGTATAATGGTCGGAAGTGGTTTTCTATTGCCTGGAAATTCCCAATCACTCACAATTGTTCTCCTTAGTAGCACAGATGTTTTTCCAGTCTCCACGGAATTCTATAGGTACTGAGTTTTTTGTGCCGATAATGGCAAACACTGAACATGCAAACAACAGGGTCATCTGATTGGCAACAGAGAGCCCTGAAGCAGTAGGATATTTTTGGGAAAGAGGGACAGAGAGTATGGAAAAACAATTTTTTCCCCTGCTGTATTGTTCAGGTTTCATGATGATGGATACTCAAAATTGTGAAAATAAAAAAAAAATACAATCAAAAATACTAGTTTCAGTATTTTTGATTGTAGTATTCAGGAGGGGGCAAAGATAATTTTCCCTTCCTTGGGGCCTTGTAACAAAACAAATGATTTTCATTGTGATGGGGAAAAGGGATCCTCCAAATTTCTATAATTTGCAGCTGGAAGCCTTTGTGCTGGAACTGTAAGAAGGTTTTTCATCTTTCCCCTTGTATGATTTTTAGACTGAAAAATTCAAATAATATGTTCCATAATAGTGAAAAAAGCCAATTAATTATTTGTGGAAATGTTTTCAGCAATGAAAGGATAATGAATATATTTTCACTGCCCGGTATTGGCAACAGCCAGGAAAATGAGAAATACTGATTTATAGTATGTACTAAAAATTAAGGAAATACAAGGCTCATTCCTGGGTTTCCGGGCTGGTTGAAACTTATTCTCATCTGATCAAAATTGTTCTAACTTGTTTTGTTTAGACCTATGTATTTGTACATACTCTTACCATTTTAATTCTTGATTCACTGGCTTAATTCATTAGATTAGAGCTGTCAAGACCCATGTCCTCTTTATAACATGTGCTCCAGCCTCTGGACCTGGTATGAAAATTTGATTTTTTGCACTATAAATTAGAAGTGTGCAAAAAATTTCTGGTCTGAGGGCCCACCGAAGACTCCTGCATGATGATTGAGACCCCTTTGATCATGGATGGAGATATGGGGGAGCAATGTCCCCCCACCCAGTGTCAACGAAGGAGCCATCTAATCTTATATGTATATATATGAATCATTGGTGTACGCAAAGGGGGTGTTTTGGGCAAGGGCGTAGCGAGGGGGAACTTGGGAGTCTGGTCCCTCGAAATGTGAGAAAATGAGCAAAAAAAGGGAAAAAGATGGCCAAATAAATATATTGTTTTATCACTTTGGTTCCCCTGAATGAAATTTATGACTACGCCCCTGGTTTTGGGGGTTCTTCACCCCCCCCCCCCCCGCACCCTTAAGCTGAGATTATAGTGTTATTTTTTTGCAGGAAAAATTGCACCCCCTCCCTCCAGAAGGAAAAAAAATTTGAAATCACCCCCCCCCCTCCTTAATAAAATTCTGGGTATGCCTATGATATGAATTGACATCATAATTGTGTCCTTCCTCCAGCCTTTCAAGTTATCTCCACCTATCCCTTTAGTCTATGGCAAAATGTCCTCTTCAAACTAAAATTACTGGCATTCCTAGGAAAAATGAAACAAAACCTATTTTTGGAGAAAAACAGATAGAGTGAGGTTTTAAGAAGGAATTTCAAAAAATTCCCAAATCGGAATTATCTGAAGACTCTACTGCAGTTCAACTTATTAAAGCTGGAAAGGAAAAGTTATCAATTACCATATTCCCCATTAGCCAGCATGCTGGGAAACAGCAAAGGAGATCAGCATGAAAAAAATATCATTTTCTATCATGCCAGGAAATTCGAATCGCAGATTCTGGATAATTTCACAGTTCTCTGGATTTTATAGTATCCTTTTAGTTTTATGAAGTACGTTCAGATAATTCCAACTTTATGTTTGCTTTTGGCACCAAAAATCTTGATTTATTGAAAAATTTCTGATACTGAGCATACTTCTTCCCATAAATTAGATGAGCTGAGTAGAAAAATTAGTTGATTGTGAAGTATTTTTGTATTCGTTGATCATGTGTTCAAGATTTAAATCAGCAGGGTGGGAAATTGTATTACAAAATATGATATTGTAATACAAGTGTGACAGCATATTTCCTCAATCTCTAAGCATGCAAAAAAAAAATACAAAACAGCACATTATCTGTATTTCATATTGGGCTAGCAACAATCAGGTTAGAGCAATAAGTAAATGCTGGATTTTCCATTATCGTTATTGAATTCCTGGACAAAACATGCTTGCTATAGTGGAAACTACTATTTCATTCTGATTCACATATTTAGACAAATAGAGATACAAGGCCACAACAGGGAAAATACCCAATGAGATGGCTGACAAAAAGATGTCCATAACAAATATGAATGTCATATATTTCTGAAATACAGCAACCTAATTAAAAATAAAATTATAAAAACTAAAAACTCTATATGTACATGATAAAATATAATACACTACCCATAAAAAATATTTATGGTTGTCCCATCTAGATATAGATAGTGTCTTAACACATGAGCCCACCTGGACACGGCCTGGACACAAAAATGAGATATACTTGAATTTTTCGAGCAGTATGCATGTGAATTTGCCTGGTAAGGCCTCAGAAAAATCACTTAGCACAGGGGCCTTGTTAAGACGGCCCTGGCTTCAACCCAATATATTTATCATATTTCTTTTTAAATATGTGAATTGTGTTAGAATTCACGATCTTCGGAGGTAAGCTATTCCATTTATTCACAACTCTATAAGAGAAAAATTCCCTGCTACACCACAGCTTAGAATTGACCCTTACTAATCATTACTGATGTCCCCTTGTCAAAGCAGTTGATTGATGGCATGTTAATAATTCATGGTCCATCCTATTCATCCCATTGAAAATTTTTAACTTCTATCAACCTACCGAAACTCACCTTAACTCCCACGAAACCTACGCTCTTCCAATGTAAACATATTCAAAAAATGAAGTGTCTCTTCATAACTCAAACACTGTGTGCCAACAAGGACAAGCGTATCTCATCAACCACATCTATGTCCCTCTGCAGGTATGGTCTCCAAAACCTTATGGCATACTCCAGTCCAGGACAAACTAAGCCGTGGAAAAGCAGAAGAATGATTTTACGAGAATGTGAAGAGACCTTTTTGAAAATGAAATTGAGTATTCTATTTGCTTTTCTGACGTACGTTGAACAATGTTGTTCAGAAAGCCTAAATCACTTGTCAATGATAATTCCTAAATCTGTGACCCTAGTTCAGCCAGGATAGTGACACCATTCAACTCATAAGAGAAATGTGGGTTGTTCGAACCAAAATGAGTGACCATGCACTTGTCAATGCTAAATGTCATGTCCCATTCATTTGCCCATGTAGCATTCCAGTTTAAGTTTTTTTGGAGCAACTCCCTATTGCTTTGATTCGCGACTACTCCCATTAGCTTCACATCATCTAAGAATTTGCTAACAATCCCATCGATGCCGTGATCAAGTTTATTGATGAAAAGTGAAAAAAAAAGAATGTGACCAAGGACATTTCCTCGAGGGACTTCACTTTTAACACCCATCCAATCAGAAATTTCCCTGTTCACCATAACCATTATAACTCTCTCTCAACCACGAGTCTATCCAATTCAATAATTTGCCCTCAATCTCATGTAAATGTTTCAAAAGTTTACCATGTTGGACCCAATCAAATGCCTTCTGGAAATTAAGATAACCAACATCAACGTTTTTGCCATTTCCCAAAGCTTTGGGCATATGATCATAGAAGTAAAGGAGGTTAGTTACACATGACTTCCCTTTCCGGAACCTATGCTGGTTTTCTGACAGTATGTTATTCTCATCTATCCATTTCACCAATTGCCTTTTGATAATAATTTCCAAAATGTTTGAGAGGAAGCTTGTCAAACTCACCGAACTATAATTCAACACGGTTTTTCTACTACCCTTTTCAAATATCGGAACCACATTAGCAAGCTTCCAATCCCTTGGGACGATATCCTCAGCAACACTACTCTTATTAATCTGTGTGACTGGCCCCGAAAATTCATTATCACATTCCTACAAGGACCTTAGGATAAACATCATCTGGTTCTGGTGCTTTGCTTGCACATATATTTTTTAGAAGATTTAAGACCTCTCTTCATCTTCCACTTGAATATCGTTGAGGATTTCATTTCCCCATGCAACACCTGTACAATGAATATTGTTTTCTCTATTAAAAACTGAAGCAAAAAATTATTTAATGTATTACACATGCTTGCATTACTTTCTACTCTAGATCCTTCTAATGAGAAGGGGCCTATACTGTCCCCTCACATCCACTATTGACATACCTGAAAAATGATTTTGGGTGAGTGCCAATGTTATCTGCCAGCCTAGATTCAACTTCCTTTTTACTATCCCTTATCCTTTTCTTCAATTTTATTAATAAATATATTAATTTAATTAAATTAATTAATTATTATATTAATTTAATTAATATATATATTTACACCTATTGAGCTGATATACTTCGTTCTTTTTATCTTTCGTCCAGGTCAAAAGAAATAAGAAGATATATGCACGTCACAAGTACAGAGATGTTGTCATAGGGTCAAGAGCATTTTACTAGCTTTTACCTACTGCTCTCTTCCCTGTCCCAGCTTTCTTCATCACATTATTAATTAACTGTTCTACCGTGCCCATTCAAATATAATTTTTTCTTTCTCTTTGCATTTTCTTTCAAATATTGTAAAATATGTAATTTAATTGTAAACTCTAATTTGCATAGTTTGATCATAATTGACTGAAGACAAATAAATTATGTTATGTCAATGCCATTCTTTTCATCAGTAAACAATGACAAGTCACCTCATCCACTTTTATACTCTCTGAATGCTCTTTTCTTTTCAAGATAAAGATTAACCAGATAAAGATAATATCAGAGGAGCATGATGTACAAACATGTTTTTTATGAACAAAGGGTATGACGTTGTGCAAAACAGAGGACAGTTTTGTACTAAATTCTTCCCATTGGTTTACCACCCGAACTGATTTCAACCCATTTGAAAATTTGCGCTATCCTTTTTCCCAAGAAATCAAAGTTGGTTCTTCGAAAACAGAGAACCATTCTTTTGGTATCAACCTTACCCAAAGAAAAGTTACAGAGAAAACTAACGGCACTATGATCACTAGAAGAAAACTTTTTCCCACCAAAACATGTTCAACAAGATCCTTGGAACTAGTGAGAACTATTATTTATTCAGTGTTTAATACAGATTGATATCATTCTTCTTAAAGTATCATCAAGCGTCTGTCCAAACTTTTTTGTAGGGTCCTATTTATGTGAAAACTTTCCTTATTTCTGTGAAAATGGTTATTAATTTCTTTAAAAGTAAGTAATTTTGTGGAAAGTGAAACAATCTAGTTAATTTGTCACGAAAGAAATAAAATGCCAAGTTATGATTTTATTAATTTTTTTTGCGAATGGTCTGTTTTTCAGATCTTTAATTTTGTGAAAGGTCTGGAAAAAGGACCCAGGTTTTCCCTACACAGCCTTAATCGATCTCCCAAACTCCATCAATTGTCATATTAGACTCTTTGCAGATGATTGCGTCATCTACCACACGGTGCACGACGAATCTGACCAAGCATTTCTCCAAAATAACCTCAACATTGTCTCTCAATGGTGCTCGTCCTCGCAATTACCCCTTAATTCTTCAAAAACAGTTTTTATGAGAATTACTCACAAAAGACTTCCCCTTTTCTTCTTACACTATTGATAACTCCTTGATCACCGAAATTTCTAGTTATAAATATCTGGGTGTAATTATTTCTGCCGACCTCCATTGGAATCTCCATGTTGATTACCTTTTTCATATAAGTGTCTCCAAAAACTCGTTTTTCTTCGTCGGAACCTCAAAAACTTCACCCGTCACCTCAGACATCTCTGCTTCCAAACCTACATCCTTCCTCTACTCTCATATGCCTGTGAAATCTGGGACCCCTATACTATCTCCAATATAGACAAATTAAAATCTTTTCAAAATAAATCCACCCGCTTCATTCTTAACTGTTGGTCATCCTCTGCCTCCGTCACTGAGCTTAAGTACCAACTCGATATGCAAGCGCTTTTTACCCGTAGATATATCTCTCGGTTATCCTTCCTTTTTAAAATTATCTACCGTCATTTTCATATCGACACCTCGAACCTTCTAACTCCAGCTTCATACTTTTCAAAAAGAATTAACCATTCACAAAAATTGAAACCTATCTTTGCATCCACAGATTGTTTCAAATTTAGTTTCTTTCCTCAAACAATAACCGACTGGAACAACCTCTCCCCCCCCCAAACATTATTGATTGTGAAATAATTTCCGATTTTCTTTGTGACATCAATCATCTCTGTCTAACTTCATCACAGCATTCCCTTGTATAGGCCTCGGCCAACTAATATTGAATAAATAAATAATCATGTGATTCTCATGGAACCTCACTCTTCCTGACATGCTGGGTATGGACCAGACTCCAACACTAAAAAAGCTGATATTCCCTGATTTTTATGGCTTGCCAGCTAATGCAGTATTACAAAAAAAACTCTACCTGTATTTTCAATAATCATTCAATCAAATGTAACACTGTAAACTTTTGAACCGTTCCTGTGAGATTGGAATAGGAGGCAGCCTAATGAATTGGATGACTTTGTGATTGCAGGATAAGTCACAATGAGTCACAGTAAACAGAGTTTTCTGAATAGGGCATTGTCAGAATTGAAGTTCCCTCAAGGAAGTGTCCTAGGGGTCCCCATACTTTTTCCAATTTTTATCTATAAGTTTGATCAGAATATATAGGGAGAATTTATAGAATTAATTAAGATTGTTGGCAGTTTTGTAAGTGACTGAAATTTAATGGATTTAGTTAGGAACCCTAGCTATAAGGAGTTGCTCCAAATCAACTTGAATGTCATTGCAGTATCAATAATTTTTGCCCGTTCTTATGGCAATAACAAAAAAAATTTTACTGTGTGCAGACTTGAAGGTTAGATTTTTTTTCCCAATTAAAAATCAACTTATTATATAATTGATTTTTTTTTTGCATTTTTAAAGGGAACAAAATGGATATATGCTTGATATATTATTACCAATTTTTCATTTTATATTCAACTATTATATTTTTTTATGCACTTACATATATACTAAAAAAATTTATATTTTATTTTTCAATCAATACAGGTTTTATTACATCAGTGTTATCATAGAACTCAACATAGTCAAATACAAAGAAATATATTTATTTTATTTCTTCCACTAATTGAAATTTTATGGGAAAATAATGTTTAAACTCTGTACAGTGTTGTTATTAGCCTTCTAAGAGTGCATAAAATTACTGTCATTTGGCAAATTGGAAAAACCAATCTAAAATACAATGAAAATACAAAAATATTAATATATTCATTTATGTAAAAGCATTTTAGCTACTATATTTGTTTGAACATTGAGTAATATGAATTTTTTGAGAAAATTGCATTAGTTATACATTTATAATAAAATCAAAAATGTGTCAGTATCATAATGCTATTTAATCAGTTTCTTTAAATTCAGACTAAAATTACTCATACAAATAGATAATTCAGCCAACAGAAATGCATGACATAGGAAAAGCAAGTGCACCACATACAGTTCATTGTCTTCCTGATGGCAATGTTCTGATTAGCTGTCTTGGTGACACCAAAGGAAATGCAAAAGGTATATGAATTTGAATAACTCTCAAAATCTCTTCTTTTACGCTTGTCTCCAAAAGTTAAGCATAATGCTTAAACTACCTAAACCTTTTTTTCCGTTTTGTTGGTAATCCTGCATTTATAATCGAATGCAGTATTTTGTAATACTGTATACAATTTATAAAAATGTGGATTCTGCCAAGCTCCACATTTGTTTCTCCCTTTTTTTTCAGGAAAACATCACATGAGGAGAGCTGTCTCAGTAAACGGAATTGTGTGACCCCGACAACCATTTTGACCATGATTTCTTTATATTCCAATTAATGACTGCAAACAGATGTTGTTCTGGGTTGACCAGCTTCATCCCATTTCAGTGCCCAAACAAGTTTAAAAAAATTGAATTGTAATTGAATTCATCCATTAGATTTATAGCTGCTTGGCACATGTTTCTATCCCCCCAGATGGTCAACCATAGCCCAAAGACTCTCACCAAAGCCCAGACCGGCGCCAATAAACGCATCTTTGTTGTAGAAGATTCTTTCTCATGTGGCGGGCGTTGTTAAAATCAGTAGAATGTTCTGTATTTTTACTTTTAGAGAGACCGAAATTGAGCTATTGAAATGTTCTTTGTGGTCAGTTGGGAAGGGTGCAGCAGCATCTAGTCATGGAAGGAACCCTCTTTCTTTTTTTTCTTCCTGACCACTGTATCAACACCCTCCATAGATAGCCCTCCAAAGAAGATAACCCCCTCCCCCCTTCTTTTTAGGGCAGGGATTCTTAACCTATGGGTTGCACCCCAATTTGGTTCGCCAGAGGCTCCCAATATGGCCATTGTTCAAATCCATTAACAACCAAGGACTCTCAGCCATCGGGTCCCGACTGAAACATAATTCACAGGGGCGTCTGAGAAGGGTCGTATGAATCCCTAAGCCAGAGACTCGAGCTATGGGTCACAACCCAGACACCATTGGCAGGGGTTTCTGAGGTGGGTCAAAAATCCACTAACAGATAGGGGATCTAGAGCTATGGATCGCTACCAGGACTTGCTTGCCAGGGGGCTTGCAAGATGTGCCATACAAATCCACTAACAGTCAGAGTCTTTTGAGATTATAGATGACGACCCAAATGCAATTCGCAGGGGCTTTTGTGACGAGTTGTAGAAAAATCCATGTACAGTCCTGCACTTATTGTCAGAGGCGTCAGAAGTATTTCCAATCCGTGGGTGCTCACATAGGTGTACACGGGGGGGGGGTCATATTTTTAAAAATATATATATTGAATTTTTTTTATTTCTGTTATATTTCTATAGAAATACTGTATCACAGTGGTTCTCAACCAGTGCTCTGCGGAACCCTTGGGGGCTAGGGCTCCATGTGCACGGCTCTGTGGTTGCTCCAGGGCAATAAAATAAATCTGCGAATCTGATAAATAAATAAATAAAAGGAGGCTTGTGTGCGAGGCTCACAAATAAATACTAAATAATATATTAAAAAGAGCTCTGTGAGACAAAAGGTTGAAAACCACGGCTGCCTTGTCGTACGCAAAGGGGGACCCCCCCCCCCCAAGCCAATATTATAGTTTCATTTTGCAGCCCTCCTTGAGAAGCCTTACTCGAACTCCTCGAAGAAACTTAAACCCTCCCGAGAAGAAAAAAAATTGAAAACCCCTCCCTCCAGAAAATTTTGTGTACGCCTGTGCACGGCTGTATATTATGGGCAGGGTGGGGTGAGCCAAGAGACAAAGTTTTCATCTATGCAAAATATTCGTTCATTGTCCGAAAATTTGCAAATGTGTTTCCAGCTAGATGAAATGTGTAATTGATCATTTTTGTTGCACCAAGTTCATTTTCTGCACACGAGGGATAATTAGACTGGGACCTACAATTCATTGCCCATTCCGGACGGTAGATTTTTTTTATATTCCCCGAGAAGCTGGTGCGCTAGCCCCTCGGTGTGGAACTCCCTGTGGTAGCAAATGTTTTTTGTGGTCATGTCGCCGTTTCTGTTGTTCCCCAGGGTCAGGAAAGTTTCTGACAAGAACGTATCGGGTATTGAACATGCGATACCTCGAAACATGCTTTGGTATTTTTTAGGTAAGTATCTTATCAACCTCGGCTACCGCACCTAATGTATCAAAATGTATCAAAAATTAGTTTTCACAAAGAATCATCAATCCAATGTAGTTCGAGTTTCACAGTCGAAATATTTTTTTCCTTAAAATGTGAAAAAGGTCTGGGAGACTTGCCTCGGGTAGGACATTTTTCTTTCTGGTTTTTTGTTTAGCTATAATGAGCGTTGGCATTCGTCTGTCTGTGACATTTTTGAGTGGGGTGGTTCAAAATGCTTGGAAGACAACGTCAGGTTTCGTTTGGGGTATGCTGGCAAGTTCCTATAAATAAAAGACAGCCATGCACAGATGATAGTGGGACGGGAAGAAGCAGTGTGAAAATAGCTAATCATCTGTTTGACCATGAAAGAACATAAAAAATTTCCCATTGGGATTAGGAATTTTGTCTATCTTCTTTCAGGAACAAAAAAATGGAAATTTAACGAGAATTGAAGAATGATGAGATTTCTATTGGTTTAAGAATGGGGAGGATTTTTCCTTCTGCATTCCATGGACCCTTTGTGGTGGTCGCATATACCCCTTTATAGAATACTACTGAGTATATATGTATATAATATATAAAATAATAAGTGAATTGCTTCCTCCTCCAAATTCACTGAACCCCTCCCCCCTTCCTGAAAATCATTCCAAAGAACCAATGGCGTTGCGGGGGGGGGGGAACTTGGGGGTATGGTCCCCCGAAATGTGAGAAAATGACCGGAAAAAGGGAAAAAGATGGCCAAATCGATTGTTCCATCACTTTGCCCCCCCCCCCCCCCGAAATGAAAGTGGTCCCCCCAAACGAAATTTCTAACTACGGCCCTACAAAGGACGTTCACAAACTCATGTGGTCATGCGCGAGGCTACTTTTAGAGTGAGTATCTAAAAATTGTTGCCTTACTATGGGAAGGAGATGGGGCTAACCGGGCTCCAGCCCTGGGAGAGCTCCTATGCATTTTTATCTTTTTCACACTGTAAATTTGTTTTAGAGCTGCTCGTGTAAAAACCCTTAGACTCATCAAAAATCTCAAATCTCAAATCCTTTTATCTTGGATTTGGCACTCCTCCTAGAGCGGGCAGAAATCATTTTCCCATTTTTTCGCCCTTTTACCCCGAACTTAACGCCCCTCCTAGACAGGGCGAAAAAAGTTTTCCTAATTTTTTTTTACGTTTCCACTTCGGATATAACGACCCTGCTAAAGCGAGCAGAAATAATTTTCTGTAATTTCTTTCACCCTTTTACGCCGGATTTGGCACTCCTACTAGAGGGGGGCCAGAAATCATTTCCCCTAACTTTTTTCCACCCTATCTACCTCAGACTTGACGCCCCTTCTACAGCGGGCACAAATATTTTTTCCAAATTTTTTTTGCCCTTTCATTTAAGATTTGACGCCCTTGTAGAGAACACCTAGTGCCACCGAGCTGCTCCTGGTTAAACTAATAGGAAAGTCTGGCGAGTTGAGAGACTGGCCAGTGATCGGGGGCGCTAAAGTGCATGGGTTTTCTCATGTGAGCACATTTTTGTTTCTCCTTGTGTGACAGGTAGGAACGCGACTCAAGTGCAGGATCCCTATTTAAAATGGTCAGCTAATCATAGGTTTTAATTCATTCATTTTTTAAATATTTTTTTTTTAGAAATACTGTACTGTATTGAGATTCGATTCTGCATTTTTAATAAAAGTAATACAAGTCTGGAAAAAAGAGGCATGAAAGGCTTTCTGGCTCAAAATATTTCCCACATCAGAAGACACCTTCAATTCCTGTAATACTGGACACAACACAGAAAAAAACTTTTGCTTTCATTAGTAGAAAAATTGGGTGACCGCGAGGGCAATTCCTCTATCATTTTTATTTTTTACTGCACAACAACAGAGAAAGAAATTGCTTCTCCTCCCCCCAAAATCTCCTGCAGGGGTAAACGAAAAGAGCTCAAGAGAGAGAGAGTGTGTATTTTTATCTGACCAAAATCGCTATGTACTATACGTATATAGGTGCACTGCCCATCGATTATTTTCTTTTCAAAAAATAACCATAATATTATATACACTCAGACCTTTTGTTTGTTTTTTTTTTGGAAAAAAAATTCTCATCTTGTTCATTTTTCATGTATATTTTAGTTTTTTTTATAAATACGTATCTTAAAGATAATTTTTCTAGTAATGTATATTTAACGCTTTTCGGCACCCCTTCTCATTTGGCGCCCGGTGCAATTGCACCGGTCGCACTGCCTTAAGACCGCCCCTGCTAGTCCACATGGTCTATCAGGAATATTATCGCATATTATGCCTGATGGAAGTGAACGTCCAATTGCATTCACTTCAAGATCACTAACAGCTGCCAAGAAAAATTACAGCCAGCTCGATTGAGAAGCTACAGCTGTATATTGGGCATGCAGAAAGTTCTATGATTACATCTTCGGTCGAAAATTCACATTGGTAGTGGACAATAAACCAATGATGACTCTCTTGCATCCAGAGAAAAAACTTTCAGCATTGTCAGCCACAAGAATATTGCAGTATGCACATTTCCTTTCCAACTTTGACTATGACATCAAAAATCATCTGAACATGCAAACGTAGCCTATTTGTCGAAAAGTCCCTTACCACTGACAGATGTACAAGTCAACACTGTTGATGATGAATATATCCTGCAAGCATGAGTGATCAGACACATATCCATAGACACAATTACTTCTGAAGAAATTCGTAAAGAAACAGAATTGGATGATGATCTTCGTGAACTAAAGAAAAATGTGATGGAAGGAACTTTATATGACCCAGAAATAACACTACAGGAAGGAATTATATTTCATGGACAGCGTGTAATGATACCTAAGACACTTCAACTAACCATCCTTCAAGAACTACACTCAACTCATTGTGGAATTGTGAAGATGAAAGCACTTGCTCGAAATTACTGCTATTGGAAGAATATTGACTCTGACATAGAAAGTCTAGTGAAAAATTGCAGGAACTGTTGTGACATCAAGAAAACCCCAGAAAGCTCCAGTGCACAATTGGGAAAGTCCAACAAGAAATTGGCAACGTGTTCACATGGACTATGCAGGACTTTTCATAGGAAATTTTTTCTTACTTGTCATAGATGCAAAGTCTAAATGGCCAGAAATCTACTACATGAAGAAAGCTCCAGATTCTGCTATTAAAATTCATTTCCTGCGAGAAATATTCAGTCAACATGGACTGCCAGATATTCTCATCAGTGACAATGCTTCAATTTTCAAATCACAAGAATTCATGGACTTCTGCAAACGAAATGGTATTCGACAACAAATGATAGCTCCTGGTCATCCCTCAACAAATGGACAAGCAGAACATTATTGCCAAACCCTGAAGCGAAAACTAAAATGCATGGAATTCGAACAAGGAACACTTAACGAAAAATTATGTAAACTACTGTTTCGGTACAGAGCTATACCTCTTTCATGTGGAAAGACACCAGCAAAATTACTGTTGGGAGAGAATCTCACAAAAAAAAAAAAGAACAAAGCTCTAGATCTTCTCAAACCTACAACTCCAGTCATACAAAAACAATGCAACACAGCCAGTCTTCGACAAATTTTTCAAAGAAGGAGAAAGTCAAGGAATTATACTCATTTAAGCATATGGAAGTATGGAATTGTTGTTCAACGATTGGGTCATGTTCATTACCTAGTTGAACTCAATGACGGATACATTATCAAGAGACATTTTGAACAGCTTCGATGGTGTGAAGTCAATCAACACTCTTCTCCAACTTCTATTTGACTATCTCCTATTCCTATGAGACACTTCCCTCGGAAGAAATCTGTCACTTTTAGTGATCATGTAAGTCAATGAGAGATTCCTGCAATTTGCCAACTCAAGATTTCGTCTATGGTAAATGCTTCTACTGAGACAGAGCAAACTTCAGGTGCAACTCCTCGATCAACAAGAAATATTTTTCCTCCAGTTCAGACTACTCAACTGAGACGCTCAACACTCTCCAGAAAACCAGTTCAAAGATAGAACTTGTGACTGTTCATTACCAAATGTTGATACTTGTGTATAACTTTTGATTGTGTATCATTAATCATCTCTTAATTTAGTATGGGAGAATTGTTATGTATCTGGCAACACCAGAAAACAAGCAGTATTATGTTGTACAAAGGTGGCAACACTTCAAGGAAATAACAACATGCCGGGAATGGGTTGTAAATATTGTTCCGTAATAAAATAGTAAAGAGTTATCATTCAGTTCACATGATTCACTAACAGAAACGGCTCATAAAATACAATAAAGATATTAATATCAATATTTTATCTGTTGAACCTCTGGTTGTTAATTACCTTAATAACCTCTATGAAAGGGGATTATGTGCCCTTCATGATCACCCGGCCAGAGAGTGACAGCTAACACCTCAACTAGTATAGATCATTTGTTTTTACGTTCCTCATAAAGTTGTGTACATGTTTTCCCAGGTATTTTTGAATGTCAGATAACAGATCACTGCTGTTGTTTGTAGATTTGATTTTATTAACAAAACTAGTTTGCCTGTTGTTCAAAATAATAACAATATTTATTCATTCAATTTTAAAGCTGTGTGTCATTTTCTCTCTAATTATAATTTCAATTGTAGCTCTTCAGATTTAGTGACTCAATATCATAATATGAGTTATGCTATAAACTCAGTCAAACAAAATTTCCCATGTAATAAAAGCAAACATCTGCAATACAAAAACCTTGGGTCTAAAGGATAAGATATAAAAAGATACTTTCTGATCCAATGCTCTGAGCTTTGGACCCACATTTCCGTAGTTGCATCCCTAGTCAACCTTTCAATTAAGATCTTCAACTTTACAATCAAATGCACTTGATATTTTAAGATTTTCTACGGGATGGTTGATGCTGGGAAAAAAATTGTACATTTAAAAAAAGGAAAAATTTGATCTTTTTTTTTCTGATGCCCCTTTCCTCCTGATGCCCTAAGAACGTGCTTATTTTGCTTAATGGTTAATCTGGCCCTGTTGCAAATGAAATTTAAAAAAAATCAATATTCCAAATTTTCAACACAACACTAGGTCTATGCACTGAAATATATTATTTTAGTTTTTTTTTCCAAGTCAAATTTTTTGCAATTTTGATAGTATTTTTCTTTTTAAGGTAGTCTAAAAACTTTATTTTTCAAAAACACCCATCAGTGTCAGTATGGAGAAGTTTTGATGTATAACATTATTTTTCATAATTCACTTCATTTCTGTTATTAGAAAATGGAACTTTCAACATAAAAACTCTTGGGAAAAAGAAAGTGCTAAATTGAATTATGACTTCTGGTACCAGCTATGGGGCATGATGTTATAGTTAGTACGGAATGGGCAGCCCCAAACATTTTTCACTGTGGATTTTCTATGAAAGACTTTGAAACATAGCAGAAGGGCTTCACAAGTTCAAATCAGCAATAGATTATTTTCATGACATAGATCCCTCTATGGTATATTCTTCACATGTAGAAAAATTGGTAGAGGAAACCTTGTCAACATACTCCCACATACTTGATAATATGAAGAAAAAACGGCAAACAGAAATCACAATGTTCTTTCAGAAAACATCACCAACAATCACTGCACGCACGCACGCACGCACACACACACCCACCCCCTTCTTTTACATTCAATTCTATATCTGCGTTGCCTTGTTCTCACGATGTTCAATAAACGAGATATACAGCAAAAAAAACCTATGGGGTTTCATTTATTCACAGATTTTCCAAATTTGCGGTCACCCCTGGAATGTAACCCAGCAAACACGGGAGGCCAACTGTATATATCCAAGACTACCTACCCATCATAGGCGTAAACTTGTATCCGGCCCATGGACCCGAGCGTCCCCCCCCCCAATATTTTTGAAGACCCGGCTTGGCCCCCCCCAAAAATTCGTGTGAATGGTTTCCTCATTTTGCTATGATGAAAAACAAGTTGTCTTAATTATGAATTAGATAATGTAAACAATCGGCTCAAAATTTTAGTTCTTTTAAATACTCTCAATGGTCTTTGGCTTTCTTGTTCTACGCCAATAATTCTCTCTCATTTCTTCCCTGCCACTCAGTCCCCCCAGTTCCACCCTCCTTCGGTGACAATCCTTATTGCCAGAAGGCACGACTGAGAAAGTTTCTTTTAGTGGGGAGGGGTTTTTTCATGTTTGCCTGGCCAAACTCAAGAGTCTCTTCTTTTGTTCACTGTGACCAAGAGAAAGGGGGTCGAATGGAATCAACAGGACCACTAAAATCCAAAGATGTGTAGTGGAAAAGGTGCCGACACAAAGAAAACATGGGGGGGGGGGTGCTTAAAGATGCTGGTCGTCCCGTAAATACGGAACTCGAGCGAGTACCCAGGAGAAAGAAGGCACATTGCATTGTTTTTTCGGAAATTATTGGGGGGGGGCTCAAATGTCGTCAGCCCGTAGGTTTCGGCACCTATGTGTGGTGGTGGTGAGAATCGGAAAGTCAATCATATTGAGAAATCAATGTAAGAAAAATTACACTCTGTACAGGATAGTCACCGGAACCTAGGGGCTGAGGCCATTTAAGCCCACCGCAAGAAATTTTGTAAGGGGCTGAGCCCCCCCCCCCCCAAATAACTTTTGAAAAAGCAATGCACCCTCCCTCTCCTTCGTACACACTTGAATCCTGTATATATACACGGGAAAACCAACAACTTTCAGCCCCCCACGCCCCAATGTTTTCTTGAAAGATATTGGGGGAAAAACAGCACATTTTCTAAATATCCACTCACAACAGAGAACCGAACGGCCGATGCCAAAACATTTTTTGAGCCTCGTTGCAACAAACTTTCACTGGAGGGGGGGGGGGGTAGAACACAGAATCAAATAAACAAGTTAATTATAATATTGATTTTTAAAAAATGAAATAAAAAATAAACAATTTTCAAAGGTTCAAGAGCCCCTCAGCCAGAACCTCGGCTCCTGAAGAACTTCAGAAGATCATAGTGATTTTATAGTTGATTTTTTATTGTATATAATGATCCACTCGTTGAAGAGTGTTGATTATTGTGAAAAAAAAGAATTTTTCTTCGGCCACAACCTGTCCTCCGGGTATGCTTCGATGTCTCTCTGAGATGTGAAGCGAGCTATGATCGGTCTTCAAAGGTGGCCCTAGGCAGGGCCGGAACTGGGGTGGGGGGGGGGCAACTGCACAGGGCAACAAAATTTAGGGGCGGCAATTTTTGGTGGGAACAAAGAACACCGTTATAAAATTATTGAATTTTTAAAGTTGTAGGGCGGCAAAATAATGTTTGCCCCTGGCTACAAAGATCCTAGTTAAGCCCCCCCCCCCCCCATTTTCAAATTTTCTTCCCGTCTGGTTCGGTGTTTGGAGAAACGAAACTAAGACAAATTCAATAGAAAACTGCCACTCAATTATTGTAAATAAGCCCTACTATACATTATCAGTGTGCGGGGGGGGGGTAAAGAATCCAATAAACAAGTTAATTATAATATTGATTTTAAAAAAAATGAACAAAAACTGGCTATAAGTTGGTTACAAGACTCATTCATAAGAAAAATATCGCTCACAAATTAAAAATAATTTCTTCAATTGAAAAAGTATAAATTACCTAAGGACCTTCAATTACCTAAGAAAGCAGGTTGGCCAACCCTTCATAAACAGTGAAATGCATGCACACAGGGCCGCAACCAGGCGGGTCTGGTGCCCTGGACTAGAGGGGGCGCAAATTTCACTCTTTAATCTCTCCTTCAACATTATAAGGGGGGCGCCAAAATGCATGCTTACCCCGGCTGACCAAGCATCTAGTTGCGGCCCTTCATGCACAATATGGGTATATAAGTGACACAAAATGTATTTGTCTATTTAGAATTCAACAAATCATAAATAGCCAGTCCTCAGTATAACATCACTCGGGCAAGCAGTGACAACTTGATAATGAGTTGTCCCAATCCACTAATTATACTGGTAGGCACTAAAAAAAAGGGACGATAATAGGCATCCCCCCATCCTGCAGCAGGGTCTCAGGCTGGGTTCTTTGGTGGGCCATAGCTCACGGGCTACTCTATAGTGAATTTTTTGTGTGAAAAAAAAGAAAGGAATCGTCCGTCCCCCCGGGTGGTGAGGGCATGTTTATAGTGCAATGTATGCTTGATGACGTTAATAGTGTTAACGTTACAACGAAGTCTTTATTGTACTTTTTCAAGCCTCTCTCGCTGTCATCCTTATATAAGATTTTAAATTGAAAATTAATTTTAAAAAATTATGTATTGATAGATTATCTTTCCATGTTTAGCGTGACCTTTTTATTCGATGAACACAGGGTCATAGCGTGCCTTCTCGGGGTCCCATGGCAATGCCTCGGTTACCCCAGCCCAGTCACGGCCTGTATGAACATATAGTAGTTTATTCCAGACAAGCAGCTTTCCCGGGTAGATAGAACAAGGCAAAGCGCTTGGACAAAGGGTAGCGCGCAGAGTGATCAAAGAAATTCCTTTGGGTCACAACAGGCAGGATTAACTGTTTGAGGAAAACAAAGCACATGCTTAGGGTATCAGAAAAGGGCCATCACAAAAAATATCGAATTTTTTTTTTCTTTCCTGGGGATTGTTTACTGTCTTTGTAGATCGACTGGTGATAGAAGAAAATGTCATAAATTAATCCTCTTGAACGCTCTGTACTATGGCTGTGGCAGATACCTATTATGAGTTAAAAAAAAGAAAGAAGAAAACTGTTCAACAGCATCGCCAAACCCCCTGAAATGGTGGGTGGTGGGAACTGCTCGAAGGATCTATATGTCACTTCCTGTACCCCTCTGGAGAGGTAATTTAGTGGCATCCTTTCAGTGGCGCTTTGACCATTGAAGTAGCATGACGTCTCTACAACTGCCCTGGAGCGAGGCGGAGTATACATACATACACAGGCGAATTCCAAAAAAAAGGTTGGTCAAAGCAAAATTTGTGTGAAGAACACAAATAAAATGCTACTAGGCACTAAAAAAAAGAAATGGGTGACAAAAAAAGGAAAGCACATAGGAATGGGCAGCCAGATGTATTGGAAATGCTTCCCTGAGAAGGGGGGCATGAGAACTTTCTTGAAATTTTCAGTCATAGATACAGCTATCCAAGGCCGTAGCGATGGGGGGGGGGGTCCCCCGAAAATGGGAGAAAATGTCTGAAAAAAGGGGAAAAGATGGCCAAAAAAACTATTGTTTTACCACTTTGTTCCCCCCCCCCCCAAATGAAATATCTGGCTACGGGCCTGCCCCCATCTATGCTTAAGTCCTAAGGTCGATCGTTGTATCCTTAATCAAGGCTCAATTTGTAGCTGATCAGTATTTCTTGATAAGTACTTGCTCATTAACAGTTTCTCTAATTTTGGGGGCATTTCGTGAATACATTAAAGGCTTATACAGATATTCTTGAGGCCAAAAGCTTTTACGACAAACATTGTTTGGAACAAGAATTGCTATCGAAATCCAAAGTACAGTAGGACCTTGATTATCCGAGGGTGGATTATCCGGAGTTCAAAAATTACAAAACTGCGGAAGGTGTGAAAGAGAGCCGAGCATGAAATTGTAGCTCGGACAACTCAAGGAGTTGGGGTAATATTATTCTGTGATGGTGATTAGAAGAATGGGAACAGAGTATTATTATTGGAGTTATTATTACGAATATATTATTATGATCACTCATAGTGTTTCCCAAAGTGGGCAATATCGCCCCTTGGGGGCAATGGAAAGGTCCAGGGGGCGATGAGAGAAAAAGTTTGAGAAACTGGAGAAACACCTTTTTCATGTTGAAAGGCCCACTGCAGTGAAATAGGCAATTTTTGTCATCCTGTGATTCTCCAATCTAGCAATCACATGCAGAGAATGTTTGGTGCCAATACCGATTTTTTTTAGTCACCATGACGGCCTGGAGCCGGGGATTTGTCAAGCTCTGGCATATAGGAACAGGGTTCGTATCCTCCTTGAAAATCCTTGGGAAAAACTTCATTTTCAAGTCTTTAAAAGTCCTAAAAAATCATTGCAGTCCTTGAAAAACATTATAACCATTTTCAAGTGATTTTAAGTGTGTGAATTTTTTTTACGTGAATTTCTTCCATCAATTTTTGTCTTACCCCCCTCTCCATCTAAACTACGTTGTGCTGAGATGAAAACGAGCGGAACAACAACAATGAGTTACGGCAGTGTTTCTCAAAGTGTGCGTCGTGGCTCCTAGGGGCGTAGCTGTTTTGTCAGGGGCAAGGCTGTAACTAGGATTTTTGCCAACCCCACCGTTTTCAATTCGATAATGTTTAAATGCTCTTCTTCGTTTACACCTGGCAGTTGCCCCCCTAGTTCCGGCCATGGTCAAGGAGCTGGAGATATCGATTTGTATGCTTATTTATTTTTTGAAGTGGTTCTTTTATAAGTAAAAATATCTACCAAATTATTCTGGGGAGCCGCTGATGAACCATGAATTGAGCAAAACTGGGCAGCTGGTAACATAATGCTGAAAACCACTGAGTTATGGGGCAATGTTCAAACTAGAATATATGATCACGCATACCTGAGGTATTTCTCAACTTTGGTGTTGCCTAAAATTTTACAGAAAAACACTGCACTTAAGATTTTGCTGCGAAATTATTTCAAACTGTTAAATTTATGAATGACAGTTACATACAGGGCCGCAACTAAATGCTTGATCGACCGGGGCAAGCAGACATTTTGATGCCCCTTTGTAATGTTGAAGGAGAGGTTAAAGGGGGAAATTGGTGCAGCCTCTAGTCCAGCGCCACCAGACCCACTTGCTTCCCACTAGTTGCGGCCCTGCTAAAATTTTCTAAA
Source organism: Pholcus phalangioides (assembly GCF_987345545.1). Classification (NCBI taxonomy): domain Eukaryota; kingdom Metazoa; phylum Arthropoda; class Arachnida; order Araneae; family Pholcidae; genus Pholcus; species Pholcus phalangioides. Next base: position 7,276,751 of record NW_028301625.1, on the reverse strand, counting down.
TTTTTCTTAAAACTCTTCCAGATTGTTCTGCAGTACCACTTATTGTTCTGTGCGTAGGTCGCAGATTTCAGCATTATCTGCTTTAGGGATTGTAAGATACATTAGCATTGTAAATAATCAGGGCCGCAACTGTGGGGAGCAAGCGGGTCTCGTGCCCCGGTGCTGGACCAGAGGGGGCGCAAATTTCATTCTCAAACCTCACCCTCAACATTACAAGAGGGCGCCAAAATGCGCACTTACCCCGGGTGACCAAGCATCTAGTTACGGCCCTGTAAATGATAGTCGAAATTTTATTTTATTGTAGTAACACACACTAGGGAAACAACGTAACTGCACCCAAAATGAGAAGTGACCAACAGCTAGACGCGTTTCGAAACTGTATAAAGTTCCTTCTCCAGTAGCGAAGAAAAATTAAAAGATAAATATTTAGGATAAACATCATTTCGACCCTGTCTAGAACAGTGAGTAACTCCCGCTATATAAGAAGTATTTATCTTTTAATTTTTCTTTGCTACTGAAAGAAGGAACTTCATACAGTTCCGAAACGCATCTAGCTGTTGTTTGCTTTTCATTTTGGGTGTAGTTACGTTGTTTCCCAGTATAGTCTCACCCAAAACGTGTTTCATTTCTATGTATGGTAATATTTTCGAAAGAATTCATAGTTATTGTTAGTAACATCAGAATATACAGGGTGTCCTGTAAGTGCTAATACCGCCTTTATCTCATCAACCATCCATTGTAGAGGAACAATTCTAATTCGAAAAATGCTCGAAAGGTGTTCAAAAATTACCCTGCACCAGTTTTGAGAGTTAAAACACAGTGTGTCACAAAATAAATAAATAAATAAAATTTTTAATACTATTCCCCTGTCCTCTAACTTCCAATTAGAAAGCTGTTGCCCTGTCTCAGCTGATGCCAAAAAAATTCCATGTTTTCTAAGTGCAATATTCACAGATATTTGAATTCGAAAAACGGAGGAAACTGGAAAGAACAGCGTTAAATGCGGAAAAACCATTTTACCCGTATTTAACGTTGTTCTTTCTGAAAAAACTGATTTTTTTCAATGGAGCTGAGCTCAATGCTTTATTGACTTTTTACTTGGATATAGAAACCGAACAACAAAACACACGATTTTTTTGTTTAAGCTTTTAAATAACAAATTTTTTTAAATTTCAAATCTTTATCAGAACATGTTGAAAACTGATCAAAAACATCATAAGAGTGTTTGAGATTTAAGAAACAGTAATGTTATGGCAATCTTAGCTCTGTGTTTTGAGTAATTCTTTTCTTGATTTTAATTTTATGAAATACGATTTTAAATTACAAAGTTTTTAACTTTTGATTTTGATTTCCCTAGGGAAACTTTTACGGAAGAGGAGTGGGGGGAGGGTTCATGTTCAATTAAGTTTGTTATACTTTTTTTGCATTTATACGACGCTATTACCCGCGGTTTCAGCGGCGTAATTGAAACCTCGTTTATATGGCGCGTCATTTAAATGAGGTTATGTTATATGGGACCTGAGCCCCCCCCCCCCAACATTTTCAATAACTTTACGCCTATGCTACCCATGTGTTATCCATTCGGCAAACAAAAGTATGAAAGAAATATGTTAAAATGAAACATTTTATAGAAGTGCATTGATTAATTTTCCTGTTCATTTGTTGGTAAAATTATTATATTCTCTTAATCACTTTGGTTGATAGATAAAATATCTGATTACATATAAGAATGTGTTTTTTCATCCAATCACAATGCTGCGATAATGTTCATTGTCTGTAAATTGTTTTAATGATTAAAAGCTTCAAATGAGAAATTTAGTTATATTGTGCATACTCTGATTCATCAATATTAATTATTTATTTTTCATAGGAACATTTCTGTTATTAGAAAATGGAACTTTCAACATAAAAGGCTCTTGGGAAAAAGAAAGTGCTAAATTGAATTATGACTTCTGGTACCAGCCAAGGCATGATGTTATGGTTAGTACGGAATGGGCAGCCCCAAACGTTTTTCGCTGTGGATTTTCTATGAAAGATTTTGAAAATGGTATATTTATATATATATATATATATAATTTTTTGATCTTAAGTGTGAATTATCAAAAATAATATTATACATTAAAACTTCTCCATACTGACACTGATGGGAGACTACCTTAAAAAGAAAAATACTATCAAAATTGCAAAAAATTTGACTTGAAAAAAACTAAAATAATATATTTCAGTGCATAGACCTAGTGTTGTGTTGAAAATTTGGAATTTGATTTTTTTTAAATTTCATTTGCAAAAGGGCCAGATTGCGAATAAACAAATCCTACTCTGCTAGTAACATTATAGAAATTTTGCGCATCGTGATTGGTCGAAGCTAGTGATGAACCATTACGTCACTATTGACGTAATGAATACTTGGCGAAATTCAAATTTGGCGAAGTTGAGCGATGTTTTTTTTCTTTCTAATGTTTTATTTTCTCACGTGGTTTCAGGCGGTTTTTCAATTCCTAAAATTTCATTGTTTTATTTTATTAATTTTAAAAAGGCTTATATTATATTATTTAATATTAATTACATTTAGAGATACGTAAATTTCGCAATAAAAAAGTTTTAAAATCAGAAATTTCACATTTTAAAAAAACCGGCCATATTACTGGAAAGTGCCAAAGTTCTTGATTGAAATTTGACATTATAGTACAGTCGAATCCCGTTATAACGAACTTCAAGAAACCCAAGAAATTTCTTCGCAATAATGAAATTTCGTTATAAAAGAATTCCAGGTTTTTGCATTGTTCTTATGTGAAGTTGTCTGGGGGAATTAGAAAAGTGTTCGTCAAAATGAGATTTTCGCTGTAACAGTATTCGTTGAAACGGGATTCAACAGTAATATCTATACTTTCCCCCTAATTTAACGTCTCTTATTTTTTTTAAATGTTTTTTATATCTTTTTTCGAAATTTCAAAAAGTTGCATATACTGTCCAGTACGCTTATAACATAACCCGCATGTAGCATAAACCGTGGATATAACATAGGTAGTGTAATCCTTAGAATTTGGCCCCATTCATACCAAACCAGAATTCAACGTTTTCGTCGGTTCTTAGCCTTTACAGGCTGTCTTCCGACCTACAAATTGCCTGGGATTGACATATGAAGGAAAAGACAAGTTGTGCTTGCGTGTCAGTGGTGTAGTGAGTGTATGTGTAGAGAGAAATAGATTTTAATGTCAGTCCAAGTGGGTAATTTTACAGATCTTTGAATTCAGAGCACTCATCACGAGAAATATTTACTATATTCCAGTGATGGTAACCTTATCAAGCAAGATTTCCCTCGAAAATTCCGAAAATTGTCCTGCCATCTATCGGTGGAATTATGCAGTCAAGTATTTTACACTAGAAAAGCATTTGTTTTGCATTTATATATTTTTTTCAACGAAAATTCTTTTGTTTGATAAACTCTCAAAATTTCCCACAAATGCCAAGAAATTTCCCATGTGGACTAATTTTTCTCACGAATATGGGAAATTTCCCACAAGTTACCATCACCGCTATATTCTGAAGGAACATTTGTCATTAAGGGGGTGAAAAGAGTAGCTGGTGTTGTGTTACCCAAAAACCCCCACGGATTATGTGACATAATTGAGAGATGCTAATCAGAGATTTATGTTTACAGAGCATGAGTAATTGTTTTTTTTAAATATCATTCATTCATTCATTAAATAGTACAATAGTTATACACTTTTCATGGTTGCACTGTCTGTGAACCATCCCTCAGTAGTCAACCCTCTTATATGGGTTGTTACTAAATTGCAGACCTTGTAATTCTTTATGTATACATTCATAACTATACAAGAAAGACTCAAGAATAATGCCGTTAACATAATAATTATCAAAAACTAAGTGTAATTTCAAAAAAAAAAATTATAATAATTGCAAGAAACAACTTTGACCACACAATCCACAAATGTCCACAAAATAAAAACAAGTGTTGTCTTATAAGTTTGTGAAAGGGAATAAAATGAGAATATATGCAAATATATGAGTTTAAAATGAGTTAAACGATTACAATTCAAATAGATACCAGTTACCGTATTTCACCAGAGTACTGAGATGGTAAATATATAACACAAAGGTTGTTTTATTTTTTAAAGTACAAAGCTAGTTCATTGTCCAGGTGACATCTAACGTATCCATAGGTCTGAGATGCGTTGTGGGAACTCAATGGCTCATTCATATTCTATATATTTTTACCTCTGTTATAACATACCCTGCTTAAAAATACACTGTGGATATAATAAACCAAAAGAATGGTCTTAACCAAGAAAATATAATCCGGATACAGTCGAATCCCGTTTTAAGGAACACTTTTCTAATCCCCCAAATAAGTTTACATAGAACCAATGCTAGGTAACCTATGGGGTGATTATAAAAAAACTATCCCGACATATGGGCCCCTAACTATCATACCATTCACAGAAACTGAATGAAATTTTGGCATAAGGTATTTTGAGGTATGCGCTCAAGAATGATATGGAAAACAACAGTGTCACTCTAACAGTTACGGTTACAGTGAGAAAATTTCGAAAATATCAAATGGCAACACCAAGTTTTTTGTATTAGAATGCAATCTCCATACTGAAAAACACTAAATAGCGTTGGAATGGCACCTGTAGCACGAAAATCCCCGGAGCTAGGCAAGGAAAAAGTAAAAAGGACTTTGCCGTGCACCAGAGCATTAATGTTCGTTTCATTCGTCACACCGTTTCTTCGGCTGAGATCCCAGCCTGATTAGTCCTCCACAAGGTCATGTGGAAAATTTGTAAAACACAATAAAATGCTTTATTTTATGCTGCTTCTCTCTCCTTATTGGTTGTCCTCACTTTTAGCCTATCTACCGCCGGTGATTTTCATGCTACAGTTGCCGTTCGAACGCTATTTAGGGTTTTTCACAATGGAGGTCACATTCCAATACAAAAAACTTGGTGTTGCCATTTGATATTTTCGAAATTTTCTCACTGTAACCGTAACTGTTAGAGTGATACTGTTGTTTTCCATATCCTTCTTGAGCGCATACATCAAAATACTTTATGCCAAAATTTCATTCAGTTTCTGTGAATGGTATGATAGTTAGGGGCTCATATGTCGGGATAGTTTTTTTATAATCACCCTGTATAATTCCTTTAAAACGAAATTTCGTTTTAACGGAGTGATTCCTCCGGTCTCTTGGTGTTCGTTATAACGAGATTCGACTGTATGACATACTGCAAAAAAGCCCCTAGAAAAGTAGTCAAAAAACAGACACGTTTGTACATTTATTTAGGTGATATTTTGACCGTTTTCTCACAAAAAGACCTCAATTTTTTTAAAATAATTTACCACATTTTCAGAATACATAGAAAGATATATACTGATAGAAATGTAACAGAAATACATTGCTAGTTACAGTTCTGGTCGACAGATGGCAATAAATAATTTTTTAACTTTATTGCCATCTTTCGAGGAAAAATATAACTATTTTAGCAGTAAAATTTTTGATAATTAATAAAACCCTGTTTTTCTGTGTAAAACTGGTAGGTAAATCACCTAATGCTTTTCGAATTATCAAAATTTTTTTTGTTATTACTACTTTGTGGTCTTTTTATTGGTGACGGTGATGGCAGAACAATTGTTGCAAATCAAATCGATCACTTGAAAAGCTATGCTAATGCATAGCTGCTGTTGTTGTGACGTGTATATCAAATTCATAAACATCAGTGGAGGGTTGTTTTTTCTGAATTTTTAAATTGTACACTGCTGTCAACATCAAAGAGGAAAAACCGTTAAAGTAAATCTCAAAAAAATCATTAACATTTGCAAAAATGTCTATATATCATTTAATCTATATATCTCGTTTTCTAGCACATTTCCCAAACTTTTCAAGAAATCAATCAAAAACTCTATTCATACTATATTATATTTCAATTGCTGCATAAACTTATTTTGCCCACGACTATATCAATATAATGCATATATGCTATTGCTACGTAAGCTAATTTCAACTCCTCGCTTATAACATACACTTCTCGAATCACCTAGGGGCTATGTTATAACCGAATTTGACTGTATTTACATCTAAGCACAATGTGAGAGGGGAAAGAAGTGATGCTTGTGGTTACCCCTTTTAAGCACGCACACACATACTGAGCAAAATTACAAGTTTCCACTTCAAAAACTGCAAATTGCCAAGATTTCATGAAAAAGTTGTAAAAAATAAAATTTTAGCATTTATTCGTCAAAATTGGCAAAGTTCGCATTTATCGCGGTCTCTTCGTAAATACAAAATTTACGTATCCCTAATTATGTTATATTATTATTTTCATAACTAATTTTTGTAGCGTCAACTAAAAACAGCTTAGCGAGTTATTTGGTGAAATTCGATTTCGCCAAAAGCTCCGCCCCTCGTGAAGTCTTGGTATCTTTCTTGCTCGTATAACGAATCACTTCGTGCTAATGCTTCCTGTGTTACTAAGAGAGTAGGGATTGTAATTACGCGGCCGTATTAACCATTAAGCAAAATAAGCATGTTCTTAGGGCATCAGAAAAAAAAATCAAATTTTTCCTTTTTTTTTTAAATGTGAATTTTTTTTTCCCAGCATCAACCATCCCGTAGAAAATCTTAAAATATTAAGTGCATTTGATTGCAGAGTTGTGGGTCCGAAGCTCAGAACATTGGATCAGAAAGTATCTTTTTCCATTAAAAATTACAGGGTGGGAGTGCCCAAATGGATACAGACCCCCAAGCGAGTAAATTTTAATTTTTTTAGTTTTGGCTCTGAGTGTGGCACAAACATGGCCCCCACAAGGGGTGGGCTGACAAGGCTCCAGCCCTGGGGCCCGGGAGGATTTTAATAATTTTTTTGTTTTTTCACGCTATAAATTCATCATAAAGGGGGCCCCGTGAAAGTCTGGTCGGGGGGCCCGTAAAAGATCCCAGCCTAGGGACCCTGCTTCAGGATGTGGGGGCCATGGGCACAAAAGCTGAGAAACTAATTTTTGAACAAGAACTCGCGTTAATTGCTAAGTTTTTTGATCGAGATTTCACTCAATATCCATAAAGTAAACCCAGAGCCATCTCGAAAGCATCACGAGCCCTTCTGTGCAAAATAATTTTATTGTCCCCCTAACTAGCTGTAAATAACGATCTACCAATTTACATACTCAGGGTTCATACAGTGCTTAAAAACTCCTTTAAAAGTCATTAATTTTCATTTCCTTTCAAGGACCTTAAAAACTCCTTAATATCCTTCCAGCTGTTTCTAAAAAAGTCGACTTTTCCCCCCACCCTGAAATATTTCCTGCTATGGTTGATGATGAGTAGTGCTTGATGCTGAAAGAAAATCCCTGAAAAGAGGAAAGAAAAAGCGTGAGAGATCACGGCCCTGATTGGTCGGACTCCTCTCTCCTATAGTGTGTTTTCATATTTTTCTGCGTCAAATAGCGCGTTTTCATTAAAAAAATTTTTTTTTTTTGTACTTGGAAACTCCTCGAAATACTTACTTTTATACCTGCCTTGTATGTACCTTACAACCATGATTACATTATAAAAGTTTGATAAAATCCTTTTTATAAAACTTGAAAAATCCAACCAATAAAGCTCATATAGATTACATTTGTGAAAATGCAAACAATAATCTTTATTGAGATATAGATGGCTTTTTTCTCAGCCAGAGATATCAAGGAAACAGTTATTTTCCGGATCCCGGTATGCAAGAGGGCCTGGGTTCGAGTCCCGGCGGAGACGTGATGACTTTTCTTTCCGAGCTCACCTCAGCATAATATCCGGAAAATAACTGTTTCCTTAATAATCTTTATTGGTTGAATTTTTAATTTTTTTTTTCAAATTTTACAAAAGCTCTTTTAAAAAACTTTTATAGTGTAATCCTGGCAATTAGAGAGGAGAAATAAAGAAATACTTATATTTTTTATCCTCTATGGTATGTACAATGACGTGCTCAGCACATTAAATTCCCAGACTTTTGGAGAAGGGCACAAATAAGTTTTGGTTTTGCATGCCACGAAACGATTCTTTCCCAGAGAGCGTGTTTTATTCCTTCATACTTCAGCACCACCCCTTCCTCCCATCTTCTATAGTCACACTTAGAGTAATTTCACTCCTCTTTAAAATTTTAAGGGGAGGCATTTAAAATTTTTTTTTTATTAATATTATTAAATTTTTTATTTTTTAAGCGGTATTTTATTTTATAAAAAAAAAACCAAAACAAATTATGCAAAATTTCAAAGAGTATTTTCAGTCCTCTACAAAATTTGGAGGATTGAAATTGAATTTAGATGCGTATCGGATTTCCCTGGCAAGTTCCCGCTCTCGATTTTGTCCCCGAAAATCGGATTGTGGTAACTGCAACTCCTTATTCAAATTATCGGCCCCTCATCCGGCTTTTCATCATGAAACCTTGATTGTGCAGCTAAAGGTGGTTTACTCTAGTCCAGTGTTTCTCAACAACCCACCGTGGTTTCCGTTTTCAAAAAAGGATAAGGAAAAAAGAAGTCGCCACACTCTGTGTGTGTGTGTGTGTGTGTGCAAGCAGCAGAAATTACTATGGTTGATCGTCATTGCGTCAAATCCCGATGTTTCATGGAAAAAAAATTCATTTCATGAATAAAAGAGCTAGTCCGCTGAATTATGAGTGTAATTTGTAAATTTTGCTAAATCGTCAAACATCGTGTTGAATGTCCTGAAATTCACTCCCATTTTGTAACAATTTTTTTCTGAGTATAACTGAAAAAGAAGAAGGAAAATTGAAAACTTAATTTTAAAGAATTTGTGTAAGTGTTGACAGGGCCGGTCTTAGGCCTAGTGGCGCCTGATGCAAAAACAGTAGTTAGCGCCCCCCTCCCCCAGGCAGGAATCCAGAGTGATGTGTCAGAGGAGGCATTATTTTGGTAGTCATTACTGTCCCGTAAAATACGGGACAGATTCCTTCTACCATATTATCAAACTCTTGGTGTGGTGATCATCCCCATCCCCCCCCCACCTCATGGTTGGATATTAAGGGAAGAAGAAATCGGAAAAGCTTCTTCTAGAATGGGATTACTGCTATTTAACTTGTAAACAAGCATAAAAACCCAACTTGTTTGACTTAATTAAGAGATTTAAAAACCTTAAAAAAGCAAAACGTCACACATTTAATGCAGGATACTCATCACAAAGGATCTATCTTTTTCATACATATTTTAATTGAATTTTATTTTAAAATTCGTGTAGTGCCCGCATCACGTACGGCCTAAGATGATAATAAAAGTGATTGAATTAATTAAAAAGTGATACTTCCGTATGTTTTCTCTTTCATATATTTATAAAACTCTTGAACTTCATTTGAAATTATCCCTTTCAGACGCAGTACTAAGAAACAGAAGGGGCAAGCAAATACCAGCTAAAGCACTGGGCCCTGCAACTTGGGCAGGCCCATAACTATTCTGAGGGAACTTGGACGGTGCCCCGAGCTGAATTGGGGGACGCTTGTAACTCTTCCTTTTTCTGAGCATAACCATTTCAAGGAGACTTCAAGTAAAGACTGCCTCAGAGAAAGCACGATACGACCCTGGGGAAGGGAAGGGCCGTCTTAAGAGCATGATGGGGGCCCCCGGGCCAAGTAGTTTTTCTGAGGCCCTACCTAGTAAATTCTAAAAAGTTTTAACTAGATCTCATTTCCGTGAGGCCCCTCTACTCTTGAGGCTTCCGTGCAGCTCCCGTTAAGACGGCACTGGGAAGGGGTTGTTTTTTCTCTGTCAATTTTTTTTTAACCTCAAGGACTTCAGCTTTAATTTCAATGATAATGCACAATTCTTGAAGTTTGAGCTGAACATTCCTGAGGTTAAAAAAAGAATATCTAAAGTGAAAAGGATCAACTCACATGTTTGTGCATACAGGGTCTAAAAGCATAATGTATAATCACCGGTAAAAGTGATAAATGTTGCGAAATTTATCAAACTTACCAAGACAATTGGTGATTATGCATTACCGATATGCTTTACCGATTCAACGCATTTACCGTTACATACATTGAATTCTATATTTCATCAGCTTCAAAAAACCTCATTTCAAATATGCAAAGATACATATCCGGAATTTCTCTTATACAAAATGGATTTGCCACTGCCCCCCCCCCCTCCATTGTTTTGGATATGTGAGGTACTCTATTTTATTTCCATATTTCCATGGAAGTCCCAATTAATCTACCTATTCTGCTGCGTATAGCCCGTAGATTGAATGTTTAAAAAAATTATGTTGAAATATAAAAACAAAACGTTGGAAATGAGTTTCTTAGTGTGGATCGAAGTTGCATAAGAAGAGTCTTGACTTTAACTATTAAACCACTGCGTCTTATCTACGGCTTTATTTTTTTCAGAGAGAGGTTTCATTAGTTATAGTTGCGTTAGAAATTTATTTAAAAAAACATATATTTTTTAAATATTTATAGATTGGGTAGATGCCAATACAAAAATTGATATTTTCTCTACAAAACCGTGTTAAACACCCCCCCCCCCCACCTCCTTGAGAGTGATTTTATATAGATAAATGAAATTTTCTCATGTGGGTTATATACCGCTGCGGACGCCTTTTTTTTCCTCAAACTAGCGAAGTTTGCATCTGGGGATTATAAGCAGCAAAATTCAATAGGCTTTGTTTAATTCTTATTCAAGATTAACGTCGAGGAAATGACTTACCTTCAAAAGGACTTTAAGATGATTAAAATTCTTACAAATCTTATAGAAAACGAATGCAACAAAAATTAAAATCGAAAATTTCACTAGAATCACCAGATTTTCATATCGATCGAATTTATATTGAGGTTTTCAGCCCTCCTTGAGAGTCCGTTGGAAAAAAAATCAAATTGAGAATTTTCAACATACGTTCTTCATTAGTTTCTTGAAAGGAAAAAGATGTCTTTTTTTAGAGTCCCGTTGTGGCCACACCTTACCTAGACAGAGATAATGTCTAGGAGCCTCATAGGAGGCTTTACCGTTGCTCACCGGGCATCTGGAACAAGACCCATGAAACTCTGAAAATATGTTCAGTTGTGTATGTGTACGGTTTGTATTTTTGTAAAATTTTCCACACACACATACGTGCACTCAGGGGTGGCTAGAGACGAAATCTCTACCCGAGTGGGATCTATTTTTGGGTTCCCGTAACTCCCCAATTAAAAAAAAAATTTTTGTTTCAATCGCTTCGTTTTGATGTGTTCAAAGGAACAGCGATATTTTATGTCATACCATATCATGTTGAATTTCTTTTGGCATTTTACCTTGGATTAGGTGCTCCTCCTAAAGCGGGCGGAAATCATTTTCCCATTTTTTCGCCCTTTTACGTCGAACTTAATGCCCCTCCTAGAGAGGGTACAAATAAGTTTTCCTAATTTTTTTTTCACTTTCACTTCGGATATAACGACCCTGCTAAAGCGAGCAGAAATAATTTTCTATAATTTCTTTCACCCTTTTACGCTGGATTTGGCGCTCCTACTAGGGGGGCAGAAATCATTTCCCCTAACTTTTGCGCCCTTTCTACCTCAGACTTGGCGCCCCTCCTATACAACGGGCACAAATAATTTTTCCAAATTTTGTTTTGCCCTTTCTTTTGGGATTTGACGCCCTTCTAGAGTACACCCAGTGCCACCGAGCTGCTCCTGGTTAAACTAATAGGAAAGTCTGACGAGTCGGGAGACTGGTCAGTGATCGGGGAAGCTTAAGTGCATGGGTTTTCTTGTATGAGAACACTTTTGTTTCTCCTCGTGTGACAGGTAGGAACGAGGCCCAAGTGCAGGGTCCCTATTTAAAATGGTCAACTAATCATAGATTTTAATTCATTCGTTTCATAGTTTCGAAATACTGTATTGTATTGGTGATTCGATTCTACGTCTTTAATAATCCACAAGTCGGGGAAAAAAGAGGCATGAAAGGTGGCTCAAAATCTTCCCTACATCAGAAGACACCTTCAATTCCTGTAATACTCCCCACAACACAGGAAAACACTTTTGCTCTCGTTAGTAGAAAAATTTGGTGGCAGAGGGCCATTCCCCCATTATTTTTATTTTTTACTGCACAACAAAAGAGAAAGAAATTACGTCTCCCCCCCCCAAAAAAATCTCCTGCAGGGGTAAACGAGAAAAGCTTGAGAGAGAGAGTGTATATTTTTATCTGACCAAAATCGCTGTGTACTGTACGTATCTAGGTGCACTGCCCATCGATTATTTTCTTTTTGAAAAATAACCGTCATATTATATCCACTCAAACCTTTTTGTTTTGTTTTTGAAAAAAAAAATTCTCATCTCAGTTGTTTTTCATGCATATTTTATTGTTATTTCTTTATAAATACGTATTCTAATAATGTATATTTATAACGTGTTTCGGTGCCCCTTCTCATTTGGCGCCTTGTGCAATTGCACCGGTCGCACTGCCCTTAGACCGGCCCCTGAGTGTTGATCCACTTTGAGCGAGAGGTGAATAAAGAGTTGCTGCAAATATAAATAATTTTGTAAGAAAAATCTTTGTCAGCTGTGGTTTTTTTTATTTTGAATAATTGAGGGGGAATGAATATCACTTAGAATTTTTATAATTTATGTGATGCTGTTATGAGTTATATTTTTGACTGAACTTGAAGGTTTTAAACACTTTGGTGACAACAGAAAAGTATGGATTACCTGTATGTGGATTGATTATTTTATGAATTTTTATGATGCTGGGTAACAAATCAAAAGTTGTCATTTTTGAACCACTTCTACGTCTATATTTTTGGGAAGAGGGAAAATTTGTTTGGCAAATTAAAAATAAATTTGTATATGTGCCCAGCCTTTTTTTTGTATAAAACTTGTAAGTTATGAAGTTTGCCGTGACTCCTTAAAAACTGCTTGAAAAGTCCTTAAAAACCCCTTAAAAAGTCCTTAATTTTAAGCTAATGGGGGTAATCAAGAATTTAAGCGACAGGGAGATGCTCCAGAAGAACTTGAATATGATTGTAGCATGGGCTAATAAATGGAGCATGACCTTCAGTGCGGATAAATTAACCCATGTAATGAACAACATAATAAAACAACCCATGTAATGAACAACATAATAAAACAACCCATGTAATGAACAACATAATAAAACAACCCATGTAATGAACAACATAATAAAACAACCCATGTAATGAACAACATAATAAAACAGCCCATGTAATGAACAACATAATAAAACAACCCATGTCTCACGAGGGTATTACTATCCCTGATGCAACTAAAGTAACCAATTCAGGCATTCTCATTGATGAGTGACTAAGGTTTCTTCACGTTCTTCTAAAGTCATTCTGTGGAGATAAAGTTTTGGAGACCAAGCCTTTTTTTACATGTTAACTGGTGGGGATTTTGCCCCACTAGCCTTTCTATTTGCCCCACCAGTGGAGATAAAAAATGACCACTAGTGGGGCAAAGCCCTTTTCTTGTTTTGTTGGAGCAGCTTCAACTTCAAACCCTACTAATATGATGGGAGTCAAAGAAAAAAAAACTCAAACAAAACGTTTTCGCAATTTGCGAGATCGATTTTTTATGACCAATTTTCTTTTTTTCATTGAGGAAACAGAAAGATATAGATCAACTTAAAAGATAAATTCTTCGGGGACGGACTTCTCTGGGTCTTTTGCTCCCATAAAAAGTGAAAGAGCAAGCATATAGGCTTGCTGAATGCAAACATGTATCTGTTGACAATCATGCTAAAAATTATGGCTTTTCTGGTGATAATATTCATAAAAAGATTAATTTTAGTGACGTCTTTATGCTACCTAAAACAATAAAAATTCTATTGACAGAAATGAAATTTTTGCAGAGTTTCTGGGTTCGACTCGAACCCCTGAAACTCGGTGACGCCATGTAGTTGATGTTGTGAATCTAATTTCTAATAAATTAAATATTTTAACATTAAAATGTATAGGAATGAATTGCGACAGAAACTAAACGTGTGTAAATAAGAAAGTCATATGAACGGGAGTCATATTAACTGGTGGTCCACTGTACTGTGGTTTTATGAGTGTTTTTGAGTATACTGAACCCCGCTACATGAGAAATATAGCTATACAATACTTGATGAGTGATTCCGTCACTATTGAATCTCAAATGTTTGTAAAAGTTATAGGCGGGAAGAAGTGGAGAATGGCGCGGCATCTGTCTGTAAGGATATGTTGGTGACAGTCCCTCTTTGTGATGAAGTTAGCCAATGGTCACTCACGAGCAGGGCCATATAGCCCTGCTCGAACCTATGCCATTTGTCGCCGAGCCAAATGATCATCACTCAAATTATCCTTTAAATATGCTGCAGATCACTTAAGTATTCTGATAATGTGTGCCGCTGGAAACTTGAGTGATGTAGAACTACACTGGGGGACGCTTAAGGGATCTCTAAATGTAATGTGCCACTGACCACTTGAGTGTTCTGGAGCTGTGCTGCGGCTCACTCAAGTCATCTGCAAATGTGCCGCAGGCGCACTTGAGTGATCTGAAAATCTGCCACTGGTGGCATAAATGCTCTGGATTTGTGCCACGGGTCACTTAAGCGATCTGTAAAAATGTACCACTTAGTTCATTTTTAAATGAATTTCTTAATGAGAAATTTAGAGTTCTTAGCCTTCAAATAGCATTGAAAGTAATAGAAATTTATTAGAATGATATACAATGTATTTTCTTCTGATATTTTAAATAGTTTTTCATTTTTTAATTTAATTTTTATTTTAAAAATTTTTGCATAAAAAAATTTTTTTTTTGATTGTCTGGGGGAAGGGGCATGGAGAACGCTCGTTCTGTCCTTTCTGTGTCGACTCTGATCTGAATATGTGTTAGGAGGTAGGGGGCAGATCTAACAAAATTCTGCTGACAAGTGGGGAGGGGGTCAAAAATGGCTAAAAATCTGCTGACGTAATACTTTTATGGTCCCATAAAGCATAGGACTCGTAATCCAGAGGTTACGGGTTAGATTCCGGCTTCATATCTGTTGCAATTTTTTTTTTCTTTTTCAACTTTAATTTTTTCTTTTTTCTTACTCTTCCCTCGTGTACGAGACTTCAGTCCCGATAAAAAAAGCTCCCCCCCCCCTTCTGATTTACGGCCAACCACGATTATCGCCAGAAATGTTAAGTGAACAAATCTACCACACATGGGATATACTATGGGATTATTACAGCATTTAATTAAATTTAAAATATCTAAATTCAATTTTAAATTAAAAATAAATTCGATTTAGGTGAATCTAGTCATGTCAGACCTAGAGGTTTCACTTAAAGAATATCGCGTGAGATCCTCACGCAGATTTTTTTTACTGAATTTTTTTTAATTTTCCGAAAAATCAGTAAATCCTCAACTTCCACGGTATATATCGATGTTCCACTATTATTTTAGAATGCATATATTTATTTTGTATAGTTTTATTGTAATGAAGAAGAAAATGTAACTTCTCAAAATTTTTGAGTACCACATACAGATATAAATTTCATTATTGTGTCACGTTTGATTAATTGGCCAGTGTTTCCAACGTGTTAGGCCACATAGAGCCATTGATGGTTAGACTGCCCCACGGAGTTGAACCAAAAACATTAATATTTCGTTAATGCAAATATTATTTAGATTGCTGCTGCACAAATGAAAAAATGTGCAGCTTTTAATTAATAGGGCAATTTGCCTGTTGTGACCTTTGTATTTGCATAATATCCCACCATCACCACCCCACAACCCCCACCCCTAAAAAAAAATTTGTAACACCAGGTTTCCACAGACCACCAATTAGACATTGATAATCTGAAATGATCTGAATCTGTGGTTTTGCAACTATGGCTCCCACAAGCTTCAGAAATGTTCCCCTCTGTATGCTATGTGTGAAGTTCTTAATAAATCTATTTATCATATCTATTTTATATGATACATCTATTATAAATAGATTAGGCACAGTAATGCAAAATAAAAACCAATTTTTTTCTCAGGAAATTTCATAGGCATTCCATTGCCCCCCCCCCATATCCAGAAGCAAGAAACTTTGCTATATATTCCACAATCACCCCCCCCCCCAAAAAAAATCGGAACACCAGGTTTCTGCAGAGCATCAATTAAACAGCGATAATCTGAAATGATCTGCATCTGTGGTTTTCCAACTTTTTGCAACTATGGCTCCCATGAGCTTACGAAACTTTCTTGCCTCTCTGTATGTTCTGTGTGAAGTTCTTAATAAATCTATTTATTAATCTAATTATATCTATTTTATATGATAAATCTATTTATAAAGGCATGGCAATGCTAAATTAAAGCTAATCACACAGTTTCAATTTTTTTTCTCGGAAATTTCAGAGGCGTTCCACGGAAGCATGCTTGACACTGTCGCTTGCCCCCTCCCCATATCCAGGAGCAAAAAACTACTTACTCATTGACTTGATTTTTGAATTAATATTTAGTGTACAAAAATTTTATATGTAACGGTTGATCCCTGTACCCTCAGGGGTCCGTCAGCCTCCCTATTGTAGGATTTCTACAGGTTGTTCGACTGGATGTGAAAATAGTCATACTTTTCCTCTTTATATTTCTACTTATATGCTTCACATCTGTGCTTTTTCACAGGTCTCTGAGCCCCCCCCCAATCACTTGCTGTAGCTTTCTTTCTACTTGGTTTTTACCCATCAGCCTCCTTAGAATATTCAAGGGCTTCTAGAACCTGGTCTAGATTAGTGTTCGAAATGCATTGGTTCTACTACCATCCTTTCCAAAAATATTTTTGCCGTAGTGAGCTGGTTACATTGATGTGTGCGTATTCAGTGCTTTGAATTGGTTTATTTTAAACTATTGTGGATAAACATTATCGCAGGGGAGCAAGAGTTCGGAAACCACTGCTTTACTGCCCTCTCAATAATTAATGAATATAAAGTGCAATGCACCCCATCCCCTCCTGAGTATGTGCTCGAGTCCCATATACACCGAACGACTTTCAACTTTCAGCCCCTCCCCCCTCAATGTTTTCTTCATGTCAGCACCTCTGATACTGCCCACTATGAGAAACACGGGTACTGACAAAGTTCATAACAACCATATTTTCAACATGCGAGCCGCTACAATGTACAATAATTGTATTTCATTTTTACGTCATCATATAGAAGCAAGAAACTTTGCTATACATTGACTTGATTTTTGAATAAATATTTAGTAAAATATATGTAATATATTTTATATGTAACAGTTGATCCCTGAACCCCCAGATGCCTCCCTATTGTAGGATTTCTACAGGTTGTTCGACTGGATCAACCAAATCAAATGTCCTACAGAATCCCCCCCCCCCCCGACATACCAAGGTGGTGCATCAGGGCGTCTTAAGGTCCCCTGTAAAGAAGAGTGAACTTGTTATCCATCTTTGAGCAAAAAACAGGTTTGCTGCTATAAGTGATGTCTCGGAAATCGTTGAAGAAAAACCAGGATAGGACAAGCATAGCAATAATACTGACGTCACATTAAAAAAATGTCCAATGAGTCAGCTTGGTACTTCAAGGAGCTCAAAGGAGAATGTCTCAAATCTAGACAGGGTTTCGTGTTAATTGTCCTCAATTTTTTTTAAGTGCATCTCAACGATTTCAATCAATCTATTCAATTAAATCATTTAATGTTTCCTTAAACTGCCACAAAATTCATGATTTTAACAACTTATAGGTATGTCCTAAAAAGTATGTCGGGAAAGACAGTAACTGCTTTTAACTTTTTTTTTATCTATGCTGATGGGTACCAAGCCTAGGGGGTACAGAGATTCGACAAATAATAGATTTTTTTTTTTGGACATCAGTATTGCACAACAATATTTATTTAAATACGTAAGTGCTGAAAAAATTAGTTAAATTCGTAAAATTTAACATTTTGGCTCGCTATTAACATTTTTACGAACACACTAGAGTCAGGGGCGTAATCAAGATTGATCTTTGAAGGAGCACACAGAATTCAAAGAGGAGGAGCCACAAGTAATCTATTTCAAATACAATACATATACAACGCCACAACAGGCAAAATGCCCAACGAGGTGGCTGATAAAAAGATGCCCATAAAATATATATGGATGTCATATATTTAAAAAAAAAACAGCAACCCAATTAAAAATGCAATTAACACAAATTATGAACAATATATACACATGATAAAATATTATACAATGCCCATAAAGAATACTTATGGTTGTCTTATTCTAAGAATGGATAGCTTCTCGATTTACCCCAACATGTTTATCATATTTCTTTTTCAACGTGCTAATATTGTTAGAATTTACTACCTCCAGGGTAAGCTATTCCATTTATTAACAACCCTATTAGAAAAAAATACCCTGCGACACCACAACCTAGGATTGTCCCTAACCAATCAATACTGGTGTCCCCTTGTCAAAACAAGAATGATGGCCTGTTAATAATTTTTGGTCCATCCTATCCATTCCATTGAAAATTTTGAACACTTCGATCATATCTCTTCGACACCTACGTTCATCAAATGCAAACATATTCAAAGAATGAAGTCTCTTTTCATAACTCAAGCCATGTGTGCCAATAAGGACACGAGTAGCTCTTCTCTGCACCCCTTCAACCAATTCTATGTCCCTCTGTAGGTATGGTCTCCAAAACCTTACAGCATACTCCAGTCCAGGACGAACTAATCCTTGAAAAAGCGGAAGAATGACTTTAGGAGAACGCGAAGAGACCTTTTTGAAAATGAGACCAAGCATTCTATTTGCTTTTTTGACCACCGCTGAACAATGTTCAGAAAACCTAAGTCGCTCGTCAATGAGAATTCCCAAATCGGTGACCCTAGTTGCATCCGGGATAGTGACACCATTCAACTCGTAAGAGAACCGTGGGTTGTTCGAACCAAAATGAGCGACCATGCACTTATCAATGCTAAACATCATGCTCCATTCATTTGCCCATGCTGCAATCCTGTTTAAGTTGGTCTGGAGCAACGCCCTATCGCTTTCATTCCCGATTACCCCCATTAGCTTCACATCATCTGCGAATTTGCTAGTAATCCCATCGATACCCTGCTCGAGTTTATCGATAAAAAGTGAAAAAAGTATGGGGCCAAGGACACTTCCTTGAGGAACTCCACTAGTGATGTCTGTACAACCAGAGAATTCCCCGTTCACCATAACTCGTTGCGACCTATCTCTTAACCACGATTCTATCCAATTCAGCAAGTTGCCCCCAATTCCAATCTCGTGTAAACGCTTCAAGAGTTTGCCATGTTGGACCCGATCGAATGCCTTCTGGAAATCAAGGTAAACAACGTCTACATTTTTGCTCTTACCCAAAGCCTTAGTCACGTGATCATAGAAGCAAAGGAGGTTAGTTACACATGACTTCCCCTTCCTGAACCCATGCTGATTATCCGACAATACATTATTCTCGTCTATCCACTTCACAAACTGCCTTTTGATGGTAATTTCCAAAATTTTCGAGAGGGAGCACGTCAAACTCACTGGACGATAATTTGACACCGCTTCTCTACTACCCTTCTTAAATATCGGAACAACGTTAGCAAGTTTCCAATCTCTTGGGACGATACCCTTAGCAACACTACTTCTGTATATCTGTGCGATTGGCCCCAACAATTCATTAGCACATTCCCTGAGAACCCTGGGATAGATATCATCTGGTCCTGGTGCTTTGCTTGCACATACACTTCTTAGAAGATTTAGGACCTCCACGTCTTCTACTTGAATATCGTTGAGGGTTTTATTACCCCACGCAACACCCGTATATGGAATATCATTATCTCCATTAAAAACCGACGCGAAAAAGTTATTGAAAGCACTACACATGCCTACATTGCTCTCTACCCTAGAGCCTCCTATCGAGAGGGGACCAACTGTCCCCTTACATCCATTATTGACGTATCGAAAAAATGATTTTGGGTCAGAGCCAATGTTATCTGCCAACCTAGATTCAACTTCCTTTTTACTATCCCTTATCGCTTTCTTCAACAGTTTTCTTTTATCAGTAAACAATGATAGGTCACCTCGTCCACTTTTATACTCTCTGAATGCCCTTTTCTTTTCAAGATAAAGGTTCCGCACGCTATCCGTGAACCATAGAAGGTGCTTGATAGCTAACCTCTTTCAAAGAATTTGAGTTTCTAACCTTAAAAAGCATAATATTAAATTAACAAAAATTTGTCAAGGTAGCATAAAAAGACATTTTCATTTGATATTTTTTTTACGGGAATATTAAGAATATTTTAATTTTTGATCATCTCGGGGGAGAGTGGAACGGTAGGTACCCTATGATCCCCTCCCCCGTGTATGCCTCTGACTGCAGATGATTCCTCTTTGAGTGCCCATTTTTCCCAAGTGCTCCACCAGTGAAAATTTTTTATAAAATGACATGTTGGAGACCATACCTACACAGGGGCATAGACTTGGTTGAGGGGGTGCAGAGAAGAGCTACACTGCTCTCGTTGGCACACAAGGCTTGAGCTGTAAGACTTGATTCCTTGAATATGTTTACATTGGAGGAATGCAGGTGTCGGAATATGATCAAAGTGTTTAAAGTTTTCAATGGTATGTATAGGATGGACATGTGTCCATCACTCAGTGTCTTATTAATACACCATCAATAAACTATTCGACAAAAGGACACTAGTATTGGTTGTTTAGTAAGAGACAGTTCCAGGTTGTGGCATCACAGAGTGTTTTTTGCTTATAAGGTTGCCAATAAATGGGATAGCTTACCTCTGGGGGATGTGAATTATAACAATTGATTCGTTTAAAAAGAAGTATGATATACATAGTGGCATAAATCGAGAGGCTACCCATACTTAGATAAGACAACCATAATATTTTTATAGGCAGTGTATTATATATTTATTTATTAGTTTTTCTTTCTTTTGTGAATGTGCTTTTATATTGGATTGCTGTATTTTAGTTATATTTGATATCCATATTTTTTTATGGGCATCTTTTTTTCAGCCACTTGGGCAATTTGCCTGTTGTGGCATTTGTATTTGTGTAGTTGTATTTTTGATTTATATCATTTTATTATTATTTTAAACAACTGGTCATATAACGCTGAACTGTTTGCACTGAGTTGTCTGCATTAAATTGTCGACACCGAAATGTCTTGTGTTGGATTGATTAGATTCATAGCAACACGACTCTGGTTTTTTTTTTTTTACCTCCAGGTGGCATCACAAATTTTCTGTGTCCAAGAACGGTTTTAACGTTGCATACCCTCTATTTTATAAGTAACACATACCTATGAGTGACAATATCCATCGTCA
Organism: Pholcus phalangioides; assembly: GCF_987345545.1. NCBI lineage: Eukaryota > Metazoa > Arthropoda > Arachnida > Araneae > Pholcidae > Pholcus > Pholcus phalangioides. Next base: position 7,255,461 of record NW_028301625.1, on the reverse strand, counting down.
TCATGAATTATCATTCTATCCCGAATTTTCTTTTTCTTTTATCTCATATCATGTAGAAAACCATATTTCTCTGAAAAATCAAGAATTTTCATGTTTCCATTCACTACCACAACGATTCGAATTTCGAAATAGATTTTCAAAGAAAATTTTCAAGAAAAAGAGAGATAGAAGGCATTGTATAGTACAGTAAATGCAGAGAGGTGTACTATATATTGTTCCACAACATCACACATAGATTTAGAAGATCAATTATTCAATTTTTGGCATCAGGTAGATTGTTCAAACAGTGAAGTTTTCAAAAGTATATGTGCTGGAAAGAGTCTCTCATCTGAATTTTCAAGTTCTGGATATTTCGAGGAGAGCAAAAAGGCAAATACTCCATATAGTGGGAGTTACTTGCTGTTCAAGACAAAGAACAACTTTGTCTGAACACCGAGTAACTTCTGCTATATGAAGTATTTGCCTTTTTGCTTTCTATTTTTCTTGGCTACTGAAGAAGAAACTTGATATAGTTCTGAAACACATCTAGATGTTGTTCTCTTCATATTTTGGGTTTACTGATGTTGTTTCCCTATGCATATTGCAGGCATTATGTAACCCCAAGATACTTTAAGGTCCTTCCAGCAGGCCTATATGATTTTTATGATTGAATTTTTTTTTAGCAACAGCTCTTTTATTTATTAGATATATAATATATATATTATCATGTATTGTGTGTGGTATAACAATTTATTTCAAATCACTGCATTGATATCTGTGTTTTTGATAATATAAAGATATTATAATTTGTATTGTTATAATTTGTATTGCTACTTGTGTAATTATTAGAGTAGATGAAGCTCATTACTTTTGGGGTGATGTAACTAAAACTTTTTTGAAGTTATGTTTTGTTACTTTTTGCACTTGATAAATATTTCTATATCTATTTGGTGTGTTCTATTTTCATTTTTTACTAACCATTCTTTAGTTCTGATGATAAATTTATAAATTCTGTGCACGTAGTTCTGTCTCAATGTTAATATGTGGCACTGTATTTTTTATTATCTATTGCAACATTTATTAATTCCCTTAATTTACTATAAAGATTATCTAATTTGAGTATTTTTTCATAATATGCTCCTCCCCAGACACATATTACATAATTTATATTTGAGTAAACCCATCCATGGAAGATATCTTTTAAAAAGTTATTAACTATGTATTTATGTTTATAAAGGATTTCTGAATACATTCTGAGTTTTTAAATCATTTTTTCACTATGCATGTTCCACTTTAGGTTATCTTTCATAACTATTCCTATGTATTCATGATTAAACATTACCTATTTCTTCACATTTACATTCTAATATAGTTTGAGATTGGCAGTGAGTACGTAATTTTATGTGGATTTCTGTACTATCATTTATGTTTCTTGTTTTCATGCACATAAATTTAGTTTTTTTGTGTACTTATTTTTAATTTATGTTTAATTAGCCAGTGATTTATTTTTGTTCGATCCTTCTCTATGTTTCTAATCAGATTATCTGTTTCTGTGTCCTCAACATATAAAACTGTGTCATCTGAAAACACTGGTAGCCCAACACTGGTAGTGAAAAATGTTAACTTCAAGTATTTTTAATATGTTAAAGCATGCAGTTGTGTGTGTAACACACGGAGCCTGATGCCAGGCCTTTTATTTGAAAGTATTCGATTTTATATTCTTTTGAGGTGTCAATTATAGCTTGGGAGCAAACAGGAGAATAAACAACTTCTAAAAAATATATGTTTGCCAGGAAGCATGACTGCTTTGGTTCGAAATTAATAGTTTTTGATAGGACTGAAATAACCCTCCCCCAATCAGATCTAGCCACAAAAACTAGTGGCTTATTCTTCAGCAGTCATTTGTTATATATCTCCCCGAAATTCCACAAAGTGGTACATATTTACTTGGTTTATATAGCTAAATTTAGTTTATATCAACTAAGATTGTCTGCAGGAGGAAGATTACCTGAACCAGACACATATTTTGTGATATAATTGTGTACAACAGGGTGATATAGTTTATTCAAAAAAATATTGGCTTTTGAGCACATAATAGGGCAGTGAAAGTATAGAACAAAATTATGATTATCAAGATTTTGCAAAAAAGTAGTAGAAAACAAATTTTTGCATTTATTCATCCAAATTTGCTAATTTTGCATTTATTGCATCTATTTCATAAATACAAAAATTATGTCCCCGCCCCTGGTCATAGTATTTACTTTACAACTAGACTCTATAGCCAGTTGTAGTGGAAAACATCATAATTATTATATAACATGCTGAACAACTGAATAAGTTATTATCAAAAAAGCTAATCGATTTATGATTGTGTTTTCTCGAAAAGAAGGTCAGAAAATAAGCATTTTTACTATAATATTAAGATGATTGAAAAATTTCTTTAAAATAAAGTGTGTGTGTTATTATTAACTCAAAACTAAACATGTTTACCCTCAAGGCCATAGCGGAGGGGAGACTTCGGGGTCTGCCCCTCCCCCGAAATGTGAGAAAATTACTGAAAAAAGATGGCTAAATCTATTGTTCTATCACTTTGGTCCCCCCGAACGAAATTCCTTGCTATGGGCCTGTTTACCCTAGTTATATAGCTAATGGAGTCAATGTTATATAAAAGTCAATAGTTGTTACTAAAATATCTGATGCAAAATTTCTGAATTTTTTAAACTAATTTCAGAACTGTATGGACATAGTATTAATTTCTGGAAATGGAGTACACGAGAACTAATAAATACAGTTGACCTTTCTCCAGATGGGCAAATACCTTTGGAAGTTCGTTTCTTGCATAATCCTGATTCATCTGATGGCTTTGTTGGCTGTGCACTTTCATCAACAGTATTCAGAATCTATAAAACTAAGGTAACTTTATTATCCCTTAAACTGTTCCTATCGTAAATAAACATAGTATGCTGCTGAATTGCTTTTTGATACAGAAGTTCTGTAAATCACCTCTAGGAAATGCTCTTCAAAAATTAAGTAATTTTTTGTACAAGACTATTCAGGGCCGGTCTTAGGCCTAGTGGCACCTGGTGCAAAAACAGTAGTCAGTGCCCTTCCCCCCAGGCAAAAATCCAGTGATGTGCCAGAGGAGGCAATTTTTGCTAGTCATTACTGTCCCGTAAAATACGGGACATATTCATTCTACCCTATTATCAGACTCTTGGTGTGGTGATCGTCCCCCCCCCAGCACACCACTATTTAACTTGTAAACAAGCATAAAAACCCAACTTGCTTGATTTAATTAATAGATTTAAAAACATTAAAAAAGCAAAACGTCAAACATTTATTCAGGATACTCATCACAGAATCTATTTTCTACACACTTATTTTAATTGAGTTTCATGGTAAAATTCGTGTAGTGCACACATCACGTATGAGATAAGATGATAATAAAAGTGGTTAAATTAAAGTGATATTTCCGTATGATTTCTTTCATATTTATAAAACCCATGAACTTCATTTGAAATCATCCCTTTCAGACCCAGTACTAAGAAACAGAAGGGGCAGGCAAACACCAGCTAAAGCACTGGGCCCTGCAACTTAAGCAACTTGGGCGGTGTGACGAGCCAAATGGGGGGGGGAGTCACTTGTAACTAATCTTTTTTCTCAGCATAACCATTTCAAGGAGACTCCAAGAAAAGACTGCCCCAAGAAAGCACACTACGGCCCTGGGGAAGGGACCATATTATGCACTGTACATCGATTATTTTCTTTTCGAAAAATAACTGTATTATATACACTCAAATCTTTTTTTTTTTTTTTTTTGAAAAAAATTTCTCACATCTCAGTCATTTTTCATATATATTTTATAGTTTTTTAATATAAATACGTATATCTTGAAGATATTTTTCTAGTAATGTATATTTAACGTCTTTCAGCACCCCTTCTAATTTGGCACCCGGTGCAATTGCACCTGTCGCAACCGCCCTAAGTTCGCTCCTGACACTATTACCATCCAATTATATATGTGCTAGTACCCTTCTTTATTTTTGTTTAAATCATGTATCTGAAGTCCCTTGAAAGTTCCAAGCCTTTTTTTTTGTAAGCAAGAAAAGTTTAAGACAAGTTTACTCTTTGAAGTACACATTTATTTAAAAAAATTAGAACACCCCAAAAATTTGCAAGTGCACTTTATGAAATGCTCAAGTTAGCAATTCTAATTTTATAGTATGTCCTAAAAGTCATGATTTAGTCTTTTCCTTGATTCTTCTTGTGTGCATATTGTGGCTTTTTTAGCTTGACAATACATTGTTTTGTTAGATCGGGTAGCATTATCAGATATCATGAAAATACCAAAGCATTTATGTAGCTTCATGGGCATAGGAAAAATTCTTGGTTGAAAAAGAAATTTTCATGTAAAAATACAAATTTTCAACTTTTAAAATCAAAGTAGAGAACAATGCATTGGAGTAATGTTTTTCAAAGTGACCAATCGAATGTTCCAGGGGCCCAATATGATGCTGCATTAGAGGACTACTCTGAGTGAAGATGTCAGTTGCTCCCAATTTTCTGATCCCAGCAGTTGAGGACTTTTTTTGGAGATAGAATTTTCTTTTTACATCTCAAAATTTCGCCCAAAGCTGCATCAATACTTTGGTAGTTTTATGATATTTGGTGATGGTACCTGATGAGATATTGTAGTGCTATGGTCAGTAGTGTATTTACAGGGGGCTAAGCAGGCTATAGCCCAGGGCGGCAAATTTGGAGGGGCTGTGAATTTTGGAGTATAGAAAGAGGGGGGGAGAAAAACATTTTTTTAAATTCATGTTTCATAAACATGTGGAAGTGTCATGCATCATTTCTATCATAAATAATATATAATTATGAAACCATATTGTTTATTTTTTTGTTTTTTCCACAAAGACTGTCATTGAAGTAAAAAAAATATATGATTGTTTAACCTTCCTATTTACAGTGTTATTCACCGCCTCCCCAAATAATATTGTCACGAGTAGAGGTGGGAGGGTGAGTAGACATCCAGCAAAGAAAAGCAGCACTCATTTTAGATTACTGAAGGTGTTGGAAAAAAAAACAAGAGTTCAGCCGACATCCCCTAGAACAGGGATTCTTGACCTTTCCAGCCATGACTCAAAATCAGCAACAAGATCAGCTTCACGACCCATGTGACTTAGTTTTTCAGAATTAGTGAAAAAAGCGGCGCAATAAGTGCATTTATAACAGGACTGTAGGTAGATTTTTCTACGACTCGTCACAAAATCATCTGCGAATCACATTTGGGTCATCATCCATAATCTGAAGAGACTCTGACTGTTAGTGGATTTGTACGACATGTCTTGCAAGCCCCTTGCACAACAACTTTTGAATGTCACTCATATCTCAAGAATCCCTGGCTATAACTGAATTTGTTCGACCCACCTAGGAAGCCCCCTGGCAAGCAAGTCATCCTGGTAGCAATCCATAGCTCAAGATCCCCTATCTGTTAGTGGATTTTTGACCCACCTTAGAAACCCCTGCCAATGGTGTCTGAAATTGAAAATAAGAATTTAATAAATTTTATATCAGAAATGTGCAGTGGATACAGGGCCTTATGTTAAGTTCATAAACAAAATGTCATATATTGATGGTTCTTTTTGGTCCGATACAACAACACATACGTTCATGTGGTGATTATTCCAAGTAGTACAGTATTGTATTAAACTACATGTACCACAATAAAAAATACACGCAATGAAATATAGAAACAAAACACCACAATAAAATATATATCACATATTGCTCATTTCGTTTTTAATTCTAATAAAAAAAATTAATTGCCACTCAGTAAATCCCATGTTAATTCATATTTAGAATCAGTTTAATATAATAAATTTGATTATTCAGACCTGTGGAATTGAAATTTGGGAAAATTATCTGGAAACTTATGAACATACCAAGTTTTGGAAAACATGATGCATTTCTTGATGCATTTTTGGTCACTGATTTTAAACGTCACTCATTTTTGACTATCATGTAAAAAATTTGCACAAAAATTGATTTCGGTATAACAGGAGAAAATCTATAAAATATGTATTATTCTAACCTTTTAAATACTAAATTAACTTTCAAAGAATTTTTTACATAATCTTCGTATGTATTATTATGTAGCTTTCAATATAAAAGTGGCATAGGGAAAAGAACAAAAATGAAAGGAACAAAAGCAGTTTAATTAATAAGAATTTCTTTAAGTTTTTATTGAGATACATGTATTTGAATTCGAAAATCGGAGGAAAGTTGGGAAAAAAGCTAACAAAAACTAACAGACAATGCTTCTTTCACAACTTTTCTCGGGTTTGTGAATTCAGATATCTCTGCGAATATTGCACTTAGAAGCGTGGAAATGTCTTTGTTGACATAAGAAGAGACAGGGCAATAACTTTTTAATTCTGTTTTTGGGCACAGGTTGTCCATATAAAAAGCTAGTTTTTTTTTATTTTGTTTTAATAACTATACAATCCCTTGAAACATTAATGAAATTCCTGACTTCGCACATTTACATTCTGCAAGAATGGCTCAAATATCTGTTACCGTTTAGTTTTCTTGCTATTCCCATCGTTGGAAACCGTCAGGCGATTGTGGGACACTCTGCATATTTAAGTAATGCAAAAAAAAAGCAGCAAAAACTAACGGACAACGCTTCTTTCCCTACTTTTCTTCGATGTTTGAATTCAACTATCTCTACGAATATTGCACTTAGAAATGTGGAAATTTCTTCGTTGGCATCAGTAAAGACAGGGCAATTTTTTAATTTGGTTTTTAGGCACAGGTTGTCCATATGAAAAGGTAATTTTTTATTTTATTTTAATAACTATACAATCCCTTGAAGCATGAATGATGTAGCGGAAATTCCTGACTTCGCACATTTACATTCCGCAAGAATGACTTTAATATCTGTCAACGTTTTCTCGCTATTCCCGTTTTGAAAACCGTCAGGTGATAGCAGGATACTCTATAAAAAAATCATTGAAATCTGAGACTATGGGTGTCATTTTGGCATTTTGCTGGGTGATTTGAAATGGAATGACCCACTCTATATATTCGAGTAATGAAAGCATTTAAATCACACGAGTGCACAAACCACTGACGGGCACCTTCTAGAATTTTAATCAGTCCACGAAACAATTTTGAAAAGTATTTCATCATTTCAAAATACACTTTAGGACATGCGGTTGAATATATGTATAGATATTATGTATTGCATTATTGATTTTGTTACTAGACCATAACCAAGTACATAGAAAGTATCTCTGCACCATTGATTGGTGATGACATACTTTTGTATTTGAAAGAATGCACCATGCATTCCAATTAAATTTATCAGTGTTTTTCATCGATGTGTAGACATCTGCGGGTCGTAGGTTGAGCACCTCCACCCCTGTTATATGGCAATCATTATGGATTGGAATAGGATACGAATACAGGACAGAAAAGTAAAATTTAGGAACAACTATATACAGTACCACTTTTTTGTCTTGTTTGTTTATGATGTATTAGTAATGCCATGGGGGTGGGATTAAAGTGATAGACTGAAAAGGGAGGGGGTGGCAAAATTTGTATAGCCCACAGGCTGCAAAAACATAAATACAGCCCTGGCTGTGGTGAAAATCCAACTAAATACAAGTCAGCTATAATTGATGATTCAAACTGCAACTTTGGGAACCATGATAAAGGTTTACTTGTGCCAGTAATGCATTAATTTTATGTAACAATGCATAAAATCTATGATCATAGCCATATTGACCATATCACATGCATCTCGCATGCTGATGTTCCTATCAGTGGAGGCTCGACTGAGAAGGGTGAATATCATGGCGGAGAACTGGGGGAAACCAAAGTGATAGAACAATAGACTTAAGCGTTTATTCCCTATACAGGGTTATTCAAAACTCAATGTACAAAGTTTTAGGGGAGGCAGAAAACTCAAAAACAAAACAGAATCACATAGGAATGTATGACCAGAAACCCGAATCTGATCATTTGGAGGATAAATGAAATGACAAGCCAATAATGGGTATAAAAACTATTTAGCTATACTTTACATGAGGACAGCATGAGTGCAAGTTGAGTTTCACAACAAGTGCTCAAAGTTCTTACCATCCACAATTATGAATGCTTCACAACGGCAATGCATTGATTGTCGAACCCTTTCAAAATTACCCGGCATTTCGCATATGTCTGCAGCTGCGATGAGGTCGGTGTCAAAATCAACTGGCCTCTCATAGACCATGGCTTTCAGGATTCCCCACGAAAGTCATTCTTGAAGAAAGTATTGTAAAGTAAAGTAAGTATCGCGTGTAAAGTATTGCTAAATAAAGAGTTTTTCACCCACAATGGCTTGTCATTTCTACATTTTCATTTATCCTCCAGCTTTCCCAGTGATGGCTTTTCGGTTAGAAGTCTCATAGGATATAGACCAAGCCATCACACGGTTAGTTAGTTAGTTTATTGTCCAGCTGATCAGGTAGGGGTTTCGGGTCTTACTTTCCTAAGTAATTCTGTTTTGTTTTTGTGTTTTCTACCTCCTCTAAAAGTTTGTATCACACTGTATATTATTAGCCATTTTACAATATTTCGTCCCCTCTCACTACAACCTTGATAAAATACACAATTATGTTTTTAAGTGTACTCATAAAAAAAATTACCAAGGGTTGCAAAAATATGACCTACTTTGGCCCATCAAAATGTTGAGCCAAATTAGGCCTGTATTTTTCAGAATTTTCCAAAGCTTAAGTTTTCAATTAATGTTTTCGGAAAAAAAACTAAAGATTAAACAAAATTTTAATTGTACCACCATTGTAAGCATTGAATTATGTTTCTATTTAGGCACTTACCCATCCTGAAAAAGCTGAATTACAACCTGCACAGTTGAAAGTTGGAGAGATGGAAAAACCACACACAATCACAGTACAAATGCCCACTTCTGCTGCTCCCTAGCAGGAAATTTGTGAACTAGCCAATACACTCAGTTATCTTGCTTAGTGTCACTCAGTAGTGTATTTACGGGGGGGGGGGGGCTAAGCTGGTGGTAGCGCAGGGCAGGGCCGCAACTAGGGGAAGCAGGTGGGTCTCGTGCATATTAAAAATAATTCATATGCTTACAATTGAAATTTACATGCAAAAAAATTATGTAAACAGAATAAATATTTTGCCAGTATTTTACTTCATATATTTAGGAGAAATTTAAAATAAGTTGTTTTGGTAACTGCTGTGCCTCTGGTCTAAAAATATGTTAGAAAAATTCCACAAAAACAAAGTTTACATAATTTTTGTTGCATGTAAATTTCAAATGTAAGCATATGAATTATTTTTATTCATATTCTGTATGTTTTTGTGAACACTTTAGTGAAAATTTCACTTTAATATATTGAAAATTGAAAAAGTTACGATTTATTTTCTCAAACAATGCCACTTAAAAATTGAGCTTCGGAAAAGTCATCTGCATCATTTTTTGATAAATTTCAACATTTTTTTTCTCAAAAAGTTTTAGAGATATGCAAATAATATTTCACACGGTTAATAAGGATGGTAAATGCAACAAATAAAAAAAAATCATTGAAATCTGAGACTATGGGTGTCATTTTGGCATTTTGCTGGGTGATTTGAAATGGAATGATCCACTCTGTATATTCAAGTAATGCAAGCATTCAAATCACACAAGTGCACAAACCACTGGCAGGCCCCATCTAGAATTTTAATCGGTTCTCAAAACAATTTTGAAAAAGTATTTCATTATTTCAAAATACACTTTAGGATGTGTGGTTAAAGGTAATATGTATAGATATTAAATAATGTGCATTATTGATTTTGTTGCTCGACTATAACCAAGTACCAAGAAAGTATCTCTGCACCATTGATTGTCGATAAGATACTTTCATATTCGAATGTATGCACCATACATTCGAATTAAATCTTTCAGTGTTTTTCATCAATGTGTAGACGCCTGTGTGCTGGAGGTTGAGCGCCTCCCCCCCCCCACCGTTATATGGCAATCATTATGGGTTGGAATAGGATACGAATACAGAGAGGACAGAAAAGTAAAATTTAGGCACAACTATATACAGTACCACTTTTTGTCTTTTGTTCATTTATGATTTATTAGTAATGGCATGGGAGGAGTGGAAGGGGGTTATAAAGTTAGATTGAAATGGGTGGGGGCGGCAAAATTTGTATAGCTCACAGGCAGCCAAAACATAAATACGGCCCTGGTGCCACTACCTAGCAGAAACTACAGAAACTAGTTCCAAAAGTGATTTTATACAGTAATTAGAGAACATTTTATTCTTTCATCATTTTAGGCCAAAGTAGCCCATGTGTACTGTATGTTTCTTGCATTTTCAAGTTTGAAACTTTTTTTGTCTTCAACGATTTTTCCTATCACCCTGATTTTGGTTTTATTTGATTCTGCATGCAAAACAGAAGCATAAATTGACACCCCTCGCTTCTACTTTCAAGGAACTAAATTTCCCCCCAAAAACAAACTTCTGCTCCCCCCCCCCATTCACTATGGACTCTTCAGATTCTTAAACTGCATCATGAATAGGAGTTATAACCAGAGTCTCGTGAACATACCAATTTTTATATTGTTCAAACCCTCTTTTTCTTGTACTATTTTGATTTCTATCATGTTTATGAATCTGAAAATGTTCAAAGATGGCATGGGTAGAGATGAGAGAGAGGGCATAAGGGAGATGCCCCCCCCCCCCTGCATCAATGACTGACGAGGAAAGGGCCTCAAAGCAGAATATGCCAAAATCTGCTACTTATGCCACAAAACAATCATTGCTACTGCAGAGAACAAGCTTAAAGAAAAATGTTAAAACTCTATTATGGTAATTTTTTATTGCAGAACATTTCGAGGCAGCCAAGGGTTCATTACAAAAAAATACAAAACATTCTGCTTTGGGAGGAAAGGGTTCCAAAGTGTCGTTCCCAAAAAATTATAAAAAAATGCAAGTATATTCATCTTACTCAGAAACAACTAAAACCAGAAAAATTAGTGGCAGAATCCATTTATTAAAGCTGCTAAAAATTATTAAAAATGACAACAGGTGGCCAGGGCTGTCGTAAGAGCATCATGGGCCCCCAGGCTGAGTGATATTTCTGAGGCCCTACCTGGTAAATTCTTGAAAATTTCAACCAAGTCTAATTTTTGTGAGGCCCCTTTTCTCTTGAGACCCCCGGGCCATGCCCTAAGATGGCACTGCAGGTGGCTATTTATTGCCTCACATGCGTCTTGGTGATATATATAAAAAATTTCTTTTCACTCGCGCGCACACACTTTTTAAGTGAGACACAAGCTTTTCTTTTTTTTTTTTGACTACTAAGCAAGGAGAAAAAAATTTTTCTTTGTGTTGTCTGTGCTGTGCAACCACGTGTTATTTGAATGACGTCACTCTAGACTCTAAGGTTGCGATTTTTAAATTCAATCTTGCCTCTCTGGCATTCAAAGTATTAATATTTACAATTTTTTATGAGTGTCCCATAATAATTCCGCCAGTTTTTTAAATTAAATTTTTTTGTGCATGTTTAAATGAGTAAAATCAGTGGTCATTTTTCAAAACTTTTCGAAGACATCACCTTGGGACCCTTTTCTTGTTAGTAATGAAACTGAATGAATTCAACATAAGAACCTTGCCACTGGACTTACCCATTGCTGAGATCTCTTCCAGCCCAGCTTTGTGGCAGAGTCCGGAATGTTTTATTTTAAGTCAAAAGAGAGAGAGAAAAAAATTAACAAATATATAAAATTTTTGCAATAAATTTTTCCCAGGCAATTGGGTACTGTCATGATTAACAGATTTTTAGTAATGGAACTGTGCTGGTGTGTGTATTATGATTCCAGTTGATCAATTTTCCATCATAAAAAATAACACATTAATGCCCACTACTTCTCTGCCAAAAATTAAGGTTTATCATTTAATTTCAACCAATCATGAGAAAACTCCCACTAAATGTAACAAATGAAAAACTAACTCATAAATAAACTGTAACTCATAGAAAAAAAAATTATCATAACATCATAACATATTATCCATATCTTTAGAAATTGTACTTATATTCTCAACATGTTTTTCATCACTATATATTCAGCATTAGCATTTAACATTTCTCAATCTCAGGAATGCAGGATTTGGATTGATCCATTCCATGCACTTCAGTGAGTAATTAATTTAAAATGGTTAGAATCGCTGGTAATTTATTCAAAACTTTTCGAAGACGTCACCTTGGGACCCTTTTCTTGTGAGCTGACTGATATAATGAAAATGCATATACAGTGAAACCTGTCTTAAATGAAGCAAAGGATTTCTGTTCAATGATTAGTGCTTTTAATTGCACCTTTATAAAACAAAAATCTGTCTAAAACTGAATATTATTCCAGTTTATTGACATTCAGTTTTGTACAGGTTTTGCTGTGTATAGATTGGCATCATCATTCTGCTCCCCTTCCCCCAGCATCATTATTGTGCCACCCCGACCTTTGAAGTCTATCTTTGCCTATGTGGCATGGTATTATAAGTTTTTGATATTTTCTAATGAAAAATTAATAAAAATTAACTTTCATGATTAAAATGATAATGGAGTAATATAATAATGAAATTATTAACCTTTAATGGACAATTTTTTCCCAATTGGGAACATTGGTTTTATTAATTTAAAAAAAATTATTTAATTCATGAAAGCACTTGATTTTTTTCCCTGAAAGAGTGAAATTCTGAACTTAATTTGCAAAACAAAAATTTCATTCATTTTTCAGCACTTGTTATAAATTTAATTTTTTTTTAATCACCCATTTTTAAGGAAGAACAAAATTTAATTATTTTGTTTTTAATTTTAATGTTGTTTCTATGTACATCGGCAAGTCCAGAAAACGTACGAGAATTTTTTTTTTCATGATTTTTTGATTCACATCTCTGAACTGAAGGATCAGAAGGGGAAATAAAAGTAAAAAAATATATAAAAATCAATTCTAATCTTAATTTAGCTGGTAAAAGATAAATATAAAATATAAATTAAATAAATAAATATATATATATATGAATCAAATTAGCCTGCATTTCATCTTTGATGAGAATCATTGCTGGTATCAGAGAACAGGTTGTCGAATTTTGCAATGTACGAATGCAATGTGCTCACAATTATAATTGCGAGCACATTGCATAAGAAAATTGTACTCAAAAACAAAGTCGTCACTTCATTCTACAAATGAATATTTGTTAGAAAATGCTTGCTAAATGTTCAGTAAAAATTCTGAGTAGTTAAAATGGAATTTAATTAGTTGATATTTGAATGTTATACAATAATGCTCCCAATACAGTCAGTTTCTTGGAGATAATGTTTTTGAAAAAATAATTTAACGTGGGAGCTGTGTGCATTAGTGGTATCTGTGTACACCAAAATACAGAACAGAACAGAATCAAAAATTTTTCTACTGATTTTTGGCATACATGCCATCAATGCTACTTAAAAACTGACTTTAGAGACTTCTAAAACCTATGGAAAAGCTAAAGATAAGACCATATGTGTGAGCAAAGAGTGAGAGCATGTTTATGTCAATGATTGAGAAGAAAAATTTAGTCACAATCAGGATTTAATGGCTATGTTCTGTTTAACATGAACTTTGATTTTTGTAATCGCACATAGGATTTCTATTTTAATCGCACATTAAGTATAAGAAAAGCCTCTTTTTCCTTCTTTTTCTTGATCCGGGCAGCAGAGACCTTTTCTTTCTTGCTGCGTTCTGGGCTTGTGCCTTTTTTGTTCTTGGTTTTTAAAGTCCTACTAGAATGGTTGCTGCATTAGCATCACTACCGTCTTGACACCAAAGTGGTTTAAGAGAAAGTGTATAAACTCAATGTTAAAAAAAACTCACTGAATTGACAGTAGCGCCATCTCAAGAGACGGTGAACTATCATATAGCCACACCCATATCCTTTTATTGACAGTTTATGCTTTTGGGTGAGATTTCTTTTATCATAGAACCGGAGATACAGACATGAAGAAAGCATTGGGGGATGCTGAAAGTTGCTGGTCGTCCCATATATACATGATTCCAACGCGTACACAGGAAAGGGAAGGTTTATTGAACAGTTTTTTTTCAGAAATTATTGGGGTGCGGGGCAGCTCCTTTACAAATTTTATTAGGGGGGGGGGGGGCTCAAATTGCCTCAGCTCCTAGGTTCTGGCGCCTATGCATAGAACAGGTCTATTATGTAGTTAACTCCTTGCTTGACACGTTTACTTGATGATGCCAATGTTTTTGAAAGAAAAACAATTCATTTTTGATCCAGCCTTCATAAATTTTAATGTTCTGGAGAAATTAGTATGAAACAAGTTTAGAAGCTCCACCCCTTGCCATTTCAACTTACAATGAAAAATAAACCAAACCAACATAAATAATGCAAAAAAAAGATCATGTGCAGAAAGATAGGTAATTCAGTTCACAAAGGGCCTGCTGAGGAATGAGGGAAACATAACACAATGAAATTAAAAATAAGATGAAACAGAGTGAGCAACCCCGTAGCAAGATGAAAAGAATAGTAAGCAAACTGGGGGAAACAATACCACTCGGACAACTTCATAGTTCACCCCCCTTCCAGTGGTGATGCTTATTGGTGAATGGTTTTTCCAATGAAGTGACAATGCTTATCTTTTACCCAGCTTTGGTGTACACCTTAGAGGAGAAATATAGTAGAGTGAGGGAAACTCTATTTTTCAGGTGCAGACAGTAAAGGTCACGTGACTTATAAACGATTTTCCCCCTCTCGCGGTCATTTTCTATGTGTTTATCATAGACTGTTGGAAGCGTCGTCTGCTCTCCTGCGTTATTTTTGTTAATAATGGTGCTAATGTGCTGTGCTTCCGCTTGTGATGAGAAGAGTGTGGAAGGGGGACGAATAACGTTTCACAGGTACGTAAAATCGTTCTTTATTTTAATTTTTTCAAATATATGTTAGTCATTAAAGTTTGCTATGCGAAGGTGCATTCATTAAAACTTGAGTTTTTTTGTTAAATAAGGTCACATTCTTGCTAATTTTTAGATAAATATTGAAATTCAGTTTAACAACTGAATGTTTATAAATATTTCTGCACTTTTGAATAAAAATTTAATTAAATTTTGATCTATTTGTCACTATGTTCCACAAGTATGTTGATGTTCTTCTTGGCGACCAAATTTTTCGCCAACTACTGCAGCTCAGATGCGTTTTCTCAACCCATTTTCGACAGATCTTCCGATTTTTAACCAAATTTCACGCAAATTTTGCATATGATTACTGGTTACTTAACTGAGCAATTTCAAAAAATGGAAAAAATTATATGAATTTTGATTTTTGAAAAATCAAAGTGAATTTCTTTGTACCTTTTTTTTTGAAATAGTATAACATCATACTTTTCTATTTCCTAAAATGATAATTTCTTGGAGAGGGCGATTTCCCCCACCCTCAGCTTTTACAAAAATTTAAAAAGTAACAGTAAGTGAAAATAAATAAATAAAAAGCTAAAAAATAATTAAAATTAAAATTAAAAAAGTAAATAAATAATAAAAGTACAATAGAGAAATGGAGAAACAAGGTTAAATATATACATATATTGGGTATATGTTCTTCACCCCTTCCCCGGAAGAAGTTAAAATGATGAACTTCTTGCAAAAATTTGTATGAAAACTACTTGAAAAAATTTTTAAACATAGCCAAATCAGTCAAAAATGGGTTTATAAAAATATAGATTCAGAGGCCACAGTAAAGCAATTTTCAAAGTAGTAGCTGGAGGACAAAAAAAAAATATTGCTCATAAAACATAATTTGTTAATAATTATAACAATTTTAACATGTTATTTGGATTTGTATTCCAATAGTCTCGTTTTTTTGCCTTGAATTGACACAAATATTTTTTATTTTTCAGTTTTCCTAAAGATCATGGAAAAAGGCAGCTTTGGGAAATCAATCTTTGGAGAGAAGGCCTCTGATTGCTCCAAAATTTGCTCCAAGCATTTTACAGAAGACAGTTTTGATCGGGAGAAGTTCATGGCTAAAAAAAGCTTGTTGGAAAGTCACCAAAGAAGCGGAAAAGTGATGGAAATTCAATGTGCCTAGTACGAGTAATATGCAGGTAACAAAACTCATTTAATTTTCTGTTGTAATCCAGCTTAAACTGTTTTTTCGTACATGAATTTGATTCTAGTCTGTCGTAAGAAAAATATCTCAAAATGCAGATGTGAAAACTCGTGAACATGTTTCTCTTAACACAAAACCATAAAACTTTGTTTTATGTTTTCATGTTGATTGACGTGAAACTGATGCTTGTCACTAATTTTACTGTTAACATATTTTGTAGTTGCCAAAAACAAAGAAATACTACCTTGGAGATTTTGCTTCTGATGGTATGAAGTCCCCTGCCCATAAGCTACTGAAGCTTTGAAAATAGCTAACTGCAGGATAAGCTAATAATAGCTAAATTACAATATTGGGCAGAAAAAAAAAGAAGAAAGACAGTCAAGATAAAAGTCAGTTCTCTTCAAGAAATGCTGGAAATCATGAGGAAAAAGTCTTCAATCTCTGATGCTGCTTCTAATATGTTAGAGGTATTGTTGCATTTTTCATGAGGTTATTCTATATAGACCTACAGTAAATTTTCTATAAGTTGAACTCTGATGACTCAAATATCTGCTTGAGTTGAACTTTTCTTCCTTTAAGCTGAAGTTTTTAGTTTGAAATGAATTAAATTCATTATCAGAGTGAAGAATTTAGGTACTGCATATATTGAAGACATTTTTTTTTTATTTCCTACTTTCCTTCTCTAGTTTTATAAATAAACTAACCAATGACAATCAACTTGGTCAACAGTGTTTGCAAATCTTTTGTGGCATGTATGGCCATGTCAGTAGTTTTTTAGCTCAGTTGTGAGTAATGCACAAATGCCAGAACACATCTTGATTGTGTGTAGACTTTTCTTGAAAATGTCAAAGAAGTAAAATTTTAGATTTGAAAAAAAAAAAAATTATTAGCCTAATGTGAAATGGAAAGAAATCCAAATCTCAACAGTTCATACGTTAAATTTTTTTCCTGAATATTATTTTTTCAGACTTTGTAAAACATGGTAATTATTCGTGCAAGACTGCAAAAATGAATGAAAAGAGAGGCAATTAAAAATTGCTGAAATAAATATAGAAATTTATACTAGTATTGAAGGTATATGTGCAATTAATTTTTTTGTTTATCATTTATATTTTATGTATGTCCACATTAAATTTTTTTTCAATATTCTCATTTCTGTGCTCAGACAGCAAAATGTCTTTTTTTCAAAATTTCATGAGGGCAAATTTGTAAACAATATTTTGTAAAAATGTGATACTGTGGCTTTTTGACTTATTGCAATTTGCCTTCGTTGGTTCCTCATAAACCGAAAGATAGACAAAATTTTGTCACCTTCCAAAATTTTGATGAACGACATCCAGAATACGAACAAATCCATTTTTTTGGGAAAATTGACTTGTGGCATTATGCTATTTGATTGCATACAACATATACAGTTGTATATACACATAGTTCAGTGCCATATAAAAATTTTCAGAACCAATTCCTGAAATGTTGAAAATAAACATCTACTTCTTGTTGAAAATAAACTGCTTCTTTATTAGGTACTTGTTTTTTCTGATAGTCGTTTAACCTTTCTTATAGTTTTCATTGCCTGGTCCAGCAGCAGAACTTACGAAAGCTCAAAAATGGAAAAATATCCACAAGAGTTTGGAGCCTTTGCCTTAGCATTAGTTTTATTTAAGCAAGGCTTACAAGCAGCATTGTTTCATACATCATATTTATTCCCCTTGTGTTTATGCATCGAATTCCCAGCATAGTGTTTATACATCATGTTTATTTGCATCTTATTTACATTGTGTTTATACATCAATTATTTTCATCATATATCATCAAAACTATTGAATAAACAATTTGATGTTTGTTTGACTTTTGAAAATTTTTGAGTTGAATTTTGAACGGATGATTATTTGTGAAATAAAAGTTGGTGCCACATGCATGTAATATCTAATAAAGTGTTTTTCACTGTGTTTGCTTTATTATATCACTCTTGAGGTTTTATATTTCATAAGTATTCAAAGTTAACTTAATCTGTGAAGGTTTTAATTCAACTTCCCATTCAACTTTTTAACCAATACAAACTAATTAACAGTATCCACTTAAAATAATTTAACATTGTGATTGGGGGAAATATCACGTGTAACAAAAAAAAGGAAAAAATATTTTCAAGACAAAAACATTATTGTAAATTAGGATAAGATTTTTAACTTCTGAAAAATTATTTCTTTCAGACATTCTGAATTTTCATCAATTTGTTCTAGAATTCTTTCATTAAATCCAAAATATTTTTCAGTTAATTCCGAAATTATTTTTTCATTAATTGTAGAATTAATCGTTAGAATTAATCGTCTTTCATAGTTTTCATCCATTTTCTGAAGATACTCGGCATACCACGACAAAAAGCTCCACGGACAAAATATCAAAGTGTGCGATTACGAACTCGCCAAATTACGAAGCGCGTAAGATAACCGCCAATCATGGCAGCTTTGCTGATATAAGTCACGTGGTATACTCTGTGCACCTGTTCGGAAGAGCGCGTGAATGGGCTTTCGCCCTCTACTTATATTTCTTCTCGATGGTGTACACACAGCAAACTTCCAAAATTATGTTTCCAAAACATAAGGATAGGCCAAGAAATAAGGTAACATGATTTTTCTGAAAAAATTATGTTAATGCTACTAAATTCACCTAATTCTCCAAACCACCAACAATCGCCCTTTTTATACAGTTTGAACTTTTCCTTCTTCCTGTCATAAAACAAAACACCTTATTCACTATTCATTTATAGGATGGAAACTGGAATGCTGAGAAAATGATTGAAGTTACACCAATAGATGTAAAGAATTGGTTAATGCCCTCAATGCCAGGTAACCTATCTATAACTTTTGATCATAATGAAATTTATTACTACAGATTTCACAACAGATGATATTTAACATAACCTTTTCAAATAAGATAGATTACTTGCATTCTTATAGTATATCACAATTTTTAATATTTTAAAGATACTTTTGTTTCAGCTTCAAGAAAAGAAAACAAAACTATAAAAAATTAAATTTAAGGACTTCATTTGAGGTAATGCTTCATAGGTTCAATGGATGTGAGTAGTATTAATTAGTTTAAGAAGACAAATATATAAATGTGTAGTGAAAATAAGGAAGAAATATCATGGGTAAAATAAGAATAATTTATGATTAAATTGAATTTTTAAAAATTGATTCTGCTTGATAGAGATCAACAGCTAGCTCTATGGAATGGAAATTTTTATCTCATGATGAAGCAAACATCAGCTATAGAAGAAAACACAGTTCTATTTATTCTGCTCAGTACTTTTTAATTTCCTCTACTTATAGCTGTATATTCTTTTCTTTCTTACATTCAATATTTAAAAAATGTTAAATATATTTAATTAATATCATATTTTTTTAATATTGCAATTTTCTTTATATTACTCATCTTTAACGTTCAGTAATGAGATCTGCGAGGGTGATTTGTCAAAATGTTGACCATTTTAAAGCATGTAGACTTGTCTTTCCTGTTCACCTTTTTTCACCACTTTTCACAAGAGCCTCTAAACATACCCATATGCCCTGATTGGCTGGCTCAATCATCTTTGTATTATAGTGTCATTATTTATGTATTTTTTATTTTAATATGTGATTTATGCAGCGTTTTAAATCATTGGTGGTCTGCTGGTTCGTGATCACTGATTAAATGATCAAACCACCCAGGGAAAAGAATTGTAGTGGTCTGTAGGACCAGTAGCTAAAAATCCCCCCATACATTAATTACAAAATAATTTCCAATGGGAGAATTGCTGGCTATTAGTCATTTTGTGTTGTCACAGCCATTTGAATGTCTAATGATAATCATTTATTTGCTGTAAAAAATATTTAGAAAATCGCATTTCTGCTGCAGGAGTGGCACGGTATTTACCATTGTTTTTTTTATAAACAAATCACAAAAACACAGACATATATACAAATACATACATACACATAAGTACAAACATAAAAACACATAAATACACACACTTGTGACCCCAAAGGACTTAGGAAGTCCTTTCAGCAGGTCTAAAGGGAGTTATAAACACACATGGTTCAGACAACAGCTTAATATAATGTGTGATTAGACATGTTATATATATTTTTTTATTTATATATTTACAATTATGATATATGTTAAAATGTTAGATTACTCATTTTGAGAGTCATAATCACAATTATATAATTAAATTACTTATTGTGAATATCAGTTAGTACATTACAAAGCATGCATATACAATATACATGTACCTATCTACAGTTATATGCACAATCAAAACCATATACATCCCTTTATCTTTTTACAATTTTCTCTCTCTCTCTTTTTGTACATAATGCAAAACTATTTTTATATCTGATTGCAAAGTATTTGTTAAAATCATTTCATAATCAATATTTTTAATAAAATCAAATACTATATGATTTATACTTTTTCTATTATCAATTTTATTTTCAGTATAAAATAAGTTTAAAACCAATGGCGTAGCCAGGTTTTGGTCCGTGGGAGAGTGAAATTGTGAAGGGCACCATCTTTTTGTTCGTGCTTAAGGTGCAAACTTAAAATTATGCATTAGTAAAAAGAACTTTAAATTTCCCAATTTAAAAAAATCAAATTTATTTTGTTTTCAGTTAATGTTTTTTCAAATTAAATTAATTACATTTCAATTGTTTTTAATGTATTTTAATTTTTTAATTAATTAAAAAAAATGTAAATTCCATTTTATATTTTGTGTACTTATACAAATGCAAACACCAAAAACAACTAGGAAGTTACCCTAAAAGGTAGTTTGAAAAAATTTAGATTAAAATATAAAAATGATGTATAGGAGAATAAAATAAAAAGTAAAAAAATATATTTTCTGTCTCTAAAATTATTCCAAGATATGAAAGTACAGAGAAATCTTCATGCTTCCATTTAATTGCTTTTATCATGTTACACTCTTATCGTAAGCATTATCACATGTACACTACTTCTATTCAATCATGCATGTATTTCCAAGACATTTCTCTTATGGAATTTCTAACAAATTGATGCATGCCGGGAAGTTCTTTCTTATATTATGCATGACCATAACGTATATATGATGTCATAGTTATGCATGGTTTCAGTTCGAAAAGTTTTGCCATCTGCCTTACAAAGAAGTAAATTCATGTGATGTGTTTTATAACAAATCAGAGAAGCATAGGCGGAGATAGACTTGAAACTCTGGGGGAACAAGATGATGATGATGATGTCGATTCATCTATACATATATGCATTAGATCTGTTGACTTCACCTTTGATGCTGGGGGTCCGTCCATGCAGAGAACAATGGAAATATGTCGAGTGATGAATAGTACAGACTAGCGCAGGAATTCTCAAGCTTTTTCCATTCACGGTGCCCTGTTACTTTAATCAATGCTTGCCCGTGGCTCCCCAGAGCAGTTTAACAAAGAATCTCTTTGAAAAACCTTTGGGATGCTCCATGGTGCCCCGACAAAGGTTGGTGACACAGTTTGAGAATCATCTGCACTAATAAGGTCTTGGATTTTGCCTCTCGTAATTTGACAAGAGGGCCTACAGGTAAGTGCTGACAAACCTCACAACGCCATAGTTCATATTAGAAAGTATCGCAAGCCTTCGGATAAGTGCTAATTGAAAAACACTAGATAATCTTTTAAGAGTTAGACTCAACGTTTCATGGACACTTTTTGTTTTTCTGAAATAGTATATGTGTGTATCTTCAGTTACTTTTAAAGTTTCCTTGTAATACATGGACAATTCCACACTCTGTCCAGGTGCCTCAAGTGCAAAAGGGACTTCATGAAGATGAGATCCAGTTAATATTTTTGAGAGTGAGAACTGTTAGGTAGGAATTTCTGAACAGGTAGAGGGCCTTAAAAAAGTCCCTTTGATGTTCATAAGACGACCCTGCGTGGACCACCTATGTGCTGTTGTGGAAAATAAAGAAGCAAATAACGCCCGGAATTCTGCTTTAAAAAGCGATGAGTATATATAGTGCATTTATAATATTTTATTTCGGAAATATTCAACGGATTCTCAAAGTGTGTGTGCTCGTAGCTCATCGCCACCCTTTCTTGAGTGGCGTCTCAACGCGTTAGTGTATTGATGCGTGCTCATTCAGTTCTTTGTATTGGGTTTGTTTTACATTAGGCCAGACAGTTCTCAAACTGTGCACCACGACACCCTCGTGTGTCTCCAATCTTCGTCAGGGGCACCATGGAGCGGTGACTCTGACAAAGGTTTTTCGAAAATATTTTTTGTTAAACAGCTCTAAAGAGCCGGCGGAGCTTGCGGATAAGCATTGAATAGGGGAAAGGGCCACCTCGGGTGGAAAAAGTTCGAGAACCTCTCGGCGTCGGGCTATTCTGGGCAGTCATGGGTAAATGATGATGAAGTCGAGGGCATGGGTGCCAAAAGTTTAAGAAACACTGGATTAATTGGAGGGGAGATATATGTGTCATGAGTTAACAAGCACACCGCCCCCCCCCATAACTTTTTCCAGGGAATAATTTCTCCTATTCGGCACACTGATGTAAACTGAAGGGCCAAAAAAACTGGTACAGACATGCGTATGCAAATAAAGAGATATGGAACCTATCAGAGTACGGCGGCGCTGCGGTCGGCAATATAGCACAACAAGTGTCTGGCATAATTGTTAGATCGGTTACTGCTGCTACAATGGCAGGTTATCGAGATTTAAGTGAGTTTGAACGTGGTGTTATAGTCGGCGCACAAGAAATGGGACATAGCATCTCCGAGGTAGCGATGAAATTTGGATTTCACGTACGACCATTTCACGAGTGTACCATGAATATCGGGAATCCGGTAAAAAATTAAATCTACGACATCGTTGCGGCCGGGAAAAGATCATGCAAGAACGGGACCAACGACGACTGACGAGAATCATTAAACGTGACAGACGTGCAACCCTTCCGCAAATTGCTGCAGATTTCGATGCTGGGCCATCAACAAGTGTCAGCGTGCGAACCATTCAACGAAATATCATTGATATGGGCTTTCGGAGCCAAAGGCCCACTTGTGTACCCTTGATGACTGCACGACACAAAGCTTTACGCCTCGCCTGGGCCCGACAACATGTAACGTGCCGATGATCCCCCGGCGTAAAAGTCCGTAGTCGCCGTCACGTGATCTGTTGTCATAAATGTTACTAATCTGCAGCTGTGATCGTATGGCGGCGATCAAGGCCGATCGTGATATCCGCCTGCGATCACATGCAAATGGGGTGACCTTGAAGCCGATTGGCTTGATCAGACACGTGCGGTCGGATGTTTTTCCTTTAAATACCGGCCGTACGTTGTAACAGGTCTGATTCCGCGTTCATCTTTTCTTGTTCTATTCAACTGAAGCCCTCTAGTAGGACGGTTCACCATCTTGCTACCGTATCCATTGGCTTTAAGCTGATTTGTTAAAATGCAATAATTTACATTGTTTGAATCCGTTTTCCGGCAGGTCCGGAATCAAAAATATTAAATAATCTTCACAGTCAAAGTTCTTCATTGCTGATCAAGGTGGTCCGGCCCTCAACCGAGAGGCCCCCCGGAGCTGATCAAGGTGGTTCGGCCCTCAACCGAGAGGCCCCCCGGAGCTGAGCAAGGTGGTCCGGCCCTCAACCGAGAGGCCCCCTGGAACTGATCAAGGTGTTCCGGCTCTCAACCGAGAAAACTTCTTCGATACTTGCGGGGAAAGGCTAACAACATCGGATGTCCGATCAATATACAAGTTGACTGTTGATGATCATCAATTGGTGAGCCAGTATCTTTACTGTTAACGTCAAATAGAGGGCTCCACGTTATACTAATCTATTGTTAAAATTGACTAACCCTATAATTAATTTGAATAAATAATATTTCATGCGAAAGTTTATTTGCAATCATTTTCCACTTGTCGTTTGCCACTTTATTACTGGATATTTCGAACCGGGCAAGCAACTCCCATAAGGGACGTTGCAAACACCGGCATTGGACTGTTGAGGACTGGAAACACGTTGCCTGGTCTGACGAGTCTCGGTTCCAATTGCTTCGAGCTGATGGACATGTTCGGGTATGGAGACAACCTCATGAATCCATGGACCCTACATGTCAACAGGGGACTGTTCAAGCTGGTGGAGGCTCTGTGATGGTATATGGGGCGTGTGCAGTTGGCGTGATATGGGACCCCTGATACGTCTAGATACGACTCTGACAGGTACGTAAGCATCCTGTCTGATTACCTACACCCATTCATGTCCATTGTGCATTCCGACGGACTTGGACAATTTCAGCAGGACAATGCGACACCCCACACGTTCAGAATTGCTACAAAGTGGCTCCAGGAACACTCTTCTGACTTCAGAAACTTCCGCTGGCCACCTAAATCCCCAGACATGAACATTATTGTACATATCTGGGATGCCTTGCAACGTGCTGTTCGGAAGAGATCTCCACCTCTCTTACTCCTACGTATTTATGGACAGCCCTGCAGGATTCATGGTGTCAATTACCTCCAGCACTACTTCAGACATTAGTCGAGTCCATGCCACGTCGTGTTGCGGAACTTCTGCGGGCTCGCGGGGGCCCTACACGATATTAGGCAGGTGTACCAGTTTTTTTTGGCTCTTCAGTGTATATGCATAATGATGAAACAAACAGTGATTTTATATATATATATATATATATATGTAATATAATACAATATATTATCGTACAAATATAGAAGACTATAATTTCCTCTCCCATTCTCTACATATCAGAGCGCTGTTGACCCAAGATTTTAGGGTTTTTATTTACCCATTTTTAAGATAAACTCTTCCAGTACCGTACCTCTTTTTGTACCCAAAAATCTTGGGTTTTTTAGGTCTAAAAAGCTCATAGCTGTTTTCCACCTTTTCCTAGTCTTTGACACTACCCTATACACAAGCTAGTAGCTCTTGCCAAGGCACCTGCAGATGACGTGGCGTTTCTAGGCACTATGAATCTAGCAAAGTCCATCAATATATAAAGTAGTATTTCTAGGAGCTCAAGCTGTACCTAAGGTGCCCAAAGAAAAGGCGATACTTCTTGGAACTTGAATCCTAGCCATTACTTCATAGGTTCAGTGTTCTGTCCACAATAGGTTCCCATGCCTAATTTCTTCAGAAGTCGCCTTGGTCAATGCTCTTGGTGGCCCTTCAGAACAGAATGAGTATTTCATGAACGCCATATCCTCATACCTATAAAAGGTATTTCTAGGAGCTCTACCGAGAACTACCAACAGCAAGAGAAAAAAGTTACAGCTAGAAGCGGGCAAGATTCTGTCCTTTAATAAAGGTGGGGAACAGAGGCTGATCTGAACATGCTTCCAGATGAAGAGCTTGAGAGCAATTGTCAAAAATGGTAATGGAAACCTCCACTTTCTTTTTTTTCCTTCTTCTCTTAAGGATTAGTATAAACCCAATCACTGTGAAACTGCAAGAAGTGCAAATATAAATGTAGATTTTTTTTCCTTACTCATCATTTTAGTCAATGAAGGTAGAAAATGAAAAAGTCAATATTTTTAAAGTTTTTTTAAAGATCAAAATTCATTTAGAAAAATAGGCACCAATGTAGGCAAAATTTTGATTGGGGGGGGTCCCCCGGCTACGCCACTGTTTAAAACTTTAAGGCTATGTAGGAGAAGCTCTTTTTATACAGTTTTATTAGACTTTGGTACCTGGTATACTCTATTGTATCTACCTGTGGTTCTATTTTGATTTTTTGTAAAATATTTTTCATTTACGTGTGAAAATTTTATCATTCTATATAAGTAGTTTTGTTTCAAACATATAGTGCGGCACTGTATTTTCATACTGTCTGTTGTTGTTTGAGATCTTATTCTATCATATATGCTATCTAATTTCTGGATATTGTCATAGTATGCTCCACCCCAGACACAAATTGCATAATTAATGACTGAATAAATCCATGCATAAAATAAGTCTTGCAAAAAATTTTTCATCAATTAAGTTTTTCATTTTACATATGATTATTGCATATTTTCTGATTTTTTTGATTAAAATATCACAGTGTGAGTTTCATTTAAGGTCGTGTTGTATAGTTATACCCAAATAATTATTATACTCATGAACTTTTTCTATTTCTTGGCAATAGCAATCACCAGTATCTTGTTCATATAAATGTATTTTGTTTTTTGTGGGTTAAGTTTTATTAGCCATATCAGGGGCGTGGCCAGAAATTTTGTTCGGGAGGGACCAAAGTGATAGAACAATAGATTTGGCCATCTTTTTCCCTTTTTTGTTCATTTCCCCACATTTATATATGTTAATATGTGTGTTAATATAATATGTTAATTTTTGTTAGATCGTCTACTTTTTAAATTAAATCTATTGTATTTGTATTTTTTACGTAAAGCACTGTGTCATCAGCAAAGGTTATCAACTTTCCATTTAATTTCAGTTTGCATAAATAATTTATATATATTTAAAATAGTATTGGGCCTAGTACAGATCCTTGAGGTACTCCTTTCTTCACCTCTTGAAAAGAACTAGTTTCTTTCTGAATCACTACTGCTTGTTGTCTTTTATTATGGTATGACTCAAACCATTTAAGCATGTTTCCTCTAACTCCTATTGGGAATAGTTTACTTGTTAATATTTCCAGATCAACGAAGTCAAATGCTCTTTTTAAATCTAGGAACAGAGTTATAGAATATTTATTATTATTGAACCCATTGTTTAGATAGTTACTTAGATCTAATAGTGCCATTTCTGTTTTCTTATTTTATTTTTGGAATCCATATTGATTAGAAGAGAAGAAATTTTGTCTATTTAGGAAATTTAGAAGTACTTTTTTTACACATTTTTCAATTATTTTTGAAAAAACTGGAAGTATACTTATCGGTCTGTAATTTATCAAATCATTTCTATCTCCTGCTTTGTATATAGGATGGACGAGAGAGTATTTTAATTCGTGATAAAAGATATCATTCAAAATAGAATGATCTAAATTTTGAATGAATTTCTGAATGAATAAATTTATTGTATTTAGGTGGTATTTTGAAATTATTTTCATCATTTTAGGGGGGTTAGCCCCCAATCATAACCACTCTGCTTTATTTTCCTGTAGGTCCCTTATTACTTATTTCAATTCTTCTTGATCTATCTCAGCACAATACAGAACAGAGTTGGTCAAACTGGTTGATATATTATTTTGTTCCATACAGTACATGCAAAATCTATTTTGTTCATTAGTGTCTAACGGCTGTATTCACCATCGCGTTTCAGAACACGATCTAGGTTGTAAACCATGTTTCACTTCAAAAATGGTATTCACCACCCCTGAATCGAGATCCAGGCACCAGTTTTTTGAGCCTGAAATCACCTCCGATTCCGGCGATCCAGCAGGGTGGATTGAGTTTCAGCACATGCGTAGTGAGCATTATTGTCGCTGCATAAACATTGATGTAGTAATGCCGGTCATGCTGGGTTGTTTTTGCGATGAGCCCAAATGAAATAGGAAATTTAGAATAATTTATATTAATTATAAGGTGATGAATGACCGTGTTTAGGTATTAAATATATGGTAAATAATTATCCCTGATCAATGAAAGCCATCAACTATTTCTTGAAGCCATCAACAAGTGATGAAAGAAGGTGAGTAATGATACTTTTCTATGATTCCTTTCAAATCTGAACTATCCGCTAACAAAATGCTCATTACTATTAAATAATGATAGAATTGTATGTGTAATATACTCATGTATTGATATTAATGACATAAATTTGTCTTTATGGTACCTGAAGCTGGGCCGTAATGGGCTCTCTTGGTGCAGACTTATTTTTGGGTGGGGCCCCCTGAAAGTGTTATTATTGTGCAAAATAAAGTGTACATTTTTGTGAGAGCCCCATTCTCTCTGCCCTTGGGTAGTGCTTTATTTGCTCCAGCTTATTTATGGTCCTGATATAAGGTTAAAATGGGGGGAGGGCATATAGTGGCATACTTTTGAAGTTTTTTTCCTCTCTAAAAATAATGAATCCATGGGTCTGAAAAAAATCATGAATATCTCTCTTGAATGGCCGGAATAGTCATCTGTATACTGCTTCAAATGTTCTCAGCATGAATCTTAATTTTTCCTGGAAAAAAAATTATTTTCCTAACTAGGACCATCTTAAGAGTATGATGAGGCCCCTGAGACGAGTGATTTTTCTGCGGCCCTACCTGGTAAATTCTAGAAAATTTCAACCAGATCTAATTTTTGTAGGCCCCCTTTTCTCTGGAGGGGCCCCTTACATTAAGAACTGAAAAAATGTACACCTAGGCAATATGAAAGACTATGCTAAACACTAGGCAATATGAAGACTAATATGAAAATATTTATATCAATGCAAAGCAAAATATATTAGCTTTTTACCTCTTGTGGCAAGAATATTTATTACATGATATTTTGCTGCTGTGTGTTAAACATAGCATTTTCCTTCTATATTCAGTCGATCTTGCTTATAACATTCTTAGGGGTTATTCAAGTATTACGTCAGCATCAATGGAGGGAGGAGGTTTCCAATTTGCTGACTTTTGACAAGGGGGAGGGGGGTTTGGATGATGCTTATGTCATCAACCAACCCTTCATAAAAATATTAAATATTCTTAATGGCATCTTATTCGGTGCGCCAAAAATGGAAAACCTTTTCGATAGTTATTGGGCACCTTAACTAGCATTCCCCCTATTGATAAGTCCCCTACAGAGCCACTTTAGCAATCTCTAAATGTTTCATGGATCCTTCAAGTGTAACATTTGAAAATGTGTCCGGGCCGCTTAAGTACTCTGGAACTGTGCCATGCATCACTCAAGTGATCCGTAATTATGCTACGGATCACTTAAGTAATCTGAGAATGTTCTGCGGGTAACTTGGGTGATGTAGAACTGCACTGGGGGCCGTTCAAGTGCTCTAAAACCGTGACACATGTCAGTCAAGGGATTTCTAAATGTGCCACGGATCATTTAAGTGTTCTGGAACTGTGTCACAGGTCACTCAAGTGATCTGAAAATGTGACATGGGCCGCTTAAATGCTCTGGAATTGTACTACAGGTCACTGAAGCGATTTGTAAATGTGCCACTTAGTTCATTTTTACTAAATTAGGTTTGAGAGGGCAAGCCACATCAAATAACATTTAGGGCCATATTTAGTCCGCGGGTCAAGGGTTTACCATATACAGCTTAAAAGGGTGGATCACAATGAATTTCTAAAGAGATATTTTGAGTTCTTACCCTTATTCAAATAGTATTGAAATTAACAGAAATTTATTATAATAACATATAAAGGTATTTTCTTTCAAAATTTTAATTTTTAAAAAATGTTTTTACATTAAAAAAAAAAAAAATTCGTGGGGGGGAGGCGCATGAGCCCTGTATGCCCCCCCCCCTGGATACGTCTCTGATCTCAACAATATGCGTTAAGATTCAGAGGGGCAGAGCTGATGATGAAATTTTGCTGACGGGTGAGGGGGGGTCAGAGTATTGCTAACTTTTGCTCATAGGTGGAGATATACTTTTGGAAGTCTGGGGCAAGGGCGTAGCGAGGGGGGGGGGACTTGGGGGTCTGGTCCCCGAAATGTGAGAAAATGACCGAAAAAAGGGAAAAAGATGGCCAAATCCATTGTTCTGTCACTTTGGTCCCTCCCCCGAACGAAATTTCTGGCTACGCCCCTGCTCTTGGAGAAGAACTACTATTATAAATAACTGAAAAATATTCTCTGGAAGAACTATAAATAACTTGAGAGTAATTCTTATTATTTTTAATAAGAATATTCTCAAGTTATTTACAATAGTAGTCCTTCCAGAGAATATTCTCAAATATTCTCCTTGATGAGAATATTCTCCTAAAGATTATACTCAAGAATTTTACATCTCTACTCTTGCTACAACGGCAATCCCTCTACAATGATATTTTTTCTTGATCTGCGAGTATCATTTTATCAAGATTTTAGGGTGTGATCCATACCTTTTGTGCACAAAACACCAATTCAAAAATTTATGAAATTACTTTTTAAAAACTTATTTATGTGAAGTTCATGCCAGCATTGGGCAATGATTGAGTTAAGTAATGATAGATTACTCAAATATTATAAATTTAACTCGTACCATGTAATTGCGGATTACACGTGCTTTCTTCGTATTATATAGTGTGATTCCACTGTACTTGAAGTCACAACACATAAGTATAATTTGCTTAATTCTTTAGGGAAAATTTTTTTTCATGAAATCTATGTTTAATTTTTCAGATGAAACAAGTATTTGGGAGCAAAAGAAGGATGAAAGCAAATATCCACGATAGAATGGGGCCATTAAAGATGAAAATGAGAAGATGAAAATTTCATAACGCCACAGAAGAAAATCCCAGTATTTATTTACTATGTGTGTTTGTGTTATACGTACCATTTTTTTTTTTGCAATCTCAATTACTTCCATATAAATATGAATAAATTATTTTTGATAATTGATTTGTCATTATTTAAGTGAGGAAAATTTTAGCTTTACGTAGTTGCATGAATTTTGAGTGTGTCTTGATTACGTTCAAGTTAGAGTGTAAATTTTGAAAGCAACGAATTACTAGATTATTGTGATTATCATATAAATACAATATATTTTAAAAAAAATCCAGATTTAACTACCAATCCTGCTAGTAGAAAGAGGAATGGAAGATGATTTTGTTGATGAATAATGACGTCGTTGAATCTATATCAATATGTCAATTTTTTTTAAATTTTTAGTCTGGCTATTAGTTAGCATGAGTTATACTTGACTATTAGTTTACCCTTGAGTTGAACATGATTCAAAGGCAATGCAGTCAAGAGTTACACATAACAAAAAATTTTTTTTTTGTCCATACACTAATGCTTATATTGACTGTTATAGATTTGAAACTTTGTTTTACAGATGATTTTTTTTTATTTTTAAGAATCTCTCTCAGCTTCAAGGAAGTCCTTTTAACTTACATCTAATAATATGATGAACTCGCTTGCAACTAAATATAACTTTTTATGTAAGCTAATCAAAAAACCTAGCACACATGTTGAAAAGGTTTTTGTACTTTCATACTTTTCTTATTAAGTGTGCACTCTAAAAGAAAACCGTTGGGTGTATCATTTTATATCTTGAGGGTGGGGCACATCTTGTGTGTAGGATTGCACAAAAAAATAGTATCTTAAGAAGTGATGAAATCTTTACTGTTCGTCATTGCCGTCTTAACGCATGGGTCCACCCGGGCCTCACAAAAATGAGAAGTGGTTGAAATTTTCGAGTTTTCCAGGTAAAAGGCCTCAAAACATCACTTGGCCCGGGGGCCCATGGTGATTTTAAGACGGTCCTGCTGTTGGTTGCATGCAAGTTCGTTTCAACAAATATAGTTACCATGATTATTCTCAGCCACCTTGTTGGGGATTTTGCCTGTTGTGGCGTTGTATTTGTATTAAGTTATTTTGCTAATAATAGGAAATATAGCTCTTAATGTTCAGTAATTACTTTAATATTCAATGTCCATCACAAGAAGGAATTACTATTAGCACTAAAATTAATTTTTTTAATTTAGAAATCAAATTAACTGAATTTTGAACTTTTTAATTGTAATGTGTTTATCTTATTAGTGTTCACAAAATTGTGATTTCAGGTACAAAACAATCATAATTTAAAAAAATATTCAGATTAATTTAGAAATTTTTAAAAAATTAATTTTATTCGTATTTTTTAAAATATAAATTTTACACAGTTGCGAGAAGAAAAACCGCCCTTTTTCCTTCATTTCATTCACAATTAATGAAATTTGTATATGCAGATAAATACTTTTTTTTTTTTCAAAGCAGTGAAAATCGCATATGCGGACTATACGCGGGAAAATACAACAAATGTGATATCAATTATTTACAATAATCTAATCTGAATTAGCGAGTTAGCAATTCAGATTGGCAAAATAAAAAACCATCATTATATCGATATCTCTGGAGTAGGAAAGAAAAACAGCTCGAATGATGTGGAATTTCCATTAAAAAAGGGGATGAAGATAACCATATTATTATTATTTTGCTTAAATCAAAAATGAAAGTTGCTGAAAAAATATAAACACAAGAATCCTTCGGCGAGTTTTCTACTTCATTAGAAGATCAAAACCCTACGTTATATTCCATCCAATCAGCATCGAATCTACTCTCGCCAAGCTAATATATGCCAAATACTCGCAAACTGAGCAGAGTTTCACTTGATACACACTTGGTAATGTTTTGAGAATACCGATTTCATGTTGAAACTGAAACAGGTTTCAACTGATCCACGTTTCAGCACACTGAGTGGTGAATACGGCTGTAAATTCCTATTAATGAAGTCATCATTGAAGTTATTGACGAAGTTCATAGGGTCCTGACATTCTGGCAGTGTCTTATGTACAATGTTGTTATTTAATACAGGGGTTTGGTTCGGGGGGACCAAAGTGATAGAACAATAGATTTGGCCAACTATTTCCTTTTTTTTGGTCATTTTCTCACATTTCTGGGGGACCAGATCCCCTCAAGTCTCTCCCCTCGCTGCGCCCTTGATTTAATATATTGTCATTAATGTATTTCCATTGTAGTTGTTTATTTTGTCCAGTTTTTTTAAAGTTATTTTTAATATACTCCTGTTTAATTTTTTAATGTATTTTTTTAAATTTGTTTCGTATTCTTTGTATTCTAGTTAGTATGACATTATAAGAGGATTTTTTTTGTATTTTTTATAGAGTTTTTCTTTATAATTTATTCTTTTTAATATGTCATCATTAATCCAATTTTTTAAATTCTTTTTTGGGTTTTGTTTCACAGTTGTTAGTCCATAAGTTTGAGTTCAGTGTTACAATATTACATAAGGGGTGTTTATATTCGTTTTGGTCACAATTACCTTTTACAATGTTCTCGAGATTCGACGTTGAGATAAAAGTTTCGAATTTTTTATAGTTGATAATTTTTACATCTTTACTTTCCTCACCAATAATATTGATTTGTTTTTACAAAAAGTCAATGTATCCTAATACTGGATAGTGATCAGTAATCTTGGTTTTGAAGACTAAATTCCTGTGCAGAGTTTTGTTTTGATCTATAAAAAACATGATCAATACATGTTTGTGTTGTGTTTGTTCCTCTTGTAATTTTTTCATGTAACGGAGGTAATCCATTTGTTGCCAATATATCAAGATACTGTGATGTTGTACTATTTCTGGTATATAAATCAGTGTTAATATCTCCAACTATTAGTAGATCGGTCTTTTTTAGATATAGCTCTAGTTCTTCATTAAATTGGGTTATACTGTATGAATGGGACTGATATAAGAGTAAAATATTTGTTATAATCTAGAAAGTTTATGTGCAAATCCTTAGCAGAGTTTGTCTGCTCCTTTTTTTTGTATTGATACAATATCAATATTTGGCGCAGCTTGACCTAATTGGTCCTTGTGCCAGTAAAATTTAAATCCAATCCAATATCATTTCTTCTATGGATTATTACACCTCCTGATGTATTGTATATTCTACAATTGATATATGAATAATATTCACTTATACCTTCGTAATTTGTGATTTCGTAATTTAATTTTTCTTCATTTTCAATCAATATTTTAGTTAAACATATCGCATCAATTCGTTTGTTTAGAGTTTTGAAAAATATTAAAAAATTGTCAAAATTATTTCTTAAGCTTTGAATGTTCAAAACTAGAAATGTCAATGATTTATTTTTTGCCTTTGTACTGAGAATTTTTCTTACTTCATGAAGTTCCTCCAACGGATATGGGCTCTGTGTTGAGCTCTCAAAGTCTTCATTTTCTGTTGACATCTGCATTTGATTCAAGCTTTTGAAGTTGGTCTTCAGTGTTTATTCTTATTATTTTAGAGGTTTTATGTTTCCGAAAGAACAGTTTACCTTCTTTCACCCAACCATATCTGCAATCAAGTCTTTCTTTTGTTTGTCTCATCATATAGAACAATTTTTTGTTTTCCGGTGAAAGGTGTTTATTAACATATATTCTAGTATCTTGAAAGTCTGAGTTCAGTTTATCATCTGTGAGATTTTCCCCTTTTGTGCTTAAGCCTTTTGTAGCTAAATATTTCTTGATCTTTCTCTTTGAAATCTTACTATTATAGGTTTTGGTCAGAACTCTATGGGCATTTTCTATTTCAGTTGTGTCTTGAATCTACAGTTGCATTCGTATACTGCTTCTGTTATTTCAAAAATATTCTCATTTTTCATTTCTGGGATCCCGTTGATTTCTATATTGTTTTTCCTACTTTGTGTTTCCAAGTCATTTATTCTACCTTTCAGTTCTGTCATCTCCTACTTCAGATTTCTTTTTTCAAGTTTTATTTCTTCCTTTTCCCTGTGCACTTGTTCCATTACTAGCCCCATATTTTCCATATTTCTTCCAAATTCCTCCATGTGTTTTGAATTAAATTCTATTGCCTTAACGACTTCTCAAATCTCTGTTGCTAGGGAATTTTGTTGTTGCATCACGTTATTTATGGTAACTTCAAATATATTTTTCATTTCCTGTTTTACTCTTCAAATGATTTTTTCCATTCAAACTAACACGGTATCTTCGTCAGTTGATTCTAGGTATACTGTCTGCCAACGTATTCACTTTTTTTTTCTTTGGCATTTTTCGAAAAGCTGATTCCATTGTTCCATCACATACCGGATGTATAAGTTCTTCACACTGTGTACAGTAAAAGAATTCAGTTTCATCAATAACTACACCTTTGCATACACCACACATTTTTTTATATTTATAAGCTGTATTAAACATGATAAATTTGTTGCGGATGAGAAAATAACTCTTCAGTGCAAATAATTGTATATAGATGACGGCACTTTCATCTTATGGTAGTTTCACTGTTTTCATATCGTTGGTCGTAATGTGATAAATTACATGTAATTTGTAAGCATATCTAATCCACAATTGGTAATATTAACATCAAAAATCGTCGCTCCATAGGTTTAACTCAAGGTTTAGCTCACGTGTTATTATAAAAAGTCCCTGTGTAGTTGAAAATAAGATAAAAAATTATAAGCTGTTGTACATATGTATTTATATAAACTAGGCTGTTGCCACCATTGTTGCCTTGTTTTTATTGTCTTTAGTAAAAACATGTTTTTCCCGTGGTTTTTACCACCCTCAGAGAATTTTTTTTTAAATAATTGCAGAAACAGTGATTTAGCTACTTTTCTCCATTTTTCCCGAAAAAATTCAGTTTTGATACAATGTTGTGTGAACACAGAACACTAAAATTATTATATTCTTACTAACATGCATATTAAATTATAATATTCTCATTTGATCTTATTGTTATAAAATTTCCTGCCATAAAGCATTGCTTCACCCTAGGTGCCAGGTTGCCATGGCGGCAGCTGTGGTGTTCGAGTGGTCATAGTGATGGACTCGCATCACGAGGACCCGGGTTTGAACCCCGACAGTGGTGGTCAGCTGAAGTTGGTTTTCTGTGGTTCCCAACTTCGAAGCGCAAATGCGAGCCGATCTCACCTTTAAAACGTCTTACCACAGAGAGCAACAGGCTTACAAACGATACAAATATTCACTCTCATTACACTACACTTACTTCTAAAATATAGATGGCACACTATAAACTCAGATAGAACAGTAGATGGCACACTATAAACTCAGATACGACACTAGATACTCACTAAGGCTGTTAGGTACACACACACTTACAGTTCCGGCACATCTCACTAGGTAGTAAATTGCCCATGGCGATAGACAGAAAAACTACATTGGCACCTATACATTTTTTTTATGTAATTGTTCAATTCAAGTCTGTGAACAACACAAAAATTTCTGATTTCATGCCAGTGTGTCTTTTAGCAAACAATTTGGATATTTGTAAATTAAAAAAAAACAGTAGTTAATATTATTTCTCTTGAGCAAAGAATTATGCTTGACTTCTCAGCAATTTGCTAGTGCATAAATATATATATATATTTGATTTGTCATGCCCTGCTGTAAAGATAGTGGCATATTCTCATTATATGCTGATGGATTATAAGAGAAAAGTATACACACTATAAATTCTAGTCAAAGTATTTGTTTATACATAGCAGAGGCAGATTCATGGCTTTGCCGTCTGGTGGCTATTCAAATTTTGCCTCCCTTCTCTGGTTTCAAACTGATGTTTTTTACCACAAATTACTTAAATTCACCGCCCTGGACTACAGACCGCTTAGGCACCCTCTTCCTTCGTAAATAAAGTTTCGTAGATAGTCTATTAAAAAGTAATCTCATGCAATGCCGTCTTAATGCATGGTCTCACCTGGGCATGGCCCAGGGTCATCAAGAGAAGAGGGGCCTCACAAAAATGAAAACTAATTGAAATTCTCTCGAATTTTCCAGGTAGGGCCTCAGAAAAATAAATTGGCCTGGGGCCCGTGACGTTCTTAAGATGGCCCTGATCTCATGAGCTCTTAGTGGTAATAAATGTTGGGAAAGAACTGAAATATTGATGACATCATTTATCATGATTAAAACTGGTTTGTAAAAAAAATGAAGCGACACCCATATTATCCAATAATAGTTTTTTAGTTTAGAAATAGTAGGTAATAGCCTCTCTCTCTATATACCCCCCAGGGATGGACATATCCCACGCACCAGGTCTCTATGGCGAATAAAAAATTGGTACTGGTGCCTAAAATTTTCTTTATGTAGTTAATAAATTGCAGGCTGAGAGCAGCACAAAATGTTTGGAATTCATAGCAGCATATTTGCCAACATGAAAGAGGGTCACTATGCCCTGAAAAAGTCAAAAGAAGCATTACTTTGGGCCTTTTCCTCTGTGTAAAAATGTTTTGGCACCTAGATTTTCTTGTGATTTGTCCCCAACCTTCTCTATACTAAAATTAATATACAATAATCTTATATAACGATTTCCTCTATATCAATATTACCTTCTGGTCCTAATTCATAGTGTTAATATATTCCATTTATAACGATAACCTCCTTTATAAAAATATGTTTCTCTGGTCCCTTTGAGTATCATTATATAGGCTTCTCACTGTAGTATGTTTAAGTATATATAAAAATTGTACAAAATATAAGTTAGTAGAGCCCGGAAGTTCAGGCAAAATGTCATAAATGCCCTTTTTTGCCTATTTCCACACTTTTTTTGAAATTTTTGCACCATAAATGCCTATATTTTAACATAGTTTTAAATGTATTAGTGAGTTTCGAAGATAGGCCACATAATCTGTAAAACTTGATATTTTAAGCATTGAAAACTTCAAAAGAATCAGTCTTTCTCAGTATTAATTATCATCAGAAAGCCCCCACCCCTTCCAGCCCTATTTAAATGTGAATAAAATTATCTGAGGGATTGGTGTTGCCATGCATTAACTTTGCTTCGACCGGATGGTGTTAGGTGTGTGATTTTGTTTCAGATGAACGCAGCCCATGTTAGAAAAGCAGAGAAAAACTAGAAATTTTTGTTTCCCTCCACACGTTTTAAATAATATGTCTCGCTCCGGCATTGGACTGCATTGTATGTGTAAAGCTGACTGATGACTGTCCTAAGAGGCCATGAAGTGACAGCCATGGCTCACATAAGGCGGAGTAGGAGCAGACAGGACTCTGGGGTCCATGTTGTTTTGATTTTATTTTTTGTACCATAAATGCACTGCAAACGATCATGGCTATTTATTAAACATACATATTTATTATTTGATTAAAGTGGCCAGAGTGGCACTCAGGGGCGTTTGACAGATGCAACCATGCAGGGCCCCACACTTGAAGGAGTCCTGCATACGTGGTTATATTGAAAAAGGTTCATTTATTTTACAAAAATAGAACAATATAGCCATGTTTCAACTATAGAAATGATAATGATTATTCTAAATAATGCCACAAATAAATGAAAATTATTCGCAACTCGAAGGAGCTCTGCAGATCATTTTCTCTACTGGTTCCGCATCTGGTAATGATGGTCTAGGAATTGGCCTAATCCTGATAATCCTAATAATACTAACATTTTATTTTGGACTTGAAATTAATTTAACTTGGATAATAATGCAGCTATTATAAACTAGAATTAAAGCAATAGACAGATTAAGTGCAACCAATTTTTCAGCTAGTTTTTGGACCCTTAATACCTTTTTTTTGTTTGCAGTTATTTTTTCTTTCTTCCAAAAATTATAAATGCCTTTTTTTAGCGCCTATTTTAGATATTTTTAGTGCCTTTTTGCCTGCCTATTTCGACCATTTTTAGTGCTTAAACTTCCGGGCTCTAGTTATTAGAATTTATACATATAAAGAGGGGGCAAAGAAATAGAAATAGATTTTTACATCAACTTAATTAAAAGTGTGCTGTTGATCAAGGGCGTAGCGAGGGGGGACTTGGGGGTCTGGTCCCCCCCCCCGAAATGTGAGAAAATGACCGAAAAAAGGGAAAAAGATGGCCAAATCGATTGTTCTGCCACTTTGGTCCCCCCCTGAAATGAAAGTGTTCCCCCCCCCCGAACGAAATTTCTGGCTACGCTCCTGCTGTTGATGAAGACCCAAACATTGGTCGTGTTACAACAGTTCTATTTCTACAATTCTTATTTTTCTTTTTTAATTAAGGCTTAAGTTTATTTGAATTTTTTGTAATTATTATTTAAATAACTGTTAATCATTAGTTAATAGAAAAACTGTTACTCTGCATATTAATTATCAGTAAAAAGGTTAATTATATATGGTAGAAACCTTGTATATACACATAAGGTTTTTTTCTGTGGTATTTACCGGTAAATACCTAGTTTTTGCCATGTCCTGGTAAAACCCAACCCTGCTCTACAGAAATTCAAAAATTTATGAGTAAAACTGATTTTGATATGCTGTGTATATACATACAGTATATATACCATCTGGTGCCTCAATCCTTTTGCATCCATTTGATCAATATTTTTCCGACATTTGCTTGCATTCCTAATTTCTTATGCCCTCATAAATTAAATTGAAATTTTATTGAATTTTTGTCCAAAAAATTAGCACATTGTACTAGAATATCATTTTGAGTTGTGAATATCAGCTGATTCTCAAACCTTTAGGATCCATCTAATTAATTTCTTCAGCTTTTCTGTCTGACAAAAATGTGGGTGATTCCTTTTGCCCCTTATTCCTAAGGGTGCATAGATAGCACATTCCAGAGTTCTTTTTGTGGAGAGAGTTCCAGTCCTTTGGTGTCTGTCTTGGCAGTTCTGACACCTGAATACGTCTTATTTTTGCTGAATATGTTAAAAAATAAAAATAAAATGTGTGTTTATGAAGCTATTTTGTTTTAATGAGTAGAATATTGTGGTTCACGGAATCTTTGCCACCGACATTTTGCCTCCAACCTTTCGTCCCTGACATCTCGTCCCTAGCACGTTTCGTCCCCATTACATTTGGCCCCTGGAAATTTTGCCCTGGTACATTTGGCCCCCAGAAATTTCACCCCAACATTTCGCCCCGAATATTTCACTCTGGACATTTTGCCTGCCCTGACCATATGAGTGACCCTATCAGTGATCAAGTGAGTTGGACATTTACTCCCCTGACATCTCGCCTGCCCTGACTGTATGAGAATATATGAATGATGGTACAAGTGACCGTATGAGTAACCAAGTGAGATGGACATTTATCTGCGACAATTAACCTGCCCTGACCGTATGAATGACAGTACGAGTAAACATGTTAATGATGGTGTGAGTGACTGTATGAATAATCTGGTACGTATGACATTTAGTCCTGGTGGTATTTTGCCTGCCCTGACTATGTGAGTGACCCTATGAGTGATCAAGTGAACTGGAAATTTACTCCCTTCACATTTCACCTGCCCTGACCGTATGAGCAATGGTATGAATGACTGTATGTGTGAACAGATGATTGACGGTAAGAATGACCATGTAAGTGACCGTATGAATGATAAAGTGAGTTTGACATCTACTTGTGACACTTTGCCTGCCCTGACCAAGTGAGTGATCAAGTAAGTTGAACATATACTTCCTCACATTTCACCTGCCCTGACTACATGAGCAATGGCATGAGTGACCATATAGTGAACATATGAATGATTTGAAGAGTGACCGCATGAATGATCAGATAAGTTATTTTATATCGGTAGACATTTACAGATTGGCATTTCACCTGCCCTGAAAGTATGAGTGACCGTAGAAATGATCGCAGGAGTAACAAAATAAGTCATCTTATGAATCATCAAGAGAGTGACCAAGTGAGCGACTACGTGTGGTGGCCCGGATATCTCATTTCAAACCCGACATTTCGGCCCTTGTGGAAATGTTAGGTGAGTATGCGGCAGAAATTTGCACAAAGCATAATATAATGTCTATTGCTGTCACAAATGCATTGGCGTATGTATTAAGCATGACGGGGGTGGGGCGTAGTTTGGAGGATTTTAATGTTTTTCTTCAGGACTGTTATACTCCAGCTTATTTAAAAAAATTCGCTGTAATGTAAATTTGGAAACAATTATTTTATGCTTCATAGCAAATTCCAAATTTTTAGTGCCCATTAAATAAAGTATTACATAACCACCCATAAGTGGGGGGATGAAGAGGGCTTGATATTTGCAGACACTCACTTGGTCACTCATACGGTCATTCACTTGATCACTCATATGGTCATTCTTAGTCACTCACGTTGTCATTATTAGGTCACTCATATGGTCACTTGCGTGGTCACTCCTACGATCATTCACTTGGTTGCTCATTCCATCACCCACTTGTTCATTATTATGGTCACTCACTATATCACTCATAAAGTGAAACACACAGTCACTCACTTGGAAATTCAAATAAGCACTCACTCGGTCACCCATATGATCAATGACATACTTTAACTCCCTTGGACACTCATACCTTCACTCGTACAACCATTCATATGGCGAATCACTCGGTTACTCATATGGCGAATCACTCGGTTACTCATATGGTGAATCACTGTCACTCATGTGGTTAATCACTTGGTTTCTGCTAAGGTCAATCATTCAGTCACTCACTTTGGAACTTGTACAATCAATCACTCTGTCACTCATGTGGTAAATCACTTGATCGCTCATACAATCAATCACTTAGTCACTCTCTTGATCACTCATATGCTCAATCAGTCACTCACTTGGAAACTCATACAAGCATTCAGTCGGTCACTCACTTGGTCACATATGGTCAATCACTCAGTAACTCCCTTGGATACTCATACTGCCACTCACATCATTCACATGGTCAATCACTCGGTCACTCGTATGGTCAACTTCTGTTACTCATATGGTCAATCACTCACTTGGACACAGATACGGTCACTCACTCATACAGTCAATTCCACACTCATAAATACCGTCACTCACGTGGCAGTCATTCTGTCACTCACTTTGTCATTTGTATGGTCACTAACACACTCCTAAAGCCGATTTCACACTC
This sequence comes from Pholcus phalangioides, assembly GCF_987345545.1. Lineage (NCBI taxonomy): Eukaryota > Metazoa > Arthropoda > Arachnida > Araneae > Pholcidae > Pholcus > Pholcus phalangioides. Next base: position 7,213,854 of record NW_028301625.1, on the reverse strand, counting down.
ACTTGGTCACTCATGCACTTATATGGTCACTTACACTGTCAGTCACTCAAGTGTTCAGGGTAGGTGAAATATCACGTGCGAAAATTTCGGGGACGAAACTTCCAGGGGTGACATGCGACAGGGACGAAACGTTCCAGGAGCGAAAAGTCGGGGACGAAATGTCTGCGGCGAAATTTCCGGATCCCGAATATTGTATGTGTATATACAGTAAAACCTTGATAGGTCGTCACCTCATGTCATCGAAAAATTATGACGGCTTAAGCGGAGTGCCGTCAGTTTTAATGTGTAATCTTATGAAAATCGTATAAATTTAAAATAATATGAGATTTATTAAAGTATGAATCAAAATAACAACATTAATAAAATTTATAGATTGCAAAAGAAAAAATATTTAGTAATTTACCTTTTCTGATCTCTTATTACTTAACTTATTGTGATAAAATGTACTGTACACTTTGATTTATACTAGTAATTTTTAATTTAGACTAACAGAGCAACTGTTAGAATAGGTAGCTTTTCTTCATAACAGAACTTTCTATTAGAGCACATTAATTTCACATATACATCAAAATTTAATTTTAGTGTTTTAATTCTTCATCAGCGGTTCATGATACAGCTACAAAGTAATCTCCAACACTAGGCTGGGCAGGGAAAAGTAAACAGTAGGCCTCAACTTGGGAAAAAATGTCTGATTTTTTTAACAAAGATATTTTGTTTAAATTTGAAGCCCTAAATTAGTAGGGCCCATCATAGGCGTACGCAGAATTCTCTCAAGGGGGGGGGGGGTTAAGTTTTTTCCTGCAAAAATTGTATTGGAGGTTCTAACACCCCCCCCCTTTTCATATGCCAATGGGGCCCATGAATGAATGAGATCTAGCTTGAACAGTCCCTAACGTTTTAAAATACTCGGCAAATGAACTTCCCCAGCGTAACTTTCATTAGTTAAACTGTTCCGTTTGGGTACATAGGATTTTATGGTGACTTTTAAGCATATGGCAATGCTGTTAACAAGCTATTTTTTGTTAACGGAAGCCATAAAAATAGTCTGTTCCTCTTTCTCAAACTTTTTCATTGCGACGAGTAAATGAGGGTTTAATAACATTGTTGTCTATCAAAGCTGGAAGGGCCTGAAGAAAAATGACGACTTATAAGAGTGACGGCTTAATGAGGTTTTACTGTATATTGTATTTTTTTCTTTTCTATTTTTTTCAGTTATTATTTCATTGTTATTATTATTTCTTAATTAATGCTGCCATGTGAATATTAGCAAACCATTTAGTATATCTTTTTAGAAGGAAATATCTTTTGTAGAATGTTTTCTGAAAATGTAATTTAAAAAAGAATGCATCTTAACCTCCACTCTTATTCTTTGATAAAGCTACAAAATCAACAGTTGTGGTTTAACTAATAAGATTTGGCTTCAGTTCTAAGTGTTTTGTATATATTTGTGCATCCCCTTAGTAGCATATTACTCATTTAAATGATATATTTAATTGTTATTCATATCAATTTTTTTTTCTTGGACTAGTCATAATGCTGTGGACCAGTAGATTTGCATATGACTTTAATTTTTTTATTTTAATGCTGATTTATATTTAAAAACTCATTATATATTTTTTCCCAGTCTTTTATTTTTTGTCTTTGTAATTTTACCCTGTTTCAAGGTACAAGATCCATGTTGTATCTTGGAACATTTTAGCTTCTCCAAAAATCCCTATCTCTCTTATAATTGAACAGGAAGGTAAATTCATATAATGCCTCATACAGTATACAAATTATACTAAAAATAAATTTAGTGAAATTTCATGATAAAAATTGACTAGAAAAAAAGTTTTAAAAATAATGTTCCAAAAAGTATAAGTCTCCTCTATTCAAATTTCCAGTCATATTTTCTCAACCACCCATTTCCTGAGTTTGCTGCCCTGGGCTATAGCCCCTTTTTAAATACTCCCTACACACCAGACTGCGCATTGTTCCTTCCAAATGATGATGTATAGAATTCTATATATTGTCTTCTGGTTGTGCTATTGTTGTTCATGAGCTACTAGATGAGAGAGAGTCAGGTCAGACTGTCCCAGTTACCTTATATACTCCAAGGAAGGAAATTATCAGTATTTCTGTAGCATAGTGGTTAACATACTCACCAGGAAGTAACAGTGGCTTGATTCCCCTAAGAGGTCTATGAATTCAATCTGTGTTTTGCCAAGATCACAAAATATTTTGTTTTATAACTCAAAAAGTCTGTTAGTTGGGAGAGTGGCTGTAATTTTTATTCCTAAAAATACAACATAGATGCCAACCTAATAAAAAAAATGATTTTTAATTTTAGATTTGATGAATAAAATCTGTTTATATTGGTGTTTATTTCTGTTAGTTCAGGTTTATGAATTATTTCTCTTATAATTTCGTTTTTTGCCAGTTTACAAAATATTTATATATATAAATATATATACACAAAGTGGGCAAAAAGTCGTAGAAACTTAAAAACTTAAAATAAAAACCGGAAAAATATTCGAAATAAAAAACGGTTTGTAGGATCAGCATCGCTAGGTCACAAATTTTTTTAAGACAAGAAAAAAAACTTAAAACCAGCCAGTAGATGGCGCTGGTACGGGCGACTTCAGTAGAAATATGCAAATGAGATGGTTATAAGAACTTGCGCTCCTAATCCACAATCAGTTCACCATTGTAAACTGTGTATGTGAACAAGGATGCTGAGTGCAAAGGATAAAGCTTTGTTGGTGAAGTTGTTTTACGTGAACCAGGAATCAGCGACCATTGCCTTACGTAAATTCCGAGTTCAGAAGAATGTTAAGACTGGAAAAGGGCCTTTAACAGTGACAGGCCTCATAAAGCTCGTTTATAGGTTTGAGGAAACTGGAACGCTGGAGGATCGTGTAAGAGCCCGACGACCATGTTTAAGAAAGGCACGTTTGCCGCATGTGACAGCTAAAATGGAGCATCTGAATTAGCATCCGAAACAGCTGCAGGGACCAGCAGTGCTCGTGAAGCTGCCAGACACTTGGGCTTACGACCATTCTCTTCATGGAATCCTTGATCGGTACCCATACAGATTGCAGTCATGCTATGAACTTTTACCAGCAGATACCGTACCGAGGGAAGCATTTGCGAGGCAGGCTTTCTCCAAAAAAGAACAGAATCCCACCTGGGTCTTTACCATTTTGTGGACAGATGAAGTTCATTTTTTGCTTCATGGCAACGTTAATACCCATAACTGTTGCATCTCGGTGACGTCTAATACACGTGAGTACATGCAGAAATGATTGCATTCCCCAAAAGTGAAATTGTGGTGTGGGTTCACAGATTCGTTCATCATAGGACCCTTCTTTGAAATGCAGTGCCCAGTAAATGGGTGGAAAACGGCTACAGTGCACAGCGTTATTTGACGCTTCTGTGCAAGAAGGCTGTGCCATGTTTGCGTGAAAGAGATGCGCTTTCTACGGTCACGTTTATGAAAGATGAAGCAATTAGTCACACTGCTACTCCCGTCAAGGCATTCCTGATACAGACATTCAGGGAACACAAATCATTAGCAGGCATTGCAGGTTCCCGTGGCCTCCTCTGTCTCCAAATTTGACACAAACAGATGTCTGGTTATGGGGATATTTTAAATCCTGGGTGTATCGATCTGGTCCATCCAATATGTCGGAACTGAAAGATGTGATCCGCCGAGAGGTGTCATGTATACATCCGGACCTGCTGCACTTTGCCATTGCTGGATTTGTGACTTGCCTGTAATGTGTTATCCCCTGTGGTGGTGGTCATGTGAAAACTAAGGAACTCTGTTCTAGATAACTTGTTTAGATCCTAAAATTTTATATTAAAAAAGAACGAACTAATCTAAAAACAATGAAAAGGGTCTATAGACATTTAAGATGTTTGTGAATTGAATGGGTAATGTTAATTATCGTTTCAAAATTTGAAAGATGCATATAACCTATATTTTGTAAAAAAGTAGTTCTACAGACAACTTGCTATTAAATTACTACTATTAATTTATATATGTAACCACATTCCCAATTTGTTAAAACAGAGAGGCCTAAATACTTCTGATGAATTCATATTTTTTCAGGACTTATAACTGATATTCTGATATCACTTGATGATCGTTTTTTGTATTTGAGCAACTGGATACAAGGTGATATTAGGCAATATGATATTACAGATACCAGGTGTCCTCGCTTGGTTGGACAGGTAATCATTAATTATTAAGTTAAATAATTTTCTTTCTAATTTTGTTGAAATTTTTCTGATTTTCTGATTCTAATGTTTTACAGGTGTTTCTTGGAGGTTGTTTGTGCAAAGATGGTACTGTTCAGCCTGAAAATGAATCCTTTGTGAGTTTCACTGCATGTGTTTTAAATGTCTATTATTCATTCTTTCATTTGTGTATCCTTATCTTTTCAGCTGCAATATCATGTGTACAAAAAGTTTTTTATAAAATATAAGAAAAACAATATAAAACAGAACCTTTGTTATTTGGGGGCAAAATTAACAGGTGGTTGATTAACCTGGATACAAAAAAATAAACTCAAAGCGATGCTCTCAACCACCCAGAGCAAGGATTCTCAAAAGGAGTACTGTGCAATCAATTAGGGCTGCACAAGATATTTTAGAAACAAAATTATATTGAGTACAGTGAGAAGGCTGTGACATTCAATCAGTATACTGGGAAGTTGAATTTTCTGGATGTTATGCCGAAACTGATATTTGGAAAGAAAAGTGATTTGTCTTCTCCGGGAATCAAACCCGATTCCCCTTGCATACCAGGCAAGTGTGCTAACCAATACACCAGAGACAGAAAAAATACCATCTCTTCATACAAAAATGCCAACTGGGGCGAAAATTGCTGTAGTTAAGGGAGGCTGCTATGACTCTACTCTGCGCTTCACGCTATTAATGCGTGTTATAAGGAATTGAAAAGTGTGTGTCTGGTGGATTGGTTAGCGCACTTGCCCAGTATGCAAGGGGGCAAGTTCAATTTCTGGAGGGAAAAAATCGCTTTTCTTTCCAAATATTAGTTTCGGCATAACATCCAGAAAATTCAATTTCTCAGTATATTTTTCAGGCCGAAAAAATACCATCTCTTCATTCAATCAGTATGTCATGCCACTCGAAAGGGTACTGTCACTAGAGCTTTTTCCTACAAGAATTTCTTTTAACAAAATTAACACTTCCCTTTTCTTTGCTCCTTTTTGCTGATCTTTAGTAACAATATTCAGCATTTTTTGTGTATTGATTATTATCTTCAGCAAAAGCCTTCAAGAGTTCCATGTACCAAACTGTTTTGTTTTCCTTGATTTCTCACTTCACAATAGTTTTAAGACATTGCATCCAGGAATGTCTCATGTACAGCTTGGGCCCCCGGGCCAAGTGGTTTTCTGAGACCCTACTTGGCAAATTCTCAAAAAATTCAACTACTTCTTTCATTTTTATGAGGCCCCCGGGCCATACCCGGGTAGGCGCATGCATTAAGACAGCACTGATTGCGTCCCACTAAATATTTTCTCACACTCAGACAAAATTCATGAAGTCATCACATGATCACTATTTGACCAATTAGAAAGTACCTTGAACAAAGTGCTTATAATCCAGATGTATCATGCATTTCTTGGCAGAAGCGTTTAGCAGCTCTTTCTAGCTCTGGACCTTTCTATGCTTAACATTCTCGTCATGCAGCTGCTTGAGAGGATACAGGTCTGCTAATAAAAAAAACACTCAGTATTATTTCTTTCATATCCAGTAGAAGTAATTTTTCATGCCCGAGTTGCACAGTGGTATGATGCTCAAGGTCTACGAGTTCAAATCTGGGCAAGAACATCAGAAACAAGTTCTTTACCTACCAGGCCTGGATTGACCCCTGATAGATGGCGCCGTCATTTACCACCCAACTCCACTAGTTGGAAATTGCCATATAGCAATATATGACCAGAGTTGGTGTGCGGTAAAGTAGTAGAAGTAATTCCCTTTGGCTAAGCTCCTTTGCTAATGTTAAGATAACAAAAAAAGCACTTTATCTGAAACTTAAAATGGAAATTTCTGAAGAATTTGGCAATATGTATTGTCGGAAAACCAGCATAGCTGGTTTTTTTTTTTTGCTTCTATGATCACGTGCCTAAATTTTTTGGAAATGGCAATCATCATCATCATCATCATTTGGTGTCCCATAAGGGAAAAGCCTAGGCAAATTTTGCCCATTACTCTAACACCAAGTGGTTTAACATGAGTTGTGGGTCATGTGAAAATGAAGAGGAACATTATTCTGTGGAAATTCCCAGAGTTTGGTGGCTGCTCCGGGGACGAAAGTTATGGTATCTGTTACCACATTATATTAAATCTCTGTATGTGGGAGATTATGGAAAACTGCAACCGGTAAAGGCCATATCAGAAAATTTGAGGCTGCTCCTGTCTGCGGTGCCCTTTTTAGAAAAGGAGCAGAGAAGGTCTCGGAGAGATATGGCCAAGAACTCAACATGAAGTTATTAAATAGTAACGCATGCGAGTTCAAGTTAGAGCAGAATTGAAACTCACCATGAATTTAGGTGTTTAGTGTAATTGAGAAAATTTACCAGGTTGTAAATGCTGGGAGCATTGACAACTTCACTTATGGCCGTATTCACCGACGGCTGTTAACATGCAAGCGCCTGCTAAAACGATGGTTATTTGGAAAACGGTATTCTCCGCGCTTCACAGACCGGTTAGCAGTCGGTTCTTTCGTGAAAATGTAGCCACTGCTATTTGGGCTGTTAAAAAATGACAGGCATGTTAACGCATGCGCGATTAGTGTGTTTTCGGACTTCACCACTTTTCTTTAATGTTTATTTCGTGGACTTCGATTTTTTTGGGGTATTTTTCGAAAATTCGAATTTTATTCGCGCTCAGAAGTTTCGTTTTTTCTTTCTTTCTCTTGATAATTCAAAGTCTGTTTTGCGGACTAAAAAAAAATTTTTTTCAATATTTTTGACAATTCTAATGCAGTCGAATCCCGTTTTAACGAATACCGTTATAGCGAAAATCTCGTTTTAATGAACACTTTTCTCATCCCCCAGCTAAGTTTACGTAGGAGCAATGCTAAAACCTGCAATAACTTCATAACGAAATTTTGTTATAACGAAGTGATTTCTCCGGTATCTTGGAGTTCGTTATAACGGGATTCGACTGTACAATTTCAGACTTGAATTTTTTTTTTTTTTTGGTAATTTCTTTTGCGGAATTCAAATTCCATTTTTTTGGTTTCTTTCTTGGGTACTTCATAGTTTCATGAACTCTGAAATGCATATCGCGCTTTTGGGCAATTCGAAGTTAAATTTCACGGACGTTGAATTACCAAATATATATTTATACAGTTGGATCCGCCTATATAACATTTTTCATAAACCATCATGGGAAAACGCTTTAAATGGAAAATCTTATTGTTGAGAATGATTGGGACCGTGGGCCCCACACATAGGCGGAGATAGACTTGGAAGTCTGGGGGGACACGATGTCAATTCATATATACATTAGACCTTTGACGTTAGGGGGGGAGGGAGGAATCCCTCCCCGCCCATGTTTCCACAACGGCCGGGGCTGACAAGGCTCCTGTCCCGGGACAATTACTATAATTTTTTTCACGCTATAAATGCACTATAGAAGGGCCAGCCAGATCCCAGCCTAAGGGTCCTGCTCCAGGATGTGGGGACATGAAAATATTAGTCTTAATAATCGAGAAAATGTTGTGGGGATGTTATAAGCGTATCGGCTGTATATGTAATATTAATAATAATGAAGACTTTCAAATTTCATTTTCTGGACTTTGAATCTATTTTCGTATATGTATATAAATTTATTAGAAACGAATTCTATTTCATTGTCTCTGCATTCAATTTTTTCTGTGCATTTGGTAATTTAAAAATATATACTTTAAACCATCGGTTCTCAACTACTATTTAAAAATATTTATAATCATTTTTTTAAATTTTACTGTTTTTTATTATTTTCCTCGAGCCGCGGAGCCCTGGGGAGTGCCCAAGGGCTCCGCGGAGCACCGGTTGAGAACCGCTGCTTTAAACTATTGAAAGAAAAAGAATTGATCAATAATTTTTTTCCTGTATTTTTGATGATTCGAAGTTCATACACTGATTAAAATTTCTAGGCGTTTTTTCAGAGCCACATTATAAATTTCATATGGCACATAACTTCTCATGTGTTTTTCAAATTTTTTGTTCTGTTGCTAATGTCATGATGGAGCAGTATATTGTAGTTATACTGTGCAATTTCATTATGTATTTGAATATTACACAGCACAGTATATATTTTGCATAACTGCAAAATGTGGGTAACTATATAAATTATGTACTTCTGGATGCTCAATATGAGTATGCATTCATATAGCATTTTTCGAGCAAAACTCTTGATATTATTATTTTTTTGGCAAACTCAGCTTCTCAATGCAAAGATAAATGGTGCTTCTTGATACAATCTGTTCGTAGTCCAATGTTGTTAGTAATCTAATGCACAGATGAGAAAATGTATTTCCATATTTTGTCATTTCCAAGATTTTTTCAGCACACAAATCTCATACGAGGCAGCATGTTTTCGAATACCTTGAACATAGAGACGTTTAAATTTTTCCTGCAAAATGGTGAACATATAAAACATGTTTTTGTAAAGACACTGTACTCTGAAATAATATTTAAAAATCAATTGAAAAAAAAAATTGACAATTTCGAAAAAAAAGTCAATCAAACTTTCAAAACTATAATTGCTATTTATTGTACTCATAAATGTATTGAAGAATAATTAAAAGGCAGAAAAAAAATTTGCATGAGCCCGTCTTGTTGTATGATCATCTCAGACAAATTGCCGAATTATCTTTTGTGAAAAGAAGTGCAGAACCCCCAAGAGTGTTGCCTGTAGACTGCTTGCTTGAGAGGTAGTTGAGAGGTTTACTTGATTAGATCAAATTCTGTAATAAAGTACAGTAGCCAGAAATTAATGTGTGTCAACTTTTGAAGTATCAACTATATTTCATACTACTTCAGAAATTTTACTTTACACATGAAACAATGAGTGAAATAATAATGTAGATTACAATTTTTATAGCTTATTTAAAACTAAAAACCAATGAAAATAACTACAAATAAGAAATAATCTAATACTCAAACTCTTAACATATTTTTCTGTTTGCACAACACTTATTTACGTTCAACTCTTTCTAAACGTATTTTTTTATTCCATATAATTTTATTAGAGATGTGAGGTGAGAATATTCATTTTTCTTTTAAATAATTTACATTTTTTTACTAATTTCTTGTATATTGTGAAATATAAGTTGCCTGAAACATTACAACCAAAACAATTTTTGGTATAATCACCCCCCCCCCCCCTATTAATCCTGTTTATGATGAGAGGTTTTAAAAGTTTGGTTACAGAGATTTTAGAAACCTTTAGATTAAATTCTTATATAAACAATTATTTTAAAATTAGATAAATTTTCAGAAATAAGTTCACAACAAAAGAAATTAAACCAAAGTTGATTGATAAAGGAAGCTATTCTTACATAGTAACCTTCATTCTAAGATACAGAACTGTTTTCTTCAATGCACATACACTTAAATATTCTGTATCACTCACTTTTATTTAAAAGTTGTGCAATTCAGCCCCACGTAAAAATCATAAATTGAAACAAAAATCATTCACGAAAATTAAAGTATTTGTATGCTCGACACTGGGTCATAAAATAAAGGGTAGAATTTATCAAATTATTTCATAATTGCTTTAAATTAACCATGTCATCAATAAGTTGCACAAATTTTTCTCGGAATGTAATTTCTTCTACATTTTTAATAGTAATTATACTCTTGCAAATGATGTTTCACAATTAAATAGCATATTCTCTTCCCATCCCCATTGGCACTGTTTACAAACAATGCAGAGTATTGTTTACAAACTGGCATTTCTTTGATGGCTCAATCGAATACACATACATAAACCTCTGCTTTTGAATAGAAAAGTATTTGTAATTTTATATGGGAAAAATAGAAATCTACTTTTTTTTTTCGTGAAATCGGAGATTAATATTGTTTCGTAATTAGTTTTAATTAGATTTAATTCATAATTAGTCGTCACATGGGAAAATGAAGTGGGGATGTTGACAGAGCTTCAGTCCTGGGATGGATTGATCGTAATTTTTTGTTTTTACATTCTAAATTTACATCAAGGGGCCCACAGAAAATCCTGGCATGGGGCCCGGCTTCAGGATGTGGGGGACCTTGGTTGAGGGATAATCAGGGACCACTCAGCAACATTATATATCACACTTTGGATACTTCAATTTGTTTATATAATAATTTTATAAAAGGAAATATAAATAACTGTTAAATAAAGCTTTACACATACCTCATCAACTGCTTGAGAATCATAATCAGATTCCTCCATCTCCCAGAAATGCGATCGAGCATGTTTCTTGTGACGAGGTCGGAACGGATGAAGAGCTGTACCAACGTTACAAACATCTGTTTCTTGAAATTTCTCTAATTCGTTACTTTATTCAATAAAATAAAACTACCAATAACAAAAATAAATAACATGTTGCGGCGATAGCCAACGCGATCGTCCTCCATCTTGTTTTCAAAAACACTCGCAGCAGCAGAGGAAAAACGAATAAACACGTGATCGATATTGACGAATCAGCATCAAGATCATCATCATCACTTGTTAAACGCCGTGGCCTTGTCACAGCCACTCACTGGTTAGATGAGAATACCGATTTTTTCTAACATACGCGATAGCATTCATCCGCATGTTATTCGACCGGCCGTTTAACAGTCGCTCCGTGAATACGGCCATTAGTGTCACCTGATGATCACCGAAGTAGTTCCTTCTCGGGATAGAGAAGGCGGGACATCGTCCCACATAGTGGAGTGGAGTTTCGTCTTCTTCTCCACACGCAGGACAAATAGGTGAATCTGTATAACTACAGTTGTGTAGGTGTTTCGCTAGGTTAGCATGACCAGTGATGATCTGTATAACCTGTCGAATTTGTTTCCTGTTCAATGAGATAAGTTTTTTAGCAATATTCGGATGGGTTCCCAAGGCCAGCTTGGCCTGTCTGCAGTCCTGCCTTGAGTTCCATTGCCGCATGTGTTTGTCTTCTATCCAAGGGCGTAAAGTTATTGAAAATGTTGGGGGGGCTCAAGCCCCATACAATGGAACCTCGTTTATTCGTCGCGTCGTATAAACGAGGTTTTTAAGCACGTCGTCGAACAGACGGGTCAAAGCGTCGTATAAATGCAAAAATCGTATAACTGAAACGTTATCTCTATCTTACTCTTCCGCAAAAATTTCCCTAAGAAAACTAAAAATTATTGTAATTCAAAACCATATTTCATGAAATTGAAATCAAGAAAAAATTATATTACAAAAAAAATTACTCGAAATACAGCACTAAGATTGACATAACATTGCTGTTTCATAAACCTCGAGCACTCTTATGATGTTCCTTTCAAGATTTGAAATACAAAAATGCGTTATTTATAAACTTAAACAAAAAATTCGTCTGTGTTGTTCGATTTCTATATTCAAGAAAAAAGTCAATAAAGCATCGAGTTCAGCTCTTCTGAAAAAAATCAGTTCTGTTTTAAAGAACTGTTTTTGCGTGCATCTACGGTCAACAATCAACCTCCGTTAGCAGTCAGTTCATTTCGGAACTTGCAACAGATATTGTTGAAGCCACCTCCATTCCGTGGTCACATCCGCAGGAACACTTTGAAAATTATTATAATTTTTTTCAAGGACTTTTAAAGACTTGAAAATGAACTTTTTCTCCAAAGATTTTCAAGGAGGGTACGAACCCTGTCCCTATATATCAGGGCTTGACAAATCTCGGGCTCCAGGTCACCATGGTGACTAGAAAATCGGTATCGGCACCAAACATTCTCTGCATGTGATTGCTAGAGTGGAATCATAGGATGACGAAAACAGTGTGGCTTTCAACATGGGAGGGGAGGGGGGTCTCCGTAAGTCCTGAAAAAATCTAAAAAACATCATTTCGGACCGTTTTTCTTCAGCAAAAACCATGCTTGGCTCTTCAGGAATATGGCTGTTTCCTACATAGTTTTTGATTTGTCAAGATCGGCTATATTCAAATGACATCAAAACAGGAATCATTCAATGTTTTAAAACAGTATTGAAATTTATACTCGATGAAAAATTCAAAAAGCATGGTCATATAGGCTTATGCAGCCAGAGCCGCTATCCTATAAAATGTTTGACAAATGATTTTACTTCATGTTCATTTCCTTTTCGCTTTAGAGGTGGGGGGGGGGGGAAGAGGACAAAATCACTGAAAATATTACGATTTGATATTTTGGTTTTTTGTTGGTCGACATTTCTTCGAGCAGAAATACTTAATTTCGTTTCATTTGTGTTCAATAATGTGCATTTCAATATAGTACAGGAGTACCGTATTTGATTTGCAAAAAATTCAATATAAACAAACAAAACAAAAATATTAAAATGTCTGAGTGAGTACAGTGTTTAAAGAGAGGAAAAATGCAACACCATACTGAGCTTTCACGTATTAATAATGAGAAAATTATTATTGCGTAATTAATGACAAAAGTTCGGTGTAGATAATATCTGATATGGTGATAATCTCATTATGAAATCAATGATGCAATAATTTTATTGCATCAATTAAAAAAATGTGAAGGAAGAGCAACTTTTTTGCGCATTAACCCTATATAGTCCCGTTGATTTTTGAATAGACATGGTAAATGGTCAAAAAACACAAACAGGTTTTTTGGTATTTCAGAAAGTACATCCTTTAGTGTCATTTCAGTAAAAGGTACAGCTATATAAGTACAATAATTTTTATCTATCTAGAAAAAGCTGATTCCTTGTTGGTGTCGTATTTGATAGCTGTCCCAATTTTACATGCTCAGAGATTTATATTATAGCACCAAATTGAGGGAAATGGAAATAAAATTCAAGGACGAAACTATTCAACTTTGCTGAGCAAAATTCTATCTGTTTATAGATAACATTAAAATTAAGGCAGACTATATTTTACCCTTAATTAATTATTTTAGCTAGTTAAATCCAGTATAATTAATTAAATTGCTGTTAACATATGCTAACAGTGCCAATTTGCATCGGTTTCTGGAAAAAAAATAATTTTCAATACGTTTTATGGAGGAGAACCATAGAGGGTATAAAAACATTGGTTTCGATTTTATTTGGCCAACATAGGTGATCAGTTGCTATTAATATCAAACCAAAAAATTTGGGTGTCATAAGATGTTTTTTTTACACAAATTATTTTCGACTTATTTTGTTCCTTGTTATTAGAGACCACTGTTTAAGCAAAACAAATTTGAATAATCCAACTCGCAGTTTTCCAAACTTTTTGTTTCATCGTCCTCCTCTTTAGAATTTGTTTTTTTCTCAATCCCCCCCCCCGGACCTTTCCATGCCCCCAAGGGGCGATATTGCCCATTATAGGATACTCTGATCTAACTGATCATAACTTCAATAACAATCTCTGTTCCCATTCTTCTAATCACTATCACCGAATATTATTACCAAAATCTCTTGTGTTGTCTGATCAATAATTTCATGGTCGGTTTTCTTTCACCTTTCGTAGTTTTGTAATTTCTGAACTCCGGATAATCCACGCTCGGATAATCGAGGTTCTACTGTACTTTAGATTTCTTTAGCAATCTTGTTCCAAACAATGTTTGTCGTAAAAGCTTTTGGCCTCAAGAATATCTGTATAAACATTTTATGCAATCGCAAAATTCCCAAAAAATTAGAGAAACTGCTAATGAGGTTGTACTTACCAAGATTATTGTTGCTCTGCTACAAATTGGGCTTTGATGATGATTCCTTCATCATGAAGAATGAGTAAGGATGCAACGATCGATCAGCGTTGACTTGAAAATTTGTAACATGAACACTCAACGATGACACTTGGATTCAAAAACAACTGGATGTTTCTTCCTCTTCTTATATGCTATAGTTAATATGACAATCCTGTTTTCGGTATTGTCAACTCTGTACAGAAAAATTTCTCACGTCTTCGTGCGCAACCATTTGTCGGCAATTACCTTTTGTAACTACTATAATTCTGCTGGTCAAATGGTGATTTGACCAGCCGAATTCATCTTTTGTGACCATTTCGGATGTCTTTTATTCTTCGTTCTTTTCTCATGGTTAGTACATCTGGACAACATAAAAATGTAACACTGTGCTAGCTTCCTGAAGGAGGGACACATAGATGTGTGTTACTTAAACACCTATAAACACATGATTCAGTTAGATGGCGGTATCCATGACTGAAAATTTCGGGAAAGTTCTCACGCTTCCTCAGGGAAAAATTTCCAATACATCTGGCTGCCCATTCGTGTGTGTCTTTGTTCGGAATTCGCCTATATATATGTGTGTGTTTGTGTATGCTCCGCCTCGCTTCAGGGCAGTTGTATGCTAGAAAGGCTACTAAATTTCTACAGTGGAACAAAAATAGTCAAAGCGCCGCTGACAAGAAAACTACAACATCGATCTCGTTATTGCTATCATATAATACATTGCTACCTCCAGAGGGGTGTACAAACAATGAGGAAGGAGATCGTACAGGAAGCGATATAGACCGGTCAACCAGTTCCCAAGTTAACAAGTGAGGGGGGAGTTGGGGTGTATTCTGTTGAACAGTTTTCTCCTTTTTTTTTTCTTAACTCATAATGGGTATCTGTCACAGGCATAGTACAGAAGTGCATTCAAGAGGATTCACTGATGGCATTTTCTACTTCTGTCGCCAGCCGATCTACAGAGACAGTAAACAATCCTCAGCTAAAATCCTAAGAAAAAATAAATTAGTGATTGCTCTTTTCTGATGCCCGTGTCAGAAGTACGGGCTTTGTTGTCCTCAATGGTTAATGCTGATTGCGACCCAACGCTTTTCTTTGATCTTGTCCCAAAGCGATTTGCCTTGTCCTATCTACCCGCGAAAGCTGGTTGTCTGGAATAACTACTATATGGTCATACAGGCCCCCTAACTAGGCTGGGGCAACCGGGGCATTGCACCAGGGCCACATGCCTAATTGGGCGCCACAAAATAATGTACATTTATTTTGCATAATAATAATCCTTTCCAAGGGCCCCCAGAAAAAGTGTGCCCTGGGGCTCCCGAAAAGGCACGCTATGGTCCTGTGTTCATAGAAAAAGAATTTTCTCGCTAAACATGGAAAGAAAACCTATAATTTTTTTCTTTGTTGAATTAATTTTCAATTTGAAATCTTATAAACGGATGACCGACCGAGAGAGAGGCTTGAAAAGATCTCTCGACCAAAGATCTCGTTGTAAAGTCATAACTATTATCATCAGAATCATCAGACATACATTGCACTATAAACATGCCCCCTCCCCCCCGCTCAACGGTGGGACTAACCAACACCTTCTAGAGCAAGCTGCTTTAGAAGGTATTGGACTAACAGGGCTCCAGTGCGGGGGGACGATTCTTCCCCCCCCCCTATCATTTTTTGTTTTTCACACGAAAAATTCACTGTATCCACCAAAGGCCCTGATGCAGGATAGGGGATGCCTATAACATCTCTTTTATAGTCCTTGCCAACAAAATTAGTGAAATGGGATTACTCGTTATCAAGTTATCGCAGCTTCCGGTCATTTTCATTTGGTCCCCGAGGACTGACTATTTATGATTTATTGAATTTTAAATAGATACATTTTGCGGCACTTACATACCGATATTGTGCATGCATTTCACTATTTATAAAGGGGTGGCCAACCTGCTTCCTTAGGTAATTGAAGATTAATTTTTACTTTTTAAATTGAAGAAATTCTTTTCAATTTGTGAGCGATATTTTTCTTATGAATGAATGAGTCTTGTAGCAAACTTGTAGGCTATCTCCCTCCCCCCCACCGATAATGTGTAGTAGGCCATCTTTGCAATGACCTAATTAATAACTTTTTATTGAATTAGTTTTAGTTTCGTTTCTCATCTTCGAAATTCCCAACCAGATGGGGAGCAAAGCCGCTTGAAAGATAATCTTAATGCAGCTCTTAATGCAGCTTTGATGGGGAGAAAACGTTGAGGGGGCGGGGATATCACATACCTCATTGGCGTTGCTGTCACTGCCTTTTCAGTCACCTCATCAATAAAAATTATACAGTTTGTACAATTTTTGTTGATACACATGCACAATTTAGATTAGGATGTTCAGTTTTCCTACTCAAAAATTCAAAAAAAAATTCTAATTTTCTTTCCTAAATGAGCATTCTTACGAAAACGAAGAGCCAGTCAAATTATATTAGTGGAGGGTGCAAATCTGTTCCACAAAACAAGGGTTATGGTGTTGACTACACTCTTTAGGAAGACGTTGGCTGAGGTGTTGGTTTAAAATTTCCATGAGTGCTGCGAACGTAAATAGTTCAGGAATCCCTTAGTTATAAAGATAATATTTTGTATTAATTGTTAAAATGTAGTGGTGACTTAACGAATGGGCCAAAAAAGCCCGGTCGAGGGGTTGGTCTTGGACCTTTGAAAAATTATCATTTATTTTTCATTTCCTTTTTTAAAATCAATATTATAATTCACTTGTTGTTTATTTGATTCTATGTTCTACCCCCCCCCCCCTAGTCAAATTTTGTTGTAAAGGGGCTTGAAAAATGTTTCGGCATCGGTCCTCAAGATCTGTTATGAATGGGCATTTAGAATGTGCTTTTTTTCCCCAATATTTTTCAAAAAAACATTGGGGGGGGGGGCCTAAAAGTTATTGGTCCTCCCGCATATACGGGACTCAAGCGTGTACGAAGGAGAGGGAGAATGCATTGCACAATGGTTTTTTTCAGTAATTACCTCTAGGTTCTGGCACCTATTCTTTATAGAGTGCAATTTATTTCGGTTTCAATATCATTGCTTCCCAATGTTCAACCTCCCCCCCACCATGCATCTTTGGGCTTATTTTCATGTCGGCGCCATGGCCGTCCTCCGGTCGCAGTGAACAAAAGAAGAGACACTCAGTTTTTGCCACAGGCAAAGAAGAAAGAGCCCCCTCAACACCTCAAAGAATCTTCCTCTCAGCCGTGCCTTCTGGCAGTAAGGATTGGAACCGATGGAGGGTGCAATTGGGGATTCAACGGCAGGGAAGAAATGAGATAAACGTATTGTCATGGAACAAAAAAGCCAAAGACCATCCAGATTTTTTAAAAGAACTAAAATTTTGAGCAGATTGTTTCCATTAACTAATTCATAATTAGGACAACTTTTGGTTAAAAAAAAAATTTTCATCATTGCAAAATGAATAAGCCATATTCATACGAATTTTTGGGGGGGCTGAGCCGCGTTTTCAAAAATGTTGGGGGGGCTCGGGCCCATGGGCCATATAGAAGTTTACGCCTATGCTTCTATCCATTGTTTGACATCTCCTTTGATGGTTGATATCGAAACAGGATAGAAAGGTTCAGGACCAGATAGCTTCATGTTCGCTGCCTCTTTGGCTATCTGGTCTGCGAGTTCATTTCCCTGGAAATTTACGTGACCAGGAACCCAGTAAAGGTTGATGTTGTTGCTCAATGCGGCCAAGTTATTCAACATGTCAGTGCAGTATTTTACACACAGTTGAAACTTGAGGAAGTTGTCAAGAGCCAATAGTGCTGCTTGGCTGTCAGAGAAGATAACAATTTGTTTGCCATGATACCCTTTGGTAATCAGACTTTCAGCCAGCTAATACTTCAGCTTGAAAGACTGTGGACGTTTTGCCTAGATACAAATGTATCTTATGGTAGCCGTGATCCACTCCAAAGATGCGGAAAATTGCTACAGCTCCAGTATCAGTAATCCTAGAGCAATCGGTGCCATTGGAAATGGCAAAAACATCAATGTTGTTTATCTTGATTTCTAGAAAGCATTTGCTTAGGTCCAACATGGTAAACTCTTGAAGTGTTTTTAAATGAGATTGGGGACAACTTGTTGAATTGGATAGAATTGTGGTTGAGAGATAGGTCACAGCAGGTTATGGTGAACAGGGAATTCTCTGATTGGACAGGTGTCAAAAAAGGAGTCCCTCAAGAAAGTATTCTTGGCTCTGTCCTTTCATCAATAAATTTGATCAGGACATCTGCAAGATTGTTAGTAAATTTGCAAGTGATGTGAAACTAATGGGGGTAATCAGGAATACAAGCGACAAGGAGAGATGCTCCAGAACTTGAATATGATTGCAGCATGGGCTAATGAATGAAGCATGACCTTCATTATGGATAAGTGCATTCTCGCTCATTTTGGTTCGAACAACCTATGTTTTACTTACAAGTTGAATGGTATTACAATTACAGATACAACTAGGGTTACCAATTTGGGAATTCTCATTGACAAGCAGCTAAGGTCTTCTGAACATTGTTCAGCGGTGGTCAAAAAAGCAAACAATGCTTGGTTTCATTCTTAAGAAAGATCTCTTCATGTTCTTCTAAACTCATTTCAAGGCTTAGTTTGCCTTGGACTGAAGTATGCCATAAGGTTTTGGAGACCATACCTACAAAGAGACAGACTTGGTTGGGGGGGGGGGGTGCAGAGAAGAGAAGAGCTACACTGCTCTTGTTGGCACACAAGACTCGAGCTGTGAAGAAAGACTTGATTTCTTGGATATGTTTACATTGTAAGAACACAGGTGTCAATGAATATGAAGTGTTTAAAAATTTTAACGGGATGGATAGAAAGTAGGAAGGACCATGAGTTATTAAAATAACCATCAATCAATTGCTTCGACAAGGGGGACACCAGTATTATTTAGTAAGGGACAACGAGAACAGGGAGTCTCTAATAGGGCTGTTAATAAATGGAATAGCTCTTACCTCTGGGGATCATGACACAATTGACAAGTTTAAAAAGGAGTATTACGAGACAAGAGACACCCTAATCTTTATGGGCAGTGTATTATTTATATTACACTATTCACTTATTAATTTCTTTGTGATATATACTCTTATGTTGTGTTGCTGTATTTTAATTAATTTGACTCACTACACGCACGCACGCACATTCCAACATGTACCAATTCATTAGAAATTCCACAGAGGAATATGGACGAGTTGATTTAGTTGTTTTATTATGCATGTCTGATTTAGTAGTGGTTATATTTGAATTCCATATTTTTTGTGGTGTTAGTATTTGTTCTTAATTCAACAGCTTAGTTCATTGCGATAAGGACTACCAAGATCAGTGACTTATTTATAAGGAAGAGCGACTAGGAATAGTGTGATCAAATGAGGTGCCTGCAAAATCGGGACAAATCCCGTAAATAGTTGTTAAAAACCATGACATTCATTAATAGTAACAAGGATATTCTTATTTCGTGGGCATTACAGTGTAAAATTGCAAACTAACAATATATTATAAAAATATTATCACACTGCTTGTACGCAGAGGCACAAAACGAGTAAAACATCAGGATGAGAGCCATGATTGTCAGACATCCCACATATATGTGACTGGCTATTATCTGCAGCTTCGCTCGCATGGATTTGGTAATCTGAAAATTGCTTCAGGATGATTTCTTCCATATAACATTTAAACCTCTCATGACCCCATTGGGAGATAAATTTCCAGAAATCCTGACTTACCCAAGGATTACTCTATAAAATTTTCATAAAAGTTCTTTTATAAAACTTGAAAAATGAAACCAATAAGCCTATTGATTCAATTTGAGCAAATGTAACCGATACGCTAATTGGTTGCATTTCCCTAGTTTTATAAAGCATCTTTTATCAAACTTTTATAGCGTAATCCCGGCTATAGCAAGTCTCTGTATCATAAAATATAATACTGACCAAAAAATTTATAGTTATAGCTTCAGAGGTTTCGGCTTGATATTTTTCTATACAATCTTTGAACCCTCTCATGACCCCTTTAGTAGTCGAATTTTGAAACGCCCTTTCTTAGTGAGTCTTTCCATCATAACATGAAAATACAGGCCAAATTTCATATTTATAATTTTAGTGGTTTTGGCTCGGTATGATTTCTCTATTTAACCAACGAACCCCTTAGAGGTCAAATTTTGAAAAATGCCTTCTTAGTGAGTCTTTACATCATGAAATGAAACTACTGATAAAATTTCATATTTATATCTTCAGCGATTTCGGCTCAGCGATGATGAATCTCAGTCACACACACACACACAGTCAGGACGAACATATTGTTTTATATATATAGATTGAAGGGCGTATGCCATAAAAGAGGAGATGCATTACATTATACTCATAAATTACTGGGGTGGAGACTTTAGTACTCTTAGTCTTATATTATAATGTCTACGCTGCCACGAACAGTTGACCCTCGTTTACGAACTTGCTTTCCTACATGTAATTCATTCTGGAATTTTTTTCAGAAACCAAAATAGTTCCCCTCCATAGGAATTAATTTAAAATTGATTAATTCATTAATTTGTTCCAAGGACTCAAGTGCATAATGTAAAACCGATTGAAATCGGTTAACTAACGCTGAAAATGCTTTTTTCTAGAATAGACAATCACAACCTTGAGATAAAGAGCTTATATGCCATATCAGAGCAAAAGTGGGGCTATGTCTGGTTTCTTCAATACAGTAAAATCTCTTTTTTTTGTGGATACCAGCGGGACAAAAATTTTTTGTCTGTAAAAGAGAGGTGACCGTTGATCAGGAGTTTGAAAAGCATGTTTATTTTTCAAGGGGAAATTATTCCACTGTAAAAGAGGGGTGTCCATTAAGAGGGGGTTTTATTGTACTTTCAACATCAACACTCGGAACATCAATAGCAGTCTTTGCAGTATTATGAAGTATGTGAGCAGGACACCTAACTCCAAGAATAGTCTCATTTAATTCATTTTTCAACCTCACTTAACAACATTATTAGACCACCTTGTTGTATTCCACCTAAATTACACTGGTGTAAGAAATTAAGAGAATTTGCAGACTTGGTCGATTATCTCTAGAACTACTGTACCGATTTTAATGAAATTTGATATGTACATACATTGATACCATACAAAACCAATAACCATTCAATAATTATAATACACACGCATGATCGTGCGTAACACTCGTTGGAATTGGAAGGTATGAAACAGCGGCTCATCATCATCATTTGGCGTCCCATAGGGAAAGAGCTTAGGCAAATTTTGCCCATTGCTCTAGCACCAAGTGGTTCAACATGAGTTGTAGGTCATGTAAGAATGAAGAAAGATATTATTCTGTGGAAATACCCAGAGTTTGGTGACTGCTCCGGGGACGAGAGTTATGGTGTCTATTACCACATTGTATTGGGTCTCTGTATGGGACATTAAGGAGAACCGCAACCAGTAAAGCCATGTCAGAGAATTTGAGGCTGCTCCTGTCTGCGGTGCCCTTTTAGAAAAGGAGCAGAGAAGGTCTCAGGGATATGGCTGAGAACTCAACATGAGGTTATTAAATAGTAATGCATGAAAGTTCAAGTTAAAGCAGAATTGAAACTCACCATGAATTTAGGTGTTTAGTGTAATTTAGAAAATTTACCAAGTTGTAAATGCTGGGAGCATTCACAACTTCACTTAGAGTCACCTGATGATCACCGAAGTAGTTCCTTCTCGGGATGGAGAAGGCGGGACATCGTCCCACATAGTGGAGTGGAGTTTCGTCTTCTTCTCCACACGCAGGACAAATAGGTGAATCTGTATAACTACAGTTGTGTAGGTGTTTCGCTAGGTTAGCATGACCAGTGATGATCTGTATAACCTGTCGAATTTGTTTCCTGTTCAATGAGATAAGTTTTTTAGCAATATTCGGATGGGTTCCCAAGGCCAGCTTGGCCTGTCTGCAGTCCTGCCTTGAGTTCCATTGCCGCATGTGTTTGTCTTCTATCCATTGTTTGACATCTCCTTTGATGGTTGATATCGAAACAGGATAGAAAGGTTCAGGACCAGATAGCTTCATGTTCGCTGCCTCTTTGGCTATCTGGTCTGCGAGTTCATTTCCCTGGAAATTTACGTGACCAGGAACCCAGTAAAGGTTGATGTTGTTGCTCAATGCGGCCAAGTTATTCAACATGTCAGTGCAGTATTTTACACACAGTTGAAACTTGAGGAAGTTGTCAAGAGCCAATAGTGCTGCTTGGCTGTCAGAGAAGATAACAATTTGTTTTCCATGATACCCTTTGGTAATCAGACTTTCAGCCAGTATGGCTATTGCTAATACTTCAGCTTGAAAGACCGTCGGCGTTTTGCCTAGATACAAATGTATCTTATGGTAGTCGTGATCCACTCCAAAGATGCGGAAAATTGCTCCAGCCCCAGTATCAGTAATCCTAGAGCCATCGGTGTAACATTCAATAACTCCTGTTGAGATGCTATCAATTATGTGGGCAACTTCATTTCTCCTGAGTATGTGGATAGTGAAGCATTTAGTAAAATTTTTTGTTTTGGAACAGGAGTCTTTTGGCATTAGTAGAGAGGGTATCTCCGCTTTTCCCAGTAGACAGCTGTCAAGATGATTCTTGAAAGAAGGTTTGTATCCCATATATGGTCGATTGCACCATGTACCATTTCTTTCCATCCTATACATAGTTTTAAACGCTTCTCCTTGTAGGTACCATCTCAGAGGTGGTATCTTAAGAGTAGTTTCAAGGGCGATGGAGGGAGAGCTGGGTAAGGCTCCCGTGATAAGAATGCAAGCTAGTCTTTGCACTTTTTGCAAGACAGTTTCATAAGAGGTCTTTGATAACACCTGGTACCATACCACACAACCATAGCTCAGCATTGGGCGTGCTATGGCAGTATAAATCCACTGAGTGGTTTTAGGGTTTAAACCCCAGGCTTTACCAATAATTCTTTTGCACAGCATAAGTATATTAGTGGCCCGTTTAGCTCGTTCATGAATATGGGATTTCCAGGAGAGCTTAGAATCCAAGTGACATCCAAGGTATTTCACTCTGTCACATATGGTTAATTCTTGTCCCTTGAGGGTTAAGTTTCCAAATTCCCATTTTCTGTTCCATGTGAAAATCACAATTCTGGTTTTTTCCGTGGAAAATGTTAGTTGGTGTTTGTCACCCCATCTGCTGACAGAGTTTAAAATTTGTTGAGCAAGAATCCTCATTGTGGATAAATCATGCCCTTGAATGAGCACGACTAAGTCATCTGCATATGCCTGTGTATACCCTGGTCCTTTCATTAGATCAGAGATCAGGGAGCTGAAGACCATGTTCCATAGAAAGGGAGAAAGGATTCCTCCTTGTGGACATCCTCTTCTGATAGCTCTTTCAGCTTGGGCATCAAGAACACGAGCAGTGATTGTTCGGTTCCTGAGCATGTGATCAATCCATCTAATTAACATAGGTGGAATGTTAAAATCTATTAGTGCCTTACATACAGAGTCAAAAGTATTAAAACCTTATGCCCTGTTATTATACCCTGTATTAAAACCATGCTGGTTCACATTAATCTTACCCATTAAGAGAGGAATCTCTTGAAGATGCCAGAGTATCAGTTTTTCCAGTAACTTTAACTGGAAAGAAGATAATGTAATCATTCTGAAGGATGATGATTTATAATAGGTGTCTTTTCCTGGTTTTGGTAGGAAGACACCTCTGGAGCTCTTCCATACTTTTGGTATATATCCCAAAACTAGGCTG
Organism: Pholcus phalangioides; assembly: GCF_987345545.1. NCBI lineage: Eukaryota > Metazoa > Arthropoda > Arachnida > Araneae > Pholcidae > Pholcus > Pholcus phalangioides. The sequence continues at coordinate 7,190,200 of NW_028301625.1, read as the reverse complement.
GCTTTGAAGAGGCGAATCAGCTCAATGCCTATAACTTTCCATCCTTTTTGTAAAAAGATAGGATATATTCCATCTGTGCCTGGTGACTTGAAGGGAGAAAATCCCCTCAAGGCTTCGGTACATTTGTCATATTCAACTATCATGTTGGCTATTGAGGTGTCTACTGGTTCCAGGATGGGCGTAGCCTGTACACCACAGTCTGGTTCCGTTGGTCCACCTAGGTGATAGTCCAGAAGACATTCCAGCGTCTCCACTGGGCTGGCAGTATAGTTACCATCTGGTCGTTCTATAACATTAATTTTATCATAGGAATTGTTTTTGATCAATTTGGTAACCTTGGCAGTTTCTGACAGTGAATTCATCTCTGTACAGAACTTCTTCCAAGAACTATTTTTCACTTTTCTGATTTCTTTCTTGAACTTCCTTATAGTAAGTCCAATTCGATTCAAGTTTAGTCCTAACAGCCTTCCTGTGTGCCTTCCTCGTTTCTTTACGGAGGAGTTCAAGATCTTTAGTCCACCAATTTTTTGAGTAGACTTTAGATTTGTCAGGCTTGAGTGGACACGCCTGATTCGCTGAGTTCCTGATCACCTCTGTCAGAATGGCAGCATGGTGATCCAAGTCATCTACTGTTAAGATCTCGTCACAGGGGTTGGCGAGAGTGTTGAGCTGGCTTTCCAGGTTTCTAAAACAGGTCATGAAACAGCGGCTGCAGAATAAACAAAAAAATTGGTTAATAGTTGGGTTAATGGGGGTATGGTCCCCTCTTACAGATATACAGGTCTTGCAGCGTGATTTCATACTTGAAATAAGGCAGTTTATCATTTCCTGTGGCAATTAGTTCCACTCATTCAGCAACGCTGTTTTCATTCCCTGGATGGTTCCCGGAGGGGAGTTGCAATTGCCCTCCCCAGAGCATCCCAGACATGCTCTATAGGGAGCCCTCATCCCTATACCTCACACCAGTCACAGTGCCTCTTTCAAAGACATGGAGAGGTGTGCGGCCATCCAACATGATGCCTGCCCATACCATTATACCTCCTCCGCCATAATGGTCGTTTTTGCGGACATTGTAGGGCAGGTAGCGGGTCCCTGGTTCTCTCCATATGAACGTACAGCGAGAATCGGTGCTTAGGCTGAACTGGGACTCATCAGTGAAGAGAACGGTTGTCCATTGATCCATACTCCAATCTCTATGCTCTCTGCACCATGATAAACGGATTCTCCTGTTCGTAGAAGTGAGCGGGACGCAAACAGCAGGTCTTCTTGCAAACAACCCTCTCTCATGAAGTCTTTTAGAAACAGTCACCCTTGATACACGGGTTCCTGTGGCTACATACAAGTCACGAGAGAGCTGAGAAGCTGTAGCCCTCCTGTTACGCCTCGCTATAATCGACAAATGGCGATCTTCTCTGGCCGTCGTGGCTCTTGGACGACCTTGCCCAGGCGTTCTCTCGATGGATCCGGTATCCTGGAACTGTTTCCATAAATTACACACGACGCTGGGCGTTAAATTTAACTCTCTACAAATCTGGACTTGAGATTGGCCTGCTTCTAGCCTCCTCACAATTCGCCACCTCATTTTATCATCTAAACGTTGGTGGTTACTCATTTTTACTGTTACAATTTGAAATTAACCGATTGCTGCAAAATAACACCAAGAAATTCGCCGAGGTGTGCTAGCGAACAAAATGCGTCTTAACTTGCGCGCGCTTATAAAGCCTGTTTCTCTACTGGCTCCGCCTACACACATGTGTACGCTTATGTATTTGGCATACAAGATTTGCATTTTTGTCTAGAAGCAGTGGTTTTACATTCAGTTCAGTTCTTTTCATGAGATTCGATAAAATATGCAAATTCTCTTAATTTATTTCACCAGTGTAGTATATTTCTTTTGGTCACGTCAGGTGCTAACACTGCTTTGACCATTACTACTGTTTTAGTTCCTCCTAATGTCTTTTTTTTGCTGTCTGAGAATCATTGAAGAGTGCAGAGTTAAGTATTGTAGAACAATCCAATGACCTGAATGACCTATGATGCCATACTGAAACATAGTATGACAGCAGAGTGCTAGTTCAGCGGCTTTTACACCCCAATATTACACATGTAAAATCAGTTCTCTGTCCTTTGGTTACATAAAATATTAACATGGCAAAAATGTAAAAGTGAAATAATAAATTCCTAGCATAATATCTAATGTAGCTAGAAGTTAAATTGGAAAAATATTGAAAATAATTCTATTTCATTGCACAAGCAGAAACCGGGAAAACGGGCATCTTCAAAGTCTTTTTACGGTTAGGGCAGAAAATAGCAAAAAACCAGGATATACGGACACCCTAACCAGGAGGCTCTCATAATCCTGGGCCCTGATATGAGTGTTATTTTCTGTTTTACTGTATAAATTTACTATAGTGGGGTCTGAAAACTCTGGCATGGCATCAAGACCCCCCTTGAAAGTGAAATTACTCTGATTCACTGCTTTCTCTCAGTCCTAGATATCAGGGAAACAGATATTTTCTGGATATGCTGAGGTGAACTCGAAAAGATAAGTCATCTCAGCGGAGTGGAGACAAGATGACTTTTCTTTCCAAGTTCACCTCAGCATAATATCCAGAAAATATGTTTTCCTGATTACGCAGATTTGTTGAAAAAATAAAACAAAATGAAATAAACTGCATTCTTGGCTTAAAACAGAGAGAGGTTTCAGATGGATTTTTAAAAAAATTCCAGCACCTTGGATTATCTGGAATCTCAAACTTTCGGGACTACTGTATCAAGGTTTCACTGCTTATATCAATACATACTTGATATTTTTATAATTTGATATTCATTGTTATTAATTTTAACATTTTAAACTTTTTTTAAAAAAAGGAACAACCTGCCAGACCAATTGTGAATGGTGTTCCATTCAGAGGTGGACCTCAGATGCTTCAATTAAGCCTTGATGGACAGCGATTATATGTAACCACATCTTTATTTAGTGCATGGGATGCTCAATTTTATCCAGAAAATCTACAGTAAGCACATGTGTATACTTAAGTTTTTTGTATGTTAATCCAATAAATAACATTGCCTAGAAATGGATTAAGGTTAGCTGAGGCTTTGGGTGCAGAATGTGTGTTTGCAGGGCCCTCTAGAAGCCGGAGTCCAGGGCATGCACCCGCTGCACCCACTGTTAAACTCCCATAAGACTGACGGAGATCAAAAATACGTGTTACAGCAAATAATGTTTCATCACTCATAGGTGCTATTTTCAAGATAAAAAAAAGGTTCTGAACACAATCAAAGACATGGTCAAAATGAGTGAGTGTCTGGGGAGGCCAGAGATTTTTGTTTCAGTTGATCGCTACCCCTGGCAGAATGTGTTTAATCATGTACAAAAACACTAGCAATAGCATGTCCAAAATAAAAAATAAAATTAAAATATTTTTCCTCTTAGTGGAACTTTGTGGTGAAAACAATCATTCTTAATGTAGACTAAATGAAAAAATCATAAGTTTATTCAGTGTGACCTTAAACCTTTCCGGCACGCTATCCTTTAAAGTTGGAATTAAAAAAAAAAAAAAAGGCAGTCTATTTAGGCCTAGAGGAGTACGCAGATATAATTTTGTAAAAATTGCACTTACCATTTTAATTTTATGGGTGTGTCCAAAGAGCATGAATGAGACCTTGAATTCTGGACTCAATTTTAGGTAAAATTTCAATGTAAAAAGTTATAAAACTTATGCAGGATAAAGAAATTAGTGAACAGCCGACACAAGCCGCATAACATAGAAATTTTTTTTCCATAAATCTTTTCTATATCCCCAAAAAAAAAATCTTCGAAATTTAAATCTATTTCTTTGAAAAATAAGGGTTTTAAAAAATAAACACACACAGGCCAAAGGTCTGGATCGGCTTGTGCGGTGCTGTTATCTAGTGTTGATAAAAAAGGTTCAAAGTAATCCCTAAAATAATTTTCATTTTATTTATTGTTTATTTTCAGTGTTTGAAAAGGGAATTTTTAGGTGTGCCCAGACTAGGCACACTGAGTCAGAAAGGTTAAATCAGTTTATGAACTAGCAAAACCCAGGAAAAAAGTGTCTGATAAAAAAAAAAAGAAAACAGTGTTCGTGATTATTGTTTTAAAATATATATATTGGCTCTGGGAACCTTCATAAATGAAATAATGTTTGCGCAGTTGTGCAAGGTAACCAGGCAATATATAAAAAATGAATGCAACAGGGTTTTTACCATTTTAACTTTTTCTGAAGTGCTGAGAGATGGCTTCTGAAAGCTATATTTCTGATGATCTCTCAAAAACTGATAATTTCCATGTTGGAAGACTGTGTTCCTAAAAGGGAAGTTACAGGATTGTTTATCTATACTCTAGGTACAAAGTGAGCTATCTTTGGAAAAAAAAATCAGAGGACTGGTTGTGTTTTTGTTGTGATGGAGTTTTCTATTAGCTCACTGTGCTCACCTAGAGCATAGTTAAACAATCCTACAACTTTGGAGACAACCAATGAAAGTGCTCTGCACTTCTAATCAAATTACATCCTTTTGAACATAAAGATGCCTCTCATGGGACATCATTTCACTATGACCAATCAGAACGAGCAGTGCCTGACTGGCTTAAGAAATATAAGTACACGCTACAATCATTGGTTGGTCAGCTGTTGAAAAGTCTTGGACTTCTGGCTATAAACAAATCTTTAAATTCAGTATCCACTTACACAACTTATACACCTCCTGGTGTCAACTGCTGGTGTTGAGAAAAATGAACTCACACACTATGACAGCCTTTTGCCCTAAACACTTCTCTTCCAATGAGAATATTTAATCAATATGTCTTTATTTTACATGACAATAAATAAACAATTTTAATTTTGTAGAACTTATTCAGAAACACTCCTTATTATGCTTTATTATAAAATATTTATTCACAGGTTAGGCTCGATGATGGTATGCGTTCATGTAAACACTATTGATGGTGGGCTTAAGTTGGATCCCAATTTTCTTATTGATTTTGGAGAATTTGCTGATGGTCCTGCGCTGGCACATGAAATAAGATTTCCTGATGGGGACTGTACATCAGATATTTGGAGTTGAATATTTTACTTTCAAATTTATGTATAATGAAATTTAAAAATTTAATTTTTGTTACTACAAATCAAATTTCTTATTGAAAAATAAGGGTTGAGTTCAACATTGTTTTTTTAAGCTCTATGCTTTGATGTATTTTTGATATTTTTCCTATACCATAAAAGTGAACTAATGAATGGATATAATAATAATAAAAATATTTTCATGTGTACCACGATTTATTTATATATTTTAATTTATACAATTACACACATTTCTATATTCCATATAGACAGAAAATAGAATGTGTTTAAGACTCCTCATCATCAAAGATGAATGTGGAGGGTTGCATAAATAAATTGTTTGTCATGTAACGATCAAACCATCTGTATTCGATTCTTACAATGTTTCTAATACCATCACTCACATATTACACATGCACGCACACTTTTCTTACTTTCCAAATGTTCTTAGAAAGGGCTATCTCAGCAAAGATAAGCTTGTTTATAACTAGAGCCCGAAAGTTCAAGCAAAATGCCATAAGCGCCTTTTTTGAAACATATTTATAAAAATACCTTCTTAATTTTCCCTACCATAAATGCCTATTTCAACATGTTTTATGTTTATCTGTGAACTTTAGAGATATATTTTAACTTTATTATTGTTGTGGGGTCATAGTGCCTTGAGCAAGGGCATAGGCTTCTATGCTTCATCCTTTGGCGTTCATCTTAGGTTAAACCCACATGCAGATCGATGCGGTTATTTAAGATGTTGAATCCACGATTTTAGTTTTCCCAATCCAAAGTCCGAGAACGACTAACAGTTTAATATATAGTTAATAAAATAGCGTTTTTTGATGCTTTGCATTTGCTACCATTCTACACGTGTAGAAGCAGCAAACCATCTGTCTATAGTGTTATGGATTGATTGTATTTTATATGTATAAAAAAGTATTTCACAGTTATCTTTTTCTTGCAAGAGGTCTATGACCTACAATTTTTTTAGGGCCAGAAAATTATTCAACTTATTAATTTCTCATCTTGTTAAAATTTTGAACGGAATAAGCAAATTTGAACATTGTGATGATATAAGCAAATGTGCAGAAGCATGTTTTGGAATCTATTTTGAAATAATTCATTAGTAAAAGAAACAGTAAAAACACTTTTACCATTACAGCTGGAAATCACCTGCATAAAAAAAATGTTACAAATCAAACTTGTGCTTTTCCCATTCTCTTCCTCTCACAAAAGTTGAATATCGACAGTGCCGCCTTAATGCATGGCCTGGGGGCCTCACGATAGAGATCTAGTTAAAATTTTTGATAGTAAGCATGCTAATTGGTAGACAAGCATAGGTTGAGGCCTCAGATAATTCACTTAGCCCAGGGGCCCCACGATGCTCTTAAGACGGCCCTGAATATTGACATACTGTTGAATTAAACTGAATATATGAATTCAGTACTGGATGCAGGGCCATAGTGTGCTTTCTCTGGTTTTTCCTCTCTTGAAAGGGTAATTATTATGCAAAACAAATGTAAAAAATTGTAGGGCCCCATTCGACTTGGGGCCCCGGGGTGGTGCCCTGGTTGCCCCAGCCTAGTTACGACCTTGTGTGCAAAAAAGGTCAAGTGCCAAAGAAAAAGCTTTGGTGGTTAGAATGTGCGAAGGAAGAAAAAAGATGATTGTTTACACAAGTTATTATACCACTGCTGGGTTCTTGGGGAAAAAAACCTATGGCTACCAATGCTGCCATTCATCTTTTAAATTAGAATATAATATTGAAAGAGAAGAGTACGAAACTTTACAATTTACAATAAATGATTGCATGGCAAAAAAATATCAGTCTGGCTCACAGCACAAATTATTCAAGTCAACCGTATCCAGGACCATAAGCATAAACCCCAAAGCAGAATATGCCGAAATCTGTGACATATGTTGCAGAACATTCTGGAAGAATTTTAAGAAAAATGTAGAAAACACTATTGTGGGAATATTTACTACTATAACCAAACTGCACATGCATTTTGTCCACATTCCTTTGCGGAATTTCAAACGAAAAGGTACATGTTGGAATGTGCGTGTATGTGTAGTGAACCTAACGTGAAGTTTGTTACTGTGCTTGTCATATGTAGTGCAGCCATCTGGCATCAATTTTTACAACTATGAGTGAAGTGCAATGATTGAATAATTGTACCATTTTAGGCCCGTTGCTCTCTGTAGCGAGGTTCTAAGGGGAGATCGGCTCGCATTTGCACTTTGAAATTTGGGGAATTTTTATTGCAGAACATTTCCAGTCAGCCCAGGGCTTGTTGCAGAGCCATGTAAATATTCTGCTTTGGTGGGTGCAAACTTGTATTGGGCTCTGCCCCCCCCCCCAGTATTTGCCACCTATAAAAATTTTCAGAACCTGATTTTGACATAATGGGCCTCTTTGCAACTAAGGTCAAACATTTTTGGTCTGGTCAGTTGATATTCTATATATTTGCAAAGTATGTTATGGAAATATCAAGCAGATATCGGATACAGATTATACAAGTCTATGCACGTCCAACAAGCTACTCTGAGGAAGAAATAGAAGACTTTTATGAAGAATTAGATGAGATGAATACTAAAGGAAACCATTATATCAAAATAGTAATGGGTTACTTCAATGCTAAAATTGGAGGGGGAAGAAATAGTGAAAGCTCAGTTGAAAGTCATACTTACGGTGTACGAAACGAGAGAGGAAACAGACTCTTCAAATTTGCAGAGAGCAAACAGTTACATAAATCATGAATTTTTTTAAGAAGAAACCTCAAAGAAAGTGGACCCGGAGAATCTAAACTGGAGCAACAAGCGAGATCGACTACATCCTATTTAATAAGAATCATATGATTCAAAAAAGACTGCAGTATTCTCAACAAATTCAATTTCAGAAAGTGATCATCAACTGGTGAGAAGTAGAATAAGGCTTAACACTAGAATGAAAAGAGCGAAACTTATCAAAAATACAAAAACTGTCATCGATATGGCAAAGATTCAAGAACATCAATATAAATTCCAGTTAGAGCTGAAGAACCGATTTTCTTTGCTATATAACACCACTGAAGATGGACAAGATGTCACCATGATGAACAGAAATTTAACCACACACACACTACTCCAAAAGAAGTCGCTGGAGAAAAAGAAATAAAACCAGTGAAGAAAATAATAGAAGAAACAAAGAAAGTGATGAAAGACTAAAGATAATTTCAGATTAAGAAGAATGTGACCCTAAATCACAAGTGGAATATGCAGAACTTTGGAAGATGGTACGAAAGCGGATTACAGAAGATGTCAGGAAGTTTAATTGTGATATCGTAAAGAAAGCGCTGGAAGATAATAGGAGCTTAAAATCAGCAAAACGAAAAATGTGTGTTGGGAGAAAGGAAATTTTTGCACTAAGAAGGAAAGATGGAAATGAAATTATTATTATTATTGATGAGGAATTTTATAATACTTTATACAAACATGAAGAACAGGATCAGAACAGAAGGGAGCAGGAAGAAAAGAAAATGGTGCAGAATTTGTACAAGTAGCACCTGTGCTGAAAGAAGAAGTCTACAAGGCTATAAAAAGTATGAAAAAGGGAAATGCCCAGGTGAAGATAGGATTTCAATAGACATTATTAAAGAAGCAGGAGAATTTTCCAGTATGCTAGCTGCTTTGTTTACAAAATCAGATATGAATGAAGATAGGAATAACACAATGATGGTTCTTCTTTACAAAAAAATGAAAAAGAGGATATCAAGAATTATCCACCAATCAGTCTCTTATCAATAATCTATAAAATCTTCACCAAAATGCTGACATATAGGCTTGAATTCAAAGTGGACGAAGCCCAACCAAAAGAACAAGTAGGATTTCGAAGTGAATTTAGTACAATGGACCACATCCAAACAATCAGGGAACTCATAGAGAGACACAAGGAATATGAACTACCAATTATTACCATTATCTATGGTCATCTTTTTCTCAGCCACCTCGTTGGGCATTTTGCCGGTTGAGGCTTTGAATTTGTATTTTTTTTTGTGTATGGCCTTCCTTGATTTTAAGAAAGAGTTTGACTCTGTCTTCACATCTTCTGTTGTTAAAGCTCTAGATTAGTGTTTCCCAAAGTAGGCAATATCGCCCCCTGGTGGGCGATAGAAGTAACGGATTTAACATAGGATCCTATGGGTTCCGTTGAATTGGGGGGCGCTGAGGGAAAAAAATTTCTGAAGAAGGGGGCGATGGAACGAAAAGTTTGGGAAACTATGCTCTAGATGTAATTGGGGTGAAGACTTACATCAATATCATCAAGAAAATAAATGACAAAGCAACTGCAAAGATTCGTTTGGATAAAAGAAAAGCAAAGATTTGGAAAAACAAAATCTTGGAAAAGGAGTCAGACAGGGTGATATTATCTCACCAAAACCCTCTTTACCACTGTTTTGAAAGAAGTATTTAGGAAATAGGATTGGGACGAGAAAGGAATTGAAATAAATGGAGAATTTCTGACTTATTTGCGTTTTGCAGATGACAGGTGGGTTTGAAAATGAATCTGCAAAAGACTAAAATTATGTTCAACTTCTTTATGTTGAAGAAAATAATCTTGCTCAACAACACAGAGATAGAAGTAGAAAGCTATGTATACCTGGGACAAGAAATTACCATGGACAACGGAATCATTAATGAAATAAACAGAAGGATCAGGATTGGATGGAGCACTTCTGGTAAAAACTAATTCTGAAGAGCCACATACCACTATACCTGAAAAAAAAAAGTGTTTAACCAGTGTGTGCTACCAGCACTGATTTATGTATGGAGCTGAAACATGGACACTCACAAGCAAGACGATACAAAGGCTACAGACAACACAAAGGAGCATGGAAAGATGCATGTTAAGTATCACAAGGAGAGACAGAAAACGAATTACTTGGATAAGAAGCCACACAATGGTATACAATATCATGGAAAGAATTAAACGTTTAAAATAGAAATGGGCTGGACATATTGCAAGAAGACGGGACAACAGATGGACCACATGTATTCTGGATTGGTACACCCGTGGTGTTAAACGTCCGAGAAGGCGTCCTTAAACAAGATGGATCGACGAGATCAGAAAAGTGGCTGGAGTCAACTGGAACGCTAAAGCATCAGACAGCAACATCAAAAAATTTAGAGGAGACCTTCATCAAACAGTGGATTGAAAAAGGTTGATGATGACATTGTTTAAATTCTGCCGCCCCCCCACAAAATCAATGAGGCATTGGGTAAATGTCATTCTTGTCTATGCAAAAATTTGGCCCTGTTGATTTAAAAGATTTTGCCCCAGAATTTTATATGATAAGCTGCCCCTATTGAGCTTATATATGAAGTCATGTTGTTTTTAATGAAATAATGTAAATCTCGAGAGAAAATGACCAGTTTGAAGCTGTGTGACCAGCATATAACTTTATTCATATATTATGTGTAATCTTAACAAAAAAGTTACATCTTACATACATTTAACTTGTTTTTATGCCACCAAGTTTTGCATCCTCCTTATTGGGAAGAGATAACCGCCAACCAAAGACTAACCTATCAAAACCACATGAGAATAAACTGCATGGTGAAGCAAATGAATCATCAAGCCAAGCAACTGAAGACACCATTCGTCTATGGCCCTGAAAAAAAAAAGTAAAGATTACTGAAATAGAGTCAGAGATGCTGCTGTACTCTAATTTAGGTTATTCGCAAAATCTGGGTCTTTTTGGAGCGAAAGTGGGTCCCTTATGAAAAAAAAATTATAGTCCCTCCCTATCATTCAGTGGCATCTCTGTGAATATTTTCCAGCATGGCCCAGGTCTTTGATCACCTGCTTATATCTGTTCATTGAGACAGAGGCAGGTTGAGCAGCAGAGGCATGTTCTGGGTAGAAAAGTGAGGTATCACTGTGAATCAAATAATTCATTTCTAAAAACATGTTCTATCTAAAAATTCATTGAAAAAAAAAATTAATTTACCAGCTTATAACTAGGTTCTTTTACTTTAACTGTCTACTAGTAGAAAAAGCTTGCAAAGAAGCTCATTAACACAGAGAGTTTAACATATGGAATTCAATAAATGTAATAAATCAAAAACAAATATCCCGCTTACAATGCTCACATTTAGAAAATTTTAGTACAACTTATTTTCGTGGTCCCAACTCTAAGTAACTCTCATTAAGATTTCCCGTTTAAAGCATGTTCCAATGTTTTTTTTAAAAACATTATAAGCGGGATCCATTGTTATTAAAAGTTCAGCACATACATTTATATGCTTACTAATAATTCAATCTATAAATTCCTGTCTGATTAATTTTCCATTTCAATATAAAATCCTTAGCTATTTCAACAATATCTTGTGGTTAAATTTAAAGCAAATGATATTCTGACACTTATATCTTCGGATTCCTTTATTCATATAAATTCTTACTAAGCAATTTCCTGGTGGAATGATTTTCTTTTCCCTCCCTGATGGTGCACCACTCTGATCTGTCACCATTTAATTGCCACATATTTTCACACCTGAATTTGGAAACTATATCAGATTTGTTATAGTGAAATTTAACGGTGTGCTTGTGTGTATGTTTCCGGCATTTGGCGGGCAGCATATATGTCAAGGGTGACTAACAGCTGGCCCATGAGTTGATTTTGTGCAGTTCACGATTTGGTAAAATTACTGTGTATCAAATTCATTTTCTGATCATTAGCTGAGCTATTGGTTTCAACAGCAGACTTGATTAACAGACTATTTACATTCATTATTTACATTGACGATAGTAATTTGCTATGTTCTTATCATATGGATTTTTCAAACACAAATTTCAAACAATGTTTCTTGTGGGTATTATTTTCAATCACTTTGTTAAGAAAGTTGCCTGTCGTGACCTCTGTATTTGTACCTCAATGCATATTTAGTGTGCTGCTCACTGTGCTGAAACTTTTTCTAAGCAATGCCAACTCGCAATTGCACCTTAAAACTTCAACCGACTAGATTACGCTGACATTAATAATTTCAAAGAGTAAAAATGTATCGTATTGGATGATAGGATTGATATTGTGTCGTTCATCAAGGGAGTTCTACACCCGGACACAATGATTATTGGTGTTGAAAACAGAGAATTATCTTACCTCTAAATTTCAACATGGCGGGTTGGTGACACTCCATGTTGAAGCAGACTGACTCTTTATCAAACTAAAATACTGATATTCTGTTTAAAGAAGATAACTCACATAATAAGAATACATGTATCGCAAATCTTGTTTTATGTAATCTTATTGGATGTACAAAAGCACCAGGAAATGATATGTGTGCACATCCTTTCACATCTACAGGTAGTCTGCTTGACCCATGTGAGGCTGGTCCTTCTTATTTTGTTATCACAGGCCTACTCATTCTAGATAGTCAATACTATCAATGGGACAGGCTTTTCGCGCATGCACACTTTTCATAATAAAACTCTTCTTGAAGTCTACCGGTGCATAAATCGATTCTTCAAGTGCTTATTTGACCTGTGAGGCCTAATGGGTTGCCAATTCAGAGGTAGGGAAAAAATAATAATTGCAGAAAAATGTGAAAATATGTCTTGTCCATGAAATTCACACTATCGGTGCAGTTGAATGGACTAATTTGCAGAAAACAAGTAATATTTTATGCATTGCATCCACTAGCTAGGAACCAGATAAGCAATGAATATAAATCAGTTTAGAATACTCGGTTTGATTCTTAAAAAGGTCTCTGTATTCTCCTAGAGTCATCCTTCCCCTTTTCTGAGGCTTAGTTTGTTCTGGCCTAGAGTATGCTGTACGATTTTGGACACCTATCTTCAGAAGGATATAGATTTGGTAGAAGGGGTGCAAAGAAGAGCCACAAGAGCATTTGTGGGTATTCAAGGCTTGAGCTATGAAAAGAGGCTTGATTCATTGAATATGTTTTCTTTGGAACATCATACACGTCGTGAAAATATGATTGAAGGATCGTCAACCGGGGTGAGATTGTCCACCCAGAGGTGACTTTGTCCTGTCTGAGGGAAAAAGTTTCAAATTAGCGCTGTCTGTTAAACATGTTGGCAATTAAACTAATAAAGAAATCATTTGACAGAGTGCATCCAAGTCTTCAATATGGGACACAGAACTAGTTGAAATTCATTGTTTTCCAGATGGCAACACCTGATCAGTTATCAGTTATTTATAAACAAATAGTAGTTTTTATTTATTCTGGAGGGGTGGCTTTGTCTCAAAGGAGATATTTATTGAAAAAGAATAAGATTTTTACCTAAAAGACAAAGCTACCCCAAGCTGGGGTGTCATTGTCCCACTAAAACAAAACAAAAAAAAACTGAATAACTGATTGAACTTGATGACAGAGCAGTTAAAATGAATTGTTCAGATCTCACCATTGCTGAAAAAGTTTCAAATAAAAAAAAACAGCAGTTCACGTCATAAATGAGCAAAATTCAACAAAGGGTACTGAAAAGTGAGATAAAGTCACCCTGGTTCACAGTATTTAAGATTTTCAAAGGGGACTGTGTGATATGATGGGTCATGAAATATTGTTACATTGTCTTTTAAATGCATCAACTCTGGGACACCAGTTTCATTTAGTTAGGGATAATTGTAGGTGTTTGTGTTATAGGAAGTTTTTCTCCAATAGGTTGTAAATGCATGGAATTGCTTATCTTCTGATGTCCTGAATTCCCCAACCATCGACATCTTCAAAAAGGAAATATAAGATGTATGTGGGAGTAATCAAGAAGCTATTTAGCTATATTTAACCCTAGATAGCTAAACGTAAATCAGTATTACTCAGTAAATAATCTATTAGATCAGTGGTTCCAAACATTTTTCAGTCCACGTACCCCCAACCCTGAATCCTCCAGACCCCCCCCCCCCCGCCAATCTGTTTCACCCATGACAGTTTTCGAAAAACTTCAAAAAACTTGCATGTTGAATTAAATTAAATGGTCTATTTTTTCATTATCCACATTTTTTATTTTTCAAGTAGGCAAACAAATTAACACAAAGATTGGGAAAGAAATTAATGTGATTTTTGGGACTGTATTGCATTACAAGTTTTGAAAAATTAGACTCAAAAGCGGATAAATACAAACTCAAATCCAGAGCTGCATTCAATTTGCTTCTATATTTATTTTTTATTTAAATATATGAAGAAAACGCCCATTTAACAAGCTCCGTGCTAACAAATGGCAACAAAAACATTATGGCTTTTCTAAAAAGTTCAACGTATTTGTCACCGCAGCGAGCCACAAAACTGACTAGTTTCACCATTCTATCATTGAAGAGGATCTTCAGAGCGGTATCTGATGCGAGCTCTAGCAATTTCTCCTTTTCCGGAATTTAAAATGAAGCCGGTTCGAAATACTCTTCTTTGACAGGATTAGATATCCACCGATCACCCATTTCCGGCTCTGAAAAATATTTTTCAAACGAGGATTTTAATCCTTCCAAGTGACCGACTGTTAAATTTAGCTCAGCTTGTGACAAGAAATTGTGAATAATTTTAAACACTTCCAAAAAAAGGGCTACCTCGTGCCGAAGTCCGAACAGCAACGTCAGGATTTAACCCCGGGACAACCACCTAACTTCGGTGTGCAAAAGCAAAGCGTTGTGAAGGATGTCCATGTCTTCACACAACAATTTAAAAAAACAACCTGTAGTTGGTAGAATTCACCTTGACAACCTTGACCACTTCATCAAGAACGTTTCGCAAATTTGGAGACAACGGTTTCGATGCAGGGATCTGTCTGTTAATATAGTAGCAAGTCCATTTCATTTTGTGAGTGACTTCTGCCACGACGGCCTGAGTAGCAACCTTCCGTGGATTCTCCTCCATCTGTTGTGAGCCCAATGCATTTTGACCATTAAATTCTTTTTTCTAGGAAATAATGATTAATTGCTTCAAATAAGTCTTTAACAGTTGTACGACCCCTTCAATGGGTGACAAATAAAAAGATTTACTTCGAATTCTCTTTCAAGTACTTAGCAATTACAAGTAGCACTGAATATTGCGCAATGACGGTACTTTCGACGACTTGGATGGAAAAAAAATTCACAACTTTTGACGTGGCTTATGACTGTACTCTCAACATCGTCTGACATATCCTGTATTCTTCAAGACACCGTATTATTTGACAGCGGTATTAAACTCATTATAAGAGCACTTTCCTCTGCAAACATGCATCTGACAGCATCTTTTCACCAATAGTGTGATTTTTTTCCTCGTCTCGCAATACGATAGCTAATGTAGTTGGAGGTTTCGGTAGCTTTTGCAGAATCACTTTTGGAAGATTCAAAATATGGTTTCATGTTTACAGGTGCACAGTATTTCATTTTGGTGTTTCAGTCCGCTTCCGCACATATCTAGTTTTTAGCCACTGATCCATAGTGCAAATCACGTGAGTAGTAGCTGCTTGGTAGAAAAGTTGACGTAGAAAATTGCAGGTACAACACACACACATGCCTCAATACAAACGCCCACATCAAAAGTTAAACACAACACGAATTAATTCTTTGCTTTTATGCACAGCCCGGCATGTGTCAACAATGAAATATAAAACGCCGAAGAAAAGTGAGCCGAGAGGAAGGAGTGCGTGAATCCGGATCATAGGTTTGGTGCGGGCAGGACAAGGGAAGGCCGAACCTTTCAGTGGACACGACCCCTCTGTTATAGAAGATTTTATTGATACGGAAGTCAATATATTACAACTGACATAATTAGTAAAAAACCTCTACCTACTTTTAAAAATTCTTTTTAATGTTTTTTAATAATTTTGCTCTTTTTTTAGATGGATGGCCGCCATTACCATTTTCTTTTCGCGTACCCCCGGTTGGGAACCGCTGTATTAGATGAATGTTTAGTTATCTAAGGTTAAAAAAAAATGACAACCATATTTCTAGATATTTTTGTTGTTTAGTTACTTTTTCCAGCTTATTATTTTTGGGTAGCTGTATCTCAGTTATGACAAGCATATTTTTATGGGCTTTTTTCTAATATTATTTTTATTATATTTTTCCTCCAGCCACCTTGTTGGACAATTTGCCTGTTGTGGTTTCTGATTTTGCATTTATATTTTAAAACTAACTAAAAAGTTGGCTGTGCCTACAGTTTCAATAATACTGTAAAATTTGTCTTTAACGAAATTGCAAGGGACCAAGATTTTTTCCCATTAAACACAGGTTTCCACTTAATAGAGGTTCAATTGACGTAATGTATAAAATAATGTAACGATCTTGTATGTAACTGAAATAAAATGAAAATTAATTAATTGAAAATAATTTGAATATATATTAAATAATGTAATGTACATTATTTTCTCTACAATTACAAAATATTTAGGTTCTCACAGCATCTGTATAAAACTTCCCCCCACACTGCTCATCTGAATTGACGACATTTACGTTCTTCTTGACTTTCCTCTGGAATTTTCAATGAGGGTGTCAATATCTGTCGTGTCAAGTTCAGTTTGCACATTGTCCTCTATGCACCAGAGTAGTGGGAGGGGGAACGTGATTTTGCTGCCCCAACCACTAAAATTAGATGATTTTCCGGTCTAAAATTTGCATCCCCCCCCCCATATTTTGCTGCATGAGCAATTGCCTTCCCCCCCCTCTCTGATTCCGGACCTGCTCAGCACTGCGGTCATGGATTTTTAATGATTCTTATTTCAAGTTAAGACCTGAGGTATATATATATGTGCACCTAATTCCAATGATCCTAGTAAAGATATCGACTTAACGACCCTTTCAATGCTAACAGGATATATATGTCCCAGTAAAGAGAAAAAAAATCGGTCTCTGAAGTGGTTAAATTAATTTTTTTTTCTTTTTAAAGAGTATTTTGACACGCAATAAACACAAATCAATAACAAAAAGTTTTTTAATGGTTGGTTTTGGCTCAGGTGGTTATGAGCATTTAATAAATGTTTCACTGCGAAATGGTTATATCAAATTTACTCTTTTTTGTACTTTGAGTAGAGTGTGACCAGTGATTGAACATTGCTGTGTTTAACAGCAATGTTCAATCACTAATCTCTCTGTTTTCAAAAGAGTTTAGAATCACCCTAAGTATTTTAAGATGACTATAGGTAAATTTATTTTCTTAAATCTACAAATTTACTCTTCTTAAATATATTAAATTACAGTGTACATATACACTAACATATAATGATATATAAAGATGATAGTAATATAGCACTATATATATACTGATAAGAAATAATTATCACATGTTAATTATTTGATAGGTCATTTTAGCTCTGATTAAAGGAGAAAAAAAACACACAACAAATACTTTTTTTCATACAGTTAGTTACTACATAACAAATTATCTAACATGGTACTTTAAAATACTTTCAGTAGATAAAGGATTAAAATGCTATGAGACAAAAAATAAAGAAAATCAATGAAGTACCTGGCGACTACTACGTGGCAATCTGGCCAATCGGACACCATTCAGATCATAAAGACGAACATGCCGATTATCCAATGGAATGGCAATGATATTCTGATTTGAAACAGCTAATCTGTCAAATATATGAAATTGAACACATGAATTGAGTTCTATTTCTCTTGCATATGTTTTTTTTGGGAGATACAGTGATACTTCGGTTAACGAAAAAAATTCATTCCAGAATCACATTCATTAGCCAAAATGTGATTTTCCACATAGCTTTCTATAAAAAATTTTTAATTCTTTCTAGAAATGGCAAAAAATTTGAAGATACGTTTCATAAAACACTAAGGAGCATTATGAAAAAATAAAAACTGACAAAACAGTAATAAACAACTCCATAATTGGATGAAGGAGAATTTAAATGAAGATGAAAAACTGAACATCTTTTTATTTTACACTATGTGATACTATGCAGTCTGGTTCATGAGCTAAAGTGGGGAAAAAAATTTTGTGAGGTGGTATGCTGGGAGATATAGTCAACTTGTTTTTCTCACACACACAGATGGAAAAGATAAGTTCCTAGAATGTCCAAACTATTCAGTTTGGTATTGAGAGTCTTACTGTATCCACTGAAACCATTCAAGTCCAAGGCTGTTTTTTGTTTTTTTAAATACATTTTATCTTAGCTTAATCACTTATTTTACATGGAATGGCTCAAAACCTCTGGAAAGAAAGGTGTATCTGGAAGGCGATTCCGAGGGGGGAAATAAATTAATCTGGCTCAAGTGACAGTTGCTCAATGGATTAATTTTGATTAGCATGAAAATTTAGCTCAGGAAGTGGCTGTTTTATGTTAGCACATGCATTCATATCAACTAAAATGTTCGTTAGCTGAATCTGTATTGAGGCAGAAAAATGTAAAAAAAAAAAAAAATCTGCATTAATTAAAAAAATTCATAAGCCAAGGCATTTGTTAGCAGAGGTATCACCATACATGATAAAATTGAGTTTTGTATTAGTTTATGATTTTTTTTTGCTAATGTGAAATAATATATTCATTAGGAAAATAGGAAATTTTTTCTGCACTCCAGAGAAAATCATAAATTTGAGAATAACATTTATCTATCTCACAGACAAATCTTATAAGTATGAAATAAGTGCAAATACAATAAAGAGTGCTCAATGAGGTTACATCCGGACTCAGGGTTTCTGATAACAATAAGTGATTGACAGGCCCATAGCCAGAAATTTCGTTTGGGAAGGGGACCACTTTTATTTCAGGGGGAACCAGTCCCCCCACCCCCCACTACGGCCTTGGTGATTGATAACACTATCCAAAAACAATCCTGGTTGTGAGTATGACCGTATGTCCCATTTTATTTGAAGGGGGAGTATGAAAATGGGACTTCTCTCTTTTTCTTTTTCGAATATCTGGTTTCAAAACGTGGAGTAAAATGTCATTTTTTTCTTTAATATTATTTTTAAAAACTATATTTTTTCCCCTTTAAGCAAAAAATTCTTTTCTTAAAAATTCAGAATTTGTGAAGAGTTAGAATGAAACTGTCTAATGTGTATTGCAAACTACGATACTTTTTATAATATATAGTAAGTTACAAGGGTTTTTAACAGCTGGCTAATGCAAAGATGAATTTAGGAAAGAGAGAAAATTCAATGGGGAATCGAACCCATGTCCTCTCACTTGCAAGGTGAGCACCCTAGACCACTGAACTACAAAGGAAAAAAAAATTTAAATCTTTCCTTTGAGCTCCTGTGCACTGAACAGGACTGTACATGCATGGTCGGTCCAAACTCACAATTGCTGACACCCAGTGCCATCTTAACGCATGGGCACGGCCCGGGGGCCTCAAGAGAAGAGGGGCTTCCGAAAAATGAGAAGCAGTTGAATTTTTCGAATGTTTGCTAGGTAGGGCCTCGGAAATATCACTGGGCCCGGGGGCCCATGATGCTCTTAAGACAGCCCTGCTGACACCGCCACAAGATGGCTACTTATCAAAGGATGACGTCACTCTCAGCTATCCATACGAAGGTTTTCAACAGCTGGCTGATGTGAAGATAAATTTAGAAAAGAAAGAAAATTTAACTGCCCTTATGGGAAATCAAACTTACATCCTCTCACTTGCCAGGTGAGCGCCTTAAACCACTACACTACAAAATCAACAATTTCAATCTCTCAAATCAGCACTACACATACAATGGAATCATAGTAGATATTATGACCTAATTAGGATATTGTGAACTGATTTGAAAAATTTTTGCCAACAAGGGAGCATTCTGATCTCCTACATAGTCTTGCTAGTTGATAACGATAACTTATAGGAGAAAAATAGGGGACTGTGGGTCGGCCTTGAACCCACAAATCCTCCGAATCTTTGGTGCATCCGGCAATGGTATGTGATCTGAAAGTGCTGCCATCTATGGTCTGAATTGGTAGTTAGAAAGTGGCAATGGATGAATGAGAAATCTACCCCTCCTCAATTTTGTGGGCGTGATTCCTGCTGGCTTCTTGATTGCTCAATTTGGCTACTGAAACAAAAAAAATCATTGGGAATTGGGGGAAGAAGTTGGGCAAATTAAAGAAATTGGCAAATAATACTTGCTTTTTGATGGAATAGCTCTTTTACTCATGAAATTAAACATTTTTTCATTGTAATTTGGTGCAATGACAACCAGCAACAAATGCAATGACGATCAGCAACAGAAGCGTTTGTGCCTGTTGCTCCCTGTGGTGAGATTTTTCTTTGGAAACAGAAACTGTCACCCACATTCGCACTTGGAAGTAGAAAAACCCAAGTAAATCACTTTCAGGCGACCACCACTGTACAATCATAGTATCAATCTGGTGATGGGAAGCAATCACTATATTATACCCCCAATGATATAGTCTAATCATATTATAACTAACACCAAGAAAAGAAAAAATTTGGTTTCCTATAACAATACAATAAGAGAACATTTTATGGGGCCAGACCAAAAATTTTGTTCATTATAAGCTAGATTCACAATAGTGGAGTTCGACTGAATTCCACATGACTGTATCTAATGTACTGAGATCAGGAAAAGATGCCACAAGATAATGGTAATCCTAATCAGTGTTCACCAATCAAATCAGCATTCCATCTGCATCAAAATTCACATTTTCACTTCAAATTTCTTTAACCCTTTAATTAACACCCAGTAGAGAAAAATTTTGAGGGGTTATATTAAGCAAATGAGGTACCCAGAATGCTGTTGACATGACAAAGAAAATTGTCATTATTTAAAAAAATATATGCAATTTTGCCCTTCCACGAACACACTCTATGATTTACATAGATTTGAATACAGTGGAGTCTCGATAATTCGAGTCTCAGCAGTTCAAGGTTCTAGATAATTTGAGGGAACTGTTTTTCGATGAGAATGAGTTTTGTCTCTTTTTTTTTTTCATACGAGTTTTTTTTCCTGTGAGTAGTTTCAGTTTGAACAGGTCTTGGTTCTTAGACTGGGATAGTCTGTGGACCCCCGGGATAGAATTTATCACAGGCCCATCTATAGTGTAAGAAAATAACCAAAAAATAATTACATTCATATCAGGCTTCCAGGGCTGGAGTACCAGTCAGCCTCCCTGTAAATAGAATGGTTTGGGGTAGCCCTAATCTGTAAACCAGTGTTTCTCAAAGTGTGCGTTGCAGCTCCTAGGGGGCATTGCCAACCTTTGTTAGGGGCGTTGCGGTGAGCTGTTGATACTAATGTGTGCTATTCAGCGGATCCACAAGTGGCAAAAGTTTGTGGACCTCCACTGCAAAGAGTTTGGCTATAAGAATAAAACAATAAAATATGTAGGTCCAAAGAAAATGAGTTAGGAAAATTGAGAGGTCTTTTAGCACAAGGGGCATAAGTGCAATGTCAAGTATATGTGCTTTATACCCCTCTTTCATCAAATGAAGCTGACAGGGCTTCAGCCTTGCTGCCAGAGAATGGACCTTTTACTTTAATTTTATTTATATTTACCCATGAAATAAGACCATTGTGAGATAGGTTAGTTTTACCCTACTGTTTGGTTTTTTGTCCTTGAGTGTAGGGTAAAGCTTCAGCTTGGCCTTGCCATTATGCAGTGCTAACCCTGATGGGGTAGAAGGGTATAAATCTGTATCTTTAGCAAAAACCGCACGAGGGACATAAAGAGGGGTGGCACCCCTTCTTGAACTTGGCTCCGCTGGCTCTCAATTCGGGAATTATTTCTATCTCACCTGCCAAATTTGTACTGAGAGGGATGGCGGCATCAGATCTACAGAACTTAACCTGAAAACCCTTAGTAGTGGGACAAGGGTGTATCATTGAGCTTACCCACGAAATAAATACAAGGACCCCCCCCCCCCATCTAAAAAAAAAATGTTTTCTATTATTTTCAAATAATTTGAGTTTTCAGTAATAGTAAGTAGTCTCGATCTCGTTCACCTCAAATTATCAAGACTCTACTGTAGTATAAAATGTTGTTTACTGTCTGCCAACTTACTTTTCGATCATTGTTGAAGAATGAACAGCAATATGTCTTCCCTATACATGGCATTTCCCTCTAAAATGCAAGGGCCAAAAATTGTTCTTTGCTGGGCTTCTCAAGAAATAGGAGACGTGTACCTTTGAGCCATTCTGCTAGTAATTATAGAAACTTTGTGAACAGCTCACAAGTAAAAAATCAAATGGTTAGGAGTTGCTTCGAAGCATCAATGCCAAAACAAGCTCAAAATATATACAATGTCTTTTTTTTCCAAAATATTCAATGCAGATGTTAGTATAATGGCTATGATTCAAGTTGAAATACAAATACAGGCAAAATGCCCATAACAAATATGGATGTCATATATTTCAAAAATACAGCAACCCAATCACAAAAATTATAAACAATTTATACACAAGATAAAATATTATACAATGCCCATAAAGAATATTATGGTTGTCTTATTCTAAGTATGGATAGCTTCTTGATTTACCCCAACATGTTTATCATATTTCTTTTTAAACGTGTCAATTGTGAGCCCTCCGGGGGTATAAGCTATTCCATCTATTAACAACCCTATTAGAGAAAAATTCCCTGCGATACTATAACCTTGAATTGTCCCTTACCAATTGATACTGGTGTCCCCTTGTAAAAGCGTTTTTGTATTAAGAGAGATAGTATGTTTTCGGCCCAAAATAAACAGAGAAATTGAATTTTCTGGATGTTATGAAGAAACTAATATTTAGAAAGAAAAGCGTTTTCAAAAAATACCATCTCTTAATAAAAAAATGCCAACTGGGACGAAAATTGCTGTAGTTAAGGGAGGCTGCTATGTCTCCACTCAGTGCTTCACGCTACTAATGCGTGTTATAAGAAATTGAAAAAGTGTCTCTCTGGTGTATTGGTGAGCGCACTTGCCCAGTATCCAAGGAGACGGGTTCGATTCCCGGAGGAGACAAATCGCTTTTCTTTCCAAATATTAGTTTTGGCATAACATCCAGAAAATTCAATTTCTCAATATATTTCGGGCTAAAAAATACCATCTCTTAATATAAAGAGCTTCAATTAAGTGCTTCAAAAAACAAATAGTTTTCAAAATATGGAGGGCTCAGAAGCCAATCAGTGCAAGTCAATTTTCTGAAAATGAGATTCACATTGCAAGTGCCTCTTCATTGTTAAAACTTTCAGTTACCAAAGCATTGAAGTCGCTATTTTTATATTGCAACAGCAGATAGTGCCACTTATACTGACCATAGAATAAAAAAAATCCTTTTATCTCATTTTTAATGTTTATTAACTCACGCTGATTGGCTTCTGAGCCCTCCATAAAAAATGCTGAATGTATAAACATTCATGATAATTTGAATTTTTATTTTTGCTGACTGAAAAAAAAAAAATTTCTTTTTACAAAAATGTCCTTTAAAATTTAGGAGAGAAGTGAAATTACTCTTTACAAGTATTGTTTTGGATAACCATGATCCCGATGTTGAACAAAAAAGAGCCATGATCATAAAAATTTAGATTATGCATGTACTTATTACGAACATTATTACCAACATTGCCTTTAATTTTTTTATTTTTTTTGGACCTGTTTTTCTGCTTGGGATATGGCAGTATGCCATATGCTACTAGTACAGTATTTAGTGATTTTGCTTGTGCAGAAGCATTTTCACTGTGCAGGCCCCCAGGTCATGCACATGGAGAAGTACCTCCACCCACCCGCCTCCCTATTTGCATACTTGCTCTCAAAAAACAGCACAAGATTTTACCAGATCATCTTTGTCTCACCACTGTTATTTTCTACCCCCACAGTTTATTGCGGATTCCAAACAACATACAATATATTTTATACACATCATATAATATTTTATTACAGTCAACATTTGATTTTATGAACCTCTAATTTACAAACTGCATGTTTTTAGGTAATCTTCTGGTCCAAACAATATACTCTATTTCTTTGTGAACGTCTTTCCTATTTACAAACTTTCAATTCTATGAACTAGTTTTTCACATCCACATGGGTTCGTAAAAACAAAAGTCAACTGTATATACTATATTTTGTAAATGTTTCCCACTTAAAACGTTACATAATAACATTTTTTTCAAAAATTTTATAAGCGACATCCAATAAACAAAGAAAAGATATTTTAAAGCTTTTATGAATATCCAGGGCCACAACTAGGGGTAGTGGTAGGTGGGTCTGTTGCTTTAAGTGATGGACCAAGAAGGGCACAAAGTTTACACTTTGTTTGCTCAAAATTAGGAGTTGGGGCACAAAAATGAATACTTGTGCTGGGTGACTGAGTAAATTTTTGTTCCTAGCTGCAGCCCCGTGAATATTATTGGTTCACATGCATTGTTTTCCAAGTCTGCAACTAGAAGTAAAAAAAAATGGGTTTAACGTTTTATCCCATACTAAAATCGCTTTCTCTCTTCATTTATTCAACTAAAGCTTTCTATGATTAATAAAATGACAAATTTTCATAGACTCACCTGTTTACAGGAGAATCAAGCCTTATTGTTGTGAGAGGAGATCTCATGTTTTTCAGATCCCATACTTTAACTGTTCTGTCATCACTACCAGAGACAACTTTGTCACCACTAGCAAATGTAGCTGATGTCACTGCTCTGTAAAAAAAGTAAAATATTAAAATAGCTAGAATTAAAGGAGATTTTTATTCACATAATTTTTATAGTGATTCTTGGAACAAGTGTCTCCATGAGAGAAAAGAAACAAGGATAGTTTTGAACTTAACATGAATTTAGCATCCATGTATGTAACACATCTTTCCATAATGAAATTCAATTTTCAAATAGCACTTCTTTTCTTTCCAAAAACAAACTTTTTTAGAAATTGACTACCAAATGATAAATCACTTAATACCAATATGTTCACATTCTAAGGAAACTGGTTTGTTACGAAAATGTAGCGGGAAGATCAAAAACAGTCAAAATGACCAGCTTGGCCCTTCTAGTGGTAATGAATAGAAGGGGCTATTGGTCAGGATATTGAGATTCCACTACTTGCATCTATATGTTATCTGTTGTTTCAAAAACAACATTTTTTAAATGTATTTAATCCATGGATTATATGCAGGAAATTAAAGTAAAACAAAAGAAAGATTGCAATGATGATAATTTTCATAAATTTTTTGGCCCATAGAATATTTACATGTATAGAAACTCAATATTTTCAATCATATAAAGAAAAACTTATATTTTTCCTTGTTACAGACTAGAATTTGAGAATAAAGCAATGTCGATGCTAAAACAACTTTTCATAAAATTAAAAAGTGCAGGATTTTATTGTCACCATTATGGATAAAGAAACCAATAAATTCTGCAATTTGTGAACTTTTCGATAAAAAAATTTCTTATCAAGATGTATTAAGTTATGTAATGTAAGAATTACGTTTTTTTCTCCTTAACCTTTTACCTGCACAAAAAATTTCATGTTTGTTTTTCAGTCTTATTATTGATTAAGTTAAACAAAAATTAGTTTAAAATATATTTATTGAGAAATTATTCTCTCTGCAAAATCACACAGTATATAATTTTTTGAGAAGTCACATGTGTTTCATTAAAAATTTAATTTTCATGATATTGCTTCAATCGCTCATAGATTTAAAGTTATTTAATATCTATATATTTCTTTCACTATTAAATTTAATAAACATCCTCTAGAAATTTAGATTTGTTACTTGTGGTGTATACTATTATATTGGTGGACAGGTTCTTTCAAGATTGTACCTAATTAGAGATAGATTGTACCTAAGAAAATAGTAACTGAGAAGTTGTTTTATCATGAAAATTAATGTAATCTTTTTGAATCAAATTTTGATAATAAATTAACAAACATGCCTCAAAAAAATTACTTTGAACATCTGGGAGGCATTATTTGACAAATGCAAGAATATCATTAATTGTGACAAAATTCATGGGACTAATCAAGCCAAATTTTGTATTTTTGAAAATCACTCGGATCAGTGATGGGCAAACTTATTTAGGAGTAGGTCAAAAAAAAAATGGTGGGCCAATATTAGTTTATTATAAAACTTAATAAGGATTCAAAATACACTATACTATAATTTTAAAACCTGTAGCCGGCCAGATAGAACCTCTAAGCAGGCCGCATCTGGCCCACAGCCCTAGTTTGCCCCCATCACTGACTTAGATAATGGAATAGACATTTCCAAACAAATTAAAGGTGTGTACTTGTTTTTCAAGTGCCTTTACTAGCATCTTTTTTTCTTTTATGCAAATAAAATTTTTATTGAAAATTTGAATAACATATACAAATTATCTCTAGTAGACTTAATGATACTCAAAAGAACCAATCATGAAATCTATACAGCAGACTTTCTTGGCTTGGAAATGAATTTAAATAATATTGCCTGCGTTGGAATTTCCAATAAAGGGAAACGATTTAAATTCAAAGTTTACTTTCTCTTAATTTTAATTCTAACATAAGAAATATACTCCCAGTCTCTCTCGGAAGTATGAAAAATCATGAGTTTTTTTTCAATTTAAAAAATCTGATTTTTTTTATTTTTAAAAAACTTTAAAAAAAACTGGATTTTTTAATTCAAATTAAATGGCTGCTTGCTTATTAATTAAAACAAATTTTATTAATAATTAAGAGTGCATACTTTTTCACCTAATCTACCAAATTTGATTCAGCATTAATGAATAAACAAACAATAAATAAATTATTTACAAGTAAGAAATATGAACACTAAAAATCTGTGTTTATGTGACATCAAAAGTCATTGAGCCAGAATTAACTTCATGGATTAAAATTTTTCTTCTATAAAGTGCTTTTATTTATGAGGCGAACTGCTTTAAGCCGATTTTTCAGCGATTTCATTGTAATTAATTGGGCTTGGCATTGAAATAGCACATATGCGGGACATTATATCGGCTGCTATGTTTTCTGAGCCAGGAATATGACAAATATCACTCGTGAATTGGGAAATGAAATCCAAATGTCTGGTTTGGCGAGGCGAGCATTTGTCATGCTTCTGCCGAAAAGCATAGACCAAAGGTTTTTGATCTGTAAATAGAGTGAACTGACGTGCTTCGAGCATGTGTCGAAAATATTTGATAGAAGAATATGCAGCCAATAGTTCTCTGTCATATGCGCTATAGCGTGTTTCCGCAGGAGTGAGTCTGCGAGAGAAAAATCCTAGCGGTTGCAAAGAATTGTCCACTACCTGGTGTAATGCATCACCAATTGAAAAATCAGATGCATCAACATGAAGTGCAAGTTTTGCAGATGTGGAAGGATGAGCTAATAGAGTGACATTAGCTAGTTGCTCTTTGCATTGATTGAATGTTGCGAGTGCAGAATCGGTCCATTCAATTTTAAGATTATCTTTTTTACCGCGGGAGCCTTTTAGAAAATCGTGTAAGAGTATTTGTGACTCAGCAGCATGTTTTATGAACCTTCTATAGAAATTTATGAGGCCAAGAAATTTTCTCAACTCAGAAATTGTGTCAGGTCTCTTAAAATCTAATATTACTTGAACTTTGCTACGTAATGGTTTAATGCCAAGAGGAGTAATTAAATGACCTAAAAATTCCAAAGTATCTACACCTAATACACATTTAGAAATATTAAGTTTCAAGCCATACTTGTGTAGACGCTCAAATATTTGCCTTAGGTGATTTTCGTGCTCTTCAACAGATGATGAATATAAGAGGATATCATCTAAATATGCATAACAAAAAGATAAACCTCTTAACACCTCGTGCATGAAATGCATAAATGTTTGAGGCGCATTTACTAAACCAAAACAAAGCCTAGTATATTCGAACAGACCCCATGGTGTTGTCACCGCTGTTTTAGGAATATCAGATTCAAAAATAGGGATCTGATGGTACGCTTTGAAAATACCTAATTTTGAAAAAACTGACTTACCATGAAGGGCATTGCTGAAATCACTTAGGTATGGGATGGGATAGGAATCGAACTCTGTGACAGAATTTAATTTTTGATAATCCCCCACTGGTCGTATAGATGTTTCTGACTTCGGAACAATATGCAATGGTCAAGACCATGAACTTTTTGAAGGACGAATTATTCCTTGTTGTAACAAAAAATCGAATTCAGTCTTCACCTTCTCAAAGTGTTGAGGGTGAAGCCGTCTCGGTCGAGAACATGTTGGAGGACCTTTAGTCACTATGTGATGAACTGTGTCGTGTGGTGCAGGTTCGCCTATTAAGCACCGATTTGTGATGTCTGGGAATTCAGAAAGAATTTTCTCGTACTGAGATGGGCCCACTGTGGAAATTGAGAGATGAGCCGTTTGATGCACTGATCCCAGGGAATGAAGTAATGTGCTAGAGCTAATGAGACAACGCTTTTTCAAATCTACCATGAGATTGAAATTGCGCTGAAAATCTGCTCCGATGATAGGGCACGAAACCTTGGCGACGACGAATGTCCATGGAAAATTTTGTCACAAACCCAGATCTAGAACAATATTTTTGGTACCGTAGGCCGGTATTGACATCTGGTTTGCTGCGTAGAGACGAAATGTAGAGCAGGGAGTGGTGGAAGCAATCGTTGACGGCGGAACGACACTAATTTCACTGCCCGTGTCAACGAGATATTTTATTCCCGTTTTACGATCATGGATGAACAACCTCTGAGCTCATGCTCGCCATGCCAGCTATGACGGAGCTCCTTCGTTTTTTGGTGCGCTGAAGTTGCACGGTGTAGTGCAGCGCCGAGCATTTTTACTGAAACGATGATGGTAGTAGCACATTCCGGAGGAATTTTTTCTGTTTCTGGAACTCGAATGCCTCTTGAAGAAGTTGTTTTGCCCTCGATGTGGTGAACGTCCACGTTGTTGAGAGGGAAGTTCATCCAATTTTTTGGTGAGCATTGCAATTTGTGCACGCAAGTCATCTTGATCTGGCGGTGGAGAAACAGCACAAACGGATACATTTTGGCTTATTTCCGCGATTTTATCCAGTCCATCACTCGATATTGAGAGGACAGTTTGGATTTGAGTGGGAATACGTTGCAGCCACAATGTCTTTAAGAAATCATCGGTTAGTCGAGATCCCGAGAGTTGGCGTATTTTTCGTAGCAGCTGTGATGGTTTATCATCTCCGAGTTGAATTTCTGTGAGCAACTTCTTGATTTTGGCCGATTCAGTTTCGGCAAACTCCTGTATCAGCCGGTCCGAAAGAGCCTGGAATTTCCTGGTCTCAGGAGGGTTGACGACAATATTGGCAACCGCATGTAGTGTTTCTGAGTCCATATTAGCGACGAGAGCGGCGAATTCGGTATCATCACTTGTAATGCGGCTGAGGAGGAAAGCTTGCTCGCATTGCCTCACCCAGAGAGAAACGCTTGTCTTCCAAAATGGGGGAAGGCGGAGAGCGACACTGGAAACTTGGGGAATGGTATTGTCCCCTTATGTTGAGATCATCCTGTTGCTTGAGAGAGAAGAGAACCAAGAGGTCAAGTGGAAGTGACCTTATGAGGGAGGATGCTCCGTGGTCCACTGTTGCTAGGAGAAAAATCCTCTGCTGCTGTTCTCACTGTAATGCCGTCTTTTGAAGAATATTCAGAAGGCATCATTATTTGCGTTTAAACGTCTGTGGTCACCAATGCTGAATTGCTAATGCTAAGCGGTGACGGTAGCGCAACTGACTCCATATGAATTAGACGTAGTTGTAGATACATTATCTTTAATTATGATGCTATATAGAAGATATTATTTACATGGTACATATATTAAGAGAGAGAAAGACGACGTTGATGCATCTCGTGTGAGAGCTGGAGCTGAACTGATGTTCTCACACACATGGCCCTTCGGACCCTCCGAAGGGGCATCCGGTCACGTGATCATCTCGTGTTTCAGTACAGAATGTACTGAGATTCTTTCACGTGACCAGAGCGTGCTTGTTAAGAGAGAGCCAATGTACAAAGTAAAGTAATAATAATGATACATATAAGAATATATATTGAGGCTCTACAATACTTAATAATTTACACATTTTTATTCTTTTAAAGATTTAATAAATTTTTGTTAAAAAAATGAGCTAACTATCGATTTTTTTCACTTTTCAAATTAAAATTTAAAGTCCAACTGCATTTATGTTGCTACAACATCTATTATTATTCTAAATCAGCAATTATGGCACAGAATTCAAGGCATATAAGAAAACTAATTCCTGTTTTTTATCAGGGGAACTCTAGTGCCCCATTGTAATGCATTACAAATACTTAGTGCAATTATATCTAGAAATAGAACAGCTATCTTTCTGCACTGTATATAGGGATTAGGTTCAAGTCTATATTTACCAGATCTCTTATATTTCTTTTAATCTAGAACTTTACCATATTTCAATAATTGGCATGCTTACCATACCAGAGCAATGAAATAAAGAAAAAGATGAAATTTAAATTTGGTGATTTAAATCAATAACTTAAAAAAAATTCAAGTGATTTAAATTGGCCTACCCTGCTCCCGGTCAGAAAAAAACCAAACCAAGAAGAAAACTTTGGATTTGAACAAAACTTGGCATGTGCATGGATTTCAATGAAACTTGGTATGTATAATTGTTATGGGAAAATATGTAAATGTTTGCAATATCAGAACTAAACGATCATGTATAGAGGAGAACAGCACAATGACACTAAAAAGAATAGTGCCTTGTTGAGTAGGTAAGGCTGAAAAAAGAAAAGATATGGTCTGCCACTGATTTATAAAGGTTCTGTATATACATGTACCGTATCTATGATATTTATCGATGAATGTTTGATATTGATTGTTTAGTTTGCTATTACTATTTTTCTATGATTTAGTTCCCAGTGGGGGGCAACATGAAAATGTTGTTCACATTCAGTCTAGTAAAATGTTCCGCACAGAACAGACATGTCTTCACTTTGCCATTTTTAATTAGTCTTAATTCTTTGTCTTCTCTAATCCAAATACACCACAAAATGGTGCAGTCGGTTCTCACTCTACGCAGTATTATGTAACGAAGGTCAGTTTACAGTGTACGTGGTGTTGTGATACAGTGATGATCTGTTTCTTTTCTTTTTTCTTATTGCTATGGCCAATTTGCAGGAGCTTCTCTGTCAGAATTTGGAGGCCTCCACGAGGATTGTACAACTACTGGGGATTTGTAACGAAGGTCAGTTTACAGTGTACGTGGTGTTGTGATACAGTGATGATCTGTTTCTTTTCTTTTTTCTTATTGCTATGGCCAATTTGCAGGAGCTTCTCTGTCAGAATTTGGAGGCCTCCACGAGGATTGTACAACTACTGGGGATTTTCACCACTTCCAGCTCTTTGCTACATTCGAACAAATATGTTGAGAGAGAAGACAGAAGATTTCATGGACAAATTTGCAACTTTGACTATGCTGTATAACTACTCAGAAGAGAAAAAGGTAGTTTCATTACGTTGTTGCTGACAGGCAAATTTTCGCTTTTCAAGAATTTGCTTCATCCAGAAATGCATCAAACGTCATGCTTTGATACGATCAAAGATCATCTTGTAGCCCATCTGAAGCCGAAACCTCTTGTAATTCGAAGTCATTATACATTCTTAAATAGGTTTTAGAAGGAAGGAGAAAGCATCTCCAGTTACAAGTTGAGCATTAGGCCATCTTGCCATTCCACCCGGAAGATTGATTGAAGGTGATGTTGTAACAATAGTTGGGGAACCCCTGAAGAAATTGAAAGACCCACCTCTATTCTTCAGTTTTGAAACATGTTACATATTTGTAATCAGTGGCGTAGCCAGGTTTTGGTCTGTGGGTGAGCGAAATTGTGAAAGGCGCCATTTTTTGTTCATGCTTAAGGCACAAACTTAAAATTATGCATTAGTGGAAAGAACTTTAAATTTCCCAATTTAAAAAATCAAATTTATTTTGTTTCCAGTTCATGTTATTTTTGAAATTAAATTAAGTACCTTTCAATTGATCAATGTATTTTAATTTTTTAATTAATTTAAAAAAAATTTAAATTCCATTTTATGTTTTGTGTACTCATACAAATGCAAACACTAAAAACAACTGGGAAGTCACCCTAAAAGGTAGTTGAAAAAAATTTAGATTAAAATATAAAAAATGATGTATAGGAGAATATAAAATAAAATTTTCTCTTTCTCTAAAATTATTCCGAGATATGAACAGTACAGAGAAATCTTCATGCTTCCATTTAATCGCTTTTATCATGTAACACACATATCGTATGCACGTATCACATGTACACTACTTCTACTCAATCGTGCATGTACTTCTAAGACATAACAGAAAGTTCTTTCTTATATTATGCTTGACCATTTTAGACGTATGCAGAAAACCCCAACCCCCCCCCTTTGCGTATGCCAATGTACGTGACTATAACGTATATATAATGTCATAGTTATGCATGGTTTCAGTTTCACAAGTTTTGCCACGTGTCTTCCATATTAGAAGTAAAACTGGCATATGCCGGAAGTTTTGTGTTATGCAGCGGTTACCACGGTGAAAGCCTGCCTGCTTTCTGCATGAAGGCTTTTGAAACGAAAGATCGATTAGCACATTCGTACCTAGAAATTGAAAAAAAAAAAAAAAAGACTCGCTTCAGTCAACTGCCACTGTGCCACTAGTGGGGTTCAAACCGGGATGAATCTATCATGATGCCCACACGATCGCAGTGGTTATCATATATTACTAGATTGCAGATACACAAGTAGAGGGTGGCCTGAATCCAAAAAGGTTTAGGAACCACTGCTTCAAACAAATTAGTGTGCGCCAGAAATTGTTGTATGTGTCCGTAATCTATTTAAGTATCTCTGAGGCGTGTTTGTAATGCCACTGCTCATCTTCCAAATCCAAGTAAAAGTGGCAGGCGTATGAATCGATTGAAATATTTTTTATGTTTTATTATCTACCCACTTCCTGTGGAGATACTATTTAAAGAGGACTTCTGCTTGAAGTTGAAAAACTTAAAAATGCATTGTGCATAGTATATGTATTTCTTGTGAAATAAATTCATACGATGTTTTATAACAAATCAGAGAAGAATGAAAATATATGAGTGATGAATTGTACACAGACTAGCGCAGGGGTTCTCAAACTTTTTCCATTCGCTGTGCCCCGTTACTTTAATCAATGTTTGCCCGCGGCTCCCCAGAGCAGTTTAACAAAAAACTCTCTTTGAAAAATCTTCAGGGTGCTCCGCGGTATCCCCGGCAAAGGTTGGTGACCGACAGTTTAAGAACCCTCTGGACTAATAAGTTCTTGTATTTTGCCCCTCATAATTTGACCAGAGAGCCTTCAGGTAAGTGCCGGCAAACCTCACGATGCCATAGTTCATATTAGAAAGTATCATAAGCCCTCGGACAAGCGCTAATTGAAAAAAACACTAAATAATTTTTTAAGAGTAGATTCAACGTTTCGTGGACACTTTGTTTTTCTGAAATACTATTATGTATGTATTTTCAGTTACTTTTAAACTTTCCTTGTAATACATGGGCAAT
This sequence comes from Pholcus phalangioides, assembly GCF_987345545.1. Lineage (NCBI taxonomy): Eukaryota > Metazoa > Arthropoda > Arachnida > Araneae > Pholcidae > Pholcus > Pholcus phalangioides. The sequence continues at coordinate 7,156,712 of NW_028301625.1, read as the reverse complement.
TCCAGGTGCCTCAAGTGCAAAAGGGACTTCATGAAGATGAGATCCAGTTAAAATTTTTTGAGAGTGAACTGCTAGGCAGGAATTTCTGAACAGGTAGAGGGCCTTAGAAAAGTCCCTTTGATGTCCGTAAGACGACCATGCGTGGACCACCTATGTGCTGTTGTGGGAAATAAAGAAACAAATAATGCCCGGAATTCTGCTTTAAAAAGTGATGAGTATATATAGTGCATTTATATTATTTCAGAAATATATTAACGGATTCTCAAAGTGTGTGTGCTCGTGGCTCATCGCCCCCTTTTTTTGAGGGACGTCTCAACGCGTTAGTGAATTGATGCGTGCTTATTCAGTACTTAGTAGTGGGTTTTTTTTACATTAGGCCAGGGATTCTCAAACTGTGCACCGCCAATCTTTATCAAATGCGCCATGGAGCGGTGACCCTGACAAAGGTTCTTCGAAAATATGTTTTGTTAAACAGCTCCAGGAAGCTGGTGGAGCTCGCGGATAACCATTGAATAGAAGAAAGGGGCACCTCGGGGGAAAAAGTTTGAGAACCCTCTGCATCAGGCTATTCTGGTCAGTCATGGATTGATGACGAAACCGGGATGGGGGGGGCGCACGGGTGCCAAAAGTTTATGAAACACTGGATTAATTGGAGGGGAGATATACGTGTCATGAGTTAACAAACACACCGGTCCCATAACTTTTTCCAGGGAATAATTTCTCCGATTCGGCACACTGCTGTATATGCATAATGATGAAACAAAGAATGATTCATAGAAAAGAGACACTACACTATGAAAAAAGACAATGTTACTAAAAAAGTCACATTTTAACGTAAAACTATGCACTATCACCGTATAATATAGTACAATATATTGTTGTACAAATATAGAAGACTATAATTTCCTCTCCCATTCTCTACATAGCAGAGCGCTATTGACCCAAGATTATAGGTTTTTATTTACCCTCCTTTAAGAAAAACTATTCCAGAACCCCCTTTTTTGGCCCAAAAATATTGGGCTTTTTAGGGTTCAAAAGCTCATAGCAGTTTTCCACCTTTTTCTAGTCTTTGACACTGTCCTATACACAAGCTAGTAGCTCTTGCCAAGGCACCAGCAGATAACGTGGCATTTCTAGACACTATGAATCTAGCCAAGTCACCCATACATAAACTAGTATTTCTAGGAGCTCAAGCTCTATCTAAGACACCCAAAGGAAAGGCGATACATCTTGGAGATTGAATCCTAGCCATTACTTCATAGGTTCAGTGGTCTCTCCATAATAAGTTCCCGTGCCTTAGTCGCCTTAGTCAATGCTCAAAAGATGCCTTAGTCAATGCTCTTGGTGGCCCTTCAGAACAGAATGAGCTTTCGTGAACTCCATATCCTCATAGCTACGAAAGGTATTTCTAGGAGCTCTACCGAGAACTACCAATAGCAAGAGAAAAAAGTTACAGCTAGAAGCGGGCAAGATTCTGCCCTTTGATAAAGGTGGGGGAACAGAGGTTGATCTGAACATGCTTCCAGATGAAGAGCTTGAGAGCGATCGTCAAAAATGGTACTGAAACCCTCAACTTTCTTTTTTTCCTTCTTCTCTTAAGGATTAGTACAAACCCAATCACTGTGAAACTGCAAGAAGCGCAAATATAAATGTAGATTTTTTTCCCCCTTACTCATCATTTTAGTCAATGAAGGTAGAAAATGAAAAAGTCAATATTTTTAAAGTTTTTTTTTAAAGATCAAAAGTCATTTAGAAAAATAGGCGCCAATGTAGGCAAAATTTCGATTGGGGGAGCAATCGCTCCCTCTGCTCCCCCCCCCTGGCTATGTCACTGTTTGTAATTTTATAATAGAAATTGTTATAGTCTTCTTACCTCTCATAACCATGCACGGTTAGATAAAAATCTGCAATATTCTCATTATTCATAAACTGAAAAGAAAAATGTGCGATCTTGATCACATCACCATTTTGTTTGTTACTATAGCTACTTTGGTAATGTAGTTTCTCAAAATTCAATGTCATTGTTTATGTAAATTTGTTATACTGTTTTTCTATATTGGTCATGTTCTGACGAATTTTCTCTGAGATGGTCGGTTCCTGGAGTTGGGCCGTACCACACTTCCTTTATAGGTATAAATACTTGGGGTCCTGACTGTCAAGACACATTCATTCGTCTTCCATATAAGCTAAAGTCTTGAATGGTCGGCTCTTTGTGAGTCGTTCATACTTCCTTCCAGCAGTATACTGACTTCATAGTAACAAGTTCAAGTGCTGTGAACGTCCCTGGCTGGTTCCGGAGTGTCACATCTTCTCAAGATCATCATGCTGTGGTACTAGTCATCCGCTTTCCTGTCCAATGTCGATCGTCATACTTGAGTCTTGGTTATACTCGGCCGTCACCTTGCCTGTTGCCAATAACCACTATCAGTCGTCCGTTCTCTCACCCAACATTGATTGTCACACTTGGCCTTGGTCTTAATCAGCCATCGTCTTGTTTGTTACTACTCGACGCCTATGCTTCTGCCATCAGGCTTACTGGCTTCCTGTCTCCCCACACCCTCCTGTTAAGTGGATCTCCGTCGTCAGATTGCTACCTTGCTCGTGCCTTTCAAGGTCATTGACATATGATTGGAACACAGTCAACAGGTTACGACTGCCTCCTCGGGCTGTGATAATACATGGGACTTGTATGCGGGGACTGGTATGAGATCTTGAAATTCTTTTATGGTTGATTTGCTTAATTGTTCAAATAACTTTTTTAAATTTGTTAATAAACTAATTTTCACTTAAAATTTCTCTCGATTTATTTGTCTCTCTCTCATTGTGTACCAATTGCATTGAATTCTCCAGATCAGAACCTGGGGTCATTATGCAGTACATTGCAATGCTCAGAGACATTTTCATATATATATATATAAGTAGGTTATCGGACAAAATCATGCTCCATTGAATGTTCAATGAAGATGATCCTGATCTGGATAAGGTTCTCAAAGTCGCTTTGGCAAATGAGCAAACACAGTCAAGTATTCAAGACATTCTTCATTCAAAGAACACTGCTTTCAAGTCCATAAATGAACTAAAGCCATCTACAACCCAAGAGGTAAACAAGAAAGCTAAGGCCAAGTTACCAAAGGCTAAGCTCCTTCTATAATGAAAATACAGTGCTATTGTTGTGGAGATGAAAAACACAAGACTCCTTCTGGCAGGAAAGAAAAAAATCTTTATTATAAATTGTGTGAGGGGAACAAAGGTCATGTTCAATAAGTGTGCCGGGGTAAATCTAAACTGTATAAGTTAGAGGATGTCTATGAGACTTTTCCTTTGAATCACATAAAAAGTCAAATCATTCACTGCTTACTACAGTATGAATTGAAGGTCATCCAGTTATGATGAAAATTGACACTGGTAGGACAAAGGTTCTATTGAGCTATCCCACATTTCAACAAAATTTTGGAAAAGCCTCTCAGCAAGACAAATGTTAAATTTCACACATACAGTCAGAATATTATTGTTCCTATGGGGTTGTCAAAGACACTGTTGCATATAAAAATCAGCTAATGGAACAGCCTATTTATATTGTGGAACAAGACTTTGCTTCAATACTTGGACGTGAATGGATATGTTCTCTGTTGCTGAAGTATGAAAACATCCACCAAGTGAAAACACAAAATTTTAAGCTACAAAGGAAGCTGTTTTGGATCTGGTTAACAAGTACAAAGATATTTTTGCTGCAACTTCCAGAGAAGCATCTAATTACACTGCTAAATTGGTTCTCAAAGAGCATTCACAGCCAATCTTCCAGAAGGTTTGATCTGTTCCTTATGCATTACAACCCATGATGGAAAAGGAGTTACAGCACCTTGAAATGGAAAGTATTTTGCAAAGAGTAAAAACTTTAGACTTCGCTAAACCAGTAATTCCAGTTAAGAAACTGGATGGTTCTCTTAGACTTTGTGCTGACTGTTCTCATAAGTCAACCAACCCTCAATTACAAGTGCCACAGTATCCTGTACCAAGAATGGAGAATCTGTTTGCCAAAGTTGTCCAAAGGAAAAATCTTTGCAAAAATGGACATTCGTACTGCATATCACAGCATACCTGTTGATGATTGATTCAATTTTGCTAAGTATCTCCATTGAAGAACTATGCATTTTTTCGATGAAATTCTGTTAGCTGCTGAATATGTGTGTGAGAGCATGAGTTACTCTGCAAGTTGAGAACTGTCTTCCAACGCTTACGTGAGAATGTATTACATATCAATACCAAGAAGTGTGAATTTTTACCAAAGAAGTCAACTATTTAGGATTTAAATTTTGTTAGATGGTGTGAAGAAATCCAGTGCCAAAGTGGAAGCTATTTTGAAAATTCAAAGACCTTCTCATGTGGAAAAACTGAAATTTTTTCTCAGAATGGCTAAAATTCTATGCAAAATATATTTTCTCAACTATCTGCAATTGCTGCACCTTTACATGATCTCATAAAAAAGGATATCAAATTCAAATGGTCAAAAAGAATGAGAAGAAATCTTCAAAAAAGATCAAAGAAGTTGGGTCAGACAAAATTATTGTTCACTGTGACCCACAAAAGCCAATTGTGTTAGCTGTTAATGCTGGGCCTCAAGGACTGGATGCCGTCATCTCACATATGCTCCCTGATGAATCACAGTGCCCAATATCTTTTGGGTGTCGTACCTTGATTAAGATCTACAACAAAGCAATTACAAACGTTCATTTGAATTCAAGAAGAGCAAAAATAAAATTTGAAAAAGGATTCAGAGAAGGTGTTACACAATTTCAGCAAAATCATTCATTGTTTAGAAGAAATATTTAGAGAACAGTGTTAGGATAAGAAAGGAATTAAAATAAATAGAGACTTATTCAAATATCTATGGTTTTGCTGATGGCATTGTCATTATCAGCAGTAATTTGAATGAATTTGAAAAATTATACAAGAACTAACAAAAGAAGTACAAAAAATTTAGGTGTGAAAATGTATCTGCAGAAGAGACACATTCAAAACTTTTGCCTTGAAAATTAAGATTGTGTTCAAAAACAGAGATATGGAAGAAGCATAAAGAGATTTTTTTTGTTCCAGATCAAACAATAACAGTATGCTTTAAAAAATTTAAAAATCAAATTAAACTATTTAATGAAATTAAAAAAATTAAGTATGAAAACTTGATTTTCTATAAAACTAATGAATGTAAAATATTTAGAAATTTTATAGAGAAAAAGCAAAAGATTGAGCATATATATATATAAATGACATAAAAAATCACGATAGATTACTCTGAGCTTGTTGAAGTGTTAAAATCAGGCTTTTCAAAGATTTTGGACACAAACATAATTTTATCCAAATGGCTGCATGTGATTGGACAATCAAGACTATGTATTAATGAATTACAAGAGCAGGCAAAACAAATCATTTGGATAAGAAGTCAAGCAAATCTAAATGATTGCACAAAGAGAATAACAAATTTGAAATAAAAATGACTTGACATATATTAATCATGACAGAAAGCAGAACAATAGATAGACTACTAAATATTGTTATCTGCAGAAGGTTAAATGTCCAAGGAGATGACTCCTAAATGACATGGAGCAACAAGATCAGAAAGTTGGCTAGAAAAAACTGGATCAGACAGGGAAAAAAAGAAAAATTAGAAGAGACCTAAATGTAAAAGATTGCAAATAGTTTTGATGAAAATATATATATTATATGTATAAATAAATTGCTGATGAAATATATTAACCTACTCTGTATGACCTTGAAACACACTGACAGAATGTATAGCTTCTCTGAAATCCCACAAGCGAAATGTAGTATCCTTTGAGGAGGTAACTACGAGACGTTGAGAAGGATGAGCGCATGTATTGGTCAATTCTTGGTCATGTCCTGTAAAAACGGTAAACAAATGAGCTATTTTCATGCATTCACCATATCTTACATACACTATATAGCCACAAAAGTCTGTGTCCACTTTGGAGTTCAGATATTTTCTCGAATTTCTAGAAAAGTACTGAATGAATAGCTCTGAAATTTTGGTCATATATACCTTATGTTGGTGCTTACCATTTCCAGTGAAAATTTATTCATGATTGCATTTATGGGAGCCGACAAAAAAACAAATAAGAAAAAATTTGTTTCAATCAACCCTGTATCAGAAAAAGCTGCAAATGACTTGTAACCTTAAAAAAATATTTTACTGACTTTGTGCAATACTTCTGTGCATTTTTATAAAAACAGCACATATATTCATGAAAAATAAATGTTTTCTATAAAAATTCCAATTTTCATCACGTTTTTTGCTTTATAACATGCAAAGTTTATGAAAGTCACAGAAAAAATGACACTATACCGTTTATTTGTAATAATTTTCCACTTGTCATTTACTACTACAATTACTGGATATTTCGAACCGGGCAAGCAACTCCCATAAGGGACGTTGCACATGGCACTCATTGTTATATAGCAGAGGTGCACAAAGCTTTCAAGTTCGCTGGCCAGATAGGCGGCGATATGATTTTCCACTCGTTAGCAAGAAACTGGTGTAGCTATCGCGTTGTGTGTATTGATAACTTTCTTCGAGAACCCCTTGGCAGGCCACATTTGGCTTGTGGCCGGAGGATGAGCACTCCCAGTTATATTATGTCAATCATTACGAATCGGAATATGATACAAATACAGGACTGAAAAGTAAAATTTAGGTGCAACTACATACAGTACCTCTTTTTGCTTCTGTTTGTTTATGATTTATTAGTAATGCCATGGGTGGGGGGGGGGGGGCTTAAAAAGGTTACACTGAAATGGGAGAGGGAGACAAAAACATAAATATGGCCCTGAGGGCAGAATACATATGAAATATAATTACCAACTAGCTGAGTGATCAATTCACCAGTCTGAACATCATAAGCATTAGCTGTTCTGTCCCAAGATGCAGTAATCACTTGCTCACCACCAGCTAACCAATCAGCAGCAATAACAACACCAAGATGTCCTTGTAGCTCAATTGTGGGACCTTTAAGCACACGAGCATTGGTGGCTCCATCAGCTTCTGAGAGAAAACATTCATTTAAAGAGTATGCAAAATAAACAAATTAAATATTTTTATTGTTCATGTATGTAAAATTTATTACATAACTGTTGCAATAAATTTTTCTGGGCATATTGTTGGGCATTTATTTTGTGTTTGCTTTAATTTGTTTCGTTTATTTGTATTAAATTGAGAAGCATTTAGCAAAAAAATGCTTCAATGCATTTATGAAAATATGAATAAATAAAATAGAGAAAATAGTATTTTTCGGAAGCTGGAAAGTCTTTAATTCTTGATTAAAGTCTTTAGTCTTGAATTGAGCAGAATTTCAATTAAATTTTTCTCTTTCATAGTTACACTATTTTTTAGTAAAAATATAATTGGTACAGTAGCTGCTCATACAAGCAGCTTTCATATGGAGAAGTTGGGTTTGTGGTCAAAGCACTACCTGTTGTGCCCTTTACATTTTGACTATTTCTGAAAGTGCAAGTTGACCTAATATCAATATTTTAGTACCACTATTTCTTACTTTCTAATTACTTTATCTGTTATTTTAATATAATCATATCTTTTTAGGTAAAGTAGGAATTAAGAGATTTACACTTTCCCCACATTTTGACTGTGCTGAGGCAAGTAGAAACCAATGCATTTACACTAACCCCCATACCTCGTATTTTTGTAAATTTCACATTTCTCTTCTCACTTGCCTCATATAATGTCAAATAATATTGGAGGGGTGATATTTCTACATTAAGAGTTTTCTACATTCCAAAGTTATTACCAAATTTTAACGTGTATTAAGGAACAACTCCTCCCCCCCACAGCCCTAATTTTAAAGGCTTAAAAATTTGGAAAAAAGTTGAAAAGATATATCTATAATACTATCCACATATCAGAAACCCCCTCCTAATGTGTTTCCCCGAAAATAAGGAACGGTCTTATATTAATTTTGCTTCAAAAAATGCATTGAGACTTATTTTCGTGGTAGGGCTGCTTATATTAAGAGGATCCTAAAAAATCATGATAAGACTTATTTTTTAGTATGATAACTCTATATTTTTGAAAATTTTTTTGAATGATGGTTACACAAAAGTAGGCAAAAGATTGCGACTTCATAAAACATTTCGTTTGGGTATCGTTGTTTAAAGTAAACAGAAATTTCAGTTTAGATTTTCAGGACTAGACGAGGCGATGTGCCAATGCCCTCCAGAAATACTTGCCGCTTTATTCGGCCCTCAGCGTTGAACTGTACCGGTTGTTTACTTATAGCCAGGATTACATTATAAAAGTTTGATAAAAGATCTTTAATAAAACTTTTATTGTGTAATCCTGGCCTATGACAACGGCATTCATTGGGTAGCCGAATATGCCATAGGCCGAGATTACACTATAAAAGTTTTAGAAACTTTATTTTATAAAACTTGAAACTACCAATAAGCCTATTTAATTAAATGCAACCTATATAGTTTCGGTTAAATTTGTTCGAATATAACCAATAAGCTTATTGATTGCATTTTTCAAGTTTTATAAAAGAACTTTTCTAAAACTTTTATAGTGTAATGCCGGCCATATGTTGTTTTTTTTATTTATCATTAGAAACGCAGTGAGTAGAAATTCCTTTTGTTTTCATTAAATTTGTCTCAAATTTATCTGTTTGCATGAGCATTCACCTCTTGCCCAAGATGCATGCTTGGGTGTTTACGAAAATTTAATTTTTTGTTCATATTATAACTTACTAGCTAAAATACCTGGCTCTGCCCAGGGTTTTCTTTAATTACTGGGAGGATTGAAAAAGTGACAAACCATTATAAAGGAATAAATTATTATACATAATACTGACAGCATCAGAGAAGTGACAAACCATTGTAAAGTCATATACATGTCCGAAACACATTGCTAGGGAAACTATGGTAACCAAAGTAAACATTCCGAAAGTGATTGTTGAGGCTCAGGAACCATTGTTGCCTGACATTTTTTTGCCCCTTTCAGGCATTTGCCCAGCTATGCTCTGACAAACTTTTAACGTAGCCTATCATTCATGTTGGGTCCCGTTTGGTATATATGCAAAATCTGATGATGATCTATCTAAAATTGTAGATTTATATATAGAACACAGACACACAGAAAATCAATTTCATATATATAGATTTCAAGTATAAATTTCAATGATATCATTCATTTATATTTTTATCTGATAATAAATAATAATAAATCCATTAACATTTTATATAGATCAATACATCCATCGTGTGTTCCAATGACATTCTAAATGTGTACGATTGAAGATTTTAGCTAGGGCTTATTTTCAGGGTAGGTATTAGGAGCATCCTGAAAAATCATGCTAGGGTTTATTTTCGGGGAAACACGGTATGAATTTTTCTGACCCAATTTTTGGCAAAAAGTGTCCTTATACATGTTAAAATATGGTAATTAACATTGTAAAGCCATATACATGTCTGAAACGCATTGCTAGGGAAACCATGGTAACCAAAGTAAACATTCCAAAAGTGATTGTTGAGGTTCGGGAACCATTGTTGCCCAGCTCTGACAAACTTTTAAAATAGCCTATCATTCATGTCGGGTCCCGTTTGGTATATATGCAAAATTTGATGACGATCGATCTAAAATTGTAGATTTGTATATAGAACACACACACAGAAAATCAATTATATATATAGATTTAAATTATAAATTTCAATGATATCATTCATTTATATTTTTATCTGATAATAAATAATGAATCCATCATCATTTTATATAGTTTCCATACATACATTGCATGTTCCAATGACATTCTAAATGTGTCTGATTCACGATTTTAGCTAGAGCTTATATTAGGAGCATCCTGAAAAATCATGCTAGTGCTTATTTTCAGGGAAGCATGGTATATGTTTTTCGGACCAAATTTTTGGCAAAAACAAAGTGTCCTTATATATGCCAAAATACTGTAATTAACATTTTGTGAGTTTTCTGTATACTTAAGTTGTAAATTAGCTTTTTATACCAAAATAATAAAATGTTTGGGCTTTTTATGGTTTAAATGATTTTTTCCCCTCTGTTTGAAGTTCTTTCATTTATGAATGGTTTAAAAAAATAATCAGCATGTTTCACTTGCCTTCTTGAGCAAGGTGGAACCAATGCTCCCCACTAAAAAATTAATCTTAAAAAAGAGACATGAAAGAAAATGTGATTAAAACACTAGAACTTTCGTCGACTTCTTCAACCTAGGTGCTAGGTTGAGCTTGAACTAATGAAAAAAGCAGTTCCATTTGCCTCAGTTTACATTAACCCTTTCCGGCGCGGTTTCCCATAGCAAAACCACCTTTTCAAAATTCCATTAAAAAAACTAATTTCCGCACAGTAATCATTTAAATCCTATTATATAGCTTAAGATTTAGATTTTCTGTCAGAGATGGCAGCATCATACTGGCTCTGTTTTGCAAGTGGTAAAAAAATCTGCCATTTTCTCTATTTTTATGGTACTTGTTTTAAAATTTATTTCCTAATAAAAAAAATTTTTTTTTCAAAAATTGATGATGGTTTTTTATAGATTTTGCCCTATTTGTTGAAATCACGCCATTCAATTAACTTAAGAATAGTTTAAAATCAAATTATTGAAGTTTTAAAAAAGTGGTTCTATACTGAGGACACCGCACACCTAGAGCAATGAGATACACCAAGTGACGTCAGTGTGAAATCACCTCTCGGAGACGAAGCGACCTTGTTTTTCTTCATTTTCTCCCCTCTTTCTTGTTTACTAGAAAATGGGTGACAGCAGCCATGGTGTTGAAACATCTCAGATGTGTATTTGTGGAGGAGTTTCGGGGGTTAGAATGGAAGACACAACATATGTTATTTTTTGTCCAGCACATAACCATTCTTTCATTCTAGTGGTTTTAGAGCAGCTTTTTCTTTTGACGACTACTTTCTATGCTCTCTCTCTCTATTCCTTTAATTTTTATTTTCTGGAATTTATTTTGCCTTGAGTCCCCCCCCCCCCAATTATTGTGCATTTATTACTTTTATTGGTGGTGAAATGCCTATAAAATTCCTTAGCATAGAGGAAGCAATATTATACTAATTTCAGAGCTTCTCTCTGATCCGGAGTCTAATGCATCTGATGCTACCCCAGATAAAGAAAATAAAACAAAGCTTATTGCATGGATTATGACGAAAATGATGCTGATGTATACACTGCCCAATGCCTGGATCTTCTCGACGATTTCATATGGTTTCATATGGTTTGGGAGAAAAACAAAAACCCAAATTTCAAGGAAAAAGTGGGATCATCTCAGGAAATTCTACCAATGCCGGATACATCGCCAAACTTGATGTTCTCATTCTTTTTTTCAGTGCCACTGATGGGAAATTTAGCATTTCGAACAAATTTATATGCCACTCAAGAAGGAAAATCTACACTGCCATCTCATTGAAAGAGATGTACCAGCTATCAATATGCTTATGTTGGTCATTTTGGCCTACAAAATCGGTGGAAAGGGAATTTTTTTTAAAGAAAATGTTGCTTTTCCTGCATTACATCCTAGGGAAGCTTTCAGTGTTCTAGGTGTGCGGTGTCCCCGCTATGCGACCACCTGTTGTTTGCTGGATTTTGATGAAAATAAAAGAATAGTTGCAAAATACATTTATATGAGTCCTATGTATCAAGTATATGAAGTGAGTTCGGCCAAAAAAAATTTTTTTTATGTAGTGCCCCTCAAAGGGTTAAATAAAAATTTCAGTACCATAACAACTCTTGAAAGAGATCTTTCAACAGATGGAAGAGTATTGTTTAAATTAAGATAGAAATGATGTGTATCCTTGAAAAAGCAGGAGTTGGTATTAAAAGCTTAATTACTTGTGAATCTACGTATAGTTACATGTTATCCTGATTATTTCAAGCAGAAAAAATACAAAGTAAAACCCAGGAGTTACGCGATAGGTAGGACCAATGATAACTGCATAAATCGGACACAATTTTGCATACGAAGACATAAACACTAGTGCCATTCGGAATTGGCAATAAATTGTAGGTCCCGCTCCTGAAATCTGTGCAAACGTATGTCGTGTGTAGTATGCTTCAATCGTTATTCATAAGACCTTGGTTTCTGAGACAAGAAAAAAAGATTAAGAGTTGCACACAGACTCAGTGAGTTATCATTCATGAGCATTAATGAATTTTTTAAAGCTGGCAATAAAGTAGGACTTCAGATACGAAATCACAATCGGTCTGCAAAAATGGGAGATGCCACATCAAGCCTTGGAATAACATTTCTGAAAATCACTGCAGTTTCACTTCAAGTTTTCATTTTTAACCACTTCCCCAGCTTACACTGTAGACTTTCAAAGATCAGTGTAGTTCAGTACACATACAGATCAACAAAAAAATTCTTACTTGATTATAACTTAATAATCATTACAAATTCATCAATTATCCTGTGATTATGCTTGAATTTGAAAAATGTGTATTTTCCAAAAAAAAAAAAAATTTGTGTAAGTCATGGTTAATCAAATCTGTCCCAGACTCAAAGTTGGGCTGGAAGAGATCTCAGCAACAGGATAAGTCCGGTGGTAGTCCTGACATTATTTTATCTACACACACCCACACCTGCAAAACTTCAGCAGGTATCTCTTAATAGGATTCAAAGCTTAATTATCTGTGAATCTATATATGGTTACATGTGATCCCTGATTATTTTATACAGAAAAAGACACACAATAATAGCCAGGACTTACGCGATAGGTAGAACCAAAGATAACTGCATAAGTCTCAGGGTACAATTTAAACTTTTATTTTCTGCAGTGTTAAACAAAAATAGAATGCTCAGTTTCATTTCCAACTTCATTCTTCTGCTTTTTGGAGGCTTACTTCGTTCAGGACTGGAGTATGCTGTAATGTTTTCAAGACCATACCTACAGAGGGACATAGACTTGGATGAAGGGCTGCAGAAAACTATGTGAGTCCTTGTTGGCACATAGGGATTGAGTTATGAAGAGAGACTTCATTTTTTGAGTATGTTTACGATGGAAGAGCGCAGATGTCAGGATCTACGACAGTTCAACGTGAGACAATTCAGCGCAGATGATTCAGCTTAAGGGGAAAAAAACTTTATAATATAATTTATAATTATAAGACTGAACAGATTTTCTGATGGACTTTTAAATCTACACCAAAATTATTTCAACAGCTGTATACCATTCATGCAGTGAAATACGAGCAAATTTTTCCACTTGTGTATGTCCCCATGGAAAATAGATTCCTACATTAAAGTGTACCAAGCTTTGAAAAAGCTGGAATCAGGAGTCAAGCCCCTCAGCATTTTGAAAGTATGCCAGTCCTAAGCCTGGAAAAATTGGGATGGGAATTTTTGTTTAGAAAACTCAATCATTGCACTGAATCGTCACTTTGCTAAATTGTCTCCTGCTGAATTGTCGCTGCACTGAATTGTCTCACACTGAACCTGGGGTGTCAGGGGATATGATCAAAGTCTTCAAAATTTTCGTCCTGGACTAGAGTATGTCATTAGGGTTTAGAGACCTTACCTATAGAGGGATATAAACTTGGTGGAGTTGGTGCAGAGAAGAGCTACATGTGCTCTGGTTAGTACAAAAGGCTTGAGCTATTAAGAAAGACATGTTTACATTGGGGGAACACAGGTGACGAGGGGATGTAATTGAAGTACAAAGGTTTTTAATAGCTGGCTGATGCGAAGATATATTTTTAGAAAAGAGAGAAAATTCAACTGCCTTTGCGGGGAATCGAACCCATGTCCTTTTACTTTTCGGGTGAACGCCCTAGACCACTAGAATACAAAAGCAACGAATATCTTGATCTTTCCTTGGAGCTCGTGTGCACTGAACAGGACCGTACATGGACGGTCGAACCCAATTCAGGGTTCGATTCCTCACAAAGGCAGTTGAATTTTCTCTCCTTCCTAAAAATATATCTTCACATCAGGCAGCTGTTAAAATTCTTCATATAAATAACAGAGAGTGACATCATCCTCAGATATAATTGAAGTGTTAAAAAATTTTTAATGGGGCGGATAGGATGGGCAATGAGTTATTAATACACCGTCAATCAATTGTTTTGTGTGTGTCAACAAGACACCAGTATCGTTTAGTAAGAGCAGGGGTGGAAAATGAAAATTTGATTTTTGTAGCAGGAAAAAATTATTTTGATAGCAGCAAAAATGTTGTTTTTGTAGCAGCATTTATTAGTTTTGTAGCACTTTAAAATTTTGGCAGTAAATAAAATACACAATTTTTATATACATACACATGGTAGCGTACACAAAATTACTTTTTACTTCAAAAAACAGTGTTATCTCAGCTTAGAAGAAAGGGTTGTTCCCCCACCCTGAAGGTACAAAATACATAGAGATTTCCTCTAGAAGAAATATATATATTTTTTTAATTTTTAATAACAAAATTTTTTTGAGAGACTTCTTGATATTGATATTTTTACATTCTCTACAACATCAACAAATGAGAGGCCTTTCAGATTTCAAAAATAATTTGAAAATGAGTGTTTTTAGATTTAGCTTGTACGCATGGTAATCATTAATTTAAAAAAATCACTAAAGAAGACTCTTGAAACACTCTTTAGAAAGTAATTATTTTTCTTGTATTTTCCGCTGATACAAGTAAGTAGTGCTTTTGTTCTATTCAGTTTTAAGCATTTTTGAACGTTTGATCTTGCTTCTTTTACAAGAATTTACCCACTTCATATTTAAAATGATAAGTGTTTCTTTTTCAGTTTACTCTTGATCATCATCTGAATTTGATTTAACATACTGTATATAAATAGTTGATAAGGTTTTCGCGGCCATCATTTGATAAAAATTGTTTTTTCGGGTTCGAAGACCGTCGTCCGTTTGAGTTTGTTCTCAACGTTTCCCCAACACTAGTGGTTGGCATCATCAGGAGAATTGATAAACTGGATCAAAGTCAAGTTTTCCGGAGTCTCAGGTTGTATTTATGCACATAAGTGGCTTGAACTACACTATTGTTTTGTGATTGGTCAGTTGATTCTATGGCTGGCAGCGTATTGTAAACAGTTGTTATGCTGGTAGAACCTGATTGGCCGAGAGATGTGGAGTTATCTGATTGGCTGTTGTCATCATTCTGTTGCTGGACCTTGAAGGGGAAGGTTCTTGTTCTTCTGAGAGCTGGTGTCCAGGTATATATTGGAACCACAAAAAGATCTGTGGCCACGAGAATAAAAGAGCACGAACGATGCTGCAGAATGGGCCAAACAGAAAAGTCGGCGGTGGCAGAGCATGCGCTTTACGACAACCACAGTGTACAGTTCAGCAAAACACAGGTAATAGCTAATGTTGACCACTTCTTCCCACGAATCTACAGAGAGGCTATTGAAATATACAAGCACAAAAACAGCTATAATAGAAGAGAAGAAACTTTGAAATTGAGCAGATCCTGGACACCAGCTCTCAGAAGAACAAGAACCTTCCCCTTCAAGGTCCAGCAACAGAATGATGACAACAGCCAATCAGATAACTCCACATCTCTCGGCCAATCAGGTTCTACCAGCATAACAACTGTTTACAATACGCTGCCAGCCATAGAATCAACTGACCAATCACAAAACAATAGTGTAGTTCAAGCCACTTATGTGCATAAATACAACCTGAGACTCCGGAAAACTTGACTTTGATCCAGTTTATCAATTCTCCTGATGATGCCAACCACTAGTGTTGGGGAAACGTTGAGAACAAACTCAAACGGACGACGGTCTTCGAACCCGAAAAAACAATTTTTATCATACTGTATATACTCATGTATAAGCCGAGTTTTTTGTGGAAAAATTCACTCCTCAAGTGGTGGGGGGGGGGGTCGGCTTATACTCTGGTCAGTTTTTGATGAGAAAATTTCAACTCCCACAATCAGTAGTCATTTTTGTAGCAGTGTTCGAGAAACCGGCATTATTGTTATGGGATATGTTGAAAACCCTGAAAATGTCAAAGACGAGGCAAAGAAATAGAAAACATCATTGGCTTTGATACCAGGTGTGCTAATGTCGATTGTAAAACCTTATGTGAACATAATATTTTAACTTAAACTATAGTAATTTAAATTACAGAAATATAAACTATAAAATAATGATTAAACAATTAGAAATTCAAAAGAATGATTCTATTTTCACAAAAATTTCAATCCAAGTACACTCCCTATTTTTAACTAATTTGTGATTGCACCACATATTTTATTTTCCATCATCTTTAACAGATTTTCAGTCTGTCATTTTACTGCCAAGTTTTCAATTATTAATTTCTTACTATTCATTCTCTTGATATGCCATTTCCTTTAACGCTATTCACCATCTTGTTTAGAGTTCAAATGGGAAATGGTTTCCAGATGAGCATTAATTAAAAAAATTACTTTGTCTAGATAGACCAGTGATTCCCAACATGGACGATGGAATGTTCCGGGGGGGGTGGTAAGAGCTACGGGTATAACATAGGATTCTATGGGTTAGACACTGCGTTGCGGGCAATGGGAGAAAAAAAATTCCGAGACAAAAAGGTTGGAAAACCATGGTTGTGGTTGGTAAGTGTTGCGCTTGTTATGTGTTTAAGTGTTGCCATCTATCTCCTAAATCAAAAATTAGAATGAAAATGAAAACTTTTTCTGCAAATTTCAAACTATGACTGTATTGGATAGAATAATTTGCACAGAAACCTTGTATAATTTCTTATTCATTTCATCTAGTTGGAACACAACTCAGATAGTATACAATAAATATAAATAAGTGTTTATGAAGTAAGTGAATATAAAGCTCAGGATAAGAGCTTTAACGACTAAACTGCTTATATCATCTCTCACCATATTACTCATGGCATATACATATCTGCGAGTTCCCTCCAGATAGTTTTACTCATGCGGCTCATATGCCAGAGAGGCACCAAAATGATGTCTTGCCGGTGAGAATTTTGCCTCTCAAGCTTTCCCTGCATCTTCACATGATTGCACAGGGGCTATAACAGTTTTTAATAAAGGGACCCGTGAAAAATTGTGACCTAGGTGTCCACAGAAAATAATGACCTAGGCAAACCACATTCCCAGATGTGGAAGTCCCTAGCTGTCGGTATAACTGCTCTATCTCAAAGCACTGTAGCATGCGTGGGATGACAATTTATTTCATAGGTTTGTTAGATCATTTCATATTTTATGATACAGACCAATGTTTCTCATAGTATTCAGATCTTGGAAGGGGCGATCACCATCCTCTGGAATTTGTGTCCGGAAAACTTGTGTTTTTGGAATCTGCTATAAACTGTATATCCCAATGAAATTAGCCTTGGTATGCAGAATATAATAATGATATGACAAAAATGGTCACTGTAGCTGCGAGGGATGCTAGCTTGTTACCGTATTATTTTCATTATCAGTGTCTACCACGTACCCAAAGAAAAGTTTGTGAATTTTTGTTGACCTCTGCTTGTTTGCCTAAATAAGCTTTGCTGGAATCTTACATCAAATATCTTTAAAACAAACCATGACCATGGTCTAGACTAAGTAATTTTAATTAATGCAAAGATGGAAACCATTTTCCATTGAACACTAAACATGTTGGTGAATGACGTAAACTGAAGAGTCAAAAAAACTGGTACAGACATGCGTATGCAAATAAAGAGATATGGAACCAATCAGAGTACGGCGCTGTGGTCGGCAATGCCTACATAACACAACAAGTGTCTGGCATAGTTGTTAGATCAGTTACTGCTGCTACAATGGCAGGTTATCGAGATTTAAGTGAGTTTGAACGTGGTGTTATAGTCGGCGCACGAGAGATGGGACATAGCATTTCCGAGGTAGCGATGAAATTTGGATTTTCACATACGACCATTTCACGAGTGTACCGTGAATATCGGGAATCCGGTAAAAAATTAAATCTACGACATCACTGCGGCCGGAAAAAGATCATGCAAGAACGGGACCAACGACGACTGACGAGAATCATTAAACGTCACAGACGTGCAACCCTTCCGCAAATTGCTGCAGATTTCAATGCTGGGCCATCAACAAGTGTCAGCGTGCGAACCATTCAACGAAACATCATCGATATGGGCTTTCGGAGCCGAAGGCCCACTCGTGTACCCTTGATGACTGCACGACACAAAGCTTTATGCCTCACCTGGGCCCAACAACACCGACATTGGACTGTTGAGGACTGGAAACACATTGCCTGGTCTGATGAGTCTCGGTTCCAATTGCTTCGAGCTGATGGACGTGTACGGGTATGGAGACAACCTCATGAATGAATGTTGTGAAGTCACACAACTTTCCTGACAACGACCTGTGGACCTTCGCCAAGAGGCTGTTTTGGCATAAAGAAAAACCTGTTTCGAAGAACGGGCAGGAAGAAAAAGAGAAAATACAAGTTTTTCCTCCTTCTGGTTCCAACGGCTATCGAGCGAGGTGGTCTTTACCTCGACTCTGGTAATTGGGACGATGTACAATGAGTGATAAGGGAACCATGCGTTACAATCCAAAAATGTAAAACCAGGTTTAAAGCTACCGTAAAGGCAGGAAATAAAGTAATGAAATGGGTGAACATCCTATTCTAATGGACTGAATTACGTTGAGTGGTACGACGAACCCATAGGCGTCACGATGGAAAGAGATGATTACACCCAGGTGGTCCATCCACTGGTCCCGAGCAGATGATGTCCCAACGGTTCGACCATGATCTACCCGAACCTCGTCATCTATGGGTCCTTCCTCAAGAAGTATGACGTACTTGGAGTCTTCCGTGCCCCAGGACTTTTCTTAGTAACACCACTCCAGATCTTCACTTCTCTGGCCTCACCGATGTAACCGACTAATATTCACAACCAGATCTGGTATGTGAAATGTTAATTTAAATTTCTAAGAGCTCTTAATTTTGATTAATTTTTAGTCTTACCATGCATAACAAATAGTTTTTAATTATGTGATCTGAAATAGCTGATATTTCTGCATATGTACCAATTATGAATACCTGGAATATTTGAAACATTAAAACATCTTAAGCTCTGAATCTTCTAATGTTAATTATTGTTTTAATGTTTTCTTTTGAATTGCCTTCCCCTCCGATCATAGCCAATCGCATATCTTCCCCCTCCGTTCATGACAATTCATGACATAAATGGATCCTACATGTCAACAGAGGACTGTTCAAGCTGGTGGAGGCTCTGTGATGGTATGGGGCGTGTGCAGTTGGCATGATATGGGACCCCTGATACGTCTAGATACGACTCTGACAGGTGACAGGTACGTAAGCATCCTGTCTGATCACCTTCACCCATTCACGTCCATTGTGCATTCCGACGAACTTGGATAATATCAGCAGGACAATGTGACACTCCACACGTCCAGAATTGCTACAAAGTGGCTCCAGGAACACTCTTCTGACTTTAGACACTTCCACCTAAATTCCCAGACATGAACATTATTGAACATATCTGGGATGCCTTGCAACGTGCTGTTCAGAAGAGATCTCCACCCCTCTTACTCCTATGGATTTATGGACAGCCCTGCAGGATTCATGGTGTCAATTACCTCCAGCACTACTTCAGACATTAGTCGAGTCCATGCCACGTCGTGTTGCGGCACTTCTGCGGGCTCGCGGGGGCCCTACACAATATTAGGCAGGTTTACCAGTTTTTTTGGCTCTTCAGTGTAAAAGGAAATGGCATATCAAGAGAATGAATAGTAGGAAATGAATAATTGAAAACTTGGCAGTAAAACGACAGACTGAAAATCTGTTAAATATGATGAAAAATAAAATACATGGAGCAATCACAAATCTGTGAAAAATAGGGAGTGAAAATAAATGTACTCGGATTGGATTTTTTGCGAAAATAAATTAAAGGAGTTTTTTTGGAAAAAATATCTGGAAACAGCGATTTAAGGGTTTTTTTTGTTTTCTGTGGATGAGCGACAATGTGCATAGTTTGACCTCATTTTATATGTTGTCTAAAGCCTAGGCGCTAAATCCTGGGGAGGGGCCTCAAGCTCATTCCATTTGTGGAGGGGAGGACAAATGATATCATCGAAAAGTCAGCTTCTATTGTGATGCAACTTCAAAGTTTCTTAAGGGAAAATTTTGTTTTTGGTGCAAGATGGCGCAGAATTGAAGAATTTTGGCATTTTTATAGCGAGGAATGAGGAAAAATTGTCAAAACTGTAGCAAAATGTAGCAGACATCGGAAATTGTAGCAGATTTTCTATCCCTGTACGGGACAACTCCAGGTCATGATGTCACATGGAGTTGCTATCTAATAAGTCTGTCAATAAATGAAATAGCTTACCTCAGGGGATTATGAATTCTAACACAATTGATACCTCAAAAAGAAGTATGATAGACATAGTAGGATGAATCGATAGGTTATCCATACTTAGATAAGGCAATCATAACATTTTTATGGGTATAGTATTATATGTTGTGTCGTTACTTTTCTCTGTAACTTTTCTTTGGGTAAGGTTGATAACAAAAGAATGATTCTTTGTTTTCGGAGAATGAACTTCGATGTTTTGAGAGAAAGGTTAGCAGGAGTTTTCAAAGACTAGTTGAAATTAGTCTGGGTGGTAAATTAATGGAAAGAATTTAGTAAGAGGCTGTCTTGTATTTTAGCTGTCTCATACACGACATCATACCCTTTGTTCTTAAAAAGCAAGTTTGTACCTCTATGGTTCACGGATAGTGTGCATAATGTTTACCTTGAAAAGGAAACACGCATTCAGAGTATAAAAGTGGGCAAGGTGGCCTGTCACTGTTTACTGATAAAAGAAGGGATAAGGGATAGCAAAAAGGAACTTGAATCTAGGTTGGCAAGTAATATTGGCTCTGTTGGCTCCGACCCAAAATCATTTTTCAGGTACCTCAATAATAGATGTAAGGGGACAGTTGGTCCCCTCTTGATAGAAGGGTATAGGGTAAATAGCAGTGTAGGCATATGTAGTGCTTTCAATGACATTTTAGTACAGAAAACGGTATCCAATGTATAGGTGTTGCATGGAGTAATAAAAGGCTCAACGACATTCAAATGGAATAGGTGGAGGTTTTAAATTTTCCAAAAAATGTATGTGCAAACAAAGCATCAGGACCACATGATATCTATCCTAAGCTCCTCAGGGAATGCGCTAATGAAATGTTGGGTACAGTCACACAGATTTACCAGATTTACAGGAGTAGTGTTGCTGAGGGTATCGTCCCAAGGGAATGGAAACTTGCTAATGTGGTTCCAATATTTAAAAAGGGTAGTAGAGAAACTGTGGCCAATTATCATGCAGTGTGTTTGATGAACTCCCTCTCGAAAATTTTAGAAATTATTATCAAAAGGCAATTGGTGAAGTGGATAGACAAGAATAATGTAATGTTGAATAATCAGCATCGATTCAGGAAGGGGATGTCATGTGTAAGTGTAACTAACCTACTTCACAGCTATGATCATGTGGCTAAGGATTTGGGTAAGGGAAAAATTGTAGATGTTGCTTACCTTGATTTCCAGAAGGTATTCGATAGGATCCAACATAGAAAACTCTTGAATCGTTTTTTAAATCAAGATTGGGATTAGGGCAACTTGCTGAATTGGATAGAATCATGGTTAAGAGATAGGGCACAATGAGTTATTGTAAACGGGCAATTTTCTGATTGGACAGGCATCACAAGTGTCCTTGACCCATACACTTTTTTCACTTTTTATTGATAAACTCGATCAGGGGTATCAATGGGATTGTTAGCAAATTCGCAGACAATGGGAAGCTAATGGGGGTAGTCTGGAATCAAAGCAATAGGGAGTAGCTCCAGACCAACTTAAACAGGATTAGAGCATGGGTAAATGAATGGAGCATGACATTTAGCATTGACAAGTGCATGGTTGCTCATTTTGGTTCGAACAACCCATGTTTCTCTTACGAGTTGAATGGTGTCATTATGCCGGATGTAACTAGGGTCACTGATTTGGGAATTCTCATTGATGAGCGGCGTAGGTTTTCTGAACATTGTTCAGTGGTGGTCAAAATATTTAATAGAAAATGCACAGTTTCATCCTTGAAAAGGTTTCTTCGTCTTCTTCTAAAGTAATTCTTTTGCTTTTTCGGAGGCTTAGTTCATCATGGACTGGAGTATGCTATAAGATTTTGGAGACCATACCTATGGAAGGACATAGACTTGGTGGAACAGGTGCAGAGAAAAGCTACACATGTCCTTGTTGGCACACAGGGCTTGAGCTATGAAGAGAGGCTTCATTTTTTGAAGACATTTACATTGGAAGAATGCAGGTGTCGAGGGGGAGGGGGATATGATCGAAGTGTTCAAAATTTTCAATGGAATGGATAGGATGGACCAAAAATTATTAACAGGCCATCATTCTTGTTTTGACAAGGGGACACCAGTATTGATTGGTTAGGGACAATCCTAGGTTGTGGTGTCGCAGGGTATTTTTTTCTAATAGGGTTGTTAATAAATGGAATAGCTTACCCCGGAGGTAGTAAATTCTAACAAAATTAGCACGTTGAAAAAGAAATATGATAAACATGTTGGGGTAAATCGAGAAGCTATCCATACTTAAAATAAGACAACCATAAATA
Source organism: Pholcus phalangioides (assembly GCF_987345545.1). Classification (NCBI taxonomy): domain Eukaryota; kingdom Metazoa; phylum Arthropoda; class Arachnida; order Araneae; family Pholcidae; genus Pholcus; species Pholcus phalangioides. The sequence goes on along the minus strand of NW_028301625.1, from coordinate 7,134,085 downwards.
TTTTTTTGGGCATTGTATAATATTTTATCATGTGTATATTTTTTAGTTTTTGTAATTGTATTTTTAATTGGGTTCTTTTCTTCCTTTCAAACCAAGCACAACTCAGGTCTATTGCCATCTATGGGAAACTTACTACCTAGCGAGTTGTGCGAAAGTGTGTGTACCTAATAGTCTAAGCATGTATCTAGTGTTGTGTCTGATTTTTTAGTGCGTGCAAAGTTGGGAAACATAGAAAACCAACTTCAGCTGACCCTCACTGTAGTGACGGTGTGGTTTTAATTGGGTTGCTGTATTTTAGAACTATGACATCCATATTTGTTATGGGTATCTTTTTCTCAGCCATCTTGTTGGGTATTTTGCCTGTTGTGGCCTAGTGTAGTTGTATATTTTATCATTTGAACTTTTCAAATGAAAACATTTTCAGGAATACTGTATATTGAAGTTTCATTCTAAAAACAAGATAAAATTAACTTTCTCAAATAAATTTAACATGCATATATATTCACTGAAACTGTAGTCACTGTTTTCTTTTTTTAAACTTAAATAATTTTAGAAATGATATTTTATAATCTAAAATTAACAATACATTTTCAAATAATTATATTTTCATGACGTTTCAAACATGCAACTAATAACAATTATTTTAATTTTGAATCGTAATTGATTTTTTACATAAATTTTTTTAATATAGTGAAACAGTTTTATTTAATGCAAACTCAACAGTATTTATTTATTATTTTTGTCAATGTAGTTTTCCATACATATTTTATACATAATTATAATTTCTGAAGGGAACAAACCGGTAATTATAATTTCTGAAGGGAACAAACCGGTAATTATAATTTCTGAAGGGGAACAAACCGGTAATTATAATTTCTGAAGGGGAACAAACCGGTAATTATAATTTCTGAAGGGGAACAAACTGGTAATTATAATTTCTGAAGGAACAAACTGGCATTTTTTGAATCATTGTTCTAAAATTTATTTGAGCTCTTTTTCTGTGACAGCTGCTCAAATAAACATTAAAAGATAACAAACACAATGACCTTCCTAAACAGACACAAAATTAAATCAGTGCAAATTACATTATACAAATCACAGACAAATATTTTATTTTTGAACAACATTATGTTGGTTTGAATGATCATTGCTTTAAAAAGATTCGAAATGGAGAATGGTAAGAGATACATTAATTTATTTTTTTCATTCTGCCCATGATTTTGATTAAAAATCAAAATATTTGACATGCCATGGAGAGATATAGGTTTAATTATTGAGGCAAAAACAGATTGCTATACCATCAATATGTTCTTCTTCAGAGCACTCAAACTCCTCTTCCGATGAATGACTCTTCTGTAAAATAAAAAGAAACATTGTTACAGAAAAAAAAACTAGTGTTGTTATATATATTTATCTATATATATACACTCATTGCCATAAAAATTTGCACACCAAGAAATAATTGTGGGATCGAAACGAAAGTTGGCCTGAAGGTACATGTCGGGCAGATATGCAAATGATTAGAAATGCAGCGTGATTGCGCATTGCGTAATGCCACTAGAGGGCGTTGAACTTCGTTCTCCTTGGAGTATAAAACAGGTAAGCAGAGCTTGCTGGAGTGTATTTAATCGTTTGCAAAGGAAATGCTGAGGTAGACATGCCGTTACGCCGCCGTCGAAGACCATATGAGCAGTTGTCAGAGTTCGATAGGGGAAGAATCATCGGGATGATGGAAGCTGGGTGGTTAGCTCGGCGAGTAGCTCGTCAACTAAGCCGTTCTGATTTTACTGTGAGGAGGTGTTGGGACCAGTGGACAGAAGAGACATTATTTACACGGCGACCAGGTTCAGGACACCCTCGACAGACCAGTCGTCGAGAAGACGGCCTGCTCTATCCCCAGATTTGTCACCATATCTGGGATCATTTGGGACGGCAAGTTGGACACCCTACGAGGTTGGTGGAACTAGAGGCGCATTTACAGCAACTGTGGAACGAGATGTCTCGGGACATCATACGGAACTTGTATGCCTCAATGCCCGCTCGTATCGCATCGTGCATTCGCGCTAGAGGGGGTCCAACAGTGTACTAAAACTTCTGTTCATCTGCACTTTTTTCTGCAATAAATGATCCTTTTTCTTGGATTTTCTAATCACTTACTTATATCAACGTAGTACTTACATGTGTAAAATTTCGTTTCATTTTGACGACTTCTTCTGGGTGCGCAAATTTTTATGGCAATGAGTGTATATATATATATACAGACAAAAATTCATACTTTTAAAATATTTTCATAAATATTTTAAGATATTCACACTTTTAAAATATTTTTGTCATGCGGTAATAAAAGTCAATTTAAAAACAACTAGTCATGATTTCAGTTTCAAGTTAAGTTTGATAGGAGTTTTAGAAGACTAGACTAAAATTTTTGTCGCCACTGTGAATAAGTTTTCATTTTTGGGAAGCATCAGTTCTTTTTAGTACCATTTAGGAGTAAAACATACTTTAAAAAATTTCCCTATAGTTTTCAATGCTTAGTGAACTTAATCCAATTTTTTTAGTGAACTCAATCCAATTTTTTTATGAAATTAATTTAATTTTATCATAACCTTAATTTCTTTCATGTATTTACATTTAGCAAATAGGGGTGCAAAACAAAAGTTTTTTAAAGCATCCATTAACCTCTTAACATACAGGGGCGAGATACTACAGTCCTGAGTAGATGGAAGAAAGACATTCAAGATCACACTTTCTCTTTTCTCTGAAGACTCTTCATTGATAACCCTGTAAATAATTGTTTTTTTTAATATCCCAGAACAATAATTTGGTTTTTTTTCTCCCTCGCTACAGTTTCATGAGTAAAAAAAAACAGTATTCATGTATAGGGGAAGGGTAGCAGGGAGAGCAGGAAAGAATGGAGAAAACCTGCTTCTCTAATTATTTTTCCATTTTCTATATGTTAACAATAACATCATTTTTTAAAATTTATCTCTGGTACTTCAACTATACATCGTCCAAATTTGTTGCCAGAAGTCTGTACATAACGGAGTTAATGTTACAGAATAATTCCTCGGCTAACAAAGAAAATTTGTTCCAGAATCACATTCATTAACTGAAATCTTGGCTTTTACTGCCAGCATCAAGACAAGATTTTCAGCTAAAAAAGATTGTGGTTTCAACCTTTTTTTTTTGTCCATAGCCCCCTTTCAACCATTTCTCATTCCTGTGGTCCCCTTGCGAACATGAATAATTTTCTACTCCCCCCTCCTTCCCCCCGTTTTCCCATTAGAAGATAGTTATTCGAAAATTGTCTGAAGTATAAATATGTTTGAATTTAATTTAATTTTTAATTTATGAGAATAACAAAAAAGCAAAATAAACATAACAGAATACAGTAAAAAAATAAAATAAATTATTTTCAATCAATGTAAACTCTGCGCTTAAAGACGGCATAATGTCATCAAGTTGCTGTACTAGATAAAATTTGTATTATTTCCAAATTAGTTTTTTTTTTCTTTTTTTGGGTAAATGATTATGGTTTCATTGAGAAATGTCAGTTGTAGCTTCCAAAATACGCATTCTTATAATGATAAACATCGCAAAAAGTGGTAGCAAGCAGTTTTATTAATTTTATTCTCTTCATGCGGATAAAAATAGTAATGAGGGAGAGGCCACACAAATGAAACAATTGAAAAGTTCAACCTTTCAAATCGTTTTCAACAATAATACATGTATCAAGGATATAGGTTCATGTTGTAGCTCTACTATGAATTTCAAAAAATGAACTAAAATACATGTGAAATTTTTTTAAATATTTGTTTGAAATATTCATTCCAGAGAAATCATGTACGCAGTGACAAAACTGTTCGTGTGAACATAATAATGATTCATTATCAGGATTTCAAGCCTATCGGAAAATATAAATAATCAGATTTTCAAATAAGAAAATTATCAGTTTGTTGACTTCAATTTCGATACGGTGAAAATCTGATATTTCATTGGATGACAAGCTACCTTCAAGTGGCTTTTTGGTTCATAATGTCGCCGCTCTCTCGCAGGCGAACAAAGCAACGTGCGAGTTGGCTTAAACACAACACAATATTTTACATAACAGTCCATACTATATTTAATATACAGGGTTCATAGGTAACCGGGCATATGACATTTTACTGGCGAACCATTGGTCCTAAAGGCATCCTTCCAGTTGGAAAAAGTACACAAATAATGTGTAGTACTCAGCTAATTGATTCATGTTGCCAGGGTAACTGGCAACTCATAGTTATTAAAATAAAAATGTTAACTTTTTATGCGGACACCCTGTGCCTCAAAACCCAATTGGAAAGTTTTTTCCCCCATCTCCAACAAAAGCATTTAACATTCCTAAGTGCAATATTCACTGAGATATTTGAAGAAAGTCGGAAAAAAAACAGCATTAAATGTGGGGAAACCATTTTACCCGCATTTAATGCTGTTTTTTTCCTAAATTTCTTCAGTTTTTTGAATTCGCATATCGCGGTGAATATTGCACTTAGAAACGTGAAATTATTTTAGTTGGCATCAGGAAAGAGAGCAACAACTTCTTAATTGGGTTCTTTGGCACACGGGGATGGTATAAAAAGGTTTTTTATTTTAATAACTACAACCCCTTACAACATGAATGACATGGACACATGATTTGGATACTTTTTCTAGTTGGTATGTCTCTAAGACTAACCGCTCGCCAGTAAAGTGTCATACGTCCTGTTACCCATGCAGCCTGCATATAAAAAAATAGTTTGAGAAGAAATACAGTCGTCTCGTTTTAACAAATACCGTTATAACGGAAAAAAATATTGTTTCAACGAAAACTTTTCTAATTCCCTGGTTTTATATAGGGACAATATAAAAATCTGGAATTCCTTTGTAATGAAATTTTGTTATTAGGAAGTGATTTCTCCGGTCACTTGGAGTTCATTATAATGGGGTTTGACTTTATTCCATCCAAAAAGAATCTAACATTTTTACACTAAAATAATTGAACTTCGGAAATTTGATCTGAAAACAGTCCTTTTTATGATGGTTATGTCCTTTTTACTTTTATAAATTTAGGAAGGAAACAAAAGGAAGAAAGGGTGGGGAGAAAAAAGAAAAATGGCCAAGAGGGGCTCGGTTGTGCGTAAATGCCTTGAAATTCCATTTGTGCGCAAGGGTATTCGCTCCTCATTCTCAGTTTTATGACAAAATTTCACATTTATGAGACGTTTAACTACGGTCACGATTAATCTCTATATATAGCTTTCAATATTAAAATATTTCATTCATACGAAGCACAATTTCAATTATTTGACATTTTCATTTTGATTCGAACTCCAAATCTTTGGCATTTAGACATAATTTCCAACTATCAAATGCACGCAGTTTTTGCAGATTGTGAAAATACGTTGCTGAATCGGTTTTGCATGCGTATTATCAACGGGTTATGGGTTTTTTTTTACAAGCTTTCATTTTCCACCCATCTACTTCTTGAATTACATTTACTACCAGCATTCAAAAGAATGTCAATGAATGGTCAACGAATCTTTGTCTGCTTTCTTTATGGCAGCCCTCTTTGAAAAGTCTTCGAACACACACAATTTTCTGCCATTACTGTTACTTCATTTTGCTTAAACCTCTTCTATAGATTGTGTCAGGGGCTACTGTCACCCCCAAGTTATAAAACCACTGAGATTACATGAACCACTTTTTTATTTCCTTCCTCATGTTAATGTTACTTGAATAGGGGAAAAATTGCGAAAAAGATATTCTATGCACACATTTTGTTTGAAATTCATTTTTTTTTAGTCAGAGTGACTTAAAAATATTTAATTTCACTAACTTCTTCGTGGCCCCCGTATCAGTAGCCGTGGCTCCCCTTTTGCGAGATTTTCATCCGTGGCCCCCTGGAATATCCTAGGGCTCCCCTGGGGCCATATGGCCCCCGGTTGAGAACCACTGGTTTAGAGGAATTTTGTTTTTCAAACATTTCATCCACAAATGCAATATAAATCTTCAGCAGAGACAAGGGCAATATCTTGTTACATAATTTGATTCATGTTTGTTGAGGTGAATTAAAAAAACAATCTACTATTGCTAAATATTTGTGACCTAACAACAACTATACAAATCTATCAAACAAAATCGCCATCCTCTTGCCTTGTGATAATGAGATTCGGTACAATAATTTTTTAGAGTAATATGTGAATCAGCAGGTAAGCAGGCACTTCAAGCTACGTAAAGGTCATAAAATATCACTTTGCCTGAGGATCCATGTTCCTGTTAAGATGGTCTGATTCAAAAACTATTTGTGCATGGAAATAATTGGCTACATTGAAGAATGTAGGATGGGAGATTATCAGTCTATGTTTAGCCGCAGCTCCCCAGAAAAATCTAATAAGTCTTTTAAAAGCATTGAACAGACACACATATATATAGACAGATTGCCTCTGTGTGACAAAGACTTTTGACAACCCCTAGGAGCTGCAGCACACACCTTGAGAACCACTGAGTTGTAGAATATGGGTCTGAAATTGTATTCAAATCTATGTGAATATCATTGTTATTTGTGAAATACTTTGATAATTTTAAAGTCTGTTCAAGAGTTGAATTAAATTTTCAAGTCAGTCTGCAGACCACCTGTCCAATCTTCATGCATCATAGGTTCAGAAACCCCACTTCAACTTGATTCCTCTTATTAAACTTGAGAACTTATTGTGTAACAGATCTGACGAATATCAGACATAGCAAATGTTTTTCTCATTTTTATGTGACTTTGTTTTATCCAGTCTCAACTGTATAGCATACATAGAAGAAAGGTGACTTAGACAATGAGAAAGAATAGAAACACCCCCCCCCCCCCGCCATGCTCCTCAGAAATATTTTTTCTTTTCATTTCCTGTGTAATAACAAAAAAAAGTTGTTTAAGATTTCTCTCTGCTAGTGGACCTGCACATCGTCTAAATTTTTTGCCAAATGGGGTTGAGTGCTATTTAAAAAAAACCCAGTTTTTTGTTTTGTTCTTTTTTAAATATTTTTTTTTACAAACCCTGGACACATCATATAATGAAGAGTTAAATTAAAAAAATTGAAACTTGCTCCCAAATCCAAAGACTGAAGTGAACCAGTGAATGACCACACGTGAGCTGTTTGGTCTCCAGAAGCAGATACTATGTAATTTTGCGTAGGATGAAATCTGGCTGAATTCACTGAACCTTTATGTGAATGGTACTGCAAGAGACATTCCCCAGTCTTTATTTCAAATATACGTGCTGTGTGATCTGCGAGGAAGGAAGAAAAAAATTAAACACAGACATGTTTAACTTCCAAATGGTAATAATACTGTTCAAAACATATCTGAGGTACCACCTCCCGTCAAGGCCATTGCTGTATCTGATCTAGAAATTTTTTGTAAACTTAATGTAAATGCCTAACGCCAATTTTCATTCAAGAAGGTTACATATACTCTGATGGGCCACCGTAAGAGAGTACATTTTTGTTTTCTTTTTGACTTGACATCACACTTGTAAACATGTAAAGCAAACAAAAGTAGTAAATAAAACTGAAATTCCTTTTAATGGTCACCTTGCAGATACAGTCAACACTTTTTTGCGGCCAAACAATATGTTTTATTTAAAATTCTTCAATCACAATCCCCCTTTTATATAATCACCCCTCTTTTACAGATGAATTCTTTCATTCCACCAGTGTCTGCAAGTATTTTACTGTGTATGCAAATGACTATTGCCAAAAAAGAATGACCCTTTTCAGGGTGTCTTGTGTTTAAGGGAGTCAAGTTTTGGTTTTAAAGATGGGAGAAATAAAAAAGATTGGGGGAGATGATTTGTTACAAAGATGTGCTCACAGTGTATTGCTCAGATCAGAAATGTATTTTATGGAATAAAAATTCAGTTCATTGGAAAACCAAATGAATCCCACATCAATCTTGCTGACATAAATGTTATTGAAGGAAGTTGTTAGCATATATCTCTCTAAGATTCGCAGCACAAACAGTAGGAGGTTGACAGTTCTGGATGATGTATGGAAACCAATGTTTGTATACCAGGTATTGTATACAAAAGATATTTTAGATGACATTATGAGTGAACAATCTTTATAATTCAGCCAAAACTACATTACTTAGGAAGGATGACAGAAGCTGTACTTGATTCACTGTTTGGATGATCTAGGCATCATCAACAGTGATTTTCTTTCCTTCAAACAGAGCACAACTCCGGTCTATTTTACCATCGGCAATTTACTAATGACTGAGTTATGAAGGAAGTGTGCATGTGTACCTCACGGTCTCAACTGTACCCAGTGTCCTGTGTGAATTCTAGTCTGTCATCTATATTTCAAATTGTAAGTGAAGTGTGATGATTGAATATTTGTACAGTTGTAGGTATGCTGCTCTCTGTGGCGAGACTTTTTAAGGGGGGTGTATCTGCCATACTCTATATTGATCTTCGCCTATAAAACGAACATCGTCACTATTGACGACAACAAGTTCTAGCTGCTGTTTGCATCTAACTTTCCCACTGGTCGGATGTTACTAGTATGTTTTTATTATTATTTGCTAATACTACAACCTAAATGTTTTTAACTTTGTTAATCATTGTCAGGGCCAGATTAACCATTAAGGAAAATAAGCATGTGATTAGGGCATCAGGAGGAAAGGGGACACCACAGAAAGTTATCAAATTATAATTTTTTTTAATGTACAGCTTTTTTTCCACAGTATCTACCATTCGGTAGAAAATCCTCAAAGATCACATTGGAAATGAAAGTATGTATCTTGAAATTCCTCTTTGATGCAAAATGAAACGCATATGCTGTTTCCACATCAACAATATTGAAATCTCAAATCTAGGGAAACGGAATAATATTGCAAACTAGAGTTCATGTTAATGCTGAGTTTTTGGAATAAGATACCACAAATTTTCCATAAAGTAAGCCCAGGCAGTGCCATCTTAACACATGGGTCCACTCGAGCATGGCCAGTGGCCTCAAGTGCTTAAGAGGCCTTGTGATGAGATATGGTGCTATGAATTTCGAGAGAAAGCATAGAAATATATGAGTCTCCAGAATATCATTTTGCCGGGAGGCCCATGATGCTAGATGGCCCTGAGCATTCTTAGCAGGGTCATAGGCTCCAGAGGCCTATGCAGGTAGGTGGTCCATACCTCCCAAATTACAATTAAAAAGTGAAAAATATTTTTGTAAAAAAGAATTAAAATGTCAAAAGAAAATACCTTTATATATTACCAAATGAATATCTGTTAATTTAAATTGCTTTTTGGAAGGTTAGTAACAAAAAATTTCTCTGCAAAGATTCCTTGTGACCCTCGATAGTTCAATTCTGTGTACGATCTTGATAGACCCAGACCAATAACTAGGCTGGGCAATCGTACCTCGAGCCAAATGGGAGCCCCCAAACCCTCTTTAATAGCGTAACCCTTTTTAGGGGACCCCCCAAGAAGTCATGCTACAGCCTTGATAGGCCCCTGGGCAAAGAGACTTTTCCAAGGCTCCCATCTAGCTAAAAATACCTGCCTTCCAATTTGCATACTTACTCACAAAAATTGTAACCAGATCTAATTGTCACGAGGTTTTTTTTTTGTACGTGAGGTCCCTGAGGCGCACCCAGATGGTCCCATGCATTGAAAAGACACAGCGTCAGCCAAGTTTTACAGAATTAGGATATGAACTTAAAATATGCAGATCGACGAGTGTTATATATATATATATATACACTCATGTCCCTAAATTAAGGATAATTCAGAATCACACGGAAATCGAAATCTAAAGTAAAAATTTCACCTGTAGAATTATCACACACATCTGCAAGAATGATATGCAAATTTCAGGAAGCCACCAGATGATGCCGATAGTATGTCACAATGATGAGAGTGTAAGAGGGGGGGTATATGAGGAATGGTGGCAAAGAAGTGAAATTGTTCACAAGAGTTCTGTAAGGTGCTCAGTGCCATAAGCGAATAGCTATGACACAGAGGACGCATGTGGATGATTTTTTACGTGGTAGAGTTATTGGTCACCTGGAATGTGGGCGTACTCAGATGGAAGTATCCGAGGAACTTGGAATTGCCCAATGTGTCATCTCTAGGCTTTGGCAACGATTCCAAGATAACGGAAATGTCAGAGACGTTACAGTACAGGTCGCCCACGAGTTACAACACCGAATGAAGACCGGTATTTGGCAGTAACTGCCAAAAGAAGCAGACGGAGCACAGCATCCGACCTGTCTCGTCAGCTATCTGCAGCCATGGGTACCACAGTTTCGAGGCAAACCGTGTACAGACATTTGGGAGATATTGGTCTATATGCTCGCAGGCCTGTCAGATGTGTTCCGCTCACGGCAACTCACTGTCGGCAGCGATTAGCCTGGAGTAGAGATCATGCAATGTGGACATCATCACAGTGGGCTTGTGTGATGTTTTCCGACGAGTCCAGGTTTAGCTTGCAGTCTGATTCACGTCGGACTTTCATATGGAGAATGCCAGGTACCCGTTACCACCACGACAACATCATTGAACGACACCGTTACGGTGGTGCAGCATTGCTCGTTTGGGGTGGAATTATACTGGGTTCCAGAACAGATATGCATGTTCAAACCGGAACCATGAAAGCCTAAATTTATCGGGACATCATTCTGGAACATGTATGTTTGTTTAGGGGTGCCATGGGCGCAGAATTTGTGGTGTTTATGGATGACAACGCCCGTCCTTACCGAGCAAACATTGTAAATGAATGCCTTGAATCTGAGGATATAACCCGTATGGAATGGCCAGCATTCTCACCTGACTTGAATCCGATAGAGCATATGTGGGACATGCTTGGCCGACGAGTTGCAGCCCGTCAACCACCTCCTACATGTGTACCGGAACTTCGGAGAGCATTGCTTGCTGAGTGGAGGGATCTTTCCCAAGATCAGATCGATAATTTGATGCTCAGCATGCCTAGGCATTGTACAGACTGTATTTCATCGCATGGGAGACTTACAATGTATTAACCATCATACCAACCTTTGTAATAGTAAGTTTTTGTAAAGGAGATATTTTTTACAATTGCTCCAGGGAGCAAAAATCATAGTTTTTATGAATGGTATCATACATACACCATCGTTTTTGTTCTTTATCTTTTGTTTAATAAATGGGCTTTATGAATAAGTAACATTTGTTTTGTTTCTGAACCTTTATTTGCCGGAGCTGGCATTATCCTTAATTTATGGACATGAGTGTATATATGGATGAACTGTGTAATTTGATCCAACATAGAAGGAAAAGAAATGCTACCAGTTCTACATTGCAAATGAACTCTAAAATGTATCAGAAAGAAAAGGTACCCAATCATGACAATTAATCAAATAAAAGGTACTTTTGAATAATACTGTGGCTGTGTGTGTGTGTGTGTGCGTGCAAAGGTTCAGTGGTTGCTTCTAAAGCTAGTTCAGGAAATTCTAAAAAGCAGAAAATATTTTGAAATATTTTTAAAATACAATGGTGGGGGGTATGCGATTACACAAACACATATAATACATAAAATACAAATATAAATATATAAATAATGCAATAATGCAACAGTCACAGGGAGGTGCTTTAGTGATCATAAAAAAAAACCTATAAATCAACATACGATTATGCATGAATTGGACTGGCAGAGCAGTTGACAGCAAGGGTATTTTAATGAATAATTCGACCGCGGGAGGTGAGAAGACAGTAACACACACAACAGGGAGTGATTGAGAATCTGAGGATGAAATCAGAAATAATTTTCAATATTGAAAATTTGTAGCAAGTGTTTTTTGAGGTTTTTTCTGAAAATTGAAAATGAGGGGGACTGTATGAGATCATTTCGAAGGCTATTAAAAAATTTAGGAATGAGAAAGCTAAAATGTTTTTTGAGGATAGTTTTATGAACTAAAGGCATTGAGTAAATAAAATTGTGTCTATTAGATGTTCTTGATGAGTTCAGAGGTAAAGAGAATTGGTTTTCTTTAATTATAAGTATGGATCGGTAAAAGTATAGATGTCTTAAAGGAAGGATGTTTAATTGAAGAAATAGTTCATTTGTTGGAGTGATGTAATTGCTTGCCGAAATTCTAATAATTTTTTTTTGTAAAGAAATAATGGATGCAATATTGGTGACATAATCACTTCCCCAGAGTGGCAGACCATAAAGTAAGTGTGAATGAAACATTGAATAATAATAGGTTAACAAGAAAGATCGGTTTACATATGGTTTCAGGTTGAAAAATTTGTATAAAATGAAATGAAGTTTTGATTTTAAATGATTACAATGAGATATCCATTTTAGATTTTGATCAATATAAATACCTAGGTATTTTATAGAGGATATTTGTTCTATACGTTGACAATCACATGAATTATTACTAGTACAATTTGGTTCATGGAAAATTATGTCATAGTCAATATGTGGAATATTGTGTAAGGAAAAGTTGATAAATTTACTTTTGGAAATATTGATATGGAGATCATTAGCAATAAACCAATTATGAACTGTTAACAGATTGGTATTTATATTGTTGATAAGTGTTGGGTAGTCATCTCCTGAATAAAGAATTACAGTATCATCTGCAAATGTGATGATTTTTTACCCTTGATATTTAAATTACAGAGATCATTGATAAAAATTATAAATAATAATGGTCCTAAATTAAGATCCTTGTGGGACTCCTTTGATTATCTTCATGGCCTTACTTAAACAATTATTGCATTTAACTTTTTGAGTTCTATTAGTGAGATAAGAATGGATAAAATTAAAGGTATTTCCTCTAATTCCATAGGAATACAATTTTGAGAGCAAGATTTCATGATTCACGCTGTCAAATGCTTTTCTTATGTCCAGAAAGATACCTATTTTTTTTTCTAGATTGGTCAATATTCTCGTAGACATATTCAGAAAAGTTTAAAAGAGCAAATTCAGTATTTCTATTTGGTAGAAAACCTTGTTGGTCTTTGGAGAAGAAATTATTGTTATTTAAAAAAGAATAAATCCTAGTTTTAATAAGTGTTTCAATTATTTTTGAGGTAGGTAACAATATTGAGATGGGCCTATAGTTGCTGAGGTTATTCTAATTACCATTTTTAAAAATAGGAACAACTATAGCTGATTTGATTGATTCAAGAAATTCACCCCTTTCAATGCAATTATTAATTAGGTCAGCCATTCATTGATACATGCATTCAGGAAAGCTCTTTAGAATTTTAGTAGTCAAAGTATCATAACAAGATGCAGTGCCTTTCAGAGATTTCGCTATTTTGTAGACTTCAATTTGATCTGTGGGGGGCCAGAAAAATTGATTTGTCACTGCGAGGAATATACTGCTCAAAATTTCCGTATTCATGGGTTTGTTGTGTAGTATTTATGAAATGGTTATTAAAATCACTAGTCAGTACATGCAAATTAGTTTCCGAAGGCAGAGTGTAGTTTTTTTTATCATATCCAAGTATTTTGTTATTAAGTTTCCAACGTTCGGACGATGTAGAGCAATTCGAAAAACAAGTTGAGTAATAATTTTTTTTTTGTCGCTCTAATTTGTTTTTTGAGATATGTTGCGACGTTTTTGTAAGCATTCTTGACTGTTATGTCAAATGGGTATTTTTTTGTTTCAAAAAAAGTTTTTGCTTGATCTTGGTTAAGTCAACTATTTTAGAGGTAATCCAAGGTTTATTTTTTTTATTTTTCGGTTTGATCTGTAAGTATGATGTATGATTGTTAATTATGGTTTCAAGTTTAACCATGAATTCATCAAAAACCAATCCTGGACTTTCATTTGTAAAAACAAAGTTATAATGTTGAAGATAGGTTGCGATTCTAGATAAGTCAATTTTTTCAAAGCGTTTCCTGTCAGTATTATCAGTTCTTGGATTAATCAATGAAAACTTGTGTTTACAAGAAATTGGATAATGATCAGTCAAATCTGTAGTAAATATAGATGAAGAAATTTTCTTGATTCTAGATGAGTTACGAATAAAAATATGATCAATACAGGAGTTAGAGTGAGGTCTTGTTATTTTGAAAATTAAAGGAGCAAATCTATGACTGGATAACATGTCCAGATAATCTGAGTGGGTACCAGAATCAGTTTTAAGGATGTCAATATTTATATCACCAATTAGTAAAACATCTCTATATTTGATATTTTTAAAAAGTGAATCAAGTTCTTCAATACATTGAGTTTGTGGGAATGAATGCGATCTGTACAAGCTGAAGATGGTAAATTTTAATATAGGTTCTTGAATAACTATCAATTCTCCTATTTGCATTACTATAAAATCAAGTTCGAAAAACTGAAGGGATTTTTTTGTATAAACGAAAATTCCACCTGAACTATTGTATATTGTAATCTCTGCATCTCGTAAATAAATTATAATTTGGCAATCTATAGTGATCAACCTCATCCTCAAAAACCCAAACCTCAGACAAAACAAGAATATCAATATAATCAATAGATTCATTCAATAGGACCATCAGTTGGTCAAAATTTGCTCTTATGCTACGAATGTTGAAGTGAACAATGTTAATAACATAAAATTTATCATAATCATGCATATTTTGGGTATAAAGAAAATTAACGAACTCCTCCAGAGTGCCAAGATCAGAGAATTTTATGCTAGATATTCCAAGAAAATGTAGATTTATATACAGTAATTACCAGCATCCTGGAAGAACCATCAATTTTTATACCCAATTTAAAAATTAAAATGTTATCATGCAAAAAAATGTAGCACAAGTGTACAATTTTAATCGGAAATTTAATTAACTTTAAGTTAGATACTGTAATATTCACATAATATACTAGCAAAAAATTGTATACGATTGAGTATATTTTAGGAATTTGTATATGAATTTTTTCCAAATTATTTTTTTAATAGATAATTTAACTGTATAATTTTGAAGCCAGAATTATGTCAAGCATTGAAGCAAAAACTTGCAGAACAATAGAGAGGCTTGATGCTTCATCTCTACTGTAGCATTGGTTTTGAAGATGTCAAAGACTTTGCAAAAGTAGAAAAAGTGGGAATTGGGAGAGGGACCTTTAAAATAAATGAAGTGTGTGCTTGAAAATACTGTAATATTCACATCATATTCTTGGTAGAAAAACATCCAATGACATTTTATATTTCGAAACATAAAATTTCATTTGACATTTTTTATGATTTTTTTTTCAATGCAGATAGATAGATGTGAACATGGCCCCCCACATCCTGGAGCAAGGCCCCTAGGTTGAGATTTTTTCTTGCCCCAATGCCAGATTTTCACGGGCTTCTTTATGATGAATTTCTAGCGTGAATAAACAAAAAATTATGAAAATCGTCCCGGGCCCTGTCAGCCCCACCCTTTTAGGGGCCATGGATGGGAAATACATTGCGTATGGTCACCCTGGAGGGAAATCTGCAATATCCAATATCATCAATTCTCCAAAAAAAAAACCAACTAAACCTGAAAGTAAATGCCAAAAATCATTGAACTGGATAGTCAATGGCATGAAATGGTGAAAAAGGGGGGGGGGGGGGCGCAGGCACCAAAATTACTCAAGTGCTTAGGGCCTTCAAGCGTCTTAATCTGGCCCTGATCATTGTTAATACATTCCGTTATTGTTGAGTTTCATCGCCTTGGTTTTTATCTTCTGCATTTGATCCTGAAGCATGTAAAAAAACCTTCTGAGAACACTGAGTCTTACCAAAGTGGAAGTTTGATATATTTATCCTTCATCTGGCTATGATGCACATGGTGACCCAGATGTGATTTGAACACACAACCTTCTGTGAAAGACTGAAAGACCTTATTTGATTAAAGAAGGTCTATCAACAAGGTTAACTGTTTTTAATCTGTTTAACAAATACAAATACAAATACAAATACAACGCCACAACAGGCAAAATGCCCAACGAGGTGGCTGATAAAAAGATGCCCATAAAAATATGGTTGTCATATGTTTCAAAAATACAGCAACCCAATTAAAAATGCAATTAACACAAATTACAAACAATATATACACATGATAAAATATTATACGATGCCCATAAAGATTACTTATGGTTGTCTTATTCTAAGAATGGATAGCTTCTCGATTTACCCCAACATGTTTATCGTATTTCTTTTTAAACGTGTCAATTGTGTTACAATTTACTACCTCCGGGGGTAAGCTATTCCATTTATTAACAACCCTATTGGAGAAAAATTCCCTGCGACACCATAACCTTGCATTGTCCCTCACCAATCGATACTGGTGTCCCCTTGTAAAAGCAGTCGATTGGCGGTGTACTAAAAGTTCATGGTCCATCCTATCCATCCCATTGAAAATTTTGAACACTTCGATCATATCTCCTCGACACCTGCGTTCATCCAATGTAAACATATTCAAAAAATGAAGTCTTTCTTCATAACTCAAGCCCTGTGTGCCAATAAGGACACGCGTAGCTCTTCTCTGCACCCCTTCAACCAAGTCTATGTCCCTCTGTAGGTATGGTCTCCAAAACCTTACAGCATACTCCAGTCCAGGACGAACTAAGCCTCGAAAAAGAGGAAGAATGACTTTAGGAGAACGCGAAGAGACCTTTTTGAAAATGAGACCAAGCATTCTATTCGATTTTTTGACAACCGCTGAACAATGTTCAGAAAACTTAAGTCGCTCGTCAATGAGAATTCCCAAATCGGTGACTCTAGTTGCATCCGGGATAGTGACACCATTCAACTCGTAAGAGAACCGTTGGTTGTTCGAACCAAAATGAGCGACCATGCACTTATCTACGCTAAACGTCATGCTCCATTCATTTGCCCATGCTGCAATCTTGTTTAAGTTGGTCTGGAGCAACTCCCTATCGCTTTCATTCCCGATTACCCCCATTAGCTTCACATCATCTGCGAATTTGCTAGTAATTCCATCGATACCCTGATCGAGTTTATCGATAAAAAGTGAAAAAAGTATGGGGCCAAGGACACTTCCCTGAGGAACTCCACTTGTGACGTCTGTCCAACCAGAGAATTCCCCGTTCACCATAACTCGTTGCGACCTATCTCTTAACCACGATTCTATCCAATTCAGCAAGTTGCCCCCTATTCCAATCTCGTGTAAACGCTTCAAGAGTTTGCCATGTTGGACCCGATCGAATGCCTTCTGGAAATCAAGGTAAACAACGTCGACATTTTTGCTCTTACCCAAAGCCTTAGTCACGTAATCATAGAAGCAAAGGAGGTTAGTTACACATGACTTCCCCTTCCTGAACCCATGCTGATTATCCGACAATACATTATTCTCGTCTATCCACTTCACAAACTGCCTTTTGATGATAATTTCCAAAATTTTCGAGAGGGAGCTCGTCAAACTCACTGGACGATAATTAGACACCACTTCTCTACTACCCTTCTTAAATATCGGAACAACGTTAGCCAGTTTCCAATCTCTCGGGACGATACCCTCAGCAACACTACTCCTGTATATCTGTGCGACTGGCCCCAACAATTCATTAGCACCTTCCCTGAGAACCCTAGGATAGATATCATCTGGTCCTGGTGCTTTGCTTGCACATACATTTCTTAGAAGATTTAGGACCTCCACGTCTTCCACTTGAATATCGTTGAGGTTAAAAACATTTAGGTTATAGGATTAGTGAGTAATTATAAAAACATGCTGGCAACATCCAAAAAGCTCTCGAAGTTTGGGAACAACCAAAACCAACTTCAAACAACCACCACTGTGCTATTTCTGATGTTCAAACTTCCTCGCAATGCAAGTCCATGACGATACCCACATGACAGCACAGCAGCATCTTTAGTGTAACTACTACTTATATTCAACCTTCTATGATCCAGTGTATATCAATTATACATGGCATACACATGGTCGCAAAACCTATTATACCTATTTCTTTTATCAATTTTTTTTTTGTATTTTACTTTCATTTCAGTACAAAATACAGCTGTATAGCACATTTTTTTTTTATCTAGAAAGAGTTGATTCCTTGCCAGTGTCAGTTTTGAAAACTCCTAGAATTTTACATGTCCAGAAATTTATAAAATATTACCAAATTGTGAGAATCAGAAACAAAATTCAAGTTAACAGTAATTTAACTTTGCTAAGCAACATTTTATATTTCTATAGATAATGGTAAAATAAAAGGAAATTGTATATTTACATATAAATATAAACACAAAGGCCCCAACAGGCAAAGCCTGTTACCCAACTAGGAGTCTGGAAAAAAAGCCCATAAAACATATGAATGTCAAATATAACTAAAATACAGCAACCCAATATAAGAGCATATATCACAAAAAAAAAAAATTAACAATGGTTCAGTGTATATTGATTATACATGGCATATTATACTGCCCATATAAATATTATGTGGTTGCTTTATTCTAAGTATGTATACCTTCTTGATTTACCCCACTATATTTATCATGTTTCCTTTTAAATGTGTGAATTGTGTCATGATCCCAGAGGTAAGCTATTCCATTTATTCACAGGCCTATTAGAGAACAACTCCCTGCTGCATCACAACCTGGAGTTGTCCCTTACTAAATAATACTGGCATCCCCTTGTCAAAGCAGTTGATTGACGGTTTATTAATAACTCATGGTCCATCCTATCCATCCCATCAAAAATTTTAAACACTTCAATCATATCCCCCGACACCTGTGTTCGTCCAATGTAAACATATTCGAGAAATCAAGTCTCTCTTCATAGCTCAAACCTTGCAGGCCATTAAGAGCATGCACAGGTATGGTCTCCAAAACTTTACAGTATACTCCAGTCCAGAACGAACAAAGCCTCCAAAAAGCGGAAGAATGACTTTAAGAGAAAGCGAAGAGACCTTTTTGAAAATAAAAAACTGAGCATTCTATTCGCTTTTTTGACTACTGCTGAACAATGTTCAGAAAACCTAAGCCACTTGCCAATAAGAATTCCCAAATCAATGACTCTAGTTGAATCCGCAGAGGATATAATACCATTCAACTCGTAAGAGAAACGTGGGTTGTTCGAAACAAAATGAGCAACCATGCATTTGTCAATGCTAAATGTCAGGCTCCATTCATTTGCCCTTGCTCCAATTCTGTTTAGGTTGACCTGGAGCAATTCCCTATAACTTTCATTACAGACTACCCCCATTAGTTTACCGTCGTCTCTGTGTGTGTGTGTGTGTGTGTGTGTGAATTTGCTAACAATCTCATTCAATGTTAGCTATACTAAGGGGGGCGGGGCAAAGCCTTTCTGCACCCTTTGGCAGCAAGATCCTTTTTCTCTTCACATCATATCTTGTTCATTTCGTCCCACTTTGTCAGAGTCATATGAAAAGTGGCATGTGAAAGCACCATTATACTGAGGAATTTTACAATCTTAAAGCAACAAAAAAACCAATGAGAGATTCATCAAGCACCCTTCCAAAATGGGTCAACTTCCCCCATGAGGGTCCCCAGCCTGGAGCCCTGTTGTACCCCAGCCCCATGAGGACCACAAAAAATTTTAATTGATATTAATTTTACCAACGACTAAAATCCAAGGGCTGTCAACCAAGGAAGCCAATACGCAGATTTTTTTATGGGCCTGATACATGGATTTATAGCAAACTTTTACTGCTAAAGCTACAAAAACAATCAGATTCATCCAGGGCCCCAGAAATGACACCTGTTAACTTCTCCATTGGGGATCCCGACCTGGAGCCATATCAACTCCCCCTGCCCCCTCCCGTGAGGGTCACGAAAATTTTTCACTTGTATTACTTTCACAACAAATAAATTCCATGGTCTCCTGACTGGATTTATCTCGGGCTTCCGTTGTTGCAAATTTTACAATGCTATATAACAAAAAAAAAAAAAACTGAGATTCATCCAGCCACCCGGGAAATGATTGGATTGTTAACGACCCTCCCACACACACAACCAGACCTGCCAATATCTTTTGTTCTACCGTAATGTTTTATCTAAAATGAAATATGATTTTGCTCACTGGGACACATTCCTCCAATCATGTGAAAACATAAAAATTCTAAATCCAAAATTATTTTATAAATTTCAGAAATGAAAAAATTGATGATACTCAAATATCGGAAAATCATTGTCTATTATTGTGAATCTATCAAAATGCGTGAATTATGAACTCAATGTTTGGCACAAGTTCATTTAGAAAATTCGGTCTTCATTAAAAAAAATAAAATGCCGTATAATTCATGAAAGCATAAAGGGTTAGGATGGCATGCAAATTTCGGAAAAACATTGATCCATCAAACGGATGCTAAAGGATTGAGGTGCCACTCAGTGCACTGTGTAATATAAGTGGCTTGAGACATCGTTTGCCTCATAAGCTGCACCAGTAAAAAACTCCCAGCGCATAGGCAGAGATGGACTTGGAAGTCTGGGGGGCACGGTCATTATTGCTGGGGCATGATGATGATGATGTCAATTGATATATACATATATATATCAATGTAATATCGACTCCACACTTCACGCTGGGGGGCAATGCCCCCAGGCCCCCCCCCCGTATCTCCATCCATATCCCCGCGTGTTCAAATTTTTCTCACTGCTGGGCGTGGGGGAATTTTCGGCCTGTGGTTCCGTGGAGTGATGTTGTTCAACGGACCATCGACTTCCAACGCTGACCAGTTTGCGACATAGGCAGGAAAACATCAATATTAGAGATTCGGTAAAAAAATCATATTTTTAGAAGCAAAAGCATATAAGCGTATTAATTTGCTCACATCGTACTAAATACGACAAAATCATAACGAATGGCAGGTATGCACAACAATTGGATGTTCCAATCCCATCCCCTGCTGTCACATTTCCTATTACAAAGGAGATTTTTTCTCTTTTCTCCCTCTTGATATTTGAGGGAAGCTTCCTCTTATTTTTCTAGGCAATGCTATTCATCACCATGGGGGAATGCCTATTCTAAGAAAAATCGTCCCTCCACAGAAAAAAAAAATAAGGACTTTTTCAGGAGTGGCTGCAAAAAGTAAGGAGTTATGAGGGCCCTTCCAGAGAAATGAATAGGACTTTTTAAGGAGTTTGTAAAAATGTATGAACCCTGCCTAATCTTACAGCACCATCTTTTAGTGACTCATTAACTCATTTTGAAATTATGTGTGGTTCAAAATCTACTAATTTTTGACTCATTAACTCATTTTGAAATTATGTGTGGTTCAAAATCTACTAATTTTGTAATAAAAATGCAGCCAACAGTGCATTTCTATCGCATTCATAAAAAAAGCTAGTTATTTTTCAGACACTCTGTATTTACTGCATATTGCGGATACACTACACATACTATTCAATTTCGACTAAATATTAAAATAAAAATTAAACACTAAAATTCCAGCACAGCATTCTTAATCTCATTCCCAAAGTTGTCATAAAATAAAAATTAAACACTAAAATTCTAACAGAGCATTCTTAATCTCATTCCCAAAGTTGCCATAAATATTTAAAAAAAATTCGGAAACCCCTGCTTCAAGGTGATCTGGGCAATAATTTCTAAAATTCTTCATAAAAAAGCTGTTTAAACTTACCAGCAGATGCTGTAACAATCACCGATCCAGCATATTTGGAACAACTTACTTCCCACAACCCATCTCGGTGTCCCAAATATTCTCTAGCTAAACGACATGTTAAAGCTGGTGCCTTGAAAGTTGACACAATACGACTGGTTGAAGCTTTCAGTTTGTATGTACTTTTGATTTTCTGGGAAAGTTGACTAGCTGCAAAATCGAAATCATTTGATAAGTTAAAAAATGGGAAGGCAAGAAAAATAATTATAATAAAATGCTTCACTGAATTTTCTTAAACAAACTAAGTAATAAAAAAAAAATATTTGCTTGAACACATATAATTAGGAACACATATATTAACCTATATAGTGAAGTGGCACATGAAAACGATTCTTTAATACATTCTGAATAAAATAAAATGGAACCTCAATTATCTAAGAAGCAGATTAACCGAGGTACGAAAATTTAAAAACTTCACAGAAGGTGAATAGAGCGAATCACGAAATTATTGCTCAGAGATAATATAAAGTTGAAGTTATGATTGTTCGGGTTATTCTCAAACTGGTTTGCATAAACAGCAGTATCTGACAACGAAAAACAACAGGAAAAAAAGGAAAAAAAAATTCTGTAATGACATCTGTGAAACCTGGACGTTTGACTTAAAGGGGCCCTGGAAAAAGAAGACAGTCGAGTCCCCATAAATGTGGGCAAATATGTTTGCTTTGTTATTTACATTTTACACATGTGTATATACAGGGTGTCCTGTACATAATTACTAATTTGTCCTTTATCTCATCAATCATTCATCATAGATGTATGGTTCTAATTTAAAAAATACTCAAAATGTGTTCCGGAATCTCTCATCAGTTTTGAGAGTGAAAATACAGTGTGCCATAGAATAAAAAAAATCTAAATCTTTATATGGCCCCCTGTCTTCTAACTTCCAAAAGGAAAATTTTTGCCCTGTCTTCTCTCCTTGGGCTAACAAAAAAGAATTCTATGTTTCTAAGTGCAACAATATTCACTGAAATATTTGAATTAAAAAAATCAGAGATAAGTTGGGAAAGAACAGCATAAACTAACAAACAAAGCTTCTTTCACTCATTTATACTGTTGTTTCTCAGATTTTTTAATTCAAATATTTAAGCGAAAACTGTATGTAGAAATAGGGAATTTATATTTGTTAGCCTCAGGAGAGACATTTAAAATTATAGACTTTTATTTTGTGACACATTGAGAATTTTTTAAATTAAAGCCATATATCAAGGAAACAGTTATTTTCCGGATATTATGCTGAGGTGAACTCAGAAAGAAAAGTCATCACATCTCCGCTGGGACTCGAACCCAGGCCCTCTTGCATACCAGGCAAGCATGCTATCATCTGTGTGAAATAAGGAAGGCAGGGTCATGTCTCCAGTGGTGTAGATGGTAGCATGCTTGCCCGGTATGCAAGAGGGCCTGGGTTCGAGTCCCGGAGGAGATGTGATGATTTTTTTTCCGAGTTCACCTCAGCATAATATCCGAAAAATAACTGTATCCTTGATATCTCAGGCTGAGAAAAAGCCATCTATCTCTCTCTAAAGCTATATATCTACGACAAATGATTGATGAGATAAAGAACAAATTAGAACTTACAGGCCACCCTGTATATAAAATGTAAATAACAATGCAAACATCTTTGCCTATATTTATGTGGATCCTACTGTCCTGTTTTTGCAGTGCCCCTTCAAGTCAAAGGTCCAGATTTCATAGATGTTGTCCAGAGGTTTTTCATCCTTCTGTTTTAAGGTTGGATTCACACATCTACAAATACTCACTGTTTTAGCCCAGGGTTGATAAAAAACATGATTTTTTTTGATTTAAATGAGATTTATTTATTTTTTTAATTTTTCACCTTAAAATATTAACTTATGAAGAATAAAACATAATCTAATTCTTATTTTATTAATAGTTAGTGGTTTAAATATTGTGTCTTTAAAAATACGACTGAACAATAATAAATTCTAAAGATAAGTATTTTTTAAGTATACAAATCAGACCAACACCGATTTTTCAGACAATATTGAACTTGATAAATAGTAAAATAACTGCATACTCATAAATGGAACACACATTTATTTATAAATGCATAAAGGGAAAATTATTTTTATAAAAATTCTGTTAATTTTATCCTTTATTAAGTCCAGGGTTGATAAAAATCAAATAAATTTGATGTTTTTTATTTGAATCATTTTTTTAAATTTAAATTTTATATTTACTCATTTTTTTAATCCCAAGTTTGAAAAGCAAACTTATTAGGCGTATTAAATAGTTTTCATAACAGTTATGGTTCTTATTTTAACTTATAGACTATATTAAGCTTTAGTGATCTTGCTTATAAAATCCCCATTAGAATACTAAACTACTAAAAATCCCATTTATCATACCAATGTCATCTAAGAACAAATCATTCTATGTTTAAAACAGTATTGAAATTTGTACTTGACAAAAAAATCCAAAAGCACAGTCATGTTATGCAACTATATTTTGTGACACTGTATTTTCACTCTCAAAACTCATGCAGGGTAATTTTTCAACACCTTTTGAACATTTTTTCAATTGAAACTATACCTCAAGTTGGACAATTGATGAGATAAAGTCACTGAGATAAAAAGCACTTACAGGATACCCCTGTATATAAGTATTCTTTATAGTTAGGTAAATTTTAAGCAGAATCCAAAAATTTAATTTTTGAGAATATTTTCGGGGTGTGTGTGTGTATATTCTAATTTAAAACTACATTTCAGCTGTGAATTTTAAGCATTTTTACGACATTTCAAAGCGGAAACAAAGTGAAAGAAAATCGTCATATTAATAAGAGACGTATAAGTAGGGCTCCACCATAGGTGTAAGTTATCAGAATATTGGGAGCACAGGAGCAGATAAACTTGAAAGGCTGGGAGTGGCAGGGATGGGGGAGAAGGCGCGCACAAGGATGGTGTCAATTCATATAATGAGTAACATTAGTTCACACAGTCGGCCCCCATCATTGAAACAAGGGGGAGGGGGGTATGCCTCTCTTATCACCACCCATGATTGGGAAAGCTAAAAAATATTGGGTGGGGGGGCGGGCTCAAACCTAATATTTCATTAGCCCCATTCACATGGGACATAGAAAAAGCTAGAATTTTCACCAATGACTGCTCTCCAATTCTTTCCTTACGAAGGAAAAATGTTGTTGAGTGGGTGCTAGAACTCCCAATGCTACCGCAATATTTACACGTGTGAACGGGCTATAGGGAGCAGTGAAATTGTTGAAGGGGGGAGCCAAGTTTATGCTTATGGTCTCTACTGTGATTTGAAGAATATCATAAATAGCGAAATTTTTCACTCAATATTGAAATTTCACATCACTGCAAAAATCAATTTTTTAATGTTTGAAATTTCAAAATATGTAACTAAATTTTTTAAAATATAATTGGTATGTTAATTACGCTATTAAATAATATAATATTAATGCCAATTGAAATTTTAATATTAATTTTCCCTTTGAATGACCTTTTTGAAATGACATAAGAGGATTATTTTTACTAAAAGTGTGTTTCTGAACACTTTTCTTTAAGTTTCTTATTTCACACGATTCCTTTTTTCTTAAGGGGCCTACACACGTTCAGTTATGCCTGCACAGTTATACCTGTACAGGCATAACTGAACGGTTCGATGCATCCACACCATTCAGTTATACCTGTGCAGGCGAAGCTTCTGGAACCGGTTCTAGGCAATCTGTGGGGATATTTTCATTCTTCGATTTCTGTCTTCGCAGTCTTTTGATCAATTCGGATTTTTTCATAGTCTATAAAGTTCGGAATTTTCTAGTATGATTTCCACAGATGATGCTTTGGGTGTAGTTAGATTCGTTATGTCACTGAAAGTTATTAACTTGAAAAAAACGGGTAACGTGGTGCAAAGATTGGTTAAAAAAAAGGCAACAATATTCGCACGTTAAATTATTACAGGAATTGAGATTTGCACCAAAAGATTGGCATAATTTTCTCAGAATGGATCAAGATACCTACTCAAAGCTTTTTTTTTTCAATTCCTTTCGGGAATTGCTTCTCAAACTGTTTATTTTTTTAACAACACTGTCTCTGTTTGCTAGAGGATCTATTTCTCTCATTTTCCACACCAATCTCTTATAACTATCATCTTTCTTAATTTTGTTATGGTAATCTTTAGTTTTCACCTGCCACAAGCATTTCTTATTCCTATACATTTCAATGAATTCTTCCAAACATTCGCGCTGCCTGTTTAGAAGATCACTCGTCATTATAAACCTCGAGTCGTGAAAACTAAACTGAACTCTGAACTAAGCTCTGGTGGAGTGTTGAAATTGGTGTTTCCCAAAGTAGGACTATTCAGGTTATGAATGGACACAAGGGGGTGATGGGGGGATGAGAGGAAAACATCAGTTTTCCAAAACTCAGACCATTTTACCAAGGAAGCCTTTGTAAATATATACCTCTCATAATGACCGATTTTCATGACTTAAGTAAAAGGCACTACTGCCTACTCATGCTTATCAAGAATGCTATCCATATCTACAGTGATTATGACAATATAGGCAATAAAAGATAAATTTTGGTATTACAATCGACACTCCATATAACGACACCTTCGTCCCGTCGAGAATCGACGTTATATTTGGAGCAAGGTCGTAGCGAGGGGGAGACTTGGGGGTGTGGTCGGGCCTGATTGGGACGGTCGTTATATAAGTAAAACGTAAAACATTTGGGACTTACCCTACCAGTCTTTGTCGCTATAACGTGAAGTTGTCATAACGAGCGTCGACTGTATCTTCGAAAACAAGCATCGTTTCTCCTCTGAATATACAGATAGCGGATACATGCTCCTTCAGCATCGTATGATAGTATTTTCTTTTCGCGATAGCGTCGATTTAAAAAAAATAATTTTTTTGACTTGAAAATTTTTACGGTAACTTACGTAGTGTTTTTCCTTGAAAGAAAACTGCATTTTCACGCGACCTCTTACGATTAATTCAACTCAATTAGAAATTGACTTATTATGAAGCATAGTATGTATATTAATAGTATTACTCAATGATATAATTATATTATCAATCGTATATCTCTCTCAAAGAATTTTTCGATTGTTTTCTTACGTTTAACTAGCGTAATTTCATCTGAATTTTTTTCTTTCAATGTTTGAGCTGAAAATTGAAATTCGTTGCAATCTGATGAGATGTGTCCAAAAAACAAATTCAATGAGATTCATTAAGAATTACATGTAAAAGAAAATAATAAATTGCAGTGATTTTTGTCCTGTTGATGCTTGCTGGTTTTCGGTCAAAAAAGGAGTAGGAATCCTGCGTTTGAAATTGCAAACAATTGCAAACATTAACTAAATCGTATAAACACCTGCTTGATTTCTAAAGGAAGTACATGTGAAAGAATACTAAAATAATCCGATGTCGCGGGGCCCCTAAAATCTCCAAGAACCCTGGTTAAAAACCTCTTCTCTAAATAATCAATAAACAATTAATAGTCATAGCACATTATTTGAATATAGAGTTTGTGTGTTTCGGTGCATAATTTCGGGCAAATTTATTGAAAAGAGTGATTTCAGAAACAAAATTGCGATTTTTAACAATGGTCGAAATATTTCTAAAATTTTATTTCGATTTTTTTATTCGATATGAAATTGTAAGAAAATATCGTGAAAATTAGGCTATTAGAAGATTTTCTTCTAATTAAATGGAATCCCTCTCCAAAACATGTTATTCAGTTATTATTGTTCTATTACATTATCAGTGAAAAAAGAAGAGGGAAGAAAGTAGGGCGAATATAAGAAAGCGGGAAAAAATAACTGCACAGTTATACCTGATGGCCCATACACACGCTCAGTTATACCTGCGCAGGCATAACTGTACAGTTATACCGAATCGAAAAACCATTCCCTTCAGGTCGCCTGCGCAGGTTAACTGACGGCCCCTACACACGCTCAGTTATGCCTGCACAGTTGGACTGTACAGGCATAACTGCGCAGGTATAACTGAGCGTGTGTAGGGACCTTTACAAAAAACGTAAGATCGCGTAACAAATAAGATTGTGTGAAACATGTACAGCGAAGAATCGACGTTGCTACGACGAATTTGTTACTCGACGAATTGACACCGTGACAAACTGGTATTGCGATGAATTGGCTTTGCAACAAATTTATACTATGACGAATTGGCACTGCGACAAATTTGTACCAGGATAAATTCACGCGCGACGAGTTGAGTGCGACAAATTTACCAGCTACGCCAATAGGGTACTACCGTAACCCCGTACTACGCCTCTTTTTATGTGTGGTACGTTCAATTTTCCGCAATAAAGTATCCTTTAGCGTTGATATTGTAGTTACTTGTAGCTAGGAAGTCATTCTACTTTGATTCCTTTCTGCTAGTGCACGTTTTTTTGGTTTTTTTTTTAGTATAACTCCAAACACGAGGGAGAAATTCAGTCAACCCCTTCTCCCCAAAAAAAAGAACCAACTTGAACAGCTGCAATAAAGAGGTGAACTCTATCGGGGTACGGGGTGTCGTAATGAAGAGGCGAAGTTTTATCGGGGGTGTTGTAATAAACATGTGAAATTCAAGGACGATAATATTAAGTAAAGCTTTTTTCAAAAACATATTGTGAGCGAACTGACGCTTTAACTCAGGTTTGCCGGCATCACCGAGTAGATTTCTTGGAGACTATTATTTTCCGTGATGAATTTTAATAGAACAGTATGGGCATGGCCCCCACATCCTATAGCAGGGCCCCTAGGCTGGGATCTTTTGCGGGGGGGGCCCCCCAGTCAGACTTTTCAAGGGCCCTTCTATAGTTAATTTATAGCGTGAAAAAGCCAAGAAATGATGAGAATTGTCCTGGGCCCTTAGGCTAGAGCCCCGCCCTTGTGGGGGCCATGCGTATGGGTGACGTATATAGGGCCGTAACTAGAGGGGAGCAGGGGGAGGGCAACTGCAACGGGCGGAAAAGTTTGGGGTGTCTCAGTTTTAGATGGAAACAAAGAACTCCGTTATAAATTTATCAAATTTTTATGTTTTGGGGCCTGCAAAATCATGTTTGTCCCGGGCGCATATTTCGCAAATGCACCGCTATTCCGCGATTACACGATTTTTTCCGTAATTTTTTCCACATAGACAATCACGTTGCTTCAGCCTCTACCATAATTCGCGTAACTCTCGATACCTCCATTTTCATATCTGATCGCTGAACAGCGGTGCAAAGATAGACATTTCCACCGCTTGTTCCGCGAGACATCTGAAATGTGCATTTTGAAAAATGTGCGCTATTTTCAATGCAATATTTTATTTTCTGAACCAAATTTATACACTGAAAGCAAACTGAAATATTCAAACAGTTAAAGGCGGAACACGATTTCAAATTTCTGAAAATGTGATAGCAAATGCAATAGCAAAACCAATTTATCAATGCATTTTTCGATAACAAATCGACTAAAAATTAAAAAGATAAATTATAAAGTGAAAAATTATTTCGTACACGTTAATGATCATAGCTATAAAATATTTAAACATAATTCGAAAGAGAAAAGATGTTAAAAGCAATTAAATTTTTTAGAACATTATATTATTGGTCTTCATAATTTTTTCTACATGCTTTTGTTATAATATTCAACTGATTTTTTATATACTAAAATTTTAAGAGTCGGCAAAATATATTGTAAAGTATTAGCAAAGAAAAATGATTTTTGGACGAGGAATGAAAATATATATATATATATATATACACACATACACTAGCTGTTACCCGCGGCTTCGCTCACGTGGATTTGGTAATCTGAAAATTGCTTGGTGATGATTACTTCCAATAACATTTGAATCCTTCATGACCTCCTTGGGTGTTGCATTTCCAGAAATCCCACCGTAGCGAGTCTCTATATGAAATTCGATCGGTATTATATTTTATAATATGATTGTTCCATATAACCTTTGAGGCCCCCCCACCATGGCTACTTTAGAGGGCGTATTTCGAAAAAACCCTCTTAAGCCCTGTTCACTTGGGAAATAGAAAAAGCGGGTTTAAAACCGACTTTAAGATTTTTCACCAATTACTGCTCTGCATTTCTTTTCTTATGAAGGAAAGTCGTCGTCAAGCAGGTGCTAGAACTCCTAATGCTACGGGGCTTTAGTGAGTCTTGACGTCATGAAATAAAACTATTGACAAAATTTCATAAATATCGCTCCAGCGGTTTTGGCTCGGCATGATTTCTCTATGTAACCTTTGAACCCCTTTATGACCCCCTTAGGGGTCAAATTTTGAAAAACACTTTCTTAGTGGGTCTTTACTTTATGAAATGAAACTACCGACCAAATTTCATGTTCATAACTTCAGTGGTTTCAGCTCGGCGATGATGAATCAGTCAATGAATCAGGACATGCCATTATATATATATAGATTATATCAACGAGGTGGATTCGAACCTTAGTCTTCAGGTTCACAGTCTGCTACACTACCACCAACACCAATTCAATTGTCAGAATAAGGTCTAAGACTGTTTACTACCAAAAGCATATAATTTTAGTGAAGCCCACCGAAGCATAAAAATTTTGCTTTTTTTTAAATGTATTTCTACCTTTTCTACCTGTATTTTCTACATCACTCGCTACCATTAACCATGGAATTTTCATTTTTTCCTTACGCAAATTAAAGTAAACAATGTTTGTATGGCGTACAGTGTTAATCGAAGTTATATAATGTTAATAACGAAGCCTAGTGACCGAAAGCACAACAGATATTACGATAGTGGGAATTATTGTAAACCAAGAAGCAACGTGATTGGCTGAATAGGGTTTTTCACTGAAAAAAGCTTCAATGAAAAAAAATTTTTTTTGTTTGTTCCTCCAAGATAAGACTTGCCATGCCATGAGTGCGGATAAAGAGATTTGCGCTTACTTTCTATATAGTAATGCCCATTTTTGCTTTGAAAATTTTTTACACTGACATTTGACACACACGGTACATAATAAGCACGCACACTGACCACTCTTTTTTCATTGTTTGCTTTCTAAAACTTATAGGCCTCATCTTTGGCCCACTCTTAAAGTGCGGTAGAGTGACCAGGGCTGCCACGGGATCGCCGTAAAAGCACCATTCAGGTCAGGTTAGGTTTTGATAAAAATAGCGGATCTAATGGCAGAAATCATTTCATTGTTAGAAGAAATATTGTATATATAAGATATGCGTAACACACACATACTTCTGCAACGAATGATTAACTTCATAAGCAAATAATTTAATTTTATACGCTCCTTTTCGATGATATCCTAACCAGTTCATCATTCTTGATATAGCAGATTAGCCATACATAAAAAACTGAATTTCGCTGCAGTGCCAAATGGTTGGCGGTCAGCCATGCACAGCAGGTGCTTACAATAAGATGAATATTTCACCAGGTTCACCTATAATTTCAACTTGAAAAGACTAATCTTGGGCGTAACTCTCACGATGAGCTCTTTATGAAGGTCCCAAAAGATCTTAGCTATCATGCATGTATGTATCTGTGTGAATTATATATTAATAGCTGATAAAATTGGAAATGACGACGTTGAAACACAGAAGAAACGCTGATGATATATTACCTGAGATCGATTCCCGTTTTGCTTTACCTTTGCTGGGTTGAGGAGGACCGTCACCAGTGCCGTCGGTCCAATCGAACACTCGTTCCACAACCCCTGTGGGTTCCCGTTCCAGCTGCTCATTTAGGGCATCGATCTTTTCCTTGACTGAAAAAAATTAATTAAGAAACAACTGATAACAGAAAGACTTAACAAAATGAGAAAAGACAAAAAAAAGAAAACCTCCTGCAACAGCAAATTCTAGACCAAAAAAAAAAAGATTCTAATATTCAACTAGATAGTTGAAAGTGCACGTAAGCAAATATCACCAGGTTTAAAAAAGTAAGAAATGAAAAACCCGCCCCCCATTCGACTCCTCTATAAATATTCTAAGTAATACATATCGGCAGAAAATTTTAACCGAAGAGCCGTTTCATTTGCACCCGGATACGGAACAACAACGCGCGGATAATGCGTTTTCAATATACCGAGCGGACACATCGCTCTTCATCTTAGAGCAATAAAACAAGTTTTCTGTTCAAAATGATGTCTAATCGTTAAAAAAAAACGACATAAAAAACAGCTATTGGCTCTAGCGATAATATGGACGTCACACTTTGCACAAATATGGAGGATAAGACAGTCTGGGATTTCTAGAGGCTCTAGGCGCTCATGGCTGGCACATCCTAGAGCAGGGCCCCTCAGTCAGACTTTTCACGGGCCCTTCTATACTTAATTTATAGCGTAAAAAAGCCAAAAAAAAAAAATAATTGTACCGGGCCCTGCCAGCTCCGCTCTTGTGGGGGGCCATAGGGGTGCCGTATATAGTCTATATAGGGTGGTCCCGAACTCCACCGACAATCTTCTAGGGATGATCGTACGCGTCAAGACAAATAACTTTTGGAATGGAACCTACAGTCGAAACAGTCGATCATTTAGTTTGAAAACTAAATAAGTACAGAAACAGCCAGAAGTCGTGGATATGAGAGAAAATAAACCCATCAATGTAACAGGCTATGCGAACACTCACAGTAGCTGCTCAAAGTGGCAGAGAGTACTGTGGCACAACTGACACCGGCGACCGAATAATAAAGAAATGGCGCACCTGTTCGATGAGGTCTAGTGTCGAGTTAATCTTATCAGGCAGCAACAAAAATCCTAGCAACAAGTTGCTGCCCAAGAGCGAGCAGAATGTCTGAAACAATTTGACGGACCATGTGTCCCATATTACGGGACATTCCTTTAATTTTGGTTGTTCCGATTTGATTTTTTTATACAATAAATATTGAATTTTTAATATTTACCAAGGTCATGAATACAGAGCGTGTTCATAACATAAATTATATTATGAAAACTATGGCAATAAATATTCATTTCACAGGTTCAATGGTTTTTTCCTGCGGGCCCGTCGCAAAAATAATAGCTGGGCCCCCTTAGCCCCAATTTTTTTTCTTCTGTGAGAGAGGAATCGGAAATTCAGAAAATGAAAATCATGAAAATTCGAAATAAATGCAAGGAGAAATTTTTTTTCATAATTGGTGGAAATATAGAATAATAGAAATATAGTGAAACCTCGCTACACAACGTTACTCAATACAACGACAAATCCCTCTACAATGATATTTTTCAAGTCTTGCTCAGAAATGTCTATACTCGAATGTTAAACTGCTGCCTCTCGATATAACGATAATCGCTCTACAGCGATAATTTTCCTAGGTCCGCAGAATATCGCTATATCGAGGTTTCACTGTAATTCCAGAACTGATGAAAATTCAAAATTCCAGAATTGATGAAAAAAAAATTACGGAATTCCGAAATTGATGGAAAATTCAGAATTCCGAGTTGATGAAAATTCAGAAATTATTTAAAAAAATATTCTAGATGTGGTGTAAATTCAGAAATTATTTAAAAAACAATTCTAGATATGGTGGAAATTCAGAAATTATTAAAAAAACAATTCCAGATGTGGTGAAAATTCAGAAATTATTAAAAAAAAAAATTCCAGATATGGTAGAAATTCAGAACTATTTCTTTCTAAATGAAAATGCAGATTTCCAGAATTTAAGAAAGAAATTATTGGTACTGTAAATGCGGGGTCCCCAAAACGCAGAGCCCGGTGCGACCGCACCTGTCCCACACCCTCAGGGGCGTCTCTGATACCCATAAATGCAGATCGACAGGTGTCTGGTGAGCCAACACCTTCTATAGCAGAAAGCCTCCGCTCCGAAGCTTTGACGTTACTGAAGTCGTCCATTTCATCTGTAGCCATTGAATATAGCAGTCCGACGTATGCAAAATTTTTACCTTTTTTTGCAGTATATTCAATGACTACAGGTGAAATGGACGACATCAGTGATGTCATGGGCTTCGCGCGGAGGCTTTCTGCTATAGACGGTGATAGTAGGGTCATACAGCAGAGAATTTGACCGAATGTGTTCGATTAGTTCCTCTTTCATCGTCGAAACGCGAATAAAAACAATAAATGAAAACACAAAAAAAACCCAAATGAATCAAAACGCGAACAAAAACAAAATTGATCAAAACACGAACAAAGCAAAAAAAAATGAGGAAAACAAATATGGCGTTCTTCACATGCCATCGCACGACTGATCAAAATTTGCAAGGTTTGATTTGTTTGTGACACGTAATAAGGCGTGTTACTTCAAATTTCATAATCCGACACATTCCCACGTCACGTCAGCACAGTGTGAACGTACCTACAGAAGGCTCATAGGTGGAATTTATATCGCACGCATTTCTACGTGGTCCCACGTCACATCAACGTAGTGTGTTTCAGTCTTTATTTTTATTTTTTATATAAAAAAATCTTATTTTTAAATCCCCCCTCTCCCAACAGCGAGCTCTCGATCCTCTCAGGCCATAAGCCAGCATGCAAATCACATTGGAACTGTACTATACGTGTGTGTGTGAATCATTTATAAACTTAATCATCATTTGATCATTTTTGTCGCACCACGGTCATTTTCTGCAGACGAGGGCTAATTAGACCGGGATCTGCAATTTATTGCCGATTCCGAACGGCGGCCTTTTTAATACTCACCGAGAGGTTGGTGCACTAACCTCTCGATGTGGGACTCTCCGCGGCAACAATCTTTTTCTGTGGTCATGTCACCGTTTCTGTTGTACCCCTGTGTCAGGAAAGTTTCTGACGAGAACGAACCGGGTATCGAACTCGCGACACCTCTAAACATCCTTCGGTACTTTTAGGCGAGTATCTTATCGACCTGGGCTACCGCGCCCACTAAACTTAATATCAATACATAAAGATCACTGATGTGTGGTAATGATATAAATGTGATAATGTGTTGAATAAAAATTGGAAAGAAAAAGTTCTACGTAAAAATTAGTAACTGCAGACTACATTGAAATATTGATACTGTACCGAAACCATCAGAGTTTTGAAATCAGCCGCCCTAATATACCCTAAATCCATTAAAATTCCCTTGGTAACATGAAAATGTTTTATTTTCAGGTCTAAAATTTTGATATTTTAATCAGAACGTTTAATTCCCAAACGTTTAGTTTTATGGTAGTTATTAGAGCCAGTATTATTCGAAAAAACAACTTTGAAGAATAATTTCATCACTCTCAAAATTTTTTAAGGTCAGTTTAGTAAGAGGAAGTTTCTTTCTCAACCGAACAAAACGTCGATCTATCGCTATGGCCAATTTACTACCGAGTGAGTTCAGCCGGGAATGTGAGTGTGTGTGCCTGACAGTCTGTCTAGCATTCTGTCTGATGTTTCAATGCTGTCATCTATATTTCAAATTGTGAGTGAAGTGTAATGATTGAATATTTGTACCGTTTTAGGTCTGTTGCTATCTTTTGCGAGGCTTTTTAACGGGAGGTCGGCTCGCATTCGCGCCTCAAAGTTCTGAAAACTTTGAAAAAACAACATTTTAGCTGACCACCACTGTGGCTAAAAGGAAGATTGCATCTTACATTAGTAAGTGCTCAAAATGTGCTCCGTCCATTGAGATACATGAAGAAGCAAGGCGTGGACGGTGTCACTGTTGTCACTGCCGCATGCTAGACGGCTACGAGGTCTTGCGAGTCAAGCGTATGCCTATACACATGCGCTTTAAGATACAAATACAACGCCACAACAGACAAAATGCCAAACGAGGTGGCTGAGAAAAAGCTGCCCGTAAAAATATGGATGTCATATATTTAAAAAATATAGCAACCCAATTAAAAATGCCATTAACAAAAATTGTAAACAGTGTATACACATGATAAAATATTATACAATGCCCATAAAGAATACTTGTGGTTGTCTAAGTATGGTCTTCTAAGTATGGATAGCTTCTCGATTTACCCCAATATGTTTATCGTATTTCTTTTTAAACGTGTCAATTGCGTTACAATTTACTACCTCCAGGGGTGAGCTATTCCATTTATTAACAACCATATTAGAGAAAAATTCCCTGTGGCACTATAGCCTTGCATTGTCCTTCACCAATCGATACTGGTGTCCCCTTGTAAAAGCAGTGGATTGGCGGTATACTAAAAGTTCATGGTCCATCCTATCCATCCCATTGAAAATTTTGAACACTTCGATCGTATCTCCTCGACACCTGCGTTCATATAATGTAAACATATTGAAAAAACGAAGTCTCTCTTCATAACTCAAGCCCCCGTGTGCCAGTAGCTCTTCTCTGCACCCCTTCAACCAAGTCTCTGTCCCCCTGTAGGTATGGTCTCAAAAATCTTACAGCATACTCCAGTCCAGGACGAACTAAGCCTCGAAAAAGCGGAAGAATGACTTTAGGAGAACGTGAAGAGACCTTTTTGAAAATGAGACCAAGCATTCTATTCGCTTTTTTGACCACCGCTGAACAATGTTCAGAAAACCTAAGCCGCTCGTCAATGAGAATTCCTAAATCGGTGACCCTAGTTGCATCCGGGATAGTGACACCATTCAACTCGTAAGAGAACCGTGGGTTGTTCGAACCAAAATGCACGACCATACACTTATCAACGCTAAACGTCATGCTCCATTCATTTGCCCATGCTGCAATCCTGTTTAAGTTGGTCTGGAGCAACTCCCTATCGCTTTCATTTCCGATTACCCCCATTAGCTTCACATCATCTGCGAATTCGCAGATCGATACCCTGATCGAGTTTGTCGATAAAAAGTGAAAAAAGTATGGGGCCAAGGACACTTCCGTGAGGAACTCCACTTGTGACGTCTGTCCAACCAGAGAATTCCCCGTTCACCATAACTCGTTGCGACCTATCTCTTAACCACGATTCTATTCAATTCAGCAAGTTGCCCCCAATTCCAATCTCGTGTAAACGCTTCAAGAGTTGCTATGTTGGACACGATCGAATGCCTTCTGGAAA
Organism: Pholcus phalangioides; assembly: GCF_987345545.1. Classification (NCBI taxonomy): domain Eukaryota; kingdom Metazoa; phylum Arthropoda; class Arachnida; order Araneae; family Pholcidae; genus Pholcus; species Pholcus phalangioides. The sequence goes on along the minus strand of NW_028301625.1, from coordinate 7,097,558 downwards.
TCAAGGTAAACAACATCTACATTTTTGCCCTTACCCAAAGCCTTCGTCACGTGATCATGGAAGCAAAGGAGGTTAGTTACACATGACTTCCCCTTCCTGAACCCATGCTGATTATCCGACAATACATTATTCTCGTCTATCCACTTCACAAACTGCCTTTTGAGGATAATTTCCGAAATTTTCGAGAGGGAGCTCGTCAAACTCACTGGACGATAATTGGACACAGCTTCTCTACTACCCTTCTTAAATATCGGAACAACATTAGCAAGTTTTCAATCCCTTGCGACGATACCCTCAGCAACACTACTCCTGCCCCATAAAGAAATCTAAAGGGTTTAGGTCAGGGGATCTAGCAGGCCACTGTATTGAGCCACCGCGGCCAATCCACCGATTAACCACTCGCGGACATTCAATGCGTAATGGGCCGGTGCCCCATCATGCTGCAGCCAAAGATTTCGCAAGATAACCAAGGGAAGGTCGTCAAGGAAGTCTGGGAGGCAATCTCTCAAGAAAACGAGGTAATTTTCAGCAATCAGACGTTGTGGAAGTAGATATGGACCCAGAAGTTTGTTGTTTATAATTCCGCACCAAACATTAATTCCCCAACGAATCTGATGAGCATTTGGACGTGTTGCATAGGGATTTGAAAAATCCCAGATATGGCTGTTAAAGACACCTTCACGAGTTAATGTTTCTTCGTCAGTCCATAGAATCCCATTTAGGAAAGTGCTGTCATTGGAATGCCGTTGAAGCAGCCATTGACAGAATTCTTTCCTTTGCGGATAATCTTCTGATGAAAGTGCTTGCACCCGTGTGTAATGATACGGATGTAAAAACTCATCGTTCAAAACGTTTAAGACCGTTACGTGACTTGAATTTAATTCTCGTGCGATCGCTCGACTGCTGATCGTTGGATCCGATTCAACCAACGACAACACGTTATCTTCGAAAGCCGGTGTTCTTACGGACGACACTGGCCCAGCGTCTACGTTTGGTTGTGATAATACACACCCTGACTCGCGCAATCAGCGGTCCAGTCGCAAAATAACTTCATGGTCTGGGTGCTTTCGCGTTGGATACCATTGACTGTATAACCTTGCTGCTTGCAAGGCTGATCCGTGGGGTTTACGGAAAATTCACCGCTAACAATTCACCGCCATGCAATTGACCGCTAGGAAAATTCACCGACCAACAATTCACCGCTAGGAAAATTCACCGACTACAGTTCTATGCGAGTCGGTTAGCGAGGGAATGAGCGATTGAGTTACTGAGTGAGTGACCCAGTGAGTAAGTGATTCAGTGGGTCAGTGAGCGAGTGGATTACTGATTCAATAAGCGAGTAAGTCAGTCAGTGAGTGAGCGAGCGAGCTGCTAAGTGAGTGAGTGATCTATTGAGTGAGTAAGTGCCATATCCTAAAGGAAAAGTTTAAATAATGACTTTATGAGAAGAAATTCAGAGGATACGGATTTGGGTTGCTGTATTTTTGAAATATATGACATCCATATTTATTGTGGGCATCTTTTTCTCAGCCACCTCGCTGGGCATTTTGCCTATTGTGGCCTTGTATTTGTATAAATTACAAATTGCTGTTGCCCAATACAAGATAGTATATTCAACAAAATTCCATTAACTCTGTTTTACTCAGAAACTTCTAATGAAATGTTAAAAGGGATAATAACAGAATTAAAAGGTAATAAAGTAAGTGGATACGCGATAAATCAACCCCCTAAAAATGCTTAAAATCATCTCCTGTTATCACTTTAATATTATAAAAAACATCGCTGATCATCAGTAACCAATGGATATTTTTTATGCTGAACTAGCTGTTACCCGCGATTCCACGTGATGAACTTTCAGAAATCCCGCCTTAGTGCGTATCTATATCTACTCTATATTTACTATATACGGGGTGATTATAAAAAAACTATCCCGACATATGGGCCCCTAACGATCATACCATTCACAGAAACTGAATGAAATTTTGGCATAAGGTATTTTGAGGTATGCGCTCAAGAATGATACGGAAAACAACAGTGTCGCTCTAACAGTTACGGTTACAGTGAGAAAATTTCGAAAATATCAAATGGCAACACCAAGTTTTTTGTATTAGAATGCAATCTCCATACTGAAAAACACTAAATAGCGTTGGAATGGCACCTGTAGCACGAAAATCCCCGGAGCTAGGCAAGGAAAAAGTAAAAAGGACTTTGCCGTGCACCAGAGCATTAATGTTCGTTTCATTCGTCACACCGTTTCTTCGGCTGAGATCCCAGCCTGATTAGTCCTCCACAAGGTCGTCATGTGGAAAACACAATAAAATGATTTATTTTATGCTGCTTCTCTGTCCTTATTGGTTGTCCTCACTTTTAGCCTATCTACCGCCGGTGATTTTCATGCTACAGTTGCCGTTCAAACGCTATTTAGGGTTTTTCACAATGGAGATGACATTCCAATACAAAAAACTTAATGTTGCCGTTTGATATTTTCGAAATTTTCTCACTGTAACCGTAACTGTTAGAGTGACACTGTTGTTTTCCATATCATTCTTGAGCGCATACATCAAAATACTTTATGCCAAAATTTCATTCAGTTTCTGTGAATGGTATGATAGTTAGGGGCCCATATGTCGGGATAGTTTTTTTATAATCACCCTGTATATACTTCCTATGCAACGGAAATTAGGACTATTTTTTTTATTACGGGAGTCGGTGGCGTTTTTTTTGAGTGATGGAGATCTGTTACGTTTTTGTGTTACGGAAGTCGGTCACGATTTTGGGGTCAAGTTTTCATTTAACTCTTGCATATATCGGGACCCATTTGACCCATCGGGACCAAGTTATGTGCATGTACCCAGAGGTTCCCTTACCATGTACATCCTACAGCAGGTTCCCTTAAGCTGAAATAGATGGCGGGCCCCCAAACCAGCTTTTTCACGGGCCCTTCTGTGCTTAATTTATAGTTTGAAAATATCAAAAAGGATAAGAAACGTTCCGGCCCCTGTCAGCCCTGCTTTCGTGGGGGTCATGCCGGGAGGTATGAATACGTAAAATATACATATACTTATCACCAGTGCTCCCAACATACAGGGTCGGGGTACCCGGGAGATTGCGCATATACCTTCATGGGGAAGTTAAAAGGTTTCATTTCCAGGGGTCCTTGATGGAACTCATTGTTTTCTTGCTGGTTTAACATTGACAAATTTGCGATAGCGGAATCCCAAGGTATATCCAGTCTGGGGCCCCATAAAATTTGCGAATTCGGACACGGGTAATTGCGTGAGGGGGGGGGGCTGGGTTTTATTCGTTGGTAAAATGAATATTTGCAGTGGCCCTCACAGGGGGATGCCCGATTCAGGGCCGTCTTAAGAGCATCATAGGCCCCCGGGCCAAGTGATCTTTCTGAGGCCATACCAAGCAAACTCTCGTAAATTTCAACCGGCTCAAATTTTTGTGAGGCCCCTTTTCTCTTGAGGCCCCCGGGCCCATGCCTTAAGACGACACTGGCCCGATTAGCTTCCGAGTCAGGGGTCCCGTTTCATTTTGGGGGCACTGGATGAATCTCATTCTTTTCTGTTGTTTAACATTGTAGAATTTTCAACAGCAGAAGCCCGAGATAAATCCAGTGTCTGGGTGCCCCATTAAAAATCTGCGTATTGGGTCCCCGTTACTGGATGTGGGCCCTGGATTTTATTCGTTTTAAAATTGATAAAAATTAAAAATTTTCGTGACCACTCACGAGGGGTATGTTCGACAAGCCTTCAGGTCGGGGCCCCATGGAAAAGTTGACAGGTTTCATTTCGGGTGTCCCTGGGTGAATCTCATTGATTTTTGTTGTTTAACATTGTAAAATTTGCAACACATCGGTAGCTCGAGATAAATCCAGTCAGGACCCTCACTAAAATTCAACGAATTGGAGTTTGGGGACCCCCATGTGGAAGTTTTCTGGGGTTACTTGATGAATCACATTTGTTTTTTGTTGCTTTATTATTATAAAATTCGCTTCTTCAGTAAGCTGGTGCTTTCACGTGTCCCTTTCCATAGCACGCTGATGAAGTGGGACGAAATAAACAAGATATGTTGTGAAGAGAAAAGGGAGGGGGTAAATATCCACCTCCACCTGTGCCAATAACACATTCTTTTCTACCTTATAATCTTTACACTCGCACTAAAACTGTTGTCGGTGAATTGCTAGTCGGTGAATTTTCCTAGTGGTGAATTGCATGGCGGTGAATTGTTGGTCGGTGAATTTTTCTAGCGGTGAATTTTCCGGCGGTGAATTGTTGGTCGGTGAATTTTTCTAGCGGTGAATTGTTGTCGGTGAATTTTCTGTGGCACTCACCTAATATAAGGTGCATGTCACAATATTTTTGTATGCTGAATGCCATCAAATTAGAAATTATAACAATAAATAATTAGACGCAATACTTACTGGAGAATAAAACAAAACGACTAACGCTTATTTTTAACCTCTGTGAAGCTAGCTTTGTGAGATGCAAAAAACCTGTTCTGACTTGTAAATAAAGTTTTTTCTCTTTCCTGAAAAGTGCGAGGGGAAAAAAAACTGGTTTTTATCTCCTTCGTTTTCTGTATAGCAGGGTTAATACATTTTTAGCATTGTCTAAAACGCCAAGTTATACATTTGGTGTACGTTTAGTGAATTTGGCCGGATTTTCAAGTACGTCAACAATTTTTAAAGCGTTATAACTCATTAATTATAAGTCAGATCAAAAAACGGAAAACACTTTTCCATATTAGTTTTTCACAAGGAATCACGTGTGTAATTATTGGGCGGTCGATAGTTACCACACCCTGTATACATTAATAATACCTACCGCAGCGAGTCCCCCATCGAGGGGTTAGCATACCAACCTCTCGATGAGTATAAACAAGCCTGCCGTTCGGAATCGGCAATAAATTGTAGGTCCCGGTCTAATTAGCCCTCGTGTGCAGAAAATGACCGTGGTGCGACAAAAATGATCAAATGACATTAATAATACCTGCAATATATTCAGGAGAAAATGAACAATTATACGCTTGTAGGCGGAGAGACCTCTCGTTATTCTGTTATAAAAATTTATATAGATATGTATATGTATGTTACGGTAAAAGCCCGAGAAACGCTTGAAAACGTATACATTTCGGACTTTTACCAAGCACTTCGGTAAAAGCTGACATTTAGCAACTTTCATGAAAGTAGTGAAAAATGCAATTTCTCTAATTTTCATAAATTTGGAACTTGTCATTTATTAATCACAACGATCCTGATGCTAATTAAAATCTTAATTAACTAATTAGTCATTCAAATTCGTGAAAATTAGTAAAATTGCGAATTTTCTGATTTTCATAAATTTGGAACTTGTCATTTATTAATCACAACGATCCTGATGCTAATTAAAATCTTAATTAATTAACTAATTAGTCATTCAAATTTGTAAAATTGCGAATTTTCTGATTTTCATAAATTTGAAAGCTTGTCATTTATTAATCACAACGATCCTGATGCTAATTAAAATTAATTAACTAATTAGTCGTTAAAATTTGTGAAAATTAATGTAATTGCGAATTTTTCAATTTTCATAAATTTGAAAAGATTTTATAGCTAGTCCCAGTGGGGGTTTTACCAGTAGCAATCTGTAAAACCGTGGTGGCTATGGCTCGAATGCTCGCGTGATATAAATTAAAGCTTGTCTTTCAATCACGTCCGTCTTTGCCAGGAGTCGAGCAGAGGGGGAAGAAAACCAGATGGGAGCCCCAAGGGCAATCTGTCGATACAGTTCTGTAGAGAGGTGTTCTTCAGATTACGATGGTATCCCCACCCTGCACCCAATAATAGTCTGAAATGATCCAGCATATTGTTCGTTTTTCTAAGTAATGTGTGTGTGCTAAAAAAATGAGCTTGTTGGCGGTCTATATTCCTAAAATTTTGAGACCTTTCTCGGCAAACTTAATTCGTTCCCAGTAAGTTTTTAGTGGGAATTTTTTCCCCTCTCGTTTTGCCAGAGAAATGATGATTTGGATGGTTCCACTTGCGGATCATTTTGTTGTAACTATTCGGAGATCTGTGTCAACGCAGCGTTGGCAGAGGCTGTAATTTCAGTGGGTTCCTTAGCAGACACCAAGAGAAGGAAGTAATCGGCAAAGGCTTATGCTGTGACCCACGGGGCCCACTGGAGTCGAAGTAATGAATCGAATGTAGTATTCCAAAAAGCGGGTCTACTACGTGCGCCCTGGGGGCAACCTTAAACCAATGTTTTGGATGCTGGCGCTGTACTTATGTTGAGAGTGATTGTGCGTCCCGAGAAAATGTCCTCCAAAATTTTTCTTAGCTGAACAGGAATACACATAATTCGAAGATTATTAGCTATTACCTGTGACGCACACAATTGAAAGCTCTCTTAATGTCGAGGGAGATAATGGCTGTGAGTTCTTTCCTCCTGTTCTCAATCTGTTCCATTAGAATTAGATGATAAAGGGCATCATCTGTTGAGCGACCCATACGAAAACCAAAATGAAGAGATGAAGGGGGCCGTTCCGCTCAACATAGTAGGAGAATCTTTGTGTAAGAAGTTTTTCGAGCACCTTTCCCAAATTGGAAGTCAGCGTAATGGGACGAATTGAGTTGATTACGCCAAGTCCCCTCTTGGAAAGAACAACCAGCCTTCCAGGTTTGAATGCTGGAAAGTACAGAGTTGTAAGCAGTGACTGAAGAAATTTTTGAAATAGTTAATATTGGCACGTACAATGGCTTATACTATGCGATTGGTGAGATTGTCTGGCCCTGCTGCTTTTTTCGGGTTAAGTCCATCTACAGGGTGATTCAGAAGTAATGGGAAAAGCTTTAAGAGGTGATACTACACACCAATACAAACAATTGTCATCAAAGAATGCATGGTCTAACATGAAACGAAAACGGCACCTCCACAAACATTAAAACGGCATTCCTGTTGAAATTTATCTGGAGCAAAAAGAACACCATGCATGCAAATGTAACTTGGGGAAGAAGCCGTACTTAAATCTGCGTCACAGTGAATAAAAGGCGCGGACCTTGTGAATTTCTGCCAGCGTGGTAAAAGCCCGAAAAACGCTTGAAAACGTATACATTTCGAACTTGACAAGCACTTCGGTAAAAGCTGTCATTTAGCAATTTTCATGAAAATTAGTAAAATTGCGTATTTCCTGATTTTCGTAAATTTGAAAACTTGTCATTTATTACTAACAACGATTCTGATGCTAATTGAAATCATAAATAATTAACTAACTAGTCATTCAAGTTTATGAATTTTTCTAATTTCGTGCACGCCATCGAATGCACATGTTCCGGATATTTTAATGATCATTGACAGTAAATTGTAATTACAGCTTATATCGGGCTTTTTTCACCTCGGCAAAAACCAAAACCAATCGGCAAATTTTTGAAAAAAATTTTACTATATAGTTGTGATATCAATCGTAATAACTGTAATTTAGAAATTCTGAAAATGATTGATTACGATTGTCTTGGGAATTTTATTGAATTTGAATTATAGTAATTTTGCCAGCTAATGTTTTTCGAATAGCCAAAAATCTTATTCCTATTCATTATCTTCGAACGAATTTCCAATTAAAGTTGGTTCTAAGAATTATTCTCTACGTCAACCGGTGCTCCGCGGAGCCCTTGAGGCTCTGTGTACATTTCCCAGAGGCCACTCGAGAATAATAAAATAAATTAATAAATGTGATAAAAAAACAAAAAAGAGACCTAAAGGGTACCGCGATATAAATTTGCTAAAAAGTGCTCCTCGAGTTAAACAGGGCTCCGCCAGAGAAATTATTCACTGAAAAGGGCTCCGCGAGTCAGAAAAGGTTGAGAACCGCTGCTCTAAGTCATTGTCATTGCTTAAGCAGTGTGGGTTCCAATCTCAGTGAGTAGGAGTTGTTCCATTTTATTTTCTGCAATTTTTAGAACTGCTAGAAATGCTGTGATGAAAAAAAAAGTCAGCCAGATTCAAAACCACTTGTTTGAACTATCCTGTATGTAACATCCTGCCTGTAACTTTTTACTCCTTTTTTTTCACAAAAAAAATGCTAAATTTTGTCGGACAGAGTTATCGGGATTTTGTTGAACTACTACGGGAAGTTTTGAAGCTCTTTTAAAGTACCTTTACTCAAGATATTTTGAAAAACCTCATGTGAGGCATTATTTTATTAGCACTGTCCCCCCTCCCAGGGGCGGAGCTTATCCGCCGTCCGGGACCGTCGTGAGACAGTTTAGTTTCTTCTGAGGATGATGTCACTCTCCGCTATCCATACGAAGGTTTTCTAGCAGCTGGCTGATGCGAAGATAAATCCAGGAAAGAAAATTCAACTGGCCTTGCGGGGAATTGAACCTACCTCCTCTCACTTGCCGGGTGAGCCACTAGACTACAAAGCCCAAGGAATCCTCTTTCCTTGCAGCTCGTGTGCTCTGAACGGGACTGTACATGGACAGCCAGACCTAACATGGACTGCTGTCAAAACTTTCGTAGCAGAGAGTGGCATCATTTTCGGATAAATTACCATCTGGTGGCAATGTCAGAAATTGTGAGCTTTGGCCTGAGTTAGGGCTGGCTGTCCATGTACGGTGTACCATGTCTGTATTCTGTCCATGTACGGCCCCATTCAGCACACACAAGTTCTAAGCAAAGAGAATTCGGTGGTCTAGTACGCTCACGCGGGGAGTGAGAGGACGTGGGTCCCCACAAGGGAACTTGAATTTTCTTTCCTGGATTTATCTTCCAGCTGTCAAAACCTTCGTAGTAATAGCGGCGAGAAACATCTTCGGATATTATCAAAGAAAATAAATCATTTTCATGTTACCAAGGGAATTTTAATGGATTTAGGGTATATTAGGGCGGCTGATTTCAAAACTCTGATGGTTTCGGTACAGTATCAATATTTCAATGTAGTCTGCAGTTACTAATTTTTACGTAGAACTTTTTCTTTCCAATTTTTATTCAACACATTATCACATTTATATCATTACCACACATCAGTGATCTTTATGTATTGATATTAAGTTTAGTGGGCGCGGTAGCCCAGGTCGATAAGATACTCGCCTAAAAGTACCGAAGGATGTTTAGAGGTGTCGCGAGTTCGATACCCGGTTCGTTCTCGTCAGAAACTTTCCTGACACAGGGGTACAACAGAAACGGTGACATGACCACAGAAAAAGATTGTTGCCGCGGAGAGTCCCACATCGAGAGGTTAGTGCACCAACCTCTCGGTGAGTATTAAAAAGGCCGCCGTTCGGAATCGGCAATAAATTGCAGATCCCGGTCTAATTAGCCCTCGTCTGCAGAAAATGACCGTGGTGCGACAAAAATGATCAAATGATGATTAAGTTTATAAATGATTCACACACACACGTATAGTACAGTTCCAATGTGATTTGCATGCTGGCTTATGGCCTGAGAGGATCGAGAGCTCGCTGTTGGGAGAGGGGGGATTTAAAAATAAGATTTTTTTATATAAAAAATAAAAATAAAGACTGAAACACACTACGTTGATGTGACGTGGGACCACGTAGAAATGCGTGCGATATAAATTCCACCTATGAGCCTTCTGTAGGTACGTTCACACTGTGCTGACGTGACGTGGGAATGTGTCGGATTATGAAATTTGAAGTAACACGCCTTATTACGTGTCACAAACAAATCAAACCTTGCAAATTTTGATCAGTCGTGCGATGGCATGTGAAGAACGCCATATTTGTTTTCCTCATTTTTTTTTGCTTTGTTCGTGTTTTGATCAATTTTGTTTTTGTTCGCGTTTTGATTCATTTGGGTTTTTTTTGTGTTTTCATTTATTGTTTTTATTCGCGTTTCGACGATGAAAGAGGAACTAATCGAACACATTCGGTCAAATTCTCTGCTGTATGACCCTACTATCACCGTCTATAGCAGAAAGCCTCCGCGCGAAGCCCATGACATCACTGATGTCGTCCATTTCACCTGTAGTCATTGAATATACTGCAAAAAAAGGTAAAAATTTTGCATACGTCGGACTGCTATATTCAATGGCTACAGATGAAATGGACGACTTCAGTAACGTCAAAGCTTCGGAGCGGAGGCTTTCTGCTATAGAAGGTGTTGGCTCACCAGACACCTGTCGATCTGCATTTATGGGTATCAGAGACGCCCCTGAGGGTGTGGGACAGGTGCGGTCGCACCGGGCTCTGCGTTTTGGGGACCCCGCATTTACAGTACCAATAATTTCTTTCTTAAATTCTGGAAATCTGCATTTTCATTTAGAAAGAAATAGTTCTGAATTTCTACCATATCTGGAATTTTTTTTTTTAATAATTTCTGAATTTTCACCACATCTGGAATTGTTTTTTTAATAATTTCTGAATTTCCACCATATCTAGAATTGTTTTTTAAATAATTTCTGAATTTACACCACATCTAGAATATTTTTTTAAATAATTTCTGAATTTTCATCAACTCGGAATTCTGAATTTTCCATCAATTTCGGAATTCCGTAATTTTTTTTTCATCAATTCTGGAATTTTGAATTTTCATCAGTTCTGGAATTACAGTGAAACCTCGATATAGCGATATTCTGCGGACCTAGGAAAATTATCGCTGTAGAGCGATTATCGTTATATCGAGAGGCAGCAGTTTAACATTCGAGTATAGACATTTCTGAGCAAGACTTGAAAAATATCATTGTAGAGGGATTTGTCGTTGTATTGAGTAACGTTGTGTAGCGAGGTTTCACTATATTTCTATTATTCTATATTTCCACCAATTATGAAAAAAAATTTCTCCTTGCATTTATTTCGAATTTTCATGATTTTCATTTTCTGAATTTCCGATTCCTCTCTCACAGAAGAAAAAAAATTGGGGCTAAGGGGGCCCAGCTATTATTTTTGCGACGGGCCCGCAGGAAAAAACCATTGAACCTGTGAAATGAATATTTATTGCCATAGTTTTCATAATATAATTTATGTTATGAACACGCTCTGTATTCATGACCTTGGTAAATATTAAAAATTCAATATTTATTGTATAAAAAAATCAAATCGGAACAACCAAAATTAAAGGAATGTCCCGTAATATGGGACACAAATGGTCCGTCAAATTGTTTCAGACATTCTGCTCGCTCTTGGGCAGGGTTGGCAGGCTTTTGAAGCAATGACAGTTTTTGACGGTTTAAACACAGTCATGTCAAAAACCTTAAATATTGCTTTTGAATATGAAAATTCCCGTTAAAAATACACATACTGATTGCATGTGATGTTTAAAGTCACTATGTTATACAAAGAAAAAATACTTAATATGATTGTAAAATAATTTTCTTCTCTCTACAGAATTATTTCGGACAATATATGTCTATATTTTTTCATGTAAAATATACAATTTGAATAGAGCATAACATAAACGCTGAAGGAAAAACTATGGAACTATTTTATATTCTTCAATTCAAGATTAGATTCTCAATCTTCAAAAATTTCTCCAATTGCTTGTCATTCAAGTATTACGTCAACATCGGGGGAGGGGGTTTCGGATTTGCTGACTTTTGATAACAAGGGGGGGGGGGGTTGAAGGTTGCTTGCGTCATCAACCACCCCTTTTTGAAGATATGAAATATTCTAATTTGCTGACGAAATTTTGCTGACGGGGGGGGGGGGGCTCTGTGTTTTACTGACTTTTGCTGACAAGGGTGGGAGGGGGTCAAAAATGGTTGAAAATCTGCTTACATAATACTTGAATGGCTCCTTATATATGTGTATTGATATAAACCATCTGCTGTACTCTTTTCATAACAGATAGGTGTTTAAAAAGTTCTTTTATGTCAAAAATGTAAAGTTCATTTCTGTTATTATTAAATTATCTAAATATTAGATATATTTAAATCATAACATTTATGTTATGATACATAATATTTATGCATAACATTAGAATGTAGCTAGCGATCAAAATAATAAATTGTAGGACTAAAATTGCTGATTTGAAATGATGCTTAAGAAAAGCTCCTATAACTTATTCCAAGTGAAAAAGTAAGAATGATAACATTGACAATAAGTTTTTGACTGTTTTAATACTGAGTAAGTTCCTGAGGTCAAAAACCTAACCTTTGATTTCCTATCACACATTTTGAATAAACAGCTCTATTTTGCTTAATAAATTGAACACAGGTAATCAATTGTTTATATAAAATGGACCATAAAATTATATTATCTGTTCTAGACTCTGTATGCCAAAATATTTGAAACTGCAAATAATAATTAATATTTTGTTTTAATTATTGTAATAAATTGGTGTTTAAAAATAAAGCGTATCAGACAAAAAAGTAAGTGTTATCATGTTATCAACCTATTCTGATAAGAATATTAGCCAAAAGCATTCATTTAGGTTTTCGACAGTTTAAATGATAAAAACGGCCCAATATGGGATGCATCCACATTCTTCTCGAGTACTTTACTGCAACGATTAATGCACAACCATCACTTCCTCTTCCTCATCAAGATCATTGAAAACACGTCTCACATCCATGGGTGTTGGAAAAAAAAACTATTTTTGAAAAGTCAAAATAGTTATAAGTTCTCAAAACAATAGTACAGTAGTAGATATCACAACCAACACACACAATGACTTCACTTCGACTGATGGCGTAAAGGCTGAAACACACTACACTGACGTGACTTCACGTCATGTCAGAGACGTGGTAAATTCTAATTCGTGGAAATTTCACGTCACAGAATTTCCATGAAATGCTGGTATACATTATGAAAAAAAATCTGTGTGCGGAAGCATTTTTGATCGTGCATGGCTTAGAGAAAATGTTGCACACAACTATGGCTACATTAATGCATTGAAGTTTGTCGTTTTATATCCAATAGGTGAGAAAACGAAATGGTTTAACCATACTGCAAAAAATTATCGAAGCTGATAAAGATTCATAATGGCACATCCACAACACCTTAAATTATTGAAAAGCTGGAGAAATGTGCCATAGGAAAGTGTTTACGATTTGAAACCACTGAGTACATTAAACGTAATACGGACTCGGGGTACTCCGAAATTTCTGTTAATGTAAACATGTAGCTTTCCTTCAGTACTACCGTACATGAAAAATAGATAAGGTAGTCATGCCAAAATACATTTCTATTAAATCCAATGCGGGCTTCGGTACGCTCAAGTTGAAGTTAATAAAAAAAATTGTATTTTCTATCTCAGACATTCCTTCAGATTTCCTGACGGTAGAAAAGAGGAGCGATAAAATCATCACTCTTATGAATCAAATGCGTTAATCACACTCAAGGGACTTTCTTGAACATTTAAAATAAAGTACAATAATTATACAAAGTGAAGTGAAAAGTTTTAACAAGAACACTCATTAAAAAGTAAAAATAAAAGCCATTAACAACACATGCGTCTTATAAACTGGAATAGAAGTTCACAACTCACGTGTCAAATTTTCTGAGTAAAGGGTTTCGAATTCTTTCTCGATCTGGCTGAAAAGTTGATACAGCCTGCATCTGAAACGCAAAGATAAAAGTAGAGTAAGCTGATCCGACATAACACTAGATTGCACAATTACATATTTCATAAATACATAAAAAATAATTTGAAACTCGCGGAGGATGAGCAGCTGGTGATTGATGCATGCTCAGTGTTGCCGCCAAACAGAAAGCGATAAGTTTCTTTTCACTCTGACCGACCGCGAAACTCGCTATGAAGAAGTCACTAGCGGCAAATCGCCGAGTTACACAAGATAAAGAAGGGAAAGGAAAAATTTCTATTACTTAATTTTTAAATGGCCACCTACCTGGACCTCTTCTTTCTACCTAAAATGACCATACGTCCAGCTTTTAGTCCGATCTAGCTACCTTTTGTTTGGAATAGTTTTGATGTAATCATGTAATCATTAACTTTTTTTTGGGATAATTGGCAACGGTTAAAATAATCAACTGCGTTATAACACCTTGGATATAATGTCAATAACCGTCGGTACCGACAGATTCTCGTAGAGAATAATGTTTTTCTTTTTGTTTTTTTTTTCATACCGAGCACAACGCAGGTCTATCGCCATAGGCAATTTACTACCTAGAGAGTTGTGCCGGAATCGTAAGTGTGTGTACCTAACAGTCTGAGTGCGTATCTAGTGTCGTGCATGATTTTTCAGTGCTGCCATCTATATCTCAGAAGTGAAGTGAATGAAGTGTAATGACTGAATATTTGTACTATTTGCAGGCCTGTTGTTCTCTGTGACGAGACTTTTTAACGGGGAGATCAGTTCGCATTTGCGACTCGAAGTTGGGAACCACAGAAAACCAACTTCAGCCGACCGCCACTGTGGCGACGGTGGGTCCCTTACGCTTCCATGGAAGACAGGTTTTACTTTATTTGCCAAAAGAAATCAAGAATGTATTGAACTCAATCCTCGAATTGCATTTGTTCGTAAAAATAAATTTTACCGTTTTTTATGTGAAAAGGAAATTTCACTGTTTAATTCAGGGGTATTCAACCTATCAAAACTAGATAGAAAAACCAGAACTCTCCACGAGGCCCACGGGCGAACAACTCCGGCAATTAACAACGGCCTAATTCGGCGTACAATGGGTCAACGGGAACCCGGTTAATCAGAGGGCCAAAATAATTGAAGACATTTTATTAGTTTGAAATTATTTCTTCAGCCAATTTTAAAATTTTTTCGGTACGTAAATCATCATAAAAATGAATTTTCATCATTTATTAGTAATTCACTAATTTTATAATGTAAAAAAATATACGGAAGGGCCTCATGACAATGAGATCTGGTCAAAATTTTCGGCATTCAGAATGTAAATTGGTTATCGGGTGCTTCTAATCAAGTGGGGCCCAAAAAAGACCTCACAAAACCCCTTTGTCCGAGGCAGGGCCAGAATTAGCAAAGGGGAAGGAGGCAACTGCTCCGGGCGGAAAAATTTAGGGGGCAGCAGTTTTAGATGAGAACAAAGAACACTCTCGCAAATTATCGAATTTCAAAGTTCTGGGGGCATCAAAATCATGTTTACCCCAGGTGGCTAAAATCCTAGTTGTGGCCCTGTCCCGGGGGCACGGTTGTCACGCTGTTGAGACGATTCTGGTCAGGGCTTCTTTCAACAAATGGGCTAGCCAGGGCAATGCGTACGACCTCGAATATTTTGGAGTCAGCATAGCTCCCACAAGGGTACCAGCCCTGGGGCTCGGGACGACTGTGCATAATTTTTGTTCTGCATACTTTATAATGCAATGTGGGGAGGGCAAAGATACCAGCCTAACTGGCAGGGGTGGGGCATGGTTGCGCTACAGCTTTTGATTGTAATTCTGCAATCCACACACACAAATTGTCCCAATTTTAAGTCGAAGAAATACAGTTATATAAAACATATTACAGCATCTCCATTTATTTCATGAGTGTGTGTATGAAACAATTCTCAAAATCATATTTAGAACAACAAATACTAAGAAATGTCTTTCATTTTGGAAATTTACAGCTGCGGGGGGGGGGGGGGGTGGCATGATTTCTGGGGAAAAAATTAAGGAAACTAAACATAAGAGCATTTCATAGGGGCAGCCAAATCAGAAGTGACTAGAACGGCGAGAGCCTGAGGTCCGGCTCTGCTGAGAGAGGCTCGGGGAAACCGCCTCCTTATAAATACGTAGATGAATGAAACGTCATCTGAAAAAATGCCCAAGTTCTGCTCGATTCTCATGTAGGCTCATAAGCGCCGGAATCTAGAGGCGGAGGACATTTGAGCCTCCCCCTCCCCCAATAAATTTGATTTATTTATTAACGTGTGATCTGATGAAAACGACAGCATAAAAAAACGGACGCACAATATAAACACTATGTCTTGTATGCCCCTTACCTCAAAAATTTGATTTTGGGAAAACAATTTTTCAAAAAAAAAAAAAAAAATCATTTGGCAAGCACTTTACAAATCTGGTGATCAATTTGTCTATATCTTGATCGAATTTATTACGTAATAAACAGGTTATAACATTAATCCTCAAGAAGAAAAAGTGTCAATCGTGAAAGACAATCGAACTTGGCTTCTAACGTGATTGAATATTTCAATTCATTTTTTCAAAAAGACTGCCACCCTCCGCTGGGGAAGAATTTAACTTTCATTGATTGTATGGTGCATAACTGGCCGTTACAAAAATGACACGTCACAAAAGTTCAAAATATTATAATACATTTAATATTTCGACGATCCTAGACAGTTTTTCACAAGGAATCACGTGTGTAATTATCGGGCAGTCGATAGTTATATACATATATACCCGTATATATACATATATATAAACTGAAGAGCCAAAAAAACTGGTACAGGCATGCGTATGCAAATAAAGAGATATGGAACCAATCAGAGTACGGCGCTGCGGTCAGCAACGCCTACATAACACAACAAGTGTCTGGCATAGTTGTTAGATCAGTTACTGCTGCTACAATGGCAGGTTATCGAGATTTAAGTGAGTTTGAACGTGGTGTTATAGTCGGCGCACGAGAGATGGGACATAGCATTTCCGAGGTAGCGATGAAATTTGGATTTTCACGTACGACCATTTCACGAGTGTACCGTGAATATCGGGAATCCGGTAAAAAAATAAATCTACGACATCGCTGCGGCCGGAAAAAGATCATGCAAGAACGGGACTAACGAGAATCATTAAACGTCACAGACGTGCAACCTTTCCGCAAATTTCAATGCTGGGCCATCAACAAGTGTCAGCGTGCGAACCATTCAACGAAACATCATCGATATGGGCTTTCGGAGCCGAAGGCCCACTCGTGTACCCTTGATGACTGCACGACACAAAGCTTTACGCCTCGCCTGGGTCCGACAACACCGACATTGGACTGTTGAGGACTGGAAACACGTTGCCTGGTCTGATGAGTCTCGGTTCCAATTGCTTCGAGCTGATGGACGTGTACGGGTATGGAGACAGCCTCATGAATCCATAGACCCTACATGTCAACAGGAGACTGTTCAAGCTGGTGGAGGCTCTGTGATGGTATGGGGCGTGTGCAGTTGGCGTGATATGGGACCCCTGATACGTCTAGATACGACTCTGACAGGTGACAGGTACGTAAGCATCCTGTCTGATCACCTGCACCCATTCATGTCCGTTGTGCATTCCGACGAACTTGGATAATATCAGCAGGACAATGCAACACCCCACACGTCCAGAATTGCTACAAAGTGGCTCCAGGAACACTCTTCTGACTTTAGACACTTCCGCTGGCCACCTAAATCCCCAGATATGAACATATCTGGGATGCCTTGCAACGTGCTGTTCAGAAGAGATCTCCACTCCCTCTTACTCCTACGGATTTATGGACAGCCCTGCAGGATTCATGGCGTCAATTACCTCCAGCACTACTTCAGACATTAGTCGAGTCCATGTCACGTCGTGTTGCGGCACTTCTGCGGGCACGCGGGGGGCCCTACCCGATATTAGGCAGGTTTACCAGTTTTTTTGGCTCTTCAGTGTATATAAACAGTCGACACTCATTATAACTACCTCATGTTATAGCGATCATTCCATTACAACGACCAGTGGGATAAGGCCCAAATGTTTTCATAGAACGACCATCATATATATTTTACTTTCGATACAATGACCCTCCCACTATAACGTCCATTTTGAAGGGACGAGGGGGTCGTTATATCGAGCGATGACCGCATATACAAGGGCGTAGCGGGGAGGGGGACTTGGGGGTCTGGTCCCCCCCCAAAATATGAGAAAATGACCGAAAAAAGGGAAAAAGATGGCCAAATCCATTGTTCTGTCACTTTGGTCCCCCCCCCCGAACGAAATTTCTGGCTACGCCCCTGTAACATATATATATGTTACTGTCAAAGCCCGAAGTTGGTCACTTCGCGAACTGGCCAGCCCAGTTTATCCGGTCAATGTCCAATTACGGGCTTTCGCCGGGCCCTACATGTCGATCCCTATATATGGATCACTAAGATATCGATATTCAGATTCCTTTGACTGTTAGAGTTGCCATAGCTAACCATAATAATTACGATTAGCTATGGCTAATTATAAATGGCGATAATTGTAACAAAAAAATACTCCAATGCGGCGATAACCTCGAATCATAGGCATCGATATACAAAGGCTGGCCAAAGCCCATATTTTGGACATTGGAAGGGTCAACTGGGCTAGTCAGTTCGCGAAGTAGCCAATTTCGGGCTTTGACAGTGACATATAAACCATTATTCTCCTCTGAGCTAAATCTCCCCCAGCCCACACTGTGGGGCTATGGGAGCTAGATTCCCCCCCCCCCAGCCCCAGAACAACACTTTGTCGTGTACCCGGGTTGAAAGGGTTCTGTCCATAGTGAAGAAAAAATGATTCAGAAGTGTGGAATATCCATGAATAAGAAACTTGATAAATAAACCGTTAATAAGAACACGCGTCTTCACTAGCGTGGATTTGGTAATCTGCAAATTCTTCCTTAAGACCAACTTATAGGTTTTTTTGAGATTTTTTTTTTGGGAATCTCAACATATAAAATAAAACTACTGACAGAATTTTATGTTTATAGCTGCAGCAAGGCAGTTGCCAGAGAGGGGCTTGGAGATCCGGTCTCTTCGAAATGTGAGAAAATGACTGAAATAAGGGAAAAGATAGCCAAATATATTGTTTGACCACTTTTTCCCCTCTCCGAACGAAATTTCTGGCTACGGATCTAAGCGCTTCAGTGGTTGCGGCTCGGCGATGAATCAGTGAATCAGGCTGTCAAGACATGTAATTTTATACATATGAATTAAAAGATTTCTCTACCATTACATTGCTTTCGAAAAAATCTTGTGAAAATTTTAAATTAAGATTTTCATGATACGGTCTAACTTTGTGCAATATTATTTGGCATTTAAGGTCTATTTGCAATTTGAGAGAGAGAATTTCAAAAAATTCTCAAAGAAAATTATGAGGAACCGCATTGTTTGTGACGGATAGAAAAAGCGATAAATGGCAGAAAAAGGCAACCCTGAATCCTTTGCTTTTCGCCAAGTTGGAAAATAGAATGAATTTCCAAATTATTGATCGCCATTGATCTTCGTATGCGCCACAAACCACTTGCGGCGACAAACGGAAATCCCGACAGAAAGCGCGAAGAACGGCTTACACGGCGAAATTGAAATTTGAAAATTTATTTTATTATTCTTATCGGCTCCTCAAAGCCCCGAGGAATACAAATCCTGACAGAAAGCGCGAAGTGCGGCTTCATAGGCTTACGCAGAATTTTCTCGAGGGGGTATCAGATTTTTTTTCCTTCTAAGGGCGTTTACGTTTTTTCCTGCAAAATAACACAATAATCTTGGCTCAAGGGGGAAAAAAACCAACCAATGAATAATATCGATAAATATCGTTTTAGAGTTTCAAACTAGCTTGATGGCTTTATGGCCAAACTTGTACGTCTCTCTTTAGGCCAATTGAAACTTCGGAGTGCATTAGCAATGCATTGGAAGGCTTCAGACGCTGTAAGTAGCAAAACATACTCTGGGGCAGCGGTTCTCAACCTTTTTTAACTTGCGGAGCTCTTTCTGGTACATAATTTAATCATATCAACTGAATTTGCTTCCCCGCAAATCTGTTTTGTTACCACACTATACCATTCTTTGAAACGATTCAATCAGCCAACACTTGCTTGAAAGTTTTCGCATCCAACAGCACGTGTGAATTCCAAAACCTTTTCTCCTATGAGTGGACCGATAACTGGCGCATGTCGGGAACGAAATGTTCTGAAACCAGGTAAAGACCGCTGCATCCACATCTTGTAAATTAGAAAGTTAGATCTTTCTCCTAGGAGATCCAATATCTCTGTTTGAATTTGCAATTTCGATTCTGTCCGATTTTTTCAAAAACGTTGAAAGAGTACATGGAGATAGACTGTTGTTTTTCGGACACTTGTTTTCGAGTTCGTTATAACGGATTTTTCATTTCGTTATACAGGAATTGCACAATACATTGTTGCTATGCAAATTGATTTGAAGGATGGGAAAAGATTTCGTTACAACGAGATTTCCGCTATAACGTTATTCGTTATAACGGGATCCAACTGTAGCTTTTCTTGTTATAGTCAGTAACTCCCCCCCCCCCCTTTTACGAAAAAAATGGGTTTTTTTTACCGAATAAATTTATTTCTTTGAAAAGTTGCGAAAGCCAGGGCTACACATTCTCTCTTCTGGAAAAACGGCCCAGAGATGGCCTGGAGTCGAGGCCGTCTCAAAAGCATAATGGGCCCCCGGGCAAATTGATTTTGTTCAGCCCTCTATCCAGACTGCAAATGCCTACTTACCAATTCACATGCTTAATCTCGCAAATCTTAACCATATCTCATTATCCCCCCACCCCGCTCTTCATTCAAGGCCTCCGTGACGTGCCCGGTTCGACCCATGCGTCAAGACGGCACTGCCTCAAGTGCATAGGTACCTTGAAATTGTGCATAGGTGCCAACGAAATTTGGTACAATGATTTTAAAAATCAGTCCCAGACCAGATTTTCCACGGTCTAGTAAACAAAAAATTTAACAACTCTTCTGGGTTCTTGGCAGGGCCGTTTTAAGAGCATCGTGCGCCCCGAGCCAAGTGATTTTTCTGATTCCCTTCATGGAAAATCCCCGAAAAATACAACTACCTCTCGTTTTTCTGAGGCCCTCTTCTCTTGAGGTGCCCGGGGTCATGTCAACTGGTTTTGTTTTATCGCCCCTTCAACTATAGGGTGGCAAAGGCATTGTGGTTGAAAGTTCTGGCTTTCCATAGTTGGGTGAGATGGCCCCCCCCCCCACTTCTGCCAGAAAACACAACAGAGGTGGGGACTGAAGTCAGTGATGGTAAGCTCGTCAAGTGAAATTTCCCTCGAAAATTTCCCTTTTGACTAAATTTTTCCCACACATTCCGAAATTTGTGCTGCCATCTATCGGTGGAAATATTTTGTCACTAGAAAAGCATTGTTTTGATTTATATTTTTTTTTCAACAAAAATTCTTTTGTTTTATGACCTCTCAAAATTTCCCACAAACGCCAAGAAATTTCCCATGGGGACCAATTTTGGCCAATTTTTCCCACGAATATGGGAAATTTCCCACGAGTTACCATCACTGACTGAAGTGAAAAAGAAAAACTTCTTTGCTCGCAAACAAATAAAAGTAAAGAAAAATTGGGAGAAAAATTCGCCATGAGCAACAATTTTGGAAAAACCACCCAAAAAACCGCCAAAGCCAAAAATTTCCCGCCGAATCGTTTTCAAACCAGCCCAATTTGGCGGAAAAACCGCCAATCTGGCAACTCTGAAAAAAATAGACAGAAAAACCTCCCCCAACTCTTTTTTTCCTTTCTTTTTTCTTCTTTTTACCACGTATCATGATCGCGCGACCTTGAAAAAGTGGTTTTATTACTTTGTACACTGTACTGTATTGATATATACGCGGGTTGTTGAAGAATAAGATGAGGGATTTCTAATTGTGTTTCCCTGAATGAGGGGCCGTGTAAAATTGTCAAATTTTGGAGTTTTTATTACACTGCGGATTTTCTCCCTTCCGGTCACATACCGGAAATTACGATACTTTCGCGGCTATCTGCCGGCATTCAAAGATAGCGTCTATACAGCGTAAATTCGCCTTGTTCCTACAATATTAGGAATGCGCATTTTTTTTAAAATCGTAAAGGATTGGAACGCCCGTTCAAATTTTAAAACTTTCCCGAGATCGTGGAAAAAAAACCGAATCTGTAAAAACTTAACCTTGAATATCCACTGTTTTGTCATCTAGCTGCTATGTGGTAGTCACCGTTTCGCATCGCGAAAATCACGGGTGTGTACGCAGAATCAGCTTTTGGAGGAGCACAAGTGTCGGGTTCGTTTTCAATGACTGCCACAATCATAAGCACTGCCACTTTTATATATATTTCTTGGTTTAATTATAATTTTCAACAATAAACATTATACTATTACCACGTTCTCCTCGCTTACAGCGAGCCTTTGAAACTACCTCCTGAGTCCACAAGAGCCACACTCTAACTACTGAAAACACACCAAGCTTCTTTCCTCTTCCCGTCGAGGGCCTTTCTCCCCCCCACCCAAGCTTTCTAATCCCATCATGTTCCTTCCCGATACCTTACAACAAGGATCTAATTCTTCACAGAAAGTTTGGGTCACTAACACTGGAAAAGAA
Organism: Pholcus phalangioides; assembly: GCF_987345545.1. Lineage (NCBI taxonomy): Eukaryota > Metazoa > Arthropoda > Arachnida > Araneae > Pholcidae > Pholcus > Pholcus phalangioides. Next base: position 7,075,383 of record NW_028301625.1, on the reverse strand, counting down.
TTTTAAATTAACAGATAGTATAAAAGCAATTATTTTATTCCAATATTTTAATTCTCTACAAAAATATTTTTAATATTTGATCTTCGGGGGGGGGGGGGAAGGGAAGAGGTTCCTTATAACCCACACCCAAATTTTGCTTTTGGTGAAAATCCGGGTTTGAAACCCGCGATTGCGCAATTGTAATCGGCTAAAAATGTGATTTTCTAAGGTTTTCAAATTTTGAGTTGGCTATTCCTTTGAAAAAAACTTCTGGTAGCCACGGCGATCACACAGGCCTACAACACAAATATGTATACATTAAACTTCAAATGCAAGCATTACCAGTTTGGAGAATAGATGTAGGGCCGCAACTGGGAGGGTGGAGGGACAGGCGGGTCCCGGGCTCTGGATTAGAGGTGGACACCAAATCCACCCTTTATAACTGCTTCTTCTACATTACATAGATGTGCCAAAATGTGTGCTTGCCCCGTTTAAGAAAGTATCTAGTTGCGGCGCTAGATAGATGGCACCACTTACTGAAAACAAAACACGCCAAATGCTGGGCACACACACATAAGCACACTGTTAAGTTTCTCCAACACAAATCTGACATAACTCCCATATTCAGGATTTAAAATATGTGGCAGTTAAATAGCGACAGATCAAAGTGGTGGACCATCAGGAAGGGAAAATATAATCATTTTACCAGGAAAGCCAAAGTATGAATAGGGAATCAGAAGATAAGTGTCTGAGAGAGGAGAGAATCGAATTTGCTTTAAATTTGATCAGAAGATAATGAAAGTGCTAATATTTTTTTACGAAATGTAAAATCAATCAGATGGGAATTTATAGATTGATTTATTAGTAAATATATAAATGTGTCTCTCAAACTGTTAATTAAAGTGGATACTGCTTACAACGTTTTTCAAAAAACCATCATAAAAACATTGTAAATAGGAAAACACTATAAACGGGAAATCTTCATAAGAATTACTTATTGTTAGGACCACGAAAATTTCATTGCTACCTCGGAGATGCTATGTCCCATCTCTCGTGCGCCGACTATAACACCACGTTCAAACTCACTTAAATCTCGATAACCTGCCATTGTAGCAGCAGTAACCGATCTAACAACTATACCAGACACTTGTTGTGTTATATAGGCGTTGCCGACCGCAGTGCCGTACTCTGATTGGTTCCATATCTCTTTATTTGCATACGCATGCCTGTACCAGTTTTTTTGGCTCTTCAGTTTATAATCATCTGTAGGGGCAGATATTGTCAAATTCCGATAACACCTCAGAGGAGTGTATCTCAGCTCAGTAGGAGCATTGTACGAAAGACCGCGCATATCTTACTCTGTGTGCGTACGTGGAATCTTCTAAACCAAAAATTGACTCCTCTGCAGATGGCAAATGAAGATATAATAATTGGAGGGTGTTTAGTCTGTCGCAGCTCGATTCAATGATAAAACCTTGCCAGTATTCGATAATAATAATAAAGCACTTATTGCCAAAGTCCCAGTCGCTGAAACACCTTTGTCGGATATTTAGCACAAGGGTGCTCAACTGTTTTGGAGGTGCGGGCCACTTCATTGTTCTGGAAACATGTCGCGGACTTCTTGAGTTATCCGGAAATGAGCCTCGAGCCTCCAAAATTATCTAAAAAAATATCACGGGCTGCTGAAGTGATCTGTGAGAGAGTGCCGCGGGGCCACTCGAGGGATCTGGAAATGTGCTGCCAACCCCTTAATAGGCTAATCTGCAAATGTACCATGATCCACTTAAGTGAACTGGAGCAATAAATTCTCTGGGTGGGCGTATAAAGCATTCCTTTGAATAACTGGGTCAATGATGCATAATATTTTGTTAGGTAAAAACCTGGATAACTCCACTAAATTGAACAACTATCTTGCTCCATTAGCACACGATAACTTTATTTTAATGTTGCACCACATTGGTGCATAAACTTTCGTTATGTATTCAGTGAAAATGGTGAGATTTTCAATGGGCTTTTCTGTTGCAGAGTATAACCTTAAAATAGCGTTAGCCACCTAGAATGCGAAAGTTTACTTGGATCACGGTGTGATAACGAAGCAGGTAAATCACCCATTTCTATTGCCCGTACTATTTCCACAAGATATCTCTGATCTGCACTTAAATCATTGTTGTCACTGTCCATTATCGGAAGATTATTAGAGATTGGTTTAAATTTTACAACACATAGGTAATCTTTCGCACTTTTCCAAACTTTTTCCGATATCACCTTGAAGCCTGTGTGGACTGATGGAACATCCATCTAGAGATGCTTCACAAGATGCCTTAGAGGTACCTCATTGAAGTGAAAAAGACAAATAAGCCATTGGAAGGGATGGCCTATTTCTTTCTCTATTAATCTGATAACACCATTTTTATAATCAGTATTGGTAACAGTCCTGTCGCATCTGATCGCTATCAATTCTTTTGTATCAAAATCTTGCTTCAAAAAGTCTAGGATTGATGAAATTATATCCCTTGCTCTACTACTTCTTGAAGTTGTGTGACCGAGATAAATTGACCCGGGTTCCTGCAATATAGTTATGTGTTCTTCAGATATGGTTCTTCTATAGCAGTGATTCCCAACCTGTGTGCCACGACACCCTAGGGTGCCACGATATCTGCTAAGGGGTGCAGCGAGGTATTATGGAGATAAATCAAAAATTATTACGGTCCACTTAAGGTCTTAAAATAAATTAAGTCGAATTAATTACTTTCATGCATGCTGTCTATGTATTTTCCCATTCAGCGCACATGAGCTCTAAGGAAAGAGGATTCGTTGACTTTGTAGTTTAGTGGTCTAGGACACTCACCCAGCAAATAAGAGGACGTAGGTTCGATTTCCCGTAAGGCCAGTTAAGTTTTCTTTCCTAGATTTATCTTTGCATCAGCCAGTTGCTGAAACGTCCGTAGCAATAACTGAGAGTGACATCACGTTCGGATAAGCTGAACGACCTCATTTGTCAACACTGCAAAAAATGCAAAATGTAATAGATATGCACTTTCCATCTTTTTCTACCTAGAATCTCGACTACTAAACCTCATCTATATTCCTCCGCGGAGAACTTCTAACGATCGTTACCAATTCAAATTGGTACATGTTGGAATGTGTGTGCATGTATAGTGAACCTACTTTAGCTTGGACTGAGAGAGAAGTTTTATATTAATGATTAATCAAACAAAACTCTATTGCTGTGTATTTTGATTGTGATTTTTGTTGCAATAAACTGTATTCTTTATTCAAGGAAGGGTGCCCCAAGTTTTTAATATTATTATTCCCAAGGGTGCCACGAACTTCAAAAGGTTGAGAAATGCTGTTCTATAGAAAGAATCACCTTCTTTGACATTAGCTAAAGTTTTGTCTTTTTGACCATCAAAATATATTCCTTGCACATTTTGTTCTAGGAATTTTATCTTGCAAAAGAACTCTCTGTGATGCTCTTTCACGCCTTATTTTCATCCGGTCTATTGTCATATTTGGCTTCTCTTTTGTCAATAACCCAACATCTTCCAGCACAGCATTCTCAATAATTGCAGCTGATCGATCAGACACAATAGTTCTATCACAAGCAAGAGCAACATTCGGTAATTTAGTTCTCATCTGAGAGGATGATGGTAGAATTTCAAAAGCAAATGAAGTACTTGCTTCGGCACTGATTGATGAACCAGCTTTGGGTACTGGTAGATGAAAATGCTAACTTCAACGGTAAACTGTGTTTCGGCTCATATAGATCACTTTTCTCAGAATCATTGGATATAGATGAATTTTCAGTGCTTGATACACTGGTTTCCCCTGTTTCTTCTTGAGATGACTTCACACGGGATACCATTTTCATTTTTCTTTGTTCATTGTTTTTCAATTTCTTCGTTGTTAGGACATCTACTCGACCAATGGCCATCTTGCGTGTACTTCTTTGATCTTGCAAGAAATCTCCCTCTAAATTTGGGACCTTTCTCAACTTGTCACCCTTAGTCTTCAAAATCACATTAGCATGCTGCAATGTCGAACAACTTCCGTGCTTTGCACTGAAAAGATTTCAAGCTCAACTTGAAAGTTTGAGAACCTTTCCTTGCTTTCATATTTTTCTGAAAATTCTTGTATTTACAGTAAAATCTGAAAATTTTGCATATCCCATTGGTGAGAAACCGTACCAATTGAAGCAGTTTTCCAAATATTTCCTATCTTTGGCATGATAATTTCAAGAATGTCTGCAATAGCTGGATCTTTTTTTGATTGTTGTGCCTTCATACTGCGTTGAGTCAGCAAATAACAAAGCATAGCATCGCCATAGGTGGGCAAGACCCAAGAATCCAACTCTTTAGGATTTCCTAAAATGTCAAAACGATAAAAGCTTCTGGTAGTCATTTTGACTGCTATACACCCTCTCAGTTAAGGGGTAAGATCGCAAATGAATACTCAAAACAAGGGAAAAACATCGAGGTCTTGGACAGACAACCTAACCGCCGCAGACACAGTCTTCAATTGAAAATTCCAGTGGCCAGAGGCGACTACTATTTTTATGGCTTTAGATGCCGTTCAGCTAGACTGTGGAACAGCCTCCCACATGACCTTGTTTCTACCCCTTATGCTGGATTCGTTTCTTCCTTGGACGATTTTAACTTTACACCTTATATGAAGTTTTTCTATTTGATTTATGTTTTCATATGTTTTTAGTTTGGAATCTTGCCAGTGTAAGTGCATCTTGCCAGCTGGGTTGTGTGATAAATAAAAATAAGCAATTAAAAAATTAGAGAACGTGCACTGAAATTTCACAAGAAACCGAGCCCCAGACAACTAATGAAATGCAGCCAATTTTAAAATTAGGAAGCCAAGCCCCAATATATAAAACATTTTTCTTTTGCAACTTTCATTCTACTCTGCACAGTCATGCTTTCTCAGGCCTCGATTCTCATTTGCATATATGGATGGCCAATTTCGTTCTTGGCCCTTCATTACCATTTGCGGGCATAGACAACCACTTTTGTGGGCCTGTGACAAAAATCAGCATTCGTTCCAATTCTTAGAAGTAATGGGCTCGCTTTTCAACTTCAGTATGCACTTTGTTAGCGCGTGTCTAACAATAGTTACTGGCTTACTGATACAACACAGATAATTTCAAATCTCTTGCACTCCTTTTAAAACGCATTTTAACCCATTATTAGTTTAAAAGTTTGTATCATCATCCATTCCTATTCTCTGTCTCTCCTCTACCATTTCCCCCTTCTTAGTAGCCAAGAAACCAACTTCAGATTGATCTTGACATGGATTTCGAACCTTCACTCATGGGAAATTTTGTTCCCATGATCCCAATCACAATTATACAAGATTGATGTTTTCATGAAAATAACCGCAGCAGTGTGTCCAACACAGCCTATTCTTTTTTTAACCACTTTACAATCAAGGACGTAATATTGCATCCAAATGCCAGTGGAATAAATTCAAAAAGTTCTGTGTGTGTGTGTTTTCTTTCCTCTCTCGTCATCAATGTGAAGCTTTGTTGCAACCCTAGGAAAAAAAATAGTTATTTCACCTCCGTGATGTATCCTTCTACTATATACATCTAAGAGCTAAAGAAAAAAGGTAGGTGTGGGTGAAAAGAGAGAAATATACTTTGTACCTATTCCATTAGCTGCAAGTATTACAGATAAGAGAGGGGGAATAAGAGTATATATAATAGATAAGTATATATCTCTCTTATACTTATGTATTATACTGTTATCCTTTCATTATTTTTCTTACTTTTCTTTTTCTTTCCTTCCTTTTTCTCACATGCGGTTAGGTTAGGACAAGGTTATTATATTTATCAGATTCGCCAAACAGAAATTATCTGAATTTCTTGCCAATCGCTTGTAAGGGAAGCAGTGTTAAACCATTGCACAAGTTCATTCTTAAATGCGGACATAACCAAGTTTAGGTCCACTTGTTCTCAAAGCTAATATTAAACATCCCGATATCCCCGGAGAGGTGCAGGGTAATAATATATGTATGACATGAATGTCGCTCTCCACTTGCGAAGGAAAATCTCTATCTCCTCTGTAGCTTAGTGGTCAGAGCACTCGTCCGGCAATCGAGGGACCCGGGTTCGACTCCCGGTAGAGGCAGAGATGAGTTTTTTCCTTCCTTAAGAAATTAACATCTCAAATAATAAATATCTTTACAACATCCAGTCTTCTGTATATCTTGTAATAATAATATAAGTGCTGCGTAGGGTGGCGGATTAGCAAGAAAAGTGAGCCAGGTGCCCCCCCCCCCCTCCCAGGACAGAGAGCCGTCATGACAAATAAAAGGATAGATTTATAATTACTGTACTTATATATATATTCGGGGGTGATGGGTCATGATGCGCCTACTGTGGGGGGGGGGGGGCGGGTTGAGGAACAGTGAGCCCATCAGCCCTGCATCACCCATGAGTTTTTGCAAGAGAGCTCATTCACATAAAAATTGTTTATTTCAGCGAAATCACAACGTGAATTTGAACCCGAGACTCACAATGTTACAACTCATTATGCTACCGACTGTACCATCAATGGAAAGTAAGCGCCGCGTCATAGTAAAATATATAAAAGTTAAACATCTGCTAGTCGCCAATCGGAACCAATTGAGAGTAGCAACCTATTTTTGATAATTATGTGCATGCGCATTCCAACGTGTTCAATCAACACCACCTATAGAACAGTTCTATAGGTGGTGTTGGTTCAGCACTGCAGAGAGCTGCTTCTCTTCTAATGATTTTGCACCCATGTGCTGACGCTGGGTTGCTAATTTCGCAAATGCACTGCTATTCCACGATTACGAGATTTCAGCCAATTGCGCCTCTTCTTGGTTTACGATAATTCCCACTACAGTAATATTGTATAATCTGTTGGACACAAGGTGGCTTCGTTATGTAATTACTGGAATGTATTCTGACCATCGAGCTTATATTACTGGAGGGAGCATCCAACCGCCACAATGGCAGCGACATCAATTGCAAGGAAATCATGTGGCTCTGTAAAAACAAAGTTCATGCCTGCCAATTTGCCCATAGGAATGCACAGTTTGGTCTCTAAATACTGGGTTTTGAAGATTAAAAGAAAGGATAGAGATTCATCTGAAGATGAAAAAATATTAAATTATTTATTTCATTAATACTGGAATCATTTCTATCATTAATGCTGGAAAATTTTCTTTAATCAATTCTTGAATTTTCCTTCATTAACTCTGGATTTTCCTTCATTAACTCTGGATTTTCCTTCATTAACTCTGGATTTTCCTTCATTAACTCTGGATTTTCCTTCATTAATTCTGGAATTTCCTTAATTAATTCTGGAATTATTTCCTTTATGAATTATTATTTCTTTGATTACTTCTGGAATAAATTCTTTCATCAATTCTGGATTTGTTTCTTTCATTAACGCTGAAATTATTTCTTTCGTTAATGCTGAAGTTATTTTTTTTACTAATACTGGAATTATTTCTTTCGTTAATGCTGAAATTATTTCTTTCGTTAATGCTGAAATTATTTCTTTCGTTAATGCTGAAATTATTTCTTTCGTTAATGCTGAAATTATTTCTTTCGTTAATGCTGAAATTATTTCTTTTACTAATACTGGAATTATTTCTTTCACTGATTCTGAAATTATTTCTTTCATTAATGCTGAAATTATTTCTTTCATTAATGATGAAATTATTTGTTTTATTAATGCTGGAATTATTTCTTTTACTGATTCTGAAATTATATCTCATTAATTTTGGAATTACCACTTTCATTAATTTTGGAATTACCACTTTCATTAATTTTGGAATTACCACTTTCATTAATTTTGGAATTACCACTTTCATTAATTTTGGAATTACCACTTTCATTAATTTTGGAATTACCACTTTCATTAATTTTAGAATTATCACTTTTATCAATCTGAAATTATCTTTCATCAATCTGAAATTATCTTTCATTAATGCTGGAATTATCGCTTTTATTAATTTTGGAATTATCTCTTTCCTTAATTCTGAAATCATCTCTTTCATTTATTCTAGACTGTTTTCTTTCATCAATGCTGAGATTATCTTTCTTTAATTCAGGAATTATCTTTCATTAATTTTATTCTCTTTCATTACAATGCTAAACTTACCTCTTCCATTCATTTTGGAATTATCACTTTTTTATCAATGCTGAAAAATTATCTCTTACATTAATTCTAGAATATTTTCTTTCATTAATTCTAGAATATTTTCTTTTATTAATTCTGGAATTCTTTTTCATTAATTCTGGAATTCTTTTTCATTAATTCTGCAATTCTTTTTCATTAATTCTGCAATTCTTTTTCATTAATTCTGCAATTCTTTTTCATTAATTCTGCAATTCTTTTTCATTAATTCTGGAATTCTTTTTCATTAATTCTGGAATTATCTCTTTCATTAATTTTTGAATTACCTCATCGATGCTGAAATAATTTTTCATTTATTGTTTGAAATTCCTGTGGATACTATAAGAAAATAATGGGGGATTGTGTGTTTTCACCGAGTCACGTGATCTTCCGATGAATGATGTTAGGGGACACCGTTCTCAGCACTGCCAAGGCGGAGGCCGCTGACGCAATACTCTCTCCGGTAATATAAGTTCAACTGTGTGATCCTGACAGATTAATGCGCCGTAAGCCACACAAACATTCTTTATTTTAATTCACGTAAGGGAAAAATAAAAATTCCATGGTTAATGGCAGCGAGTGATGAAGGTGGAAAAAGGCGAAATTTTTTCACATTCAAAAGTATATATAGTATATAATATATATGCTTTTTTTAGTATATTTTTTTAAAAGTATATGCTTTTGTAGAGAACAGTTTTAGAACCTTTTACATCAACTGAATTGGTGTAGGTCATAGTGTATCAGACTGTGAATCTGAAGACCAACGTTCAAATCCAGCTATAGGAAGTAAACAACTTTTTTCCACTCCTCGCACGAAAATGATTTAAACCTTTTAATTTTCATTGCTGATGCAATACATTTTACAATATATTTTGCTGACTCTTAAAATACAAATATATAATTAATAAATTAAATATTATAACAAAAGCATGTAGAAAAAAATTAAGACCAATAATGTTCTAAAAATGTAGTTACCTTTTCTCTTCTGAAGTTTAGATTTTTAAAAATTTTATTAAATATTTCAACTATTAACCTGCGTAATATATTTTTTTATATTACAATTTTTCTGTTTATTTATAGTTAATTTGCTATCGAAAAATGCATTGATAAACTGGAGAAATATTTTACTAAAATTTACAGATTTTCGTGATCCGCTTTTAGCTGTTTAAATATTTCAGTTTTTGCTTTCAGTGTGTAAATTTGTTGGTTTAAAAAATAAAATCATTTATATTACATTGAAAATAGCATGATTGCACATTTTTGAAATGTCTCGCGGAACAGCAGTGGAAATATTATCTACCTTGTTTGCACAGCTGTTCAGCGATCCGATACAAAAAGAAGATATCATACAGTTATGCAAATTATCGTAGAGGATTAAGCAACGTGATTGGCTGTAGGAAAAAATTAAGAAAAAAAATTGTGTAATCGCAAAATAATGATGCACTTGTGAATTGTGCGGTCTCTAGACTAGGATTTTTCACTCACCCTACAGTAGTAAAATTAGAGTAGTGGCTCCCAACCTTTTTTCCGAAAATCATAATGCTCCTTTTTAAGCAACGTGTGGGTGGTCTGTTTTCCTAACTCTTCAAACTTCCACCTTTTTTGAACAACTTAAAATAATTCTTGAAGGTTTTCCAATACACATTCTATTTATTATCTCTGGAGACTGGAATCTTCCTGGTATTGACTGGAAATATATGGAGTCCCTGTCCAGCAATCACAGAATTAATAACAAAGTATTAGACATCTTCCTTAAATTTAACTTGGTCCAATCCATCTTAGAACCCACAAGAACCACCTTTTACTCCAGCTTTACCTTAGACCTTATCGCTATCTCAAACCGAATTTCAATCTTTTCTACTTCCATCTTTGAGGGTTGCTCCAACCATAAAATCCCAGTGTCATTAACTTTACCCTCCTATATTCTATCCCGTCCTACAAACCCATCCCTAAACGTAATTTTAACAAAGAAAATTACCCACACACACACACACACACACACACACACTTATGCAAAATATTCTTTGCTCCCACTTCAATGATTTCCTATACATATCCTTTTCAATAATATTTACACCCTTTGGATCTCTTTTAAATGTATTATAGACAAATACTTAGCTACAATACCAATTAAAAAAGTTTCTTCTAAGTATTTTCTTAACCCGTGGATCCCCAGAGATATTATTAATCTAAAGAGGAAAAAATCCACTGTATCACTTTAAAATATAAAACCAAAAAATTCAATTCACTTAAATGTGTAATTTCAGCCTCCACCCAAGACCTCAGAAACCTCATTTCCGTCCAAAAGACCAAATATCTCTCTCATTCACTACCCCATTATTTAAAAACTAATCCAACAAAGTTTTGGAGTTATCTTAGACCAAAATCTGTTGGCCCCCTACTTCTCTCAGAAGTTCAAATAAAGATATATCTTCTCCTTCAGAGATGGCTGCAGAATTCAATTTAGCATTCTGCTTGGTTTTCTCAATAGACATCTCCCCTCTTCAATACTCATTTTTTGACTCTATTCACAACTCACCCCCAATATTTTTCTCCAAACAGAGTATCCTAAAATTACTGAAAAAATTAAAACCTTATTCTGTTGGCTCCGATGACATCCCAAATTCCATTCTTAAATTTTTTGATGATGAAGTCTCTATCTTTTAATTTTGTTCAATGTTTCACTAATACTGCTATCCTCTCCAACGACTCTGGAAAATTAATAAAATTATTCCTATCCACAAATCAGGTTCACTTTCCAATCCCCTTAACTTTAGGCCAATAGCAATCACCTCCTCCTGCAGTAAAATCTTACATATTGTAGCAAAAGACTACTTACTACATTTGGACCTCCTTTACATTATAAATGAACTTTCCCTTTTTTTCACACCTGTCACCCAGGTGCACCGCACCATTTGCACTCTCGCTTAAGCCGCCCCTGGCTATTGCTGTTATTCATTCGACCCCACTTTGTTTTGATGCATTCAACGATATCATGAAATGCTTGCACATATTTTAAGATAGTATTTTCGCAGCATTTCTCATCCATTCCTGAACAAAGGAACTGTCGCTGAAAGGCTTGGATCGTTTCGCGAATATGTAGCTGATTTCATATATGTAGAGCCTCTCATTGCTTTTTTTATGACAATTCTTCACACTTTTTAGAAAAAAATTATTTTTTTAACGAAAAAAACCCCCCTATTTTTTTAATCTTGTTGGGACTTAGCGAGTTTGACATCCCTGCTCTAGAGCCATAATCAACATATCTATTTATGTATTTATTTCCCAAAAATAAATTCTTTTGTAGTGAGTAGCAGACATATCTGTTGTTTGTATCCAATGAAGTGGGAAGCTCTATCTGCGTGCCCTCTCTGCAAAAAATGTCAGCCAATATGGCCAACATCAGTTTTTTTAAATGCTATAGAGTTGTCAGCAAAATATTTATTTCTGCATTTATTTCCCAAAATAAATTCATTTTTAATGAGTAGCAGACATATCTGTTTTTCGTATTCAATAAAATGGAAAGCTCTATCTGTGTGTCTCCTCTGCCAAAATTGAAAAAAATCCCCAAATTTGTTTTTCTGCTCAAAGAGAGCGATGTTTAAGCTAAAATCTTTCCAAAAAGCAAGTCGACAAAAAGAGATTCATTGAAGAGAACGGTTCACCAATACCATTGTTACAACAGGAAAAATTGAAAACCCTGGTTCTTCAAGTTTTTTGTTTAAAATAATGACCGACTTTCGATAAAATCAGAAATTTCAAAAATTAGAAGTTCAAGTTCAAGATGTAATATGATTCTCCCAATTTTTATTCTAAATATACAGAAAATACTGTTTTCATAGATACCTATCGCTCCAATACAGCTGCTGCACAAAAAAAGAGCAAAAGAACAAAGTGTGTTTGTGCATCACACCCTCTATGGCTCACGGATAGTGCACATAACCTTTATCTAAAAAAGAAAAGAGCATTTGGAGAGTATAAAAGGGGATGAAGTGATGTCGCTGTTTACTGATAAAAGAAGGGCATTGAAGAAACTAATAAGGGATAGTAAAAAGGAAGTTGAATCTAGGTTGGCAGATAACATTGGCTCTGACCCAAAATCATTTTTTAGATTCATCAATAATGGATGTAAGGGGACAGTTGGCCCCCCTCTTGATAGGAGAGTCTAGGGTAGAGAGCAATGTAAACATGTGTAGTGCTTTCATAGTCCTTGGCCACACATTTTTTTTCACTTTTTATTGATGAGCTTGATCAGGGTATTGAGGGGATTGTTAGCAAATTCACAGATGATGTGAAGCTAACGAGGGTAGTTGGGAATCAAAGTGATTGGGAGTAGATCCAGACCAACTTAAACAGGATTGGAGCATTGGCAAATGGATGGAGCATGATGTTTAGTATTGACAAGTGCATGGTCACTCATTTTGGTTCAAACAACCCATATTTCTCTCAGGAGTTAAGTGATGTCACTATCACGGAAGCAACTAGGGTCGCAGAGGTGGGAATTTTCATTGATGAGAGGCTTAGGTTCTCTGAACATTGTTTAGCGGTCAAAAAAGCGAATAGAATGCTTGGTTTCATTTTCAAAAACATCTAATCGCGCTCTCCTAAAGTCATTCTTCTGCTATTCCGAGGCAGTAAGGGGCAATTATTGGTTGTGGTGTCTCAAAGAATTTCTCTCTAATAGCGGTGTTAATAAATGGAATAGATCGCCCCCAAGGGTAGTGATCCGATGCTTGTAGTGACGACATAAAACGTAATGAAAACTTAACGATTTAATATACGAAAGAAACATAACGAGGAGGATGACACGTGTATACAAATCGGTGGTATAATTCCAACTGGCATTTTTCTTTTTTTTTTACAATCACCAGGAGCGTGAGGAGGGCGCGCCATCTATACAGATAAGAACGCACTACAGCACTCCCCCTCCAGTCGAAGACGAAACATTTAAGAGAAGACAATTTGAATAATAATCATACAAATAATAAAAAAAATTGCAATATATATATATATACCATACATAATTACGAATCATATAGCTAATTTCGAAGGGTCAATACGAAATCGCACTCTTCGGCCAGACCTGGAAATGTACTGATTTTTGAACGTGTCACATAAATTATTATTTAACATAAAACATGGCTTAAGGCGATCTATGGATACATTTTTATGATTGCCATTAATGTTCAACATAAAATACTTATCAGTTCTTGAAATAACTTCAAATGGTCCGGTGTATGGTTGTTGTAGAGGTTTGCGTACACAGTCTTGTCGGACGAATACTGATGGAGAAGTTAGCAAGTCTGTCGAGACGAAGGGCTTAGACGAATTGTGATGAGAGGTTGGTACTGGTCTCACACGGGAGAAATGGTCTCTCAGTCTCTGCAAGAAGTCATATCGAGGTAGGACGTCTCGCTCATCCGAGTGCCGAAAGAGTTCACCAGGAAGGCGTAGGGCTGTGCCGTATACCAACTCAGCGGTTGATACTTGGAGGTCTTCTTTGATGCTGGAACGTAACCCCAACAGGACTGTAGGTAGAACCTCTGTCCAGTGCTCGTTACCTTTGAGGACACACATCAGAGAGGCTTTGAGATCGCGGTGGAATCTCTCAACCTGGCCGTTACACTTTGGATTGTAGGCAGTGGTGCGGGATTTTTCGATGCCGCACAGCCGTGCAAGAGAGCGAAATAGATCACTCTCAAACTGACGACCTTGATCTGTGGTCAACTTTTCAGGAACGCCAAACCGACACACCCAGGTAGAAAAGAATGTCTCAGATGTAGTTTCAGCAGTTTGGTTAGACATTGGTACCGCTTCGGGCCACCGTGTGTACCGATCAACGCACGTCAAGAGATACGTGTATCCTTTAGAGGGAGGCAAGGGTCCGACAATGTCCAGATGAACGTGTGCAAAACGAGAATCAGGAACCTGGAAAGAGCCTAAAGGAGACTTGGTATGTTTGATAACCTTCGACTTCTGGCAAGCGATGCAAGTACGACACCAATCTTTGCAGTCTCTCGCAATCGATTTCCAAATAAATCGTTTGCGTACCATACCTAGAGTGGCTTTTATCCCAGGATGGGACAGATTATGCACAGAGTCGAACGCTAGACGTCGCATTGAAACGGGTACATACGGGCGTATATCGTCAGTAGACACATCGCAGTAGATATTAACACCGGAGATATCGAAGCGTTTTAGCTGAAGCCCAGTTTCACTTTGAAGCAAGGTATGCAATTCATCATCATCTGCCTGCGCCCGTGCCAATTCTGCATAATCGATTGTACAAGGAGTGTGAATTTCACAAATTCTTGAGAAAGCATCAGCTATGACGTTACTATCCCCAGGCAAATATCGTAAATCTGTCGAAAACTGACTAATATATTCAAGATGTCTAAGTTGCCGGGGAGAACATTTATCGTTACGTTGTTTGAAGGCATACGTGAGAGGACGATGATCACTGAAAATTATGAAGTTGCGTCCCTCCAAAATGTGCTTGAAATGCTTAACAGCTGAATATATTGCTAAGAGCTCTCTGTCATATGTACTGTACTTTTTTTCAGTCGAACTGAGCTTGCGTGAAAAAAATGACAATGGTTGGGTTTTGTTTCCTATTTGCTGTTGAAGGACTGCACCCAATGAAGTGTCGGAAGCATCGGCAGTCAAAAACAATTTTGCATTCGGAACAGGATGGGCGAGAAGTGCAGCGTTGGCAATTGATTGCTTGCATGACAAAAAAGCGGACTTGGCCTCCTCAGACCAAACAATTTCAGTTTTATCTTTTTTTATCTTGCTTTTTGCTAATTCATGCAAAGGAGCTTGCACCCTGGCGGCATCTTTAAGGAATCTGTGATAGAAATTTACAATTGCCAAAAAACGCTTCAATTCAGTCACTGTTGATGGCAATGGATAATCGAGCAATGTTTGTACTCGATCTGGTAAAGGTGCAATCCCATCGGGAGAAACAAGAAAACCCAGAAAATTAATTTGACGTTGACCGAATACACATTTAGATGGATTGATCACGATACCATAGTCATTTAGTCTTTGAAAAACACGTTTTAAGTCAGCTTCATGAGATTTTTCGTCAATGGAAGCGATTAACAAATCATCGAGATATGCGTAACAACAATCTAAGTCACGAAATGCTTCGTCAATAAAACGCTGAAACGTTTGAGCTGCATTTTTCAGGCCGAAGCACATATAAACATATTCGTATAGCCCAATGGGCGTAATTATGGCGGTTTTGGGAATGTCTTTAGGATTGATTGGTATTTGGTGATATGCTTTTATTAAATCGATTTTTGAAAAAATCTTTTTACCACTCAAGTTGATGGAAAAATCCTGTATATTTGGAAGCGGGTATCTATCTGGGATGGTTATTGCATTGAGTCCGCGGAAGTCCCCACAAATTCTCCATTCGTTGCTTTTTTTGGGTACAAGATGGATGGGACTCGACCAAGGGCTTTTTGAGGGCCGAATTATACCTTGTTGCAACAGTTCATTGAATTGTTTTTTAACAGCTGCAAGTTTTTCAGAAGACAATCTTCTAGCTTTTGCGAAAACCGGTGGTCCCGTAGTTTCGATGAAGTGCATGACAGAGTGTTTCTTTGGAACTGCATTTAGAACTGAGCTGGTAAGCTGAGGAAATTTGGCTAATATGCGGTGGTATGGAGAATCACCAGAGATCGGCGTTAAACCAAAAGAGCCGTTTTGGGATTCTAAACCATTCACTGATAGCGATGTTTCATTATCGATCAAACGAGAATTTTTAACATCTATAAGCAAACCAAATCTTTCCAAAAAGTCGGCTCCAATAATGGGATGTGAAACATCTGCCACAGTGAAAACGAAAGGAAAGTCCCTCCTTAGTCCAAGATTCAGAACTAGATTTTTGTTGCCAAACGTTTGGATTTCGGATCCATTTGCAGCATACAGTGAGAGTTTGTGAGGTTTTGTCAAGTTAGTCAGGCGTTTCGGAAAACAACTGATTGATGCGCCAGTGTCAATTAGAAATCGGAAACCCGTATTAACGTCGATGACAAATAGGCGACTATGGAGAAGGCTTTCGTCAGCTGTCGCCGAAACAGACGAGCCCACTAGTTTTCCTGAAACTGACATGGAGGAATACATTTATGAGCTTTTTCTCCAAACTGCTCATGGTACCAGCAAAGCCTTCCGTTTTTCAAAGCATCGCCGAATTTATTTCGGCTACGAGATTGAGATCGCTTGCGATAACCGCGAGATGGTCTAGGAGATCGCGAAAGCCTTTCAAATGATTGCCGTAGCGAAGCAATTTCGTTTTTCAAATCATCAAACTCTGAAGTGTGAGACACAGCTGAAGTATTAGATGACACATTAGAAACCTCACATATTTTGTCGGCTATTTTCGCTAACCCAATTAACGGTTCACTAGAAGCTTGTAATATTTGTTGGGAGTGCAAAGGTAATCTCTGCATCCAGAGATTTCTCAAAATGTCACTTTCCATTTTACCCTCAGCTAAGGTTTGCATTTCGTGCAAAAGCTGGGACGGGCGTTTGTCGCCTAGGTGAAGCTCCTGGAGTAACATTCGCAATTTGGAAGATTCTGATTGTTGAAACTGCTCCAGCACGCGAGTTTTGAGAGTCTCGTACATGTGCTGTTGGGGAGGATTGCGAACGATATTAGAAACATAGTTCAAAACTTTGCAATCAAGAGCTCCTACAACGGCGTGAAATTTAGTTTCATCGGCGGTTATGCCTGCCGTTTTGAATTGTGACTCAATTTGAAGAAACCAAATCTCTGGATTTGCTTCCCAGAACGGAGGGGCTCGAAAGGCCACACGTGAAACTTCAGCTGATGCAATAGGTTGAGCCATGACAAATGCAAGTATGGAGACCGGCAAATCGAGAGTAGAAAGTTTATTCCTCACCTTGAATTTCCAGGAACGTCTCTATATTGGGTAGAAACGAGTAGACTTGGCTTGAAAAAAAAAATATATAGTATATCCAAAAGACTAGGAGATTAGACAAGTTTCATCTTTGAAGAGCGTACGAACGGAAAGCACAAGGTGCGAAAACGAAATTTAAACGATGGAGAAATTAACTTCAATGTCCAAAATCAGATGCGTCCTATAGGTCACCAGTGATCCGATGCTTGTAGTGACGACATAAAACGTAATGAAAACTTAACGATTTAATATACGAAAGAAACATAACGAGGAGGATGACACGTGTATACAAATCGGTGGTATAATTCCAACTGGCATTTTTCTTTTTTTTTTACAATCACCAGGAGCGTGAGGAGGGCGCGCCATCTATACAGATAAGAACGCACTACAGTAGTAAATTGTAACACAACTGACACGTTTAAAAAGAAATATGATAAACATGTTGGGCTAAATCAAGAAGCTATCAATACTTAGAATAAGACAACCATAAATATTTTTTTCGAGCATTGTATAATATTTTATCATGTATATATAATTTTTAGTTTTTTGCAATTGCATTTTTAATTGGGTTGCTGTATTTTAGAAACATGTGACATCCATATTTGTTATGGGCATCTTTTTCTCAGCCACCTCATTGGGCAATTTGCCTGTTGTGGCCTTGTATCATCAGTGACTAAATATTTTTCTGGCTGTTTAAATCATGTGATTCTAGTTGTTTTTAATAGAAATGTTCAAAATTATAGCTGCACTTTTTTTTTTACTGTTGATAACACTACAAGTAGGGATCTGGGAGGTTTTATGACAGACTCAGGTTAGGTTTTCCACTCCCAGGCAGTGTTATCCAAAAAAAAAAAAATTTTGAAGAATAATTTCACTCTTCTGCAAAATTTGGAGTATTTTTTGTAAATAGAGAGGTATTTTTTTATGAAAAACACACACAGAAACAAGACTATTAAAAAAATTACCTGAAATTTCAAGGAGTATTTTGACTCCTCATTTAAATTTGGATTAAAATTGAATTTTGATAAGTCAAGCCCGCATCTAGATGCATATAGGTGAACCCTGCTTCCAGGTAGCTAGGGAATGTGAGTTAGTAACTAGTAATCAGAGTATGAAACTGAGGAACTGTAGTTTATCCTTATTTGGATAGCTCCTCCATCAATAATAAATTTCAGAGCAAACTAAAATGCCTTCTAATAACTGGCACAAGTGTGAATAATAAGAAAAGCATAAAAGAGTAAAAGGTATATAGAAATAGTATGATAATAAAAAATACTTTTTGGAAACTATTATTACGGAAGAGTTAGATCGCAATTATGCATAATAATCAAGCACACATAAATGTAGTCAAATCACTGCACTGTGCTTGACAAAAGTTGGCGACACTCCAAGGAGCCATGACCCCCCCCCCCCACTTTGAGAAACACTAATGTAACCCAGGGTTGGACAAATCTCAAAAGAATCTCAGTGCAAAAAAATTCTTACCCAAAGAAAATAAGTCCAAAATAATGCTTCTTTTGACTTTTTCAGGGCATAGTGACCCTCCTTCATGTTGGCAGATATACTGCTATATATCCCAAACATTTTGTGCTGCTCTTAGACTGCAATTTAAGAACTAAATAAAGAAAATTTTAGGCACCAATAGAAATTTTGGAGTCGCCATGGCGACCTGACTCCTGGGATTTGTCCAGTCCTGATGTAATTTACACTTTATGGATCAGAGTTAAAAAAAAAAAAAAGCTTTCACACTTGACAAGTTGTTGAACATAGAAACATGTTTTTTAACTTCCAAGCTCTGACATCAATCAAAATAGGCCACAAGTAATTTGTTTGTAATTCACTGTTTTATTTTTTTCTTTTTTACTTCTTGATTTCATATTCCATGAGTATTTTAGTCATATGTATGACCAAGCCTTCCTTTCATAAAAAGACAATAACCAGATAATTTTCTTCCAAAAGTTTGGAACCACTATGTAGAACATATAACAGAGGTTAATTTTTAAAGATTAATACAGGGGAACCTCCCATAATGTACTCTCAGTGTTAGCGCACACATCTCTAATTAACAACGAACACTTTCTAAATCCCATGCAATACTGCTTCAATGTATTTCACTGCCTATTAACAGACACTCCCCACTAGAAAACCAAATTTTTGGTCCCATGGCGCTGTTATTGAAAAGTTCCACTACCCATAGTAAAATATATTCAAACTTACTTTAAGTCTTCAGGCAGATGGGTGTCTGCTATAAGATTTGAAACATGGCTTGTATTCTTGTTTCTTTTTGTTTTTTGTTGATCCATCCCACCACAAAAAAAAGGAATGCCTGGAAAACATTGAAAAAATATCTGCATCAATAATAATTAGGGATGGGATGAATAGTGATTTCGCCAAATACTGAATATTTGGCTTATGTTTTGGCAGAATACCGAATATTCTGCAGCCAAATATTGATTTTCTTGAAATTCATCACAATTACAATAAAACAAAATTATGAAAAAATTGACACGTTTTTTAAGACAAATACCAATTAAATAAAATAAAAATTAACCATTCGACCAATTAAATTTTATTTGTCTCAAAAAAAGTGTCAATTTTTGTATAAATTAAAACCAGGCAAAGTCATAATTTTTTGTGATAAAACAAAATTAGAGTTTTTAATTGGAAATCAAATTATCGGCAATTTTAAATGATTGATATTAAATTTTATTTACAAATTTATTACCTAAATAGACATTAAAAAACTGGTAATTAATGACTTATTTTATTATCATGCTACTGACAAGGGGCCGTTCAAGTATTACTTCATCGATGGGGAGGGGGTTTCTGATTTGCTGAATTTTGATGACAGGGGGGGGGGGAAGGGAGGTTTTAATGATGCTTATGTCATCAAATACCCTTTATGAAAATATGAAATATTTTTAATAGCATCTTTAATAGAAACCTTTCGATAGTTTGTGGGCACTTGAAGTGACATCCTCCCCTATTGATAAGTGCCTTACAGAGCCACTTTAGTGATCTAAATGATTTTTTACAGATCCAAGTGATCTGGAAATGTGTCCGGGCCACTTAAGTGCTCTGGAACTGCCACGCATCACTCAAGTGATCTGTAATTATATGCAGTGGATCACTTAAATAATCTGAGAATGTGCTACGGGTAACATGAGTGATGTAGAACCGCACTGGGGGCCACTTAAGTGCTCTAAAACTACATCACATGTGACTCAAGGGATCTCTAAATGTGTCACGGATCCCTTAAGTGGTCTGGAACTGTATCCCAGGTCATTTAAGTGATCTGAAAATTATCCATGGGCCGCTTAAATGTTCTGGAATTGTACCACGGGACACTTAAGCGATCTGTAGATGCGCCGCTTAATTCATTTTTTTATAAAATTAGGTTTGAGGAGAGCAGGCCACATCAGATAACCCCCGAGGCCATATTTGGTCCGTGGGCTAAGGGTCTTTATGGGATTTATCAATGTATGGCTTAGAGGGTAGGTTCCAATGAATTTATTAAAGATAAATTTTGCGTTCATAGCCTTCAAATAACTTTGAAATTAACAGAAATTGATTATAATAACATATAAAATTATTTTCTTCCAAAATTTCAATTAAAAAATTTTTTTTTGCATTAAAAAAAATAAATTTTTGATCGTGGGAGGGGGGCAGGGGCCCCCCTATGCCCCCGCCATGTACGTCTCTGATCCCACGAATATGCGTTAGGATTCAGAGGGGCAGAGCTGATGACAAAATTTTGCTGACAAGGTGGGTGGGGAGGTGGTCAAAAATGGCTAAAAATTTGCTTGCGTAATACTTGAACAGTTCCCAATCAAATTTCAATAATATATTGTATTTTAATATTATGTAAAGAATCAGTTTTCTTTTCAACACTAGTTGTAATTTTACATGTAACTAAAAAGTATGTCTCAACTATTATTTACTTTCAACCAGCAATGCATCATAAAATTTAAGACTTATTTTTCCTCTTTAGATGTTCTTTGCCCCTTTTACCTCATTCAGTAAGGAATAGGAATCTTGTTTAAGTACATCCTTCAGTAGTGAACTTGACTTCTGTAGTTCATACTCACTTCTCCCTCATTGCAATAGGATTCTATTTTCAGTTTCATATTAACCCTATTCTAGAAATTAACCCTGACATAACCTCTTCCATAGACAGGAATATACAAAACACAATAAAAATATCAGTAAATTTTCAATTTATGGAAAAAATTCCAATTGATATAATTTTTTAAAATTTGTTTGACATACTTAGATTAACATAGATATTCGGCCGAATACCTAAGCATTATTCAATGGTACAAAATTAATAAAATGGGAGAAAAGTGGCAAAATTTGTATAACCCTCAAAAAATATGCCTCTGCACATACAGAACAGTACTAGGTCAGTGAGTGACCAAGAGAGTTTGCAAGCACACGAGTGAGCAAAAGCATGGCTTCGAGAATGAGCAAGCATGTGAATGACCACACAAGTGGCCTACAAAGTGATGAACCTTGTCAGTGAGTGACCTAGAGTGTGTGCACATATGTAAATGACCAAAACAGTATGCAGGCATGCGAATGACTAAAATAGTGACTTTAGAGACACTAGTGTACTTGCGGAAGGGGGAAGATAAGCAAGTTATAGCACAGGGTCGCGAATTCGAGGAAAGAGTAGTCAATATTAGACTAGAATGGAAGGGCAGCAAAATTTGTGTAGCCCAAGGCGGTAAAACCATAAATGCACCTCTGTTTATATGTTCTTCGCTAGTTTTGCTGCTTTCAGTAGCTTTATATGTATATTTTGTCTAGATACATCCTTATGTAGTGAACTTGACTTGTATAATTCATGCGCACTTCTACTTTATAGGATTCTATTTTCATTTTCATGTTTCCCTTATTCTAGAAATTCACCAATATAACATCTTTGATTAAGGGGGATGTACACCATACAATAAAATATAATTAATATATTTTTAATTTATGAGAAAAATCCCAATTAATATAATTTTTTAGAAGTAGTTTGATGTACTTAGATTTACACAGATATTTGACCAAAAATACTTAAGCAATATTCAGCCAAACCGAATGTTTGGCAAAAGGGCAGAATACCAAATATTCATCCCATCCTAATATATTTAATTACAATACTGCAGAACCTGATTATACTGCAAGTATAGTTTACTCTCATATTACAAGTGTATTTTCACAATTTAATGTAATAACAGGACATAAAGAGTGCTCACTATACTGCAAAACTTGGTGACCATGGCACCTCGGCTATAATGCCGATGAGGGGTGGTTATGAAAAATTCCCATAAAAAATAATGTCAATAAACTTCACTTTCAATGTAAATGAAATGCAATAGCTTCGGTTATAACAACATTTTTGCTTTTGTGCACCTTTTCCAAGAAATTCTTAGAATTTGAGCTCAAGATCTTCATGAACAATATTTTTTATGGGCATCTTTTTTCAACCACTTCTTTGGATATTTTGTTTATTGTGGCATTTGTATTTGTATGAAAAGTTTGTCTGCTTTTCAAATACTGTTAAAATATTCCTACATTAATATACTTACACAACTCACAGAATAATGTAAAACTCATGCTCCGTCATATAAGAAACAAAATATTTTATTAATACAGTGCAACTCTTATATAGGTGTTACATCACAGAAAAGCATTGTTATTAAGAATTTATAATTCTAGATGGAATATATTAACACTATGGGAAATGCGCTGGGAACAGAAAGTAGCACTGAAGTGATTATTATTATAGAGGGTATCATTATACAAGAGTTTCATTATTACCAGTACAGTAGAGTCACAAAATTTTGAGGTTCTGGATAATTCAAGGTGATCAAATTTTTAAAACTTTTCCAAATTTTTAAAACAAGATCCTCTTGCTTTTTTTTTATGTTCTTTCATTTTTAAAGGAATGTGGAAATTTTAATTTTTACATGAAATTTCAGTTTGAAATTGCTTATGTAACCCACGTAGTAATAAATTAGGTCATTGAATCAGAAAACAAAAGCTGATATGATTAAGTGCAAAGGTCTATACAGAGCACCTTTGAGCATTTATTTCACTAAAAAAGAATGAGTTCCTTTAGTTTTGCTAACTCCATGAATATGGAATATGGTCCCCATGTAAATAAATATTACTTGCAAAAGAGTGTCTCGATCTTCAGGTGATACCAAGTTCAGCAAAAAAATAATTATTTACATATGTTTCAATTTGTGAACACCGTTTGACTTCCAAGATTGAAATGAACAAAAAAAAAAAGGCTTATTCAACGTACAAAAGCTTGGGCACTTTGAATAAGTCAATAGAAATTATACTACCAAACTTTGTCTTATCAGAAAAAATATTTTTGTTCTGCATAGAGCATGCTGTACTGAACAATGTCAGTTGATTTTTGAATGGGTATTAAAATTACACGTATGTGGGGGCAAACCAAAAATATTTCCATTAATTTAAATAGGAAAGTTTGCTTAGAGATACAAGTTTTTAATGGTACAAGTAACTTTTAATGAAAATATAAATTTTTGTCAATCACAAATATTCAAATTTTACTGTGAGCATTCCGTGGGCCTGATTTCTGAATGGGAAAGAGCATTTGCCCAAGAGAATTGGGCCAACCCCTCCCCATTAATTTAGGGGCCCAAATACCATGCTACAACAGGCAAAATGCCCAATGAGGTGGCTGAGAAAAAGATGCCCATAACAAATATGGATGTCATATATTTCAAAAATACAGCAACCCAATTAAAGACACAATCACAAAAATTAAAACCAATATATACACATGATACAATGCCCATAAAGAATATTATGGTTGTCTTCTTCTAAGTATGGATAGTTTCTCGATTTACCCCAACATGTTTATCGTATTTCTTCTTTTTAAACGTGTCAATTGTGTTACAATTTACTACCTCCGGGGGTAAGCCATTCCATTTATTAACAACCCTATTAGAGAAAAATTCCCTGTGAAACCATAACCTCGCATTGTCCCTTACCAATCGATACTGGTGTCCCCTTGTAAAAGCAGTCGATTGGTGGTGTACTAAAAGTTGATGGTCCATCCTATCCATCCTGTTGAAAATTTTCCACACTTCAATAATATCTCCCTCACACCCGCGCTCATCCAATGTGCAAACATATTGAAAAAATGAAGTCTTTCTTCATAACTCAATCCCTGTGTGCCAATAAGGACACACATAGCTCTTCCTGCATCCCTTCAACCACGTCTATGGCCCTCTGTAGGTATGGTCTCCAAAATCTTACAGCATACTCCAGTCCAGGACGAACTAAGCCTCGAGAAAGAGGAAGAATGACTTTAGGAGAACGCGAAGAGACCTTTTTGAAAATGAGACCAAGCATTCTATTCGCTTTTTTGACCATCGCTGAACAATGTTCAGAAAACCTAAGCCGCTCGTTAATGAGAATTCCCAAATTGGTGACCCTAGTTGCATCCGGGATAGTGACACCATTCAACTCGTAAGAGAATCGTGGGTTGTTGCGAAATGAGCGACCATGCACTTATCAACACTAAACGTCATGCTCCATTCATTTGCCCATGCTGCAATCCTGTTTAAGTTGGTCTGGAGCAACTCCCTATCGTTTTGATTCCCGATTACCCCCATTAGCTTCACATCATCTGCGAATTTGTTAGCATTCCCATCGATACCCTGATTGAGTTTATCGATAAAAAGTGAAAAAAGTATGGGGCCAAGGACACTACCTCGAGAAACTCCACTTGTGACACCTGTCCAACCAGAGAATTCCCCGTTTACCGTATACTTAGACTTATGGGTGGGTGGTTTCATAGAACCTAGCACAAGACCAGAAAATCCAATATATCATACTATCTCCATGGCCCCCACATGGGGGGGGGGGGGGCTGACCGAGCCCGGGATTCAGGGGGGGGGGCCCGTGGAAAGATCTTTTAGATTTTTTTTCTTTCAGATATGTCCCATAGGAAAATAGACAGAACTCTTTAATATCAATCATATCAATTTGTACTCGTATGGACGGACATCTTGAACTACGTACCTTAGATCTCACTGAATTTTTTTTTAACTATACACATGTACAAGTAAACGGAAAAAAAACCCTGGAAACGAAGAAAAGAACACTGTACAAGGGATCCCCCCCCCCTCCCGGCTCTCATGGCAGTCGTTCTCTAGGAAGGAAGAAAAGACATTGTGATGGTCACGGCTACTGAGACGTCAAGAACACCAGCATTTTGTGTGTCCTCAGGGCTATAGCCACTAGATTAATCCTTATCTAGTCGTCGAGCATGTGTAGAGACCTACAGGGCTACCGCGCGACCCCTGCTGTTTCAGTTCGTAGAAGGCCATAGTCTCGATAGAGTGAAAATTGGAGTAAACAGACGTCGTATTCCAATATGAAATTGCCTCTGGGTGCCGATAAAGTACATGAAACCCCCCCCCGCCCCCAACAACCTGGAACAGGGGCCTGTAGGCTGCACTCTTCAGCGGACCCCCTCTTTAGTGAACTAATAGTGTGGAAAAAAGACAAAAAATGACAAGAATGGCCTGAAGCTCCACCAGCCCCACTCTCGTGGGCGGGTTACGATACTGAGACAGCTTTGCTGCAAGCTTTTGTATACAGTGGATCCCACATTACTTTTTCCTCCTTGGGTCCTGCGACTCTCTGGTGCCAACTTTTACTGATTATTACTGATACTCATCAAGATTTCTCGTTTAAAGCATTTTCCCGCAAAAAGGATTGTACGAAATGGCTGTAATGACGTGTGTACTGAATCATGTGATTTTGCTCATGGCCCCACTAGTAACACCCTCCCTCTCCCAGTCCGAACAAATCAAGGGTTTTTTTTCCTTGCTTCTGAAAAAAAAAGGATACATTCCGCATCAGCCTTTTTTATTCGCTGTACTGTCTTGAGGACACATCTCCCCTCAAAACTTCTATTCACAGACGATATTGTTGAACAGAAAAATATTTACGGTTCGCGTCTGCAAAAATACAGTTGTTCGAAATCTTTTAGTAAAATAGTTGAACGAGTTTGCGTACATAAAGGATTAATTTTTTTCCCACGTGGATGAATCCTACGGTTCTAGCCCAAAAGAACGGTAAGCAAAACTAAAAATTTTGAATTTTTGTTAAATTTTCATTTTGAGCATTAAGAGTTAACTATAATGAATCTATGTCAGAAGAGTTTGGCCCTGCATCGAGGCCAGTTGCGATGTTTGTTGAATTGTGTTTCATAAACTTTAAAAACGATTATTTTTAATAGGGCATATCTACAAATTACAGAGTAACCTCGTTCATACGTCACTCAGTTATACAACTTTCATGTTTATACGACGTTTAACTTGGGTAGCAATTGGTAACAATACATTTTAAACAACAATACAACAAATACATTTTAATGTTAAAATATTTCATTCATTTATTTAACGTAAAACCTCAATTATTCGACGTTTTCACTTCGACTAAAACTCGGAAACTTTCGAAAAAAGAAAAACGTGATTTATATCCATCAAATGCGCACAAAATTTTTGTATGCAGTGAAAAAGCGTTGCTGCAACAGTTCTAGCATATTGTCACCGCAAAAGACATAAACGGCCCCCGGGCCGTGCTCGGGTGGGTCCATGCGTTCAGACGGCACTGCTTGCTAACTGTGTCAAATTCGTCGTTCGTAATGTCGGAAAAACAAAAAACGCTCTCTCTAAAAAAACTGGAAATTTTGGAAGAATTCAACAAGAATTTTAACTTGATAACGAAAGTTCATCTTGCAAACAGGCCCGTCATTTAGGGGGGCGGGGGAAGGCCCAAGTCTAAGATGGGGAAATTTTTGCAAGTCGAGAAGATTTTGTTGCAATTTTGTAGCCAATGTCGTGTCCCAAAGGTAATGTTGTACCAAATTTTATTTCTTTAAATGATTTGAAATGTGATTTAATTTCCTCTCAAGTATGAAATATTTTTTTAGAACAGAATTGGAATGCAATTAAACACAAAATTTTATAACATTTTATACGTATGAGGGGGGGGGGGATAATTTTTTAGAAAGACTGTTATATTCACTTCGACTTATACATAAAACGTTTTGACTCGGCCTCTTGAACGTCGTATAAACGACTGTAACAGAATTGTAAAGTTGCTCAGTTGAATAGATGAAGTGAACATAAATATTTGTATTATTTCAGTTCTCACACACAATTTTTCAGGACGGCGCTTCAACCAAGGCCAATGAAAATAGTTTTCAGTATTATTACTTTAACTCTTTAATTCACTAAATTTATTTATTCTTTTTGCACGCCTGTAGTGAATCGCCTGGCATAACGGAATCGCTTCGTTTTATCAAAAAAATCATTGCATGGAATAACTTCACGTTAGAGCAGGGCGTCTCAAACTTTTTCCACCTGAGGCGCCCTTTTCCCCCTATTCAATGCTTATCCGCGAGCTCCGCCGGCTCTCCAGAGCTGTTTAACAAAGAATATTTTCGAAAACCTCACACCATGACAAAGGTTGGAGACGCACAGTTTGAGAACCCGTGCGTTATAGGAATAATTTTTGATGTTCTAAATTGAAGTTAAACGTTTGGATAGAAATTTTGTTTTGTGTAAAACACGTTTCAAACTGGTTCGTCATGTGTAGAGATTCTACAGTAGTTTCATTTGGTGTAGTATGAGTATACTTGCTTGCTTGGTGAACAACGAAACTATAGAGATGCGGTGGGTATCTTATCTGAGAGAAACTAAGGATAAATTTGATACTGTGCATATATATCTATATATAATTGATTTTCGGTCTGTGTGTATGTTCTCTATACAAATCCACAATTTTAGATCGATCGTCGCCAAAATTTGGATATATACCAAACAGGGCCCGGATTGAACGATAGGCTACTTCAAAAGTTCGTCAGAGAAGGGCAGATACCCGAAATGGATGAAAAATCGTCGGGCAACAATGGTTTCTGGGCCTCAATAATCACTTTCGAAATGTTTACTTTGATTACCGTGGTTCCCTAGTAATGCGTTTTACACATGCCTTTACAATGGCTTGTCACTTCTTTAATCCTGCCAGTATTATATATTTATTCCTTTGTAATGGTTTATCACTTTTCCAATCCTCTCAATAAATGAAGAAAACACGGGCAGCGCTGGGTATTGTAGCTAGTATTATGCATGATAAAATTGCAGTGAAATCTCGATATAACGATATACTGCGGACGAAGAAAAATACCATAATAGAGGTATTATCGTTAATCGAGAGACTTTGACATTGAACACTAGCCATCAGGGCCGCAACTAAATGCTTGATCAGCTGAGGTAAGCACATATTTTGACATTCCCCCCCCCCCATCTAATTTTGAAGAAGAGGCTATGAAAGGTGAATTTTGCGCACTCTGCTGGTCCTGGGCAAGATACCAGCTTGTCCCCCCCCCCCAGTTGCGGCCCTGCCGACCATGGATCGCGATTACCATTGGCGTAAGCAAAGGGGGTTTAGGGTTCTAACCCCCCCCCCCAGAGCCGAGATTATAGGGAAATTAATATAAAATTATTGCAGGAAAAAAGAACGTAACTCCCCACCCTCGTGAAAATGGCAATCACAAGTAAAACCATATCGCCTAACCAATTCGTTCTTTTAACTGGCCCATAGGGGAGCTCTATTTTATTGCGTAAAATTATATACAAATCACATAATCATATCTCGAAATGTGATCATATTTATCACACACACAATTATATTTTATTATTTAGTTTAAATAGACAGTGAAACCTCGATATAACAATATTCTACGGACCAAAAAAAAAAATATTGTGGTAGACAGATAAAAGAGGTAACATTATCCTCACGTGTGATCAAATTTATGCTATTGTCATTTTTTCTATATGGGCATTGTGAATATTATTGGAAAATACGCTTTTATGTATTTATTCATTACAAAAAATTGTAATTGATTAATTTATAAAATTCACTTAGATGTGTATTGTCCCTGTACAGAAGCTTACCGCATAGTGCTTTTGTGTGTCGTACACATAGTTCAGCAATACAAATAACGTTAGCTTTCGGTGATCATTTAGTGCAAAATATTGTGGTAGCGATTTAAAAATTCTCTTAAGAATATCGGGTTATAGAGGCGTTTATCATAGATGATGTCGTTGTACTAAGAGTTTAACATTAAGCCAGGCAATTCCAAACAAGATTTGAAAAAAATATCATTGTAGATGTATTTATTATCGATTATCGTTGTAGCGATGTTTTGCTGCATATACAAATGCCGTATCGTATGCAGGATTTCTCATGGGGGGGGGAAGAAGGGCATTCAAAATTTTTTCTTCCCGAAAGGGGTTTCTTTTTTTTTCTGAAAAAATACACCATAATCTTTTCTCAAGGGAGGTGCACAAAATTTTTCGGAGTGGGGGGGGGGGGGGGTAGAGGGCCCGCGAAAAATCCTGGACTGGGGGCTCGGCACTAGCATGTGGGGGCCATGATTTTGGGCATTAAAAGTTTTCTAACTTTGCTTTGACCAGATGGTGTTAGATGTGAATGATTTTGTTTCAGATGAACGTAGACCGTGCTAGAAAAGCAGAGGAAAACTAAAAGTTTTTGTTTCTCTCCCGCACGCTTTACATAATGTCTCGGCCAGGCATTGGACTGCGTTTATGGGGCCTGCCAAAGATTCCAGTTTAAGAGGGCCCCTGCTTCAGGATGTGGGAACCATATAAATACTTACCAAAAAGTTAGACTAGAAGCTATGGTGTGGCAAATTTTTCAACTCGTCCTTGATTGTAACCCAGCTGCATATAGCATGGACCTTTTATTGCCATTCTTGTTCAATTCATTTTATCTCATAGATAAACATCACACGTCAAAACATTGCAGTGACAAAAACATCGCCGTGACAAAAACATCGCACGTCAAAACATCGCCATCACAAAAACATTGCCGAAAATTAATATATATATATCGTATTTACCTGCATATAATCAGCGGCTTTGAGTTTCAAAAAGACATCGGATATTTTTAATTGCACTTCATTATTTTATTATTGCTTTATTCCTTAAGATTATACACTATCGCATATTTTTCTGAGATTTTATTACAGAAATAATAAAGGTACAGGTGAACTTGGCTAGTTCGAACTTGGTTAATTCGAATATCAGGAATTCCCTTTGAGTTTCTTGCAAAAATTTCAATTCAATTTGAAATTACTTGTTTAATTCGATTCTCCCCACCCCAACGTTTTGGAGAATTCGATGTTTGATGCAGATAATATGTCATTTGCAAAATGTCTCTTATATATGTGTGTGTTACTGCCAAAGCCCGAAGTTGTCTAGTTCTCAAACTGGCCGGCACAGTTGAAACGGCCATTGTCCGAATTTCGGGATTTTGTTGAGCTTTGGCCGGTCCCTATATGTCGATCATTATATATTCCTCCATATATGTATCACCATAATATTGAATAATTTCTAATAAAAGAATAATTTCTAATAAAAGAATAATTTCTAATAAAAGAATAATTTCTTCTACGAACAATCCTTGTAGTGAAAGAGTATCGATAGCTCAATTATTGTAGTAGCAACGAATATTGCAGTTTGATGAAGAAAACTATAGTGAAAGGTTTATTAATTTAACTGATTTGTAAATAATTCAAACTTCATCCTGAACTTGATGACATTATGCCGTCTTCAAGCGCAATGTTTACATTGATTGAAAATAACTTATATATATATATTTTTTACTGTGTTTTAAATTTTATAAATTAAAAATAAATTCAAACACATATTTATACTGCAAACAATATTTGCACAATTGTCATTTAACATGAAAACGGGGGGGAGGGGGGTAGGAAATTGATCATGGTCACAAGGGGCCCACAGGAATGAGAAATGGTTGAAAGGGGGCCATGAGCAAAAAAAGGTTGAGAACCGCTGGTCTGGGGCGTTCACTCGATTAGTGAAAGGAAGTGTGGGTTTGATTCCCCGAGAGGGGCAGTCAAATTTTCTCTCTTTCCAAAATATATCTTTGCATCAGCTAGCTGTTAAAAAAAACTTTTTTTTGTATAATACAGAATTTATAAGAACTCTCTCTATTCATTGTCCATTACTCAAAAAAAAAGGCTGTATTCGAAGGATTGAGAGAAAACTATTAGGTGTGGAAACAGTCGAACACAGACATATACATGACAGTTTGGCTTTGTCACAACCAAAGCCGCTTGAAAGTGTAATGCACTTTTAGTGCAGCTTTAGTTACCAGTTTAACAAAAAAAGGGATGAGGTGATTTCCATTACAATTTTTAATTTAAAAATTTTTCATAAAGCGATATTTTTTCCAGGGCCATGTTCAGGTGATGTTTTGACGTGCGATGTTTTGACCTGCGATATTTTGACGTGCAATGTTTTGAGCCGAGATTATAGGGAAAATTAATATAAAATTATTGCAGGAAAAAAGAACGTAACTCCCCACCCTCGTGAAAATGGCAATACGCCTATGGCAATCACAAGTTTCTATGAGAAAACCATATCACCTAACCAATTCGTTCTTTTAACTGGCCCATAGGGGAGCTCTATTGTATTGCGTAAAATTATATACAAATCACATAATCATATCTCAAAATGTGATCATATTTATCAAACACACACAATTATATTTTATTATTTAGTTTAAATAGACAGTGAAACCTCGATATAACAATATTCTACGGACCAAAAAAAAAAATATTGTGGCAGAGGGATTAAAGAGGTAACATTATCCTCACGTGTGATCAAATTTATGCTACTGTCATTTTTTCTATATTGGCATTGTTAATATTATAGGAAAATAGTTGATTAGTTTATTTATAAAATTCACTTAGATGTGTATTGTCCCTGTACAGAAGCTTACCGCATAGTGCTTTTGTGTGTCGTACACATAGTGCAGCAATACAAATAACGTTAGCTTTTGGTGATCATTTAGTGCAAAATATTGATGTCATCAGACGTCTTCAAAAGAACAAGAACAAGTGGCAAAGTTAAAATTAAATTCAAAACGATTTTGAACAAAATATAAAAAATATTGTTGTAGTGATTTCAAAATTCTCCTAAAAATATCGGGTTATAGAGGCATTTATCATAGTAGATGATGTCGTTGTACTGAGAGTTTAACATTAAGCCAGGCAATTCCAAACAAGATTTGAAAAAAATATCATTGTAGATGTATTTATTATTGATTATCGTGTCTGTTGTAGCGATGTTTTGCTGCATATACAAATGCCGTATCGTATGCAGGATTTTCTCATGGGGGGGGGGGGAAAGGGCATTCAACATTTTTTTCTTCCCGAAAGGGTTTTTTTTTTTTCTTACTGAAAAAATATACCATAATCTTTTCTCAAGGGAGGTGAACAACATTTTTCGGGAGGGGGGGGGGTAGATGTTGGGGGCCGCGAAAAATCCTGGCCTGGGGGCCCGGCACTAGCATGTGGGGGCCATGACTATCCCCAAAAGAAAAAGAAAGTCTTTAATAGAGACTTGTAGCTGAAGCAAAGTTCAGCAAAGATCTAACAAGAATGTCTTGAAGCTCCCATGGTTCAATCAAATGACGACCCAAGTGCTCAAGCCTGCGTGCAGAGTACATTTCACATTCACAAAGAAAGTGAATAGCGGTCTCTTTCTTATATAAACAACCTCTACAGGTTGAGTCCCTACTAACTCCTATGACATTAAGATGCCTTTTAAGAGTACAGTGGCCAGTAAGTAGACCAACAGCTCTACGAATACCATTTTTGCTAAGCTTCATCAGCTCCTTCTGCCTAAAACTAGGGCAGTCACAATTTATCTCTTTTGCCTCGTTGACCATCAGTGTTCAGCCAATCTTGGTACTGTTTTCTCCTGAATGAGTTGAAAACAGTATTTCTGATCAATTCCTGTGAAATGCCCAAAACTGGCTCAAGGCCAATGAATGGAGTAACAGAACCCCTTCTAGCCAGCTTGTCAGCCGATTCATTACCTGTGTGTGTG
Source organism: Pholcus phalangioides (assembly GCF_987345545.1). NCBI lineage: Eukaryota > Metazoa > Arthropoda > Arachnida > Araneae > Pholcidae > Pholcus > Pholcus phalangioides. The sequence continues at coordinate 7,042,326 of NW_028301625.1, read as the reverse complement.
AGATACCTGAACTACTCAGCAAAGCTTGACTCTGTTGTTGTTGGATAAATTACAGAGTGCAGTGTAACACTCCCAGACCACATGAGAGGTGATTTCAGACTTCTGAAGAGCCATCAGAGCAGCCTGACTATCAGAACATATAAAAATGCATCTTCTACTAAAACCGCTATCTATGCAAATTTTACCAACACATGAGAATTGCAAAGATTTCATCCTGAAAAACAGTGGTGTCGCCACCTAAAGGATATGATAACTGTGTACCATCTCCAGGACAGCATACTCCAGCTCTGTTTCCAAGCTTAGAGTCATCAGTATACCAAATAAGATTTCTATTACTGTGAGTAGGAGCAATGCCCCAGTCTTCCCTAGAAGGGAATTGAACCATATAAAGCTTATTAAATGCAAATTTGGAAAGCATGCCATCAATTGGCATGTTGAGATATCCCGTTTACCATAACTCGTTGCGACCTATCTCTTAACCATGATTCTATCCAATTCAGCAAGTGTGTTGCCCCCTATCCCAATCTCGTGTAAATGCTTCAAGAGTTTACCACGTTGGACCCGATCGAATGCCTTCTGGAAATCAAGGTAAACAACATCTGAATTTTTGCTCTCACCCAAAGTCTTAGTCACATGATCATAGAAGCAAAGGAGGTTAGTTACACATGACTTCCCTTCCTGCACCCATGCTGATTATCCGCCAATATATTATTCTCATCTATCCACTTCACAAACTGCCTTTTGATGATAATCTCCAAAATTTTCGAGAGGGAGCTCGTCAAACTCACTGGACGATCATTGGACACAGCTTCTCTACTACCCTTCTTAAATATCGGAATAACATTAGCAAGTTTCCAATCCCTTGGGACGATACCCTCAGCAACACTACTCCTGTATATCTGTACAACTGGCCCCAACACACAATTCCTTAGCACATTCCCTGAGGACCCTGGGATAAATATCATCTGGTCCTCTATACCCTAAACTCTCCTATCGAGAGGGGGCCAACTGTCCCCTTACATCCATTATTGACGTATCTAAAAAATGATTTTGGGTCAGAGCCAATGTTATCTGCCAACCTAGATTCAACTTCCTTTTTACTATGCCTTATTAGTTTCTTCAATGCCCTTCTTTTATCAGTAAACAGCGACATCACTTCATCCCCTTTTATACTCTCCAAATGCTCTTTTCTTTTTTAGATAAAGGTTATGTGCGCTATCCGTGAACCATAGAGAGTGCGATGTACAAACACACTTTTTTCGAACAAAGGGTATGATGTCATGCGAAACAGAGGACAGCTTCATACTAAATTCTTCTCATTAACTTACCACCCCGACTGATTCCAACTGGTCTTTGAAAACTTCCGCTAACCTTCCTCTCAAAGCATCAAAGTTAGTTCTCTGAAAACAAGGAACAAGTTTTTTGTTATCAAACTCACCCGAAGAAAAGTTGGTGAAAACTGATGGCATGATGATCACTGGAAGAAAACTCATTCCCCAGCGAAACATATTTAACAAGATCCTCAGCACTAGTAAGAACTAAATCCAAAATAGCAGTACCCCTAGTGGCTTCTGTACATGCTGATACAAGAAATTTTCGAGCACCAACTTAAGAAAGTCTCTTTCATACTGATCTCTAGATGAAAGGTTCTCCTAATCAATACCTAGGTAATTGAAATCCCCTAGTATGCATAGGCGTAAAATTGTATCCGGCACATGGGCCCGAGCCCCCAACATTTTTGAACACCCGGCTCAGCTCCCCCAAAAATTCATATGAATATGGTTTCTTCATTTTGCAAATGATGAAAAAAAAATTTTAACCAAAAGTTGTCCTAATTATGAATTAGTTAATGGAAACAATCTGCTCAAAATTTTAGTTCTTTTAAAAACTCTGGATGGTCTTTGCTTTTCTTGTTCCACGACAATATACATTTATCTCATTTCTTCCCTGCTGTTCAATCTCTAATTGCACCTTCCCTCAGTGCCAATCCTTATTGCCTGATGGCACGACTGACAAAGTTTCTTTCAGTGGGGCGGGGTCTTTCTTGTTTGCCTGGCAAAATCTGAATGTCTCTTCTTTTGCTCACTGCGACCGGGAGGGGGGGGGGGTCATGGCGCCAACATGAAAAGAAGCTAAAAGATGCATGGTGGGGGGTGAAAATTGGAAAGCAATGATATTGAAACCGAAATTAAAAAAATTATGCTATATGAAGAATAGGTATCAGAACCTAGAGGTCGAGGCCATTTGAGCCTTTTCGCGCAATATATTTCATAAGAGAACTGAGCCCCCCCCCCACACTGCCCAGTAATTACTGAAAAATCATTGCAATGCATCCTCCCTCTCCTTCGTACATGCTTGAGTCCCGTACAGACAGGAGAACAAATAACTTTTAGCCCCCCCCCCAATGTTTTCTTGAAAAATATTGGGAAAAAACAGTACATTCTAAATGTCCATTCATAACAGATCTTGAGGGCAGATGCCGAAACATTTTTCGAGCCTCTTTACAACAAAATTCGACTGGGGGTGGGAGTAGAACATAGAATCAAATAAACAACAAGTGAATTATAATATTGATTTTAAAAAAAAGGAAATAAAAAATAAATTATAATTTTTCAAAGGTTCAGGAGCCTTTCGACCAGAACCAAGAACCTAGACTCCTGAAGAACTTCAGAAGATTATGTTGATTTTATAGTTGATTTTTTATTGTATATTATGATCCGCCTGTTGTGGAGTGTTGATTATGTGAAAAAAAAAATTCCACCACACCCTGTGAATAGCGGATAATATTAAATCCTGGTACTCTGACAGAGACTCGCTAATATCCGCTCCTACCTGATTCGTTCTCACCCACAGAATCACCCGCAAGGGCAACTTTCGGTGATGAAAAACGTCTTGGACATTGCCAATCTTCCCCTGGAAAAACAACAACGCTCGAAACCCCAAAAATCCTTACACACTCTGTTCACAAGTTCCCTAACTATAGAATCGCTGATGATTAAACCCCTATCACTATCGCCTTCTACCTCATCTACGATCACCCATTCGCCCTCTAAACTGTCGTTGTTCGTGGAGATTGCTTCTTCATCAACAGGTGGCTCCGTTATAACCGGGCCCTCTAGAACCCTAACTTTTTTCCGTAACGCTTCGAGCTCGAGTTGCAACCTTGCCCTATCCAAGCACCCTTTACAATTGAAACTATCAGCTACTATACCCCTAGATCAGGGAAACCTCCCGTCGCAAGCTCTACATAACACTAGTCGAGGTATACTAACACTACTGCTAAAACTAGATAATTAAAAAAGGAAAATTAGAAACGTTAACACCAAATTAAAATAACGTAAACAAAAAACATTACAATGTGAAATATACGTAAGAGATTGTACGAAAAAATTAAGTAAAATAGAATGCTCGACACTAAATCACGAAGAATATATATATATATATATATATATATTACACTCTAAAAAAAGTATTAAGCTATAAAGTACAATTTATACTTATTAGAATTAGCTAACTATATCTCTATTCACTAACATTAAAACAATAGGCCCAAATGGGGAAAAAATTATCGGAATTCCCGGGAGAAAAAGTATACACTGTTTGCTAACACTAATGTCCAAAAAACCCACGAATTTATATCAAAGAAGCAGGATAAACACAAACCTGGCAAAAATACAATGAAAATGAAATGAGAGCGAGAAAAAAAAATTTAAGTCGATCGAAAATACACAACGAAAATGAAAATAACAGAGCGAAAAAAATAAAAAAAAACCACTTATCTCACAACTCCAACAATGTGCTACAAAAATAAAAAAAACACAGCAGAATGTGACCAAAAAATGAAAAACACGCTGTTTAGGTTACATATATACACGCTATAAATGTTAATATTTTAATAAATTCACCCACATATCTTCCCCCTTTTCCTGGAGAATTGTACCTTGTGTATCTACCTGTCCCTGTGAAGATGCTTACTGCATTTGACATTCGTGTACTACACAGAAATTAGCTTCAGTGGCAACTTCATTAACCAGTCATCTGGCCAATTCATTTTTCCTTTTTTATAAGTTTGAAGCTAATAAAATATATTTTCCTGATTAATATTTTTTATGAATATATTGAAACTGACTTCACATCATATTCTTAACAGGGATGGCAGGTTTTTGACACATGACAGTTTTGGCAGTTTAAACTGTGGTTTAAACTACTAACCGTGGTTTAAATTGTCACATCAAAAACTTCTGTCAAAAACCTCAATCCCAATATTGCTTTTCAATATAAAAAATCCTATTGGAAATACACGCGCTAATTGCATGTAATGTTTAAAGTGACTATGTTATACGAAGAATACTTAATGACTGTAAAATAATTTTCTATTATTTTACAGGATATTATATATTTTTTTTCATATAAAATATACAATTTGAATAAAGCATAGCATAAATGCTGAAGGAAAAAGTATGAAATGATTTGATATTCCTCAATTAAAGATGATTCTTGACCTTCCAAAATTTCTTTGACTGCTTATGTTTTATGTGCATAAACATCTGCTGTACATTTTTTATAACAGATAGGTGTTTAAAAAGTTTTTTACACCATATATGAAATGCTGTGTGTGTGTGATTTCTGTTATTAAACACCCTTATTGTGCATAACATTAGAATACATACAGCAATCAAAATACTAAACTGTAGGACCAAAATGTCCTTCAATTTGGCAGTGCCGGCTTGTACATGATGATTAAGAAAAACTATAATTTATTCTCAGCGCAAAAGTAAGAATAACTAAGTTTGCTATGATATAGTAGATTTACTAGCATTTATTATAATACAATGATTTTCTAATAGAAGCTGCATCCAAATGTGCAAAACAATGCTTTGCGTATCAAGTTTTGCCAGCTCTGCTTCGATTGAAAATATTCTTTAAAACTCTGGAGTTATACAACCTGAGCTAAGAAAATTTTAGGTGAGAATAAAATTAGTTCAATTACTGTAGTAACAGATGCTGCACAAGAATTTTTTATATAGAATAAAATTTTGGGAAGATCAGAAAATTTAAAATACCGAAATACATATTTTTTATTTTTTCAGTAATTATAATTTCAAAATATAAAACACTTTAATCTACATAAAAGTAAGTGTGTTTTATCATTTAACATATCTATCAGGTTCAGGGATGCTGGAAGTCTGAAATGATTGGTGTAGCTCGAAGCATGTTTTCTTTGCAAAAAAATAATTCTTTATATTCCCAGAGATCATATGTCCTGCTTTCAAGAAGAATGTTCCATAGGCGTAAAGTTATTGAAAATGTTGGGGGGCTGAGGTCCCATACAACAAAACCTCATTTATATGATGCGCCGTATAAACAAGGTTTCAATCACGTTGCCGAAAGAGCGGGTCAAAGCGTGGTATAAATGCAAAAATCTTATAACTGAAACTTAATTGAAAATTATCCTCCCTACTCTCCTCTTCCGTAAAAATTTCCCTAGGAAAATCGAAATCAAAAGTTAAAACTTTGTAATTTAAAATCGTATTTCACAAAATTAAAATCAAGAAAAAAATTACTCAAAACACACAGCTTGACATAACATTACTATTTCTTAAATCTCAAACACTCTTATGATGTTTTTGATCAGTTTGAACATGTTTTGATAGATTTAAAATAAAAAAAATGTGTTATTTAAAAGCTTAACAAAAAAGTTGTTTGTTTTGTTGTTCAGTTTCTATATTCAAGCAAAAAGTCAATAACGCATTGAGCTAGAAAAGCATCATATAAATGCAAAAATCTCTATTGAAAAAAATCAGTTTTTCAGAAAGAACAATGTAAAATGCAGGTAAAATGGTTTTTCCGCATTTAACGCTGTTCTTTCCAAAGTGACCTCAGTTTTTCAAATTTGAATATCTGTTTGAATATTACACTTGGAAAACATGGAATTTTTTTGACATCAGGAGAGATAGGGCAACAACTTCCTAATTGAAAGTTAAAAAACAGGGGGGATAGTATAAAAATTTAGATTTTTTATTTTGTGACACACTGTATTTTAACTCTCAAAACTGGTACAGGGTAATTTTTGAATGCTTTTCGTGCATTTTTTGAATTAGAATAGTTCCTTTATAATAGATGGTTGATGAGATAAAGGCTATATTAGCACTTACAGGACACCCTGTATATAGATGATACTGAATTCTGATGTTACTTACAATAACTATGAATTCTTTTGAAATACCACAATAAATAGAAATGAATCATTTTTTAGATGAGACAATATACTAGAGGGAAACTGCGTAACCATACCCAAAATGAGAAGCAAACAACAGCTAGACATGTTTTGGAACTGTGTGTATGAAGTTCCTTTCTTCAGTATAGCAAAGAAAAATTAAAAGATAAATACTCTTCAGCACATTTCAGCAGAATGTGCTGAAATCTGCGAAGTATGCGCAGAACAATTAGTGCTACTGCAGAACAATCTGGAAGAGTTTTAAGAAAAATGTAGAAAATTTTAGCAGACTGCAACTAGTGGGGAGTTGTGGGTCTGGTGCTGCTGGCGTTGGACTAGAGGCTGCACCAATTTCACCCTTTAACCTCTCCTTCAACATTAAAAAGGGTGTCAAAATCCCTGATTGCCCCGGACAATCAAGCATCTAGTTGCGGCCCTGTATGTAACTGTTATTCATAAATTTAACAGTTTGAAATAATTTCACAACAAAATGTGCAGTGTTTTACTGTCAGGTTTTAGGCAATACCTTCCAATGTTGAGAAATACCTCAGATATGCGTGATCATATATTCTGTTTTGAACAATGTCCTGTAACTCAGTGGTTCTCAGCATTTTGTTACCACTGTCCAATTCATGGTTCATTTGCGGCTCCCCAGAATAGTTTGGTAGATATTTTTACTTATAAAATAACCATTTCAAAGAATAAATAAGCATACAAATCAATATCTCAAGTTCGTCGCGATGCCCCTGACCAGGACCGGAACTAGAGGGAGCAACTGCCCCGGGTGACAAAATTTAAGGGGCGGCCAATTTCAGGTGGAAACAAAGAACACCATTTAAACATTATCAAATTTTAAAATTATAGGGGTGGCAAAATTCCTAGTTACGGCCTTGCCCTTGACGAAATAGCTACGCCCCTAGGAGCCACGTCTCACACTTTGAGAAATACTGCTGTAACTCATAGTTTTTGTTCCGCTCATTTGCATCTCAGAAGAACGTAGTTTAGCTGGAGGGTGGGGGGTTGGGAGGGGGGGGGGTGGTAAGACAAAAATTTATGGAAGAAATTTACATATAAAAAAAATTTAAGCACTTGAAAATGATTATTAAGTTTTTCAAGGACTGCAATGATTTTTTAAGGACTTTTAAAGACTTGGAAATGAACTTTTCCCCAAGGATTTTAAAGGAGGATGCAAACCTTGTCCCTATATGCAAGAGCTTGACAAATCCCAGGCATAGGCAGAGATAGACTTGGAAGCTGGGGGGGGGGGGAGGGGGGGGGCGATGATAATGATGTCAATTTATATATACATTAGATGAGTCAACTCCACCTTTGACGCTGGGGGGGGGGGTCTCTGGCCATGCTTGAAAGCCTTATAATTAGGCAAAACAAATGTAAACTTTTGTGATGCCCCCATTCTGCTCTTGGACAAAAGGCAGTGCCCCTAGTCTAGTTACGGTCTAGGTCAATTCGTTGCACTCAACTTGTCGCTGGACAATTCGTCACGTTCAATTTCTCGCAGCGTCAATTCGTATCGCGCCCCCCCCCCTGTATCTCCGCCCATGATCCGAGGCTCCAAGCCATTATAGAGACTAGAAAATCGGTATTGGCACCAAACATTCTCTGCACGTAATTGCTAGATTGCAAAATCACAGGATGACAAAAAGAATTTTCTATTTCACTGCAGTGTGCCTTTCAACATGAGAAGGAGGTAGTTAACACTCGTTTCCCAAACTTTTTGTTCCATCCCCACCATCTGAAATTTTTTTCTCTCATTGCCTCCTGGACCTTTCCATCGCCCCCAAGGGGCGATATTGCCCACTTTGGAAAACACTGATCTAACTGATCTCTCTCATAATAATTATTCATAATAATAACTTCAATAATACTCTATTCTGCTAATCACCACCACCAAATAATATTACCCCAACTCCTTGAATTGTCTGAGCAATAATTTCATGCTCAGCTCTTTTTCACAACTTCCGTAGTTTTGTAATATTTTAATTCCGGATAATTCACCCTTGAATAATCAAGGTCCTACTGTACTTTAGATTTCAATAGCAATTCTTGTTCCGAACAATGTTTGTTGTAAAAGCTTTTGGCCTCAAGAATATCTGTATAAGCCTTTGATATACTCAAGAAATGCCCCCAAAGTTAGAGAAACTGTTAATGAGCTAGTACTTACCAAGAAATACTGATGATTATCTGCTACATGTTGAGCCTTGATGAAGGATGAGTAAGGATACAACGATCGGCCTTGGGACTTAGGCATAGATGGCGGCAGGCCCGTAGCGAGAAATTTCGTTTTGAGGGGGAACAAAGTGGTAGAACAATCGATTTGGTCATCTTTTCCCCTTTTTTCAGACATTTTCTCTCATTTTGAGGGTACACCCCCCTCGCTACGGCCTTGGGTGGTGGTATGTATGACTGAAAATTTCAAGACAGTTCTCACGCCCCCCCCCCTCAGGGAAACATTTCCAATACATCTGGCTGCCCATTCATGTGCATGTTTGTGTTATTCACACAAATCAGCATGATTTGACCAACCTTTTTTTCGGAATTTGCCTATATATATGTGTGTGTGTTTTTGTGTATACTTCACCTCACTCCGGGGCAGTTGTAGAGACGTCATGCTACTGCAATAGTCAAGACGCCGCTAAATTACCTCTTCACAGGGGTGTACTGTACACACAATGAGGAAGGTGATCGTACAGGAAGCAAAGCCGCTTGAAATTAATGCAGTTTTGTACGGGAAGCGATATATAGACCCGTCGACCAGTTCCCACTACCTACCATTTAACAAGTGAAGGTGGTTCGGGGATTATGTTTTTTCAACAGTTTTCTCCTTCTTTCTTTTTTTAAACTCATAATAGGTATCTGCCACAGCGGAGTACAGAGCGTTCAAGAGGATTCATTGATGGCATTTTATTCTCCTGTTGCCAGTCAATCTACAGAGACAGTAACAATCCCAGCAAAGAGAAAAAAATTCAATATTTTTTTGTGATGGCCATTTTTGATGCCCTAAGCATGTGGTTTGCTTTCCTTAAATGGTTAATCCTGCCTGTTGCGACAAAATAGCTTTTCCTTGATCACTCCCCCCCCCCTCCCCCGTCAAAAACCTCAAATATTGCATTTCGACGATATAAAAATTCACACATTAATTGCATGTAAGTGACTATGTTATACAAAGAATAAATATTTAATATGATTCTAAAATAATTGTCTATACTCTCTACAAAATTATTTTGCACAATATATATATATATATATATTTTTTTTTCCTTATAAAATATACAATTTGAATAAAGCATAGCATAAACACAAAAGGGGAAACTATGGAATGATTTGACATTCTCTGATTCAAAATGATTCTTGCCCTTCCAAAATTTCTTCAACTGCTTATATATGTGTGCATTGATATAAACCATCGGCTATACTCGTTTTACAGCAGATAAGAGTTTAAAAAAAGGTTTATTACATCATACATGTATGGTGATTTCTGTTATTAAATTATCTAGATAACCACTGATACTTAAAACGATACTCTTGTTGTGCATAACATTGAAATATATCTAGCGATCAAAATACTAAATTGTAGGACTAAAATGTCATTTAATTTGGCAATGCTAGCTTGTATATATCAAACTTGGTTTATTCTTACTTTTGCACTATGATATGGTACATTTACTAGCATTTATAATTCAATGGTTTTCCAATTGAATCTGTATTCAAACGTGCAAAACAAATGCTTTGGGTATCAAGTCTTGTCAGCTCTGCTTTGGTTGAAAATACTCTTTAAAGCTCAGTGAATTTATACACCCTGATCTAAGAAATTTTTAGGTGAAAATAAATGAGTTTCATTAGTGTATTAACAGATTCTGTATGAGAATTTTTACATGGAATAAAATTTTGGGCAGATCACAAAATTTAAAATATCAAAATTGGTATTTTTCCTCAGTAATTATAATTCTGAATATAAAACCCTTTAATCTAAACAAAAGTAAGTGTTTTGTTATTTAACATATCTATCAAGTTAACAAAAACTATTTGACATCATTGACAGTAAGATTTTGATAGTTTTAATACTGAGTTAGTTTCTGGGGTCAAAAACCTAACCCTGATGCCCTATTATACATATTTTGAATAAGCAGCTCTATTCCACTTAGCAAATTGAACACAGGTAATGAGTAGCTTAAATAAATAAACCGTAAAATTATATTTTATATGTTCTAGACTCTTATGTTGAAAAATTCAAAATTGCCAATTATAATTAATATTTTGTTTTAATTATTGTAATAAATTAATGTTTAAAAATAAAACATTGTAATATGCCAAAAAGTAAGTTTTCATCATGTTGTACACCTATTGTGTTCAAAACATTATCAAAAGGCATTCATTTAGGTTTTTGACAGTTTCTGATGGTTTAAACCAGTTTTTGACAGTTTAAACCAGTTTTTGACGTAAAAAACCCAACCCTGCTAGATACACTTCGCTTCACATCTCAGAGAGATATTGAAGCATACCCAGAAGGAAGGGTGTGGCCAAAAAATTCAATTTTTTTCACATAATCAACACTTGTCAACGGGTGGATTATTATATACAATAAAAAATCAAATATAAAATCACCATAATTATCTGAAGTTCTTGAGGAGATAAGGTTCTTGCAGAGGGGCTCTTGAACCTTTGAAAATTGTTTGTTTATTTTTCTTTTCTTTTTTCAAATCAATATTATAATTCACTTGTTTATTTGATTCTGTGTTCTACCCTCCCCCCCCCCCCAGTCAAATGTTGTTGCAATGAGGCTCGAAAAATGTTTCAGCATCGGCAATTCAGTTTCCTGTTGTGAATGGACATTTAGAATGTACTGTTTTCCCCAAATATTTTTCATGAAAACACTGGGGGGCTGAAAGTTGTTGGTTTTCAATATTTGTGGGACTCAAGCACGTACGAAGGAGAGCGAGGGTGCATTGCATTGTTTTTTCAGAAATTATTTGGGGGACTCAGTCCCCTTACAAAATTTATTGCAGTGGCTTAAATGGCTCCAGCACCTAGGTTCCTGCACCTATTCTGTACAGAGTATAATTTTTCTTCTCTTGGTTAGGAAAGCCAAAGACCACCTTCCGATTTTCACCACCACCACATATAGGCGCAGAAACCTAGAAGCTGAAGACATTTGAGCCCCCCAATAAATTTTGTAAGGGGGCTGAGCCCCCCTCCCCAATAATTTCTGGAAAAACAATACAATGTGCCTTCTCTCTCCTCCATACACACTTGAGTCCCATATAAACGGGACTACCAGCATCTTTCAGCTTCCCCCAATGTTGTCTTTGTGTCAGTGCCTCTTCCACCACACATCTTTGGGCTTCCTTTCATGTTGGTGTCATGCACCCCCCTTCCCTTTGTCACAGTGAACAAAAGAAGAAACGAAGAAACATTCTTGAATTTGGCCAGGCAAATAAGAAAAAAAAAGGACCCTTCCCCACTCAAAGAAACTTCGTCAGTCGTGCCTTCTGGAAGTAAGGATTGGCACAGAGGGAGAGTGGAACTGGGGGGACTGAGCAGCAGGGAAGAAATGAGAGAGAATTATTGGCATGGAACAAGAAAGTCAAAGACCATCGAGAGTATTTAAAAGAACTAAAATTTTGAGCAGATTCTGTTGTTTCCATTATCTAATTTATAATTAGGACAATTTTTGGTTAAATTTATTTTTTTTTATCATAGCAAAATGAGGAAACCATTCGCACAAATTTTTGGGGGGCCGAGCCGGGTCTTAAAAAATATTGGGGGGTTGAGCCCATGGGCCGGATGCAAGTTTACGCCTATGGAATGTCCTGTAATGCCTAAATTGAGTCTGTTGCTTAGGCACTGAACCAGTTGGCCTTTAAATTCACCCTTTGGCCACTGAATTGACATTTCAGGAGTCTGCCAAAATACGTATATATTTGCCTTTGTTGACCAACTATTTAGTTGCGTTTTTATTTGGCACATGTATGGCGGGTTAAGATCCTGTGTATGCAAAGTTTGGTGGAGATAGATCGTGTTTTTATTGGTAACATATGCATACATGGTGGACATGGAGAATGTGCAGAAGGCGCGGCCCCACACAGGGATGCAACTAAGGCAGGTCAGGGAGTCTGGTGTCCCGAGTGCTACACTAGAAAGAGTGCTGAGTTTACTCTTTTCTATTAAAAATTTCTGTGGACTGGGACACCAAAATGAATACTCTCGCCAGCCGACAGAGTAAATTCTCTTTTCTAGTTGTGACCCTGGTCACACTAGATCAGTTTCCCAAACTTTTTGTTCCATCACCCCTTTTTCAGAAATTTTTTCTCTCATCACCCACCAGGGGCGATATTGCCCACTTTGGGAGAAACACTGCACTAGACCTTAAAACAGGGGGTTAAAGCAATACCTTCTGAAGCAGAAGGCCTGACCCCGAGATTCGTGATGTCATCGAATTCCGTCCTACGAAACCCATCTTCCCAGTAAGATCGTTTTCCAGCACCACACTAATGCCGATGTGCTATAACACACCGACCCACGTTGCTATATTTTTTCTTAATGTTATATAAAAAAAGAGGCTAAATTATTAAAAACTTGCACTCGAATAGACAAGTTTATACTTATAATTCATTATTTCCAAGTATCAATTAGGGCCAGAGTTTTGATAAAAACTTAATATTTGAAAAAATTACCTTTTGACCTCAAAACTTCTCCAAGAGCATTAATTGTTCAGAACTTCATTTCCGTTGACTTTAACCAAAAAAATATCCATTGAATACCAAAAGAAAATTGAGACCAATTCAACTATATAGTATCCTTTATTTCTCAACACATACAATTTATATTTTAAGTCATTTATAAAAAAAATAAATATGTAAAAGGAACTTTTCGTGAAATAAATATAATAAATAACTTGAGGCTTATAAGTTCTTGATGAGAATATTCTCGTTATTTATAATATATAGTTACATATAATATCCTTGAGAACATTCTCTGGATGAACTACTTTCATACTTTCATAAATTACTGGGGATTTTCATGTAGAAAATAATTATTCTGAAGTTATTAATAATAGTGCTTGCAGAGAGAATATTCTTCAGTTACCAAAATCTTTCCAGAGAGTATCAAGAATATATGTAATAACATGTATTATAATAATCTTGATAAATAACTTGAGAATATTCTCTAGTAATTTATAATAGTTGTTCTTTGAGAGAATATTTTCTGTCCCCGTCTCTCTTCCCGTCAAGATGGGAATGTTGAAGTTTGTAGACCACAAATGAAAAATTGAAAGCAAGAAAATTAAACCAACAGAGCTGAATTGCACAACTTTTAAAAGAACTGAGTGATACAGAATTTAAGTGTATGTGCATTGAAGAAAACAACAGTTCTGTATCTTCTTAGAATGAAAGTGGTTGTATAAGAATAGCTTCCTTTATCAATCAACTTTGATTTAATTTCTTTTGTTGTGAACTTATTTCTAAAAATATATCTAATTCTAAAATAATTTTTTAAGGTTTCTGAAATCTTTATATATAACCAAACTTTTAAAACCTCTCATCATGATCTGAGAATATTCTAGAAATAAAAGTTGTCATTGGGGGTGATTATACCAAAAATTGTTTTGTTGCAAATGTTTCGGGCAAAGAAAACTGATTTATATTTCACAATATAAACAAAGTTAGTAAAAAAAAATTTAATTTAAAAGAAAAATGAATATTCTCGATTATTCTCCAATTTTTACATCCAGGATAATATTGGGATAATATTGATAATATTCTCATTCTCCGAGAATATTCTCACCTCATATCTCTACATTCAAGTAGTAAAATCAAAAATAGTGCTTTTTTGAAAATGTCACCACTTTCCTTTTTGCATAAAATTGATTGACCTTTAAAAATACCTACCTATAAAATTTATGACCTTATTTTCCTTTAAAACTGCATTTTTATTTGAAGGTTCTTTAGAAATTACGTCCGAAAAAACTCCACAGAAAATTACCCCCTCCCACATACTAAAACTTACCTCAAAGAAATATTGTTAGTACCTGTCTATATTTCCCAAACCTGGCTTTTGAATAAGTATTTGTATATATTTTCCAGTTAAAACATGGAAAACCCCATTCATCAACACAGTATTTTATAATTTCTAAAGAACCCAAAGTTGTTCATCATAACGCACTGCAAGTCTATTTCGAAAATGCCCCTTCTGTACCAATCACTGACAAACGTAGATTAATTTTAAGAATTACATTATGAAGCAACATGTGATCTATGTTCAAGAAGGCCAAAACATGGACCTCACGAAATTCATAGGCGGGACGAAATTCTATTTGAAAAAAAAACCTCAATTTTTTAAATACAAACGGGTCATTCCATGTCAAATCACCCAGCCATGACATCCATAGTCTCAGATTTCAATGATTTTTTTTTTATTTGTTGCATTTAAGAAGACTGTAGAAAAGTAAACATTATTTTGACAGTTAATACATTTGAGTAACAAAACACAATTGTACTTATATGACTACATTAATTATATTTGTACATTTTGACTTAATATAATGATTCACGCTTAGTAAAAAGGAATTTATATTTTACTTTTCATGTACGCTTATACATTTACTACAGTATTCACTAAATTAAGTTTCATGAGTAGTTAATGCAATAATTCAAAACAATTAATAAATTTTAAAATTCTAGGATTAAATGAATTCATGAAATAATTAGAAATGTTAATGTAATGTGTCAAATGGGAGTTGGTGAAAAAAAAGGTTTTGGGTGAATAAAATAATTTTTCAAATTAAACCTTCATGTTCAGATTCTTAGAAGTGTTCAAATTCCAAATAATTAATTTCACTTTTAATTGAACTATAAATATTTCTTATGAAGCAACAAAGACAAACTTTTGCAATCTGATATATTTTTGCATAAAAAATTATTTTGTATTTGATAAATCCAGATAATATTAATCATATATATCTATATATATATATATATATGATTAATATTATCTGGATTTATAATATTATCAGATTGCAAAAGTTTGTCTTTGTTGCTTCATAAGAAATATTTATAGTTCAATTAAAAGTGAAATTAATTATTTGGAATTTGAACACTTCTAAGAATCTGAACATGAAGGTTTAATTTGAAAAATTATTTTATTATATATATATTTTTATATATATTTATTATATAATTATTTAATATATATATATATATAGATGTATTTTTGAAGTTTTTTGACATGCTTAATTATAAAGTTTTTTTACCGCAACAGTGTTAATTTTTTTTTAATTACTTTGATTTTTACAGCATATATTTTAATAAACATATATTTAATGTATATGATAAATATGAAATGGTTATAATTGTGTGAAAAAAAATCTACATTATAATATTTAACACAAGCCTCTATTTATATTTTTCTCAAGAAATAATTTAAAATTGCTGATAAAAAGCCAGAATATGAGGCATTAAATCACAAATAATGAAATAATTATCAGCTACAACCTAATTGTTGTAGCTGAGGCAGATGGAAAAGAGTAGAATTGAAAACCTAATGTATATAATGCCAGGTGGTGATGTATAAGATGTGATGTTTCTTGTTGTGATGATGATTGTAAAAAATAATAATAGCTTCTGTGAAGATATAAACTATGGCACACTGGTCTTTACCCTTCAGAGGGCAGCTGGTGTCTTATTTAATTATAAGACTTTATCATCCCAGCAGGTGATGATAAAGTAACTGCTGCTGCTTCATTGCGAAAACTAAAACAAAAGTGTTAGAACTAAACTGCCCCCCCCCCATCAAATGATGCAAGTCTCAATTATGATCTTGCTGAAGACAGAAAATGTGCTCCATAAAGTAGCCTATTCCAGGGTTAGCAAATTTTTCTTATGATAACACAATTTCCATTTGAGCTAAATATTTTATATCATCATTTTGGAATTCAAAATAAAATGTCAGAAAAGACACCGAAATTTATAGTGTTGGAAAAAAAACTGGATCTGACTGTCATAAAAAATGTTATGCAAAAGTGTAAAATCTGTTACCCATTACATCATTGGACCCATCGGACATCAATATTGAGGAGTGGAGCAAGTTCTGAACATTTATCTATTGTGTGTTTAAGCATCATAGAGCTTTTCTCTCAAAGTATGAAATATATCCGAAAGCATGCTTTAATCCTTTAAAATGTCATAAGAAAAAAATAACAAAAGGTTTACGGATAGTAAACTTGTATTTTTCACGTATAAATGAAATAAATGGTTGAACAAAATCAATTCCAGGGCAAAAAATATGCCATGCCTGTAGGGACAGTGAATATAAACAACAATAAATTAGGTGAAGAAACTGAATACTGTGAAGAGATGAACAGTGATAGTAATGTAGAGAAGTAACTTGGAAAAATGTCAATTATTAAACAAGAAGCACTTGAAGAAATAAATTCATCTCTACAGAACATAGAAGAGTCACCAATAAACTTGGGCAATCTGCCTGTTGTGGCTTTGTATTTGTATAAATACCTTAATACAGTTGACTTTGTATAAACTTCATAGGGTAGCTCCACAGTGCCAGTCAAACAATGCCAAAAGAAAAGTTAAATCTGCTTGCAACACTTTAAAATCAAATGTTTGTAAAGTTTTTGAAGAATTACCAGAAAATGAATCTCAAAGCACACTTAATGAAGATATTAAACAAAGAAAATATGATTATTTTGATAAAGTTAATTAGAAATAAGACTCAATTTAACCATCACAACAAGAGAAAAACTGCAAATTTCAACTCCGGGACCTGCTTTAAGAAAGGGGAACAAGGAAAAAAATCTGAAGAGTTCAATGTCACTGAATATGCTGTGCGAAAACCAGGAGAGCTTTTGTAAATGAAAAAGCAAAGGTGAGCCATTGTGTTTTTATTATAAAAAGAATCAAAAATTAAATTTCAACGATTTTTTTGCAACTTAATTTTTTAATGCAAAGGTTTAAATTTTCTTTCCTGGTCATTATCTACATTTTTTGTGAGCATTTTAGTGGAAATTTCATTTGAATATATTGAAAATCTGCAAAGTTATGATATATTTTTACAAATAATATTGCTTGAATGGGGTTAGCCTAAGAGACGTCATTCGTGAGGTTAGAAAACATTTTTTTTCTCAAAAAGTTTTTGAGATATGTACATGAAACTTTGCATGGTCAACAAGCACGGTAGAAGCAATAAATAAAAAATAATAATTGGAATCCGGGATGATGGGTTGCATTTCAGTATCTAGTTGAATGATTTGAAATCGGAACGATCCAGTCTTATTTCGATGAATTTTGTGTTGCGAGCCAGAATAAACACATTAACGGTCAAAAAACCATTATTTTTTTTCTTCAGTATTTTACTTCATATATTTAGGAGAAATTTAAAATAAAAGTTGTTTTGGTAACTGCTGTGCCTCTGGTCTAAAAATATGTTTGAAAAATTGTATTTTTTCTAACGAAAAATTCTACAACACAAAGTTTACATAATTTTTTAGCATGTAAATTTCAAATGTAAGTGTATGAATTATATTTATTCATATTCTGTATGTTTTTGTAAACACTTTAGTGAAAATTTCACTTGAATATATTGAAAATTGAAAAAGTTATGATTTATTTTCTCAAACAATGCCGCTTAAAAATTGAGCCTCGGAAAAGTCATCTGCATCAGTTTTTGATAAATTTCAACATTTTTTTTCTCAAAAAGTTTTAGAGATATGCAAATAATATTTCACACGGTTAATAAGGATGGTAAATGCAACAAATAAAAAAAAATCATTGAAATCTGAGACTATGGGTGTCATTTTGGCATTTTGCCGGGTGATTTGAAATGGAATGACCCAACCAGCTTTTCTGATAATTTTAATCAGATACACTATCGGAAAAAATGGTCTGGCCCTGTATGTTGAAGGGTAAGGATGAACATGGAAATTTATATGGGGACTAATAGACAAACCCACTATTTTGTTATTAATGCAATTAATTATCAGTTGCGATGGCTACAACAATAAAGCCAATAACATCCAAAGTGGATCACACAATTTTGAGAATTACATTATGAAGCAACGAGCCATATATGTTCAAGACAGGTAAACTATGTATCTCACCAAATTGATATAGACATGGGGAAAATTCTAGTTAATATTCTATGATTACACACTACTCCCACGTTGGTATCAATATAATCATCACTCGAATATTTTAAGTTGTTTTGTGTGTTGAGAAATTTGTTAATTTATATGGAAAAATAAATTGAAATTTTTTTAACCTAATAGTCTAGCCCAGATATAATGCCACCACCCGTCCCAAAGAATTTTGGCATTATAACAGGTAATATGGTTGGAATAGTGTTTCAGAGGGGCTTCATTACATAAATTCACACATTTATAATGAAACACTTTGTCTTCTTAGTTATTCTATAAATATTTCAACACTCGTTTAATTTTAAGAGAAAATTCATGAAATTTTAAAAACTGTACATAATTACTTGAATATTTCTTTATATAAAACTTGAGACACATATTTTACTTACCTTTGAAATTATTTTAGTTCTACATTACATTGTGATCCCAATATAGCATTAATCATATTTATATCAAAAATTTAAAAAAAAAATCACCCTGACGAATAGGGTTGGTTTGATATTTGAGTGACTGTTGTATAACATCTTTAAAAACTTTGTGATTTGACTGGTGATGGTGGTGCTGCTTGGTTTTACTGCAAATTAAGGTTTTTGCAAAAAATGATATCTTTACCTAGAAAATGAGTTATACAGAGCTTGCTTTGAACTCGCATGTAAATGACCACTGTACCATCATTTTTCTTGAACTGTTTCTCTCCTTAGGAAAAGGCTCAAGTGTTGTGGTGGCATGTTTTTTTTTCCCAAGGCTAAAATTTTCATTAGCAATGACCGAACAGGACCATTTATCCCGAAATTATCAACTTTTCTCTTTCATACACATCCATACACTTGCACAAAACACAAACACATATCTTCCCTTCTTCATAGGCCTATCTGGGCTGTCTGTAGTCCCACAGTCAGCCCTTATGGAGCTGGGCAGGGGGAAAACTTTGATTATGGTCTGGTGGTTCTATAAAGTCCTCACTCTTCTTGGGCACTCAGCAAATTCACATGATTCTGGTCTCATCCCATGATACTGTCCAAGTCATACACACCTATTGACATGAAATAAAAGCATCATTAGACGTTTGAATTTTTTCAAAATTTGTGAATGTATTTAGCTGAAATTATAACATTAAAAAAATTTAGAATTTTCATTGCTTTGACCCTAGCAGGTCTTACAAAGGGACCCAGTTTCAGGAGGGGGCATGAAATAAAATATTTCCTATCACGTAATTATTTGAAGTTCCATCACAAAGGCTCCAATGAGAGATATTAGAGTGGGATCCAATAAAAATGTTATAGGAGCCCGGCTCCTGGATGTGAGGTGGTGGCAAATGAAATATATTTTCTGTAATTATTCTAAATTCCCTCCAACTTTTTATTCTTTAAAAACTTCTTACGTTGAAGGATAACAAAAAAAAAAAGATTCAAATAGCACAGTGCCAATTATCAATTAACTTAATAAAGCCCTATCCCTATGTATAGCACTGAGTTTATGAAAATTGCGATTATGAAATTAACTATGTTTGCAATAATATTACAGAATATTCATCAATGCATTTCATGTAATAGTGAAAAATGAACTAACCTGTGTGATTTTATATGCAGCTGTACAGATAGGCCTATACTTCCTTCCACGAAGCTCGCTGGTGGCCGGATTAGCTGTTGTTTTCTCCAACTTATTCTTTTTAAAGGACTTGTGCAACAGTATTGTTTATTACCTTGCCCATAAATTAATAAAATAAATGTTTAAAATAGAAATTTATCACTAAAAAACTGCGTGCACGTGAGTGCTTACTGTTGTCACTTGTCAATATGGCGATCAGGGAAGAAAAGCTATCGACGGGGAAAAAACAGGCCGGAGTTTTGAGACGGAGTGTGATGACGTCACAGCATCGAAAAATCGCGGACGAAGGCTTCTTGCTCTAGAAGGTGTTGGTTAAAGTGCATGATGAATTCTATTTAAATTATTTTATTTATAATAAAACATTACAAGTGGGGTACTAAGATCTCAGTTCAACTTCATTTGACTAGAATATAAAACTATTTCATTCTGCAGCTGCAGAAAGTTACTGAGTGTGGAATCCGTTGTTAAATTTTGGAAACGGGGCTTCTCCTCTCTGTCTAATTCAAGTCGGTAAAAAATACGAAGACAGGAAAAAACAAAAACGAGATGATGGTGATGAAAGGGTTGTAATATTGCACCAGTATTGCATCTAGAAGAAAGGATTAAAACAATTTTACTGTTATAGCTGAAAATCACCAGCATAATAACTGTTAACTCGATTATATATTTTGTTTTGTCTAACTTCCTGAGATCTCTCAAGCCATAGTTCGAAATTCATATTAGTTATTTGTATGTCATGTCATACGAAACACGTGTCTTATTCTTTCTTAACAACAATTTATAATTTTTTAAATGTACTGGGTAGACATTATCGACCACCCAGTAACTACACACGCGATTTCTTGTGAAAAACTAATACTCAAAAGTGTTTACCATTTTAGGATCAGACGAATATTAAGGGAGTTATAATGTTTTAAATTTTTGTGACGTGTCAGTTTTCTAACAGTCAGTTATGCACCAAACTACCAACCAAAGAAAATTTTTCCTCTATGCAGCAGGTTGCTACTAACTGAAAATGAACTGAAACAGGGTGTCTACCAAATACCAAAAGCAAAATCTGGTGACGTTTTCGTGACTTTTTTCATTCGCAGGGCTCCCACTCAAAAAATTAGAAAAAGTACGATGTGGGGAGGGTGCCCCCCCCCCAAGACAACATAATCATGGCATAATAATTTTTTTAAATTAATTTTTTTATTAATTTTAATTAATCCTGTAAGATTCACTCAAGCCAAAGCAAAATGACCAAAATGTCTTGGTTACGAAAAAAAGTTTTTTGGCCAAAATAGGGCAACCACAAATAATTCTTTTCTGCTCTACCCTCACAATATATATATATTACATTCTTTTTTGGAGTCTTCCACAGTCCAGTCTGTCAACTCTCTCTGACAATACACACGGCAAATTATGAAGATATGTAAATTTCTAAGAATGTCGCTCTTTCGATACCACTCCCAAAAGCAAAATGTGTAAATTACAAGGTCTGATGTAAATAAGTAAAGGTGGACCAGATGATTGTCTTACTGCATTGTCCATCCCTTTTAAAAAAAGGATTTGTTTAAATTTTAGTGGCCAATGAAAGTGTAATTATTTTTGACAAATGAAACACTTTCATTTCTAGCTCTTTACTTGAGCATTGTAAATATTTGTGCCTCTGCATGGCCTAAAAATACAGAAGAAAATTGAATGTTATTAGGTGTAATCAGAGTCACAAAACCTAGAATAGGTCTATGTACCCAACTGCTTTGTTGTGCAAACTGTTGTTTCACCTATACACAAAATGTGTACCACAATTTTGAACGATGACTGTTACTGTCCAAGACCATGAAGTAGTAAACAAAAAAATTATTTTTTTTCAACCAGGCAGAAGTTTTTATTGACTATTCTATTTTCTATTTGTAGAATCCTCAAACTAAGCAAATGAAAAATTACTAAATCACCATATGTTCCACATACACACCCCGCCCCCAAATAACCTTAAAAACAATACAATGTCTGCTTTAGCAGAATCATTAATTGCAATCTACTACATTTGTATTATTTGGCATTATGTCTATGATTCCCTTCTCATTTAAAATCAATTGTACAAATTTTGTGGATAGGATTTTGTAGGAAAAGTGGGACATTTTACCAAAAAGTAGAAAAAGTAAGACGAGTGGGAGCCCAGCATTCGACAAAATGAGCCACACTGGACTGCTTTCTTACATCAGTTGTTCCCAAACTGTGAGTTGTGACCATCTAGGAGTGTTTGGGTTAATAAAATAGAGGGTATTAATGAAAGGGGGAAAGCACGTAAATTAACAAAAAAAACACCTGAATTTTGTTTCAAACTTTTAAAAACGTTTAAATTTAAAGTTTATTTAATTACAACACCCCATAGAAACTGGACCCTAAGGGCTCAAGCCACATAAGCCTTCCCCCCACAAAAGCATAAGTAGATACAGGTTGTTTCTCTAACAAGGTGGGGGACTAATGTGCAGCTTTTGCTCTTCTGCCTACGCAAATAATGTTTTCTTAATATCGGGGGGGGGGGGGCGATCGTCTTCATTGCCCCCGTATCCCCACCCATGGCTTCAATCAAGTTTGCGAAATTATTTGAGCCCTCAGGTTATCATGAATATTCAATGGAATCCATTCCTGCATACGTCCTTGCGAGTCGTATATACGGACGTCTGGCAACCCTAGATCCCACCCCTCATCAATGTTTTTGTCGCATCGGAGTTTCTCCGCTACCTACGACAAAACTTTCCAAAGCAAGCTCCGTCGACGCATCCGCGCTCGTTGAAAACGCGTCCTGCGAATGCAAAACTCTGAACACACTATTGATTGATATTAAGTCGTGTCCACAACAGCATTATGCTGCGACGCATAGCAACAGTGGGCTCAAAACAGAGCAAAAGACCCGAACGACGTGGAATGGAGCAAGGTGTGATTGATCGATTTGTTTCAGTCGGTTTCACGATCGGCGCCGACAGTCGAAATCGGCATTTGCCGTCGGAATCGACGCGCATCGCCAGACAGGGATGTGCATCAGAAGAAAACGCAGTCTTAATATCCGCTATGGTGGTCGAGTGGTCATAGTGACGGACTCGCACGGCGAGGATCCGGGTTCGAACCTCACCGTGCAGCACCACTGCAGTGGTGGTCGGCTGAAGTTGGTTTCTTGTGGTTCTCAATTTCGAGGCGTAAATGCGAGCCGATCTTTCCATTGAAAAGTCTCGCCACAGAGAGCAACAGGCCTACAACGATACAATTATTCAATCTTACACTTCACACATAGTTAGAAAAACTGGCGGTAGATGGCAGCACTACACATAACAAGCATTACACAGAAAAAACTTCACCTCAGGTTTCACTTCACGCACATTCCAATATGTACCAATTCGTTAAAGGTTCCGCAGAGGAATATGGACGAGGTGGTGCATGTGTGGTTCAGTAGTAGTCTTAATAGAATGTGCACGAATGAGCTCATTTCTTTACTGATTGCATTAACGCGCGCAGTCAAAATAAAAAAATTAGAAGAAACGTCTCTTATATGCGAGAGTAGGTATAAACATAGTCCAGTCAATTTTGCAATTCGGAGGAACGCACAGTAGAGGGCTGATCCAGCCCGGGGAATGGGCGGAGATACGGGGGCATTACACCCTAGCATCAAAAGTGAAGTTGACTCATCTAATGTATAGATGAATTGACATCATCGTGCCCCCCCCCCAGGCTTCCAAGTCTATCTCCGCCTATGGCCCGGGGTCTCTAAATGAGATAATTCTCATTTTTGTTTTTGCACACTATAAATTCACTATACGGGGACCGTGAAAAATTTAGCCTAAGCCCGCCAAAGATCTCAGCTTGGGGGGACCACTGCAAGATATGGGGCCACTAGACCAGTGTTTCTCAACTATTGGAATCCCGGTTGATTTCTTTTTCTTGATTGAAAGGCCTGGGCATACACAAGATTAATGGGAAATAAATGGGTAAAAATGAAGCAATAAACCACTCACGGCACAGTTTGGCGGATGCCAGGGCCCGGCGGTTGAGGAACACTGCACTAGACCAACCAAGTCCCTTTCGAGAAGGTTACATTACATACATACATTATATTCACCTAATTTTTATTACTTTTTGCAAAATAGCTTCATAATTAAGCATACTAAAAGGAACTGGAGAAAAACCTTTATATACTACACTGCTCAAAACAATTAGGGGAGCACATGGTTTTAACAAAATTACGCAAAGATGTATACCGATAAGTAACATAAAATGAATCATCCATAATTTAAAGCCTAGCAGGAAACGGAAGAAGAAAACTTCGTATGCAAATCAAAGTTCATGACGTCAAAAACCAGAAAAAGGAGATAAGAGCAGAAATCGGGATGTTGCAGAAACGTCTGTTTTACAGCCGTAACTGTGAAATTCGATTGCGCAGTATTTTTTTTTTGAGACAAGGTGACTTGAGGATGTCTCAACAACGTGATTTACCTGAATCCATGGCATGGCGTGTTACAGGCAGACTGGAATCTGGACAAACACAACGTAGTGTCGCGGACGCTGTTGGAGTCACCAGAAGTGTTGTTGCAAGGCTGTGGAATCGATTCCAAGAAACAGGAAATGTTAGACGTCGACCAGGGCAAGGTCGGCCATGCGCCACTACAGCAACTGATGACCGGTATATACGGTTAACAGCCCGTCGAAACAGAACAGAGAATGCTACGCAGCTGCAAAGACGGTTGCTCTTGGCAACAGGACGAAGGGTGTCCAGCCAAACAGTACGTAATCGGCTTCATGAGGGAGGGCTCTATGCACGTAAGCCAATGGTCTGCATTCCGTTGACCCCACGCCACCGTGCGGCCCGAAGAAGATGGGCTGCTGAACATCGAGATTGAGAGCAACATGATTGGAACCAAGTGCTGTTTACAGACGAGTCCCGATTCAGTCTGGAGTGTGACACCCGACGTGTTCTGGTATGGAGGGACAGGGGCACTCGAAATAACCCCGCATTCGTTCGTGAAAGGTCACAATACAGACGAGCTGGTTGGATGGTATGAGGTGGAATCAGCATAGGCGGACGTACGGACCTGCATATCATTCGGAATGGCACTTTGACGGCCCGAAGGTATGCAGACGAGATACTGCGACCTCATGTCATCCCTTACGCTGGAGCCATTGGAGATTCCTTTGTTTTCCAGGATGATAATGCCCGACCGCATAGAGCTCGTCTGGTGGAGAACATGCTTGAAGCTGAAACAATACAGCGTATGGAATGGCCAGCGTGCTCTCCTGACCTGAATCCAATCGAGCATGCTTGGGACATGCTCGGACGACGCATTGCTGCGCGACCAAGGCCGCCTGTTACTGTCCGAGACTTGCAGATTGCACTTCTTGAGGAGTGGAACAGTATTCCCCAAAGTCTGATCGATAACCTCATCGCATCCATGGCAAACAGGTGTGCAGCAGTCTTAGCTGTTCGAGGAGACCACACGCCCTATTAAAACTCATGCATCATGTCTAAACAGTACTTTTTTTTTATCGTTTACATGTAACCAAATTGTTGCCCTAAATCATATTTTCATGTTTTTTCCATATTTTCAAAGAATTAAAGCTTAATTCCAAATTTTTTTACGTCTTTTTTCTGTATTGCGCATTGATACGCGTGTACTATCCATTGTATGCCAATACGTGGCTGTCTCGCACGGTTTTCTTCACTTTTTTGCTTGCTCCCCTAATTGTTTTGAGCAGTGTAGATGCATCAAATGTACGGACAACCATGAGTCCGAAAAATGCAGTAAGGTGCGCGGAAAGGACACTCCGACATGCATTCTGTGCCTAGGTCCACATCCAGCGAACTTAAATGTCCGGAGTACATCAAAATTCTCAAAGGAAACTCCAAACAGGTCTCCGGGTATCAACCAAAAAAGACTATCTCCAACATGTCTCAAATATATGTTCCCAAACCAAACTCTTCTGTGACATCTTTTCTCCCTAGAGCTGTCGCCGTAAAGTTCCAACAGTTTCTCGAGAAAAAAATCCAACGCTCAACCGGCTTTGCCTACGGTAACTCCCGCCACACCGAAAGCGGCTAGCACTCCGTCACCAAGCGAGCAAGGTCCCGTCGAATCTCAAACACCGACGAGCCAGCCAAGAGACTTTGAACGAATAGCAGAAGAAGCGATCACCGATCTCCATTCCGCCATTTCACTCATGCCAGAAGTACATTGGATGGACGGTGTTTCACTGCAAAACTATCGAGACTTTGTTTCTCATGCAGAGAAACTACGAGAAAGATGGACTTGACTAGGCCTGGAATAGTACTAACAGCTATTTCTCTTCTCTTTCTTTCCTGGCATATCTCTTTCCAAAAACGAAAATCCTCTTCAAAAAAACTTCAAATATCTTTTAAAAAAAAACCCTTTTATTTTATTTTACTAACATTTTAACTTATTTTTGCTAACTTTAATTCTAGGATCTATTTTTCTAAGTTGCATTACAGGTCATCCTACGCTGTAGAGAAAGAACCAGCCAATCCCAGGCCATGCCCAGCCAATGACGACATTTTCTCATCTCTTCGCGAAGTTAAAATTTTCAACTTCGTGACGACATCAGTTATTCCAAATTTAATCATACCGGCCATTTCTTATCTTCAAAAAATTTCCTGCAAAAATGTGTTAAATTATCTCAAAGCGGATTTTCCCAACCTATGACGGCCCGTGAGGTAATCTCACGGTTTTTTCATCAGCCCGCCAGGCCTTTTGTAAGCCGTTGAAATTGCCCTGAGGGCAGGACTCGGCAAAAAATTCCGCATTCTCTACACACTTGTATTCTCACTTCACTCGTATCCAGCCGTACTTCGCCACTCGTTGGTTAACTCCACCTGGGGAGTTAGGGTGCCATAGCTTGGAATGCTTCTGTAAATCCTCCATGTTTCTGAACTCTTACTAGGCCGCTTCTCATCGTGTAAGGCCTGCCGAGGTAAAATAACGAACGAGTCGACTTTAATATCCAGCTACGAGATGGACTTACTCCCGGTGAATAGAAATGTGGACCGACGACTTTTGGCGATATTAACTTTGTCAAAATTTGTAAAATATTTTGAATCAAATCCTTAAACATTCTATCTGAATTAAATTTAAATTGAAGTTCTAATTCTCGACTCTAGTTTTGTTTGCTCGTGAAGTTAATTTTTTTTTATCCTGGTTGTGACTACTTAAACGTACAGATGCTCGTGTCCGATTTGATGCTCGCGATCACTTGATCAACGTTTCATTTAAACATCTTGTGCAAATCGCATTCAATTATTAAAATCATCCGGATTTCATGCATTTGTATGTCAAACATGACGTAAGAGTGCTCTCCTTTTGACGATGGATCCAGGCAGTGCTTGGGACTGGAAAAAGGTTAAAGACCTCTGGTCTAGATCGCAAGCTTGTTACCGTATTCCGATGATTCTCTTTTGTCAACTGCCTTCCTTGCGTAATTCATGCTTCATCGGCGGCTTCCCAAGAAGTTTTGCAGTTTTTTCCCCATATAAAAGAACCACTTTAAAGCATAAGTTTTGTGGGCACAAATCCATATTTTGAGCTCGCCACAACGCTCCTAGGAGCCCCGACGCACACTTTTGGAAGCACTGTGGTACTCCTTTAAATTCGGCCTAAAAGTTATGTCGCAACACAATTAATGGTGAACGACGAGTCCGATGTCGGTCTTCTCTTGAACTCTTTTTCGGTCGCATGCGTATACTGTACGATTTCGTCGTTCGCTATAGGTAATCGGCAGGGCCGTCTTAAGAGTATCATGGGTCCCCGGGCCAAGTTATTTTTCTGAGGCCCTACGAGGCAAATTCTTGAAAACGTCAACCAGATCTCAATTTTGTGAGTCCCCTTCTTCACTTGAGGCCCCCGGGCCGTGCCCGGGTGGGCCCATGCCATAAGACGGCACTGCTAATCGGTAAAGATCGAAGCGATCAAAATAAATAAAAAAAATGGATGATAATTAAAAGAAAATTATTTCGCAGGGGAAAAAATTGATGCTGTTTCACCTGTCCCCCACAGGGATGGGGCTGCAGCCCTAAGGCCCGGGACAATCACATTGTTTCTTCATGCTATAAATTTACTACAGAGTCCCCCCCCCCCCAAAGTGAAAACTATGGCTTGCGGACCCGCCAAACATCCAACAGCCTTGCTCCACGATGTGGGGGGAAGATCATGTCCTTTCTACGGAAAACCAATTGTTCCCAAGAGGTCCCCCTCCTCTAGAAATTATCACGTGATCCTGAGAACACTGCTTTATTAGGGGGAATATTACAGATGTTGAAAGGTCCGGACAAGCAAAGAAAAAAAAGTTCTTTTTTGTTCATCCAGTGGAAATAGCTTTTTTGCCCCACTCATATAATGTCTGTCCCAATGCAGGGTGGCTACATATTGACATTGTTCTTTTCAGTTGCTACTAACCCATCCATCCCTCCGGGGCAAAAAAAAAATGAATAAAACCTAAGAGAGAAGAAAAGAAATATTGAATGCCACAGCTTCTCCAAAGCCTAGATTTTAGGGAAAAAATCGAAAAAAAGAGAATCAAAATCCCTGACCTTCACTCAAATTTTGTGACTTTTCCAGGACTACGTGACTTTCCCGTGTTGGTAAACACCTTGAAAGAGAATATCCTACATTTAAAAAAAAAGTTAAAAACAATGAAAAAAATTCTAGTCGAAAATATAAAAACAATGGTAAATTAAAACAATTTTCTAAAACAAACCATCATCACTATTAGGCTACCGTAAGTTCGGTGATTACCAATTATATTTAAGCTGTAAATTAACACACTTGCATCCGATTTCGCCAATGCATTCTTTTATATAAGCCTCAATATTAAATAATTCAAACACTATTGAATACATAAATAAATTTTGGTTAGAAATAATAATTCAAGAATATGACAAAATTAACAAAACAATGTAACAAAATTATTTTCTTGTTTAGATTAGAATAGTAAACCTACAAGCTGTAAGAAGAAATCACCAAAAAAAAAAAAAAAACCAACAAAAAAGGGATTACATTATAGCTGTTCATGGGCGGAGATACAAGTGGGGTTGGAGGGGGGGGGGCTGATATCGTCATCATCATGCTCTCTTCTCACACTTTCAAGTCTCTCTACGCCCATGTAGTTGTTCCACCTGTAGTCTAAAGTTAAACTCCTCTCGATGCAACTATGTTCTGAACTATTATGATAAATCCCTCTATAATAATATTTTCAGAGATTTTGAATCCGCTACAACTACAGGCGCAGATAGACTTGGAAGTCTTGGGGGGGGGGGCAAGGTCATTATTGCTGGGGGGCAAGATGATGATGATGTCAATTCATATATACACTGCTGGCCACCGTAAATGCAACACCCTGAAGGAAGCATGCAAATAATATGAAATTTACAACATGCATTAGCGGAGGTGAGATATGCAAATGATTACAATTTCAGCGCAGACGCACATCACGCGCGCCTGTAGCGCCACTTCAAAGCGCTATTTAAGGCTTGGAGATTTCGACGATTTGAAGTACGGCAATTGTGTTTTTCTTGCGGTTTTTTCAAAAAAACGATCAATCATGCCTCGTAGAAAACAGCGATCATCTTTTGATCGAGTATCCGAGTTCGACAGAGGAAGGATAGTGGCCTACCGAGATTGTGGATTATCTTTCAGGGAAATCGGTAGTCGTGTTGGACGAAACCAAACAACTGTAATGCGGATATGTGATCGTTGGATGCAGGAGGGTACGACGGACCGACGTGTTCGATCGCATCCACCTCAGTGCACCACTTCACGTGATGACAGGCGTATTGTGCGTATGGCAGTGACGGATCGCTCAGCCACATCACGAACCATAGCACAGCACATTCAATCTGTACCGCATCATCCAGTGTCTGCGTGTACCATTCGACGTCGTTTACAGCAGAGTAGTCTGTCCGCAAGACGTCCAGTGCTTTGTCTACCCTTGACGCAGAACCACAGACGTCTCCGCCGCCAATGGTACGATGAAAGAAGGATGTGGACGGCACAATGGAATGAAATTGTCTTTACTGACGAGTCACGCTTCTGTCTGCAACACCACGATGGTCGGATTCGAGTCTGGAGACACCGTGGAGAGAGGATGCTGAACAGCTGCGTTATGCACCGCCACACTGGTCCTGCACCGGGTATTATGGTATGGGGCGGTATTGGATATCACTCTCGCACTCCTCTAGTACGCATTGCCGGTACTTTAAAAAGCCAGCGCTACATCTCCCAGGTGTTGGAGCCAGTTGTCCTTCCTTACCTTCAGGGCTTGCCCACAGCCATGTTTCAACAGGATAATGCGCGACCACACGTGGCACGCATTGTCCAAAGGTTCTTCGTCAATCGCCAGATTGAATTGCTTCCCTGGCCAGCTCGCTCTCCGGATCTTTCACCGATAGAAAACATGTGGTCCATGGTTGCTCAATGATTGACCCAGATTACATCCCCAGCTGCCACACCAGATCAACTTTGGCAACGCGTGGAAGCTGCTTGGTCTACTGTACCCCAAGAACACATCCAAAGTCTCTTTGAATCAATGCCGAGGCGTGTGGCAGCGGTGATCTCCAACAATGGCGGCTACTCTGGCTACTGATTTTGGCAGGAACCACACTTCACAGAAGTCTATAAATTTAATCATTTGATGCTTGGTCAACATGTTATCTACAAAATAAATATTGTTGCGATATCTCGTCTTTCTTGGTGTTGCAATTTGGGTGGCCAGCAGTGTACATTAGATCAGTCGACTTCACCTTCAGCGCTGGGGGAGGGGACACAATGCCCCCCCCCCATATCTCCACCTATGGCTACAACGATATTTTTTTAAATCTCGCTAAAAATCTTGAATATAATTTCAACTCCAATAAACTATTTATAAGTCAATTAATTATAGCTAACAACAGTTAGCTTCACTACGTTAATTATAACTCTTTACTTGTTTTTTTTCTTCCTGAGGTCTTCCAAATACATAGGCAGAGATAGACTTGAAAGTCTATCTCTGCAGTCTGCAGGGGGCACGATAATGGCAATTTTTTTCACACATATATATATATATATGTTATATCAATCACACACGTCTTTGATGATGGGGAAAGCTCCCTTTCCCCCATGATCTAATTCAATGTCACCTTTGTGAGTGAGGTCGTGGCGAGCCAGAAATATTGATTTTATGCTTGTTTATGCTTTGAAGTAGTTCTTTTGTATGAGAAAATATCTACCAAACTATTCTGGAGAGCCACAAATGAACCATGAATTGGGGGAGGGAGGCACAGATGACAAAAGTTTGAGAAACACTGGTCTAATTAATAACATCAGCTTTGAACCACATGATCATGAAAAAATAAAAAAATAACTTTTTAAACATATAAATAAAGAGCAGAAATTAATGTCTACTCGCTAAGGTGATCCCAATGATGAAGGAGATATGAATCCATGCTGGTTTGGCACTCTGTAACAACAGATTCATAGTCGTGATCACCGAAAGTGTTGATGGAGTTGTTGGTATTACACAGAAAGTAGCCATACCATCGCACTTTTATGTGTTACAACACACAAAAGTGTGATGCAGTAAGCATTTTTACTGAATGGGAAAATGGGGACAATGCATTTAACTGAATTTTATTAATCAACTAATCTTTTAATTTTTTTTGCTGAAACTAAATACTTGAAAGAACATTTTCTGGTGGTACTAACAGCGATTCGGATCATTTGATGACTTTTGTCACACCATGGTCACTTTCTGCACGCGAGGGCTAATTAGACCACAGGACCTAAAATTTATCGCCGCTTCTAAACAGCAAAGTTCTGCATTTTTGCTTTTTTTATACTCTCCAAGATTTCAGCACAAATTTGGAAAATATGTCAATGAACGCATAAATTTGTGATATATGATAATAATGTTGCCTCTCGATCAGGACTAGATTGGATTTTTGTTTTATTGGTGCAAGGACCAATTAGGTCAAACTGTGCCAAAACAAATGACCGTATACAAAAATAAGATAAAATTGGTTTTTTCATGACAAGGAAGTAAAAGTACAAATGAGAGATAAAAAACAATGATGCGTGAAACGTAAAACAATGGAGTAGCCTCTCAATTAGGGTTTGACAAATTAAAAAAAAAAAATAGTCACCAGCAAAATTTCATAAGTGTCAAACATTTTTTTTTTCTGACGAAGTCTGTCAAAAAGTAATTCTATTCTTTGACTTGTCTGACCCCTTAGAGACTCTTTTCTGTGCAGGCAGACAAGATGCCATAATTTCCGATAATGTTGTACTGCTCTAAGACTCCTGATAGATAAAATAAAAGTGCCATTAATGTCAGTTTTTTGGTCTCAACTGCAATCTGGCACTCAGGATTTGTCAAGCCTGCTTTTGATTTTACCATAATCTCTTCACAATATTTTTTATTGGTCTGCAGAACATGGTTGTAGCAAGATTTGACTGTAACATAACAATAAATGTAACTAAACTATACTAAAATAGACATTTGGCAAGATTTTACAATTTACCTTGGCAATACATCTTGGTCCTTTGGAGATTCATTTTTAGGGAGCTGCTGTAATAAAGCACTTTTTTTGTCCATATGAAGATCCCATATCCGTCCGTATCTTACCCATGTTAAATTCAATTCACTTCAGTGATATTGACTTGCAGGATTATTTTGCAAAACCAATTAATTGTTTAAAGCAAGGAATACCTGTATTTAACTCACTACAGCACATTAAAGTCTTTAATGTTTTCATGGGTATTAAAAACCACATTGAGCCATGGCCCGCTACAAAGATGGGACTGACAGGGCTCCAACTAAGCACAACTTTCATATTTTGTTCTTTCACACCATAAATTTAATATAGAAAGGGCCCAGCAAGTCACCTGGGGCCTAAGAAAGATCTCAGCCTAGGGCCCTGCTGGAGGATATGGGGACCATACATTGAGCCCGATGTATGTGAATAAAAATTCAGGAATCGAAATGTTTTTCTGCTCGGGAAGTTTGATACATGAAAATTAAGAAATTGAAATAAAATTTAATGAAATTAGTTTACACCGCAACATTTTCCAAGCTTGAAATAAATATAAACAGCAAATTTATAAAACCTGGTCAAAGCTAAATCATCTCCACAACTAAACATGTAACCTCATAATATTACAGACACCCTCCGAAGGACAGACGAGAATCACAATCAGTAAAGAGTGAAAACCTTAAAAGCAGAAATCTGACTGTAAAATATATCGAAAATTAACTTACCTTTCAAGGCAATACTCTCCACATTTGCTAAAAAAAAAAAAAAAAAAAAAAAACTATTACATGCAACTATTATATTTTTGAGTCAAATAATTATCATATAAAACAATAAATAAATAATTTGATTTTTCGAAATGTTTTTGTATTTTTTGTATTCAGAATTTTTCACCTCAAAATAGCTGCACAGAGGGATGTATACGCAAATCCAGTGAATCTTAATACTTTTATTTAATTTCATAATATAAATGATGAAAATTATTTTTTTGACTAAATTATTTTATGATGTTTGAAATCTAAATACGATCATTTTTTTCAAATTGTACATCACATCTAAAAATAAATGTCAATAACATTTTCACGACTTTCACACGGCCTGAGCCGCTATATTGTGAGGACTACAGCTGGAGTGGAATAACGCGAATAACTGAATTGACCATATTTTCTCAAGAGAATACGGTAAATTGGGATTGCAAATACGGGAAAATACAGGACATTGCCAAGAATGACACCAAAAAGTGAACAAAGTTGCCAAATATTGCTGAAATTAAGGAAAACTCACAATGGCAGGAAATGAAGCATTACAGCAAATTGCAGTGGATTAAAATGAATTCCAAGAAATAAAATGTTCACCAAGACAAATGTGAGAGATTAATATTCATATTTATAGTTGTAATTATCATAATATAATTTATGAGTTGAAAAATAGTTTCAAACTCTGACTTCAATAAAGAATAAAAATCCAAGTAGATGTCATGTAGAAAATCGGTAAAAACAGGAACACTTTTGCCAAAAAGTCAAAAGAATAAAAAAGGGACTGTCCTGGGAAATACGGGACGTATAGTCACTGGAAGAGATACAACTGAAAAGTAGGGGTCCGGCTAATTGTTTTACATTTAATTTTCTTGGCTTTGTATCTCTACGCAAACTCAATATTTCGAAAGTCGAGAATTCAATTTTTAAAATTATTGATGTGATGGAAAACCCCACTAATTTCCGCATTTCTACAGTAAAATCGGCAATTTTAACATTGATTTATATGGGGATCATCCTGCATGGAGGAAAGAATAACTGGAGATGACGTGACCAGCGCGTCCATTGAGAAAGTCTGGGGAATCAGGGTTGCCAGATGAAGCCAGTGGTCGCTCTATTAAAGGGACCAAGTAAGCCCAAACAAAACCTTAGCTTCCCATGCTTTCCTATGAGAAACATCAGGAAGCGCGTGATTCTCGAGTGAGACACGAGAGAGGAAGCACGCTCTGATGAGCTCCTAAAATTTTATCATGATAGACTAAAATCAATATGCTAGAATAGTATAGCAATTATAGGCACGATCCGTACTCAGTCGGATCTTACAACAAAAAACCAACAGTGATATGTTGAATTAATTTAACTTAGTTCTCAACACGATCCGTACTCAGTCGGACTTAGCAAAACTTTAATTTAATATTTCACGATTCGATATGGCACCCAGGAAACAGTTGGCAGAGCAACCTGTTTGCTTTCTCCACGACGTGATTCTTGATGATTATGGTGAAAGAGAAAGATGGGCCAAGCTTGCAGCGTTACATAGCAAGAAGAAGGCGCGCAACGGCGACCTCAACAAGGCAAATCTGGCTTTCCTCAGCACCATCAAGGACCATTATAACTGTTGGAGCGAATCACACCCAAGAAACACGCACCCGACACAGAGGTGTATTACTGTACGGGTGATGAATTTCTGAGAAAGGCCATGGAAAACTTCCAAGCTATTCATGACAAGCCAGATGACCCAGAAGTACCTCTATTCAAACAAACGTTACGATGGAACATAAGTCAAATCATCGTGATCGGGCGGTGACGACTGTTTTTTCGACGACGGAAACGAGGACATATGGACTGAATACTTCAATGAAATAAACAAGGACATATGGGAACGGGCCAAGACTTGGGAGGAAATCCCGACTTACATGCGGAAGAAGCCCGCCAAGGAACCCCCAAGGTCTAAGGAACCCGGAGCCCAGACGTCCCAAGATACAGAAACGTCCAAACCAAAGGAAATGGACCTTTCGAAAGAAACAAGTGCGGTGAACCCGGAAGAGCCCAACCATCCCGGAAGAAACCCCGGAAGGTCCGCAAAAACAAGGAAAAACCGACCCGCCGCAAAAATTGGAGGACGAAGAATTTGGATTTTCCAATCTGTCACCCAGGATCGGGAGAAAACTACAGAGGCCCTGAAAAAGATTGTTGAATATCTGAAAAATCGAGGTGAGCAGACCCAAGATGCCGATGCCACCGAGACCGCCGCTCTTGGAAGCCCTGACCCACCGTATGAGCCAGCGCCAACGAGCGAATCGCGTGCAAGCAGCGATGACCAGGCCACGCCCACGCCGGGACCAGCCGACGGAACGCAAGGCGACGAACAACCGGCAGGAGTACGGCCCTCCTCACACGGGGAAACTAGAACGAGTCGAGTTGCACGTTCTCCCTCACACGGCGCTACTAAAAAAATATTCAAAGCCCGGGAAACTGAGTAAAAACAGCACAGTCTATAGTTTTCCTTCTTATCTTCCGGTACTATCTTGTTAACCGGGTTAGGAAAAATCGAAACAAAGAAATAAGAAAAATAATTTATATTAAATGTGAAATTGCTACAGAATTTCAGCTCACAGGTAAATACAAAATTTCATTATTTGAATTGATATCATTTTGAAATGACAATAAAATGGTAAAAATTAAATAATTTTTTAGTATAATTTCGTTTCATTTGGAAAAAAAATCGTCTTTTTTTCCTCTATAAATGTGCCTTTCAGTACCTATATATGTTGGATTTAATATATTTTTATTGTTTAATAGTTAAAATATTGTCACGCAGAATTTTAAGTAGTTTCATGAGATGAAACGACGAAAGCTGGTTCCGAGAGGCAAAAAATAAACTATAGACAAAACTAGAGACAAACAACACATGAATTGTTTATGTTTCAGGGAATGATTTTCCCCGAACACTCCCACACACAGATGTGCGTGTACGTGACCTATATAGATTAGACATTCCAAGCAAGGGGGAAAATCAGGGACCATCCCTATGGAACACGTGCTTGTTTAGGTACATGTAAAAGTAGACAGTAGTTTGAAATTTTCCGCAGGTTCTTATCCAGGGCAGTCTTAAGAGCATCATGGGGGCCCTCAGCCATGTATTTTTTTTCTGAGATCCTACTTGGCAAATGCATTTGGTTATTCCTCAAATTTTTTACCAGATCTAATTTTTGTGACGCTCCATCTTCTTTTGAAATCGCCCCCGCGGGGGAGTGGTGGGCACATGCGTTTACCACAGACCCGTCATCTAGGGGGATCAGGGGGCTATTGCCCCCCGGCTTTCAAAAATACACTAGAAATAGTATATATATGTACATATACAGTATGTTCTTTGCCCCCCCCCCCCCAAAAAAAAAGGTTGAAATGAGTCCTGGTTTACCATTTCATTCAGTGGCGTCAGAGCCAGGGGTGCAAGCTCAAGCACCCACGGTAATTTGTGGCATGGATCCGAGCACCCCAGAATTGATTAAGAAATTAAACTTTCCGATATAAAACTAAAGATGAGCACCCACAGTTTCGAAACAATTCCGACGCCCCTGATTTCATTATAATTTCAAAATAATATCAATTTAAATAAAGAAATCTTGTATTTACCTGTGAACTGAAATTCTGAAGAAATTTCATTATATCCTTTCAACTGATAACTCATTATATATATATATACTCTGGATTGTTTTTCAATATGAGTCCAAACTCGCATGACGGAAATATGAAGGAATGCTAAAGGCAGTTTCTAGTTTCTTCAACAAAAGTTGGCGGCGACTAGCATGCCAGTCGCCAAGTGACTGAGTCGCGTTCGATATTTTGTCGCCAAGACGCTAATTTCCTCGTGTGAGGCCGTCTAGAGCGATATACGTACTGGTCTTCAGGAGACGGTTTCTCTTATCAGTTGCCGAACTTCAGTTTACCCATGTGAGGAGGGCCTACGAGACCAGAACGGCATCGATGGAAACGTCGACGGAAACACCGGCGATGATGTCACCCAAGAAAGCAACGCCCTCCCTGACGGATCAGTATCAGCGTACCAATCGTGTGACAGCAGCGACGAAAAAGACCCGCTCGTGCACAGTGATCCCGGAAAGGAGAACGGCAGCGAACAGCCGGCACACGAAGGGAAAAATGGCGGCACGTTCACGATCGTTGCACGAGCTGACCGTCAGTGGAGAAGCATATCCCGGGAGATACGCCAAAAGTGCCGTGCACCGGTGAAAGCCAAAATTGTGCGCGATGAATACAAAATTGACTTTAGTACCACGGAGGACTACGAGACTATCCTCGAGTTCATTGAAACGAGTGATGCAGAAATCACGAGGCGGTCTACGTCGGACGCCCCTACCCTCAGTGTTGTAATGAGAGACCTAACTTCTGCGTTACCAGCAGACGACCTAAAAAATGAACTCATGGACTAAGGATTTACGCCTTTGGCAGTCTCGCAGATTCGATCCCAGAGGAAAAGAGCAGGAGGAAAAATTTTACCTCTATGGAAGGTCGACTTGCCAGACGACCCGCAATCGAAGCGAATACTCGATGCAAAAACGCTCTTCTTAATCGATATATCGATAGAAAGATATCGAAGAAATCCAAATCGTTCATCGATAAATATCTGCTTTTCACGCCAGATCTGGGGTCATCGGGGAGACGCATGCGAGCGTCCCCAAAAGTGTATGGTGTGCGCAAAAAATCACGACGTAAAACAGTGCGGAAATGTCAAAGGTAAAGACACGCCGACCTGTTGTAACTGTGGAAAAAGCCACACCAGCAATTACCGCGGCTGCGAAGCTTATAAAAAAGAACTAAAAAAATCACGGAACTTGCAAGAAAACCTTCCCACCGAAAAACGGGACAGTGAACCCATCGTGCCCGCGGAGTTCAAAAATCCCGGAGAACCTACGATAACACTACATTTCTCCCACGGAGCGTCTGGAGGAAATTCCACGCGAGGAAACAGAAAATTTTACTCGGAGAAAATGAGACGACATAAAAAAAGAACGCGATTGGTCGGTTACGGACTTCCGAGATAGCTTGACCAAGACGCGAAAAAACTTGGCAAGGAGCTGCGACGAGGCCAGCGAACAGCACCGACAAGCCCAGAGACCACCGTGAGCCAGGCCGGAAAGATGAACGCTCAAGCTACGGATAAGAATGTCAGAGACCCCGGATTAAGCGAACGCGACGAAGTAGCATCGAACCCGGACTCTGATATCTCAAATGCAAGCGACAGTCCAGCAAACGAAATCTTCGAACTAGCTAAATTATTCATGCAAAATATAATGAAAACGAGCTCGCGTAAACACAAACGAGCATAATTCAGGAGTGCAAGAAGGAAGCTGGGCTACATCTCGCTCATTGAAAAATTTTCAGAGCAGCTTGCGTTGAAGTAGCGAGCGATAAAGGGCAATTAAAAGCCCATAACTATCCGAAATTAAACTTTCGGAAATTTTTTCTATCTTTTCCTTCATTTCCCTTTCACCATCTTTTCGAGAATATTTTCTACAAAAAACAAAAAATGTGAGGCATTTCTGATAATTTTCAGAAATGGCTCTGAAAAATAAAATAAAAATCTTCTCCCTCTATTTTTCCTTGCTTTTTAATAATACTAATACTATTCCTCTTTTTTCTTCTCCTAAAAACTAATATTTTTCTAATGTATTGCATGTCATGTATTTTCAAATTTCTTTCAGCCAATAGCAACATAGGCACGCAGCCGACGAATGAGTCGGTGCGACCTAGAACTCCTTAATACACTTAATATATGAAGGCGTCAGTGCGACCATGGCGCAGAGTAGCTGACGTCACGAGAGCAGTTCACTTTTCCTGCCGAAATATTAATAAGTAATATAACTAACAAGTTCTCCAGACATGTTGAGTTTTTAATTCCTGGTTAATTAATTAATTTTAATTAACAGTGGGTTTCCCACTCAGACCTTATCCCGGCCTCTGACCCTACAACACGCACTTCACATTAATACATTCACTTCTCCCTTGGCTTTCCCTTTACATTGGCCCCCCGCGGGCCTGTTATGAGGGCAGCTAGTGTCAAAAAATGACAGGCACTGCCAGAAATTTCCCTTACGTTACGTTACGAGAAACATCCTCGTTTTTAAAAAACATTTAAAAATTTTCTTTTCATTTCAGGAACTAATTTTTTTTTCTCAAATTCTGTGTATATATTTATACAATTGAACGAAAGCTTTGACAATTTTAATTGTCATTTGTTTTCGAATATTAATTTAAACAACATGGAACCTTTTGCAAAAATAACCAAAATTTACCCATATCTTGTGATACAAAATTTCTTCTCAGCATTTTACTTTAAAAAAATTATGCCAAAGCATGTATCACCTCAGTGCTGAGAGAGAAACAATGTTTAAAGACACTTGAACAAGCGGTTTGCGAAAAACATTATATATGCAAAACATTAGCATATATAATGCCTTTCATCTGTTTATATTAAAATATTGTAGATATATTTCCAGTCCAGGTAGAACAAAAACTCGAACACAGACAATTTTAGATTTCAAATTCAATTCGGAACTGTTTTTTGTCAAATTTTCGTACACATACCACTTTAAAAGCAAAGTAATAGGTACAAAATGCAGAGGGGAAAAAACAGCCTAGATGATTATTAGAACACCAAGTGATTATTTTCCTAAATATTATAGGCCAAAGAGATGACTCATCACGGCTCGTAAAAAAAGTTTTTTATTTTTAATATTTTTTTTTCTCAATACTACATCTACATAGCGGAAGAGCAGCATATATTTCAGTAATACATATTCAAGAATAGGAGAGTGGAACGGAAGAAGGGTGGCGATGCCCCTGGAAACACCGACGCACACTTTGAAAAAGCTGCTCTATACCATAGGCGGAAATAGACTTGGAAGTCTGGGGGGGGGTACGTTCATAATGATGTCAATTCCTATATAAATATATACATTAGATTAGTCGACTCCACCTTTAACGCTGGGGGGGGGGCATTGCCACCCCGTATCTCCGCCCATGCTCTATACCCATTACCTTTTCATTAATTTATACACATTTACTGCTGAAAATCATAAGGAAGCTTATTGCTATTATGCCGTGTAAAGGGATAAAAACATCAATCAATAGTCTCATCGATGTACACTGCTCAAAACAATTAGGGGAGCACATGGTTTTAACAAAATTACGCAAAGATGTATACCGATAAGTAACATAAAATGAATCATCCATAATTTAAAGCCTAGCAGGAAACGGAAGAAGAAAACTTCGTATGCAAATCAAAGTTCATGACGTCAAAAACCAGAAAAAGGAGATAAGAGCAGAAATCGGGATGTTGCAGAAACGTCTGTTTTACAGCCGTAACTGTGAAATTCGATTGCGCAGTATTTTTTTTTTGAGACAAGGTGACTTGAGGATGTCTCAACAACGTGATTTACCTGAATCCATGGCATGGCGTGTTACAGGCAGACTGGAATCTGGACAAACACAACGTAGTGTCGCGGACGCTGTTGGAGTCACCAGAAGTGTTGTTGCAAGGCTGTGGAATCGATTCCAAGAAACAGGAAATGTTAGACGTCGACCAGGGCAAGGTCGGCCATGCGCCACTACAGCAACTGATGACCGGTATATACGGTTAACAGCCCGTCGAAACAGAACAGAGAATGCTACGCAGCTGCAAAGACGGTTGCTCTTGGCAACAGGACGAAGGGTGTCCAGCCAAACAGTACGTAATCGGCTTCATGAGGGAGGGCTCTATGCACGTAGGCCAATGGTCTGCATTCCGTTGACCCCACGCCACCGTGCGGCCCGAAGAAGATGGGCTGCTGAACATCGAGATTGGGAGCAACATGATTGGAGCCAAGTGCTGTTTACAGACGAGTCCCGATTCAGTCTGGAGTGTGACACCCGACGTGTTCTGGTATGGAGGGACAGGGGCACTCGAAATAACCCCGCATTCGTTCGTGAAAGGTCACAATACAGACGAGCTGGTTGGATGGTATGGGGTGGAATCAGCATAGGCGGACGTACGGACCTGCATATCATTCGGAATGGCACTTTGACGGCCCGAAGGTATGCAGAGGAGATACTGCGACCTCATGTCATCCCTTACGCTGGAGCCATTGGAGATTCCTTTGTTTTCCAGGATGATAATGCCCGTCCGCATAGAGCTCGTCTGGTGGAGAACATGCTTGAAGCTGAAACAATACAGCGTATGGAATGGCCAGCGTGCTCTCCTGACCTGAATCCTGCATGTCCCAAACATGCTCGGACGACGCATTGCTGCGCGACCAAGGCCGCCTGTTACTGTCCGAGACTTGCAGATTGCACTTCTTGAGGAGTGGATCAGTATTCCCCAAAGTCTGATCGATAACCTCATCGCATCCATGGCAAACAGGTGTGCAGCAGTCTTAGCTGTTCGAGGAGACCACACGCCCTATTAAAACTCATGCATCATGTCTAAACAGTACTTTTTTTTTATCGTTTACATGTAACAAATTGTTGCCCTAAATCATCTTTTCATGTTTTTTCCATATTTTCAAAGAATTAAAGCTTAATTCCAAATTAATTTTTTACGTCTTTTTTCTGTATTGCGCATTGATACGCGTGTACTATCCAT
The DNA here is from genome assembly GCF_987345545.1 of Pholcus phalangioides. Lineage (NCBI taxonomy): Eukaryota > Metazoa > Arthropoda > Arachnida > Araneae > Pholcidae > Pholcus > Pholcus phalangioides. The sequence continues at coordinate 7,000,398 of NW_028301625.1, read as the reverse complement.
TGTATGCCAATACGTGGCTGTCTCGCACGGTTTTCTTCACTTTTTGCTTGCTCCCCTAATTGTTTTGAGCAGTGTAGTTAAAAAAAAAAAAAAGTCGCTGAGAGAATAAAACTTGTAAAATGTAACAAAAAATAATAAATGTAATAATGACATAGCTTTGTTATCTGAAGTTTATACCACAAAAAAAAAATAAAAACATACTACAGAATCGTTTATTCCAGAGTTATTACCAAAATTAAAATTAAAGCTCAACATAAGTATAAATAAACAAATACACACAGACACAGAAACATGTATTTAAAAAAAACATCCTAGTAAAATGAGATGCTGTATATATATTGAGTTTCAGAGACGAAGGAGAAATGGTTCGACGTTTGTTTTACAATGACTTCTGACAGTGTGAGGGAGAATTTGTGAAGAAAAAAATACATAAATGACTGCAAATAAAAAGAAAAGATACACAACGTTTTGATTATCACCATGAGCATAGGCGTACGCAAAATTTTCTCGAGGGGGAGGTTTCAGATTTTTTTCCCTTCTTGGGGGGGGGGGTTTACGTTTTTTCCTGCAAAATAACACTACAATTTTGGCTCAAGGAGGTTAGAACCCCCTTCCTCCGCGTACGCCAATGACCATGAAGTTATCGTCGAAAACACCAGGAAACCCCCTCCGCTACTACTTTCAGAACGCATGTGAATAATCATTTTAGCATTCTATATTTACAAAAGACGAATCTCAACAATGATTCTTGTGCATGAAAGAAAAAATGATTCGATAAACGAGATCACACACTGATTGCATGCACCATGAAAATTGAGACAAAAATGTCTCGTGCATCTCTTTTCTGGACATACACACACAAATTATACATCATGTTGTACAATGGAAAAGTGAAGGAAATTTTTTTAAGTAATTGAAAAAAAGTATTTTAGCTAAATCTCTATATTTATTTTCATTTGCATGTTTTTTTTTTACTTCATTACTTTCCGTACTGCCAATAGTGAAAGCCCTCACCCACGGAGAACCCATGAATTCATAGAACCAGAATCAGCATTTTAAGGTGATGCCTGGCCGTATTTCGGGCCATAAGTTACCAATGAATTCACGTTTGAGAAGTCTGCACACTTTTCCAGACGTCTGGCTTGCTCATTATCCCCTAGGGTTGACAAAACAGAATTTTGCTTAAAAAAGGACACCATTAACCAAATGCCGTTGTCATTTTCTTCTCACATTTCTTGTATTCATATACCCGTGTGATTTGCGTTGTGTTGTTCAAAATCAAAGCCGGCACCGATGCCCGCGGGCACCACAGGAAATGAGAATTGCAAACGGTAGCTTCTTTTTTTCCTCGGAACCAAATATTTCTATAGGGAGAAGAAAAAATCGTTTTGCAGACCCATTCAGCACATGCGTTCAATTAACAATATTTTAGCTGTCGGTCTTTTTACTACTCAGCGAAAAGAGAGCCGCTGATAGTATACAATTAGTGTGCAGCCTGGCTGTTCCTTGAATAGATATGTAGTATACCTACCATATGAAGGGGAAAAAAACCTTTCTGCTGTACTGCTGGACTTCCTATGGTGTGTAATTTTTTTCCCGCTCATCTGTCGGATGACCAGCTAGCTACATGTAGAGAATCGAACCATTTCTTGCCGTTCGTGTAAGATTGAACTATGTCAGATAGTAATAATCACAAATTTGCTCTACTATTGTGGAATAATGAAACGCTCCTAAAAAAAATGCTTAAGATCTATTTTTTTCAAAGTTCAAAGGATTTCATAGTGACATATTGATGAACTAGATTCTACCTCACGTAAGTTTGCTTTTATCGAAATGACATTTTTTTGTGTAATTAACTGTAGAAAAACCATCCGATGTCGTTTAAATTGGGAATGTTGCCAATAATTTTGAGTAGTTCAACTCTTCTCTTAAATTCGGTAAAGTTGTTGTGCAGACATCATTAACCAATTTCCAAGTTCGGCATTTGACCCCACAAGCCACAAGGGAAGGGCTGACATGGGAATGGATCTGGAACAATTACCATAATTGTTTGGATTTTTCAAGCTGTAAATTAAGTACAGAAGAGCCCGTGAAAAGTTTTGCTTGGGGGGGGGGGGGCAGATGCGGCAAAAGTAAATACTGGACCCCTTAAATTAGAAAAAAGTGTAATGTTTGGGTTTTATGCGGCCCAGGGTGTGCGCCTTGTGCGTCCGTCCTTAAATCCACCTCCTACTCGGACCCGCCAGAAATCCCAGCCTACGGGATATGAGGGCATAGCTCAGACAACAAAATTTAAACAACAGATATTCACTGACTAGCCAAGCACCTCTCAACCTTGGTGTCACCCCCTCCCCCTTTCCCCAATTCTTGCTTTGCCCTCAGTGGAGAAAACGGTTGAGGCTGTCAAAGAGAAATGAGAAAAAGTGATTTCCGCCGTGAAAGTGAGAGCCGCTCTTAGGAGTGTGAGACAGGAGCGGTCGCACTGGGCACCGTGCTCTGTGGTGCCCCCGTACTCACGGTAAACTATTGGATTCTTTCATGAATTCTGAAATTACTTCTTGCATTAATTCTGAAGTTTAAAAAATTCTTAAATTCCCCCCCCCTCCCCCCCCCCCGTAAATTCTGAATTTTTATTGGTGCTGGAATTATTTTTGATTCAAGACCAAAATTTTTATCAGTTTCACGATTTTTTTTCTCTCATTAGTTTAAAATTACCCTCAGTGCTGAATTTTTGCCAGTTTTTGTGTTAATTTATTGAATTGTGTGTATTTAACATTTTCTGTATGGATATTTCACAGCATTCTTGTATATTTTGAAATAATGGATGCCGATTTCTTCCCCCCCCCCCCCACCACCAAATATATAAAATCGGGCAAATATTTTTCGTGTCTGAAACTGTTCAGACGCACCGGGCCTCTTAAGTAAGGACGGGAGTGTCGTCAAAAAGAATGGGCCCACCCAGGCACGTCGCGGAGTCTCACACAAATTAGATCTGGTTGAAACTTTCGATAATTTGCCTAATGGGGCCTCAGAAAAATCACTTGGCCTGGGGGCCTATCAAAGATCCTAGCGCAGGCAGCGTTGGAGGATGTGTGGGGCATCTTATACACTTATATATGTCAGGGATTCTCAAACTTTTCCCACCCGCAGCACCTTTTTCTCTAATCAACGTTTATCCGCGGCTCCCCACAGAGCAGTTTAACAAAGAGTCTCTTCGAAAAATCTTTGCAAGGTGCCGTGGCACACAGTTCGAGAACCCCTGCATTATGTATTTTCTGTTTTCAATGTAAGCTCCCCCAATATTCTGCAACACTATACTCAAATGACCAGCAACATTACTGTGTGGTGATGGTTGTCAATTAAAATTATCGGAGAACTTGAAACGCGAATCCAACTAAATCATCAAAAATCCAATCCAATCCAAAAAAACTAAAATACATACGATAGAATTATTCGATTTCAGAATACGCATTAGCATGCAGTGCCGTCTTAACGCATGGGCCTACCCGGACACGGCCCGGGGGCCTCGAGAGAAGAGGGGCCTCACAAAAATTAGATTTGGTTGAAATTTTCTGTAATTTACCTGGTAGGTCCTCAGAAAAACCACTTGGCCCGGGAGCCCATGATGCTCTTAAGACGGCCCTGTTAGCATGGTTTTAAACAACTGATGATCAAAACCATCATTGATTGATGATTAAAACCCATTTTCCACCACTTTATCGGTTTGTAATAGAATTTCACAGTTTTATGTGAATATTATGAAGGGGCACAGGCAGTGCCGTCTTAAGGCATGGGCTACCCGGGTGTGGCCTGGGGGCCTCAGGAGTAAGAGAGCCTCACAAAAATGAGATATGGTTGAAATTTTCGAAAATTTGTTTGGTAGGGCCTCAGAAAAAATCACTTGATCCGGGGCCCACGATGCTCTTAAGACGGCTCTGGGCACAGGGCATCTGTCCCAGAGACATTTTAAATTAACAGAAATTGAAAAATATAGCATATATAAAGGTATTTTCTTTCAATGTTTTAATTTATTGAAAAAAAATAATTTTAATTTTTGATTGTCTTGGGCAGGGCTGTCTTTAGAGCGTCATGGGCCCCCAGCCAAGTAATTTTTCTGAGATCCCACCTGGCAAATTCTCGAAAATTTTAACTGGGTCTCATTTTTGTGAGGTGCCTGGGTGGGCCCATGCGTTAAGACGGCACTGGTCTTCTTGGAACAGACATGGTACCCCTATACCCCCTCCTGCATAGGTTTGTTATATTTTACTGTGGTAAAAATCTTACCACTACTGTAAAGTAGGTTGAAGAACGGGTTATCGCTGAAATCAAATAGATTCGAAACAAAAAAACGGGACACACTACTTCAAAAAAGGACGTATGGTCAGTGTAAAATATATGTAAATATCGTGGCCTGTACAGAGAAGTGATTCATACTTTGAGCAACACCAATCATTTTTGACTTCCGGCGTCCCTGTGTGCAAATTGGTAGGCAGGAATTTTTAGCTGGTAGAGAGGGTCCCTCAGAAAAATCAGTTTGTCAAAGGGCCCCCCCCATGATGCTGTTAAAATGGCTCAAGCTAATTTTATAGGAATTGCACGAAATCTCATTCCAAAAACTCAGCATTAACGTGGTCTCTAGTTTGCAATACTATCAGTTTTTCTGTATTTATGCCATTCTTTGAATGAATATCTTCAACTACACAATAGAAAATTTTACGATTTTCTGCCGGATTAAAATGCTGGAAAAAAATTGTACATAAAAAGACATTTTGGAAACTTTTTGTGGTGCCTCCGACCCTGTATCTCTCGCAGTGTAAGCACCACCAGTCCCTAAAATCACGTTTTTCAAAACGTAGGCGACGCTCATTCCATGAAATAATGGAATTAATATAACACAGCAGTTAAAATACTGCGTATATGTAAAAAACACTATGTCCATTTTTGTCAATATTGATAACACTATTAATTTGCTGCATTTTCATGTTACACTATGAACATAGGCATAGAACATCACACACACAAGTCCTATTTCAATAAATAACAATAAATAAATAAAATACAATAACTATTCTTTTTTACTTTAATTTCTTAAATAATCACTATCTCAAACTTTTTTAAATTTATCGATGTATCGTATAAAAAAATATGAGTCTTACGTGATATTGAATGCAAGTATTACAGAGGATTCCAAATTACCTAAGATGGAATTGTGGCGATTGTTCATAAATTATCATTAAAGAAACTCTCACAAAATATAAAACGTATGAACTTATCAGAAATTAGTATTATAGTATAGAACCGAGCATGCCCAGGCTCTGTCGCTTTTGCGATATAAGCTCATTGATCGTGAGATCGTGGGCGTGCCGGAAAAAAATAAACCCGGCAAGTCGGCCGGGAAAGCACATCCGGTTCGGACCAACATCCTGCCAACCCCCCAAGCAGCACAACCACACCCCCCACACCCAAACCCCCAATCCCAAGGCGCATCACCGCTCGACAAAGCCAGCACAGCACCGCGGGCGCGACCTCCCTTCAGCCCCGACACCCGCGACAAGACCTCGCCGGCGCGGTCCAGAGCATCCCAACACGCCCCGCGAAGGGAGACCCTCGACCACCCCCAAGAACCTCCACCGCAGACCCATCAAGACCACCCCTCATCAAGAAAAATATGGAACGCCTCGTGACAAGGGTCCCAATCGGCGCGCCACTCCCGACCACGCATGAAGCCATTTCACCGACACCCAATCCCGCCCTCCTTGCCACTTCCCGGACCTCCGAACGGTCCGGCCTCCCGTCCCTTTTTTCACCCGAGGAGCCACATGCGGGTGCGACAGTCAAAGCTGCAATTTGCCAAAAGTCATGTGCCACATCAAAAAATAGTACAGATATATTAAATTGGTCCTCTGCAGCCATTGCCGAGAGAGGTATTCCATGAAGTGCTGTGAACTTTGACTCTTACGGGTTCTCCCAGTGTCGTCTTAACGCATGGGCCCACCCGGGCACGGCCCGGGGGCCTCAAGAGAAGTGAGGCTTCACAAAAATGAGATCCGGTTGAAATTTTCTAGGATTTACCAGGTTGGGACTCCGGAAAACCACTTGGCCCGGGGGCCCATGACACTCTTAAGACGGCCCTGGGTTCTCCGCATCATCTTCTTCGTCGGTGAGATCTTGTTCTGCATATTCGACTCCTCTGTTGACCAGTCTGGCAGATCGCCTGAGTTGGTCCCTGTTTGCTGATGTCGTCTCCTCATCTGGGTTGTTATCTTCATCCAGTTTGGCTTTTTCTGGGTGATTTTTCAGGAATCTGACCATTTCCACCAGCTTCCTTGTAGATTCAGGTCTGTCAAGGATTGTTTTGATCCACTCGGTCTCGTATTGTTCACCCGGAGCCTGGAAGTGAAAAATCCTTGTGTGTTCTCAGAAATTGGTAGCTACATTTGATATTTACTTACTTTGTCAAGAAAGTGTAAAATGATGAGTTTTTTTCCGTTTTGTTGGTAATCTTGCGTTTATAACCGTTTTGTAATACTGTATACAATTCACAAAAATTTGGGTTTTGCTAAGCTCTACGTTTCCCCCCTTTTTTTCAGGAAAACGTCACATGAGGAGAGCTGTCCTTGGGACCAAAATCACCGCCTACCACATTCTGTGCCCTGATTTCTTTATATTCCAATTAGTGACTGCAAACGAATGTTGTTCTGGATTGACCAACTTCATCCCATTTCGGTTCCCAAACAATTTTTAAAAAAATCATGTAGTAATCGAATTCATCCATTTAATTTATAGCCACTTAACACTGTTTCTATCCCCCCCAGACGGTCAACCATCAGGGGCGGCTTAAGCGAGGGTGCAAGGGTGTGGCAGCGTAGACTTTACTTAAGACCCAAAAATTTAACACACACAAAATTCACAGGACATCAGGCTTTTGAGTCGACAACGGAAACGTTGAGAAAATAGACAGGGCCTGTAATACCAGAAACCAAAATGTAAGCTATCTGGGAGGCTCGAAACAAAATCCGTACCCGTGTGAGATTTATTTGTGTCTCCTACCTATTGCCCCCTCCATAGCCCCTACCTCCTGCATCAGGGCCCCTAGGCTGGAATCTTTCGTGGGGCCCCTTCTACAGTTAATTTATAGAGTGAAAAAAGAAAAGTTATAAGAATTTAGTCCCGGGTCTCAAGTTGGAGCACTGTCAGCCCCCCCCCCTCTGCCCCGGAAGGTCATGCCTCTCCCTCACAATTTATCCAAACAATTCGTAACAAAAAATTTTTTTCGGCCTTTCATTTCGGATTTAGCACCACTCTTGAGCGATGTGGGCAGCAATGGGTCACATGGCCCAGCGCCGCCCCTGTACTCTATTACAAGGGGCATGTGTGCATTTTGGTTCCCTCACCCAAGGCACCCACAAGAGCCCGGGACAATTCTCATAATGTTTTGGCTTTTTCACGCTATAAATTAATTATAGAAGGGGTCGTGAAAAATCTGACTGGGGGGGGGGCGCAAAAGATCCCAGCCTAGGGGCCCATGCCCTCACTGAGAATTTGTTCCACAGTAGTCAAATGAAAGCAAAGGGAAAATTTGGCTTTTCACTTGTCCGGCCCCTGGAGTAAAAAAAACCTTTGGAAAAAAATTACCCCGTTGGATATCATCTTTACAGGATAAGTGATGATGGCCCACTAAGTGCTCTTTCAAGAATGAAATTATCTGGCATTATTAAGAATGATATAATACTGGAACAAAAAAAAAAAAAAAATATTATACTTTAAAAGCGGGACGTATGGTCACGCAAGTTTTCCATGGTAAACAATATTCCATGGTAAACAATAATGTGCGGCTTTCTTCTGAAAAAAAAAATCAGGTTTATTTTTCTCCAGGTCCCCTTCACTGAAGCCCTATCAGCTTCCTGGCAGGGTCGCCATTAGGAGCGCGCACATGAGGCTTCGCACCCGGGCGGCAGGTAAGGTCGAGCCGTCTCTGTCAACCACAGCCCAAAGACTCCCACCAAAGCACCGACCGGCGCCAATAAAAGCACCTTTGTTTCAGAAGATTCTTCCTTATATGGCGGACGTCGTCAAAAAATTACAGGATATTTTTCCCCTCGTATTCAGGAAACCCTTCGTTAAAATGTTCTGTCTTTACTTTCAAAGAGAGCCGAAATTGAGCCATTGAAATGTTCTTCGTGGTCAGCTGGAAAGCGCGGTGAATAACACTAAATAGTAAGGTTATACAAAATCATATATTTTTCACTTCAACGGCAGTCTGTGTGGAACAAACACAAAAAATAAAAACAAACAATATGGTTTAATAATTATATATTATTTACGATAGAAATGACACATGGCAATTCCACACGTTTACGAAACGTGAATTTAAAAAAATGTTTTTCTCTCCCCTCTTTCTATACTCCAAAATTTGCCGCCCTGAGCTATAGCCCGCTCAGCCCCCCCCCCCCCTGTAAATACACTACTGATTTTCTGTAAAGGGCAATTAGAGTAAATTCGTAGTGTGAAAACGAAAACAAATGATGAAAATCGTGCCGTGCCCCTAGGCTGGAGCTCCATCTAAACACTAATTTAGGCAAGTAAGTGGGAATATTGTCCGTAATTTTTTTGGTTTAGTTTTTCAGTGAATGAATCCAATACAATCGACGCTCCTTTTTACCAACCCGTGAGGACGTAAAAAACTAGTTCGTAAATGGGAAACACGTTGAAGGAATAGTATGCTGCTTGGTACCAAAAGATTAGTTCGTAAAATCGAGCGTCAACTGTATTATACATTTGTTGTGGTATTTTTTCGTTTACACTGGATCCCGCTTACAACATTTCTGAAAAAACCGTCATGAAAAAAAGTAAGCGTGGGAAAACTCTTGAAACGAAAAATCTCCATGATCGTACATGGAAGTTGGGACCACGAAAATAAGTCGTCCTAAGCGCAGGGCCGTAACTAGACCGTAGCCGGTCAATTTGTCGCACTCAACTTGTCTCGCCTCAATTTGTCGCGGTACAAATTCGTCGCAGTGTCAATTCGTCGCGGTACAAGTTTGTCGCAGTGTCAATTCGTCGTGGTACAAATTTGTCGCAGCTCCAATTCGTAGCTGTACAAGTTTGCCGCCGTGTCAATTCATCGTGACGTCAATTTATACAGTATATTACAGCGCAGAATCAATTCGTCGAACCGTCAATTCCTCACTGTACATGTTCCACGCGAGCTTGTATGTAGGTTTTGTCTTACACGTGAAATAAAAAACATGAACAAAAGTGTACACGCAGTTAACTGAAAATAATTATTTTTTGTCAATGCGGAAAGGTCATCGAAATTAAAATTACAATATCAATTACATTTAAAAGTTTAACTGCATATAAAAATTTAATTATATTTGAAAATTCAGTTGTAAAAATTTGAAATGTTAAATAATTGATTTTTGCTGTGATAAAATTTCAATATCATGTGAATAAATTTCGGTTTATATGATATTCCCCAAATTACAGTGAGCCTACCCTTAATGGTAAATTTATATCTGCCCCATGGGCTCGAGAGTTTCTCCCTCCCCCTTCGAGAGTCACCACCATTTACCATTACAGTATCTCCATAAGAACTTGAAATATTTAATTACTTAATAATTCAATTAAATTAATATTTAATTTTCACCGTATAAGCCGCACTTCCCGCTTTTGTTGGGATTTCTATTTCTCACAGCAAAGAGAGTTGGGTGCAGATCAAGGGTAGAAATGTACAGTGCTTATGAATGACGACGACGATTCGATGAAGTTTTCATATTGATCACAGGATAAGCACCGACAAAGACCATGTAATCACCAATAAGAAAGACGACTATGGGTCAGTCGCCTAGATATAACCATTAATCTTATGTTTATAATCAGTAGCATATCTTTGGCTGGCTTGTTTGAATATTTTCACATAGTTTTCATTAGCGTCTAAGCTCTTGGTACAAGGTTGGTGTGCTTGGTCTACATATTTCTGTTGGCAAAAACATGGAATATTGCAAAACTGAACGTGGAAATGATATGTTGGTTTGCGTGTGTTTAAAAGTTTCCCCCCCCCCCCATATAATTCATGTTCCGAAATTAGAAAAACTTTTATTGCAATTGAATAAATTAGCCTATTAATAATTTTCTTTGAGTTTTTTGTTGTATCATAAAGTAGAGATACAGATTATACAGATGACAAAAAATAATGTAGTACTTTTTAAATTAAATTATTTGAATTCAATTTAAATTGCAATAAATTGAAATCTTCTACGTATCGTTAAAAAAAAAAATTATGATAGTTTCAAATAGCACATCACTTGTTATTCTATTAATCATCATCTGGCTTTTTATTGCGATATTCACGTTAGATAAGTGTTTAAATAAAATGTTACTCCAAGGCACTGCAAATAAATAAAGGTTTAGATATTGTGGAGTGTTTATATATACGATACGAATTGTTTTTAAAATTAAAATTATCCTAATAAATGTAGGCTATAATCAGAGGCGGATTTATAGTTTTCCCACCTGTGGGGCTATTCAAACCTTGCCTCCCTTCTTCCTTTCTAATTCATGTTCTTGATCACCGATTACTCAATTTTGGTTACTAATCGTTGACTGGAGCCGTATGAGTGTCATGTACAGGAAGTTACACACAATGGGCTAATTAAAAGTCTGATTTCATTCTTTTTACTTGAGAGTTGTTACTTTACAGTTGAAAACAAAACAATCAAAAATCGATTGACATTTGCAGTGGTGTCAGAGACAGGGATGCTATGGGTGCCCAGGGTACTTTATGGAATGGGTATGAGAACCCAGAGAAATGGTTCAGAAATCAAAATTTCATACTTCAAGATCAAGACAAGAACCCACAAGTTCCAAACACTTCCGGCATCCTTGGCCAGTCAAAGGTGCCGACATGAAGGAAACATTGAGGAGGGGGGGGGCTGAAAATCGCCATTCATTCCGTACATAAAAGACTCAAACCCGTACTCTCTCTCTCAGGAGGCGAAATGGTGCATTGCATTGCATATTCATGAGTTATTGGAGTTGGGGGGGGGGGGACTCAAATAGCGCCAGGCCCCAGTTTCTGGCGCCTATGGTCGGAGTGTTTGAATATTATTTCGGTGTGATAATACAAAGTGATTTGAAATGTACATTGCATTGCGAAAAAATAATTTGAAAATAAGACTTTTCGCAGCTGTTACACATAAAACTTAGATACATTGTCGATTAAAAATTCCTTAAAGATATATTCTCTGCATGGATACATTTAATAATATAATTTAATACATTTAACTCCGGCAACCACCGAATTAATAATAAAGTTCTTGACATTTTCCTTAAATTTAATCTTTAATCTTTTTTTAAATTACATCTTACTCCAGCTCAATTCTAGACGTCATTGAAACTTCCACTCGGATTCCAGTTCTTGACACCTCCATCTTCGAGGGTTGCTCGGACCATAAAGTCCCTTTGATTGATTTTTCCCTTCAGCAATCCATTCCCTCCTACAAACTTAATACCAAACCAAATTTTAACAAGGCCAACTACCCCCTTATGCGAAATATTCTTCGTTCCCACTTCTCCGATTTCTTTTCGCTTTCCTCCTCCAGTAACATTCACACCTTGTGGGCCACTTTCAAATCGACAGTCCTCAAATACCTAGTTACAGTCCCCAGTAAGAAAGTCTCTTCTAAGTACATTTTTAACCCATGGATCAATAGAGATATCATCCATTTAAAGAGAAAAATTTGCCGTACAGCCTTCAAATACAAAGCAAACAAATCCCACTCACTTAAATACGCAATTCATGCCTACACTCAAAACCTTAAAGACCTCATTTCTTTTCATAAAACTAAATATCTTTCTCACTCTTTACCAAACTACCTCAAAACCAATCCCTCTAAGTTTTGGAACTTCCTCCGTCCCAAATTAACTGTGTGTGGCACTCCATCCCTCAAAACCTCTACTAAAGGCGTCTTTTCTCCTGCGGATATCGCCACTGAATTCAATTTAGCCTTCTGCTCAGTTTTCTCATTCGATTCCACCCCCCCCCCCTACAATACTCATTCACCGACTCTATTTACAACTCTAACCCTATCTTTATCTCTAGGGAGGGCATCATTAAATTACTGAAAAAACTCAAACCTCGCTTCTTGGGTCCGGATGGAATCCGTAACTATATTCTCAAATTCTGTGCTGAAGAAATCGCTGACTATCTTTTGATCATTTTCAATGTCTCTCTAAATTCCTCCATTCTACCCTCTGACTAGAAAACAAACAAAATCATTCCAATCCATAAATCTGGGCCTCTTACTGATCCCCTTAATTTCAGACCTATTACAATCACCTCATCTTGCTGTAGAATTCTCGAACACATTATAGCAAAGGAAATCCGCGCCCATCTTGACTCCATAAAATTTTTCTTCCTTAATTAGCATGGCTTTAGACGTTCTCTCTCCACCTCTTCTCAATTGGCCCTCTTCATCCATGACCTCTCGGGAGCCATCGATAAAAACTTACAAACTGACGTCATTTTCTTAGATTTCTCAAAAGCATATGACAAAGTCCCCCACAATAAATTACTTTTTAAACTTTCCACCCTCGGCCTACACGTTCAACTACTTAATTGGTTAGAAGCCTTCTTAAAATATCGCAAGCAATTTGTCCATTTCAAAGACCACAACTCTCCACTGGCCACCGTAAATTCTGGAACCCCACAAGGATCAGTAATCTCCCCAATTCTATTCTTAATATACATTAACGACCTCCCTGAAACCCTCAACTGTACCACGAGACTTTTTGCTGATGATTGCGTAATCTACTGCACCATAACTCACGAGTCAGACCCAGAATTTCTCCAACACAATCTCAATTCTATCTCCCAATGGTGCTCCACATGGCAAATGCCTCTTAACACCTCTAAAACGGTTCTCATGAGGATTTCACGTAAGACCTCACCTTTCGAATTTTCATACTTCTTCAATAACTCGTCCATATCCCAGGTTTCTCATTACAAATACCTCGGTGTTATCATTTCAGCAGACTTGCGCTGGAATAAACACATCGATTATATCTGTGGTGATGCTAGTGCTGGTGGATGTCTCGTTCTTTTGGAAACATACTGAGTCATGACTCATTTTCTTTTTTTAAGTTATTTAATAGAAGAAATAGAAGAGAGAGAGAGAGATTTTTACATGTTCGGTCGACAGTTGGAGCCAGACCGAACTCTAATACAAGAAGACACTAGATAACGCCTAGCTAGTGAGTGGCATAAAAAACATAATACAAGAAGACACTAGATAATGCCTAGCTAGTGAGTGGCATAAAAAACATAATACAAGAAGACACTAGATAATGCCTAGCTAGTGAGTGGCATAAAAAACATAATAAAAATATAAAAATTGCGCAAGACAAGCAGCGCCACAGTACTCCCCCACGAGTCTGAAGGACGGCATATGGCACAATGCAAAAAAAAATGACAATATAGGTACGACGATTTGACCATATAGTTACGGCAACTAATATAGCATCGACATGTGCAAAAAAAAATTTGTTCGAAAATTGCGAAAAATACGCAATACAAAATTTTTTCAAAAGTAATGAAATATTCATATGTACAATTAATAGCCGAGCAAAAAATAAATTACAAATGGTAAAAAAATTAGTAAATGTACGTATATGCAAAAACAATTACTAGATTAGATAATAAACATATATACATATAAGAAAATTGAAAAATGAAAATTTTGCAAAACATAATATTCATTTTCAAAAAATGTTGCAAAAAAAAACCAATAATATTATTCATTTCAAAAAATGCGTATAAATAAGAATAATATTAAGGAATTCTCTTATACGAACCGTACGCCCTGATCGAGTTATATAAGGCTGTTTCGGTTCAGTGAACGGTGATTGCTCATTAAAAGTGCAATCAAGCAAAAATGCTGGTTTCAATCTGTCTATTGAGATTTTCGTTAGTTTGTCTTTTATGTTCAATATATTGTCAATATATATCAGAAGATTGCGATAAAGACTTGCGCCATCTATCGTTCATAATTCGTAACAATATATACTTTTGGAGATCGTTCAATCACTTCATATGGCCCCAAATATGGTTGTTGAAGGAGCTTTCGTACGGTGTCCAGCCGCATGAACACATGGGAAGAAACATCAAGTTCTTTATGAACGAAAACGTTGTGAGTCCCATGCCTTGAAGTTTGGATCGGACGTAAAGTGTTTATGTGATCTCGTAGAGCCCGTAGAAATTCCGGCTGCGTGGCTGAGGATCGGAACTACGGAAGAATTCACCAGGTAGGCGCTATGGTGATTCATAAACGATCTCAGCAGCAGCAATGTTGATGCCCGGTTTGATGCTGGCTCGGGTGGACAGAAGTATGGTAGGTAACACTTCAGTCCAACGTTCCGTGGCATGGCAGCGTATGGCACCTTTGACCTGCCGGTGGAACCTTTAACGATGCCATTGGAGGCCGGATGATACGCTGTCGTACGTGTTTTCTGAGTTCCAAGAAAACGAACGAATGCGTGAAACAAATCACTTTCGAATTATTTCCCTTGATCGGTGGTAACCGATTCCGGAACTCCGAATCTGCTAATCCAGCCAGAGTAGAATGTCTCTACGACAGTTTTTGCTTTTTGGTTTTCCATCGGGAAAGCCTCTACCCACCTGGTGTATCGATCCACACAGGTAAGGCAGTAGGTGAAATCCCGAGAAGGAGGAAGAGGACCAACAATGTCGATGTTAATGTGCGAGAATCTGCATTGAGGCAAAGGGATGGAAGATCGAGTGTGACGATGCACTTTTGAGCGTTGACACTCGATGCACGTCCTGGTCCATCGTGTGACATCCTTGCGAATTGAACTCCACACAAATCGTTGACGAATAAGGTCCACAGTTGATTTAACGCCTGGATGTGGGCGAGGTTATGAAGGACCGTAAACACGTGATATCGGGGTTTTTCTGGTACGTAGGGACGTATAATTCCAGTGAATAAGTCACAAAAAATTTCTGTACCCTGAGGACCGAATTTTATAGATTTTATATCGAGCACCCCACCTGGTTGTCGGAGGGCCGTTAATTCGGCGTCTGTACTCTGTGAAGTAGCAATAGCTGCGTAATCAATCGAGTCAGGTAAATTAATCTGGGAAAAGCATCCGGCTACAATATTTCGCTCACCCTGAATGTAACGAATGTCCGTAGAAAATTGAGATATTAAGTGACGACGTTGTCTGGGAGAGCTGTTATCATTGACTTTGTGAAAAGCATAAGCTAGAGACCTATGATCACTGTAGATCGTAATTGCCTTCTAACATGTGTCCGAAATGTTTAATAGAACTATAAACCGCAAGCAACTCGCGATCATAAATACTATAGTTCTTTTCAGTTATCGTTAACTTTCGAGAACAAAATGAGAGTGGTTCGACGACACCATCGGAAGCTTGTTGTAAAACAGCTCCGAGAGCGAAATCCGATGTGTCGACTGTCAACGAAAGATGAGCATTGTGTTTAGGATGAGCCAAAAGCGTGGCGTTGGTAATAGCATGTTTACACGTTTCGAAAGCAGCAATAGTTTCCCCCGACCAAGCAAGATTTATCTTTTTTCTTCTTACCTTTGCACAAATCGTGAAAGGGAGCGTGGTCAGATGCTGCGTTTTTTAAGAAACGGTGGTAAAAGTTGAGAATTGCTAGAAATCTTCGAAGTTCATCAACCGTTTTCGGTTGCGGATAATTACCGATGGGGCAGTTGAATTTTCTCTCTTTCCAAGGTATATCTTCGCAACAGCCAGTTGTTAAAAAAAAACCTTCACAAGTTTCTCTGCCGCACACAACATCCAGGTAAGCCGATTTCGAATTATATCGCTACATTAAAAGAACTTTCGAAAACCGCCGAATTCAAATCTAGTTGTGAAAATGCTGAGTGCTCAAAATCTGTTATCAACCTCATGCTACGTGCTCAATTTATACGAGGATTACAAGGTGCTTAAATCCGCGAAAGAATTCTACAACAAGCTGAACTTGTTGTTCCTGTGAAGGAGATAGAGTACAGTCAAGGAATTACACTCATTCAAGCCTATGGAAGTATGGAACTGTTGTTTAACGATTGGGTCGTGTTCATTACCTAGTTGAACTAGGTAATGAACCAGGTAATGTCTAGGTAATGAACTAGGTAATGTCTAGGTATCAAGAGACATTTTGCACAGCTTCGACGGTGTGAAGTCAATCGACCGTCTTCCCTAACTCCTATTCGACTATCTATTCCTATGAGACACTTCCCTCGGAAGAAATCTGTCACTTTTAGTGATCATGTAAGTCAACGGGAGATTCCTGCAATTTGCCAACACAAGACTTCATCTATGGTAGATGCTTCTACTGAAACAGAGCAAACGTCAAATGCAACACCTCGATCAACAAGAACTATTTTTCCTCCAGCTCAAACTACTCAACTGAGACGCTCAACTCGCTCCAGAAAACAAGTTCAAAGACTGAACTTGAGACTGTTCATTACCGAATGTTGATTCTTGTGTATAACTTTTGATTGTGTGTATCATTAATCAACTCTTAATTTAGTGTGGGAGGATTGTGATGTATCTGGCAACACCAGAAAATAAGCAGTATTATGTTGTACAAAGGTGGCAACACTTCAAGGGAATGACAACATGCCGGGAATGAGTTGTAAATAATGTTCCGTAATAAATTAGTTAAGAATTATCGTTCAGCTCATGATTCACTACAGAAACGGCTCATAAAGTACAATAAAGTTGTCTTATTCTAAGTATGGATACCTTCTCGATTTACCCCAATATGTTTATCGAATTCCCTGCGACACCCTCTTTTCTGCATCCCTTCAAAGAAGCCGATGTCCTTCTGTGGGTATGGTCTTTGTTGTATTCTGTGGGTAAGCCTCAGAAAAACCAATTGGCCCGGGGGCCCATGATGCTCTTAAGACGGCCCTGCTTGGGATCCACCTTTCCCTGCAATATAAGAAAATGGCTGATATGTACGGAATGACAGTTAATTCTATTCTGTCGCTATGGTCGTCCCCTCACGAAAAGAATTTCTGGCTACGGCACCTGATAGTATGTGGCACAAGAGTGATATTTTTTTTTCTTGTCAGTTTCTAAATCCTTAATTTTAGGTTTTCATTTTTTCCTTTATTTATAAATGATTTTTTCTTGATGCCTATTTTAAAATTTTTGCTTGCCTCATGAAATTATAAAATCATAAAATTTTATATGTTTAAAAAATTACTATCCTTTTGAAGCCTTACATTTTAATTTCTTAAACGAGTGAACAAATTTTCTGAACAAATGTATTCAATTCGAAGGAGCTTATCAGAACCATTGCCAGAAATTCTTTCGGAGGAGGTTTGAAGTGACAGAACAATAGATTTTTCTTTGCCTTCTTCTAATGTGATGGGGCGAAACCGGACTTCCCAGTTCCCCTCTCGCCACGGCCTTGCAGCTGCTGTCCGTGATTGTCTTTTGCTGATGGCTATCCATGCACCCAAACCCCCAATTGGTGACAAGTATCTTTCTTGCACAGCAGGTGACACACTCGCCCCTAGGTCGGCGTCATGGAATATTTGAACTCAGTAATTGTATTGCAATGCCTTTTTTTATAAAGTAAAAAGAGTGCCGCTGATCAGTATGGGATTGGTGACTGTTGCTCATATATCCTGCCTATTTTCTTGGAAATATTTGGTGACTGTATAGCAAAAAAAACCCTACATTGCTGCTGTTGTTGAAAACATGTTCCTTTATTTTGTTTGCACTTTCCCTGCTCAGTAGAATGCATTATTTGTAACATGAACGTTCTCGCACAGAGCTGAAAGAAAAATTTAAAATTTTTTTCCTCAAAGAAATTTCATATCGGCATTTATCAAGAAACGGGTCGTACACCTCATGTAAGTTCACTTTTATATAAAATGTATATAAACAAGTTATCAGAACTTTCCTTTTTTTATGACTAACTTCGTGTTAGCTATCGTCTGCAGGCTGACCATATTTTCTTTTTAACTATGTATAATCAAATTTACCGAATGTGCAATACCAGTGGTAACCAGATTGAACATCACATTGGCCTGGAGCAGATGCATACGAAGGAATTGGGTTGGTGAAGGGGCTTCCCCCCAAGCTGATAAAAAAATTTGGAAAAATTGGAAAATATTATCGTAATTAAAATATCGAAAGAAATACTTTTTTTACACTATTTGACAGAGCTCATATTTCTTTTTTTAGAGGGTTTTTGGTCGTAATCCTCCACGCTGGCCAGATATTCAAATATGCTATTTAAGTTAATTTAAATGTTTTTTGAGGGTTGGTAAATCAAAATTTCTTTAAAAAAAATTCCTTATGCCCCCTTTGAAAGTCGGTTCTGCCGCACGACCGCAACTAGATGTTTGGTCACCCGGGGCATGTGCGCATTTTGGCGCGCCCTTGTAATGTTGAAGGACAGGTTTGAGAATGAAATTTGCGCCACCCTCTGGTTCAGCGCCCGGGGCACAAAACCCGCCTGCTCCCCCCTAGTTGCGGCTCTGATCCTGTGTTCGCCTCTGCCTTGGGGAGCTATGACGTGTCTATTTAAGTTGATTCGCTATCACAACAGTATACTGTAATAGCTAACACAATCATTTTTTTTATTGAAACAGTTCTTATGGTGTACTGTATATGTATCGTTTGTGACAAAATTTAATCAAAGTTCAGTAGAACCTCAATTATCCGGGGGTGGATTATAACGGGAGACGGATTTACCGGAATACGAAAATTTCTAAACTTCACGGGAGGTAAAATAGTGCCAAGAAAAATAATTGTTCCTTAGAATAACATAAGGTATAGGGTAACACACACAACCGAGAAGGGAGAAATGTGGTGATTAGAAGAAGGTATTATATTATTGAAGTCAGCGCCGTAGAGCATGAAATTTATTTTGGGGGTGGGGGAGTGGTAGAGAGAGAATAGTAGACAAGCATGTTATTCCCCATATATCAGCTAGAGGCGTCGACATGAAGAAAACATTGGGGGTGCTGGAAGTCACTGGTTGTCCCGTATATACATTGGCGTACGTAAAGGGAGGGGGTTTGGGGTTCTAACCCCCCCCCCAAGCCGAGATTATAGTGTTAATTTTGCAAGAAAAACGTAACCCTTGAGAAGAAGAAAAACTGAACCCCCCCTCCCGAGAAAATTCTACGTACGCCTATGCGTATATACGAGACTCAAGAACGTACGCAGGAGAGAGAAGGTGCAGCAATGTATTGTTCTTTCAGAAATTATTGGGGGGGGGGGTGCTCAAATGGCCTCAGCCCCTAGGTTCTGGTGAATATGACTGAATATGACATCAGTCATTTTCCGCGACATGTTTTATCTCTCTTCCAGCTGCTCTTTCCGAAATTGACAAAAAAGACCTCAGTGCAAACCAAACGTACTCAAGTATTCGGGTTCTCGAGTTTATTCAGCTTCACTACACTCCCCTGTTGTTGTCCTCTAACTGTACTGGTTCTATTCAAGACTGTCTCAAAACATGGACCTTTGGGCAAAGTGTTGCTCTAGGAGTTCCGTACTTGGCTAGAAGTAATAGCTTACAGCAGGGGGTCTTCAATTTTTCAGACACGATGGGCCAATTTGAACTTCCCATGAAGCCCACGGACCACCAAATCTTGTGATTTAGTGACATCTTTATAGAAGTGGCCAATAGGCCCGGGTTGAACCCGGAGAAAAATATTTGAAGATTTTTATTTGTTCTGAAATTATTTTTTATTATCAATTTTGATTAATTCTGAAATTATTTTTTATTATCAATTTTGATTAATTCTGAAATTATTTTTTCACTTATTCCAAAAAAGTTTGATTATTTGCTGATTAAATTAATTAATTGCGAGATTAATTTTAATCTGAAAACACTTTAAATTATTCTTCAATTACTTATTGTGGTAATTTTGAAATTCTTTCCCTTCTCAAAATATCTTGAAATTATTTCTTTCAATAACTATGCAATTATACTTTTGTTGATTGTGAAATGATTTCTATCAGAAATTACGAAATTATTTCTCTTATTGATTTCGCAAATTCCATAATTATTTCTTCCAGTACTTCTTAATTTTCGCGAATTCTGGAATTATTTCCTTCATTTATTCTAGAATTATTCATCCGAAATAATTCATCAGAAATTATTATTTTTAATTACAGTAATTCCGAAATTTTTTCTTTCAATTCTAGAATTAATCGTTTTTCAATGTTTTCCAGTAACAACCAGTTTCTGAAAATCATCGGCGGGTCACGACAAAAAGCTTCGAGGGCCAAATCTGGAAGACCCCTGGCTCAAGCCTTCCGTATTACGTGTAGCCAAGACCCCTGTGAGCCTGGGGTCTTCAACGCATGGTCAGATTAGGTGCTCGAAGCTTTTCGTCGTGGCCCTGATAACTACAAGATATATATTGAAGTCTGAGAACAGTACAGAATTATCGGAAATTACGTCGACTTGTCTGCCAGAATGAAAGGGGTCCTCAACAAGTTAGAATACACAATTTTGCATGGATTTTGTGGGGGAAAAAATCTTGGTGCCTATAATGTTTTGTTGACACGTAAATTTTTTTTTTGGATTTGTCAAGCCCTGCTCATGTACACACTCACGTATTTGAGCGTATGTATAACATTAATAGGTCTACATATACTGTACGCAGGTTCAGGGACGTGCGCAGAACCAAAATTTGTGGGAGAGACAGGGCATGGCTCCCACATCCTGAAGCGGGGCCCCCAGGCTTTGATCTTTTGTGGGCCCCCAGTTAGACTTTTCACGGTCCCTTTCTGTAGTTAATTTATAGCATGAAAAAGCAAAAAATGACGAGAACTGTCCCGGGCCCCAAGGCTAGAGCCCTGTCAGCCCCCCCCATGTGGGGTAGGGGAGAGACCGGGGTATCTCTCCCAGAAAAAATTTGAATCGCTAACCTTTGAAAAGAATTTAAAACAAACCGAAATAGAAAGAAAATGCATATAAATTCTATATGCAACTTCTGTTGATATTTTAATTTATTAAAAAAATACTCTAAATTTTTTTGATCATCTTGAGGCAGACATCCATTGATCTACCATATTTTGACTGAGGCAAAAATCTTTTTCCACAAAAGTAGGTGAAATTACCCGTCATCGCTGAAATCAAATACAGATTGAGGATAAAAAACGGGACATTCTAGTTCAAAAAGGGACGTATGGTCAATAGGAAATATATGTTATGACAACCTTCCTCCCCCCCGTACTGAGTAATGTCCCATGAACTTTGAGCAACACCAATCATTTTTGACTTCCGGCGTCCCTGCCTCTAAGGAAAAAACCCACTGAGTGCAAACCATCGAGAAGAAATATAAGTAAGAAGTATTTATTTGAAGAAATATTTATTTCTCCTCCAAGGTGCAAACACTGAAATATCTCTAGTTTGAAGTTGGAAGTGCTGAATCTGGCAATTGCTGCGCGCTGCCATTATTGTTTGTAGTTGATGTTATTGGAGCACTGTATACTAGAAACATCTATTTACATGTGCTTCAAAAACACAGAGTCAGTCATGTGCCCAATACTTGGAGTGATGTCAATTGTTGTATTTTTTCATTGAATTGCTAAATGTCTATACCTTTTTTGTGAGTTATGTGTTAAGTGAAATGTGAGCAACTGCTTTTTTTGTTGACATTTTCCTTTAGGCTTAACCATCAAATGTCAACATAGAAAAGATCAATTTGTGAAAGGAAGAAGCACTTAAGTGGATTCATTTTTCTTTTCCTACACATTTAAACGATCTTTTCAGCCACAGAAAACACCTTTATCTCGAGTGACCTACGTAAATGAGTATAGAATGTTTATAGTGTATCAATGTTTACCTTAGTTGGTTAAGTTGAAGGTGTCTTACCACCTTCGTACTTCCATAGTGTCTAGTAATCAGTTCATATGGTCAGATTGTGATGGTCTCTAATCATGCTGTATGAAAATCTACACGAGGTTAAAAGAATTTACATGAATGAAGTTTTCATTAGTGAAACTAAGGATATCATAGTGATGATCAATACTGATGATAATCAGATTTGTGATTAATTGTTGATAAACACATTTTCATTCAGAAGAAAAAGTGAGTTGAAAGTGAGTATTTTTTCATTCGTTCTTTTAAAGGAATGAAATTTTATTCATGTTCGAAATTGCCATTATACCTTAAGAACTTTAAGTCTTATGAGAATTAAATTTGAAAACCAGATCCGATCATTCCATATAATACTGGAATTCAATATGCTTTGTCATCGTTAAATTGGTGAGGGATGTTCAATATAATGCCAGAAAAATTATTCTGCATTTTCAATGGCTTTCGATTTTGTTGAACTAAAAAAAGAGGAAAATTAAATGTATATGACTCGAAACACAATACTTTTGAACACTGGGTTTACAATTATTTCCCAAACTTATCACTGGGAATAGTATTGAGTTTGAAGGAATAATTTTTTCAAAGAAACCATAATTATATGATTTTCTTCACACTGAGATTCTTCAAATTGTGATAGATTAGAAGTTGCATGTAAACACAAATAATGTTAACGACTCAAACATCTGTTTGAGGTTTTAGTGCTAGAAATTTCACAAAAAGTATTGATCAGATTTGAGTCCTTAACTAGCTAAGCAGAATTTTTTTTGTATTGCAATGTACTCTCATCTGATCAGAAATGTTTAGCTGTAAAAATTTTCAAAAAAAAAAGTTTTTTCTACTCGGAAGAGTTTTTTTTTTTCAAAATTGTTCCCAAGATAATAAAGAGGGAAAAGAGATGTCTAGTTAGATTTTTTCCTGTGTGTGGATTCCAAACTGGTTTTCATGATGCTATTTGTGTGTGAAGATATATAACAGTAGAAGGTTTAAGATAACACAACAATAGACGATGCATAGATACAGTACACAGAGACTGGGAGATGTCTATGAGTAAATATTTGGTATATTTATAGTTTTCTGCCTAGCTTTGAAAGTGTCATGAAACCAGTTTTTTGTAAGTATGCATAAATCAAAGACGAGTAGTACAGACTTGTAATCAAGATCTGATGTTGGTATTAACCTTGATCAGCTGAAAGCTGAATATTTATGTACCATTTATGAGATTTTTTTAAATTGAAAAGTGTAGATTCATTTTGATCAATTAGTTGTGGTAAAATTTAAATTCTGGAATTTCAAATTCTTGCGCCAGGCGTAGCAGCATAGATAAGACGTGGGATCCCTTTCATCGATACAAGTTAGTTTTCTCTAGTTTCTTATACAGAAAAACTTTCCATAATGATCATTTCCCATTTTCTGACTTTTTTGGTGCCTGTGGAATGGAGCTTCAATACATAGTATTTCACTTTGTAATGGAATAAAAATTCTTAGTGCCAAGGTGGAAGTGGGTATTTTAGCAAGAGATCTCGTGGTATAACGTAGGCCTCTATTGATTTTGACAATCATTGTCATAGATCAGGGGTCTTCAACCTTTCTCGAGTGGCGAACACTACCTATACCCATCATCAAACAAAAAACACACCTTACGGTAACTTCGACATACATACCTGAAATTATTAATTGTCATCATTGAACATAATTTTTACAGGGTGTTTAATCGGAGCGTTGATCAAGTGCTCGCGAGCATGAAATGGGACACATGCATTGACCACTCTTGATGCGTCAAGGAGCACCAGGTTGGAGATGGCTGTCATAGATGAAGAGCAGTGCTAAATTGTTTTATTGTTAGAAAGAAAAATTCTTTCCCGCAAGTTACATCTAGGAGAATATTCTCCTAGATGTAAAAATTGGAGAATAATAATGAATATTTATTTTTCTTTTAAATAATTTAAATTTTTTTGTTAATTTTGTTTATATTTCGAAATATAAATCAGTTTTCATTGCCTGAAACATTTACAACAAAACAATATTTGGTGTAATCACCCCTAGTGTGTGACAACTTTTAGTTCAAGAATATTCTCCAGGACTGCCGTCTGGCAGTCCAGTGACTAGGGAGCTAGCTTCTGACTGTGCACGTCTGGGTTCGAATCCCGGTTCGGGCATGGATGTTTACTCACACACTAACAAATTCCCTGGACAGATCGTAAAGATCTCTTGGGAATACGTGGAAAAAAAAAAGGTATGATGAGAGCTTTTAAAATTTTGGTTATGCAGATGTTAGAAACCTTTAGATTAAAACGTCAAAAAAAAAATTTTAAAATTAGATAAATTTTCAGAAATAAGTTCAAAACAAGAAATTAAACCAAAGTTGATGGATAAAGGAAGCTCTTCTTATATAATCACCTTCATTCTAAGATACAGAACTGTTGTTTTCTTCACTTAAATTCTATATCACTCACATTTCTTTGAAAGTTGTGCAATTCAGCCCTGTTTGTTTAATTTTTTTTCTTTCAAACTTTAATATTGTGGGCTGCAAACTTCAATATTCCTATCATCTTGACGGGAACAGAGAATATTCTCTCAAAGGACTACTATTATAAATTACTAGAGAATATTCTTATCAAAAATAATAATTATTCTCAAGTTATTTATCGAGATTAGTTATTATAATACATGTTATTACATATATTCTTGATAATATTCTGTGGAAAGATTTCATTAACTGAAAAATATTCTCATCGAGGAGAATATTCTCTGGAAGGTCTATTATTAATAACTTCAGAATAATTCTTATTATTTTTTATAAGGATATTCCCCAGTAATTTATTAAAGTAGTACTTCAAGAGAATATTCTCAAGGATATTATATGTAACTATATTATAAATAACAGGAGAATATTCTCATCAAGAACTTATAAGAATATTCTCAAGTTATTTATAATAGTAGTCCTACCAGAGAATATTCTCTTTGATGAGAATATCCTCCGAAAGATTATTCTCGAGAATTTTACATCTCTATGCAAGATTTCATTTTTTTGCAGTCCCCCGGAACTTCTAGTTAACTGAGTTAATCTAAATGAAAGTAGGTAAGTCAAGGAACCACAACACCATGTCAAAAATGAACAACAGTTATTGTTATCACATATAATATTATTTAAAGGAAGTAACAAATTATATTTGATTTTATATAGCACTTCATATGATTTCTGAGAACAGAAAGTACGCGGAGGAAAAGTGCATTGGCATATATTCTTATCTTTTCTCTATGAACTTATTTCAAAATACATCCCGTTAGATAAGGACAAGCGAGAAAAAAGATGATTGTGAGTGAAAAAAAAATGCATTTTTAATCTCTCACACAAGAAGTTTTAGGGTTGTTTTGTTCGGTGCATACACATGGTGTAACAATAGCAGTGAAGGAACAGTGTTTCTATTTCTTTCCCCCCCCCCCAATTCTACTCCCGACGTAATATGTCAGAAACACTGGATAGGTTAAACGTCTCGTGATTTGGTGAGACATAAGCTGCCAGATCTTTGGAAGGCCAAGTCGTGGGTGCTCCATCATGACAACGTGCTTGCTCACAGGTCTGTCCTGGTGTCAGATTACCTGTCAAAACATTATTCTGATGCTTTAACAACCAGCTAATTCCCCTGCCACTGGTGGTCATAGTGACGGACTCGCGTCGCAAGGTTCCGGTTTCGAACCCTGCCATCGCCGTAGTGGTGGTATTCTGTGGTTCCCAAGTTGAAGGTGCAAATGCGAGCCGATCTCCCCTTTAAAAAGTCGTGCCACAGAGAGCAACAGACCTACAAAACAGTAAAAATGTAATTCAATCATAACACAACTCGCTTCACTTCTGACTTATAGATGGTGGCACTGAAAAATCAAAAAACACTACATACGCACTCAGACCGTTAGGTTCACACAGTTACACTTCCGGCACAACTCACTAGGTAGTAAATTGCCCATAGATGGTGATAAACCTGAGTTGTGCTCGGTTTGAAAGAAAGCAAGCCAATTCCCCTAATCTTGCCCTATATGACTTTTTTCCTTGGTTAAGAATTCACTCAAAAGGCAACAATTTTCAAGTTCCGTTGAAGGCTCCGGAAGATGTGACAAAAAAAAAGCTTTCAGTCCGCATTTACATCTTTGTATGAACAGTGTCAAAAATGCATAATTGCACAGAGTTGTTACTTCGAAGGAAACACCAAGTAAACAGGTTCTACGTGTATTCATTCTTCCCTAATAAAATAATGTCTCGGAAGTTTAAGAACCTAGTAGTGGAAATGACAGTATATCTGACAAATTTGTTAACGCAATTGAAGATAATGTCACAAGGGACAAATACGATTTTTCACTTTGTTTCAACAACTCACTTGATTTATCAGGGCTTGACAAATCCCAGGCTCCAGGTCACCATGGCAATTATAAAATCAGTATTGGTCCTGTATGAGATTTTTAAATTAAATTCTAAAGATAACAAATTTTTTTGGTTTCATAATTTTTCTTCCAACATTGGAGGGGTTCACTAAGCTTAAAAAAAATCAAAAACATTATTTAGGATTTTGATTCATGGGTAAAACCATGCTGTAGTTTGAGAATCCGACTGTCATAAAAACTTTATCATGTTTGTACTTAACTTTGCAGTGAATACGAGGGAATCGAATCACGTGTTTCTATGACAACGAATGCCTCTAACCAATGTATCGATCCGCTGCATTGGTAAGGTATGACTGATTTTCACCAAGCTCATTGAGGAGAAACATTCTTTTCATGTAAAAAAATTACATAATTTGACTAATACTAGGTAATGATTAACAGAAACAACCATTGTTGATGTTTTCGGAAATTGAAGTACATTTTTTAAATCTAAGGTTGTTTTTTTTGCGGGAAATGAATGTACTATAAATTACATTGGGAAGCGATTGAAAAATATTAAATATAATTTTATATTTTCTTGATATTCATACTACTTTTCATTGACTTTGAATTAGGTAATCAAAAATTGCAGAGAGTGTAGGCGTAGAATATTTTTCACAGATTCTTCCCTTCTCTTAGCTGAAATTTATGCCATGTAGTTGTCCCAAATGGTGAATATCCATGTCTGTTCTGTTGATTTGCCAATTTAGTACTATTTGCTCAGAACTTAGAACTGTTAGTCTTCATAACTAATTTTCTTCATCCCATAAATTCTCTTAGACAAGGTTGCAATGAAATTTAACACTAGAAATAACCAGAGCAGTCATTTTTGCTGTTTTTGATTTTGAAAACATAATCTTAAAAATATTCAAAGTATGCACTCCATTTTTGGTGACTTAATTTTTGTATTTCTCCTCATGTATGAAAATTTGAAGATTTTGTTCCGGCGATATTGGTGTTTATACCTAGAATGGCTAAGAGCGGTCATTTTGGCTGATATATGTAAATTGCATGTTTCCTTGTTGTGGCACGCTTGTATGCTTTTTATTCCCAACATTCGCTGAAGACACACACAATACATGAGCACTAATAACGTACCAATAAGAAGGCACACAAAACCAACAAATATATGTATGTAATATTCCATTCCATCCCCAAAGTAGAATATGTCGAAATCTCCAATGTATGTCGCAGAACAATTTGAAGGAATTTTAAGAAAAATATAGAAAACACTATTATGTGAATTTTTATTGCAGAACATTTCCAGTTAGATTGGGCTTGCAGAACAATACAAAACATTCTGCTTTGGGGCATTTCATCATGTGACTTGGCTAGATTATGCAAATAGAATGAAAACATCCATTCTAATTTAGCTACAGTTTCTGTTTTCAATGTTGCAAAAACTCATTTTTCCCCCTGATCATTCATTCACTTCACAAGATCAGATTTTTTTTCAGTTTGGCTTTTCATAACTCATCTGCTATGAAAGCATTCTAGGAAAGAGAAGTTCATTTGCAGTGTGTAGAAATGGCGTTCAGAAGACAGACATATTTGAATAATGATATTATATCGGTGCTTAAAGATATTTCGCACTGACATTTGATTGGCATTGTCTTAATTGTCAACCGAATTCAAATAAATGTGCTCGATCTCATCTAGCGGTCTAAACGATAATTGCATGAAACCATATTGCTGAAGTATAAATATATCACACTGACTGTGTATCCAGGAAAAAATATATGAATAAACAGCAAAAATACATTATTACTAGGGCTGTGAATCAATTAAAATTTGTAAGAGGTTAATCATTATTTTTAATCGATTAATCGACTGATTAACCAAATTTTAATCAAATAATTTTTTGCAATTACGTAATATTAACTGATTTTATTCATTTTTCACACATCTATTCAGCAGACGTAAACATATATAGGAATAGATTAAAAAATTAAGGCTTCCCGCATGAAGCAATTTAATATGCTGAGCATATTTTGTCAATGCCTAGAATTTATTCACTTGAATCTTGTCATTGTTTTTAAAATCAGTCAGTTATTTCAGGTTAGTCACTCGTTTCAAAACTGATAGTTATTTATTTTCCTAAAAACTGCTCCCAAATGTTAATTGTATCAGGGGCTAAATGGCAGCCTCACAAAAAATGTATCCTTATAGTGCATAAATTTTTCTTTTTTTAATTCCCCCAAAAATATTTGTTCTGAGAAGGGGTACGCTACAGCCCTGCTTGTGGCGAGAAGAGCTAATGCTTCCAAAGAATACAAAAAACTACTGCTCATAGTAGAGACAATAAATTTTGGTCGTGTCTTCTGAAACTCCCAATCAAACTCAATTTGAAACTGGAATCACCACTTTTCGTTGGATTGACTTTTCCAAAAATTTGATCGAAATATTAATTCAAGTATTTTTAAATATGGTCACATATCCAAAAATGTTATGTGTGGGAATGCATAATTTGTAAGATATCTAATTGTTTTTTGAAACCAATCAAGTTAATCCACAAACTTTTAATAAAAATTTTATTGGATTCATCAAGTCAATTAACTAAAATTTTTAACCGTGATTAACCTATCTAATAACCTACCTGATCAATCAAATAATTGGACCAGCCCTAGTTCTTACCTATTATTGAATTCTGAACTGATAGAAAGAAATTGCCAGCCAGAAGCGGTAAAATTTTATAACATCAAAGTGTTTGGATTTGATATCATTGACCAAATGACCAGAAAATACTCAGTATAGGTGGGATTCCGAAGATTGCTAGTAAATGCACAGATTTATTTTACAATATATCATATTAGATCTGGCACCTATCATCACTTGGTTGGCATTCAAGAGAAAATTTGAGCTGCCACTAATTCATTTGTATCGGCAAAAAAATCTATGAAAGTTCTATTTCATATACAAATACAATGCCACAACAGGCAAAATGCCAATGAGGTGGCTGAAAAAAGAATTCCAGCATTTGTAAAGCACCACCAGAAGCATCGGCTACTATAGTGGCATCTTGGAAATGGTGGGAGTGTCAAGTTACACAATGCAAAAAAATACATCAGTGATATGCATGGATGTCATAAGTTCGTTTGTAAAAAATGCATAAAATTTGCATTGAAAAATGTAATTAGCTGCGCTTGTGCAAGAAACTGAATGAAATAAGAATCTGTCTGAAAAGAAAAGACCTTGATACACATAAAAAGGTAATGGAGCAATGTATCACGCCGTACATTAGTACAAAAGTACCATGTTCATTTATCATTTTTTATTGTTAAATCTTGCCATTGGTTGTCTCTTAAATATCCTCTAAAGATGGGGTCTTTATGGACACCGTGTATACTTGAGAAAAAAGTAAATTTCATTATCATATAAATTCACCATGTGGTACAATGCTTTCCAGTCTTTAGTAAGATATTTTTGTGTGATTAAATATGTTGTGTTTAAAAAAGCAGCCATATTAAAATGACTGCCGGGGCTCTTATAGGTATAATCATAGTCTGGACTTTCTAGTGTTAATGATTTTCTGATAATGATTGATTATGGATTGTACTGTGGAAGTTTATTATTGAGTATATAGGCGTCTGGCTAGATGTATTTTGTAAGATCCTGTTGTGAAAATTGTCATTAGCTTTGTGGGAAAGTGAAATCTAGTTAATTCATCACTAGAGCCTGGAAGTTTAGGCACTAAAAATGGTTGACATAAACAGGCAAAATGGCACTAAAAATACCTAGAATAATCACTAAAAAAGGCATTTATAATTTATGGAAGAAAGAAGAAAAATAAAACCAAGATATTAAAAGCCCAAAAAGTATCTAAAAAATTGTTTGCAACCTCTACTGTGTTTCAATTACAGTTTGTAATAACTGCATTATTACCCAAGTTAGATTGATTTCAAGAATAAAATAAAGTATTTCAGGTCCCTCAGGTCAATTCTAGGGTTACCATTACCAGATGCGGAGCCTGTAGAGAAAATGATCTGTGCGGCTCCTTCTAGTTACGAATGATTCTCGTTTATTTGTTTAATGTTTGGAACAATGATCATCATTTCTATAGTTAAAACATAACTAGCTTGTTCTATTGTAAATTTTTTTTGTATTGCCACATATGTGAGACGCCTTCAAGAGTTTGGCCTTGTGTTGCTGCATCTGTCTCACACTCCCTGAAGGTGACTCTGATCAATTTAATTGAATACTTAATATGTATGTAAAATAAATAGCCATGGTTGTTTGCAGTGCATTTATGGTGTAAAAAACAAAATCAGAACAACATGGACCCCAAAGCCCTGTGTGCCCTTACTCCTGCTTGTGTGAGCGATGACGTCAACTGATGCCACAGTCATCAGTCAGCTATATATATACAATGTTGTCCAAAGCCTGAGCGAGACATGTGCAGCATGTGGAGAAACAAAAACTTCTAATTTCCTCTGCTTTTCTAACATGGACCGCTTTATCTGAAACACATTCATTCATGTCTAACACCATCCGATCAAAGCAAAGTTAATGCATGTCAACGCTGATCTTTCAGATCAGTTATTTGTGTTTAAATGGGGCTGAAAGAGGTTAAGGCTTTTCTAATGATAATTAGTATCGAGAGTTGGAACATTTTAAAAAGAGCAATTCTATTGTTTTCAATGCTCGAAATATCAGTTTTACAGATTATGGCCTCTGAAATTCACTAATAAACAGGGTTGGTAAAAAAACCGGGTTTTTTTGGTTTAAACCGTTTTTTTTGTTTTAAATAGTATTAACATTAAAAACAATGAAATTTCTGAAAAATCATTCAAACTTCTAATAATTAACTAAAATTAAATGGTTATTAATGTAATTAACACTATTCCCATACTAATTAATCAGTAAATATTTCTTACATTTTAACAAAAACCAACTTTTGCAATTTAATTATTTTTTGCTTAACTCAATGGATTACTGTGTGTTTGAAAATTCTTTCAATGTTATTATTAATCATATACACTGCTCAAAACAATTAGGGGAGCAAGCAAAAAGTGAAGAAAACCGTGCGAGACAGCCACGTATTGGCATACAATGGATAGTACACGCGTATCAATGCGCAATACAGAAAAAAGACATAAAAAATTAATTTGGAATTAAGCTTTAATTCTTTGAAAATATGGAAAAAACATGAAAAGATGATTTAGGGCAACAATTTGTTACATGTAAACGATAAAAAAAAAGTACTGTTTAGACATGATGCATGAGTTTTAATAGGGCGTGTGGTCTCCTCGAACAGCTAAGACTGCTGCACACCTGTTTGCCATGGATGCGATGAGGTTATCGATCAGACTTTGGGGAATACTGATCCACTCCTCAAGAAGTGCAATCTGCAAGTCTCGGACAGTAACAGGCGGCCTTGGTCGCGCAGCAATGCGTCGCCCGAGCATGTTTGGGACATGCAGGATTCAGGTCAGGAGAGCACGCTGGCCATTCCATACGCTGTATTGTTTCAGCTTCAAGCATGTTCTCCACCAGACGAGCTCTATGCGGTCGGGCATTATCATCCTGGAAAACAAAGGAATCTCCAATGGCTCCAGCGTAAGGGATGACATGAGGTCGCAGTATCTCATCTGCATACCTTCGGGCCGTCAAAGTGCCATTCCGAATGATATGCAGGTCCGTACGTCCGCCTATGCTGATTCCACCCCATACCATCCAACCAGCTCGTCTGTATTGTGACCTTTCACGAATGAATGCGGGGTTATTTCGAGTGCCCCTGTCCCTCCATACCAGAACACGTCGGGTGTCACACTCCAGACTAAATCGAGACTCGTCTGTAAACAGCACTTGGCTCCAATCATGTTGCTCCCAATCTCGATGTTCAGCAGCCCATCTTCTTCGGGCCGCACGGTGGCGTGGGGTCAACGGAATGCAGACCATTGACTTACGTGCATAGAGCCCTCCCTCATGAAGCCGATTACGTACTGTTTGGCTGGACACCCTTCGCCCTGTTGCCAAGAGCAACCATCTTTGCAGCTGCGTAGCATTCTCTGTTCTGTTTCGGGGTGTCACACTCCAGACTAAATCGAGACTCGTCTGTAAACAGCACTTGGCTCCAATCATGTTGCTCCCAATCTCGATGTTCAGCAGCCCATCTTCTTCGGGCCGCACGGTGGCGTGGGGTCAACGGAATGCAGACCATTGACTTACGTGCATAGAGCCCTCCCTCATGAAGCCGATTACGTACTGTTTGGCTGGACACCCTTCGCCCTGTTGCCAAGAGCAACCGTCTTTGCAGCTGCGTAGCATTCTCTGTTCTGTTTCGACGGGCTGTTAACCGTATATACCAGTCATCAGTTGCTGTAGTGGCGCATGGCCGACCTTGCCCTGGTCGACGTCTAACATTTCCTGTTTCTTGGAATCGATTCCACAGCCTTGCAACAACACTTCTGGTGACTCCAACAGCGTCCGCGACACTACGTTGTGTTTGTCCAGATTCCAGTCTGCCTGTAACACGCCAGGTAAATCACGTTGATACATTCAGGTAAATACATTCAAATACATTCAAAATACATTCAGGTAAATCACGTTGTTGAGACATCCTCAAGTCACCTTGTCTCAAAAAAAAATACTGCGCAATCGAATTTCACAGTTACTGCTGTAAAACAGACGTTTCTGCAACATCCTGATTTCTGCTCTTATCTCCTTTTTCTGGTTTTTGACGTCATGAACTTTGATTTGCATACAAAGTTTTCTTCTTCCGTTTCCTGCTAGGCTTTAAATTATGGATGATTCATTTTATGTTACTTATCGGTATACATCTTTGCGTAATTTTGTTAAAACCATGTGCTCCCCTAATTGTTTTGAGCAGTGTAGTATATAAAGGTTTTTCTCCAGTTCCTTTTAGTATGCTTAATTATGAAGCTATTTTGCAAAAAGTAATAAAAATTAGGTGAATATAATGTATTTAATGAAGCATAAATAATGCAGATTAATTAGCAATGATTTACGATATACAGGGTGATTATAACTAAGGTTCTGATTTCAAAACACTGTAAAAAAAGAACGATTGTCAGAATGACTTGAAAATCGACGTGAATATTCCTGAAAAAATTCAATTTTATTTGATAAAGGGGAAAAAATACTTAAAAATATAAAATTAATGACATCATCCAATATGTGGCAAATTTGCTCGCAGAATGGAAGCGATAGCCAGTCATGGCAAAATGATACCTTAATTATAGCATTACACAATTTCATAATTCATGGAAACATCACAAAAAACGAAGTAATTGAACAAATAGCTACAATTTACTTAAGAAATGTTAAATATGTTGTCCAACCTGAGGTTGAAAGCACAAAAATTGTTGTTCAACAACAGAATCGGAGTATGCCATGCTCATGATGTGGATATGCTTGCAATTCAGCTTCAATAAACCAAACGCGCCCCCCCCCCCCCGTTAATATTCCTGAGGAACTTCTAACATATAGTGAATGTGCTGCAGATTGCAATTCACCAAAGTTTGCAATCTGACCACTGTTTATAACATTTTGAGGTACCCCCACAGCCAGAAGTTGCAAGGGTTAAGGTGCATCCTGTCAAAATGGGTCTTCAGCAGCTGCTTTGCTGGTATTGCAATGTGCATCTTGATAGAAGTTCTATCGACACACTGATGCTGTGGAAGTGCTGAAATGATGTGGTTGCACAAAATATTATACTGCTGGCCAAGTACAGCATCATCTACTTGCACATTTTGCACTACTTGCACTTTTTTCCTTTTGCGAAAGAAATTTCCATTGCTTCAGGAGTATCTATGTAAATTTTTAAGTAATTCTGACCAGTAGTTCTTATTGAATGGTTTTGGAATCAAAACTTAAATTATAATCACCCTGTATATAGCTGATTATTTTTCATAAATCTGTTACTACTATACAGTAGAACCTTGATTAACTGGGCTTAACAGTGTGAAAGTATAAAAAAAACAACTATTGAGAGAGAGAGAGAGAATTAAGACTGGGAGATATACAGTAGGAGATGTGCTACTTCTTATGGCAAAGAAAATGAAAATGTATGAGAGGTAATGTAACTACTAGTACACTGGTCTTTGTCCTTTAAGGACAGCTGGTGTCTTTATTGGATTATAGGACCACCTGCACCCTAGCATGATGGTGTCACTACTGTTGCTGCTTCTTTGTGAATAGAAAAAGAAACCCTGTGAGATATTACATCACTACATTTAGATGTGTGATGCAATCCTTATTCATGAATTTGCTAAAGATAGAGCATCAGAATATAGCCAAAGGTTAGAAAATATAGTAAGAATGAGAAATTTTGGCTTCTGTATACAACTTTAAATAACTAAGATACTTCATATGAAAAATATATGTATATTCTGGACACTTTTATGAGATTTTTTGAAAAAACCACTTATAAAATCTTATGTCATTTAAAGATATACCATCAGAATGTACCCCAAGGATATAAAATGGGGTAAAAATGAAACATTTTGGCTAATAATGAACCAATATGATATTTTTCACGGAAAAAAATTATATTTAGGCAACTTTTATTTGATTTTTTGAAAAAAACCAAACTGGTTTTTTTAAAAAAACCACTTGGTTAAAACCAAGGTTTAAACCAAACAACCCTGCTTAAAAATATGTTAAAATAGGCTTATTTTTATGGTGCAAACATTTAAAAAAAAGCATATTTGCCAAAAAGTTTGAAAATAGGCAAAAAAGACATTTATGGCATTTTGCCTGAACTTCTGGGCTCCATTTATCACAAAAGAAATACCAAATTTTTGGTTTGTAAAGAACCCTTGACATTTAACTTCAACAGACATATTTTTCTGCTAAGCAACCAGGAGTTAAGATTTGGTGACCAACCCAAGTGGGATCCCAAGATGGTTTTATATAGGTTATATATAAGGGGTGATCAAATGAAAAGGTACGAAACGACACGGTGGGTACAAATGTAGACTTTATTCAAAATATACACCATAGGCCTGAGCACAACGATCCCACTGATGAACAAGCCGCAGGATTCCTTGTTCCCAGAATTCCTGTGGCCGTGACGAGATCCAGTCCTTCACAGCGTCCTTGAGTACGTCGTCCGAGTTGAAGCGCTTCCCTTTCAGGTGTTTCTTCAGTGGACCAAACACATGGAAATCACAGGGCGACATGTCCGGACTGTAGGGCGGATGGTCCAATGGCTCCCACTTGAACTTGGCCAGTTCCATGTGTGTGACTTTGGAGACGTGTGGACGCGCGTTATCATGGAGCAGAACCACACCCTTCGTGAGCAGCCCCGGTCTTTTGTTCTTGATGGACCTGCGTAGGCTTCGGAGTGTCTCACTGTACACATCGGAGTTAATGGTTTTTCTGTGCTTGAGGAATTCCACAAGTAGCAGACCTTGAATGTAGAAAAAGACGGTGAGCAACACCTTGCCTGCTGACGGCACGGCTTTGAACTTTTTAGGGGGAGGTGACGACGCATGCTTCCACTGCATGCTGTCCCGCTTTGTCTCTGGCTCGTAGTGATGGCACCAGGTCTCACACATGGAACTGGCCAAGTTCAAGTGGGAGCCGTTGGACCATCCGCCCTACAGTCCGGACATGTCGCCCTGCGATTTCCATGTGTTTGGTCCACTGAAGAAACACCTGAAAGGGAAGCGCTTCAACTCGGACGACGTACTCAAGGACGCTGTGAAGCACTGGGTCTCGTCACGGCCACAGGAATTCTGGGAACAAGGAATCCTGCGGCTTGTTCATCAGTGGGATCGTTGTGCTCAGGCCTATGGTGTATATTTTGAATAAAGTCTACATTTGTACCCACCGTGTCGTTTCGTACCTTTTCATTTGATCACCCCTTGTATATATCTTCTGAAGAATGACACCCATAGCGAGTTTGAAATGCATTAGAAATTTTTTATTTTTCTTTGTGCAGTCTCTCAATAATTCGAGGTGGTGGAGTGAAGCACGCTTTTGGATTACTGAAAACTTGGATTATTAAAAAAAATGCAAATAGACTTTTTCAAAGGGGGTTATTAAGATTAGGGTTTCCAAGAGACTGATGACCTCTTTATAAGGGAGACTCTTATATTCCTGAGGCTGATATGAATGTTATTATTTTACACTATAGATGAGCCTACGAAAAATTCTGGTGTGGAGTCCCCCAAAGACTAAGGATCAATACCCCTTAAAACTGAAATGACTTGTATTCGTAGGGAAATTCAAACCAAATGAAATATAGTAGAGTCTTGAAATTTTAACATTCTGGAAAATCCAAAGTGCTGTAATTTTTAAAAATCCATCTGAAACACCTGTTTGTCACCAAAAAAGAACATGATTTATTTTATTTATT
Source organism: Pholcus phalangioides (assembly GCF_987345545.1). Lineage (NCBI taxonomy): Eukaryota > Metazoa > Arthropoda > Arachnida > Araneae > Pholcidae > Pholcus > Pholcus phalangioides. The sequence goes on along the minus strand of NW_028301625.1, from coordinate 6,963,757 downwards.
TAAAAATACAAACTACAGGCAAAAGCCCAGTTACAGTTTGCATATATGAATACAAGATTTTCATATTGTGGTCCAAAGATATGAGAACTCTTGTCATACTCACTTATAAAGATTATCAGTCTTGATAGCCCTTATCTTATGTCTAACACGGAAACGGAAAGGAAAATTGTACACAAACACTTTGACTGTTTTGCAACTAATAGACCAAAGGATCATACATGAAATTTTTCATCCAATCTCTCTTTGCTAATGTTAGTTCTACTTCAACCACCCTTAGATTATCAAAAACCGTTTCTGTACTTGATGCTATGGTTTTAAAAAGCCATATCTAGTAAAAATAAGTTGCTTTTCTGGAAAAGCAAACTTTTCTACAGGAGAAATCAGTGTAAGGGTTGGATTTACAAATGATATGCAAAACTTACAAAATTTTATGCAAGCTGATTTTTGCGGTCGCAGTGCTGAACAGGACCGTAATTAGAGGAAGGCAAAGGGGGTAAAAAATTTAAGGTAGTGACAAATTTTAGGTGGGAACAAAAACACTTTTAAAATCATAAAATTTTACAGTGGTCTGGGCAGCAAATCATGTTGTCTTCCCCCCCCCCCTCCCCACAATAATCCTGGTGATGAGGATTACATAGAGAATGTTCAAACCAAACCTGACATGGCAGATATATTGACACCTCATTGAAAATTTTAGAGAGTCAAAAAAAACATTAATTTTGCCAATTCAGATGAAGAGTGGGGTGAAGTTTTATACAGAGATGCTGGGAAAACCTAAATATTTAGTAATCATATAGTATGTATATAAATAATGTTTATTACTTTATCTATATTTAAATAATTAAATTATTTACTTTATTTGCAATTTTTATTTTATTTCAATTACATACGAGATCGTTAAAATACTTGCTTGAATATATGCTGTATGCTTATAATATATGTTTTTATATTAGGTTGCTGTATTTTTTTTATATTTGACATCCATATTTTTTATGGGTATCTTTTTTCAGTCACCTTGCTGAGCAAAACGCCGGTTGTGGTCTTTGTATTTATTTGTATAATTTTACACATACATCAATTGAACCTTTATTAAGTGGAAACCTGTGTTCAACAGAAAAAAATCTGTCTTTTGAGATTCCGTTCAAGACAGGTTTTACTGTATTATAAAAGAACTCAGCGGACCACAACTAGCCTGCAGGCCATGCATTGAAGACCCCTGGACTGGGGCATATCAGGGGGCATGAGGTGGTTTGTATATTAATGGGTTAGTAATTACTGGGGTCTAGTTCCCTCCCAAATTTTTTTTGGGGGGCATATCTAATGTCTAGCTTCCGGTGTCTATGCATACCTACATAATTAATTCTATACAGTTTTCAATATCTTTCTCATTTATACAGATTTTCTTTATTTGATGTTTTAAAGTTATACAATACTGTTTATTGTGAAATACTTCAGGACTTTTTTTTTCAAAATGATAAATAATATATGCACTATATCACTCTATGCCAGGGCTTGACAAATTGCAAGGTGTTATTTTAAAAAAATACTAGGCCTGGGAATCTATTAAAAATTATATTTATCATAAAATTTTAATTGATTAATCAAATGTTTCCAAATGCTAGCCATATTCATACAAATGTAGGATTTGAATGAATTAATACTAAAAATAATACTAATAATAATCCCAGTTCCGGCATGGATGTTTACTAACACACTAACAAATTCCCTTGGCAGATTGTAAAGATCTCTTGAGAATACTGTGATCACATTATAATATGTATTTTATTAATTTCACGTACCTATTCTCTATGTATAAATGTATTGATTTGTGAATAAATATAGCAGTAGATCAAGAAATTGAGGTTACTTGCAGCAATTTAATATGCATAACAGCATATTTGTCTAATCTTGGAATTTTCTCACTTGGATCTTGTCATTTATCTAGAAAATCAGTTATTTAATTTTGAAATCATACTCATTGATTTCAAAATTACTTTCAATCTTGTTTCCTTAGAAACTATAGGAACTAATTAAAAGTGGGTTCTACTCCCATATTGTACTAAGGGGGGGGGGGGCAGATGCTTTCTGAATGCTAACACTGCTGTTCTAAGTGGAGACAATAAGTGTTGGTCTTGTCTTCTAAAACTCCCGTCGAACTCAATTTGAAACTAAATCATCAGTTTTCGTCAAATCGACTTGCATTTCCCCACGCTAACAAATTTGACCAAAATTTTTAAATATGAACATCTAAAATGTTATCTATAGGAACATAAATTTAAAAGACATGTAATCTTTTTTGTCAAATAAAAGAAATAAATTTACTAACTTTAATGAAAATTTTAATGTAACCTCAACTAAAAGTTTTAACAGATTAACAATAGATCAGTTAATCTACTCGATTAATGAGACCAGCCCTATAAAAAAATATATTAATTAGGATTGTTTTTCTTGAGAGAGAAACCATGCTTGGTTGCTCCTAAGACATTTGACTGGTCCCCTAAATTATTTTTTGATTTGTCAAGGCCTGGTGTAAGCACCTCAAGACTTTAAACATGTTTTTGTAAAATAAGCACTACAACACTTATTTCCAAAAAAACTTAAATGCAAGTGCTTCTTATACATTTGCCATGTTGAATATCATTTGTATTTATATTTTTAGATAATGTGTTTGTCATCCTGAATGTTTGATGTGAAAAGTGAGGAAAGGTGGCCCAAGGCCATGTACAAAATGGGGTGAGTTTTTTGTTACTTTCTGAAAATTTAACCTAGATTTTTTTCACAAATGTGGATGTGTGGTCCAATTGGAACAAAGCAAATGTAAGCCATAAATATACTGGCTTTGTATCAAAGTATAAATTATGAAAGATATAAAAGAAATGGCACATATCTCTTTAACTGTTTTAACATCAAACTATCAACAGAATTATTTATTGCTCTTAAATTCGGCATTCAGGGTTTTTTAATCATGCGTATTCACAGATTTGTTTCAAAATTTGAATTTTTTTTTTCAAATTAGGTTGGGGGCTTCCCTCCCCATCCTACTTTTTCTTAATTTTTGGAGTGGGAGCTCTGTTACCATGTTCAAAGCATTGCTGAACAAGTTCCCTACTATTTTTTTAGAACATTCCCCAAATAATGTTACTTGGGTAGATTGACACCATGACATGAAATCACAAAGCAATATATTATTTCTGGCCAATCGATGGAAAGACTTTGATCATAGGTTCTGTTTTTGGGCCCGATGGTGATTTTTTTGGTGGTATGAGTTTGATTTGAAGGTGGATAAAAAAACGTACTGTTCTGCTATTTTCACTAATTTGTGACGTACAATGTCACATTTTTTCAAAAAGGAAAAAATGCCTATGATTTTTACTCTCATTTATAAAAAATTCTTATTTTTTTCATAAATTCTTATATTTGTCAGTGGGGCATGGTTGCCCAGGTCTATATACTGTTGTAGAAGGAATGAGGCAGTTAAAGGCAACACTTCCTTCGCTATTCAAAGATAATTTAACATTTATTACGCAACTAACATAACAGAATCTACAAGAACATATTGGTGCTAGCTATCTCGTGACCATCTTGTTTGAGCGGCAAAACGCAAGTTCACTACCTTCATTGCGCAGGTACGCTCTTTTCCCATTATGCTGACAGCGCCATCCCATGGTGGATGCTCTGTTGCTACAGTACCCCTCCCCTAAGTGATGTAGTCACATCATTGAGTAATTCAGTCCATCCGGAGCTCGAACTATTCTGCCAGAACGGGTACGTTGAGTCAGAGTAGTAGTGGGTGCAAATGTCACGTGTTGGATGGTTGGAATAGTCGTCATCTGCTGCTCTGATGTTGATGGAACTTCAATGTCTGGCTCGTCCAGGTACTGGTTGTTGAGAAGATTGGCCAGTTTCAGTCGATCGACCGAGATGATGGACTACCTGTTCTCGACATGTACACAAAAGAATTTTTGGGACCGCGACAGCACTCTGAAGGGACCTTCGTAGGTCAGTTGTAGAGAACGTCAGACAGCGTTGGTGCAAACAAAAACATGCATGCAAGTCGTCAGGGCTTGTGGGACGTAGACATTGCGTGTGACGCCATGCCTTGAAGTCGGGATCAGCTTGAGTGTCCATTGTGTGTTTCAATTTGTCGAGTTAGGAGGTTACTGGCTCCCGGACATGTTGTTTGACAAAAAACTCTTCAGGCAATCTCAGCATTTGACTGAAAACCATTTCGGCAGTGGTGGTGTTCAGGTCTGGTCGAATGCATGTTCGGAGGCTGAGGAGCACAGAAGGAGAGCTGTTGATCGAATCACGGGTCACAAGCTAGCCTTCAGTGCCTGTTTGAGCTGTTGATGCTGCCATTCGATGAGCCCTGTTTGCTTTAGCATTGTGAGCAGTTATATGAATATAGTTTATTTTTGAACAAAGTGAAAAGTGAATAGATGTGATTTATCGAATAGATGTGATTCAAATTGTGAATCCTAGATGTAATGAAGGACGTCATGTTTGGGTGGATCGACTTTCGGGTTGAACGGTCGGGTAAGTGACAGTGTTTTTTTTCAAAAGTTTGAATGAAATTTATAATTCGAGGACACAGACAAGACAGGCGAGATTTGTAAGTCGACTTGCTTACCTTTTGTTGACAGTCCTGTTGTCGAGTCGATCAACGTATTGTTGCCGATATCCACCATCCGCTTGTATTGGTTCAGGGAGTCTGCGCCGATAATGGCTTGCTGTAATATTACCATTAGGCCCCCGTGGAATGATTGAACGGTTTACTGCATGCCTCAGCACTGTTCGAGTCACTTTATCTTTCCGCTTGCTCATCGCCTTATGGGTTGACCAGTAGCTTGGCCGGATGCCTCTTGCCGTATTTCGAAATCATCCTGATCACTCGTCCTGTTCTCCGACTCGTTGTCTTGTGGTCTGACTGGTAGCTTGACCGGAATTATCTCATACACCCACATCTGGAACGACGTGGACTTACCATAGTGGATAGATGCTTGTCGATGTCCTCTTCGTCTCCTTTCTTCTGCCGTACCTACATCAGTGTTTGGACTAGACTCTTACGTGACGAAACTGCGATCGTGTAGCTAGAGACACCTCGATATCTGGTTTTCTTAACTTTGTTGTTAACCATTTAAAGGCCGATGTTCCATAAATAGAACATAGTTTTTATTTACAAAAATATCAGATAAAAATTTATTCAAATATTTCCGGTTTTTTAACGTATATAGACAAAGTTCAAAGTATATTTTGAAATAAATTCGGTAACGTCAAGTTGATATAAACATTTTTGACAGATTTTAAAATTTGACTTTTTTTTAGGCATTTTCCCATTTTGATTAAAATTTGCCAAAATTTCAATTTTGAAGTAAATTGAAAATTATTTTGCGTGTTTCTACCACTTAATATATCAATCAAAGTAAATCAATTAGTTTCTTTGTACTATTAAACATTAAAGAGCTGCGCGTGTTCAAAAATGCATGTTCCATTTATGGAACATTGGCCTTTCAAGAGAGCAATATTCCATGGATATCTAATGTGCATTGTGCTGCTTCCATTTTCCCATTCGAAGCCCAGGGTGTTGTCATCATTCGACATGTGTATAGGGGCTAATTCTGAGTAATATAACACAAAGGAATGTGCTTTGTGGGGGTGGATTGTTTATATTGGGTAAGTTTTTATTCCTACATTCTTAGAAATGTATGTTTTAGTGAACTGCAGACTAATCAAACTGAGTTTGACAATCTTAGATAGTCTTGTTGTGTTCAGCTGAGTGTAACCATGTCAGAAAGATATCTCACATTAGAAGAAGCGTTAAGATATTTAGAAACTCTTTCACATATTCCGAATTAGAGGATGTAGATATATGGCAATTACATGCTAATGAAAATGGGAACATCACGGATGAAGATGATATTGTTGAAAATGATCTAGTATCAACAGTGCCAACTGATCAGGGTTTAAGCTACGGTTGCATTTTTCGCAAAATGCGAAAGAAAATCATAGAATGCGAAAAAAGTAGTAGCCACTTTCGCAAAAATGCGTACAGGAGGTACGCAAGGAGTAGACATCCATACCATCAATCATTACATTAACATTGTAGCATTTTGCTAAAGCTTTTCCCCCCATTTTCGCTTTTTTGTGAAAGGAATTTTTTATCCTGCTTAAACCCTGCAACTGATGTATGTGAAATGCTAGATAATTTTGCAACAACGAGGATGAGGTGTTAGAAAACTCCTGAAACGTGTTCTTTGAAAGATGTAAGACAGAAAAATGGAGCAAAGCGTAAGTGCAACACTCAAGTTTCGAGAAAAAGCAAGACAGTTTTGAGCAATCCAAAAAAAACTTGCATGGGATAAAAAAAATTCTTTCTAGAATCTGATCAAAACCTTGGCTCTGGATTCCATTGGAAAATATTTGTCACATGACCATTATAGCACGTTGGATAATTCATTCAGAATTGCGAGAAGCAGATCTTATTTCGCATTTGGAATTCCAAAGAGAAGTGACAATGGACCTTCTATGAATGGAGGGGTTAATTATTTATCCATTTCCATGTTGTCAACTGAGAAAAATATGTCAGGTCATTTGATGGCCATTATATTGTGTCTGCGACGCAAGGATGGTGTGTGCTTTGCCAAAAAAAACACTATATATGAGATTAATGTGTGACAAACGGGTCCATCAAATATATATGTTTTTCTTCTTTTATCACAGACATTAGAAAAAAAATTGAATTTTCTGCATTCATTTTTATGTTAAAAAACCAGTATGTGTTGCGAATTTGAATTTGTAGTAGAAAATAGAAAATTTTGTGTGATAACTGTACTCTAGAAATAATTGTGAGAATGTAGGTATGGTAGGTTGTGAGAATACCAGTTTCCGCTTACACTTCTCCTCAAGTACCAATGGTCTATTTAAGAAACATCGTGAAAAACAAAGAAAAACTTTTTTTTTTTTTTTTCAAATTTCAAAGTTGATCTATGTATATGCCTCAAAAAGAGGCCAAAAGGACCTCAAATTCCAAAACAATAAGTGACCGCTCATAGTTCAGCCTTTAAACGGTTAAAAATAGAACTCTAACGAAGACTTAATACTGATAAGCGAGTTAAAGGGAAATGTTATTTGTGTATGATATATTCTCAAAATAATAGAATAAATGTGAAAACTGTTTTATCTTTTCATTGTTGTCATCTGTTTGGTGAATCAATCTTGAGATTATCTCAAATAACATGGATTCAGCATTTTTCAGCATGTATCTTATGGTTGTAGATCTTTTATGATACTGAATAGATCTTGCTATTGATATCAACTTTTTTGGCTATTAATTCAAAATGATAATTGCAATTAGAATATTTCCCTATATTTTATGTTTTTAAAAATAAAGTAAATGAAATAAAAACTGTACGTAAATTTCCTGATTTTAAATTAATTGTAAAATGATTACTTTTCTAACATAAGGTACTTATAAAAATATTAGAATAGATTGCTTTAAAGTGCTTTTGAAGACTAAGTATGAATATGACAAGTTCAGTATTGATACTTCATCTGCAAAACATAATATATATAATCTTATAAATCTTTTCAAATTAGCATAGCATCAGCTTTTCACTTTTTTCTCAACAACACTGTGTACTCTGGTGCTTCTGTAAATATGTTGAAAATTCCTGCTGTGTAGTGAGGTTTCTTAAACTTGTTTTGGTATCCCCAGATTAGGAACGCATGCAAATAACTAAATTGCGACTGAGGGGGAAAAATGTGTTCTCATATACCTGTGTGCATGAAATTGTTAAAACAGGATTGTGCAAGTCATGTCCTGCTAAGTATATGTACAAATTTCATGAAGGTGGTCTGATATTGTGTTGGAAACGCACACAGGCAATGTGACAATCAGATATATATCTATGGATTGTTACCTTCAGTATATTTCAAAACTTTTTATTTAATTAATTTGTAAATTAACTAATAAATTTTTCTTAGATATGATTGCAGAAGAGCAGATTTTAGGTCTGTGATACCACCAGACTCATGATGTTCGAAGGGAAACACATTCATTTCTCTCCAGCTGACAGGAAACCATTGTGTTCTTACAGTGCTAAACTTTGCAAGCAAAGACGTATCAATGGCTATGGATTTTGCATACGTCATATTTTGGAAGATAAAACAGCTCCTTTTAAGCAATGTGCTCATGTTGCACGATACAACAAGCAAAAGTGCACAAATCCCATTCCATCAAATGAGAATAGAGAGTGAGTATTTTCATTTTTACTTTTTATGTGACCAAGCAGAAAGAATGAATTTATTCAAAAAGTTTTTCACATTAGATATAAGACAAAGTGAGATCTCGATATAATGAGGGACAAGAAAAAAGATTTTTGGTTAAAGATCTTACAAGACTTGAAAGAAAAGAATAATAAGCCTATTTGTTACATTCGCTCAATTATAATCGATACACTTATTTGTTGTATTTTCAAGTTTTATAAAAGAACTTTTATCAAACTTTTGTAGATTAATACCAGCCTCTGTAAAGAATATTGTTGTATCAAGAGGAATTTAACATTACACTTTAGCTAATTTCAAAAAATATCATTATGGAGGGATTTATATCATAATGAATATCATTGTAGCGAGATTTCACTGTAGCTACATATAGTATATAACCTTAGGTTACCTGTTTATTGATACTGGAATGTTAATTATTATTAATGGAAGTTTTCATGTCCTATGAATTCTGCTGGTAGATTATAAGACTGATAGTGCGTGTTGGCACTGACTTTTCCATCAGATGTTGGCAAATAAATACTTCAAATATTGAAGGCCTGGAATTATTGGCATGCCTACGGTGGCCAGATGAGGTACCTGAGATCCTCTTTTACGAACAATTTTTTGTCCATGTCTGCTAAAGAGAGGTTTTACTGTGCATCCCCTCAGATGAAGGCGACAGAGGAAATAGTATTACAACGGGAAAAACATGGTTTTTTTTTACTTGCACAAAACATTTGTAGGGTTACGTTATCTCAAATCAGTGCATGCACTTGGCATAACAATGGCAGTGAAGGAATGTGTTTTGTATTTTTTCCATACAAATTCTGCCATAATATTACGTCAAAAATATTGCAGGAGTTAAATAGTAACTACTGATGTATAAATAGAGAAATTTAAAATATGCATGTACAAGGCTGGGATTACACTATAAAAGTTTGATAAAATACCTTTTAGAAAACTTGAAAAAAACAACCAATAAGAGCATCAGTTACATTCGCTCCAATGTAACAGATGTGCTTATTGGCTGCATTTTTCAAGTTTTATAAAATAAATTTTCTAAAACTTTTATAGTCTAATGCCAGCCTAAGATATATGTATAAGGGACACCTTCAAAGTTTTTAAGACAGGTAATCTTTTAATGTTAAAAATAAGATTGTTCTTTTATAGAATAGAAAATGAATCACTTTTGAGATCTTAAACAGGTTTAACTCTATAGGATGCGTAGGAAAGTCCTTTTCACCTGAAATAATTTACAAATGGAGAGGACTACAACTACTTTACTTAGCTAATGGCATACTACACCTGATTCAATGAGGCAAACTGTAGTGTATTAAATAATAATTGTTGGAAATGTACAAATTATAATTTTTATATAGCTCCCAAATCCAAAAAAAATTCAATTAATAAAATTTGTGCTTCTCTCCTTTAATGCTAAAAGAAAATTTACCCTTAACATTTGAATAAAAAAATCAATATATTGGCAGTTCAAGTTGTTGATTTCTGCTATTTTTCAAGTGTTAAAATAACTAGATATTCTTGTGAAAAGGTGTAAAAATCAAGAATTACAACTATTGATATCTCAGTGAATTTTTCTCCAAATGTTATGGGATGAATTTATTTTAAAATGAAAGAGAAAGTTGAAAATTTCATGAATTGTCATTTTTGTTCAACCTTCTAAATCAGGCATCTTCAACCTGTTGCTTACGAGCACCATGATGCTCCCCCGAAGTACCCAGAGTGCTCGATCCTCGTGTTCGATTTTGTGCTCGCGAGCATTTGATCAACGTTCCAATTAAACACCTTAGAGGAATTGCATTTGAGGATTGAAATCATTTCATGAATTCATATATTAAACTTGCTGTAAGGGTACTCTTCTTTTGATGATGGGTACAGGCAGTGCTCGCGACTAGAAAAAGGTTGAAGACCCCTGTGTTCTAAAGGGCTATTTTTTCTATCAATGGTTATGAAAAGAAATATTTAGCTTATTAGATAAAATTAAAAAAAAATTATTTAAATGAATTAATTTTTTTTTTTGCTGTTTCTTAAGTTATCAATAGATGGTTGCACTTTTATTAGAGGTGGTAAAATAGCTTACCATGGACATTTAAAAATTGATGAATTGGGTGGGAAGTAATCTTCCCATGGCCTTAGAAAAGGTTCATTGGTGGTACGTGAAAATTTTTTATATCTCCTCAAATATTTTATGTGCTGCTATTTGTTGCATCTGATAAGACATAGTCACTTTACCATTATTTAAGTTGCATAGATGTAGTTCTCTTCAGTCAATATTTCATAACAAAAAAGATTTTTCTGTGTTTCCTGTATATATGTTTTTGACACCTTTGTAAAGGTTGCATAAGGTTGTCTTAATGTTCTTATTTATGCAGATATTTTGGAACAAAAATGATATATTCCCTACAGATGGACTCTTACAAGTGAACTTATAGTTCACTTTATCTTATTGTATTGTGTTCATCCAGCTGGGGGGCCGGACTGCATATTTGCATTCAAAGTATACCAAAAGCTGCAACAACTCAAATATGCATTCAGCAGAAATGGTTTTGAAAGTGCCGGGACAGCATATTTGCATCCGAGAAAACCAGTTCTTTCCCCCATATCTTTTGTATTGCACCAGACACTAATACTGCCATGTCATACTCCACTTTTCTTTCACCATTTTTAATATTCAGACTGCCCCTCACTTGAAGATCTTTGAAATAAAAAGACATAGGGAAAGAAGAGTTTAGGATCACATGTATTTTCCTACACACTGATAACACAAATACTAGAACACCAATGAACAATAGAGTGTTGTTTGACATCGATTGTCTTTGAGGATTATCATGAAGATTACTTTGGGTTGGGGAGGTAATTCTATATTAGAAACTCAGCAGTGAAATAGAAGCATTCCTGGATATCAGTAATTCCCATGAACAAAGCTGATGGAATTAGCTGAAATGATTTTCTCATAGGAGGCCTTGATATTAAGACAACCATAAATACATTTTATGGACATTGTATAATATTTTATCATGTATATATATATGGTTTGTAATTGTGCATTTTTAATTGGGTTGCTGTATTTTTGAAATATAAATGACATCCATACTTGTTTTGGACATTTTTTTCTCAAACACCTCATTGGGCGTTTTGCCTGTTGTGGCTTTGTATTTGTATAAGCTCTATCATGTTCATTCTGTCGATTTAACAATGCCGCCAATTTTTATTATTTTATCTTGGAGCCATGGCTCCCCACATCCTGCATCAGGTCTCCTAGTCTGGGATATTTTGTGGGGTCCTTAATCTGAGATATTTTGTGGGGCCCCAGGCCTGACTTTTTATGGGCTCCTGTATATCGAATTTATAGCATGGAAAAAAATGAAAATAGTTTGAAAAAGATTAAAGCCTTGTCAGCCTTAGGAGGGGGGGGGGGCTCCCCTGCTTGATGTAGAAATAAATGTTTTTCAACATAACATAATATTTTCATAAGAATTTCTAAATCCTTTGGAGTCGGAATCAAAATGTTACTGAATTGGCAGTGGTTTTGAGTGAGCCGCAAGAGCTAAATAAAATCACTTTTTAAAAAATATTGGCTGAGGCTAAATTACAGAAATTCATTGGAAGAGGAATATTCGAACAAATGTTTGTTTCAGTACAGGAACCATTTCCATTAATGTTTCATGTCCAATGGAATGAATGATTAAAATAGAAGTTTGGAATGCATACTTCATGTTTGTGCCAGGAAATTATTATTTAGCCATAAAACAGGCATGACCATATTTGTAAGGGTGACCGTAAAAAGAAGTTTCATTGTATATCATTGCTTGAAGTGGCGCATTGAAATAAATACAGTAGAGCATGTTCATAACAAAATTGAAGTCACAAAAATATTTGTTTCGCATTGCATCTGATAAGTCTGTATTGAGTGACAAATATTTGTGTTTTTCGGGAGATATAGGTGACTTTTTTTTCTTAGCCCAAGATATCAAGGAAACAGATATTTCTGGAATTATGTCAAGATTATTGACATGCTTGCCCGGTTTTCAAGAGGGCCTGGGTTGGAATCCTGGCATAGACCAGATGACTTGTTTCAGAATTCACCTGGGCATAATCCCAGAAAATATGTTTTCTTGATTTATGTTTTTGTCGCACTAATATTGTTGCAGTTATTTACAAGCAAAACATTTATTTATTTATTTAAATACCACATTACAGAAAACAATCCAATTACAGCAACGTATGACATAGAAATGTAAATGCAATAAAATCAATCGGGATAGAATGCAATACAAAGAGATATCAAATACAAAAGATAGAAACAACACCAGTCAATAACAAATAAGTAAAATGAAGGCCTGTATAAAATCACCGGATCAATTAAATATGAAAAGCAAATTGAAATTTATCATTGAAAAGCAAAACTATGTATGTGGTTGGAGGGCATTCAGGTATTATGTATGGGGAATTAGTTTCAGCTGACATCAGATTGGGGAGGAGTTAAAAACTATAATTTCTGCTTCCGTTTTTCTTGAATACACCATAGCAAGGTTTTTTTGGTTTAAACCAAGTGGTTTTTCCTCAAAACACAAAAATGGCCAAAATGTAATTTTTTTTTCCTTGAAAAATATCATAAGGATTCATTATTAGCCAAAATGTTTCATTCTTACCACATTTTCTATTCTAGGGGTACATTCTGATGGTATATCTTTAAATGGTGCAACATGGTATAAATGGTTTTTTCAAAAAAATTATCTCATAAAAATGGACTGAATATAAATTTTCTTTCATATTAAGTATCTTACTTAGTATGAAAGTACCAAAATGTCTCATTCTTATAACAGTGTACAAGCAGATGATGCTGTACTTGGCCAGCGATATAATCTATTTTGTGCAACCACATCATTTTGACACTTCAACGGCATCAATGTGTTTATTGACAGAAAATGAAAGTTCTCTATCTTTAGAATGAAGGTGATCATAAGAATGGCTCTCTTTTGTCAATCAACTTTTCTTTCATTTTTTGCTTTGAACTTATTTCTGAAGATTTATCAAATTTTAAAAGAAATTTTCCAATTTTTTGAAGTTTCCAAAATCATTCCAAAGTTCCAAAAAGTTTCATTAAATAGTAATTGGTTTTCTTGCAATGATTAAAGCATTCAATTAAATAGATAATTTCACTCAAAGTAATTTCTTTGTTAAATTACAGCTATTAAACTTACTTTAAATTAAATTCTTTATTTGAAAAATGTTTATAGAGTTTGACTGTAAATCAAGTTTTGCAATGGTTTCATGAAATCTTAAAACACAAGTTATGATAAAAATAAGCAGAAAAAAAGGCAAAACAATTATGAGAGATTTAGGCACAATTTTACATCAAGTAGGCTCTCTTGTGACTGGTCCTGGAATCACCTCTATATTTCATGTACAGTGGCAATGGTATCATATAAAATAAGATATTAAACCATGTAACCATGTCACCCCACTTTAAGATATATTCAAATATGAATGTTGAATTATGAAATATATAAATTGCTTCAGTTAATGAATAAAATTTTTGATGAAAAAAAAAAAAAAAAAAAAAAAAAAAAAAAAAAAAAAAAAAAAAAACCTTAATCTATCACTTCAAGTGACAAAAAATAACCACCAACAATCTCTACTAGTTGTTGCTGAGGCTAATCAAAAAAAGTAGAACGAAGAACTAATGGTTATTAAGACTTAATGGTAATATACAAAGTATGAAAGAGAGACTACGATACTAAGAGATTAAGAAAAAGAGAAAAGTTTTAGAAAGAAAATTCACATGCCTCTGCTAGGAATCAAATCTCCATCCTCTTGCAGACCAGGCGAGTGCTCTACCATTTATTTACACAGAGATGCCGCTGTAGTCTAATTTACCTGGTCCCGGGGCCCTGGTTATTGGCAAGATGTGAGGTTTTCTGAAAGTGGGCCAATTTCAAAACAATTTTCTTGAAACAAAGTATGTCATTTCCCCCAATCATTCATTGGTATATCTGTGAATTTTTTCCAGCATGGTCCAGGTCTTTGATCACCTGCTTATATCTCTTCGTTGAGACAGAGCAGCTGGCCATATACTGGGTGAGAGAAGAAGGTATCTTTGTGAATCATCATTTTTAAATATGTTCTATCCAAAGATTGAAAAAAAAATAATTTACCAGCTTAAAACTAAGTTCTTTTACTTTCATTAGTAGAAAAACTTAGTATTAATTATTAAAATAATTTGTCTACTAGTAGAAAAATATTCCCCCCCCCCCCCATCATTCATTACTATCCCGGTGAATCAAATAACTTGTTTCTAAAAAGATGTTCAATCCATAGATTCATTGAAAAAAAAAGAGATTAATTTACCAGCTTATAACTATGTTATTTTACTTTCATGATCTACTAAAAGGAAAAGCTTGCAAAGAAGCATTAATACTGAGAATTTAACATAATGAATTCAGCACATGTATTAAATCTAAAACAAATATGCAGTCGATCCCGCTTATAACATTCCTATTTATAACGTTTTCCCGCTTAGTACGACTTATTTTCATAATCCTAACTTTTAAGTAATTCTCATTAAGATTTCCCATTTAAAATGTTTTTATGGTGGTTTTTTGAAAAATGTTATAAGCGGGATCCATTGTAATTAAAAGTTAGGTGCACACATTTATACATTTACTAATACATTCATATATAGATTTTCTGATGATTGATTTTCCATTTCGTTAAAAAAAACCATAACTCTTTCAATTATATCTTCTGATTAAATTTAAAGCAAATAAGATTCTGACACTTATCTTCAGATTCCCTATTCATATAAATCTTTGTGGAGCGATTTTCTGGTGGACTGATTTCATTTTCGTTCCCTGATGGTTCACCACTCTGATCTGTTGCTATTTAATTGCCACATATTTTCACACCTGAATATGGGAGCTATGTCAGATTTGTGTTGGTGAAACTCAACAGTGTGCTTGTGTGTGTGTTCCCATCTATTCGAGGCCGCAGCTAGATACTTCCTCAAAAGAGGCAAGCATGCATTTTGGCACCCTGTATAATGTAGAATAAGCAGTTATAAAGGGTGAGTTCTCTCTCTCTCTTGGCGCCCGCTCTAGTCTTGAGCCTTGGGCACCTGCCCTCTAATTTTGGCCCTGCATCTATCCTCCAAATCGATAATGTGTGGATTTGAAATTTTATGTACACATATTTGTGTTGTAGGTTTGTGTGATCGATAGTGAACCAGAGCTTTTTTCAAAGGAAACTTGAAAACCTTAAAAATTGTATTTTAGCCGATTACCACTGCGCAATCGCAGGTTCCAAACCCAGATTTTCACCAAAGATGAAATCGCTGAAGGGGACCCCAAGAGATCAAAAATTGAAAATATTTTTGTAGAAAATTAAAATATTGTTGTACCATCTGTTAATTAAAAATTCTTTTTGAGTGTTTGTGACCCACAATTTTTGTGCAAGAAATCCTTGTGTGTGTCCCCGAAAAGCTGATTCTGTATTCTCACATGTGATTTTGCAATGCGAAACACAATTACAACCACATAGCAGCTAGATGATGAAACTGGATATACAAGGTAGAGTTTTACTGTACAGATTTGGTTTTTCTTCTCAACAATCTCTGAAGTTTTTTACAATTTGAATGGGTGTTCCAATCTGTTACGATCTTTCAAAAATGCACATCCGCAATCTTCTAGGAATGAGGTTAATTTACGCCATATGAGGCTTTTTGGATCACATGATATTTTGAAAGACATACAAGGTAACCAATATGACGACTACCTGTGCGATTCAGGAAAGAAACAAATCTAAATTAAAGAAACACAGTAATGAATTGTTTTTCTTCTTTTTAATGGGAGCTTGAAATTTCGAATTGTTTTTTAGCTTCAAGTTATCGATCTGCCTGTTTTTGCTTCAAAAAATGCTTGATTAAAGCTGTAGTTCTTCGATGTAATTTATATGATCCCATAATTAATTTAAAAACATCCTAAACTATATGGATTGATGCAATTGGATAATGTAAGACAATACGGAGACATTAATTCACATTTTCCTGCTTGAGAAGATATAAATAAGAATTTCAAATCAATGTTATTGCATGAATATCCCCCTCAAATAATGGGTCTGGCTCATTATTTTATATTTAATTTTCTAGGCTTCATATCTCTAAGCGAGCTCAATATTTTTAAAACCAAAGATTCAATTCAATTTTTAAAATTATTGATGTGGCCGAAAACCCCACCAAATTTCTGCATTTCTATGCTAAAATCGGCAATTTTAACATTGATGCTGATGATGATGTCTATTCAAAAAGCCTCTGAGATGCTGTCTTTGAATACCGGTAGATAGCCACAAAAGTACCATAATTTCCGGTATATAACCGGAGAAAGAAAAACCTGTGCAGGGAATAGAAATTCAAAAATCCGATATACAGCCCCTCATTCAGGGACGCAACCAGATACCCATTATCTTATTCTTCAACAACCGACATGTATATCAATGCAATACAGTGCAGTAAAATGCTTCATTTGTACAAAGTAGTGAAACTACTTTTTCAAGGTTGTGCAATCATGATAGATGGTGGAGATAAAAGTTGTGGAGGTTTTTTCTCCAATTTTCTCCCCGGAACAAAGAAAGATAGTGTTCCCAGGGAAGCGTGCACCAAATTATTATGTGTCCTTTTCCGAAATACCAGGTATTTGGCACACTATAGCATGTCAGTGGCATCTTTGCTATAGAGAACTATCATTTTCTCCCCTTAGAGTAGGGGTCTTCAATGTTTTACTCTCGAGGGCCACATAAGAAATTTGTTGCATTCTGCGGGCCACTCATTAATGACGTAGAGGGAGAGGTACCCCTCCCCCAAAGACTATCACAAACTAAATATATTTAAAAAAATTTTAACATTCACTGTAATTAATTTTAACAAATATTAATTGTGAATGATTTAAAAAGAAACATTTCAAATTATAATGTCAAAAAATGCCTTTTTTGCTGTATTAATACATTTCCGTTACTTGAAAATGCTTTTGAAAGTTGGTAAATCTAAATATTTTCAGAAATTCCTTGTGCCTCCAATCAATCTCAGTGTATCCCACTCCTTGCCCCCTGCCAAAGGTTGATTATACATACGCTCAGATACAACAAATTAAAATATGACGCTGCCGCATACTGCATATTTTATGATTCCATTATGTATCATTCCCATTTTAAAAAACTAAGCTGAATTGGGGTAAGACCAATTATTTTAGGTATTTTTATATTGTATGAAACAAAATGACAATGGATGATTTTTTTTTATACAGTAAACACACACACAAAGTCTTTGGTTACTTGCATTATGAATGGGAGTGGATGTAATCTCTAAATTAATGCAAAACTTGACATTGTTTTTGCTTGACTAAAGCTTCAATGTTAATTAAAATTCATGTTGTTGCTATTCGTAAAGTATCCTCTAAATGCCAATCAGACAGACATGTTCTAGTTTTTGATTTTGTATTCTTCATTCGACTAAACAACTGTTCACATATGTAAGTGCTGCCGAATATTGAAGACATGAAAAATGCATGTTTGCGTATTTCTAGATACCTTTCTTCGGACACATACTTAGAATAAAAATCAATTATTGAAGGAATTTAAAAAAACTTGTATTTAACTGCATAGTCACATTGCAAATTCTAATTGTAGCTCTGGTGGAACACTTTTGATATCAACCGAGAATGGTGAGGAAAACATTTTCATAGAAATTTTGTTCTCGCAAAAATCTGAAAATCTGCTTCCCCTGAACAATCAGTGCTACTGCAGAACAATTTGAAAGAATTTCAAGGAAAAAATGTACAAAAAACTATTATGGGGATTTTTACAATAGAACATTTCCACTCAGCCGAGGACTCGTTGCAGACCAATGCAGAACAATCTGCTTTGGGGTCTGCTTCTTAATTCCATTCTCAGATTTGAAATGCACTGTACATAATCATCCAGTTTCCAAGTTGTAAATCTATTCTCCAACTCCATTAATTTAGGAAAATTTATGCACTTTTTGTTTTGCAATTGATGTTCCCAAGGGACTAATTTAGTGTCGAATGCTTTCGCGTCATAAAGATTATGGACAAGTAGATCTTTTCTCAATAAGCAGTAGTTTAGATCATTCAAATGACCTGTGGTATCGAAAAAAAATCTCTCTCCCACTTTTTATCTTGAAACTCTCCAATAAGTTTTTCTTTGGATTTCGTGAATTCATCAACTTCCTCCTTCACGGAAAACAGGTGCTGAAGCATCTTTCCCTGGCTCAACCCGCGTACTTCTGTATAATAAATTATGTTGCCATGCTCAGCTTCCAAATCCTCTAAGAATTTTTGAAACTGTCTATTTCTAACTAAGTCCTTTGGGTCGAATGAAGTTAACCACTTTCACTACAACAGACATTACATGTTCAAAGTTGGAGAAAAATTTTTTGCACAAGTTTTCCTGGTGTATGATGCAGTGTTGAGAGCCATCATCTTCATATTTCCACATTTTTTGGCATCTGACTTTATCAATGTGATTACCCCTCTTCTGACCGGTCATATAGGGAGCACCATCTGTAGCTATGGCAGATATGTTACCTAAGTCCAACTCACATTTGGCCAATGTTTCTACCAAACTTGAATATAAGTCAAAACTTGATGTGGTATCCTTAAGTGCAATGACACTAGCTAACTCCTCAACAATTTGGAAGTTTTTGTCAATACCACGAATGAAAATGGCTGCTTGTGCAGTATCTGTTGCATCCATTGATTCATCCATATCTACTGACTAAAACAAAAATTCTTCACATTTGGATTTGAAGGTCTTGAGTACACATCTGACAGATCCTCCACGCGTCTTGCTACTGCCACACCCCAAAGCAGAATATGTCAAAGTCGGCGACATAATTAGCGCTACTGCAGAACAATCTGGTAGTATTTTAAGAAAGTGCAAGAACACACTATTGTGCGGATTTTTACCGCAGAACATTTCCAGTTAGCCGAGGGTTTGTTGCAGAACAATGCAAAACGTTCTGCTTTGGAGCTTTCACACCAGACAAACAATGTTCGAAATAGCTTGAGCCTGTGATGGGCAAAGCACATGAAATGCACACTGGAGACATTCTTTAACAAATTCTCCATCAACGAAGGTTTTTCCACGCTGTTATATAACTAACACTAACACAATTTTTAGACTGTTCATTTCTTCTGAAGGATAATGACTGTTGACAGTTCTGCTTCAATTTCAGTTCATTGACTTTTTCACTTCGAAAATGTCTCTCCAATCCAGAATACTTCACACTATGCTTGGTATCGTAATGTCTCTTAATATGTATTCTTTCATCATGGCTACCCTCTCATTGCAAATGAGACAAACTGCTTTAGCCTTGTGTTAGACAAAAAATGAAGGGATGACTACTTTTCTTGAAAAAAAACATTTTTTCAGCTTTTTTTTTGCTATCACTGTTCGTCATCATGCACTCATTTAAAGACTAAAAGTTTTCTGATCAAAGACTTCAACGACTAAAAACATAAACTAACTGTACCAATATTGTACAAATCCTTCTTCCAGCCAATCAAGATGCATACATCCACCGCTCCTTTAACAACCATGTACCCAAGAAATACGATACCATGAAAATTCAGTTCATTTCTGCTTTCTCCCACTCAAAGAGGATGGGATGTACTTGAAGTTATTTATGGTGAAGTGTATGGTGTGGTTCCTTTTGCGTTTAAGGCCAATTAAGAAGCTAAATACTGTACACTTGTCAGCTTGTCCTTGTTATAAGTCTATATGAAGCTGGGTGACTTTTTTTGCCAAAATCTTCGTTTTACCCTATTTTTGAATGATATTGCTTCAATTGATCAAAATGTTTTGGCGGGCCACCAAAATATTGACAGCGCGCCATTGGTTGAAGACCTCTACCTTAGAGTATGTATGTGCACTGAATAGGACTGCTCGTGGTCTTTCCTAACTCAGCTATTAACTCTTAATGACAATAGTCCTCAAGATAGTGATATATGTTGGTTATTTGTTATAGGTGTTGCTTCTTATGGGGAAAAAAAGTTAATATATCTGTCAAGTAAAATGAACTACCCTACACTGGTCTTTGCCCTTTAGGGAACTGCAGGATTCCCACTTATCCTGGTTTTGTCCTACTTTTCCACCAAATCCTGTTGATATAATTCATTTAGCTGTTTTCAAATGAAGAGGTAATCATCGATATATTGCCAAGTAATACAAATGTAGTATATTGCAATCAATGATTCTGCCAAAGCAGAAATTGTATCATTTATTCAGATTTGGGAGTGTATCTGAATCATTCTGTTAATTAATTTTTCTTTACTTTGTTTGAGAGTTCAAAAACTCATTTTGTGTCATTGTTTCGAGTAGTCAATAAAATGTTGTCTTCATGGCGAAAATAATGTTGTATTTACTAACTCATGGTCTGGGACTATTCATTCTATGGTAACTATCATTCACCATTCAAAATTATGTTGCAAATTTTGTGTATAGGTGAAACAGCAGTTTACATAACAAAGCAGTTGGATACATAGGCCTATTCTAGATTTTGCGATTTTGATGCGACCCAATAAATAAAAAAAATGCCCCACAAAAAATTGTCTTCTGTATTTTTAGGACATGCAGAGGCAGAAAAATCTTTAGAAAGCTCTGCAAAGAGTTAGAAATGAAAATGCTTCATTTGTCAAAAACGATGATGATCGCATTGAACAATAAAATGTTTCTTTTAAAAAAGGATGGACAGCAGTAAAAAATGTCTGGTTGACCTTGTACTTTACTTATTTTGCACTATGGTTTTGAAAGTGGTCTCCAAGGAGCGTCATTCTTAACCCCCTTCAAGCTCGGCGGAGATTTAAATAGAATCTATGGTTTTCACAGCTGCTTAGTAAAAAAGTAAAAAAATTATAACTTTTAAACTACTCATTGAATTAATTTGAAATTTTTTATGTTTATAAAATAAGGTCTTGTCTATAATATTATATAGTATCATTTATATTACTTAAAAATTTATATGATATTTACTTTGATAAAATTGTTTTTATCACTTTCATGGCTGCAAAAAATAATTTTTATTTTATAACTCAGCCTCTTAGCTGTAACAAAAAACTGCTAACTTAATTATACAGGGCATTTTAGCTCAAAGAAGATTAAACACATACTTTACAATAATTATTCAGTGTTTTAGCTCAATGGGTTAAGGGGGTTGGTGCACGCAAATTTTCCAAAAAACACATTTTTCAATTTTTAAATACTATGAAATTTTCTTGGTCTGTGTTTAAGTTTTTGTTCTACCTGTATTAAAAATATTTTTAATGTATTTTTACATTAACTGTGTGCTGGCAGGCATTACACATGCTAATGTTTTTCACTAAAATGAGTATTTCTCAAAACTATGTTTATTGTTAGATAAGGAAAATTTTTTCGAACACCGCTCATTCAAATGTCATGAAACTTTGTGTGCCTCAACACTATAGTGTTACATACTTTAACACAAGCTTTTAGGATTTTAATTGTTGGTGGTTTTTTTTATCGAAATTTAACTCCAACAAAACATGCAACTTTTTCAAAAATCATCAAAATTTACCCATATTTTGCACCATAAAAAATTTTAAAATAATTTCAATAAAAAATCCTCATGTTAAAGTGTGCAACACTACAGTGGTGAGAGACATACAAAGTTTCAATACATTTGAATGAGCGGTGTTTTAAAAATGTTCCTTATCTAACAATAAACATAGTCAAGGAAACAGTTATTTTCCGGATATTATGCTGAGGTGAGCTCGGAAAGAAAAGTCAAGATGACTTTTCTTTCCGAGCTCACCTCAGCATAATATCCGGAAAATAACTGTTTCCTTGATATCTCTGGCTGAGAAAAAAGCCATCTATATCTCAATAAACATAGTTTTGAAAAAAATGCATTTTAGTGAAAAACATTAGCATGTGTAATGCCTGCCATCAGTTAATGTAAAAATACATTAAAAATATTTTTAATACAGGTAGAACAAAAACTTTAACACAGTTAGATGCAGAAAATTTCATAGTATTTAAAAATTGAAAAATTGGAAAATGTGTTTTTTGGAAAATTTGCGTGCACCAACCCCGTTAAAACATGCTCTTTTCAGTAATATCTCAGATCCCCATTGTTGTGATTCGATATGTGAATTGGGAATGCTGGTGATATCAATCCACTATGATGTCATCGATCATGAGCGATCTGCCTATATAGGGGAAAATCTTGATACACACACACACTCTTAGTTCTGCCTTCAGTTCGATATCACTGCGCTGAGCGCTCGTGAGGGATGTTTTCTTCTTAACTGTTTTATTATGTTAATTCTACAATAAATTAATCATAAAACCACTTCATTAACACCTCTTAAAACCCATGTGTCAAGCAGCAAATGTTCATTACTCACAATAAAATATGATAAATGAAAATAATATAATAGTTATGATTGTACAAAGCCACATTATTCCTCTTTTGAATGGTACCAAACATGCAGAGATCGTGAAATGATGTAATGTTAAAATTAATAATAAGATGTATAAATTAAAATATGCAGAGTTGGCCACCGCTACATACTGAGTACGTATGACAGTGACATACAATGTTTTATTTGTATGTACTGGGTAGGTAGCTCTGTTATTTTGCTTTAGCTCCAGTCAATCTTGTAGGATACTGAAATGGTGCAATGAAATTTTTTTGTTTCAATTTTTCGAATGAAAAATTGTTTTTTAACTGTGGTTTGATTGGTTGGTTTTTTTTTTTTTTGTGTCCTACCCTTTTTCCGATTTTTTGAGTGGGAATCCTGAAACTCTTGTCTTTATGGGATTATAAGATCACAAGAGAGCAGGTGGTGATAGTTGCTACTGCTTTTTTGTGAGAAAGAACCAAATAACATCCAGATAGTATACTACTACATACGGATATATGATGCAATCCACACATATTTGTGAACTTGCTGAAGATAAGGCATCAGAATTTTCACCCTAAGGAAAGTAAATGTTTTAAGAATTAAAAAAAGTTAGCTGCTGTACATAACTTAAACATCAGAACTACCAGAGCAATCTTTTTGACCGCTATTGCAAAAATACAAAAAAAAACAAACTATAAATGTGGATTTATTTTGAATCAAAACAAGTGCGGAGTTGTCAACTTTCCAGACTTGGCCTCACTATGCCGGATTTCATGACATTCTCAGGGCTTCCGGATTATGAATTTATATTGTCAGTTTTCAATTATTGCCATCTTCTTAAAAATAACAAAACTTGAAAAAAAGGAAGAAAAGAAATATTGAGTTTGATGTTTTTTGCGGCTACAGTTTTTATTTTTAGAAAGTGACCCCCCCCCCCTCCTGTCCACATTACATGAAAAGCTCTTTCGACATCTCACCACCTAGACTCAAAGTGTGGTAGCCTGTATAAGGGTGGTCAAAGAGCCATCTAAATCTATCAATGTAAACAAACATTACAGCCCATTCATGTTGAAAACATTTTTTTATACAGGTGTTTAATCATAAATTGGCTGGTAGAGATGATTCAATGACGATATTTTCTCTCTGTATTGCTACGCTGACCATATTTCATATCAAAAATTACAAAAAATTCGCATCCATATTCTGGTATTCCTCACTTTAAGCAGTTTCCCTTTAATGCAATTTCAAAAAGTGGATTTTAGAACTTCCAACTTGTGAAATTTGCTTAGAGTTTACTTTAAATTTATTATTACTTTATATTATTACTTTACTTTATCTTTTTTTTCAAAAAAAATTCTTGTCTTGGAGTTTCTGGTATTTTACTATTTTTTATCTTTCTTTTTTTTTAAATCGTGTCCATCTTTACCATAATAATAAATTTGTATATGCATGTGAGAGTGTTTGAGAAAAAATAAACTCGGACTATAAAAGGATCATTGATCGAATTGATATATTGTTCGTCATTAATAAGAGTGTTACAACAGAGAAAAAATTTGAGCCCCATTCAAAAAATATGGTAACTAGCTCGTGGTCGAAGCTGATGTAAGTTCATGACAATGAGCAAATAACAAGCATCTGATATCATAACATCTAAATTGGAAAATCTGAAAAGTGT
Source organism: Pholcus phalangioides (assembly GCF_987345545.1). NCBI lineage: Eukaryota > Metazoa > Arthropoda > Arachnida > Araneae > Pholcidae > Pholcus > Pholcus phalangioides. The sequence goes on along the minus strand of NW_028301625.1, from coordinate 6,939,364 downwards.
AAGAAATGTATGAATTCTCAGTCCTCTGAAGGGGCCTTAGTGATTATTTTACCTCTGGTTTATTTATATTATTTTATTTTTACATCTGATAAAGGTTGTTCTGGATCCATGATGATTGGTTTAGGGGCTGATCAGCAGATAATTTAGATGAGTGAAGACAAATTGAAAGTTTCACTTCTTTTTTACAGTGCTTTTTTTTCCTTATGTCACGCCACCAAAGTACGAAAGCTATTACTGCCGTGGTGCTCAAACTTTTCTCACCTGCGGCTCCCTTGCCCAATTCATGATTCATCTGCGGCTCTCCAGAATAATTTACTATTTATTTTTATGTATGAATGAACCACTTCAAAGCATAAATAGGCACACAAATCAATATCTCCAGCTGTCTGCCTGGCCCCCAAAGCAGAACGTGCTGAAATCTGAGACATACGTCACAGAACAATCTGGAAGAATTTTAAGAAAAATGTTGAAAACACTTATGGGAACTGTAGAACATTTCCAGTCAGCCGAGGGCTCGTTGCAGAACAATGAAAAACATTCTGCTTTGGGGGCCCCTGACAAAGGTTGTGATGCCCCCTAGGAGTCGCGACACACACTTTGAGAAACAATCCATTGCAGGGAAATGATGGAAAAGTAATGTAGAATGGCAACCTTATGATAGTTTTGGCACTTATACTAGCAACATTCCCTCTAATTTTTCTTTATTTATTTTTTCCAGTAGAAACTCAATAATGGAAAACTGTGGATGGAAAACTTTGTCTGCTAACAGGGAGTGTCTGTTAATTATAGCCTGTTGACAGAGTTTGAAAAAATGTCTGTTAACAGAAGGTGTCCACTATGAGAGGTTTCACTGTACTTTACCTGCACGATCTGTTTTGTCTGTGAGCCGAAGGTAGTCTGTAAAGCTGGGTCCAGACCTGCCTCTCCACTTGTTGCTCAAACACGCAAAAACATGTTTTCTGTAAAAATCATTCAGAGCTGTGGGTTAAAATGAGGTTTTCAGGTGGTTTAGTGTGGCTAGTCTGGACGTGGCTTCATTTGTACTGATAGTACATGGTTCAGCCCGCAGAACTTGTTTTGGAAAAAAAGTTTCATCGTAAGCACTGGTAGGAGCTCTGATATGAAGGAAACAGCAGGGTTTAGGGTTGCCAGATGTCTATATATATATGACCCACAATGGCGTATGGAAGGTGGGATTGCATTGAATAGTTATGAATTACTAAGGGACTCGGCTACATCTTGGAAAGTTGTTTGGGGGGCTCACCATGGAGAGAGAGAAAAGGTCAACATTCATCACTACTGAAAGACTTTATGCCAATGTTGGCATGTCTGCATACACAATAAAGCACATGGGGAAGGGTACATGCATTCTTTTGTATATTCAGGAATTACTGAGGGCATGTTTCGTATAAATTCTTGAGGGCTGAAGTGACCTGAATCTGTAGAGTTCTACCACCTATGGCCCCACCCTTCAACCCTCATCTAAGCTGGAGCAGTCAAGAAAATTTTACATTTGAAGCTAATACTAAATTTACTAGCAGAAATAATTTAGAGTGTTGTAATGACGTAATTTAACTTTTGGGCAATAATTGGCTACTGTTTGTGCTAATTGTTGGTGATGCCTGGCTTAATGTCTTATTTTTGTTATGCTCAGTGAATGCTTGTGGTAGTCTATAATATTAAATTTTTCTTGTTAATTACAAGCATTCTTATCAATTTGGCTAACTTTTTCCTCTTATTTGGCTGCATATTTTTTTTTTTTTTTGTTAGATTTTCCAGTATCTCTTTTGATGCAGTTTAACACTTCACCAGAGTTTTTTATCATTTCACTGGTTTTGGGAGAGAAATTCCCTGCGCTTCCACTTTTATAAAAGGAGAATTGATTATATTGTTTACAAAAATCCCTTTTATTTTTGTTTGGATAGTTCTTTTTTGAACAAGATCCACTTGAAAATCTCCCTAATTTTCATTCTCTATCGAATTTAATCGAACAAATTTTGGATTTCAGGTGAACAGTAATTAATTTATCTTAATAAGTTGTTTAAGTATTTAATGATTATAAATCAAACTTTTTTATTATTGCCAGAGAGAATGTGAATGGATTTTTTAAACTTAAATTTTCAACTTTTGGGAATTGGTTATTGTCATGTCTGAATGATGGTTCAACTTCACTTTTGAGATCATAAAATTTGCAAATACTTTTTTTCCCTCATAAAATGTAATTTTCCATGCACAATACATAGTCAAGTAACTTTAAAAGGAAATGGCCTATTTCTGGGGCAAGTAATAGGATTATTTAAGTTTTCTGCATTCAGTATATTCCTTATGTAGTGTAAAAATACTTATGTATGTGCTTTACTAACATTCTCTGATTTTCATTTCTTCGCTTTCTTTCAATGATAGCCTCCTTAGCACAGTTCCTTTCCTCTATTATCCCCCTTCTTGTTTAGTAAAATGGCACGGTTCCGCTTCTTTTTTTTCCGATACAGTTCTGGCATCCCTGATTAATTTTAGTACAGAAGCAATGCAACCATAAATAAGAAAAGTGCATCATCAGTGGAAGAAATGAAGTAGAAACATGGCAACAACAACGAAAATGACGAAAGCAAATGAAAAAGTATTAGGAACATCCAAAGGCAGGTAGGTGAGACATGAACATGAGCCAAAATTGACAGAAAGTTCTTGTGTAGTGAAAAGTAGTATCACTCTTTGGGAATTCTTTCATATTATGGTTTCTTTACTGTGACCGAAGTATCACAAGAGTAGTTGACATTTAAACTCATGTAGAGATGTAGTCCATGTCTAAAAATCTGTTGATACTTCAACTTCTGTTGTGGCTGCATTGTAATATAAGGCAAGTAGTGTGTATATTTGTAATTGTTTCTCTCTATTGCTGTTGTGTGTGTGTGTTTTTTTTTCTATTTGTATCAAGAGCTTTGAAAAATTGAGCTAATTGACAAAATTATCTCCATTTTCATAATTAATGACTTGATTTTTTTCTTTCAGATTCTGCAATAGTCATATGCAAGTTGCTGGAATATTGCCGAAGAAACTACGTAAAACTAAGAAAGAAAAAAATAAGGAGAGTTTTGTTCCATGCGATGGTAAGCTGAAGTTTGCTGATCGACTGAGAGCACTTTTGAAGAAGGAAAGCTGCATATCATCCAGTGAAGACCCTTTTAACTCAGATGACCCATATGCATTCCCTGACCCAGTTGCTGAAGAGGAGAATGGTTGTATTGGGTACTCAGCTTCACCTCTATCTCGCAATTCTTGGAATTGCACGCAAAAAGTGTGTAGTGATTCACCTTCATCAGATTCACCTTCTAGGTGTGATCAGTCATCAAAAAATTCCAGTTTTTCAGATGGAAAAAGCAAATCTAATTCGCCAAAGCTTTCCAAAACTATGAACCGTCTGCATGCAAAAATTGCCCAAAATAAGATTTTGGACAAACAGAAAAAAACACAAGACTCTAGTCAAAATACAATTCCCATTTCTAATATAACTTTTCATAATGTTGTGAGCAACATCAAATTAGAGCCTTTATCTCCGGTGGAAGTGAGTAACACTTCATGTGAATCAAATAGTACAAAGCCATGCACAGACACAAAATGTGAAGAACCTATTGATGTGAAGTCAGAATTATCTATTGAAAATTATAAAAGTGAACCACCTAGTGTAAGTTCTGAATCCTCATCTGCATCACCATTGCAATGTTCAGGGATGCAATCATCCCACTTAGACTCATGTTCACCAGCATCATTATCACATCGGGATCCATCGCCTTCATCTGATGATTCAATTTCTAAAGAGCAAAATAGTTTTAATAAAGTGAAAGTGGAAGTGAGTGAACTTTTAACAAATAACAGAATACCTCAGGTTTTGCGAAAAGCATGTAGAATATTTAATGGTCGAAAGAGGCGAAGCAGAGAATATTTTCCTTTAGGTAAGTAAATCAATTCATCTCTAAATTCTTTTGCCTTGACAGTTAAAATGATTTATATGTGACACTTCAGTATACTGCATCACAAAAACTTACCTACATTAACTGAAAGTAATACTGATATACAGTAATACTGTATATATTATATAAAAAACATAAGATTTTTTTTTTATATTTTATTTTCTTCTACCCACTTTTCCTCTCTTCAGGAATTTGTTAATTGTGGGTGTTTGCTGATTTTTAGTTGAGAAATATTTCCAAAACATTGGTTGTATATTTATTATATTATGAATACTTCATAGCACTTATAGCAGGCATATACCAATATGACCAGCTTGCTGACCGCCCCAAGACCTATGGCACATACTTTGAGAATTGCTGGTCTGGTTATTATCATTCAAATCAAAAAATGTTTTGCATCAAGTATTCTGCACATTTTATATCCATAAAATTGCCTGCCTATGAATGTACAGAACATAATATTAAGAAGATGCCAACAAATAAGGCAAATACACAAAAAAAAACAAAAAAACCCAGCATTTTGACACCAGCGGGTGTCATCTTCAGAGGAAAAATATTTAACCACTAATCATGCTGAGTTTCCCACTTGGGTTGAATGAAGACTACACCCATTGGTGTTGAAATGCATTAGGATTTTTTGTGTTTTTGCCTTATTCGTTGATGTCTTCTTAATATATATATTATAGTCGTCTTAATATATATGCAGTAAACTCTCTGTAACTCAACACCCCAAAAGTATCGACAAACATGTCAACTTAAGCAGATGTTAAGTTAGCAGGGTTTCACTCAAAATTTTTGTCCGATCTTTTTTGTGTACGTAATTATATTCATTCTAACAATTGTATTAAATAAAATACAAATATAACGCTACAACAGGCAAAATGCCCAACGAGGTGGCTGAGAAAAAGATGCCCATAACAAATATGGATGTCATATATTTCAAAAACCCAATTAAAAACTAAAATTATAAACAATATATACACATGATAAAATACTATACAATGCCCATGTTGTATTTATGGTTGTCTTATTCTAAGTATGGATAGCTTCTCGATTTACCCCAACATGTTTATCGTATTTCTTTTTAAACGTGCCAATTGTGTCTCAATTAACTACTTCAGGGGGTAAGCTATTTCATTTATTAACAACCCTATCAGAGAAAAACTCCCCGCATTGTCCCCCACCAATCCACACTGGTGTCCCCCTGCAAAAGCGGTCGATTGGCGGTGTACCAAAAGTTCATGTTCCATCCCATCCATCCCATTGAAAATCCTGAACACTTTGATCATATCTCCTCGACACCTGTGTTCAACCAATGTAAACATATTCAAAAAATGAAGTCTCTCTTTATAACTCAAGCCCTGTGTGCCAATAAGGACTTGTGTAGCTCTTCTCTGCACCCCTTCAACCAAGTCTATGTCCCTCTGCAGGTATGGTCTCCAAAACCTTACAGCATACTCCAGTCCAGGACGAACTAAGCCTCAAAAAGGCGGATGAATTACTTTAGGAGAATGAGAAGAGACCTTTTTGAAAATGAAATCAAGCATTCTATTTGATTTCTTGGCCACCGATGAACAATGTTCATTAAAATTAATGATAATTCTCATTAATTTGAATTCAGAGTTGTTTCAAAATAGAATCAAGACGTATAAAAAAATTTACCTCATGAAAAATAATCAAGTACATTTGCTTGTTTTTCTTTCCGAAAAGAAAACAAAAAAATTCCTACACAATTCAGTTTATACCGCAATTATTCAGCTTTTTCCTGACTGCGTAGGAAGCGACATATCACATCTAGAGTTTTTAGTGCATCATGGAGAGATGGTGCAGAATCAGGGTTGGTAAAAAAACTGTTTTTTTTTTTAAAAAAACCAAAAAACCGGGTTTTTTTGGTTCAAATAGTATTGACATTAAAAACAATAAAATTTCTGAAAAATCATTCAAACTTCTAATAATTAAATAAAATAAAATGTTTATTAATGTAATTAACATTATTCCCATATTAATTAATCAATAAATATTTCTTGACTTGAAAATTGACATGAATATTCCTGAAAAAATTCAATTTTATTTGATAAAGGGGAAAAAATACTTAAAAATGTAAAATTAATGACATCATCCAACATGTGGGAAATTTGGTTACAGAATGGAAACGATAGGCAGTCATGGCAAAATCATAACTTAATTATAGCATTGCATGATTTCATAATTCATGGAAACATCACAAAAAGTGAAGTAATTGAACAAATAACTACAACTTGCTAAAGTAAGGTTAAATATGTTGTCCACCATGTTCTAGCTATGAGGTGAAAGCACAAAAATTCTTGTTCAACAACAGATCAGAGTATGCCATGGTCATGATGTGAAAATGTGCTTGCAGTTCACCTTTATTAAACCAAACGTGCTGCCACATTAATATGCCTGAAGAACTTCTAACGTATAGCAGATGCGCTGGAGCTTGCAATTCACCAAAGTTTGCAATCTGACCACTGTTCATAACATTTTGAGGTACCCTCCACAGCCAGAAGTTGCAAGGGTTAAGGTCAAGTGAACTGATGGCTAGCCAGGTGTCGTGCCATCCTGTTATTGTCAAAATGGGTCTTCAGCAGCTGCTTTACTGGTATTGCAATGTGAGTCTTGATAGAAGTTGTTCTATCCACACACTGATGCTGTGGAAGTGCCGAAATGATGTGGTTGCACAAAATAGATTATACTGCTGGCCAAGTACAGCATCGTCTACTTCCACATTCCACACTTTTTTTCTTTTACGAAAGAAATTTCCATTGCTTCAGGAGTATTCATGCAAATTTTCAAGTCATTCTGACCACAGTACTTATTGTATAGTTTTGGAATCAAAACTTTCATTATAATTACCCTATATATAGCTGATTATTTTTCATAAATCTGTTACTATTATACAGTAGAACCTTGATTAACTGGGCTTAACCATGAAAGTATAGAAAAAAACTGTTGAATATATTAAGGATGGGTGATATACAGTGAGATGTGCTACTTATGGGAAAGAAAATTATTGTCTGTGAGGTAATGTAACTATTAGTACACTAGCCTTTGTCCTTTAAGGACAGCTGTGGAGCTATTGCATTCATGACCGTCGATACTCACAATGATAACCAAATGACATATTCAGCATCTAACCAGGCTTTAGCTTTTTCTTTTACTCCTTTTCCAAGAAATCGTAAAACCGAGTTCTTCCAAAAACATTCTCCGTAACAGACAATATCAAAATTCACAATAGATAAGATTTTTATCCCTATTGCCAATAGGGATCACACCACACTTTAGGGATCATCCACACTTCTTTTGGCCATGAAAAGAATGAAAGGCCTGTCCTGGAAATGCCACTAAAATGATAGGCCGGCCAAGAGGCTTCAAACATTTATTCTTCACATGAACGAACCATGACACAAAAAAGAGACCCATCATATAGAATAAAGAAACAAAGGATTATCGAAGTACCCACGGACAACATCAAAAAATTCTTAGAATGGTAACATACAGGCAATTGTAAAACCAGTCTCAGTAAAGGGACAAAAATCATAGTCGTCTTAAGCTGTGTTGAGCCAAACATGTGTCGAGTTAGAGAGTTTCCCCTTCATTGAAATTAGTATTGAGCCAACCAAGGGAACAATAGATGTCAAGTTATCCACGTGTTGAGTTACAGAGAATCTATTGTATATATAATACATATTCTTGGGAAAGGTTGATCAACTCTTCCAGAACATAGTGTGTTACTTTCTCAGAGTAATTGCTGGAAGCCAGATGACAAAGGTCAACCCAAATCACATGCATACATATAAGGGCTGGATAAAAAATAGTGTCAGTATAATACATCAATAGTTCCAAAATGAATTTATTACCATAAGTAAGAAAAACATTTCTTCGAGATAACAATAGTCTTTCATGCCTATAACCTTTCGAATTACTGGAAGGTGTACATCATCAGCACGTTCACTTCTTATGTCCCACAGTGACCACCTTATAACACAGAATAGAATTTCAAAAAAAAAAAAATTTTAAATGCAATCCTCGTATTCTCAAGAGATCTGTATAATATATCCACTTCTACTATATGCCTATAGGGGCAGGACAGTAATACATGATTGCATATGTATGATCTGTCTAGGGAATTTGTTAGTGTTAGTAGATATTCATGACTGAACTAGGATTCGAACCCAGACCTGCAGTCAGAGGTTAGTTCCGTAACCACTCAACTGCCAAGCTGCAAAACTTCCCTAGACGATACCTCATCTTTATTGCTGTAATGGTTCCCTTGCAATGGTTCTTTCATTTTGATGATTATTGTCAAACTGGCTCATTCCTGAAATTTCATGAAAGGCTGCATAAAAATTTTGTTTGCATGTGCCATAGGATATGTTCTATTCCAAGCCAGAATTTCTTTTCTTCTACACTTTTGTTGAATTTTTTCCTTTTTTCTGCCCACAGTCTACCGTGGTCAAACTATATCATGATTTTGGAAAGTAGTTTTATTGTAAGAAAGATACGGATAGACAGTCGAATGCTGAATATTCTGTTATTTTGTAAATTACCAAATATTCGGCAACCGAATATTAATTTTCTTGAAATTCATCACAATTATAAATGAAATTGGTGTTATTAATTAAAAATTTAAATGATTGAAATTGAATTTCAATGATGCAATTTATTGTTTGAGTTAATAGTAAAAAACTTGTAATTGTAAGATTTCTATTGCCATGCTGCTGACAATCAAATTTAACCACTTTACAATCAAGGATGTATTATTGTGTCCAAATGACATGGAATAAATTTAAACAAGTCTGTTTTCTTTCCTCTCTCCCCATCACCACAAAAATTTGTTGCAACCCTATGAAAAAAAATAGACTTTTTACCTCTATGATGAGGTAAAATGCTTCTACTATAGCTTTTACTCTAGGATTAAATGGGTTCTAGTATATACATGCACATAAGAGGAGAAGAGAACAAGTAGGTGAGGGTGAAAAGAAAAATATACTTCATACCTACTCTCTTATATACTGTTTTAATTATTATTTTTTTTTATGTATTCCCCCCCCCCTTCTTTTTCTAACATGCCATTATGTTAGAACAAGGTTATCATATTTATTACTGATTTGTCAAACAGAGATCATCCTAATTTCTTGCCAATCGCTGGTAAGCGAAGCAGTTAACAATGATACATTGTATTTAATAGAATCTTTTTTTTTCAACACTTGTTAGAATGTTACATCTAATTAAAAGAAGATGTCAACCCCCAAAACAGAGTGTGTTAAAATCTGCGCCGTACGTCGCAGAACAATTTGGAAGAATTTTAAGGGAAAGTGAAGAAAAAAAAAACCACTATATATTACATGTATGGGGATTTTTACCGCAGAACATCTCCAATCAGCTGAGGGCTCGTCGCAGAACAGTTCTAAACATTCTGCTTTGGGGATGTCAACCATTATTCACTTTCAACTAGTAATGATAAATCTAATAAATCAACTAGTAATAATATCATAAAACTTACGACACATTTTCTTGTTTTTTCTCTTTAGATTTTTTTTTCCTTTTTCAGTAGCTCAATACAGTGATACTTTGGCTAACAAAGATAATTCATTCCAGAATCATATTTGTTAGCCAAAACGTTATTTTCCATAGATTTCTATGAAAAATAGTTTAATTCATTTCAGAAATTGCCCATAATTTCAAAATAACTCCCATAAAAACACTGAAAAGCGCTGTAAAAAAAGACAAATACTGACCGAGGTCTGAGATAGAAGCCTTGACAATTGAACAATGGATAATTCAAAGGGGAAAACTGAACATATTTCATTTTCTTTTTTATGTATGCTAAGTTGTTCCGTGTGATAAAGTCAACTCGTTTTTCTCTCACACACATGCTGATAGAAAAGATAAGTTTCTAGAATGTTCAGTATGGTATTAAGAATTGCAGTGTACACTGAAACTATTCATGTCTAAAGCTTATTATTATTATTTTTTTTTATGCATTTTCTCTTAGCTTAATTCATTTTACATGAAATGGATCAAAACTCCTTTCTGAAAAAAAATATGATTCTGAGATGGCAAAATATTAATCTGGCTCAAGTGACTGTCACTCATTGGATTCATTTTGATTGTCACAAAAATGTCATTCACAACGCATCGGTTTTATAATATTTTATGTTTGTATGGTTTTTTTTACTAAAAATAAAATGTTCCAGACACTGCCACGAAGCTGGGCTGGAAGAGATCTTGGTAATAGGATAAGTCCAGTGGCAAAGTTCTGGCGTTCATTCATTCAGCTGTTTTATAAGAGCTGATACATCCATAGTAATTAAAATTTCTGTTAGGTGAGGCAGTAAAATATTGAAAAACAAATCTTTGTTAGCTGAAAAATTCTCAAGCCGAAGTATCACGTGTATCTTGTCTAGATACATTTTTCAGTAGTGAACTTGACTTGTGCACTTAATGCACTGTCACCTTATTGCAGTAGGGTTCTATTTTCAGTTTCATGTTTTCCCTAACCTAGAAATTCACCCTGACATAACCTCTTTCACAGAGGGATATATACACCACACAATAAAGTATAATCAGTATATACATTTTTAATTTATGAAAAAAATTCTAATTAATGTAATTTTTTAAAATCAGCTAGATGTACTCAGATTTACATAGATATTCAGCTAAATACCTAAGCAATATTCGGAAAAAAGAGTGGATTAGGTCCAGCACCACGTAGCAAGCGAATATTCATCACATCTCTATTAAAGTATAGAAAGAGAGGTACTTTGTACTGAATTTAAAGAGATTGCTTTTAGAACTGCTACATCAGTGTGTTTACATCATGGAGAAGTCACAAAATTAGAAAAAGGTCACAGACCTCAAGAAAAGGTCACAAAATAAGGGAGCTTAGATATTTTTAACCATGAAAATCATAGCCCCCTCACTGATCTTCTAATTACAAAAGCCCAATAGATATCCACAATCGCACATCAGTGGTCTGCTAAAGATGGTTTTTCTTAGCAGAAACAACCAGAGTTTCTATTGTTGATCATCTAAATCTCATTGAAATGTTTCATTTTGCAAACTTTTCCAGCAAGAGGGTTAAATTTCCAATGTCGCTAAATAAAGTGGGTAGAGATGTAAAATTCTTGAGATAATCTTTAAGAGAATATTCTCATCTAGGAGAATATTCTCTGGAAGGACTCTATTATAAATAATTTGAGAATATTCTTATAAATTCTTGATGAGAATATTCTGTTATTTATAATATAAAATACGAATAGTAAAATTGAAAGAGAATATTCTGTTATTTATAATATAAAATACGAATAGTAAAATTGAAAGAGAATATTCTTCTACTTTTATAAATTACTGGGGAATATTCTTATTGAAGATAATAAGAATTATTCTCAAGTTGTTAATAATAGTACTTCCAGAGAAAGTGGAGGACTTCTATACCTTTAGTTATAGAAGTCCTTCCAGAGAGTATTCTCAAAAATATTTGTAACAACATGTATTATAATAAATATAATCTCTATGAATAACTTGAGAGTAATCCTTATCATTTTTGATAAGAATATTCTCTAGTGATTCATAATAGTAGTCCTTCGAGAGAATATTCTTTGCCCATCTCTCTTCCTGTCAAGAAAACGGGAATCCCCAAAGCAGAATGTTTTTCATAGTTCTGCAACAAACCCTTGGCTGCCTGGAAATGTTCTGCAATAGAAAATTACCACAATAGAGTTTTTTACATTTTTCTTAAAATTTTTCCAGATTGTTCTGCGACGCATGTCGTAGATTTCGGCATATTTTACTCTAGGGACGGGAATATTGAAGTTTGCAGCCCACAATATTAAAGTTTGAAAGCAAGAACGTTAAACCAACATGGCTGAATTGCACAACTTTTAAAGAAATATGAGTGATACAGAATTTAAGTGTATGTACATTGAAGAAAACAAAAGTATCTTAGAATGAAGATGGTTATGTATAAGAATAGCTTCCTTCATCAATGGTTTACTTTGGTTTAATTTTTTGTTTTGAACTTATTTCTGAAAATTTATCTAATTTTAAAATAATTTTTTAAGGTTTTTATAAAATCTTCATAACTGAACTTTTAAAACATCTCATCATGACCAAGATAATATTCTAAAACTAAAAGTTGTCACTAGGGAGGTGATTATGTTAAAAATTGCTTTGTTTTAAATGGTTCAGGCAATGAAAACTGATTTATATTTCATAATACAAACAAAATTAGTAAAAAAAAATATTATTTAAAAGAAAAATGAATATTCTTGAATATTCTCCATTTTTTACATCCAGGAAAATATTCTCACATCTCTAAAATTGGGTTAAATTACTTATTTTACCAAATAATGATCATTAACTCACCAGTGTCAATAAATGTAATATTGTGCTTAACATTTTAATATTTGTTTTTCTTTTATTATATTAATATGCTAATTTGTCTGCATTCATGAGGGTTTTTGCGTGGAAGCCTTCTCTACTAGTAGATTATTTAGTAATGAAAGTAATTAATTAAACCGGTAAATTAAAATTTTGTAGCAAATCTTTAGCTTTCACATGTTTTTCAAAATCAAATATCAGTTTAAATCACAGGGATACCAGCAGGGTTGGTCTGATTTTGCGCGACCTGAAAAAACCCAACAAAAACTACACCTCAAAACTGCATTTACTCGCAAACAGTAGGCTATGCTTTCTAATGATGTTATTGCATTGTCATACTCTATCTGGGACCCCCACAAGGGTGGGGCTTGCAGGGCTCCAGCCTGGGGCGAATCTTATTATTTTTACACTATAAATTTGTTACAGAGGGTCCCACAAAAGATGTCTGCCAAGGGATTCTGGCTCCACGATGTGGGAAGGGGGGGGGGGGTCATGACTATCTTAAGAAAAACACTTATAAATAAATCTGTGCATTCAATGTTATTTAAATTATATTTCTTCTCATATTTTAAATGTCTTTTTTTTTACAAGTAAAGAAAATATACATTTTCATGAATGTTTTCTAACTTACAATTACCAATCCTTTTCAATAACACCTTTTGATTTGCCGCTGTGGTGGTCGAGTGGTTATAGTGATGGACTCGCGATGCGAGGATCCGGGTTCGAACCCCACAGTGGTGGTCGGCTGAAGTTGGTTTTCTGTGGTTCCCAACTTCAAGGCGCAAATGCGAGCTGATCTCCCCGTTAAAAAGTCTCGCCACCGAGAGCAACAGTCCTACAATGATAAATTATTCAATCATAACACTTCACTCATAGTTAGAAAAACTTGTGGCAGATGGCAGCACTACACATAACAAGCATTACAGAGAAACAACGAAACTTCACGTCAGGTTTCACTACACGTACACGCACATTCCCGCATGTACCGATTCGTTGGGGGGTTCCGCGGGGGGGGGGGGGGATGTAGTAGTAGTAGTAGTAGGCAGGGCCTCCAAAAAATGGCTCGGGGATCCATGATGTTCTTAAGTCAGCCACCTCGTTTGGCAATTTGCCTGTTGTGGCGTTGTATTTGTATTTGAGTGATCACTTCCACTAATTTCTTTGCTTTTTCACATCCAAGTTTGTTTCTCAGTTTTGACCATACTAGTCCAAAAGTAGAAAAAATATGTTCAATTGATCCAGATGTGGATGTAATTGAATGCGGGTCTTCCAAAAATTTGCAAAAGTCTGCATTTAAAATCTTTTTTTTTTCTGCCTTGCAATGCATGATTTTCCATGACTTTTTTGCTTCAACTGACTATCACATTTTGTGAAAACATTTTCCTGGATAGAAATCTGCATCTTCTATTTGAAACACTTGTAGTGCAATAGCAAACTCTGTATTCAGTTTTTCGATCCATTGTTCAGCGGAAGCTTCTTTTTCCTTAGTTAATCTTTTTCCTCTCAAAGCAGGATCAGTCATATTTGCAAGGAAAGGAAATGGAGTTGGTGCTTTTTCAAAGCGATGTGCAACACACTCCTTATAAGAAGATAATTCTTTACTTTCCAATACATCTAGCCATATTTCTACTGTCTGTCCAAGAGTACAGCTATCTGTTTGTAAATTATCTCTAAGGCTTTACAATACGTGATAACTGCACTTGCAAGTTGACACATTCTCTATATAATCCTTTGTTATCTAAAAACAACAATATTTTTTCAATTTCTGTATGTTCAATGGGTATTTCTATGTATTGAATGATGAAGATTCATAAAATGGGCTGAACAGCCAAAAGCAAGGACATGTGGATGGTTTTGGACAATTATGTCACAAAATTTTTTCATTTTGTTCTCGTTATCGCAAAAATCAACAAAAACACTTTTATTATACTTTTGCTTGATAGTATCCATAGCCCTTTCACAGCTATTTCCACACAGAATTCTGCTGTTTTCTTGTGTGAGCCACATTCTACAGTATCTATTAAGTGGGTGCTCTTGCCAGTGTGGGTACTCACTGTGATGATGGAGTCTGCATTTGCATTTGGCCAACCATCCAACATCAGAGTGATAGTTGAAGTTTTCAATTTCTCTGCCATTAGCATATCAACAGTTTTATCTGCCTCATCTAATAATGATCCAGCTAATTTCTTCCTATTAGGAGGGATATAACCCGGATGCAAACCATTAACCATTTCTCTAAATGCATCACTATTGGCTATGTTAAAAGGTATATTATTAGCATAAAAAATTTGGATACTTTTCGATCAAGAACTAACCTCTGTCAGTCACTTGTTTTAAAAATAAATTGTCCTGTTGGCTTTTGGTTTTTGATGTTCCAGCATTTACAATACTATTTGAACTTCCGCGTGTAGAAACATCATCTTCAAGAGGGTGCTTTCTTTTCAATGAAGTAGATGTCCCTTCAATGCACGAAGGTTCATTATCATCAGTGTTTGATGAACACGAGAACAAGGAATGAACTTCCAATTTCTGGCATTTATTCACATGAGCACAGATTCTTTCCACTTTTGCACTAACTATGGTATTACAAAACTTATGTAAATCAATTGCCATTTATTATCAGTTCATTCATAGTCCATTCAATCATTCAATAGACTGTTTTCTTCCAGAACCTTCAGTCCTTGACATCACTGACTAAATTTTACCACCGAAATTTACATTTCTCTCAAAATAAAATTTTTGAACTCGGACAGTTTATAATGAGCTTCTTCAACATCTGGATATTTTAAATTCATCTGTTACAGACTAAAGATTTTTGCTGTGATTGCGGTGTATAGTAGAATTTTTGCATTTTGCGTAATTTTTGTTACTTTTATTTGTCTTTTGTGTACTTTATCATGTTGTCGTTTTTTCTATTCTGTGCTAATTTTTATTTTTACTGCAAGCTGTAATTATGTTTAAACCTGTAGCTTTGTATTTTAAATAAATAAATGAATAACTTGTCTAGCTAAGCAGCCAAAAGAAATGGTGAAATGCTGTATCCAGGAGGGAAAACATCCAGTCCAGTCAGATTAATCGGTTTCAGAATTTAGCTGCTTACAAATAATTTGTTAGGGTTTTTGTTTTTTTTAAAAATCACAGTTTTAGAAGTCTATACTTCTTATCATTAGGGAACAGTGTTTCTCCACTAGAAGGTGTTTGAATTCTCGTTGCGCTTTAAGCACACATGAAACCAGCTAAAATTTTTATCAATATTGATTTAATGTTCTGTGCTAATTATTATTAATATACTTATATACATAATAATTGTCGTAAATTACCCAGTCTATTATATTTACAGCATATATAGCTTTCTTTCCTTATGCTTCAATATCCAAAACCATGAAAAACCCCGGGATATACGAGGTAATAATAATGAATTTCAGTTTTTTCAAGAGGGACCCACTTTTACTCAAAAAAAGCCCAGGTAAATTAGAGTAGAGCAGCATCTCTGAGGTAAATGAAAAGTCCCTGCATAAATTTATGATGATCACTCAACAAGGCAGGGATTGACAAATCCCAGACACCAGATCATTGTGGTGACTGAAAAATTGATATTAGTGCCAAAAATTTTCTATATGTAGTCGCTAAATTTTAATTGAGGTTCACAATTTTTTTTTAATTTATATTGGCATATCTCTACCAACATTGAAGGGGGATCACTGTCTTTTGGAAAAATTTAAAGAAGCATTATTTTTTCTCTCTCTCTCCTCTCTGACACTTATCTTCTCATTCCCTATTCATACTTTGGTTTTCCTGGTAAAATGATTTTATTTTCCCTCCCAGATGGTCCACCATTCTGATCTGTTGCCATTCAACTGTCACATATTTTAAATCCTGAATATGGGAGCTATGTCAGATTTGTGTTGGCAAAACTTAAGTGTTCTTGTGTGTGTCTCCAACATTTGGTGTGTTTTGTGTTCAGTAGGTGGTGCCATCTATCCTCCAAATTGCTAATATGTGGATTTGAAATTTAATGTATACATATTCATGTTGTAGGTCTATGTGATCGTCATGGTAACAGAGCTTTTTTTCAAAGGAATAACCAACCCAAAGTTAGAAAATTGTATTTAGCTGATTACCACTGTGCAATTGCAGGTTCCAAACCCAAACTTAAAACTTTTGCTCTTAAGTCTGGGAGGCATTCTGAGAAATTCATGAGGACCTGTGCCCACTTCCTCCCAAAGATCAAAAATTAAAAATATTTTTGGAGAAAATTAAAATATTAAAGAAAAGAAACATTCTTATACTATCTGTTAATTTAAAATTCTTTTTGAGCGTTAGTGACTCACAACTTCTGATTTCTTCGGATTTCTTAGTGAAGAAATCCTTCTGCCCCTCTAAAATTTGATTCTGTTTAATAAAAGTAATAACTTTTTTTTAGTTCAGTTTTCGAATTCATTTAAAAAAAGCCAAAATTGTAGCAGTAGCCGCAAAAAGGAATTAAATGATAAATAAGAGTTCATAAAAAATAATTATGATAAATAGGGCTAGGATTTTTATGCTCTAAAAAATGCTCTGCAAAAAATTTATTTATGCTCTTAAGAAGCTGTAAAAATGTGATATAAAACGAAAAATATGTCTGAAACATTTTTTCATTCCTACCTCAAATAACATTAGTTTTAGCAAAATAATGTGATGAGAAGTGATGATGCAGTCTAAACTATTTTAAACCATTACTTTACTGAATAAACAAAATTTTTTTTTGTTCTACTAACTACTAATCTATCTCATCGAGCTAAAATTTCCCTTTTGAGTAAGTTTTCCCCCACAAATTCAGAATTAATGTGCTCCCATCTGTAGCTAAAAATACCTTGACAAGTGCACAAAGTTAAAAAGAAATGTCTATAAATATTTCTTTTTATTTGATAAAAAAACACTCAAAATTTCCCACAAACGTTAAAAAAGCATCCACCACGAGTTACCGTCACCGATTCAGATGATTAATCTATTTACAGCCACACACCAGTGTTGTTGAAGGGCAAGTATTTTTATGCTATAAATTTTCAATTCCATTGCTGATTGGTTGAAAAACCTGAATTTCAGGATTTTTTCAAACTCAAAATCAAAAAATAATTCAAACTTCTAATAATTAATTAAAATAAAATTTTGTCAATACAATTAACTTTATTCCTATTAATTAATTGATAAATATTTCTTATATTTCAACAAAAACCAACTTTTGCATATTAATTATGTTTTGCTTCACACACACACTCAATGAATTACTTTGTGTTTGAAAGTTCTTAATGTTATTATTAGCCATATAATATGAAGGTGTTTTCTCCAGTTAATTTCAGTATGCTCAATTAGGAATCTATTTTGCAAAAACTGTGTGTGATAAAAATTAGGTGAATATAATGTATTTCATGAAGCATAAATAATGCAGATTAATTAGCAATGATTTACGATGTACAGGGTGATTATAACTAAAGTTCTGATTTCAAAACACTAAGAAAAGAACCATTGTCAGAATGACTTTAAAATTTACATGAATATTCCTAAAGCAATGGAATTTTCTATGGCAATGGGGAAAAAACTTCGAAATGTAAAATTAATGACATCATCCAACACATGGGGAATTTGCTCACTGAATGGAAATGATAGCCAGTCAGGGCAAATGATAACTTAATTAGCATTGCACAATTTCATAATTCTGGGAAACATCACAAAAATGGAGTAATTGAACAAATAACTACAACTTACTTAAGAATTTTTAGATTTGTTGTCCACCGTGTTCTGGGTATGAGATAAAAGCACAAAAATGCTTATTCGACAACAGATCAGGCTATGTCATGGTAATGATGTGAATGTGCTTTCACTTCACCAAAGTTTGCAATCCAGCCACTGCTCATAACATTTTGAGGTACCTTCCCACAGCCAGAAGTTACAAGGGTCAAGGTCAGGTGAACTGGCAGCTCGCCACGTGTTGTGTCATCTTGTTATTGTCAAAATGATTCTTCAGCAGCTGCTTCGCTGATATGACAATGTGCATCTTTATAAAAGCTGATCCACTGGTGCTGTTGAAATACTGAAATGATGCGGTTGCACAACAAAGATTACACTGGTAAACAAGGTTTTTTTTTCATGGACGTTGAGTACTGTTTCTTACGTATTTTTCAATGCTGATTCTGAATCTGTCGTCAGAAATCGTCCATCAGGCACCAGTTTTCTGCAATTGAATTTTCCATTGTTGTGGGTTAGCCTAACCAGCCTTAACCCATTAGTGGCCACGATACCCATTTGGGGATTTCGGAATTTTATGTGTTTTACGTTTACAACTTTTTGTGCATATACACTGCTGGCCACCCAAATTGCAACACCAAGAAAGACAAGAGATATCGCAACAATATTTATTTTGTAGATAACATGTTGACCAAGCATCAAATGATTAAATTTATAGACTTCTGTGAAGTGTGGTTCCTGCTAAAATCAGTAGCCAGAGTAGCCGCCATTGTTGGAGATCACCGCTGCCACACGCCTCGGCATTGATTCAAAGAGACTTTGGATGTGTTCTTGGGGTACAGCAGACCAAGCAGCTTCCACGCGTTGCCAAAGTTGATCTGGTGTGGCAGCTGGGGATGTAATCTGGGTCCTTGTTGAGCAACCATGGACCACATGTTTTCTATCGGCGAAAGATCCGGAGAGCGAGCTGGCCAGGGAAGCAATTCAATCTGGCGATTGACGAAGAACCTTTGGACAATGCGTGCCACGTGTGGTCGCGCATTATCCTGTTGAAATATCGCTGTGGGCAAGCCCTGAAGGTAAGGAAGGACAACTGGCTCCAACACCTTGGAGATGTAGCGCTGGCTTTTTAAAGTACTGGCAATGCGTACTAGAGGAGTGCGAGAGTGATATCCAATACCGCCCCATACCATAATACCCGGTGCAGGACCAGTGTGGCGGTGCATAACGCAGCTGTTCAGCATCCTCTCTCCACGGTGTCTCCAGACTCGAATCCAACCATCGTGGTGTTGCAGACAGAAGCGTGACTCGTCAGTAAAGACAATTTCATTCCATTGTGACGTCCACATCCTTCTTTCATCGCACCATTGGCGGCGGAGACGTCTGTGGTTCTGCGTCAAGGGTAGACAAAGCAATGGACGTCTTGCGGACAGACCACTCTGCTGTAAACGGCGTCGAATGGTACGTGCAGACACTGGATGATGCGGTACAGACTGAATGTGCTGTGCTATGGTTCGTGATGTGGCTGAGCGATCCGTCACTGCCATACGCACAATACGCCTGTCATCACGTGAAGTGGTGCACTGAGGTGGATGCGATCGAACACATCGGTCCGTCGTACCCTCCTGCATCCAACGATCACATATCCGCATTACAGTTGTTTGGTTTCGTCCAACACGACTACCGATTTCCCTGAAAGATAATCCATAATCTCGGTAGGCCAATATCCTTCCTCTGTCGAACTCGGATACTTGATCAAAAGATGATCGCTGTTTTCTACGAGGCATAATTAATCGTTTTTTTTGAAAAAACCACAAGAAAAACACAATTGCCGTACTTCAAATCGTCGAAATCTCCAAGCCTTAAATAGCGCTTTGAAGTGGCGCCACAGGTGCACGTGATGTGCGTCTGCGCTGAAATTCTAATCATTCGCATATCTCACCTCCGCTAATGCATGTTGTAAATTTCATATTATTTGCATGCTTCCTTCAGGGTGTTGCATTTACAGTGGCCAGCAGTGTATATAATTTATCCAGCCAAAAATTCCAAAAAAAAAAAAAAAAAATTGGCAGTTAATGGGGTAATACTCTATACTTAGAAGATCAACATTTTTAGCCTAATAATGGGTATTATGAATATTAAAACTAAATATTATGGAATAGTACATCAAGATTCTTTTGAGATACCTCTGATCATGTGCTAGCCATGGGGACAATGGAACGGACAATTACGAGTCCCTTTCACCAAGTACTGTCCAAGTATTTGCTCCTTGACCAAAGCAATTTGAGCACCTTTTTTCGAAGAAAGATGACAGTCTATTGCAATGATGTCGATTCAAGAAAGTAGAGTCGAGAGAGAGTCATTCAAGAAAGTAGTCCAGAACTTTCTTGGAAATAACAAGACGGACAAATATAAGGACCTTGTGGAGGAATTACTTCAGAACTATAAAGCTCTTGGTTGAGATATGTCACTAAAGATACATTTTCTTCATTCACATTTGAATTTTTTTCACCAGAAAACCTTGGTGATGTCAGTGACGACCACACCATTAATATTAGAATTTAAGCTATTTTAAAATGCAAAAAATATACGTTTTTCAAAATTTTAAACATGTATTACTCAAAAACCATGCCTGACACACAAATTCTGAAAGCAGATTCGGAATCAGTGAGGAAAATACCATAAGAATGACCATATTTGATCAAAGAAACACGAAAAAAGTGAAATTTTGTTTACCAGTGTTATAGGCCTACTGCTGGCTAAGTGTAGCATCATCTACTTGCACTTTATTTTTCTTTTCTTTTGTCAAAGAAATTTCCATTGCTTCAGGAGTATCCATGCAAATTTTGAAGTTATTCTTATCAGTAGTTCTTATTGTATAGCTTTGGAACCAAAACTTCAATCATCATCACCCTGTATATAGCTGATTAGTTTTCATAAATTTATGACTACCACACAGTAAAACCCTGATTAACTGGGCTTAATGGTGAAAGCATAAAAAAGGTATTGAATATTAAAACTGGGTGATATATAGTATGAGATGTGCTACTTGTTATGGGAAAAAAAGTTAAAATGTCTGAGATAATGTAACTACTAGTACACTAGTCTTTTGTCCTTTAGAAACTGCTGGTGTCTTTTTGGATTATAAGACCACGTGCCCCCCCCCCCCCTAGCAGGATGGTGTCAATACTGTTGCTGCTTCTTTGTGAAAGGACAAAAATCCCTGTGAGATTGTATAGCACTACATGTAACTCAATTCTTATTCATGAATTTGTTAAAGATAGAGCACCAGAATTTAGCCAAAGGTTAGAAAATGTAGTGAGAATGAGAAATTTTGGCTTCTGCAGAAACTAAGATACTTTATAGGAAAAATATGTATATATTCAGGCCATTTTTATTAGACTTTTTGAAAAAAACCATTTGGCATATCTTTGAATGGTATAAGATGATATATCACAATGTTCCCGAAGGCCGGTATTACATTATAAAAGTTTGATAAAATTTCTTTTATAAAATTTGATAAAATTTCTTTTATAAAATTTGACAAAAATATTTTATAAATTTTATATTCAAATTTTTTTTATAAAATTTCTTTTATAAAGGAAATGAACCACATTACACTATAAAAGATTCATATAAAAATTTTTTTGCAAAAGTGTTCGTCAGTTTGTCAGTCTTCGTTAGTGTTGTGCTGTTACTGGTAGTAGTTATGGATGAAGAAATTTTTTTTACCATTTGCTATGGGGGGAAATTTATCATTTGCAATCTCTGTAATGGCTTCGATTTTAAAAACATGAAGCTTATGTGGATGCAGAGGCATCGGAAGTATTTCTAAACTGTGGATGATCGTCTTATATCTGAAAAATTGTAATTTCTGGATCAATTCTGGGAGTGCTCGGATCCATGCCACAAATTACTGTGGATTCTTGAGCACCCCTGCTCCGACGCCACTGTGTGGATGATTGTATTGTATGGAATAATTTGCGGAAGAAGCTAATTATTTTGATGCATTACATATATCTGGGAACACAACTCAATGAATAATGAATATGTCAGTTTATGAAGAAGTTGAGGAATACACACACAATGCCCAGAGTGAATGTTTAGCGACTAAAAATTGTCCATGTTTCATCATATTACTTATTGCGGCTCATATGTCACGGTAAAATCCCAGAGACTCAGATTTTGTCAAGGTGAGTCGGTGAAAGTCCAAAAAACACTTGTAAACGTTTTCATTTTGGATTTTTACCAAGTCAAAGTCTGTTTTAAATGAATGAATTAATCACCATGAACTTATTAGTTTAAACGAAATAACCACCATGATGAGGTTTTGACACTATTTAAGTAATTGATGCTAATAATTAATTTACTCCTACTAGTTAAAGCCCGTTTTAAATGAATTAATTTAACATCATTAATTTAATAGTGCCCCACCCGTCTTGATTAATTAATAATTGTTCAATAGTTGTAATTACTAGTGCGAATAACACTTATTAATTGAATTACTAGTAATAAGTATTTAAGTAAAACTTATTTCGTTATAAGATTTCTCGCGTTGACGCGCAGGGGTGCTGAGTGCGCTTCGCCCACTGATCTGCCTCCCACGCATTGCATCATGACCCCGGACCCCTCTGGAGATGTTGGGACACTAACTAATTAGTAGAAGTGAACCTAAACCTGGTAAAGTGGCAGCATTTAGGAAAATTAATAAGTTCGTTATCGTTTTTTTTATTTTTCAAAACGGGTTTTTACTGTTGAGAATAAATAAAATAAATAAAAATTAATTAATATTAATTTAATTTTAAACTATTCAATTACGATATTTATTGAGTAATTAATAAATGTCAAGAACTCATAAATTAATGATGGTTTATTGACTGAATAAAAACGGGCTTTGACTTGGTAATGAGTCCCAAATAAAAATGTTCGCATCATTTTTCGGACTTTTACCATCTCACCTTGTCTCCCAGCTTTCACCATGGACCGTGGCATATACATCAGAATGGATGTAGCTACTGAACATTATATTGGCCCTCGAATAGAAAGAAGTTGGCCACTCATGATATAATAGATTAATTAAATCTCGACAACCTCAGATGATAATTAAATAAATGTATCATTAATTTGAAGCATCAAATCCAGTGATGTGATATGATAGGGTTTTCAAAGTGGCACCGTGGCTTCTAGGGGCGTCCCAGGGAGATGAAGACATTGATTTGAGTGCCTCTTTTTGCTTTGAATTGGTGCTTTTATAATTGAAAACACCAATTAACTACAGGGTCATCTTAAGAGCATCATGGGCCAAATGATTTTTCTGAGGCCCTACTAGGCAAATTTTCAAAAATCTCAACCAGATCCCGTTTGTGAGGTCCCCGGGCCGTGCCCAGGTGGGCCCATGTCTTAAGACAGCACTGCTTAACTATTCTGGGGAGCAGCAGTAAAACTATGAACTGGGCAAGTGAGCTGCGAGTGACATAAAACTCATTTTCCTATAAGGCTTTATTGTGCCTTCACGGGGCTGACTTCTATTTGGGGTAAGCAGGGTCTGTCCTTACTTTTTTGCAGGGTCCTGATTTCGTAAAAACTCTATTTTTGTTAAATGTGTCATTAATTTTGTGGGAAGCAAAATAATCTAGTTGATCTATCGCAAAAGAAATTTCAAATTTATGGATTCATTATTATGTATTTCGTGAAGGGTTCTTTTTTCTTATCCAGAATTTTGTGAAGGGTCCGGAAAACGGACCCAAATTTTGGATGAACAGACACCTGGTTAGTGTAAATATTTGTGGGCTGTATTTAGCTCGGAGCCCTGGGACACAGTGCCCCAGTTGTCCCAGCCTAGTTACTTCCCGATTTTCTATCACATTTAATGTTGAAAACAAGTTTTTTTTTAATCCAAGAAAAATACACACCGGAAGAGAATCTTTTTTTCTCCCCAGAGAGAGAAGGGAGTGACAAGTACAGACTTGAAAATTTAAGAAAATTAAAATTATTTATGTACGTGACAAACCTTAAAGATATTCACGTAGGGGGTTTGAATTAATACCCGTTTACTGCAAATCTGTGTTTCTCAAAATGTTAGTCGCAGCTTCTAAGGTAGTCACAAACCTTTACCAGAGGCGAGCTGTCTATATTGATTTGTTCAGTGCTTTGAAGTGCTACTTGTATTCTACGGTGAAATGGAAGGCAAAAATTTTAAAAATCACTGATGTAAGTGGTTCGTCGAACTGTCACCGATATTTCAATAGTTCTGATGTTTACAAAGACTTTCTTTCAAACCGAGAACAACTCCGGTCTATCACCATGGGGGAATTTGCTACCGAATTAGTTGTGCCAGGATTGTGAGTGTGTGCCTTACAGTCTCAGTGTGTATAAGGTGTTGCGCCCGATATTGCAGTGCTGACATCAATATTTTAAATTGGGAGTGAAGCGTAGTGAGACTGAATATTTGAACCATTGTAGGCCTGTTGCTCTCAGTGGCGAGACTTTTAACGTGAGCTCGACTCACATTCACGGCTCGAAATTGAAAATCAACTTCAGCCGATGACCACTGTGGTGCATGGTTTGCAAAGACTGAGGACCTCTGACACAAACCTGTAGTTATGTCGATCCTTCTTCGAGTATTTCTGGGAATGAACAGAACCAGCGTTATATCTATAGCTAGAGATCGCCATCTAGCTATAACGTTGACAGAACATACCTGAAGCCGATTTTCGCAATAGTACGGTAGTACTTCAGATTCTGGCTTTTTTCTTGAAATACAACTTTTGATTTTATGTAACTTAATCCATTGAAACAAAAGTCGATCCACCAGTGTGTGGCTTCCCAAACGAAACCTTGGAAACAACCTCGCCCCCTAAAATTTGCGGACTCCATGACCCTGCCCCGTCCTAGCTATAACCCATGTCTGTAAAACTTAAGAGCATTATGAGGCAGGCCCCCAGGCCGAGTGATGTTCTGGGGCCCCACTACCTGATTGCAAAAGTACCAGAAGTATAAGCAGGGCCGCCTTGAGAGCATCATGGGCCCCCGGGCCAAATAGTTTTTCTGAGGCCCTATGTGGTTAATTCTCGGAAATTCCAACCACATTCCATTTTTGTGAGACCCCTTTTCTCTTGAGGCCCCGGGCCGTGTCCGGGTGGGCCCATGTGGTAAGACGGCACTGAATAAAAGGCCTTCCAATTTACATATATGATTTCCGAAAGTACAGTATTTATCACTTCATATCTACCAAACAAATATATATACCAACATTTCATATATACCAGCCCAACATATACCCAATTTCATATTTCCCTACCTCCTATTGCTCACACAATCATCATTTGAACACTCCCTCCACCTTGTCATTGAAAGTGGCAAATGCGAACCCCCTCACGATTGGTGACGTATTACTTGAAGATGACCCCTTATATCCTGTATATATATAAATATGCCCAATCGTTATAACGATATTTTCAACATTATTTTATTATTGTATTGCAGGTTCATTAGGACGGAATTAAATTCGTTACAACCGATAAGCATCCAAACACGTTTGTTTCTGTTTTTTTCATTCAGCTAGAGAAATTCAAATCTGCTATTCACATAGGGAATTTAGGTCTTTGTAGCTCCCACTAACTTCAGTATGTGATGGAAGTAAAAAAAATATTTTTTCTTTAGTTTATTTTAAATCATTTTTATATTTTTTTATATCGTTCAAATTGTTTGAACTAATTCAGTTCATCGAGACGAAAAAAAAACTTGGATATCTATAATTGATACCTAATACTCATTTTTTAATTACTTTATCAACTCACAAAGTACATAGTACATAAACTTGAGCAATTCAAACTGCAGCATAAAAAGCATCAACATCAATCTTTTTTCAAATATTGGATGAGGAGGCTGACTTTGGTAAAAGAAACTTTGATAAAGAGCATTTTTTATCAAAGTTGCCCATTACACTATCAAATTTTTTTGTCAAACTTATTTTATAAATTATCTTTGACAAGGAACTGTTATAGTGTAATACCGGCCTAAGAATATAAAATGTGTTGAGAATGAAAAATTTTGGCTAATAAAATGAACCAACATGATATTTTTTATGGAAAAAAATTATATTTAGGGCACTTTTTTGTTTGATTTTTTTTTTTACCAAGTGGTTTTTTTTAAAGAAAAACCACTTGGTTAAAACCATGGTTTAAACCAACAACTCTAATTTAAACCATCAAAAACTGCCATACATTGAAAACCTACCAGCCTTAATTCCAAGGTATTTCAACAAAAAGAGTTTATATAAAGTAGGGCAGTTACAAATTTTATGAGTGCAGTTTGCACTGAGTGTGATTTATGCTGAACTATTTAAATGTGTTGCATCTAATACAAGAAGGCAAGAGCATTTGGTATTTTATTTGACCATGTGAATCACAATTTGAATCATGTACACACTTGTGTTAAATAGAACTTTAATCTTATCTAAGCACTTTAAATGATCAGCCTGATGGTTACCTAAATGTAACGAAATTGATAGGAACATGAGAAAAATTTTGAAATACCAAAAGCATTCAATTTTATTGATTAATATGCACTAAGTGAATGAACGTCTAACAGATTAGGTGGCTATATATATCTGAACATGTTCAGTTCAGCAGGACTGGCAGGGGTGTCAGGAGTGTTTCAAACCTGTGAGTGTTTGTCTTGAGCTTTTTATATAGAAAATTTCAACTTCTGAATAAATTCTGGGAGTGCTGAGACCTAAGTCACAGATTATCATTGGTGGTCGAGCACCCACAGTGTCCATGCCATTGAGGACTGAGTTCTCATTTGTAATTGGCTTAACCGGTTCTTATTTATAATTGGCTTAACCAGGTCTTATTTATAATTGGCTCAACTAGTTCTTATTTGGATGGTCTCATTTCTGAGCATAAAATGACTGGTACTGCAAAAATGAACAGATTGTAAATACAGTTGAACATCATTAAATTGAGTTGCCCAACACATTTTACCACTCAACACGATGTGTGTCTTGAGTCTCATTAAAGTAAATTTTAAAAAAATTTATCCTATAACAAGAAATTTGGTCTAAGTGAAATAAATTGGTCTCTTTTATTTTCTCAGTAACCAGGTTTCACTTTGATAGGGAAATTTGCTTTCTGTTTATGCTGTGAGACTACTTCTCATGCGTGGAGATACATGGAAACTTGAAAGGGTTGCAGCCTTCCCCCTCCCAGCTTTGTATAAAAGATTTGTATAGTTGATCAAAATATATATGTATTGGCATCATCATCATGCCCTACCAAAAATTGCAAAAGATTAAAATTTATTTCCTATCAAATGTTCTTATTTTGTAAATTCACTTGCATTCCCCCTCCTATTTCTCGAAGAACCCTTATTTTATTAGCACAAACCCCTTAGGGTGGCAACTCGCAGTTTGGGAATCACTGATATAAGAAAACAGTCCAGCGTGGTTCATTTTGTTGAGTTAAACAAAGTCACCAAAAAAATCACAGAATTTTGCTTTTGGTGTATGATATACACCCTGTGTATGTAGCAGTATTTTACATTAGTGCTTTTCTCTCTTATGTAGACTATGAGTCATCAGAAAGCGAAGAAACAGAATCTGGAGAAGAAGAGGAAGACGAAGAAGAAGAAGAGAGCTTGTTTAATCAGCTTTCTTGGTTTTCTGCTACTGACTGGCATAATTTAGAGTAAGTATAGAATACACATTATTAAAAAAATTTTATACCAATTATTGTTATCTCAAGTGTTCTCACATAATTTAGACTTTTAGAGCAAGCATAGGACATGTACAGGGGTTGGACAAAATAATATGAACACTTGAGAAATGAGACAAAATCTTTATTAATAGGCTGTTGGCTCTACTTTTGCTAAAACGTTACAAATATTCAATCATTACACTTCACTCACAATTTGAAGTATAGATGGCAACACTGAAATATCATACACAACACTAGCTACACACTCAGACTGTTAAGTGCACTCACTTTGTTCCAGACTCTGCCACGAAGCTGGGCTGGAAGAGATCTCTGCAACGGGATAAGTCCGGTGGCAGAGACCCTGGCGTTCATTCATTCAGCCCTCCTTTTGCATTAATTACAGCTTGTATCCGTCGTGGGATGGACAAATACAAGTCATGTACCACAGTCACAAGGATACATAGCCACTCCTCCTGCAAAAAGGTCACTAATTGAGAACGTTTCTTTGGAGGTGGAAACCTACTATGCAGTTTGGCCAACAAAATACCCCACAAAGGTTCAATTATATTAAGATCAAAGAACTGAGCGGGCCACACGCGGTGTTGCAGTTCATCATCGTGCTCATCAAGCCAGTCTCCGACAATTCCAGCAGTGTGAACGGGCGAATTACATCTTGGAACACAGGTCGAGAATCAATAAACAAATATTGCACCATTAGATGAAGATGGTCGGCCAGAATACTGACATAAACCACTGCATTAACCTGCCCATCCAGGAAAACAAGTGGGCCGAGACCACGGTAAGACATCGCGCCCCACAGCATCACTGATCCCCCTCCATGCTTAACAGTAGGAAGGAGAAAATCAATGTCATAGGCTTGTGCTGGCGTTCTCCAAACGTAAACACATCTGTTAGTCTGGAATAATGTGAACGACGATTCATCTGACCAGATGACATTCTCCCATTGTTGTTGTGTCCAATTCTTATGTTCGTGACACCATGTTTGTCGTTTCAAGGCATTGCATGGTGTAACTGTAATGAAAGTCGTTACATCCCTGATTCTATTTTAATCTTTCCCCAACATAGGTTAGCTTTTGTGAATGACAGCAATGAAACAAACAATATTTTTTCCACTAATATTATTTATTAACATTAAAGTTTTTTTACACTTAAAGCTTTAACAAGTTAAAAGGATTAAACATAAACAACAATTTTTTAGAGTTTTAGCTTTAGTAAATATTGCACATCAAATGGATTAGGTCTCACCGATCTGACAATCTGTTAGATGGAATTCATTGCACCTATGCATCAGCTTCTCTGACTGCGTGGACGTCACTGGCCAGTATCCCAAGTAGTAGTCTTGAGATGGTGTTTGCTCTCAGCATCGTATGTGATGGAGGTTCTATGACATCATCAGTCCTGCTCCACTGTCCCCGTCGAGGTCTCTCTTCTCCACGTGAGGCACACAAGACCAGGTTTCAGTGAAGAGTCTATGTCCAGAAGATAAAGCTAATAATCCATCTCTCTCTCTCGTCCCACAGCTGTTAGGAACAAGAGCCCCTAGGTTGTCGCATTCAACCTAGTTAGACTATAGACTCACCAGAACATAATGATGTACTCTGTATGAGGAGAGATGCCCTGCCAAGTGCTGAACTTTATGTGTATTTTTAGATCTGCTTTTTCTCTGCACAGTGGTGGCTTTTAAGGAAAAATCTCCATATTCCAAGAATCAATCAGACAGCAGAATCAATAACCTGTAAAAACATACTTAACAGTAAAACTCATTTACATATTATATGGAATAAAACACTATTTTCAACTTTCGACATATGGAAGTTGGCAACATAGAAAAGCTAAACATTGATGACCTGGCCAGGATCCGCAATAATATGCCTTAGTTGAAGTTATCGAGTTATGAAGAGAGACTTTATTTTGTGAAGATCTTTACATTGGAAGAACGTAGGTGTTTGGGGATACGATTGAAGTATTCAAAATTTTCATCAGGATAGATGAAATGGACCATGAGTTATTAATACATTGTCAATCAACTGCTTCGACAAGGGGACAATTCTAGGTTGTGGTGTTGCAAGGAATTTTTCCCTAATAGGGTTGTTAATAAACAGAATAGCTTACCCCTGAGGTAGTAAATTCTAACACAATTGACACATTTAAGAAGAAATACGATAAACATGTTGGGGTAAATCAGGAAGCTATCCATTTTTAGATAAGACAACCTTTAATATTTTTTATGAGCATTGTATAGTACTTTATCATGTATATATATATATATATAGTTAGTTTTATTTTTTTTATGATTGCATTTTTAATTCGGGGTCGCTGTATTTTAGAAATATGACATCCATATTTGTTATGGGCATCTTTTTCTCAGTCACCTCGTTGGGCATTTAGCCTGTTGTAGCCTTGTATTTGTATTTGTATGCTATCCTGGATGCAACTAATCATATTAAATTCTTTGTCAGTTATTTTGGCGATTCAGTTATCACATCTCGTCAGTTGAAGAGATTACAACTTAAAGCTGAGCTTCTAAAGAGTTATCAACAGCTTAATCACCTGCATAAGTTACGCAAGCAGCAACCAGGACATAGTTTCAAGTATTCACTTAAACCCATGTTTGAAGTTTTACGCATGATCTGCAAACCAGGTCAAACTCCTGAAGATATTTGGAGAAAAATTACAGCTTTGAGATCAAGGAAGAAAGTGTATGTTCATGTATTTTCATATGATTTCATATTCTCTCTAGAAATGAGATTTCTTTCTTTTAAAAAGAAAGGGCAATTAAATTTTAATGAGAGTTGAAATTCTTCAGTAGATTTCATGCCAAAATATTTTTTTTCCAAGAAAAATATTATGAATCTTTTCCCAGATTATAGGAAGCTAGGTACATGTACAAACTCTGAAAGCTGATACCCATTACTGATATGTAAAATAGTTAAAATAATTTTCGTATCAAAAGTTGAAATTGTTTTATATACCATCAGCTTAAATTACATTGCCTTATGTTTATTTCCAAAACTTCAACCATTTGCATCAAGAATGCTCGATGCTCGTGTCAATATCATTCTTGAGAGCACTTGATCTATTCATCAGTTAAACACCCCGTAAAAATTGTATTCAAGGATTACAGTTACGCATATTTCAGGCATAAGTATGTTGAAATTGCCACAATGGGGTGCTCCTTTGGTGACAGGCATAGTCAGTGCTCACAAATGAAAGTTTGAAAATCACCTGTGTTAGTGGAACAATTTTTTTTTCATTTTATGATAAATTTGTTTTCGAACTACAATGGAACAGGGAGGAAACACAACATCAAGAGACTGGAATAATCTTCAGTTTTAGGCAGGTTTATGTTTTATAAAAGTAATATCAAAGCAATCATCAATGGGATTATCTTTTGATTCCATTCAAGAAAAATTTCCGTCTCATTCAGTGTCCTTCTTTGACAGGTTTCACTGTAACAATAATAATAGTAAGCTATTTTTTCAGTATAGTAGACCAGGGCTTTTGATAAATCCCAGGTGCCATGGTAACTGAAAAATTGGGATGGGTGCCTAAATTTAGAAGATTTTAAAAATTTATATCAACATGTCTCTCAACCTGGAAAGAGAGCTACCGAGTCCTGGAAAATTGGGAAAGTATTTTTTTTTTTGCAAAAAAAGAAATTCTTTACTCTTAAGAAATTGGGCTGGTGCCTGAATTTTTTTGATCTGTCAAGCCCTGTAATATACTTAAGATAATCTAGCCATGCACTTATCCAGTGTTTTTAGGAGAGTTTTCTTCGATCCATAGAAGAGGAAAATTTGTCGCTGCATGTCTGTGCACAAAAGTTTATATTATTCGAATGGGATTTTTTTAACTAACTTCCAGTGATACAGTGATTTCTGTAATCCTGCACACTCTGGTTTTTCTGTTTATACTGCAGGGTTCCCAGCGACCTGGAAAGTCAGAGAATGTTAAATATTGGTCAAAAGTCAGAAAAAATTCTTAATATTTGGGAGAAGTCAGGGAAAATCTGAAGGGGAAAAAATTAAAAGGGGATGAATTCCCATTCCATTGGTTGGTCTTCAGTTTTTACCCCATAGATTATTTCTTTCAGATCCTCTGGGAAAGAATAAGAAAGCCTTATCTCTATCTGCATTTTCCTCTGGATCCCCTACTGAGAGACAGTCACCATTTCACATCACGAAAATCACGGGTGTGTGCTCAGAATCGGCTTCTGGATGGGCCAAGGATCAAATTCTTCACAGAAAGCAGAGGCAAACATTATTTGCTGCCCCCACAACTTTAAAATTTGAAAATTTTGTAATGGGGTTCTTTTTTCTCACCTAAAACTGCCGCCCCCTTAAATTTTGCCTCCGGGGGTAGTCCCCCCCCCCCCCCCCCCGCCAGACCCATCTAGTTACAGCTCTGCAGAAAGTTTCACTGACACTCAAAAACAATTTTAAATTAACAAATAGTATAAAAGTATTTTTTCGAACATTTTAATTTTCTACAAAAGTATTTTCGATCTTGGGGAGGGTGGGGGACCCATACGCTATCCAGATTTTGCCTTTGGTGAAAATCCGGGTTTTGAACCCACAATTGCTCAGTGGTAATCGGTTAAAAATACGATTTTGTAAGGTTTTCCAACTTTGAATTGGCTATTCCTTTGGAAAAAAGCTCTGTTACCATGACGATTACACAGACCTACAACACATATATGTATACATTAAAATTCATATCCACGCATTACCAATTTGGGGGATAAATGTGGGACCACAACTGGGGGTCTGGTGCCCTTGGCTCTGGACTAGAGGAGGCGCCGAATTCACCCTTTGTAACTGCTTCTTCATGGGGGGGGGGGGGCCCAAAATGCATGCTTGCCCCGTTTGAAAAGTATCTAGTTGCAGCCGTGGATAGATGTCACCACCTACTAAAACACACTAAATCCTAGGCACACACTGTTGTTTCACCAATACAAATCTGACATAGCTCCTATATTCAGGTGTGAAAATATGTGGCAGTTAAGGTGACAGATCAGAGTGGTGGACCATCAGGGAGGGAAAAGAAAATCATTCCATCAGGAAATCGCTTCGCATGGATTTATATGAACAGGGGAATTAGAAGATAAGTGTCAGAGAGAAGAATCTCATTTTCTTTAAATTTAATCATAAGTTATTGTTCAAAGAGCTAAGGTTTTTATAACGAAATAGAAAATAAATCACACAGAAGGGAATTTATAGATTGATTTATTAGTAAATATAAATGTATAAATGTGTGTGTGCTTAACTTTTAGTTACAGTGGATCCCGTTTATAACTTTTTTTAAAAAAACATTGTAAGTGGGAAAACTCTTTAAATGTGGGAAATCTTTATGAGAATTATTTACGAAAGTGAGTCATACTAAAACGTTCTAAATGGGAAAGTTGTAAGCGATATGAATACTGTATATTTGTTTTAGATTTATTACATTTCTCTCAGGGGTCTGTCCAGACTTTTTGGTAGGATCCTGTTTTTGTGAAAATTGCTATCAATTTTGTGAAAAATAAGCAATTTCGTGTGAAGCAAAATAAGCTAATTGATTACTCACAAAAGAAATGAAATCCAAAATTATGGTTTCATTAATTTGTATTTTCTAAAGGGTCCCTTTTTCAGATCCAGAATTTTGCGAAGGGTCTGGAAAACTAACCCAAATTTTGGCTGAGCAGACCCCTGCATTTGTTAAATTCTCAGTGTTAATGGACTTCTTTTTTTTACTAGTAGATAATGAAAGTAAAAGAATCTAGTTATAAACTGATAAATTAGTCTTTTTTTTTTTCCAATGAACCTTTGGATAGAACATGTTGTGAGAGAAATGAATTACTTGATTCACAGAGATACCTCCTTCTCCTACCTAGAACATGCCCCATCACTCTGTCCCAACAAAGAGAGATAAGCAGGTGATCAAAGACCTGGGCCATGCTAGAAAAAATCCACAGAGATACCAGTGAATGATGGGGGGGGGGCTATAATTTCTTTCAAAGGGACCCATTTTCACTCATGAAGGTTATTGGCAAAACCTGAGTCCCGGAACCCAGGTAAATTAGAGTACAGCGATATCTCTGGAGCTATAGACATTTTTCACAATGTGAAGCTTATATAGAACAACAAGTCTGTTACAGGTAAGCCTGCTACCTCTGTTGGCCTGGCAGTAAAAATGCCCCCATTGAGTGTGAGATGATTTTTTAAGACTGTCCACCCAGAGTGCAAGTCATTTCTAAAAAGATTTTGCTTTTTTTTTGCTTGAAGCTCTTTTCAAGATCTCGTGAAAACTTAATGCAAGATTGGAACCTGATGAGTTGGAGGCTGTAGCTTCCATGAAACAACTTCCTGAAATCGATCTGGATTGGAAAGCCGCCCTTAATTTTATTTTTCCTGAATAATCAGTCAACATGTTTTTATTTTTTTATCTCACACCCTCAAAATGCTCTTTCGCACCCCCGGTTAAGAACCACTGATTCTAAGTTTGTGACTCTGGAGCTACCCAATAGCATTCGATTGTCTTCTGTATTTTTAGGACATGCAGAGGCATAAACAATGTTTACAAAGTTTAAAAAGCTCTGCAAAGAGCTAGAAATAAAAGTGCTTCATTTATCGAAAATTATGCCACTGGCATTGAACAGTAAAATGTACACAAATCCCTTTAAAAAAAGATGGACAGCACAGTAGACCATCCAGTTCACCTGGACTTATTTACATTGGACCCTGTAATTTACACATTTTGCACTGTGATTTTGGAAGTGTTCGCGAAGGAGCTTCATTCTTAAAAAGACTTGCATACCGTCATAATTTGCTGTGCATTGAGAAAGAGCGTTTACACACTGGACTTTGGAAGACTTCTTGGAAAAAAAGGTGACATATTATGAGAAGAGGTTGCTAGTACACTGTTTTGGCCAAAAATTTTTATTATTGCCAAGTCATTTCTGTCATTTTGCTTTAGCTTGAGTCAATCTTATAGGATACTGAAATAGTGCTGTGAAAAAAAAAAAGAATTAAAAAAGAAAAAAAAGAATTTGAGATTTTTAAAATTATGCTATGATTATGTTGTCTAAGGGGGTACCCCATTTTACTTTTTTCTAATTTTTTGAGTGGGAACCCTGTGTATGCATTTGTGGTCAGGGAAAATTTTGAGTTATGGTCAGGGAAATGATCAAGCACATTTTGTTGGGAACCCTGATACTGGTTATGATACCTGGTGCTGTCCAGGTTTTCTCAGTATACTGGGAGGATTGAAAAAGTGAAAAACTATTGTAAAGGAATAAACCAATAAAAAACATGTTTAGTAATCACAGTAACCAAAGTAAACATTCCGAAAGTCTTTGTTGATACCAACAAACAATTGTTGCCTGACAGTTTTTTGCCCAGCTCTAATGAAATTTTGAAGTAGCCTATCGTTCAAGTTGGGTGTTGTGTGCACCCAACATATATGCACAAAATTTGGCTGAGATCGGCCCAGAATTGTAGATTTATATGGAAAACACACACACACAGACAGAAAATCAATTTTATATAGATATATAGGGAAAATGTTTTTTTTTGCTCTGCCTGGGGTTCCAGATATGCTGTGTGTGTGGGGCAGCATTACAGAAGCGACTAACCATTGTAACGATAAACATGTGGAACACATTGTTTGGGAATCATGGCAACCAACATAAACATTCCAAAAGTCACTGTTGATGCCCATGAACCTAATAGTTTTTGCTCATCTCTGATGAACTTTTAAAATAGCCTATCGTTCTCAAATCTGTTTGGTATATATGTGTGTGCTATATATAAATTTGGTGGAGCTAGGTCTAATATTGTAGATTTGTGTAGAGAACATTCACACTCCGACATACGGAAAATGAATTTTATATACCATGAAACTTGCATGAAAAACGGAATGCCAAGACATTTCAATAATATTTCAGTTTAGACATTTCCATTTTATAAAGGTGCAAATCAAAGCACTAATTATCCAACTGACTATATTATGATTCCGTTCAATACTGGTTTCCATTTCGTACAGTTTTCGTCTTAGACAAGTTTCACTGTACATATTACACAACGATTGTGCATAATATCCCTAGTTCCCTCTTTCATTTGGAGTACTTTTTTTAAAGTTTTAAGTCAATGGAACCGTTTTAAGAAAATTTGAATGTTTCTCCATATAAACTTTGAACTCTCGAAAGAGAGAAGTAAGTTTCCATCTTTTCTCACATAAAAAAGAAAATAATAAATATTATGTTCCAGAATTTTCTCGATAAAAGATTTGACCTATTGGACTATATTTTTTCAAACCACAAAAATCTTTTTTCACTTAATTAGGAATGCAATGTTAAAACTGCTTACAGATGTAATAAACCTATCTGCAAATTAATTTATAATTACATCTTCTTTAGTAAAAACCTTGATATTATCAAAGAAAGGCCTTTTTTGCTTTTGCAATGATAATAGCTTACTTAATTTTGTTGATGGAGATCATGGGCACATAATTATTGCTGATTATAATTACTGAATTATAAAATATGAGAAGCTAAGGAATTTAATAAGTCTTGTTACAAATATTAATTGACATCTCTGATAACATTAATATTTTTTATGGCTGCAAATCAATTAAAATTTTTGATCGGTTAATCAAGAAATTTTAATTTATCAATTGTACCTGAAGCTTCTTTAACATATTGAAAAATTACAGTGGAAAAAATTGAGTTGAAGGTATCTACTTTCATAATTAGAAACAATGAGAAAATTTTGTTTTAATTATGAAAACAAGAATAAAAAAATTTATTTACTATTATTCCACATGACAATATTTTGAATATGAAATATTATTGAAAAAATATAAAAGTATTATTTTATTATCTCTCTCTCTCATTTTATGGTAAATGCCATTGGAATAAACTAGTCAAATTGTGTATTTTCGAGAATTACTTATATAATGGCATCGATGTCTCTTTAAACAAGTAAAGGTATATCCATGGGACATGTTTCTCTAGGGTACAGTTTCCTAACCTCTTTTGTCCCACATCGCCCCCTTCTGAAATTTTTTTCTCCCATCGCCCCCCAACACAATCTAACACATAGGATCCTATGTCATACCCGTAGTTTCTACTGCCCCCTGGAATTTTCCATCGCCCCCGAGGGGGCGTTAATGCCCACGTTGGGAATCACTGCTCTAGGACCTTCGTTAACATCTTTTTACACTTCGTTGAAGCTAAAAAATTTTATAAAATATCAGATTATGGTTTTTTGGTACATCAATGAGCTGCTCATTTTTAACTATCATGAATTGTGTGGGGAAATATATCCCACAGACTTGACACTCTATGACCTTACAGCCAATTTTCTCAATTTAAAAGTTCATCTAAATAATAATATTGCTTATATTGGAAAGTTCAATAAAAGAAAAAAAATTTAATTTAATTTCCCCTCTAACTTAATTGTAATATGAGTATCAGTGTTATCTAAAAAAGAGTGATTGTCAAGTGTGTGTATAATTTTTATCTTCTTCCAAAATTTAAGGGATATTTTTGTAAATAGAAGAGTTTATAATAATATTTTTATGTACAAACATGTATCTTCAATAATTGCAAAGAACTAAACCTAAAATTTGAAGGAGTAATTTCTCTCCTTCAAAGAATTTATCCTAAAAGAATTTAAATATGTGAAATACACATCTATTAACAAACACTGAGTATTAAAATTTTGAAAAAAAATTCGTGGACAACTTCCAAGAATTAAAAAAAGGAACGAGTCAAATAATTTTCTAAAAAATCTTTCTCCTATTTAACTAAAATCTGGAGTGGCAATGGTTTTCAATCCCCCTTTATAGGATTTAAAATTACCCACGCCTCGACATGAAGTCGCTAATCATCTTTATCATATTTTTGTTTATAACATTTCCATAACTACTAGATTTATTAATTCCAGGTAAGATTTTTAAATCTTTTAATTTTTATAAATTGGAACATTTGTCTTAATGTGGTAAGGTCTTAGATAGTTTTTCAATGTGTACATTATAGTACTTTGCATTGCATGTAAAATTCTCGAGAATAATCTTTAGGAAAATATTTGAGAACATATTTCTCCAGAAGGACCACTTATAAATTACTGGAGAATATTCTTACAGAAAATGATAGTTATACTCAAGTTATTTATAATGGTCCTTCCAGAGAATATTCTCGATGGAATTTTTCTCACATTCTCCTCAACGAGAATATTCTCAAGAATATTTGCAATATAACATGTATTATAATAAATAATCTTTATAAATAGGTAGGTGGTAGCTCTGGAAGGACTATTATAAATAACTTAAGAATAATTCTTATAATTTTCAATAAGAATATGCTCCTGTAGTTTATTAATAGTAGTCCTTTCAAAGAATATTCTTGAGAATATTCTCTGAAAGGACTACTACTAAGGAATATTCTCTGTCAATTTTATTATTCATATTTTTCATTGTATTTTTCATGTTACATGTATATAGCAGCTATGGGCACTATATTTTAGCAATGAATCTTCTAATTTCATTGTGTTTTTAATCATGTTAGTTTTTCTTTGACCTCACGTTCTAGTTTTCTATATATAAGCGAATTTGGATAATTCAAATTTTATTTATTCCCTTTGAGTTTCCTATTGAAACTTAATATTAAAATTGCCTGTTTAATTCAGCGCCCCCAATGTCCTTTCTACGGGGAGGGAGAGGGGGAATATTGAAGTTTGTGGCCCCAATATTAAACTTTAAAAGTAAGAAAATAAAACCACTGGCTGGATGCACAACTTGTAAAGAAATACAATACGAGTGATACAAAATTTAAGTGTATGTACATTGAAGAAAATAACGCAGTTCACAGTATCTTCTTAGAATGAAGATTTTTTTGAATAGCTTTCTTTGTTAATCAACTTTGTTTTAAATTTTTTTCTTTGAACTTATTTCTCAAAATTTAACTAATTTTGAAATAATTTTTTAGGGTTTTAATCCTAAGGTTTCTAAAATCTTCAAACCAAACTTTTGAAACCTCTCATCATGACCAAGAAAATATAATGAGAGTATTCTCAAACTAAAAGTTGTCATTATGAGGTGATTATGCCAAGATTGTTTAGTTTTAAATGTTTGAGATAATGAAAACTGAATTATATTTAATAATATAAGTAAAATTAGTAATTTTTTTCGTTATTTAAAAGAAAAATGAATATTCTCAATTATCCTCCAATTTTTACATCCAGGAGAATATTCTCATTTCGCATCTCCACTTCAGATGTTTAATTTTCATTTTAGTATATTTCTCGATTTTTGCTGTATTTTCATATTTCTCGATTTTTGCTGTATTTTCATATTTCTCATGGTTTTGCTGCGTTTTATGCCTTTTGTCTTCCAAAGCTTGTCATGCAAAACATTGAAGGAATGAATAGTAAAATATGCTATTCTTTGCTTACCTTCATCAGAAAACTTTTATCCTTAGACCAATGTAGGGGGTTGTCCCTCTGCAATGTTCCTGTATTTTCATTTTCAATGTTTGCCTTTTCATTTTGATTTTTCACTTATATTGTATTTTTCATGCTATATGTATATAGCAGCTATGGACACTATATTTTAACAATGTATCTTCTAATTTCCTTTTGTTTTTAACCCATTAACGACACCTTTGATTTTTTTAAAAACAAAGAATAATGAGTGTAACCACTTCCACTGTTTATTGGCAAAGAAAAAACTTAAAATTTACAATGGCGAATTTTCTTACCAACCGGCTTTAATGGGTTAATCATGTTACTTTTTCTGGTTTGTCTTTGACCATATGTTCTAGTTTTCTATATATAAGCAAACATGGATAATACAAATTTTAGTAATTCCCCTTGAGTTTCCTATTGAATTTAATATTTAAATTGCCTGTTTTTAATCAGATTCCCCCCAATGTTTTGGATGATTTAAAGCTTAATTCAGATATGTTATTTGCAAAATGTCTCTTTTTCTCAGAATTTCTGGCTAACTTTTAGTCATCTTATTCTGTATTCCATACCAATTTTTATCAGAATATAACATGCATCCTACATTTAAAAAGTTACAATCGACAAAATCTGAATTTTGTTTTGGCTCTAAGTAAGAAACAATGATTTCATTGCCAGTTTCGCACACTAAATTAAGTCTTTTTATTGTCGGCTAGAATTGTGCTGGATCTTAGATGAAAAGCCATTACCTTTGATTATCTGCCAATGGCAGATGTAATTAAAGAAATCTACTGTGGGAATGTGAAAGTTTATGTGTGTATGTGATAATCAACACCTCCACATATAAAAGTTTTAAAAGCTGGAGTGCTGAAATCCTAGTTTATTATCTAGTAAAATTGTTCATGTGTCTCTAGCATTACTTTTAGTTTATTTTGAAATAATATCAGTAGTGTGTGTGTGTGTGTGTGTGTATATATATATATATATATGAAGAGAGAGATGCAAAATGATTGAAAGCGCATAGAGGGCATAAACTGGATATTGAAAAAGTCAAATTCGGAAGTTATTCATTCATCTAAAAATCAATAAATGGTGGTAAAAGTTGTTCAGCATCAATTTTGTTTATCAACTCTTTTGACCCATTCGACCCTCAAGGTTCAGGTCCAGTGGGATAAGAAAAACCCATAAAAAACTGGATAAACCATCAAGCTTATATTACTAGAGGGAGAATGACCTTTTATCAGTGTTGAGTAAGGTGTCGTAAACATCACTTCTCGGAAGATCATGTGACGTGTTTACTGTCAGCACAATTCTTGTTTTTTTATGGCATCCATAGGAGTTCAAGGGGAAGGAAGGGACTATTTTTTCTAAGACTTGAAATTATTATTTCAAAATTAATGTAAGATATAATTCCATACCTAATGAAAGAAATAATTCCAGAATTAATGAAAGAAATAATTCCAGAATTAATGAAATAGCCAATTCCATAATTTATGAAAGAAAATTCTAGAATTTATGAAAGAGAAAATAAAGAAATAGTTCCAGCATTAATAAAATCCAGAATTAATGAAAGAGATGATTTAATATTTTTATCTTTAGAAGTTCTATATTGTTTTGTAATCTTTAGAAGACAATTAATTGCAGTTTAAAGAGAAGAACTGTGCATTTCAATCAGGAAATTGCCTGGCATGAACTGTGTAATAAAGCGGTTGCCGCATGCAAATTTTCCAAAAAACCTATTTTTTAAAAATTATATAAAATTATATAAAATACTATAAAAATTTCTGTGGCCAACTTCGTTTGAGTTTTTTTTTACCTGAACTAAAAGTATTTTTTAAATATTTTAATATAAACTGCTGGCAGGAATTGTATATGCTAATGTTTTCCATTAAAATTCTCTTTTCTCGAAACTTTTAGATAAGGAAAATTTTTTTCAAACACCTTGTTGAAATGTCGTGAAACTTCATGTTGCTTCCGTTGCAGTGAGTCCTTACTAACCTCCAGGAATGTAGGTTTGATGGGATAAGTGCTATGAAATATCATTTTAACAGAATTTTTATGCCTAAAGCTTAAGTATAATATTGAAATGAAAGCTTCCTAGTTTCAATGGCTGTTGAGCCATGGTGTAAGCTCTGATGTCACTACAGAGTATTCAAGTTTCTCTTCTTGCTTGAGAGAAAACACTTTGTTAAGCATTAATGAGTGATGACAAATATATTTTCCTTTTTTTTTTAATGTAATATGTAATATCATGCATACATTATACAGTCGAATCCCGTTTTAACGAATACTGTTATAGCGAAAATCTTGTTTTAGCGAACACTTTCCTAATTCCCCAGATAAGTTGACGTTACCAACAATAACAAAATTTCATTATAACAAAGTGATTTTTCCGGCCTCTTGGAATTCGTAATAATGGTATTCGACTGCATAACCTTACTTGTGTGTTGAAAATCTAAAAAATAATGCATCAGATAAACCAGAAACACCTCTAAATCATTACATGCCCCATTTTGCTTGTTCTACATGCCCCATTTTGCTTTTGCCACAAAGACTGAAAGTTTATATTTTCAAAATCTAAATAGCACATTTGTCACAAGAAAATTTAACTGGGATTTATGAAAGTGCA
This sequence comes from Pholcus phalangioides, assembly GCF_987345545.1. Taxonomy (NCBI): domain Eukaryota; kingdom Metazoa; phylum Arthropoda; class Arachnida; order Araneae; family Pholcidae; genus Pholcus; species Pholcus phalangioides. The sequence continues at coordinate 6,897,483 of NW_028301625.1, read as the reverse complement.
ATATTCCAAGTACACAAATTAGCATCTTCACCAGGTCTGTCATTTAAACTTTTTCCGGTGGGGGGCAAAGAACATATAGATATTTCGCCTTGTTTGTTCATTTCTATTGTATTTTTCAAAGCTGGAGGGTCCCCTGACCCCCAAATGATGAGCTGAGGGGGTCTGGGGGCACCCCCTTCCAAATAAGGGGCCTGATCTTCACCAATATAAAGAAGTTTAGTATTTCAAAATCATTCGAACAAAAAACATTGTCTTTCTTTTCTCTAATAATCATAACTGGTTCACTTCTTGTAATTAATGACAGCACTTAGATTGTTGTCATTCAGATGTGAAAGTTGGAAAAAAAATATTTGAAAAAAAAATATACTAGGAATTGTGGCCTTGTTACATTTAACCCTACTTTCCCTTATATTTTATGGTTTTAAATTTTTATTCATTTTTATGTATTCAGAGCAAAAGAAATCAAAGAGAAGCGAAAAAGGTATTGCAAAAAAAGAGAAAATAATGGAGTTCATTGCAATTCTCAAGCTTTGCCTTTTACTTGGCAATGTCAAAAGCGTATCCTTTTCAAAAAATATTATTTTGAAGTTCTTCATATTTATATAACTGAAGTGTCATTTTTTTTATCAAAACTTTTTTAATCATTTTGGAACAAAATTATACCGTGTGTACATAAATAAATATACCAACTTTGCAAGGCTATTGAAAGAAAATTAAAAGTACAAACTTGTTGTTCATTGGAAATCAAAAATTACAGTTGAAAGTTTAAATTTGACGCAGTTATAAGTGTTCAATGTGAGCCCCTTTAGTAACACAAAGGATATCGAGGCGGTACAATAACTCATCCCGCACTCTTTTCAGTATGTCTGGTGTGACGGTTTGAAAGGCTGCAGATATGCATGTCATAAGTTTTTCAATGTCATTTGGTAGTGTTGGAACAAACACCTGATGTTTGATGTAGCTCCAGAAAAAAAATTGCGCGGAGTGATGTCAGGGCTGCGAGGAAGCCATTGATGAAGAGCAAGGTCCTGGGGTGCTCGGCAACCAATCCACCGGTGTGGCAATTTGTCATTTAAAAACCCACGCACAGCTAAGTGCTAATGGGGTGGTGCACCATCCTGTGGTAGAATGAAATTACCTAATTCTTCTAACTGTGGCAACAGCCAAATCTCTAACGCATCCAAATAAGTAATCCCATTGACAGTCTTCTCATGAAGGGTCTTGTCTTCAAAGAACTGGCCGAAGATTTTGTCATGTGACATAGCACAAAACACATTCACCTTTGGTGAATCGCGTTCCACTTCAATGGTGGCATGTGGATTAAATGGTCCCCAGATGTGCACATTATGGCGGTTCACTATGGCGGTTTATGTGAAATGTTGTTTTGTCACTGAACACAATCTTGTACAGGAAGGACTCCTTGTTATCGAGCTCATGGAGTACGAACTCATGAAATTGTTTCCTTACTTTTTTATCGTTTTCAGTAAGCGCTTGGACTAGCTGCAACTTGTATGGTTTGAATGCTAATCTCCTCTGCAACCATTTCCAGATCTTCATAACAGGCATTTGCAGTTCTTGGCTGGCACGTCGAGTTGATTTGCTCGGACTCACTGTTAACTAAAGCATTTCGAGCACGTTCAACATTCTTTTCACTCACACGTGAGCGACCGGAGCTTTTACCTTTGCAAATCCACCTTTCATCATGAACTTTCTGAAATCAACATAAGATACTCCATGGATCGGGTCAAGCAATTCCGTATTCATGACGAAATGCTCGTTGTACAGTCGTAACTGAGTCACTTTTCGAAAATTCAATCACACAGAATGCTTTCTGTTTTGCTGTAAACATCTTAACGAGAAATGAATCACATAAGTTAAACTCGCAGCGTTCAGTCTGATGACCTCGTGCCGCCATCTATTCCAATCTTCATGAACTTTCAACTGTTATTTTTGATTTCCGATGAACAAGTTTGTACTTTGTTTAGTTTTTTTTCAATAGCCCTGCAAAGTTGGGATATTCATTTATGTACATACTGTATAATTTTTTCCGACAAATATAGTTTGATTCAAGGAACATTTCACTTTCGGCTATCCATACAAAGTTTTTCATCAGCTGACTGATGCGAAGATGAATTTAAGAAAGGAAGAAAATTCAGCTGAATTTGTTGGGAATCAAACCCAAATCCTCTCACTTGCTGGGTGAGACCATTAGATTACAAAAGCAACGAATCTCAATCTTTCCTTAAAGCTAGTGTGTGCTGAACGGGACCGTACATGGATGGTCGGACATAACTCAGACCAGAACAAGCAATACTGACATTGTGTTCACAATGTGACATCATCCTTGGATATTTCAGTATTGTTCGAGTTCTTTCGCCTGAGTTAGATCCGACTGCCCATCTGCGGCCCTGTTCAGTGCGCACGAGCTCTAAGCAAAGATTGAGATTTGTTGCCCTTGTGGTCTAGGACGCTCACCCAGCAAGTGAGAGGACGGGGGTTCAATTCCCCGCAAGGGCAATTGAATTTTCTTTCTTTCTTAAATTCATCTTCACATCAGCCAGCTATTGAAAAACTTGGAAATAGTTTGATACCTAACACCATATTTAAATTAAGCAAGCTTAGGTTAGTTCCATTTATCACATGTCCAATATGAATATTTTTCTCTTTGAACAGTATTGATGTAACTATTATATCCAAAAAAAATTGTCTTACTATTGATAAGTGTTACTGCATGATTAATTGTCTGTGATGCATTTTCATAAATTCTTTAAACATTTATTTATATCAGAGTATTTACCATCATGGAAAAGTTAGGAAATTAGAAAAAGTCCCAAAATAAGAAAGGTGGTCACATATTATTTTTCGAGTTGATTTTTGAATTTTTCTTGACAAGTTCCTGTGCCCTATTTTATTCCTGAAAATCAGGATCCTTTATTGGGCTTCCCATTATGAAAGTGTAACAGTTATCTATTATCGTGCAGTGGTGGTTTACTGTAGAATTTTTATGACTTTAAAGCTTGAGTCAAAGTCTTTTTCTATTTAAAAATAGTCACCACAGCAAGCAGCAGAAACAACAGATGCCTATTGTCAACCATCCTAATGACTAGTCTTGACAAGCATTAATTTTTTATGTAAAAAAGAAATTTTGTTCAATAAATGGTGTTAAATCTTCAAAGTAGACAAATAATCTTCAATGTCTCCAAATATGTCAAGGAAAGGTCATCAAATTTTCCTTTGGGTTTATGGCAGACACCCTGTATATCAACTTATTTAGCTAAGCCACAAAGTCGCATGTGACTAAAAAATAGATCTAGGGTTCGTTCCGACCTTGAAGAAAATAAAGGTTAATTTCCAAGTCCAATTAGGTCCTTGAAAAATCATTGCAGTCCTTAAAAAATATATATATAAATTTTTTCAAGTGCTTATATAAGTGTTTGAAATTTTTTTTGTGTGAAATTTTTTCTTTTTCAGTTTTTGTTTTCCCCCTCAACTAAATCTCCCCAAACCATATTCTACTGGGACGAATATGAGTGTAGCAACAATGATGAGTGATGAGACAAAGTTAAAAATGGTCATGCATACCTGAGGTATTTCTGTGCTTAAAAAGATGTTGCATAAAAATCTCTCTGCAAAACACTTAAGATATTACTTCAAAATATTTCAAACTATTGAATTAATATATATTAATTAATATCTTTTGTGTAAATATAGGCTGACCATATTTTCTTGATAAAAATACAGCAAAATTGCGAATTGTCACCAAAAAGTAATGCCAAAGTAGGGGTCTATCCTGCCAAAATTTGGGTCAGTTTTCCAAACCCTTCACTAAAGTCCGGATCTGAAAAACATACCCTTCACAAACATCTGGATTTGAAAAACGGATCCTTCATAAAATGCATATTAATGAAACCATAAATTTTTCATTTCATTTCTTTTGTGACAAATTAACTAGATTATTTCGCTTCCCACAAAATTTCTGATTTTTACAAAATTAATAACCCTTCTCACAAAAATAAGGGAAATTTTCACAAAAAGAGGACTCTGAATGGACCCCTACAAAAATAAGCAAAGTTCGAGTTATTGCTAAAATTGCCAAAAGATCACCAAATGCAGAAAATAAAGCACCATTGCGTTGAAGCAGTATGGATTTAAATTAATTCTATGAAAAAAAACATTAACATGACAAATATGTGAAATGTGGAAAAATAATTTAATACTTAATTTCAGTAAAGAATACAAATTCAAATGGCTTTGTGGAAAATTCATGAAATAACAATACATTTTTATGCAAAAAGTCAGGATGGCCAAAATTTACTTGAAAATATGGATCATAAGATCATCCTATATACACTGCTGGCCACCCAAATTGCAACACCAAGAAAGACAAGAGATATCGCAACAATATTTATTTTGTAGATAACATGTTGACCAAGCATCAAATGATTAAATTTATAGACTTCTGTGAAGTGTGGTTCCTGCCAAAATCAGTAGCCAGAGTAGCCGCCATTGTTGGAGATCACCGCTGCCACACGCCTCGGCATTGATTCAAAGAGACTTTGGATGTGTTCTTGGGGTACAGCAGACCAAGCAGCTTCCGCACGTTGCCAAAGTTGATCTGGTGTGGCAGCTGGGGATGTAATCTGGGTCAATCGTTGAGCAACCATGGACCACATGTTTTCTATCGGCGAAAGATCCGGAGAGCGAGCTGGCCAGGGAAGGAATTCAATCTGGCGATTGACAAAGAACCTTTGGACAATGCGTGCCACGTGTGGTCGCGCGTTATCCTGTTGAAATATCGCTGTGGGCAAGCCCTGAAGGTAAGGAAGGACAACTGGCTCCAACACCTCGGAGATGTAGCGCTGGCTTTTTAAAGTACTGGCAATGCGTACTAGAGGAGTGCGAGAGTGATATCCAATACTGCCCCATACCATAATACCCGGTGCAGGACCAGTGTGGCGGTGCATAACGCAGCTGTTCAGCATCCTCTCTCCATGGTGTCTCCAGACTCGAATCCAACCATCGTGGTGTTGCAGACAGAAGCGTGACTCGTCAGTAAAGACAATTTCATTCCATTGTGACGTCCACATCCTTCTTTCATCGCACCATTGGCGGCGGAGACGTCTGTGGTTCTGCGTCAAGGGTAGACAAAGCAATGGACGTCTTGCGGACAGACCACTCTGCTGTAAACGGCGTCGAATGGTACGTGCAGACACTGGATGATGCGGTACAGACTGAATGTGCTGTGCTATGGTTCGTGATGTGGCTGAGCGATCCGTCACTGCCATATGCACAATACGGCTGTCATCACGTGAAGTGGTGCACTGAGGTGGATGCGATCGAACACGTCCGTCCGTCGTACCCTCCTGCATCCAACGATCACATATCCGCATTACAGTTGTTTGGTTTCGTCCAACACGACTACCGATTTCCCTGAAAGATAATCCACAATCTCGGTAGGCCAATATCCTTCCTCTGTCGAACTCGGATACTTGATCAAAAGATGATCGCTGTTTTCTACGGGACATAATTGATTGTTTTTTTTGAAAAAACCACAAGAAAAACACAATTGCCGTACTTCAAATCGTCGAAATCTCGAAGCCTTAAATAGCGCTTTGAAGTGGCGCCACAGGCGCGCGTGATGTGCGTCTGCGCTGAAATTCTAATCATTTGCATATCTCACCCCTGCTAATGCATGTTGTAAATTTCATATTATTTGCATGCTTCCTTCAGGGTGTTGCATTTACGGTGGCCAGCAGTGTATATGACTACATGTGCGTTCTGATATTTTTATCAAAAGCACATTTTAATAGCGTTTCAAACATGAAATGATTTCTGCTGAATGTCCCTTAATAACACTACATTATATATGTACATTTTTAAAGCAAGACCTTTAGATCTTCAAATTGCCTACAAGCAGAAATTATAACTATAATAGTTTTAAAAATTATTCATCTTTAATAAATTGGCATTTCAAACTAAAAATTAAAATTAGTAGATGTGGAATATGAATTAAAAAAATTAATTTTTCATTTTTTGAAAAAAATCATGATTTTTATCAATCACGATATAAATGTCCTTGAATTTTTAAATTTTGCCTGGAAAATAACTTAAATAGTCCTTAAATTTTTTCACTTTCAAAAAATATCAACCATGAGATCTTATATCTAAGATTTATCAAAACTCATGCATGTAATGCTAGACACATTTATCATGTCTACTTACTGTTACAAATAAAAGATTATGTACAGAGGCTGGAACTTTGCCACAACAATACTCAATATAATGATAAATCCCTCTGCTGTGATATTTTTTCAAGTCTTGTTTGGAAGTGTCTGTGCTCAAATGTGTGTGTTAAACTGCTACCTCTCAATAATGATAATCCTTTGACAACATTTTTTTTTTGTCACTAGAGTATCATTGTATCGAAGTTCCACTTTGTTATACAAATACAACGCCACAACAGGCAAAATGCCCAACAAGGTGGCTGAGAAAAAGATGCCCATAAAAATATGGATGTCATATATTTCAAAAATACAGCAACCCAATTAAAAATGTAATTAATAAAAATTATAAACAATATATACACGTGATAAAAATTATACAATGCCCATAAAGAACACTTATGGTTGTCTTATTCTAAGTATGGATGGCTTCTCGATTTTCCCCAAAATTTTTATCGTATTTCTTTTTAAACGTGTCAATTGTGTTACAATTAACTACCTCCAGGGGTAAGCTATTCCATTTATTAATAACCCTATTAGAGAAATATTTCCTGCAACACCATAACCTTGCATTGTGCTTCACCAATCGATAATGGTGTCCCCTTGTAAAAGCAGTCGATTGGCGGTGTACTAAAAGTTCATGGTCCATCCTATCCATCCCATTGAAAATTTTGAACACTTCGATCATGTCTCCTCGACACCTGCGTTCATCCAATGTAAACATATTCAAAAAATGAAGTCTCTCTTCATAACTCAAGCCCTGTGTGCCAATAAGGACACGCGTAGTTCTTCTCTGCACCCCTTCAACCAAGTCTATGTCCCTCTGTAGGTATGGTCTCCAAAACCTTACAGCATACTCCAGTCCAGGACGAACTAAGCCTCGAAAAAGCGGAAGAATGACTTTAGGAGAACGCGAAGAGACCTTTTTGAAAATGAGACCAAGCATTCTATTCGCCTTTTTGACCACCGCTGAACAATGTTCAGAAAACCTAAGCCGCTCGTCAATGAGAATTCCTAAATCGGTGACCGTAGTTGCATCCGGAATAGTGACACCATTCAACTCGTAAGAGAACCGTGGGTTGTTTGAACCAAAATGAGCAACCATGCACTTATCAATGCTAAACATCATGCTCCATTCATTTGCCCATGCTGCAATCCTGTTTAAGTTGGTCTGGAGGAACTCCCTATCGTTTTGATTCTTCATTACCCCCATCAGCTTCACATCATCTGCGAATTAGCTAGTAATCCCATTAATACCCTGATCGAGTTTATCGATAAAAAGTGAAAAAAGTATGGGGACAAGGACACTTCCCTGAGGAACTCCACTTGTGACGTCTGTCCAACCAGAGAATTCCCTGTTCACCATAACTCGTTGCGACCTGTCTCTTAACCACGATTCTATCCAATTCAGCAAGTTGCCTCCAATTCCAATCTCGTGTAAACGCTTCAAGAGTTTGCCATGTTGGACTCAATCGAATGCCTTCTGGAAATCAAGGTAAACAACGTCAACATTTTTGCTCTTACCCAAAGCCTTAGGCACGTGATCATAGAAGCAAAGGAGGTTAGTTACACATGACTTTCCCTTCCTGAACCCATGCTGATTATCCGACAATACATTATTTCCGTCTATCCACTTCACAAACTGCCTTATGATGATAATTTCCGAAATTTTCGAGAGGGAGCTCATCAAACTCACTGGACGATAATTGGACACAGTTTCTCTACTACCCTTCTTAAATATCGGAACAACATTAGCAAGTTTCCAATCCCTTGGGATGATACCCTCAGCAACACTACTCCTGTATATCTGTGCGACTGGCCCCAACAATTCATTAGCACATTCCCTGAGGACCCTGGGATAGATATCATCTGGTCCCTCTGCTTTGCTTGCACATACATTTCTTAGAAGATTTAGGACCTCCACGTCTTCTACTTGAATATCGTTGAGGGTTTTATTACCCCATGCAACACCCATATATCGAATATCATTATCTCCATTAAAAACCAACGCGAAAAAGTCATTGAAAGCACAACACATGCCTACATTGCTCTCTGACCTAGACTCTCCTATGGAGAGGGGGCCAACTGTCCCCTTACATCCATTATTGACGTATCGAAAAAATGATTTTGGGTCAGAGCCAATGTTATCTGCCAACCTAGATTCAACTTCCTTTTTACTATCCCTTATCGCTTTCTTCAACACTCTTCTTTTATCTGTAAACAATGATAGGTCACCTAGTCCACTTTTATACTCTCTGAATGATCTTTTCTTTTCAAGATAAAGGTTACGCACGCTATCTGTGAACCATAGAGGGTACGATGTACAAACACGCTTTTTTCGAACAAAGGGTATGACGTCGTGCAAAACAGAGGACAGCTCGTACTAAATTCTTCCCATTGACTTACTACCCCTACTGATTCCAACCGGTCTTTGGAAACTTCAGATAACTTTCCTCTCAAAACATCAAAGTTAGTTCTCTGAAAACAAGGAACCAGCCTTTTGTTATCAACCTTACCTGAGGAAAAGTTACAGTGAAATCTGACTATACGATGATCACCAGAAGAAAACACTTCCCCCACCAAAACATGTTCAACAAGATCCTCAGAACTAGTAATAACTAAATCCAAAATTTTCGACCACCAACTTAAGAAAGTCTCTTTCAATACTGATCTCTAGATGAAAGGTTTTCCCTATCAATACCTGGGTAATTGAAATCCTCTAGTATGAGAACCCTCTTACGCTTACACATGTAGGAAATTTCATCATGCAATTTGGCGATGTAGTTTGGGTCCCTATTCGGTGGATTGTAACAAACCCCAACAATAAGTTTATGACGTCTTTTGTTCTCAAGCTCAACCCATACAGTTTCAATATCACTTCTCTGCACGTTACACTCTCTAGCCTTCAAACATGATTTCACGTATATCAACACTCCACCCCCTTTCCTATCAGATCTATTTCTCAAAAAAGTATCGTATCCTGAAATGTGTAAGAAAGATTCATCCCCATCGTTTGCCCAAGATTCTGTAATGGCTATAAGATCCAGGCCCTCCACAACTATCATAGTTTCTAAAAATCTTTCTTATTACCCACGCTCCTGGCATTTATTAGCACACATTTTAATTTGCCCTGTTAATTAGTGTGAATCGAGAAGCCATATAAGTCAGAGGTGGGTAATTCCCGTCAGTACTGTTGTGATTATCATTAACTAGCCCGCATTCCCGACTACGTGGTCTGGGAGTAAAAAACCTGACCTAAGACTCGTAAACCTCCCAGACCCCCCTCTTATTTAGATGGATCCCATCCGAACGAAGCCACCTATTGGTAAATGCGTGAAGCTCCAAGAACATGACCCCAAGTAAGGAGCAAATGTCCTTCAGGCCTATATTGAATTGGTGGATCGTATTCCTATACCCCCTACTACCCCTTGGCAGCACTGGAATCACTGCCACATCTGAACCCTTCTCCCTAGCAGATAATAGTAAATCCCGGTACTCTGACAGAGACTCACTAATATTCGCTCCTACCTGATTCTTCCCACCCATAGAATCACCCGCAAGGGCAACTTTTGACAATGAAAAACGTCTCGAACGTATCTTATGTTTCTTGTAAATACAGTAAAACCCTATAATAAGTAAATAAAGGAACTCCTAGGACAAAAAAAAATTGTCCGTAAAAGATGGGTGACTGTATTAGAGGGGTGTCATGTTAAATTTTATTATATAGTATTAACAATAACTGAAATGGTTCTTTATTCGAATATGAATGAAATTCTGATCATATGAGATGTGTTTAAATTCTTTACATTACATAATTTTTGCATAGATACGCAATTAATATTACAAAAAAAATATTACACAAAGTTTATACATACTGAGTTTACATCTTTTGAAAAAACTGATCAATCGATGTCTGGTGGGTTTTGTTGTGTATTTCAACTCCTTTAAAATATATTTTAAGTTTGCGAGACTAAATCCAAGGACTTTTCATCATTGTGTTTACAGAAAAATTTAATCAATATATTGCATTAACTTTTGGAAGAGCAGGAACTCTAATTTTATGTTTTTCACTGTATTCGATGCTACCAATTTTTCTCTTAGGTTGGCATTACATTATAAAAGTTTGATAAAAGATCTTTTACAAAATGTGAAGAAAAAAAACAACCAATAAGCCTGTTGTTTGCATTTCCTCGAATGTAACTGATACGATTATTGGTTGCATTTTTGAAGTTTAATAAAAGAACTTTTTACACAGCTTAAGTGATAGAGAGCCACAATTACTAGATCTAGCCATATTAAACAGCTTGAAATACTGTGAAATATACGAGCACACAACCAGCAATGCATGAACTAAACCATAGTCTCCGAAACTTTTTGTTCCATCGCCCCCTTCATCAGAAATTTTTTCCTCATTGCCCACCAGCTCAAGCAAACCCATAGTATCCAATGTTAAATCAGTAGATTCTATCGCCCCCTTGGACCATTCCATCGCCCACTTTGGGAAACACTGAACTAAACTGACATCCGAGTTGTCAAACATTAGCTAAGTTCAAATCAAAATTTCATTCTATAATAGCCAAATATAAAAAAGTTGATCAGTTATTGAAATTTCTGCTGCCATCTAGTTAGCATGATTCGAACCAAAATTGTGATCATTGGTATCCATATAGGGGTTTTAGTCCAATGGAATGATTAAAATGTTGTCCTTGACCGTAAAACAGGTGTTCAAAATACATTATTTAAATTTGCCGAGAAATTTCTATGTGGCCCTAAAACAGGGGTGACCGTTAAGAGGGGTTTTACTTTATTACTCTGAGGAACTTCTTGATGAAACATTCAGAAAGTTTTGTGTTGTAATCTGTGCATGAATTTCTTGATGGTATTTTTGATTGTGTATGACAGTACTCTACAAATTACAGGTGCCAGGTTACCATAGCAATTAAAAAATTCTACTGGTGCATAAAATTTTATGTGAGATGACTAGATTGGAGTCGGTGGACAAAATAAAATTTTCAGAGTTTATATCAGTGTGTGTACCAGCATGGAAAGGGGTTTAAAATCATGGGAAATGGGAAAAAAGGATGATTTTTTTAGAAAAAATATGTTTAGCTCCTAAGAAATTTTTAGCTGGTGCCAAATTTATTTTTTATTTTTTCAATTTTTCAAGCTCTTGTGTGAAATTAAGTCATTCCATAGAATTGTTTTTACAAATTTACTTTATAATAATTTTTTTTCTACCACCTGGCAGTCAGAGGTTAGGGAGCTAGCCTCTCACTGTGCAGGTCTGGGTTCGAATCCCGGTGCGGGCATGGATGTTTATTAACACTAACAAATTTCTTGGACGAATCATGCTGATCTCTTGGGAATACGTGATGTGATCATCTTTAATAATTTTCTGATAATTTCCTTAACATTACAACAGACATAATGTATAATGTTGATCAGTTACTTTTTCAGCACTGCACTGCTAAATATCCAGAAAACACTCAATGCTGTACCCCTGTGTTTGATGTCAGTCATGAGTTGCCGTTGTGCAAAATGCATGCTGATAACAAAGTAATGTGGGAATTTTAATCATTTACATCTTGTTTTGAAATGTATAGGAAATTTAAAAGAATAAATCTAATTATATTCACAGTCTAATTACTCATTTGAGTACAAGCTTGTTTTTTTAAATCTGGTTTCTTCTGAAGGTTAGTGATCGTAGATTGGAATTAGATGAAAAACCAAAGAAACCAAGAAAGAAGCCAAAGCCCTCTGCTCTCACAAGGCCACCAAAGCGCGGTAAAAAGAAAAGAAAGTTGAATCCACTCCGTCCTGTTTCGCCAGCACCTCATCTTCCGGAACCTTCACCTGTTCTTTCTAGTTCTTCAAGTAGTAGTGAATTTCGTAAGCCGTATATTGTTGTGTATTTTTTTTTTAATATTTTGATTGGTAAAATTACAACAAAGAAATTAGTTTATCTTATTCACATATTATAGAGAATTTTTTACAATCTATTTTTTTAAATTTTTTTTTATTTAATGTAATAACGTGATTCACACGTATTCCCAAGGGATCGGCATGATCCGTCCAGGGAATTTGTTAGTGTTAGTAAACATCCATGCCCGAACCGGGATTCGAACCCAGACCTGCACAGTGAGAAGCTAGTTCCCTAACCACTCGACTGCCAGGCGGCAGGATCAAGATTATCTTTTAGAAAACCCTACTATATCATGGTATATACCAACATAAAAAAAGAGAGAAAGTCCTGTTTAAAATCATGAAATGAGTCAAAGATCACCAGTCAAGAAAAAGAGATTAAATAAGTAACAGGATCACTGATTCCTTCAGTTTGATGTTGGTTTAGTACCAATATGTTGAAAATTCTTCAGCAAGGACACAAAATAAAATTATTGTGCATTTGGGCTGTAAAACAGGATTTAGAGCCTATTTATGACAACATAGAAAACTGCCTCGACATCTGATGCTCCTCCCACCACTATGAGATTGCGCAAATATTGTTATTAATTTGAATAACAAAAACCCACGTTCATTTCATTCGGTGATAGTCAGTTGGTTTTCCGATTTTGAGGTGCACAAATGCTGGTCTGTTTCGCTTGAAAAAAAAGTCTTGCCGAAGGGCAACAGACCTACAAGTCTATCGTTGATCACCATTATACAAAATTCTCATTCAGGAATAGTTTCCGGGCGAGAATCTTCCCCTCCCCCACCCGTTCTCAGGAATTGTTGCGATTTTCCGTTCCCAAAAAAAATTCTTGGGAATTCGGGAAGATCACTGTTGCGACACATTAATACTGAAAATGAAACATAGCCTAGCATTGCTTGGGGAAGAGATAAGGGAAGAAAAAGAATAGAGTGAATAAAAGTGGAGGTGTGGGGGCTTCCAGTTTTTATAAACTGTACTAGAAACCCTGCGTACTATGAAATCCTAATTCAGTTTTGGGGAAGTCGAAACATGAGAGATGAACGAAAGAGATAATATCTGAAAAAAACAACAAGGTGTAATGATTCCGGGCCTATTGTGATTTCTAATCGTGTTATGGCTCCTTGATAGATATCTCTATGATATCTCGATAGATGATTCTACGTATGGAGTCTGTCCATTTCTGAAAAAGAGAGCTCTCTGCTTTATTCCAAAGTCAAACATACATAATACCCAATATATTTTTTTCACTCATCAGCACCCCTTATTTTATGGCCTTACTTAAGAGGCCCCTTTTTCCATGGAGAATAATTGCTTAACACTCTATAATACTTTCTCTTGCCTTTCCTCTCTCTGTAACCTTAATACTTAAAAACTTATCCTTTTTGTCTAACTACCTACAAGTGATTGAGAAAAGAAGTTTTATGGCTTTACAATGCCCAATTCTATGCACATTTTCCCCTTCCATGGGAATATTTTCTCGTTCACAACTGACCCCTGTTTTTTAAGCAATTTTACAGGAAAACAAAAGAGCGATTGTGGGGGGGGGGGGGGAAGGTGGGTTGCTTTTTTTTTTACTTTCAAGTAAAAAAGGACCACTGACCAGGGTTGGGTTTTGACATCAAAAATTTGTTTTTGACATGACAAGCATCAAAAACTGGTCTAAAACTGGTTTAAACCATCAAAAACTGTCGAAAACCATCAAAAACTGTCGAAAACCATCAAAAACCGTAAGGAATGCTTTTTGATAATAATACAATATGTATGTAACATGATGAGAAATTTATTTTTTTGCATACTACAATGCTTCATTTTTAAACATTAATTTATTGCAATAATTAATACAAAATATTAATTATAATTTGCAACTTCGAATTGTTTGACATACAAAGAGTTGAGAACAGATAATGCAGGGCATCCATAATTAAAAGACCCTATTTTAAAGTAGCCTACATGCGAAACCAATTCATCAGAAAATTGTGAAATTTTGTGGAGGACATGAAGTGAGATGGAAATTAGTTTCAGGGGGAAAAAATTAGTTCCACATGTCACCACCAGAGAGTGTTTTATTAAGAAATGACACATTTAGGCAAACGTTTACAATTTTAACAATTGTTAACTGCTTTTACAATTGTCGCTGCAACAAAACATGTTCCACATGATGGCCATCATTTTCAGATACCACGTTAAATCGTAGCATGTTCTACAACTGACCAAAGTGTGTGCGGGGAAATGTCCAGCATGTGGCATGAAATTCTGCCTTTAAGGTCAGGTGAAGTTCTTGGATTGCCACGACTTGCCAGATGTTACAAATGCCCCCAAAGTCAAAAATTGCATGGATTAAGGTCCAGGGATCAGGGAGGACATAGACTTGGGAAGTGCCGGCTGATGACACATTCTTCAGTAAAATGTGTTTTAAGAACATTCTTAACACACACTGCAATGTGTGGAGGAGCTCTGTCTTGTATAAAGATTGTGTCTGCAAGGCAGTGACATGTTTGCAAAGCCGGAACAATTTCGTTCTGTAACAGTAATGCATATTGCTTCCCGTTGATCAAGTATGTCAGTGGACCTGTAGAACGTAACTCCTCGTAGAAGTTAGGGACTGAGAATAAATGATTCAGTAAATCCACGCCATACCATCACTTTTGATGAATGCAGGGGTGGGAACTCTGTGCCAATTGTGCCGCACTGCGCCAAAACTAATATCTTGCGCCATCCTGCTCCAATAGCGTATTTTCAAATTTTTCTGTGCCAAATAGCGAATTTCGCTTCAGTATGCCCGGAATATCGGAAAGGACACCAAAAAATTGTTGTTCCTGCTAGCCACGAAACGTTTTATTTCATGAAAAGAAATTTTATTTCATAGAAATTTCATAGAAATTTTATTTCATGAGGTAAAGACTAATTAAGAATGGATTTATTTGAAATTTGACTCCCTTAAAGCCCCATTTACATGGGAAATTAAATATTCTTCAAAGTTACCGGTAACAGAGTTTTTCACTACAGTCCATTTACATGGCGATTAGCAGGGTTGGATTTTGACATGACAAGCTGTCAAAAACTGTCAAAAACCAAAACGAATGCTTTCTGATAATGTTTTGAACACAACATAAATTGATGAAAAACTTACTTTTTTGTATATTACAATGTTTTAAACATTAATTTATTACAATAATTAAAACAAAATATTAATTATAATTTGCAATTTTGAATTTTTCAACATAAGAGTCTAGAACATATAATATATAGTTTTGTGGTTCATTTCATGTAAGCTACTGATTACCTGTGTTCAAATTGCTGCTTATTTAAAATATGTATGATAGGGGCATCACAGAGTTAGGTTTTAGACTTCAAAAACTATAAATCAGTATTAAAACAGTAAAAAGCTTACTGTTAATGTTGTCAAATAGTTTTTTTAACCTGATAGATATGCTGAATAAAAAACACTTACTTTTATGTAGATTCAACGGTTTTACATTCAGAATTATAATTACTGAGAATCTATTTCGATATTTTAAATTTTCTGATCTCAAAATTTTATTCCATGTAAAAATTCTCACATAGAATTTGTTAATACACTAACTAAACTCATTTATTTTCATCTAAAAATTTCTTAGAGCTCAGGGTGTATAAATTCACAGAGTTAAACAGTATTTTCAACCAAAGCAGAGCCAACAAGACTTAATACCGAAAGCATTTGTTTTGCACATTTAAAATTAAATACAGCTTCAGTTGGAAAACCATTGCATTATAAATGCTAGTAAATATACCATATCATAGTGCAGAAGTAAGAATAACTAAGTTTGACTAAGGATAAGTAACAGGAGTTTCTTGAGCATAATGTACAAGCTAGCATTGCCAAACTGAATGACATTTTAGTTCTACAATTTAGTATTTTGATCGATAGATATATTTCAATGTTATGCACAGTAATAGTATCGTTTTAAGTATCTCAGTGATTATCTAGATAATTTTATAATAACAGAAATCAACATTACATATACAGGGGTGGGAACTCTGCGCCAATTGCGCCGAACTGCGCCAAAACTAATATCTTGCTCCATCCTGCTCCAATAGCGTATTGTCACATTTTTCTGCGCCAAATGGCGAATTTTGCTTCAGTATGCCCGGAATTTCGGAAAGGGCGCCAAGAAATTTTTGTTTCTGCTAGCCATGAAACGTTTCTTTACGAGAAGAGCGTGTTTTATTCCACTATACTTAAACTATTGGGCCCCTGATCGGGCTTTCCATCGCCAAACCCCGATATTGTCCGTGATCGTGGAACTGAAGATGGTTTGCAATGCCTTTCAGCTTTAAAGTGCAAATTTGAGTGTTTCCGTTTAAAAAAAGTCGTCACTGGAATCAGCAGAAATTACCGTAGTCGATTGTCATTGTGTTAAATCCAGATGTTTCGTGAAAAAAATTTTCATTCCGGAAGTAAAAAGCGCATGTCTGCCGAATTACGAATGTTAGTTTAGAAACTTTGCCGAATTACGAATGTTAGTTTAGAAACTTTGCCGAATATCGCCAATGTTGTCGAATAACGAGTGTTAAATCGTCAATATCGCCAAATAACGAGCGTTAAATCGCCAATCTCGCCAAATAACGAGTGTCAGATTGCCAATCTCGCCAGATAATAAGTGCTGAATCGCCAAACATCGAGTTGATTCTTCCGAAATTTTCTCCCATTTTGCAACAATTTCTTTCCAAGTATAAAAAAATTAAAAGCTTATAAATTTTTTTTAGCTCATTTGAAGTGCCGCTGTTCAAGGCAGCAAATAGTGACCTCAGTAAGCAAAAATCATCTTAAATAGACGGGTGCAAAACATTTTATGACAGCCGCTCTTTCAAACAAGGTGTCAAAAACCTAAAACACCAAAAACAAAAACAGGGTTCGCACATCCTTACAAACTCCTTAAAAACTCCTAACTTTTGATTTCCCTCTGGAAGGGCCCTTATAACTCTTTACTTTTTGCAGCCACGCCTGAAAAGATCCTTTTTTTTTTCTCTGAAGGGATGGATGATCTTTTTTAGAATAGGCATTCCCCATGGTGATGAATAGCATTGCCTAGAAAAATAAGAGGAAGCTTTCCCCGAATATGAAGAGGAAGAAAAGGGGAAAAAAACGCTCTCTCCCTTTGTAATAGGAAATGTGAAAGCAGGGGATGGGATTGGAACATCCAATGGTTGTGCATACCTGCCAACCGTTACGATTTTGTCGTATTTAGTAAATTAATACGATTATACACTTTTGTTTCTAAAAATGTGATTTTTTACCGAATCGCTAGTTGTGACATGTATTACTGGCTATGTCGCAAACTGGTCAGCGTTGGAAATCGATGGTCCGTAGAACGACATCACTCCGCTGAACCAGTAGCCGAAAATTCCCCCATGCCCAGTGGTGAGAAAGTTTTTTTAAGTTTTTACTTATGCGGCGAAACGATGTCTCGAACCTCCTATATTACGCAGTATACTGAGTGCAGACCTCGCAGCCTTCCTATTTTTCCTACTTTCGCCGCAATCGTCTTTTTTTTTACTGCAATTCTCTCCTACTATTCCTATTTTATCCCTCCTTCCCATTTGCTTACAGCCAATATCTCACTACGAAAATTCCGAGAAACCGCAAAATGTCACTGCTTTCCACAGTTTTTTTGACGTGTTTTATTCACATTACAACTCGCTACTGAAAAGGAAGAAAGGAAAAAAAATTTCAGTTCCACTGGAGTAAGGGACGACGACAAGCGTATCTTTTCGCCGCCGCGCCTTAAAGTGCTAAAAACTGAAGTCCAGTGGGGAAAGCGAATCTGTTTCGCAGATTGGTTGCCGTAAATAAAAAGGCAAAAAAAAAAGAGCAACAGACTCTATCCACACACAAGAGATTCTATGAGAGACAATGGGTTTCTCTCTCCTGGGATCCCGTAACGAGCGTTCATCCCTGAAGCCAGGCTTTCCTAGGAGTAGGCTTTTTGCCCTGCATGAACCTATCTGGATAATTTCGTGTTGGCAGAAATGAGTTACATAATGACGTTACGCATTTGCGTTTTCCAAGCGTGGCGCATCGGCTCAGGACGGCCATATAGTATATGACCCTGGCGTCATATACTCTATCGGCTGCATGCTCCGGTTTAAAGGAAAGAGACACAACACGAAAATGAAGGGAAGATCGCTGAAACGCGCAGCACACGACGCTTAACTCCTCCAGAAGCAGTCTGCCAATCACGCCCAACGTAAAGCGCTGTCGTGAGCCGTATTGCGCTCTGTAGGAAATCAGTCGTACTGCTTTTCATATTGATGAATAGACGGCATGTCGCGCTGGGTGATTCACGTTGCACGCGGCATAGAAAACCTGCTAGTAAAACCCGGCTTTTAAAAGTGACAGCTCGAGCCACGTCTGGTTACGGGGGGGGGGGGACGAGCCGATCAGCCGCTATAGCTGAACCCACTTTTTTTAACCTTCAGAAAATAACTTTAGGGTATCTTAATAATGTTAAATAATGTCTTAAATAATGTTAGGGGTCATTCAAGTATTATGTCAGCATGGATGGGGGATTTTCGATTTGCTGACTTGACGTGGAGGGGGGGGTGTGGATGATTCTTACGTCATCAACCACCCTTTATAAAAAATATGAAATATTCTTAATGGCGTCTTACTCGGTGCGCGAAAAACGAGTAAAACTTTTCACTAGTTTGTGGGCACCTGAACTAACATTCTCCCTATTGAGTCCCCTACAGAGCCACTCTAGTGATCTTCAAATTCTGAGCGGATCCAAATGCTCTGGAGCTGTGCCGCACGTCATATAAGTGATTCGTGACTATGCCGCAGATCACTTAAGTAATCTGGGAATGTGCCACGGATAACTTGAGTGATGTAGAACCGCACTGGTGGCAGGACCAATGCTCTAAAACTTTGTCACATGTCACTCAAGGGATCGCTTAATGTGCCACAGATAGCTTAAATGGTCTGGAATTGTGCCACGAGTCACTTAAGCGATCTGTAAATGTGTCACTTGGTTCATTGTTACAAAAATAGATTTAGGGACAGGCCACATAATGCCAGGGCCACATTTGGTCCGCACAGGCCGAATGTTTAGCGCGGGTCAAAGGTTACCAAGGGCTTAGAGAGGTAGGGTCGCAATGAATTTCTTGAGCAATTTTGGGTTCTTAGCCTTCAAATAGTATTGAAATTAACAAAAATTGATTATAATAACATATAAAGATATTGTTTCGAAATTGTAAAAAATATTTTTACTCTTCTTTTAAAAAATATTTTGTGGATTAAAAAAATAAATTTTTGATCATCTGGGGGGAAGCCCCCAATTCAGATTCCACCAATAAGCGTTAGGAGGAAGGGGACAGCGCTGACAGGGGGAGGGTGAGAGTTTTGCTGACTTTTTCTGACAAGAGGGGTGAGTCAAAAATTGCTGAAAATTTGCTGACCTAATACTTGAACAGCCCCTTATTTTAAAGCATACATGTGCTCAACACATGGCCTAAATGTGGCCTGCCTCAAGTGGCTTCTGGCAAATTCTTACTTCAATTGAGCGGCCCGTGGCACATTCCCAGATGGTTTGAGTGAGTGATTTCCGGGGGGGGGGGGCTTTCTTTCAAACCGAGCACAACTCAGGTCTATTACCATCTATGGGCAATTTACTATCTAGGAAGTGTGTGTGTGTGTGCCTAGGGTTGCTGCAAATATAAATAATTTTGTAAGAAAAATCTTTATCGGCTGTGGTTTTTATTTTGAATAATTGGAGGGGGAATAAATATCACTTATAATTTTTATAATTTATGTGATGCTGTTATGAGTTATATTTTTGACTAATACTTGAAGGTTTTAGAACACTTTGGTGACAACAGAAAGCATGTATGTGGATTGATTATTTTATGAATTCTTATGATGCTGGGTAACAAATCAAAACTTGTAATTTTTGAACCTCTTCTACATCTATATTTTTGAGAAGAGGGAAAGTTTGTTTGCAAATTAAAAATAAATTTTACTTTACCCGCCCCTTTTTTTGCTGTAAAACTTGTAAGTTATGAAGTTTGCCATGACTCCTTAAAAACAGCTTCAAACTCCTTAAAAAGTCCTTAAAAACTCCTTACTTTTCATTTTGAAAATTTTGTATGAACCCTGAAAAATCAAGCTGATGAAAAGATGTTTGATAACAAAAGACAGTGCAGTTTTATTTTGAAAAGGGTTGAGGGTTAACGAAAATATTCTTGTTAATTTCACTGCTCCAATTTATAAATATCTGCTCCGAATCCCATATTTTTCTACTCCGAATCCCATATTTTGCTGCTCCAAATCCCGAATTTGCTGCTCCAAGGCTGCTCCGAAATGTCACTTCCCACCCCTGTGAATGCAATGGAACCTCTAAAATAGCATGTGGATTTTCTGGTTCCCAAATAGACTGCACCATCCAAGTGAAAATGTGCTTTGTCTGTCCTGAGGATATTCCAAGACCATTCTGAATTGACATCAACGTGCGCTAGAACTGCTGTGAGAACCGGAGTCTAGAGTCATAATCATGTGAAGCAAATGCTGCACAATTGAAAGTTTGTACAGATAATATCGGATGATATTCCACATGATCGTATGGACAGTTGAACATGGCCTATACAACGCCTGTGCTGCATGCTTGACACTAGTGCATGCTACCACGAGAATTTGAAGCTTTTTCACCTGAAGTGAAACCTCTTGTACTGCATCTGTATAAACTTGTTTTATTCCTCTTCCAGGACGAGCAGTCACTGATCCTGTAGTTTCAAATTTCATTATTATACTCCGAAGGTTTTTAACATTCGTTGGGCCTTTTCGAATCCTCTTCCAAGTCTGATATTTCCGTAAAGCAGTTACTGCGAAATTGCTGTTTTGGTAAAATAATTTGACCAAGAAAGCACGATCTCGTAAACTTATCATCATTGTGGACAGCAAACACATTGAGAAACAAGATCTCCGTAAATGTTTCTAGGTTTTATAACAGCTGCTGCATGACATCACATAAATTTTTGTGACATCACATGTTCACTACAGGTATTCAAAGTGAAATGCCCTCTGGTGGTAACATGTGCAACTAACTTTTTTCCCCCGAAACACACGCAAATTTCCATCACTTCATGAAGTCCTCCACAAAATTTCACACTTCTTATGACTGGTTTCGCCTGTAGGCCACTTTAAAATAGTATCTTTTAATTATGGACGCCCTGTATATCCTTTTATGGTCTATTTTATCTAAACTACTGATTACCTATGTTCAATTCATCAAGTGAAATAGAGCTGTTTATTCAAAATACGTGTGATAAGGAATCAGGCTTAGGTTTTTGACCTCAAATACAAGGTCATAACAGGCAAAATTCCCAACGAGGTGGCTGAGAAAATGATGCCCATAACAAATATGGATGTCATATATTTCTAAAATGCAGCAACCCAATTACAAATGCCATTACAAAAACTAGAAACAATATATATACATGATAAAATATTATAAAATGCCCATGAAATATATTTATGGTTACCTTATTCTAAGTATGGATAGCTTCTCGATTTATCCCAACATGTTTATCGTTTGTCTTCCATCGGTATTAACAGTCAAAAACTTACTGTCAATGTTGTTGAATAGTTTTTTAACCTAATGGATATGTTAAATAACAAAACACTTTCATGTAGATGAAAGTGTTTTATATTTTGAATTATAATTACTGTGAGTAGAAAATATCTATTTTGATGTTTTAAATTTTCTGATCTGCCCAAAATTTTATTCCATATAGAAAATTCTCGCACAGCATCTGTTAATACACTGATTAAATGAATTTATTCTCACCTAAAAATTTCTTAACTCAGGTTGTATAAATCCAGAGTTTTAAAGAGCATTTATAATTCAATCAAAGTAGAGCTGACAGGACTATATACCCAAAGCATTGTTTTGCACGTTTAGACATAGTTTTGATTGAAAAACCATTGTATTAAAAATGCTAGTAAATATACCATATCATAGTCAAACTTGATCGTTCTTACTTTGGCACTAACAATAAGTTTCAGGAGTTTCTTAAGCATCATATACAAGCCAGCACTGCCAAATTAAAATACAATTTAGTCCTACAATTTAATATTTTGTTTGCTGGTTATATTCTGATGTTATGCACAATAAGGGTATT
Source organism: Pholcus phalangioides (assembly GCF_987345545.1). Taxonomy (NCBI): domain Eukaryota; kingdom Metazoa; phylum Arthropoda; class Arachnida; order Araneae; family Pholcidae; genus Pholcus; species Pholcus phalangioides. The sequence continues at coordinate 6,875,178 of NW_028301625.1, read as the reverse complement.
GTTTTAAGTATCAGTGATTATCTAGATAATTTAATAATAACAGAACTCAACATTGCCTATATTGCGTAAGTTTTAAACACCTGTTTGTTATGAAAAGAGTACAGCATGTGGTTTATATCAATACACATATATAAGCAGCTGAAGAAGTTCTGGAAGGTCAAGAATCATCTTGAATTGAAGGATATCAAATCATTTCATAATTTTTCCTTCAGCTTTATGCTATGCTTTATTCACTTCGTATATTATATGAGGGGAAAAAATATTTTTTGTCCAAAATAATAATTATGTAAAGAGTAGAAAATTATTTTACAACCACATTAAGTATTTGTTCTTTGTATAACATAGTCACTTCGAATAATACATGCAATTAATGTATGTATTTCCAATGGGAATTTTTATATTGAAAAGTAATATTTGAGGTTTTTGATTAAGGGTTTTTGACGTGACAGTTTAAACTGTCAAAAACCTGCCAACCCTGACCACAATTGGCCTTTCAATTCGAATGGCTTCAAATGCAAACACCCCCCTCCAAAAGAATTAAAAAAAACATGTACAAGTGGGGCAAAAATTACTTCCCACAGTTGAAGCTACAAATCTCAAATGCTTAGACACAGTTTATAATGCAGAGTTCTTGAATGCTTATCCTCTGTGTTAGTAGTATGAATTATTATATATATCGGAGTAGTGATTAAGAGTGATGTGTAAGCATGTGATCAACATAATTTGAATTAAGCAATGTTAGTGCTGCATAGGCAAGTTGTAATTCAAAATATACAAAAGGTAAGACAATCTTTTTTTTCCTTTGCTGACTGTGGGAAAGTTGGAGAAAATAATATTTCATGCTGCTTAAATTTCATTTAATCTGCAACAGGAAAAATAGGAAATTGTGTAAGTTTTTCGGATCTCAGCCAAACTGCAATGAAATTTAGGACCCGGTGTCAGGTCCGCCACCAGGAAAGTCGAGTACACAAGCAGGAGTACCAATTCATCCTTTAACGTAAAGATTTGTACACCTTCCGCATGGATCATTAATACTACAATAATATAAATATATTATTTATATATTTTTTATACCCTTATAATATAGTACTAGTGAATTAATTATAAAATTTGGGATACATGTCTTCAAAACGTCATGTAATTGAAGTTGTATGGCATATAATTGAAATATTTAAATTTTAGAAAGTATAAAGAGTAGTCGAGGGTTGTTTGGTTTTAACCACGTTGGTTTATGCCATGGTTTTAACCAAGTGGTTTTTTTTCAAAAAATCAAATAAAAGTTGCCTAAATATAATTTTTTTCCGTGAAAAATATCATATTGGTTCATTATTAGCCAAAATGTTTCATTTTTACCCCATTTTATATCCTTGGGGTACATTCTGATGGTATATCTTTAAATGACATAAGATTTTATAAGTGGTTTTTTCAAAAAATCTCATAAAAGTGTCCAGAATATACATATATTTTTCATATGAAGTATCTTAGTTATTTAAAGTTATATATATAAAAGCCAAAATTTCTCATTCTTACAACATTTTCTAACCTTTGGCTACATTCTGATGCTCTATCTTTAGAAAATTCATGAATAAGGATTGCATTACACATCTAAATGTAGTGGTGTAATATCTCACAGGGTTTCTTTTTCCCTTCACAAAGAAGCAGTTACAGTAGGGGCAGGTGGTCCTATAATCCAATAAAGACACCAGCTGTCCTTAAAGGACAAAGACTAGTGTACTAGTAGTTACATTACCTCTCATACATTTTCATTTTCTTTCCCATAAGAAGTAGCACGTCTCCTACTGTATATCTCCCAGTCTTAATACACACACCTACCTCTCTCTCTCTCTCTGAATATCAAAAATAATCAGCTATATACAGGGTGATTATAATTTAAGTTTTGATTCCAAAACTAAAAAATAAGTACTGATCAGAATGACTTGAAAATTTGCATGGATACTCCTGAAGCAATGGACGTTTCTTTCGCAAAAGAAAAAAATGCAAAATATGCAAGTAGATGATGCTGTACTTGGCCAGCAGTATAATCTATTTTGTGCAACCACATCATTTCGGCACTTCCACAGCATCAGTGTGTGGATAGAACTTCTATCAAGATGCCATTGCAATACCAGCAAAGGAGCTGCTGAAGACCGATTTTGACAGGATGCACCTTAACCCTTGCAACTTCTGACTGTGGGGATACCTCAAAATGTTATAAACAGTGGTCAGATTGCAAACTTTGGTGAATTGCAATCTCCAGCACGTTCCCTATATGTTAGAAGTTCCTCAGGAATATAAACGGGGGGGGGGGGGGAGCACGTTTGATTTAATAAAGCTGAATTGCAAGCACATCCACATTATGATCATGGCATACTCCGATTCTGTTGTTGAACAAGAATTTTTGTGCTTTCAACCTCATAGCCGGAACACGTGATGGACAACATATTTAACATTTCTTAAGTAAGTTGTAGTTATTTGTTCAATTACTTTGTTTTTTGTGATGATTCCATGAATTATGAAATCGTGAAATGCTATAATTAAGGTATCATTCTGCCATGACTGGCTATCGTTTCCATTCTGCGAACAAATTTCCCACATGTTGGATGATGTCATTAATTTTACATTTTTAAGTATTTTTTCCCCTTTATCAAATAAAATTGAATTTTTTCAGGAATATTCATGTCAATTTTCAAGTCATTCTGACAATCATTCTTTTTTTACAGTGTTTTGAAATCAGAACCTTAGTTATAATCACCCTGTATATTGTAAATCATTGCTAATTAATCTGCATTATTTATGCTTCATTAAATACATTATATTCACCTAATTTTTATTACTTTTTGCAAAATAGCTTTTTAATTAAGTATACTGATAGTAACTGGAGAAAACCATTTATATATTATATGATTAATAATAACATTAAAAGAATTTTCAAACACACAGTAATCCATTGAGTTAAGCAAAAAATAATTAATTTGCAAAAGTTGGTTTTTGTTAAAATGTAATAAATATTTATTGATTAATTAGCATGGGAATAGTGTTAATTACATTAATAAACATTTTATTTTAGTTAATTATTAGAAGTTTGAATGATTTTTCAGAAATTTCATTGTTTTTAATGTTAATACTATTTGAACGAAAAAAAACCTGGTTTTTGGTTTTTTTACCAACCCTGATCGAGACAGAAAATAGCGTCGTATAAACGGAGGGAGTCGTGCAAGAGATTTCACTGTAAATAAGTGATTTTGGGAATTCTCTGGAAATATGATTTCCCGATTCCTGGGAGCTTCAAAATGTTTGGAATTCGGAAACCCTATTCAGGAAGTGAATAAAATATTAAATTCACTAAATTACGAGATTCGATTTGTTGATGTCGCCAAATTGTTCTGTCAGTTCGGTACAATTTTCTCCCGTTTAACCAATATTCTTTTGTCTGACATTTATGAATATTTGTTTATTGTCAGTTTCTCACATCTAATTTCATGGATAGCGATACCTGCTCAACAGGACATTCATATATGCGTACACTATTAAACTAGGTCCTCACTACTGCATGTTATGCATTATCCCAAAGGGATTTGCAGAGCTTCTGTGTTACGTGGACAGCTTTGGCAAGCTAACAAGGCAAGCAGTCAATTGGCTGCTTATAAGAATGTATCGCTCATTTGCAAACTTCAAACTGCAAGAAGTTGTTCAAATGTTGTCACCTATCACTCCAGTTAGGGTGAAAATTTCATAGTTAAAAAATCGGTGGCTATGGTGGTTATAGGGACGGACTCACATCGCAAGGATCCAGGTTCGAACCCCATTGTTGCCATAGTGGTGGGTGGCTGAAGTTGGTTTTCTGTGGTTTCCAACTGTGAGGCGTGAATGCAAGCCAATTTTCCTGTTAAAAAGTCTCGCCACAGAAAGCAACAGGCCTACAACAATACAATTATTCAATCATTACACTTCCATACTGGCCAACTCTTACGATTTTATCGTATTTTGTAAGATTTTAGCTAGTTAATACGATTATACGCTTTTACTTCTAAAAATACTATTTTTTACTGAATCGGTAATATTGATGTTTTCCTGCCTATGTCTTAATCTTGTTAGCTTTAGAATCATTGATAGTCTGTTGGTCGACATCACTGTGCAGAACCTAACCAAAAATTCCTGAATAGTGAGAAACAGTGTTACACTGCTGGGAGTTTTCGCGGCAGTTTTACTGGTACGGCTTATGCGGCAAAACGATGTCTCAAGCTACCTCTGTATTAGGCAGTATACTGAGTGATGCACCAATCCTTTAGCATCTGTTTGATGGATCAATATTTTCACGAAATTTGCATGCCATCCTAACCCTTTGTTTCATTTTATTTAACCCATTTTATTTTTTGAATCAGACCGTATTTTCTGAATGAACTTGTGCGAAAAATTGAGTTCATAACTCATGCATTTTTGACAGATTTACAATAATAAACCATTATTTTCTCGATATTTGAGTATCATTGAAATTTCACGGTGTCTGAAATATAGAAATACTTTTTATTGTTTAGTTATTCAGGGTCGAGAGTTTCAGGATTTTTGGTAATTTTGGACAAAAAATAATGCACTTGAGAGAGAGATTCCAGTGCAATATTATTCTATTGTATAAAGTTCCATTAATAGCAGTCATTCAGGTGACTAAAATGTTACATTTTGAGCTATGAATATCGGATGCTTTTCAACATTTTAGCATTCATCTAATGAATTTTTTTTTTTAATGTTTCCACGTGTCCCAGTGAGTGAAATCATATTTCATTTTAGATGAAACAGTAGTGCAAAAATATAAAAAGATAGACAAGACAACAAATTTTTACTGATCTGTTGTCTTCCTGATAATGTGGTTTTTTTTAAGTAAGCCATATATTTTCTCATGCAGCAATTACTTTTCCTGATTATAATTATTATTTCCTCCTAATAAATATTAGTATGGGGTACCTCCCCCTGTAAATTGGAAAACTGACCATATTACGCTTTATTAGGGATAGGGTACGATTTTTTTCTTCTGAGGTTGGCAGGTCTGCACTTCACTTAAAGTTAGAAAAAATTATGGCAGATAAAAGCACTACACACAACAAGCATTACACAGAAACAAACTTCACGTCGGGTTCACTACACATACATTCCAACATGTACCAATTCGTTAGAAGTTCCACAGAGGAATATGGATGAGGATTTGGTTCAGTAGTAATAGCAGTTGAAAAATCCTGGCTTAGGAAAAATACCTGCAAAATTGAATGTTTATTTTCGTATATATATGTCATCTATCATCTTAAAGTATGGCTTTTGCTGTACTTAATGCTGCAAATATTAAAATCATGATAAAGTTATTTTAACAATCAAAATTTTTTATGTAATATTTTTCTTTTTTGCCTATATGTATTTATGCAGGGGAAGCTAGTTTGAAAAATGAGAAGCATGGTAAAACTGTTGGGGAAACTGCTGGTAAAGCTAGAAAATCTAATGGTGATGCAGAGTCAGAGCTTGATAGTGACTTGGAAAACCAGTTTTCTCCAGGTATTGATATAAAAGTTTGATTTTTAATAGATATTAAGCAACTCTAAGGAAATTTATGCTATAAATATTTCATATTACACAATCACGTTTACCCTAAAAATCAGCAATGATGGAACTAATCTATCAGTAGTAAGAAATTTTTTCAAGAAAGTATTTACTCAAAGATTTTGGGTAATATAATCTAGCAAGGGAACATTCACATAGTTTTTAACTTGTTTTTTAAAACCAAAGAAATATAATCTCTTCACTAATTTTATTTGTGTGCAAATACCTGTAGTACATGACTATGGCGAACATCTCTCTGTCCTGCAAAATGACTCTCTTCGGCCTGTTAAACTGGTGATAACTCTCTTGTGATTAAAATCTTCATTGTTCCTTGTTTTTTTTTCTCCTACAAACTTTTCTTAACCTCGCACCTATTCGTGATGTATTATGTCAGTGGCTGGACTGAAAGAAATGCAAAAGACATACTTTTTTGCTGTTATTAACTATGTGAGTACATGCAAGGGGTTGTTTCACACCCCACCCAAATATATATCACAAATGTTTTAACTTAACTATTTTTAAAATGGGTATAATTCGTTGTAGCTGCTTCTAAGGTCATCTTTTAGTAGGGGAATGTATCAGATGCAAAATTTCCCATCGTATTCTTTTGAATGCAGTTACTGGGGTATTAAACACCCCCCTTGTACACCCTGGTGTTACTTTACTTGTTGAAGATGTCTATGTTGACTTATGAATTTGAGATTAAATGCTGATAAAAAATTTTAATGTCGCTATGGATGAAAAGTCTATAAATGCGTCAGATTGGTATATGTCCTAAGAGATCGCAAGATCTGAGAAAGATCTTGTGAAGATGCCGTTTATGTGGTAGATGAAATGTGTGTGCGCATTCCATATTCTACCACTAAAATTTAAAATAGATGGCCTATATAATATTTTTGCATTGTTCTCACCATCGTTGCAATCATTGCAGGGTGCTCTTGTTAGCAACAAAAGAACTGCCAAATGAATTTAAGAAAAGAAGGCTCACTTTCATCTAGAAAGACCCTAGCCCTTCAACTAATCAGATCCCAAATAGTAGAAGTCTGCACTAAAACTAAAAGGGAAATTCTCTGAATAAATTTTTCAGCTTCTAAACCATTTGCAAAAAAACCTAAAAACTCATACAAATGTTGGTTTTTTTTGTGTGTGAGAAAAAGACAGAAAAGCAAAAACGAGCTGCTTCAAGTACAGCAAGAATACAGTATCAGCTGTTGTGTAGAGTTTATGGAATAATTTAAGTTTTCATGCCAAATAAATGGTGGTATTTATTCATAATTTCTTCCATTTTAATTAAATATTGTTTTCAAGATATACAGGGTGGGCAAAAACTCAGTAGAAACTTTAAAAATTCATAAAAACTGGAAAAATAACTGAAATGAAAAACGGTTTCCAGCATTAGTATGGCTAAGTCACAGGAATTTTTTTGAGACAGGGAAAAAAAAGCTCCAAAAAACAGCAGATAGGTGATTGTGTACTGACTTACACAGGTCATAGAAAAGATATGCAAATAACGTACAGAATGCCTCAAAATCGTTTATTACAGCAGTATGTGTTCCACATGACCATCACCACAGGGAACAACACATTGCAGGCGAATCACAAATCCAGCAACGGCAGAGTGCAGCAGGTCCGGATGTATACATGACACCTCTCGGCGGATCGCATCTTTGAGTTCTGACAGATTGGATGGACTGAATTGATACACCAAGGATTTCAAATATCCCCATAACCAGACGTTTGCCAGTGTCAAATCTTGAGACAGAGGAGGCCATGAGAACCTGCAGTGCCTGCTAATGTTTTCTTCTCTGAACGTCTGTATCAGGAATGCCTTGACCGTAGTAGCAGTGTGACCAGTTGCTCTGTCATGACGGTAGAAAGTGCATCTCTTTCACGCAAACAAAACATTGCTGGATTTGGGATTCACTTGCAATGTGTTATCCCTTGTGGTGGTGGTCATGGGGAACACATGTAATAAACTATTTGGAGGCATTCTGTTCATTATTTGCTTATCTTTTCTTTGACTTGTGTATGTAAAAAATTATTATTTTTTCCTGTCTTAACAAAATTCCTGTGACCTAGCGATGCTAACCCTGCAAATCATTTTTTATTCCGGTTTTTATTAATTTTTAAAGTTTCTACAGACTTTTTGCTGACCCTGTATATTTACTAAAATTGAAATAATAAACAAATTTCAGAAAAAATTAAATAGTGGAGTGCTAAGCAACCCCTTGCGAGCTCTCGTGTTCTTCCCTATAGCGCTCATCTCCCGGGTTAATATGAGAGTATGAATGAAAAGTTTTTTTACTCAGAAGTATCTTAACCATTAAAGGAGATGTCAAACAATGGATAGAAGACAAACATTTGCGGCAATGGAACTCAAGGCAGGACTGCAGACAGGCCAAGCTGGCCTTGGGAACCTATCCGAATATTGCCAGAACAGGAAACAAATTCGACAGGTTATACAGATCATCACTGGTCATGCTAACCTAGCGAAACACCTACACAACTGTGGCTATGCAGAATCACCTATTTGTCCTGCGTGTTGAAAAGAAGACGAAACTCCACTCCACTATGTGGGACGATGTCCCGCCTTCTCTATCCCAAGAAGGAACTACTTCGGTGATCATCAAGTGACACTTGTAAGGGTTACCTTGTTACCAGGTTGTAAATGCTTGGAGCATTTACAACCTAGTAAATTTTCTCAATTACACTAAACACCTGAATTCATGGTGAGCTTAAATTCTGCTCTAATTTAAACTCTCATGCGTTAATATATATTAACTTCATGTTGAGTTCTTGGCCATATTCCTCTTCCTCTGCTCCTTTGCTCCTTTTAAAAAAAAGGTACCGCAGACAGGAGCAGCCTTACATGCAGGGATTCAATATAATGGTAACAGATACCATAACTTTTGTCCCCAGAGCGGCCACCAAATATTCTGGGAATTTCTATAGAATAATGCTTTTCTTTTTCACACCACTTGGTGTTAGAGCAATGGTCATAATTTGCTTAAGCTCTTCCCTTTTGGGACGGCAAAGGATGGTGATGATCTTAATCTTTCATTATGTAGAGGGCTGTGCATTGAAATAACTCTGCTAAGAAAAATGTCATGTGACTAATGCATTATTTTCTACTCATAATTAAAATACAGTGAAACCTTTCTTGAATGAAACAGAAAAATAGTCTAGTGGGTAATTAATGCCTTTTCAGTTATGGGAAACCTCTTTAAGACTGAAAATGTCTAAGCAGAAATGGAAAGCATATTTAGTCAATTTTTAGATTTAAAAAAACCTGCTGAAATGGAAAGAACTTTTGGCCATGTGCAAGTTTTTGTCCTTCACGTGAGAGGAAGTTGAGTCGTACTGATCCCCCCCTTTTATAAGGAAACTATTTTACTCGAAGAAACAATGAATGCTTATCTATTTGAAAGGGTTCTGGAAATAAGGGGTTGGGCTTAGGTAGAAGTTGATTTGCTGTTGAAAATTTAGTTAAAGCTTGTTTAGCATTTCATCTACAATGGAAATGGTGGCTTTTGGTAGAAAACACTCATTTTTCTTGGAAAAATGTTGATAATTTCCATTTGAACTAGTTTGGGAGAGGAATAGGCAAAGAAGACTGAATTATTGTTCATTCATAATTTAGCGATACCATGTTTTGGCTACTGCAGTGGCTTTCATTCATTATAGAGAGGAATGCAAGAAACATGTATTGAATTTGAAGACAAAAAAAAAAAGCAAAATGTCACAAATGCAGAATCTTTCTTTCACAAAACACATAATTTCTCAATTTTTTTGTTTTAAATATTGAAAATTTTTATTTTTGACAAAAGTAAATGTTAATTCTATTGCTATTCAAGAACACATTTTATATTGAAGTTTAACTCTAAGGCTGTTAAATATGAAATTTAAAATTTATAATAATTTGAAACAGCAAACATGAAAAAATTCAAAATAATGATATGCGTATCTGTTTAATACGCGTTGGTTTGTAGTAGAAAGGGTGATATTCTTTCAAAATTTAAATTTCGCAAACCAATAGAAATAAAGCACTCCATATATATTTGTGTGCACCATTATAAAACAAAAACCTGTCGAGAATGGAAAATAATTTCAGTCTCTTGACGTTCTGTTTCATACAGGTTTCACTGTGCATCAATAGCACAGGTAACTTTCAGGTGTATGGGATAAATTTTGACAATGTATGGAATTGACATAGCAGGAATACCAAACACTCATCTTTCTTTCAATATTAAAATGTGTAGTGGCAGTTACTACCACCCACATGAGCCACATAAATGCAGACAACACAATTTTTTTTAGTTTGTGAGCTTAATCCAAGAAAAGCTGTAATATCTATCACTGTTACTTGCATTATTTTATAATAAATATGATTTGAATGTCCTTTTCATCCGTCATGGTTTTTTAACTTTATCGTGAAGGTCAAAATTTTTTCAGGATCTATAGAAAAGTCTCAGACAATGCATCAATTTGATTATGAAAAGGGACTTGAAACACTGATGTTTAGTAAAATGTGTTCATATAGATACTGTATTTTTCTGTGGTTAAGTTTATGAACTCTTTAATAATAAAAGGGAAAACTCTTGAAACAAATGAAGGGTCAGGAATAATGGTTTTAGTCCATAAAAGAAAATTTTTCAGGTGATGGAAAAGAAAGTTTTTCTTCAAAAATCTGGTATCGCTTTCTGTGCATGTGGTGGACTCTGATCATTTTTCCATCAGCGCACACCGTAACTAAAATCATTGTTCCCCCTTATGCCATATCTTTCTTCCTTTATTACAGCGGACTGAAAACATTTTTAGAAATGAATTACCTTTTGGGTTTGATAATACAATTGAATAATCGACGTTGGATATACCCAAAATTCCGAAATGAACACGGCTATACGCGTTTCGGAACTGTATGAAGTTCCTTCATCAGTAGCAGAAACAAAGAAAGAAAATATTGAAAAACTCCTTATAGCGGGAGTTACTCGCTGTTGTAGACAAGAGTCAAATTCAAAATGAACCGGCAACAAAAGAGTAGAGTAAGAGGACGGAAAAAAGAAAAATGGCGGAGCCAATAGCAACCGAGAACGTGGTAGTGATGCTGATGGAGAAGAATAATTATTGTAGAAACTGTTGCCAGATTTTTGAGAAGGGTGGTGTGCTAGATAGGTCGTTGACCAACTGGTTTGTGTTTTTGTTGTGTTGGAATGATTCGAAGAAATCCAAGTCAGACGGTGAGAGACATTTTTGGATGATTTTGGCAGAAGAGAAGTCAAATTTATGGTCAAAGGACCAGCAGTGTTAGGCTATGGATGAGCGGTTAAAGTCTTGGTTGCTTACATATCTTCTATGCTCATTTAAACGGTATTTTAGGGCACGTTTAGTTTGATTATACTCATGCTCAGCATGAGTATGGTTTTTAAACCATAAAACCTTAAATGTTCTTTGGTAAATCAGACAGTGTTATGTGCTCAGGAGGTGCAGCCAGTTAAGTTCCAAATCGAAGTGCGAAAATGATTATGGATGAATATGAAAATTTTTTTTCTTCAATTTCATGATCGGGATTCCTGCTGGCTTCTTACTAGTTGTAACAATTTGGCTATCAGAAAGATATTCTTGAGAAATGGGAGAACATTTTGGTAGAATTGACACATTTTTTGGCAATTTAGTGCTTGTTATTTGGCGACATTGGCTATTTGACACTCGTTATTCGGTGAAGTTAGCAGATTAGCATTCGTAATTTGGGCAGGCTAGTTATTTTACTCGCTGAATTAAACATTTCATCGAGATTTGATGCAATGATGATTGATGTTTCTGCTGCTTGCACAGTGGCATTAAAAAAAAAACGGAAATGCCTTGTATTTGCATTTTAAAGTTTGTAGCACTGGAGTAAACAATCTTCTGCTACATGATCGCGTATACCTATCGGGGTTTCATGATAGAAGGCAGATGAGGGTCTGATAATTTAAATAAGGGGCCGTTGTTATCTTAGTCCGATTTTCAGGGATAAAATTGAGAACAGGAACTTTCATGAAAATACCAAAATTGATTTTGAAAAAATCAGTGATATCTGATTTTATGACTTTTTCTTGACTTTCTGCAACTCTTTCAGGATGAGACCAGATGGGTTAACGGTTGAACATGTGTATAGCACTTCTTAAAGAAGCCTGTTTTGGGATAAAATTTCAAAAGATAAAAAAAATAGAAATTAAATATTTTTGGATCATAACTCGTTTTCGAATACAAAAAAATATCTTTGTAGTACCTACAGAGTTTGAAAAATACATATGGTTAGCCTGCAAGTTTTTCGCAATACAGTATTGTACTTTGCAGTAGTCAAACTACTTTCCAAGAAATAGTAGGAAGATGGTAGAAGTCATGCTGAAGTACAGAGGAATAAAACAAGCTTTGTTGGAAAGAATAGTTTAGCAGCATGTTGGAACGAAATATATTTTTTAGGAATCTTTTTCCGAAATTCTGCAAATTTGATGTGCTGAGCCCATTATTAACAATGATTATACACATAATGCAGGTATAAAAGGCGGCCAGTAATTTCAACTTTTTCCAGGTGGAAGGGGGAGAAAATATACTCTATGTATGCATATATATTTAAATTTGTTTATGTATTTCTATTGTATTTTTAAAGTCAGGAGGGGGTATTCCCCACCCCCCCCCCCCAAATGATGGGCCTGTATAAAAATGTATCAAGCAGCTCTAAGCATAAACAAAACAAAAAAAATTACAAACAGACTATTTGGTGCAGAAAAATACTGAATACTTTATTGGAGCAGGATGTTAGTTCTGGCGCAGTGCTGCCAATCGGCAAAAATATGGTATCTCCCGAGTTGGGCGACATGCCGGCTAATGCGGGTAATACAATATGCACTGTTAAAATTTTTTTGCCTGTGATACTTATTTCAATCGCCCCTAGTTACAATTAAATCTTTTAGATTCTAGAACCATGCAAGAGTCAATCGCAAAACAAACTATAGCATCACAAAAATAAAATAAGGAAGTTAAAAAGCATGATTATCTCAACAATAAACAAGGCACTAGCATCACTATGGGGAAAATTACAATGAAAAAAAGCAGCAGTACAATTTGATCTATACAGTCAACAGTTGTTATAACAATCATGCATTATTACATATGGTAAGTCCCAAATGTTTTCCTATCCATTCCATATTATTTTTCATACAATACCAAGAACCTCCAAAGGTGGTTCAATCCAATGTGACATCCAAACTCAGCTCTGTCCCCACTTTTTTTCACAAAACTTAAATAAAATCTGTCTTCAAGCATGTTTGACTTCAATATTGTAGATCTGCTTGTAATCATGCAAAATGGGATGCCTGATAAATAGATGACTATTACATGATTGACCCTTAATTTCTTGAGGTTAGGGTTTTTCTGAATCCGGATTGAGTAAATATGGTACGAGAGGTTCTGACCGCAACATAATATGTCATATATATTTTATAATTAAAATATTTTTTCTTCAGTTAAGGAAAAAATATACAGACATGACATTTATGTTTTTATGCTTAAAAATGACACTTTCTGGTTTTGGCCATGCTCTGCACGGGGCACCACTCTATGAGGAGCCCCGTCATTTTTTTTATTGCTATTTTTGTTATCAATTCTAAATATTCTTCCCTTAATTCATTGTTATTTTTCTAACATTAAATGTTTTGCTCCAATCCCTGCTCTAAAACTTACACTTTGATGCTCTGAAAATCACTCTGAAATGGACTTCGTCTTTCCCGCCTCTGATGTTTGGGTCTGATCTGTTCATGACACGCAGGAAAAAGTGATGTTTAACCCTTTCGCTTACAAGCGAACTGCAAGAAACTTGGATGACCTCTGTTTGATGAATCTGCGAAAAATGTAACCTTGTTTTAACCTAACTGCATGTTAGAAAAAGGAAGAGGAAAAAATGTATAAAAGTAAGAAAAGAGCAAATAAAAAAAAACAGTATAATAAAGTATAAGAGATACACTTCTCTATTTTACTATATGCTCTCTTATCTGTAATAAGGGAGTAGGTACAAAGTAGATTTCTCTTATACTCCTCACTTATACTCTTTCGCTACATGTATATATTAGAAGGATGCATCGTGAAGGTAAAAAGAATTACTACTATTTTCATAGAACAAAGTTCACAATGATGAGGAGAAAGGGAAGAATGCGTACACACACACACACACAAAGTGAACATGTTTGAACTTATAAAAAAAAACCCTGGAATTTTTTGAAAATTTGACTGGAAAACCTGGAAAAGTCAGGGAAATTTTTTTATGAAAATGAGTATGAACCCTGTCAAAGTTTTGGTAGGTATTTTTTTCCATTCTTGTTGCAAAAACTAAAATTTTACACACTCAGATATTTTTTTTCTTTTAATACCAAAATGTGTAGCAGCAGTTATCACCACCAATGTGAGCCACATAAATACAACATAAATTTCTTCAGTTTTCTACAAGCTTAATTCAAGAAAAACTGTAATATCTATCACTGTTCCTTACATTATTTTATAATAAATATGATTCCAATGTCCTTTTCATTCTTCATGGTTTTTTAACTTTATAATGAAGTTGTAAATTTTTTCAGGAGCTATAGAAAAGTCTCTCGAACTTCCACTGGATGCGACAGAGCTAGCAAACCAAGCAACAAAATTATTAGAAGAACATGACTTCACTGATGTCTTGAATAAACTTCCTGATGATGCATTCAATGACCTGTTTGTTGGCAAGTGTTGTTTTTCATGATAAGTTTGTTTTCATTTTATATTATATTCCTTTTTGGACTGAATGAAGGTTTTCCTATTATGCACAGCTCTCTTGCATGGTAAGGTGTATATCCTCTTCGCACCTAAACCAAAATTGACTATTAAAAAAATTCAAATTAAAGGTTAAGAAATTCATTTTGACCCCCCCCCCCCAATCTTTTTGTGCTCCCTTTAAATGTTGATCCTTCATACGCCTCTGATGGGATTTGCCCTTTGAGAATATACACAAAGAGTCTGACCACTACCTTGTGACACTGCTGTAGTGAACTTTGCTATGTATGTACAGGGATTATTTTTCACACATTTTTTAGCTTTTGTTTTAAGTTTATTAATTACTGGTTTAAGTTCACCAAGAATGCCAAAAACAAGAAAAACCTTTTACTCCTTCCTTTAGAGTCTAAGACAAGATCAAACTCCCAAGGCAAGACAAAAAAGTATGAAGGTAACGTTGTCCCCATCAAAAGTGTAGGTGTTAAGGATTTCATGGCTGAAGATATGGATCCTCAAACTTCAGATCCTGATGACCCAAACCCTTGTGGCTCCAAACAACCCAAGCCATGGATAAAAGAAATCCAAGAAAAATAGAAAACCTGTTGATTCATCATCAGAAGATGATGGTGCCTATTCAGTGCAGGATAGCAATGAAGAATTAATTTTGTAATCTTTAGAGGAAAACATGTTTATTGATAAAGAAGTTGAAAGTAATCCTTCAGACACAAATACATCCATAATTCCAGGTTGTTATATAGTAGTCAAAGTGTGAAAAAATATAAACTTCTTTTAGATGCCATGTTTGTAAAGCAAGTTACCTTGAGGATGATGGTTTTGTTGGAGCATTTTTAAAAAGAGTATTACAAACCAAAAAATTTGCACTGACCAAAGAAGATTCTTTTTTCTCCAGAGAAGATGTCATCAAAAAACTGCCCTCGCCAATTTTGAGTACAAGTTCAGGTTTCAAAGAGGATCTCACTGATGTAGTTTATTAATGAGATGCCAAGATTATGGTGAAGAGTTGTAGAGTATAGCTGGTACTAAGACATTTTTGTTTATTTTACTTAATTTTTATGTTAATAAACCGTTTCCTTGAGAAATCACTGTTTGCTACTACATTTCCTAATAGAACCACATAATTACATGTTTCTACTCTATTTCCACTGGGTTGAAAAGAAGCAACAATGTATTTAAATGCCTTTTTCTCTCTCTCTACTCACCCCTCTCTGCGGAGTGAGTAGAAACACTGTTGGGATGTAATCTGGGTCAATCGTTGAGCAACCGTGGACCACATGTTTTCTATCGGCGAAAGATCCGGAGAGCGAGCTGGCCAGGGAAGCAATTCAATCTGGCGATTGACGAAGAACCTTTGGACAATGCGTGCCACGTGTGGTCGCGCATTATCCTGTTGAAATATGGCTGTGGGCAAGCCCTGAAGGTAAGGAAGGACAACTGGCTCCAACACCTCGGAGATGTAGCGCTGGCTTTTTAAAGTACCGGCAAAGCGTACTAGAGGAGTGCGAGAGTGATATCCAATACCGCCCCATACCATAATACCCGGTGCAGGACCAGTGTGGCGGTGCATAACGCAGCTGTTCAGCATCCTCTCTCCACGGTGTCTCCAGACTCGAATCCGACCATCGTGGTGCTGCAGACAGAAACGTGACTCATCAGTAAAGACAATTTCATTCCATTGTGACGTCCACATCCTTCTTTCATCGCACCATTGGCGGCGGAGACGTCTGTGGTTCTGCGTCAAGGGTAGACAAAGCAATGGACGTCTTGCGGACAGACCACTCTGCTGTAAACGGCGTCGAATGGTACGCGCAGACACTGGATGATGCAGTACAGACTGAATGTGCTGTGCTATGGTTCGTGATGTGGCTGAGCGATCCGTCACTGCCATATGCACAATACGGCTGTCATCACGTGAAGTGGTGCACTGAGGTGGATGCGATCGAACACGTCCGTCCGTCGTACCCTCCTGCATCCAACGATCACATATCCGCATTACAGTTGTTTGGTTTCGTCCAACACGACTACCGATTTCCCTGAAAGATAATCCACAATCTCGGTAGGCCAATATCCTTCCTCTGTCGAACTCGGATACTTGATCAAAAGATGATCGCTGTTTTCTACGGGACATAATTGATTGTTTTTTTTGAAAAAGCCACAAGAAAAACACAATTGCCGTACTTCAAATCGTCGAAATCTCGAAGCCTTAAATAGCGCTTTGAAGTGGCGCCACAGGCGCGCGTGATGTGCATCTGCGCTGAAATTCTAATCATTTGCATATCTCACCTCTGCTAATGCATGTTGTAAATTTCATATTATTTGCATGCTTCCTTCAGGGTGTTGCATTTACGGTGGCCAGCAGTGTATTTTAATTTTTTTTATTTCACCTTTTGATCCTTTAGTTTAGGGATATCAACCATAAAATTTATGAAAAAGAATTTCCCTGTATGTTTTCTGGACCAACCATAGAAATAACATTAAAATTAAAAGCAAAAAAAAATTTAATTTAATTCTTGCTTGAAAACAGGCAATTTATAAAGTAAGTGCCAAAATAAATGAAATTTTTGTTTTGTTAATCAAGTTTGGAATCTTACATGCTCAGGAAGAAAAATTGAGTGGTTTTATGTGAGGAAAATAATTTTTTTTCTAATTGATAAAACTGATGTTCCCAATTAAGAGCATTGTCGAATAAAAGGTTAAGGAGAAAATTTGAGTTCTTAGCCTTAAAATAGCATTGAAATTTACAGAAATTGGTAAAACATTGATATGTAATAACGTATAAAGGTATTTTCTTCCAGTATTTTAATTTAATTAAAAAGAAAATTTTTTGCATCAAAGATAAATTTTTTTATTGTCTGGGGGGCATATGGGCTCGTGTTCCTCCCTGCATATGTCTCTTATCCCAGTATGCATTAGTAGGGGCAGAGCTAACAACATTTTGCTGACGAGGGGGGGGGGTAGATTTTTGCTGACAGTTTGTCTAAAAATCTGCTGATGTAATACTTGAATGGCCCCATGCCAAGTTTCAATGAAATACGTGTAGGAGTAGTGTCAGTTGCTATGCTGACCTATCTAGCGCTCGTTGTGGTGTATGTATTTCATTGAAACTTGGTATATGCATTATTTTGAGCATGGGGGAAATAACTGTGATTAAAAAAGTGCCACTTTCACCTGGTGGTCAGAAATTAAACAATTTTTTTTATTGAATCTTTTTCCCCCCATGGTCTATATATCCTATATACCAAGTTCCATCAAAATACCTCCATCAGAATGGGCGCTACATATGCCTGAGTAGTGTCAGTTTATTTATAATTACCCTGTGTATTAAATGATATAAATAATAATAAAATGGTAGCAGCGTTATTCAGGGATGCAAGAGCTGTGCCAAACTGCGCTGAAATGATTCTCTTGCTACATGGTGTGGCAAGACACCGAATTGCTGCGCATTTGTGCCAATTCTTGTTTGAGGTACACCAAGATGCTGCTGATGCACTGTAGCACGTGAAATACCTGGAATTTAGGAAAAGGCAGCATGAAAATTTTGTTCACGGGATGCGTTCTTTCCAAAGGCAAAGAAAAGACAAAGGTACAGGGGAAACTTCTGTAAAAAAAATTTTTTTTTTGTTTACTTTCTACCTTCTACCATAATCACGCTTTCTCATGACCTTGGAAAGTAGTTATACTACTTTTCGTACAAAATCCTATACTGTTATTGGTATAACCCACTGGCTACCAAAGTCCCTGAATGAAGGGCTATGTACCGAATTTTCCGATTTCGCAGAGACTTTTTCCTCTTATTGGTTATATACCGAAAATAATAAAAAAAAAATTCGCGACTACCTACCTGCTTTCAAAACATTGTATCTAAGACATAAATTCACTTTGTTACCCACAAGATTGCACATTTTACCTTTGTGAAAAATCGTATAGGATTGGTTCACTCATTTAAATTATCAAAAATTTTCAGGGATTGTTTGGACAAAATAGGATCTGTAAAAACTCCAGCTAAAATATCCACAGTTTTGCCACTATGCGGTCATGCGTTTATTATCAGCAGTTGCTGATCATGACAATTTCACATCATGAAAATCTGGGTTTGGCAAACAGTGGCGACTCTATCTCTACCCATGCGGAACCTATTTTTAGGCTACTAACCATGTTTATTGGAAAATCTTTTTTCACACTTTCAACTCAGATTTGGTGCCCTTCCTAGACCAGCACATAATATAGCCTCACGGTCCTCCCCTGCATTGTTGGGGTGGGGTGCCCATGCTATTGTCTGCTCTTAAAAATAGTCAAACAAAGAAGTTTTTACTAGGAATATGCTCATTTTACATAACTTCTGTGAAATACCTATTATATATAAATTTCCTACCTATTCAAAACGTTTGAGAGAATGAAATATTTGCACCCTCTTCTAGTTACTCTGACTCCCTCTCGTACAGAGAATAATACTCTATTTGCAATTAAAATTATTACAGGGATGTTGCTTTACATTATATTACCAACAGAACAACATATCAACTTTGTGTGATGAATGGGTTGCACTACAATGCAAAGAATTACAAGTAGTGACACCAATTGAGAGAATCAATAACTACCATTTTCAATCCATTGGTGGATGAAGGTCTCCTCTAAATTTTTCCATTTTTCTCTGTCTGATGTTTTAGCCATCCAGTTGACTGCAGCCACTTTTCTGATCTCGTCGATCTATCTTGCGTGGGGTGCCTTCTTGGACATTTAACACCATTTGGGGGTACCAATCTAGAATACTTGTAGTCCATCTGTTGTCCTGTCTTTTTGCAATATGTCCAGCCCATTTTAGACGTTTAATTCTTCCCATGATATTGTATACCTTTGTTTGGTTACTTATCCAAGTGATTCATTTTCTGTCTCTCCTTGTGATGCCTAGCATACATCTTTCCATGCTCCTTTGTGTTGTCTGTAGCATTTGTATTGTCTTGCTTGTGTCCATGTTTCAGCTCCATAAGTCGATGCTGGTAGCACCATCACCTTCGAAAATAATAAGGCCCCCCCTCAATAGAAAATGATGTCAGCACTCGCGGGTCATCGCGTTGCAGGAGAGGGAAAATTTTTCTCATTAGCTGTTGGATTTTTCTTAAGGTTGTGCAGCATTCAATGAATGCTTTCTAAGCTCAAATGCCTGATAATTTTTCACAGAATATTGACCTCAATTGCTCGCTTCCATAAAAACATATTGAATTTTTTTTAATACAGATGTAAATTTGTGATAGCATATTTTCAATTTAAACATTGCATCAATGCAGGAATTTAATTAAGTTTAATGGGCATTTCAATTAGTTACAATGGCCTGTACTGAGGGTGAAATATACAGTTTGCTTTTATTTTACCATGTTATCTTTCAATCAATAAAATCTGCTTAGCAAAGTTGATTAATAGTTATCCAGAAGTTTACTTCCAATTACATGAATTTGATGTGATTTTATAAATCTTTAAATTAGCAAAATCTCAAAAAATGCAGCGACACGGAATCAACTCTTTCTGGATGAAAAGTATTGTACTTATGTATGCGTTAAAATAAATCTGTATAATGAGTTTTCTTTTTTTGACTATATATTTGCCAAGTATATTCAAATATACACCAAACTACAGAGGATTGAGAAGTGTATAAATGCAAACATTAAAACAATAGTCAGAATATTATATCAGTTTTTGAAAAAATAAAACACATCAATGGTCAGATAAAACAAACAAACTTTTTATTTCAAGATAAAGTAATAAAAGCAAATGTTTGGCACATCTGAAATTTCAAATTTAGAAATTTATTTACAGTCTCACACAAATAAAATATTATATATACAATATGCACAAAACCACGTGAATTACAAGCAAAAAATGCAAGTATTTATTACCGATTACATAACTGCACAAGGATTAACAAATCCATCTAGAACATCTTATTGCGAAATTAAATTATTTAATTTTCGCTTCTTTTTCTTTCGACGGAATCATTTCTTTGCTTACAGAAGTTGTTCAAAATTATGTTTGCAGATGAACACAAAATTTTACTAAAAATTTCTGTTGAATTGTGTCCAAAAGAACAAAACTCATCTAACACAAACAGATTTTTATCAATTATGTATTTCTTTTATACCTTGAATAGAAGGTCTTGATAATTTCTGTTTTTCAAAAATTCATTTTCTTTATTGCTAAGTAATTTATTAATAATCAGGTGTATAACACCACGTTCACTACTGCAGGTGATGGAAAAAGAAGTTTACCACAATCAAATTCTTTATCAACTGTTAATACAGTTTTACAGCTATCACATTTACTATTTTTCAAAATTGAGAATACACTGTACCCAGTTATGTATGCCAAAAATGGGCAAATATTCATGTGCTTGTTCAATTTCGTTTTCTCTTATTTCATCTACTTCAAAATTGGTTATTTCAGATCTTTCATCAACTCAATTTATATCTCCAAAATTATCGTTTAAAATTATTTCATTCAAAGGGATGGTATATTTTTTTTGAAATGAAGCCTAGTTTCATATTTGCTTGAATTCTCAGCTTGTTTTCAGATTCTAACAGTGACGAATAGTTATATGATAATGATTTCCTGCCATTTGTCAATATAAGCTGAATCTGAGCTTGAAATTGCCTGTCTGAAATTTTCCTGGAAGGATGTAATCCATATTGAGCTCATTTTTACAACATGATGTTATTTCAATTATAGCATATGTGGTTACTTTTAGTGCAGTGTGTGTTTCTTTTGTTAACATGCCTGTAGTGCATTTCATCTTTTCCCATTCCTCCAACGAATTCAAAAAGTTATGCAAAAATATCGACTTCTCATCATCAGCTGAATAAGTTGATAGGGTTTTGAGCTGATCATGTAATCGATTTCCAATGTATTTAGATTTGACATTCATTATTTTCCACCAATTTAAATGAATATTTATACAGTTAGCAGTGTCATTGAAGTGTGGAATTTCTTTCTTTTCACCAATTTCTAAAAGGGCGTTACTGATACTTTCATTGAAAATTTTCAGTACTAAATTTACATTTTGGCGTTCAAGACATGATGGGAAAAGAGCTTTTAACATTAAATTATAGCTGTATTTTTTTGACCAATCTGTTCATTTCACACTCGTATAATTTTCTTAGAGAATTAAAGGATGCAGTGTGAAAATTTTGAGCATATCTGTCATGCCAATATATTTTTGATGGTTCTTTTGGTTTACCCAATTATTTCTTATACTTTTTAGAAGATGAACAGGATCAATTAAAAAAAAATGGTCTTCCATGATCAACAGGGTGTGGGTAAATGCATTGAAAATTTGGTGGATTTACAAACTGAGACAGATTTTCTGTTTATGGCATTATTGTCTGTTATAACACAAAACACATGAAATCCAATCTTTTCTAAGTTAAGAATTAGATTAAATTATATAATTTCATGAAAAAGCTAAAGTTATTGTTTTCACTGGGAGCAGCACATGAGCAGCATCTTTCTAGGAAGATGTAACACTGGCTATCATAAACACTTGAGCACTGGATGCTAGTTTTGATGAATCATGTGATATGCCAACAATACTTCCTCCTTTATAGTCCAAATATTTAATGAATTTCGAATTAATGAATTTTTAATGAATTTATTTTAAATGAATTTAGTTAATCATTAGGATTACGTTTAGATCAGGTGGTTTTAAATGTGGTATTTTTTGGTCTAGATAATTAAGAAAGTCGATCATTTTGTTAACAATGAGGACTTAAGCTGGAGTCTGAGCATAACCTTTGAATAGTGGATGAATGGGGAAAAATTAATTTGTTTGATTGTCTAATGAATTTATATGTATGAGGTGACAGGGTAAATGAAGGTACTGAATATTAGCATTTCTGGGGAATAAATTGGTTTTTTAGACGATTTCAAAATTATGTGATCATAAAAGAAATTTTAAGAACTCATCTTGAGCATTTTCTTTAAGAAAATATTCCAATAAATTTTTCAAAAGAAAATTATATCTGCCAGTATCAGATTTTGAAATGTTACACACAGGAATTAAGGCTATCAAAATTTCACTCAACATTTGGCAGCTACTAATTTTCACCGGTAAATTTATATTTGCAATTTTTGGTACTGGGGCATTTGTAATATATACAGAAACATTTTACTCATTGTCAATTACAACTGATTATCTAATCTCAGGAGCAGGTGATTGCTCAATCAATAGAAACATAACACTATTTTTTTTAACTATTGTGCTCCACTCTTTACTGTCAATAACACTTAATTTTGGTTTCAAATCATCTAAAGTATTCAAAAATTGTTCTTTCTCAAACCTTTTTCTTTTCTGCTGTCTTTTATAGCTTTATTGAAATTTTTAAACTCTCTTCTTTTTTTTTTCTTTCTTCTGGTGCGCTTCTCTACTGCAACTGTATGAAGACATATAGCTTAGACAATCCGGAAAAATTGTGGAAATTGCTCCTGCTCTTGGTCGTGACACTTGAAGCTTTACTGTGATTTCCTTTCCTGATTTAGGATCATATTCTGTCACTTCACTGATTATATCCTCCTCTTTGAAATGTTTGTCACATACCTACGTTTAAAATGAAAATATGCTATAGTTAATCATTAAAACAACAATAATTATCAACTAATATAATCACATCATTAATTAAATGCGTACAAAATTATAATTATTGTATTTTACTATTGCCAGTGTTATATAGGCCTATGTAAATTTTTTTATACTGTAAATTTACTATATACCTGTCCCAGAAAGATCTTCCCTTAATTCTAGGACATCAGGATATAGGGATACAATATAAAATACATAATCAATTTAAAAGAAAAAAACATGTGCGTGATAATTTTTTTTCACGTGAAGAAAAGAAATATACAAATACAACGCCACAACAGGCAAATTGCCCAACGAGGTGGCTGACTTAAGAACATCATGGATCCCCGAGCCATTTTTTGGAGACCCTATCTACTACACCACACATCCACCCCGCCCACACACCCCCCCTCAACGAATCGGTACATGCGGGAATGTGCATGTACGTGTAGTGAAACCTGACGTGAAGTTTTGTTGTTTCTCTGTAATGCTTTAATGTGTAGTGCTGCCATCTGCCACAAGTTTTTCTAACTATGAGTGAAGTGTTATGATTGAATGATTTATCATTGTAGGACTGTTGCTCTCTGTGGCGAGACTTTTTAACGGGGAGATCGGCTCGCGTTTGCGCCTTGAAGTTGGGAACCACAGAAAACCAACTTCAGCCGACCACCACTGTGGGGTTTGAACCCGAACCCCACATTTTTGAAATAAAAAATGTTGTTTATTGGCTATAGCATTATCTCGCTGTCGATCTATTTCTTCTTGAGGTGTAAAACAATAATAAGCTTTTCCTTCATCTAGTAATTTCAGAGCTGCTTTTTTGTATAAATCATTTCTTTTAGACTGAAAAACCACTTCAATACATTACTCACCTTGCTGTTTTTTGTTGGAATAAAATTTTTCCTCTTTATAGCATTCAACCACTTGACTTTTAGTTGTTGTTTTTTCAGAAAACCTAACACCTTTACTTTGGGGCTGTTTTTGTAGTTTCCCCTACAATTTATTACTGAACAAGTTTGTGGCCAAATATTTCACAACATATATAACAACTATTAATTTTTGATGTTTAAACTCGAAATTCTTAAAAACATTCGTCAACATGCTTTGTGTCCTAGAACTAGAAGGAAAATGTACAGAGTAATGGAGTTTCCTTAATATTATGGCAGAAGAACCTGTTTTCACTAAGGGCCTTTCAGATCCTGTTAGCCCCAAGGTTGGTGATGTCAGAGGTATGTTGATGGGAAAGTTGGCCTTGCCACTCACATAGGTCACGGTAGCACACACTGGTTAAACACTTTTCTTTTCAGGCATAATAGCATGTGGCTCTTCAGAATTAGTTTTTGCCAAAAGTGCTCCATCCAATTCTGATCCTTCTGTTTATTTCATTAATAATTCCATTGCCGTGGTAATTTCTTGTCGCAGGTACACAAAGCTTTTTACTTCTTCTATCTCTGTGTTGTTAAGCAAGATTGTCCTCTTTAGCTCAAAGGGGTTGAACATAACTTTAGTCTTTTGCAGATTCATTTTTAAGCCCACCTGAATACTTACCTTCGCCAGTTCTAGTATCATTTTGTCTGGATTACTGCTAATAACAAATCCTACCCCACTGGTTCTTCCATTATCTGTTCCTCTTGTAAAATACATGTCCACTGGCAAGTTTGATTTTCTCCTCTGTTTCTTCTTACTTCACAGATGTTTAAGATGTTTCAATTTATTCTTTCCAGTTCTTCCAACTCCTGCAAACAATTTTCTCAAGAAAGAGATTGTGCGTTATACATGGCCAAGATCATCATCTTATGATAGCCTGGTCCAACCCAGAGATTCTTAGCACCCTCTGTCTTCATGTCTTGCTGGTTGCTGTTGTAACCAAGGACACTCAGACTGCTGGTGACTGAGGGCCTTAGTTTATAGACAGAGTTCATATTTCTTTTTAGAGAGTTTTTGTCCGTAATCCTCCATGCTGGCCAGTGTGGGTTGGAGGAAGTCCATCCGCATCCGTTTACCACGTGTTAAACATGGCTACTTACAGGCTGCACCACGAGAAGGTGCGGATTGGACTTTAAGCCTCTACTCCTAGTCGATTCCTTCAAGTCCTCATAATAAAGCAATTGAAGTGTCTTCTCCTAGTTAACAAGTAAAGACTATTCAACAGCCAAATAGTAAAGACTATTCAAAGAATAGATAGATATTGGACAGGCATATTCAAACTTTGTAACCCTGAAAGCAGCGCAAAGTTAAAAAAATGTCCAGCTTTGGTGAAGGCTCTTTTATCTTTAGCACATGGTAATACAGACAGTGAAAGAGAGTTCAGTGTTAACAAAAGTCTGCTTGAAAAGTGAAAAATCTGTCTATCCAATGCATTAATGGAATAAGACACAAAATCTTATGTTCAAGGGTATGAAAAATTTGAAAGAAGTTGTTATTGAGATGCTGAACTTCTGAAAGCGACTCATGATTCATTTAGAAAATATTGTAACAGGCTTCAGGCTAAGAAAACAGCAGAAAAAAAAGACTTAATCTATTAACATGCTATTATGTTGAGAAATTGTTTAAGTAGATAAGGTATTTTTTTTATATTTTTTTTTGCATTTCATTTTTTAATTTAATCATTTCTTGAAATTCTGTGAGAAGATAGCTTTTTTTCATGGAAACCCTTGTTATTATATTCTGCTTTTTTTTTGCTATAGCAGAATGAATAAGATTTTTTTGTTCAAGCAGCAGAAATTCTTGCTGTCTAGGTTTTCAGTATGCATGGTGTATAACAGTGTTTCCCAAACTTATTCAGCCCATCGCCCCCTTTTCAAAAACAAAATTTCTCATCGCCCCCCTGGAAGAGATGTTAAAAACCCACATTAAAAAGTTGAACGATGCAGCGACGAATTTTCGATTTTTTTGCATATACTATGCAAAAATAGTATAAAAAGGGTTAAAAGTTCTAAAATAATTACAATTAAGAAAATTACAGTAAACTTCATTGCAAAACAAAAAAAATTTGTGAATTATAAAATTATGAACATATGCATTTAGTTGCATTTATTGTGGTCAAAGTAATATTCGCATCACACAAAAAATATCCATTAATGTTAAAATTATTTAAAAATACAGACGCAAAACTACAATTGTTACTTAGTTTTAATAAAAATAATTTTATTATTAATAGATGTTTTCCAAATGTGATGATTGTTGCTTTGTTTTACTAAGCAGAGTTCTCAAACCCTCACAATTGAATATCTGTAAGGTCATTTCGATTTTCGTCGAAAGATTTGTGACTGCATTGAAACGTCTCGCACATGAAAAATGTTCAGCTACATTATTACCTCTCAATAACGGACACTCACGATAGGGCCGTCTTAAGAGCATCATGGACCCCCCACCAAGTGATTTTTCTGAGGCCTTACATGGAAACTTCTTCTGGGCCCCCTCTTTTCTTCAGGAGCCCATGCGTTCAGACGGCACTGACTCACGGGACTGAAAATTTTCACCACTAACGAGGAGTTTCCGTTAATGGATAGTAAAATTAGTAAAATAATCCGTCTCAACGGGAGTCCCGTTGACGTAATTCAAAAAGTGTTTGGTAACTGGAGGTGCTCACTAAAAACGGGGAGTGTCCGTTATGGAAGATTCCACTGTATATCCCCATAAATTCCTGGTACAGTATTTGTTTTTTCAGCCAGAAAAATTAATAGCCATCTTCAAATTTGAACGTCAGACCGTCTTTTAATGCTATTTCTGTCAATTTTTCTTGTAAATGTGATAATTGTGTTATTGTTGGAGATCGAAAAGAAAAGTATCGAAAATTGTTATTTCATTCAGTACAGATTATTTATTTCATTGCAGATTGTAAGGATCTCTTGGGAATACGTGATGATCACATTACATAAAAAATAAATATTATTTTAATCTCTCTCCACACGCCCCCTCTCGATTGTCAACTGCACCTTACACATTCTTGAAACAATTTAAACTACATTTAACTTATTATTATTAACTATTATTCTAGTTTTGTCTTTGAATTGTAGATTGGATATTTACCAATCTTGTACATTTGCAATTAAATACATTTACAATTTAGAATTGTAATAATCCTTTCCCTCATAAATTAAAGAAAGAACCTACGATAAAGGCAAATAGGGAGGAAAACGCTATGAATTCTCAAAGCATTTCGTTACACTATGGGTGCCGTCGTCAAAGGATGAATACAACCACTATCAACGCAGACCGGGTATCCCACTTGGGTTGATTACCAAATTATAAGCACATCGGGGAAAATACATCAATTCAAGTCAGAAACTGTGGTCAGAATCATGTGTGTCCATCGCGTGGCCATTCTGCCCACGGCCTACTTTGCTCATATAAGCAAAATTGGTCACTTAATAAAATGTGATACATAATTATTCATTTCGATGAGCAATAACACTAATAAATGTTCAACAATAAAGTTTGTAAAAAAAATTCAAAATTTAATCGTTAAAATAAATTTATTTTTGAAATTATCGATCTTGGGAGCTCATGAGACATTCATTGGTGTTTTTGGTTTGGTTAACCAAGTAAATTCTGAAACGAACTCTATCACTGGGTAAGCAAAATATTTGGACTCAAGTCACAGAAGCCCTGATTCCTGCCTTGCCCAGGACCTGTTCGTGTCTAAGTCAGGCTCCGCTTAGCTGCCATTTATTTTTCAAATCAGCAGAGTTACTGCGATATTATATAGGTCCATATTTTAAGAAAATGTAATTTTACATTATTTCAAGCGCAGGTCTCTCACTTCTTTCTTGATTAAAACTGGCAAGCATAGGGGGGAATTGCAATTGACTCTCTCTCTCTCTCTCTTTGTTTTCTTCTACATATAATTCCGAATGACATAATCATTCTAAATATTTACCATTGTTTTATGAACATATCTGAAATCTCGTTAAGATTGTAATGAAATTCAACCCTTTCAACTCAAACATTAAAAGGGAAAAAATTCGGATGAAACCACGCTAATTAAACGTAAAAATACAATAAAAAATCCTTTCAGAGAGATGATTGATTATATAATTGAGTAATACTATTAATATAGAATGCAAAAAAAACCAATGATGTTCACTAAAAATTCCCGGAAATTCATTGGAGTTTATTTCCGTGTATTTTTAACGAATATCGTTGGTTTTTTGCGTTCTACATTGCTAAAAAGGTAATTCCATCATACTATTAATATAATACTATACTTAAGAATGAGTCGATTAAGAATGAATTTCGAATTGAGTAGAATCACTCTACAAAGATCGTATGAAAATGCATCATTTTCTTTCAAGGAAAAATACTACATAAGTCACCGTAAAAAAAAAATTCAAGTCAAAAAAATAAATTTTAATAAATTTTCTACTAAACCGACACCATTGCGAGAAGAAATTTCTATCATCCGATGCTGAAGGAGTGTGTACCCCCCCCCCCCCCATATTCTTCGCAATATTCGCACGAGAAACGATGCTTGTTTGCGGAGATAGTACCAAAATTTCCCTTTTATCCTTATTGTCATAATCAGTGCGGTTATGAATAGCGCTCTTGATAAGCATTAATAGATAGCATAGGCATGGAAACCTAGAAGCTGAGGCCCTTTGAGCCCCTCTCCCCAATACAATTTTTAAGGGGGTACTGAGCGCCCCCCCCCCCAATTAATTTCTAAAAATTAAATGCAATGCACGTTCTCTCTGTCCTGCGTACTCGCTTGAGTCTCGTGTATACGTGACAGCAAGCAACTTCATGACTTTCCCCCCACAATATTTTTTTCATGTCGGCGCCTCTGATAGATAGTAGTACTGCCCAAGTGGGGCTTACTTAAGTCATGAAAATCGGTCAATATAAGAGGATTTAGTACACTGAAGAGCCAAAAAAACTGGTTCACCTGCCTAATATCATGTAGGGCCCCCGCGAGCCCTCAGAAGTGCTGCAACACGACGTGGCATGGACTCGACTAATGTCTGAAGTAGTGCTGGAAGTAATTCACACCATGAATCCTGCAGGGCTGACCATAAATCTGTAGGAGTAAGAGGGGGTGGAGATCTCTTCTGAACAGCACGTTGCAAGGCATCCCAGATATGTTCAATAATGTGCATGTCTGGGAATTTAGGTGGCCAGCGGAAGTGTCTAAAGTCAGAAGAGTGTTCCTGGAGCCACTTTGTAGCAATTCTGGACGTGTGGGGTGTCGCATTGTCCTGCTGAAATTGTCCAAGTCCGTCGGAATGCACAATGGACATGAATGGGTGCAGGTGATCAGACAGGATGCTTACGTACCTGTCACCTGTCAGAGTCGTATCTAGACGTATCAGGGGCCCCATATCAAGCCAACTGCACACGCCCTATACCATCACAGAGCCTCCACTAGCTTGAACAGTCCTCTGTTGACATGTAGGGTCCATGGATTCATGAGGTTGTCTCCATACCCGTACATATCCATCAGCTCGAAGCAATTGGAACCGAGACTGGTCAGACCAGGCAACGTGTTTCCAGTCCTCAACAGTCCAATGTCGGTGTTGTCGGGCCCAGGCGAGGTGTAAAGCTTTGTGTCTTGCAGTCATTAAGGGTACACAAGTGGGCCTTCGGCTCTGAAAGTCTGTATCGATGATGTTTCGGTGAATGGTTCACACACTGACACTTGTTGATGGCCCAGCATTGAAATCTGCAGCAATTTGCGGAAGGGTTGCACGTCTGTCACGTTTAATGATTCTCGTCAGTCGTCGTTGGTCCCGTTCTTGCATGATCTTTTTCTGGCCGCAGCGATGTCATAGATTTAATTTTTTGCCGGATTCCCGATATTCACGGCACACTCGTGAAATGGTCGTATGTGAAAATCCAAATTTCATCGCTACCTCAGAGATGCTATGTCCCATCTCTCGTGCGCCGACTATAACACCACGTTCAAACTCACTTAAATCTCGATAACCTGCCATTGTAGCAGCAGTAATCGATCTAACAACTATGCCAGACACTTGTTGTGTTATATAGACATTGCCGACCGCAGCGCCATAGTCTGATTGGTTCCATATCTCTTTATTTGCGTATGCATGCCTGTACTAGTTTCTTTTTTGGCTCTTCAGTTTAATATGAAAATTTTGATGAAAAAAAAATACATTATTGTACTTACGGCGTGGATTCAACAAACATCTTTTTCCGCATTACATTAATTTCTTTTCGGACACCATCGAAATTACAAATACAAACACAAGGGCCTCAAGAGGCAAATCACCCAACGAGGTGGCTGAAGCTAATATGCATGTTTGAAATGGGTCCATCCGTTGTGTAACAAACACTTTAGATATGTGACTGTTTTGCACCAAAGTTCAAGACTGCTCGTCTGTAATTCATATTTTGGTACTTCCACACACGTTATCTTTGGGTTTAAGTAATTCACAAATTTGAACGAATACATTACAAAAATTTTCTATTACAAAGTTCCTCAAAGTGAGCGTCGGGGTTCCTAGTGGTGTCGTGACGAGCTGCTGACCATTGATGTTTGTGTCTGTTCCGTTCCCAAGCGGTTCTTTTATAAAAAAAAACCCAGCATGCAAAAAGGCCATAGTCGTAGGTGAATGAACAGTGATGCTAAAATTATGCCCCCACCCGCATCCTGCCTCAGGGTCCCGAGGCTAGGCTCTTTTCAGGCCACAATCTGTATTGAATTTATGAAGTGAAAAAAGAATTGACGAGAATCGTCTCGGGGCCATGAAACCAGCTGCACTTTTTTGGGGGACGATAGCTCCAATAATAAATAGTCATTAGCAAAACCAGTCATTCCCAGATGGTGGTGAAATCTGCGACAGAAGGCAATTACAGTTACAATACAACTGGAATGTACAGCGCATATTCAAGGGGGGGGGGGAACACTTTAGCTCTGCTTCCTTAACAGATAAAATAAGTAAAACTACTGTGTGCAAATATTCTTAGTTTTTTTTTTCGCCCATAGGCACGGATATTTACGAAGGCTTTCTTCGGAAAAGGGTCCCAGCCTTCGAAAACTTATTTTTTCCTCTCGTCCTCGCATCGCCCCCTTATGCCCATTCGTAGCCCCCCAATCGCGTCTGTAGCTGGTATCGCCCCCTTGAATAGTCCCATCGCCCACTTTGGGAAACACTGGTATATAATTTGAAAAATTAATAATTTTTATCATTTCAGTAATGCATGCTTTAGCAGTGACAGATAAAATACTTCAGAAAAAAAATTTAAATGGACTAATTTGTGAAAGAAATTTATTTATTATTATTATTATTAATTATTCTGTTTCAAGAATTTTCCCCAGTAATTTATGAAAGTAGTCCTTCCAGAGAATATTCTCAAGGTATATGTATTATATGTAGGTATATATTATATGTAACTATATTATAATATCCACACTTTTTTCACCAGGAAAAGAATGAAAGGCCTTTCCTGGAAATGCCATTAAAAGGATTAGCTGGCCAAGAGATTTCAAACATTCATTCTTCATATGTATGAACCTTGTCCCAATGCATAAAGGGACCCATCATAGAGAACAAAGAAACAAAGTATTGTTGAAATACCCATGGACAATGTGGAAAAAGTCTTATAACTTTTTACACACAGGCAATTGTAAAAACCAGTTGTGGTAAAGAGACAAAAATCAGTCGACTTAAGCAGAATTAAGCCAAACATGTGTCGAGTTAGTTTCTCCTACATTGAAATTAGTTTGATCATTTTTGTCACACCATGGTCATTTTCTGCACACAAGGGCTAATTAGACCGGGACCTACAATTTATTGCAGTCCAAATGGCAGGCTTGTTTTTTATACTCATCGAGAGGTTGGTGTTCTAACCCCTCGATGGGGGACTCTCTGCGGTAGCAATTTTTTGTTGCAGTCAAGTCGCCATTTTTTTGTTGTACCTCCGTGTCAGGAAAGTTTTCTGACAAGGACGAACCAGGTATCGAACTCATGACACCTCTAAACATCGTTTGGTACTTTAGACAAGCATCTTATCGATCGGGCTACTGCGCCCCATTGAAATTAGTACCAACAAGGGAATAATAGATGTCGATATCCAGATAGTAGAGTTATCGAGCTTCCACTGTAGTTTAGCTTTGCAGCTAGACATTGTATATTTTAGCATATGTAGATGACAACTCTATTCAGAGGTTGCCATCAAAAAAATTATTGAGAATCTATTTCTGGTTTAGAAATGAACTCTTGAAGTAGTCATACTTCCTGTTGATGTATTTAAAAAATCTCTTGGAATATTTTTAATTGGTGTAATTTCAACAAAATATCCAATATCAAAATGGAATTCAAAGCACATCAAGGTGCGTGCAAAAATGAGTTAATGATAAAAGTTTTATAATCTTTTATTTTTAAAATGAAATTCTATAATTTTTTTCGTTACAGAATTTTTCACAGAATTCTGATACATAAACATGAACGATATGACCCAAATTATAAATTGATTATAGTGAATATAAAGACTAAATCTTAAATATGAAAGTATTATTGCCTGAAATAAATATTCTATTATTAATTTCTTTATATGGCGAAAGCATTTCACAAGTATTTGAATGCAGTCTATTTTTATGTAAGCAATTATAGAATAATGTTATGAATTTCTATTTATGCTCAAGTGCTATTTTCTTTTATTTGAACATTTTGATCACTGCTCTTCTAGAAACAAGAAATGGAGAGTATTTTCCTAGTAAAGAAGAAACTGAAGAATTAGAGAGAGCTCTTGCTGCTGTTTCCAAAGACGTCCATTTAGCCAAGGTATCCCTAGCAAAGCTCTCATCTGGTTCAGGACCTGATCTTGAAGAATTAGAACAGTCCATTGATATCCATGGAAGTTTATTAGGTGCTGAAAATTTAACAAGTGCAATTGATGAAAATGCTTTTCCTGAACTAAGCAACAGTTTAAATGTCATAACTAGTAGC
Source organism: Pholcus phalangioides (assembly GCF_987345545.1). Classification (NCBI taxonomy): domain Eukaryota; kingdom Metazoa; phylum Arthropoda; class Arachnida; order Araneae; family Pholcidae; genus Pholcus; species Pholcus phalangioides. The sequence continues at coordinate 6,842,289 of NW_028301625.1, read as the reverse complement.
TTTTCTACAAGTGATCTCAGCTCCATTTCTCAGGCATTATCTGGTATTGCTACTGAGAATATTGATCAAAGCCATCTTCCAGCTGCATCAGACAGACACTTAACTCAGAATTCTATTACAACTGTGCCTCTTATGACATCAGATGTTGCCCATCCCCATGTGCTCAATGGCCGTACTGCTGTTGCAGGTCTCCATCCACTTCATGTGGACCCTAGTTGTGCTACCCACCTATTGGATAATGGTTTAAATCCAGGTATAACAGATGGGACTTCTGATGGTCGACTCATTAGTACAAGCCATCTTGCTACTTTACTCTTTGGTCTTAATCAAGCGTCCACAACTACCCTTTCTCAAACTTCATTTGCTAATAGCAGTAATATAACTGAGGATTCTGGTCTGGTGTCTACATCAGGAGGCCTTACATCTTCACATTGGCTGCTCAACTCTTCATCAGATCAGGTTCTCTCCCTCTCGCATATGCCATATCAAAATGGTTTCATTGTGAGTTCACAAGCAGCAACTTCATATACTGGTTCTCCTTTATTGGCTTCAGTTGCGAAATATCCTTTACAATCTCTCAGTGCAGAAGTTTCTTTAGTTTCCAGCAGTTCTCCATTGGTTGCTTCCAGCTGTAGTGAAAGTGCTGCCGAACAGCCAATATCCAACATTAACTTGTCTAGCAGACCTGTATCATTAAAAACAAATAGTACTACAACAGTGATAGCACAAGAAGGGGCTTCCTAGCAGTCATAAAATAGCGAGGTTTCAGTCCTCGCTTTTTATGTAGAATTGCATTTAGTTGTACACATTGTATGTATGTTTCTGTGAAGTGATTTGAAGCTGTCAACGATGGTGTCTGATGTGAAAATTTGTGTGCTGTTTCATATGGTTGTGCGCACTTATGGTTAGCATGTGGCTCAATAAATGAGTATCTCTGTTAATTGTATACCGAAGTTTGCCTTGCTTAATTAACAAGCAAGGATAGTCTGTAAAGTAAGTTTTTGAAAGTGATTTTATTTTGTAAATGCCCAGATTATCTGATTTTTTTGACTGCTTATGTTTGTTTTTTGTCCTACAAAGTTTAATGTTCTCAATGTCATGTACAATTAAGAATGCTAATGCTCTACCAAATTTTATTTTGTTGTACAGTTCATTTTGCATGCTAATAATTTTTATAAGAGTTCTCTAATATATTTGTATAAATATCTATAAAGTGTAATAAGTTATGTTTTTCTTTATTTTTCTTAAATTATTTCAATATTGGAGATTTGTACATTGGGTTATCGGCTATATATATTTAAAGTTTATGGTCATGATTATCTCTCACATGCAGCCTGATAATAACTCAGTCTTTTTGATAGTGATCAAAATGAATTTTCTTTGTCATAAAATTGAATCACTTCATCATGACTTATGCAATGTGTCACGCTAGATTAAAATTTCAAAGTATTGTATGGAATTTTATATTTTTTATGATTTTATTCCTTTTTGATGATGTCAACAAACCCTTTATGCGAACATTAATGTTGCATTTTCAGTGTTATGTAAAAGCCATAGAAATAACTTTTATAGAATTTCTGTTATTTGATGGGGTTTTGGGTAATAATTACTTGAGCATATGTACAATTAATTTATATGGTCTGTATCAGGGATTTCACACTTTTATGTTTTATCACTATATTCTATATTACTCATCCCTAAAATATCTTGCTGTTGTCACTTGGCATACACTTTGGGAATCACTGGTTTATATAATTATTTTATGCCAACACTCTCTCTCCAATTTGTACATGCAAAATTGTTATAATATGACAGTAATAGGGCAAACAATTTTTAAAAAAATCTACCTAAATTTATTAAATTTGCAAGAGTGTTTATATAAACACTTATTTTTGTAACTTTCAAAATTTTGACAATTGTATTTTTTATATCCATCAGAATATTTGTATTATCTTGATTGTATCAGCTTTCTTTGGTATTTTAAATTTGTGGTCGAAACTGATAATCATGCAAAAAATGTGACTACTTCTAATTTTTTTCTCGAGTAAATGAGCATTATTAGGTCAGACTTGCAACTATATACACCCCGTATATTCTGGAAAGTACTTCTATTTTTCTTTTGCCTTTTAATAAATTACAACCAGACCTGCTCATTGCAAGCGCAAATACAACAAATTTCCACATATAACAAATAAGTTTTCTCTTCCATCAAATTTTTTGTTTCTCTATTTCTACTTTGATCACTTATAACTGATTATATGATGAAAGTAACTAATTTAAAAGTCTGCATGTAAATAATTTTTGAACTGGTTTTCAATCATGCATCATTTTTTATTCTCCTCAATCTTATTTACAAATCTTATCTGAAATACTTCGCCACAATTGATAACACAGTAGCTACTCGGTTATCTGACTCTCACTTATCCAGATTTTTCTCTCACTGATTAAGATGAAGATGTTAATGAAGGCAAAAAGGGACTATGCAAACTAGTAAATAAGCAGCAGTGGTAGTTTTGAGTGATTTTCAAAAGGCATTGCTTGATTAGTGCAAGAATAACATTGTGACTTACACATCAGAAATAATATGTTGGAAACTTGGTGATACAACTGTAAAGCTTAGCATGACCACATTTTCTATATGTCTGTTCAATGTATATTTGATTTTAATTAGTATAGATCAGTGTTTTCCAAAGTGAGCAATATCACCTCCTGGGGGAGGGGGGGGGAAGGTGATTGAAGCTATGGGTGTAGCATGGAATCCTATGGATTTGCTTTAGTTGGGGGCAATGAGAGAAAAAAAAATTCTGAAAAAGGGAGCGATGGAACAAAATAAACTTTGGTATAGATCAGTGGTTCTCAACCAGTGTTCCGTGTGCACTCTCCAGGGACTCCGCGGCCGCTCAAGGAAAATAAAGAAAACAGTAAATTTGAAAAACATAATATAAATATTTTTAAATAATAAAAGTAAATCTGTAACTCTGACGAATAAATAAAAAATAGGCCTACAGGGCTCTACCAAAAAAAAAAAAATCCGAAAGGGCTCCTCAAGTCAAAAAAGGCAAGAACTACTGGTATAAATGATACCAGGCTTTCAAATTATGCATATTTAATTATCTGGAAATTTTCATTTACAGACAATAGCTTGTTCGAATTACATCAGATAATCAAGGTTTTACTGAACTTTTTTTCTCTTTTGATTGTCAACTTAGTTTTGGCTTTGCACAACCTGTTCAAGATTTCTTTAGACATTTTATACTGTTATTTGTGCTACAAGAACTGTGAAATGTCTCTTTGCTTTTCTTTTTCTCATGATTTTCTTTTTCAAATCTTATTTTGCTTGAAGGAAATCTTGCTATAAAGGGTTTCCTCCATAAGAATCTGACTGTTGAAACACCTTTAGCTCACAAATACAAATACAAACGCCACAACAGGTAAAATGCCCAATGAGGTGGCTGAGAAAAAGATTCCCATAATGTGTGCTTTCATTAGTTACTTCCCACGTGTGCTTTCATTAGTTAGCTTCAATAGTTACTTGTGTAAAACTATTTTGCATGAAGTAACTTTATATAAGAATGGATGTTTTGCATTGCCTTACAAATTGAAGCTATTCTGTTAGTTGAAATAACATAATATAAAGTACTGAAGAAATTCAGTGTTCAGCAGAATTCATAACTTATGATTTTGAAAAGTGTAGAGGATTAAAAATAGTTTTTGTATAAAATTAGTGAATTTTTGAGAAAAAGTTTCCCTAGATGAAATGGAACATCAGAGAGAATGAAAAGATGTATAAACACATATTTTGAATAATGTATTTATTCAATTAAATTTTTATTCCTTTATGTTTTTTAATAGCACAGTTATACTTTAGATTATGAATAACTTGTTTTATGAGTGTTCTGCAAGATAACAAATTTTGACTTGATGAACTAGAAATATCTGGTAATAAGAGTAATACATATACCAAAGGTTCCTATATGAAGACTAATCTATAGGAGATTTTTTTTGCATATTCATGTGTGCTGCCAAGTGTTACGTGATCACAACTAAAACGCTGACAATTCATTTTCTCTCACTGTGAGTAAAGCCATCTTAAGGCGTTCAGAAGCTGGGCCCAAGCATTTTTTGGGGCTCTTTTAATATTTCAATTTATGAGGAAGCCAAATTAAAAATATATATTATATGCATATTAATTGAAACCTTCAACAGTTTAAGGGCCCTTGCACAACCCCCATGAAACACTTTCATTCTCTGTTGTGTATCAATGCAAAGTCTGCTCTTTTGCATCATTCTGAAGATACAAAAACCTTCAATATATTTCTTATGGGGAAGTTTACTTTAATATACGAGTGATTTTGATTATGCAAGCACATTTACAGAGGAAATTATGCTTGTGAGTTCCACTGTGTTGATTTCAAAACATCATTTCCCTTTATCAGGATATTCAGTTTTATTCAATCTAAAGAAATCATTGACAGAACTATGGAACTAATCTGTCAGATATGATGTGATTCCTAGATTGAAGTCAATCACAGGCAAAGACTTCATTACAGATATAGTAAAAGTTTCCAAGAAAATTCTGGGTTATTCATTGTTTTCTTTTGACCACAGGAACAAAGTACAGAGATTTCTGTTTACATGGATATGACTTTAGCTCAAAGATGTCACTTTTTCTCCTGTTTAAGAATTCTTGAGAATCTGGTGTTTGGCTTTACTAAAACTCCTTCTTAAAAATCTTTTAAGCAGTTTCCACAGCTCTTGTGCTTCATTCTAGTCCTTTAAAAGTACTAAATATATACTTCATGCTGAAGTAAAATATTATCTTTATTTTCTTTGTTTTAGAATGTTGTTATAAATAATGAAAACATGTATGAAATCTTGGAAAAAAGGAAGAACAAAAAAGTTATACAAGTATATATTCAGTCTGACTCGCCTATTATGAAATTTTATGTACAAAAAATTTATCATTTCTCTTATATTTGATATTTCTCACCTATGTTTTTTCTATTGCATATAACCAGTTTCAGTGACACCAAGTCTGTAGCAAGTTTTCCAAAGGGTCTAGCACCAATGTTATTTCTCCATTGTGTTCCTTCCTTCTTATCTACTGAGTTGCCTTATTACAATGCATTGATGGAATTGGTATTTTTTTTACCCCCAGAAGATGTCAGTATTTGTTTTAGCTTTCCTAAACTAGTCATAAGTCTTTCATGGTTATTTCACTTTCTTTTTTTACAAAATGTAATAGGAAGTGCTCTCTTGTATAATCCTTTTTGCTTCATAATTTTATTTTTTCAAGTACAGTTGAGCGTCGATTATCAAGGCTAATGGTGGGAAAGTGATTAAGGATTACCAAAAAACATGGTTAAACCACTGGGAGTGAGAAAATAATTAAAAATTACAAAATAGCAAAAAGTATCTATTGTGCCTGTTTAGAATGGCTGTCCAGTGTATATATTTATACTCGTGTGAAAAATTCAAATTTAAAAAAATCCTTATTTATACTCAGTTACATAGCCACACTACTAATTGACAGAGCTACACTGATAGCAGAAACATAGTAGAGAACATCAATTATGCGGGCTAGTGGTGGAGAAGGTGAGCACAGATAGCCAAAAATACACAGTTATTCTTTTCCTGTGACCCATTTTGCAGTGTTCTAAAATGTGCAATGAGAATGACGCAAATGGGGAATAGCACTGGTCCAGCCGATGAGACATGTGGTCACATGACCACATATGAAGTTATACCATCCTTATTTCAGTTGTAAAAAAGGCAATATATACATTTCAACTAACACTCCCTATACATGAGAAGCTTTTCCCTAGCATCACCTGTACATCTTCAAATGTTCATTGCCCCAGAGCAATGTTTAGTTCTTATGTGTGCCTATGGAGGCTGCCGTTTCAATGCGTTGACATAGTACCTCACCTCAGAGCATAGGTAGGGGTGTTCTGTAAAAGAATGCAGAAATCTAGCAGATCTATGAAATGGAAATGTTTGTTTTCATACCACCTTCACAAAATCTTAGATATCCAAAAAAAACAACATGGATAGGGAAAAGCCAAACATAAACTAAAATTTTTGTAGCATGGTTAATCCACGTTCAGATAATCGAGATTCTGCTGTACTGATTTATATGCAAGAAACTTTGGTGCAGAAACTGGATAAGGATTTTCTGAAGAATCTGACTGTTGAAACATTTATAGTGCACATTTGCTTCTCATTAGTTACACTTTGGCATTTGTTGTGATCATGCATGATCAATGTTAACTTTGTGAAAGATATTTTTATGGATTATGCTGACTCAAACCTTAGGAAGATATGTTAGTTGTCTCTCCCAGGAATCAAGCACTGATCCTCTTGCATACTTGACAAATGTGCTACCTATACACCAGAGACACAACCTTCCTTTCTTCATAAAGTCAGGTTCACGATGGACCAATATGATAAGCGATACAACTGGCATTGACATGGATTGTATCATTGTAGTATCGGTCCAGTGTGAACCTAAACTAACATTCATTAATAGTGTTGTCCTCAGTGGAGATATTGTGGCCTCCCTTAACTACAGCAAAGGCCATGTGGCAACAGTAAAGAGAATACTTCCTATACTGTCTATATAAAGTTTGTGTTGGCATAACAACCAGAAAATTTTTTCCTAATTCACACTGAAGTGCCAAAAGTCATGGGATACTTCTTAATACTGCTGCATTTTTCGACGGGTAAAAGGAGATCCCTCACAATATTAAAAGGTATCCTATGACTTCAGTGCTGAAGTGCCAAAAGTCATGGGATACCTCTTAATATCATGTGGACCTCCTTTTACCCAGCAAAGTGCAGCAATATTAAGAGGTATCCCATGATGTTTGGTACTTCAGTGTATTGGGGCCAAGAAAATAACATCTCACAATGTTAACTTTGTTAACTCTGCGTATCTAAATATCTAAATGCCAAAAGGCATGCATTGATTCAAGAATTGAAGCCATACAGTTGGTTGAAATAATAAAGTGTCAACTGTGGAAGAAATTATCACGTAGTCTTCATGACCCTTCATTTTGAAAAACGTATCAAAAGAGATAGTGCTTTGTTTTGTATATCTTTTCTTTCAGAAAGCATATACCCAATAATATGCTTATTTGATTGTGTGCGATTTCAATTAAAATTTAATTTCCATAATTTTTTTAATATTTCATTTCTGTTTATTTAAAAAAATTACTTGTGAAAAAATTGTATACCCTGCATGAAAATCCTGTTCAATTTCTGCTGAGCACATTCCTTTACAAGCCAGATGGATATAACAAAGTTTGCATACAACAAATATATATACTTTTTTTGGTTTTGACTTTGTTATAAGTGGGTCTGACTGTAACCTATTTTTTTTCCTCATGAAAAAATATTTTTTTTGAATAGTTGTATTCACATATATCATTGTCAACATCTACTATAAAATAAAATTTTACCTAGTTTACTGTAGAAACGTAAAGTACTTGAGAAAGAGAGGTTTGAATTTTTTTTTTTTTTAAATACTTTGTATTTCTTCTGTTTATCAGGGATTTTTTATATGTTCTGTTGTCAGAAGTGATATTCCTAACTTTTAACTGATTAACTTCTTTATTGTTTTCTACTTTACCATATGCTGTCATGAATTGTGTATTTGGTAGTGATGCGTGGTCAGGCTGCAACAAAGTGAGCATAATCATTGAACAAAACATATCTTTAAAAAATTACTATGGTTGGCTCTTTTATGCAGATTTGGTAACTGCTGTATTCCAGGCTATATCTTTATGCCATTCAAATGAACAAAAAAAATTATTTGCCTCTTGTACTGATTCAAATAGAATTGATTGTGCCTTTTTAAAGAGAGATTATTAGTCTGTCATATTGTACCTGAAAAGTAAAGGAAAGCATCAATCACATGAACTTTTATGTACATGAAAAATATTCTTGCAGTATTATTTCAATCTCTTTTTCTTATTTTTAGCATTTTAGTTTAAAGTGATGTTATCATTACATTTATATCATCTGCTGAATGAATTTGTGTTTGCTGCGCCAATAATTATATAGAATTATCTTATTTCCCTATATGAATTTGATTTTCTGCTCATAAAAATGAAAAAATCTGTTTACTAAAATTTTATATGTTAAAATTATTTTTAATGATAATACGTAACAGACTTCCCACACACACATACACATAATTTTACTCATGTTTGATATAAGTTTTTTATTCTACACTCATTCAAGTTCAAATAACATCCTTCATTATATAATTGCCAAATTCGTCTGGTAATTCAGATCTTCAGATGATGAGAGAAAAATTACAAGTGTGAAAACATTAAATTTAAGGAGTTTTTTTATTTGGATTACAATAAAGTCATTGTATGAGAATTGTATCAAATATTTATCCTTTTTTCAGCTGTTAATTTAACTTTTACTTCCAGTTCTACTATCTTTCAATTATATAAAAATATGCATATAAAATAATTTATTAATATATATTCCTGTGCTACACTGCAATACTTTGATCTAATTTGAATGTATTTGTTAAGGTATGGTAATTTTATGTGAGACAAAATTTCAAACAGCAGCTCTTTTAGCTCTGGACTAGCTCTTTAAAAAGCTCTACAAATGTTTTTCTAAGTTATCAATTTTAATTTTTAGGAAAATTTAAATAGTTTGTGACCAATTTAAAAATTAGATCAAACCTTGTTATAAGTTAACAACTTTACAGTGTTCTAGACAAATTGATTGAAATTATATTTAATCTCTTATAGTGTCAAGTGCTCCTTGTTTATATTTAAGGTCCTTTTCAAGCAATTATAATGTTCTTTTCATTTAGAAGAAGCCATGTCTTCATTAAGGGATTTTACCTGATTTCTGCATTGTCTCATTACTTGTGACCTGCTGTTTCTGAAGGGCATTAACAATATTTATTACTACTATTATCCCCAAAGCAGAATATGCTGAAATCTGCGACATATGTGGCAGAACAATCTGGAAGAATTTTTAGAAAGGTGTAGAAAACACTATTAAGGGAATTTTTACCGCAGAACATTTCCAGTCAGCTGTGGGTTTGTTGCAGAACAATGCAAAACATTCAGCTTTGGGGATTACTATTTACTTCTTCCTTTAAAAACAGCGTCCATTATGTGCCAAAACATACGGCAGGATTTTCTACTTTTTTGCTTGCTGCTTTTGTTTGGATTTATTGTTTAACAGCAATTTCTCCCTGAAGGAAAGAGACTTTTTTTTCCTTGATATTATTCTGAGGTGAACTTGGAAAGAGAAAAGCCAACTAGTCTTCACCAGGAATCAAACCCTGGTCGTCCTGCAATCCAAGCAAGCATTCTATCCATATACACCACAGGAGAAACGATTTTTCTCTCACGTTCTGTGTCGTGATGCACTAAAGTAAAGGCTTCAGTAATCTCCTGTAATTCAGCAAGTTCCCCCCCCCCCCCAGTAACAAAAATAAGGTAATCTCATTCTTGGTACTGCTGCCACCTGGGGCCACATCTGAAGTTAATGAAGGTTACTAAAGCCTCTACTTCAGTGCATCATGCCACAGTGGGTGGAATAATGTGAGAAAGTTCTTATCAGTATGGATAGTGTGCTTGCCCGGATTGTAAGACGACCGGGGTTTGAATCCCAGCAGAGACCACTTGACTTTTCTTTTCAAGTTCACCTCCGCATAATATTCAGAAAAAAGTTTGTTTCTTTCACATGTTGGGCTGAGAAAATCATCTCTGAATTTCTCTGTTATCCTTAATTTAAGTCAACTTGCCTTTGTATGGTCAGTTTTCTATAGAGTAAATTTTGACTAATCTGTCAAACAAAAGTGAGTGATAGACTATCCCAAGGGCAGCATAAAACACAATAGCAACTCTGTTCTATCTCTAATTTTCAAGTTATAGTGAATAGAAAGGAAATGTGGCAAATCTGAAAAAAACTGAATTTATGAAGTTCCTGAAAGACCTACACACACAAACTAAACACATATTTGGAAAGAGCAGAGAAAATCCTATAGTATGGCACTATTTACATCAGAATATCTGGATTTAATGGCAACCTACAAGCACTATGAGATTGAAGTGCAAAATCGAATTGTCACCAAAATTTTTAACTGCCAATTCTGCAAACATCTTTCTGGCTACAATCAATCAAATGTACTGAAAACATGGCCATTCCACCAGCTTTCAAGTGAGCCTAAAATAAACCATATCTGTGGTCTGACAGGAGCAGAAACATTCAGAATTGGTGATTATGGATTTTGGCGAGAATTTGATTTTGCAGGAAAATCCTACAGGTGACACCACCTTTATCAGGATATCTGGATTTAATAGTGAGCTACAAACATTGAGAGATTGGTGAAGTGTAAAATCATATTCAAGTTTTTTAACAACTGACTGTTGCGAAGATGAATATTTTGAAAGAGAAATTTCAACTGCCTTTTCGGGAATCGAACCCACGTCCTTTCACTTTCCAGGTGAACGCCCTAGGACGTGGGTTCGATTCCCCGCAAAGGCAGTTGAATTTTCTCTCTCCAAATATTCTTCGCAACACTCAGTTGATAAAATACCTTGTATGGATAGCGGAGAGTAACATTATCCTTTCATAAAATCATATTGTTGTCAAAATCTGTAACACTCAATTCTGCATGTTCACCAAATATGTACTCTGACGAACACTGATTTCAGTGATGTATTAACAATTAAAGGGCTAAATTTCTCCTGAACTAGAACACTGGTATGACTTATTATAGGCTCTTTTGAAAGCTGGTGGAATGGACACATTTTTGGTAAATTTGATGGATTGTAGCTAGAAGGGTGTTTGCAGAATTGGCGGTTACAGATTTTGATGGCAATTCTATTTTGCACTTTGCCAATCTCTCAGCACTTGTAGCTTGCCATTAAATCCAGATATTCTGATGAAAATTATGTGATACTATAGGATTTTTTCTGCTCTATCCAAACATATGTTCAGTTTGTGTGTTGGTCTTTCGGGAACTTCAAATATTTAGGGTTTTTAAGATTTGACACATTTTTCACTTCTATCCACCATAACTCCAAAATAGTTAGAGATATTATAGAGTCACTCTGGTGTTTTATGGTCCACTCGGGCTCACCTGTCACCCACTTTCATTTCGCAGATTAGTTGAAATTCACTAATTCATAGTCTTAAAATTTGACTATTTTGAATTCCTTTTACTCTTAAATTTAGTTTTTTTATGAGTTTACTCAATTTTTCATTAGTTCTATAGATATAAAATGAAATGCATAAACAATAGAAGAAGATTTTCTCAGAGTAAAAGGGTAAATACTGACTATGTTTGTGTGCAAGTTCATTCTTTTCTCAACATTTCCAGAAGCTTGAACTTGCACCAAAACTGGCAATTAATCGGAAGAAATTCTCTTTCTATTGATGACAACTACGAAAATCTGGTATCAGTTGCATGATCATCAATCACACTTTCTTTTACTTTGAGAGAATTCTAATTTTATTCTACTAAAATCTGTTGTTAGATTTCAAAGAAACTACAGAAAATGTGTATATTCTTAAAAATATTGGTTCATAACAACTCTTACTTATCCAGTTTTTTATTAGAGATTATGATTTTCATCAGCTATCAGTTGTATTAATCTATAAATATACACCAAAGCACATAATTCTCCTCGTCATTGTTTATTTTATCTATTTTTTATTCAAGTTATTAGTTTGCAAAAAGTGCATTGATTCAGAATTCTACAGCAATAATAATATAGATTTTTTTTAATGCATCATAGTGACTATTGGATTGATAAATGTATCACATCATTGCTGATAGTGAATCACGTTATGTTGTGAAAATTGTTTTTGGTTAAATATAGGAGATCTAATTTTAGGTTTTTCGTTCAGCAAAATGTATTCAAAGATCCACATCAGTGGTTTTGGCCAACCTCTTTCCTATTCACAGCAATATGGTGACCAAAATCTTATGCATGCCACTTTCAAACACTACTTTTTACACGTGACACCCATAAATCATTGCTCTTAGTTAGGGTGATAAGACATTGAGTATTTGAAGGAAATGTCTAGTGTCCAGAATCTTTTAATTAAATTTAAAATTTTTAAATAGCTTTGTTTTTTTGAACGTATATTTTGATACTTCTAACATAATTTTGTATTCGTATTATAAGCTCAAAATTTGCCAACACCATGTAGGCTACTCTACCATGGATTGGCATCATAAGATCACTCCATTCAAAACTAAAAATACTTCATTACAGAGTAATTCAGTGGTACACAAAAATTTTTCTATTTTTAAATATCTTCGATCTAAACCCCTCATGTGCCACAGATTGGCCACCCCTGATCTACATCTTCAACATTCCATACAATGTTTTACACATTGTTTCAAAGCCTGATATTAAATAAACTTTCTGGAATATATGTTATATTATTTGTTGAGTTATTATCTAAATCAGAAATTCTGATCATTTTTCGCTAGTTATGTATGATATGTGCAAATTAGTTTGTTTTCATTTTGTGTAAATTTTGATTATAATTTAATTATTTCCATATTTTCTCATAACTTTTGTAGTTGAAGCAGAGCAATAACAATTGTCAGTAAGTTAACATAAAAGACATGGTATATTCTCTTAGTATAATGCTTGATATGTGTTTTTGGTGAAAAATGGTGCTTAAAAATGCAAGGAGTATGTATAACCTACTTTTGGGGGGGGGGGGACACTGAGAATATTTTCAATGTAAATTTTGAATTACTAATGTAATCACTTCTCAAAAATCATTTTAAATTAACAGAAATTGATTAAAACGACATATAAAGTTTTTTCAAATGTACTAAATATTTTTATACACTCATTGCCATAAAAATTTGCGCACCCAGAAGTAGTCGTCAAAATGAAACGAAATTTTACACATGTAAGTACTACGTTGATATAAGTAAGTGATTAGAAAATCCAAGAAAAAGGATCATTTATTGCAGAAAAAAGTACAGATGAACAGAAGTTTTAGTACTCTGTTGGACCCCCTCTAGCGCGAATGCACGATGCAATACGAGCGGGCATTGAGGCATACAAGTTCCGTATGATGTCCTGAGACATCTCGTTCCACAATTGCTGTAAATGCGCCTCTAGTTTGACCAACCTCGTAGGGTGTCCAACTTGCCGTCCCAAATGTCCCCAGATATGCTCGATTGGTGACAAATCTGGGGATAGAGCAGGCCAGGGAAGGGTGGTAATGTGGCGGAGGCAGTCTTGTGACACCCTTGCTGTGTGTGGCCTAGCATTGTCTTGTTGAAAAATGGCTCCTGGGAGCCCTACCATGAGTGGCAACACATGTGGCTGAAGGATGTTATGGACGTACTGCTGGTCTGTCATTGTGCCATGGATCAATATTAGGGGTGACCATGTATCGTAAGCAATGGCACCCCGTACCATGACACCAGTTGTGGGAGCGGTGTGTCGCTGTAAAGCGAAGGCAGGATTGAAGCGTTCAGCACGGGGCCTCCACACACAAACACGATTGTCATCACTGCTCAAGTTGAATCTTGATTCATCGCTGAAGACGACCTGGTTCCATTCCGTTGCAGTCCAATCCCGTCGTGCTCGACACCACTCCAAACTGAGGCGTTGGTGGGTGGGTGTCATTGGCAGCACACGTAATGGGCGCCGCGATACCAGATGTCCTTCAGCCAGGCGCCTTGCGATGGTTCGGGAAGACACAGGGGCTCGTAGTGAAGCTGCTGCCTGTGTCTGGATAGCGGCCAATGAGGCAGTTGGCTCTACGTGTGCGTTTCGGATGATGTGATGGTCTTCTCGACAACTGGTCTGTCGAGGGCATCCTGAACCTGGTCGCCGTGTAAATGCCGTCTCTTCTGTTCCACTGGTCCCAACACCACCTCACAGTAAAATCAGAACGGCCTAGTTGACGAGCTACTCGCCGAGCTGACCACCCAGCTTCCATCATCCCGATGATTCTTCCCCTATCGAACTCTGACAACTGCTCATATGGTCTTCGACGGCGGCGTAACGGCATGTCTACCTCAGCATTTCCTTTGCAAACGATTAAATACACTCCAGCAAGCTCTGCTTACCTGTTTTATACTCCAAGGAGAACGAAGTTCAACGCCCTCTAGTGGCATTATGCAATGCGCAATCACGCTACATTTCTAATCATTTGCATATCTGCCCGACATGTACCTTCAGGCCAACTTTCGTTTCGATCCCACAATTATTTCTTGGTGCGCAAATTTTTATGGCAATGAGTGTATTTTTAATCTTCTTGGATAGAGGAAATAGGCACCCTATGCCTCTCCCTGTGTACACCTCTGCTTAATTTTACATTTATTTATAATATTTACATGATATGTCTTACAAAATGTAATAGTCATTATCGTCTTTTAAATTTTTCAAATACCTGAGAATTTATTTATGATACATGATTTTTTTTTCAACAGGAACAAAATAGTGTATGTTCTGCATTTTGTTTTGTTTTTTAATTTTAATTGTGGAATTTATACTTTATAGTGATGCAACATCTATATGACTTTTCTTTCTCACTGCATTTCTGATTTCGATTTTTATGCTACACTCAAAACATATATTGGTAAATTTCATTCTTGGTTTTATTTCGCAACTGAACATTTTTTTATGCTATAGTATCACAATGTTTTAAGTAAAAGCTATTCATACCTTTAGAATCTCAAGCAATTTTGGGAAGAGTAAAAGTTGAGTTAAACCTCAAAATATGAAAGTGAAAAAAAAAAGTTAATGTTGCTTTTACACTTCTACAAAAAATTCTCAATTCAGGAAGTGAAACACAAATTTCAGTGTAAATTTATCAGCAATGCTCTATATTTCACATTTCAGTTTCACTAGTTCAGTTAATTGATTTGACTGAATATTCAGTTTGATTTGACTGTGTTAATCTTATTATATGTATAAATAGATGCGACAAAGAGAATTTTGTTCTTTTAGTCTTTTCTCTTAGAGCTTTGTCTCTTTTCTTCTTATCTGTTATATATAATATTATCTGTGGGTTCTCCTGTCTTTTATCTACATTGACCATGGATTCCCCCTAATTTTATTTAAAAAAAATGTTTTTCACATCTAGTAATTTCAGATAGTTTATTAAAGATAAATTTGTTGATTGTCCATTTTGTGTTTTGCAGTCACTTATGACGATCAATACACAATGATTAAAAATAAAATTTCATACCAGCTGTGTTTAGTTTACAGGGTTTTTTGAGAGCTCTTTTAAAAGACCAAACCTTCTTGTATTTTTAAAGCCAGATAATTTATATTTCACTCACAATATTTTTTTGGATTACATTTTTTTATTTTGTTGTTTCTGGATGTAATTTTTTCTCATGTTCAGAAAAGGAAAATCAGTAATATAACATAATTTTAGAAAATGTATTTTAAAAGTAAATTAATTTTTTCAATCTCCTTTTAGCAGGGCTCCCACTTGTACTACTTTTCCTACTTTTTGGTAAAATGTCCTACTTCTGTCCTACTTTCTCGGTTTTGTCCCACTTTCTAGTTTTTGTCCTACTTTTTTACCAAATGCTATCGACAAAATTTGTGTAATTGATTTTAATTGAGCAGGAAATTATTGATATATTGCCAAATTGTACAAATGTTGGAGGTTGGAGAATGCAATTAATGATTCTGCCAAAGCAGAAATTGTATAATTTTTAAGGTAACTTGGAGGAGGAGGGTGTATGTGGACCATTTGATTGATTAATTTTTCCTTTGCATAGTTTGAGGGTTCAACAAGTATAGTAGTCATTAAAAACTTTTGTCTGGATGGAAAAATAATTTTGTATTTATTACTTCATGGTCTTGGACAGTAACTTTCATCATTAAAAATTATGGTGCAAATAGGTGAAACAACAGTTTGCATTTAAAAGCAGTTGGATACATAGGCCTATTCTAGGTTTGGTTATTCTGATGCTACCCAATAGCATTCAGTTGTCTTCTGTATTTTTAAGGCATGAAGAGACATAAACCATATTTACAATGTTCAGCAAGGCCTAGAAATGGAAGTGCTTCATTTGTCAAAAATGATTACACTAGCATTGAACAGTAAAATGTGAACAAAACAGTAAAATTTGAAAAATGATGAACAAAGCAGTAAAACTATCTGGTTCACCTTGCCTTATTTACGTCGGATCTTGTAATTTACACATTTTGCATTGTGCTTTTGAAAGTGGTCTCGAAGGCGTGTCATTCTTAAAAGACGTACGTCTTCAAAGTTTGCTGTGCCTTGTCGAAGAGAGTTGACAAGCTCTGCACTTTGGAAGACTCCAAAAAATAATATAATATATATGAGGAGAGACAGCAAAGAATTATCAGTGGTTGCTAGTGCACTGTTTTGGCCAAAAATTGGTTTTGTAACCAAGTCATTTGTCATTTTGTTTTGGCTTGACTGAAATAGTGCTAGGGGAAGAAAAAGTAAATTCAAAATTTAAAAAAAAAATTTTTCATTATTTGAACTTTTTTTTTGCAAAAAAAAAATTTTTTAAGGATTTTTTTCCATTATGCTATGATTATGTTGTCTAAGGGGGTTACCCTCCCCATCCTACTTTTTAGTCCTGCGTTTTCCTACTTTTTCTCATTTGTGGGAGCCCTGCCTTTAGTAAAAATAGCATCAGATTTGGTACTCTATATACTAAATGTTTTGGAGAAATTTGGTGTTATTTACACATTTTCTATTTTAGTTTTCTGTTTTGGATCAGTTGTATCAAGAAACCAGTGTGTTATCAGTTACCATTATTAATCGATATATATATATATATATATATCAAATTAATATTTTTAAAAAATACAGTAGTGCTCAAAAGTCTTTTATCAACTGTAAATGTTGTCTGCAAAATTTGTATTCCAATTTTTAAATAAAATCTATCCTATGAAACAAACACTGAGTCTCATTACAAACTACTATGAACAAAATATTATGTATCTAAACTTTTTAAATTCAGAAGAAAATAAATTTGCTTTTTTTGCAAAGCAAAAACTCCTAAATCATCAAATAAGTCATGCATTTACCTGAGCAAAATAGAATAAGTAAACACTTGGTTGGAAGTAGTTTAGATTGTAAAACTACTTGCCACGTTTTGGTATAGACTCAATGAGTTCGTCCCATGGTCAGTGGATATTTTTTTCATTTTTTTTCACACAATTGAAAAAACTATACATAGTATTCATATAATTTCTGGCTACGACTTGTCTGTCGAACTAAAACCATAAATGCTTATGATAATAATAATTAGCCATAAATGCTTGATGGTATTCAAGTCAGGGCTTCACCACCAAAAAACTATTGTTTTGTTCCCTTTCAAGTAATTTCTAACAACTTGTGAAGTGATAAACTCACAATCAGTCTGTGTTTTGAATTAAATTCATCAGGTTTTTTGTCTAGTGGACATTTCTAAGATCCCTCTTTGCTTATTCTATATAGCCTCTTTGTTTTCTTCTTTGTATGGAGAGAAGATTACTTTTGACATGTTCCTAAGATTGTTAAACATGTTTTCATAAAGTTATGAACTGTTTTGAAGTACAAAAATCACTTGTGCTACTTGAGTTTGACTTCACCGCTTCCTTGAAATCTTAATTACACTTTCCCGAAAAAATCCACTGAATACTTTTACCTTTTGCAGTTTTCATTATGTGTTCTTCATAATCCTGCTATAAATTCATATTAAATAAGAATTAATTTCTTCCATATTTGATTTAACTATTTTTCAGTGGATCAAGTGTTTTGAAAAATACAAAAATTAGACAATAAAAGCTCACTAACCCCCCCCCCCCCAAACAAACAAATTTGTCAGAGCAGTGCATACAAGTGAGTTGGTGCTACAAACATTATTGCATTTGTCAGAAAACTTTTGAGCACTACTATATGTAAAAGGTCATAATTATAGATGATTAAAAAAAAACAAATTGATAAATGATATTGCATAAGCCTATTAAGTGAATTAGTTTATTTGTTCTGAAATTTAATTCTCCAATTGAACTTATATGAATCAATGTTTGTGTGACAAACTTTCAAGATTATTTTTATGCTTGTGTGTGTGCATTCACTCATTTACCGTAATCCATTGCTCTTACCTTTTTTCCTTGCAATATGCAACTTCCAGTCTTAGTGGAACTAGATACCTTTATTTTTTATCATAAATGATGATTACATATTTAAAAATATAAAAATTCTCAAGGCTTAAAATAATCATGTAGTACCAAAATATGATCATTTGATATATAGTTTTCAAACGAGATTGGACAATTCTGTTTGTTTCATGAAAATTGATTCAAAAAACCATTTCAGGGAATTTTGGATCATGGAGTTTTTGTTTTGCATCTTTTGCACTACAGTAGTGTCAAAAGTTGAGGTTTTGAAAATCATCCCAGGTGCTGAAAGTTTTCTAAATTTCTTCTCAAAACCTCTTTTATTTTTCTCTAAGAATGCATTTTATTTTATTCATTCCATGAATGTGACTGATTTCAATTTAAAGAAATTTTTGCAGCATCAGTCCATAGCAATTTGAGCAATTGAATTAGAAACAGAATTAGTAAAACTATGAAAATGCTTAGGAGAGAGAGTTCAAATGATTGATTGATTGACCGCTCACGCCCAGAGCTGTTGTGGAAGACAACTTCCTCTCCACCTCCTGGGAGGCTGGGTCATGTATAAGTTCAAAGTAAACACCTTAACAATCATTTCATCAAATAAAAATAGGTTTAATTTTCAATGTCAACTTCAATTTGAATGGCTGTCTCCTCCATTTACATTATGGTCCTGATAGAGCCCTGGGATTTTCTTTTTCATAAATTTTATTTAATTCTTTTATTATTTCATATTCCCTTAATGTTCTTAATTTTTTTTTATGCAGTGTGTTCATTCTTACTATTATCCAATAGCTGATCCTTGAAATGTTTGTTATCTTTTTCAGACCCAGTACTAACAAACATGAGGATTTCGTTTTTCTCTCTGTAGATATTTTTTCTTACCTCAGGGAGTTCATTCAGCCTTGACTTCAACTATAACACACACATTATCCTTGAACTCCAAAAATTGCAATAACGTTTGTTGCGAAAATGTTTCAAATGTTGTCACCTAAACTATAAGCTGTTTCAGTGAGGAAAAACATCTTAATGGAAAAAATTTTGATTTATATACACAGCCACTGTGTCCGTTGTCATACTTGGTGAAAAATCTGTATGCACTGATGTATTAAAAAATATATCCTAACTCTACAACTACAATTGACAGAAATGAAATGTTAAATTTTATGAATCTCAAAGGGATATTTTTTCATGAAGTTTTTCATTCCAGCCAAGCTTTAAAAGGCTGTATAAAAATTTGCATTTAATAACCAAGATGGTTTTCTTATTCAGGTACAGAATCATAAGGAGTTGTTAGGGGAACCTGAGATGAAAAAATTATAGAGATGGCGCTGACAGGAGATAGCACGTCACATACCCAGAATTTCAGAAAATGTCGTATAAAAATTTAGTTCATGTGTCCCACAGGATGCATTCTCTCATAATTCCAAGGAGAAAAAAAGTACAGAGGGAAAACCCTCCCTCTTTCTACCATCTATTATGATTGCGTAACCTTGAAAAGTAATTTTACTACTTTGAAGTACTAATGAAGCATTTGTACTTCAAAGTATACTGAATTGTGTTAATACTGCTATAAGATAGCGCGATCAGTAGAGGCACTGCGTATATAATATACTCCATGGGTTTTTAAAGAATAAGATGACAAGTATATAGTTGCATCCCTGAAAGGGGTTCCCCTATACCAAATTTCCCAATTTTGCCGAGTCCCCCCCCCCCCCTTGCAGGTTACATATCGGAAATTACTGTACTTTTGTGGCTATCTACTGGCATTCAAAGACAATGTCTATACCAATGGTTCTCAAGCTTTATGGAAGCCTGAGGCTTAATTTCTTATTCATGAGTAGAAGGCCCAGTCATACACACGACTAATGTAAAATAAATGAAACAGTGGATCACTTGCAGTCCGGTTTAACTGATGGCAGGGCCCAGCGGTTAACCAGTCAACTGTCCAATTAATTTCTCCGAGCGTTACCCGCAGTGCCCACTTTTTTTTTTTTTTGAAGATGCACACGCTTTTTCCCTTTTTTTTTCCTTTTCTTGGAGGTTTGAAATATTAAAATAATTTTTTTATAGCTCGAATGTGTCGAGACATAATATGACACCCCAAAAGTGGGGAGGGGCAGTCATAATGTCCTGTGACTAAAAGAATTGCTGTTGATGGATTTATGTGGAACCATAGTAGTTGAACCTTTGCTAAAAGATATATGAGTAATAAAACAGATGCATCTTCGCAAAGGAGTTGGAAATTGAAACAAAAGCGATGGGGATGCATCTTTGCAAAACATGACAAAGATAATAGTAATAATAATCTCAGACCTTGAAATATAATTGTCAACTCCATCTAGTGATGAGATAATAAAGTAGAAGGATGGCTGTACAGAGATGGCAGCACATGAATGACAAATTATTTCCTCATATCTATGTGAAAAAGACCGAAAAGTCAGCGTGTCAGCAAATGCTGTTGTGGGCAACACCATTACGTATATCAACGATGGCAAATGCCGTCTTAACCACTTGACTGGTGAAAAAGACAGAAAAAAGTCTGCGCGTCTGCAAATGCCGTCATAGCCCCCAACATTACGCATGGCAGCGATGGCAAACGCTCACGTAACCACTTGACTGGTTGAGAAACACTGGTCTATACGGTGTAAATTTGTTTTGTTCCTACAAAGTTGCAAATACACTTTTTTTGAAAAATCTTAAAGGATTTGAATACCTATTCCATTTGTAAAAACAATTTCTGAGATCGTTTGGAGGAGGAGAAAGACAAATCTTTAAAAAAAATACCTTGAATATTCATAGTTTTGTCATCTTGTCACTATGCAGTTGTCACCATTTTGTAAAAATCGGGGGTGTGTATGTAGAATCTACCTTTGAGTAGGTACAAGGATTTCTTCCACATAAATTTTGGGTCACTAATACTAAAAAAGAATTTAAATTTAACAGATAGTATAAGAATGTTTCTTTTCTACAAAAATATTTTTCATTTTTGATCTTTGGGAGGGAGTGGGCACGTGTCCTCATGCCCTTCCCAGGTTTTGCCTTTGGCAAAAGTCTGGGTTTGGAACCTGCAATTGCACAGTGGTAATCAGCTAGGGGGTTATTCAAGTATTAGGTCAGCAACGAGGAGGGGATTTCGGATTTGCTGACTTTTGGATGACAAGGGGGTAGGGGGATTTGAAGGTTGCTTACGTCATCAACCACCCCTTTTTGAAGATATGAAATATTCTAAGCTGCTGACAAAATTTTGCTGACGGGGGGGGGGGGTCAAAAATGGCTGAAAATATGCTTACGTGATACTTGAATGGCCCCTAAATACAATTTTATAATTTTGGGTTGGCTGTCCCTTCGAAAAAAAAAGCTCTGTTACCAAGACAATCGCACAGACCTACAACATAAATATGTATACATTCAATTTCAAATTCACACACTAGCAATTTGGAGGATAGATGGCACCACCTACTGAACACAAAACACACCAAATGCTGGAGACACACACAAGCACACTGTTAAGTTTTGCCAACACAAATTTGACATAGTTCATATATTCAAGTGTGAAAATATGTGGCAGTTAAATGGTATAGATCAGAGTTGGAAACCACATAATGGAGGGAAAAGAAAATCATTCCACCAGGAAATCGCTTTGCAAGGAGTTATATGAATAGAGGGAATCAGAAGATATTATTGGTTTTCTGAAATAGAAAATCAATCAGAACAAAATTTATAGATTTATGAGTAAATGTATAAATGGCCTTAGTTATATTTTAGATTTATTACTTGTGTTAAATTCCCAAGTGTTAATGAGTCTTTGCAAGCTTTCTCTACTAGTAGACAATGAAAGTAAAACAACCTAGTTATATGCTGGTAAATTAATATTTTTTTAATGAACCTTTGGATTTTGTGTGTGTGAGAGAGAGAGATATATATATATAGTTAGTTAGTTTTTAGAAATTGATTATTTATTTGACTCACAGGGATACCAGTGAATGGGGGGCATACTTTAATTTTTTTTGAGAGGGGGGGGGCCCCACTTTCATTCAAAAAGGACCCAGATTTTTCCAATACCCCATGGGTCCCTACAGCAGCATCTCTGAAATAATTTTTTTTGGCCACATACTCTACTGGATGATCTACTGGATCCCAGATGGGATCCTAAACCATATTCTCAAATTCTGTGCAGGTGAAATTTCCAACTATCTTTTAATTATCTTCAACATCTTATTGAATACCTCCCGCTTGCCCTTATTTTATTTAATTAATAAAATAATACCTATTCACAAATCAGATCCTCCCTCTAATCCCCTGAATTTTAGACCAATTGCCATCACCTCTACCTGCTGAAAACTTTTCGACCAGGAATCTGTTCACACCTTGTCTCAATTAACTTCTTTTTTCCTAACCAACACAGCTTTAGATTGTCATTATTTGTTTCCACCCAATTAGCCCTTTTCATTCATGACTTATCTAATAGTATTGACAACAACGTACAAACTGATATTGTATACTTGGATTTTTCCAAAGCATTTGACGGGGCGCCCCATAGTAAAGTTCTTCTTAAACTCCGAAACCTTGGCTTATGTAATAAGTTACTGAAATGGGTGGAGGCCTTCCTTGTTGATCACAGTCAGTTTGTCTGTTTCAAGGGCCAAAACTCCCCTCGTATCTCTGGGTCAAGTCTGGCATGCCTCAGGGATCGGTCCTTTCCCCCCCCCCCTATTATTTATTAATGACCTACCATTATCAATCAATTGTGTTGCATCAGACTTTTCGCTGATGATTGCGTTATTTATCGAATAATTTACAGCAAATCTGACCAAGATTCTTTCCAGCACAACTTTAACACTTTATCCAAATGGTGCTTGTCTTGGCAACTACCCCTAAACATCTGCAAAACAGTCTTCATTAAACTTACCCGTAAAAGATCTCCCATCGAATTCCCTTATTCAATTAATAATTCTTTAATCACAGAGGTTTCCCATTACAAATACCTGGGTGTGATAATTTCTGCCGACCTTCCTTGGAACCTCTGCGTAGATTATATATTTCAAAAATGCCTTCAAAAACTCTTTTTCCTCTGTCATAACCTCAAATATTTCACCCGCCACCTCCGACATCTATGCTTCCAAACTTATATCCTTCCTGTCCTCTCCTGTGTCTGTAAAATTTGGGATCCCTATACACAAAGCAATATAGATAAGCTGGAATCTATCCAAAATAAATCCACCCGGTTTTTTTTTAACTGCTGATCTTCCTGTTTCCATCACACAACTCAAAACGCGAACTTAATATCCCTCCCGCTTACCTTCTGTAGATATATTGCTCACCTATCATTACTTTTCAAAATTATTCATGGCTATTTTAACATTGACACTAAGCACATTCTAATCAAATCTTCACATTTTTCCGATAGACTCAATCACTCCCAAAAATTTAAACCCTTTTTTTTGCATCCACAGATTGCTTCAAATTTAGTTTTCCCCCCATACAATGATTGATTGGAACAACCTTCCATCAAATTCTGTAGACTACTTCAACCTCTGATTTTGTATGTAGCATCATTGCCCATGTCAAATTCCATCACAGCACCCTCTTGTATAGGCCTTGGTCAAACAATATTCCCATATAATATATTCCCAAACAATAAATCCATATTTCTCAGCGAAAAATATGTTTTCGCTACTATTAGCTCTCTAAGCTGTGGTCCAGTGTTTGTCAATTGCCGAGTGGCATGGTGGTAAGATTCTTGTCTGCCACTGTAAAGGTTGCTGTCATGGTCCCGGGTTCAAATCCAAGGGAGGAGTGGATAGATGTTTTCTCTAGCGAACTTGAGGTAACCACCTATAGACAGCGCTTTCATTTCCAACCCATCTCATTATTGGCAGTAAATTGCAAAATAGTGATATGGCCAGAGTTGGTGTTTGGTGAAGTGTGTATTTGTCAATACGCATAAAAATGCAATTTTGCTCCTCAAAATTTCTTTGAGGGGTAAAATCACCCCTGAATTTTTTTCTTAAAAGAGATTTCTCACTGATTAAAATAAAGGTACCCCTCTTTTTACAAAAACATCCCTTCGAAGTTTGGAGAGCAGTGAAATATTCTTCAATATTTTCCGGATAATACTGCTGTGGTCATATAGAAAATTGGTTATTTTTAATATATCGCACACCGGCAAGAATAATGTCGCAACTCAAAAAACCTGAAATTGCAGAATAACGAAAATAAAATTCACTTTCTCAATATAAAAGATTGTCTATTAGAACAAAACTTTTGCTGCTTAACGGCCAAATTTGTATCTACAGTAATGTTAATATTACTGACTTGTAGAGAAAAAAATTGTTGAAAAGAGAAGGTAGGCTTTTATGGCCAGAGTTGATATAATCTATACCTTTTGGGCTGTTATGCTGTGTTCGAGACTTCTTAGAAGCAGGCGTTTCATTCACTAATGTGATGAACATCTTCAGTGCAGTTGGCGACAAGCAAAGAGACAAAATAACCTCCTTGGTAGGCCATTGTTTGGCACCAGGCAATTTTAAAGACCAAGACCAGGAAGGTTGGGAAACAAACCCTTTCAAAATTTGATCTCCCATTAAAATTTGAAGACTGCAATCCCCACCCACCAATCAGAAGCCTTCACATCACACCAACACAAACGTCACTTGCTCAACATCACAACAACGAGGTTGATTTTTCCCTATCTTCAACCAAAGTGTCAGTGGATAATGGTGTTCCAAGAAGCTTGTTTTGTCTCTTTGCTTGTTGCGAAGTAACTTGCTCGATGTCACAACGATGAGGTTGATTTTTCCACATCTTCAGCCAAAGCGTCAGTGGATAAAGGTCTTCCAAGGAAGTCATTTTGTCTCTTTGCTTTTTATCAACTGCACTGAAGATGTCCGCCACAGTAGTGAATGAAACGCCTGCTTCTTAGAAGCTTCAAATGCAACATAAGCGCCCAAAAGATACAGATTATATTTAAAAATTCAGGATTAACTCAAATTCGTGAATTTTTTAGTTGTGACGTCATTCTTGTCTGTGTGCGATGTGAAGTTCACAATATGAAGACCATAAGTACACATGGTCTGTATGTAAAATTAAATTTTTATAACCTTTCATAAATATATTTTTTGACTTAAACGACTTACAGAATGATGGGTGACAACATTTGAAACATTTTATATAATTGAAAGTCAGCTATAAAAGTGGATACCCTGTATATATTTACTCTAAAAGCTATATGGGGGACCCACTGTAAATCCTTGCCTGAATTTCCATCAAAAATCTTAGTCTGAGAGTGCTGACTCAAGTATTTTCTGTAATATGGCCCAAGTAAAACATCATCTGCCTTTTCTATTGTTTTTATAATAATCTGAGGTTGTCTCGTTCTTGTTCACCTTGGATTTTTAAGACTACTGTATTTTGGCATGTTATGCAATTGACTTTTCTTCTATAGGCATTAAAGTATCCATAAGAAAATTATTTAAAAAGAAACTAATTCACAGAGCAAAATACATTGCATAGCATAGACTTGCCAACTTTCTGGATTTGGCCCAGCAATGCCAGTTTTTGCAACATTTACAGGTCTTCTGGATAGATTATGAATTCATATTGCTTGGTTTTAATTATTGTCATCAACATGAAAAAAATAAAAACTTGAAAAATTAAGAAAAGAAATTTTTTTTGAGTTTGCAGTTTCCCACTACCACTGCCTCTTTTCTTTAGAAAGTTACCCTATCCCCCATTTACATGAAGAAGCTCTTGTCACGTCGTATCATCTGAACGGTACTCTATATGAATGGTGATCAAAGAAGCCGTCCAAATCTATGAACGTAAACAAACATGGCGGCCCATTCATGTTGAAAGTATTTTTTTTATCTGTGTTCAATCTTAAGACAGCTGGTAGATAATTCAATAGTAATCAATAGTATTACCATGGCTGACTGACTCAACACAATTAAGTCATCCGTGGTATTACTATACCGGCCATATTTTCTGGCAAAATTTCTGGAAAATCAGGATCTACATACCAGAAAGTACAGGACATCACTAGTTGAGGGCAAAATTCCTTATTGCCGATGAGAAGAAAATTGATGGCTTCTATAAATCTGTTAATTAAAATGATTTCATGAAAAGTAAATGTTCATCATAATGAAAATATCCAGTAAATATCATTCAGGGAAGTATCTTTGAAAAAAAGGACATTCCTTTAAAATAGTCAGACACTGAATGATGCCAAAAAATATATCAATGTCGCCTGAAATATGGGTAATATGGTCACCATGATGTATGACAACTTATGTTGTTTCTTATTATGGCCATAAAAAAATTAGAAATGCAAAAACATGTTTGGCTGATTTTTAAGTAAATAGCAGGATTTTCTTGAGAAAGTTAACCTAGTTAACTTTAGTTAACCTAGTTAACCTTCTGAACGTTGGCACATCTGAGTATATTAGCAAACATTGAGAATTGTCCTCCATTTCTATTCATAATAAAACTGACTCTCTTTGCATGATCTGCATTTCAGAGTTTGACCTCTTTAGAGGAGTGCTACACATTATTTTGTATTAGTTAACAAAATTTCCAGAATGTTCACAGCTCATTCTTATATGACCTAAGTGGTTTTTGTTCTGGAGAGTGTTACCAATTTGTCTTATACATTTTTCTTTTAACTACTGTATCGGTTCTATATAACTCATCATTTGATTTTTTTTCTTTAGAGTGAGCTCTCGAAAAATGATGTGACAATATTTTGATAAAATAAGAATTTTATTGTCAGTAGAACAGTTTTTAGTACATTCAAAAAACATCTGTCTCTAATTTATTTATTAAGCTGTTTACTTTGTATACGTCATTTATTTTTTTGTTGTGTTATTTGCTTTAATAATAGTTTTTCCCCTCACTCATCCTAAAATAATGGAAACTGTTTATGCTATGTATAAAAAAATTTCAGCTTTTCATGAAAGTTTAATAATAAATTGAAGGCATTTTTCATATTGCATAATGTGTTTTAACAAATTTTCACTTTACAGTTGGTTTTTTTAACTTGATTTTTGTTTCTAAAATATTCTAATTTGAATTCATTTCAACATAAATCATTCTGATTCAAAAACTAATATTATCTTATTTAAATATATGTATACAGTAGACTCTCACTAATCTAGCACGTATCAGCCCACTGTGTGGCAAATTACTGAAATCACTAGATTACTTGAAATTAATTGAAAAGGTCCATTTAAATAATAGGAACTTCTGTGCACAGGCACGCAGTGACGTGTTTTTCTCCTCTATGCTCTAAAAAAAAAACCTGATTAGAAACGCCAGAGTACTGGATGGACGGGCCGGATTATCGCAAGTCTACTGTATATGATATTTACTGATATTCAACATAAACAAAAGTTTGTATTTACTTTTCTTAAATTATGTTGAAAAATAATGCAGAAAGTAACTGCAACTTCATTATCATACACACACATTGTCAAAAAAATGTAATTGAATCATTTTTGGGAGTTCTCTTTTGTTCTTAAGAAATTAATTTTCTAATTATGTAAATTCATACTTACATTACCAAAAATAGAAATTTATACTGGGAAGTATTATCAATTTATTACCATTTAAATATGAAGTTCAAATTTGTTGAGGATCTGCTTCTCTGTGAAACACAAAAAAGTTCTAACCATCATACTTTGTTGTATCCATTCATCATTACTAACTTTATATTTTCCTCTTGAAAAGGATAATTTTTTTTTGCAAAAATGTGATTTTTGACGTTCAATTATTCACGTGATTAGACTTTAACCACTTACTTCACAATGACAAGTCAACTTGCTGTAGTCTAGCATTTCTCAACCTTTCTGAACCAATTCAACAGACCACTTGTGTCACGTGTAAGATGTCTGAAACAATTCAACAGACCACTTGTGTCGCATATTACTGGGTATTCCTGTATTTTTTGTTTTCCCGACTTTATTATTCATTTGTCCTGTTTTTTCTTTGATCCTTATTTGAATTCATATTTAGTAAAATTGCTAATGAAGATAATTTCCATCACTATAAATATTCATCACACATATTTGTCAGGTAATGAAAGTTCAATGTTTTTTCTCTACACTACTTTTCAGTTTACTGTGATTTCAGTAACCCTCTATTTCCCCTTCCATTTCATCAATTTCAACAACAATAATTAGTGATTTTGCTGATGTATGACAATGTTTTTGGTGACAATTGTCAATGTCCCATATATTCCTCTATGGAATATGGTTGACTGTTTATTTGAATGGTTTTTTTTTTTTTTTTTTTTTTTTTTTTTTTTGTGAAAATATTTCCCGGTTACTGTGATTTGTAGCAGTCATTTATTTTCTCGCCTTTCAGCAATTTCAGCAGTAATTATCAAATTTGTCATTAATTTTATGTTTTTTCTACAATCAGTGATATCTTGTATTTATAGGATGCAGGGTTCCACTCGTCCTACTTTCTTAGTTTTGTAGTACTTTCTAGTTTTTTCCTACTTTTCCACTAGATTCTATCAAAATTTGTATAATTGATTTCAATTGAGGAGGGAAGCATATATTGTGCCAAATATTACAAATGTTTTAAATTGCAATTAATGATTCTGCCAAAGCAGAAATTGTATCATTTTTAAGGTTATTTGAGGGGATGTATGTGGCCCATTTGGTTTATTAATTTTTCATTTGCTTAGTTTGAGGGTTCAACAAGTAGTGTAGTCATTGAAAACTTCTGTCTGGAATTTTCATATTCCCCAAGACAGAGCTGACAACTTATGTTATGTCATTGAAATGAAATCATATTGGTTATTAGATATAAATTTTTATATGGCCCCTTAAATTCTTGGCAAAAATGTTTCATTTCCTTATAGGGAATATGCATAAAATTTGTGTAGTA
Organism: Pholcus phalangioides; assembly: GCF_987345545.1. Classification (NCBI taxonomy): domain Eukaryota; kingdom Metazoa; phylum Arthropoda; class Arachnida; order Araneae; family Pholcidae; genus Pholcus; species Pholcus phalangioides. The sequence continues at coordinate 6,813,271 of NW_028301625.1, read as the reverse complement.
AATTAGTCAATTTTGGTCGTAACAATGATTCTTTTATGTATGTATTTAACATCTCCATACAATGAATTTTTTTTGTTAATATCACTATAAGACCCAAGAAGCATTTCTAAAATTAAATTTCGTAACCTTTTTCAGAATTTTTTTTTGACGTGAAACTTCTGTGATAATGATCGTAAATATTTGAAATTTTTTTGTTGATGGAAGTTCCAATACTAAAGGTTTCTTCTAAAGGTAATGAGCTATAGTTGGTAATGATAAGAGTTGGTTCCCCTGTATAGTGGCTAAGAAGTAAATTACAATTAATTATAAACATCCATATATTTAAGTTTTGACACAGCATTTGTAGCCATGATCTAAATGTCCTATTTGTGGCAATTGTTGTCATATGATACCTAATTAATTTTTCTGCTAGATTTTAGGTGTATAATTTTTCATTTAGCAATTATATCAAAAGAAAGCAATTGTAAAATCTGCAATAGTTTAGTTAGCATAAGTAATATCTCACAGGTAAATGTATCACTAATACTCAAATCACATAGTATATGGAACTGGATCTTTTTGTTTCCCCAATTTATTTGAGGGGAAGGAGTCTCCCCCCCCCCCTCCACAAATAATATGCAGTTTTATCCTACATCAAATGAACTTCATATTTTTTCATCAAATTATTAATTTCTTTATTATTCAATTCAACCTAGTTTAAGTTGCTTGAACAAAATTTTAAAATTTACATGCTTCTGCTCCATAAAAATGCAATTTAAATGCAGTTGCAATTATTCAATGGGATCTTGTTTTCTGAATGATTTTTTATATCAGTTTGTGTTAAATTTTTTTATGTTTTGCTTAAAATTTGACAACGTTGTCTAATTTTGTAATTTGAAAATGTAATGGAAGAATGGAACAGTACTCACCCAGATTGTATATTGCTATGGCAATAAAGTTTCTATGTGCATAGGTAAAACATTTTACATGTAATGTTTAATTAAGATGTAAGCATCCACTTTTTATCTGTATATGTATCCGCAGATTGTACTTCAGATTCCCTTTATTTTTTGAATAACCAACAAGAAGCACATACCTAAACAGCTAAAGTAATGGTGTGAAACAAAATTCAAAACAACATTATAAACTCACTTTTAAAAATTTGAATTTCAGGTTAAATGGAATATTTTTCGAGTACTTATGAAAAATTTTTGTTGCAAGTTTTTGCAAAATATGTGGATTTCCTGTTAATTTTTGATTGTTACTAATTTATTTCAATTTGTAAATATGTTACCTTAAATGTTTGTGTTTTAATTTGTAGTGATTGTTTTTTTTTTTTTTTTTTTTTTTTCAATGAGTAAGAATTTTAAAAAATTACATACTGACTTTTGAACAAATGTTTTTTTCTGTAATTCTTTGGGCAGCATTGAAAGTTACTGTGATAATGGTTTCAGACTCTCTCATGTCACTGCTTTAGAAACCTTTTTTTTCTTTTTTTGTATAATTGTTACAATCATTTTCATAATGTCGAATGGAAAGCCAGCAAATATAAAATGAACCAAACTGTCATTTTAAAATTTTCGTAATCTGATATTTGTTTATATTCTGATAATAAAAAGTAGCATGTTTTAAAGTATGCCTGGAGTATTTTTTTTAATGAAATTTTCTTCACTCTTGAGAAGTACTTATTTTTGATTCACTGCTAAAGTTCATTTTTAACAACCAAAAATAGTCCAACAATAGGGAACTATTACAGTGGAGCCTTGTTTATGGACTTGAATATTTATATGACATTTAGCTTTGGTTGCAATTGATTCCTATACATTTTAATGTTAAAATAATTCAGTTATTCGACAAAACCTTAATTGTTCAATGTTTTCACTTTGACTCAAACTCCTAATCTTTTTTTTTTTTTTTTTTTTATAAAATCATCATCTATATATAAGCTATAGCTATCAAATGCATGCTCTCTGCAGACAGTGGAAACGTGCATTGCTGAATTAGTTCTTGCGCATTGTTACTGCAAAAATCATTAACTTTGTTGTGATTGTTGACACAGCGGAACCTTGTTTATAAGTCGCTCAGAAAGTTGTATAATTTTTGCATAATACTAATATATCATTTATGCCACATTGGCCGAAAACTATTAATCTGGTCAACTGACCAAGAATTAAACAAAGGACTTTTTTTTTTATTTACATATGCCTTTACTTGAAGGGAGGCCATTGCAGAAACAGCTGCACACGTTTTTGGATCATAACAGCTACTACCGCCCGATCAGGATATTGAGCATGGAAATAAAGAGAGGTGCACTTCCTACAGTCTTGCAGATAAATAACTATAACATGAAGGGAATAATTCTAGTTCAATCTTATCTTCAAAATGATATCGTGAACCAAAATCCTGATAACTACAAACAGGCACAACTAGAAAGGAGCAGGGGAGTCTGGGGTACTGGACCAAGAGGGGTGCAAATTTTATTCGCCATTACAGGGATAGTGGCTAAAATGCGTGCTTGCCCCGGTTGACCAAGCATCTAGTTGTGGTCCTGACTTCTAACAGAATTTTTCCCATGTTATGATGTAGTTCCATTCCATGCTTGGCGAAAGAGATAACACCGCATAATAACATCATCTGTGATTAGCAATACCATTCAAATGATTGGTATTGCTTTAGCAACACAAGTAAATATGTTCCGGCGTCCCTGGTTCTGATTAACTTGTATAAAAGTGAACTTACTCATGAGGTGCGACCCGCTTCCTGATAAAGGCCGATATGAAATTTCTTTGAGGGAAAAATTGTAAATTTTTCTTTCAGCTCTGTGCGAGAACGTTTCATGTTACAAATAATGCACGCTACTGGGCAGGAAAAGTGCAAACAAAATAAAGGAACATGTTTTCAACAACAGCAGCAATGTAGGTTTTTTTTTTGCTATACAGTCACCAAATATTTCCAAGATAAATAGGCAGGATATATGAGCAACAGTCACCAATCCCATACTGATCAGCGGCACTCTTTTTACTTTGTAAAAAAGGGCATTGCAATACAATTACTGAGTTCAAATATTCCATGACGCCGACCTAGGGACGAGTGTGTCACCTGCTGTGCAAGAAAGACACTTGTCACCAATTGGAGTTTGGGTGCATGGATAGCCGTCGGCAAAAGACAATCACGGACAGCAGCTGCAAGGCCGTGGCGAGAGGGGAACTGGGAGGTCCGGTTTCGCCCCCAACATATAAAAAGGCAAAGAAAAATCTATTGTTCTGTCACTTCAAACCTCCACCGAAAGAGTTTCTGACAATGGCTCTGATAAGCTCCTTCGAATTGAATACATTTGTTCAGAAAATTTGTTCACTTGTTTAAGAAATTAAAATGTAATTCCTTAAACCTATAAAATTTTATGATTAAAGTAATATAGGCAAGCAAAAATATTAAAATAGGCATCAAAAGAAAGAATCATTTATAAATAAAGGAAAAAAATCAAAACCTAAAATTAAGGATTTAGAAACTGACAAGAAAAAAAAATATATCACTCTTTTATGCCATATACTATCAGGTGCCGTAGCCAGAAATTCCTTTCGTGAGGGGACGACCATAGCGACAGAATAGAATTAACTGTCATCCCGTACATATCAGTCATTTTCTTATATTGCAGGGAAAGGTGGATCCCAAGTCCCTACTAGGTTTTCTCTCCGGGGATCCAGTTTTTCCGCGATCCCGCACCTAGAATTCAACCGGGAATTTCCATGGAATCTGAACTCATTTCCCGGAAGTAGAATAAGATCGTAGCACATCACATTTCTGTACTGAATTTGACATGTCTAAGAAATTTTGATCACTATAGAAGCATGCATTTTATAAACTGTAACCATTCGCGTATGCAAAGGGAGGGGTTTGGGGTTCTAACCCCTCCCCCCTTGAGCCATGATTATAGTGTTATTTTGCAGGGAAAAAAGTAAACCCGAAACCTCCCCCCCCCCCTCGAAAAAATTGTGCATACGCCTATGACTAATCAATAAATTTTGAATACAATTAATAGTATTAATAGATGAATTATTAAATTAATGAAATACACGCCGCATATTCAACCCTTTAAGCGGAATTAAAATATCTCGTCAATCTCTCGCCTCTAATTTTAGCGTTTACAAGACCAGACATTTTGTAAAGTTGATCTCTCTCAAAAACTTTTCAATTTACCTTATTATTTGTTAGGTTCGTCTAATTTTTTTAAATTCCCAAAAGTGTTTTTTATAACTCCAAAAATAACTTGCAAAAAAAATCCATTAATGTCTGCTCAATAGTGGGGGATTAAACACACCCCCCCCCTCCCCCACTCGAATCGACATTTGGAGGGGGCAGAAAAGGAGCGCAAGGAATTCCTTCCAAAAAAAATCCGAATTACTAACTTTCAAAAAGCATTTAAATTAAACAAAAAAATAATTAAGAATTGTCCTGTGTCCCCAGGCTGGAGTCTCTCAACCCGACCCTCGTAGAGGCCATGGTTTCGTTATTCGAACAGTGCAAATTTGTGACTGCTTCATAATTCATTAATTTCATAATTTATCTATCTATGATACAAAATGAATTGAACAAGAACAGCAATAAAAGGTCCATGCTATATGCAGCTGGGTTACAATCAAGGACGAGTTGAAAAATTTGCCACACCATAGCTTCTAGTCTAACTTTTTGGTAAGTATTTATATGGTTCCCACATCCTGAAGCAGGGGCCCTCTTAAACTGGAATCTTTGGCGGGCCCCCATAAGCGCAGTCCAATGCCTGGCCGAGACATTATGTAAAGCGTGCGGGAGAGAAACAAAAACTTTTAGTTTTCCTCTGCTTTTCTAGCACGGGCTGCGTTCATCTGAAACAAAATCATTCACATCTAACACCATCTGGTCAAAGCAAAGTTGGAAAATTTTAAAAATGACGATTTTTTTGAAGTTTTTAATGCCCAAAATCATGGCCCCACATGCTAGTGCCGGGCCTCCAGGCCCGGATTTTTCGCGGCCCCCCCCCCCTCCGAAAAATTTTGTGCACCTCCCTTGAGAAAAGATTATGGTGTATTTTTTCAGGAAAAAAAAAAAGAAACCCCTTTCGGGAAGAAAAAATTTTGAATGCCCTTCCCCCCCCCCCCCCATGAGAAATCCTGCACACGATACGGCATTTGTATATGCAGCAAAACATCGCTACAACGATAATCGATAATAAATACATCTACAATGATATTTTTTTCAAATCTTGTTTGGAATTGCCTGGCTTAATGTTAAACTCTTAGTACAACGACATCATCTATGATAAACGCCTCTATAACCCGATATTCTTAGGAGAATTTTTAAATCGCTACCACAATATTTTGCACTAAATGATCACCGAAAGCTAACGTTATTTGTATTGCTGAACTATGTGTACGACACACAAAAGCACTATGCGGTAAGCTTCTGTACAGGGACAATACACATCTAAATGAATTTTATAAATTAATCAATTACAATTTTTTGTAATGAATAAATACATAAAAGCGTATTTTCCGATAATATTAACAATGCCCATATAGAAAAAATGACAATAGCATAAATTTGATCACACGTGAGGATAATGTTACCTCTTTAATCTCTCTACCACAATATTTTTATTTTTGGTCCGTAGAATATTGTTATATCGAGGTTTCACTGTCTATTTAAACTAAATAATAAAATATAATTGTGTGTGTGATAAATATGATCACATTTCGAGATATGATTATGTGATTTGTATATAATTTTACGCAATAAAATAGAGCTCCCCTATGGGCCAGTTAAAAGAACGAATTGGTTAGGCGATATGGTTTTCTCATAGAAACTTGTGATTGCCATTTTCACGAGGGTGGGGAGTTACGTTCTTTTTTCCTGCAATAATTTTATATTAATTTCCCTATAATCTCGGCTCTGGGGGGGGGGGGGTTAGAACCCTAAACCCCCTTTGCTTACGCCAATGGTGATCGCGATCCATGGTCGGCAGGGCCGCAACTGGGGGGGGGACAAGCTGGTATCTTGCCCAGGACCAGCAGAGTGCGCAAAATTCACCTTTCATAGCCTCTTCTTCAAAATTAGATGGGGGGGGGGGGGAATGTCAAAATATGTGCTTACCTCAGCTGATCAAGCATTTAGTTGCGGCCCTGATGGCTAGTGTTCAATGTCAAAGTCTCTCGATTAACGATAATACCTCTATTATGGTATTTTTCTTCGTCCGCAGTATATCGTTATATCGAGATTTCACTGCAATTTTATCATGCATAATACTAGCTACAATACCCAGCGCTGCCCGTGTTTTCTTCATTTATTGAGAGGATTGGAAAAGTGATAAACCATTACAAAGGAATAAATATATAATACTGGCAGGATTAAAGAAGTGACAAGCCATTGTAAAGGCATGTGTAAAACGCATTACTAGGGAACCACGGTAATCAAAGTAAACATTTCGAAAGTGATTATTGAGGCACAGAAACCATTGTTGCCCGACGATTTTTCATCCATTTCGGGTATCTGCCCTTCTCTGACGAACTTTTGAAGTAGCCTATCGTTCAATCCGGGCCCTGTTTGGTATATATCCAAATTTTGGCGACGATCGATCTAAAATTGTGGATTTGTATAGAGAACATACACACAGACCGAAAATCAATTATATATAGATATATATGCACAGTATCAAATTTATCCTTAGTTTCTCTCAGATAAGATACCCACCGCATCTCTATAGTTTCGTTGTTCACCAAGCAAGCAAGTATACTCATACTACACCAAATGAAACTACTGTAGAATCTCTACACATGACGAACCAGTTTGAAACGTGTTTTACACAAAACAAAATTTCTATCCAAACGTTTAACTTCAATTTAGAACATCAAAAATTATTCCTATAACGCACGGGTTCTCAAACTGTGCGTCTCCAACCTTTGTCATGGTGTGAGGTTTTCGAAAATATTCTTTGTTAAACAGCTCTGGAGAGCCGGCGGAGCTCGCGGATAAGCATTGAATAGGGGGAAAAGGGCGCCTCAGGTGGAAAAAGTTTGAGACGCCCTGCTCTAACGTGAAGTTATTCCATGCAATGATTTTTTTGATAAAACGAAGCGATTCCGTTATGCCAGGCGATTCACTACAGGCGTGCAAAAAGAATAAATAAATTTAGTGAATTAAAGAGTTAAAGTAATAATACTGAAAACTATTTTCATTGGCCTTGGTTGAAGCGCCGTCCTGAAAAATTGTGTGTGAGAACTGAAATAATACAAATATTTATGTTCACTTCATCTATTCAACTGAGCAACTTTACAATTCTGTTACAGTCGTTTATACGACGTTCAAGAGGCCGAGTCAAAACGTTTTATGTATAAGTCGAAGTGAATATAACAGTCTTTCTAAAAAATTATCCCCCCCCCCCCCTCATACGTATAAAATGTTATAAAATTTTGTGTTTAATTGCATTCCAATTCTGTTCTAAAAAAATATTTCATACTTGAGAGGAAATTAAATCACATTTCAAATCATTTAAAGAAATAAAATTTGGTACAACATTACCTTTGGGACACGACATTGGCTACAAAATTGCAACAAAATCTTCTCGACTTGCAAAAATTTCCCCATCTTAGACTTGGGCCTTCCCCCGCCCCCCTAAATGACGGGCCTGTTTGCAAGATGAACTTTCGTTATCAAGTTAAAATTCTTGTTGAATTCTTCCAAAATTTCCAGTTTTTTTAGAGAGAGCGTTTTTTGTTTTTCCGACATTACGAACGACGAATTTGACACAGTTAGCAAGCAGTGCCGTCTGAACGCATGGACCCACCCGAGCACGGCCCGGGGGCCGTTTATGTCTTTTGCGGTGACAATATGCTAGAACTGTTGCAGCAACGCTTTTTCACTGCATACAAAAATTTTGTGCGCATTTGATGGATATAAATCACGTTTTTCTTTTTTCGAAAGTTTCCGAGTTTTAGTCGAAGTGAAAACGTCGAATAATTGAGGTTTTACGTTAAATAAATGAATGAAATATTTTAACATTAAAATGTATTTGTTGTATTGTTGTTTAAAATGTATTGTTACCAATTGCTACCCAAGTTAAACGTCGTATAAACATGAAAGTTGTATAACTGAGTGACGTATGAACGAGGTTACTCTGTAATTTGTAGATATGCCCTATTAAAAATAATCGTTTTTAAAGTTTATGAAACACAATTCAACAAACATCGCAACTGGCCTCGATGCAGGGCCAAACTCTTCTGACATAGATTCATTATAGTTAACTCTTAATGCTCAAAATAAAAAATTTTATAATAAAAAGTTTTTAGTTTTGTTTACCGTTCTTTTGGGCTAGAACCGTAGGATTCATCCACGTGGAGAAAAAATTAATCCTTTATGTACGCAAACTCGTTCAACTATTTTACTAAAAGATTTCGAACAACTGTATTTTTGCAGACGCGAACCGTAAATATTTTTCTGTTCAACAATATCGTCTGTGAATAGAAGTTTTGAGGGGCGATGTGTCCTCAAGACAGTACAGCGAATAAAAAATGCCAATGCGGAATGTAGCCTCTTTTTTTTTCAGAAGCAATGAAAAACCCCTTGATTTGTTCGGACTGGGAGAAGGAGGGGGTTACTAGAGGGGCCGTGAGCGAAATCACGTGATTCAGTACACACGTCATTACAGCTATTTCGTACAATACTTTTTAAGCGGGAAAACGCTTTAAACGAGAAATCTCGATGAGTATCAGTAATAAGAGTTGGCACCAGAGAGTCGCAGAACCCAAGGAGGAAAAAGTAATGCGGGATCCATTGTATACAAAAGCTTGCAGCAAAGCTGTCTCAGTATCGTAACCCGCCCACGAGCACGAGAGTGGGGCCTGGACCATTCTTCTCATTTTTTGTCTTTTTTCCACAATATTAGTTCACTGTAGAGGGGGTCCGCTGAAGAGCGCAGCCTACGGGCCCCTGTTCCAGGATGTTGGGGGGGGGGGTTCATGTGCTTTATCGGCACCCAGAGGCAATTTCACTGTGGAATACGACGTCTGTTTACTCCAATTTTCATTCTATCGAGACATTATGGCCTTCTACGAACTGAAACAGCAGGGGTCGCGCGGTAGCCCTGTAGGTCCCTACACACGCTCGACGACTAGATAAGGATTATTCTAGTGGCCTCCCTTATTCTAGTGGCTATAGCCCTGAGGACACTTTTCTTCCTTCCTAGGAGAACGACTGCCATGAGAGCCGGGGAGCCTTGTACAATGTTCTTTTCTTCGTTTCCGGGTTTTTTTTTTCGTTTACTTGTACATGTGTATAGTTAAAAAAAATTTCAATGAGATCTAAGGTACGTAGTTCAAGATATCCGTCCATACGAGTACAAATTGATGTGATTTATATTAAAGAGTCCTGTCTATTTTCCTATGGGACATATATATATCAAAGGGAAAAAAAATCGAAAGATCTTTCCACGGGCCCCAGGGCTGGAGCCCTGTCAGCCCCCCCCCCCCCATGTGGGGGCCATGCCCAAAATACCCAAGTTTTACAGATCATGGCCTTTAATTCACTAATAAACTTGAATTAAAATGTTGGAATAGGCATTTATGGCACGAAAATTTCAAAAAATGAATTTTTACCAATAAAGTTTGAAAATAGGCAAAAACAAAGGGCATATATGGCATTTTGCCTGAACTTCCGGGCTCTAATGATTGGTATTGCTTTAGCATCACCGCAAATATGTTCCGGCGTCCCTGTGTGCAAACTTCTCAAACACATGAATTCATAGGTTCTTCGTGGGTGGGGGGTTGGCTTTTACCGTTGGCAGTGCGGAAAAGTAATGAAAAAAGCATGCAAATTCTCCAGTAGCACAACGATATTGTACAATATCTGGACCATATTGTTATATATCGAAATGTCAGAGGAATATCAGATGTCTCATAACTATGATATAGAATGATATTGTCCTATATGGTGCAAATTATTTATGATATTAATTGATCAAGTCTTTAATTTTCCAGTCGAATATGTATTTGATTCCATGTGAATAATCTCTACTTTGAAAGACAACAACTTGGGATAATAAATTATTTTAATATAGTTTGAAAAACATAGATCTATATCGTGACCCTGACAAAGATCTATATCAGATTCTCGATATAGGCCTGATATAGATCTATCAAAGAAGACATAGCTCTATATCCTGAACATGACATACATCTATATCGTGAACCTGACAGATATATATATATATACATATATCAGATACACAATATGCTGATACATCAACATATCGTGCACCTTTAAATAAAAATATTGCCTTCAAATAAAAATTTGGAGAAAATTTAAAGTCGAACGTACAATTTTTTGTTCAAATGGAAATTAATAACGTTATTAATTTCAATTCGAACATTAATAATAATGTTTAATAATAATGTTGAATAATTTTTCATATGAAATTTTGATTTTAATAGGATTAATTATGTTGATGTATCAAAATCATTTAATCCATATAATCATCATCCATATAATCATCATCCATATAATCATCATCCATATAATCATCATCCATATAATCATCATCCATATAATCCATATAATCATCATCCATATAATCCATATAATCATCATCCATATAATCCATATAATCATCATCCATATAATCCATATAATCATCATCCATATAATCATCATCCATATAATCCATATAATCATCATCCATATAATCCATATAATCATCATCCATATAATCCATATAATCATCATCCATATAATCCATACAATCATCATCCATATAATCCATATAATCATCATCCATATAATCCATATAATCATCATCCATATAATCCATATAATCATCATCCATATAATCCATATAATCATCATCCATATAATCCATATAATCATCATCCATATAATCCATATAATCATCATCCATATAATCCATATAATCATCATCCATATAATCATCATCCATATAATCATCATCCATATAATCCATATAATCATCATCCATATAATCCATATAATCATCATCCATATAATCCATATAATCATCATCCATATAATCCATATAATCATCATCCATATAATCCATATAATCATCATCCATATAATCCATATAATCATCATCCATATAATCCATATAATCATCATCCATATAATCCATATAATCATCATCCATATAATCCATATAATCATCATCCATATAATCCATATAATCATCATCCATATAATCCATATAATCATCATCCATATAATCCATATAATCATCATCCATATAATCCATATAATCATCATCCATATAATCCATATAATCATCATCCATATAATCATCAGTTATAATTGATCCTTACTGTGTATGTTTTACATCGTAGATCCCAAGTAGTGGGCTGACGTCAAATATGACGTGAAAATTGGTCATTTTTTTCTGAATGACGTCAGTCGAAAAAAAAATCGCGTCAATTCAAAGTCATTTAATGACCACGAACAATAAAGGTCAGGAAATAACGTGATACTTGATGACCTTAATGAAATATCAGGTCATTTCATGACCTTTATTAGCCATGAAGGTCAAGAAATGACGTGATATTAAATGGCGTAAATGATTTTGCGTCATAAAAAATCACGAATTTCTTTCGAACTGAAAAATTCTGTTCCGGATGGAAATATCAAAATTATCCAAAATGTTTGTTAATGAACCTTCAGAGGGTGTTTCAAAATTACTCTAGGCCTATATATTCGTTACTGGTTGTCACAAAGATAAATGAAGTACTTTTGATTGCGATTTTGTTTTGAATGGAAATGTAAAACTTTTCAATGAGTATAATTGTTCATATAAATTTATCAACACGTTATATAAATTATAATTGCATCCATATCATGTTTTTTACGGAAGATCAGAGAATTTGTGAAATCTGTCAACAATTGAAAAAGATATGCAACGAATTCTTTGACGTGTGCATTGAACTAAAAAAATGAATTTTTTAAAATCTTTTTTTTTCGATAATTATAAATAACGCAAATAATTATATTACTATATTTTTCAAGGATAAAACAATAAAAGAAAACGAAAAAATAACTGCCATCGGCTAAACTCAGCAAGAGATTCCTTAACGGTGATTGTAATATAACTAATCAATACTTTTAAAGTCCTCATAGAATAACACAAATCGGTTGCTGCTACGATAGCGCGATCGGTAGAAGCCTTAGAGGAGAAATAAAGCAAGCACAATAAAACATCCCGGGAAGTTCCCGGTAACGGGGATTTTCGCTACAAACCGTTCACATGACGTTAAGTTTATGCCGGTAATCCCCCCCCCCTCTTCTTTCCGGAAGTCGTCACTGGTTACGTAGGTTGAACGGAAGTAATTGATTCAAGATGGTTGACGAAGGAGCTTATAGCAGTTTTCGCGGCGCAAAGGATTATGGGAGACAAGGTCGGTGTCGACCTCCAATCCACCCCAAGAAAGATGGGCTTTTTTTGATGAGCTTCTCTCCCACCTTTTTCTTCCCTACGAGGGGAAAAAAGTTGTCATGCCGGTAATTACCACCAAAGCGACCCCCAATCTTGCACATGTGAACGGGGCTATAGGGGCAATTCTCGAACGTACTGGGTTTGAATCCGACCTGCGCCAGTGATCCCCCCCACCCCCGTCTCTTCGAATATCGCCATCTATCTTCCGAAAGTCGAACTATGTAAAAGAAATAGATGAGCAAATGATAATTTTTTGACGTCATTTTTGACGTTCCCAAAATGAGCATTTTATCACGTCATGTTTGAAACATTTCATGACTTCCAAAAAACGTTTTTATTGACATCAGGCGACAACTTGGGATGTTGGAATTTTAGGAGGAGCAAGAACTTGAACCGTAACTTTAATTGCCACTTTATAATTGCACATATTTTTTAATTTAGAAAAATTTGCTCTTGTTTTTGTTGTATATGTGTGTGTTTTTCTTAAAATTATTTATTTTTTTACTTTGATGTTTTCATTTTTTACCATACTTTGAGAATTGCATAACTTTTATTTTGTATTTTTTGTTTCATTAGAATAATTAATAATTTTAAATAAATAATTATTATACTACACAATACATTAATTTGTTTCTTGTGTTTTTTGTATTATATATAATTTCCTTAATTATAATTTTTTCAATTATCTGCCTCAAAATTATAAATATGTCTCACAATTTCTATTTTTTAATTTTTGTGCATACATAGAAATGAATAAATTTGATTGAAAATACAAGTAAAAAAAACATTACTTGTGAATTAATGTTATAATTACAACGTGTAGGCAGGGCTGTAGTGGTGGGTTGGTAAGATACGGAGTTAGAGCAGTGATGGTAACCTCTTCCAGCGAAATTTCCCTCAAAAATTTATCTTTTGACTAAATTTTTCCCACGCATTTCCAAAAAATGTGCTGCCATCTAGCGGGAACAATACATAATCAAGTATTTTACAATAGAAAAGTATTGCACTGCATTAATTTCTTTTTTTTTGCAAAAAATTCTTTTGTTTGATGAACTCTCAAAATTTCCCACAAATGCTAAGAAATTTCCCACTTAGGCAAATTTTGGCCAATTTTTCCCATGACTATGGGAAATTTCCCACGAGTTACCATCACTGAGTTAAAGCTAGAAGAGTGCTTCGAACCACCCACCTACAGAAAATTAAACTTTTTTTTTATTCTGAAAAGGCGGCATCTATCATCCTAAATTTGAAGCATTTGTATATATCACACACTGACATTCACGATATAGAGATCTATTTATCTACAGATCTATTTAGAGATAAATAGATCTGTAGATAGATAATAGAGAGAGAGAAATAAAAAATTTTTTAGCCAGAACGATATCGTGGCCCGATATAGATCTATATTCGGAACTGAAATTTTACGATATAGATCTATATTCGAAACTGAAATTTCACGATATAGATCTATATCTTTGTGTTACTTGAGTTAAAATAAATATAGTGATTTAAAATACTTTTTTAGTCATACTTGAAAAAAATTTCCTTCACATTTCCATTGTACAATTATGATGTATAATTTTTTGTGTATGCGCGTATGTCCAGAAACGAGATGCGCGAGACATTTTTGTCTCAATTTTCATGGTGCACGCAATCAGTGTTTGATTTCGTTTATCGAATCATCTTTTCTTTCATGCATATCTGTAAATATAGAATGCTGAAATTTTTTTTAAAAATAATTAAGTCTCTTTTATGTTGTATATGTGTCTTTTTTTTATGTTTCTGTTCATGTCGTATGTTTTATATATTTTATTCATTAATTATCATGTAAATTTTCAATCATCCGTACAGGCATCACAGCCTCTGGATGATAAATATGTTTTTTTGAACTAATCTAAATCTCTGGAAATGAATAAATTTTTCTGGAAGTAGTAGCGGCAGTGCCGTCTTAACGCATGGGCCCACCCGGGCACGGCCCGGGAGCCTCGGAGAAATTAGAACCGGTCGAAATTTTCGAAAATTTGTCTGCTAGGGCCTCAAAAAAGTGACTTGGCCCGGGGCCCATGATGCTCTTAAGACAGCCCTGAGTAGCGGAGAGGTTTCCTGGTGATAATTAAAATGTTGTGTATCTTTTCTTTTTATTTGAAGTCATTTATGTATTTTTTTTTCTTCGCAAATTCTCCCTCACTCCGCCAGAAGTCGTGAAAAATGGAAAAAACATAAGTAGAACCATTTCTCCTTCCTCTTTGAATTTTCTCGTTAGTCCCGGAAAAGTAGGCTGACCATATTTCCTCGAGAGAAATACGGGACATTGAGATTCCAATTACGGGAAAATACGGGACATCGCCAATTATCGCCAAAAATGACGCCAAAACCGAGCAAAGTTGCCAAATATTGTTAAAATTACGGTAAAATCACAATGGCGGGAAATGAAACGTTACTGCAAGTTGTGTGGATTAAAATGAATTTCACGAAAAAAACGTTCACCAAGACAAATGTGGGAGATAAATATTCTCATTTATAGTTGTAATTATCATAATATAGTTTATTAGTTGAAAAATAATTTCAATCTTTGACTTCGATAAAGAATAAAAATTCAAGTAAGCGTCGTGTAAAATACGGGAAAAACCGGGACACTTTTGCGAAAAAGTCGGGACGACCAAAAATACAGAAAATACCGGGACTGTCCCGGGAAATACGGGACGTATGGTCACCCTACGGAAAAGCCTCATATGATAACACAATGTCTATCCCATACATTACGGGACATATGGTCAAGTGAAATACTTATCATGACTATAGGTTACTATGACAACAAGGATGTTCCAAAGTTAGTAAACACGTTTTAGTAAGAACAAAAATTGAAATTCTGTGCAAGCCATGTCTTCCAAATCGGTATGGCGTATTATCATTTGTTAAAAAACGTTTTTGAACTTCGTTTGTAAAATTAGTGTAAATAATCAAGCACCTCTATTTTCCACTAAAATAACATTTTTCATACTCTTTTCACCTGCATTCTTTGATTACAGTTTAGTTATTGTATAACTCACGTATGTTCAACATTTCGGACATTTTTAAAGAATTTAATAAGAACTAATAGAATCTCATTAAAATGATATCACTTATGAGGGTAATTCTCACGAAATTCAACAAAAAATCAAAAATGAAAAAAGTTATCAAAAAATAATAATAATGCCAACCAAAAAAAAATTATTGGGGACACTTCTTTTCCTGCTAATAAACTAAAATATCTGAAATATAGTCAGCAACACAAAGTATGTTAAAAATTCATGGCAAAAAAAAAATTAATTTAACCGTGTTAAGAGACCATTGTGAGATAGGTTAGTTTTAGTCTAGCACTGGTTATAGATTTGTATCTATAGCAAGAAACCAGATAACAGACATCAAGAGGGGGGGCACTCCCTTCAAACTTCATCTCTGCCGGCACTTGATTCAGGATTTATTTCCGTCTCGTCCTGCCGGATCTGTACTGAGCAGGATGGTGGCGTTGAATCTACAGATTTTTACCCAGATGCCCTTAGGGGCAGGATAGGGGTGCATCAGAAGCATAACAATGTTAAGAGATAGACAAATCTGACGAGATATTTTGCCTGTTTCAGCACTTAATTTGATATTTATGTATGACAATTGCAACATATTTCATCTATTTTGGTCACTCATTTTCAACTTGGACAAGCACAGATACTCTGAACAATTTTTTTGGTCACTTGCATTTTTATTTATTTTTTATTTGTGTTTCTCGCTCTTGTTTTTTTCTCCTTTTTCCTCAAGATTATTCGATACAACAGATTTCTAATGTGTTGTTGTTTTGCTAGAGCACAAGATGCACTTGAACAAATCTCAAAGCAAAGTCTTTAGATGAAACATTACTGCAGCTTGATGTTGCAACCATGGAATATGAGTTATTTTTATTTATTTCCCCCCTAACTTATGATCAAACCTTCCTTCGGGTTATCTAAGGCCAGGAAAAAGATATTTTTACATGTTTTGCAACACTGATAAAAAACTAAGCATGTAGAAAACATGCTTTTCAGAAATAATCTATGTCTCTGACATGGTCCCCACATTCTGGAGCAGGGCCTTTGACAGGCTCCCTGCCCAAACTTTTCATGGTCCCCTGTATGGTGAATTTATATCATGGAAAAACCAAAAATAACAAGAATCGCCTTGTCAGCTCCAGCCATATTGCTTTATCTGCCAAGTTTATATATTAGTATTTGGAATTTACAAATCACAACTTAGATCACAGCCACATCATAATTAATATGATTTTAATTATAAATTTTAAATTTGTGTATATTTTAAAGATGAAATAGCTCTACAAATTTAGTAAAATGGAAGATTTCCGAGGAAAGGTGAGTGAGTTGATCACCCTACCAGTTTATTACAATTTAGTACAGACAACCCAGGTTCTAAGAACCCTCATTGTCCCATAGAAAATGGACGTTAGGTATATTGAAAGATCATTATAGGCTATATACCAAAATTTAAAAAAAAATCAGCTTTTTAGAGAATTCTGTATGTGATCTGAAATAAATATGTAGTTCATTTTGTTACAATGTGAGCAGTTACAATAAAAATTAATGAGGTTAGAAAATAATAACATTTTAATTACTGATTACTTATATATACTTTGCACTTATAATTTAAGGCCCCAAGGGATATCATGTTGATGCTTATTCCAGACAACAATAATGAGTTAAGGGAAAATAGAAGGTCCTGATTTTCAGCATGAAAATATAAGTCTACTACTTGTCTGATTATATATATTCTACCCTTATCTGAAGAAAATGTATTCAGTATGATCATAGGCGTAAAGTTATTATGGAAATGTCAGGAGTGCTCAGAATTGTTAGAGGGACTAAAACCTAATATTTCCATAAGCTACTGGTGACAAATGTTAGGAGGGCCCCATGGGCCGGATACAAGTTTACGCTTCTGAGTATGATTGCCTATTGGATGGCACATTCTTATGTCGTGGTCAGAACCTTTTATACTGTTCATCTTCAATTGGATCCAAGAAATCCTGACCTTGATAAATAGATGGGTTTATCATGCAAAACAGTCTCACACAAGTAGGCTACTGTATTTATCAGATATCTCATTTTGTCTCTCGCCATTACAAGCAGATTATACCAAATTCTGAAATATCAAAAGCAATTAAAATCCTCTTAAGAACAGATTTTGGGCATTTCTTTGCAAAAAAATATGTGGCAGAGCTGAGTTTGAACATTATATTGGTTTGAACAGGCTTTGTCTGTTGTAATTTTTCTTATTTTTCCTTTTTTTCTCTCCTACATCGCAGTTGCTTCCAAGACTTTTGGCATGATGCCTTCTGCACTGAGCCACCTAAAAAACATTGATCTGCACTATCTAAACTGAAAAAAATATTTAGCTTTGGTTGGTACATATTTTGCTATAAAATGGTTTGAAAGTATGCGTTTATGAAATTAGTATTAAAAAATTTAATGAAATCGCATTAGTATTTAACTATAAGGGCAATAAAAAAAAATCAATGTTCTTTTTTTATTCCCAAGAGAAAGCATATTTGTTCTTCATTAGTAACCGCCTAAATTCTTCATTAGAAAAACCCTGGTGAAAAATTCCCAAACGGCGCTCACATTTGAGGAAAATATGATGGATAATAATACAATTTTTAATTAATACAATAATTACAATAATACAATAAAACAAATTTTTTCAATAAAAACAATAGTTTGGTGTGTCAAGTTATCTTGTTTTGCAATGCAAGGGGTTGCAGACTTTCTTTGTTGACAACAATGCTTGTTGGGTCAAAGCAGGCTGATAATGAAGGTGGCAACCATATTGCATAGCCTGCATATTCTTCAGACTTTAGTCTCGTTGAATGTGATTGAAGCGATAGAGAATAATAATAATAGATTTTTGGTGCAAAGAAAACAAAAACACACCAAATTCTACAAAACCTTTGAACGGTACCATGGAAAGATTGGCAAAACACTGAAAAATCATCTTTACTAAATAGTCTTATAGATCAATCCACTGTGCTGTCATTTCATTAATGTTAGTTTTTCCTACTTTTTTGGATCGAATGTTTTTTTAGATAGATATTTCCTTTATTTAAAATTTTTTAAACATAGTTACAAAACATTTATGGGCTAAGCAAACTTGTAAGCCCATGATGTATGTGCTTAAGAAAAAAAAGGTTTGTGAGTATGCAAATATATTTATGATGCTACACATGATGCCAGAACAAAAGCAGAGATGACCTTAGGGTTGTGCAACAGGTATGGTTGCAGCAGGTTTCATGTTTTCAGGGGCCCCATGCTTATGGTAAGAATAATTTCTTTCATAAAAACTCTGGAATTATTTCTTCCATAAATTCCAAATTTTCATCAATTCTTTAAATCCGCATTTTCATCTATAGAAAGAAATAATTCTGAATTTTTTATTTCTTCTGTAAATTCTGAATTTCCACCAATTATAGAATTGTTTCCTTAATGAATTTTGTAATTTGTTCTTTCATTTATTTTGAATTTTCATCAATTCTGAAATAATTTTTCATTTTTTTCCTAATTTTCATGAGTGCTGGATATACTCCAGTCAATTTCCTTATTTTTGATTCATTGATTTTGCGTATTTTCATTAGTTCTCAGACCATAGGCGTACGCAGAATTTTCTCGAGGGGGAGTATTTTCCGATTATTTTCCCTTCTGAGGGGGGGGGATTTCCTTTTTTCCCTGCAAAATAACACTATAACCTTGGCTCAAGGGGGTTTGAACCCCAACCCCCCCCCCTTTGCATACGCCAATGTCTCAGACAATTTTTCTCATTAGATCCTATTTTTTTATAGTTTTGAAATTATTTCTTTCATCAATTTAAAGTTTTTTCATTTCAAGATTTTCATTAATATTTTTGTTTTAATTTACATTTAAATGTGTCTATATTTTTTTGTATGGATATTTTTCAGCATTCTGTAATAATGTATGAAATTTTGGATGCTGATCCCCCTCCCCCCCATAAATTTGGTGCTACAAGGTCCTGAAATTATTAAGATGCCTGGCTCTATTTTTAATTTCACAGAGAGGGTGGCCCTGATCACATTAAGGCTGCTTCCCAATATAGGTTCATCTATAGTAAGCCTATGATAATTTCTGTGGTCAGATGGCAAAATGTCACAAGTCACTTTCCCAAAAAAGTGAGTTGTTCGTATTCTGGTGTCTCGTTCGTCAAAATTTTGGAAGGTGACAAAATTTCGTCCATCTCTTTCGGTTTATGATGAACCAACAGAGGCAAATTGCAATAAGTCAAAAGGCCAGGCCACAGTATCATATTTTTGCAAAATATTGTTTACAAATTTGCCCTCATGAAATTTTGATAAAGTGACTTATTACATTTTGCCATCTGAGCACAGATTTTTCCCCCTTATGCTTACTACTGTTTAGCAGACTTTTTATTTTCTTCATTTCATTTTTTTGTCTAGTGCCTGTCTTTGCAATGAAAGACACAGATAGTTTGTATTTGTTATATATTCTACAACAAATTCTAATTTAATTTTTGGATTTTTTCTATTGCAATTCAACTATGGTTATGGAACAACTTCATTTTTGTCTTATTTGCTTAGTGTTATTAAGATTATACTGTAACCATAATTTATATAAATTTTGTGTAGACCACTCCTGCACAGAGGCAAAAAGTCATAAAAGAAGAGTCAGCCAATACTTCAACTAAAGGCAAACAATCTTCTGATTCAAATAAACCATTGAAAAAAATCCAAAAGTCTGAGCAACATCGTAGTGAAAGTTTGGGGCGGAAAATCATCAACAGCTCTAAAGACCAACATTCAAAGAGAACTGTCAGTGTTGATCGCGCTATGAAAAACAATGGTGAAACTAAAAAGAAAATTATAAAAAATTCTATCAAAAAAAAAACTGAAAGTGATTTCAAACAGTCTCCAAAACATGATTCAGCAAGTGTAAGAAAAAAAATTTCAATTTCTAGTGGAGCAAATTTTACCAGTGTTCAAGTTGATAAAATTGATCATGAAAAACTCAAACAGTCTGTTGTAAAAAAAATTTCAGGAACTCAGCGAAAAAAAATGAAGCCCTCGCCCCATAAGAATTTGTCATCATCAGTGAAATATGATAAAAACAAGCATCCACAATTAGATAATTACACTGCATTAAAAACTGGAAAACATGGTGCTGAGAGAGAGCACATTATTGATTCATTAGCACATGATGAAATATTGGAAAGACCAAGAACAAGCACTATTAAGAAATCAACTTTTCTAAAGGTTGATGTTGTAAGAGATGCTATGAAAACTTCAGGTGAGTAATAAAACTTCTCTCTTTCTTTCCACTTCATAAAGATTTTCAAGAGAATAATCAAACAAAACTAACTAGATGTCACATGAATGGTCTTTAAAACAGTATTCAGATTTGGAACAATTTATTAATGTTCAGTTTATAATTTTAGTCACATTAGGACCTTCATGAAAATTTTCAAAATCAGTTCAAATTTACGTGTAGAAATTCTTTCTTCTACAAGAAATATTATTTTTGCCGAAAAAAAATTGTACTTATAAAAAAGATCAACTATACTAACAGAAATTGTAGAAATATAGTCACCTGAAAGTATTTGGAAGAAGTAAATGTTAAAAAATTATTGTATTTCATTCATGTATTGGAAGATTATACTATGCAAGAGGTCACAATCAGAAGAAAAATTGTCAGTATAAAAGACTGCTTTTATGAGTGAATTTCAGTTTTTCTGCTTTGTCAGGAAATGAATTGCAGAGCATTCGTGATTTATTTGCATTATGATAGTCTTTAAGGAATATTGTACCATTTTGTTAGTAACCCCTTTGCTTATAAGCTATTGGCAAGAAATTGGGATGGTCTCTATTTGACAAATTGGCGATAATTATGGTAACCTTGTCCTAACCTAACTGCACATTAGAAAAAGGAAAAGAAGGGGAAGGGGAAAAAATAGAATAAAAGGAAGAAAAAACAAATGAAAGGAAATAGTATAATAGATAAGTAGATGAGAGAGTAAGTACAAAGTAGATTTCTCTCTTTTCACTCTCACTCTACCTGTTTTCTTCTGGTCTTATATGTAGGCTATATAGTAGAAGGATATCATATGTGGGGGAAAAATCACTAACAGGAGTATAGAAATAACCGAAGGTAAAAAGGAATTTTTTTTTTCATAGGGTTGCAACAAAACTTTGTGGTGATGAGGAGAGAGGAAAGAAAACAGAGAAAACTTGTTTGAATTTATTCCACTGTCATTTGGACACAATATTACGTCCTTGATTGTGAACTGGTTAAGGAATGAACAGGATACCAACTGTGAAATTGGTTAAAGGATCACAGCAAATTATTCTCTAAATCACTTTTTGCATTGAATTTTGTATTCTTAACCCTTCAAGTGGCAAAGCAGAAATTACTAAACCAAAAATTACTTCAAAATACCATATCTATTTTAACCCTCTAGCCACAGCCAACGTGAATATTGTGTTTCACGTATTCTGTAAAATTTGGTTGCTGGGTATCTGGGTATGCTAATATCATGTTCTACAGGGTGTCCTGTAAGTGCTACTAGCACTGCCTTTATCTTATGGACCGACCGTCGTAGAGGTATGATTTAAATTTAAAAAGTGCTCAAAAGGCATTCAAAAATTAC
Source organism: Pholcus phalangioides (assembly GCF_987345545.1). NCBI lineage: Eukaryota > Metazoa > Arthropoda > Arachnida > Araneae > Pholcidae > Pholcus > Pholcus phalangioides. The sequence continues at coordinate 6,791,145 of NW_028301625.1, read as the reverse complement.
CTTGTACTAGTTTTGAGAGCGAAAATACAGTGTGTAACAAAATAAAAATCTAAATTTTTATACAGTCCCTCGTGCTCTAACTTCCAGTTAAAAAGTTGTTGCCCTGTCTCTCCTAATGCCAACAAAACCATTCCACATTTCTAAGTGCCATATTCACAGAGATATTCAAATTCTGAAAATGAAGGAAATTTGAGAAAGAACAGAATTAAATGCGGGTAAAACAGTTTTTTTACATTAATGCTGTTCTTTCCCAAATTTTCTCAGTTTTTAAAATTTGAATATCTCTGTGAATATTGCACTTAGAAACATGAAATTTTTTTATTGGCATCAGGAAAGACAGGGCAACAACTTTCTAATTGGAAGTTAGAGCACAGGAGGACCATACGACAATTTATATTTTTTATTTTGCTACGCACTGTATTTTCACTCTCAAAACTGGTACAGGGTAATTTTTGAATGCCTGTTGAGCATTTTTTAAATCAGAATCATACCTTTACAATGGACGGTTGATGAGAGAAAAGATAAAGGCCATGTGCTAGCACTTACAAGACACCCTGTATATACATAGTGGATAAAAATATTCCCCACGATTTTGTACAGAATAATTTAAAAACTGCCTGCAGCTCTAGGGTTAATGAAGTAGGCTTTCTTCTGATTTTCGGCAGGTGGAAACTAAGAAATGTAGGAAAAAGTGTTCCATGGAGAAATCAACTTTACAAAATATCTGGGCTTGTCAATGCTAAAATTAGAGGGTTTTAAGGAGGGGCAATATTTCATCAATGCTGCTTAAAGGGTTTAAATGATTCAGCAAAACCAACCGAACAATTGAAATTCTCAATTATCATCTCACTGCTTAGCCTTATGGCTTTAAGAACTGAGCACCATAGCTTTATTAACGTTAGAAGGTTTTTTTCAGCATGATTTCACCAGTCGTTTGAAAAAAACTTGAGACTAAGTTCCTGTCAAATAAGCCCTGGCAGTGAAAGATGACCATGGTCTGTCAGTCACTGGAAGTGAGCACATGTGGTTCAATGATAAAACTCGAGGCTACCACCATGAAGGAAGCTAAACACACCCTCAGTGATTCCTCCCAATGTTCGAAAAAGCTGTATATGCTTATGCTGAGTGCCAAGAAAAAATGTGATGGGTGCTATGGTACCAATTGTCTCAGGTTGAAGACCACTGCTCAAAAGCATTCATTGTTGTTTCTTTAGCCTTGCAAAATCTCTTTGCCTTCATTAACATGTTTATTTTCATCAGTTTAAGAACTTAGGATTTTTGGTGATAATTTTCTGTGCTAAAAAATTAATTACGTCTGTTTCCGTATGATTTACAAAATTTATGCAATAATCAGACTACTCAGATAAATAGTGAAAGCTTATCAAATGCTGGTAGTGTTGGAATAATTTCTTCTCTTATACCTTATGCACAGGGTGGCCATATGATCTGTATTTCCAGGACATTCCTGTATTTTCCCATAATTTTAACCATCCTGACTTTCTTTTAAAAAAAAAAAAAGTCCCTTTTTCCCATATTTTCAACAAAGCCCATTTACAGAATTTTAGTTCAACCCCATCTATCTATGCTGATAGAAATATATATAAATCTGAAGGGACTGAATTATTTATGGCTGGATTTTTGAATGTCAACCTGTATTTCAGTTACAAATCGTTGCCCCCCCCCCCAAAGCTTCTACAGTAAGGAGTCAAATTATGATAATACAGGGTGATTCTAAAGTCATTGGACAAACTTTAAGAGAGGATATCAGACACCTAAACAAGCATTTTTTATCATAAAATGAATCACAATAGCAAAAGCGGTAGAGGGGGTGTTTTTAGATAGTACACAACAGCACTTCGCCAAAAACAAATATCACATTTTCCCAACAGATTTACTGCAATATGTGCTATCAACCATTCAAGGATGCATATGCACCTTCGGATTATATTGAAGTTTGTTTTTTATTCGTGCAAGGATTATTAAGCTTTATTTTGTGCCAAACAATGATCAAGTGGTACAAGGACTTGTGGTAGAATTTGCGTTACCTAACTGGAACTGGCACACATTAATATCGATAGCTCACAGTGATGCCCCTAAGAGCCACGATTCACACTTTGAGAACTGCTGGTGTATATATACAGTAAGGAAGCTAAAGGAACTTAAACATTTTATTAAGACGGAAAAGACAAAGAGAATACAAAAAGGTAAACAAAAAAGACGTTGCCACACATATATAACATGATACACACTCTGAGGGGTGCACAAGATTAAGTGGGGTCTACTAGATTAAGTGAAATACTATTGGGGACCTGAGTCCTAACATTTTTCGAAACTTGAACAATTTTTAAGGTGTTAAAATTTTTGTCAAAATGTCTGCTTCCGTTTCTTCACTGGGCTGGTATTTCACAGATACAATCACCAGATGCCACCTTTTCTTGAATAAAATGTTCTTTGATGTTGATATGTTTTGATTTTGAACTAAACAATTGGATTCATCTACATGTTTGCTGACTTATTGTCATAATATATAACTATCTGGTTTTGATATAGCCCCAATTCATTTATCAGTTCTTTCAGATGAATTGCTTCTCTGGTAGCTTCTGTAAGGGACATATATTCAGCTTCACATGATGACAGAGCCTTGGTTCTCTGTTTCCTTGATTCCCATGATATAGGAGAACCTTCAAACTTGAAACAGTAACTAGTGTAGGACTTATAATTCTCACTACATGAAGCCCATGTTGCATCAGCATATCCAACTATCACCTTCCCAGTCTTTTGGTATACTAATGACAGATACTTGGTACCTTGTAAATGCCTAAGGATTCTTTTTGCTGCCATCCAATGTGGTTTTCGTGGCAATTATTGTATTGGCTCAAATAGCTAACAGCATATGTGATGTCATGTCGAATACCTGATCTCAGCATAGATAAATACATAAGTAAACCAATAAGGCTTTAATATGTTTAATATGGATATTCAGATGTTATATTTTTTCCTTTTGACAGTTTGAGAGATGATTCCATCAGAGTAGATACTGGCTTACATTCTGACATTCTTTTGTTGAGACATTATTATCTTTCTATCTTTACATTTGAATTCGATTCCAAGACAATACTGGAGTTCTTCTAGATCATGCATTTCGAAGGATTTCATAAGTTCAATTTTCAATTTTTCAAATTGTTGGACTTTATTCGTGGCTATAATGAGATCATCCACATATATTGCAAAAATAGCTTTATTTCCCCCTTTTAATGAAGAGTATAGACATGGATCAGCATTCAGTGATTGAAACCCAAGTTCCTTGAGATTTTTGTCAAGTTTTATGAACAATTGATGACTTGCTTGTTTCAGTCCATATAATTTTAAACGACAGACTTTGTGCATTTCATTATTCTTCAGATCAGAAAGCATCTTTCTGGCTTTCATGAAGACTGTGATCAGTGTCTGAGCTGTGTTCTAGCATTATTTCAAAGACAAGTTTTTCAAGCATCTCTGGTTTTACCATGAAAATGTCCTCATCAATTTCTTCATTTAGGAATGCTGTAGAAACATCTAGTTGATGCAGATCCAAATTTTCTTCAACAGCTAATGCCAGTAATAGCCTAATTGAACTCAACTTTGCTACAGCAGCATACATTTCTGTTGCATATTTGTGTTTAAACCCTTAGGTGGCGCCACTGGAATTTTTGTATGTATATATATCCTGTGTAATCGTTTTGTGGGGCTTACTCTCTCGCACGCTGTTTGCTTGTTCTTCATCATGTCTTCCGCGGTGATGCTTATGTGTGTCCGCATGCTGTACGTTTTAACTGCACTGTGATTAGTTTCTAATGTACTAATAAGTACACATTAATGAATTAAACCTCTGATGTGTTTTCCTGCATACACTGTTGTCGAATGCTGCCTTACCACCCGGTCACTACAGTTTCATTGTAATTGAGTTCTAGGCGTTGGTCATAGCCTTTTGCGACTAAGTGAACGTTCCTTCTCTCGAGATCTCCATTAGACTTGTACTTGTTCTTCAGAACCATCTTACATCCAATAATGTTCATTTAATTTTGCTTTTGAACAATTTCAAAAGTATCATTTTTTAAATGTGAAATAATTTCTTTTTTCATAGCATCAATCCATGACTGAGCATCAGGACTTTTGATTGCGTCTTTCAATTCACAATAAGCTGACATTTCATAGTCATTGAACCAAATCGGTGGTCTTTTTGTTCTTTGGAGTCTAGTTTCATCCTTATCTTCAATTCCATCAGGTTGATCTTTATCATCTCTGTCTGTATGTAGACTTCCATCAGATTCTGATGATTCGTCTTGATCAGAGTTTAACATAACATCAAGAATTTCACCTATATTTTCATTTGGGATGCGAACTTGAAATTCTGTTTCGTTGGGCACTTTTTCTTCTCTTTCTAGAAGGTCATTAACATTGTTTGAGTTTTTGTCATTGTAGAAAGTACTTTCACATCTCTGGCTATTTTTATCTGGTTTTTGTTATTTATCCATATTCTATGAGCTTTTGGATATTCAGCATAACCTAAAACATGCCAACATTACCTCTTGGATCAAATTTCTCCTCCTTCCTTTTTTTGTATAGGACATAAGTCTTTCATCCAAAAACTTGAAGATGGAATTCTTCCAGTTCATCTTTCAAAAGGTCTTTTATGCTTAATCACTCTTTAAGGTGTTCTGTTATATAAATAATTTGCAGTATTGATGGCTTCGGCCCAAAGTGCAGGTGGAGCTTTAGATTCAATTAGCATGCATCTTGCATTATCTGGAAGAGCTCTGTTTTTCCTTTCAGCTAGACCATTTTGTTCTGGCATGTGTGGTGCAGATAATCTTCTCTTGATTCCACATGTTTTCAGGACATCAGTGAATTCAGTACTACAGAGTATTCTTATTGCCACTCTGCAAATGTTTGATCTTTTTGCCAGTGTGATTTTCAAATTTATTTTTATATTTGAAGAATTTCATCACTTCATTTTTGTGCTTCAGGAAGCGCACTTTGCAATATTTGGAACTTTTATCAATAAAAGTTACAAAATATTTTGATCCGCCAGGAGATGCTACTCGCATTGGCCCACAAACATCTGAATGCACTATCTCCAACAAGTCCAGTTCTTTTGGATCTTTTCTCATCTCAAATGGGACTTTTGTCATCTTTTCTTGAATGCACGCTTCACAGTCATTCAGTTTTTCATTCAGATTAAAATACACTCCTTGGACCGCATTGTTTCTTTGTGCAGATTTCAGATCGACTTTATTGATATGACCTAATTTCTTGTGCCAGGTCATGATCTTGGATTCTGCTGTATATCTTGAATTTTCAGGTCGATTACTAGCTTCATATATGTACCGACCATTTTTCTTGGGTACAATCAAAGCTATTTCTCTGTTTTAGTTTTTAACAAGAGCTTCATTCCTCTTGAAAATGACAGTTCCTCCATATTCAGTGATTTTATTCACAGATAATAAATTTGTCTTCAGTTCAGGAACATACAGCGTTTTCTTCAATGTAACTGCAGAGTCTCTGTTGGATTTCAGTTCTAAGGTTCCCTATCCTTGGATTTTGGTGTTTTGACCCACAGCTGCTAGATTTATCATTCCAATATCAGAGTCCTTGATGAGACTTTTGAAACTGGAGTCATCACAACACATGTGAGATGTGCTTCCACTATCCAAACACCAGGATGATTTAGATTGTGGTTTGTCTACAAGTGATGACAGACACTTCTCTTCTGCTTTGAAAGAAGAGTTATATTTTTTCACATTCTTTGACCAGCTGTCTGTCAAAATTTACAGGCTTTTGGCACTTGTGGCGTCAAAATAGTGTTTCTTTTTCACTTGATAATGCGTTTGTATGTCGAAACCTGTGGTGTGGTTTCCCTTTTCCATAAAATGCATCTTCAGGTTGCCTTTCAGCCTTGGAATGAGACTTCCTTGCTTCACTTTCTTCTATTATCTTGATTTTCAGGTCTTCTGGTCGTGGCAATTCATCTCTGGATTCTATTGCAATCCAGAAGTTCTTAATGATTCTGGAAGACTATATAACACCATTATACACAGCAGGTCATATTATAGATTGTAGCATCCATATCTATCAATTTGCCTACAGGGCCATTAAATGCATTAAGATGCTCTCTTGTACCAGCTTTCTCTTGCATCTTGAATAGTATCAATTTCTTTAACGAAGTTGCTTTTCTTGCAGGACCAGAACTTTGGTAGATACCTTTTAGTGTATCCCATACATCTTTGGATGTAGCACAATTTTTCACTTGTTTCAGTTCTGAAGGACTGATAATAAGCAACAAATCAGATCTTGCCTCCGGATCTTTGTCAAGCCACTTTTGTCTCTCCTCCACATCTTCAGCTGGTTCTTTGATTTTCCCATTCACATAATCCCAGTTTACTTTTAATAAGTAAAGCTTGTGCCTGGACTTTCCAGGTGTCATAGTTTTCTTTGGATAGTAGCTGTATACAATTTGAAACTCTGGTGGTTTTTCCATTTTAATATATTCATTCAGACTCACTAACTTGCTCTAAGTGAGCACTGGTCCCCATAACCTACAGGAACTTCAAACATTTCATTAAGATAGGGAAAAGACCAAGAGAATACAAAAAGGTAAACAAAAAGACGTTGCCACACATATGTAACATACTACACACTCTGATGGGTACACAAGATTAAGTGAATTACTATTGGGGCCTACTAAATTAACAACAAAAGTATAAATATAATTTCTCTAACTATCAAAGAGTTAGACATTTCATATTTGGATTTCTTAACAGGCAAATACAGTAGATAGTGATAAGATTTGTGTTATTCATTGTTGAACCAAAGTTTTATCAGCAGTTGTAGATTTTTTGTACTTAAAATATTACTCATTGGATCTTGTTCCAATATACTTTACTGCAGTATTCTTTCTCTTATTTACTAAACTTGAATCGACAGATTTACAGATGAAACTACTTGTTTAATGCTCAAGCTTGTAAGAAAAGTTTCTCTTTGATGAACAAATTTAGTTTGAAAAATTCTACAGGAAGTCACACAGACTTTGCTTTTCTCAACCAAGTTGTTAAAAATTAAATCTTCAAACGCAAGTAAAAGTTTAGAAAAAAATTTCAGTTTTTCTTCATTCTTTCTTTGATAAATTAATGTTAATTTTAACTTTGTACATCTGGAGTGCATCGAAAATATGTACCACTTGATACCAATTATGTTGTTCAACCTATGGATCAAGGTGTATCATTCAAAATCTGAATATTTTTATCATTTTTTCATTAAGAGTATGAAAAGTATAGGAAGTACAAAATTTTAATATGTTAATGACAGTATATTTTATTGATAGCATAAGAATGATAAGCAAAATTTGAGAAATAGTTTCATAATGAGATAATTATGAACTGTTTCAGAACATCGGGCTTTGAGCTTGCTGAAAAAAGTTTTGCAGTGATGATCATTCCAGAACAGTGGAATAATATAGCATCTTAGACCAATTATTATAATTACTAATTATTAAAATTGGAAAACAGTTTTGTAACTGATCATAAAATTTTAGAAACTGATAATTATTATCCTATGTTAATGTTGATGATTAATACAAATACAAATACAACGCCACAACAGGCAAATTGCCCAACAAGGTGGCTGACTTAAGAACATCATGGATCCCCGAACCCTTTTTTACCCTACCTACGAGCCCTACCTACTACTGCTACACCACACATGCACCCCACCCACAACCCCCGCGGAACCCCCAACGAATCGGTACATGCGGGAATGTGCGTGTACGTGTAGTGAAACCTGACGTGAAGTTTTTTTTGTTTCTCTGTAATGCTTGTTATGTGTAGTGCTGCCATCTGCCACCAGTTTTTTTCAAACTATGAGTGAAGTGTTATGATTGAATGATTTTTCGTTGTAGGACTGTTGCTCTCTGTGGCGAGACTTTTTAACGGGGAGATCGGCTCGCATTTGCGCCTTGAAGTTGGGAACCACAGAAAACCAACTTCAGCTGACCACCACTGTGGGGTTCGAACCCGGATCCTCGCATCGCGAGTCCGTCACTATAACCACTCGACCACCACAGCGGCACACCTTAAGTTGCAATTTGTAGTCTTTTATGGATTAAGGATAGATTAATTGAATAATTCAAACTTTTTCCAGTGACTTTGGACCATTGGCAGAGATGGACTTGAAAGTCTGGGGGGGGGGGGACGCGTTCATTATTGCTGGGGGCCACGATGATGATTTCAATTGATATATATGTTACAGTAAAAGCCCGTTTTACCAAGTCGAGTTGGTAAAAGCCCGAAATACGCTTGAAAACGTATACATTTCAGGCTTTTACCAAGCATTTCAGTAAAAGCTGACGTTTAGTGTAACCATATTCTTGGGTTTTTTTTTCTTTATTGGAAAATTTTTTTGACAACACTCAGCAATTGTCGTTCACATGTTTTGTTTACAAAATTTGAGTTGGGCTTGTTTAGGATGGTTCATTCTTCTAAATGCTACTGATGATGCTTTGAAAAGATAAATAAAAGTGAAAACTTGACAAGAAAAATTGGATATATTGACTATGCTTGGCAAAGTGAATACCTGCTATCTGCCATTACGGAATTAACAAATCTACGGTGAGATATATCAGGAAAAAGGAATCTGAAATTCGTTCAGCCATAGCCGTAGCTGCACCCGTAACAGTCAAAACTTTGTAGCGCCTATGGGATCCATGTGTCTCACGTACAGAAAATGGTTTTTTTTTTTGGGTACAAGACTGACAGAAAAATGTATTCCAATTGATTGTAATATTATAACAGAAAAGGGGAAAATTTTTATTCTTCCATAAGGGAAGGGCTGGTGAAATGTCTATTTCATCAGAATTTTATGCAAGTAAAGGTTGTTTCATAGGTTTAAGAAACGATTCGGATTACGCAACGTAAAAAGCACTGGCGATCAAGCCTCTGACGATCAGGAGGCAGCTAGAAAATTTCCAAAGACTTTATAGAAAATTATTGAAGAGAAGGGTTATGCACACATCAGCAGGTGTTTAACGCAGACGAAACTACACTATTTTGGAAGAAAATGCAGCAAAGAAGTTAAGCAAGAGAAAAAAATGTGAGCTCCTGGTTTTAAGGCAAGTAGAAATAGACTTACTATGTTGTTTTGCGCAAATGCGAATGGGTACATGATAAAGCCCACCATCATTTTCAAATCTTCGAATCCGTGAGCATTGAAGGGAAGGATAAGCCAAAGCTCCCAGTATTTTGGACGAACAATGGACTATGAAAACACTTTTCCTGGATTGGTTTGAACTGCTTTTTGTTCCGGAAGTCAGGAGGTACAGTACCTTGATAGTGAATACATGCTATTCTCAAAGTTCTTTTGGTATTGGGTTGACCGAGGAGGAGTTAATGCAGTTGACTGATCCTGAAAGTGAAGCAGCACCAGATGAAGAAGATCGAGATAAAGAAGTAGAAGTTCATCACAAATAACATAGCGGAATTGAATCGCAAGCTCAAATTAGCAATAGACTATTTTCATAACATAGATCCCTACATTTTACGTTCTTCACATGTAGAAAAATTAGTAGAGGAAGCCTTGTCAACATACTCCAACATACTTGATGATATGAAGAAGATATGGCAAACATAAAAATAATAACATTCTTTCAGAAAACATCGCCAACAATCGCTGCACCCTCTTTTACTTTCCGTTCTACCTCTGCGTCACCCTGCTCTTTCTCATGATGTTCAATAAACCAGATATACAATAAAAAAAACCCATGGTTTCTGTTATTCGCGGTCACTCCCGGAATATGGGGGGCTGACTATATAGTTGTGATATCAATCGTAATAACTGTAATTTACAAATTCTGAAAATGTTTGATTACGATTGTCTTGGCAAATTTATTGAATTTAATTTATAGTAATTTTGCCAGCTAATGTTTTTCAAATAGCCAAAAATCTTATTTCTATTAATTATCTTTAAATGAATTTCCAAATCAAAAAGTTGGTTCAAAGAATTATTCACTAAATCATTGTCACTGCGTAAGCAGCATGGGTTCGAAGCGCAGTAAGTAGTTGTTCCATTTTATTTTCTGCAAATTTTGGAACTGCTAGAAATCCTGTGTGAAAAGAAAAGCCAGCCAGATTCAAACCCAGTTGTCTGAACTATCCTGTATGAATAACTTTTCTCTTTTTTTCACAAAAAAATTGATAAATTTTGTCTGACAGTTATCTACTCTACGGGAAGTTTTGAAGCTCTTTTAAAGTGTGCTTTACTATAGATATTTTGAAAGGCCTCACGTGAGGCATCATCTTATTAGCACTGTCCCCCTCCCAGGGGTGGCTCGAGCTTATCCACCGCCCGGGACCGTCGTGAGACAGTTTAGTTTTCTCCAAGGATGATATCACTCTCCACTATCCATACGAAGGTTTTTTTAACAGCTGGCTGATGCAAAGATAAATCCAGGAAAGAAAATTCAACTGGCCTTGCGGGGAATTGAACCCACTTCCTCTCACTTGCCGGGTGAGCACTCTAGACTACAAAGCTAACGAATCCTCTTTCCTTGCAGCTAGTGTGCTCTGAACGGGACCGTACATGTACAGCCAGACCTAACATGGACTGTTGTCAAAACTTTTGTAGCAGAGAGTGACATCATTTTGGAATAAATTGCCATCTGGTCGCAATGTCAGAAAGTGTGAGCTTCGGCCTGAGTTAGGTCTGGCTGTACATGTACGGCTCCATTCAGCACACACAAGCTCCAAGCAAAGAGAATTTGTTGATTCTGTGGTCTAGTACGCTCACCCGGTAAATGAGAGGACGTGGGTCCCCACAAGGGAACTTGAATTTTCTTTCCTGGATTTATCTTCCAGCTGTCAAAAACCTTCGTAGTAATATCGGCAAGAGACATCATCTTCAGATATTATCAGACTTTGCAAGTAGGAAAAGAAACGCGTTAGCTGGAGGGGGGGGAAGAGACCTTCAATGCCCGTGCTTAGAAATATTCACACTATAATTCTGCCTTAGAGCCTTAGATTAATTACTTCGGAAATATAAAATTTCATTTATTTATTTATAGATTCTCAATATAGAGTGAAATATGCAAACATCTTAATCTGGCCCTGTTAAGGCCCCTACACACGCTCAGCTACATGCTGTCTTTTTGATCTCCTCTTTCCCTCCTAGAATATACCAATCTCAAATGGACGGGATTCTGTTTGGGACATTTTTGCAGCAGAACTGGGAGGTATGAGTAGGGCGACCATACGTCCTGTATTTTCCGGGACATTCCTGAATTTTCACGTAATTTTGGCCATGCCGACTTTTTCATAAAAATGTTCTGGTTTTTTCACGTATTCTCAATGAAACCAATTTATGACGCCAATGATAATAATGACTATAAATAAGAAAATTCATCTCACATATTTGTCATCATTTTATCAAAATTTTTAGCATTCTGTAAAAGAGTTTGCAAAGATGTCACAGTTTTAATTTGGTAAACCACTCAAACATATAACAAGATTTTTCGATTTCATCGATAACTGCTTCCATTATGATAGCTTGTCTACGGATTTGAAATAATACCAAACAAGCACAATACTTCTTCTTTCTTTCTTAACTCCACATTCGTGCAAATCTAATTTTTCCATAACGAACAATATAAAAAATAAAAACTGATCACAGGGTAGAATTACTGAATATCTCGAATTAGAATTACCGAATATCTCGAATTAGAATTACCGAATATTTCGAATTAGAATTACCAAATATCTCGAATTAGAATTACAGAATATCTCGAATTAGAATTACCAAATATCTCGAATTAGAATTACCAAATATCTCGAATTAGAATTACCGAATATCTCGAATTAGAATTACCGAATATTTCGAATTAGAATTACCAAATATCTCGAATTAGAATTACAGAATATCTCGAATTAGAATTACCAAATATCTCGAATTAGAATTACCGAATATCTCGAATTAGAATTACCGAATATCTCGAATTAGAATTACCGAATATCTACAAAATACTCTCGAATATCCTCCCTCCTTCATCAAGGGGTTTTTTCAAGCATTTCCATAAATTCTGTAGTATTTTTCATGGCAGACCACAGCAAAAACCTTCGAAGGCCACATGTGGCCAGTGGGCCATGTGTTGAAAGCTCCTTGACTAAAGCCTCCGAAGAACACGTGAAAGAAAAAAATGAACGAGTGGATAGTATAAGTGAGTATACCAGAGTTGTGCTCGGTTTGAATGAATGAATGAAGTGAGTGTAAACATTTCAAAAGTGACTGTTGAGGCCCAGGAACCATTGTTGCCCGACGATTTTTTTGCTCATTTCGGACATTTGCCCAACTCTGATGAACTTTTAAAGTAGCCTATGGTTCAATCCCGGTCCTGTTTGGTATATGTGCAAAATTTGGCGACGATCGGCTTCCAGCACAACTCACTAGGTAGTAAATTTCCCATGGCGATAGACCTGAATTGTGCTCGGTTTAAAAAAAAAAGGGAAGAATAAGCGAGCACGCACAAGTATTATTCAGATCTGTCTCAATATTAGAAAGGATTCGCTTTATTCTCTACCAACAGTAAAGTTTCACACCACACAAAGAAGATTAAGTAGTTTTCTAGGGAGTATGCATGCGACACTTCAGAGATTTCAGGAGGAGCTGATACAGATTACCGATCAAACCTACAAGACTGATGAAAGTAATAAGCATCAACTGCAAGACTGTCTTAGGTTGTAAAAAACAACCCACTCTCTCTCTCACACCCTAAGTGTATCAAATGGTGGACGGAGGAACTGAAACGACGAAAAAAGGCAAGTACGGGCCATCGAGAGAAATCTAAACCGTATGAAGAGCGTAGACAGGATATCCATGACACTATGGCCTCCTTTCAAAGGGCTCGAACACATTTCAAAGGAGCAATAATGCAAACTACATCCAGCTCCTGGAATAAGCTCTGCACGCAAGTTGCTACGGCATATGGTATGCCCTATAAGGCAGTATTTTGGCCCAGGCGAACGCAGATGCAACTTCCAGTGCAGTTCAGCTCCACACCAAAAGATATAACAGAGAAACATCATGCAAGCCTTTTTCCCAGAGGTGTGTACATCGATACCGATCCAAAACGACCATCTGGACAGCCCTCTTGCATAGCCACCATTTGAGGAACATGAGGTCTTACGAATAATACAGGGTGATGCAGGAAAGATGGGAAAAACTTTAAGAAGTGGTAGTTCACACCAATACAAACAATTGCCATCAAAGAATGCATGATCTGACATGAAAAGAAAACATGCTAATGCTTTTCGAAACGGCCGCTTCGCAAACGTTAAAACTGCATTCCTGTTGAAATTTATCGCAATAAAAATAACCTCATGCATGCATGCAAATGTAACCTGGGGAAGAAGAAACCGTATAGAAATCTGCGTCACACTGAATAAAAGGCGCGGACTCAGTATTACTAAAGTGTGCCATTATCCCGTACATTACAACTGTTAGAACTGTTGCACGCTGACATAAATTTGCAAGGCTGGAGTCCGCGCCTTTTATTCACTGTGATGCAGATTTGTGTACTGTTTCTTCTTCCCCAGGTTACATTTGCATGCATGGTGTTCTTTTTCCCCAGATAAATTTCAACAGGAATGCTGTTTTAATGTTTGTGAAGCGGCCGTTTGCATGGTCTGACATGAAACGAAAACTCTACACCATGCATTCTTTGATGACAATTGTTTGTATTGGTGTGTACTATCACCTCTTAAAGTTTTCCCCCATCATTTCTGAATCACCCTGTAGATGGACTTAACCCAAAAAAAGCAGCAGGACCAGACAATCTTACCAATCGCATAATACAAGTCATTTTACGTGCCAATATTAACTATTTCGAAAATTTCTTCAGTCACTGCTTACAACTCTGTACTTTCCCCCCAGCGTTCAAACCTGGAAGGCTGGTTCTTCTTTCCACGAGGGGAATTGATGTAGCCAACTCGATTCGCCCATTATGCTGACTTCCAATTTGAGAAAGGTGCTCAAAAAATTTCTTATACAAAGATTCGCCTACTATGTTGAGCAGAACGGCCTCCTTCATCTTTTAAATTTGGTTTTTGTATGGTCGCTTAACAGATGATGCCCTTTCTCATCTAATAGAACAAATTGACAATAGGAGGAAGGAACATCCACTCACAGCTGTTATCTCCCTCGACATTAAGAGAGCTTTCAATTGTGTGCGTCACAGGTAATAGCTAATAACATTCGAAATATGTCTATTCCTCTTCAGCTAAGAAAAATTTTGGAGGACATTTTTTCGGGACGCACCATCACTCTTAACATAAGTACAGCACTAGCATCCGAAACGTTGGTCTGAGGTTGCCCCCAGGGCTCATGTAGTGGACCAGCTTTTTGGAATACTATATTCGATTCATTACTTTGACTCTAGTGGGCCCCGGGCATCACAGCATAAGCCTTTGCCGATGACTTCCTTCTCTTGGTGTCTGCTAAGGAACCCACTGAAATTACAGCCTCTGTCAACGCTGTGTTGAAACAGATCTCCGAATGGTTACAACAAAATTATCTGCAAGTGGAACCATCCAAATCATCATTTCTCTCGCAAAACAAGAGGAAAAAGAGTCCCACTATGAAAACTAACGGGGAAAGAATTAAGTTTACCGAAAAAAGTCTCAAAAATTTAGGAATATGGTTCGCCAATAAGCTAATTTTTTTAGCACACTCACATAAATTAATTAGAAAAATGATCAATACGTTGGATCATTTCAGACGATTATTGGGTGCAGGGTGGGGATACCATCATAATCTAAAGAACACCCTCTACAGAACTGTACTGTATCGACAGATTGCCCTTGGGGCTCCCATTTATATACTCTTATTTAACTCTTATTTATATCACGCGAGCATATGGAACCATGGCCACCACGGTTTTACAGATTGAAACTGGTAAACCCTCCCAGGACTAGCTATACAATATTTTCAAATTTATGAAAATGAGAAAATTTGCATTTTTACTAATTTTCAAGAATTTGAATGACTAATTGGTTAATTAATTATGGTCTTAAATAGCGCCAGGATCGTTGTGATTAATAAATGGCAAACTTTCAAATTTATAAAAATCAGGAATTCGCAATTTTACTAATTTTCATGGATATGAACGACTAATTAGTTAATTAGTTAAGATTTTAATTAGCATCGGGATTGTTGTGATTAATAAATGGCAAGCTTTCAAATTGATAAAAATCAGAAAATTCACAATTTTACTAATTTTCACGAATTCGATCGACTAATTAGTTTAATTAATTAAGATTTTAATTAACATTGGGATCGTTGTGATTAATAAATGACTAGCTTTCAAATTTATAAAAATCAGAAAATTCGCAATTTTACTGATTTTCACGAATTTGAATGACTGATTAGTTAATTAATTATGGTCTTAATTAGCATCAGGAACAATGTGATTAATAAATGGCAAGCTTTCAAATTCATGAAAATCAGAAAATTTGCAATTTTACTAATTTTCATGAATTTGAATGGCCTAATTAGTTAATTAAGATTTTAATTAGCATCGGGATCGTTGTGATTAATAAATTGTAAGCTTTCAAATTTATGAAAATAAGAAAATTCGCAATTTTACCATTTTTCACGAATTCGAGCGACTAATTAGTTTAATTAATTAAGATTTTAATTAACATCGGGATCGTTGTGATTAATAAATCAAGCGATCAAAGGCAAGCTTTCAAATGTATGAAAATCAGAAAATTTTCAATTTTACCAATTTTCACGAATTTGAATGACTAATTAGTTAATTAATTTAGATTTTAATTAGCAATCCGGATCATTGTGATTAATAAATGGCAAGCTTTCAAATTTATAAAAATTAGAAAATTTGCATTTTTACTAATTTTCATGAAAGTTACTAAATGTCAGCTTTTACCACTCTTCGGGCTTTTACCGTAACATATACATATATACATTAAATCAGTTGACTCCGCCTTTGACACTGGGCCCCCCCCCACACCCCCTCGTATCTAATCCCATGCTTTGGACATCAAATTAACCAAGTTCAACCATATATATTTTTTTCCTTCCCAAGAACACAAACTTTGAGCAATGAAAGATCATTATATTACTGCCCCTCGTTGGTGCACATTGTGAGAAAAAGAGAGGAACTTCTTAATGGATGAATGACACTTAATTGAAAGACAATAGACCCATGATCATACAAAATTGCAGGAAAGGTTTTAAATGAAAAGTTACTAAGCGACGGAGGTTATGGAAAAGCAGGGCCCAGGATTAAGAATTTTACAGCAATGTGCAAATAAATTTTGCAGCCCTCCTAAAATAATTTATACGATTACTTTCTGAGGTATGAATAGAAATATTTTGACAGTCTTGGTAATAAAGCATGTAACAAAAATTGCACCGCACGAAAAGTTTGATGAAGTACAAAATCCGGATATTGAAGGGAAAATAATGTTCAGAAAGAAGTTATTTTATTATACTAATTTTCATAGGCGTAAAGTTATTGAAAATATTGGTATCGCTCAAAACTTTTGGTAGGAGCCTCAAACCCAATGTTTCCATGAGTATTACAGATATTCGGAGGGGTTTTTTGAGCTCAATACAAATTTACGACTATGCTTATGTTTTTTTTACTACTACAGGAATGCATTGATAGGTCGTTTCGTAATCAAACACAATGCGTAATGATAAACTAATTGAATTAATATTTATTCATGCCAGAGCACATTATAATTTTTTTTAGAATTCGGTGTAGGGGGGAAAGGAATTAATCAAAATGAATTATATTATACAATGTGCAAGAGGCAGGGCAGCTTAGTTTGGTGCAGACCAATGGAGCCCTGCCACAGAAGAAGACCCAAATCAAGAGTATGGAAAAAAAATTGCAGAAAAATTTGTGACAATTTTAAATTCATAAGGGTGCAACGAAAAAGATGTTTTGCTGTTCTAGCAATTTTCACACATTCAGGTGCACCAGCTTCAAGACTGTATCTAGTTGTTCTTGGGAACCGAATAAAGCATTCATTTATCATCATGAAAATTTATACCACTATAAAATATTTCATTTCATACTTTGA
The DNA here is from genome assembly GCF_987345545.1 of Pholcus phalangioides. Lineage (NCBI taxonomy): Eukaryota > Metazoa > Arthropoda > Arachnida > Araneae > Pholcidae > Pholcus > Pholcus phalangioides. The sequence continues at coordinate 6,774,019 of NW_028301625.1, read as the reverse complement.
ATTGTGAATCAACATTTGATATGCCTTGGCAAAAAAATTCTCAAAAATTAAAATACCAATTAAGGAAATTGTCAGAAAAAAAATTCATATGTGATAGAATTCTTTAAATTTTACATAACCTTTACTTGTCTATCTTTATCAGATTCAGCTGAAGCACTGCTTATTTTTCAAATAATAGAATAATAATAATAATAATATATACACAAACTCACCCTGATATATTTTCATGCAAAAATCGTGATTTTCTCCCTCCAACTTCAAATTATCCAAAGTATTACATTAACATTAAATAAGATCGAAATCTCAAGGAGTGTTTGAAAGAGTTCAAATTTTTTGGATAATTTGAACTCTTGTCACCTCAAGTTATTGAAAAATTATGACAGCTTAAGCGGAGTGACGACTTAAGCAGAGTTCCATCAGATTTAATGTGCAATGTTATGAAAATCGTATAAATATAAAGTAATATGACATTTATTAAAGTATGAATCAAAATAACAATATTAATAGAATTTATAGATTGCAAAAGAATAATAGCAATTTTTTATCTTTTTTATCTCTTATTACTTAAATTATTGTGGTGAAATGTACTGTACACTTTGATTTAAACTAGTAATTTTTAATTTATAGACTAACAGAGCAACTGTTAGAATAAGTAGCTTTTCTTCATAACAGAACTCTTTATTGCACATTCATTTTACATATACATCAAATTTAATTTTGGTGTTTGAATTCTTCATCAGTAGTTCATGATGCAACTACAAAGTAATCTCGAACACTTTTGACTTGGTGGAGGGACCCTGGGCAGGAAAAAGGAAACAGAAGACCTCAACTTGGGAAAGAATGTCTAATTTTTTTCAACAAAGATATTTTGTTTAAATTTCAAGCCCTAAATTAGTAGAGCCCACGCTTTCTATGGTTATTTATTATCCGTGCCAGCATTGCACTTTGACTTAAAGTTGATTAATTTGATTCTTTGATTTACATAAATTTTGATTTCCTTGCACCATATGTAATCTTTGACATATCAATAAATTTTGGTTTTGCCGGAGATGCCCTGCCACGCCGGGCGGGGGGGGGGGGCAAGGGGTGGCAAAGTTCTTACGTTGCTTCTTGCGACAGAACTTGGGTGTCTCGCGGTTTGTCTAGTTTCTCTAATGGAGCCCAGGCAGAAATGAGATCTTGCTTGAACAGTCCTCAATGTTCCAAAAACCTTAGTCGGCAAATGAACTTCCCCAGCATAACTTTCATTACTTAAACTGTCCCGTTTGGGTATATAGGGTTTTATGGTGACTTTTAAGCATATGGCAATGCTGTTAACAAGCTATTTTTTTTAATGGTAGCCATAAAAATAGTCTTCCTCTTTCTCATACTTTTTCATAGTGACGACTTAACTGAAATTAGCGACGAGTAAACAAATGTTTAATAACATTGTGGTCTATGAGAGCTGGAAGGGTCTGAAGAAAAATGACGACTTAACGAGGTTTTACTGTATAGCACACACAACATTTTATGGACATACCATTGATCCTAGTGCATATTTTCGATTATAAAAGTATCCAAATAATGTGTGGAACTCAGATGCATCATTCATGTTGCAAGGAGTTGGGTGTTACAGAGTTATTAAAATAAAAAAATTAACTTTTTATACAGACACCCGGTACCCAAAAACTGAATTAGAAAGTTGTTGTCCTGTCTCTCATGATGCCAACAAAAAAACTTCCATGTTTCTAAGTTATATTTGCTGATATATTTTAATTTGAAAAGGCAAGGAAAGTTAGAGAAAAAACAGCATAAATAGGGGCAAACCATTTTACCCACATTTAATTCTGTTCTTTTATATATTATATATATTATTATATATTTATTAATTATATTATTATTATTATGAATTTAAAAAACAGGATGAATAAAATGGTAATGTTTTTTCTCTCATTAGGTTCACCATCATACACTGAAGAAACAAAGGTTTGCATTTCCATAATTTAAATATCAATGCTTTCTTTCTCATAAGTTATTGTTTCATAAGAATTACATGTTATATTTATTACTTATAAAAGTTATTTTCTAAATTATGATTTTAAATGAAAATTAAGTAATTTTTACTCTTACAAAATATATATTTTTTCACCTTTAAATTATGTTTCTTTGAAGCTTTTATTTGTTTTTTAGCGCAAAGAATTTTCTTTTGCATCATCTGCCAGTGATGATGGTGCATACAGCTATGAAGAGGATTTTGAAGTAAGTTTGTGTTCCATATGTAGGGATAAGAAAGGATACTTGAGCCACCTTGTAAAAACTACAAATCTGGAATTTTCTACTAGTCTTCATAAAATTTTGCATATAAAAACTGAACAATACATGGATGAAAGGATAATCTACTGATATTTATCAAAAAATGGTCAAATCATTTTTCACTGGTCATTGCAGAAATTAAGGAAAACAGTTTTATTCTCACCTGCAGAGAAAACCTATTTTTAGGGCAGAACCTCTCTCCTTCCAAAACGGGCTGGGGGAGCACTGATTTTCAGTGGTGCATCTCTCCATATAGGTTTATTTAGGTCCAAGGGAGAATGGACATAATACTGCAAATACAAATACAAGGCCACAACAGGCAAAATGCCCAATGAGGTGACTGAGAAAAAGATGCCCATAACAAATATGGATATCATATATTACTAGAATACAACTACCCAATTAAAAATTCAATTACAAAAACTATAAACAATATATATATACATGATAAAATATTATACAATGTTCATAAAATGTATTTATGGTTATATTATTCTAAGTATGTATAGCTTCTCGATTTACCCCAACATCTTTATCATATTTCTTTTTAAACTTGTCAATTGTGTTAGAATTTACTACCCCCAGGGATGAGCTATTCCATTTATTAACAACCCTATTAGAGAAAAATTCCCTGTGACACTATAACCTCGCATTGTCCCAAACAATACTGTTGTCCCCTTGTAAAAGAAGTTGATTGATGCCAAATTAATAAATCATGGTCCATCCTATCCATGCCGTTGAAAATTTAGAACACTTCAATCATATCTCCCCAACACCTGTGTTCATCCAATGTAAACATATTCAAAAAATGAAGTCTCTCTTCATAACTCAAGCCGAGTGTGCCAATGAGTACATGCGTAGCTCTTCTCTGCACCCTTTCAACCAAGTCTATGTCCTCCGTAATTATTGTCTCCAAAACCTTACAACAGCAGTTCTCAACTGGTGCTCCACAGAGCCCTAAGGGCTCCATGTGAAATCCCAGGGGCTCCGCGTCACTCGGGGAAAATAAAAATAAAACAGTAAATGTTTGAAAAAAATAATTATTAATATTTTTGAATAATAAAAATAAGTCAGTAACTTTGAGGAATAAATAAAAAATAGGCCTACTGGGCTCCGCCATAGAAATAATGTACCGGAAAGGGCTCCGTGGGTCAAGAAAGGTTGAGAACCACTGCCTTACAGCATACTCCAGTGCAGGACGAACTAAGCCTTGCAAAAGCAGAATTACTTTAGGAGAACGCAAAGACACCTTTTTGAAAATAAAACCGCACATTCTATCAGCTTTTTTTAACACCACCAAACAATGTTCCGAAAACATAAGCTGCTCATCAACGAGAATTCCTATCTCTCAACCACCACGATTCCGTCCAATTCAGCATGTTGCCCCTAATCCCAATCTTGTGTAATCGCTTCAAGTGTTTACCATGTTGAAGCCGATCAAATACCTTTTGGAAATCAAGGTAAACAACATCTACATTTTTGCCCTTACCTGAAGCCTTAGTCACGTGATCATAGAAACAAAGGAGGTTAGTCACACATGACTTTCCCTTCTTGAACCCATGCTGATTATCTGACAATACACTATTCTCATCTAGCCACTTCATCAATTGCTTTTTGACAATAATATCCAACATTTTTGAGAGGGAGTTTGTCAAACCTACTGGACAACAATTGGACACAGCCTCTCTACTACCCTTTTTAACTATCGGAACAACATTAGCAAGCTTCCGATTCCTTGCGATTGGTTTATGATGTCTTTTGTTTTCAAGCTCAACCCATATAGTTTCAATATCACTTCTCTGCATGTTACACTCCATAGCCTTCAAACATGATTTCACATATATCAATGCTTCACCCTCTTTCCTATGCGATCAATTTCTTAAAAAAGTATCGTATCTTGAGATGTGTAAGAAAGATTTATCTCTCTATCGTTTGTCCAAGATTCTATAATGACTATAAGATCCAGGCTATCCACAGTTATCAAAATTTCTAAAAAATCTTTCTTATTACCCAAGCTCCTGACATTTATTAGCACAGATTTTAAGTTGCTCCATGATTTAGTGTCAATCGAGAAGCCATCTAAGTCAGAGGTGGGTAATTCCACATCAATGTAGTTGTTATTAACAATAACTAACCCACATTCCCGTCTACGTGGTCTGGGAGTAAAAACCTGACCTAAGGCTATCGTAAACCACCCAGACCTCCCTCCTATACAGATGAATCCCATCCCAACGAAGTCACCTATCGGTAAATGCGGGAAGCTCCAAGAACGTGACCCTAAGTGAGGAGCAAATGTCCTTCAGGCCTAAATTGAATTGGTGGATCCTACTCCTATACCCCTACTACCCCTTGGCAGTACTGGAATCACTGTCACAACTGAACCTCCCTTCCCTAGTGGATAATAGTAAGTCCTGGTACACATTCTGACAGAGACTCACTATATCCGCTCCTACCTGATTCATTCCCACCCATAGCCTGCAAGTTCAACCTTCTATGACAAACATCTCAAACATTGCTGATCTTCCCCCAGGAAGACAACAGCGCTCGAAATTCTGAAAATCCATACTAACTCTGTTCCGTAGTTCCCTTACCATAGAATCGCCGATGATTAAACCCCTATCACTATCCCCCATATATCTACTTCATCCACGACCACCCATTCACCCTATAAACTGTCTTTGTTTGTGGAGATTGCTTCTTCATCAACTGGTGGCTCTGTAATAACCAGTGCCTCTAAAATTCTAACTCTCTCTCATAATGCTTCGAGCTTGAGTTCCAACCCTGCCCTATCCAAACACCCATTACAGTTGAAACTATCAGCTACTATCCTCCTAGATCAGGGAAACCTCCCATTGCAAGCCCTACACAACACTAATCAAGGTCATAGGCATATGCAGAATTTTCTCGAGGGGTGTTCAGATTTTTTCCCTTCTGGAAGGTTTAAATTTTTTTGTGCAAAAAATAACACTATAAACTTGGCTCAAGGCAGGTTATAACCTCAAAACCCCCCTTTGGCCAATAATCAAGGTCAAGGCACACTAACACTATTGCTAAAAACTAGATAATAACACTTAAAAAATAAGAAAATGAGAAATGTTTACAGTAAGTTAAAATAGCGTAAATTAACATTACAATGGAAAATATACGTAAACGATTGTACAAAAAAATGAAATAAAATAAAATGCTCAACACCAAGGGCGTAGCGAGGGGGGGGGGACTTGGGGGTCTGCCCCCCCCCCGAAATGTGAGAAAATGACCGAAAAAAGGGGAAAAGATGGCCAAATCCATTGTTCTGTCACTTTGGTCCCCCCCCCCCCGAACGAAATTTCTGGCTACGCCCCTGCTCAACACCATATCATGAAGAAAAAATATATATGTATGTAAAGAATGCAACACACCCCTAAAAAAGTATTAAGATACAAAGTACAATTTACACTTATTAGTATTAGCTAACTATCTATTGTTAACACTAAAACAATAGGACCCAAAATAAAAAAAAAACAAAAATTACTGAGAGTACCCGGGAAAAAGTATACATTACAAGATTCATTGAAAGACTGGTTATTTGTGGAGATTACAAGGAAGAAAATTCATCACTGCCCCCACTGGGACTCAAACCCCGGTCTCTTGCTTGCCGTATATATATGCTCCAGGGTTGAAATATTCTATCTGCTTCCATAGCTTAGATGGTAGAGCACTCGTCCACCAAGCGGGAGACCGGGGTTCGAGTCCCCGTGGGGGCAGTAATGAATTTTCTTCCTTGTAATCTTCATCTCCACAAATAACCAGTCTTTCAATGAATCTTGTAATGTATACTTTTTCGATGGCACCACCTACTGAACACAAAATACGTCAAATGCTGGGCACACACATAAGCAAACTGTTAAATTTTACCAACACAAATCCAACATAGCTCCTATATTCAGATGTGAAAATATATGGCAGTTAAATGGCGACAGATCAGAGTGGTGAACCATCAGAAAGGGAAAATAAAATCATTTTACCAGGAAAACCAAAGTATGAATATCGAATCAGAAGATAAGTGTTTGAGAGAGGAGAGAGAGACAATCAAATTTGCTTTAAATTTGATCAGAAGATATTAAAATTGCCAATATTTTTTTAACGAAATGTAAAGTCATTCGGAAGCATAGGCGGAGATAGACTTGGAAGTCTAGGGGGGGGGGGCACGATGATGATTATGTCAATTCTTATATACATATATACATTAGATCAGTTGACTCCACCTTTGTCCCCCCCCCGTATCTCCGCCAGTGCCGTCTTAACGCATGGGCCCACCCGGGCACGGCCTGGGAGCCTCAGGAGAAGAGGGGCCTCACAAAAAATGAGATACGGTTGAAATTTTCTATAATATCCAAGGTAGGGCCTCAGAAAAACCATTTGGCCCGGGGGCCCATGATGCTCTTAAGACAGCCCTGATCTCCGCCCATGTTCAGAAGGGAATTTATAGATTGATTTATTAGTAAATATATGAATGTGTGCCTCCAACTGGTGATTAAAATGTGTGGCTGTAGCCCATGTCGATAAGATACTCGCCTAAAGTACCAAAGGATGTTTAGAGGTGTCGCGAGTTAGATACTCAGTTCGTCCTTGTCAGAAAACTTTCCTGACACAGGGCTACAACAGAAACGGCAACATGACCGCAGCAAAAAATGCTACCGCAGGGAGTCCCCCATCGAGGGGTTAGCGCACCAACCTCTCGATGAGTATAAAAACAAGCCTGCCATTCAGAACCGCCAATAAATTGTAGGTCCCGGTCTAATTAGCCCTCATGTGCAGAAAATGACAATAGTGTGACAAAAATGATCAAATGATTAATGTGGTTCCTACTTATAACGTTTTTTTTAAAAACATTGTAAATAGGAAAACACTTTAAACGGGAAATCTTAATGAGAATTACTTATTGTTAGGACCACGAAAATAAGTTGTACTAAATGGAAAAACATTCTAAATGGGAGAAACGTTATAAGCAGGATCAACTGTATATATTTTTTTAGATTTATCACATGTGCGGAATTCCATATGTTAAATTATAAGTGCTAATGAGCTTCTTTACAAGTTTTTCCTACTAGTAGACAATGAAAGTAAATGAACCTTTGGATAGAACATGTTTTTAGAAATGAATTATACTTGATTCACACAGATACGCGTTCTCCTACCAGAGCATGACCCACAGCTTAGTCTTAACGCAGAAATATAAGCAGGTGATCAAAGACCTGGGACATGCTGGAAGAAAATTCATAGAGATACCAGTGAATTATGGGGGAGGGGGCATAATTTTTTTCAAGATAAATTTTTTTTTGATAGGAAACCACTTTCACTCAAAAAAGACCAAGATTTTTCGAATTACCTGGGTCCCGGGACCCAGGTAAATTAGAGTATGGCGGCATCTCTGAACATCTATAGTAAATATTTCAGTAATTAAAATATCCTTAAAATCAAAATTTACATGAAGATTAAGAACTACTACTACTACAACAACTACTTTATTCCTTAATTGTTTTGACCAGTAGTATATATGCTAATATATTCTCTGTCATACACACTTTGTGCATTAGACTGTATTCCAATTTTTAATTCAGAAAATAGGAAAAATATTCAAAAATATATTGCTCTAATTTTGAAGTTTTGTTGGGTTTGTTCTGTCACCAACTTTTAAAAAAAGTTGATTGCTTTCAAATTCTCTATTTGCAGGAATATGAATCCGATTTTGAGGAAAATGATTCTGGATCTGTTGTTAACAGTGAAAATGAAGATTCTATAGAAAAATCAAGTGGAAGTGAAGCAGGAGATAATGAAATGGCATTAAGCTCATTTCCTGGTATAGTTCAGCCAACAATTGTAAAACAACAGTCTTTAAAACCTTCAAAAATTGTAAGTTCTAATTTGATGGCAGAGTTTTGAGGAATTTTATTACTTCAACAAAAATTAATACACATTTTGATTTCAAAAATAGACTTAAGAGAATTTTATTGCTTATATTTTAGCATGTGTGGAAAAGACTTTTTTTGAAACCTTTGAATACAAAAAGAACATTTTCTAATAACTTTTCTAAAGTAAAGGATAACTAAAACAAAGCTAAAATTTCTAATTAGTTCACTTTCTTCATATAATATTTTCATATTTAACGTCCAATAATAACTTTCCAATAACTTTTCTGTTAAAAATGCAGTGAAACCTGTATGAAATGCAACATCAAGTGACTGAAATATTATTCTGTTTTAGACAGATTTCCATTTTATAAAGGTGCAGATTAAAGCACCAATTATTGAATAAACCATCTTTTGATCCAGACAGGTTTTCAGTCTCATACAGTGTCCATCTTAGACAGGTTTCATGTACAGTCATGGATAACTAAAATTTCTAATTACAGTGTAATTTTAGTTATCAAGCTTAATTCATCTTGAATGTGCTCGTTATCTGCATCACTCATATATCCAATCAAAATTCCCCATAGGAAATGATGGAAACTTCGTTAAAATTTGTTCCATAATTATTCATTCACATAAAAATGACATTCAATCAATGTTACAACACAATAATAATATAACAAATTATACAATATGATATGTAAAATATAATAACTCCCCATAAATAAAAATACAATACGATACTGTTTACAAATTAACTTACTCTAAACAACGATAAAGAAGAGGACTATCGTTTTTGACAATTTAAAAACTCTCTGTTGTTTGTAAACTTATTCTTTTTGTGTGACTTTGAAAAGGAACCTATCCAGTGACACTTGCTTTTGCCTCCTTTTTAGGATTTCTCGGAAATGAGAAATTGCATTGTCGTTGGAAAGATTTCATTGCTCGGTTTGCTACAGCTTTATTTGACTCATTTTTTTCTACAAAATTTTCAGATTCCCACATTCACTACATCTCTAATCTCATTTGAAGTGAGAGGAACTTCTCACTTCTCTCTTCCTGAGACGAGATACAGTCCATAGACTCTTGCTGTTGTGTGTAAAGGTGATTCATCTACGGTCAACTACTGGCCATGTTCTTCCACTAATTCTTGAATGTCAACCTCATGCACCTCGATTCCCATGGTCTTCCCCAAACATAGCCCCACATCCTGGAAAATGGCCCCTAGATTGTGATCTTTTGCTGGCCCTGAGACCAGACTTTCACAGGCCCCTTAATGATGAATTTATAGTGTGAAAAAACAAAAAAATGATGAGAATCATCCCGGGCCCTGTTAACCCCACCCTTGTAGGGACCATGTCTCCAAGGACACAATCTCTTCGACAAATGTTAGCTCTTGTTCATGAGCTAGTCCCTGTAAGTCATGTTGAATAATGCCACAGTTTTCTTCAATCAGAATAAAAAACGCATAAGAGTACATACGCGCATGGTTACAAAGCTACACCTAATTTTATATCATAAATAATCATGCTCACATTTTTCGAGTGAGGTGCGCTGACCAGAGACTGTAGAGGAGAATATTGCCCACAATTCCACAGTGTGCATGTGTAAAAGAAAGTGAAAAACAATCTTCACAATTGTGATAACATGAAAATAATTAAACTAAGCACAATTTTTGCTCATAATGCAAATCATCGCTCCTTAACTGAAGTGCCACTGTAGTTCACTTTCTTTATATGATATTTTTCATGCACAACATCATTCTGTTAAGGTTTAAAAAATATTTTCAAGACTTTGGAATTACAGTAAAACTTTGGATTATGAGTGTCTTAAAAAAGATAAGCCAACTAAGCCAATAAGCCATAATAAGCTTACCAAGATAAGCACTAGTCCTCATGAGGCTTTATGTATTCACCTTGTCTGTCAAGGGTCACATGATCACAACTAAAAAGCAGACAGTTTGCTTTCTCTCATTGTAGGCAAGTTCATCTTAACACGTTAAGGGACCAGGCTCAAGCAATTTCTTCTAGCTCTTGTTCTATTAATATAATAAACGACCAAATTGAAAAATATATTGTATGCATATGTGTAGGACCCCTGATTGATTTAGACCCATTTGTTTAGACTACGGGAGTGGTATTCATAAACTATGAAAGACTGTCTGCATCTCTTAAAATATGATGGGGAGAGTGGGGGGAAAATATTATTTAATTTTTTTTAATCGTTTAATTTTCTTTTGTGATTTCAGTACTATGTAGTACCCATTGTTAAATACAGTGTATAAATACATGTATCGAATGTGACATATCTAGGCTCAAAAGAATGCACGAACTGAATTTTTGAAAATGAGTTCACGATCTTCAACTTTTCTTATCCTTGAAGACTCCAGCATGCCACCAGAGAGTTCTAGCTCTTTACGTGTTTCCAATTCTTTCATAAATTTTGCTGCAGCCATTGAGCAGCAGGAAAAAAAGAAACATCAAAGTAGAGTGTTGTGAGTATAAGTATCATGATCATAAACTATTTTCATTCAAATTGCAGGATTTTTCCTCCAAATTTTCCCATTTTCATGCTTTTATCATATAGTTAACTCTCCCAGATGTACAGTAGCACTAAAAAAATAAGGTATTTTTGTGCCTGTTGTTTTTTTTTCCATAACTCATGTTTTTGGGCTGTTGCTCTGCTTATACCATCGCTTCTTCAGGATGTGATGAACAAATAAGTGTGCTACAGTAAGGCAGTCATCCATTAAATGAAATATGAGTCATTTAAAACAGCATGCAAATAAGTATATAAAAAATTCTTGTAAATAATGCAGTTGCAGAAAAATTCTCAGATTTTGCTGAATTTGGCAATAAAAAAATAAGTCACCTCTCACCTTTTTAAGGAATTCCTTCCATTTTATCGCCTATTATAAATTTATTAGTGTGTTTGAACAACCTATTGGTTGCTGCAACATGACTTTGAGATGTAATCGTAGTGCTGCAACTAATAGGCAATCATGTGCAAAGAAGTTGCAAAGGGGTTTGTTTCCTTGCAGTAATTATTTGTAACCAAGATTGTACAGCATTACAGATGTTCAAGGTACATTTATATTACCTCAGCTGAATTCTTGGTAAGCCTAGGTGAGCACACACATTTTGACTCCCCTGTGTAATTTTTTTCTAAACTATAGAACAAAAACTATAGTTCTAAAACTATTAGAAGATAAATTCAATGTGCCCCTTCTGGTTTAACTGATGCCTGCTACACGCTAGTTGTGCCTGTATATTTATCACATAGAATGAAGGTAAAATCTTTGTTAAATGTGAGTGTTTCAACAACTTAACAATGCCTCAACTTGAGCAGTTGGTTATGTTTCTGTTAGCCAAAGTGATTCTTTTAAGCTTGCAAAATTTTTACACACCATTTCTTCATTGTGTAACATTTACTTTTTACAATTTGACATCGATTTCTGAAGTGAAACTTCTTTAGCTGGGGAGTAAATTTTCAAATCCTCCATAAAAAGTTTAACAGAAATGACATGAGCTAAAGTGAAAAGAATTGATGTAAGCTGAAGTGAAAAGAATTGATGTAAGCTGAAGTGAAAAGAATTGATGTAAGCTGAAGTGAAAAGAATTGATGTAAGCTAAAGTGAAAAGAATTGATGTAAGCTAAAGTGAAAAGAATTGATGTAAGCTAAAGTGAAAAGAATTGATGTAAGCTAAAGTGAAACAGAAATGAGCTTTCCTTTAAGAGTAAGCTTTAAGCTAAGAGTAGAAAGAAGTAAGCTTTCCTATCCCCTCAAAAATAGTTCTACAGACCAGTTCTTACCAGCATGCCCAAGTGCCATGGTTGTAAGACGCTCGTCTATCACCGCGTAGGTTGCCGTCGGGTCCCAGGTTCGAACTGAGAGAAGAATACAGAACAAAATATTTTCCCTAACAAGCTTGAGGCAACCACTGATAGATGGCACCTTCATTTCCAACCAAACTCATTAATGACTGTAAATTGCAGTATAGCAATATGGCTGGAGTTAGTGTGTAGTAAAGTAGTAGTTCTACAGACAAAATTACATTAGGTTGGTGGTGATGAAAAGGAAGAACATTTGTATGTTGCTCGAGTTGTGTACAGTTGGAAGCGAAAAGCCATTTCGGTTGCTGTTAAGGTTCTATTCATTATCGCAAACACTATATGTGGAATACTGCATCTACAAAAAAAAGATGATGAAACAAAAATTTATGAAAATTTAAAATTAATTTAAGAAATAAATTTATAACTAATGAAAATTTTGACTGATTGAAAGTAATATTATCTGATTTATTAATTCTTTCATGAGACTTGAATTACTGTATATTCTGAAGTCAATGAATAAGTAAATTTAATATAATTATTTATTGCATATAATATAATTGAAAATTAGTGAGAGAAAAAGCTTAAGAATAAATGAAAATTATAATTTATGTGAAACATAATTTCAAAAATATTAAAAACTTTCAATAATTTCGAACATCCTGTATTCGACCCAGGGCCTCATATTTGATCTGATCAGTGATATCAAAATTATGTTTTAACAACAAAATGGACAGAATTCAAAAGCTGACGAATAAATTTTTGAGATTCCCACACTCTTTAAATGCATGTTCAGCACCTTCATGCAATATTTAGAATGTTTGAAATAACAATGCATAAATTTTGACATATGCGAAAAAAATATTATACAGTTTATTATTGTCATAGTGCAGTACATTATTTAAAATCCCTCAATATCTTGCTTGACATTTACCCAAGTGGCAATTTTCTTGACGAATATGTTTCTGCCATAAGGGTGCCAACGTTCTCTGTGTTTAATGGGGGAAGGGTGCGAGAGATTGACCTGTAGTAACGTGCCTTGAATATATCGAGCAGACTCATCGTCCTCCATCTTAAAGTGGCAAAACCAGTTTTAGGTTCAAAGTGACATGGGGTTGTTATAAAAAGACAGCAGGGAGAACAGCCATTGACTGTAGCGATAATATTGACGTCATACGTTGCACAAACATGGCGGATAAGTCAGCTTGGAGTTTTCAGGGGCTATAGCTAGTGGCAATATGATAAAATCACATGTCATCAGATAGCATGTTTGTTTCATTCACAGGAAAATGCTGAATATCTAAACACAACATCTCACTAAAAACATACTTTCAGACTTTTTCAAAATTAATGAAAAACTGGAAAATAATAAAATAATAATAATTTGACTGATTGAAAGTGATAATTTGAAATTTATTGAAAATTCAATATTTAAGAGAAATTATGCCCCCTCCATCCTGTTTGATTCATGGCCCAAAGACAGTGCAATGGGTGCTCAAACACCCATGATATTTTGCAACATGGTTCAGAGCAATCCCCAGAATTTACTTAAAAATTTAAATCCCCTTAGTCCTGATCAATAACATCAGTTTGATGGTTATACTTCCATCATTTCCCTACTTCATGAGATTTCCAAGCACATCAGACACCCATTCAACCCATATTCGCTATATAAATTTGAATCAAAAGTTTTTATGTGCGTCCAATTTCAGCTAGTGCAAACCAACTACTGTAGTTTAGTAGTTACATTTATCTGATAGACCCATATGCTTCGAAATCTTGTAAAAGTTAGATATAGGGTGACATGAATCGGGTCATGTCAAATCGTCAAATCAGATTTAACAACCTAGAAGTTTTTCTTCTACCACACAAGATTCTCATATATATTTTTGTTTTCTAATTATTTGTGCCTGTTAAAGCAGATTTACAAAATAATAATGATTTCAGAACAAAAAATAGTAACTGAAATTGACTAATGTATTGTCAGTAACTGAAAATTTATGACTGAAAATTTATCAGTTTTCAGAAAATGATATTTATCATTATATCTAAACATTGTTTTGAACAGGAAACGAGGAAGAGAACTGTTGGACCTAGTTAAGCTAGATGAAATGAAATATGAGATATTTGAAATGCCACCAATGAAGTATGAGGTGTTTATTAAGTCGTTTGGAAAACTTGACTCAAAACAGGTAAATTGTCATCATGCCATTTACACTCGTTTTTATGAATTTGTAGGACCTTGAACAATTAGTTTATAAATGGGAAAGACGTTTAAAAAAAATTTAATACTGTTTGGTACCTGAGGACTAATTCATAAGAAACCTGTTTGTTCTTGAATTAGAGGTTTGTAAAATCAAGCGTGGACTGTATAAGTTTTCTTGTCGTATTGAGTTTGTGAAATTTCACTGTCGTATTGAGTTCAAAATTCAGGCAGTCTTTGACTTAGCAACTTATTTCAATAGAGTTATATTGTCACAAACAAACTATATACAGTAGACCATCTCTATCTGAAAACAGATGGGAGGGAAAGAATTTTGAGATGGAGTTTTTTGAGAAATAAAGCTTTTGTGTGCATGAAAACCATGATCAAAATACCAAACATAACGATTTGAAAAACAAAATATCTTTGCTATATGATTCCAACAAAAGAGGTTTGATGGCTCGGGAGATATTTCAAAAAGGACTCGTCTGTGTAAAAAATTCCCACTGCTAATTTGAAAATTTTCAGTGTTTATTGATAATAATTGAATGCCATTTTAACATTTTCCAGCCAGAGTGCATTCAGATTGTGTACAACTGTATACGCATTCAGTTGTTTGACCTCTAGATCAAGGTGTAATCCTAGGCGGAGATAGACTTGGAAATCTGGGAGGGCATTGTCATTATTGCAGAGGGGCAAGATGATAATGATGATGATGTCAATTCATATATACATATATACATTAGATCAGTCGACTCCACCAAGTCAATTTTATCATTGCCAAGTTATGGAAAAAAAAATATCAAAAAGAATATATTACAATATGTATATGAAAGTAGACATCTTTGATATTTCTCGAATGAATACCAAAAATTGGGAATCAGTTGCATAACAGATAATCATGAACTGTTTTTGTATATAAATCAGGCTTTAAGTATAGTTATGACATTCTGCAGTGTTTTTGATTCCGGAACAGTGAAATAATAAAAATAATAGCAGCTAATATCACTTATGAATTCTGAGTAAATTTTGATCATAAAATTGTAATTTGTAAGTCAATTTATTGAATTAGTATTAATGAATTGAGAAATTTGAATTTTAGATCATTAGAGCAATTGTTTCAGTGATGCTGAACTTCAAATCAACCAAGTTCAACTGTATTAAATCTACAGTAGAGTCTCATTTTTACAAACTCAAACAGACTGGAAAAATTTGTTTGCAAATGGGAAAGACATGCGAAGAAATGACATATTGTTTCGAACCAGGGAACTAGTTCATAAAAACAAGTTGGATTGTAAATTGGAAGTGCTTAAAATCAAGTGGTGACTTTATAATGATAAATTCTGTATAATGATACTTTTGCTGGTCCCGGGAGCATTGTAATTTTAGAGTTTAATCAGAGAGCAACAGACCTATGGTACAAATATTCAATCATCACACTTCACTCATAGAATAAAAAATAGATGGGATGGATAGATGGCAGACAAACTAAAAATTCACACAACTCTAGCTACAGGCAGACAATTTTTTTTATTTCAAAGACATAACACTCATACAAATACAGTGATTGACATAATACAAAAGCAATACAATATAGACCACACAAATAATAGAAATAAATAAAATAAACATACACTTTGTGACCTTTTGGGTACATATGCACATTTCTGGCATTACTCATTTTGAGGTAAATTGTCCATGGCAATGGACCAGAGTTGTTCTAGATTTGAAAGAAAGGAAGAAAGTGTACGATGCTAATTATGTAATATTTAGTGCATCTGCACTAAGAAAGTTCAGTAAAAAATAAAATACTCTTCAAATTTTTTCTTTATGTTTTCACCCATTTTAAACCTAGAAAATTCCATTTTCACAATATTTATCCTTTTTGAGATAGGTGATTTTTTAGCAGTTTTTTAGTTTCTTTTAGTACTGTCAGTCATGAAAAAAAGTTTATAGGGTATGGTACTGTTGTGATGTAGTTGTTTCACTGATACTTGGATAAATAATGAAATTAAATAAAAGATAGGTTCGAAACAAGGGTATTTTTTTATGACTAAGTTCAGTGAATTTTTTTTTATTGTGGCAGTATTTGAAAAAAAATATGCAAAAAGGGCTATTTGAAATTACATTTCATTTATCCCTCTTGACACCTAACTTAGAAGAAGTAAAAAGATAAGAGACTGTTAATTTATTAAGCATCATTTGACTTCTCTCAAACCAATCTCTTATTTATTTATTTTTTTATTGGACTGAGCACAATTCATAAAATATACAATCAAAACAACCAAGAAAGACACAAAAAAACAAAAAAATGACATTGCAATGACACAGACACTCTGTGACCCCAAGAGACTAAAAAGTCCTTCCTGTGGGTCAGTATAAATTAGATTAAAGAGTTAATTGGATTATGCAACAGCCTTGTTAATGTACTAATTGGTTAAATATTTTATAAGTCATATTATATATATATATATATATATATATATATATATATATATATATATATATATATATATATATATATATATATATTTTAGCTGAACAAAGAAAATATACAATGTATATATGTAAATACAAACATAAAAAATTTCTCAGTTGTCATACATCGAATTCACATATGGTCATATAATCATATAATCACATGTATTTTTCAGTTGATTTAACAGGAATGGTTAAATTTTTGAATTTTTTTTAGAATGATTTATTTTTTGTTGTTTTATGATCTATTATTGTTGTAGTATGGTTTCTAGACTAGTGTTTATTGAGAATATAAATATATTGTGATTGGATCGTATGTTATTGTTTGTATGATTAATTGCATGGTGTAGGTTTATTATTTTTTGGCGGTATATCTATAACTCTTTCAGAATAACATTTTATTTGTTTCTAGCCATTTATTGTTTAAGGATGAAAATTTTATTTGTCTATAAATATAGTTTTGTCTTATAGTTAGTTTGTGACATACTGGTGCATAATTGTTTGCTGTGGTGTTTGTTATTCTGGGATCTTATTTTATTATATATATTATCTAGTTTTTGTATATTTATTTGATAAGCACCTCCCCAAGCAGTGATTCCATATATTACTATTGAGTATATCCAAGCATAAAATAAATCTTTTAGAAAGTTATTGTTGATTGTGTTTTTTAATCTATATAAAATGGCGGCATATGTTCTTAATTTCTTTATTATTTTTCCACATTGTGAGTTCCATTTTGGGTCATCTTGTATTATTATTCCTAGGTAGTTGTACTCATGAACTCTTTCAATTTCATGGCAGTTACATTGTGAAATATATTGGCATGGGCAATGATTGTGGAGTTTGATTTTTATGTTAGTTAAATTATTTATAGTTCTTGTTTTTAATTTAAGCATATGTATTTTTTTTTTGTATATTTAGTTTGTTTATTTTTTTTAAGCCAGGTGTTGATTTTGAATAGGTTCTTTTCAAGTTTTTTAGTAAATTTGTAATTTTGGTATCTTCAACATACAGTATTGTGTCGTCTGCAAAAGAAATAAATTTACCATTTATATTTAGTTTGAATATATCATTTATGTTAACAAGAAACAAAATCGGCCCACAAACCAATCCCTGGGGTACTCCTTTTTTTACTTCTAGAAATGTACTGATTTCTTTACCTATTTTTACTGTTTGTTTTCTATTAAAGTAATATGTTTTAAATCAGTTCAATGTATTACCTCGTATACCAGCTAATGACAGTTTCTCTGTTAGTATCATTAGATCCACATAGTTAAAAGCTCTTTTTAAATCCAGAAAAACGGTTATTGAATATTTATTACCATTGAACCCAGTGTTCAAATAATTACTTAGTTCTAAAATGGCCATTTCTGTATTTTTACTTTTTTGAAACCCATATTGGCTAGATAGTTCTGATAATTTAAGAATTTATTGAAATATTAATAGAAAATCGTAATTCTTATGGTCATTCATCCTGTGTTATAGGTGTATGTCGAAACTAAAAACACAGAAGAAGAAGAGGTTCAAACAGACAGAGTGGAAATCTTAGAAAAATGGACTCAACATCCTTCTTCTGACAATTTGGGGGTCGGAGGTAAATTTAGAAACAACTAATAAAATAAAAATCATGTTAAACTCAATATTGAGTACAGATCTGCTTACTGCCTGATAGCTACATAGCTAGTACAACAAGCTTTCATTTAACAGATCTGAATTTGCCTCACAGCCAGCACATTTTTTTAGCCAGAACATTTTGTAATGCTTTCCTGTAAACTTTAAAGATTGTGGTCCTTAAACACATATTTTATTAGTATTTAAAAACTAGGACTGCCTCAGTTCTATAACTCTCAGTTACAGTCATTAACAATGAGAAATCAAAAGTAAAGAAAACTTCAAAAGACTACTACTACTAAATCACACATGTACCTTGTCCATATCCTTCTATGGAATGTATAATGAATTGGAACATGTTGGGATATGTGTGTGTATGTGTTGTGAACCCTTACGTGAAGTTTGTGTCTTCAGAATGCTTGTTATATGGTCAAGCAGTGCTGCCATCTGGCTTCTGGATTTGGAAGCTAAAAACTTGACAGGTTGTTTTTTTTTTGGTATGTTTAGACTTTCTTATGTTATAAGATGAGATGATAGAGTTGTGGTAAACTTACACATGCAAGCATTGGTTGTGCCTCTGATGTAGGCCATTACCCCATCCAAAATTGGATATTCAGTCAGCTGAGGCAAGCACACATTTTGCTTCTCCTCTGTTATGTTGAACGAGTTGTTAATGAATGAATTTAGTACTTCCTCGCCTCTCTGGTCCGGCACTCAGGACACCAGATGTGCCTGCATTCTCCCTCTAGTTTGGGAGTTAGACATTAACTGACCATTTGAAAGCAATTGTCAACCTTTTCTAATTAACCTCTATGGCCTTGAAATTGCACCTTATTAATTACTGATTCTCTCAAAAATGAGATGAATATTCAAACAGTGAAAATTTTATGGTTATTACACTTTAAAAGGTTGATCAAATGAAAAGATGAAGTGAGCTCTGATAATAAAATACGTGTATCAATTACAAGCAACTGCTTTCAGCTTGAATTTGCAGATCCTATTGTTTCCCCCTCACATTATCCTTTTCTTCATGGTCTAAGAATAATTTCCATACTTTCTGCTTTTTCTTTCTCTCTTTGGTTTTTGAGAGAGGGGAAAAACAAGTGTGTCTTAAAGTGATATCTTGTGGTGGTGGGTGTTCTGGTGCTTCCCAGCAATATTTGACAAGAAGATCAGTTGTATGCCGGGACATGTGTGTGGACATTATTGTGTAAAAACTAAACATCCATGTATAACATTCCAAGATGTTTGCTTTTTTATGGCACGATGTAGATGGTGCAATATCTTATAATATATCTGAATACTGATGGTGGCTCAGTTTTCTAGAAACTCCAATCAGCATCAATTTTTTTAAGAAGAAGAAGATAGTTAATATGAAGCTGAAAGAGTAAACTGGACTGCCAACTCATTTGTGCTACATAACGTCATACTGATAACACATATAATAATATTCATATTGCCACCTTATTAGGCTTTTTGCATAATGTTCTGCATATTTTTTCTGTTGCCCTGTTGTCTTTTGATTTGGCCCCACCTGATGAATGAAAAATTAGGACCATTTTGCTTTGCAGTGAATTTGTGGCAAATGGTAAAAACCAGTTCCATGGAAAATGTCCATCTGGAATCTTGTTTGGCATTAGTATATGTAGATTGATTGCCTGTAATTTTTGTAAATACTTTGAAAGCAAGTTATACAATTTACAAATTTTTAACATTTGACTTTTTGTATTAATTCAGGGGAAGGGTGCTTTGTAAGCACACACATAAAACATAATTTGGATGGACAGTCATATCTAAAATCATATGCAGCAAAATTACAGAAATATCTTCAAAATGTTTCCCCAGTAAGTGTTTGTATAGCTTTTTTTATTGTTTTTTTTTTCAAATCAAGTTCTATTTACTACTGGTTTTTTGCTTAGATTAGCTTATTTTAATATTTTCACCCCTTATAAGACAAAAGACTGAGGCACTGATATGAATCAATTTTTTTAAACTGATATATGTTCAAAGGCATGTTAGATATGATAATGTAGAAATTTTATGAAGATCATTGATTTCATGCAAATTCATGAGTGGAAGTCATTATTATAACAGAGCAAACTCAGTTAAATATTTTATTGCCATCTGACAGCAAAATAGTTATTTTTCACTATTTACCTGAATAACTGTCCTAAAGAAATTTAAAGAGTTAAGCATCAGATCTAAAAATATAAAAAAAACAACTAAAATTTTGAAGGGCGTTTACTTTGAAATTTATAACATATTTTGGACACGTTATGATCATTTAATCATTTACATAAAAGAGACAAACTTACTATTTATTCATAGACTTTATTCAAAATAAGGTTTTATTGGTATAAAGCAGAAGAGCACAGGCCACCAAAGGGATTTGATAACTTCTTGTGGGGCCCTGTGAAGGGTTTCATAATGAATTATGGGCCATAATAAAAGGAAATGGTTCATAATTTTTTTTTTCATAAATAGTGTAATAAGATTTCAAAATAAAAACTGGTATCATAATCTTCTGTGGAACCAATCTTAATTGAATTTTTCCAACTTCTGTTGACATAGTTTTGATCATGACTAGGAGGAGGAGAGGGTACAACAATTTTCCCATGGGCCAGAGATTGAGAAATTAATGTTAAGTCTTTATATTATTGACAGCTTTTTCTCTGCCCAATATATCAAGGAAACAGATATTTTCTGGATTTTATGCTGAGGTGAACTCGGAAAGAAAAGTCATCTGGTCTCTGCCGGGACTTCAACCCAGAAACTCTTGCATTCTGGGCAAGCATGCTGATATATTGGGCTGAGAAAAAACTGTATCGCTCTCTCACTCTACCGTCCTACCTGATGGCCATTTGCTGAAGTTAAGAGAGATGCTACTAATACCTCTACTTAAGTGCCTCACGCCACAGTGCATGAAATAAGGAAGTCAGGGTCGGATATCCAATGGTGTAAATGGTAGCATGCTTTCCCGGAATGCAAGAGGGCTGGGTTCAAGTTATGGCGGAGACCAGATGACTTTTCTTTCCGAGTTTACCTCAGCATAAAATTCAGAAAATACCAGTTTTCTTCTTTATATTATGTTATAAAAATTTTCTTTTGAATACTTAGGGCTCAACAATTTATGTATGCAAATAAAGATGTATCAAACCAGGTTGTCTAATGTCAAAACTTTTGGCCTCTGACACTTTAATTTTTTTTTTAATCTTCTAAAATGCAATTAATTTCTTTTAATTTTGATATGCAGTTCCTTTTTCATGCAAAATGATTTTATTTTTAATTATTATCTGCTCTTTTGTTTTGATATTGTTAAGTATAAACTTTTTACATATTTAGGTGATATTCTCTTTGCTGAATGAACACGTTCCTCATGCAAAAATGAATTACTCTGAAGTGAAAGATAATAATTTCAGTGCTGGAAGCTTCAAGTTTCTACCAGTGCCTATTTGTGATGGTAAGATGTGGGGGAAATTTCAAGATTCTCTTACGTGTAATAAAACAAAAGTTTTAGACTCTGGTGCAAATAATTAACATACAGTTACTTAATTCGATTTTTTTATATGCTTTTATGCACTTTTCAATATGCATCAGATAGGACGTGAAAAAAATTTATCACATTTGTGATCTAAAAAAAATTGTATGAGACGAAATTATCTATATAAATTTATCCTGGAAAATAAATTTAACTTTTTCATGTTCTTTTGAATTTGTAAGATTACCTTTTTCACAAAATATTGAAAATGAAGTTTCACAAAAAAATTTTTCACATCATTCTAATTTTTTTTATGCAAGTATAAATATTTTTCAATTTTTGAATGAAAATATGTTTTGCTGTCAAGTCTACACCACCGTTTTGGCATCACAAATTTGATTCCCTATTTGTCCTTGTCAATGTCTTTCCTTACACAGAGGTACAACAAAAACAGAATAAATACATTGCTACTGTAGAAATATCCCCTAACAAGTGGTTAGCACACATCTCTTTGCAAGACAACTATATAAAACAATATATAATATAATGTTGTGGTTTGGTATTAGTAATAAACTGTAGACCTCTGCCGTCGTGTGCAGAAAATGAATGCAACAAAAAATTATCAATGATCACTGAAATTCCTGCTGTCAATTGGCTTCTGAATTTTCACTCATTTATTTATTTAATCTAAAAGATCTTAATAGCATTTATGATAATCCAAACAAGCATTTTGAATTGATTAGTTTAGGAAATCTGTCATTGCTTTTAAAACAAATTTACAGGTGACACTAAAAGCTGATTCTCTCGTTTCCAGCAAGAAATAAAAGATTGCTATTTTTATTGGAAGGAATATAATTTAAATTACATAAGGTAGATATTGTCATTCATGGGCAATGTGCCCTGTAAATTTTTTTAACTTGTGCAGACCTGTTGCTTCTCTGAGAAGAATTGTGACATGTGCACAAAATGGCAAAACAACATGCTACCACACACAATTTAGTGAATTTTTTCTACGCTTGAAAAAAACTTTGGGTGTCTGGAAGTGTTTTTAACCTTGCATAGATGTACATCCACACAGCTCAGTGGGAACATTGCTCATACATATGTGATGCTGATAAAATCTAGGAGATACTAAGCGAAAGGGGGATCAATATTGAATAGAGCTATGAGGGTGGGACACAGGAAAAGCTGAAAAACTTTGAGCTCACGTGAACGCAAAAAATAAATCAGAATCATGTGCCACTTGTGGTCATGAGTAAATGCAGTTCATTTTCAGGTCAAGAAATACTAAATAAATGGCTGTGAAGCACAACTTGAGGTACTTTCAATAAAAAACGTAGAGATTTTTCAAACATTTTCAGAGTAAATTATTCTCTTATGAAGAAAAGTGAAGTGACACCAAAGTTTGGTATACTGTGTGGTACCCTTTCAAAAATAATCAGAACCAGAGAAACCATCTAAAACATGTATGACAATAACGTCAAAAGAGTGATAAAAGTCTGGAAGCCTAATCACATACTGATATTGATTAATGAGTGGTATGGTCAACTATGGTTTGCTGAAGGCGCAGAAAAAAATTCTGGTCAGACGAACCATGATTTAACAAAAGTCAAAGGTTTTGCTAAAACCGCTGCAGTGATTTTGAGTGTAGGTACAGTATATGCTGTTTATATTAGAATAATAGATAATGTTATCATTCCTGTATTGTTGTCAATTTTGTAAAGTATGTAACAGACATAACATAGCATGGAAAAAGATTTATTATTTTTTTTTCTATTCCAAGTTTCTTTTTCTTTGGTTTGTTGTGCATTTTGAAGCTTAAGTTGTATACCAAACTTTTTCCCCTATAAGTTATTTTTATCAGCCTGCAAACTATGTAGGAGGTAAGAAGGTTTGCTCCCTCTCCCGTTGACAAACATTTCCACACTCCATTCAGGTTTTCATCATCGGACCATGCATACTGTAGTAGTCGCTGTGATCAATGTAGATGTGATGTTGTGTTTGAAATGGACTTCTTTCAGTTGAAAGTTTGAAACAATGAAAGTTTTTAAAAAAAAATTACTTTTATTTCTTCGCCAGTTTCTTTTAATTTACCAGAAGTTCCTCATTCAAAAGATTTTTTTAATTGATTTATAGTATGTACCTATGTTTAAAAATTAATCATAATCCTTTATTGAAGTTTTATTATAACTTTAATTTCCAGGCCCACTACCAGTTACAAAACTTCTATAACATTTTACTCCTCACACAACAAAGACAAAAAATACTAGATTAGTTTTTAACTGCTCTTTTTTCATAAATACATGAGTGTGTGTGTGGAATATATATAATTTATGAAGCATTATTATGATAAATATTGTGATGTGTTTAAATATTCATGTTCATTTTACATTAAATTAAAAAAAAAATAATTTAATCTTACTCTTTTTTTCATGTGTATTGTTTAGTTCAGTTTCAATTCTGAGCATGAAACATAGCAATATTATTGTCTAAGAAATGTTATTGTTTCATTTTTTAGGCTTGCTGAAACTTCTGGAAGCCATTTTCAATTTTTATGATAATTTATTTCAGGGTTGTAAAAAACCTAGCCTGGGTGTGTTTTTTGGGATAAAATGGGGAAAATTAAATTTCTTCATTCTTTAGTTGAAAGTTATCTGACATAAGCGTGCATATGTTTATTACATTCTTTATTATGTCTGAATATGAACAGTCTAGCTTGCATTAAAATAATATTTGATCAATAAAATTGAATATACTGTTTGATGTGAAGTATTTTCATTTAGGGCGTGGTAGCCCAGGTCTATAAGATACTCACCTAAAGTACTAAATGATGTTTAGAGGTGTCGCAAGTTTGATACCCGGTTTGTCCTCGTTAGAAAACTTTCCTGACACAGGGGTACAACAACAACGGCAACATGACCACAGAAAACATTGCTACTGCAGGGAGTCCCCCATCAAGGGGTTAGCGCACGAACCTCTCGATGAGTATAAAAAACAAGCCCGCTGTTTGGAATTGGCAATAAATTGTAGGTCCCGGTCTAATTAGCCCTCGTGTGCAGAAAATGATTGTGGTGCAACAAAAATGATCAATGATATATTTTCATTTACATGCATACCCACCAGTAAGTTATTCTATTTGAGCTTCAAGTGTATGAAATGAAAAAGCAGAACACACACATTTAATACTAATTAATTTGATTAATATAATAGTTTCCTCTAGTATAAACTCATTTAATAAATAAGCAAAATTATTACATTTTATTATCATAATGTGCATGAAAAACAAAAGACAGGTTGAAAGATTTCCTTGTTAAAAAACAAAAGCAATTCTTCTTCTATTTAACTACTGTTGATTAAAAAAACAATTAGAATTTATTTTAGTTTTGCTTTAGACATCTAATTTTAATTAAAATGGTTTTTATTGTGATTTTACTTAGTTTAAAAATCAAAAAGTATGAAACAGAAATGAAATTTCATCTGCTCTTGGAATGCTAACTAAAATAGCCCCTCTCATAATAGAGAATCTTGAATATACTACACAACTGGGCTGGACCGAATCTATTGACTGACATGCCTGGGCATATATAAAAATTCTTACCGGCATATATTTTTTTCAACCACATACCCGAAACAGGCACATAAAACAAACCAAAAAATTAAAACACCTTATATTTTGATTATAGACGATGACATGGTTGTTTCTCCAGCAGCACTTCCTTGGGACATTTAAAATAGTCTTCAGAAGACTAATTTTTGTGTTTCTGAAATTACAATGCCAGGATCAAGCATTTTGTGACTCACCACAATAACTGTATGGGTGCGTAAGAAGGCAAATAATGGTTTTTATGGCATATATACAGCATGTCCAGGAAACTTAATAGGGGCACTGAAAGTAAAATAAATGAAATGTAAAATGTGGGCATGTATTTGGGTGTTTTTAAATGATTGTTATTTAGGAGCTGTACTAGTTATTATCATTTAATTTCCCCCTAAGACTTCTTTTGGCAGTTATGAATGATTGTGTTGTCAATTTATTGGGATCTACAGTATTTTATTTTATTTTTACTGTCCTTAATATTTTGCACCTGATGCTGCTGCTGCAATCATCACGCCTTCCTGAATCTGGTCCTGGAATGTAAATTGGCTATGATTCCATGAGCGAAGGAACAGTAATTAAGATACAGACTTCTTTCCAGGCAGCATGGAAAATTATTCTCAACTGATCTTAACCCTTTTAACCGTTTTTAAATTTTTTCCTGATCCGCATTATAACAGCCACATTTGAAATTGCAAAACCTTCACAAATTGCTACCTATTTTCAAGAAGATATATTTTTTTTCAGATTACAAGCTGATAACTGCTCCCCCCCCCCCCTCAAACAAGAAAATTTTCTTTGCCCATCACTTTTATTTCTCTCACTATGATATAAAACACCTGCCATGACGTGTGGCTTTCTAGGAAGAGAAATACTTTTTTTGGAAATTTGCGCTGAAAGAAAGGGGAAAAATACAGTCTCGTTTTCTCACTCCTTTTCTTATCTAACCTTGAACAAGAGCTGACTCTGCCCAACGGCAGTTGATTGATTGGAGGGGGAAATGGAAAACATGTTTTACTGTAAAAACAACTTCAATGTGCTTTTAGAAGCCAAGATATTTAGGGGTGGCTGAAATAAAGTTGATCAAGTTTGATGAGATATTTCATGGTGACTGAAATAAAGTAGATCAAGTTTGATAAGATATCTCAGGATTGCCGCTGAAAGGATTAAATTTTCAATTAGTGACTGTAATTATTTTATGAAAATCAGCATCAATTAGTCAATCAGCATAATAGTCCTAAAATTGATAAATTCGACCCTGAATGTAATGGGATCTCTTGGAGGGGGGAATAGGAAAAAATTTCTAACAAGGAATGATAATACAAATAAGATTGGGAAACTTCACACTAGTTTTCATCATATCAACAGTCACAGTAGTGAAAAGGCAGATTCAGATGATAATTTGTATTAAAAATTTGTGTATTCATTATGATATTTTTTTAAAAAGTATTATATGTGAATAACATTTTTTGTGCATTCTTTTTAACAATGAGAAATGAGTTTTACAATAAGTAAATCTAGTAAAAACATTTAGCAATACTTTTTGGGCATGTAAGATATTGATTCAGGCATGTATTATTTTCAGTCACATACCAGACCGGGCATGTAAATTTTTGGAGATTTGTCTAGCCCTGCTACAAAATGGTTATAACGTTTTATTTTGTTTTAAATTTCAAAAAACTTCATTACAAACACTAAAAAAAAAATACTTTGGAAAAGGTGAACATCATCTTTGTTTAGATTTAAAAAAATGGTTTTAATTTAATTTTGTCATTTTTTTTTCCATTTAGTAGGAATACACTCCATGTGTTTCCCCCTCTATATATATGCCAGTTAACGCTAATCTCTATTCAGCCAAAACCTAAAAATATCACTTTAATGAGGATGAACATAAAGAAAATTTTCTAAAATTTAGCTACGAAATTATTTTTACATATAAAAAAA
Organism: Pholcus phalangioides; assembly: GCF_987345545.1. Classification (NCBI taxonomy): domain Eukaryota; kingdom Metazoa; phylum Arthropoda; class Arachnida; order Araneae; family Pholcidae; genus Pholcus; species Pholcus phalangioides. The sequence goes on along the minus strand of NW_028301625.1, from coordinate 6,746,699 downwards.
ATACAATACTCATTCATAACATGAAATATGTTATCCAGAAGTGTTTTGATCAATAAAATTTAATTACTATGTACAAATTACTTCTATCTGTATCATATATTATTGACAATTCCAGTGGATTTGATCTTTTAAATCAATCACATTATGTATCAAAACTAAGGCTCGTTATAATTAATAAGATTCTCTTAGACCAAAGGGACATTCTGAGTTTGAGTATCAACTTATGTTTCTCCAATGCAAGCGGTTGGCATTATCAAGAGATACTAATACCTCAAACTCACGATAGCCTCTTAACCTAAAAGAATCTTATTAATTGAATGACATCTGCAATAACCTAATTAGCTGCTAATATTTTTCAATAATGTATTTAAATTTAGGCTACCTAAAAATTAGTGATCTAACCTCATATCTAAATTTTGACATTTAAAAATATAGTTGCAATTGTGTAAACTCAAACTTTATACTTACTGTATAAGCAAATGTTTTGTTATTTCATTTTTGCCTTCAAAAATTTATTTGAAATCTTTCACTTAAGCAATATGATATACTGCTATTTTTATTTATTATTATTTTTTGATTAACTGAACCTCAAATTTAATTTTTATTAAAAAAAACCTATTTTACCAAAAAAATCTGGGGTTTTTAGGCTAAAAAACCCAGCCTGGTGGGAGAGGAAAGGGATATCCACCCAAGCACTAAATCTAACAACCCTGACTTATTTATGTTGAAAAGAGACTGGTGTGCTTACCTTGCGGGGAAGAAACAAAACCACAATAAAAGCAAAAGAAAGAAAGCAAATAATAACATACCGTACATACATGGGAGGGGGCAGAATACTGGAATGGGCAAAATGCAAGAAACTCAAAATGTCAAAATAACATGTATGTCAGTATACCAACCAGGTTGGATGGAAGGCTATTCCAAACTCTGCCAGCCCAACATAAAAATAAATGCTGTGAGTGGTATGGTTGTAAAATTCACAAACTCATGCCAGAAGTCACCAGTTGCGTATACGCATTCCATTTGCAAGAAGGAATGCGTATACGCAACTGGTGACTTCTGGCATGAGTTTATGAATTTTACATTTTATGAAAGAGTTTATGTGTAGGTTAGATCATATATGTGTATATATATATATATATATATTTATATAATTTTATACAGCAGTCTCAAGTCATTGATCAGTCTACGTCATTCTATGAATGTTGCCCCAAGAGTTACATTCATTCAGTTCTCCAGGATCATATGAAAGATCCTGGAGACTTTTGGCAGACATGATTTTGAAATGATTTTCAAAATCACATGGCATGAAATGATTTTGAGTTGCTTCAATTATTTCAATGTCACCAGTCAAATGAGAGTTTCACACTGGCGATATATGCTTGAGAATTGGTGAACAAAAGTATTGAAAGTACACATTAGTGTTGCTCTATCACACTTCAAGTAGCACCTTTTTTATCATATAAGGAACAGAGTAGCTTTTTTATCATGATTTTTCTTAGATAGCTGGACATTGAAAGGCTCTAGTCTAAAGCAATACCTGGGTCAGAATGTATGGCTTGTGGTTTCATTACACAGCTATGAATCTATCCTTAGTGATAATATGCTTCAGTGAATGTTTATTGCATTTCCTGGAGTGCACGGGATCTTCAAGAACTGTAATACAACATACCATAAATAATAATACCCATACAAATGGAAATATCAAACCATTCATGGCTGAAAATATCAAACCATCCATGATTGAAAAGATCAAACCATCCATGATTGAAAATATAAAACTATTCATGGCTGAAAATATCAAACCATTCTTGACTGCAAGTACCAACCCATTTTCAACTGAATATTTTTATGTTTGAAAAAATCTGTTTATTTATTTACATATGAACTAATTTATGATTGAAAAACTCATTTACCCATGAAAATATCAAAGACTGAAAATATCAAAAATATATGACATTTTAAAAATAAATAATGATATATATCATCAAATCGACTCATCACTTCGACGTTCCTTTTACAGATCTTTTTTGTCACTCGTTTTCTTACAGCTACTAAGTGGAATGCAGTATGCTTGGATCTAGATAAATGTAACAAACTTTTGGCTTCTTATTATTTCACTTTCAGATCATGTTGCTGCATCCCAAACTGCACAAATTTTTTTTTGGGTGTGTCAAAACTGTGTTTTGTGCATAATATTTTGCTTTTTCAATAATGTATTATTGAATGATTGTTATTTTATTTATAATAACATATTTGCAATGAAGGGTATGTGATTTTGTGAATATTTATAGGTTTGCCGGTGTTATATATTTCTTACTGCAGTGAAATGGAATTGATGCTCTCCATTCACGGCAGATATTCACAGGTAATTTTATTTTGTTTTTATTCAGTACTACATTTTCTGATTTTCAATTTTATTTAGTACAGTTGGACCCTCTTATAATGAAGTCAGGAAAAACAGGGAAACTATTCCTTATACATGAACTTTGCAGGGCCGTCTTAAGCCCACCATGTGTTCTGGGCCAAGTGATTTTTCTGAGACCCTATACCAGGCAAATTTACATGTTTATGCTCCTTGAAAATTTCAACTATATCTCATTTTTGTGAGGCCCACATGCCATGCATTAAGACAGCACAGGAACTTTGTTATGTCCGTATCAGCTTAAGAAATTATGCATTGAGCAAAATGATACATAATTTAAATTTTCAATACACATTTTTCCTGAGCATTCTTAACCTCTTGCGCTGGAAAGATGTGCTATGCACATTGCTTGTTATCTGCTTCTAAAGTGGCAATGACATGCTATGCATGTCTACTGAATTTACTGTTTATAATATGTTGGTATTACAGCAACACAATATTCAAGCATGCAATCAGTAGCGCTATTGCAGAGAACTGCAATTATTGTCAAATTTTATTTGTTTTATTGCGGTACAATGAATAACAACCACGTCAGTAATAGTACATTTATTTTTATTATAAGCGTTATTTTTTATCTAAACTGAAGAGCCAAAAAAACTGGTACAGGCATGCGTATGCAAATAAAGAGATATGGAACCATTCAACGAAACATCATCGATATGGGCTTTCGGAGCCGAAGGCCCACTCGTGTACCCTTGATGACTGCACGACACAAAGCTTTACGCCTCGCCTGGGCCCGACAACACCGACATTGGACTGTTGAGGACTGGAAACACGTTGCCTGGTCTGACGAGTCTCAGCTCCAATTTCTTCGAGCTGATGGACGTGTACGGGTATGGAGACAACCTCATGAATCCATGGACCCTAGATGTCAATAGGGGACTGTTCAAGCTGGTGGAGGCTCTGTGATGGTATGGGGCGTGTGCAGTTGGCGTGATACGGGACCCCTGATACGTCTAGATACGACTCTGTGCATTCCGACGGACTTGGACAATTTCAGAAGGACAATGCGACACCCCACACGTCCAGAATTGCTACAAAGTGGCTCCAGGAACACTCTTCTGACTTTAGACACTTCCGCTGGCCACCTAAATCCCCAGACATGAACATTATTGAACATATCTGGGTTGCCTTGCAACCCAGTGAACGTGCTGTTCAGAAGAGATTTCCACCCCCTCTTACTCCTACGGATATATGGACAGCCCTGCAGGATTCATGGTGTCAATTACCTCCAGCACTACTTCAGACATTAGTCGAGTCCATGTCACGTCGTGTTGCGGCACTTCTGCGTGCTCGCGAGGGGCCCTAAACGATATTAGGCAGGTGAACCAGTTTTTTTGGCTCTTCAGTGTATTATAATTTATTTAGATCCAAAAATGGATCGTTGCATTGCATATTCCTCATTGTTTTGAAGTTTATCATACTGTGCAGAATTATTAATAAAATGCTTTAAAAAACATTGTAAATCTTATTTATATTTATCTAAATAGTGCCACTATATGCATTTTTTATGCACAATCTGCTTACCACTTTAATAGAAATTATTACAAGTAAAAGCTCGCTTTGGACGAGTTAGTCACAGGCTTCTGCCAATTAATTTCCAGCGCAAGAGGTTAAAATAAATAGAGATTAAACTAATTAAAAGAGGTCAAAATGTTAATTAAAATCTTATGTAACTAAATAAATAAATTAAAATATATTTGTTTTCTTCTTCATAATATGATTGTGGATACTCAGCGTTTTGCTTCAAAATCACTTTTGCCTAATAAACATGCAAAAAATATAATGGTTTTTGTTTTACCAAAAGTCTGGTTACTGAAATTTTTGTCCCTTATTTTTGAACTATTCAAAAAGAGTTCTTTCTATTAATTTCTCCTTGCAGGTTTTCAGTTCACCATCCAAAAACTTTTTCTTCAATTCTTTCTCTTAACAGTCATGGATAGCAAATTTCATTAATCAAACTTGGAATCCATGAATTCCTAGACTTTGCTATGAATTCCTGTAATTCTTTTAATTTATTAATTAATTTGTTTATATTTTATTATATATTTTTTTAACAATATTATTCACTTTCACTTTATTCACTTCATTTCTTCTGTAAGATGAGAAACAAAATCAGCTAAGGGGCCAAGAGACCCCTTGCAATATCTGATGACTGTATCATGTTCCACTCTTTGAAAAATCTTCGAAGATTTTCTGAATTAAATGGTGGCCCTCCGTCACTCACCAATTCTTCTGGTATTCCATGCCTTGCAAAGATGCTTTTCATCACCTCTATTACTGCCTTTGCATTAGTACTCCTCGTGTTTTTAACTTGTATGTAGTCTGAAAAATAATCAATCATCAAAAGGTACTGTTGACCTCTCAAGTAGAAAAAGTCACATGCCACTTTTTCCCATGGTCTTCCAGGCAGATTTTGTTTGAATGGGACTTTTTTAGGATTTGCCCTCTGATTTTGCTGACAGATTTTACATCTATTGATGCAGTTTTCCATATCATTTATTTTCAGCCAGTAGAAATATTCTCTAGCTTTCGATTTGCAAGCAACAATACCTTGATGAGAGACATGTAGTTTTTCCAAAACTTCTGGTTTTGTATCTTGTGGCACAAGTCTCTGATCTCTGCAGATTATTCGTTCTTTAGAACAATGTAGCTCATCTCAACAGTGCCAGTAAGGCTGAGCTGCTGCTCTGGTTCTACTCTTCTCTGCCCCCCCCCCCTTTGAACATGATGAATCACATCTTGCAGCTCTGCATCACTCGCTGTCATTGAAGCATATTCATGCCATTTATTGCATGGGTGTAGCATATGCAAGGAGATTAATCGAGACAGCTGCTTCTTGTTCATAATCTTCTTCAAATTTATCATTTGGCGATTGAGCTCTTGACAAGGCATCTGCAATCTTTACATCTTTACCAGGTATGAACATAAGTTTGACATCATATTTTTTCAATCTCAACGGTATGCACTGAAGTCTGGAAGAGATTGTATCATATTGCTTTTTACTCAAACCAAGCAGGAGCTTGTAATCAGCTTGAACAACTACTGGTTTTCTATAGGTGTAGTAATTGAAATGTTCAAGTCCATAGATCACAACTAACAGTTCTTTCTCGATTTGTGCATAGCATGTTTGAGCTGCTGTAAGGGTAGCAGATCCATATGCAGCTGTTTTGTTATCTTGTAGGAGAACTGCTCCTAATTCATGCTGACTGGAATCCACAGATACAGTCACTGTGACTTTTTCACGTCAAAATATTGCAGACATGCTTCATCATTTGCTTTAACTTATCAAAATCACATTGGGTATTTTCATCCCACAGCCACTCAGTATCTTGTTTTAATAGCTGAAGTAGCGAGTGAGTTAAGCTGGACAAATGAGGAGTGAACTTGTCTAGATAAGCTATCATTCCAAGAAATCTTTGTAGATCCTCACGACATTTGGGAACAGCAAACTCGTTAATGGCTTTAACTTTTTTGAGATCTGGAGGTATTCCAGTATTAAACATTACATGTCCCAAATAATTAACTGATGTTAAGACTAATTGTGTCTTTTCAATATTGAACTTAAGATTAGCTTCTCTAGCTCATGTCAGAGTTCAGCGGAGTAACTGGCAATGTTTTTGTATGGATGAAGATCCAAGGGCTATGTCATCAAGGTATGGATTTATTTCTGGATCATCCTCAAAAATTTCAATCATTGGCCCTCTGGAACTCTTCAGGGGCATTGTTTAGTCCGAATGATAAAACTAAAAAAATCAATATCTTTTCCAAGGTGCAGTGAAAGTTGTTAAAAATTATGATTCTTCATCAAGTAGTAGCTGCCAGAATCCTTTTTTTGCATCTAAGATTATGAATACTTTACATCCTTGCAGCTTCGTTATCAGATTATCGGCTGCTGGTATTTGATAATATGAGGCCTTTGTATGGCATCATTTAATGGCCTTTGGTCTATACCAGCGGTTCTCAACCTTTTTTGACTCACGGAGCCTAAGTACATAGTTTTTATATCGGAGCCCTGTTTGACTCACGGAGCCCTTTTTGTATATAATTTTGAACTCTGTAGGCCTCTTTTTTTAATTTATCTATCAAATTTAGTTATTTATTTAATTTTGCTTGAGTCACCGTGGAGCCTCTGGGAAGTGCACACGGAGCCCTGTTGAGAACCACTGGTTTTTACAGATGCAGTTTTTTTGGTGTATTTACTACAATTATATTGCTGACCCACTCAGTTGGTTCCTCTACTTTTGCAATTATTCCATTATCACTCATGCGTTTAAGTTCCTCTTTCACTTTGCCATGAAGATCCAATTGTACTTTTTGTGGTGCTGCCACATTTGGTGTATAATTTTCTTTCAATTTAATTTTTACAGTGCGTTTGAGTCATCCCACGCCAGTAAAAACATCTGAGAATTCCCTCATAACTTCGTCTGGTGTATCATTCTTATACAAATTTCTGTTTATTTCCATAAAGTCATTCAATCTTTCAATTAGTCCTAATTCATCAAATGACAAGCAACTAGGCCTACTATAAGACAGAAATTCAAGGTTGTTACAAGAAATTTTAAACTTTTCTTCTGATTCTTGACCTCACAAGTTATTGAACACTCAACCAATATTGGAACTTCATTATCACTGATGAAGTGAATATACTGGTTGTTTACTTTTCTTTACAGTTGGGTTTATCTCCCATTTTAGCAGCTCACTCTTTAGGTATAATGCCCACTTTTGCTCCTTTATCCAGCTTGAATCTGACTTCGTTCCCATTAACTAGGATCTTCGGAAGCCACACAGTTGGGTTTTTCATTATCCAAGGCATCAATTGATTTTAATTCACCCAAATAAACAGTATCTGAGCCACTGTTATCACTGGCGCAATTTACTGTGTTAACTTGGTGAGTATTTGTTTTTTATAGAAAGTTTTTTTTACATGCCTTGGCCGAGTGATTTTTTCCACCATATTCGCGGCACTTCCTTCTGAAGGCCAGACACTCTTTCAGACTGTGTTTTTTCCACACTATTTACCGTCTCTCTGCTTGGCGTTTTCATTGTTGGCTGTGACCCTGCTGTATGGTGTTTTGGTGTTTATTTCTCTTTATGATGTCTACCGTTATTTTGCTTTCACCCATCTCCGTTTCCTGTGCCTTACTATGTTTGCACGTTTTGCACTCGCTAATGATGTCCTGCAGTGTTTTTGTCGATCTACTCATACTACCCGGACGAGTTTTTCTTGTAGCGCTTTATCACTCAATCCATCGATCTTATCATGAAGCATTCATTCTATTGACTCACCATAATGGCACTCAATGACCGTGCTTCGTAGTTGTGAATAATAGTTGGAACTTGAAAGATGCGTGTATCTTATTCTGATAGTCTGAGAAATATTTGTTGAACTCACCACGTATTTGTTCGAGCGAGATCGGTATGCTTGCCGCTACGGGCACGATACCGAAGGATCACAACTGCTTTTTCAATTCCTCTCCACACACAGAGCAGTTTTCATAGTTTCTGGCTACAAGCTGTATCTTGGCACTTCTAGGTAGTCCAAGAAATCCTTCCAATACCTCCATACTTCCAACGGATTTGCACCGGCATCGAATGGCTGGATGATTGGCAGGCTGTTCGCTATATTTTTAAGACCTCTTTTAAGCGTAAATTCCAAAATGTATGAGTATTTTTCTGACACCATGATACGTATGTGTTACTTGATTATTTACTGTTTGGTCCACTAAGTACCACAATGGACATCGATTGCAGAGTCATAGAATACTACAGCCAGTTAGCATGGTGCCCAGAACATGACTGCTGTTCTTTATTATTATTGTTGTGATAGCTTGATACAAGGCAGGAGGATGTTGCCATCTATTAAGGGTATTAGGCATTGAATATATTACACTTATGTCATATGGTGACACTGGGATGTGTGTCATTGATGTGTTTGTATCCTCTTGGCAGAGGAGACAAAATATAAACCAATTTTTATCCAGCTTTAAAATGGATGATGAGACTGGCTTTCTTTCTACAAGAGTCAAAATATAAAAATATTTTGGTCAAACAGGATTCATTGTTCTGTGGTTTAATGATTTGAAAAGAATTACTTTCGAAACAAAAGTCACTGTTATATTAGGATAAAACATAAAATCAGTGATGGCATATTAGGGTGATGTTAACATTAATTTTCTTATTCTTCAACCAGGACTATCAGAAACTGACAGTTCAAATGTGTTTTGGTATAAAGAGGTTCTACTATACTTTAGTGATGAGTGAGCTTGCAAGGAAATATTAACAACGTGATGAGGACAAATGACATTTTATAACACACCGACATATGTTTCGGCACTCATGGGTGCCATTATCAAGGTGGAAAAACATGTTCTGTCCCAACGGAAAAATGTGGGCTGACCACATTTGGGCAACGTTATTCTTTTGATTAAGCTTGGAAGAGCCAAATTTTGAAGTGCTACATAGTAAATTTTATTTCTAATTGGTTTATTTTTAAACTAATGTAGTGAACAAAATAGAAAATTTGAAAGAATTTTTCCCCACAATTACAAAGGATGTGGTGTGTCATGCTCTTTACAATTTTTTTTTTCAATTAGGGACAAAATACAGCTATAATGGATGATGGTAGAGGAATAATATCTGTGTGGAATGTTTTTAAACCTCATAAACCTGAACAGTAAGTTAGAGTTTGCCTCGAATAAGTTACCTTTTTTCTGTTAATGATTATTATTTTAATTTGAGACATGATTATGAACTTTATTCACTGTAAAACCTGATCAAATTATATTTTCTTTACAGTATACTAACATCAAATAGTCAAGCATCTTGTGCTTGCTTTGGTCCAGATGGTTCTGATACAATAATAGCTGGAATGGTGATTTTATATTTTTAAATCTATTTGAATTTTTTTCCAAGTTTAGGAGAAAAAATTATTTTTAACTTTGCTTCACTTTTGATAAAATTTTCAACTCGTAATTCAACCTTGGATTTCTTTCATGAGGGAAATTAACCTTTTGTTATGTTTCACACACCATAGACATGGGTGCAAGGGGTCATGGGAGGAGCACCCCTCAACATGCAACTGTTCTAAATTATGAAAATAAAAATCTTACTCACTCACTTCTTGTGAGTTTCATTTATAATTCATTGAGTGTTTAGGTTATGTCAAAGATTAGGTACATCATTAATTTTCTTATTCTTCAGCCAGGACTATCAGAAACTGACAGTTCCACCTTGCTAGAATTTTTGCCTGTTAATTTGCATTTATGTTTCATGTTCTGAATAAACTCAAATGTAATTTCTTTTTTCATCTTGAGGAATAGTGATTTTTATTCTAGGTTGATGGCTCTCTAATGTTGTGGGACTTGGCGGAAGCAGTAGCATTGCATCAAATATATGTATTCAGGAATCATGAAGTCCCTTTAAGGTACGCAACTTTTAATACAGGTGAGCATCTAATTCAGCTATTATTTACCAGTCATGTGTTGCTTTTTTATCAGGTCTTTTCTTTGGAGCTTAATTTAAAACAATAATACAAACACATTTTCTTTTAAAGTTTAAAAAATTGCGTAATTTTGATTAAACACTCACAATTTCATACAACATTTTTCTTAACAACAGGACCATAAAGAAAGCTGCAGAAGCCTCTGGGCAGATTGACGTATACCTCCCTATCGACACGTAATCGTGTATGACATAGAAATGTAAACTGCTCCTCTTCCCATCCTTGAAATAATTATATTTTTTATCTGGCCATGTGGAAAAAAGTGCCATAGATACTGATATACTGCCATCTTTCTTCTATCTTTTCAATCTATTCTAATAAATTAGAATGTAATTAAAATAATATATATTTATATCTTAAATACCTTCATTGTTTTAGAATACAATACATGTTGTGAATTAGAATATGTATGGAAAGAAGAATATACAAATTTCGACAATTCGCAAAAAACAAAGAAACTTGTTGGGGTAAATCGAGAAGCTATCCATTCTTAAAATAAGACAACCATAAGTATTCTTTATGGGCATTGTATAATATTTTATCTTATGTATATATTGTTTATAATTTTTGTTATTTGCATTTTTAATTGGGTAGCTATATTTTTGAAATATATGACATCCATATTTTTATGGGCATCTTTTTCTCAATCACCTCATTGGGCATTTTGCCTGTTGTGGCCTTGTATTTGTATTTGCAAGTGCTGAACCAAACGATGGCAAAACCCAAGTCTTATTGCAAAATCGGAACAAGTATTCTAAATAACAATAGAGAATGTTGAAAATTTTTCCTCATGTCCAAAAGAGACTGCATAAAACTACAGAAAATGTTGAGTTATAAGGAACAGAAAATAACAGGGTTATCACAGCAAGGTTACTATATCACTCACAGTTACTACATCACTCACAGTTACTACATCACTCACAGTTACTACAAAATTCTTGCCAAAATGCAATTAGGAAACTCTGACATGCCAGTTTTGGCAAACTTTGTGGTAGCTCTGAGCAATGTAAGAGACACCCGCCTATTTTCCACACTTTATTCCTTTACTTTTCCTATGTTTTATGCTGTCTTTTTTGGAATTAGAAGAAAATTTCTAACATTCTCTATAGGTTTTTTGTTTTGTTTTTGTGGTGCTTGTTCCTATGTCTTGTTAGGTTGAATACAGAACATAATTCCCCACATTAACTGGCATGTGGTAAAACTTGAAGGACATCAGCTTTTTGAGTGTTTGAGTCTGGTCCTTTTTGGGCATGCCTGGAAAATCATCATGAACATCACGTGATGCAATCAAAAGTATCCTGTAGGTGTTGAATTATCATTAGGTATGAAGTAAAAATAAGCGACCATCTTTTTTCTTTCCTTACCCAGCTAACCCATCTGTATCCGGAAGTTGTTATTCAATCTAGGAAATTTTGAGTACTCCTTATCACCAAGAGCAGAATGAACCACCTGCACAGTGTATAGAAATCCATAACGATATTGGACAAGTAATGTTCCATGTCATGGAGGATGCAAATGAGTTAAGAATGTTTCCCACTTCAGGATATTTCACACTTTTTTTTTGCATGTTCAAAACTTGAAGAAATATGCTGTCACCTTTGTGTTACAACATCATATTTTGCCATGTGATTCTTTAATTTTTCACTCTGCTGATTCTAATCTTACACACACATGGTCAAGGACTGCAAAAATACTTTGCAATATACTTAAGTTTCCATTTAACTCATCTTATCTATACAGATGAATATGTAGTATTTGACATTTTTAAATAAATTAAGATTTGTAGAAGCGAAAGCAAAGATAAAGCTTGAAACTCTGCTTTTTCAAAAAACAAGGATCTTAAAATTCAGATAACAAACAAAGCTCAAATCAGCCAACTCATTAGATTCTGAAAGAAAAATATTTATTGATATTCTCACATAACAGGCCCAATTACAGTGGAGTGAAAAAACATAATATAAACAGCATTTTGTGTTACAGAGAAAGCAAGGAATAATATGCAACTAATTATAGTAAAAAAAGTTCAATGCAAATTTAAGAATTACTATGAATCTGTGACTCAAATTTCCAGTGTTTTTAATTTCCTTATTTTTTCCTGAACTCACCTGTAAGTTCCCACTTCACATTTAATTTAGATGCTTCAATCACTAGTTTGTCAAAGTTTTATCTGATATCCTTGACTTTTATTAGGGCTTTCCTCAGCATAAATTACAATTTAAACTTGAGAAACAAAATGAAATTATCATTACTTCCTACATGTAATCTCCAGATTATACATTAAAAAAAAAATCTGGATTAATTAGTGCCAATTATTGATATCTGCAGTTCCCCCCCCCCGAGAGGTTATAATGAAAATAAATATTAGAAAATGTAATTTTTTCAAAGATGATGGATGACATATAAATATGAGTTGAAGAATCAGCTTTTTTGTAAATAAATATGACCAACAACCCCTTCCATTTCTTAAGATTTTTAAATTGTTGAATAGTATTTGCATATGGCGATTATATGCTGCAACAGGTTATAATACAGAACAATTTTTCTTCTCAAAGTAGCAAAACTTGTATGTGCAGATTATAGGCCAGAAATTACAGTAGTTTTGAAATAAAGCTAATCCTTATGCATCTGATTATCTTACTCTGGGCTTTTACTCCAGTATTGTCATGGCCCTGCTTAAAAAATGTTCTTTTCTGGGGGTGATTACAATGTTTTTATGGGAATATTACTGTGTTTGTTTCTTACACATTATGCATGTGTATGAACTATAAAGGTTAGATCAATATTTGACTCATGGTTAGCTCATAAATTTGATAAGACCTACATTCTTTCCTTATAATGTTTTTGTCTTTTTTTGCATTTTCAGAAGTATTAAAACATTTTTTTTTTCTGTTTTACAGCTTCCAGTGCAGAAGAATGTCATAAAAGCTGTGTTATTGCTGTTCATCATTTAAAAGGGTACCTAAGATAACAACTTTTTTTTGTTACTCTAAATTGAATTTCAATGTGTTTTTTAATAATTATCATGCCAGAAATGAAGAGAAGTTCCATTTGGGTGTCAATAACACAATGATAAGATGAAATTATGTCTCTGCCAGTAGTTCTCACACTTTTCATACCTGTGTCTCCTTTGTCTTAGTGATCATATACATGTGATGCTTTCATAGCGCTAACAATTGTACAGATGGGGATAAATACCTGATCAATTTTTCTAATCATTGAGATGGCATATATTCTTTGCTTCATATCACTCTTGAGATAGCTTAGTGTCATTTTTAGGAGCTACAGCTTACACTTTGAAAACTGTTGTATGCTTTCACAATCTTCACCACAAAATGCCATGGTGAAAACAAAACTTTTATTTCATATGTTTCATTTACAGCTGAAGAGTTAGCTGTAGAGTCACGATATTCTTGGCTGTTTGTCAAGAATTAAACTGCCACTGAAGATGTAATGATATTTAACCCATAATTAGGGTGGTTCTGTCATTAAGTATGTGCTTGATGAGTGGGCATTATTTTTCGTGATACATATTGGTATTTTCTTTGAATATTATGTTTTGTATAACATTTTGAGTATCTTACTAACCTAACACACCAGTTCGAGTTCCAGAAACTGAGTTTTAGTTCTGCTGGCACAAGGGAGGCCACCTATTATCTCCACCTTTATCTAAATATCATAGGGCAGTGGTTATTAAACTTTTGTCACCCGTGGCTCAACTGCCTAGTTCATGGTTCATCTGTGGCTCCCCATGATAGTTAAGTGGATGTTTTCACTTATAAAAAAATATTCAAAGCATAAATAGGCACACAAATGAATATCTTCAGATTGCCATGATGTCCTGACAAAGGATGACAATGCCTCCATTAGACATGACACACACTTTGAGAAACACTGTTGTAGGGAAAGAGCCCTTGGTTGCCCTAGTAGTTTTTTTAAGATTGAGATTGTGTTCCAGAAATTTTTCAAGCGTCCAAAAATGTGTGCGAAGTGTCCAAAAATGCCAAAAAAGTATATATTCCTTTAATAAGGAGGTGCTTAATCATTGATTTCATTAAACTAGATGGCACAAAAAAAGAAAGAAAGCTGAACCGATTTTTGAGAATAAAAATATTTGGAATACTTGAATCACCACAAACTTATTTTGATTATCCTTTCAAACACTTAAAACGGAGGAGATCCGAAAAATTATTTGGAGTGTGTTTGAAATATTTACGCCATAATTGGGCGCTGTTTGGCAATAATTGGTGATGTCCTGTATTTTCCGTATTTACAAACAGAATTTCTTGTATTTTTCTCGAGGAAATATGGTCAGCCTAATATTACCACAACTCTCAGCTCCTTTTTCTTTTTCACCTCCCTGATAATATTAAATTTTTTGCCAATACTTCTTAAAGACTCAGAGTAAAACATGTCATCCATATGAGTGATCAGCATTAGCTGCAGATCTACAAAGACATTGGTGACATTGGGAGTAATTAGATTAGTCATGAAAATGATTGAAAAAAATTATTAAACAAACTCATAAATGTGTGTGTGATAATTAAGATCAAAATATTCAAGTACAAAAGAGCAATCTGCATTTAGTGTTTAGTGCGATATTTATATTTATGTGTTATTCCATCATATTTGTATTCTAAAGCAACAGAAAAATACTTTATTTAATGAAGAAATAATTACTTTTTATTATATATACTTATTTATTTACTTATATTATATATATATACAGGGTGTTCTATTAATGGACTGACAAACTCAGAGGGTTGTTATACATCAAGAGGAACAAAAATTGCGATCGAACATGGTGTCGCAAACCATGTTGAAAGGGTAAAAATCGCAAAAAATGCATGCAGGTTTTCACGTCACGCTGGAACGATAAAAAGTTCAATAACTACAAAAAGATTTATTTGATTAATTATTACAAGAGTTGTTGGAAGTGGCGGCCACTGACGTCATTGCACAGTCTACAACGACGTAAAAGCGATTCCCGGACATGCTCAGAGATACCAGGTATGCTTTTGATGTCTGCCACAGTGCCGACAATCTGCACTGTGATCCTCTAGTGCGTCCACAGGCATGGCATAAACGAGTGATTTAAGGTGACCCCATAGGAAAAAGTCACACGGATTGAGATCCGGCAATATCAGCGTATTCCTGGTTTGTGTAGTCAGCCATCATGATACTCATTGAAATAGACAGCTAACTTCTACACGTGCTTACTACTGCAATAGTGCTAATTTACGTTGTCTGCAGCGTGTGATCCTACCCCGACAAACCAGACACGACCCAAGCTCTGTCCCTCCCGGGATATAAGCCTTTTACCCAAGCAGGTTGGGTCGCGCTGGGCGATAATCAGGGGCGCCGGGACGGGGCACCCCCAACCCTCTATCCAAGACTACAGCTGCAAGCACAAGGCCCGGCCCTCAGGGTTCCTCACAATAAGCAGCCCCCCTCCAGGCAGCCACCCAGCCACCAGGAGGGGCCCACAAGCCCGAGCAACAGCCCGGAGCACCCCCACACAAACGCCCAAGACTCAACCGCAAAAACCCCTGGATTTTAATGACAGAAAAAATATACAATATATACAATACACAATCATCTATTTACACGTGGCAAAATCCGTCCACGCGACAGTTGCCCCCGTGAGGCACGGTGTCTTCATTATGTATTCTGTTCGTTTTCAAAGTCCGAGGACTCCTCCTCTGTAGACCGTGCCCTGCAGTATCTTGCTCTTTGCGATGGAGGCGGCTTTTCATCAGGGATGAATGTCCTCTCGTCTGTTGTCCTCCATGCGTGATCCTACCCCAGTGCATGCATTTTGTGATGCTGCTTACATCAGATATGGTGAGCAAACTCAGGAACACATACAGCGATCAACTGACTTCCATCTTTTGTCTCCTCTGGACTCAGAGCCTGCATGCGTTTTTAGCGATTTTCACCCTCTCAACATGGTATGAGTCACCATGTTCCATTGCAATTTTTGTTCCTCTTGATGCCTACTAACAACCCTCTGAGTTTGTCTGTCTATTAACAGAACACCCTGTATATATTACTTAAAATATCACCAACGAATAAAGTAAATACCAGGAAATACTAAAAAATTCCTTATGCATTTCGACCCGCAGTGGGTGTGGTCTTCAGAAGATAAGAATATCACACTGACCTAGTATCCCACTTGGATTCATTACCAAATCTTCAGTCTCGGTTACTCAGTGGAGCGAAAAACTATACGTTTGTCCAAGTCAAACGTTGTGGCAAGAATGAAGTGAAGCACCTGTGTGTACATCATTTGCAACAATCTTATTGGCTGCTTGCTAACTGGAGCTATCCGATTGGTATATTCGAATTTTCTTTAAATTCCTGCTCGTAATAAATTTAAGCCATGGTATTGCAATCAGTAGTGTTGATTATATTATCATTTACCAATTTATTTTTGAAGACCCTTTCTTTTCTTTCAAGTCGAGCACACAACTCAGGTCTATCGCCATGAGCAATTTACTACCTAGTGAGTTGTGCCGGAAGTGTAAGTATGTGTACCTAACAGTCTGAGTGCGTATCTGGAGTTGTGCATGATTTTTCAGTGCTGCCATCTATATCTCAGAAGGGAAGTGAGTGAAGTGTAATGACTGAATATTTGTACTGTTTGTAGGTCTGTTGCTCTCTGCGACGAGACTTTTTAATGGGAAAATCGGCTCGCATTTCTGCCTTGAAGTTGGGAACCACAGAAAACCAACTTCAGCCGACCAACACTGTGGCAATGATGGGGCTTGAACCTGGGTCCCCACAATGCGAGTCTGTCACAATGACCACTTTACCACCACAGCACCATTTTTGAAGGTCCGAATGTATGTACCTTCGTAGAAATCTGAATTCGCTGTGGACTTTACTTTGTGAAAAACTCTTGCTTCCTGAAATTTAAATCTATGGCTCTCTTGCCAGCAGTGAGCGGCGATGGCAAATTTTTCGCATTCTTGCTTTTATCACAGTGTGTGAGCATGTTCATTTAATCTATTTTTTATGGGTCTCCTTGTTTTAGTATTTCCTGGTATTTGCCTCATTCGTTGGTGATGCTTCGATGATTATCAGGCAAAGTAATATACTCTTCCATATATGTATACAGGGTGGGCAAAAAGTCTGTAGAAACTTTAGAAATTAATAAAAACTGGAAAAGTAACTGAAATAAAAAACAGTTGCAGGGTTAGCATCGCTAGGTCACTGGTATTTTTTTAAGGCAACTGGCTACGTGCGGGACACTTTTTTTGAAAACACAGTGATTTTCACAAAACAAGTGGGGTTTGAATAAAAGTACTGTATGAAAAAAATAAATGTTTCTTATAAAATAAAGAAATCCAGTGAAATATCTCTAAAACTTTTTGAGATATTCTAAATCAGTGGTTCTCAACTGGGGGCCATACGGCCCCCTTGTGGTACTTGGATACTTCAAGGGGGCCACGGAAGAAAATGGAGAAAGGGGCCATGACAGATGGTTTGGAGAGCTGAGAAGAAAAATTAAGGTGTGGAGAAATAAAGATTTTATATTAGTGACTAACACTTGCAGTGAGAGAGAGAATCCAACAAAACCACCCATAAAACTAGGGCCTTCTTTAGGGCATGGACCCACCCAGGCATCACCCCCTACATTTTGCAACAAGTTCCTTAGGATGGGGTTTTTCTCAAGTCCCCGGCTAAATTTTTCAGACCCCCCTTGTCTATATGAAATTTATTGTATGAAAAACAAAAAAAAAAAGATGTAAACCATATTAGGCCCCGGGCTGTAGCTCTGTCAGTTCCACTCTTATGAGGGGTCATGTCCAGGGACCCTATGCCCATAAGTGACCCCACCTTATGATATTTTGTATAGTACAATATTAATTAAAATAAGTAGGAAATATATAATATAAAGTATGGGACTACCATAGCATCACTTTGCCTAAGGTGGAGGCCCCATGATATTGAGACGGTCCTCATAGAACTCGGACTAGCAGAGAGATCAATAAATTCCAGGCTAGTGGTCTGGAGGCCAATTTTCTTTGCAAAATTTTCGTTCAGTATAAATTCACTGAAAAAAATCATTTCAATACGTATAAAGTGTCTTGCTTCTAGAAGAGAGTTGAGAACTCTCGGTAAGACAGGGGAGGCATGAGAAAAAAATATGGTTCAAGGGGGCCCCACGGGCAAAAAAGGTTAAGAACCATTGTTCTAAATTATGTCCTCAAAATTAGCTCATTTTCAGTACTTACGCCAAACATTGTACACTAAAAGCTACACAAGTTACTTGAATAATTTTGATCATGTATGTTTCTGTGACTGTTGTCTGTGCAATGAACTAAAAGTTTTAAGATACGTAAGATATTCTCTGAGATATGGCAGTTTTCATGAAACGATGCGTGAATTTTCACAAAAAAATTCAATTTTTTTCATTCGAACAGCTTTAAAATATTGAATTCTAAACATATGGCCAAGATCGTAGTTCATTGCACAACTAACGTTATCTGGAACACTGTTGAATATTTTTATGAGAATATCTTGCATAGTGTTTGAGAAATTATGTTTCGCGTGAAATAAAGTAAAGAAAAAATGAATACCCCCCCCTCAAAAAACGCGTTTGAAAATTTTATGTTGCCTTTGAAACCATTTTTCCAGATGATTTGAATCAACCATAACTTTGTTGCTACTTATTGAATGTGCAAGATTCTGTGTAAAACATTCTTCCAAATGAATTTATAAAACCATTTTCGACAATTTTCAAAAAAATCGTCATTTGAACGAAGGGTCATTCCACGGCAATGAAGTAAAAAATTACAAAAAAAAAGTTTAAGAAATCCTTGAATGTGGCATACCATGATAGGTGGCGCTGGTACGAGCGACTTTGGTGGAAATATGCAAATGAGATGGTTATAAAAACTTGCGCTCCTAATAAACAACCACTTCACCGTTGTAAGCTGTGTATGTGGACCCGCTGCACTCTGGCGTTGCTGGATTTGTGACTCTCCTGCAATGTGTTATTCCCTATGGTGGTGGTCATGTGAAACACATACTGCTGTAATAAACAATTTGGAGGCATTCTGTTCGTTATTTGTGCATCTTTTCTTTGACCTGTGTACGTCCGCGCCACCTATCGGCTGTTTTTGAGTTTTTTTTCCTGTCTTAAGAAACTTTCCGTGACCTAGCGATGCTAACCCTGCAAACTTTTTTATTTCGGTTAATTTCCGGTTTTTATGAATTTTTAAAGTTTCTACAGACTTTTGCCCACCCTGTGTGTATATATATATGTCATATGAATGAAATTCTCATTTCATCAGCTGTATGAAGCTGATATGAAATTACGTATCTGAGACATACAGGGTGTTCTAAAATTGGCCCGACAAACTCAGAGGGTTGTTAGTAGACATCCAAGAGGAACGAAAATTACAATGAAACATGGTGTCGCAAACCACATTGAGAGGGTGAAAATCGCGAGAAACACATGCAGGTTTTGATGTCACACTGGAAAGAACAAAGTACAATAAAAACTACAAAAATATTTATTTGAATAATTGCACAGTCTACAATGACGTAAAATCCATCCCTGGACATGCTCGAAGATACCAGGTATGCTTTTATACTGATGATACTCATGTAGCCATTAGTTGTCTGTTTCAATGAGTATCATCTGTATAAAAAACCTATCTGGTATCTTTGACAGTGTCCGGGAATTGTTTTTATGTCGTTGTAGACTGTGCAATGACATCAGCGGCCCCCACTTCCAACAACTCTTGTAATAATTAATCAAATAAATCTTTTTGTAGTTATTATTGTACTTTTTGTCGTGCCAGCATGACGTCAAAACCTGCATGCGTTTTTCATGATTTTTACCCTCTCAGCGTGGTTTGCGGCACCATGTTCCATTACAATTTTTGTTCCTCTTGATGTCTACTAACAACCCTCTGAGTTTGTCAGTCCAATTTTAGAACACCCTGTATATAGGGTGTTCTAAAATTGGACACACCTTTGCTATAGTGCAGCATATAGCAAAATTGGCAAGAGTAATGATTATTCAAGTTCAAGAATTTTCTGATTAGCATATCTAGTGATAAGTAGTGATGTGATCTCATGACTTTTGTCGGAATATTTCACTTGACTTTCTTACTTTCTTTATTGAAGGATAATTCAAGGTGATCAAGGGTGAATTCAGAAAAAACTAAAGTTATAATATTTGTAGCATTGTGATTAAAAAAAAGATTTTATGTAGCTCTTTTTTACTGATTTTCTAGAAGTTATTTTCTTAAACTTGGACTTTTCAGTAATACCTTGCATGTTATATGTGCATTTGTAATTCCAAAAAGTGTACTAGAAATGTTCATCTGTAACTGTAATGCTAGTCATTTAAAAATAAGTGACTTGACTAACAAGTTATGTGAAAGTAAGTAGAAGACTGTGTCATTGCTTTTTAATTTTTTAATTTGAGAAATAAAAAATCAACCTCTGATATGTAGAAACTATAGTCTGCAGTGTGAGAATACATTCTCTACCTTTCCCTTCACCGCAAACTTAACCATAAACGACTATAAGTAATGCAAAATCCACCACAATTCATTGCACTGTTGTCATTGTTTGATGCAGCATAAGCTTGATGGTCCTTGTGCCAATAAAAACAAAAATACAATATATCCGATGGTAGATTTGGTTCCAACATAATAAAATAGGTCCATTTTGGCAGGGAACCTTGAAATTACTCAAACATTACATTTCTACTCCAATAGATTGAATACAGCAAGCCCATCACATGTCACCCATCTCTCATAATATCTTCTATCTCAATTTCTTATTGTTGGCCCATCTCCTGGGTATTGTATATACGATTCTCATCGAAACCTTTAGGGATTCACCAAAAATTAGTGTTATTAATGTGTCACCAATATGTTTTATTTCAGAGTTTTGCACTTCAATCTTTAATATTTGACTGCACATTCCATGATAAAAAATGCTTGTTTAGTCATGTTCTATCATTCCTTAAATTTTGTCCCATGAATTCAGAATCACCTGTATATGATACTGAACCTTTAAATTGATGCATATTTGAAGATTGGGGTACATTAGATCATTGGAGCACATTAGAGCACATAAACTTGATACCATCAAAACAATTGCTAAAGACAGATGGGGTACAACATCTAGATTGCTGACGAATGAGAGAAAATTCAAGAGACAGGCACAAGTTACTATTCTAAAAAACATGACAGACGTTAGTCAAAGAAAGTGTTGTGTTTCATATTGTTTCTGTGCTTTGCTTATGTGTATGTTGTATGTAACATGTTTATGTGAAAAATTTTCTGTTTTCCTACTCTATAAAGGCATCTAAGCAAAAGATCAAACAACAGGATATGGAAAATGGGTGAGAGATTTTTTCAACTGCATTTTGAAGAAACGTAACTATAAAAATATGCTAGTTGGTGCTTGACAAATTTTTTTAAGTGCTTTAAATGATATGTCTAATGAGCCACAAATATAAAATAAATTCATTTTGATTTGAAAATAACCAGATATACAAAAATTAATCTATTGTTTTGAATGAAAAAGTCCAAGTGCATAATTACTGTTAGGTATTTTTGTATATTTCAGTACTTTGTTATTTGTTTGTATGGATTCTATTGAAATCAAATCTTCAAAATGATTTAAAACAACTATGACTGTGATTTTTAGATTTCAGAGAATGTTTCAATGTAATAAGCTTAGAAGAAATGGGTGTTATAAATGTCTGGACAGCAGTAGAACTTCCTGTTGTCAACACAAATGATGTAGAGCCTGATATGGGCTTAGCTCCTGGTGGCAGAATGAAGCTCATTTTGCGCTCAGCTGTATTGCTTGGAAGTATAAATTATTTGTGAGTTTTTGGTATTCCTTTCAATATTTCACCAATATAAATTTAAAATTGTTTTTTTTTAATTTTTGAAATACAATTGTATTTATATATTTTTTGTTTCATTGTTAACATTTTCTGATGTGCACACTTTCTTTGTTGTACAAAACGTTCAGTTTCATAATTTTTTCTTTTTATAGGTCAGAAAATTTGAGAAAGAACATGAGGGTATTCGATTTAAGCATTCTAACTTCAGACGTTGACCATGTTTTGATAGCAACTGATTTTGTAAGTTGAAGATATGCATTTAACTTTCTGGGAAAATCTGTTAAAAAACCTCAATTGCTTTTAGTATTTAGCAACATTTTATATAAATTTTTATTAAAATTGATGGATATTATTTTTAATATTTTAAAAATAACATATATTTTTCTTCTTGGCAATTTTTTTTTTGTAACTGTCACTGACAATGACTCAAAAGGGTTTCAGTTATTGATAAAAAAAATATTTGTAACTCTATTGAAAATAAACATTTGACCAAAAGATTTTTGAATTCTACTTGGATACCATTACACCATTTGAGCAGAAACATAATATGTGACCACAGTGAGTGGAAATAATCCGATCAGCCAATCATCGTCCAACTTTACTGGCAGCCAATCAGAGCCCAAGAGATTTAGTCATAGCAGCAAATACAATGCTACTGAATCAATTCAAACCTCAGACAACTTGGCACAATCACAGACATGTAATTCTTTTCTCACTTGCTGTAAAAACTTTACTACATCTCTGCATTACTACATCTCACAGTTGGGGGATCATTAAGGAGTGAATTTCTTAGCCCATAGTCTGATGGTCAAGTAAGCTGCAAACAGTCATCTGACACCAGCCATGAAAGCCTAAGACAATATTTCAAATGATTTTTTTCAATCAGTTATTATTACAATTAGTTATTATTACAGGATTTCTATAAATTCATACTCTGGTGAAATTTACTGAATGAACTCTATAGCAATGAATATTACACATTGTAAAAATTTTAATGACTTTTTTCTTCAGTGGGTGAACCACTTAACAGTTAAATTATTTTCAAAAAATAGTTTTCTGACAAGAAGATATATTTTTTTTAATTCAGAAATTCATAGAAAAACCCATAAAAAATATGTGTGAATGAGCTTTCAGTTTGCTAAAATTTAAGTATTTGTATAGAAATATAAAATGATTACTACATTGTGGGACACAAAGGCAAATCAAGAGGGCCAGAAACACATTACCTGAGAATTACTCAAGATAAATCATTAAGTGGTCAAATAGTGATTTCCAAAAAAAACTATTGGTTGTGAAGCCACAGTCACGAAATACATTTTTAATTAAATACTGTTATGATTTGTATTTAACCCCTTTACATAAGGCTTTTAGCAACAAATTTAGGCAGTTGAACTAGCAGAGATAAATCTCAGAAATTGGAATTATTGTTAACATATAGGAAATAGAGGGAAAAGAAGATAAGAGAGCATATTTTCCATTCCTTCTACCTCCTCCCACAGTCACCCTTTCCCTATGCATGTAATACTATATTTTCTTTACTCGTCAAACCATAGTGAGGGAAAAAAGAAAAAAAGATAATGCTGAGATAAAAGAAAAGAAAAAGAAACAATTTTCAAAATACAGGGTTACCAAATAAGAGTATTGAAAGAAGGAAGAGAGAGCAAAAATGTGTGTATTTCTTTCATTTACACTCATGTTACGGAACTCCTGCATGTCACTCCTGCATATTAAAGAATTAAAAATAACTTTAATTTAGATTTTTTTTTCTTTCAAGGACAAAATACTACATTTGAATCAAAGTGGCCATAAAAATACTCCCAGATTTTATGATTGCAAGTCTGGTATGTTTCAAATTTGCAAAAATATCTAGTTGAATTGCAAAACTATGTTATGTTGAATGTTGTTCATTCAAATATTCCACTAGCCATTGAAATGCAACACAGTGAATGACAATATTTATTGTCCAAAGAATAAAAAAATGAAATGATCAAAACAATGATCCCATTTATCTTGCAAAAATGGTTTACATATATGCTGTGCTGCAAATCATTCACATACTCTTTCATGAGCTATGCCTCATGGTGCAAGTTTCAAGGCTCATCTGAATGTATGCATGACAAATGTCTTCTTCATGGTGTTGCATTTTCTATGGTTAGAAGCAGGGCCGTCTTAAGAACATCATGGGCCCCCAGGTCAAGTGATTTTTCTGAGACACCCTACTTGGCGAATTCTCAAAAATTTGAACCAGTTCTCGTTTTTGTAAGGCCTCTCTTTTCTTGAGACCCCCGGGCCCATGCGTTAAGACAGCACTGGTTAGAAGTGTAAAAAAAAAGAGAGAGGGAGTGGTAACATATTTATCATTATCATATTGTGTTATCTGCTTTTGTAAGTTGTCATGATGCATGCACATGTTTTCCTTAGAAAAAATTTGAATTTTCAACACAAAACCTGTGTCTTATTTATTGGCAAAACTTTCAATTTCAGAATTTCCTACTGAACTGCAATGTATTTCCTGTTCTCCACATAAAAATGGGTATTTTTTGGTAAATGTGTTTCAATTTATATACTAAATTTCTGCATGTGATTTTTGAAAATGATCTTGAAAAATTGACAACAACTGTACCCCAAAGTTATGCTATAGGTGAGATCAATAATAATTGTGTAGGTTAGATTAGGATAATTTAAGAAATAATTTTGCAAACGAATGAATATATATATATATTAGGGTGGCCCTTATTTTTTTAAGTTTTAATTTCAGTTTGCCCCCCCCCCCATTTTTTTCCTTTTATTCCAAGAAACAATTAGAGACCTCATTTCTTCAAATCATAGGTTGGGAAACCGTGTCTCATCGCGGTAGAAGTGGGAAGCCAGTGAGTGCCAAAGCACTTGAAGGTAAAGCATTGTCACTTCAATGGCGAAGCAGGTCGTAAGCTTGCACCAAAGCTGGAGGGATGAAAACTACTATAACTCACTAAAACTTCTACAACTAGAGCCCGAAAGTTTAGGCACTAAAAATGGTCGAAATAGGCAGTCAAAAGGCACTAAAAATGCTTAAAATAGGCACTATAAAAAGACATTTATAATTTGTTGAAGGAAGAAAAAATAACTAAAAACAAAAGTATTAGGGGGTCCAAAAACTATATATAGCTGAAAAATTGGTTGCACTTAGTCCGTCTATTGCTTTAATTATGGTTTATAAAAACTGTGTTATATTATCCAAGTGAAATTGATTTCAAGCCCAAAATAAAATGATAGTAGACCCTCAGGATTAGGCCAATTCCACGGCCACCATTACCAGACGCAGAGCCGGTAGAGAAAATTATCTGTGGGGCTGCTATATAAGAGTTACGAATAATCCTCGTTCATTTGTTGTATTACTATGAATAATCTTTGTCATTTCTATAGTTGAAACATGGCTACGACGTATTTTGTTCTATTTTTGTGAAAAAAAAAGTAATTTTTATATTATCACATATGCGGGACTCCTTCAAGCATAGGGCCCTGTGTTGCCGCATCTGTCACACACCGCTAAAGCGAGAGAGAGATTCTGGTCAATTCAATCTTCTTCTTCAAACCGAGCTATATTGCCATGGGCAATTTACTACCTAGTGAGTCACACCGGAAGTGTAAGTGTGTGTACCCAATAGTCTGAGTGTGTATCTAGTGTTGGTCAATTCAATCGAATACAAAATATGTATGTTTAATAAATAGCCATGGGGATTTGCAGTACATTTATGGTAAAATTAAAACAACATGGGCCACAGAGCCCTATATGCTCTTACTCTGCTTTGTGTAAGCCATGACATCAATTGGTAACCTCTTGGGGCAGTCATCAGTCAGCTATACATATACAACACAGTTCAATACCTGAGCTAGACATAGGAAGCATGTGAAGAAACAAAAATTTCTAATTTTCCTCTGCTTTCGTAACACAGACTTTGTTGATCTAAAGCAAAATCATTCACGTCTAACGCCATCCGGTCAGAGCACAGCTAATGTATGGCAACACTACAATCACAGACCACTTATTTGCATCTAAATGGGGCTTTAAAGGGGAGGGAGCTTCCTGATGATAACTAATACTGAGAGTTAGAAAATTTTAAACAGTGCAATACTTTTGAAGTACTCAATGCTCAAAATATCCAAGTTTTATAGATTATGGCCTCTAAAATTCACTAATAAACTTTAAAGTATGTTAAAATAGGCATTTATGGCACGGAAATTTCAAAAACTGCATTTTCACCAAAGAAGTTTGAAAATAGGCAAGAATAGGCATTTATGGCATTTTGCCTGAACTTCCGAGCTCTAACTAAAGATTTACTGCTAACTAATTACTAACTGAAGACATACTAAAGATTTAGACAACCATAAGTATTCTTTATGGGCATTGTATAATATTTTATCATGTGTATATATTGTTTATAATTTTTGTTAATTGCATTTTTAATTGGGTTGCTGTATTTTTGAAATATATGGCATCCATATTTTTATGGGCATCTTTTTCTCAGCCACCTCATTGGGCATTTTGCCTGTTGTGGCGTTGTATTTGTATTTACTGCACTTATGCAACTGCCTTTTTTTTTCCTCTCTTGTGGCATCCATTACTTTATTTTACCCTTCCCACGTGGTTGCTTTTTCCCGTTTCATTTCATCTTCAAAAAGTTTTACCTTTTTTTTAAAATTAATTTGTCAAGAGGCCCTTCTCAAGGCTAAATTACATGACATTATCTTTTACTTACGATATTTTTTTCGAGTTTATGCTTATTCTTTCTCATTTATTTCATCTGGATTCCAATGCATATTGAGGCAGTTTATTCTTCAAGCACTTCGGTGGGTGCAGGCAGTGAATTGTTCGTTCATGTGGTGCTCCACCTTCAGCCGGCCTCTCGCCCTCAGTCTGCTCTAGTTGCTGTACGAGCCAACTACGAGTGTAATTATGGCTTCTAATTTGAGAAGTGGTGATAGATATATTTTTTTAATTGGCAGTGAGTGTCACCAAATTACTGGAAGCAAACTTCCATTAAGCAAGCAAATACTATCGGTGCTATTTTATAGTTTACGGGAGATTAAACTGTCCCTAAGGGAAAGTGCTAATGTAGTAGTGCGCGAATGCCTCATTTTTTGGGAGAAGGCAAGGATTCCTATAAGAACGATACCTCATTGTCTAGAAAAAATTATGAATATGTACTCTTATATTAGCGCAATCTTCAAAAAAAATGCCCGCCGTACGTCAGACATGCAGAAAGAACATGAAAGTAAGTTTATATCAATTAGAATAACTTATTTGGCATTACTCACGCTAATGCTTTGGAAATTATAGAAATTGAAGAAGACAGAAAATTTTTACTGAGTCAAAGAGAGCCGGGAACAGAGGGCCAAACAGATCTTTGGGATAGGGACGGTTCTTATTTAAAGTCACAAGAAACATTCCGGAATCTCAGTGTTGTTAATGACACAGCCGAAAGAAGGGTGAAATTGATACAAGATTTTAATGGGCTCTTAACTGTGGATGAAGAGCAGATACAATTTCTTCTCCAGTGTGCCGAAGGCCACAGAAAGCAGTACTCTTACTGCAAAAAGTCTACTCTTAAACGAAAATTTATTTAAATATATTATTAAAAAGTGAATTTGTTGTTTCATATGCCCTTTTAAAGATGCCATTCCATAATTTTACAGCAAAAAATCATACAATTTCTTAATATGAGTAATAAATAAACACTTTCAAATGCTTAATTTTTAGCAAATTTTTTCTCCTACATCTTCATTCAATCAAGCTCGATGAGGCACGGGTTAATCTTGATATATTGAAGAAATATTTGGTATACTTTCACATTATGGTAAAAGGAAAAAAATTGAGGGGTGGGCGTTTAAAAAATGTTGAGTAAATTTTTCACCATTATAATAAGGGCCACCCTAATATATATATTAGATAGTTACGACTAAAAATTGACAAAAATTCTTGAAGCATAAAAATTTACCAGCATTGGAAATCATCCTCAATTTTATATTAAAACATAGAACAATAAGTTATTTCAATTTTAATGGATTCATAAAATTTTTTACAGATTCATCTGATATTCACAATGTTTTTTTTCTTCGCAAAAGTTTTGTTCAAAGTTTCTTTGTAGGAAGATATTGATTCTTTTTATTCTTTGCCCCATGGCTGCAATCTATTTTTTAATAGAATCTGTGTATGAAATCTGTTCAAATCAATGCCATATATACAAGATGAACGTAGCGTGTTCTGCCAAACAAAAGGGGGTAATAAACAAGCCCAAGTGAACGTGAAACACCCTACCAACCCTGTCTTATCTCGAACCTAATGAACTGGATGATGTCATTAATTTTATATTTTTGAGTATTTTTTCCCCTTTACCGAATAAAATTGCATTTTTTTAGGAATATTCATATCCATTTTTAAGTCATTTTGACAATCGTTCTTTTTTTTACAGTGTTTTGAAAACAGAACCTTGGTTATAATCACCCTGTATATCGTAAATCATTGCTAATTAATCTGCATTGTTTATGCTTCATTAAATATGTTATATTCACCTAATTTTTACTATAGTTTTTGTAAAATAGCTTCCTAATTAAGCATACTGAAAGTAACTGGGAAAAACATCTTTATATTATATGATTAATAATAACATTAAAAGAATTTTCAAACACACACAAAGTAATCCATTGATTAAGCAAAAAATGATTAAATTGCAAAAGTTGGTTTTTGTTAAAATGTAAGAAATATTTATTGATTAATTAATATGGGAATAGTGTGTTAATTATATTAATAAACAGTTTATTTTAATTAAATATATATTAGAAGTTTGAATGATTTTTCAGAAATTTTATTGTTTTTAATGTTAATATACTATTTAAAACAAAAAACAGGGTTAAACCAAAAAATCCATTTTTTTGGTTTTTTTACCAACCCTGAATTGTAGCCTTTAGCTACAAGTCTAGCTTTATAGCTTTCAATGTTCCCTTTTTCATTTCTTTTCACTGTGTAAACCCATCTATTTTCCAAGATTTTGGCATTCTCTGATTGAGGAACCAAAGTCCACACTTCATAACATCTATTTCAGCATCCATTGCCTTCTGCCATTCAGATGAATCAGGAGATTTTATGGCTAAAAAGTGAAAGTTTTGTGGAATTTTTACATCAATGTGATTAGCTTCGAATTTTGTGAACTTACTTTCCCTGAAAATTTGTTTTTACCACTGAAACAAAAATATTCTTATCATAATTAATCTTGTTTCTTTCACAATATTTCTTGATATCCTGATGTGACCGTAATCTTATATTCGTTCTGGATATTCCGTAATAAATGTCACACATGATCTGTCAGGTCAAGGGACAGCTTTATGTATCCAATTAACATCACTATAAGGGGTAATGTTAGATGCAGCTGGAGTTTGAATTTGCGATCCACCCGCCGGTTTTGAAACTCAAATTTGCAATTCGTCATCTGATCTTGAAATCTGAATTTGATCCTATATCCCTGCCTTCACAGGGATATAGGATCCTTTTATAGACTGGGAAATTCTTTCCCCTCATGGAAGTTGACCAGTTGTCAAGAGATGTGAGCATAATCCGTCATTTGCATAAGGCATGAAGAAACCTTTTCCCCTAACAGTGATGAGAACGAACTGTCCACAAATATTGTAAAATCACGTCCGAGATTGCGGAAGAGAAGAAGTTACTGTATGAATATACACAAACGAATTGCGTAGCTGTAGACGAGAGAGCTCTTAACACTGATGATGTAGAAAAAACTTGTGTACAATCAGGGAGATACTTCAGAAACAATGAGAGAAGAATTTGATGTTTTTCTGTGGTGCTTAGAGACATATAGCCAGAAACTGCCCTTCGAAGAACACGTCCCATCAGGCCGAGGTGGTTTCATAGAATGTGAATTGAGCACTGATTGTCAACGCTGGTAACGAGAAGCCTAGTTGCATTTGGTATCTAGACAGATACCAATCAGGTGCAATGGAGAACATGTGTTCACAAAAATATCTTTCTCAGCTTGACAACTATAAAGTCTGAAGTAGAAACTAATAATTCTCCAAGAAAATGGAAGTGGGTGGAAAAGGTGGTTGTTATTTTGGAACCTGTTAAATCCTGTGGTCGAGAAATATTGTATCTAGTCGATGTTCTGTATATATCAGAACTTGACGGGGTAACCTCCTTCCAATGGGAAAAATCGAGGAGATGGGAATAACTATTTCATTTCAAAGAGGCAAGGTCACCGTTAAGGACCCTAATAAAAAGAACAGAGTAATCCTTGCTGCATATAGAAGTGGGAAACTTTATAAGGTTGATGAAGCGAGTATTCATAAGTGCATATCTCAAAGCATGAGGAACTTATCTACAAACACTTGGGTTATTTTCATTTGAATGCAGTGATGAGGGAAGATGACACTGTCAATAGTTGTACAGAAGCAATGGAAGATGGAAGTATTTGCTATACTTGTGTCCTTTGAAAGATGAGAAAAATTCCCTAAAAGAGGAACCAAATGTGCATGAAGGCCATTTCAGCTCATTCATAGTGATGTCACAGGACCTATTATACCTACATCTGAAGGAGGGTCAAGGTATATTGGAATAGTTGATCAACTTTGCCCAAGAATATTAAGAAGACACACACCAACGAATAAGGCAAATACACAAAAAACAAAAAGTTCTAATGCATTTCGACACCAATGGGTGTCGTCTTCAGAGGAAAAATATTTGACCACTAATCATGCTGACCGAGTTTCCCACTTGGGTTGAATACCAAATCTTAACGCTCAGTTGCTCAGCGGAAAAGTATGTCTGTTTACTTCAAACGTCGTGGTCAGAATGAAACTGTGAGCCTGCTGTGATACTAATGCAGCATCCTGACTAGACGTTTGCAGAATGGTGCCACCCGATTTGTCTATTCGAATTTTCTTAGAATTCCTGCTCGAAATGAATTTAAGCCATTGACGTTGCAATCGGTGGTGTAGATTTATTATCATTTACTAGTATATTTTTGAAGGCCCGAATATATGAGCCTTCGTAGAAATCTAAATCAACTGTGAACTTGAATTTGTGAAAAACTCACTTCCTGAAATTTAAATCTTGCCAACAGTGAGCGGCGATGGTCGATTTTTCACATTCCTTATTCTTAACACAGTGAGGGTGTCATTTGATTGTGCTTTTATGGGTCTTCTTGTCTACCCTATATAACCAAAAGGGCAATCACCACATGTGATGAAATAGATGCCCCCCCCCCATTGTTTATTCTGTGGTATAGCATCTTTGGGGGGGAACTTGCAATTATTCAAATAAATATTTTTGTAGTTTTTATTGTACTTTGTTCCTTCCAGTGTGATATCAAAACCTGCATGTGTTTCTCGCAATTTTCATCCTCTCAATGTGGTTTGCGACACCATGTTTCATTGCAATTTTCGTTCCTCTTGGGTGTCTACTAACAACCCTCTGAGTTTGTCGTGCCAATTTTAGAACACCCTGTATGTCTCAGATACCTAATTTCATATCAGCTTCATACAGCTGATGAAATGAGAATTTAATTCATATGACATATATATATACACACAGGGTGGGCAAAAGTCTGTAGAAACTTTAAAAATTCATAAAAACCGGAAATTAACCGAAATAAAAAAGTTTGCAGGGTTAGCATCGCTAGGTCACGGAAAGTTTCTTAAGACAGGAAAAAAAACTCAAAAACAGCCGATAGGTGGTGCGGACGTACACAGGTCAAAGAAAAGATGCGCAAATAATGAACAGAATGCCTCCAAATTGTTTATTACAGCAGTATGTGTTTCACATGACCACCACCATAGGAGATAACACATTGCAGGAGAGTCACAAATCCAGCAACGCCAGAGTGCAGCGGGTCCACATGCACAGTTTACATAGGTGAAGTGGTGGTGGATTAGGAGCGCAAGTTTTTATAACCATCTCATTTGCATATTTCCACCAAAGTTCTTGCTTTTATCACAGTGTGTGAGCATGTTCATTTAATCTATTTTTTATGGGTCTCCTTGTTTTAGTATTTCCTGGTATTTGCCTCATTCGTTGGTGATGCTTCGATGATTATCAGGCAAAGTAATATACTCTTCCATTATATGTATACAGGGTGGGCAAAAAGTCTGTAGAAACTTTAGAAATTAATAAAAACTGGAAAAGTAACTGAAATAAAAAACGGTTGCAGGGTTAGCATCGCTAGGTCACTGGTATTTTTTTAAGGCAACTGACTATGTGGGGGACACTTTTTTTGAAAACACAGTGATTTTCACAAAACAAGGACATGACCCCTCATAAGAGTGGAACTGACAGAGCTACAGCCCGGGGCCTAATATGGTTTACATCTTTTTTTTTTTTTTTTTCATACAATAAATTTCATATAGACAAGGGGGAGGTCTGAAAAATTTAGCCGGGGACTTGAAAAAAACCCCATCCTAAGGAACTTGTTGCAAAATGTAGGGGGTGATGCCTGGGTGGGTCCATGCCCTAAAGAAGGCCCTAGTTTTATGGGTGGTTTTGTTGGATTCTCTCTCTCACTGCAAGTGTTAGTCACTAATATAAAATCTTTATTTCTCCACACCTTAATTTTTCTTCTCAGCTCTCCAAACCATCTGTCATGGCCCCTTTCTCCATTTTCTTCCGTGGCCCCCTTGAAGTATCCCAGTACCACAAGGGGGCCGTATGGCCCCCGGTTGAGAACCACTGATTTAGAATATCTCAAAAAGTTTTAGAGATATTTCACTGGATTTCTTTATTTTATAAGAAACATTTATTTTTTTCATACAGTACTTTTATTCAAACCCCACTTGTTTTGTGAAAATCACTGTGTTTTCAAAAAAAATGTCCCGCACGTAGCCAGTTGCCTTAAAAAAATACCAGTGACCTAGCGATGCTAACCCTGCAACCGTTTTTTATTTCAGTTACTTTTCCAGTTTTTATTAATTTCTAAAGTTTCTACAGACTTTTTGCCCACCCTGTATACATATATGGAAGAGTATATTACTTTGCCTGATAATCATCGAAGCATCACCAACGAATGAGGCAAATACCAGGAAATACTAAAACAAGGAGACCCATAAAAAATAGATTAAATGAACATGCTCACACACTGTGATAAAAGCAAGAATGCGAAAAATTTGCCATCACCGCTCACTGCTGGCAAGAGAGCCATAGATTTAAATTTCAGGAAGCAAGAGTTTTTCACAAAGTAAAGTCCACAGCGAATTCAGATTTCTACGAAGGTACATACATTCGAAAATGGTGCTGTGGTGGTAAAGTGGTCATTGTGACAGACTCGCATTGTGGGGACCCAGGTTCAAGCCCCATCATTGCCACAGTGTTGGTCGGCTGAAGTTGGTTTTCTGTGGTTCCCAACTTCAAGGCAGAAATGCGAGCCGATTTTCCCATTAAAAAGTCTCGTCGCAGAGAGCAACAGACCTACAAACAGTACAAATATTCAGGCATTACACTTCACTCACTTCCCTTCTGAGATATAGATGGCAGCACTGAAAAATCATGCACAACTCTAGATACGCACTCAGACTGTTAGGTACACATACTTACACTTCCGGCACAACTCACTAGGTAGTAAATTGCTCATGGCGATAGACCTGAGTTGTGTGCTCGACTTGAAAGAAAAGAAAGGGTCTTCAAAAATAAATTGGTAAATGATAATATAATCAACACTACTGATTGCAATACCATGGCTTAAATTTATTACGAGCAGGAATTTAAAGAAAATTCGAATATACCAATCGGATAGCTCCAGTTAGCAAGCAGCCAATAAGATTGTTGCAAATGATGTACACACAGGTGCTTCACTTCATTCTTGCCACTGCATTTGACGTACTTTGCCTAATAATACTCAAAACATCACCAACGAATGAGCAAATACCAGGAAATAAGGAGACATAAAAACTTGATTAAATGAACATGCTCACTGTGTTAAGAATCAGGGATATGAAAAATCAACCATTGCAGCCCACTGTTGGCAAGAGGGCCGTAGATTTAAATTTAAGGAAGCGAGAGTTTTTCACAGTCAAGTCCACAATGGATTATCAAGGCAGCTCACTGCAGGTCCGCAACTAGATATTTTGTCACCTGGGGCAAGCCGGCATTTTGGCGGAAATTTGCCAGATGGACAACAGCAGCTTATCTAAATGGCAATCTGAAAGAAGATGTTTACATGTCACAACCTGAAGGATTCCAAGAGCATGGAAAAGAACATCTCATTTACCATTTAAAAAAAAGTTTGTATGGTTTGAGACAATCAGGAAGAGAATGGAATAAATGCTTTATTTATTAAATAAAAAAACACCTTTTGGAAGTAGTGTGGACTATTATGCTCCAAGAGTGACCCGCCCCTTGTAATGTAGAAGAAGCAGTTAATGGGTGAATTTGGCGCCCCCTTCTTGTTCAGCACCCGGGCACCAGACCCGCCTGCTCTCCCCTAGTGGCGGCCCTGGCTCACGCTCCATAGAACTCCAGAGCAAAATGGGGTAGCTGAGAAAATGAATCAAATCTTGTTTGACATGACTAGATGCCTTCTTCTACACTCAAAAATCCCAAACAACTTGTGGACAGATGTCGTCACTACCGCCTGTTATTTGCAGAATAAATGTCTATCTTAAGCTATCCGGGGAAGTATACCCGAAGACCTTTGGACCAAAAGGTCTGTCAAAACTAGTCCTCTTAAAATTTTTGGTTGCAAAGCAAATGTGTGCTCAAATTGATAAAATTCAAGTGAAGGGAAGTTCGGAAAGTGCTCACAAGAGAATGCATTTTCATTGGATACTTCTGAAGGGGTCAAGGGATACAAGTTGTGGAATGCAGACAAAGACATTTTTTGTCAGTAGGAATGTGAGGTTTGATGAGACTGCTTTTCCATTCTGGAGGAGCCAAAGAGATTGACTATTAATTCACTTCTTTTTAATTGACAATCTAAATGACCAAGAAGTACAAGTGACACCTGAAACCTCTCTAAGGGATGTGTTACACGACTTGAAGCATACAGAGCAAATGGTTGGAAATTCAAAGCAATCTACAATCACTGCAAATCAACCTTCTGATGTTAGATGAAGCAAGAGACTAAGAAGACCTGCAAGTTTTTATGGGAATCCAGTATCATACAAAGCTGTCAATGTAGAGCAGTCTAATGCTGATATTTGGATTAAAAATCCCACCACCGTCGAAGAAGTGATGAAATCATCTGATGCAGAAATGTGGAAAGCAGCTATGAAGGAAGAGCTGAACAGTTTATACCACAACCAAACATGGGAACTGGTCCCTAAATCAGCTAATATCGAACCTATAGGATGCAAGTGGGTGTTTAAAAGGAAGTTGAATGCAGAAAGAGAAGTGACAAAGTTCAAGGCTCGTCTGGTCACAAACAAATACTCATAAGTTTTAGGCAGAGACTTTACAGAGACCTTTTCTCTCCAGTTGTAAAAGTAAAATCTTTAAGGATAAGCCTTTGCTGTAAAATTGGACATTGTATTTACTATCATCAAGACAAATCATTGTACACTGGCATCTACGTTGATGACATGCTTATTGTAGGAACCTCCAATACCATAACCCCTTTTAAACTATGGTCAAGGAAAGATTTGAAGCTAAGGATCTTGGTGAAGTAAATGCGATTTTGCCCATGAGGGTTCAGAGACAAGAAGATGGTTCAATAAAACTTGATCAAATGGCCTACACCAAAGAAATTTCAGACACTTTTGAAGCAACCCATGTTAAAGGAGCATCAACTCCTTTGTACCCGAGCATGAAACATTACAAGCTAATCAATGTAGATCAGTTAGTGTTGATAACCAAGCAGCCACGTGTATTGCAAAAACCAAACAACAACAGAGTACAGTATAAGCATATTGATACAAGGTACATGAATATAGAATGAAAAGATATTCATATTTTTTGAGCATGCAGTTTCAAAGGGCAATGTTGATGATATTTTAACTAAAAATATTTCAAAGAAAGTGCTATTTAACTTGAGGAAGCATATAGGTGTCCAACTCCTATAATATCATTGTCCTTTTAACGGTTATCAAACTTTTTTGTTTTGTATGAAACGCATCAATATTATATATATATATATATTTTTTTTTTTTTTTTTCATCATGTTTTGGCAAAGAGGAGTGTTACGATTTTAAAGTGAAGGTTTTATAATGGCTGGTTATTCCAAAAGCATGAGTATTTTCGTAGTTGACTGCCTGACAACATGTTTGATAGGATGGCTCCTGTAAATAAAACTGTGATGTTGAAGGATGTGCATTTCCTTGTATGAAGAGTGTCTTTCACTTATAATCGATATATCCGGTCCACTCACCCCATCGTATCTCAACAGTAACTGCAACTGTGATTGTAATTTTTACAAATGACAGGTTTTCCCCCAAATTTTTGCCTCAACCACATAATATTTATAAGTATTTGCATAAGACATTGGACCCCAACTTAAGCAGTTCTATCACTGGTTCCCCCTCTTATATCTCTTCCTTGAAACAGAATGGCGGGCCATGATCTGGTAAGTAGGTCCCACCTATGGCATAACTTTGGGATACTGCTGTATTTTGTGTGTACGTATAGCTAGCTCAAAATGTGTGAAAAGAATTGGAGAAAAATTGTCACAATCAGTGTGAATAAATTTTAATCCATTAAGTAAATCCTAAATAGATGGTATGCGAAGTATATCACAATTATTATGTTTTTTTAAAACAATAACACAGTTGAAATCAAGATAGTAATTAAAAAGTTAACATTGCAATGATTGCATTAGAGTTAAGTTGCAATGGTAGTATTAGAAGCCAAAAATGGTTTAAAAGACATTAAAAGAGTCATTGTGTTAAAAGATTTACATTGATACAGCATCAAGTCTACCTTCATCTTTAATGTTGTTATGGCATAGGAGGATAAGAAAACTAGGATTTTAGATAATGGAAAAAATTTCTGCAAATGTATAGAACTCAAAATGATTTCAAAGACTGTGTATAACATATGTCAACTGTGTAACAATATTTATATCATGGTAACTTATTTTGGTTGAGAAGGGTTTTACTTTTTGAACATATTTATCACACATTTGTATATCCAAAGATACATATTTCTTATCTTTTAACTTTTGTAGGTTGGTGGACGAAATGGCAATGTTATGCTGTTTGAGTTTCAAAGATGTATGTTTTTTTTCACATTAATTATCATCTAATCAAATTAACAAAGTCAACTGATTCAATCATATTACATATTTGTGAAAAGTCAAGTGCTAAGAGCAAAAGTTATTTTTGTATTTATCAAAGAGAGATAACTTTGTCAGTGTAAGTTTGACAGCTTCATCTTTCTGAATGATTGGACAGCTATGTGAAAAGATAGATTTAGAAAAAACAAACCAGAAGTGGTGTTTAAAACTAATTTCCATGAAAGATAAAATTTATTCTAATAAAAGAAAATTATTAGTGTTGTAATATGGTTTTTTATTTTTCAATTTTTTTTAAACTTTGCAAATGAACAATAAACACCACTCATCTCTTTTCTCCTCTTTCCTGCATGTTAACAAAGATACTAGTGTTAAAGATTCATTTCTTGGACATAAACTGTACATCATCCAAATTTGTTGCCAAAAAATCCATCAGTAAAGATGTTAAAAAAATCAGATTCATCATTGCAATAAACTAAAAATTTGATGATAAATTACCATTTATTAATCTTATAATTTATTATCAAAATTTCTGTTTTTATTCAGCTTCTCCTCTGAAGACAATATTTGAAGCTGCAAAAGGTGAACCAGTGATATGCCTGAAATGGTCTTGTACTCATCCGTCAGTGTTTTATGTTTTGGGTTATTCCAGTTTTCATATCTGGGATTTGAACAAAGATACATTGAAATCTCAATATAGCTACAGTTTTTCAGAACCAAAGTATATAATAATTTTGGTGTCTTTGTTACTGTTACAGAAAAACATTAATAATATTAATTTTTGCATTAAAAGTTAATTTTTTTTACTGTGGTGGCTAATTCAAATCTGCAGGGTTCGACTTTTAAGTTGAAGAATGCATATTCTTTTTTTGCTGACTTTCCCCAAAAATTTTTCATTGTTCATTTTTTGAGCATGAATGAGTTATTAGTCAGGGCGTTTTAACAACTATTTTAATATTTACCCCTAAGGCAATGTTTCTGAAATTCATAGATGTTTTTCTAAAGAGATGCTGGAATAGATTAGTGGTTCACACACACAGAAGTGACTACTAATATAGAAGGTTAACATAAGGAGCAGAGTATTTAATTTATTTAGAATGTTAGTAGTAAAAAAATATTTAGGAAAATTTGGCCAGGTGTAAGTCTTTTTATTGTTCCCCTACAATTTTTGTTCTGCCTCCAAACAAAAGCAGCTTATTTATTTTGATGGACCAAGGTGTTGTTCAGCATTCAAACATTTGTACAGATTTAAAAAAATATACAGACTTTTTGAACCCTTTAAGAGAAAATTGTATCCTGACTCAAGTGGTTATTGACTGTCCCACGTATTGCATAACTTTGGGGTATTGCTGTTTTAAGAGGAAGGATGTCAATTTTCCTGCTTGGAGAGTAGTATTACTTACTACTTGGAGCTTAGTATTAGTTACATTGAGTTTTATTTGACAAATGTTGGCCAAAGCTCATAGGGAGCATATATACACTCACACATAGATGGACATGGGGGCAAAAGAAGCCTTGGGGATTACTTTGATGAATGGTATATGCTATTGGGGGTGACACATCTGACTTCAAGATTAAATTGACATATTTTTAAGACATGGCATTTAATTCAAAGATTAATAATAATTATCATTATACAAGAGTAAGAAAGAAAATGAGACGAGCATACTTGGTATGAGCCAGTGTGAAAAAATATATGAATGTTGAAGCTCTTACAAATGCAAATTGTCAGTAACTTCTTTCAAAAATAACAAAATGAAATGTGTAAGAATAGGATTGTTTGTTAATGGTTGAAGACCTTCAAACCCCATGTGATCATAAATGAAAGCTCATATCCTCCAGCAATTTGTGTTGTATGTTGTATCACTTTTTATTTTTTTTTATCTCCATACTGTAAACATCTAAATCTCTATATTGTCAGGCTTTCAATCTGTGTATCAATGGAAAAAGTTATATGCCAAGTTTTAAACTGATAGTGTACATGTGAGCATAGAAAGTCAAAATCAGAATTCTCCTGATGTTAGCAACATTTCATTTTATTTAAGTGTTAGTGTTTTTTTAAATTCTTGAATAAAAATTATATGCAGTTTACATGAGGTTGCAGCCTGTAAATATCTGTTGTGTCTGTATGAAAATTTTGTTTTACTCTGCTTCTTTTTTCTGTGTCGCTTATTTACCAGAAATCACTATAGTTTTCTTTACCTTGAAAATCCTTACCATTTGGAAGAGCTGATAGAGTATGTATTATATAACAAAATTGTGGTTGAGTCAAGTATGAATATTTTGTTCTTTGTGAAGACATTTCAATTATTTAAATCCCTAAATTTGCATATTGAATTAATATTCTTTAATTCAAAGATTAAGATGAAAGAATCAAAGAATATACAAAGAATAACATTTTTTAAGATTCATATGCTTTATAATTTTTATAGCTATTTTTATAAGTTAAGAATTTTGATTATAAAACAGTTAAATTATATTTTTAATTATTTTTAAACTATATCTTATGCTTACAGGGTGGTATGGTTTGATGTTTACAGTATACAAACACAAAAGAGCAAATCAAGATATTATGTTCCTTCTCACATGGTATTCATGTAATTCTATTGTTAATAGTATTAGTTACACTATCTAACCAAAAGTCTGTGTCAATTTTGAAGTTTAGACATTTTCTTGAATTGCTAAAAAAACATTAGACAAATCATTCTGAAATTATGGTC
Source organism: Pholcus phalangioides (assembly GCF_987345545.1). Lineage (NCBI taxonomy): Eukaryota > Metazoa > Arthropoda > Arachnida > Araneae > Pholcidae > Pholcus > Pholcus phalangioides. Next base: position 6,706,963 of record NW_028301625.1, on the reverse strand, counting down.
GCGTAAAAACCCGCTGTTAGTACTCACAATTTCCAGCGAAAATTTTGTCAAGTGTATTTGGGGGGACCATCAAAAAATTAAGAAAAAAATGTTTTTGAACAATTCTATAGACTTGTAATATTCACAAAATATTTTACTAGTCCCTGTGCAATACTTGATGCATTTTTGTGAGAACAGCATGCATATTCACAAAGATATAAATGTTTTTTATAAAAATTCCCATATTCATTGCATGTTTTTTGGATAAAAGTGAAATTCTTTGTGAAGTGAGGAGAGGGAGGGGACTTATGGTGTATGTATATTGAGAAGGCTTCATCTATCAGTGGTTGCCTCAAGTTTGATGGGGAAAACTTTTTCTCCGCCAATACTTGGGATCAAACTCACAGACCTGAGCGAAGCAGTCAGTAAACGTGACCTATTCTGCAAGCAAGAGGGCGTGATAGACGAGCCCAAGTGGAACATGAAACACCCTACCAACCCTGTCTTATCTTGAACTATTTTTGAGTTGTGGGGGGGGGGGATATTTGATTATGGAAGAAAAATGTGTCATGACTAAAAAAACTCAAAGTTGTAAAGTTTCCAACTTTGAGTTTTTTCAAAGTTTTTTTAAAGTTTCTGCAAGACCTACGTGCAAACTTAGCTCATATTAAAGAGCAGAAAAAAAATTCTTTAATGTGACACCAATTTCATCAGAATATTCAGATTTAATGGTGAGCTTTTAGGGGCCATTCAAGTATTACCTCAGCAGTTTTTTTCATTTTTTACCCCCTTCCCCCCAACAGAAAGTCAGCAAAATTCTGACCCCCCCCCCCCCCGTCCGCAAAATTTCGTGAGCTCTGCCTCTTAACCCATATTAGAATCAGAGACATATGCAAGGTAGGGAGTCATGAGCACCTATTCCCCCTAGACCAGTGATTCCCAACATTGGTGTTAATACCCCCTTGGGGGGCGATGGAATGATCCGGTGGCGGTAGAAGCTACAGGTTTAACATAGGATCCTATGGGTTAGATTGCGTTGGAGGCAGTGGGAGAAAAACATTTCTGAAGGGGGCGATGGGACAAAAAAGTTTGGGAAACTATGCCCTAGGCGATGAAAAAAATATTTAGAAGAAATTAAAATATTGAGACCTTTCTTGTTATTATAACCAATTTCTGTTAATTTCAATACTAGTTGAATGCTAAGAACTCAAAATTTCTTTTTAAGAGATTGATTGCGACTTACCCCCTAAGCCTTTTGTGCCCCCTACAAAGACTGATCCTGCGTATGCCCTTGGAGAATATGCATAGGGAGTCTGACCACCACCGTCTGACACTGCTGTAGTGAACTTTGCTATGCACAAGGATTATTTTTCACATGATTATATAAACTGAACACACTATATTTTTTAGCTTATCTTCTAAGTTTATTAATTACTGATTTAAGTTGAGAATTAATTAAAGGAGTGGTATAGATTGACATTGCCAGTTAGTGTGAAGTACCGAGTGAGCTCTCGTTTTCATCATGATTTTTCTGAATTCCAGAGATGTAGATCAGTTAATGGCAAGATGGTTGCTTAAAAACAAGGATTTGAGTAATTTGGAGTAATTCCTTTTTATTTAGCTATAATGCATGAGCTAGAATGAAGAGCATGTATCCACTGATGTACAGGTGTCCAGCAAACCCCTCAAGAACAATGCATGTGAGAATGTATCAATAGTGGGGGGAATGTTAGTTCAGGTGCCCATGAACTAGGGAAAGATTTTTCTTGTTTTTGGCATTCTCAGTAAAGATGCTATTAAGAATATTTCATTAAAAAAAAAATTGAGAGCAATTAAAAAAACCACTTATCTCGCAAATCCAATAATGTGCAAAAAATCTGGTGACAAAATCAAACTAGAGAGTAACACAGCAGAATATGATCCAAAAATAAAAATCATGCAAGTAAAACTCACGAGAACGAAGAATACACAAAGAAAGGAATTACTATTTACTATATTATTTAGGAAGGAAGTGCTATAAACTTAATGAAAATGAAAGAATTTAAAATAAAGGAAATATATAGTGAAATAAGGCCTATAGCTCATTTGACATTAACTGTGAGTTTTATAAAGTCCCAAATTTTGAACATTCAAATTCAAATAATTATGACTAAAAAATTTAAAAAATTTCTCAGATGGTAACCATGAAATTCCTTTCCACTACGCTCTTTGATAATCGTTAAACTGTTGTATTATTAAATTGCAGCCTGGACTCAATCATGCAGCCAGAACCAGACCCACCTGCAGCACTCCTCCTAGTTTAAGTGTTCATGACAGCTGATTATTGAATTTTTCTTCAAATAATGTCTTTTCTCTTTGTATTTCTTTTTGAGTCTCATCTTTAATCCATATTTTTCAGTACATTGAGTGATACCTCGGCTTTTTTTTTTCTTTTCAAACCGAGCACAACTCAGGTCTATTGCCATAGGCAATTTACTACCTAGTGAGTTGTGCCGGAATTGTAAGTGTGTGTATCTAACAGCCTGAGTGTGTATCTAATGTTGTGTATGATTTTTCAGTGCTGCCATCTATATCTCAGAAGTGAAGTGAGTGACATGTAGTGAATGAATATTTTTACTTTTTGTAGGCCTGTTGCTCTCTGTGGCGAGACTTTTCAACGGGGAGATCGGCTCGCATTTGCTCCTTGAAGTTGGGAACCACAGAAAACCAACTTCAGCCGACCACCACTGTGGCGATGGCGGGGCTCGAACCCGGGTCCCCGCGATGCGAGTTCGTCACTATGACCACTCGGCTACCACAGCGGCTGATACCTCGGCCAATAAATGCAGTAGTTTAAGAATTTTTCAGCTAACAGACTTTTTTCATGATTTTTCTTCCTCTCCTAATGAATACAGATTCGGCTGACTAAGATTTTTATTGATGTGGATGCACATGCTAACATTAAACAGCTGCATCGTGAGCTGAATTTTCATGCCAATCATCATCAGAATTACTGTCACTCAAGCCTAATTACCTCATGTCCACCTTGTAATCATTTTCTAGATGTACCTTCACGTCTCTTTCTGAAAGTTTTTGAACTGTTTCATGTAAAATGAAAGATTCAGCTAATAGAAAATGCATTCAGAGCTGCATTCTTTTGGTGCAAAACTCTTAGCATCAAACTGAATAGTCTAGGTGTCCGAGGAACCCATATCTTTTCCAACTACGTGTATCGGACAGAAATGAGCTGACCAAATCGCAAATGGATGGGGACACCCACAAACTCGATTAGGTTATATACATAGTGTGAAATAAAAAGATCTTTTCAATACCCTATCTTCCTGTTAATTCTCATCTATCCAATTTTAAAGCTGATTCTTTTAGCCTTTTTTTATACTGCTCCTTGGTGTTTAAAAAACAATTTATTTTTAAATTTTGAGCAGTATCTGGAACAAACTAAATAATTTTCCATAGAATCCTATGGTAAATCATGTTTCAGCTAACGAATGTGATTCCAGGAGGAATTAGCTTTGTTAGCTGATTATTTTATTATATGTTAATTAATGATATATGTTATATCATTATATATCAATGATATATGTTATATCAATATATATCAATGATATATGTTATATCAATATATATCAATGATATATGTTATATCAATATATATCAATGATATATGTTATTTTATTAAATAAAATAACATATATCATTGTATATGTTATTTATTTAATTTTGATTCACAAATAGGATTTCAAAAATTTATATTTCAATTATATATACTACATTCTATATTTTGCTTTATTTAACTAGGTAGTGTAGTACTAAATAATTCTGAATGTCATGCTTTTGTTAATTTTATTCAGGCTTTTGCTAAAACTAATGGGGAAATTGAAATACATGTAATGAACTCAACTTTTGATAAAATATCTGAACAGGAGTACTATGAAGAATTAGAAATGCTGAAGTCATTATGATCATGATGAAATTCTGTAAAATTAATTCATCTGTAGAGCAACAAAATTTTATGAAGTAAGTGAAGAGCAAGTGAAACTATTTTTATGTTGCTAAATTTTTGTCTCATGATTGCATGCTTGATTTTATGTGTGAAGTGGTTGTCTAGATTCAAATATAGTGATACCTAGGTTTACTTGTCAGCAATGTGCTCTAAGACATAAGTCAAGTTAAATTTTTTCACTGGTTATGTCTCTCCCTCTTGAGGAGCAGGGAGTAAAATATTCTTTGTATGTATTCAAATTTTCTATGTTATTCTTGAGTGGAAACATTTTAATTTTAAAAACGTGATGTCAAAATCCTTCGAGACTTGCTCAAAGTGTGTTTCTAATTAGAAAAAAAAATTTATAGGAAGAGATGATGATGTAAATACAGGTCGACGTAAATTGAGAATATCCAAGTTGTGTGGGAATTACTGTACGTGCTTCAGTATATGTAAAAAAGAAAAAGTATATCAAGATAACTTAAATCAGTCATTATGCTCATTAGATATTACATCAATTATCAACATATTATTACAAATATAAATAATTCCTAAATGTCTATCAAAAATTGCCTGTGCAGAGAAAATAAACATGTTTCACTGTTGGAAAGAAATTCAATCATGAACAAATGTGATTTATATTTAAATTTTTGTATTGAAATATAAACTAAATGCAAATTATAAAGCCCAATTTTTCCAATTTTATCAAACTGGAAATATTGGGAACTGTACCATAATGAAATGCAAAATAATATTGCCCCCCCCCCTCCCAGAATTTTTTGTGATGAGCCGCCAATGTCATGCCTAGAAGAAGTTAAAAACAGCAGTGATAACTGGCAAATCAGTCTCAGAAAAGGCCAGGATTTGTAAGCCAAAGACATTGAGTAGTCATCAGAGATGGATTACTTTTTAGCATTATAAGTAATCAACTATAAAACTTTTTTCCATGGAACTTTTATCATTGAAACATAATTTTTTTTATCATTCAAACAAACTTTTAGCAAATAAATTTTTTAGTAAGTCTGAATTTTTATTAGTAACAAATACTTGCAAAATGACAGATTTCATACGAAATACAATAGTTGCCTGAAAGAAAATAAAATTAAAATACATTTATGTAATTGAATGTCTGCAGAACATGTGTTTCTTCATTTACTGCATTATTCATCATTTTTGTTACACATTCATTCATCGTTTTTGTCAATCATTTTATACACATAATAGATGGAGGGAAACATAACAACAACATTGATAAGCTTGATTTGTTTCATTTTTTCACATCATGGTTGTGTCCCGAGAAACTTAGATGCTTTGAGTAGCTAATACATTAAATAGATATGTAGCTTTGAGCTGATTCTGATCAACAATGAAAATATGAGATTATTTTAATGAATATATAGGGGACCAGTGACCGAGAATTTTTTGTAACAAAATAGAAAATGTAAATTTTTTTTACGATCCCCAGTCCTTTAACTTCTAATCAGAAAGTTGTTGCCTTGTCTCTCCTGAGACAAAAAAAAAAGTTCCAGATATTTGAATTCAAAAATTGAAGAAAAATTGGAAAGCAAAATCAATATTTTGAGATTCAGGCTGCAGCACAGAACCTGTGATAGAAAGCTGCTTGATGGCATTACTCGTAAGAATTACAATTCATATTATCCCACCACATAATTTTTTTCACTTCACACTAGAGATATTTCTGATTTTATATATTATTGCGTTAAGATTCCCCTTTGCTTAAATTTTTTTACATATACTTACTTAAATACTTAATTTTTTTTTGAGTAAGATCAAATGCCAATATTTCTTAAATATCAAATATTTTCCAGTCATTCTAAACCTGAACATTCTTTTCTGTTGAACAGGGTAAACAAGAAGTCCTGGACAAATTTTAAAAATCAATTACAAATGGAAAAATTGGTGGTGGTGTGCACTAAAAATCACATGGCCTACAGTTTATTTTGATAAATTTAATAAAAAGTTCGAATTTCACTCACAGGTGTCACTGTAAAACAAAAAACTTGACTTAACACATAAAATGAAACACAAACAGTGCATAATTAATGTTCATGACAATTTGTGTTACATAAAACTATCATATTTCAATATGAGCGTCCTGTTTAGCTCAGGCTACATCTAAATGGGTGAAAGAGTATATATGGTAGTTTCATGCAATGGAAATTGTCATAAACATTAATTATGCAATTTCAGTGCAAACAAACTGCACATTTTTATGTCAATTGGTTGGTTTGCTATTGATTTTTAAAGTGTTTCCAGTTAACAAATAAACCTTATTTTTCTAACAGACTTAATCATCCTCAAAAATTAAACCCCCCATATTTATTCTACCAACTGTTTTAAATTTAGTCTTTCCTATAAAACCATAGTTGATTGGAATAATCTCCCAATCACTATTGTCAACTCTCCTACAATTGGTGAATTTTTAAGCAATGTGTGTATCAATATTTATATTTGTATTATCACCAAGATAAACACATTCTCTGATATAAGCTATGGCCAAGAATATTGTATAAACAAACAAATAACGAAAGAAGGAAATATATGAATTTCAAAATGACTTTCAGGAACTATTTACAAAAAATAATTACTATTTGTGAATTTTGATTAAACAAAAAAGTGACTTGAATGTAAATTTTTCCTTTCATTTCAGAAATTTGTTTTATGTTGCAGACAGGGATGACTGAGAACATTTTATTATTTCACCGTGTCAGTTAAACTCTGGGCTGTAAGATAAGCTATAATTGTACAGAATAAGCAGTAGAGCATATGTGTTTTATGTTTGGTATATAGTGAAATTTCTATACACTATTATAATTTTCAAGAGTCCAAAAAAATTATTACTTATCATTATAGATGTAATAAAAGTTTAATGTACATTATCCTGTGAAATAGCCCGGACTAAAGAATAATATTGTTCTATGGAAGTTTCACTGTGTATAGAAGTTCCTGTATTAGAGTCAGCGTTCTATTAATTATTCACTTAGTTTTAACCCTTTAGCTGCAGAAATAATCTGAATTATGCCTTTCTGTATATGCAGGAGAATTTTTTTTTCCTGTTTTATCCCTGTATTGTTAATCATCATAAAGATAATAAGCAAGCCCTTACACTCAATATCTATGATGGAGGCAGTTTAAGGGTTAAAAACTAATGTTCTACCAAGTTATACTTGTTTTCTGATTGTTTTTATTTTTTGGTTTAACAATGCAGAACTGAGAAAAATTACTGTGAGTGTGCTGTGATATATTTTTATATAGTAGTTATCTTCTGTGTGAAAGATATACATTCTATTTTTATGTGGAAATAAAGATAATATTTGCGTTCACATAATTCTTTTTTAAATTCATAAAATTCACTAAAAAAGCATTAAAAAAATCATTTTTGTGTGGTAATATAAAATAGAGTTGGAGAATATGGGCCTCAAAATGAAGAAAACTAATCTGAATTGGTTAAAAATAAGATTTAATGAGTCTAGGACAATGAAAAATAAAAATTTCATCGTTTGTTTTTGTAGTTCAGGATGTGGTGGCATCATAGTCCATTTACAAAAGTCACTACTGCAATCTTCCTATTCTGCTAAAAAACAGTCAAGGTGGGCTCACAGATAACGACACAATATTTCTATATAGACCTTTCCTCTTTTATCTCACTAAACTTTTCATCTTGAAGAGATATTATAGCCCAACTTAGATAATATTTATAGTATCCCAAGCATGCTAATTACTACTAAAATTGCTGAATGGTGTGGAAATAAAGGGTTGCTACAAATCTCACTAAACGAAAATGTATTTCTCTCACGAAAAAAATAAATAATATGCTGACCATATATATTATTGAGAATAATTCAGTTAACTGGGATCTTAAATAGTAATCTAAAATAAGAACATTGTGCCATTGTCATCAAAAACAAGTAGGTACGTTCCCCAATCGTGATTAAAATTCCAAAAAATTGTGGACAAAAATGTTAAACCTGACATATGAGAGATGAATATTTATAATTTTTGCCATAATTACCATAATATAATTTGTATTATTAAAACACTGTATTCCTACATAAGATATCACAAATTCAAATAAATATTGCTGAAAAAACGGGATAAATGTATAACGTAATATAAATATCGGAACAACGAAAATTACAGGAATTATCTAGGGCTGTGTCATGACACAGTTGCTAGGTTAAAGGCATAGAATACATCAGTGGACAAAATTGTGAATGAAATGAAAGAAATACACAGCACAAATAAAGAATTTGATTTCACACATATAATAAATACAAATGCACCATTCCGTAAGTGTGATCATATCTTGAATAACAACAGATTGAATTGCAATCAGATCCTGAATTAACATTCAGATATCGGCACATAAGGATGAATCTCACTATGCCATGTCACTGATACCAGTGTCAAACAATTCTATATAGTATCACCAATTTATCATCACAGGCTCGCATTTGATAGGAGACTTTTTTTTAATGGCTAGCCACTGCTGAGAACACCCACAGCCCAAACCCCAATTAAACTGCTGAGGACTAAATCCTCATCTCCCGCACTTAAGCCCCTGCTGAGAACAACCTCATAGAGCCCCTGGGATCATACACTATTTAGAAAGAGCAGCCACAGCCCCAGACTTGAAGTAAGTGACAGTGTCGTCTTAACGCATGGGCTCACCCGGGCACGGCCCGTGGGCCTCAAGAGAAGAGGGGCCCCACAAAAATGAGATCTGGTTGAAATTTTCTAGAATTAACCAGGTGGGGACTCAGAAAAATCACTTGGCCCGGGGGCCCATGATCATGGCCCCCACAAGGGGTGGACTGACAAGGCTCCAGCCCTGGGGCCCGGGACAATTTTCAGAATTTTTTGCTTTTTCACGCTATAAATTCAACATAAAGGGGCCCGCAAAAGATCCCAGCCTAGGATGTGGGGACCATGCCCATGACGCTGAGGCGAAAATGCAGCACTCTATGACTCCATAATTTTTAATATTTAGAAGGTTTTTTTTTTATTCAAACTAAGAACATAAATTTCATTAATAAAAAAATTAATTAAATAGTTGTAAATTGTTAAAAACGTTAAAAATTATTTGTTGAATAACACGACCAGCGCTAGTACAAAAACAAAAATCAAGTGAGTGAAAAATACAGGATTAGTTCTCTTATATACTTTGCAACCACACTGTAAAAATTAGCATATTGGCAAAAGAACCGAATCCAAAAAAATGAAGTCAGTCTGCATGACGTCATAATCCTTTTCTAACAAACAGTCTCACGCATCGCAATCTTTCTTCAGATCGGTACGCCACAGAACTCCCCGCCAGTTCCCCGAACGATGTCAATCGACTTGTAATCGCCGTGGAAAACGCACGCGTCGACCAAATCTGGTATAGACCTCTGACGGAGGCTCCCGAAGATGCACCGAGGACGGCAGTGGCTGTTCTTCAGATACGAAGTATGCCGGCTTGAGCCGGTCAACCGACACGTTGACATGTCGACCATTGAAATTCAACTTGAAAAACTTATCACTTGTGAAGAACAGGAAAGGGTCCCTGATATGGCTGCTCCAGAGGCTTACGCACGGAGTCTTTTCTTACGAAAACGTGCGTGCACACGTTGATTTGGGGATGCACAAACACTTTTGGAACACAATGTTGTGAAGTAGACACTGGTCGTAACCTCCGCATCTTCCCCCTCAAATCACTGACGAAATCCGACGCAGGAACAGTTGAACTAGATGAATCTCTAAAGAACTGGCCAGGCAATACCAGAGTTGCACCATACACCATTTCGGCTGACGAGGCGCCTATGTCTTCTTTTAGTGACGACGACCGGATTCCAAGCAATACTGTCGGAAGGGCGTCATACCAATTGACTTTGGTGTGGCACATAATAGCGGCCTTGAGTTGACGATGCATGCGCTCAACTAGACCATTGGCACATGGATGATATGCTGTAGTTCTAGAACGCTGTGATCCAAGGAACTTTGAGAGGTTTTGCATGAGATTGCTCTCAAAATTTGTTCCTCTGTCCGTAGTGATAATTTCCGGCACTCCAAATCTGGATACCCATCCGGCGTAGAAAGAAGAGGCTATGGTTTCAGCTCGCTGGTCTTTCATAGGCCAAGCCTCCGGCCACCTTGTGAACCTGCCAACACAAGTCAGAACGTACGTATGTTCTCGCGAAGGCGGAAGTGGTCCAACAACATCCAGATGTACGTGTGAAAATCGAGCATTTGGAGATAGGAAGTTTCCCAACGGAGTTCTCACATGCCGTTGCACTTTAGAACGTTGGCAGCTAAGGCAGCTTTTAGTCCACTCTCTACAATCTTTTCTCAAAGATTTCCAAACGAATCGACGTCTAATGAGTTCTGTAGTAGCTTTGACGCCAGGATGACACAAATTATGTAGACTGTCAAAGACTTGTCTACGGAAAGGTTCTGGAACATACGGTCTCAGGTTTTCCGTTGAATCATCGACGTACAACGGCGTCGTTGCGAAACCAGTCATGGGTTTCAATCTCAAACCCGAATCCGATTCGAGCAAAGACTGAAATTCACCGTCAGATTTCTGTGCGAGAGCCATCTCATCGTAGGAAATGTTAGTAGGGACATTAATTTCTGATACTCTGGAAAATGCGTCAGCAACAACGTTATGTTCACCTGCTATATACCGGATATCGGTAGTAAACTGTCCTATGTATTCCAAATGGCGAATTTGTCGCGGGGAACACTTATCTGATTTCTGGACAAACGCGAACGAGATAGGCTTATGATCACAAAATATAATGAACTGTTGGCCTTCAAGCATGTGTTTGAAGTGTCTTATGGCTGAATATATAGCCAACAGTTCTCGATCATAAACATAGTTACGCTCTGCTGACGTCATTTTTCGTGAAAAAAATCCTAGGGGTTGTATAGAACCCTCGACGCTTTGTTGTAACACCGCGCCGAGTGAAATACTCGAAGCGTCGGTAACCAAACTCAATTGAGCACCAGGAACCGGGTGTGCAAGAAGTGTGTTCTCAGCCAATACGTTTTTTGCATTCTCAAAAACCGATTTGGTTTACTCTGACAATGGAATTTCGGATTTATCTTTTTTTTTTTTTTGGTTTCCTCCTCTGACCATGGAATTTCGGATTTATCTTTTTTCTTTTTGCCTGCGACTAAGTCGTATAATGTTGCCTGAATTTCCGCAGCGTTCTTGATAAATCTATGGTAATAATTAACCATCGCAAGAAATCGACGAAGTTCGCTAACTATTTTAGGTAATGGAAATTCTTTTAAAGCTTGAATTTTCCTATGAGTTCGGGAAAGTCCTTTAGCAGTTACTAGAAATCCAAGGAATTCTATCTCCTTCTTTTCGAACTGACATTTTTCTATTTTAATAACCAATTCAAATTCATCTAACCTTTTCAGGACATTTTTTATATCCTGTTTGTGGGGCTCCTCATCTTTTGACTATCAACAAATCGTCCAGATAGGGTATGACGTAATCAAAATCGCGGAAAATCTGATCCATAAACCTTTGAACGGTTTGAGCTGCGTTTCTCAACCCAAAAGTCATTTTCGTATATTCGAATAATCCAATGGGAGTAATGACAGCTGTCTTAGGAATATCTGATGATTCCAACGGGATTTGATGATAGGCTTTTACCAGGTCAATTTTTGAAAATACAGTTTTTCCTGCCAAACCATGAGCAAAATCATGTATATGGGGCAAAGGGTACCGATCTGGACATGTTTGAGCGTTTAAACGACGGAAGTCTCCACAAATTCTGTAGTCGCCATCTGGTTTTTTTACCATATGAATGGGGCTCGACCACTCACTTTTCGAAACACGAATTATGCCTTGTTCCATCAATAATTTAAACTCTTTCTTGAGGAAGGAAAGTTTTTCTGGAGACAAGCGTCGTGCTTTTGAATGGACAGGTGGGCCTCGAGTCTCAATGTGATGAGTAACAGAATGGCATTTCAGGTCATTTCCCAAATTGGGACGTAAGAGGTTAGGATATTCAGCAAGAATTTTGTGGTATGGCATTTCCGCGGACACAAGAGTCAAGCCTAATGAAGGTCCAAGGCACTTTTCACCTCTCTTGGATAAATAAATTAAACCATCAATCAAACGTTGATTTTTAACGTCTAGCAATAATCCATATCGTTCTAAAAAATCTGCACCTACTATAGGACTAGATACGTCTGCAATTATAAATTTCCAAGGAAAATTTCTACGGAGTCCAAAATTTAATTCAATTGATCGAATAACGTATGTATTGATACATGAGCCGTTTGCCGCGTATAATTTTAGCTCCTTTGGTTGCCTACATTTTGCAAAATGTTTAGGTAAGCAACTCACTACAGCGCCACTATCGACCAAAAATTTTATTTTTGTATTTTGGTCAAAAATGAAAAGGTGGCCATGAAGACGGCTTTCATCTGCTGCCGCAGACACAGACGAGCCAACTAGTTTTCCTGAAAACTACACGGCTTCACGTATTTGTGAGCGCGTTCAGCAAATCGGCGATGGTACCAGCACATACTACGATCGTGACTCCAAGATCTATTCGATCTTTTCCTATGACTGTTTTTCCTATCGTAAGATCGAGGTCGTTGCTTAGACTGTTGCAATTCCCGACGTAATTCAGAAATTTCGACTTTCAAATCCTCCAAATTTATATTAGATGACGGGTCTGATATACCCGCTACGGATTGGACTACAACGCAGGAATTAACCTCATAAACCTTATCCGCAAGTTTAGACAAATTTTCCAAAGAAGAATCGGATACCGACAAAATTTGTTGAACGGAAATTGGTAGTCGTTGCATCCACAAAGATTTCAAAACCTCGGCGCTAACTTTATTGTTAGCTAATGATTGCATTTCATGCAAGAGTACAGAAGGTTTTCGGTCTCCTAACTGTAAATCCTGAAGTAACATTTTTAGTTTCGCCGTTTCCGACTGCGAATAAGCATTAAGGATGCGATTTTTTAACGTCAGGTATAAATCTTTCTCAGGTGGTTGAGTTATTAAATCCGATACAGCTACAAGCACTTGGGCATCTAAAGCTGAAATTACGCAGTGAAATTTTGTTTTATCATCTGTAATACCGGATATAAAAAATTGGGATTCAATTTGACCAAACCACAAATCGGGATTAGATTCCCAGAATGGTGGCGGTCGAAAGGCTACTCTAGCAACATCCCAATTATTTTTAAATTCGTCATTTGATGACGTGTTTTCTTGATTTGGCATCTTGTTAAATTTAAATTCGACTAAACTTGGGCATAAATTTGGTTAGTAAAATTATTAATTCGAATTTTTTTGTGAGAAATGGCAATGCACAAAAATCGTGACAAACAAGTCCCGCTCGAAGAGATCCCAAAATTGAAATTTAACTCACCCTTTTTTTGACTGGACATCCAGCGTATCAGTAGCTTCTTAGCTTGGGAATAGTCACCATCACGCCCGGGTCACCAGTGAGGCGAAAATGCAGCACTCTATGACTCCATAATTTTTAATATTTAGAAGGTTTTTTTTTATTCAAACTAAGAACATAAATTTCATTAATAAAAAAATTAATTAAATAGTTGTAAATTGTTAAAAACGTTAAAAATTATTTGTTGAATAACACGACCAGCGCTAGTACAAAAACAAAAATCAAGTGAGTGAAAAATACAGGATTAGTTCTCTTATATACTTTGCAACCACACTGTAAAAATTAGCATATTGGCAAAAGAACCGAATCCAAAAAAATGAAGTCAGTCTGCATGACGTCATAATCCTTTTCTAACAAACAGTCTCACGCATCGCAATCTTTCTTCAGATCGGTACGCCACAATGCTATTAAGACGGCCCTGGTAAGTGATAAAGACAAGCACACAATGAGCTCCAGGTTCTTTGTTACTGTTAATAGAGAAGCTTTCAGAGCCACATGGCTCTGATGTCAATGCTGAGGATAAGCTTCCACAGCGACATTGGCTCAAATATTGCTACTGAGAATGAACACTCACAGACCCGGGCTTCTATGCCACTGCTGCGAATGGGCACCCAATACCCATGGCTTGTACTCGACTGCTGAGGACAAGCACTTCATCCTGTGGCTCCTACACCACTGTTATTGTCTCTTCACAGCCCTCCGGTTTTGAAGCTACTGCCGAGGAATAACTTTGCTCGTAGACTACTTCACATACTCTTCAAACTACAGTTGGTGGCAAATGTCATAAGGATATATCAATCCATTATTATGGAATATAGGATTCAGTTGTGAAATCCTATTGTAATAAGGGTGGGGAGTCTTCAATACAAAGAAACAGGTGAGCACAGCTATGTTGTCCGTTATACGCAATTGAAGGAATATGCAGGGGGGAGCACATTGCATTGTAGAGTGGAACCTCCCTCACCAGACACTCCCTGTTAACGGACACTGATCGTTTTATTTTTTAAACAACAGGAAGGGCTGTTGTTTATTTAAAAGCGCCTGGATGCCTTATGTTGTTTTAAAATTATTATTATATTTAGTAATTATTATGTGCTTGTTGGTTTCCGTTGTTTTTTATGCTGGCGATTTTTTTTTCGGTGCCCGTAATGTGTCTGACGGCCTTTTTATCGGGTCGTCGGACATGTTTGGCACCGAAAAAAAGTCGCCGAAAATCGCCAAGCTGCCCCTTAAACCGAAGCTGTTCCCCTAATCACTCACAATTATTCCCCTTTGAAGTTATGCAGCTTGGTCACTGGCGAGTAGTACAGATGTTTTTCCAGTCTCCAAGGAATTCTACGGATTGGATACCGAGTTTTCTTCGGGACATTTTCTGTAGTGCCGACAATGGCAAACAGTGAACACGCAAACAACAGGGTCATCTGGTTGTCAACAGAGAGCCCTGAAGCAGTAGGATATTTTCGGGGAAAAGGGACGGTGAGTACGGAAAAGCCCCAATCCCACGATTACTTGGTACGCGTGACGCAGGGTAAGATAATTAAAACTATGTCCCACGAGAGCTTGCTTGGGGACACTGGGTAAGATAAGTAAAATAAAAGATAATAAGTCTTTTGGACATAAACCGCAAAAACCACAGCCGGCGTGAAGTAATCCGTACTTGTTCGGTCATTTCAAAGGAAGACGCTCGTTCCGTGGCCTTTGTATTGAAAGCTATAAAAATCATTGCTTCCCCGAGGCGACCTCGGATCCTGACAAAGACTTTTATTATCTTTTACTTTAATCATCTTACCCAGCGTCCCCAAGCACGCTCTCGTGGGACAAATATCGTGGGTCGTGGGCCAGCCCATGGAGGAAAGAATAACAGGAGGTGGTGCGACTAGCGCGTCAGTTGAGAAAGCAAGGGGAATCTGGGTTGCCAGATGAAACCAGTGATCGCTCTATTAAAGGGACCAAGTAAGCCCGAACAAACCGTGGCTTCCCATGCTTTCCTATGAGAAACAAAACATCCCCGTTTTAAAAAACATTTAAAAATTTACTGTTCACTTTAGGAACTCTATTTTTTTCCTCAAATTCTATGGATATATTTATACAATTGAACGAGAGTTTTTACAATTTTAGTTGTTATTTGTTTTCGAATATTAACTTCATCAACATGGAACCTTCTGCAAAAATAAGCAAAATTTACCCATATCTTGTGCCACAAAATTTCTTTTCAGCATTTTAATTTTTAAAAAATTCTGCGAAAGCATGTGACACCTCAGTGCTGAGAGAGAGAGACAGTGTTTTAAGACACTTGAACAAACGGTGTTTGAAAAAATCTGACTTTTTTTGGGAAAAGAGCATTTTAATGCAAAACATTAGCATATATAATGCCTTCCAGCTGTTTATATCAAAATATTGTAGAAATACTTTTAGTACAGGTAGAACAAAAACTCAAAACACAGACAATTTTAAGTTTAAAATTCAATTTGAAACTGTGTTTTTTGTTAAATTTTCGTACACATACCACTTTAAGAGCAAAATAATATGTACAAAATGAAGAGAAAAAAAATAGCCCAGGTATTTTCCTAAATACTATAGGCCAAAGAGATGCCTCCTCGCCCCACCCCTCACGGCCTCCTGGCATCGCGGCTCGTAAAAAAGTTCATTTATTTTTTTAAATATTTTTTTCCCAATACTATATCCACATAGCGGAAGGTTCGGATTGGCGGCATACATTTCAGTAATACGTGTTCGAGAATATAGGAGTGGAACGGAAGAAAGGTGGCGAAATTAGTAAAGCTTACAGGGGCAGCAAACCATAAATACACAGTGGCGGAGGACGCTCGAGCACTTCCAGTACTTTGAGGCACGGGGACTAGCACCCGTGGCCTAAGCTTAGAATTTATTCTGAAATCGAAACATTCTCCTACATAAGGGGAAACGAAAGTGTTTCAGACTTATGAGTGCTCTGTTGAAAACTTTATGTACGAAATTTTAATTTCTGAATTTATCCTGCCGGGTTGCTCACCCAGGGTCACAGCTGGGGGGGGGGGGGCAAGTAGGTCTGGTGCTCCGGACGCTGGACCAGAAGTGGCACCGAATTCCATTTTAACTGCTTGTTCTACATGACAATGTGTCGAAATGCCGGTTTTTCCCGGGTGATAAATTATCTAGTTGCGGCCCTGGCTCGGCCTGCTGCTCTAGACATGTCTCCCCACATTCTGGAGCAGGATCTCTAGGCTGAGATCTTTGGCGGGGCCGCTATAATGAATTTATGGCATGAAAAAAGAAACAAAAATAATCGCCCCAGGGCTGGAGTCCTGTCAGCTCCACGACTCCCCGTCAAGGGTGGGGCTGACATGGCCTTAGCCAACAACCCCCCAGAGGGTTTTGTTGAGTGCTTCAGGGGGTGTTGCCCTCGCCCTAAGCTGCATCTTTCAAGCGGCTTTGCCCTGGGCCCAGGACGATTCTCATCATTTTATGGGCAGTTATTTTATTTATATATATTGGCATATATTATTTCAGTAATACGTGTTTGTTTTTTCACGCAATAAATTAACTAAATTGGGGGCCCGTTACCTATCAAACCTGGGGTTTCATCAAAAGTCCCAGTCTTGGAGGAGTCCTGCTCCAAGACTAATGCCAACCACCCCACACCTTCATTCGAGCACTCACATGTTTGAAATACTGCCGAGTAATATTAAGTAGTCAATCAGGATGGTATCAGAAGGCAGGGCCGTAACTAGAGAGGGGGGGGGGCAACTGCCCCGGGCGCCAAAATTTAGAGGGCAGCAGTTTTAGGTAGAAACAAAGAACCATTACAAAATTAATCAAATTTCAAAGTTTTGGTGGTGGCAAAATCCTAGCTACGGCCATCAGATGGTGCTCGAGCACTTCAGAATTGATTCAGAAATCAAAATTCCTCATGTAAATCGTAAGACGAGTGCCCATGGACCTGAAACACTTTCAAAATGCCCCGGATCTATCATAATGATGAACGAAACAAAAAGCCAAAAAGAAAAAAATTATGAAAATTGCACTTTTTATTGACGCTTCATATTATTTTAATTAATCATATTCCCATAGACACATTAATGGGATACATCGAATTTTCAAAATAAATTGAAGGCATTGAACTAAAAACTTATGACGAGTTCAAAGTGAAAAATCTCCTTTCAAAAATAAATTAAAAATATAAAAACCGCTTATACAAGGATAAAGTTTTATCTTTTTCCCCTTTATTTGATCATGCAGATTACCTGAAGACGCATCAAACAGTATGGTGCTTAAATTTATTTAGTTATTAATATTTTAAAAGAATTTGATCTGACAAAACACATGTTAAACATAGGGAAAAGAGCGGGTATCCACTCAATGCTAAAGAATGGCCGCGGAATTGATAGCAGCGCCATCTGAAGTGCGGAAGGAGAAACTTTCAGACTGATGGGCGTGGCTTCCACGCCCCTTTACTTTCGTTAGTCCGATTTCATCCTTGCCATTTTTATTATTGTAGTCTATTGCTACGAAATCGAGAAATTTCTCAGAGAAGCAGCAAATTTTTTCTTAGGAGACATTTATGTTAAAAAATACAGATCAGTCAATTTGCAATCGATACTCTGTTTATCAACAGCCCCCCCCCCGATCAACTTAAATATTTAACGATTGTGTAATGAGCTAATTTTTTAAAGTAGCGAAGAAAATTTACGTTGTTTTTAATGCATGTAAATTGTATCACTTTCCAAATTCATTCAGGCAAAATGCTTCAAGTACAAAAACAATTTTCAAACAAAACTTTTATTTTTGCAGCATTTAGAAAATAACACAAATGTGTAATTGTTCAAAATCAGATAAATCGCTTGGCGATTTATCTGATTGGGCGATTGTATACAATATAGGTGGTTGTCAAACATTTCAGTGTAAAACCTGGTACAAGTCAGACACATGACAAGTTTTGCATGTTTTCGCATATCTACCAACTTTTTTACTAATGCATAAAAGTATACAATTACATGAAGATGCTAAAAGATTCAATATAAGTTGAAAATTATGCTAACGGAAATACAACAATTCTTTTAGATCATATTTCGTGATTCTCTCTAGGAAAATGTTTAGTTTCATTCATTTTTGGTTTTTTCCAGCATGAAAATCTTAGCCCTATTCATCAATAAATTCAGATGAAGACAAAAATTATCTGCCCTTTTTACCAGAACAGTATACCAAACCATTCGGTAATGAAAATATCTGGCCATTCTGATACTTCCAGCCCACTATTCACTGAAAATTATCAGTCCATGCTCGACTGAAAAATATGTCCATTCTGTGCTGACAAACATCAGCCCTTGTTACCAGGAAAGTATACCAAATCATTCTGTAGTAAAAATATCAGGCCATTCTATGGTAATTACAGCCCACTATTGACTGATAAATATCAGTCCATTCTGTACTAACAAACTAAGCTATTTTTTAATTTGATGTTCATGAAACACCAATCCTGGAAATGTCTCTCACAAACACGAGCAAGCATTGGCATGTAATTTCTCAGCAGAAACCCCTATGAGTTTCGGGTTGTTACAGGCAGCTACCCATTTTTGACACCTGCAAAGAAAAAAAAAATTGTACACGAGAAATCTATTTTTCATTAAGTAAAAAATAAAAAAATAAAATAAAAATGAAAACTTTTGATTACAACAGTAGGGTATGAAAAAAAATCATGATTTTTTTTTCCAAACTATTATTTTGATTTGAATTAATTATTTTGTGAACTAAAAATCAACTGATTGTTGAAACCAAGAAAATCTTGATATTTATTGAGAACTTTTATTTCCTCATCTTATTTTTCAAATTTAACTAATTAGTTTTTCTTATATTATTCTCTATATATATTTAGCATATCTTCTATATTTCTTTTAATTGAGAAGTTTCTGACTATCACATTCCCATATCGTCTCCTGAAGCCAGAACCATGAATGTCCAAAATTCACCCACTTTTTGTTATCAGAAAGTTTGATAGGTTATTTTGCTTTCTAATCACATTCACATTTCAGGCAAACTGAAATGCATGTGTATACTATCGAAACACGCCAAAAAAAAGCATTTTAGGAAAATAAATTCTGTGGAGTAACATGAGCAGAGTGAACATTAAAATGTCATTTCTTACGTTTTTTTCCCATGGACTTTCATGCTTTGACGACAAAATTTTACATATATACCACTAGGTTATTTTTACTTAAACTATTCAACTAAATTCCGTTGTTTAAATCACCGAAATTTTACGTCATAATTTTAACCAGTCTACTCTGCAGAACAGTATGAGACTAATGTCATTCCTCGATAGTATTTTTATGTAAGCAAGAATGTTTTTTGAAATTTTTTTTCAGAGAAATGTAGCTTGTTTGACTAAGTATTATCGCCATAGCAATTTATAGTTAACATATTTTGTTAAAATAATTTCATAAAAATAAATGTGAATTTTAAACAAATCTTAACTCACTTCACAAATGTGAACAATTTTTTTATAATCTGAATCAGTTGTTTTCCTCTTTGATCAGACGAAATGATTAGGAGTTAGGACACCACAGAATTTGAAATAGGGTCGACATGCCCTGGAAAAGTGAAAGAAACATTATTGGACCTGGTTTTCCAGGTACAAAAATAGCTTCTACAAAATTTATGTGGTCTACATATCTTTGTGATTCAGGGCTTGACTGACAAACTATAACTATACTCCACATGAATGAAATTACAATGTTTTGAAATTAAAAAATTTCAATGAGTACCAAAGTATTTTTTAAAATTTGTGTACAAAAGAATTTCAATTTTTTATGCCTTTCCAAGCAAAACTTTTGGAAAAATTATCCTGTTCCAGATTGAAAATCTGGGACATTTTTTTTCTCATGACCATGAACAGAATTATTTTCTTACAAAAATGAGAAATATTTTTTTCTTACATTTGTTTGTTACATTATACATGAGCTTTCCCAGTATCATTATCACCAATTATTTTATTTAAATTAACATTAACTAGAGAGTTTATTAATTGTAAATTTACATTAATTACAAGTAAAAACGTGCTGCCCTGACTTGTCTACCCCCTCAACGTCCGTGAAAATGAATTGAAATATTACAATTGTATATATGTGAAAGTGCAGTGGAACATTGATTACCTTCTATCATCAAAGCACATTATTATTACCCCTACCAATGTTAGGCTCTTTCCCCTTCAGTGAAATTTCGCGCATTTTTACGGTTCTAATGTGGTGAAATGAAAATTACGGATGAATGACTGACTATAGCCCTGATAAATCAATTCTTTTATCATGTCGTAGAAAATAACATAAAATGAAGGAAATTTTTCACTTACCTGCTGCTGTCTTTCGGAAATTTATACATGTGAACACCAGTCTTCGAGTTCATTTTGCAACCATCAAATCTGTAATAAAACTTCGAATACAAGGACATATTCAATAAATATAGCTACAAGGTATGTAGAGAATTTTAGTTGGTCTTTAGAAGGATCTTTTTAAGAATTTTAAAGATTAAAATTCGCCAAAAAAATAAAGAGCAGTAGCTAACCAAGCGTCTTCACGTGAGTAAAGTAAACAAAATGGCGTGGAGGGGAAAAAAGACGATTCCTTCCGGACGCAAGCCGCCAATCACAGGCATTCCTCAACAGAGAGGGCGCTGATGTCATGTTTGGATTCCGGTTTTTCCATAGGACTGTTCACGCTTACTCTTAATGCATCTTTCGCGCGGCTTTGTGTTTGGGCTTATCAGCCCATAGGGTTGCCACAACGGCTTCAATTTTCGTGCCTGATGTCACCTCCTCGTATTCTTTCCTCCATGGGGCCAGCCCTATCGTGGGATTGAGGCTAAAAAACATTCCCCACCCCTGCTGTATTGTTTGGGTTTCATAATGACGGATACTCAAAACTGCGAAAAGAAAAAATACAATTAAAAATAGTAGTTTCAGGGGGGACCAGAGACACACGTTCCCCTTCCTTCCCCCCCCCCCGTTTTTCCATCAGAAGATAGTTATTCAAAAATTGTCTGAAGTATAAATATGTTTGAATTTAATTTGATTAATTTTTAATTTATGAAAATAACGAAAAAGCAAAATAAACATAATAAAATACAGTAAAAAAATAGAATACATTATTTTCAATCAATGTAAACTCTGCGCCTGAAGACAGCACAATGACAAGTTACTATAGTGGATGAAATTTGTATTATTTCAAATTAGTTTTTTTGGTGTAAATAATTATCATTTCATTGAGAAATGTCAGTTGCAGCTTCCAAAATACGCATTCTTATAATGATAAAAAGCAGTTTTATTAATTTTATTCTCTTCATGCGGATAAAAGTAATAATGAGGGAGTAGCCACACAAATGAATCACAATTGAAAAGTTCAACCTTTCACATCGTTTTCAACAATAATACATGTATCAAGGATATAGGTTCATGTTGTAGCCCTACTATGAATTAAAAAAAATGAACTAAAATACGTGTGAAATTTTTTTGAATATTTGTTTGAACCATTCATTCCAGAGAAATCATGTACGCAGTGACAAAGCTGTTCATGTGAACATAATGATTCATTATCAGGATTTCAAGCCCATCGGAAAATATAAATAATCAGATTTTCAAATAAGAAAATTATCAGTTTGTTGACTTCAATTTCGATGCGGTGAAAATCTGATATTTCGTTGGATGACAAGCTACCTTCAAGTGGTTTTTCGGTTCATAATATGGTCGCTCTCTCGCAGGCGGACGAAGCAACGTGCGAGTTGGCTTAAACACAGGACAATATTTCACATAACAGTCCGTACTATATTTAATATACGGGGCGCATAGGTATAATGGATCATATAAAATTTTACTGGCGAACCATTGGTCCTAGAGGCATACTTCCAGTTGGAAAAAGTACCCGAATAATGTGTAGTACTCAGATATTTGATTCATGTTACCAGGGGTTACATAGTTATTAAAATAAAAATGTTAACGCTCTTTATGCGGACACCCAGTGCCCCAAAAGCCAATGTGAAAGTTGTTTCCCGGTCTCCAACAAAAAAATTCAACGTTTCTAAGTGTAATATTCACTGAGATATTCGAAGAAAGTTGGGAAAAAAAATAATACGGGGAAACCATTTTATCCGCGCGTTGCTGTTTTTCCCCAAATTTCCTCAATTTTTCGAATTCGCATATCGCGTTGAAAATTGCACTTAAAAACGTGAAATTAGTTTAGTTGGCATAGGGAAAGACAGAGAAACAATGTCTTAATTGGGTTCTTTGGCACATGGGGACGGTATAAAAAGTTTTTTTTACTTTATAACTATACAACACCTTACAACATGAATGACATATCTGAGTTGGACACGTGATTTGCATACTTTTTCTAGTTGGAAGTATTTCTCTAAGACTAATGGCCCACCAGTAAAATGCCATACGCCCTGTTGTCCTGCTGGCCTGCATATACACGTAAAAAAATAGTTTGGGACGAAATAAAGTCGACTCTAGTTTTAACGAATACCGTTATAACGGGGAAAAAATATAATTTTAACGAAAACTTTTCTAATCCCCTGGATAAATTTACATAGGAACAATATAAAAATCTGGAATTCCTTTGTAACGAAATTTCGTTATTACGAAGTGATTTCTCCAGTATCTTGGAGTTCATTATAATGGGGTTTGACTCTGTATTCCGCCCAAAAAAAATCTGACATTTTTGCACTAAAGTAATTGAACTTCGGCAATTTGATCTGAAAACAGTCCTTTTTATAATGATTATATCCTTTTTACTTTTATAAATTTAGGAAGGAAACAAAAGGAAGAAAGGGTGGGGAGAAAAAAAGAAAAATGACCAAGAGGAGCTCGGTTGTGCGTAAATGCCTCAAAATTCCACTTGTGCACAAGGGGATTCACGCCTAACTCCCAGTTTTATGACAAAATTTCACATTTATGAGACGTTTGACTATATATATAGCTGTATATATAGCTTTCAATGTAAAAATATTTCATTTATAAAAAGAACAATTTCAATTATTTGACATTTTCATTTTGATTCGAACTCTCCAAATCTTTGGCATTTAGACATTTCCAACTATCAAATCTAAGTAGTTTTTGCAGATTGTGAAAATGTGTCGCTGAATTGGTTTTGCATGCGTATTATCGACACTAAAAACCATAAATTTTAGGTTGACAGATACAAAGAGATGAATTCAGCCGGTTACGGACATTTCAAAGTGAAGACTTACGTGAGAATTTATTGCACTTTCCTGAGAAATCAGCAGACACAGTGAGTCTCAAATAAACGGATTTAAATTGCTTTAAATGTGGTCATACGCCCTTTAAGAATTTTTTTTCTAATGTCCACAACATTGTTCTTGCAGGATAGGAAAATTGCATTGAAATTATTTGGGATGTTGCAGGCCAGTAGTAGGCACCTATCGACATTTCGTACTCATGAATGTCTGATCAACTTGTAAAAATTGAGATTATATATATTATAACCTCAACAAGGATATGATCACAGTGTCAAGGGACGCTGTTTAGAGCGCATGGACGCTAGTGTTCATATTCGGATGGAATCAATCACTTTCGGAAGATGACGATGTAGATTTTATAGTAGTTGATTTTTTTCCTCCGCATATTATGATCCGTCCATTGACGAACATTGATTATGTGTAAATTTATATGTGCAATCTATATGTAATATTTTTATTTATTATCCTGAAGGTATCTAATAAAATTTCCAGACACACACACACTCATCCTCCAGGAACGCTTTGATATCTCAATGAGATGGGAAGCGGGGTGTGTTTGGTCTTCAAAGGTGAAAGGCCAGTAGTAGGCCAGCAGCAGGCTTAAGTAGTAAGTCAGTTAATTAATAGGAAGCATTGCAGTATCGATTAAAAAACTTTAAAGGTGTAGTGTCAATCTTAGAGGAAGTCCCAATACATTATCTTCTTGGATTGCATATAGACCCCAATCACCAAACCAAATGACGTTAAGACCGTCTTAAATATTTTTAAAATTGCGTTTTTCCTGTTAAATTGAAAGGAATGGCATATGGACACTTGCGATTGAAACAACAGTAAATTTATGCAATTATAGTTTCTTAAGTTATACATTTTATTAAAAAAATTAAATTTCGCGGGTATTTTTTCTCATGTAAGATTTGGTCTCTTCGAGTTCGTTATAACTGAATTCAACTTTATATGTTTTCAGCAAAGGCAATGAATTGGCACCCCCCTCAAAATTCATAAAAAAATACCCCAGAGCAATCATTCTTTATTCGATTTTTATAAATATATTCCCCATCAGACCACTGCTGAAGATAGCTTTGTGCTAAACTAGATGGCTATCCGTCTGTAATTGCATGAAAACGATGGGTTTTTTTTTTTTACAAGCTTTCATTTTTCCCTCATCGACTTCTTGGATTGCATTTACTACCAGCACTCAAAAGAATGTCAATGAATGGTCAACAAATCTTTGTCTGCATTCTTTATGGCAGCCCTCTTTGAATGAAAAGTCTTCGAACACACACAATTTTCTGTCTTTAAAGTTACTCCATTTTGCTTAAACCTCTTCTATAGTTTGCGTCAGGGCCTACTGTCACCCCCAAGTCGTAAAACCACCGAGATTACATGAACAGCTTATTTTATTTTCTTCCTCATGTTAATGTTACTTGAATAGGGGAAAATTTGCGAAAAAAATATGCTATATATATATATATATATATATATATATATTATTATTCTATGCATTTTGTTTGCAATTAAATTTTTTAGTCAGAGTGACTAAAAAAATTTAATTTCATAAACTTTTTTTCTTTGTGGCCCCCGTATCAGTAGCCATGGCTCCCCTTTTGTGAGATTTTCATCCGTGGCCCCCCTGGAATATCCTAGGGCCCACCTGGGGCCATATGGGCCCCGGTTGAGAACCACTGGTATAGTACACACAAAAACAAACAATTTTCATCCAAGAATGTATGGTCTAAAATGAAATGCAAACGCGCTTGCGCGTTTCGAAACGGCCGCTCCACAAACGTTAAAACGGCATTCCTGTTGAAATTTAACGGGAGAAAAGAACACCATGCATGCAAATGTAACCTGGGGGAGAAGAAGAAATCGCATGCAAATCTTCGTCACATTGAATAAAAGGCGCGGACGCCAGCCCTGTGAAGTTGGCCAGCCCCGTTTCGCACAGCCGCCTATGCAAGCGCACAAATGTTTTCAGATTGGGCAACCGCCTGTGGGAAAAACGCTCACCGTACTGCCTCTGTGGTACTTCCGTTTGCAGCTCCGTAAATGAAATGTATGTCTACTTTTTCAGTATTATTAAAGTGCGCCATTATCCCGTACGTTAAAACTGTTAGAACGCGGTTGCACGCTGGAATAACTTCACAGGGCTGGCGTCCACGCCTTTTATTCACTGTGACGCAGATTTGCATACGGTTTCTTCTTCCCTAGGTTACATTTGCATACATGGTGTTCTTTTCTCCCGATAAATTTCAACAGGAATGCTGTTTTAACGTTTGTGGAGCGGCCGTTCCGAAACGCGCAAGCGCGTTTGCGTTTCATGTTTTAGACCAGCGTTTCTCAACCTTTATGAAAACAAGGACCAATGAAATGTCTGAAACAAATTGACGGACCACTTGTGTCCCGTATTACGGGACATTCCTGTAATTTTCGTTGTTCCGATAGTTATATTACGTTATACATTTGTCCCGTTTTTTCAACGATGTTTATTTGAATTTGTGATATCTTATGTAGGAATACAGTGTTTTAATAATACAAATTATAATTACTAGTGAACCGTTCATCTAAGAGGCATACTTCCCATTAGAAAAAGTATCTAAATAAATTGTAGAACCACGATACGTCATTCATATTGCAAAGGGCGTATAGCTATTGAAATATTTTCAAACCTCAAATTTTTTTTAGTTTTAGAGAATCAGACTTCGATACCAGAATGAGTGGTAACACATACACTCCTCTTCAAAACAATTGGTTCAATCGGATCGGATAATTAATCTCTGAGATATGATCCCGGTTATAGACACGTGTCAAATATGGAAAGTCGAAAATGGTGATTGCACTCTACGAGTGCAGTTTGCGACGTTCGGCTGCCACGAATGTTGGAGTGTATTGCCACAAAATTCCACCCTTCCTCTTGAAAACGAGACAAAAATGGCGGTTCTATGTCTATTTTTAGCCGAGTCATTCAAATTTGAAATTATTTCGACAGAAACTGTCGCACATGTGGACGCGATCGCCTCTTCATACCCGCCATCGATTTTAAAGACGTTTTCACGTCAAAATTGCAACCCGGTGAACAGAACTGTATTCAAAGCTCCGAAGCGAGACAAAAAAAAACCACATCTTTCGATTCATGTGTAAGGAATGTTTTCATCTCTTAAGAAATGGTCTTTTCTACAGTTTTGAAGGAAAGCTTCTGTAACGATAACACAATCAACGCATAAATCTTGATGTTAGCTTCGCACATAAAGTCATTATATAAAGAAAACTTCGTGACATGGTGTTTATTTACTTACTTTCTCATATCACTATCATATTTTACGGCTGGGCAATTAGGAACAAAAAAATTTTTTTTTGTAGATCTCAAGAAGTTGAAAATATTGAGACCGATATTTTTCGCTTTCTTTACTCTCTGTCAAATCGAGTACAACAAACACCACCTATAAAAGAACGCCTTCGCACGAAGATCGTGACGCCACTGAAGATCATCTCCCCTACAGTCATTGATATACTACAAAAAACGGTAAACATGGAGCATGCGTCGAACTGCTATATCCAATAGCTATAGGTGACATGGCCTTCTTCAGTGACGTCACGAGCTTCGTGCGGGGGAGAGAGAGAGAGGCCTTCTTCTATAGGTAGTGTTGGCACAACCAATACCGTACTAGAGACGTCTCTACTGTAGTATTGGCACAACTCCGGTCTATATATCTCCACGACCAATTTACTACCGAATGAGTTGTATCAGAAGTATGCATGTATACGTAATAGTTTGAGTGCGTATCTCATGTTGTGCACGAATCCAGCAATTTTAGAAGGGAAAAAAACCCCCTTATAATTAAGGTGACCATAGGTTACCTGTGACTTCGGCCATCTCGGCCTTTCCATTGAAATGTCCAGTTTTCTCCCGTAATTTCAACATAACTATTCTTACGGTATTTCACCAAGAAAAATATAGGAAATTGATATCTCAAGTATAGGGGAAATTGTCAGTTATTGCCAAAAGTATTTCCAAAGGTAAGCAAAGTTGCCAATTGTACTTGAATCACCAATGTAGGAATGAATCACTACTACAAACCACCGTGGATTAAAATGAATTCTACGAAAAAAGAATCCGCTCAACATGATAAACATGTGAAATGAATGCTATTTATGTTTTTATGCTCGTAATTATTATAATATCTTGAGAAATTAATTTTACGCCTTTGCTTTTTTTAGTAAAGAATAAAAATCAAGCGAGTTGGTTGAAATTATATACGGGAAAAAACAGGTCATTTAGCCCCTTCGTTTATGGTATTGGCGGGAAATTAGGATGATATCTATTCGATGAATGGACGATAAATATGGTAACCTTGTCAAAACCTAACTGCAGAAAGGGAAAGAAGTTGAAGGGGGTAAAAAGAAAAGGAAGGGATAAAAAACAAATGAAAGGAAAACAGTGAGAGAGAGAGAGGATAGAGATAAAAGATAAGTAGGTACATAGGAAGTAGATTTCTCTTTTTACCCTCACCCAACCTGTTCTCTTCTGCTCTTATATGTACACTGAAGAGCCAAAAAAACTGGTAAACATGCCTAATATCGTGTAGGGGGGGTTTGTACCTGTCACCTGTCAGAGTCGTATCTAGACGTATCAGGGGTCCCATATCACGCCAACTGCACACGCCCCATACCATCACAGAGCCTCCACCAGCTTGAACAGTCTGCTGTTGACATGTAGGGTCCATGGATTCATGAGGTTGTCTCCATACCCGTACACGTCCATCAGCTCGAAGCAATTGGAACCGAGACTCGTCAGACCAGGCAACGTGTTTCCAGTCCTCAACAGTCCAATGTCGGTGTTGGCGGGCCCAGGCGAGGCGTAAAGCTTTGTGTCGTGCAGTCATCAAGGGTACACGAGTGGGCCTTCGGCTCCGAAAGCCCATATCGATGATGTTTCGTTGAATGGTTCGCACGCTGACACTTGTTGATGGCCCAGCATTGAAATCTGCAGCAAGTTGCGGAAGGGTTGCACGTCTGTCACGTTTAATGATTCTCGTCAGTCGCCGTTGGTCCCGTTGTTGCATGATCTTTTTCCGGCCGCAGCGATGTCGTAGATTTAATTTTTTACCGGATTCCCGATATTCACGGTACACTCGTGAAATGGTCGTACGTGAAAATCCAAATTTCATCGCTACCTCGGAGATGCTATGTCCCATCTCTCGTGCGCCGACTATAACACCACGTTCAAACTCACTTAAATCTCGATAACCTGCCATTGTAGCAGCAGTAACCGATCTAACAACTATGCCAGACACTTGTTGTGTTATATAGGCGTTGCCGACAGCAGCGCCGTACTCTGATTGGTTCCATATCTCTTTATTTGCATACGCATGCCTGTACCAGTTTTTTTGGCTCTTCAGTTTATATAGTAGAAGGATACATCATATGGGGAAAAGAAGTCACTAATAAATATAAATCAAAGGAAATAAAAAAAAACCAATTTCGGGGTTATAACAAAGCCTCGCGATGATGAGGAGAGAGGAAAGAAAACATAAAGAGCTCGTTTGAGTTTATTCCACAGGTATTTGGACGCGTTATTACGTCCTTGATCGTAAAGTGGTTGAAAAAACAAAAACAAACAAAAAAAGTGAAACGCTTTCTTTCCCTTCAGAACCGGTTCCGAAGAATAACTGGTGAGTGATAAAATACTAAGAGTAGTTGGCCTTAGCCAGCCCTACAGCCTTAGCAACACCCAGAGTCCTAGGGGTAAGGGCTGTTTCATCTCTTTGATGTTGCGCTTGCCGCCTTGGATCAGTGGGCGTGGTCTGGGAGTCGCTGTGTGACGTCTCTCACGGCCCTGCTACTTTTTTTCGCAGACATTTCTTCAATGCAGTAGCGTTCTGAAAGCTGGATTATTTCAAATTTTATTTGCTTGTTTCACAGTTTTTGAGTGATCTCTCGTTCATGGTGTTGTTTTAGTGTCATTGATATGAGCGGGTGGTATCTAGATTTTATTTGTGATATTCTTAAGTAAATCAGTGACAAAGAAATATGAGTTGTTGGGCGATTGCAACGTGCAAGAACAAGTCTCAAATAAATTTCTCTTGGATGAATACTTTATCCTTTGGTGGATTAACAGTGTCGTCGGAGACATGGAGAAGAACGGTTGATAGCTTCGAAAGAGTTTTTAAATCTCTTCATGGCGAGCGCGAAACATTCAACCATAGAAAAGGTGTTATTAACCCTTCAAGCCCGGAGGAGATTTAAATGAAATGGCCGGTTTTCGCAGATGTTTAGTAAAAAAAATTTAGTTAAAAACTTTTTAACTAATTGAATTGATTTAAAAAAAAATTGTTTATAAAATAACGTCTCCTTTATAAATAATATTATATACCATCACTTTTATTACTTAAAAATTTATATATTTTCTTTGGTAAAACTGTTTTTTTCACTTGTACGGCTGCCAAAAATCGGATTTATAACAGCCTCCTGGCTGTAACAAAAGAACTACAGTCCTAATTCAATTATACAGGGCATTTTAGCTCAAAGGAGCTTATAAATATATTTTTTTACAATAATAATTATATAAGGCATTTTAGCTCAACGGGCTAAAACATGCTCGCTACAATAATATCTCCGATCCACACGTGTTAACCAGCAAACGTTCATCACTCACAATAAAATGTGATGAATGAAAAGAATATAATAGTTATGATTCTACAAAGCCGCATTATTCCCCTTTCGAATGATTCCAAACATGCAGAGATCGTGAAATAATATATATAATGGATTAAAAAATTAAGATATGAGTTGGCAGCTTCGACGTATTGAGTACGTCGCTCGACGTTGAGGGGTTAAGAGGTTTTTAAAATTTTCCTGATCCGCATCTCATAACTATCACAATAGAAATCACCAAGCCTTCTACAAATTACCACCTATTTTCCAGAAGAATTTTTTTCCCGATTGCGAGCTGATAAATGCTTCCCCCCCCCCCCCCCGAGCAAGAAACCAAGAAAATTGACTCCACCCATCACTTTTATTTCCCTCACTACGATACAAAGACACCTGCCATGATGTGCGTGGCTTTCTGGGATGAGAAATACTTTTTTTGAAAAAAAAATCTTTTTGTATTATTTATACTGGGCGTATATTTCCTTATTGTGCTGAAAGAAAGGGGAAAAACACAGTATCTCTCTCCATCTGTTGTGGATCCCCCATTTGGCTTGGGGCCCAGGGGCAGTGCCCCGGTTGCTCGAGCCTAGTTACGGCCATGAGCAAGGCGTGTTATGTGAAGCATGTGGAGAAGCAAACTTCTAATTTATTTTCAGCTTTTCTAATGTAGGGGTTGCATTCCTGAAACAAAAACATTCATGTCTAACACCGTCCAATGAAAGCCTAATTGATGCACAATGGTGCATAACTTTAATTGAAATTTTAATTCTGTGTTTGTTTTTACTAGCACTTTTATAATCTTGATGCGAATTCGACGGTATGTGCGCATTGCCATCTGAAAACTATGTATAACAGAGATTAGGAGTGTCACTTCTCTCCATGCCCAACACAAATTTTCATATCTCTCGGGCAAGTATGTCTATATGTGTTTGAAAGGGTAAGTGGGGAGGGCTCTTTCGTATAAGATTTTAAAAAAAGTTGACGATTTTAAAAGATTGATGCTTTGAGGTTCTTAATGCTAAAAATATCTAAGTTTTTCTGAATATGGCCTCTGAAATTCACGAATAAACAAAACAAAAAAATTGTCGAAACACGCATTTATGGCAGGAAAAATTAAAAAATAGGCATTTTTACGAAAAAAAGTTCAAAAATAGGCATTTTTTACGAAAAAAAGTTCAAAAATAGGCATTTTTTACGAAAAAAAGTTCAAAAATAGGCATTTTTTACGAAAAAAAGTTCAAAAATAGGCATTTTTTACGAAAAAAAAGTTCAAAAATAGGCATTTTTTACGAAAAAAAGTTCAAAAATTTTGCAAAAAAATTCATTTGAGGTTTAACTTCCGGGTTCTATTGATCACCATGTTCTTCGTACAACATACATTCCGTGGTCTTCATGAAACATCATTATCGCGGTCTTCCATGAACATTAATCTATATATTTTAGAAATCTTGCACTGAACAACGTATTTTCTCGAGAATATAGATTCCGTGGTCCCTTCCATGGATCGCTTTTTGCGAATATGGATCCCATGGGTTTCAATGGGACAACACCAGCTAGAGCAGAACTACAGTACTGCTCTAGTTGGTGTTGAATGGGACCGGATTATAGTTATCTTTCAAGTACAGTATATAGATCCCAGTGGTCTTCCTGAAAAATGATTCTCGTGTATTTTCGGAGACATCATTCGACACGTGCTCTGCGAAGTTGGTGGTTCGATTCCGCACAGAGGGATGTGACTTTTCTGTTCAATTATCTTCGCTTGGTATCCAGTCATCTGTACTTCGTGTAATTAGTGGAAAGGTTCGTCGTTTCGTTCAATGTGATATGATGTTGGCAATAATTTTATTATTGCTTATAATATTTTGTAAGCAATAGTATTAGTATCCTGGGTAAGGATAGGAGGGGGGGGGAGAGTCACTTGCAAAATATAGTCCAAAGGAGACATGGGCTAAAAAAGGTTTAGAATCACTACAGTAAGTATTATATTTGTGGGCAAAAAGTCCTTAGAAACTTTAAAAATGAATAAAAACCGGAAAAATGACTATTTGAGAAACACAAGTCAGTCAGCGCAGGTGAAATATAGGACATGTGCTCCCTATCTGGAAAAAAAGTTAGAGGGCACATTCATGTTAGAATAAAACTTTCACTTTCCCCGTGAGCATCTCAGTGCTTATCATGCCCCCCATCCTGAATCTTGCCCCCCAAAACTAAGATCTTTGGGGACCTAAACTAGGGGCCTCCTCTATAGTCAATTTATAGTAGTAGTCTTGGCAGCGGATTGGCGTAATTTTTCGGCACGCTCACTAGTGATGGTCCTTCCGTCTGACCTTCCCCCCCCCTCCTCCTCTTCGTAAGGGAATTTTCTTTGTGATGCTGCTTTTTTCCCTTACGTTAATGATGCTAATTAACCATTGGTGTACAAATTATGCTGCTTCGCTCTGGGGTTCAGATAAAAATCTTTCATAAACAAATATTTACAAGTTATTCATGAAATGATCCAAAAAAACGCTCCATTCCCACCATCTCAGTGCGATGGAGTTATTTTTTCCCCTCTTCCGAAACCTAACGTAGGAGATTAACTACCAAAAGTAAAAGAATACACACACAAAAAACACACGTACAGAAGTTTTCAATGTCAACGTTTTTATTTTGTTTCAGATAACAATATACATATTAGTAGCCGTAGGGTAGAGTCGAGAAATCAGGCAGAAGAACCCTCTTGTCGTATACAAGACCGTACTTTTTCTCCTCCGCTCTGGTTATGGCCCGTCTTCTTTTCACCTCTCTTGTTATTTTATAATCGTCTCGAATGATGACCTTCGTGGTAAAATCCATAGATTGGACCAGCGCTTTCATTGAGTCATAGTTGAGGACTTCCGAATTTTTGAAGTTAAAGGTGAAGCCTCGAATCTTGCAGAACGTCTTTCCATCAGACCTCCTATAGGCATAATTTTTGGCTGCACCTGTTATAATAAAATTAATGAGACTTCATTTAAATTTAAAAAAGAGATTTTTGAATGAAAAATCAATATTTTTGTTGATAAAAAATAATTATAAACGACTAATATATTGTAATACCTGACAGAAATTCGGTAACACCATCGAGCTCATCTGTGAATTGGCCCAAGAAATCTCCTAACGGTGGATCATTGGTCCCGTTGCTAACATAGATGATTCTGAAATTTAAAAATTTAACTTTCAGAATAAATACACACAAAATGATAAAATAAATACGTTCACAAAATCATAAAAAACGATAACTAAAAATTAAAAAAATATATATGTGTGTACCATCATATGTTTATATAGAAACTTACGAATCTGTGTCAAAATACAGCAAAGCATCGTCTAGTTTTTCCATCTCGGAATACAGCTTCAAACGGGCCCACGTTGTTGTGAAGGCAGCCAGGAAAACGTTGATCCGGTCGGTCTGGGGTATGAAATCCGACTTGTGTCGCCACTCTATTGCAGCTATTTTGTCACTGGGGAGATACAAATCCCTGACCTGAAAAAGAAAAAAAAATGTTCTTAGTTTGATCATAGATGATTTAAATATTTTATAAAATTTTATTCCATGAAGAATAGTATTACCTCAATAGAAGTATCGTTCATCATCTTGTGAAAATCTGATGTTTTAGTGACGTATGACAGCTGCGTTTTGTTTTCCTGCATGCCCCATCGACCCCAAAAGCTGGAAAAAAAAAGAAATGATTACATGATCTTAAAAATGCAGTTTCAATTTTTTTTTCAATCGTTAAAAATGATAGTTACCTATTCAGACACAATTTAGCCACTTGACGTCGACCTGGATTGATTTGGATGTTTTCCGGCTCCAGTTGTACGCCTTCAACTTGCTGATACTGCTCCAGGTACGAGTTTTTCTCCTCTTTCGTTACACAGTTTGACGGCCAACCAGAGGACTCTTGCTTGATCTTGAGGAAGGCGTTTATGTATGGGGCAAAAAGGCCCTCTCGAGATTCATCGAAGTGATAAACCTAGAGAAAATAAACATAATTAAGAAACAAACCTAATTAGAAAACAAAAATAATCGTGGAAAACATTACAAATAATTATGGGTTAGGAAAAAGAAATACCTCGTATATCTTTTTCACCACATAGCCTTTCTCGATAGCCTTCTTGTGCTCCTCAGTCACCCAGGTGCCCGTGATGAATCTTTCCTCGTCGTTGTGTTGGCATTCTTTTAAACGTGTTTCCACACACGAACGACATAAGGGAAAGGTCAATTTTCCACCGGATCTAGAAAAAAATAAATAAACATGAGTATTTGATGATAAAAAACAATAATAAAAAATGTATGAAAAGTATGTATGTTATACCCATCGAGAAGAAATATAAGTAGAGGGTGAAAGCCCATTCACGCGCTCTTCCGAACAGGTGCACAGAGTATACCACGTGACTTATATCAGCAAAGCTGCCATGATTAGCGGTTATCTCACGCGCTTCGTAATTTGGCGAGTTCGTAATCGCACACTTTGACATTTTGTCCGCGGAGCTTTTTGTCGTGGTATACCGAGTATCTTCAGAAAATGGATGAAAACTATGAAAGACGATTAATTCTAGAATTAATGAAAAAATAATTTCGGAATTAACTGAAAAATATTTTGGATTTAATGAAAGAATTCTAGAACAAATTGATAAAAATTCAGAATGTCTGAAAGAAATAATTTTTCAGAAGTTAAAAATCTTATACTAATTTACAATAATGTTTTTGTCTTGAAAATATTTTTTCCTTTTTTTTGTTACACGTGATATTTCCCCCAATCACAATGTTAAATTATTTTAAGTGGATACTGTTAATTAGTTTGTATTGGTTAAAAAGTTGAATGGGAAGTTGAATTAAAACCTTCACAGATTAAGTTAACTTTGAATACTTATGAAATATAAAACCTCAAGAGTGATATAATAAAGCAAACACAGTGAAAAACACTTTATTAGATATTACATGCGTGTGGCACCAACTTTTATTTCACAAATAATCATCCGTTCAAAATTCAACTCAAAAATTTTCAAAAGTCAAACAAACATCAAATTGTTTATTCAATAGTTTTGATGATATATGATGAAAATAATTGATGTATAAACACAATGTAAATAAGATGCAAATAAACATGATGTATAAACACTATGCTGGGAATACGATGCATAAACACGGGGGGAATAAATATGATGTATGAACAATGCTGCTTGTAACGCCCATGGACATGAC
Source organism: Pholcus phalangioides (assembly GCF_987345545.1). Lineage (NCBI taxonomy): Eukaryota > Metazoa > Arthropoda > Arachnida > Araneae > Pholcidae > Pholcus > Pholcus phalangioides. Next base: position 6,671,440 of record NW_028301625.1, on the reverse strand, counting down.
CATACATGCCACAAAGGATTTGCAAGCACTGTTGACCAAGTTGATTGTCATTGGTTAGTTTATTTACAAAACTAGAGAAGGAAAGTAGGAAATAAAAAAAAAATGTCTTAAATATATGCAGTACCTAAATTCTTCACTCTGATAATGAATTTAATTCATTTCAAACCAAAAACTTCAGCTTAAAGGAAGAAAAGTTCAACTTAACCGGATATTTGAGTCATCAGAGTTCAACTTATAGAAAATTGACTGTAGGTCTATGTAGAATAACCTCAAGAAAAATGCAACCATACCTCTAACACATTAGAAGCAGCATCAGAGATTGAAGACTTTTTCCTCGTGATTTCCAGCATTTCTTGAAGAGAACTGACTTTTATCTCGACTGCCTTTCTTCTTCTTTTTTTTTTTTTGCCCAATATTGTAATTTAGCTATTATTAGCTTATCCTGCGGTTAGCTATTTTCAAAGCTTCAGTAGCTTATGGGCAGGGGACTTCATACCATCAGAACCAAAATCTCCAAGGTAGTATTTCTTTGTTTTTGGCAACTGCAAAATATGTTACTTACTGTATATTTACATCTAGTAAATATACAGTAAGTTTTTCGAATGATTATATTTTTCTTTGTGTATTATGATGTATTTTTATCTGGTATACCTCAGCTCCTTTCTATTGCAGGACATGAAATCATACGTGTTTCAAGAAAAATCCCGTAAGAAAAACACCCGTTTTAATGCGGAACAGATCACATATACAGCTCGGATACGAACGGAGGCTCTGATAGATTCATCAACCAGATTAATAGCAGCTATGGCATTTTTGCGAGCGTTGTTGCGACAACTGATAGATGAAACAACTAATGGGTTGCATCCTGATTACAGAATACGGTAAATATTTACTAGATGTAAAAAATTACACGTATAGCTAACTAGACATATGTGGACTTATTTTTGGTTTGAATAATTGATTATTTTCTTCTTCTTTTCAGCATCGTTATGACATCCGACAGCTTGGATCGACCTATCTCCACATCGCTTATTCCTGTGGCCTCGCTCACGATAGAGTCACTGTTGGCAGTAATAATGAAAGTGCTGCAGAGCAAGAACTCCATCCCGTTAAATGATTCATATCTCAGATTTGACATTATCACCGTGCGGTTACCACGAGGTGGGGGTGGTCCAAGACGTAGGATTGTCAACATATCGACCGACCGGCTAACAAAGAAGTCAGTTATAAGCGTACCACAAGATGGACTGTGTTGTGCCAGGGCCATAGTCGTGGGTAACGCCTACCTTGAGAAACATCCTAAACTATCGAGTATAAGAGACGCAAGAATAACCATACAGAAAGAAATGTCCATTGATCTATATCAAAAAGCCGAAGTTCCCATAGATCCTTGTGGATTTAATGCCATCGCCAAGTTTGCCGAAATTCTAGATGTCCAGATATTCGTCAAGTCGTCAGAAGAATTTTATCGGGTAATTATTTTTATTACTAAAAAATACTATTCAAAGAACGTTATATACGAATGTTATATATTCAAAATTGAATATTTTTTTTTATAATTTCGTACTCATGTTTTTTTTTTTAATGGATTCCACGGTTCCAATTTCTACTGTGTGGACTGCGACAAGGCCTACGACCATGTCCAGAGACACAAATGCGCAGTCCGATGTAACACTGGCTTTGACGATACATGTACGGTTGGGACATCTCAAACCTGCGAGGATTGCCATAGGAGATGTAGATCCGCTGGCTGCTTTGCAAGACATAAGAGTCTCGAGGGAAGAAACATCTCATACTGCCAGCAATTCTACGAGTGCCCGACATGCAAGAAATTTCTCGTAGAAAAAGAGCGGTCCCGAGGCATACACGTTTGTGGCGAAAAGTATTGCAGCAGCTGCAAGAATTTCCATCTCGACGACCGTCATCTCTGCTCCCTCAAGAAGAAGAAGGTGAAGACCCCCTCCGACAAGCTCGTCTTCTTTGATTTCGAGACGGACCAATTTTCAGGCGAGCACGTGATCAACTTTGCAGTTCCTCAATATGCGGATGGTCAAGAGGTTGTCTTCAGCGGATATGACACCATCAACAAATTTTGTGCCTGGCTCTTCCGCAAAGAACATAAGGGATACACTGCCATCGCACACAACATGAAGGGCTTCGACGGTCAATTCCTGCTCAAGTAAGTTTTTTTCGAAAATTTTCGCATGCCTGTTTTATTTTTATTATGCGTGCATGAATACCATTTTTTATGTGTTTTTTTTTCTTTATAGATATCTTCTAGAGCAAGGAGTAAAACCTTCTGTTGTCCCGTGTGGATCGAAGATCATGGCTTTGAGGCTGGACACCATCAACATCCGGGTTATCGATAGTCTTAACTTTCTCCCTATGGCTTTGTCCAAACTGCCGAAAACATTCGGTTTGGAAGAGTTGAAGAAAGGGTTCTTTCCCCCACCTCTTCAACCGACCGGAAAACCAAGACTACAATGGACCTCTCCCTTCCAAGAACTTCTTCAATCCGGAAGCTTTCACCGTCGAGGCGAAAGCGAAATTTGACGAATGGAACGAGCTAAGAAAGAGCGGAAAATTCGAGTTCAAACACGAAATGTACGAATACTGCAAGTAAGTCTTTACTTCATTAGTATTTTCTCATTATTGTTTTATTTCATTATTGATTTATTTCAATAATTTCTTCACTACGATTAACATTTTTTTTAGGTCAGACGTTGATATTCTTCGACGATGCTGCTTGCAGTTTCGTAAGGAGTTCTTGGGATTAACAGGCTATATACAAGAAGGCTATCGAGAAAGGCTATATATAGGTAAAAATATATACGAGGTATTTTTTTTCCTAACCCATAATTATTTTTAATGTTTTCCACGATTATTTTTGTTTTCTAATTATGTTTATTTTCTCTAGGTTTATCACTTCGATGAATCTCGAGAGAGCCTTTTTGCCCCATACATAAACGCCTTCCTCAAGATCAAGCAAGAGTCCTCTGGTTGGCCGTCAAACTGTGTAACGAAAGAGGAGAAAAACTCGTACCTGGAGCAGTATCAGCAAGTTGAAGGCGTACAACTGGAGCCGGAAAACATCCAAATCAATCCAGGTCGACGTCAAGTGGCTAAATTGTGTCTGAATAGGTAACTATCATTTTTAACGATTGAAAAAAAAATTGAAACTGCATTTTTAAGATCATGTAATCATTTCTTTTTTTTTCCAGCTTTTGGGGTCGATGGGGCATGCAGGAAAACAAAACGCAGCTGTCATACGTCACTAAAACATCAGATTTTCACAAGATGATGAACGATACTTCTATTGAGGTAATACTATTCTTCATGGAATAAAATTTTATAAAATATTTAAATCATCTATGATCAAACTAAGAACATTTTTTTTTCTTTTTCAGGTCAGGGATTTGTATCTCCCCAGTGACAAAATAGATGCAATAGAGTGGCGACACAAGTCGGATTTCATACCCCAGACCGACCGGATCAACGTTTTCCTGGCTGCCTTCACAACAACGTGGGCCCGTTTGAAGCTGTATTCCGAGATGGAAAAACTAGACGATGCTTTGCTGTATTTTGACACAGATTCGTAAGTTTCTATATAAACATATGATGGTACACACATATATATTTTTTAATTTTTAGTTATCGTTTTTTATGATTTTGTGAACGTATTTATTTTATCATTTTGTGTGTATTTATTCTGAAAGTTAAATTTTTAAATTTCAGAATCATCTATGTTAGCAACGGGACCAATGATCCACCGTTAGGAGATTTCTTGGGCCAATTCACAGATGAGCTCGATGGTGTTACCGAATTTCTGTCAGGTATTACAATATATTAGTCGTTTATAATTATTTTTTATCAACAAAAATATTGATTTTTCATTCAAAAATCTCTTTTTTAAATTTAAATGAAGTCTCATTAATTTTATTATAACAGGTGCAGCCAAAAATTATGCCTATAGGAGGTCTGATGGAAAGACGTTCTGCAAGATTCGAGGCTTCACCTTTAACTTCAAAAATTCGGAAGTCCTCAACTATGACTCAATGAAAGCGCTGGTCCAATCTATGGATTTTACCACGAAGGTCATCATTCGAGACGATTATAAAATAACAAGAGAGGTGAAAAGAAGACGGGCCATAACCAGAGCGGAGGAGAAAAAGTACGGTCTTGTATACGACAAGAGGGTTCTTCTGCCTGATTTCTCGACTCTACCCTACGGCTACTAATATGTATATTGTTATCTGAAACAAAATAAAAACGTTGACATTGAAAACTTCTGTACGTGTGTTTTTTGTGTGTGTATTCTTTTACTTTTGGTAGTTAATCTCCTACGTTAGGTTTCGGAAGAGGGGAAAAAATAACTCCATCGCACTGAGATGGTGGGAATGGAGCGTTTTTTTGGATCATTTCATGAATAACTTGTAAATATTTGTTTATGAAAGATTTTTATCTGAACCCCAGAGCGAAGCAGCATAATTTGTACACCAATGGTTAATTAGCATCATTAACGTAAGGGAAAAAAGCAGCATCACAAAGAAAATTCCCTTACGAAGAGGAGGAGGGGGGGGGGGAAGGTCAGACGGAAGGACCATCACTAGTGAGCGTGCCGAAAAATTACGCCAAACCTGCTGCCAAGACTACTTATAGTGTACAACAAAAAAAATAATTGTCCCGGGGCCCCCGTGCTAGAGCTCTGCCAGCCCTACCCTTATGGAGGTCATGGCACTCACTTAAACCATTCAGGATGGATGCTTGATTTCGTGTATTCGGGAGATATTCACCGAAAACTCAGAAGAACACTCTATGATTCATTGATTAGCACCATGATCATTTCAGTTAAAGCACATGCCAGAATTCTTGTACGGGTGATTTTCTCTTCTGGTGATGATTATAATCAGAGCTCGTGATCCGTGAATATGCCTCGGGCTTCAACGAGTTCAATCGGGCACAGCATGGAGACCCATGGTCCACATGCCACAGTAGGACCCTTATGCTGAGATCTTTGGTGGGCCAAAGGTTAGACTCTTCACGGGCTCCTCTATTATGAATTCGTAGTGTGAAAAACAAAAAGGGAATCATGCATTTGATGAGAATCATCTAGGGCCCCAGGACAGGAGTCCTGCCAGACCCATTCCTTGAGGAGGGTCATTCGGGGCCTCAATTGAATAGAAGCTTCCACTACAAGATCGGGCACAATGATTAACAACAATAAATATGTAAGTTAAGAGGTGGTGCAACATCATCGCCCTGGGGATATGATGCTGTTGAGACGGCAGTGGGGACTCACACTTTTTTTTTGGATAAATGTTCAAAAATTTTGTTTGAGTTCTGTAAAACAGCCTCATTATCATCAAGGGTTCCGCGAGATACTTTACGTTGTAAACCCCTGGTATAGGGAACAGCTATAGGTATACAGAAATGGGCAGTCAGAACATTCCGGAAACAGAAACAGCACCGCACTGGAGATAGTATGGAGTTGGCTGGAAGAGGCATTTGTGTGAAAATGAACAAGGAATTTAAACTTGTGCAGGGGGATTCGACTGAAGTCAATAATAAACAAATATTGGTAAAAACTGAAAATATCCTTTAAAAAAAGAGAAAGAACCTTATTTTTTTCAGAAATTAGCGATAGGTGGCACTTTTTGGAAGTGTAAAAAAAAGGCGCTGTGTTGACATGAATTAAACATTGAATAGCAGAGAATTGAATAGCATTTCAAAACGGAAAAGTATTGTATTTACCTGCGCTTATTTATTCGCGCTCTTCAAAATTATTTTGATGTGTAAAAATTTGCGAGAGTGAAAACAACGTCGTAAGGAATCCGTCATAAAAAAGGCCGTCCTAGGCGATCACCTCGTCGCCTCATGCCTGGTGCTGGCCCAGTTGGCGTGTGTGTGTAATAGTATCTCACGAATATTTACCGTTTTATTGTAAGGCTATTTCTAGAGATACATGTCAAATCGTTAATTTTTTTTTAGAAATATTGTTAAAAATTTTTGTTACTGGTATTTTCGTTACTGAGAAGATTTGAAGAATAAAAAGTCAAGTTGGCTTCGTTGAAAATACGTGAAAAACCGGGACATTTTTACAAAAAAGTCGAAACGACCAGAAAAACAAAAAAAACCCCGACTGTTCCTGGAAATACGGACGTATGGTCACTATAATAGCGTATATACCAAGTTTAGTTTCAATGGAATACGTGTACCAGAATGGGCGCTTTATAGGTCTGAGTAGTTTCACTATACTGACAATACTGTAGTAGACGCACGTATTCCATTGAAACTTGGTACAGTCGAATTCCGTTATAACAAACTCCAAGAGACCAGAGAAATAACTTCGTTATAACGAAATTTCGTTATAAAGGATTTATAGGTTTTTGCATTGTTCCTATGTAAATGTATCTGGCGGATTACGTGTTCGTTAAAACGATATTTTCGCTATAATGGTATTGGTTAAAACGGGATTCGACTGTATATACGCTATATGACCCATGGGAAAGAGGAAAATTCAATAAAAAAAGTGCTACTTTTTCACCTGGTGGTCGAAAACTAATTTTTTTTATTTCATAAATTTCTTTCCCATGGTCTCATTAAGATATCCTAAAAATCTGGCAGTATATTCGGAACTTAAATTATAATCACTGTGTACACATGTGGGGGGATATTTTTTTTTGCAAATGAATATGCACTAAGTAATAGAAAAGATTCATTTTAAAAACAAATCTGTTTTTTTTATGATTTTTTTAATGCATAATTTTTCATTTTTCGGAATTTTGAACTTTTTTAGGATTTTTAGTGCATATTCGAGATTTTTTATAAACTGAAGAGGCGAAAAAACTGGTACAGGCATGCGTATGTAAATAAAGAGATATGGAACCAATCAGAGTACGGCGCTGCGGTCGGCAACGCCTATATAACACAAAAAGTGTCTGGCATAGTTGTTAGATCGGTTACTGCTGCTACAATGGCAGGTTATCGAGATTTAAGTGAGTTTGAACGTGGTGTTATAGTCGGCGCACGAGAGATGGGACATAGCATCTCCGAGGTAGCGGTGAAATTTGGATTTTCACGTACGACCATTTCACGAGTGTACCGTGAATATCGGGAATCCGGTAAAAAATTAAATCTACGACATCGCTGCGGCCGGAAAAAGATCATGCAAGAACGGGACCAACGACGACTGCCGAGAATCATTAAACGTGACAGACGGGCAACCCTTCCGCAAATTGCTGCAGATTTCAATGCTGGGCTCTTCAGTGTACATATTTTAGCCTTTATAAGTGCATATGTTGGCATTTTTAAGTGCATATTTTGGCATTTTTAAGTCCATATTTGCATATTTTAGAGTATATTTGCATATTTTAGAGTATATTTGCATATTTTAGAGTATATTTGCATATTTTAGAGTATATTTGCATATTTTAGGGCATATTTCGCCACTTTTTTAATGCATCTAATCCGGCCTCTAGTAATATTCAAACGTTTCGAGAGAGAGAGAGAGAGCTCGTTAAACCAACTGGACGATAGTTTGAGACGGCTTTTCTACCAAATCTTATGATGAGGTTAACTAAAGGTTGTTTGTGTGTGTTATTTGATTCTGAAAGGAATTGGAGAGTTTTCTTTTATTTAATTTAAATAATGCTGTCACGGTAATACGAAAACACGGTATTATTGAAAAACTGTATTTTGAGTTGTAATACATTTTGTTTGTGATATTCTAATGATATACATAAATACCCTTTTTCTTTTCACGTCACACGTTTTTTTATTCTTCAAACTATAATATGTGTCACGTTTAAACCCTTTCTAATCTATACAACGCCCATGCGCTTTCCGATGTTTTTGTCGCGTCTTACCTAGAGATAAATGTTAATCCATCCATTTGATCTCACCTGCTTCATTCTCACATAACGCACGGTGTTACATTTTCTGAAAAACTGCATCTACCATCGTGATAAGGGAAATGCTAGCGAAAAACTGCTTCTCTTTAGCTGTCGTCTCCCTGTTTACATTATGCAGGTAATTACTTTTCATCATTTCATACCTAATGTGGTACGTTTTGACGCGATTTTGAATTGAATTGTCGTGTCTAAAAGTGAATCCATTGTATCCTTTACAGCAAAACACAGAGTTCGAGCCTTGCCAGCAGGCATCACGAAATGCAATGGGAGCATCAGGAAACACTTTTCTCTCAATTGACTCGAGATACAAATTATAACGTTCGTCTAAGACCTTTCGTCAATAAAAGTAAGTTTATTAAACAATACGGATTGAAAAACATTCGAGTTTCATGTGAAATAATTCTCTCACATATTTCTGGCTGGTTCAGACTTTACATTTTTTTCTTCGGGATCGGATTAGGAGTTAACATCCAAAGGCTCTAAGCACTTGCATGATTTTCTCTCTCCCTCTAATAAAATTTAAGCTACGTCCGCATGAGCGTTTCCAAATAACGTACACATGAAGAAGTCATCATGCTGATGTTCTAAATCGGTGTTTCCCGACGTGGACAATATCACCCCCTTGGAGATGATGGACTAATGATGGAATGGTTGGAGAAAAACTTTCTGAAGAAGGGGGCGATGGAACGAAAAAAGTTGGGAAATTCCTGTTCTAAATGGTATCAAATAACAAGATGCCAGCATGTTGTGTTGTCTTATTTCTTTTACGCCTTCATTAACATGCTCAGTTTGCTTAACAATTAATCCGGCTCTGGCATTCGTTTTAAGAAAATTAAACTTGAAAATTTTTCATCTTTATTTCAGGTACTCCTGTGACTGTGACTACAAGCATTTACGTATATAGTATGGCATCTATAGACGAACTACATACGGTAACGTTTTGGAATTTATGCATTTCTGCTTGAAATACTGTATCGTAAAGTAAAAAAAGTTATATTATCTATCACCCAGGGCCGTCTTAAAAGCATCATTGCCCCCGGGCCAAGTGATTTTTCCGAGGCTCCGTCAGTCAAATTCACATGGTTACTCTGGAAAATTTCAACCAGATCTTATTTTTGTGAGGCTCCTGGGACGTGCCCGGGTAGGTCTATGCGTTAAGACGGCCCTGCCTAGTCGAGAATACTTTAACAGTAGCAATTACATGCACTTTATACAAATTACACAGGATTTTGTATGTTTAAACAGGAGTATACTATGCAGATATTGTACCGTCAAACCTGGAACGATGATCGACTCAAATTTCGTCCCGATCCTTCGGTACAGCGAATTGTAGGTGACCAATGGCATGCATCAAGGATATGGGTACCATCTGTCCATGTTGTGAACAATAAGGACTTTGGTTCATTTGCTGCGGCGAATGCAGACGGAACAGTGCTCTTACATATTGAACCCAATGGACAGGTGCTCTTAAGCAAAAGGTAAAATGATGCTGTAAATTATGAAATTTTTTTCTTTAAAATACTGTGTCTCGAAGCAATGAATATGATTAGGTCAGTGATGTGGGCAAACTTTTTTAGGAGCGGGTCAAAAAATAAAAAGTTTTGGTGGGCCAAACATATTCGGACATTGACTCATAATTGGAATTTTTATACTTAGAAAGTTAAGTGGCGGAATGTGTTGTATAATTTGAAGACTGAGCTAAGCTGAATGGAGATTAATTCGCCGATTCCACGGCACAAATTAATTTGTAGACTGCCATGATTTTTCATTGCAAATGAGACACAATGTTTTATCCTTCACAACTGTGAAAAATAAATAAATATATTTTGATAACTTATGCACATTTATTTTAGGGCATGCTCCATTTTTTGCATATGCAAAAGTTTTCAAATAAATTTCTATTTAATCAGTTTCTACGACGGCATATGCCGTCATAAGGATTTTCGGTCTTTATTCACATAGATATGACGAAATAATTCGTCATACAGCTGTTGCCACCCCTACGCAGGTATCCTTCTACTTTATTATCTCGCCACTCGATGGAGTTGAATGATTATATTTCAACGCGTGCGCGCGCGCGCGTCTGGGGTTATTATTAACTTGGGTAACCACTATCTTCGCCATGCTGTGCAAGGGTTATCCTTAAGCGTTTTCCTTTAACGGGGTTGGTGCACGCAAATTTTCCAAAAAACACATTTTCGAATTTTCAATTTTCAAATAATTTTGCTGCGTCTAACTACGTTCAAGTTTTTGTTCTACCTTTACTACAAATATTTTTAAATATTTTAACATAAACTGCTTTGGCAGGCAGGCATTATACATAAATGTTTTCCACTAAAATGCTCTTTTCTCAAAACTAAGTTTTTTTTGTTAGATAAGGAACATTTCTTCAAACTCCACTTGTTCAAAAGTCTTGAAACTTTGTGTCTCAACACTATGGTGTTACATACTTTACCACGAGGACGTTTTATTAAAATTATTTAAAACGCTTTTATGGCACAAAATAATATGAGTGGATATAAATTTTCACCACTATATTTTCCATATTTAAAAAATGGAACACACTGCTTAAATGAATTTTTTTAAAACATTGAAAATGAAAATTTCTATACTATTATTTTCAAATCTGAGGCGAGCGGGATAGAACCTTCTAAGCGACCGGCGCACAGTGGTCCAAATCGGGAAATTAGCTGGAAAAAAATAAAAAATGAAGTTTTTGCTACAGAGAAAAAAACCATATGGGTGTGTAGAGAAATGTCTGGTGCATCTTGAGGTGATATTTGTTTCGTGATATTTGTGTACATCGGGGGGGGGGGGGGTTCCGGGGGGTCAAAGGAGGGTAATGACTGACTCAGATGGGGCTCTCGCCGAAATGTGATGAAAAGCTTAACTTCCCTAGGTTGTCATTCGGTTGCATTTGAGTGGAACTATGAAATTCTTTTGCTATTCATTTTTAGTTCTTTGTTCTTTTCGGTTCGATATTTTCCAAGCTCCGAGTAGAGGAAATAATTTTCGTAATTCGTCCTTGAAGTTTGGCTCATTTTTGAGTAGTTTTGAGCACAAAAAGTGAGTTATAAAAAAAGTTTAACTCTGTTCAATCGTGAAATGTTTTTTCGGATGTTCTGCATGTTGTTGGTGAACGTTTTGCATTATGCGTAGGCGCCCCCAGCCGCCCCTTTTTACGTAAGAAATTTTTGAAATGGCCTTATGTGTGACTCGTCTAGAGTTGTTTGACGTTATTTGCGCTAATGGTGGCTCAACCCACCAGACCTTTTAAAAAGTCTGCAGACCTGTTAATCCAATATATTGATGAAAAGTCAAAATTGGAACATAGCCTGAAAGTCAAGAGTAGTAAGTTTCGTTTGAAAATCAAATGTTTCATCAGTTTCTTATCAAAAAAGTGGAGATCTAGTAACAAGACCTTGACACGTTTCCCCGACAAAAATTCAGCATGGTTACAAGGGAAAATAGCTATTCCATCCAAAATAGTCCAGATAGATCGTAGCAGACCTCAAAAGAATTTCGAATATAGTGGCCCGAGGACAAAGAAGGCAAAAATAAAAATAAAAATCTCTTGGAAGAACATAGAACCAGCGAGTTGTGCTATGCAGCACAAGCCAGTCTTACATCATCCGGCCAACGTACGGCCTCTAACATGAAATAGATGTCGAAAAATTTAGAGAGTTTGCAAACACTACTGCAAAGCTTTATGTGCAACTTTACAGTTGGTTTTACATGCCAGTTACTGTTCACAAAGTTTTGGTCCATGGTGCAGATGTTATACAACATTTGCTACTTCCCGTTGGTCAGTTGACGGAGGAAGCACAAGAATCCAGACATAAAGACTATAAACAAGCCAGAGAATATAGATCAAGAGAAATTTCGCGTCAAACAACTAATGAATATTTGATGAACCATCTTCTTATATCATCAGATCATCTACTGTAGTATCTTCTATAAGAGAACTGCCCACAAAAAACTGCCCCAAAAAAGGGAGCATTGCCAAAAGAGGTTTTGACTTTGCTGAAATTTAGCGAGACAGAAAAGGGAGAAAAAAGCACATCCTCAGAGTCTTACAGTGATTGACACTACGCATAAGGTGTGGGTGCGTTTTAAGTAAATTTTTAATTTATATGCAAAATTACTGAACATAAACGTAAATTAATTTCGAGAATGAAATAATATATATTTTTAAGTGTTTGTAGAATTGCGAGTATAAATTTGTAAGTATTTAATAATCAGCGGAGTTTGGTTGTTTTTTATGAAAAATTTCATTCCAATTTGAAATGTTCAATCGGTGATCAAGCCCACAAATCATAGATTTTGTTTATTTGCACTGTTTATTTTTAATGTTTTGTGTTATAAAAGAATAATTTATTATTTTTTTGAGTGAAAATCTTGATTTTTTTACATATTAAACTTCAATTAAGTGTTCCCCCCAGTTTTCACGGCAATATTTTGTTTAGAATGTGCTTTGGTATTACTATTATTTTTTAAATATTATTCGTAATAAATATGAGTGATGCATTATTATTTTGGAGACAGTCAATCAGAAAAGTAGGAAACATCAGTAAAAGATGGAAAGATTAATTAGAAATAAGTAATTATTTCATTGAAATGGAAAGAATTGCAAAAATGTAGAAAACGTAGTAAGCATGCCAAAGTAGTTTTAAAATTACCAAACGTTATTATTATTCAATTATACTTCTCAACCTGTGTGGATGCCTATTTCTGATGTGAAGCAAAAAGAATTTTTCAAAAATATTCATTAGTTTTCGAGAAAACACTTTTTTCCTCCTAAATTCGCTATATTGACCACTGTGCGCCGTTTGCTCATTACTAGATTAGGCAATCGAAGTTACGGGACGATTGAGTGCGATTGTGTTAGAAGCCCGATAGAATGAAACGTTTAGTTCAGTGTTGCCCCTGGTGGGCGATAGAATGGTCCAGGGGGGCGATAGAAGCTACGGATTTAACATAGGATTCTATGGGTTAACTTGAGTTGGGTTCGATGAGAGAAAAAAAATTTCTGAAGACGGGGAGATGGAATAAAAAGTTTGGGAACTATGGTTTAGTCGAACATACACGTATAACCATTTACTAGTTATGAAAAAATGTATTTCCAACGTCACTAAAGACAAACAAATATACACCTAAAGCGTTTCGGCTACATTAATGGGTGCCGTTGTTCAGAGGCGCGGACATGAAAAAAACATTGAGGGGGGCTGAAAGTTGCTAGTTGGCTCGTATATACAGGACTCAAAAACGTATATAGGAGGGGAAGGGGTGGGGTACGTTGTATTACATATTCATTAGTTAATGGGGAGGGGAGAGCTCATCCCCCTCATAAGACACAAAATTTTGTGGAGGGGGGAAGCTGAAATAAACTAAGACCCCAGGTTCTGTCACCTATATACCGTTATTCAAGGCAAAAAAGTGGTGGTGGTGGTGAGTATGTGTGTGTGTGTGATTTATCCAAAGGTAAACGTTTGTTATTTACCTTTGACAACGGCACCACAAGGTAGCTGAAACGCGTCAGGTGCTGTTTATTTTGTCTTTAATAACCTCATTTGCTCATTTTTCGTCACACCACGGTCATTTTCTTCTGCACATGAGGGTTAATTAGACCGGCACCTACAATTTATTGCCGATTCCGAACGGCAGCGTCCGACATTTTTGAATTTTTAAACTCACCGAGAGGTTGGTGCACTATCCCTCTAGGTGTGAGGCTCCCTGCGGTAGTAATCTTTTGCTGTGGTCACATATTTTTTATTGTCATATCTGTTGTACCTCCGCGTGTAGGAAAGTTTCTGACGAGGACGAATACGGTATCGCACTCGCGACACCTCTAATCATCCTTTGGTATTTTAGGCGAGTATCTTATCGACCTGGGCTAGCCCGTCCGTCTTCAATAACGTTGGAAATATAGGGTGTTTCAAAAAGAACCACCCGATTTGAAATGCGTATATTGCAAAAAATATTGAACATAGACACTTAAGATTAATTTTATATTACATGGCCAATCATAAAGTTTTTCAGAAACCAAATTAAAGGTGCTCAATGTGTCCACCTTGGGATGCACGGCATATGTCTATACGGTAGACAAGTTCGTCCCAAACTTTTGCGATCATGTTTGCATCCACGGCTGCTGTTATGCGTATCTTCAGTTCGGCTAATGTAGCTGTAGGGGGGGGGGGCACATAAACGTAGTCTTTTATAAACCCCCACAAGAAGAAGTCGCATACTGTGAGGTCTGGTGATCTTGGCGACCAGTGATGTTTAACTGAATCTCGTCAGGGGTTCTCAACTTTTTTTTTACTCGCGGAGCCCTGGCCTTTTATGGCGGAGCCCTGTTTGACACGAGGAGCCCTTTTTGTATATAATTTTAATTCCGAAACCCTGTAGGCCTCTTTTTTTTATTTATGTATCAAATTTACTGATTTCATTTTATTTTCCTAGGAAAATAAGCCCCTAGGAAGTGCACACGGAGCACCGGCTAGGTCATTCTTTTGCTCACTCACGTGCTCGCAAACTCTCTAGGTCACTCACTGTTCTAGTTCGTCCCTTGCTGTCTGGGCAGAGGTGGATTTATTGAGGTTTTTACAAATTTTTCCACCCTTCCCCATTCTACTAACTTTCTTGGCCACTCATTCCTCAAATTTGCCGTCCCTCTGAACTTGCCGCCTGGGCTATAGCCGCTCAACACCTATAGCAGAAGGTGTTCCAACACCTTCCTCCGCGCGAAGCTTTGACGTCACCGTATTCGTCCATTCCACCTGTAGCCATTGGATAAAGCAGGCCGACGTATGCGAAATCTTTACTTTTTCTTGCAGTATATCCAATGACTATAGGTGAAATGGACGATTTCAGTGACGTAACGAGCTTTGCGCGGAGGCTTTCTACTATAGAGTGTGGTGGCTAAGCCTCCCTCCCCCCCCCCTGTAAATACGCCACTGCACGCGAGAATCTGTAATTGGAAAGAATAATCTTCTTCCTCAGTCAGCCGGCTCGCACGAAGTGGCGAAACGCTATGCAAATGAACGGAGCGTTTCCCCATTCGGATTGGTGATCCATTCACCACCGATTGCCGGAATCGGAAATCCCAAGGAAATTTTTTCCGAAACCTGACAACTAAAAAAAGTTGAAATTCGGGTTTTTAACCAATCAGTAACGACGCCGATTTCCAAAATCGGAAACAGGCGTACACTGTGTTCATACTAGGGAACGGTAGTAAAGCCGGGTTTTCTCCTAAGAGCAGATTCTTCTGCGCAGCGTGAACCGAATAGGACCATTTCGCGTCGGTAGAAACGTGTAAAGGCTGAAACACACTACGCTGACGTGACGTGAATTCCCGTCATGCCAGAGACGTGGTAAATTCTGATTCGTGGAAATTATGTGACGTGGGAATTCCACGTCACAGAATTTTCACGAATAAGATTTCACAAATTCGTCATCATGCCTTAATGCATCTCTTAAAACATCGGACCAGTGTGCACACCATATAATGCCTGATATGATCCCGTGTCATCTGACGTGGCGTAGTAACACGTCACGTCACGTCAGTGTAGTGTGTTTCCGCTTTAACTGTATCGCGCTACGCGTTGTGTTTTCCTGCGTGGCGCATCATCTGTTCTGTCTGCATGTCCACGTATTTTTGCACGTGCACGTATTTTTGACATTTTACACAGTAAAAAAATCAACGTGAGAATCTCACGCGATAGAAGCGAAACTTCTATGTTTGACACATGACTAGATTCACCCCATTGAATTTAATTTTAATTATTTAAAATGTAAGTTAGAAACTTTAAATTTAATTTTAAATAAGATTGATCTTGTTGACCCCCTTATCTTTTTTAAACTCCCCCTAAACTTGAACCCCTTTATCTAATTGACCCCTTAGACCCCAAGGCACCATCCGCCCCGGTGAATTCCAAGACGGCACACATACTGGAACGAAGAGGTACGTGATACAATAATTGCGAATAGGAAGAAAAACTCGTATGGGGTGGAGGAAGAGATGCCCACACCACAGTAAAGGAGGATGAGGATAGAGAAAATGACCGGCGGGTGTGATGATGATCCCTCTGCAGGAGATGGAAAAAAACAAAGGGTAAAACGGACCAGTCAACAAATAGCGAAAATCAGCAGATCGAGGTGAAAAAAAACAGGTTTGTTCATGTCGCGCACCTCGTTGAGTGGCCTCTTTCTCTCCTTCGCCTCGCTTCTCGAGTATATGTAGGGTAAAACAAAACAATAAAATTGTTTTCGTCGCTGGTATCTATTATACACTCCCGTACCTCTTGGTCGCCGCAATATGTGCGCGGTCTAGCGAGTTTAGAGTAATACGGAATCATAATTGAACCCGCTGTAAATCCCGTGTGTGGGAGATTTGTTGACTAAATATTTCTGGCGATAATCGGGGTTGGCTCGACGTCAGGGAGGGGCTTTAGTACAGGAGTAAAAAATGAGAAGAAAAAGAAAAAAGTGAAGTGCTCTCTATGTATATTCTGAGTCATGACAGCGCAGCCTATTAGGAACTGGCACTGTGACGTCACAAAACTGGGCCAGAGCATTGAGTCTCTGGGCCCACAATACTCTTAAGACGCCCCTGATGGGCCAACCTGACGGCCCGGGGAGCCTCCAGTGCGGGGGGCGGGGGGGTCTAATGAAAACGGGATCTGGTTGAAATTTTTGATAGTGAGCATGTAAACTGGTAGGCAGGAATTTCTAGTTAGATATGGGGTCTCAGAACATCACTTTGCACGCAATGCTCTTAAGACGGCTCTGTCTAGAGCGTGTGCAAGTATGTGAGTGACCAAAAGAGTGACTTAAAGATGCAGGTGTACTTGCTGGAGTGGAGAAGGGGGAGGCCTATTCGAGGAAAGAGTAGTCAAGAAAATTAGACTAGAAGAGGAGAAGGGTGTCAAAATTCGTGTAGAGCGCCCATAGGCGGCAAAACCATAAATGCGCCTCTGCCCTTGCCTGACAGAATAGTATTCTGTACATAATCCCGATCAATGCAAGATTGCCGCAGTTCTTTATTGAAGAGCGATGGGCGTCAGTACTATATAATTTAGTCAGCATATGATTATATCATAAACTTTGGATACAATATAACTCCGCATGGAAACGAAAACATGGCTACAGAAAGCGAAAAAAAAAAATGTCCGTTCATACCAGTAGTTTATCAAGGCAATAAATCAAGAGAAGATAACATTAGATAACCTAACATAGGATAACCTAGGACAACCTAGAATTCATGACAGTTAACAGTTCCATATATCTTACAGGAGGCATAATCTTTAAATGGCGCATGTGTCATCCAAACAGGACATGGAATCTCACAATAACACACAATACCAATAGACCGGCTTTGGAATCAAAAAGAAATACGATTTCGAAATAAGATAACAGTTTAGCACAAAAATGTTATTCTTGGGTTCAAGATATCAAAATAAGAAACATACAGTAGCGTCTTGATAATTCGAATCTCGAAATTCCGAGTTTCCGGATAATCCGATGGCTGGAATTTTTCATAAATTCCTTCTCAAAATGCTTTATGTATATCTTTTGTTTGATTCTTTCCAACGAATGCGAGTACTGTAAAACCTCCCACTAACGGGACTATGAAAATGTGGTTGCTAAAAGTGGGAAAAAAAGTCGCGAAATGTGGTCGGACTGTGGAAAGTGGCCGTTATTGAGAATGGCCAGGGCCGCAACTAGATGCTTAGTCATCCGGGGCAAGTGCACATTTTGGCGCTGCAATGTTGAAGGTAAGGTTTGAGAATGAAATTTGCGTCCCCTCTGGTCCAGCGCCCGGAGCACGAGACCCGCCTGCTCCTCCCTAGTTGCGGTCCTGAGGAATGGCAGTTTTATTTCTGAAAAACACAAAAAAAAGGTAACTGAAATTTGCGATCTCTGTAACATGTAAAACAGTAATCCGTTCTGTAATTGATTAAGATGCGTGTGCTTGTCCCGGCTGACCAAACATCTAGTTGCAGCCCTGTTATTCGATCTGCAGCGCTATTATGGGGCATTCTAAAATTTAGGCTTGCAGTGATGAGATAGAACACATCAGAAACGATTTGGCGAGAAAAACTGACATGGAACAAGAGGATGTACTAGCAATCCCAAAATAGTTCTTTATTCCCACCCACTATCAACTAGACTAAGGGTGGCCAACAGCTGCCCCGTAAGGTGATTTTGTGCGGCCCACGGCTAGGTAAAATTACTGTGTATTAAATTGATTTTCTCATTATTTAAGCCATCACTTTCCACTTCAGACCAAATTAACAGACTATTTACATTCATTATTTCTAGTGATGACAGTAATTAGCTATTTTTTCATCACATTGCCTCTTCGTACACACATATTGCTCTCTCCAGTTTGTCCAATTTATGGGCACTTTCATTCACCCCATTTCTTTCCGCCACCTCGTTGGGCAAGTTGTATTTTTGTGAACAGTGTATTTGTAGCTGAATGCATATTTGGTGTTCACATTGCTCACAGTTGCTCACAGTGACGAAACTTTTTCGAAACGGATGACAACTCACAATGGCACCAAGAAATTGCAATCGTAAAGGCTACGCAGACCCCAATAATTTACCAATACGTAGATCCAATGGAAATTTTCTTTCCCTTGGGTCAAAGAAACGTAAGAACGTTCGCTCAAAGAGCAAAAATGTGTCATATGGGATGGTCGGGTTCATATTGTGCAGTTGAACAACAAAGTTCCATACCCAGACACGATGACTTCTTGTGTCGAAAACACAGAAGCAGTCTTCTCTAGATTTCGACATAGCAGGTTGGTGACATTCCACGTTGAAGCAGACTAACACTTTCTCAAACGAAAATACCGAACTCTAAAAATTAGAAAACGTTTGCTCAAATTTCACAAGAAAACGAACCCCGAGCCCCACGACAACCAATGAAATGCAGCCAATTTAAAAATTAGGAAGCCGAGGCCCAATAAAACCCTTTTGCTTCTGCAACTCTAATTCTACTTTACACAGCACAGGCTCCAGAACCTAGGGGCTGAGGTCATTTGAGCCCCCCAATAATTTCTGAAAAAACAATGCACCTTCCTCCTCCTACGTACGCGCTTTAGTCCCGTATATACGAGAGGCCAGTAACTTTCAGCAGCTCCAATGTTTTCTTCATGTCGGCGCCTCTGCTGCACAGTCATGCCTTCTCAGGCCTCTATTCTCGTTTACGTATCTGGACGGCCATTTTCGTTCACGGGCCTTCATTACCATTTGAGGGCATAGACGACCCACTTTAGTGGGCCTCTGAAAAAACCCACATTCGCTCCGATTCTTAGAAGCGATGGGATCGCACTTCAACTTTAGTATGCCCTTGGTCAGCACGTTTAACAGCGGCTACTGGCTTACTGTCGCAACACCGAGAATTTTTAATCGCTTAGCGCTATTCCATGTGCTCTTGCACTCCTTTTTAAACAAATTCTGCCAGAGTAATAGTTTGAAAGTTCGTATCTTCATCCATTCCTATTCCCTGTCTCTCCTCCATTTGCTCCTCTCCTTACTAGTAGCTGAGAAGCCAACTGCAGATCGATCTTAATTTTGATATGGATTCCGAACCTTCACGTATGTGAAATTTCGTTTCCATGACAGCATTTTATGCTATGAAAAATTTAATTTCAATTTATTACACAAGATTGACGTTTACACGAAAATAACCACGGCAGTGTCCGACACTGCCTATTCTTTTTTTTCGGCTCGGCAATGATTGCCCCATATAACCATTCATCCGCTTCATCGTTCAGTGGTTTCTGCTCCACGTGATTTCTCTATCTAAACTTTGAACCCCTTTATGACACTCTTAGAGGTGGAATTTCGGAAATCCAATCGTTAGTAAGTTTTAAGCCATGAAATGAAACAACTGACAAAATTTCATATTTATAGCTTCAGCGGTTTTAGCCCGGTGATGATGAATCAGTCAGTTCAGGACATGTTATTTTATATACTGTATATAGATGGTTCCCATGGACTTTTTCTGCTATGTACATCTCACGATAGGTAGAGTGGGGTTCTCGTGGTCCTTCTGAAATTAATATTCCGCGATAGGTAGAGTGGAATTCTCGTGGTCCTTCTGAAATGAATATTCCGCGATAGGTAGAGTGTGGTTCTGCTATGTACAGGGTGTCCATAATTAAAAGACCCTATTTTAAAGTAGCCTACATGCGAAACCAAGTCATCAGAAAATTGTGAAATTTTGTGGAGGACATGAAGTGAGATGGAAATTAGTTTCAGGGGGAAAAAATTAGTTGCACATGTCGCCACCAGAGAGCGTTTTATTAAGAAATGACACATTTAGGCAAACGTTTACAATGTTAACAATTGTTAAACACTTTTACAATTGTTACTGCAACAAAACATGTTCCACATGATGGCCATCATTTTCAGATATCATGTGAAATCGCAAGATGACATGTTCCACAACTGACTGAAGTGTGTGCGGGGAAATGATCAGCACGTAGCGTGAAATGCTGCCTTTAAGGTCAGGTAAAGTTTTTGGATTGCCACGACTTACCAGACGTTTCAAATGTCCCCAAAGTCAAAAATCGCATGGATTAAGGTCCGCGGATCAGAGAGGCCATAGATTAGGGAAGTGCCGGCTGATGACACATTCTTCTATAAAATGTGTTTTAAGAACATTCTTAACACACACCGCAATATATGGAGGAGCTCTGTCTTGCATAAAGATTGTGTCTGCAAGGCAGCGACGTGCTTGCAAAGCCGGAACAATTTCGTTCTGTAACGGCAATGCATATCACTTCCCGGTGATCAAACATGTCACTGGACCTGTAGAACGTAACTCCTCGTAGAAGTAGGGACCGAGAATAAATGATGCAGTAAATCCACACCATACCATCACTTTTGGTGAATGTAACGCAACCTCTAAGATAGCGTGTGGATTTTCTGGTTCCCAAATTCAGCAGTTGTGAGTATTGATTGCACCATCAAAGTGAAAATGTGCTTCGTCTGTCCAGAGGATATTCTAAGACCATTCTGAATCGACCTCAACGCGCGCTAGAAACTGCAGTGAGATCCGGAGTCTAGCGTCATAATCATCTGAAACAACTGTTGCACAATTGAAAGTTTGTGCGGATCATATCGGAGGATATTCTGCATGATCTTATGAACAGTTGAACGTGGCCTATCCAACGTCTGCGCTACGCGCCTGACACTAGGGCTACCACGAGAATTTGAAGCTCTGTCCTCTTCCACCTGAAACGAAACCTCCTGTACTGCGCCTATGGAAACGAGTTTTCTTCCTCTTCCAGGACGAACGCCAACGATCCTGTGATTTAAAATTTCGTTATCATACTCCGAAGGTTTTAACATTCATCGGACCTTTTCGAATCTTCTTCCAAATCCGATATTTCAGTTACTGCGGAATTGCTGTTTTGGTAAAACAATTTGACCAAGAAAGCGCGATCTCGTAAACTTATCGTCATTGTGAGCAGCAAACACATTGAGAAACAAGATCTCCGCGAATGTTTCTAGGTTTTATAAACGCTGCTGCGTGACATCACATAAATTTTAACATTTCACATAAAATAACATTCAAATTGAAACACCCTCCGGTGGCGACATTTGCAACAAATTTTTCCCCCGAAACAAATTCCCATCACTTCATGAAGTCCTCCACAAAATTTCACACTTTTCTGATGACTGCCTTCGCCTGTAGGCTACTCTAAAATAGTGTCTTCTAATTATGGACGCCCTGTACATCTCGCGATAGATTACTGTCTTCATGCCCCTTCAGTGGCTCTCGTGGTCCTTCTGTTATGTACATCTAGAATCTGGATAGAGTATGGTTCCCGTGGTCTTTCTGATATGCACATTTCTCAATAGTTACATTTTAATAAAATTTTACATGGATATGTTACGGTAAATGGAATAAATCGGTTATTATGCGCACTTACGAATCGTCTTGGTAAGTTTGATAAATTTATCAGTTTTACGGAGATTATACATAATAACCAAGTGTCGCTAGTAAATTTGATAAATACTTGAAATTTATCGCCTTTATCTGTGATTATGCACAATACCCTAGTGTGAATTTGATAAATATGAAAAAATTTACAAATGAGCCCTATAGAGTATGTGTGATGAATATAGTCGGATCCCGATATAATGGTAACAAATTTTACGATCGGGCCCTGATATAATGTTACAATACACGTGTGAATTATCATATATAGTATAGTACAGGGTGATTATAAAAAAACTATCCCGACATATGGGCCCCTAACTATCCTACCATTCACAGAAACTGAATGAAATTTTGGCATAAGGTATTTTGAGGTATGCGGTCAAGAAAGATATGGAAAACAACAGTGTCACTCTAACAGTTACGGTTACAGTGAGAAAATTTCGAAAATATCAAATGGCAATACCAAGTTTTTTGTATTGAAATGTGATCTCCATTGTGAAAAACCCTAAATAGCGTTCGAACGGCAACTGTAGCATGAAAATCACCGGCGGTAGATAGGCTAAAAGTGAGGACAACCAATGAGGACAGAGAAGCAGCATAAAATAAAGCATTTTATTGTGTTTCACAAATTTTCCACATGACCTTGTGGAGGATTAATCAGGCTGGGATCTCAGCCGAAGAAACGGTGTGACGAATGAAACGAACATTAATGCTCTGGTGCACGGCAAAGTCCTTTTTACTTTTTCCTTGCCTAGCTCCGGGGATTTTCGTGCTACAGGTGCCATTCCAACGCTATTTAGTATTTTTCAGTATGGAGATCGCATTCCAATACAAAAAACTTGGTGTTGCAATTTGATATTTTTGAAATTTTCTCACTGTAACTGTAACTGTTAGAGTGACACTGTTGTTTTCCATATCATTCTTGAGCGCATACCTCAAAATACCTTATGCCAAAATTTCATTCAGTTTCTGTGAATGGTATGATAGTTAGGGGCCCATATGTCGGGATAGTTTTTTTATAATCACCCCGTATATCATATAGTACGATTTATCGTGTTTACCAACAATGCGCCGCTTGGGTATTATGCATAATCACCGGTAAAAGTCATTAATTTAGGGAAATTTATCTAGTTTACCAATGCCACTTGGGTACTATGAACAATCACGGTAAAAGTGATTAATTTAGAGAAATTTATCAAACTTACGAAAATGCTTGGTGATTATGCATAGTTACAGGATTTATAACATTTACCGTTACAAATACATCGTTTTTGCGTTCTTTTGCGTTTTTCGTCTGGGCATTGTATAATATTTTATCATGTGTATATATTGTTTATAATTTGTGTTAATTGCATTTTTAATTGGGTTGCTGTATTTTTGAAACATATGACAACCATATTTTTATGGGCATCTTTTTATCAGCCACCTCGTTGGGCATTTTGTCTGTTGTGGCGTTGTATTTGTATTTGTATTTATATAAAGGAAAAAATTATACCATACAATTTGCCAAGATATGCACGCACTCATGATGGTTTAATAACAGTGACGCCAAGCCGGGGGAGGGGGTGCTGAGCACCCACAGTACACAGTATTATGTATCATGCGTCAGAGCATCCTCAGAATTGATTCAGAAATCAAAGTTTATTACATGCTTAGTTTCTTACATAAAACTTTAGTCAAGCATCCACCAGGACCGTCTAAAAAGTATCATGGGCCCTCGGGCAAAGTGATTTTTCTGAGGCCCTACGTGGCGAATTCTCGAAAATTTCAACCAGATCTCGTTTTTTATGAGGCCTCTTCTTCTCTTGAGGCCCCCCCTGCCCATCCGTTAAGACGGCACTGGCACCCACAGTTATGAAACACTTCCGACGCCCCTGTCTTTTATCTAACCTTTCTAGTGTAACCCCGGCGTAAGGCCAGTATTAGGCCGGGATTACACTATAAAAGTTTGATAAAAATACTTTTATAAAACTTTAAAAACGCAGCCAATAAGACTATCGGTTGCATTTCCGCGAATATAACCGGTACGACCATTGGTTGCATTTTTCAAGTTTTATAAAAGGACTTTACCAAACTTTTATGGTGTAATCCCGGCTTTACACTATAAACGTTTTATGCAAGTTCTTATATAAAACTTGAAAAATATAACCAATGAACTTATCGGTTACATTCGAGCAAATGTAACCGATAAGCTCATTGGTTGCATTTGTCAAGTTTTATGAATAATTTTATTAAAACTTTATAGTGTAATACCGGCTTAACAATTATGTGCTATTACTACCAGAACCATTATAACTCGAAAGCCGGGATTACACTATAAAAGTTTGATAAAACTTCCTTATAAAACTTGAAAAATGTAATCAATAAGCATATTGGTTATATTGGAGCAAATGTAACCAATAAATAGGCTTATTGGTTGGTTTCTTAAAGTTTGATAAAAGATCTTTTACAAAATTTGAAAAATTCAACTAATAAGCTTATCGATTGCATTTGCTAAAATGTGACTTATGAGGTTTACTGGTCGGATTTTTCAAGTTTTATGAAAGAGATTTTATCAGACTTATAGTTTAATCGCGACCGATGTTGTCATATGCGACACATGTTGTGATCATATACATCCGTTCCGTGCTTTGCGAAAGTGACAAAAATACCCGAATGATAGCCTAACATTATGCTTGATTCCAATAAGCAATGCCTACAGAGTATCTTGTTAATTAATTCATTCATACACTATTAGTAAACAGTCATGATGTCTTTGGAATTCATCAATTTACGGCAAAAACCAAACGGTTATGGAAAACTGAAAATGTAATTTTTTGCTAGGGGGTATGTACTACTCTTGTTCTCTTCTGTTGCCCAGTTCCATTTTCTTCATCGTTTCAGAGTAAAACTGAGACCTTTATGTAAGATGGAGTTCTACCGCTATCCAAAAGATAAACAAAAATGCAAGCTCAAAATAGAAAGCAGTAAGTTTCTTTCTTTGCTAAATCTCTCAATGTCTGTGTTGTCAAATAATATTGATCTCTCTCTCAATTATGCCATAATCGATAAATGTATTCGCCAGAGACGCCGACGTGAAGAAAACATTGAGGGGGAGGGCAGGAGTTGCCAGTCGTCCCCTATATACGAGACTCAAGCCTGTACGTAGTGGGGGGGGGGGTTCATTGCATTGCAGCGGTGTCGGAGTCGAGGGTGCTGTGGGTGTTCGAGCACAAACGGTAATTTGTAAAACGGGTCCGAGCACCCACAACATTGATTCACAGAAATGAAAATGTTGAACATAATGCTTAAGTCGAGCATCCGCTGGTTTCGAAACACTCCCGACGCCACTGTTTCATTGCATATTCATTGATTAATGGAGGGGGGGGGCTGAAATAGCCCCAGTCCCCAGGTTCCGGCACCCATGGTACTCGTATGCGACACATAAATAAAAGCAATGGGTTCTCACATGAAGAGATCTTTAAGAATCAGCAAAGCAAATTTCTGATTTGGAAAATCACGACATCTCTTTCTTAACAGAAAAAATTAACACCGAAATTACACTGGTGAAATAAATTAAGAGAATTTGCATATTTTATCGAATTTCATGAAAAGAACTGAACTGAATGTAAAACCACTGCTTCTAGACAAAAATGCAAATCTTGTACGTCAAATACGTAAGCGTACACGTGTGTGTAGGCGGAGCCAGTAGAGAAACAGGCTTTATAAGCGCGCGTAAGTTAAGACGCATTTCGTTCGCTAGCACACCTCGGCGAATTTCTTGGTGTTATTTTGCAGAAATCGGTTAATTTCAAATTGTAACAGTAAAAATGAGTAACCACCAACGTTTAGATGATGGAATGAGGTGGCGAATTGTGGGGAGGCTAGAAGCAGGCCAATCTCAAGTCCAGATTTGTAACGCCCAGCGTCGTGTGTAACTTATGGAAACAGTTCCAAGATACCGGATCCATCGAGAGAAAGCCTGGGAAAGGTCGTCCAAGTGCCACGACGGCCAGAGAAGATCGCCATTTGTCGATTATAGCGAGGTGTAACAGGAGTGCTACAGCTTCTCAGCTCTCTCGTGACTTGTATGCAGCCACGGGAACCCGTGTATCAACGGTGACTGTTTCCAAAAGACTTCATGAGAGAGGGTTGTTTGCAAGAAGACCTGCTGTTTGCGTCCCGCTCACTTCTACGGACAGGAGAATACGTTTATCATGGTGCAGAGAGCATAGAGATTGGAGTATGGATCAATGAGCGACCGTTCTCTTCACTGATGAGTCCCGGTTCAGCCTAAGCACCGATTCTCGCCGTACGTTCATATGGAGAGAACCAGGGACCCGCTACCTACCCTCCAATGTCCGCGAAATCGACCATTATGGCGGAGGAGGTTTAATGGTCTGGGCAGGCATCATGTTGGATGGCCGCACACCTCTCCATGTCTTTGAAAGAGGCACTGTGACTGGTGTGAGGTATAGGGATGAGGTCTTGGAGCCCTATGTTCGCCTTTTCAGGGGTGCAGTTGACCCTGAGTCCATTTTAATGGACGATAACGCGAGGCCACATAGAGCTCTTCTGCTCGACGATTTTCTAGAGAGTGAGGATATTCGCCGGATGGATTGGCCAGCCAGATCTCCAGACCTTAACCCTATAGAACATGTCTGGGACGCTCTGGGGAGGGCAATTGTAACTCGCAATTTTCCTCCGGGAACCATCCAGGGAATGAAAACAGCGTTGCTGAACGAGTGGGACCAATTGCCACAGGAAATGATAAACTGCCTTATTTCAAGTATGAAATCACGCTGCGAGACCTGTATATCTGTAAGAGGGGACCACACCCCCTATTAACCCATTTTTTTGTTTATTCTACAACCGCTTTTTCATACCTTCCGACTCCAACGAGTGTTACGCACAATCATGCGTGTGTATTACAATTATTGAATGGTTATTTGTTTTATATTGTATCAATGTATGTACATATCAAATTTCATTAAAATCGGTACAGTAGTTCTAGAGATAATCGACCAAGTCTGCAAATTCTCTTAATTTCTTACACCAGTGTAGTTCCGTGCTTTTTTTCCCGGTGGCAAACGAACAAAAAAATGCTTTTATGCATAATAGGTATTGCACATATACAGATTGTGGGACACGCCTGACGATTTTTAAAATGGGATAGCAAAAAATCGGTGACAGATATTAGTAATGATAAGTTTTATAAAATCTTTTATAAAACTTGAAAAATCCAACCAATTAAGCTCATAGGTTACATTGGTGCAAATGCAACCGACAATCTTATTGTTTGAATTTTTCAAATTTTATAAAAAAAACTTTTAGAAAACATGGTGTATAATCTCCCGGCCTTAGAAAAACTTTCGATTCTTCGCAGCTATATGTCATCTACTGTTTTGGATGTTTTTCCTTTTAATTTCTGGCTCCATTTTCCGTTTAAGGACGCCATGAACGGTCCTAAACTTAAAGGCGTATCTTGTCAAAAAGTATACGAGTTCACTTTTGATACGCTCTATAATATACGGATACGATCTTTATAGATGAAAAAATTGCGGATCAACTTCAATACTGAGTTTGAAGTTGTAAAACTGAATAATTTTCCATAATGGTGTTTATTAAATTTTTTATTTTAACCCTTTCATCGATATTGACGAGTTATCTCGCCTTCTTCACAGGCATCACATTTCGGCAATAACGAGCCCAGTGAGACTTTATGATATACATGTCGAAGATTTTTCATTATCCCCCACCTTATCAACTCAACTTCAGTTGGTGGTCGAGTGGTTATGGTGACGGACTCGCATCACGAGGATCCGGGTTCGAACCCCACAGTCGCCACAGTGGTGGTCGGCTGAAGTTGGTTTCTGTGGTTCCCAGCTTCGAGGCGCAAATGCGAGCCGATCTCTCCATTAAAAAGTCTCGCCACAGAGAGCAACAGGCCTACAACGATAAATTATTCAATCATTACACTTTACTCATAGTTAGAAAAACTGGTGGCAGATGGCAGCATTACACAGAAACAAACTTCACGTCAGGTTTCACTACACGTACATTCCAGCATGTACCAATTCGTTAGAGGTTCCGCAGAGGAATATGGACGATGTGTGTGGTTTATACTGGGAGAGATCCTTTTTATTCACTTTGATGATATGGAAAAGAGACGGTGTTTGAAATAGATCTTTTTCCCTTTCCTTTTTGTCTGATTCAAGGTAGGGAAAGAATGTACTTACAGTAAAAGGGTTGTTCCAAAAAGAATCACCCGATTTGAAATGCATATATTACGAAAAATATTGAACATAGACACTTAGTTTTATATTACACGGATAATCATAAAATTTTTTACAAACCAAATTAAAGGTGCTCAATATGTCCACCTTGGTTCTCTTACGAGTTGAATGGTGTCACTATCCCGGATGCAACTAGAGTCACCGATTTGGGAATTCTCATTGACGAGCGACTTAAGTTTTCTGAACATTGTTCAGCGGTTGTCAAAAAATCGAATAGAATGCTTGGTCTCATTTTCAAAAAGGTCTCTTCGCGTTCTCCTAAAGTCATTCTTCCGCTTTTTCGAGGCTTAGTTCGTCCTGGACTGGAGTATGCTGTAAGGTTTTGGAGACCATACCTACAGAGGGACATAGACTTGGTTGAAGGGGTGCAGAGAAGAGCTACGCGTGTCCTTATTGGCACACAGGGCTTGAGTTATGAAGAAAGACTTCATTTTTTGAATATGTTTACATTGGATGAACGCAGGTGTCGAGGAGATATGATCGAAGTGTTCAAAATTTTCAATGGGATGGATAGGATGGACCATGAACTTTTAGTACACCGCCAATCGACTGCTTTTACAAGGGGACACCAGTATCGATTGGTGAGGGACAATGCAAGGTTATGGTGTCGCAGGGAATTTTTCTCCAATAGGGTTGTTAATAAATGGAATAGCTTACCCCCGGAGGTAGTAAATTGTAACACAATTGACACGTTTAAAAAGAAATACGATAAACATGTTGGGGTAAATCGAGAAGCTATCCATTCTTAGAATAAGACAACCATAAGTATTCTTTATGGGCATTGTATAATATCTTATCATGTGTATATATTGTTTGTAATTTGTGTTAATTGCATTTTTAATTGGGTTGCTGTATTTTTGAAACATATGACAACCATATTTTTATGGGCATCTTTTTATCAGCCACCTCGTTGGGCATTTTGCCTGTTGTGGCGTTGTATTTGTATTTGTATTTGTATTTGGGATGCACGGCATATGCTTATATACGGTAGTCAAATTCCTCCCAAACTTTTGCGAACATGTTTGCATCCGCTGCGAGTGAATTTCTGTAGACTACGTGCGAAACTCTGTCGGATGCGCTCCACATTTTCGTCTGACATGCGGATGGTCAGGGGATTTCCCTTTACACAGACAACCCGTGTCTCAGAACTGTTGATACCATCGTGTAATGCTCTGAGCGGTAGAAAGTTCAACAGCAGGGTATTGTTGACGAAAAGCACACGATGAACAGTTGGTACGGACTCACACTTCGCGAAGCTTAGAACACAAAACGATTTCTCTTGTGCAGTCGCCATCTTGATAAGCACTGAAGTGACGGCTGAAGGAAGAGCGTTAGCGCTACCTGTCGGCAACTGCGTGAAACTCGAGTTTTCTACCTATACATTATTCGATCAAAACGGATTAAAAGCTAAACAGATTTTTTTACAGATATGATTTTTTTAAATCGGATTCTGTTTGAAACACCTTGTATATACAGGGTACATGGCTACCAACATGCACCGCATTTCACTGGCGAACCGTTCCTCCTACAGGAATACTTCCAATTATACAAATAACGTGTGGAACTCAGACACGTCATTCATGTTGCACAAGGGGTTGTATAATTATTATAATAAAAATAATAATTTTTTATTCGGGCACCCTGTCCTCGAAAACCCAATTAGAAAGTTGTTGCCCTGTCTTTTTTGAGGCCAACGAAATATTTCACGTTTCCAAGTGCAATATTCACTGAGATATTTGAATTCAGAAGTTGGAGAAAAATTGAGAAAGAACAGAAAAAACTAGAAAACGTTTCTTTCTCTTATTAATATGCTGTTCTTTCAAAAATTTTCTCCAATTTTATAATTCAAATATCTTTTTTTTTTAAATAACGTGATCCTGACGTATTCCCAAGAGGTCAGTAAGATCTTTTGAGGGAATTTGTTAGTGTTAACGGTAGAACCTCTTGATAACGGACACCCATGGGGCCAAAAGTTTTGTCCTCTAACGGGGAGTGTTCGCTAATGAAGAGGTACGCTATACAGTTGAACCTCGTTTATACGATGTCCACATTTATACGACGTTTACCTTCGGTCGCAATTGGTTATATGTATTATACTGTAAAAGTGATACACCGGGAGGGTATGCATAATCACCAATCGTCTGGATATAAAGGAAGTTTGATTAAATTTCACTACATTTATCACTTTTACCGGCGATTATTCATAATTCTCAAATTAGTCTGATAAATATGGAAAAATTCATAACCTTTCTTCTTTTCTTTGAACCAATTAATTATTTTCACCCGTATATAATACGTGCACGACACATATTTTGTAATAAAAATTAAATTAAAAATTAAAATAAGCGTGAAGAAGATAAAAAAACATTATCAGTCTTGTAATGTTGGCTTTCTTCACACGTTATCAACAAACAAAACCAACATTACTATTCGAATTCACTATCTTGGACCATAGTTATGTTCAGTTAATTAAGTAATTAATTGACGATTTATCATATTTACGAACACGAGCTTTGGATTAAACATAATCTTCGTCAAATATGAAAAATTCTCGGTATATGACCAAAAATTAATAAATTAAAGTTTGGAAAAAAAATTAGAGTTCGCCTGATTTTACTGTCCACTATCGAGAGTGTCCGCTAACGGGGAGTGAAATATATTAAAGCCCTATTCCATGGCATCGGGGATCAGATAAGTGTCCGTTAGGGACGGTTCCACTGTAGTAGAAATCTATGCCGGAACCGGGATTCAAACCAGTCCTTTAGCTCCCTAACCACTGGACTGCCAGGTGGAAAACCACCAAAGTTCGTCTCAGTGAACATTGCGTTTAGAAACGTGGATTTTTTTTTTGTTGGCCTCAGGAGAGACCGGGCAACAACTTTCTAATTGGGTTTTTGACGATTTTGACGACAGGGTGTGCGTATAAAAGAAAAAAAAAATTAATTTTAGTAACCAAACAACCCCTTGCAACATGAATGAGTTCTACACGTTATTTGAATAATTTTTCTAATTGGAAATATGCTTCTAGGATCAACGGTTCGCCAGTAAAATGCTGCAACGGGAATTATAGAATCAACTTGTATATTAGAAAAAGATAGGGTGTTACTTTTTCAAGGGTTCAAAAAAAATTTTCTGGGTTCAGAAAAGGGCAGGCCCGTAGCCAGAAATTTCGTTCGGGGGGACCACTTTCATTTCGGGGGGGAGACCAAAGCGATAGAACATTAGATTTGGCCATCTTTTCCTTTTTTTCGGTTATTTTCTCACATTTCGGGGGGACCAGACCCCCAAGTCGTCGTCTCCTCGCTACGGCCTTGGAAAAGGGTGTGCCATTTCTAATTCGGATCAGGGAATGAATTACGCCGATGAAGGGGTTAAAAAAAGAAATTCCATAACTTTTAAGAGAAAATATTGTATGTATGTACTCTAGTACCTTGTATTATAGCCACAAAAGATAAAGTATATTGCAGTAGACGAGCTGTAACTTTTTTCCACAAATTTTGTGCCACCCACTCAGTTCGAGTTTTTGTTGTCCATTTTCACGGTGCCATGTTCGATCGTATACAATACAGAGTGTGTACCTGGGCAAGAAAGACAAAATTATCGTTCATGCGATAATACAAATACAAGGGCCAAAACAGGCAAATTGCCCAACGAGGTGGCAGAAAAATTTGCCCATAAAAAATATGGATGTCAAATATAGCCAAAATACCCAACATAAAAGCATATATCACCAAAAAAAATATATATATATATATAGATAGATAGATAGATACCTCTACGACGTACGGTTGATGAGATAAAAGCCGATTAGGACTACTATATATATATATATATATAGTTCCAGTTTAAAAAATGCTCAAAATGTGTTCAAAATTCACCCTGTACCAGTTTTAAAAGTGACAATACAGTGTGTAACAAAATGAAAAAAAAAATCTAAATTTTTATATGGTTCCCCTGTCTTCTAACTTCCAATTAGAATGTTGTTGCCCTGAGCCCAGCAAAAAGAACCCATGTTTTTAACTGCAATATTCGCTGAGGCATTTGAATTCAAAAATTGGAGAAAATGTATGAAAGAACCGCATAAACTTCTTTCCCTCATTCACGTGGTTCTTTCTCACATTTTCTCTGCTTTTTGAATTCAAATGTCTCAACGAATATTGCATTTCAAAACATTTGATTTTTTTTTTGTTGGGCTCAGAGGAGACTGAGTATCAACTTTCAACTTTCTTATTGGACGTTAGAAGACAGAGGAACTGTATAAAAGTTTAGATTTTTTTTATTTTGTTACACACCGTATTTTCTTGCTCAAAACTGGTACAGGGTGATTTATGAATACATTTTTTTAGCATTTTTAAATTGGAACCATATCTTCATCACGACAAATGGTTGATGAGATAAAAGCCGAATTAGGAACAGCAGAACACCCTGTATATATTCTTCAACTGCACATGAAACACTCTTAGTATGTATTTACATTGGTTCGTTTTTTTTTTTCAAATTGCAGGCACTTTATCCAGCGATGATCTGAATTTAGAATGGTCCAAAGAGCAGCCATTAAATCTCAATAACAATTTCTTCCTCACAGGATTCATATTAACTAACCACACACTTGAAAAGAGCGTGGTATCTTATTGGCAGACAGGTAGGTCATGTCATTTGTTTCTGTATCAATCTCCAAATCTGTCATTCGCTCAACGTTTCCTATAACACTAGTTGAACGCTCAACAGCCATTTTGTATCTGGCATGTGATACATCAATTCTTATAGATTTTTGGGTGTAAAGAGAATCCGAATCTGCTGTTAAAAATGCCCTAACACGAACGATTTTTATGTAATTAAGATGTCTAAATATTATTTTAAGGTTTTGGGTTGCTTGTGTAGAGATTTCGTGGCGAAATACATTTATAAAATTAAATCTGTGAGTATCTAACTAAACTATTTAATATTTTGTATTCACACATACTACACAGTGAGTCTGTAATTTAATCATAATTTAATGAGTCTGTAACTTACAAGGCTTACAGACTGTAAGCACTGAATCACAAATGTCAGAGGAGAATGAATCAGAAGACGTACGATCTTCAGAAGAGTACAGACCTGATATGACACATCACATAACTTCATAAAACAGCAGGACTGGATGATTTCGGGATTTCGTTTTTTGATTTAAAGCTTTCTAGACAGCAAGCTGAATTTTTGAGTTCTTGGTTGAAAAAAATCAAACCTTCTGTTGAAGGAACAAAGATTCATGTTTCAGATCAAGAGGTGACTGTTTTTATATACATTTTGAAATACGGAATTCAATCTTTCAATGTATGTGTATTTCGACATAAAAAGGCTGATGATGGAAATGGGTATTTAGTATAACCCACAGGAGGTGTGACTATTTACTGATTCAAGTAAAATCAACTTAAAAGCAGTATTATTGCGTAATGGCGAAGACTTTCAGTGCCTGTGGCTTATGCAGTGGACAAAAGAAAAACATGAAGGCATGACTGCTGCTGGAGGCAGATATGAAGATCATGAGTGAAGATGTGTTATGGTGGTTGCTGCCTTTTTTACATGTTTACAGGGTGGATTCACAAAATACTGCTGCTTACTTTTCCGTCTATGGGACGGTAGAGACACTAAAAGTCACTACGATGCCAAGGAGTGGCCCGTAAGAAAATCATACATCAAATACAAAGGCCAAAACAGACAAAATGCTCATTGAAGTGGCTCAAAGAAAGGTGCTTAAAAATATGGTTGTTAATCTAAACTATATCAAAAGTACAGCAACCCAATAAGAGCAATAAAAAACCAATAATTATTATAAAGTACATACTGCCCATAAAAAATTATTGTTGTCTCATCTAAGTATGAACAGCTTCTCGATTTATCCCAGTATAATTATCGTATTTTTTTTAAACGTGTCAATCGTGTTAAAATTCACGATCCCCGGAAGTAAACTATCCCATTTATCCACAACCCTTTAGAGAAAAACTCCTTGCGACACCACAACCTGCAATTGTTCAGTACCAATCGATAATCGTGTCCCCTTGTCGAAGCAGTTGATTGGCAATGTATTAATGGTCCATTTTATCCACCCCGTTGAAAATTTTAAACACTTCGATCATATCCCCCTGACACCTACGTTCTTCTAATGTAAACAAATTCAAGAAATCTTGAATCAAAAAAGAATTCAAGAATCTTTTTTCATAGCTCAAGCCTTTTGTGCCAACAAGAGCACCCAACCATCCCAAGTCTATGTACCTCTGTAAGTATGGTCTCTAAAACCTTACGGCATACGCCAGTGCAGGACGAACTAAGCCCCGGAAAAGTGGAAGGATCACTTTGGGAGAACCTGAAGAGACCTTCTTGAGAATGAAACCGAGCATTCTATTCGATTTTTTAACCACTGCTGAACAATCTGCGTCAAACAATTTCACGTCATGCTTCAACTTATTGGGTTCTTTCCCCTCTAATCCCGGAATTCTATTAGTGATCTTGTTAGTGTTTCCTAACGTCATTTTCGAAATAAGGACTCTGAAAACGAAATTAAACGAATAAACATGACGGCAAAACAGAAGAAGAGGATCAATGTTTGTCAGCCAGGAATTCCACCATCAAGCTGGGCTGGAAGAGATCTCGGTAACGGGATAAGTCCTGCGGCAGAGTTCTGGCGTTCGTTCATGTCAGCCAGGAACTGGACTCCTGACGCAACCCAGTTCTCTAGCAGCAGTCGTAGACCGGGTTGAGCGCTATAGCCCTCTAACAAGGGAGGTGACGGTAATAAATTGCCACAAAATTAAATTATGAGCTGTTTATTTAAAAAAAAATATATTCCGAACGGTCAGGGTTTGATATCTGCAATCATACAGCATTAATTGGGTGCAATTGGTTTTCTGTAAAATCTCAAGCTGGAAATTAAAGCGTAAATACGAAATACTGTAGCGCTCTCTGAAGCTGCAGATTGTAGTTGGGTCGTTGACAACCTTTCAACAAGCTTAGCAGAAATCACTTAGGCCCGTGATGCATATGCTACTAAGCACGAAAGCATTCGTGCAAATGTTACCAATAACCTCATTGATTGCAGCATGTGCGTCACGAGCCTTAACCCTCTGTAAAATGCCGAATCTTTTTTTTAAGTCCTGTAAACGCGGGCTACTTTGGCCCTAGGGTGTTACTTTGTCCCAAAATGAAAAAAAAAGAAAATGATTGAAACATGCGTGATATATATATATATATATATATATATATATATATATATATATATATATATATATAGAAACAAATTGCTTTGGGTTCACATAGTAGCCGACGTTCTAATATTTGCCGCTAGGTTGCAGCAGTGATGTTTTCCATAACCCTGTTAAATACACGTATTTTGTTGTCAAACTTTCGTTTGTGCAAGCAATCCAGTTTCATGCTTTAGTTTAGGTAAGTACCAAATTTTGAAGACAATACATCCTGATTGGGAAAATACGTATAAAATGCTTTTGTTGAACTATCGAGGTCTTTTGGTGTAAAATGCATAGATAAAAAAAATATTACTAGTAACTCCAAACGGGTTATTTTGTCCCAAAAAAAATGGGACAAAATAGTAGAAAATGCTTAAGCCAACACCGGGAACTGGTAGTACTAAAATTAACAAGTCTGTAGAGGAAAATGAGTGATTGGAATTAACTCCGCGAAACACTGTGGAAACCTAATGATCTGTAAAGGAAACCCTCTTTCTTCACTTTAGAAGAAGGAAATATTGTAGTAGGTGTGCTTGTGTGTGGAAGAGGAAAAATATTTTCCAGGACTGGTTATGAGTGCAGCAGAAACTGGTGCTATTGTGGATTAGATCAGCACCTCCTAGAGATAGAAGGCCTCCGCACGGGTTGCCAAGTTCATCTGTAACATCAATAACAGGGATTTTTTTCCCCTGAATATTCTGAGGGAAAACGGCCTACTTGCTGACGTCACGAGCAGCGTGCGGAGGTCTTCTATCACAAGTGTTTAGTCGCACAGACGGCTACTTGTATTCTTTCCCGCACATGTGCATTACGAAAGTAATGTGCAGTGCCGGATATTATACTTAGTTCTACATACAATTAAAAACCGCAATTTGTGTAGTGGTTAACGTGAGCGGCTCTAAGGTTGAGGGTTCGAATCCTACTTAGGTCGGTTAGAGTTTTATTTTTCCATCTTTATTTCTTGATCTCTTAAATTAATTTTAATTGTTCGGGCTCTTATCTTTCTAGTAAAAATTGGAACTTTGGAACATTACTGGCCGCGATATAGTATTACCGGTTTTTGAAACATCCTGTTTGAACTTGTATCAGTTTTGCCGTGTTTTTGGTTGTGGTGAAAACAGAGTCAATATTTTCCGAGGGCACGGGCCCCCTTAATCGGCCCGAGGAGCAAAGTGACGTCCGAGCCTGAACTAGTTTGGGTGAGTGGCGAAGCCGTTTGCGGGCCGCAGGTGTATCTACTAATAAAGTAGTCGGTGTATTTACTAATAAAGTAGAATAGTGCTCTCGAATCCCTTCTTGTGTCCTGATGAACATGGAAATTATAATACTTTCCTATAGTATACTAAAATTTTAGGAACAGATGCAAATTTTATAATAATTTGTAAAATTATAAAAAAATTATTAAAATATGCGAAAAAATTAAAATGGCACTTTGATAAATTATTCATAAGACTATATGAAATTAATATTGAGAAATAAAAAATGAAAAGTGATTAAAAAGTGAAAGCAACATTAAAAAGACGTTTTAAACAAGCACACATGCGCACTGCACTCGGGAATGTCCCTGTATAAAGAAGCTAACTAGACAGAAATAATCCCTTTTAATGTCGCGTGCGCGGAAATGGACACAATTAACGGTCTGTGTGAGTAGACGCTAAAAGGTGCAGAAATATTCAGGGAAAAAATTCCCTGCTCGTGCCAGTATTTCCGTTTCCGTAGACTGTGATGCGAAGCACCGGCTCCGTGCAGCCGGCTGTGCGGATATGCCGCATCTTCTTTGTCTTTGGGCATTATCTAAATGCTTTGCTTTAGAATTTACTGGTATGCTTATTCTAAATTATTAAATAAGCATAGGAGGGAGGGGGAGAAAAGAGAAAATTAAATTGGGAGTTAAATTAAAAATTAATCGTTTCAACTCGTGCCAGTATCATCGTTGTGCGGTAAAGAAATGATCGGGCTCAGAATTGGCGATTTCTGTGCCCCGCATCCAATCAACATGAGATATTTGTGAACAAACCAGGAAAATTCTACGCCAAAATGAGAAGAATCGAAATAGGATGCTGTCATTCAAAATGTGGCAAACATGCTAGTTAGTCTTAATGACGTTACAGATGAACTTGGCAACTCGTGCGGAGGCCTTCTATCTCTAGGAAATGCTGATTAGATCGAACCTACAAAAAAGCTTGGAATGTGGACAACAGAAAAAAAGACACCTTTTTCTGCAAATGGTCTAATATCATGCCTCCAAAATTATTAGAAAGAGGACTTTATCAGGGGAATATTGATTTGCTAAGAATTTGGAAGTTGTTTTTGAACATATAAAAGACTGATACAAGGATCATACAGCACGTCTAATAAGACTGATGTTGTTTACTCGTTTCTCTTTATTGATTTGTGAACATTTCTTTGTTTTGACAAAGAAGTACCAGTGTAAATAAAGTGTATTTTTTTATTGATATGTAAGATACTTTTTTTTTTCAAAACCAATGAGGTTACATTGCTTGAAGCATGTTTTACAAGCATGTATTTATAAAATGGGAATATTTGATGTGGGGCAAAGTTACCCTAACGTATGGGCTACTTTGGCCCAAAATAAAAATAAATAAAATTTTAAATAATATCAATAAAGTGGATTTGTTATATTACAGTCTTTTAGAGAAATTTTTGAACTATTTAAAAATTACTTTACATCTCACTATTTTTTAATTGTTATTTTCTAGTATAAGATAAAACAAAAAGTTTTGTAATAGTTGTCCAAAGCAACCCGTGTTTGCAGTAAACTTTCTCCCGATTTTCAGCAGGTGCTAAGTCAAGGGGATAAGAAAATATGCTCCATTGAGAAATCAGATTTACAAAATATCCGGACTTGTCGTTGCTAAAATCAAAAGGTTTTTCTTGACCGGATATATGCGGCCTCGCTAATTGAAGGGTTGATAGTCACGACTGAAGTAGCTGTGTGATTATTAAAAGATCAGTCTTCCTCTATAAAGAAAAATTGTAGCCAGGGCCGTCTTAAGAGCATCGTGGGGCCCCGGACCAGTTGATTTTTCAGAGCCCCTACCTGGTAAATTCTCGAAAAATTCAACTACTTCTAATTTTTTAGGCCCCTCTTCTCATGAAGCCCCCAGGCCATACCCGGGTGGGCCCATGCGTTAAGACAGCACTGATTGTAGCAGCCCGTCCCGCCCTGCATGTATGCCTTGTTCTCGGCAGGACTATATCGGGATATTTTTTGTTCCGGATAATTTTCCACAAGACTTCGAGATTGCAAAACAAGAAGCGGTTTGACGGACAAACACAGATTTATTTACAGAACAGCAATTTACACGTATTTACAACCTAATCAGAGAGCTAACAACTTTCTCGCAAAGTTAAATCACAACTGACTTTTCATCCAGTCTCTCTAAAATCTCTTCCACATCTGGCATCTCTCCTACTATTTATATCTCCGGTCGGAACTTGGAGAAAAAGAACATTCCACAAATTTCAGGTTTGTGTGCCACTGTCTGGAAGGGCGGGACCTTCCAGAATGTTCCCACCAATCGCATCTTCTTGCGCTTAACCGAAACCGGTATCAACTCTCGTTGCCAACAGAAGATTGCGATAAAGACTTGCGCCATCTATCGTCTATAGTTCGTAACAATATACAATTACATAGTTCCCTTTTAGTTCTTAGCTCGACCGATTTCTCTTGCATTACCTTGTACTTGATTAATACTTCAAAATCGCTTTAATAAAGATATAATATTTTTATAATAATATATTATTTATATATTATTATAAATATATTATAAATATATTATTTATATAATATATTTATATATATTTTATTTCAAATATTCAGGAAACTTCAGCAGATTGACTGTAAACTTTGATCTACAGCGAGAATTTGGTCATTTCTTGCTCGATATTTATATCCCGGGGATATTGTTTGTCGTAACTTCGTGGATGTCTTTTTGGATAGAGATACCAGCAGCACCAGCCAGAGTAACTTTGGGAATCACCACGATGCTGACGTTGGTAACGAGCGAGAAATCCATTCGAGAGAAACTGCCCAAAGTGTCTTATGTACATGCATTGGATGTTTGGAATGTTGTTTGCACAGGTAACATTTGAAATTATGAGGAACAAATAATAAAAATTCGTGTTTTTTCCTTTTGTATATAAAACATGATCTATTACTTTATAGGATTCATATTCGCTTCACTTGTTGAATATGCACTTGTCAACTATATATACCACAAAGACAAGAGACGTCGCAAGAAATCGCGTGGAATGAAACGGGTAGAGAGTACTACCACTTTTGCATCTATGGAAAGCGATGTTGGATCTACGTTTCGAATATTTGCTAAAAAGGTAGTCATAACCAATTCCCCTGTTATTGTCGCTTACGACATGTTTTATTGCATTGTCATTTGTATGTGCATTTGTGTTACCACGTACATGTATATTTTCCGTTCTTTTCGCTTAACAACTGCAGTTACAATGTTTCGTTAATGCAGTGTGATTCTGCAAGAGGTACTGTAGTTTTCGGACGATTTCAATATGATATGGGTATGTAATGGTCTGGGATAGCTTTTGCTGAAAAGTTGATTCCTTTGATTTTTGTCTTCAACTATGCACTTGAAGGGCATGTGAACGTTTTACTAGCACGTTCTAATGTCCTGGAAAATATATGAAATATTTGCTAAATGTAAATGAGTCACACTATCCCCCCACAGAATAAAAGAAAATGCTCTAAAAAATGTTTAAATTAATTTCATCATTATTTTTCTTTGATAACAGGCTCTATAAGGAATGCTTTAGTTTTTAAACAGCCTGCAAAAGTTATTCTTTGCAAAATATGCATCGAAAGACGATTAGTTTTGTGCAGCGATGACTCAAAACAGTGATTCTAAACTTTTTTTTTTGCTCATGGGCCCCCTTTCAACCATTACTCATTCCTGTGGCTCCTCTTGCGACCATGATTAATTTCCTTGTCCATCCCCTTCCCCCCCCCCGTTTTCTGGTTAAAAGATAGGTATTAAAATATTGTTTAATAAACATATATTGTTTATAAAAATGTTTGGATTCATCGATTTTCAATTTATAAAAATAATGGAAAGGAAATAAACATAATACAATATAGTAAAAAAACACAATAAAGTATTTTTGATCAATGGGAACTTTGCGCATGAAGACGGCACAATGTCATCAAGTTATTGTACCGGATGGAATTTGTATTAATTTACAAATTAGTTTTTCTTGGGTAAATGTTTTATTCAGAATTATCAGTTGTAGATTTCAAAATATGCATCCTTATAATGATAAAAATCGGCAAAAAGTGGTAGCAAGCAGTTTTATTACTTTTATTCTCTTTACGCAGATAAACGTAGTTGTAGAATAATCACTTCTAAACTGCTAATTACTACATATAATGAACACAAAAACATGGACGGTTATACCACCCAAACGAGCACCATTGCTATCCGGACATCGACTGACACCAGTGATGGTAACCAAGGTTTCTAGAATATGTAAAACTTGTCAAGCAAAATTTCCCTCGAAAATTTCCCTTTGGACTAAATTTTTCCCACACATTCCGAAAATTGTCCTGCCATCTATTGGTGGAATTATGCAGTCAAGTATTTTACACTAGAAAAGCATTGTTTTGCATTTATATTTTTTTTCAATGAAAATTCTTTTGTTTGATGAACTCTCAAAATTTCCCACAAACGCCAAGAAATTTCCCATGTGGACCAATTTTGGCCAATTTTTCCCACGAATATAGGAAATTTCCCACGAGTTACCATCACTGACTGACACCATCGAGCTTATATTACTCTTAATATAAGTTGGATGCAGTGATGGTAACCTCTTCCAGCGAAATTTCCCTTAAAAAATTCCTTTTTGACTAAATTTTTCCCACGCACTCAAAAAAATGTGCTGCCATCTAGCGGGGAAAATACATAATCAAGTATTTCACAATAGAAAATTATTGCACTGCATTAATTTCTTAATTTTTTGCAAAAATTCTTTTGTTTGATGAACTCTCAAAATTTCTCACAAATGCTAAGAAATTTCCTACTTGGGCAAATTTTAGCCAATTTTTCCCACGAATATGGGAAATTTCCCACGAGTTACCATCACTGGTTGGATGACTGACACTCTTATAATACACACATATTCTTCTTGGAGATGAAGCCCGTGCTGCCGTCTGTCAGTCACTTTTTCAGTTAGTAATATTTACAACAGTTATAATGAGGAAGTGGCCACACAAGTCACAATTGAAAGTTAAAAGTTTAACCTTTCACATCATTTTCAAATATCAATATAATATATACAGGGTGGTAACTATCGACCGCCCAATAATTACACACGTGATTCCTTGTGAATAACTAATATGGAAAGTGTATTCAGTTTTTTACCTGGCCCATAATTAATGAGTTATAAGGGCACGGTAGCCCAGGTCGATAAGATACTCGCCTAAAGTACCGCACCAAAGGATGTTTAGAGGTGTCGCGAGTTCCATACCCGGTTCGTCCATGTCAGAAAACTTTCCTGACACATAGGTAGGCCTACAACAAAAAACGACGACTTGACTGCAACAAAAAATTGCTACCGCAGGGAGTCCCCCATCGAGGGGTTAGCGCACCAACCTCTCGATGAGTATAAAAAGCAAGCCTGCCGTTCGGAATCGGCAATAAATTGTAGGTCCCGGTCTAATTAGCCCTCGTGGGCAGAAAATGACCGTGGTGCGACAAAAATAATCAAAATCCTGCCAAATTCACAAACGGGTAACTCGGCGTTTTTGAAGGTGCTAAAAATGTATTAACCTCTCTTCCCACAGAAATCGAGAAAACGAAAGAAATATAAAAACCAGTTTTATTTCCTCGCACTTTTCAGGAAACGGAAAAAACTTTTTTTGCCAGTCAAGAATATGTTCTTTGCATCTATGTTCTTAGCATAAAGCCAGCTTTACAGAGGTTATAGATTAGCGTTAGCCATTTGTTTTATTCTCCAGAAAGCACTGCATCTATTTTTTTTTTTTTTTTTTTTTTTTTTGTTATAATTTCTACCTTGGTGGCATTCACCATATATGAATACTGTGACATGCAATACCTAAGAATTAGGTGAATGCTACGGATCAATTAGCCTTGCAAGCAACAAGGTTATACAGTCAACGGTTTCAACGAGCGGAAACACCCAGACCATAAAGTTATCTTGTAACTGGACCACCGATTGTGCGAGTCAGGATGTGTATTACTACAACCACACGTAAACCCTGGGCCAGTATCGACCGTAAGAACACTGGCTTTCGAAGATAACGTGTTATCGTTGGTTGAATCGGATCCAAAAAACGACCAGCAGTCGAGCGATCGCACGAGAATTAAATTCAAGTCACGTAACTGTCTTAAACGTTTTGCACAACGAGTTTTTGCATCAATATCATTACACACGGGTGCAAGCACTTTCATCAGAAGACTATCCGCGAAGGGAAGAATTCTGCTAATGGCTGCTTCAACAATATTCCAATGAGAACACTTTCTTAAATAGGATTCTATGGACTGACGACAGTGCCGTCTTAACGCATGGGTCCACCCGGGCACGGCCCGGGGGCCTCAAGAGAAGAGG
Source organism: Pholcus phalangioides (assembly GCF_987345545.1). Classification (NCBI taxonomy): domain Eukaryota; kingdom Metazoa; phylum Arthropoda; class Arachnida; order Araneae; family Pholcidae; genus Pholcus; species Pholcus phalangioides. The sequence continues at coordinate 6,628,461 of NW_028301625.1, read as the reverse complement.
GGCCTCACAAAAATGAGATCTGGTTGAAATTTCCTAGAATTTACCTGTTAGGGCCTCAGAAAAACTACTTGGCCCGGGGGCCCATGATGCTCTTAAGACGGCCCTGACTGACGAAGCAGCGTTTACTCGTGAAGGTGTCTTCAACTGCCATAACAGCCATGTCCGGGATTCTTCCAATCACTATACAACAAGTCCAAATGCTTATCAGGTTCGTTGGAGAATTAATGTTTGATGTGGCATGATAAACAACAATCTTCTGGGACCTTACTTCCACAACATCTGATCGCTAAAAACTACCTAATTTTCTTGAGAAATTGTATCCCAGGCTATCTTGCAAAATCTTTGGCTGCAGCACGATGGGACACCGGCCCATTACGCATCGAATGTCCACCAGTGGTTAAATCAAGAATACCCAGACATTGTCCATGGTGGTCCAATACAGTGGCCTGCTAGATCCCCCTGACATAAACCCTTTACATTTTTTTTATGGGGCCATCTCAAAGCGCATGTCTGTAAGCATACACTTGACTCGCAAGAAGACCTTATAACCTCCTTGCGTACGGAAGTGACAACAGTGACACCTTCCATAATAGAGATGCTAGAGCTGATTCAACTTTGTGCATCCCACGCCGTGCCTTCTCATGTATTTAAAAGAACAGAGTACATTTTGATCACTTACTAATGTAGGATGCAATCTTCCTTTCAGCCACAGTGGTGGTCAGCTGAAGTTGGGTTTCTATTTTCAACTTCGAGGCGTGAATGCGAGCCGATCTTCCGTTAAACAGTCTCGCCAAAGAGAGAAACAGGCCTACAATGGCACAAATATTCAATCATTACGCTCCACTCACAATTTGAAATATAGATGGCAGCATTGAAAGGTCAGACACAACACTATTTATTCAATCAGACCGTCATTCACACACCCACACACACACTTCCGGCACAGCTCACTCGATAGTAAATTGGCCATGGCGATAGATCGAAGTGGTGCTCGGTTTGAAAGAAAAAAATCTCTTCCTTTTACCGAAGTATCTTTAAAAATTTTTGAGAGGGAGATGAAGTTATTTTCCTCAAAATTATTTTTTCGAATAATACTGGTTCTAATAACTACCATAGAACTAAACGTTCGTGGGTAAATTAAAATAGCCAAATTTTATAGGTCAGGAAAAAGAACATTTTCATGTTCCCAAAGGAAATTTTAATGGTTTTAAAGTATATTGGGGCTGTTGATTTCAATACTGGTGTTGGTTTTGCTGAATTGGCTCTAGTTTTTGAGATGCATAATCTCAACCTTGCAGTATAGTCTGCAGTCACTAATTTTAGCGTGGAAATTTTGTTTTCAACTTTTTATTTACTTCCTTATTTTATTCAACACATCACATTAATATTACCAGACATTGGTGATCTTTACGTATTGATATTAAGTTTATCAAATACAAATACAACGCCAAAACAGACAAAATGCCCAACGAGGTGGCTGAGAAAAAGATGCCCATAATTAAATATGGATGTCATATGTTTCAATGATTTACATTTCGCACAGTTTCATGCCGTACATGTGATTTGTATGATGCTTATGGCATGGGAGGATCTAGAGCTCGCTGTTGAGAGGGGCGATTTTACAACAATAAAAAAAAATAAAAATAAATTAATTAGTCACTGTGATCTTGGTCACCATACGTCCTGCATTTTGTCCCGTATTTACCGGAATATTCCCGGTTTTTCTGGGTTTTTTTTCCTCCGTCCCGAATTCTTTGAAAAAAAATGACTGGTTTATCATATTTTTTATATAGTCGAAGATTTCTTGAATTTGTTATTCAATCAAAAACGTTGATACAGGTAATTTTCAACGGATTGATTGAAAAAAAATGCAATATTACCATATAAACGTTCCGAAAATTTCATGAATTACTATATTTCACTTGGGAGGTGATAATCACTTTGATTACCCTCTCATAGATCCACGCCATGCTTATGGTATTACTTTAGAAATTTAATTTTCACTTTATCTCCAAAACTACAGCCATCTACAAAACCAATGCCAGATTTGGAGAATGAGCGCTGCAAAATAACTCTAAAATCACTGAAATATCTTTGCCAATGATTTGCTGTATTTATTTATAATGCACACTTCGAATTTGATTTGTATGCTGCTTATATGTTATACCATTGAAATTCAACTTTAACTTTATCCCAAAACTAGAGCCGATCTTATAAAACTAATGTCAGATTCGGAATTAGTGCCCGCAAAAGTACCCTAAAATCACTGAAATATCTTTGAGGACAAAATCAGTGTTGAGTAGTGTAATCAATAGAAAAAATCCGAAACCAATAATTATTTGAATATGTCAATTCATAACATAATAAGTTTGATTAAAAGTTTCTGATTGAATCGTTATTATTATTTTCCTGTATCCACCAGTCACACACGTTCGTCAAGCTACCATTTTTACATCCTTCATTGAAGCTTTTTAAGCATAACAGTTTCGATGAAAGGTCAAAAAACCCCAAAAAATATTGCCGTTTTATTGATCAACATGTAATCTGCCAGCGTCAAAGGTGGAGTCGACTGATCTAATGTATATATGTATATATGAGCTAACATCATCATCGTGCCCCCTCCCCCAGACTTCCAAGTCAATCTCCGCCTATGAATCTGATTAAAACGACAATGTAAAATAACGATCGCGCAGCACGTACGCACGCACTGTATGAACCTTGCTTCAAAAATTTAACTTAATCGTGAAGGTGAACAAACTACCACATTTTGGCAAAAAGTGTTTATTTGGCTAAAAAAAATTTCAAATAGATCTCATTTCTCCAACATTTTACCCAGGGGCCTCAAGACAAAAGGGGAAGAAGGCCAGAAGAACTGAAGAAGGCCATCTCACCTATAGCCATTGTGGATATACTACAAAAAGGGTAAAGATGGCGCATGCGTCAGCCTGCTATATCCAATGGCTATAGGTGAGATGGCCTTCTTCATTGACGTCACGAGCTTCGTGCGGAGGCCTTCTTCTATAGGTGGTATTGGGCTACTTCGGATCACTGAAAACTCGAATTATCCGAAAAAACAATTAAAGTTGTTTTTACCCCACCCTTAAAGTCGCGACTTTAAGGGTGGGTTATTTTTTTGCACTACAAATTCACTATAGATGGGCCTGAGAAAAATTCTGGCAGGGGAGTTCACCGAAAACCCTGGCCTAGGGATCTAGACCCTCTTAAAACTGAAATTACTTGTATTCGTTCGGAGAATAAAGAAGGTGAAATAAAGCGCGCTCTTGACGAAAAGTAGAAAAAGAAGGGTTTGAGAGAGAGAAGGAATTTCGAAAAATTACAGCATATCGAACTTTCGGGACTCTAATCATCTAAACTTTACTGTATATCTCGAATTTCATTCGCATTCGTTGATTTTTGCTGCCGCTAGGTGCTCATATATCGGCAACGTTATTTTATGATCACCCTGTACATATATTTATGCGTTAATATTTTAGGGAGAAAATCTACAAAGCGAAAATGGGATGCCACAAAAGAAGGCAGCTTCCTTTGCTTCGTTAGGAGATCTGCAAAGCATGAACCAGCTTGGTGAGTTGACGTGTCCGTGGCCATTGGATGACTTCAAATTGCAGCCACAAGATGTAGCAAATGGAATCGATAGAAAATGCCGCATTGTTTTCCCTCTCGGATTTGTAATTTTCAATGTTATATATTGGCTTGTATTATGTTTTTGAAATTACTTGCTACTTATTTATTTGAAACTTGTGTAAAATTTGGTATGCTACAGAGTTTAGTATTGAAGTGAACGATGCCTGGAAATGTGCACACAAATATATATCTCACGTAATTATAATATTCGTAAATTTAATGTGTGTCAACTACGTTATAAATACTGTACACATATCTCTAATTTGTTTATATCAAATCTTCAAAAAGTTAAACAAGCTAAAAGTTTTTAATAAATTTCTACTTTTCAAGTCCTTTACACATAAGGATAAAAATAGTGAACATTTTTATATTGTGTCTCAATGTGTGCGTGAAGAAACAAGAGCAAAGTATAAAAGTTTATTAGTCACTATATGCTAGTGACTAGTGGGATTGTCAAACTGTAAATAGTCTCCCGAGGGAGGCACCAAAATTTCTTTCTGGGTCACAGTACAGCTCCCAGGGACAAACTGCCACTGCTTACACTTTCAAGCACTATCAAGAGGAAATAACAAGATGGCGTTTATGAAGAATTTTATTTTAAAAGGCTAATTAAAAATATTTACTGAAAAAAAAAAAAAAACATGGTAAGGCCGGGATTACACTATGAAACTTTAATGAAAGAGTTTTTACAAACTTGAAAAAAACAACTAATAAGCTTGTTATTGGTTACTTTCAAACACAAATACAACGCCACAACAGGCAAAATGCCCAACGAGGTGGCTGAGAAAAAGATGCCCATAATAAATATGGATGTCTCATATTTCAAAAATACAGCAACCCAATTAAAAATGCAATTAAAACAATATACAGGGTGATTATAAAAAAACTATCCCGACATATGGGCCCCTAACTATCATACCATTCACAGAAACTGAATGAAATTTTGGCATAAGGTATTTTGATGTATGCGCTCAAGAATGATATGGAAAACAACAGTGCCACTCTAACAGTTACGGTTACAGTGAGAAAATTTCGAAAATATCAAATGGCAACACCAAGTTTTTTGTATTGGAATGTCATCTCCATTGTGAAAAACCCTAAATAGCGTTCGAACGGCAACTGTAGCATGAAAATCACCGGCGGTAGATAAGCTAAAAGTGAGGACAACCAATAAGGACAGAGAAGCAGCATAAAATAAAGCATTTTATTGTGTTTCACAAATTTTCCAAATGACCTTGTGGAGGACTAATTAGGCTGGGATCTCAGCCGAAGAAACGGTGTGACTAATGAAACGAACATTAATGCTCTGGTGCATGGCAAAGTCCTTTTTACTTTTTCCTTGCCTAGCTCCGGGGATTTTCGTGCTACAGGTGCCATTCCAACGCTATTTAGTGTTTTTCAGTATGGAGATCGCATTCCAATACAAAAAACTTGGTGTTGCCATTTGATATTTTCGAAATTTTCTCACTGTAACCATAACTGTTAGAGTGACACTGTTGTTTTCCATATCATTCTTGAGCGCATACCTCAAAATACCTTATGCCAAAATTTCATTCAGTTTCTGTGAATGGTATGATAGTTAGGGGCTCACATGGCGGGATAGTTTTTTTATAATCACCCTGTACATTGATACAATACAAAACAAATAACCATTCAATAATTGTAATACACATACATGATCGTGCGTAACACTCGTTGGACTCGGAAGGTATGAAACAGCGGTTGCAGAATAAACAAAAAAATGGGTTAATAGGGGGGTATGGTCCCCTCTTACAGATATACAAGTCTCGCAGCGTGATTTCATACTTGAAATAAGGCAGTTTATCATTTCCTGTGGCAATTGGTCCCACTCGTTCAGCAACGCTGTTTTCATTCCCTGGATGGTTCCCGGAGGGGGGGGTTGCGAGTTGCAATTGCCCTCCCCAGAGCGTCCCAGACATGCTCTATAGCAGCAGTTCTCAACCGGTGCTACTCGAGGATAATAAAATGAATCAGTAAATTTGATAAACAAACAAAAAAAAAGAGGCCTAAAGGGCTCCGCCATAGAAATTATACACTGAAAAGGGCTCAGCGAATCAGAAAAGGTTGAGAACCGCTGTTCTATACGGTTAAGGTCTGGAGATCTGGCTGGCCAATCCATCCGGCGAATATCCTCACTCTCTAGAAAATCGTCGAGCAGAAGAGCTCTATGTGGCCTCGCGTTATCGTCCATTAAAATGGACTCAGGGTCAACTGCACCCCTGAAAAGGCGAGCATAGGGCTCCAAGACCTCATCCCTATACCTCACACCAGTCACAGTGCCTCTTTCAAAGACATGGAGAGGTGTGCGGCCATCCAACATGATAGCTGCCCAGACCATTAAACCTCCTCCGCCATAATGGTCGATTTCGCGGACATTGGAGGGTAGGTAGCGGGTCCCTGGTTCTCTCCATATGAACGTACGGCGAGAATCTGTGCTTAGGCTGAACCGGGACTCATCAGTGAAGGGAACGGTCGCCCATTGATCCATACTCCAATCCCTATGCTCTCTGCACCATGATAAACGGATTCTCCTGTCCGTAGAAGTGAGCGGGACGCAAACAGCAGGTCTTCTTGAAAACAACCCTCTCGCATGAAGTCTTTTGGAAACAGTCACTCTTGATACATGGGTTCCCGTGGCTGCATACAAGTCACGAGAGAGCTGAGAAGCTGTAGCACTCCTGTTACGCCTCGCTATAATCGACAAATGGCGATCTTCTCTGGCCGTCGTGGCTCTTGGACGACCTTGTCCAGGCTTTCTCTCGATGGATCCGGTATCCTGGAACTGTTTCCATAAGTTACACACGACGCTGGGCGTTACAAATCTGGACTTGAGATTGGCCTGCTTCTAGCCTCCCCACAATTCGCCACCTCATTCCATCATCTAAACGTTGGTGGTTACTCATTTTTACTGTTACAATTTGAAATTAACCGATTGCTGCAAAATAACACCAAGAAATTCGCCGAGGTGTGCTAGCGAACGAAATGCGTCTTAACTTACGCGCGCTTATAAAGCCTGTTTCTCTACTGGCTCCGCCTACACACACGTGTACGCTTACGTATTTGACGTACAAGATTTGCATTTTTGTCTAGAAGCAGTGGTTTTACATTCAGTTCTTTTCATGAAATTCGATAAAATATGCAAATTCTCTTAATTTATTTGACCAGTGTATGTAATGCCTTAAGACGGGGTATTTTCTTTCAATATTTTAATTTATTCAGAAAATAATTTTAATTTTTGATTGTCTTGGGCAGGATCGTCTTTAGAGCATCATGGGCTCCAGGGCCAAGCGATTTTTCTGAGATTCCACCTGGCGAATTCTCGAGAATTTTAACTGCTTCTTGTTTTTGTGAGACTCCCGTTCTCTTGAGGCCCCCGGGCCGTGCCCAGGTGGGCCCATGCATTAAAACGGCACTGGTCTTGGGGCAGACACGGGACACCTATACCCCCTCCTGCATAGGTTTGTTACATTTCACTGTAGTAAAAATCTTACCACTACTACAAAAGTAGGTTGAAGAACTGGTCATTGCTAAAATCAAATAGATTTGAAAAAAATTGGACACTGTACTTCAAAAAAGGGACGTATGGTCAGGCGAAAATATATGTAAATATTATGGCCTGTACAGAGAAATGATCAGGAAAGTGGCAGTAGTCAACTGGATGGCTAAAGCATCAGACAGAGCAGAATGGAAAAAATTTAGAGGAGACCTTCATCCAGCAGTGGATTGAAAATGGTTGTTGATGATGATGACAGGAAAATGACTGTTTGACCACAAAAATAGATTGAATAACACTGATTTTTTTAGCACTAGATGCTCAGTTTCAGATTTGAATTGCTACAGGCTCTCATTTGTGTTAATTGATAATAAAATTTGGTTTGAGGTCACAGGCAACATCAGATTGCTCTGAGGACCAGTATTTGGCCTGCAGACCACGGGTTGAGCATATATGTGTGTTAGCCAATACATCAATGTGCAGCTGCAGCAAGATATGGTCAATTCTCACCAAGCCTACTCAAGGAAAAAATTCTGCATTTACCAAAGAAATGCTACCCAATAATCTCAGTGATATTTAAAATATTGACAAAAAAATTTTACGACTCCTTCAGAAATTAAAGTATGACTTTTAAGTCAGAAAAAAATTGAAGAATTTATGCAGGAAATTAACAATTTTCATTATCTTATTTTTATGAATACCATTATTAATAGCGTAATCTTCGTATTTTCCCAAGAGATCTGTCAGATCTGTCTCGAGAATAGGTTAGTATGCATTCATCCAAACCGGGATTGGAACTCAGACCTGCATAATTGAATGCTTTCCTAAGGCATGCTTTCCTTGAAGGTTAGCTGTAATTTCCAAAGACTGATTGGAATCTGTGTGTGTGCTAAGTCAATGGAAAGAATTTGGGATAAAACTATCCTCTGTTTTGTATGTTTGCATGACACCATACCCTTTGTTCAAAAGCAACAAGTTTTTGCTCCTTGTGTACTCTCTGGTTCAGGGATAATGTGCAGGACCATTACCTTGGTAAGAAAAGAGCTTTCAGAGCGAGTATACGAGCAGAAGAGAATCATCAGCCTTTATTAAAAAAATAAACAACGAAACCTGAATCCCTAAACACGCTTCTCACACTCACTTGTTGCTATGTTAACAAGAAATGGTGAAACAAGATATCTCTTCCAGAGGATGCAGACACATCATTAAGAATATTTCATATTTTCATAAAGGGTGATTGATGATGTAAACACTATTGAAACCCTTCCCCCCTTGTCATCAAAAGTCAGCAAATCGAAAACCCCTCTTCCATTGATGCTGACGTAATACTTGAAAATGACCCCATATTTTAAAAAATCATAGATAACAAACACTAAAGATATTTGTATACATACTTCTCATCAACCTCTGATATGCAAGAACTACTGTATTTTAACATGTATAAGGAGTCCCTTTTTGCCAAAAAATTGGGTACCAAAAATAAGGGATTTCTTATACATAGATAGTATAATGAATGTAACTTTTCAACTTTTTTCCAAATTTTAAGCACAAAAAAAATCAGGGGGTTTCTTATACATGCTAAAATATGGTATATTCTACGTTATGTAGATACATTTTCTATCTTTTCCTTTGTGGCAAACTTAACCATAAATGGACAAAGACTTGTCAAAAAACTGAAAATAACTAATAATACAAAATGGTTGAGGTTATAATCTCAACAATTGTATTATTGACAGTGATAATTATCAACAATTAATCATAATTATATTATACAATACAATTGTATTATTGCAGTGATAATTATCAATATAACTAAAAAAACTATGATTTTAAATGTACTTTATTCACATAATTAATATGTATTTTACACAGAAGTAATACAGCGCTTATAATAATGGATTGTCATAAAATCTGTTTTGTATAAATTTCATATGCCATATGAAGCCTATAGTTGGATGTATGTGCCTAAAAAATGAAAGAAAAAAAGTAAAGTGATGTGATCAGAAACAAGAAAATTTAATGCATCTTCAATGAGAAAAAAATATAAGGTACACCAGAGAGAGAGAATTATATAAATGAGTAACATACAATGAGCAGATCTATGAGGCATTAGTTTTTTGAAAATGAAAGATAATGAAAGATAAATCTTCTCACCTGACTGATAATTTTTTTTTCAATTCTGATTTGAGTGAAATTATTTCCCATTTTCATATACAATTTTTACATAATATTCATTCAATCCCCCCCCCTCCTTGTCATCAAAAAGTAAGCATAGGTGGACCCCCCCCAATTGCTGCTTACATAATACTTGAATGGCCCCTAACATAATGGCCATAAATGACCATTTTTGCCACACCACTGAAAAACAGCATTTAACATATTTTCATATGCTTTGGTGGAGAAATTTCTGCAGTAGCAATGTGTTCTACAGTCATAGTACTTATTTCTGTTGCACTTTCTGTAACAGGAAAGATTCTGACAAGAACTGATGAACTATTGAACTTGTGACACCTCTGATGATTTTTTGGTACAGTGGGCAATTATCTTATCAACCTGGACTACTGTGCCCACAAAATAGTAATTTGTGAGTCCTTCTGTAAGAGTTCACAGATTATTTTTGAGTGATCCACTGGACAAAATCCACTTCAAACACTTGCTTGTTCTGTTGGTTGAGAATTTGAGACATCCAATGGAAATTTAAGTCTAGATATTAACACTTTGGTGAAGTTAAGCCTTTCAGTGGCATGGTGGAAATAACTAAGCAGCCCCCTATAACCAGTCATCTGGCTACAACAGCATTTGCTGTCACAGTCATATGTAACAGTGGCGCCTACGACGGTGTATGTCGTCATAAGGATTTTTGGTCTGTATCACATGGATATGATGGAATAATTTTTCATACAGCTGCTGCCACCTGCACTGGCATCATACAACAACTATATTTCAAGGTCTGGGGTTATTATTATTATGATCTTCGCCATGCTTTGCAATGTTGCATCCTCAAGTGTGCGCTTATATAAATATATATATACACTATCTCATAACATACAAGGGAAAAATATACAATTTGCACGACATTTTATAAATTTCAATATATCATTTATTAACACACACATGAATTACTGAGAAATATTTTCTTGCTTTGAACTTGAACAACCCATGCTGCTGTAATTGTCAAATAAGTAAGAATTCAACACTTATATTTAGAAAACTAATTCGTTTTACTAATTAACTTTTATTATTTTTATGATTTTAAACATATAGCAAAGACATCAGTTTTAATGTTTGTATGAGAAATTCAATCCAAAAAAATATTTTAATAGCTTCAAACTTCAGGAAAAAGTTTGCACATCTTCATTAAAAAACGGCACCGTGGGTAGCATACAGAGAAATTAATTGGCCAGATGACCAGTTAAAATGCCACATTTTTTTTAATGAAGCAGGCTTTCTTCCGGTTTTCAGCAGGTGCAAACTATGATTTATAGGGAGGAGTATTCCATTGTGAAATCCACTTTACAAATATCTAGGCTTGTTAATGCTAAAATAAGAGGCTTTTAAGCCCTTCACTGACATGGGCGTATTTATACACCTTCAGAGCAGAGATGACATTGAAGCGCTATAATGCTGCAAATACCTAGAATTTCGGAAAAGGACGCATAAAAATTTTGTTCATGTGTCCTTCATAGCGCGTTCTTTCCTAGTTCTACGAAAAAGTAGAGTACAGAGTATAGTAGTTGTACCTCCCTAACTTTTTCCCCCTTTTTTCTCTCTTTTTTTTTACCATGTATCATGATTGCGCGACCTTGAAAAAGTGGTTTTACTACTTTGTACACTGTACTGTATTGATATACACACGGGTTGTTGAAGAATAAGATGAGGGGTATCTAGTTGCTTCCCTGAATGAGGGGCCTTGTAATTGTCAAATTTTGGAGTTTTTATTCCCCTGTGGATTTTCTCCCTTCTGGTTACATACCAGAAATTATGGTACTTTTGCGGCTATCTGCCGGCATTCAAAGATAGCATCTATATGGTGCGAATTTGCCTTGTTCCTACAATATTGCGAATGCACATTTTTTTTAAATCGTAAAGGATTGGAACACCCGTTCAAATTGTATACTTTCCCAAGATCATGAAAAAAAACCGAATCTTGAATTTGGATATCCACAGTTTTGTCATCTAGCTGCTATGTGGTAGTTGCCGTTTCGCGTCGCGAAAATCACGGGTGTATACGCAGAATCGGCTTTTGGAGGAGAACAAGGATCTAATTCTTCACAGAAAGTTTGGGTCACTAACATTGGAAAACAATTTTAAATTACCAGATAGTATAAAAGTAATTATTTTATTCCAATATTTTAATTCTCTACAAAAATATTTTTAATTTTTTATCTTGGAGGGGGGGGGGAGTGGACACTTATAACTCCCCAAATATTTTGCTTTACGTAAAAATCCGCATTTGGAACCCGTGATTGTACAATGGTAATTGGTTAAAAATGTGATTTTCTAAGGTTTTCAAATTTTGAGTTGGAAACATCTGGTTGCGACGGCGATCACACAGACCTACAACACAAATATGTATACATTAAACTTCAAATGCATGCATTACCAGTTTGGAGGATAGATGCAGGGCAGCAACTGGGAGGGTGGAGGGACAGACGGTCTAGTGTCCCCGGGCTCTGGACTAGAGGGGGGCACCAAATTGACCCTTTATAACAGCTGATTCTACATTACATGGGTGTGCCAAAATGTGTGCTTGCCCTGTTTGAGAAAGTATCTAGTTGGGGCGCTAGATAGATGGCACCACCTACTGAATACAAAACACGCCAAATGCTGGGCACACACACATAAGAACATTGTTAAGGTTCTCCAACACAAATCTGACATAGCTCCCATATTCAAGTGTGAAAATATGTGGCAGTTAAATGGCGACACATCAGAGTGGTGGACCATCAGGGAGAGAAAACAAAATCATTTTACCAGGAAAACCAAAGTATGAATAGAGAATCAGAAGTGTCTGAGGAGAGAGAGAATATAATTTACTTTAAATTTAATCCGAAGATATTGAAAGTGCTAAGATTTTTTTAATGAAATTCAAAATCAATCAGAAGTGAATTTATAGATTGATGTATTAGTAAATATATAAATGTGTGCCTCCAACTCATTATTAAAGTAGATCCTGCTTATAACATTTTGCAAAAAACCGTCATAAAAAAACGTTGTAAATAGGAGCACACTTTAAACGGGAAATCTTAATGAAATCTTAATTACTTATTATTAAAACCACAAAAATAAGTTGTACTAAGCAGAAAAACGTTCCAAATGGGAGAAACATTATAAGCGGGATCAACTGTATATTTGTTTTATATTTATTATATGTGCGGAATTCCATGTTAAATTCTCAGTGCTAATGAGCTTCTTTGCAAGCTTTTCCTACTAGTTGACAATGAAAGTAAAAAAACCTTTGGAGAGAATATATTTTTAGAAATGAATTTACTTGAGTCACACAGATACCTTCATCTCCTACCCAGAATATGACACATTGCTCAGTCTCAACGAAGAAACATAAGCAGGTGATCAAAGACCTGGGGCATGCTGAAAGAAAATTCATAGGGGGGGGGGGGTATAATTTTTTTCAAGATGAATTTTTTTGAGAGAGGACTCACTTTCCCTCAAAAAGGGCCCAGATTTTTCAAATAACCAGGTAAATTAGAGTACAGCGGCATCTCTGCAGAGTCTATGAATTAACTGCCACAGGCGTATTTATACATCTTTACAGTAAATGAACAAAAAAAGGTGGCACTGGAGAGTGAATTGTGTACGATTTTGTCGGCAATTAAGCAGTTAACCATTTAAGCAACAATTAGAAATCACCAGAACCCCCTTCAATACGCCATATCTTTTTTAATGAAGTAGGCTTTCTTTTGATTTTCAACTGGTGCAAACTAAGGGGGTATAGGAAAATGTTTTCCATTGAGAAATCAAATTTACAAAACGTCTGGGCTTGTCAATGCTAAAATAAGAGGCTTTTATGGTGACAAGATATCTTGTCTTTGCTGCTTACAGGATTAAGGAGGCGAGATGTCTAGCTTAGAGGGTTAAAAGAGACTGATTGGTTGATAATTCTTGATATTTTTCACCCTTTTTAAGAAAAATAACTATCATTGTGTTATTCCCATAATTTTGGCACAACTGATTCTGTGAGATAATTTGTATTTAAGAATGTTAACATACTGGGAAATTCTTTTCCGGCTACCTTAACACTGTTAATTGAAATCCTATCTTAACCAGTACATTTCCATTTTCTTCATGCATTTTATATAGCATTTGAACTTCTTCTTTCAACACAGGAGATAATAATTTTTTTTCCGGTCCCTTTCCTCAGTTCAGATCGTTTCCTTCATGTTAATATAGAGTATTATAAAATTTCTCAACAATTTCATACATTTCATTTTCATCGTTACTGATGGTTCCATTTCCCTTCTTAACACATAACAAGTGGGCACTGAGATTTTGGTCCAACCTCATTTGACTGGAACTTAGAACCTGTTCTTTAGTTGCAGAAAATTACTGTGTAGAATCCTTTGCCACATTTTTAAAACGGGGGAAGAAATTTGTTAGAATTAGATCTTTATTTCCTCCTTAAAACTATTTCCTTTGTCTAATTTGAATTTATGAAAAATATGTGTACACTATAGGGATGGGATGAATAGTGACTTAACCGAATACCAAATATTTGGCTAATCTTTTGACCGAATGATAATTTTCTTAAAATTCATCACAATTATAAATAAAATTAATGGCAGTTTTAAATTATTGATATTGAATTTTAATTATGGAATTTATTATTTAAATAAATATTAAAAACTGATAATTGAAAGATTTTTATTGCCATGATATTGACAATCAAATTTCAAGATGACACATTGTAATTTTATATTACTTACAGAATCAATTTTTTTAACATTTGTTATAAAATTTTACATCTGATTAAGTCATTTACATTTTGTCAACCATTATTTACTCTCAACTAGTAATGCATCATAAAATTTACAACTTATTTTGTTATTTTCGTCTTTGAATGCTCTTTGTCCCTTATGCTTCTTTCACAGGACCTGAATATGTTTCATGTCTAGGTACATCATTCAGTTAGTGAACTTGTGTATAATTCATGCTCACTTCCACCTTATTGCAACAGAATCCTATTTTCAGTTTCATGTTTCCCTTACCCTAGAAATTCACCCTGACATAACCTCTTTAAAAAGAAAGGGATATACACCACACAATAAAATATAATCTGTAAATTAATTTATACATGGGGAAAATTCCAATTAATATAATTTTCTAAAATTAGTTTGGTGTACTTAGATTTACACAAATATTTGGCAAAAGGGCCAAATAGGCAGAATACTGAATAGCAGCCAAATATTCATCCCATCTCTAGTATACAGGGTGAAGGTTCCGCAGAGGAATATGGATGAGGGGTGCATGTGTGGTTTAGTAGTAGTAATATACAGGGTGAACATGACATGTTGAGCCAAACAAAAGAGGGTAACAGACGAGCCCAAGTGGAACATGAAAAACCCCACCAACCCTGTCCTATCTCGAACTGTTTGAGTTATGGTGGATAATCAATTATGGAAAAAAATATGTCAAGTCTGAAAAAACCTAAATTTGTGAAGTTTCTCTGAGAGACAAACAAAAACTAAGCACATATTTGGAAAGAGCAGAAAAAATCCTATAAAGTGACATTAACTTCATTAAAATATCTTAATTTAATGGTGAGCTACAAGCGCTGAAAGATTGGCAAAGTTCAAAATTGAATTGCTGCCAAAAATGCAATTTTTTCTGCCTCGCCAATTATGCAAACACCCTTCTAGCTACAATCAGTCAAATTTACCAAAAACTTGTGCATTGCATCTACTTTCGAAAGAGCCTACAGTAAACCACATAAGTGAACTGTTCAGGATTAATTTAGCCTTTCATTTGCATGCATCACTGAAATCAGCGGTTGTCAAAGTAGACATTTTAGTAGATTTTGGTGACAATTCGATTTTCCACTTAGACAATCTCTCAGTGCTTGTAGCTCATAATTAAATACAGATATTCTGATAGAGGAGGTGTCATTTTATAGGATTTTTTCAGCAAAATCAAATTGTGGCAAAAATCTGCAACCTCCAATTCTGAATTATCATTGAATATCTACTTTGATGAATGCTGATTTTAGTTGATGTTTCGCAAACAAAAGACTAAATTTCTCCTGAACCAGTAGACCAATATGGTTTATTCTAGGCTCTTTCGAAAGCTGGTGGAATGGACAATTTTTTGGCAAATTTGACCGATTGTGGCTAGAAGGGTGTTTGCAGAATTGGCAATTAAAAATTTTGGCAACAATTTGATTTTGAACTTTGCCAATCTTTCAGCTCTTGTAGTTCACCATTAAATGAATATATTTCGATGAAACTGATGTCACCTTGTATCATTTTTTCTGCTCTTTTCAAATATGTGTTTAGTTTTTATGTAAGCCTCTCAGAAACTTTACAAATTTGTTTTTTTTCAGACAACATATTTTTTTTTCCATAATTATCCTCTATAACTCAAAAACGGTTTGAGGTAGAACAGGGTTGGTAGGGTGTTTCATGTTCTACTTGGGCTCATCTATCACCCCCTTTTGTTTGGCAGAACATGTCAGGTTCACCCTGTATAATAGATAAAGATAGATGGGGGAAGTAAGAACAAGATGAAGGTGTTATGCATGAAATAATCTTTTTCTCCACACAGTTACAATATAGCACCTAGAAAAAACGATAAAACACTTATGCCATTACAGCTTAAATTTGCCCGCATAAGAAGTTTTAATGCAAAAAATTATTTTTTCCCAACACATAAACCTAGCGTTTGTTTTGGTAATTTCAAACTCCTGTTATTTTCCAGTGTTCCTTTCTTTATGACACTGTAATTGAACTTTCTGACATCTTCTGTAATCTGCTTGTAAGGTTTTCCCCCATCGGGAAAGAGCCTGATGGGATTAAAAAGCGTGGGTGGGGAGAAAGGCCCTCGATGGAGAAGAGAAAAGAAGCTTGTGTTTTTGGTTAGTTAGAGAGTGACTCCTGTGGACTCAGGAGGTAATTTCAAAGGCTTGCTGTAAGCGAGGAGGACGTGTAAATAATATAATGTTTACTGTGAAAAATTACAATTAAACCAAGCATTATATATAAAAGTGGCAGAGAGTGCTTATGATTGTGACAATCATTCATTGAAAATGAACCCGACATAGTGGTGTCAGCAGTGTGGTCAGTAGAACTATACTGAATGAAAAGAAATGGAAACTAACTATTTTGTGCGAAGGTGATCGCAGGAATAAATCATTGTTGAGCGGTTGACAGAATAAAAGAATCAGGACTGATTACTTGGCATAGCTGATCATACATTGGGGGGTCACCAGTGTCTTAAGATATCGGAATATTTATGTGAAAGTTTGATCACACGCATCGGCAGAAACGAACGAGTATCAGGACTTTCGCATATACTGAGGTGAGTGGTCGCATTTTTTTGTTGTTAGGTGAAACCGAACTATTTTCGTACAGTAATTTCATTCGATACTGATTTAAAAAAAGAGAAAAACATTAAAAATGTCTGTCTTTGCCAGGGGACAAAAAGAGGACCTTCTGATTTTAGCAGAGCAGTTACGGGTGGAAGTCCCCAAAGACGCAAAGGTTGTGGATTTGAAAGAGCTAATCATGAAAAGCCCTCATTATGAACCAGAATTTGTAAAAGAATTACTAAATAATATTATCAATGAAAGAACAGAGCTAGAAGCAAGAAACCACGAATTAGAGGTAGAAAGAGTAAAACATAATGAAAGATGTGGAACACCCGTCAATAATGATTTTATTGGGTATTTGAATTTAATGAAAGGTGTAATGCCATAGGTGACGGAAAACATAGAGGATTGGCCTTTTTTCTTTCATCAAGCAGAAACTATGTTCAAGTTGTATGAGGTCCCGGAGGAATACCATGGGAAAATTATACTATGTACTTTGAAGGGGAAGGCTGGATGCATAAGTATGAGACAGGCAGAACCCAATTTAGATGATTACAACAGAATCAAAGAGATGATTTTGAAGGAATTTCAAATCACTCCCCTTGAACATAAAAAGAAGCTAGATACGATGAAAAGGGAGGTGGAGCAAACGTGTAGTCAATATGCGGTCAGGTTGGAAACAGCTGTAGATTTATACCTCAAGTCGAAGGAAGTTAGCACATTTGAGGATCTGAAACAATTGGTTAATTGATAAAATTAAAGAAAGCCTATCCCCAAGCATCAGAATGTATATACAGTTGAAAGAAACAGACGGTTGGTTAGATGCAGTCAAACTCGCGAAAGAAGTAGATAGTTACACGAGTGCGACGAATAACAGCTGTCCACAGTCAGGAAATGACACTAATTTTTCTGACAAAGGATATAATGACAACCAACAGAATAAATATTTTTGTGATCGTGACCATAGAAAGAAATATTCTGATCGGAAGCCACTTCAAGAGGAAGGTTGTTTCATTTATTCATCAAGATTCCATGTAAAAAGGAACTGTCCTGAAAATAAGAACATAGTTGAGATAAATAATATGAGAACAGGTAATCTGGATACTAAAGTCAACCAGATAGAAACAGAAAGTGATCCAGAAGCGTTTTCAGTAACAGGAATCGGTATCAGTGATGATATCAGGCAGGATTCGGGATATCTCTAATCTATCACCGCATTGAAGAGAATGAAAGTTAGCATTGAGGGAAAAATTTTGAATGCATTGATTGATTCAGGTTGCCAAATTTCTGTTTTAAGAGAAGATTTGGTTCCTCGCCACAAGACCGAATCTAAAGCAAAGACATATTTGAAACCTGCATTCGGAAAGCCTATTTCGACAGGTTTGAGACATATCAATCTGGCCATTCCCATAACAGACAAAACAAGTGTAGTCCACCACAGAGCTATCTTGTGCCCTATTACACCCCACATAAGTGAGGAGGCCAAAGGGGAAGTGAAGGCCCAAAAGTTTGCAGCTGTGAACAAGAAGGATATAACGAACAATGAAATGCAGGCAAAGCAGGGTGGGAGAGATGGAGTGGGTGAGAGGAAAAACCATGAACAGAGAATTCATGTCCCTCCACAAGAAGAATTTCGAAGAACTCAAAACATTAGCAACCCACTGGTTGCAGAATGGGAGTCAGCAGCGAAGGGTAAGCGAGGATACGGTGGACTTTGCTCTTTCACAAAGGGGTTGGAGGTTGGTTTTACCAAAAGAAAAAAATATACAGTATATAAGTTTTTTGCAAAGAGCCCATACAGGGCCGGGCTTAGGAATTTCGCGGCCCGGTGAAGAAAAATTTTTGCGGCCCTCTCCAATGTAACGTATCGGGATCCGATCCCTCTACGTTAATGGTGATCTTGTCGTTATGTGGGAAATTCCTTCTTATTTTAGACCCCAGGGACCTCTCAGTTACCGGAAACCACCCGAGGACCCGCTGGCAAACCGGTAAGGGCCAGAATGTTCGTTTAGTTCGGCAGTCGACGGGTGGGGTCTTTCGGCTGTCGAACGAGAACGGGCCAGAGGTCTGGCTACTGATGTCCCACATAAATTAATTTCCCTTATGACGACGATGTCTGGAGGGGTCTGGTCCAGATTATGTATAGTTTGGGTGAGGCTTAAGGGTTTGCCCAGTTAAATATTTTTATTTTTATTAAAGAACCTCCCGGGGGAGTTGTTACAAGTCTCGTTGTATGGAAAATATAGTGTTGTACCCACTTGTTTTCAGCGGGGGGGGGGGGGGGGGGGCTGCAGACCTCCGTCAGAACGTTGTTCGTATTGTTTACATAATCAGGAGAGTCTGATCAGCTCTCCGGATTGTGTTATGTTGCCAGATTCCAATGTAATAATTCAATTGTAATGTTTATACACTGCTCAAAACAATTAGGGGAGCAAGCAAAAAAGTGAAGAAAACCGTGCGAAACAGCCAAGTATTGGCATACAATGGATAGTACACGCGTATCAATGCGTAATACAGAAAAAAGACGTAAAAAAATTTGGAATTAAGCTTTAATTTATTGAAAATATGGAAAAAACATGAAAAGAGGATTTAGGGCAACAATTTGGTTACATGTAAACGATAAAAAAAAGTACTGTTTAGACATGATGCATGAGTTTTAATAGGGCGTGCGGTTTCCTCGAACAGCTAAGACTGCTGCACACCTGTTTGCCATGGATGCGATGAGGTTATCGATCAGACTTTGGGGAATACTGTTCCACTCCTCAAGAAGTGCAATCTGCAAGTCTCGGACAGTAACAGGCGGCCTTGGTCGCGCAGCAATGCGTCGTCCAAGGATTCAGGTCAGGAGAGCACGCTGGCCATTCCATACGCTGTATTGTTTCAGCTTCAAGCATGTTCTCCACCAGACGAGCTCTATGCGGTCTGGCATTATCATCCTGGAAAACAAAGGAATCTCCAATGGCTCGAGCGTAAGGGATGACATGAGGTCGCAGTATCTCGTCTGCATACTTCCGGGCCGTCAAAGTGCCATTCTGAATGATATGCAGGTCCGCCTATGCTGATTCCACCCCCATACCATCCAACTAGCTCGTCTGTATTGTGACCTTTCACGAACGAATGCGGGGTTATTTCGAGTGCCCCTGTCCCTCCATACCAGAACAAGTCGGGTGTCACACTCCAGACTGAATCGGGACTCGTCTGTAAACAGCACTTGGCTCCAATCATGTTGCTCCCAATCTCGATGTTCAGCAGCCCATCTTCTTCGGGCCGCACGGTGGCGTGGGGTCAACAGAATGCAGACCATTGGCCTACGTGCATAGAGCCCTCCCTCATGAGGCCGATTACGTACTGTTTGGCTGGACATCCTTCGTCCTGTTGCCGAGAGCAACCGTCTTTGCAGCTGCGTAGCATTCTCTATTCTGTTTCGACGGGCTGTTAACCGTATATACCGGTCATCAGTTGCTGTAGTGGCGCGGGGCCGACCTTGCCCTGGTCGACATCTAACATTTCCTGTTTCTTGGAATCGATTCCACAGCCTTGCAACAACACTTCTGGCGACTCCAACAGCGTCCGCGACACTACGTTGTGTTTGCCCGGATTCCAGTCTGCCTATAACACGCCATGCCATGGATTCCGGTAAATCACGTTGTTGAGACATCCTCAAGTCCCCTTGTCTCAAAAAAAAATGCTGCGCAATCGAATTTCACAGTTACGGCAGTAAAAAAGACATTTCTGCAACATCCCGATTTCTGCCCTTATCTCCTTTTTCTGGTTTTTGACATCATGAACTTTGATTTGCATATGAAGTTTTCTTCTTCAATTATGGATGATTCATTTTATGTTACTTATCGGTATACATCTTTGCGTAATTTTGTTAAAACCATGTGCTCCCCTAATTGTTTTGAGCAGTGTAATATAGTGACGCATGAATATGTAAATCCGATATTTTTGTTGAGGCGAAAAGGCCTTGCGAGGACATGTGGTCCCAAATTTCTTGTGAAATAAGAGTATAAATTCTTTCCTCTTTGTCTCTCACATTGCGTTCATCCTTTGTTTGTTCTTTTTTTTCAACTGAAGCCCTCTAGTAGGACGGTTCACCGTCTTGCTACCGTATCCATTGGCCTTAGGCTGGGAAAATAAGCTGATAATTAGTTAAAATGAAATAGTTTACAGTATTCAAATTTGTTTCCGGCAGGTCCGGAATCGAAAACATTAATTAACCTTCACAGTCAAAATTCTTCATTGCTGATCAAAGTGGTCCGGCCCTCAACCGAGAGGCCCCCTGGAGCTCATCAAGGTGGTCCGGCCCTCAACGGAGAGGCCTTCACTGATACTTGCGGGGAAAAGCTACGTCGAAGTGACTAACAACATCGGATGTCCGATCAGCATAAAAGTTTGACTGTTGATGATCATCAATTGGTGAGCCAGTACCTTTCTGTTAATGTTAAATAGAGGGCTCCCTGTTGTACTAATCTATTGTTAAAATTGACTAACTTTATATTGAATTTAATAAATAATATTTCATGCGAAAGTTTATTTGCAATCATTTTCTACTTGTCGTTTGCCACCTTATTGCTGGACATTTCGAACTGGGCAAGCAACTCCGATAAGGGACGTTGCACCAAGTCGCTCCCCAACTTTTTGAGTTACGAACATAAATCTTATAGGGGAAAGAGTTGTTTTAAAAAAATTAATTACACTTATTTTTTCATTATTTCAGGAACGCGTTGATAGTTGAGATCAATGAATCAATTGAGATAAAAATGGTCGAAATAGGCACTAAAAAAGGCATTTACTATTTATGGAGAGAAGGGAAAATAACTAAAAACAACTTAGGTATTAAGGGTCCAAAAATTAGCTTAAAAATTAGTTGTACCCAATCCGTCTATTGTTTTAATTAGAGTTTATAATAACTGTATTATTATCCGAGTAAAATTGATTGCAGGCCCATAATACAGGGCCGTAACTGGGGGGAGGGGGGGGGGGGCAGGAGGGGAAACTGCCCCGGGCGGAAATATTTAGGGGGATGGCAATTTTAGGTGGAACAAATAACACCGTTACAAAATAATAAATTTTTTAAGTTGTGGGAGCGGCAAAAATCCTAGTTATGGCCTTGCATAATAAAGTATTTGTGATGTCTCTCAGGTCAATTCCAGGGTCAGCATTAACAGACGCAGAGCCCGACGAGAAAATGATTTGTAGGGCTTCTTCGAGTTGCGAATAATTCTCGTTTGCTTGTTGTATTATTTGGAATAATTACTATCGTTTCTACAGTAGAAACGTAGGCTCCTTGTTCTATTGTTGTAAAAAATTTAAATTTCTTTTTATATTCCCACATATGAGGGACTCCTCCAAGCACGGGGGCCCTGTGTGACACATCTATCACACACCTCTGAGGGCGACTCTGGCCAATTTAATCGAATACCAAAAAAATACCTAAAATAAATAGCCATGGTTGTTTGCAGTGCATGTATGGTGCAAAAACAAAATCAAAACACCATGGGCCCCAGAGCCCTGTCTTCTCTTACTTCGCCTTGGGTGAGTCATGACGTCAACTGATGACCTCTTGGATAGCTCAATGAAGTCCAATGCCTGAGTGGAACATATAATGTGAAGCATTTGCGGAGAAGCAAAAATTTCTGATTTTCCTCTGCGTTTGTAGCATAGGGCTGCGTTCATTTGAAACACCACGTCTAACACCCATTGCACCTACAAGAGTGGGACTGACAGGGCTCCAGCCGGGAACCAGAGACGATTTTCTTACCTCTTTTTTTGTTTTTTCATGCAATAAATTCACTACTTTGGGGCCTGCATATACCTGTCTGGGGATGCTGGTGCAGGATGTGGGGCCATTTGCTAACACCATCCGGTTAAAGTAAAGTTAACTCATGCAACACCAAGTTCCCTATCTCTCAGATCACTTTGGTTGCAGTTATAGGGGAGCAAATAGGTTAAGCGGTACAGGAGTTGCGACTAGGAAGAAAAAATGCATAGGGGTGGAGGAAGGAGACGTGCGCTCATAATAGAAGAAGAGGATATAGAAAATGGCCAGAGGGGGTTACGAAATGTAATGGTGTGATGATGATGACCCCTAAGCAGAGGAGGGAAGGGAAAAAAAGGAGAACGGACCAATCAGCAGATAGCAAAAATAAGCAGATCGAGGTGAAAGCAAACATGTTTGTTCGACTCCCGCACCTTGTTGAGTAGCCTCTTTCTATTCTTTGTCTCGCTACTCGAGTATGTGTGGTGTAGAACAAACAATACAATTGTTTTTGTCGCTAGTCGCTATTTTGCCACTCCACTATGTGTTCCTCTATCACATTTAAATGGAGCTGAAACTGTGGGGGGGGGGGCGGTGTTTCAAGGTACTTTCGGATGAAAATTAATACCAAGAGGTGGAAAAAACATTTCTTTTTTGTTCTCAATGCTCGAAAAGGCCTAAGCTTTGCATATTATGGCCTCCGAAATGCACCAATAAACTTAAAACTATGGTAAAATAGGCGTTTATGGCAGAAAAAAAATCCAAAAAGGCATTTTTATAGGAAAGCTTGAAAATAAGCAAAAAACGTATTTAAGGCATTTTTGAACATCCCGGCTCTAGTAATCAAACACAACCCATTGAAATGAAATTGCATTTCAATTAATTTCTCAAAATTTATAAATGATTAATAATAATTAGCGTGGTCCACCTGCATCATATTAAACAGGCATACATTTCTGACGTACTTTCAAAGTGTTTCATCATATTTATCAAATAAATGTTGCAATTCAATATAAAGCCGTAGCGGAGGGGGGGGGGAAACCTTGGAGGGTCTGTCCCCCCCCCCCCCCGGAATGTGAGAAAATGACCGAAAAAAGGGAAAAGGATGGCCAAATCTATTACTCTATCACTTTGGTCCCCCCCTCCGAACCAAATTTCTAGCTAGGGGCCTGATTGGATATTGATCATTTTTCGAATCTTTTATTGATGTTCTTTTTAATTAATGTAAATTAACAGAAGTAAGAAATCAAGTACTGGAATTCACACAAATAAAAAAAAATATTTTTAAACACGTTAGAACTGTATTTGAAAATGTAGGTTAATGTAAAATTACTAACAGTTCTGCTTAAGGTACCCACTTCGAAAGTTTTCTCGCTTAGTCCGATTTATTTTCGTAATCCCAACTTTTATTAACACTTATCGAAATTTCCCATTTAAAGCGTTTTCTCTCCTGCAACATTTTTCATGATGATTTTTTGGAAAACGCTGTACGTGGGATTCACTGTATATGAGCTCTACAATGTTATTACTTGTTTAAAAACAAGAGTTTCTTGCCACAAATAAAGATTGCAATCTCAATATTTGAATATTCAAATTCAGAAAGATGCTCTGGTATAGGCTGTCGAATATACGGCCTAAACTCATGGGTGGAGATATGGGGGGGGGGGGAGTAATGCCCCCCCTAGTGCCAATGACGGAGCCGACTGATCTAATGTATATGCATATATATAAATTGGTGTCATAATCATGCTCTCCCCCCGCCGTTCATGTCTATCACCGCCTATATGCTTAAACCTCAGATAAAATTTATTTAATAGTAGGCAAACACATTGTCTTATCAAGAAATGAACTACAGAGACTGTAAGCAACGTATCCTACATCCTAAGTTTTCGGACCTTTGTGCTCTTAAATACAAATACAAATACAACGCCACAACAGGCAAAATGCCCAACAAGGTGGCTGAGAAAAAGATGCCCATAAAAATATGGATGTCATGTATTTCAAAAATACAGCATCCCAATTAAAAATGCAATTAACAAAAATTATAATGCATGTTTCTATGCATGGACTCTCTATTCCTGAAACAAAATACAGTAAAACCTCGATAAGTCGTCACCCCAAGTTATCGAAAAATTATGACAGCTTAAGCAGAGTGCCGTCAGTTTCAATGTACAATGTTGTGAAAATCGTATAAATTTAAAGTAATATGAAATTTATTAAAGTATAAATCAAAATAACAACATTAATAAAATTTATAGATCACGAAAGAAAAAAATAATAGCAATTTTTTACCTTTTTTATCTCTTATTACTTAAATCATTGTGGTAAAATGTACTGTACACTTTGATTTATACTAGTAATTTTTAATTTAGACTAACAGAGCAACTGTTAGTCTAAAGCTATAAGTAGCTTTCTTCATAATAGAACTCTCTATTGTACATTAATTTTACATAGACATCGAATTTAAAAAATTTTAGTATTTTAATTCTTCATCAGTAGTTCATGATACAACTACAAAGTAATCTCGAACACTTTTGACTTAGTGGAAGGGCCCTGGGCAGCGAAAAGTAAACAGAAGACCTTAACTTGGGAAAGAATGTCTAATTTTTTTCAACAAAGATATTTTGTTCAAATTTCAAGCCCTTAATTAGTAGAGCCCATGCTTTCTATGATTATTTACTATCCGCGCGCGCATGTTGCACTTTGACTTGATTAATGTGATTCTTCGATTTACATAATTTTTGATTTCCTTGCACTATGTGTAATCTTTGACGCATCAATAAATTTTGGTTTTGCCGGAGATGCGCTGGTCCTCCCCCTGGGGAGGCCGAGTGCTTACGTTGCTTCTTGCGAGAGAGCCTGGGTGTCTTGCGGTTTCTCCAGTAGAGCCCATGCAGAAATGAGATCTAGCTTGAACAGTCCCCAACGTTCCAAAAACCTTAGTCGGCAAATGAACTTCCCCAGCGTAACTTTTGTTACTTAAACTGTTCCGTTTGGGTATATAGGATTTTATGGTGACTTTTAAGCATATGGCAATGCTGTTAACAAGCTCTTTTTTTTAATGGGAGCCATAAAAATAGTCTGTTCCACTTTCTCAAATTTTTTCATAGTGACGAGTTAACCGAAATTAGCAACGCGTAAACGAGGGTTTAATAACATTGTTGTCTATGAGAGGTGGAAAGGCCTGAAGAAAACAAAACAGAACAAAACTGAACAGGGGGAATTTGATAACCTTTATTTTAGAAATTCCTCAAACTGGAACAAATGAAGACCATTTCTTCATTTTCAGGTAAATGGTGCTGATTGAGTGAGTGTATACCTTGGCTATTTCATGATCTTTTAAACTTTAAGGTATGCAACAGTTGAAAATATACACCCCCATTACGTATAAGATAAAAATTCTGTTCCTTTTCTTGAAATTGTGAATTATCAATCAACAATTCAACAGCACTCCAACCTAATCAATTGACTATGAGGTCGTGGTTAAAGAAAACATTCATCAATGATTAAAATTCTAGGAACATTTATTCTATGAAAAAAATCTGTGCGTAACAGATCATTATCACATCGTATCATCATAACAACCAACATTTGTCTTCACAAAAACAAGATATATATAAACAGAAAAATATGACGTCGTCTGACGAGTTCAATTTGCATGCGCTTGTGCGCTCTTAATACCAACAGTTTAAGGGTTAAACAATGAATAACACAATTAATGAAGTTTTAAAAATACCAAGTATCTTTTTTTATGAATAAAGATAAGAATTTGATAATGCTATGCAAAGAATTTCCAAAAATGTGATTGAACACCTGAAAGTAGTAAAATAAAAAATCTCAAGACTTACTGATCGAAAAGTCATCTCAGTGACATCTCTTGAGATACATTCTGCATATTTCAGAAGAAATACCCCACAGTCATAACTAGTATTTTCTGTCAGTTTCGGAACATTCTATATATTTAAATAGGCATTACATGCAAGATCATTACTAAAAATTAGAACTGTCATGTAATATCAAAGCTTAATATATTCATTAAATCATTTTTTAATGCAAACACAGATTACGCTATGCCCTAAAAGTTTGGGGAATCTAAAAAAAAATCAGACAAATGAAAATAAATGCATGAATATGTGGAAAATATTTTAGTATAGACCTGATGAAATTGGTATTCAAAACTCATTAGGAAAAAGAAATTTTTATAACAATAGAAAAAATACGTAAATAAACGCTGTCCCAAAAATTTATAAAATAACCAAGTACATTATAATTTCTGACAAACACATGTTAATTAATAACTGATCATTTTTCCATTATTTCAAACGACATCAAACAAACAATTTTCCATTGAAAGAACTAAACTTTGTAGCAGTTGTGGGTGTCCAAATTGTACTATCTACTTTCTATGGAATGCTTCAAGGTATTCACCGAGTTGAACTGATGCTCATAGGAATAGACTTCATGAGTCTTAGACTCCACACATTTTCTATCTGGTTGAGATCAGGACTCACCAGTAGCCATTAGAGTGCAGCTTTTCATTTTGAGACCTTTTTTGCTGTTCTCTTTAAAGAAAATACAGCTCAATGATAAAAGTGGCCATGAGAAACTACATCATACTACTGTCACTTTTTCAGAATACAAGGGTTGTTCCTGGATAGTGTTAGGGGTTTCCATTGCCCAAACTCTATATCTGTGGGTGTTAACTTGGTCATTGAGACAAAAGTGGGTTTCATCAGTCCACAGAATCTTCCATGGCTGTAATTTTGCTGTTTTTGATTTTGTTAAAATCAGTAATGACAAATTGATTCTAATAATTAACACAGACGAAACAAGAAACAAAATTAGAAAATATAATATACTAACCTCAACATTATCATAAGACCACTCAGTTAGGTCTATATATTTTTCCTTTTTATCTACACTTTCCCTTGTAAGGTAATCTCTGAGAAAGATCAGTAAACATGTATTAAAACCAAGAGATCGCATGAATGAATAAAAAAATTTGTTCAAGACATGAAATATTGATGAATAAATAAAACAAATTCTCAGTGAAAAGCATGCTTAGATATCAACA
The DNA here is from genome assembly GCF_987345545.1 of Pholcus phalangioides. Taxonomy (NCBI): domain Eukaryota; kingdom Metazoa; phylum Arthropoda; class Arachnida; order Araneae; family Pholcidae; genus Pholcus; species Pholcus phalangioides. The sequence continues at coordinate 6,600,929 of NW_028301625.1, read as the reverse complement.
CATAACTGGAAATAAATATACTTGATTATGATTGAATCCAACTATAATAATCTAAAAAATCTGGTAAGTATGTATAAATAATCTATGTGTTATTACTAAATATTGACATTTTGTGTTTTTTATGAAGAATTGGTTGCATTTTGAATATAAAAAATATTTTACGTGACTTGATTGATTATAATATATCAGAGCTTGAAAATCAGATAGTAACAACACATGATTATTCAGTATTTGAAATCATTGGTGGTCTGCTGGTCCGAAACCACTGATTAAATAATCGGATCACTGAGAAAAACTTTGCCCCCCCTACTGCGATGATACGTTGAAAAATCTCCTGCGGAAGAATCACTGATCCACAGTCTGTTTATATTGTCTCAGCTCTCATGATAAATGTTTATTGCTGTAAAAAGTATTTAGAAAACCGTGTCTCAGCCAAAATTCAAAAATTTATGAGAGAAACTTATTTTGGTGTTTTACATTATACAGCATGTGCACTAAGTGGTGCCTCAATCCTTTAGCATCCATTCAAAGAATTAATATTTTTTCCAACATTTGTATGCCATTCTAATCATTTATGTTTCTACAAATTAAATAAAATTTTATTTTTTCAATTCAGGTCAAACTTTTTAGATGAATCTTGCACCAAAAATGGAGTTCTCGATTCACACATTTCAGATTGTCTTTCTATAATTAACCATCATTTTACCGATATTTGAGTGCCAAGGCTTACGCAGCAGCAGGGGGGGGGGGGCTGAGACAAGATCATTGTATTTTTATAAAGGGAAAAATTATCCAACCCTGGAAAGAAAAAAAATTATGAATTCCCCCAACAAGAAAATCCTACGTACGCTACTGTTTGTGTCCTTCAAATTTTATCATGTTTGAAATGCAAAACTACTTTTTATTGTTGTTTTATTGGATTTTTGTACAAAAAATAACATTGCAAAAGAATAGCATTTTGAGCTGTGAATAGCAACCGATTCACAATCCTTAGCATCCATCTAATGAATTTTCATCTTTTCTGTCTGGGGCAAAAATGTGGGTAGTTCCTTTTCACCCCTCCGCACACCTTATTCCAGAGGGTGCATAGACAGTCCATTCCATTAAGTCCTTTTTTTTCGTCTTGAAACCTTCGACACCTGAAAATGTCTTATTTTTTGCTAAATATGCTAAAAAAAACGTGCATTTATAAGATATTTTAATTTAATTATTTCTTGATTAATATTGCTCTTTGAATCTTAGTGAATCATTCAGTATATTTATTTTTTAGTAGCAAATATCTGTTGCAGAATGTTTTCTGGAAATTTAATTCAACCCTTTGTATATAAGTCCAAGGGAAGTATACCTACCTACTTCTTAAATACTCATTTAAGAAGTACATATCACACTATAACAGTTGTGGCTTGCCATTATACAAGTCCAAATGTATTCAATAAAATAAAAATTGCTTACCAGTTTGGAGGATAGATGCAGCGCAGCAACTGGGAGGGTGGAGGGATCTAGAGTCCCGGGCTCTGGACTAGAGGGGGGCGCACCAAATTCACCCTTTATAACTGCTTCTTCTACAGTACATGGGTGTGCCAAAATGTGTGCTTGCCCCGTTTGAGAAAGTATCTAGTTGCAGCACTATATAGATGGCACCACCTACTGAACACAAAACACGCCAAATGCTGGGCACACTGTTAAGTTTCCCCAACACAAATCTGACATAGCTCCCATATTCAGGTGTGAAAATATTACAGCTGAAAAAAAAATTATTATAATAATTTTTTCAGTCCCAGTCCAGTCTGACAGAAAAAAATGGAACCATAATACTTTTTCTCTAAGGCCTGCAATACACTGCGATATTTTCTTTTTTGGCCACCCAGTCACACACAGTGTATATGAACTTTTCTGTTTCAACATAGAAAAACAGATGCCTTACTAATTAAAAACTGTTGTTCCTTGACTCTAGATTTGTCAATATTGGGTTTTATTTCTGCATTAACCATCACCAGGTCTGTGAATTCATTCTCTTTCCCTCTCCTTTTTTTTTTGGTCTGCGAAATTTTTCACACATTTTCACCAGTCCACAGATGTGAAAAGGGTTAAGAATACTGATGTATAATTTATCATAAGAAATGTTTTAATATAAATAATACCATTTAATTACTGAATGGATAGAATGTCATGGTACCACGGCGCACAATTTGGAAACCACTGGTACAGCAAATCTAATCCTCTTGTTCTAAAAAAATATATCGCTGAAGAACAGCGGCCCTTTTCCTTTTTTTCCATCCCGTACTCCAAGTGCAATGTGACTTATCTTCCTGCACCTCCTTGAATAATCAATTTTCTATTCGTTATTTTTTCTTCAATCAATTACATTAATTATCTGTATTAATTTATTTTTATAAACTCTTTTACTTATTATTTAATTCCTTTTTTTTGGATCTAATAACATTTATTTTTGGCTTTTTTTTTTCAATAAATTCAAAATGTTACTGTTTTATAACTTTTTTCAAAATTTGGGAAACAGTTTCAATGTTCTTTACTTATTGACTCCAGCTGGTACAACAATATACAGTGTGTCCCTTCAAGTCCTAACTCGGCCTATCACATCAAGCGTTCATCATAAAGAAATGGTTCCAATTTTAAAAATGCTCAAATTGTATTGAAAAAAAAATCACCCTGTACCAATTTTCAGAGTGAAATTAAGAACCACTACTGTAGAGGGATTACCGTTATATTGGGAGGCAGTTTACTTAGACTACGGGCATTTCCAAACAAGATTTTAAAAAATATCGTGGAAGAGGGATTTATCAGGGTACAGAGTATCCTTGAAGTGAGGTTTCATAAAAAAATATTGTTGGTGTGAGACAGAATACACACTATTACAAAGTTAATAATACAATGGAGAAAGTTGTTTAGATAAAAGTCAACTCACATGAGGTATAAAATCTGGTCCTCTTCATCAATGATGATATGCAATTTTTTTGAGAAAAAATTTATAATCATTTCTCTTTTCTGCTCTGATTGAGAACTTCCCATAATAAACATTGATGGCAAATAGGTATATATCATATGGTTATGAAAATACACGTATCTTAAGCAAAGACATGTAAAAATATGATCGCCTTTTCTAACCTATCTCAAAACTGCTTGTCATTGGACAGAGAAAATTCACTGGGGGATCACAAGGAAACTTAAAATTTATCGAACATGTGGGAACATGGGTTTATAACAAGCAATTTCTGAACTGTAGTTTTTTTTTCCGCCATATGGTCACCACCTAATTTGGAGGCTGGTGGAATAAAAAGGTTTGTGGAAGACTGGCCTGGAGCTAGGTCTATCCAGTCTTTCTTTTGAATTGTTTAGCTTTGGAGAAGTCTTTTGCGGCGACATTTCTGGGGTTTTCAATGACAGATGAGTAATAAAAGAAAGGGCATATGTGTGTGTTCCCAGAGAACAACAATTTCGTTTTTTTTTTCTTCCCCATTAAATTTTTAACAAAAAGAGTTGGCACCTCTTCCCCACAAGACAGTCCTTTCGTGTACAGCCCAATCTGTGTTTTGAATTTATAGGTTAAAACTGCGGACAATGGCCATTCCAAAGAAGCGAGGCTGCCACTTAATTGCGATTGCTATGATAATAAAAGAGATAAAAAGTGCTCTGCTTCAAAAAGAATTTGAGCAACTCATCGCAGAGACATGGTGGAGTAAGGGTGGGTGGTGTTCCAGGAAATGGAAGATACAGGGGTGGAAAGTGACAAAGTACATTTCGGAACAGCTTTGGAGCTGCAAAATTTAGGATTCTGAGCAGTTTTGGAGCAGCAAAATATAGGATTCTGAGCAGATATTTATAAATTGGAGCAGCGAAATTAACAAGAATATTTTTGTTAACCCTCACCCCTTTTCAAAATGAAACAACTGCACTGTCTTTTGTCATCAAACATCTTTTCATTAGCTTGTTTTTTGTTTTTGGTGTTTCAGGCTTTTGACACCTTGTTTGAAAGAGCGGCTGCCATAAAATTTTTCGCACCAGTCTATTTAAGATGATTTTTGCTTACTGAGGGCACTATTTGCTGTTTGGAACAGCAACACTTCAAATGGGCTAAAAATTTTCTATAAGTTTTCAATTTTTTTATACTCAGAAAGAAATTGTTGCAAAATGTGAGAGAATTTTTGAAGAATCAACATGTTTGATGATGCAGCACTCATTATTTGGCGAGATTGGTGATCTGACGCTCGTTATTTGGCGATATTGGCGATCTGGCGCTCGTTATTTGGCGATATTGGCGATCTGACGCTCGTTATTTGGCGATATTGGCAATTTAACACTGTTATTCAGCAACATTGGCGATTTAACGCTCGTTATTCTGCGAAGTTTTTAAATTAGCATTTGTGATTCGGCGGACATGTACTTTTTACTCCCGGAATGAAATTTTTTTCACGAAACATTGGGATTTGACGCAATGACAATCAGCTACAGCAATTTCTGCTCTTTCCAGTGGCAACAATTTTTTTTTAAAATGGAAACTGACTCGCATTTGCGCTTTAAAGCTGAAAGAGCATTGCAAACCATCTTCAGTTGCACGATCACAGATATTATCGGGTTTCACGATGGAAAGCCCGATGCGGGACAGATAGTTTAAGTACAGTCAGTGCCGTCTTAACGCATGGGCTCGGGGGCCTCAAGAGAAGAGGGGCCTCACAAAAATGAGATCCGATTGAAATTTTCTAGGATTTACAAAGTAGGGCTTCTGAAAAACCATTTGGCCTGGGGGCCCATGATACTCTTAAGACGGCCCTGAGTACAGTAGAATAAAACATGCTCTTCTCAGAAAGAATCATTTTGCGGCAAACAGTAACAAAAATTTTTTGCCGTCCTTTCCAATTCCGGGCATACTGAAGCAAAATTTGCTATTTGGTGCAGAAAAATATGAAAATACACTAACGCAGTGTGGCACAGAGTTCCCACCCCTGAAGATACAATGCAATGGGGTGTCATCCCTGCTCAGAAAACCCTAAAGAGGGAGATAATTAGACATTGGCTGTTGACCGTCGATAGCTCAGTTGGCAGAGCGGTGGACTGTAGACGGCTGTTTTTGAATAGGAATGATGAGCAAGATCTGCATTAAGTAACTCTTGTCTTTTTGCAGGCTAGTATACCAGCCAAAAGTAGTGGGTTTTTTACTTTTGTTAGTATGTTTTTCAGGGGGCAAAACTAATGCCAAATAAATTAGGATCCATATTTAGGATTTAAACATTTTTTTAGTCATATTTGGAAATGCACTTTAAATTAGAAATTATCTATTGGCTAAATTTGAATAGTGTTGCTCAGCAATACCATTCAAGTGATTGGTATTGCTCGAGCAACATGAGCAAATATCTTCCGGTGTCCCTGAAAGAACCACTTTAAAGCATAGATTTTGTGTGCACAAATCAATATTTTCAGCTCATCATGATGCTCCTAGGAGCCTCGGAAAATAACTTTTGGAAACACTGTGGTACACCTTTAAATTTGGCCTAAATGTTGTGTCGCAACACAATTAATGGCAAACGAGTCTGATGTCTGTCTTCTCTTGAACTCTCTCGTTCTGTTGCATGCATATACTGTACAATTTCGTCGTTTGCTATAGCTAGTCAGTAAAGATTTACACGATCAAAAAATAAAAAATAAAATAAATAAAAAAATGGATGATGATTTTAAAAAAAATTTTCTTCCTTCACGGGGAACCCACAAGGATGAAGCTGCCAGGCCTGCAGCCCCAAGGCCTGGGACAATCACCATTATTGTTTTTTCATGCTATAAATTCACTACAGAGCCCCAACCCAGTGAAAACTCTGGTTTGCAAACCTGCTAAAGATCCAACAGCCCTGCTCCACGATGTAGATGGAAGGTTATGTCCTTTCTATGGAAGACCAATATTGTTCCCAATAGGGCTCCCTACTGTCTCTCTATTATATCCCCCCCCCTCTTCTAAGAATTATCACGTGATCCTAAGAACACTGCTTAGGGGGAATATTACAGATGTTGAAAGGTCCGGACAAGCAAAGAAAGAAAAGTTCTTCTTGTTCATCCAGCCTAAATAGCTTTTTTGCCCCACCCATATAATGTCTGACCCAATTTAGGGTGGCTACACATTCGCATTGTTCTTTTCTGTTGCTACTCACCCATCCATCCCTCCGGACAAAAAAAAAGTAGGGATAAAATCTGAGAGAGAAAAATATTGAATGCCACACACACACAAACAGCTTCTCCAAAACCTAGATTTTAAGGAAAAAAATAAAAAAAAAAAAAAGATCTCTGGAGGATCAAAAAATCTGACATTCACTCAAATTTTGACTTTCCCATGATGGTCAACATCTGCTTCAAGAGTTTGCCATGTTGGACCCGATCAAATGTCTTCTGGAAATCAAAATAAACAACATCTGCCTTTTTGCTTGTACCCAAAGACCTGATCACATGATCATAGAAGTAAAGGAGGTTTGTTACACATGACTTTCTCTTTCTGAACCCATGCTGATTATCGGACAATATATAACTCTTATCTATTCACTTCGGCAATTGCCTTTTGATAATAATTTTCAAAATTTTCGAGAGGGAGTTGTCAACTCACAACAACTCACTGGACACAGTTTCTCTACTACTACCCTTTTTAAATATCGGAACCACATTAACAAGCTTCAAATCCCTTAGGGTGATACCCACAGCCAGTGCTGTCTTAAGGCATGGGCCCACCCGGCCACAGCCCGGGGGCCTTATAAAAATGGTTGAGATTTTCGAAAATTTGCCTGGTAAGGCCTCAGAAAAATCATTTGGCCCGGGGGCCCATGATGCTCTTAAGACGGCCTTGCCCACAGCAACAATATACCTGCAAATCTGTGCGACTGGCCCCAACAATTCATTAGCACATTCCTTGAGGACCCTAGGATATATATATCATCTGGTTCTGGTGCTTTGCTGGCATATACATTATTCAGAAGATTTAGAACCTCCTCATCTTCCAATGGAATATCATTGAGTATTTTATTACTCCATGCAACACCCATACATTGAATATAGTTTTCTCTATTAAAAAGTGAAATGAAAAACATCATTGAATGCACTACACGTGCTTGCATTACTCTCTACCCTAGACTCTCCTATCAATTTTCAATTTCGTTTATACTATCCCTCATAACTTTCTTAGATGCCTTTCTTTTAACAGTAAATGATAACAGATCACCTCATCCATTTATACTTTCTGGGTGCTCTTTTCTTTTCAAGGTACAGAATGCACACTTGTTCCCTGAACCAGAGGGGGTGAAACAAACAAACACACTTTTTACAAACAGAAGGTATGAAGTCATGCAAAACAGAAGACAGTTTGCCCTAAATTCTTCCCATTGACGTACCACAACAACTGTTTCCAGCTGGTCGCTTTGAAAATTCTCGCTAACCTTTCTCTCAGAAGATTAAAGTTGGTTCTCCAAAGACAAGGAACCATTCTTTTGTTATCAACCTTACCCAAAAAAGGTTACAGAGAACACTAATGGCACAGTGATCACTAGAAGAAAAACTTGTCTCCCACTGAAACATGTTCAACAAAATCCTCGGAACTAGCAAGTACTAAATCCAAAATAGCAGTAGCCTTAGTTGTTTCTAATACAAAAGATTATTGAGCATCGATTTAATCATAAATCGTCAATTTAAGTCTCTTTCATACTGATCTCTACCTGAAAGGTTCTCCCAATCAATGCCAGGGTAGTTGAAATCTCCTATTATAACAACCCGCTTATGCTTACACAAGTAGGAAATTCCATCCTGAAGTTTGGCAATATAGTTTTGATCCCTATTTGGTGGATTATAACAAACCCCTACAATCAGCTTACAATGCTTTTTGTTTTCAAGCTCAACCCATATAGTTTCAATATTACTTCTCTGTACGTTACACTCTCTAGCTTTCAAACATGATATTTCCTATGTATCAAGACTTCACCCTCTTTCCTATCAGATCTATTTCTTAAAAAAGTATTGTATCCTGAGATGTGTAAGAGCGATTCATCCCAATCATTTGCCCAAGACTCTGTAATGGCTATAAGATCTAGGCCCTCAACAGCCATCACAGTTTCTAAAATGTCTTTCTTATTACCCAAGCTCCTGGTATTTATCAGAACACATTTTAAATTGCCCCCAATTTAGTGTCAGTCAAGAAGTCATCCAAGTCAGATGTGGGTAATTCCCAGTCAATATTGTTATTATCATTAACTAGCACACTAAGCAATAAAACTAACTAACCCACAGAGTATACTAAGCACTTGGAAACATGGAATTTTCTTTTGTTGGCCTTAGGTAAAACAGGAAAGCAGCTTTCTAATTGGATTTTTGAGCACAGTGTGTGTCTATATAAAAAGTTTTATTATTTCAAATAATAAAACTGTATAATATATATCTATATGTCATGAGTGTCACATTATTAACATAATGACATAAGTGCAATATAAACTACTCTAAATAAATTCAGTTCAATATATCTACCATTCATAAGCATTCAGGTTTTAATGAAAGATCACTTGAAAATGTCAGAAATCTAAAAACTATTATTTTAAACATATATATCAGTTTTATAAAAATATACTTATGGGAAGCTTACCTCAATATGACAAAGCAAGAATCAAGAATATTCAAAGAGTCATATAATTTTATTTTCTTTGAGCGAAAGTCAATCACCTATTCATTAAAAAAAATAATAAGTATATATATATTTGTATCTACCATAAATTATAGCACAAAACCTTGTTTTATCTTAACAATTGTCAAGAAGCATATTTAAATGATTAAAAAAAATTGAAATACTTACAGCTAGACCACGATGAACCTTGGAGACAATAGGCATCATGATGATATCATATGAGAAAATGTCTATTCCATTTGTCCAGCTATTCACAAGGTAATAACCTTTTTGTAATATGGCATAGAAAGAGGTGCTGAATGCATAAATTGATGGATACCCTTGCTGTTTTGATCGTTCTACAATCAAATGTAAATAGAAATCTATGACCTGGAGGCAAAAAAAAATCATGTTAGTTGGTATCATGTTAGTTAAACAGTACTTGGCATACAAGGCTTGAGCTATGACGAAAGACTTGATTTCTTGACTATGTTTACACTGGAGAGACAAGGTGTTGGGGATATGATTGAAATTTTCAACGGAATGGATAGGATAGACCATGGGTTATTAATACAATCAACTGTTTCGACAAGAGGACAGCAGTATCATTTAGTAAGGGACAATTCTAGGTTGTGGTGTCACTGGGAGTTTTTCCTCTAACAGGGTTATTAATAAATAGAATAGCATACCTCCAGGGGTCATGAATTCTAATACAATTGATATTTTAAAAAGTAGTATGATAAGCATAGTGGGATAAATCGAGACGCTATCCATACTTAGATAAGACAACCATAATCTACTTTTTATTGGCAACATATTATTAGTTTCTATCCCACTCCTCCCCATGATATATGTTTTATATTGGGTTGCTGTATTATGGTTACAGTTGAGATACATATTTTTTACAGGCATCTTTTTTCAGCCATCTCGTTAGGCAATTTGCCTCTTGTGGCCTTTGTGTTTTTGGTGAAATATAATTTTAGCACTATACTGGGAGTTTTTCCTCTAACAGGGTTGTTAATAAATAGAATAGCGTACCTACGGGGGTAATGAATTCTAACACAATTGACATGTTTAAAAATATTGTATAGTTATACTAGATTTCTTTGTTATAGATAGAATCAACCACACTCCAAAACAGAATTTAAAAGCAATGTTTTTCGAGAAAAAAAAAGAACACTGTTTTCAGTAATTTTTGAGCAATACATATTTTGAGTAGTAACTAATCAGGGAATGCTTAAATATTTAACTGCACAAAAAAATTCCATCTTTGTTTTTCAGCTTAATTTATAGAGTTTATTTTCTTATTTAAAACAAAACAGTTTGAAGCATTGAAGCATATTTATTAATTTATTATAACAGGCAAGTTATAATTTTACTGGCAAACCGTTGATCCTAGAGGTATACTTCCAGTTAGAAAAGTTTTCAAATATTGTGTAGTACTCAGATATGCCACTCCTGTTTCAAGGGGCTGTATAGTTATTAAAATAAAAAATTAACTTTTTATACAGTCCCCGTGTGCCCCAAAACCCAATTCAAATGTTGTTACCCTGTCTCTCCCGATGCCAACAAAAACATTTCATGTTTCCAAGTGCAAAATTAATCAAGATATGAAACAGCGTTAAATGCAGGAAAAATGGTTTACCCACATTTAATGTTATTTTTTTTCCAAACTTTTCTCCGTTTTTCGAATTTGAATATCTCAATGAATATTGCACATAGAAACATGGAATTTTCTTTGTTGGCATCAGGAGAGACAGGCCCAAATTGGGTTTAGGGCACACAGGGACTGCATAAAAAGTTAATTTCTTTTATTTCAATAACTATACAATCCCTTGAAACATGAATGGTATATCTGAGTACTACACATTATTTAGAAACTTTCCAATTGAAAGTATACCTCTAGGATCAACGGTTCACCAGTAAAATGTCATACCCCCTGTTTGCTATGTACCCTGTATATACAGGGTGATTTAGAAAAGATGGAAAAACTTTAAGAGGTGATAGCATACACCAATAAAAACAATTGTTATCAAAGAATGCATGGTCTAACATAAAACGCAAACGTGCAAGCAGTTTTGAAACGCCCGCTCTGCAAATGTTAAAATGGAATTTATGTTGAAATTTATCGGAAGAAAAAGAATGCCATGTATGCATATGTAACCTGGGAAAGAAGAAGAAACTGTATGCAAATCTGCATTACAGTGAATAAAAGGAGCGGACAACACCCCTGTGAAGTTATTGCAGCATGCAACCGCTCTAACAGTTGTAACGTACAGGATGGTGACCGTGCCTTTTATTCACAGTGATGCAGATTTGCACACATATGGTATTTCTTCTTCTTCCCTAGGTTACATTTGCATGCATGGTGTTCTTGTTCTTCGATAAATTTCAACAGGAATGCTGTTTCAACGTTAGCGGAGCGGCCATTTTGAAACGCACTAGCACGCTTGCATTGGTTGTGCTATCATCTTTTGAAGTTTTCCCATCTTGTATACCGGGTGAATCCAACCTACTCTACTAAATGAAAGAGGGTGATAGACGGGCCCATGTAGATCATGAGACACCCCCACCAACCCTGTCCTATCACAAACTGTATTTGAGTTATGGTGGATAATCGATTATGGAAAGAAAATGCATCAACAGGATTCATAAAAATTTTCAAAACAAAAAATAAGGGGTTTTTCAGGAGTAATGGCAGCTGACCTCTCCCCCGCTTTTTTTTAATGCCCTTTCCTTTCAATTTCTAGTCCAATGGTTCCAAAATTTCACCTTTCAGAATTAAAAGTACAATGTGTAGGAATTTACTGAACAGCTACTGAAAAGGAAGAAATATACCATGACTGTATGTGTGAATAACAAGTGACTGTTTAAGAACACAAATTCAAACAGTAACAGAGCATAATGAAGAGGATTAGGTAGTGGGAGGTTCAGTAAGAAAGAAGAGACAATGAGTTGCGGTAGTAGTATTGAAATGGAAAAGAAGCCACAATAGAACACAATCTGTTAAATGTATTACAAGCATTAGTGATCCCATGAACATAATAAAAGGTATTCCTCAGGGCTCAGTACTCGGCCCACTTCTTTTTACTATTTTCATTAATGATTTGAACTTGATATTGAAGGTGAAATAATTGCATTCACGGATGCCACGGTTCTTCTCTTTTCTGCTTCTGATTACCAATCTCTCCAAAATATTGTTAATAATGGTCTCCTAAAAGTAAAAAATTGGTTCCGCGCTAATGACCTCCAAATTAACGTTACTAAAACCAAGTTTATGAATTTTTCTTCAATTCCCACTAACCAATCTGGCGTAAGCATTATTTTCCATGACATCAACTGCAACAATGATTGTTCTTGCACTTGTCAAGTTCTAGAGCAAAAGTCAGTACAATAAAATATTTAGGTTTGCATATTGACTAAGATATGAAATGGAAATCGCATGTCAAATATTTATTAAATAAACTTAGATTTATGCTTTACACACAAATTCTATTACCTAAAACAATGTTCAACTAACACCTTTTTATTAACACACTTTACTATGCATTTTTCCATTCCCATTTAATGTACGGTCTTCTTGCTTGGGGCGCAGTGACTACTTTACTAATCTTCACCCAATCATTTCTATTCAAAATAGAATTTTACGGTTTATTACTAATGATTATCACTCGCCTACATTTGCCCTTTATAACCACTTACAAATACTACCTCTTTGACATCTTTATTTTCACAAATCACTATTGCTCATTCACAAAAATCAGTTTTCCTTCAACCTTAATACCACTCGCTGTTCCTCAAGAATAAATAGTACTTACACTCTACCACTAATTCACAAAACAATAGCTAGAAAACACTTTACATATATTATTCCAAAGTTCTATAATTCATTTCCTTTAAATTTCGATGCAGATGTCTCTCTGCCTACCTACAAAAAATTAATTAAATCCTGTCTCTTATCTGCGACTAACATAGAAAAACACATTGGAACTTTTTTTAGTAATGGTTGTATATATAAACTGAAGAGCCAAAAAAACTGGTACAGGCATGCAAATAAAGAGATATGAAACCAATCAGAGTACGGCGCTGTGGTCGGCAATGCCTATATAACACAACAAGTGTCTGGCATAGTTGTTAGATCGGCTACTGCTGCTACAATGGCAGGTTATCGAGATTTAAGTGAGTTTGAACGTGGTGTTATAGTCTGCGCACGAGAGATGGGACATAGCATCTCTGAGGTAGCGATGAAATTTGGATTTTCACGTACGGCCATTTCACGAGTGTGCCGTGAATATCGGGAATCCGGCAAAAAATTAAATCTATGACATCGCTGCGGCCAGAAAAAGATCATGCAAGAACGGGACCAACGACGACTGACGAGAATCATTAAATGTGACAGACGTGCAACCCTTCCGCAAATTGCTGCAGATTTCAATGCTGGGCCATCAACAAGTGTCAGTGTGCGAACCATTCACCGAAACATCATCGATATGGACTTTCAGAGCCGAAGGCCCACTTGTGTACCCTTAATGACTGCAAGACACAAAGCTTTACACCTCGCCTGGGCCCGACAACACCGACATTGGACTGTTGAGGACTGGAAACACATTGCCTGGTCTGACGAGTCTCGGTTCCAATTGCTTCGAGCTGATGGATATGTACGGGTATGGAGACAACCTCATGAATCCATGGACCCTACATGTCAACAGAGGACTGTTCAAGCTGGTGGAGGCTCTGTGATGGTATAGGGCGTGTGCAGTTGGCTTGATATGGGACCCCTGATACGTCTAGATACGACTCTGACAGGTGACAGGTACGTAAGCATCCTGTCTGATCACCTGCACCCATTCATGTCCATTGTGCATTCTGACGGACTTGGACAATTTCAGTAGGACAATGCAACACCCCACACGTCCAGAATTGCTACAAAGTGGCTCCAGGAACACTCTTCTGACTTTAGACACTTCCGCTGGCCACCTAAATTCCCAGACATGCACATTATTGAACATATCTGGGATGCCTTGCAACGTGCTGTTCAGAAGAGATCTCCACCCTCTCTTACTCCTACGGATTTATGGGCAGCCCTGCGGGATTCATGGTGTCAATTACCTCTAGCACTACTTCAGACATTAGTCGAGTCCATGCCACGTCATGTTGCAGCACTCTTCTGCGGGCTCGCGGGGCCCTACACGATATTAGGCAGGTATATATATATATATATTTATTTATTTATTTATTTCGTTTTTTTTCCCTCTGAATTTATTTATGTGTAATATAAGTATATTTTTCTCTCCACCTAGAGCTTACATGTCCTCAGCACTTTTTCTTTTTTTACCTTGTAATTTTTTCCTCCATGTTAATTACTCAAAACACCACCACCATGGTTGTCACTGTTTAATAATATATTTTGTTAACCCCCCCCCTTTTTTTTTCTTTCCTATAATTATTCTATTGTGTATCATTTATACTTTACGTTAGTCGATTTGTGTATGTATTAAATATGCAGTATGAGCCTTTCGTGGCTCCTTGGGTATAACTCCTTCAATTGTATATGTACTTTTTATGCTTGAATAAAAAAAAATTATTCAATCATTACACTTCACTCATAGTTAGAAAAACTGATGGCAGATGGCAGCAATACACATAACAAGCATTAAATAGAAACAAGCTTCACGTTAGGTTTACAACACCTATACACATATTCTGGCATGTACCAATTTGTTAGAAATTCTGTAGAGGAATGTGTACGAGGTGCACATTACGGTTAAGTAGTCCTAGCACTGAAAAATCACACACAACACTAGATGTGCACTCAGACTGTTAGGCACACACATGACACCACTTTGTTCCTGACTCTGCACAGAGCTAGGCTGAAAGAGATCTCAACAACGGAATAAGTTCGGTGGCAGAGTCCTGGACATTCATTCAGAAGGTACCCGCTTCAGCAAAATTTCACTGCTAAAGCAACAAACAACAATAAGATTCATCCAGGACCCCCTGAAAAGAAACCTGTTGCTAAAGGGTGATGGTAGCGCATCTGACTCGGTATTGATGAGACATAGTTTGTGAGATACATAATATTTAATTATGAGGTTATAAAGAAGATATTTACAGGTACATATTTACATTAGATTAAGAGAGAGAAAGATGACGTGGATGCACCTCGTATGAGAGCTGGAGCTGATCTGGTGTTTTCACACACATGGCCCTTCGGACCCACCGAAGGGGTATCCAGTCACGTGATCATCTCGTGTTTCAGTACAGAATGTACTGAGATTCTTACACGTGACCAGAGCATGCTTGGTAAGAGAGCCAATGTGCAAAGTAGTATAATAATAATACATATAAGAATATATTGACGCTCTACACTTTAAACCTCCCCATGGGACCACTGATCAGGAGACCTATTAGACATCCCCCTCTAAGGGCCAAAAAAAGATTTTCATTTGTATACATTTATCCAAGTAATAAAATCCAGGGCTCTGCTGTTGCAAATTTTACAATGCTAAACAACAAAAAACAATGAGATTCATCCAGGGCCCCGAAATGATTGGATTGTTAATGGCCCGAGCACACACACAACCAACTCTGCCAACATGTGAAGGAAAAAAATGCTACTCTATCCATAAAAAGTGCAACAAGGCTTATTTTCCAATTCACAAAAAAATAGTGGTGGGTTGGCAAGGGGGGGGGGGCAATACTAAAAATTTATATAATTATCAGAAAAGGTAAGTTTTGCATGACAAAAGAAGGTAGGGTTTAATTTAAAGAAAGAAAATATTCTCAGGAAGAGAACCGCTCAGTAACAAAAAATTGTTCGCTTGTGTCTATCTTTTGACATTTTTGCTCTACCATAATGCGTTATCTAAAATGAAATATGATTTGGCTCACTGGGACACAGAGTCCCCTGATCACATGAAAACATCAAAAAGATTAAATTCATTCGATGGGATACTAAAGGGTTGAAAATCAACCGATATTCATAACTCAAAATTAGACATTCTAGTCACCTGAATGATCAATATTAACAGAACTATGACAAGTGCATAGTGCAATATTATTTTTTGTCTGAAATTTCCAAAAATCCTGAAAATTCTTGACCCTGAATAACTCAATAATAATTTTATAAATTTCAGACTTAAAAAAATGTTGACGATACTCAAATATTGGAAAATGGTCTATATTATTGTAAATCTATCAAAAATGTGTGAATTATGAACTAAATTTTTGGCACAAGTTCATTCAGAAAATTTGGCCTGAATTACAAAATAAAATGCTATATAACCCATGAAAGCATAAAGGGTTAGGATGGCATGCAAATTTTGGAAAAAATATTGATCCACAAAATAGATGCTAAACGATTGATGCACAACTCAGTATACTGCATAATACAGTCAGAGCAGAGTAGAGATCTTTTCAGCACCTACGTTGCATCAGTAAAACTACCGCTAAAACTCCCAGTGGTGTCCCAATTTTTCACACCAAAGGGCGGGGGAGGGGGGGAATTTTCAACTACTGGTTCCGTGGAGTGATGTTGATCACCAGACCATCGATTTCTAACACTGCCCAGTTTGCGACATAGGCAGGAAATATCTGTATTAGCGATTCAGTAAAAATCATATTTTTATATATAAGAAGCAAAAGCATATAATCATATTAATTTGCTAAAATCATACTAAATAAGATGGAATCATAACAGTTGGTAGGTATGCACATTTATTGGATGTTCTAATGCCCTCCACTGCTTTCGCGTTTCCTGTTACAAAAAGGAGAATTTTTTTTCTCTTTTCTCCCTCTTTATATTTGGGGGAAGCTTCCTTTTATTTTTCTAGGCAATGCTATTCGTCACCATAGGGCTTGCCTATTCTAAGAACGATCATTGTTTCAGAGAAAAAATAATGACTTTTTCAGGAGTGGCTGTAAAAAGTAAGGAGCTATAAGGACCCTTCCAGGGGGAAATAAAAAGTTGGGACTTCTTAAGGAGTTTGTAAGGACGTACAAACCCTGATCAAGTCTGAAAAAAAAAATTGTCAAGTTTCTGAATGATCTATAAGCGCAAACTAAGCACACATTAGGAAAAGAGCAGAAAAAATGCTATAAGGTAACACCAATTTCGTAAAAATATCTGGTTTTAATGGCAAGCTACAAGCGCTGAAAGATTGGCAAAGTTCAAAATTGAATTGTCATCAAAATTTTTAATCGTCAATTCTGCAAACAGACCTTTCAACCTCGTCCCACAAATGCTCAATTGAGTTGAGATCAGGTGACTGGGGGGACCATTGAAGCAATTGAAACTCTGAATCATGTTCCTCAAACCAATTTGAGATATTTCCAGCTTGGGAGGATGCATATTGTGCTGCTGGAAATATATATAGCCATCATCATTAGGAAACATTATGGCCATAAACGGATGCATGTAGTCAGCAATGATATGGAGGCATTTTTTTTTTTTTTTTTTGACAGATGTTTCCAATGGAAATAAGCGTAACATGGCCCGTTTTCCAATTTATGGGAGGGGGGAGGAGAAAGGGGTACCCCATACTAAAATTTATTAGGAGGAAATTCTTATTCAGTCATTAAATTTAAAATAAAAAATTATGAGTCGAGTTGGGCCAGGTTAAAAATGAACTATTGGCACTGTGCGAGCGATAAACATAAGATGCGTGATCATAGGAAAAGAAAAATTAGTAGATTATCAATTAGTAGTTTGATCAATTTTTTTCCGATCAGACGACAGTCACGACGATTTTCCATGTCTTGTCTGAAAATTTTTGTTTTTAAAACAAAAATGGGCCATTTTCCCTGATTTCCGACTTTTTTTAAGAAAAATGTTTTTCCCGGTTTTCTCTGACCCATATGAACTCTGGAAAAACATTAACAGAAACCTGAATTTCATCACTGCTTCAGAAATTTATTGAACGCAGTTGGCTAGCAAACTACTCAGAACATTCTCAGGTGAGAGAACTTTATCCTGGTGCTTTAGAATTTCAAAATATAAAATGACAACCATTTGCTTCAATTTTCATTTTATTTATAATAATATTTATACTAATATGTAATAATATTAATATAATTTTTAATTAATATTTATTTATAATTATCATTTTTTTAGATCTGGTTGCTGTGATAGAAGATTATACACATCTGTAGTTCTAAATTCTGATAGTAGTCCCAAGTTCCGATTTTTCGAATCAAATCCATCGAATGCATGAAAAATTCATCATCAATGCACGAATCATTTCGTCTTTGATGGTAATAGGAAAAAAAATTAATTTCCTCTGTGGAATTACATTAGCACACCAACTCTGGTCATATACTGCCATACAACAATTTCCAACCAGTGGAGTTGGGTGGGAAATGGAAGGCTCCATCCATAGGTCGTCACCCCAGGTTTGGTAGAAAATTTCCGTTGAGCTGGAGAATTTTTCAAGTAAAAAGCAGTATAAATTAACAGATTTAATTATCAATATATCTATAAATTACTTCCTTATGGGAAAAAGTTACAAAGTAAATTTCTTTCTGTATAAAAAAATAGCACAAATTTTTACTCATTGACCTCTTGTTGATTAGGGAACATGAAAAAATTTCAATGTCTCCACAATTCCCATTAAAATGGAGTGAAATTATCACTTTATACACAATGTTATTCAAATGAAAACCCGTTCAAGGAGAGTTATGAGATAAGCATAGCTGTCTTAGTAGCTTCATCGGCTCCTGGACAGGGAACATACTGAGTTCATTGAGACAGCCTTGTAGATATTTTTGTTGGAGGTGTTTTGGTTTCATTTTTAATTTGAAAACAGAAGAAAGAATTAGGGATCAGAAAGCTAGGTTGCTGGATGTCTCAAAAATACAAAATTCAAGGGCATCCACATGCCTCAATTGTATTTATTTATTATTTATTTATTCAATATTGTTTGGCCAAGGCCTATACAAGAGGATGTGGAAAAGCTATATATATGTATAACTATATAAGCTGTATATTCATGAATTATTGGGAGGGGCAGTACTCTCAGATTCTAATGCCTATGCGCAACACATTTTACATAAAATCAGGTTCTATTGATGCACATACATGATTTGGGATTAAAAAAATTTGCTAGAAAAATGACAAAACAAGCATTTTTATGGAAATAAGATAGCTGAAAGATGAGCGGAAGGCACTGTATCCCGTAAAAGCAGGTCACGTAGTCTGCACGTTGGATTTTTCAAAAGATGTATCAAATATCAAAAATGTTTTTAATAGTGGGGCACCGTTTGGGAAAAGGTTGGCCACCAGAGGTGCCGACATAAAGAAAAGAAATGAGAGATGGAGGGGGTTGAGAGAAAGTTGTCAGCCATTCCGCGCATGCGGGACTCAGGCCTGTACATAGGAGAGAAGGGAGCTTTGCACTGTATATTCATTAATTATTGAGGGGCCAGCCGCCTCATAAAATTTGCACACTAAAAAGTTTGGGAATCACTGGTAGGTGAACAATTTCTACTAGCTTTGCATTTCAATGGAACTTCCATATAGAGTTTTTGTTTTACATAATGGTGTGAAATAATTAAATCAATGTGTTACCATATTTACAACCAGAAAAATTTTTGCATTAACTAAAAATTCTTTTGCTATTGGTAAACCATTTTATCAACAACTATAATAAGGAAGTTTTCTTAACCTTTCATTGTCTAACAAAATAAACTTGGCTGGATTGTTCCCCTATTGCATGGGTTGCACAACATCCGACCTGTAAAATGTGTTTATTCATAAAAGTTGCATCAATCAATGTGTTGCAAGTACACCAGTTTGTGGCCTGTGAACATATCTGGGTTGAAAATTGAAAACAATGTGCACCTTTCCATTCTTTACCAATATTTCAAGTATAGAGCATCAAAATAGCAGCTATATCAAAGTGTGAGAAATCGAAGTCACCGTTTTCGTTCACAGAATTAGAGAAAGTGACATGAGCCTGAAAATGTGTAATAAAAGTGACCAGCATTTAAAAAGTAACTTTAAGTGAAAAGGAAACCTATAGCAAGCCCTGCATACATAGAATGCACGACTATCTATATAAATCATTACAAATGAAGGGAAGCATTATTTTAACATATATAACTAATAAAAAAAATCAGATATTTTCTTTTCTTTGGAAATCTTACAGCCTGTATAGCAATTTTCATTCCAATTAGTCTATTAAAGTAAGCAACCCAAGTGTCTAAGAATCATTAATTTAATTCCTTCCTTAATTCTTTAACTTCCCTTTTTATATTACAGAAAAAACAAATTAGTCACCTCATCATTGAGCCAATTCTGATGAAACAAAGTTAAAATATCTTTGTGTAACAGTTTCATTCCATTGTGTGCGGAAAAAACCTTCCAGTCATTTCTTTCATTCTGAAGATCTAGAGCAATATCCCTCATAGCAGCATCCTACATGATATATTAAATGATAAAAAAAATGAGTTTTTATAATTTTCAAAAGTACTCAAGTGAAAAACAAAATTTTTTAGGAAATAATTTTATTCATATCTTCATACAATAATTTTTAAATTTCATGCATATAATTGGTCTGAATTTTATGTGTTCAGGTCAGAGCTGCAACTAGAAGCAAAAATTAATTTAGACACCTATCCATTTTGGAGCCCCCCCTCCCAGTAATTTTGAACAGAAAAATAGTAAACTCAGCACTCTTCCTGGTCCAGCCCGGGTTTATGGATAATTCACAGACAGGAAAATTCACAGCCAGGCAAATTCACCGACCAACAAATCACTGACAACAGTTCGACATGAGTGGATGAGAGAGCTACTGAGTTTGTGAGTGAGCAGATGAGTGAGTGGGTGAGTGATTGAGTGAGCAGGCGAGGGAGTGAGTCAGTGAGCGAGTCTGTGAACGAGCGAATGAAATAGTGAGGGAGTGAGTGAGCCAGGTACCTTTTAATTATAAATATGTAAGGAAAATGACAATCATGCCAAAAATTATTAATTGAATACTGTATGTTTTGAATGAAAATTACCAGTTAAATAATGTATGTAATGAAACCTAACGAGAAAATTACTAATTAAACATGTAATGAAAACTGTGTCGAAAATTATATCCCCTCTAACACTGCCCAAAAAGAATGTTATTTTTTTATTTCATTTTTTGAAGTTATAATTTCATGAGCCAGTTTTTGAAAATGTTTTTTGTCACTCAAGAGGTTTTATATTCAAGAATTGGATGTTTAAAACAAGATAATTTTATACAGTTTTATATAGTAAGTATACTCAAGCATATGGCTTTAAACAATAAGAAGCTACGGCTTTCTTTCAACAGTTTTGCTGATGGAGTACATTGAACTTATCTTCATATTCCCTTTATTCCATTAATTTTTTTTCCAGCACCAGTAGTAGGACGTATATTTATTTATTTATTCATCACTTTAACAACAGATAATCCAGTTACATTTGGAGAAAAAACAAATAAAATATAAGACAAAGCACACACACACACACACAAAAAACAAATAAGAACACAAGAATGCTTAAAATTAAATGAAATAATTGCATAAAAACCATGAATTACATCTGATGAACTAAAAAAATACAAAAAATGTTATAATAAAAAATGTTGATAATAAAATACAAAAAATAAAATGAATGTATAAAATTTAAAATATGTATAAAACTGAAAGTAAAAGCATAAAATTTTTACAGTTGAAAAAGGTGATTCAAATTTTTTTTTAAAACCATATGGAAAATATCCAAGTGCCCTGTTCAACAATTGTATAGTTTGCAGAATCAATGTGAATAGGATCATAATTACATATATTTGATTGGTAGTTTTTAATTGTAAATAAATTATAACATCTGGTGTGATACATTAATGTGAATTCCCTGTGAAATTTGCATACAATCAATCTTATGAAATAATTTATAGAAAAATGATACCAAATAAAAAATCTCTACAATCATTCAAACTTACAACATTAAATAAAGTACGTAAAAACATACCAGTAAGAGCATCAAAATTGACAATAAATTTCTTGAAATACAAATGGTTGAGAAATCTATATTGTACAGACTCTATCAGTTTCATTTGGTAATCTTGAACAGAGTTCCAAATAATATAGGTATATTCAAGTTTGGATAAAATTAAAGAATTAAAAAAAACAGTTGGAACATTAAAATTCTTAAAATCTTTGGTGATTCTCATAACATGACCAAGTTTTTAGTAAGAATTAAAAACAATATAATTAATATGGCTCGAAAAAATAAAATCTGAAGAATATTAATTTTTTCCATTCATGTGGAAAAACTCTCGACATTAAAAACAAGTGCCCCGGGCGCTGGACCAGAGGAGGCGCAAATTTTATTCTGAAATCTCTTCTTCAACATTACAAGGGGGCGCCAAAATGAGCACTTACCCCGGGTGACCAAACATCTAGTTGCAGCTCTGCATGTATGTTTTTTACCATTTGATAAATTTTTCGATTTTTTTCTGAGTCATGCTCACGACAGTATCAAAAACGTAAGCACAGCATGCTATTAAAAAAGAGGTTTTACTGTATATACATCCTATGTACAGTATACTGAACTATATTCTGGGGGGGACAGGTGCAGTTGACTTATGAAATGGACAAGGGAGCCACGGGTGACAGGTTTTAGAGCCACTGACCTACTAGGAGAGCTGATGCTACCCGAACATGAAAAATGCTCTTCACTGTGGAGGTAACACATTTTGGTCTTCTAAAACTATCATCACACAAGCTCACTTTGAATCACCATTCGTTTTTGTTGAATAAATTTGTGCTGTATTCCCAATGTTGAAAAATTCGATCAAAATTTGATTAAAATATTTTTAAACGGAATCACTTATCTGAAATGTTATGTACAGAAACATAATTTAAGGCATCTAATCAGTTTCGTCAAAGTAACCGAATTAATTTAGAAATTTCGATGATAATGTTTATTGAATTTTAATCGACTTGATCGATTTCATAAACTCAACAAAAATTTTAACGGTGATTAACAACTGATTCGGTGCTCAGACAATTCTAGTATGAATATTATATTTTATTTGAACTGTTTTGTGATTAGTTATGTTTAACTATGGCTCTTAGATATCCGTGACCTTGTTCTCCAACATTATTCCGGAAAATTGAGGTTCCACTGCAGTTGAAAATTTTTACTATTAAATAACTATTTATTTACTAAGCTTTCTCACATGAAGCAGTCAAAAAAGTACCCATTCAAAAAAAAAAAAAAATACAATCAAAAACCGGATTTCTAATAAGGCATCGGTTTTCAACCTTTTCTGACTCGCGAAGCCCTTTTCAGTGTATAATTTCTATGGCGAAGCCCTATTTGACTCAAGGAGCCCTTTTTAGCATATAATTTATATGGAGGAACCCATTCTTCTTTTTTTGTTCATTTATCAAATTTACTAATTTTATTTTTCTCGAGCGGTTGTGGAGGTCCTAGAAAGCTCACACGGAGCCCCAAGGGCTTTGCGAAGCACCAGGTTCGAAACCACTGTTCTAAGGAATCGATTTTGAAGTTTTCCAGGTATAGACAGTCGAATCCTGTTATAACGAACTCCAAGAGACCGGAGAAATCACTTCCTTATAACGAAATTTCGTTATAAAGGAATCCCAGGTTTTTGCATTGTAATATGTTAACTTAGGAGAGGGATTAGAAAAGTGTTCGTTAAAACGAGATTTTCGCTATAACGGTATTCGTTAAAAGGAGGGTTCGACTGTAGTTCAAATGAGTTAACGAAGGCCTATGAATGATAACTGTCTGAAAAGTAATGATGAAATTCTCTTATAGATTTTTAGGTGGCGAGGTTCAGCCAAAATTATACAAAACTAATATTTATATCGTTATCTTATTTACAGTTATTTTCATTAAAATTAATTTTTAGGGAAAAATACAGCGTATATTTTGTCACATGTATGCAGCATGTATTATCCCGCAGAAAACACTGATAATTTGTTTAATGAAAATGCCCTGCTGTAAATAAGATACAGCAATGCTTAAACCTTTAAGCAGCACAGCAGAAATCGCCAAACCTCTACAAATGCTACATCCATGGCCCCCACATCCTGGAGCGGGGCCCCCAGACTGAGATCTTTTGCAGCCCTCGGTTAGACCTTTCACGGGCCCCTTCTGTAGTTAATTTATTACATGAAAAAGCAAAAAATGATGAGAACTGTCCCGGGCCCCAGGGCTAGAGCCCTGGGAAGTTGTTTTTCTGACGCTTTTTAGCGGATGAAAATTAAGGGATTGGGATATATAATATACGGAAAAGTGTTCAGTTGAGAAATCAACTTCACAAAAATAATTTAGCTGGTTAATGTTCAAATATGAGGACTATAAGGAGGCGAGATATCTTACTGCATATTATATATATATATTTTTAGACATATTTTTTTGACATCCATATTTTTTATGAGCATTTTTAAGCCAACTTTGGGCACTTTGCCTTTTGTGGCCTTTGTATCTTTAACAAAAAACTGCTCTATACGATGAAAAGAATTTTTTTTATGTATGGGTAACAGAGGCGAATTTAACAGTGGGCGCACCGGACGCCTCGACTTCAAAAGGACCCAGAAAAAACCAAATTTCACACTTTTCTCTAATTTAAGGGGGCCTAATATTTTCTTTTACGCCAGGAGCCTCGACCGACTTTAATCCGCCACTGATGAGTGTGTGTGCATGTGTATTATATTACTTTTTGAATGATGTTAATTTAAATAATTCCTCAATACATCCACTTACTCACACTATAAAAGAATTTATATATATATTGGTGTTGGTTTTATTCAACCACTTCATTTCAGCGGAGTATGCGGGGATTGAAATCAGTGCTGGATTTAGGCAAGTGTGAAAGGTGCAGCCGCACCAGGCCTCTAAATTTTAGGCTGCAAAACGGAGTAAAAATACTTTAAAACGGAATAAAAAGTAATAATTTTAGTAAGTTACATTTTGACTTATTAATAGAGCAATAGCTTGAAATTCTTTCCAGACAGGGAACCCACAGGCCTAGAGTTTTGACTTCCCCCCCCCAAAGCCAAAAAGCGCGCAGGTTTTATGCCCAGGGCGCTTGATCAGAAAGAGCGCTAAATTCTCCTTTCAACGATGTATTTAGAACTAAATTAAGGGGAGATGCATGCTTGCCCTGGCCGTAGTATTTAAATGCGGCTCTGGGAAGTGATCGTCTAGCTTTGAAAGCCCTTTCGTTTTGGTGGCCTGCGTATAGATATTATGGACATGGCTTCATGACTATGATCATTTGATCATTTTTGTTGCACCACGGTCATTTTCTGCAAACGAGGGCTAATTAGACCGGGACCTACCGTTTATTGCCGATTCCGTACTTCAGGCTTGTTTTTATGCTAATCGAGAGATTGTGAGCTAATCCTTCGATGGGGGACTTCCTGCTGTAGTTATTTTTTCTTCGGTCATGTCGCCGTTTCTGTTGTACCCCTGTGTCTGGAAAGTTTTCTGAAACGGACGAACTGGGTATCGAATACGTGACACCTTTGGTACTTTAGGCGAGTATCTTATCGATCTGGGCTACCGCGCCCTCTTGGCTGTGCTTTATGGTGAACCATTAGGGCAATTTTTCATGGGCCCTCCTCTATGGTGAATTTACGGGGTGAAGGAGAAAAAAAATAAGAATCATTTCAGGCTGGAGCCATGTCAGCCCATAATAGAGCAGTTAAAGTGCCCGGGCCCACTCATACAAATTACAAATTTTCTTATTGGGCGGTGGGTACTATTGGGCCCACTCATACAAATTACAAATTTTCTTATTGGGCGGTGGGTACTATTGCCCAAATTTATTGTCAAATAGCTTTTTATTACCACTCTATAGTAATGCACAGTTTGATAGTCATTCTCGTGTACTAGTGTAAACCTAGAGGGCACCGCGCCGGGTCGATCGAGAACACGTTTTGCACTGTTCTGCAACAAGCCATCCCCCGGCTGACAGGAAATGTTCTGCAGTAAAAACAACCATAACAGTGTTTTTACTCTTTTCTTAAAATTCTTCCAGATTGTTCTGCAGTAGCACTGATTTTTCTGCCACGTTCGTCGCAGATTTCGGCATATACTGCTTTGTGGGGGGGGGGGGGTGATAGGAATTAAAGGTATTGGTAAAAAGCTAGGATTATTGTTTATTATAGGAAACTCCTTATCACGTACTCTTAAACTTACAATTTTGCTGACATCTCTTTTAAATTTTTAATGTGGCGTTGTTAGTACCATCATGAAATGCATTCATGAGCAATTTATTTACAGTAAAAATGTATTATAAATCAGAAAGAAAAAAAAATAGGAATAAAGCAATTTTTTTCTCCGACAAAATGTCCAAATTAGTGCATTTTTTGATTTGTCCAAGGACTTAGAGATCCCTTTGAATGCTAGCAGACACGCTAACATAATTTCCGATAATTTTTTGCTGCCCTTCGTCTTCAAATATTATCTTTATATATCTCAAATAAAAAATATTTTATTACAAATAAAAAGGATTTGGCACCAATTCCAATTTTTTAGATGCCATGGTGACCTGGCACCTGAGATTTGTCCAGCCTTTTGTTATGAGTTAATAAAATTATAAAATTTAATAAAAAGTATTTTTAATTTTTTTTCACTTTATATATACATTTTTTACAAATACATTTTAAATTTTTGAGATCCTTCAAAGCGGGGTGGAAGATAAGTTTTGCCCCCCCCCCGCTTATGCGAGTGTGAGCACCCACGGGTCAAAAATACTTCCGACGCCCCTGTACAGGAATCTCATCAAGTCCTATTACGATTGAATATCCAGTAGCTGACATATATTCAATGTTATCAAGTTTATTGGTAGAGAAAATAGATCCAAAATAATCTGTAAAAGCATCCGCAATAGCAGAATCAGTAGCTGAAATATTTTGTTACAATAAGTCATAGATTAGACTTTATTCTTATTTTTAATAAATGACCAAAAATATGTTGGATTTGTTTTGAGTGACACTTCGACATTTCTAATATACATGATGTAGTCATTCTTTACATCACATTTAGTTTGAGCTCTGTAAGAGTGGTATTTCAGAAGATCAATGCTTTTCTTGTATTTCAAATAACAATGACGAAATTTCATTTTTTTTTCTGATTTCAAAAATAGTCAATTTACTAAACCAAGGTGGAAATTTTTTTTAAATAGGGATTCTCTTAAGCAGACATAAATCAAAAATCATAAAAATGTATAAATAAAAAATACTGACGACATCACTGACATTGTCATACGTATTTAAAATATTCCAATAAAAAGAACCAAAATGATGATAAAGAGAAAAAATCAGCTTTCAAAACAACTGTATTGAATATCATTTTTGGTAAACCTATGTTTAGATAAAACAAGTTTATTGATGGTAATTAGAAGAGATGAATGATGGATATCTTCTGTGATGAGTGGGAAATAATCTCTTGAAATTTTCAAAGAAAAAATGTTAAGATTAACTAAAACCAAATCAGGAGTAACCTGTTCAAACTGTTCATAACATTATTGCATTGAACCAGATAATTAAACTTGATTACCTTAAGAAATTCTACATTTAATTTAGATTTATGCATACGTTTTAAAAAGTCTGAATCAAGCCATTTTATATGTGTGTGTCAGGTAAATTAAAAAACCTCCACAGATAATCAAACCAATTCTTTCATTACAAGAGAGATTGTTTATGATGCTATAAAAATCTATATACTAAGACAAACTACAGGTAGGACTGCAATAGACTAAAACGATATGTAAAGTTACTCCCCCTTACAAAAAACTTTAATACAAAGAGCTTCACCATTAGAATGGCCTATGTTAAAGAAATTACAAGATTCATATTATTAAATCCTATATTATAAGATTTGGAATTTTTGAAAGTGGCAAGGAAGAAAAGGGTGGTTAATATGTCGTTCATAGGTTTTAAGGAAGCTCAAAAAGTAGAATTCATGGTTAGTGATGTGCGATTCCCTCTACATTTTCATATTAGAATATAATGCTTAAAGGGAACAGAATAGATTCTCGTAATTTGCAATGAACGAGTGCCGATGACAAAATGATGAACCTAATCAATGACTTCCATCATTTAAAAAATGGTACTGCCCAAATTACAACCTTGAGTTGACAGAAAATTTTTATTTTCATATGGCACATAGATAGATGTATTGTAAAAATAATTTGACTAATAAAAGTCATAGATTGCAGTATCATGATGAAATGCAAAATTATTTTGGCATCTTCCAGATATTTTGGCGACAAGCCGCTACGGGCACAGTGTCAAATACAGTGAAATACAAAAAAAGTAAAATTTTACTATTTTACAGTTATTATCTTACTATTTTACAGTTATTATCTTAGTATTTTACAGTTATTATCTTACTATTTTAGAAAAGATTTCCTTGCCGCATTCAAAAATTCCAAATCTTATAATATACAGAAATGCCAACTTTTGGAATCCAGAAATCCAGAGATTCATCTGAGGGGGGTACCCCCTCCCCCAGCACTCATAGACTCGATCAAAAAAAAATTTCACAAATTTTTTTTTTTCGAAAACAATTTTTTTTTTAATCAATTAAGAAAAAGTTCCACCCCCTCCCCCCCAAGGCAGGTTCTGCATTGCTCCTGAGCAGAATATAATTTCATGTCAGTCTTTCCACGCAGAATAGAGAAATCACATCTACGTACTGTTCATAAAACATAAGTGTTTCCTTTCGTGGATGTTATCAGCGATTGATAATCTTGGGTATATGAACTCTTAAAAGCTTTATGCTTAGCTTTATATACCTTAAAGTTTTATATTTTTTTTCTGAAGACATATTTAATCGGAGGAAACAATTTAAAAAATTTCAAAATACAAAGCTACTGATGAAAAAACTTGTGTTTACCGCATGGCTGTTAATGGAATACAATAACCATTGTACATTAATTTTGGCAACCAAGGTCATGCCCCTGATAAATGATTGCCAATAAACGCTATGTAAACAAAGTCACATCTTTGCCAGTTGCTTAAATGCGGTCACCAAGACTTTTTTACGGCTGCTCGATGGAAATGACCATGGCTGTCCTCTATGGGTGTTTTCCCTAATGACGACGCCCGTCATTGATGTCACGACAACGTGCAGTGTTGCTCAATAAAAACCCAAATTTGAATGAAAAGTTCTTTTAATCCACAGTAACGAGCATGGCAAAAGTAAACTATGTTGAAACAACATACATATAGAAACTAAACTGACATTGAACCAACAAAGAAAATAACAATTGAACATAGATCAAGAATAAACATCATCTTTTATATAGACAGGGGAATTTTTTTTCCCTCATGGAAGTCGACCAGTTGCCAACGAGCGTAATCCATCATTTGCATAAAGCATGAAGGAAGAATTTTTCCCCCAACAATCGCGTCCCCCCACTCATGACACATGCTTTTATACAAAAGTCCATATAATAATTTCATATTACTTAGAACGATAGGTTTCGTAAAATAATCTGCTAGATTATATTTGGTATTGATGTTTCAATTTAAGAAGTTCCTTTTCCACAAGGTTTCTTAGAAAATGATATTTAACATCAATATGTTTTGTGGTGTGAGCGGTTGTTCTCAACAAGTGAGAATGAAAAATCAATGATGGCCTGGTTGTCACAATATACAATAAAATCATCAAAATAAATTTCTAATTGTTTGCATTCAAATAAAATATTTTGCACCCAAATAAGCTCTTTAACACATTGTTAATGATATATATTCGGTGCCTCCATAGTTGATAAACTGACACATTTATGTTTAAATGTTCGCCATGATATGGGAGCATTATCCAATAACATGATCATTCCTCCCATTAAAATTCTTTCATCCCTATTACAGGCAAAGTCTGAATCAGAAAAACAATGTAATTTAAAATTTTTGACATTTGATAAATTCAGCATTAAGTGTTTAGAATCGTTCACATATCCCAATAATTTTAACAAGATATTCCAGTGCTTCAGACATGGATTTTTCTGAAATTGCAATAATACATTGACAGCATAACAAATATCAGGGCGTGTATGATTTGCAATAAATGCTAAGCAACCTAATACATTTCTGTAAGGAAAATTGCTCATTTCATTTACATGATCAGCAGTAACTGGACAGTCAAGTTTTGTTAATATACAACCTTTAGCAATAGGTAAAGAACAGTGAGGATATCTATATTTAAAATACATATCACAAATTTTATTTATATATTGGCGTTAATGAATAAATAATTTACCATCCTCTTCAACAAACTCATCACCTAATAGTTTTTTAGTTGGACCTAAATCCTTCAAGTCAAATTTGCTATTAAAAAGAGATTTAGCATGACTCGCATTATTTTCTGATTTTCCAAAAATAATAATATCATTGACATAAAAAAATTATAATACAATTGTTCCAAATATATACACACAATTACACTATTTCAATTTCTTAAATTGCAAAGATTTAAGAACAGAATCAAATTCTAAAAACCATTCTAGTCCACTCTGACGTAGACCATAAATTGCTTTTTTCAAGCAACAGACATAATTAGGTTTATTAGAGTCAATGAAATCAAATGGATGTTTCATGTACACCTCACGATTCAATTTCGATAAAGATATACACATTTGACATCCAATTGACAATGAAGCCACAGAAAACAACTCACTAATAAAGTGAAAAATAATCTCACAAGTATAAAGTTGACCACAGGGCTAAATACTTCTTCATAAGAGTCACCTTTGATTTGATTGTAGTCTTTAGTTACAAGTCTTGCTTTATAGTGTGTTCAATGTTCCCTTTTTCATTTCCCTTCACTGTGTAAACCCATCCATTTTCCAAAATTTTGATATTCTTCAGTAGAGGAACCAAAGTCTACACTTCAAGTTCATTCATAACATCTATTTCCGCATCCATAGCCTTCTGCCATTTAGATGAATCAGGAGATTTCATGGCTTCGTGAAAGTTTCACTGAATTTTTACATCAATGTGATTAGCTTTGAATTTGGTGAATTTCACTTTCCCTAAAAATTTGTTTTTACCACTGAAATCAAAAACATTCTTATCGTAATTAATATTGTTTCTTTTACAATACTTCTCAACATCCTGATGTGAACGTAACCTTATATTCGTTTCCAATATCCCGTAATAAATCTCAACACGTGGTCCGTCAGATCGAGGGACAGCTTTATGAATCCAATTAACATCACTACAAGAGTTAATGTCAGATATGGTTGAAATTTGAATTTCAGATCCACCTGCCATTTTTGAAATTCGAATTTGCGATTCGTCATCTGCCCTTGAAATTTGAATTTGCGATTTATCATCTGATCTTGAAATTTGAATGTGTGCTTCATCTTCCAACCTTGAAATTTTATTATGACAAAAATGAGAAACTTTGCCTGGTTTTAAATTTATACAAAAATTGCCACGTTTTTAAGACAAATAAATTCAATTGGTCGAATGGTCGACGCGTTTCGGCTCTTCAATGGAGAGCTGTCATCAGGACCTCGTGGTCAGAACTCACACGAATCAGTCATGGAGGGGTGATGTTTACGTCTGGTCGTCCAAAGAGTTTGCCTTTGTATTTGCTGCTTCCGAGTGGTCTTTGGATGTGAATTGGGGAGCCATCTGTTGCAAAGTGTTGAAAGTTTTTTCACGACTGAGGTTGATAAAGCCTGTCCAAGCTGACGAAATAGGTGGCATGTTTCTTCCATCATTAACGAGGAAATTCTGGCATGTTCTGATGAAGTATCCCTCGAGAAAATTCAATTCAGAATTGTGTGTTGCTTTTTAAAAACAAACGCTTTATCAAAATCGAAATTTTAGTGTGCGATTTATCTTCTGATCTTGAAATTTGAATTTGTAATTCATCTCCCGATTTTGAATTTTCGGATCTATCATCAGTTGATGATCGAACTTCAGAATTCTCATCTGCGGAACTGGAATAGTATTGATCATCAAAAGTATTCATTTTGAAATGATAATAATTTTCCCTTTTACGATTGGAATCCAGTACAATTTTTACGATTTGATGTTTCAACCAAATGATTGGATTTAGGCATCCAAATCCGATTTCCTTGTGTTCACTGGGCATATCTAACCATAATACCAAATTTTACTTTTGAATTGAATTTCTTTTGTTTTTGTTTTGGGATACCTACAAAAGCTTTACATCTGAATACTTTGAAATGTTTGACTGAAGGTTTATTTCCACAGTACAGAGATCAAATGGCGTTTTATTTTGATCTTTCAGACAAATGCTTTTTCTTATGTAGGTGAAATAAATTAATGCTTCTGCCCAAAATTCATTTTTCAATGCACTTTGTTTCAATAGAAAATTAATTCATCGTTAACTGTTCGATTATACCATTTAGCAACACCGTTCTGTTGAGGCGTATAATCATTTGTACATTCTGCTCTAATACCTTGATTTTCAAGAAATTCATTAAATTCCCTCTTGCAAAATTCCATTCTATTGTCAGCGTATAGCCGAGGTGACAGTCTATATTGTCAGCTCGGCTGGACTGAATGGAGGGTCATTGTTTGACAATGTCGTAGTGTTCATGCTCTTTGCCACAGAGAGCAACAGGCCTATAACAGTAATATCTTCAATCATTACACTTCACTCATAGTTTGAAAAATAAGAGGCAGATGGCAGCAATCATAACAAGAATTATAACAAGCATTACACAGAAACAAGCTTCACATTAGGTTCACAACACGGACACATACATCCCAACATGTACCAATTCGTTAGTTTCACAGAGGAATATGGACGAGGTGCATGTATGGTTTAGTAAAAGTAGTGTTCGTGCTATGTGCGGAGGACATGTTTGGTGGTTAGACTGTGTGCCTTATATAATCAACATCTATGTATCCGTAATGTTTATGCTAGATTTATGTCATCTTTCGTTGTCGCCGTTAGATTGTAAGATTTGATACACCGTTTGTATTTAGCTTCAGGTACCATGGCAGGACGGATATTATGGGCAAAAATGCCCATATAAGATATTTCTGAACAATTTTCCATACTGTGCATAAAATATCTTTTTCCACTTGGGAGAATAAACTTGTATTTTACCATTAAAAAAAACAAAATGACAACCATCTTTATCGATTTTCGAACCGGAAATTTGATTACAGCGAATTTGTGGCAAATAAAGAACATAATGAAAATATAATTAGCTTTAAACACTGTTTGTCAAAACATGAAATTTAAAGGTTCTGATGCCTTTTATCAGACTTTCTACATCATTTACAGCTAGAGACATCGTTGCCTTTGCAATAGGTTTATATTCAATAAAAAAAGATTGAGATTATTACAAAAATCACCTGTGGCAGCTGTATCTATTAGCAATTAAATTTATCTGCAGGATCTGAGTTGCAAAAGCTTCACTTAAACATGCTTATGCTCTTCAAAAGTTACATTTGACAAATTACAGTTTTGTCACCAAAATGATAAGTTAAAGCATTTACACCATGTTTAACTGCATTTTTACGCATATTATTCTGAGAAAAATTTGATTTACCTGTCACAAATTTTTTCCTAATATCGTTCTTTGACAAAACAAGCGGCTTTGGATTGACATGAGAGTTCACATTATAGGCTTCAACTTTGAAATGTTCATCCAAATCTTTCTTGGCTTGCTGTAGCCTGTTTTCTTCCAATACGAGTTCCTGTTTGATGTTATTGAACACAAAAGTCTTGTCATCCCACCCAGGTAGATTATCTGCACAATGCCTGGAAAATGTTGAGGCAGAAATCGTATGAGTTGAAAACCTTGATATAAGTTCTCGAGTGGGTGTCCTGCTTCACTTGGTGCTTGCACGGCTTTCTTCAGTCAGGCACTAAAAACACAGAGGCTTGTATCCACGTCTTTATCGTAATGAAGCGAGAAGAGTTCATTTAATAGTTGTATCCCCCTTGCTCTGGTTTTAGGTTCAAAGTAGAATTGTCTACGCTTCAGAACCATCATTGTGGCACTGATGAGATTATGGTATTGCAGTTCCACTGCATAATATATTGTAGAGTATGCACAGCTTTTTTGCAAGTTATAGTCTATTATTTCACAACGAGACATTCCTTCTGCGATAGGCGGTTCAGAGTTTTCAATGAAGGACCAACAACCTCTGTCCATCCGGTAGACTTTGATATCGTACTTCCATAAAGAGTAATTTCCCGGGCTGAGCAGAGAAAACTTGAAGTCGGATTCCACCTCCGGGAACGATAAGCAAAAATCTTCTGTCAATATTTTGGCGGCGGCCCCTTCTTGGGAATATGCGAATAATGCTTAGCCATCCATCTCACCCTAAACGCTTAGAAAATTCACTTCTCCTGGGTCATATGAGCATAACACTGCTTATCATCAGAGCGTGGCCCATAACCTTGTTCCCACAGTGTGCAGTGTCACTCAATAAAAACCCAAATTTGAATGAAAGGTCTTTTAATCCACAGTAATGAGCATGGCAAAAGTAAACTATGTTGAAACAACATATAAATAGAAACTGAACTGACATTAAACCAACAAAGAAAATAACAATTGAACATAGATCAAGAATAAACATCTTTTATAGACAGGGGAGTTTTTTTTTTCCCTCATGCAAGTCGACCAGTTGCTGATGAGCGTAATCTGCCATTTGCATAAGGCATGAAAGAATTTTTTCCCCCCAACAGTGTTGTTGAAAAGAGACACATTCCTTGCACTCTCTCTCTTTCCTGCATGAAAGAATTGTGTGTGTGAAGGGAAGTGTGTGGCAAAATTCATGCGCTTTTGCATGGTGTGCAAAATTTTGGAAAGTACAACACTCACGTTCCTGGGGGAAGTTTTTTCACTGTAGGCAGATTGAATTTTGCTGACATTTGCTTCGAAAAAATATAGATTTCAAAAGCTTATTATATATATATATATATATATATATATATATATATATATATATATATATATATATTACTATGTGGATTATTCATTTTAAAAAATAATTTCAATAATTATTAATTGAAATTACTGTTACAAATTTATAATTTTTATGCAATTGTTAAGAAATTGAGAAATAAAATTTGTGTAATCATTAATTTCAAATTTTTATTGTTTCAATTCGGCTTTCATTCATTTGTCTGGCTTTATTGCTGTAATTAGCTCTTAACTACATTTTCTGAATTTCATCGGGTATACTTGAAATTATAAATTTACCAAAACAAGAAAAAATCTGATTTCTTTCTTTCATCAATTATTGTCCCAGTGTGTAGCCGATGTTTTTTTTCACACTACCAGCCAGAAAAATAGATAAAAAACATTGCAAAATTATTACAGTGAAACCTTGCTACAACAATACTTGATATAACGATAATCCCTCTACAACTATATTTCTTTCTTGGTCTGCAGAGTATCATTATAAGGAGGTTTCACTGTATTTTTTTAAATTATGGTGTTATTTATAGGGCTTTATTTTAGACATTTTAAAAAAATTCTACATAGATTTCTCTTGGTTGTATTCATTTCCTCAAAAAAACATTTGAATCTACCAAATCAATGTTTGTTCTACCAATCAATGTCGAGCATAAGCAGTTCATAGCAATATAAAAAAATAACAAATAAATTAACACCAAATTTTTTTTCAAATTTTTGCAACTCTATACACGTGTAAAACATTGTTGCGCGTCTTAAAAGTGTGAAATAGTCATATGTTTTTAGTTGGAAATCATTCATGTGATATTGGATGGTTTTTGGTTTTAAATGAAATCAGTGATAATCTTATAATACGAAACATCCCTTTTACTTTGTATTCTGAAAATCGCTTGACTTTGGACATCTTTTGTGAACTTATCATGGAAAAGTACCGCACATTGCCTACTGAACACCTGCTGTGAGTTGAATACTTCATGAAGTTATGAATACAGAGTTGACTGGATCTAATAAATAGGGTGCTTCTTTTAAATAGCAGCACTGTTAACCTTCAGACATATAAAGAAGTT
Organism: Pholcus phalangioides; assembly: GCF_987345545.1. NCBI lineage: Eukaryota > Metazoa > Arthropoda > Arachnida > Araneae > Pholcidae > Pholcus > Pholcus phalangioides. Next base: position 6,565,320 of record NW_028301625.1, on the reverse strand, counting down.
GAAGTTGATAATTGAAGTGCTTTCTACAATCCTCAATCCGTTTTAAAGTCTTTTTTTTCCTAATGTGTCAAAGTCAAATTTATACAACTAAATTTAAATCAGATGTTCTTAACCTTTTTAGCCGCGACTTAAAAAACATCAATATCAACTTGGTGTTCCCCCAGATCTAATTCCAATTTTAAAAGTATGCTTATTGAATAAATTTCTAAATAAAATGTTTTAGTTTCAAAATTTCTGTAGCCACTGGTAGGCGTCTTAACGGGTGAGTGAACGGGAATGGAACCAGTGCCCCAAATCAAAAAAGGCCCTAAATTATTGAAAGGCTTTCATTTATTCTAAACTTATTTCTTTCTTCAACTCTGGATTTTTATTAATTTTGGAATAATTTCTTTCATTCATTCTAACCAGTTTTGTGAATGAACATCTATAGCCAATGGTTTCATTCAATATCATAGAAGTACCAAATCCTTCATGAGGACATGTATAATATCTCTACCAAGCATTAATGAAAAAATGATGCATACTTGAACACATTGCTTAACAGCTTCCTCTTCTTCCTTTTCGCATTTCCTAACAAGAAGATTTCCTTCATCAACTTTTAATTCAGCTGACATATTTATACAGTTTTGTGCATCATCTTCAGAGGCCATTCGGATATAGGCAAATCTTTCTGGAGGTGATACACTTGAGTCTTCTACAATTGTCACATCATACAACTAAGAATGGAAAAAAATTAAAAAAAACTGATTAAGATTTTAAAGTGCGTAAATATATTTTTTTTATTATAACTTATAAAAACAGAAACTACAATAAGTTAAATATTATAAACTGAAGAGCCAAAAAAACTGGTACAGGCATGCGTATGCAAATAAAGAGATGTGGAACCAATCAGAGTACAGCGCTACGGTCGGCAACGCCTATATAACACAAGTGTCTGGCACGGTTGTTAGATCGGTTACTGCTGCTACAATGGCAGGTTATCGAGATTTAAGTGAGTTTGAACGTGGTGTTATAGTCAGCGCACGAGAGATGGGACATAACAACTCTGAGGTAGCGATGAAATTTGGATTTTCACGTACGACCATTTCACGAGTGTGCCGTGAATATCGGGGATCTGGTAAAAAATTAAATCTATGACATCGCTGCGGCCGGAAAAATATCATGCAAGAACAGGACCAACGACGACTGACGAGAATCATCAAACATGACAGACGTGCAACCCTTCCACAAATTGCTGCAGATTTCAATGCTGGGCCATCAACAAGTGTCAGCGTGCGAACTATTCAACGAAACATCATCGATATGGGCTTTCGGAGCCGAAGGCACACTCGTGTACCATTGATGACTGCACGACACAAAGCTTTACACCTCGCCTGGGCCCGACAACACCGACATTGGACTGTTGAGGACTGGAAACACGTTGCCTGGTCTGACAAGTTTCGGTTCCAATTGCTTCGAGCTGATGGACGTGTACGGGTATGGAGACAACCTCATGAATCCATAGACCCTACATGTCAACAGGGGACTGTTCAAGCTGGTGGAGGCTCTGTGATGGTATGGGGCGTGTGCAGTTGGCTTGATATGGGACCCCTGATACGTCTAGATACGACTCTGACAGGTGACAGGTACGTAAGCATCCTGTCTGATCACCTGCACCTATTCATGTCCATTGTGCATTCCGACGGACTTGGACAATTTCAGCAGAACAATACGACACCCCACACGTCCAGAATTGCTACAAAGTGGTTCCAGGAACACTCTTCTGACTTTAGACACTTCCGCTGGCCACCTAAATCCCCAGACATGAACATTATTGAACATATCTGGGATGCCTTGCAACGTGCTGTTCAGAAGAGAGCTCCACTCCCTCTTACTCCTACGGATTTATGGACAGCCCTGCAGGATTCATGGTGTCAATTACCTCCAGCACTACTTCAGACATTAGTCGAGTCCATGCCACGTCATGTTGCGGCACTCTTCTGCAGGCTCGCGGGGCCCTACACGATATTAGGTAGGTGTACCAGTTTTTTTGGCTCTTCAGTGTATTCCATATGGTGATTGCATCCAATTTTAAATACCTAGACTTAAGTGTAACCTACTTTTTGATCAACTACATACAATAAAAACAAATTATTCAAAGATTTACCATCAATGTATATGAATTGGCTCTAACAATAATAAGCAACTAATTCATTTTGCAACATGATTACAAAAAGGTTAAAGTTATCATGACTTTATTCAAAACCCTTGTATGAACGTAGTATCAGCGTTTGTACATTTAATAAAAGATTAAAGAAAGAGACTTAATTTCATACAAAACTATTTAAAAATCACAAAAAAATGAATTAGAATGATTAGCAATGTGCTTTCTTTTCTAACCTCTCCTTGATATGAAAATAATGACATGATCTGGAAACCCCTTGTTTCGTTGCTCAATCCACTAACCCAAAGGCTGACTGCTCCTTCTATTGGTTCAAGATCTATGTGTGAAGAAAAACAAAAAAAGCAGGTTTGGTGTAAAATAACTGAAAACCCCAGTTTTTTTTATTTAAACATTTTTTTTTGTTTTAAATAATATTCACATTAAAAAAAATAGTATTTCTAAAAAAATTACTTTAACTTCAACCAATTAAATACACACACTCTCAAAACTTCAACCAATTAAAGCTATACACTCACAGGCAGGCAAGTAGGTGCGCTCCAGACTCAAGACAGACGTGAGGCAACACCAACCAATACAAAGGTTAATGACTGACAACTGGTTAATGTGAAGATGAATTCAGTAAAAAAAATTCAACTGCCTCGCGGGGAATCCAACCGCATCCCCTCACAAACCGGGTGAGTGAGCTAAACCAAATGATACAGAAGCAATGACCACCTTTCCCTAGATTATATATATGCTCTAAGGAAAGATTTATACGGAGGAGTCTCTTACATTACACTAAAGGCAATTCCAAACAAGAGTGAAAAAGTATAATTTTCAAGAGATTTATGGTTATATCGAGTATAGTTGAAGCGAGGTTTCACTGTATATATAAAAAGGAAGTGCTTTATTGGAAACAAAATAAGCATATCTTATTTTAAGTGAGCTCCCTAGATATTTTCACATACATACAATATATTTTTCTCTTAAAAATGATAAATTAAAAGCTCCGGTATTTTTTAAATTTAATCTTAGCTTACCTGTTATAACTCTTTCATAAGTTACAGATTCACAGGAACTGAAATTCAAAATACGAATACAAATTAGTTTATCTAAAAAAATTAATGTTTCGTTCACAGATCTTAATGAATAAGCATTGTATTTTTCTGATCTAAGAAAGTATGAGATTATTTGAACTAACTGGTATGTGGGAAGCATAATAGTATCAATAAACTTAGGTTGAAAAAGGTAAGATTCATGTAACTTCAATAATGTCCAAAAAATAATGTTATGTATATAGTACTCTATTTTATATATTTGACATTAGTCTTTTTTGTTAAGAATATCACAATGAAAAGAAATAGATAGGCTAAATAAGTACTTATTCAATATGGGAACACATTTTGACAAGGAAGAAAACTTTTCTTTTATTCAAAAGCTATTGTGCTTGTTTCTATTTGGTATGCTGCAAATATGGATAACTGTATTCACATCAATTTACTGTCAGTCACCAGTAGTCAAAATTAAGCTTAGCCTCTTTATCTTTATATACAGAAGAAGAATCTGAGAAATTGTGAGTGGCCCTTATCACATAGAGAAGATTGGTCTGTTTACACAGTATGTAAACACTTGTTCCTTTATTGTATGTATGGTGATATGAAACAGGTAGCAAATTCTGAGGAAGGATGCAAATGGGTTAATATGCTTATCATTTTTCACTAATAATGACTTTAGATATAAATATGGCATACATTAGATAAATATATATGACCATAAATTTATAAAATAACTAACCATTTAGCTTCATACATAGCTTTGTACATTTTATAAATAGGTGATGCATATTTGTCACTTTCTGAAGATTGGTCGGAATCCATTTCATCTGAACTTGTATCCTCCTCGTGTTCATCATCAGATGCTGATGAAAGATCCTGATAACTTCCTATCCCAACAGTTGATGATGGCTGATTCTGAGTGCTTTCTTTTGTTTCAGTTAATAATGAATAATAATGAGCATTCTGCAGCTGGCCATAACAATCAAGCATGCGTATGAATACTGGAAGGGATTACAATAAACACACATTTAAATATAATATTATAAAAAAATGAGAGGAAAAGTTGTCACATGAAAAAAAAAAAGTTTTCAAGCATTATTTTATAGATGAGCATACAAAGCTATCAGAATGGGTGTATGTAACATTATTAAAAGTTGCTAAAATTTTGTTGTCTGATATAGACTGAAATAAACCCACAATAAAATGAAGAGTACAATAAAGAGAAATAAATATCACTTTGTAACCTGCAGAATGAGACATTACTTTGATTGTTTCAATGAAACCATGTTGGTTCATAATCATACTCTGTTTCAAAAGTTTACTCACTATAAATAAATTACAACAAACAGAAAACTCGATGACAGAGCAAAAAAATCTCTTGAGATTTATTTACACACACAAAAGGCCGCATATACAGTCAAACCCCGATTTAACACCACCATCCATTTAACACCACCCACAGAATTTTGGAGCTACAATGAGTTTGGCATTATATCGGATCATAGTTGGAATAGCATTTCGGAGAGGCTGTGTTACATAAATTCACAAGTTTTTTACGCACTACTGTATCTCAGTACAAGGCTGTAACTAGGATTTTTGCTGGCTGGGACAAACGTTATTTTGCCGCCCCCACAACTTTAAAATTCAATAATTTTATAATGGTTTTCTACGTTACCACCTGAAATTGCCATCCCCTAAATTTTGCCACCTGATGCAGTTGCCCCCTGCCCCCTCTAGTTACGGCCCTGTCTCAGTGTCTTATTTATGTTACTCCCCGAATAAAATAACCTATTTTATATACATTCAATTTCAATTTTATTCCAATTTAAGTTGACAAAATTTCTAAAATTGTGAACACTATATAATCACTTGAATATTTCTCAATTAAAAAAAACAGAAACATACACTTACCTCAAAAATTACATATTTCAACTGCGTAAATTTAGCGATGCATTTTATACACACAAAAACAAAATAAGCAAAGGGGAAAATAGGTGGTATTGTTTTAGTCCATATATTGGTTATTCTCAAGAAATATATTTTACTATAAGTAATTTTCTTTATAATTACAAATTTCCCATTTTTCAGATACCTGTTGAAAGAGAAACCCTATTCCATGTGATTGAATTGAGTAAATCGAGAGAGATGATTTCTTAATGACTACACATACCACTGAAAATACGATCAGTGTGAGTAAAAAAATACACTGTTGAAAAACTTGTCTTGGCAACCTTGATCAAATTGGTGTAGTATGTTTATGATACACTTTCCTTACAGCGTCACAACCAACACGTGTGAGAAGAAAAAGCCACACCCCCAGAGCAGTGATTGATGTACGTGCTCGAAATGTCATTGTGTAATTTTTTGAATTATCACTCATTGTCAGTTTGTTTCTCGACCTGTACATAATATGTTGTGTAAATATAGTCCATCCTTCCGTGTAAGATAAAATGCCTGTCTGTCTTGAATTGAAACTACACGCAACCGTCGAACACATCCCAACAATGGTGACCTTGGAAAGTTTGATCATCAGTCGAGACATTTTATCTAAAAAGAAACAATGGGTGCATCACAATGGAAACAACACGTGCAGTTGAACATTCTCGCCCACGCGAAAATGCAATCATGATGGACATTGTAGCAGTGAAGATACCACCGTACAATTGCACTTATCCTACACTGTATTTCCTGATGTGTGAATCAAATCTCGAATTGGGGATACCAAAACCGGTAACAGACAGTTAAATTCAACTACATAGTGGCGCATCTACCACAGGAAACAGCTTCCATCATCCGAGATGTCATCACAAATCCCTATGGACATGTGAAATCAGAATTGATCAAGCTCAGCGGTGAATCCTCACAGCAAGATATATGGAAACTTCTCACTGGGGAGCAACTTAGTGATCATTGCCCAAGTGAACTTTTACGTGTTATGTGCATCCTGCAGAATAACACAGCGTGCCAGATGAACTCATACTGGAACTGTTTCTTCAGCATTTATCGACATCTGTGCAATTCATCTTGGCTGCAGTCACACCACTTACATTAGACAAAGCGGCCGAAATTGCTGATCGCATCATGAACATAGCACCACAAATGGGGTGTGCAAGTTCCTGTTCTAACTCTTTTGCGAATTCCACCGAGGAACATTTGTTGTCGGAAATCAAAAAACTGCATCTGAGGATCGACGAAATTTCCAGTGGACAAAGCCATAGCCCGCACCGAAATCGCTACTCGCGACAACATAGCAGATTGAAAAATCTCAAAAATCGAGATGAGTGTTGGTATCATCGATGATTCGCATCGATGCCAAGAAATGTGTTGCTCCCAGAAAATATTCAGGAAACGAGCTCAGCAAAGAGTAGAGGCAACTTGCTCTTTGCCACCTACGTCACGCCACCTGTTTGTGAAGGATACTAAAACAAAAATATCTTTCCTCGTTGATACAGGCAGTGATGTTTCAATCTTGTCTGCAAGCCTTTCTCAGCGCAAGCAACTGCCTGTTCAAGAGTTCACAGCCACGAATTCATCATTCTTCAAGGTATACAACCAATGTATTCTTTCTGTGAATTTCGGCTTGAGACGTAATATTTCTTGGTAATTTTACATCATCAATATGTCAACGCCTATACTGGGTGCAGACTTTCTTCATTATTTTGACCTAGTCCAGGATCTTTGAAACAAGTTCCTACGTGACCTGAAAACGAAATCGAAAAGTCTCAGACGCATCTCAAACACAACGTGCATTCATTCAGTGAAAATGATTATTTGTGACTCCATGTATCACAAGCCGATTTCTGAATTCCCAGATATCACTAAACTTCCGAATCCAAATGCACCAGTAAAGCACAACACTATCCATCATGTATCCACTCTGCAGTGGCAAAACCTCGTAAGCTAGCTCCAGACATTAAAAATAACAAAATCGGAATTGCATAACATGCTCTGCGACTGGGGCATTTGAGACATTCGAGTAATTATGCCTCACCACTTCATATGGTTCCAAAAAAAAGAGTACCTTGGAATGGAGCCCTGTAGGAGATTATCGTGCTTTAAATGCACAAACATTAAAGGATAAATATCCCATTTCTTGCATAGCCGATTTTACTTCTGAACTGCAAGGTACAAAAATATTAAGCCATGTTGATCTCATAAAAGCTTACTATCAGATCCCAATAAATCCTGATGATGTCTATAAAACGGCTATATGCACACCTTTTGGATTATTCGAAAGCACCAAGATGTAATTTGGATTCATTGATGAGGTGACCAGAGGACTTCCTGGAGTTTACACATTCGTCAATGACACCCTGATTGCATCAAAAGATCCTGATGAACACATCCGTCATCTTAAGACTCTCTTCAACAGACTTCAAGACTATGAACTCTTCATTAATGTATCCAAGTGCAACTTCGGCACAGAAACCATTGATTTCCCAGAATTCTGGCTATCTGCAAGCAGCATCAAACCTTTGACTGATCGAGTTCAGTGTATCCTGAATTATCCACAGCCAATAACCTTGACACAACTTCGAAGATTTCTCGATATGTAAAATTTTTTATCAATATTGCATTCTGAAAGCGGCCGATTTGCTACACATCTGCTAATAAATTTTCTCAGTCATAAAAATAATCATCTTGTTCTGTTCATGCCAATGATCAACTTGAATGAACCGATGAAACAATAAAGTTGTTCACTTTGGTCAAAGATGCCATGGCAAATGCCACTCTTCTGAGACATCCACTCCCCGGAGCTAAATTAAACATTTGGGTAGATGCTTCTGATGTCACAGTGGGTGGGGCTTTCATGTAACTAGTCGAAAAATGGGAACCCATTGCACTTTTCTTTATGAAGTTGTCAAAAAGTCAAAACAAATGGCCAACTTATGACAGAACTGTTCGCAATTTATTCTTCATCAAAAAATTCAAGCACATGCTTGAAGGCAGGGAGTTCATTATCTACACAGATCAGAGGCCCTAATTTATGCCTTCAAGCAGAATCCAAACAAATGTTTGCCGCGACAGCTTCGGCATTTGGACTTATATCCCAGTATTTAATCAATATCTGTCATGTCCAAGGCTCTCAAAATTATGTCACAGATGCACTGTTGAGAATTGAAATTGACACAACTGGTTCTAAGGACATTAACTTCAAAGAATTTGGGGAATGTCAATCAAGTGACCCGGAACTGAAAGAAATTTTGAAGGGCAACAACACATCTCTCTACAGCTGGAACTAAAACCATGTCACCTAACAGATGGAGAATTGTGGTGTGTCATTTCAACTGGCTCACCCGAACCTTTCGTTTCAGACTCATACCATAAGCTGTTTTTGACCACCCCTTCACAATCTATCGCATTCCGGAATCGCTGTAACAAAAAACCTCATTTGCTGACAATATGTGTGGCCAAACATAAACAAAAACCATCACAGCTTGGATACACTGCTGTCAATCATGCCAGTTATTAAAAATCCAGAGGTATACAAAAGCACCTCTGAGTACCTTCGCACTTCCCTATGCTCATTTTTCTCATGTGCCAATAAATTGACATTATAGGTCCTTATTCACCATCAAATGGGAACATCTACTGATAGAGTAGATGTTCTCATAGACATCTCACCATGATAGACACATTTACAAGATGGCCTGAAGTGACACTGATACCAGACATATGTGCTGAAACCATCTGCAAAACATTCTTTCTTTGATTCATGGATCAGTCAATCTGGTTGTCCCTCAACAGTGACCACAGATCGTGATACTCAATTCAAATCTCATCTCTTCCAGCAGCTCACAGCACTACCAGGAACAGATCGAGTACGGACCACTGCATACCATCTGATTGCCAATGGTCTGGTCACTTTCAAGGAGGATCTTCAAGCTATCTGTGCTGAACTGGTGTACGTAACCAATTTTTGATTGCCACCTGACCTACTTTCAGACAAGGTGTCTAAATCTGTGCCAGATGCTACCTATGCATTGAAGCTGTCTTCGCTTATGAGATATCACCTATTTCTTCATCTCATAAGAGCACTTTCAAAATTTATATTCATCCTTCCTTAAAATCTTGTCCCCTTATGTTCTGATGCGTAGACAAAGTTCGACCTGCATTAAGTGCACCCTGGAATGGAACATATCCTGTAGTGCAAAGAAATGTTAAAGTTTTTATAATCAAAGTTTTAAATGGCAAATTCATCTCAGTTTCTATTGACAGAATCAAGCCTGATTTCACAATGAACAACTGAGAACCACCTCCAGTCACCAAACTACCAAATGATATTGGTTCTAAAGATGACTCTAAAAGTCCAGTGTCAACCACAGAAAAAACAGTAACAACTCGTTATGGATGAAGAGTTCATTTTCCAGAACGATTTGTTTCGTATTTTTGATTGTATATGTCTCTACACTCATACGTGTTTATATTATTTTTCACATTCTTGTATATAAGTGTTTATTTACATTATTTTTCACATCCTTGCATATGTGTTTACATCATATACATTCATATTTTTTATTCGTCTTGCAAAATATTGACTTCTAACCCAGAAATGTGCACTATCACACGTCAAATACTCAAAATTTCGGAAAAGGGCACATAAAAATTTGGTTCACGCGTCCCGGAGGAAACGTTCCTTCCTAGTTCCAAGATGAAAAAAGTAGAGAGAAAAAACCTCCCCAACTTTTTCCCTTTCTTTTTTCTTCTCTTTTTCACAGTCTATCATGATCGTGCGACCTTGAAAAAAGTGGTTTTATTACTTCATACACTGTACTATATATCATATTGATATACACGCCAGGGCCGTCTTTAGAGCATCATGGGCCCCCCGGGCCTAGTGGTTTTTCTGAGGCCCTAACTTCTAAATTCTAGAAACTTTCAACCGGATCTCATTTTTGTGAGGCCCATGCCTGTGTGGGCCCATACGTTAAGACGGCACTTATACACGCAGGTTATTGAAGATATTTAGTTGTTTCCCTTAATGAGGAGGCGTGTACAGAATTTTCAAAGAGAATTTCAGAGTTTTTACTCTCCTGCGGATTTTCTCCCCTCTGGTTACATATTGGAAATTAAGGTACATTCACGGCTATCTGCCGGCATTCAAAGACAGCGGTCTATATGGTGTAACTTTGCCTTGTTCTTACAAGATTGCAAATGTGCATATTTTGAAAAATCGTAAAGGATTTGGAACGGCTGTTCAAAGTGTAAAACATTTTCCAAGATCGTTCGGGAAGGAAAAAAAAAACAAATCTGTAAAAATTCTACCTTGAATATCCACAGTTGTTTTGTCATCTAGCTGCTATATAAGGTAGTCACCGCATATCATCGAAAAAAACCACTGGTGTGTATGCAGAATCGGCTTTTGGAGGGGCAGAAGGATTTCTTCTACAGAAATTGTGGGTCACTAATGCTCAAAAAAACATAGCATAAGACTGTATTATTTCCAATATTTTAATTTTCTACAAAAACATTTTTCATTTTCTTGCGGGTGGGGGCATAGGCTGCCATACCCCCAGATTTTGCCTTTGGTGAAAATCCGGGGTCGAACCCGCGATTGCGCAGTGGTAATCGGCTAAAAATACGATTTTGAGTTGGCTGTTCCTTTTAAAAAAACTCTTGGGGGTCATTTAAGTATTACGTCAGCATCAATGGAGGGAGGGGTTTCCGATTTGCTGACGGGGGGGGGGGTTGGATCAGAGATGCCACTGGACTCTAAGACCCAGGTTATTTGAAGAATCTGGGTCCTTTTTGAGTGAAAGTGGGTCCCTCTCAAAAAAAAATTTATCTTGAAAAAAATTATGCCACTCCCCCCCCCCCCCCCATAATTCAATGGTATCTCTATGAATTTCCTTCCAGTATGCCCCAGGTTTCTGATCACCTGCTTATATTTCTTTGTTGAGGCTGAGCGGTGGGTCATGTTCCGGGTAAGAGAAGAAGGTATCTGTGAATCAAGTATAAAATTCATTTCTAAAAACATGTTCTATCCAAAGGTTCATTTACTTTCATTGTCTACTAGTACGAAAAACTTGCAAAAAGAAGCTCATTAGCACTGAGAATTTAATGTATGGAATTCCACACATGAAAAAAAATCTATAACAAATATACAGTTGATCCCGCTTATAACATTTCTCCCATTTAGAATGTATGAACTTACTTTTGTGGGCCTAACAATAAGTAATTCTCATTGAGATTTCCCGTTTAAAGTGTTTTCCTATTTATAACGTTTTTTATGACGGTTTTTGAAAAACGTTATAAGCAGGATCCACTTTAACAGTTGAAGGCACACATTTATATATTTACTATTAATCAATGTATAAATTCCCTTCTGATTGATTTTACATTTCGTTAAAAATATCTTAGCATTTTCAATATCTTCTGATCAAATTTAAAGCAAATTAAATTCTCTCTAAGACACTTATCTTATTATTATGTATATGTGCCCAGCATTTGGCGTGTTTTGTGTTCAGTAGGTGGTGCCATTATCTAGCGCTGCAACTAGATACTTTCACAAACGGGGCAAGTACACATTTTGGCACACCCATGTAATGTAGAACAGTGTTTCTTAACCTTTTTTTGCCCGTGGCTCCCTTTGAACCATATTTTTTTCTCGTGGCTCCCCTGTCTTACCCAGAGTTTTCAACTCTCATCTAGAAGCAAGACGTATTGAAATTATTTTTTTCAGTGAATTTATACTGAACAAAAATTTTGCAAAGGAAATTGGCCTCCAGACCACTAGCCTAGAATTTATTGATCACCCCGCTAGTCCGAGTTCTATCAGGACCGTCTCAATATCATGGGCCCCCCCCCCCCTAGGCAAAGTGATGCTATGGTAGTCCCATACTTTAGCTAGAGTGGGACTGACAGAGCTACACAGCGCGGGGCCTAATATGGTTTTCGTCATTTTTTTTTCATACAATCAATTTCATATAGGGAAAGGGGTCTGAAAAATTTAGCCGGGGACTTGAGGAAAAACCCCATCCTAGGGAACTTGTTGCAAAATGTAGCAGTGAGGCCTGGGTGGGTCCATGCCCTAAAGAAGGCCCTGGTTTTATGAGTGGTTTTGTTGGATTCTTTCTCTCACTGTAAGTGTTAGTCACTAATATAAAATCTTTATTTCGTCACACCTTAATTTTTCTTTTCAGCTCTCCAAACCACCTGTCATGGCCCCTTTCTCCATTTTCTTCGTTGGACCCCTTGAAGTATCCCAGTACCACAAGGGGGCCATATGGCCCCCGGTTGAGAACCACTGATGTAGAGAAAAAGTTATAAAGGGTGAATTTGGTGCCCCCTATAGTACAGAGCGCAGGACACTAGGCCCGCCTGCCCCTCCCAGTTGCGGCCCTGCATCTATTCTCTAAACTGGTAATGCGTGTATTCAATGTGAAGTTCAATGTATGCATATTTGTATTGTAGGTCTGTGTGATCGCCATGGCAACCAGAAGTTTTTTTCAAAGGAATAGCCAACTCAAAATTTGAAATCTTTAGAAAATCACATTTTTAGCCGATTACCATTGTGCAATTGCAAGTTCCAAACACGGATTTTCATTAAAAGCAAAATTTGGGGGAAGTTATAAGTGGCATCATCCTTCCCCTCCCACTCCCGAGATCAAAAATTAAAAATATTTTTGTAGAGAATTAAAATATTGGAATAAAATAATTTATTTTATACTATATGTGAAGAATTTGATTCTGGTGCCGCTCCAAAAGCCGATTCTGCATACACCCCCCTGATTTTCGCGATGCGAAATGGTGACGACCGCAGCTAGCAGCTAGATGACAAAACTGGATATTCAAGGTCGAGTTTTTACAGATTCGGTTTTTTTCCACGATATCGGGAAGGTTTTACAATTTTAACGGGCATTCCAATCCTTTACGATTTTAAAAAAAACGTGCATTCGCAATATTGTAGGAACAAGACAAATTTATGCTGTAGAGACGCAGTCTTTGAATTCCGGCCGATAGCCACGAAAGTACCGTAATTTTCCGTATATAACCAGAAGGGAGAAAATCTGCAGGGTAATAAAAAATCCAAAATTTGAAACTTCTGTACACGGCTCCTCATTCAGGGAAGTAACTAGATATCCCTCATTTTAAGCCGGGTTTTCCTAGGAATAAGTTTTTTGCACAGCGTGAACCGAATTAGACCATTTCGCGCCGGCAGAAACGTGTTACATAATTACGCTACGCGTTTGTGTTTTCCTAGCGTGCCGCATCAGATCAGGGCGGCTGTATTATAGTACATGGCCTTGGCATCAGCTACTCTGTTGTCTGCATGATCCGGTTTGAAGGGAAGCAAAAGAAAACACGAGAGAGAGAGAGCGAAGAGAACATCGGCAAAACACACGACGCATGACGCATGTGACTCCTCCAGAAGAAGTGGGCCATTCACACCTGATGTAAAGCGCTGTAGTGAGGCGTATTGCGCTCTGTAGGAAAACAGTCATGCTGCTTTTCTTAGAAGTGAGTGGACGGCGTGTTGCGCTGGGCGAATTACGTTGCTCGCAGCACAGGAAACCTACTCCTAGGAAAACCCGGCTTTATTCTTCAACAGCCCACGTGTATATCAATACAGTACAGTGTACAAAGTAGTAAAACCAGTTTTTCAAGGTCGCGCGATCATGATACACGGTAAAAAGAAGTGTTTCTCTCCACTTTTTTCTTCTTAGAACTAGGAAAGGATGCGTGAACAAAATTTTTACGCATCCTTTTCCGAAATTCTGGGTATTTATAACGTGTCAATGGCATCTCTGTTTGGATGATGCTTACATCATCAACCACCCTTTATGAAGATATGAAATATTTTAATGGCATCTTATTCAGTGCGCCAAAAACGGAAAAAAACCTTTCAATAGTTATTGGGCACCTTAACTAACATTCTACCTATTGATAAGTCCTCTACAGAGCCACTTTAATGATCTCTAAATGTTTCACGGATCCTTCAAGTGCTCTGAAAAATTTTCCGGGCTGCTTAAGTGCTCTGGAACTGTGCTATGCATCATTTAAGTGATCCATAGTTATGCCACGGATCACTTAAGTAATCTGGAAAATGTACCACGGGTAACTTGAGTGATGTAATGGAGAACCGCACTGGGGGCCACTTAAGTGCTTTAAAACTGTGCCACATGTCACTCAAAGGAACTTTAAATGTGCCACGGATCGTTTAAGTGTTCTGTAATTGTGTTGTGGGTTACTTAGGTGAACTTTGAATGTGAAAGAGATCTTTCAGACCTACTTCAGTGATCTGAAAATGTGCCACAGGCTACTTAAATGCTTTGGAATTGTGCCACGGGTCATTTAAGCCATTTGTAAATGTGCCGCTTAGTTCATTTTTACAAAATTAGGTTTGGGGGTGGCAAGCCACATCAAATAACCTTCAGGACCACATTTGGTCAGCGGGTCAAGGGTTTACCATATGGCTAAAGGGTGGGTTGCAATGAATTTCTTAAAGACAAATTTTGAGTTCTTACCCTTCAAATAGCATTGAAATTAATAGAAATCGATTATACTAACATATAAAGGTATTTTCTTTAGAAATTTTAATATTAAAAAAAAGGTTTTCGTCTGAGGGAGGCGCACGAGCTCCCCAAGACCCTTCGCGCGTATGTTTCTGATCCCAACAATATGCGTTAGGAGGTAGGGGGCAGTGATGACAAAATTTTGCTGACAAAATGGGGGGGAGAGGGTTAGAGTTTTGCTGATGGGAAAGGGGTAAAAAATGGCTAAAAATTTGCTTATGTAATACTTGAACGGCCCCTTGGTTGCCACGACAATCACACAAATATGTATACATTAAATTTCAAATTCATGCATTACCAATTTGTAGGATAGATGCAGGGCCAAAACTGGGGGGGGGGGGGTGTCAGCAGGCAGGTTTTGTGTCCCCCCCCCCCCCCGGGCTCTAGACTAGAGGAAGTGCAGAATTCACCCTTTATAATTGCTTCTTCTACATTACACGAGGTGCCAAAATGTGTGCTTGCCCCATTTGAAAAAGTATCTAGTTTCAGCCCTAGATAGATGGCACCACCTGCTGAATACAAAACACGGTGAATGCTGGGCACACACACACACAAACACACTTGAGTTTCACGAACACAAATCTGACATAGCTCCCATATTCAGGTGCGAAAATATGTGGCAGTTAAATGGCGACAGATCAGAATGGTGGACCAACAGGGTGGGAAATTGAAATCATTCTACCAGGAAATCGCTTCGCAAGGATTGGTATGAAATCCTTGCTTGTATGAATAAAGAGAATCGGATAAGTGTCTGTGTGTGAGTGAGAGAGACTCTAATTTTTGCTTTTTAAAATTAAATCAGAAGATATTATTGAAAGAGCTAAAATTTTTTAAAGAAATGAAAAGTCAATCAGAAGGGAATTTATAGATTGGTTTATTAGTAAATATATAAATGCGTGCCTCTAACTTTTAATTACAGTGGATCCTACTTATAATGCTTTTCGAAAAACTGTCATAAAAAACGTTGTAAGCAGGAAAGCACTTTAAATGGGAACTCTTAATGAGAATTACTTAAGAGTTGGGAACATGAAAATCAGTTGTACTAAAAGGAAAAATGTTCTAAATGGAAACGTTATAAGTGGGATCAACTGTACATTTGGTTTAGATTTGTTATATGTGCTACACACACACATTCCATATGTTAAATTCTCATTAATGGGCTTCTTTTCAAGCTTTTCCTACTAGTAGACAATGAAAGTATAGAACATGTTTATAGAAATGAATCTTTTGATTCATATAGATACCTCCTTCTCCTACCCAGAACATGACCTGCTGCTCTGTTTCAACGAAGAGATATAAGCAGGTGATGAAAGACCTGCGGCATGCTGGGAAAAAAATTCATAGAGTTACCAGTGAATTATGGGGAAGGGGGGCATACCCTTTTCTAGATAATGTTTTTTGATAAAGACCCACTTTTACTCAAAAGGAACCCCGATTTTTTGAATACCCTGGGTCCCGAGACCCAAGTAAATTGAAGTACAGTGGCATCTCTGCTATCAGGATATTGCTTCGCGAGGATTTATATGAAATCCTTGCTTGTATGCAAGGGCATAGCAAAGGCCCCTCGCTACAAGTCCCCGAAATGTAAGAAAATGACTGAAAAAAGGGAAAAAGATGGCCAGATCTATTGCTATCACTTTGGTGCCCCCCCCCCAAAATGAAAGTGGTCCCCCGAACGAAATTTCTGGCTACGCCCCTGCTCGTATGAATAGGGAATAAGAAGATAAGAGTCTGAGAGAGTGTGTACTGAGAGAGAGAGAGAATTTCATTTGCTTTAAATTTAAATCAGAAGATATTATTGAAAGAGCTAAGATTTTTTAAAGAAATAAAAAATCAATCAAAAGGGAATTTATAGATTGATTTATTAGTAAATATATAAATGTGTGCCTCTAACTTTTAATTACAGTGGATCCTGCTTATAACGCTTTTCAAAAAACTGTCATAAAAAACATAAGCAGGAAAACACTTCAAACGGGAAATCTTAATAAGAATTACTTAAAAGTTGGGTTCATGAAAATCAGTTGTACTAAGTGGAAAAATGTTCTAAATGGGAACGTTATAAGCAGGATCAACCGTATATTTGGTTTAAATTCATTATATGTGTTACATTCCATATGTTAAATTCTCAGTGTTAATGGGCTCCTTTGCAAGCTTTTCCTACTATTTTTTTTTTTCTTTTCTCAAACCGAGCACAACTCAGGTCTATCGCCATAGGTGATTTACTACCTAGTGAGTTGTGCCGGAAGTGCAAGTGTGTGTATCTAACAGTCTGAGTACGTATCTAATGTTGTGTTTGATTTTTCAGTGCTGCCATCTATATCTCAGAAGTGAAGTGAGTGATGTGTAGTGACTGAATATTTGTACTGTTTGTAGGACTATTGCTGTCTGTGGCGAGTCTTTTTAATGGGGAGATCGGCTCGCATTTGCGCCTCGAAGTTGGGAACCACAGAAAACCAACTTCAGCCGATCACCACTGTGGCGACGGTGGGGCTCGAACCCGGGTCCTCGCGATGCGAGTCCGTCACTAAAAAAAAAATCACACATTTTCATGCTGCACACCGATGTAAATCTTCTGCACTATAATGCCAGTTAGGTCTACTACTAGACAATGAAAGTAAATGAACCGTTCGATAGAATATGTTTTCATATAAATGAATTATTTATCTGATTCATCCTACCCAGAGCATGGCTCACCATTCTGTCGCAAGAAAGAGATATAAGCAGGTGATCAAAGACCCCTGGTATGCTGGAAAAAAATTAACAGAGATACCAATGAATTATGGGAGAAGGGGGGGGGATACTTTTTTCTAAATTATTTTTTTCGAGAGGGACCCACTTTCACTCAAAAGGGACCCAGATTTTTTGAAGGAGAGTAAAAAGTAGGATTAGTAAATTAGAGTACAACGGCATCTCTGTAACCTGTTGCACATTTTTATACACATATGCGCATTACTTATCATTTCATTGTAAAATTTTTATATCATCAATATGTGAATCCTAATCTTGTATTCCTACATTAGCGTTCGCTCGTTCACTGGGAGCATAGCCTGTGGTGTCATCGCCGGCACATGTGGGAAGAAAAAGCCACACCACAGAGCGGTGATTGATGTACGTGCTAGAAATGCCATCGTGTGATTTTTTAAGTTATCAGTTTCAGTGTCAGTTTGTTTCTTGCCTGTATATAACATGTTGTGTAAATAAAGTCTGTCCTTTCGTGTAGGATAAAATGCATGTCTGTCTTGAATTGAAACTACGCGCAACTGTCCAATACACTCCCAATACCCTTATCAACAAATCTGTTTCCTTGAATAGGTTGGTTTTTTAGAAATGTGCTTTTTAAAACCTTTGGACCACACACCAGTCTTTATTCTTTAAATCATTTGCTCAAACTGTTATGTTGGCATATAATAAAAATTTAATGAAAAAAGGATAAATCCTCAGTTCCTTTTGAAAAAAAAGGAATTTTTCATTTCCCATAATTTTCCTTTTTTTTTCAAAAGGAAAATTATGGGAAATGAAGTGTGGGAATTCTCAGAAAATGACACAGACTTTGTACACACCCAAATAATAGTTGGCATTATAATGAGTTGGCGCTAAAACTGGTTTTTAAAAAAATTATAATCCCTATTTGGAAGATTTGTTCACTGAAAATTTGTGGCACTAAGCAGGGTTGGCGCTGTAACAAGGTTCGACTGTGCATTGTATCAAATTTCCAAAATGTAAATAAATATATACAGGGTATGAAAAATAACTTTAAAAGTTTAGGCACATACATAATTTTATGTAAATTAATAACTGCGTGTGATTGGATGATCAAGATTATGTGTAAGATGTGTGATATAAAAGCAGAATTACTGATTTCATCACTAAATCAAAATGTTGAAGTCATCAAAGAATCAAGACAGAGGTTTGTAAATTTTGGAAGCTGAAAATGAAATTCAAGGGTGTTAACAAAATCATGAATGATCTATAATGGTACAAATGAAGTATTTACCCTGTGTTATCCAATAATCTAGATTCTGAGATCGTGATGTGGAAGGCCATGTACAACGAATACAACTGCAGTGAAGTAGATTGTAATAATGACATTTTGTCAGAAAATGTCTCTGCATTAGATAGTGGTCTTAATCACAAAATTATGTGTCAATAGCTCATCTTCAAACCAAAGATGTCAACCACATAGTTTTGAAGTAAATGGTTTGCCCACCCTGTCAAGAAATGAACCTTTAAAAAAAGATTGACCTTGGCTCATAAGTCCATATATTCACAGTTGTGCCTAGAAGAAATGATTTCAACACTTTAACAAGGCAGATGAAATTTGCCAATATTAGAAGTGTTAAAAAATATTCTTGAATGTTTTGGATGAAAATCTGTTGATGAAAAAAAAGATTAAATTAAATTTATTTTTAACTGTATCACATCTCCTTAACATTTTATCCTTTTTATATATATTAAACCAATTTATATCATCAAAATTTTGCACCTCATTATTTAAAAAAAAAAAATTCATGAGTTTTTTTTCTCATTAAAAATGCCCTTTATCTCACAAGAAAGAAAAATCTTGTGTACACTAAAACTTATTGGCATAAGTCACTTTCCTTATAGCATATGAAGAGAAACAGACAGATTGCAAAAGTATGTACGTACGGCCCGGAATGTGAACAAGATAACAGATATAGCCATGCTGGTAATTTTTTTTTGAGAAATGCTGGTAATTTTTTTTTGAGAAATGAGAGTAAATTTTTTTCTGCCTTGCAATTCATGAAAATGTGCACTGTTGGAAGCAAATTAAAAATATACTAACAGATGTAAGAAAATCAATGCAAAAGCATACAAAAACTCACTTTTCACAGAACAATCTACAGATGCATCACCACAGCTTACTTTGCAATGATATTCTCCTTGGTGTTTATCTTCAAATTTTTCCAAGCAGAGCTCAGAAAAAACAAAACAATAATAACGTTCACACAATATAGTATCTTCAAAACTCTCCACTTTGATTATTTCATTTTTCTTATTATTCTTATGCTTAGACCTAAAAACAAATATTCAATAAAGGTAAAAAGTTATTGAATGTGAATTCTTTTTCATTAGAAACTAACAATCACCACTACTTTAACTAAATATCACATAAATGACCTTCTGTATTCACAGGGGTTAGGTTCCCAGGTTATAATGAATATGGAAAATCGGTGAATAATCCAAACCATAAACTTTTGTTTTTTTTATTCACCTAATTTATATCTGCATTGTGGCAGATGTAGAAACAGCAACTCAGTGATTCTCAGCAATGTCTTCTGAAAGAATATTATGTCTGTAAGTCATTTCTTTCAGTAAATTTGTTAGATTATGGTGACAAGGCTTCCTCTACCAATTTTTCTACATGTGAGAAATATGTCATAGATGGCCGATTGAAACTTTCAAAGCCTTTGCACTATGGTGCTCACAATGAACTTGTTTTCCACTTCTTAATCTTGATCATCATATGTGGTATTGCTTCAGTTTCAGGAGCAGTCAGTTTGATTAATTGCTTCTCTGTAAATTTTTGAATAGCTGTTAATAAATTCCTATCAGTACACATCACTGAAACTTTCTTCATCCACCCGCTTTGCTAAAGTGACAATGTCTTTCATAATCTCTTCCGTTGGCTCTGTAGAAATAGATGTGTCCTTAAGAGGGGCAAAATTTATTCTAACACAAGTTGACTTTTCACACCTTTATAGCTTCCACGGCTCTATCAATGACATTATTGGTGTCAGTGTAATTCATTCATGACTACAAGATGTTTCCTGCATTTGCATCTTCTCCAATCACCTGCACAATCGTCATTGAGTAAAAAAAAATGTGTATATAACAAACTATAAATGTTTGCATAACCCCTGATCAAGCAGCTGAATGCTAATTGTTGAGTCAAGAGGCATATAGAGAGATTAAATGCCACTTTGTTGAGGATTATTATCCTTGGCATTTACTGCCAAGATGCTTTCTGACCTCCAGAACAAAACACTCTTTAAATCAATGCAGGAAAAGTGTGTTCATAGTCCAAGCTTTTCTATTGTTCCAACAACATACTCGGAGATGTAATTTATTCTTTCCCTTCAATGCTCATGGATTTGCAGATTTAAAAATGACAGTTATAGTATACAAGTTATGTTATACGTAACTAGAATATACATTTTATCGCACCCACAGAAAAATAGCACTTATCTGGATCTCAATGTCAAGTTTCCCTTCTCAAATGTGTAGCTACAGCAACAGCTTATCAAGTTTTCAATTAATTTCCTAGATATATCAGACTGTAGATTATTAGTAGATTTCCTAGATATATTGCTGTAGAATAGTAACATATCAATCTCTGAGGACTTCTCATGCAAACCATGCAAGCTTCATGGGAAAATCTGGAATGTTACTAAAAAATTTTGTGATAGAAAGTTAAACTTTTTCATAATACTGCTCATACAAATAACTGTAAACAAGTTTGGAATCCCAGTATGAACAATATTGTCCATATCTTCCACACCCAATCTTGTACTAACCCTTCTTTGCCTTCCCACTCCTCTCAAGCCACAACGGCCCCCCTTTAGGCCACCCCTCCTCCCAGAGCACTCACATCATCCACCCAACCTACAAACTGCAAAATAAAGTCTTCAAGTTGGGAACCATTAACACTCAAAGTTTAGGAAATAAAACTGATTTTCTCAAATCAATCTTGCTTAGTCACAATCCCCACTTTCTTGCAGTTACAGAATCATGGTTAGACAATATAATTTTTAATTCCGAAATTTTACCACCTGATTTCAATGCTTTTCAAAAAGACAGAATAAACTCTCAGGGGAGACAGTGTTGCACTAATCTTTAATAATTCTATCCCCCTTACTGAAATCCTTTTAGATTATGACCTAGAAATCATTAGAGGCAAATGGCACCAACATAACTGTTTCCCACTGGCCTTATTTTCTTTCTATTTACTGCTGGCTTCTGATTTTCACTTATTTGTTCAACTCGAATCAATCCTTGGAAGTTTCTTTAATACACATTCCCTTCTTATAGCTGGAGACTGGAACCTCCTGGGAATCAACTGGAAAATAAGAAATCACTGTCTGGCAACCACAGAATCAACAATAAAGTCTTAGACATCTTCTATAAGCTTAATCTTGTCAAAACCATTTTAGTACTAAAAAGAACTACTATTCGCTCTAGCTCCACCCTCGATTTCATTGCCACCTCTAACCAAATCCAAATTCTTGATACCTACACCTTCAAAGGTGGTTCTGATTACAATAACCCATTCATCGATTTCTCTCTTCAAAACTCTATCCCTTCCCACAAACATGCCCCCAAATGTAATTTTAACAAAGCCAATTACCCTATAATACAATCCATTCTTTGTCCCATTTCATTGATTTTCTATCAACATCCCCCCTCTTACAATATTCATATCCTATGGACAACTTTCAAATTTATTATTGATAAATGTGTAGCTACAGTCTCAAAAAAAATAGTTTCAGCTAAGTTTCTTCACAGTCCTTGGATTAACAGAGACCTCATTCATCTAAAGAGGAAAATCCGTCACGCCGCCTCCAAATATAAATCCAACTAATCCATTGCACTCAAATTCTCAATTTTTACATCCACTCGGGAGTCTCAAGAACCTCATATCTACCCAAAAGTCCAAGAACCTCATATCTACCCAAAAGTCCAAGTACCTATCCCATTCTTTACCAAATTACCTAAAAACAAATCCTACCAAATTTTGGAACTTTCTCAGACCTAAATCAGTTGGCTCCACTTCTTTCAAAGTTTTAAATAAAGATGTCTCTTCTCCTTCAGATATTGCTACTGAATTTAATTTGGCTTTCTGCTCAGTTTTTTTTTATCCCACTCCGCCACAATCCTCATTCGTCAATTCTGTCTATAACTCAAACCCGGTCCTTTTCACTAAAGAAGGTATTTTAAAGTTACTAAAAAAAACTAAAATCCCATTCTGTAGGCCCTGATGATATTCCATATGCCATTCTCAAATATTGCACTGAAGAAATCTCTGACCATCTACTAATATTACTCAACGTCTCACTAAATACCGCCATCCTCCCCCACTGATTGGAAAATCAATAAAATTATTCCCATTCACAAATATGGTCCCCTCTCCGACCGCCTTAACATCAGACCAATATCTATTACTTCATCCTGTTGTAAGATATTCAAACATATTATAGCAAAGGCAATCCACACCCATTTAGACTCCATTAGCTTTTTTTTTCCCAACCAACACAGCTTTAGACGATCCCTTTCGACTACATCCCAACTGTCCTTTTTCATCCATGACCTTTCCAAAGCCATTGATAACGAGTTACAAATCGATATCATCTTGGATTTTTCTAAAGCTTATGATGAAGTTAATCACACAATAGACTTTTTCATAAACTTTCAAATGTCGGTGAATGTACTGTTGCTGTATTGTTCAGTTGTACTATTCTTATGTTCAGTTGTATTATTCTTATGTTCAGTTGTATTATTCTTATGTTCAGTTGAATTGTCTGAATGTACAGTTGTTCAAATGGTTAGAAGCTTTCCTAAAAAATTGTAAACAGTTTGTGCATGACTCACCATTTTCCCCTGTAAATTCAGATGCTCAAGGAGCAAATTTTCTTCCTTTATTGTTTTTAGTATATATAAATGACCTCCCTGAATCCTTCAACTGCACCACTAAATTTTTTGCTGATCACTGTGTATAATCTACCGCGAAATTAATCACAAGTCCGATCAAGAAATTCTCCAATGTAATCTTGTTTCCATCTAAGACTGGTGCTCATTTGGCATATGCTTATCAACCTATCTAAAACAGTTTTCATGAGAGCTTCTTGTGAAACTCTTCCCCTCGAATTCTCATATTTGATCAATAACGTAACAATATCCCAAGTTTCTTAATTTAAATATCTGGGTATCATAATCTCGGTTGACTTACGTTGGAATAATCATATTGATTATGTCTCAATAAAATTTTTTTCCTTCGCCACAACCTCAACCATTCTACTTGTGACATCCGACTTCTCTGCTACTAAACTTATATTTCTCCCACTCTTTCTTATGCAGCTGAGGTCTGGGAACCCAACACCTTTAGTAGCATCAACAAACTTGAATCCATCTAAAATAAATCCACCTGCTTTATTCATGACTGCTGGCCCTCTTTTGGTTCCTTTTCTGATCTTAAACTAGAACTGAATCTCCACCCACTCGCTACTGACCGACTCATCTCCCGCTTAGCCATAAGATTACTCATGGTCATCTAAATTTCAATACGTCTGACATTCTGAGTAAGCCTTCTTATGTTTCCTATAGATTTGACCACCCCAAAAAATTAAAACCAATTTTTGCCTCTACAGACTGTTTTAAATGCAGTTTCTTTCCTAATACCATAGTTGAATGGAACAAGCTCCCCTCCTCTATTATTAACTCTCCCACAATCTTTGATTTCTTATCAAATGTTGCAAAACATCTATGTGTAAATCTACCACGTCCTCTTGTATAGGCCTTTGCTGTAATCAAGCTAATCACAGTCAATATTTTGAATTTTTCCGTGAATACAGAGGGTCGACTGCATATATTAAAAATATAAATACTCACTTATTACACAGTAATTAAACAGATGATAACATGGATAAATGTTCATATCAATTGAATATACACTATTTGAAACATTCAAGAGATATAACTATTTTGCATAAATTGCAAATTAAAGAAAATTCAGATAGCTGAGATGTGACCTACAGACATCAAAATATGTGCAGAGAGAAATAATGGATTATGAAGTTTTAAATTCATGTTTGGTTAAGAACCAAAACCAGAGAGGTCTCCTATTGTACTACCCCTCAAAAAAGAAAGTTCTTAGCACAGCGGTAGCCAAAGAAAAGATCTGATGAGTGTCTTGAATTCCCCAGGGTTCAAGGCTGTTGGGTCATTACTAGGTTTAAAAAAACAAGAAATTCAGATTTTTTAATCAATACACAACGTCATTGTATTTTTAGGTCATAGAAAACCTAGCCCTAGTCATTATATTTAGGTCATTACTGAGTAAAACGACTGGTATAATAATGCAGAGAATATTTCTAAGTATGCCAACATTATCAGCTTTTTCTGCCTCAAACAAGGAAAGTCATGATTTCTCTCTCTTGCCTGTCTCTGACTCTTACTGTTTAGCCAGTTTTGGAATAACCCTTTACCTGATACTAACACAATGAAGAAAAAACCAATGATAAAGCCAAATAACAAGGAGAAGATATGAATTCCTAACATGTTTTGATAATTTTTGTCACACCATGGTAATTTTCTGCCTACAAGAGCTAATTAGGCTGGAACCTACAATTTATTGCAGATTCTGAACAGCAGCCATTTTTTTATACTCACTGAGAGGTTGGTGCACTAACCCTTCAGTGTGGGACTCTCTGCAATAACAATCTTCTTTTTTGGTAATGTTGCTGTTTCTGTTGTACCCCTGCATCAGGAAAGTTTCTGACAAAGACGAACAAGGTATCGAACCCACAGCACCTTTAAACATCCTTTGGTGCTTTAGGTGAGTATCTTATTAACCTGGACTACTGCGCCCAAAATTGATTCGACAATGACAAGAAATTATCTACAACACACTGCCCGGACTCGACCGGGATTTGAACACAAGACCTCTCACACCCTAAAATGTTTCAACACACTGTGAATGCCATCTTCAGAGGATATATACAGCCTAACCATGATGCTGATCAAGGATCCCATTTGGGTTGGTTAACAAACTTCAATTTGCAGTTGTTAAGCGGAGACAATTTACATCCAAACAAGTGCAACACTCTGATCTGAGTATCTGTATGCAAGTCTAAAGCAGTACTGTGAGTCCAATAGCGATGCTATTGACAGGCTACAACGTTTCAAATACTATGAATTTCGGAGAAGGGCGCATAAAAATTTTGTTCACACGTCCTCTGGGACACGTTCTTTCCTAGTTCTAAAAAGAAAAAATTAGAGAGAAAAACTTCCCCAACTTTTTTCCCTTTCTTGTTTTTTTACTTTTACCGTGTATCATTATCGCGTGACCTTGAAAAACTGGATTTACTACTTTGTACACTGTACTGCAGCGGTTCTCAACCTTTTTTGACTCGCGGAGCTCTTTTTAGTAAAAAAAATTCTATGATGGAGCCCCATAGGACAATTTTTTAATTATTCATCAAAGATACTTATTTATTTTTACTATTTAAAAATATTTATAATTATTATTTTTTTTCAATTTTACTGTTTTTTTCCTCAAGCTGCCGCAGAGCCCCTGGAGAGTGCTCAAAGAACCCCAAAGGGCTCTGCGGAGCACCAGTTGAGAACCGTTGCTGTACTGTATTGATATACATGCGGGTTGTTGAAGAATAAGATGACAGATATCTAGTTGCTTCCCTGAATGAGGGGCCATTGACAGAAGTTTCAAAGTGCGGATTTACTCCTCCCATTCATATACAGGAAATTACGGTACTTTTGCGGCTATCTGCCGGCATTCAAATACAGTCTCTACAGCGTAAATTTGTTTTTTTCCTACAATATTGCGAATGCTCGTTGTTTTTTTTTTTAATCGTAAAGGGAATGCCCGTTCAAATTGTAAAACTTTCCCGATATCGTGGAAAAAAAAACAAATCGGTGAAAACTCAACCTTGAATATCCAGTTTTGTCGTCTGCTGCTATGCGGTAGTCACTGTTTCGCATCGCTAAAATCACGGGTGTGTAAGCAGAATCGGCTTTTGGAGGGGCACAAGGATCTAATTCTTCACAGATAGTATAAAAGAAATTATTTTATTCCAATATGTTAATTCTCTACAAAAATATTTTTAATTTTTGATCTCCGTGTAGGGGGGGGGGCGGGGAAGAGGCCTCCTTATAACCTCTCCCCAAATTTTACTTTTGGTGAAAATCCAGGTTTGGAACTTGCAATTGCGCAATGGTAATCAGCTAAAAATGTTATTTTCTAAGATTTTAAAATTTTGAGTTGGCTATTCCTTTGAAAAAAACTTCTGGTTGCCATGGCGATCACCTAGACCTACAACATAAATATGCATACATTGAACTTCAAATGCACGCATTACCAGATTAGAGGATAGATGCAGGGCGCAACTGGGAAGGGGGGGAAGGACAGGCGGATCTAGTGTCCTGGGCTGTGGACTAGAGGGGGGGGCACCAAATTCACCCTTTATAACTGCTTCTTCTACATTACATGGGTGTGCCAAAATGTGTACTTTTGGCACACTAGTAGTTTCACTGCTAGATAGATGGCACCACCTACTGAACACAAAACACCATGTCATATATTTTGAATATATGACATCCATATTTTTATGGGCAACTTTTTCTCAGCCACCTCGTTGGGCATTTTGCCTGTTGTTTCATTGTATTTGTATATATTTGTATTAAATGCTGGGCACACACACATAAGCACACTGTTAAGTTTCTCCAACACAAATCTGACATAGCTACCATATTCAGGTGTTAAAAAATGTGGCAGTTAAATGGCAACAGATCAGAATGGTGGATCAGCAGGGAAGGAAAATTAAATTATTCTACCAGGAAAACCAAAGTATGAATAGGGAATGAGAAGATAAGTGTCAGAGAGAAGAGAGAGAATCTAATTTGCTTTAAATTTGATCAGAAGATATTGAAAGTGCTAAGATTTTTTTAACAAAATATAAAATCAATCAGAAGGGAATTTATACATTGATTATTAGTAAATATATAAATGTGTGTCTCAAACTGTTAATTAAAGTGGATCCTGCTTATAAAGTTTTTCAAAAAACCGTCATAAAAAACGTTGTAAATAGGAAACACTTTAAACAGGAAATCTTAATGAGAATTACTTATTGTTAGGACCACAAAAATAAGTTGTACTAAATGGAAAAACATTCTAAATGGGAGAAACGTTATAAGCAGGATCAACTGTATATTTGTTTTAGATTTATTATATGTGCAGAATTCCATATGTTAAATTCTCAGTGCTAATGAGCTTCTTTGCAAGTTTTTCCTACTAGTAGACAATGAAAATAAATGAACCTTTGGATAGAACATGTTTATGGAAATGAATTACTTGATTCACAGATACCCTTTTCTCCTACCCAGAACATAACCCACCACTCAGCCTCAACAAAGAAATATAAGCAGGAGATCAAAGACCTGGGGTATGCTGGAAGAAAATCCATAGATACCAGTGAATTATGGGGGAGGGGGCATAATTTTTTTCAAGATACATTTTGTTTGAGAGGGACCCACTTTCACTCAAAAAGGACCCAGATTTTTCAAATAACCTGGGTCCCGGGACCCAGGTAAATTAGAGTCCAGTGGCATCTCTGCCAACAACAGTCACTCCTTGATTAACCTTTTGAAATGGGATTCTTTTAATATAAACATTTCTAAAAACTCTAGGTTTGCTATTTAGTTGCCTTAAAACTTTTTTGATTTTTACGAGTGCTAAAATAGGAGGCTTCTTTGATAAAAGCAAAAGCAAAAAACTGCCATGGAAAATGAAAATGTTGAAATGGGACATTAATGAATGCAATTGCTTTATATGGTCAATATACACTGATGGGTCCAGAATCTGTAATAGAACTGTTGGTGCATATATGATATATAATTATGGTGAGTTAATATACAAAGATAACTTTCGCTTATCAGACTATGCCACCGTATTTTGAGACAAATTGATTGAAATAAAGATGTTGCTAATGAAAGCCCAAGAATTAGAGATTGTACAGGTACACCTGTTCACAGACTCAATGTCTTCATTGATGGCTTTGAGCACATCAGATAGCCAAGGCAAGGATGCAGAAGCAGTTAAGAACCTAACAATACACATGCAGGTTACACTGCATTGGGTTAGGGCTTTTTATGACAAAGACTAATCCTGTGTTTTGTTACTTTAAGAAAAGGTTTCACTATGATTTTTTGAGCTTTTGTAATTCATAGGCAGTCCTTCCTTGGCTTCCTTTCCACAGGCAGTCCACTGACGAAATATAATAAACTTGAGAAATTCGCGATGAGATTGCATGTGTGGAATGAAAAAACGCAAATGGCAGCCATATTCAGAGCAATATAAATAAGGTGGTAAGATAGCTTTTCAATGCCGATAGCATCATGCACTAAACGAATCCATTTTGTTGAAAACATCAGCGACCCTCATCTGTAGAGTTCTACTGATCCATAATGATCCATTGATCATTTTTTGTCACACCACAGTCATTTTTTGCACAGGAGGGCTAATAAGACCAGGACCTACAATTTATTGCAGATTCCAAATGGCAACCTTTTTTTATACTCACAGAGAGGTCATCCATAGAGTAATGAAGTTGTCCTTTGTCCGCAATTTCAATTTTGCATATGCATGGTACTGAAGACCTAGATTTTCTCTTTACCAACTGTAGAATTATTTTTTTGCTCAGTTGAAAGCATGATATATGGTAAAATAACAGCTTCCTACATCATCAAGCAGACGCCCCTAAGCTGGGATCTTTGATGGAGCCTGGGGGACCTCTATAGTGAATTTATAGTGTGAAAAAAAAAATGATGAGAATTGTCTTGGGTCAGAGACCCTGTCCATGGATAAGATCATTAAAAATGAAGATTCTTTTCATTATGCGGTATTGTACCACAGAATTCAATGCAGTAAAAGTGAAAGATCCATATAAACGCTAAATGAATTGGATAATGTATAATCATGAGCTTCTCCAAAAGTATACTTTTGAATGGTACAAAATGGGTACAGGAGAAAAACAAACACCATGAGAGAACATCTGTTCTCTCCCTCAATATTAATGTAAGAATATATAAGATAACTCCATATATTAATATAAGACCACTCCATTTCAGCATGTTTTGCAATCATATTGGTGAAATATCTCTATAGTGGTCAAAATGACTGCTACCGTCATTCTAGGAAGAACTTAGTTTTACCACTAAACTAAGAAAAAAAAAAACTGAAACATTTATATTTTAGGAATTTAAGAGCTTTAACACAATGAGAAAAGTCATGAAAGTTCAACAACCTGGAGACAAACAGTTTGGCTGGAATTACATGTCAAAGTAGCTTTGTGATTTTTTTTATGTGGTCAAAACGAATGCTTTCGTCGTTCTAGTGTTAAATTTTTAAAAATGGATACATTTTCTGTATATTATACCATGTATTCTAATAAATTTTCAAATTTCTTCAGAAGATATCAAACAAAAATTATATATATTCATGCTATATATTAAATTTAATTACATGCTGCATAAGCTTATTTGGTCCACAACAATCTTAATAATGGTGTGGATTTTAACACCTCACGTATAACACATGCTTCACGAATTTCATAGGGGGGTATGTTATAAGCAAACTTTGTTAATGTATTTCAAACCTCTTAAAAATTCTCCATTGTCTCGAATGTTTGAGCATATAATTCTAACATCAACGTTTTGACATTTTCCTTACAGCTTACTGTTACTCATGGTCTTTAAAAAAAAACAATTTCTGCAAAAATTATATGCACACACAAGAGCCCTTAATTCTCTAATAAGGAGAGCACTATACTCACATTCCAAGAAAAGGTATTCAATAACATCCTTCATAAGCACTCATTTCTATATTAGAATAGCCACTTACCATTCAAATTTAGTTGATGAGATTGCAGGAGCATCACATCGAAATATTACTGTCTCGTTTCTTTCGACAAATTCAGTTACAATTATATTAGATGGAATGCCTGAAAGTACAGAAAAAATAAAACAACTTATACCCAGGCATGGAAGCCCAAGAGAGCTGCACTATTTTCTGAAGGGGGAGGGGATTTCCATAATTTTCTCCCAAAGAGTAGGGTTTTGTTTTGTACTTTACCAAAACACTATGATCTTGATTTGGGTGGGGGGAATCATCAAAAAACTATGAAACTACAAGAACGTCTTGATGAAAGGATGAAAAAGAAATTTGAAGAAAAAAAAAAAATCAGCTCTAACATTTACCTTCAGTGGAGTGTTTTTAATTCATATTGCAGTATACATTTTAATTTCTTTTGCAAACATTTGACCAAACTGCTCAAGTTTCATGGCAGTGTATATTTAAATGTCTCCAAAAGAGAACCATTTCTATATTCTTATTTCTTTACCCAAAAGTATGATATCTAAATTTCAAAAGAATGTGCCTTGCTGGTTAAAAGTTTTTACAAACACAATGATTCTGCACCTAAAGCACTGTGGAGATTTTTGGTCTTGAGGAAGCTTTGAATTCTCCTCATTCCTTCATGCAAACATTCCTAAAATTTTATAACTTTCTGATGGATAGTCAGCTGTAGTCATGCAAACTTTAATTACAGATGCACTGTATTTATATCTTGTCAAAGACACTTCGAGACAACATGAAAAAAGTTAATGAACCAAATTTCAAAATAAAAAGCAAGTATTTTGGCATATACAGTCAAGATTTAAATTTGTATGAAAGAAGCATTTAGAACATTCAATAAATTTGCAAACAAAGTTTTTAAAATTCTCGAATCAGAAAACTCAATTTTAGTTTGTCTGTATTTGCATTTTGTCTTTGTTGACATTTTTCTTAAGCATATCCATGGTAAAAAAATCTATACGTAGGGATTGAGTGTCTCCAGAGTTTTGAGACTGTGTGTTTTTTTGTTTTATAAAATTAGAACATGCTTAAATTAGTTTCAAACAAATATGCAACAACCTAAAAACGAAACAATTTAATGCAAAGAAATTTGTTTAAATCTGCTGTCATCAAAAAATGGGTAAAAAGATCTATGACAGAGGCTAATGAAAAAAAAATGACTTTATGAACCTTTTCCTCAATGGCTTTGCTTGGCCAACTAACTGATGCAGAATATAGTTACATACACACAGCAATTAGGAAAAGGTGGAAGTAATACTTTCTTTTTATTTCAAAAATGAATTTCCATTATTTTTGTCCTTGCCCCTTCACTTCCCAAGGCATAGATACAATATAACCCCTATGCATATTTTTCTGTAAAAAAAAAGAAAAAAATGGGGCTACAAGTTTTGACATGAATATGTTCTTTTTGCCTTGAATTGTGTGGTAGGTACTGACTTGATGAAATGGGTATCATCGGATTTGTCTTTAGAATATCTAAAGAAATCTTTAGAATATCTAAAGAAATCTTTGGAATAGAAGTAATTATGGATGAGTGTAAAGGGGAATTATAATTATTATTTTGCACCCAAATAAAATCCCAATATTGTACTTTATTTGTTCTTCATTCTTGTATTATTTAAATTTTTCAGGAAAATTGTACTTTAGATTCTTTTCTTTAATTTCCAACAACAATGGGGGGGGGGGGGGTGCAGAAGACATTAATAGAAATTGACAACATTTTTAAGAATTCTGTTGTAATCACGTTCAACATCGAGTACGTGAAAATTTTTTCTCTAAATCCTGTTTTAGAACCAATTTTCGTTTCTCGACTCCAGTGGGAAAAGAGAAGGCGCTGAGACATTTTGATGAGGCCTTACACAATTTTTATTGGTATGACAGGTCAACTTTTCATGTGCTATCAAAATGTGGTCAAACCAGTTTTTTTTTTTCATTTGAACCCAACACATATGCTTTGAAGATAAATAGCTGATGAAGATATTTTCTCAGTCAACATAGTGGGTAGAATAACATAGAATCAACATGGTGCAACGGAAAATGCATATTTTTTTGCATTCCAAAATAATTATTTCTTACAAATATTTACATGGAACATGAAACAAAAATTTAGCAAACCATGAGCATGTGGAACTATGAGTTTACTTCAAATACACTGAAGAATCATGCACATTCTTTCATCCCAATCAACAATTTAAAACATACTCACGTTCATCGTTTTCCTGCAGTGAATTTTTCAAACAAACAAGTTTTGCTTCGGTGGGACTTATATACATATATAACCTTGCTTCCAATGAGTTCTCTGTAACATAAAAATATCCTTGATGCATTGAAAACATGATCTGATTATAAAATGGAAACATGATCTGATTATAAAATACTATATAGATTTCCTTGAAAAGTAAAAGGAGTGTTGTAATGATGAGGGCAGTGAGAACTTTCATCAAAAGCTTAGGAATCTTCACTGCAATATGATTGTCTCATTAAATAAATGTAAGCAGAAATGTAATGTTTCAAGTGCATACTATAGCAACACCTTGCACTCACTCTTTCATTTAACCAGGAATGTTTATGAGTTGCATATGCAGTTAATTGTTTAAAGGTCAAACTATGAACAAAGTTACTTATTGTTTTGAAATTTGAGGTTCTTTTACATGGCTAAAAGATCAACTTTCATAGATCAACTTTGAAATTTGAAAGACATTAGCTCTTGGGGAGAGGTGAAAGTGGAAACTGGTGTCACCTACATTTGTAACATATCGTTAGACCCCGACAGACCAGTCATGACCCA
This sequence comes from Pholcus phalangioides, assembly GCF_987345545.1. NCBI lineage: Eukaryota > Metazoa > Arthropoda > Arachnida > Araneae > Pholcidae > Pholcus > Pholcus phalangioides. The sequence continues at coordinate 6,532,157 of NW_028301625.1, read as the reverse complement.
GGCTCTGTCCCTCCCGGGATATAAGCCTTTTACCCTTGCGGGTTGGGTCGCGCTGGGGATATCATTAGACCCCGGCACAAAAGTCCACTTTTGATTCAATCTGATTGGTGGTTTGGGTTAAATATTTTGTTTCCCTGTCAGAATATGTATAAATATTTACCTTTTTCTTTTCCCGGAGGTCGATAACGATTATCGTACGATCAGTGATTGCGACCGGATATTGTTTTTTTGTTCTATTGTTAGCTATTGTATTGTTTTGTTGTCATTTTTGGAGTGCTGGTTGTTTCAATTTGAAATATGTAAATTTCGCTGATATTTTGGCTGTGACGTGTTTTTTTGTATCCTGAGACATAAGGTACATGTAATCTGATTATGCTGTGAAAAATACTGGTTCCTTAATTTATAAATACTTGTTTCAAGTTAGTTGCAATCTGCTCATTCTGATTGAAGCTAACATGAAGTGAATTAACTATTTAATTGTGCCAAGGTATTTTACTGGCTGGTACTTCACAAAATAATGTTTATTTTGAGCTCTATTGCAGACCAAGTGGGGTAATCTCATTGAGGACAATAGGGTCCTTTGCCCATGGCTGTTGTTGTTGATTTCAAAGTTGACACAATGTTGGATCGTGGTGATCGAGAGTGTCAGACGATGACTGGATATTGGGCGATCCTCTATGACAACATACAAAGGCTTGCAGGTAACACAGTTTGTCAAAACTTCCATACGATAACCACTCAGGGAACTTGGTTGATTCATCTACTATGTAGCTTCACGTCTATAACTGATGAACCGGTTCCTGAAGAAAGCCAATGATTTCACGTCATCAAAGAAAGGACTGAAATGCTCAACTTTATATTGAGAACTGTGGACTGCTGAACCTTTTGGTGAGATCTGAAAATTTTATTGTAATAAAAATTTTGATTCATAAAATGTTTAGATCGGGAAAATGATTCATATTGTCAAGCAAACCAGTGAACTTAATTGTTAATGTTAACAGTATTTAATTGTTAATAGTGGAAAAAATAAATAACTTTTGTTAGAAATGGCTTTTGTTTTCATTTTGCTGTCTTGTGATTTGGATCTGATATGAATCCGGGAATGCAACTTTCATTTTTGCATATTCTGACAATTATTTATCTCTGGACTACAGTTATCATACAAAATTTTCTATTTCCTATTACAAATTCAAATTCACAACAAATACCAGTTTTTTTAACACAAAAATGTGTACAGAAAATTCAAATTTAAAAAAAGAAGGAAAACATCTTTGATGGACCCGTTTGTCACATTTATAGTGGGTTTTTTTGGCAAACTGTATACTGTCCTAGCATTGCAGACAAAATATAATGGCCATTAGATGGCCTGGCTTTTTTCAGTTGACAATGTGGATCTGGATGAATGGTTAACCTCTCCTTCATTCATAGAAGGTTCATTGTCATTTCGTGTCAGAATTCTAAATGCGATATACGATCCACTTCTCACAAGTCTGATTGAATTATCCAACATGCTATAATAGTCATATAGCAAATCTTTTTCAATTAGAATCCACAGCTGTGGTCTGGATTGGGTTCTTGAAAGAATTTTTTTTATCCTATGCAATAGTTTATTCTTTCGGATTGCTCAAAACCTTCTTGCCTTTTTTTGAAATTTTGACATGATTGTTGGATTTACGCGTTTTGCTCCTCTTTTCTGCCCTACATCTTTTGAAAAACACGCTTTGGGAGATTCTAACACCTATACTCATTGCTGCAAAATATATCTACCATTCCACATACATCAGCCAGAACTGTTGTTACTAGATCATTTTCAACAATACCCTCTTCACATCTGTGATGTTCATCAGTAGGTAATTGGCATATATCTATGTCCTCTAATTCGGAATCTGAAAAAGTTTCTAAATAAACAATTCACCCCAAAAAATACATTCTTCTGTTTCATGTTACCCAGAATTCACCTCTATACAATACGTCAAATGATAACAACACTCCGGGAAAATCAAAGCAGCGCACTACACATTAGAGATCACTAGAATCCTGCTCTCTTGAAAGGCCAATGTTCCATAAATGGAACATAAATTTTTGAAATCGTGTAGCTTGTTCACATGTAATGGTATAAAGAAACTAGTTGATTTACTTTGATTAATATATTAAGTGGTAGAAACACAAAAAATAATTTTCGATTCACTTTAAAATTGAAACTTTGGCAAATTTGAATCAAAATAAGGAAAAAATACCTAAAAAAATATCAAATTTAAAAATTCCGTCAAAAAAGTTTATATTAATTTGAAGTTTCTGAATTTACTTAAAAAAAATACTTTGAACTCTTCTCTTTATACGATAAAAAACCGGAAATGTTTGAATTAATTTTCATTTTATTTTTATCTAACGGTTAAGTAGCAGTAGTCATTTGCATACACACACATTCTGTGTATCATCTTCATTCAAAAGGAGATGCAACATCCCAGCAGGTTTGACTACACATGCCATACTGTGGTCTCTACACAAGAATTTGGACGAAATAAAATTTAAGGACTTTCAGGGGTTACCAATTTCCTCAATACAAATCTAATGGAGGATTATAGGGAAATTTATGGAAAATAATTGGGATAGACTTGAGAATCTTGTTAAACTAAACTATACCCTCTTAAAACTCTATCACTAAACACAAGACTTCTTCAAGATTCTTCAGCAAATGTTCCAGCCAAGCTTTACTACAGTTATATCCAAAGCATGCAAAAACAAGTTGCTTATGTGTACAAAAAACCAGAAGAGGATTCATAAAAAATAGTAATTAAGCTTCAAATTCATGTGCATGAGCATTTATAGGTATTATTAAAGATGTTTCTTGTCTTCTGGCTCGTATCAAGATGCCTTATTCCTATTTGTTGTAGATTACTTTAAAATGTTGATCCTAAATACAAATACAAGGACACAACTGGCAAAATGCCCAACAAGGTGGCTGAGGAAAAAGATGCCCATAACAAATATGGAGGGGATGTTATTTTTTCTAAAATAAAGTAGTACTGGTATTATACCATCCTTGTTGGTATAATAACATTTCAAGAACTTTAACATTGATTTGCAGGGTAAGCATGAAAATATGGACATGGCTAATATACACTGCTGCTCAAAAGTTGAGCAACAAACTGGAAATTTTTCAATGTGTAGTGGACAGAACAAACAAAAAGCTACCATATTTGCATACATTGCAGGCACACATGAGACAATTGATGTAATAAACTATTATGCAGCAAAAAAATTGTGTAACAAGGTTTCCAAGGTGACAATAAATTCAGTACATAAATGGCATCATTTGAACAGGTTCTTTATTTTCTCATTGCCTTGTTGTAGAGGAAAAGTTGAATATATAGCCAAATCTTGAAAAATAAATACATGACATCATCTAAGTGATGCTACATGGTGAGCAGTGATAGGAAATCTCAGAGCAAGTAAAAACAATCTAAGGTATCTTCAAGCCTTAAAGTCACCCGCTAAATCATTAGTCGCCAATGAATCACTATCAGAAATCCCAAAGACTTGTGAGAGGATGTCCAAGAGTCACAGCTATTTGCAATGATCATTGCTTGTGTTTTAAGCACATTGCAGCACACAAAGCTGTCAACTTGGTTTGGGACTTGCAGAAAGAGCAGTATCACACTAAACAGTTTCTTGATGGTGCATGAGAGTCACCTGTATACGAGACAACCAGTGGTCAGCACCTGATTGGCATCCTTACACCATAGGAAAAGGTTGAACTGGTCTCAAGATCACTTTTTTGACCCCACAACAGTAGGGACTGCGCTTTATATGGATCATTCTTGGGTTGGTCTAAACCAGAGTTTCCCAACCTCTTTTCTCCCATTGCCCCCAAAGCAATCTAACCCATAGGATCCTGTGTTATACCCGTAGCTTCTACCACCCCTCTAGAACTTTCTATCACCCCCAGGGGGATGTTAACGCCCACATTGGAAATCACTGGTCTGCACAGTGACTCCCATTGGATACAAATGTGGAAAATGCCTAGAAATCTACAGGGCATTTCAAAAAGAATCACCCGATTTGAAATGCGCATATTATATATTGAACAAAATGAATGATATTGAATATGAAAGATATTGAATATGAAAGATATTGAATATGAAAGATATTGAATATGAAAGATATTGAATATGAAAGATATTGAATATGAAAGATATTGAATATGAAAGATATTGAATATGAAAGATATTGAATATGAAAGATATTGAATATGAAAGATATTGAATATGAAAGATATTGAATATGAAAGATATTGAATATGAAAGATATTGAATATGAAAGATATTGAATATGAAAGATATTGAACTTTATATTAGTATATAGTATAATTTTATATTATATGGCTAATCATAAAGTTTTTTAGGAACTAAATTAAAGGTGCTCAATACAATAGTCAAATTCGTCCCAAACTTTTGCGAGCATGTTTGCATCCACTGCAAGTGAATTTCTGTGGACTATGTGCGAAACTCTGACAGATGTGCTCCAGATTTTCATCTGGCATGCGGGGATGGTATTTCCCTTTACACAGACAACCCATGTCTCGGAATTGTTTATACCATTGCCTAATGCTCTGAGCTGTAGCAAGTTCAACCCCAGGGTATTGTCGACGAAAAGCACGATGAACAATTGTTACAGACTCAACTTCGCGAAGCTTAGAACACAAAACAATTTCTGTTGTGCAGTCGCCCTCTTGACAAACACTGAAGTGGCAGCCAAAGGAAGAGCGTTAGCGCTACCTGTCGGTAACTGTACAAAACCTGAGATGTCCCTCTTTCTACCTATACATTATTCGATCAAAACAGATGCTGAATAGTTATGATTTTTTTTAATCAGATGATTCTTTTTGAAACACTCTGTATATCAGACCCATGGCATCCACAAAAGGTATGCCTACAGTGTTGGTGGTTTGATGGTCCAGACATAAATTGCTATTTGCTCCTGCACTGAACTTCATGTCTTCATCAGGAGTTCAGAGACGGTAGTACACTATCAATGACAGCATCCTGGCACCATATGCTTGCACTATTTCTTCTTGTCACTGGACCTGATGCCACGTTTATGAACGATAATGCAATAGTTAACATAGTTCATGTTGTCGAGCATTACATTCAGTTTGAAACACTGATTCAAATTTGTTTCTTTTGACTTGAACCCTATAGAGCAGGGGTGCATAATTTTTTTATTTTGCGAGCTAGATATGCAGTATTTCTGCCACTCGTGGGGCATAGGGTGACCATATGACCCATATTTTAGGACAATGCAATTTTGGATGTTCCAACTTTTTTTATAAAATGACTTAATTTTTTTCCCTTATTTTTAATGAAGCTTACTTAAATTTTTGAAATCAAGAATTAAGATTATTTTCATGACTTAGAGTCATAACTATCATAATATAATCTATAACATAACTATAATTGTAGTCACATAAAAATATTTTTGTCAAGCATCTATGTTCTTTTTTGGTGAGTTACATTTTAACCCCCGATTGCAATTTGCCCTCTATTTCCCGTTATTGGCAATTTTTCAGCAATTTTAGTGATAGTTGGTAACTTTACTTGCCTTTGAAAATTTTTTGGAATTGGCAACTTTATTTGCATTTGATAATTTTTTAGCAGTAATTAGCAATGTCCTGTATAGATCTCATTTTTCCATATATTTATGAATGAAATATGATTATGCTAGGTATTTATCGTGTGGTGTAAATTGATACTTTTCTTCTGGAACACCTGTCATGGGTTGAATGAAACCCCTTGGTGGGCCGCATTTGGTTCACCTGCCGGAGGTTGTGCACCCCTGATATAGAGCATGTATTGGACATTCTTGGAGTATATTTAATGGCTTTCCATAAACCTCAGAGAGCCGTGAAAATGTCTTTTATGTGAATGGACCCTGATACCACAAACCACCGTTAATAATCTTATAACTTGTACGGATTGACATCGTCAAGCTTGTGACAGTAGAGCCTGTCACATTCCATATTCCCTGACCTCCTCCAATGAACTTTTTGTGGCCGAATATATGATTATTTTTTTCTACGTCTGCTTCATGAGTTTTGATTTCTTAATTTCTTTGCGATTCTGCCTAAGAGTGTCTTTTGCTTCATCCCATGGCCTGTGCAAATGCCAACAAAAAAAAAAGAATAAAAGAATTTGCTTTAATGCATATTTGTTTTTGTTGCTTAACTTTTGAGCACCAGTGTAGCTGCCAACATGATATCATGTGGAAAAAACAAAGAGGTCAGGAAATTATGAATAGAATTTCATTAATTCATGTTACATGACATGATATGCATTAAAATTCTACCTGCACGAAAGTCATCACTTCTATTTCCATTCTGTTGGTCCTTCTTACTTCTTTTCTGTTCATCAAAAGCAAAATCACATCATATAACTTTAAAAGACCATGTATCATGATTTATTTCTCTCTTTAAATGAAAAAAATAGTTTGTTACAGTCATGAACATGTTTTGTTTACATTTAATTTTTCACAATTATTTCTTTAAATTTTTTTTTCACAACCTAAATATTAAACTGAAAAAATGCTTCAAATTTACTTTTTCCACAAATTTTAAAATATTTATATATATGCCTAAAATTTATACATGTAAGAATACTTTTATCCAATTAAAATTAGTGTAGTAGATTTGTTACATTAGTAAAATAATGCTATATACTGTATTATGATTTTTCTGCAAGCAAAAGCAACTGTACAAAAAAAAATCAAGTCAAACATCTCCATTTTCAAAAGACTTGGAAATATTCTCGATGGGCACGACTAATTATTCCCAATAGTTTGAATAGTAATTCATTCTTGCATTTTAGATGAACGATATACTGGATGATTCAAAACTCAATGTACAAACTTTTAAAGGAGGTAGAAAACACAAAAACAAAACAGAATAACATCGAAATGTGTGACAGGAAACCCCAGCCTGATCAGCTGGAGGATAAATGAAAATGCAGAAATGACAAGCCAATAATGGGTAAAAACCTCTTTATTTAGCGATACTTTACACAAGAACAGTACATTTACACGTTAAGTTTCACCACAAGTGCTCAAAGTTCTTACCATCCACAGTTATGCACGCTTCATAATGGAGACACATTGATTGTCGAATCCTTTTAAAACTACCTCTGTCAAACCAGATAAGACTCAGGCTCTGTCCGCTCTGGGATATAAGCCCTTTACCTGTGCAGCTGCAAAGAAGATTCTTGCGACGAGGTCGGTGTCAGAGTCAAGGGGTGTCTTGTGCACCATGCTTTTACAGGGTCATGTAAAGTATCACTAAATTAACAATTTTTCCACCCATTATTGGCTTGTCATTTTTGGATCTTCGTTAATCCTTCAACTGATCAGGTTGGGGTTTTCGGTCATACATTCCTATGTGATTCTGTTTTTTTGTTGTTGTTTTTTGTTTTCTACCTCCCCTAAAAGTTTGTACATTGAGTTTTTAATCACCCTGTATTTTTGTTGTGTGTTTCAGAAATTTGTGATTAGCCAAGCCCTAATGTGAAATGAATCACAGTGTTGGATTTGGCCAAACAGACATTCATATTGCTGCTGAAGCATTCTGAAATTAAAAAAGCTTCACATCAACTTTCATTATCAGTTTCACTTCTGAAAAATGAAGAAAAAATCATATGTGAAACCGTAAAAAAAGAAAAGCTATGGCAATGAAACTTTTTCAACATACAACAAGCATTCTGGATCCTAAATTTAATGGTGTGAGTTTTAGCAGAGATGAACATACAAGTTGGGTCAGAATACATTTACCACTTAGCAACTAACTACAGAAGGTGAGAAAGAAGAATTCCACTATCAGAAAAGGAACTCTTTTAGAAATGGCAGGATATAGGGCAAAAGAGAGCGTTTTTTTGAAAGATATATGCTATAAAGTGTTCATATGTCTACAGAGAATGCAGAGACCGATTTATGGTTTTGCTGCCCTTCTCCCATTCTAGTCTTATTTTCTTGACCATTCATTCCATTTGTGCCATCTTGGGCTATGGCCTACTATAACACCCCTTTGTAAATATGCCTAGGAGAGAACAGAGATAAGGAATTTTAAAAAGTTTTATTACAAATACTTACCATGCCTTCTGCAGCTGCTGCAATAGAAAGAAGCTTCAGTGCCTATAACCCCATACACACAGCAAAAAAGAGATTTGTTTTGTATCTTCTGAGAATGAAGATAATTATATTAATTCCATACAAGGGCATACGAAGGATCAACCTTTTGAGAGGGCAAAAATAATTTTCTTTCCTAGAAATTTTGAATTACCGGCCTTCAAAAAGCATTTAAATCAACAGATATTGGTTAAATGGCATATATAAAAGGTATTTTCTTTGGATATTAAAATTTTTTCAGGGGTAGAGGCCCTCTATCTTCCCCCCCCCCATGTATGCCTCTGATTCTGTACTTTGTACTGTTTTGTTTGAAAATAAAGAACAATGATTTTTTTTTTATCAGCTGTTTCCTGATTGAACTAATTTCTATAAATATAGTTTATTCTAAAAACTGTTTGTGTAATCTTTATATAGGTTTTACAAAAAAAATCTATCATGAATAATCATATTCTTGTTGGGATGAATCGAGAAACTATCCATATTTATATAAAACCACCATAATTTTTATGGACAGTGTATTGTATTTTAACCTCTTTAAATCACTTAACCTCCTAACCTTACAACTTCCTTAACCCTGCAACCTCTGTGACATTGGGCAAACCGTACTTACTTCCAAATAAATGACGCTGTTGATATAGTGAGTCTGAGTTCTTTATGGGTGGGGGTGGGGGGGGGGGGAGAGACACAGGGAATAAAAAAATGGTACATTTAGTGTTTAACAGGTATGATTGAATTTAGGGAAAATATTCACTTACTTATTTATTATTCTTATTATTTTGAACTCTGTCCCACACAAATTAAAATAATGTACGTTTTCAGATGTCTTGCACAATGTTAGTGCCTAAACCTTTCTAGCACCTCATGCTACAGAAGTTGAGGAAAATTGCAGGCAACTGGTGGGGCGTACCACAGGAAATGATACAAACTCTCTATCAGACCCTAGCAGAACGCATAGTCCTCTGTGGCACAGCCACAGGGTTGGTAAAAAAACCGGTTTTTTGAAAAAAACCAAAAAACCGGGTTTTTTTGGTTTAAACCAGGTTTTTTTTGGTTCAAACCGGTTTTTTTGTTTTAAATAGTATTAACATTAAAAACAATGAAATTTCTGAAAAATCATTCAAATTTCTAATAATTAACTAAAATGAAATGGTTATTAATGCAATTAACACTATTCCCATGCTAATTAATCAATAAATATTTCTTACATTTTAACAAAAACCAACTTTTGCAATTTAGTTATTTTTTGCTCAACTCAATGGATTACTGTGTGTTTGAAAATTCTTTCAATGCTACTATTAATCATATAGTATATAAAGGTTTTTCTCCAGTTACTTTCAGTATGCTTAATTAGGAAGCTATTTTGAAAAAAGTAATAAAAATTAAGTGAATATAATGTATTTAATGAAGCATAAATAATGCAGATTAATTAGCAATGATTTACGATATACAGGGTGATTATAACTAAGGTTCTGATTTCAAAACACTGTAAAAAAAAAACGATTGTCAAAATGACTTGAAAATTGACATGAATATTCCTGAAAATATTCAATTTTATTTGGTAAAGGGGAAAAAATACTTAAAAATGTAAAATTAATGACATCATCCAACATGTGGGAAATTTGCTCGCAGAATGGAAACGATAGCCAGTCATGGCAAAATGATACCTTAATTATAGCATTGCATGATTTCATAATTCATGGAAACATCACAAAAAACGAAGTAATTGAACAAATAACTACAACTTACTTAAGAAATGTTAAATATGTTGTCCAACCTGAGGTTGAAAGCACAAAAATTGTTGTTCAACAACAGAATCGGAGTATGCCATGGTCATGATGTAGATGTGCTTACAATTCAGCTTTATTAAACCAAATGGCCCCCCCCCTCCCCGCGTTAATATTCCTGAGGAACTTCTAACATATAGGGAATGTGCTGGAGATTGCAATTCAAAGTTTGCAATCTGACCACTGTTTATTACACCCACAGACAGAAGTTGCAAGGGTTAAGGTGCATCCTGTCAAAATGGGTCTTCAGCAGCTGCTTTGCTGGTATTGCAATGTGCATCTTGATAGAAGTTCTATCCACACACTGATGCTGTGGAAGTGCTGAAATGATGCGGTTGCACAAAATAGATTATACTGCTGGCCAAGTACAGCGTCATCTACTTACACATTTTGCACTTTTTTCTTTTGCGAAAGAAACTTCCATTGCTTCAGGAGTATCAATGCAAATTTTCAAGTCATTCTGATCAGTACTTATTGTATAGTTTTGGAGAATCAAAATTCAAATTATAATCTCCCTGTATATAGCTGATTATTTTTCATAAATCTGTTATTATTATTCAGTAGAACCCTGATTAACTGGGCTTAACAGTGTGAAAGTATAAAAAAAACTACTATTGAATATTAAGACTGGGAGATATACAGTAGGAGACGTGCTACTTCTTATGGGAAAGAAAATGAAAATGTATGTGAGGTAATGTAACTACTAGTACACTGGTCTTTGTCCTTTAAGGACAGCTGATGTCTTTATTGGATTATAGGACCACCTGCCCCTAGCATGATGGTGTCACTACTGTTGCTGCTTCTTTGTGAAGGGGAAAAGAAACCCTGTGAGATAATACACCACTACATTTAGATGTGTGATGCAATCCTTATTCATGAATTTGCTAAAGATAGAGCATCAGAATGTAGCCAAAGGGTAGAAAATGTTGTAAGAATGAGACATTTTGGCTTTTGTATATAACTTTAAATAACTAAGATACTTCATATGAAAAATATATATATATTCTGGCCACTTTTATGAGACTTTTTGAAAAAACCCGCTTATAAAATCTTATGTCATTTAAAGATATACCATCAGAATGTACCCCAAGGATATAAAATGTGGTAAAAATGAAACATTTTGGCTAATAATGAACCAATATGATATTTTTCAAGGAAAAAAATTATATTTAGGCAACTTTTATTTGATTTTTTGAAAAAAACCAAACTGGTTTTTTTAAAAAAACTACTTGGTTAAAACCAAGGTTTAAACCATGGTTTAAACCAAACAACCCTGCACAGCCATATGGGTTTCAAGACCCAAGGTCCAATTAGAAGACAAACTTGACTTAATCCAGAGAGGCCCCATCTCTTGCATGTAGCCGGAGCCTACAAAATAACTCCCACCAATGTGTTGCAGGTCATTCTAGGAATACCACTACTCTAGCTGAGACTCAAGTACCAAGCAAGAGCGACCACGCTGCTGAGGCTGTGCACAGAGCCATAGTTGTGGAAGAGACCCTTCAACCAGATCAGTATGAGAACCACTGTGCCGGGTGGTCCATCCATCCAAGACACTACTTAGATACTAGGTGCAGCTAAACCAAATGGACCCCACACTGTAAGAAATAGAGTACTACACAGACGGCCCCAAGGTGAAGGGCTCAACAGGAGCAGCTTATACACAGACAATACAACAGACCATTCTCAAGACTTGGAAGTGTAAGCTGCAAGCAGAGAACTCTGTCTTCCAAGCGGAGCTACTAGCAATGCATCAAGCACTTAAGGATGCAGCCACACTAAAAACTCTGACACATGCCAGGTCAGACAGTCAAGTCTGGTGGCGAAAAAGAACCCCTTGACTAAACACACAACGGCCAGAAAAGCCAGAGAATTGCTCACAGATACTCGCTCATTCGAGTGTCGATAAAAGCTCATGTGGGCCCGTGAGGCATTGAGGAGGCCGACCGATGTGCCACGGAGGCAACAAGAAACGGAACAACTATAGACAATGTACTCCTCCCTAACTCTGCACTTATGGAGAGATATGATGCAAGAGCTGCAGCAAGCATGGGATACTGTTGACAAACCAGGGTGGTCAGAACATGAGATACTACCAAGGGTCAGAAACAAGATGAATGAAGGGAGAGTATCATGCTTGTTACAGGGCATGACTCCTTTGCTGCCAAGTTGCAAAGGTTTAAGGTGGTAGCATCAGACAGGTGCGGGTGCAGCCTGATATGCACTATGCAATAGCCTGCTCGCACACAGCACAATCACATTTCAACGCACCAGACGAGAGGTGGACCGCATCCTGGACAAAGAATATTCTGGACAGACCTGAGCTGATGAGAAAATTGGCGAATCTTGTTGCATTCCTGGGGAACAACCCAGAAAAAGACAGGTTATGGGCCCAGAGAGAGAGGAAGCCAAGCAGGCACAACAAGAACTGGCACTGCTAAGGCGCCTAACGAGACTATCCACCAGGTGCAGATACACTGAGATATCTACCTCGTCAGAGTCGGAAGATAATGACCATCTGCCGCCGGACCAGCGAACCCAAAGCTGGCAACCCACATGAATAGAAAATCTAGCAAATGGGAAAAGAAGCAGAGGCCCACCAACTGAACCACAGGGAAAAGAGGCATGGTGTCCACCAGTTAGCCAAATAAAAGAGTTGACACACAAGCCCACATAACATAACAGCAAAAGAGGCAGACAGCCCATGATTCGCTTATATCACACGGCAAAAAGCCCACTAAATGCACAAGAAAAGAGGCCAAGAGCCCACAGCTTAGCCCAACATTATTATTTTCTTATTAGTTATTATTTTCCAGCACTTCCCTATTATTAGTTTCCCTCTTCTTTTTCCTCCTTTTCTTTCTTCTTCTCTTCCTGTTCTCTCACTTACCCACCTGGACTGCCAGCTGGAGTTTTTCCAGCATGATCGCACCCTCTGAATGAATTAATGCCAGAAATTTGCCACTGGAGTTATCCCGTTGCCAAAATTCCTTCCAGCCCAGCTTCGTGGCAGAGTCGGGAACACTTTATTTTGTGTAAAAAAAAATAATAACGTACAAAATTTTTACAACATATTTTTCCCTGACAATTTGGTCTGTTGTGATTAACAAATTTTGAGGTGATTACAGATGAGATGGGATTGGGAGCTTTTCTTTTTTTTTCAAACCGAGCACAACTCAGGTCAATTGCCATAGGCAATTTACTAACTAGTGAGTTGTGCCGGAAGTGTAAGTGCGTGTACCTAACAGTCTGAGTGCATATCTAGTGTTGTGTATGATTTTTCAGTGCTGCCATCTATATCTCAGAAGTGAAGTGAGTGATGTGTTGGGAGCTGGAGAAAAGTTTTGGAGTTTCGTTAAGATGGGATGAATGTATGCATATTAGGATAGAGGTATATTTTAAAAGCAATTGGAGGAGGCCCAACCATGCCATCTCATCTGTTATCTTACACTTGCCATATTATATACACAGGATACAAAAAAAAAACCGAAATGAGAATTTTACTGTGAAATATAAAATATCCATTGAAGTGAGTCATCTCGCTTAACACCTTATTGGTGAGCAAATGGGTTTGATAACTTGCAGACTAGAAGAGAGCATCAGTTTTATTGGGTTGAGTTCACTCACTCTGGTGGATTTGATGAAAATATAAAAAATAGAAATATTGTGTGGGGGAATATATACAATTAGGGATCGCCCGTGCCATCTCGCTTAGCACCTTATTTGGTGAGCAACATGAATACAACAATATGAGTACGCACGTGTGTTGTGGACATGAAATGCATGAAGAACTTAAATAGAGGAAAGAGAAATACATTTATATACACATATATATATATATATAACTGCCAGGCCGAGTCGTCTTGCTCTAAACCTATTTCGGTGAGCAATGTGGGATTAGTTTGAATGGGGAGGTGTCTGGAGAGAGCCTTAGCTAAGGATCAGCTTCAGTCTTGTTGTTTTGGTTTACTCACTCTGGGTGGTTATATTTATATTTAAAAAATATATGTATGTATATATATAAAATAAAAAGTATATAATGGTTATTATGAAACCATTCGTGCCCTCCCGCCTAGTACCCCTGCTAGAATAGCAGAATGAAGGACACTTGTGGTTATCACATGTACATCATTGTAACGGGAATGTCAAAAATTCTTGTTCGGGTCCCGTTTGTACATGCAATATCTTGACCGCACCCTCTGTGGTACAGAACTTATATCACAGGTGCGATAGAGTCTGGTCGTGCTTGGTTCCTTTAGTTTAGGTTATTTGGAGGAGTGGGGTATATGTGAGGCTATGTGGTTCATTAATTTTTCTTCTGCTTAGTTTGAGGGTTCAAAAACTCATTTTGTGCCAATGTTTTAAATAATCATTAAAAACTTCTATCTGGATAGAAAAAATCATTTTGTATTTACTACTTCATGGTCTTGGACTGTTCATTATATAGTTACTAACATTTATCATTCAAAATTATGGTGCACATTTTGTGTATAGGTGAAACAACAGTTTTCATACAACAAAGTAGTTGGATACATAGGCCTAGTATGGATTTTGTGACTTTGATGCTACCCAATAGCATTCAATTGACTTATGTATTTTTAGGACATAACAATGTGGTATAAACAATGTTTACAAAGCTCTGCAAAGAGCTGGAAATCAAAATGCTCCATTTGTCAAAAACAATGACGCTGGCATTGAACAGCAAAATGTAAACAAACCCCCTTGAAGAAAGGATAGATAGCACAGTAAAACCACCTGGTTCACCTTGACTTATTTACATTGACTTTGTAATTTACAAATTTTGCACTAAGCTTTTAAAAGTGGTCCAGGAGCGCATTCTTAAAAAACTAACATATCTTCATAATTTGCTGTTCATTGTGGAAGAGAGTTGACAGACTGGACTTTTTGTGCGATTCCTAAAAAAAATGTAATATACAAGTATATTGTGAGGAGAGAGAGAAAAAAATTATCTGTGGTTGCTAAATACACTGATTTGGCCCAAAATTGTTTTTGTTACCAAATCATTCCTGTCATTTTGCTTTAGGTGGAGCCAACCTTATAGGATACTGAAATAGTGATACGAAAAAAAAAATTAAAGTTTTTTCATAAGACTATGATTATGTTGTCTTAGGGAGTGCCCTACCTCTTGTCCTACTTTTTCTAATTTTTTGAGTGGGAGCTCTGCATGTATTGATATATCATTACAATGTGATGTAAAATTGACAATGTATCACAATAAAAAAAAATTTAACTATCGCCAGCCCACATACAGTCCACAAAATAATCAGGAAAAAACTATACAACTTCTACTTTGGCAGAATCATTAATTGCAATCTACTACATTTGCATTATTTGACAATATTTCAATGATTCCCTTTTTATTTAAAAAAAGTTATACAAGTTTTCTTGAGAAGATTTGGTGGGAAAAGTAGGACAAAACTTAGAAAGTAGGATAAAATCTAGAAAGTAAGACAAAAGTAGGACATTTTACCAAAAAGCAGAAGTAGGACAAGTGAAACCTCCCAACAATTATAAATCCCTCTACAAGTTTGTTTTTTTATTGTCTTGTTTGAAATGCTTATAGTCTAATATTAAACTGCTGCTTCTCAATATAGCAATAATCCCTCAACAAAAATATTGTTCATGGCCCAGAGTATTGTTACATTAAGTGTATTTGCGTTCAGTACACAACCTCTAATACTAGAACGATGGAAGATTCCCCAAATCTAATTTGACATACGATTGCACCCAAACAGGCATTCTCAGATGGTAGTGGTCATTTTAACCGCTATCGAGGTATTACACTAATATAATTACAAGACATGCTAAAATGGACAGTCTTCTTATGCAAACATTAATATTGAAATAACAGATATTTTTCTTTATTTTGCAGTACAATACAATACAATACAATACAAATACAACGCCACAACAGGCAAATTGCCCAATGAGGTGGCTGACTTAAGATACATCATGGATCCCCGAGCCATTTTTTGGAGGCCCTACCTACTACTGCTACACCACACATGCTTCCCGCCCCCCCCCCCCCCGGAACCCCCAACGAATCAGTACATGCGGGAATGTGCGTGTACGTGTAGTGAAACCTGACGTGAAGTTTTTTTGTTTCTCTGTAATGCTTGTTATGTGTAGTGCTGCCATCTGCCACCAGTTTTTCTAACTATGAGTGAAGTGTTATGATTGAATGATTTATCGTTGTAGGACTGTTGATCTCTGTGGCGAGACTTTTTAACGGGGAGATCGGCTCCCATTTGCGCCTTGAAGTTGGGAACCACAGAAAATTAACTTCAGCTGACCACCACTGTGGTGTTCGAACCCGTGAAGGATACCTATATATATACATACAAACATTGTTTAAGGTTAATCACAGACTTTGTTAAAAAAAAATTCAAAATTTAAGAAGCATATATAAAGACTATGTACATACCACTAACATTTGTCTGTTCACTATTTGTTTATTTGCCTTCGTATCTTGTTCCTATATTAAAATACCACAGATATCAGGTAATTCAGGCAGCATTTTATATCAGGTATATATATATAAATATTTTTATATAAACAGTATACTTCTAAGGTAGCTTCTCGGAGCTTGAGTTATGAAGAGACACTTCATTTTTTGAATATGTTTACATTGGATGAACACAGGTGTCGAGGAGACATGATTGAAGTGTTAAAAATTTTCAGCGGGTTGGATAGGATGGACCATGAATTATTAGTACAGCGTCAATCAACTGCTTTTACAAGGGGACACCAGTATTGATTGGTAAGGGACAATGAGTAGGTTATGGTGTAGCAGGGAATTTTTCTCTAATAAGGTTGTTAATAAATGGAATAGCTTACCCCCGCAGGTAGTAAATTGTAACACAATTGACACGTTTAAAAAGAAATATGATAAACATGATGGGGTAAATTGAGAAGCTATCCATACTTAGAATAAGACAAACCATAAGCATTCTTATGGGCATTGTATAATATTTCATCATGTATGTATACTGGCTCAGGAACTTGAACAAACTCCAAGTCAACGGCGAAGGGACTAAAGTGCGCCGTATCGTGGCCATACAAGCTTTTGAGGAGACCAGATGTGCTAAAATGTTCCTAGTCTTCAACATGCCATCCGAGGAAGTGACACCTGAATCGGTGTCGCAGTTTATGTCAGAACACGGCGAAGTCGCCAACGTGACAGTCGCAAACGAGGATCTAAGATACCAGATGTCTGTACAAGGCGCTGCTTCTACATCAATGGGGACATGGTGAAGAAGACGTTCGCCCTTGTCGAGTACAAGACCCACCAATCCACTCAGAAAACGATCGCTGAAGAAAGCGGCGACATCACCGAGAACGGTGTCAAGGTAGCACCTCTTCTCTCAGATGTGTACAAGACCAATCGAGACGAGTCCGCATCCAAGGGCAAGGCCTCGCAGCTCAAGAAGATGAAACGTTATGATGATGGACATCCTGTCAACAGGTGGAGATCGACAGCGAACCAGTTCCAGGCCAGGCAAGAAACGTCCAAGCAATTGGACTGGTGATTGTTTCCGTGTCCATTTGCCAAAGGAATCAACAGAGCTACGAACTGGCAGCCAAAGACCGAGAAAGCCAGAAGCCAACCGGCTAAATCTTCAATCATCAACAACGGAGTGCCCAGGAATCAGGGCAAGGAAAGGTCATCCTTCGCTTATGCCGGTGGTGACCACCACCCCATGAACTCTTGGATGAACAACCGTTATTTGCCGTTCAAGGGTGGTATGGCCATCGCCGCCACAGTAGCTGCTGCTGCACGATACAATGCTCACCTACCGGATAGCGTCATGCGTTGGCCCGGGGGACCCGAAAGGATGGTATGCATGGTAATGCCAACACCCTGTCACGGTAGCCGTTGAGAAACTGAGTTACGCTCTTGAAGCATTATCATTTAAAAAATGATGGATGTGCTTTTCGATGATGGGACATGTAAGGTTCAGAAGAAAAGAGGTTGGAAAAAGGCAGAGGAGAGACAGAAAATACGAGAAAAGAAAAAGGAATGAATTGAGACATTCGAAAAGTGAGATATAGTGTGAAATTTTGTACCGAAGAGACATGACGGTTTTGTTGGGGACGTTGGATAATAATTGAAATAAAGTGTTGTTTTCCTCTTTTGGGAGTCTAGAACCCAGTTATTTCGCCCTAAAATCGTAGAAGTACAGACGAGGACCTACGACCGATAAGAAGTCAGAGGAAAGTTTACTTTGACCAATCAGTCTCCTATCAGTAATTTATAAAATCTTCACCAAACTACTGCCATAAAATCTTGAATTCACATTTGGCAAAGCCCAACTAAAACAAGCAGGCTTTCGAAATAGATTTAGTACAATGAAGAACAATCAGAGAACTCATAGAGAGAGATACAAGGAATACAAATGACCATTGTGTATGGCCTTCATTGTTTTTGATATAGCGTTTGACTCTGTCTTCAGATCTGCTGTTGTTAAGGCTCTGGAAGTAATTGGGATAGAGAAGACATGCATCAATATCATGAAGAAAATATATGACAAAGCAACTGCAACCATTTGTTTGGATAAAGGAAAAGCAAAGATTAAACTTGGGAAAGGTGTCTGACAGGGTGATACTATCTCACCAAAACTCTTTACCACTGTTTTAGAAGAAGTATTTAGAAAACTGGATTGAAATAAAAAAGGAATAAAAATAAATGGAGAATTTCTAAACCACACACACACACATTTGCGTTATGCAGACAACATTGTTGTACACATTCAGCAGTAATCCAGACGAACTAGAAGAAATGATACAAGAATTGGCGAAGGCAAGTATTCAGGTGGGCTTGAAAATGAATCTGCAAAAGACTAAAGTTATGTTCAACTCCTTTACGTTGAAAAGGACAATCCTGTTCAACAACACAGAGACAAGAAGTAGAAAGCTACGCATACCTGGGACAAGAAATTACCATGGAGAACGGAATTATTAATGAAATAAACAGAAGGAT
Source organism: Pholcus phalangioides (assembly GCF_987345545.1). Taxonomy (NCBI): domain Eukaryota; kingdom Metazoa; phylum Arthropoda; class Arachnida; order Araneae; family Pholcidae; genus Pholcus; species Pholcus phalangioides. The sequence goes on along the minus strand of NW_028301625.1, from coordinate 6,513,203 downwards.
CAAGATTCAGGAATTGGATGGAGCACTTTTGGCAAAAACTGTGTAATTCTTAAGAGTCACATGCCATTATGCCTGAAAACAAAAGTTTTTAACCAGTGTGTGCTCCCAGCACTGACTTAAGGAGCTGAAACACGGACACTCACAAGCAAGATGATACAAAGGCTACAGACAATACAAAGGAGCATGGAAACATATATGTTAGGCATCACAAGAAGAGACAGAAAACAAATCATTTGGATAAGAAGCCACACAAAGGTATATGATATCATGGAAAGAATCAAACGTTCAAAATAGAAATGGACTGGACATATTGCAAGAAGACAGGACAACAGGTGGACTACAAGTATTCTGGATTGGTACCCCTGTGGTGTTAACCATCTGAGAAGGCGTCCCCACGCAAGATGGATTGACGAGATCAGGAAAGCGGCTGGAGTCAACTGGATGGCTAAAGCACCAGACAGTAAAATGGAAAAATTTAGAGGAGACCTTCACCCAACAGTGGATTGAAAATGGATGATGATGATATTTTCAGAGCTGTTTAAATTTTTAAAAAAATCAAATTTTAGAAAGTTAAACTTAAAATATTAAGCTGGGCCTACGGAATGTGTGTCGTTATGTACTTAAGTTATTTACTGAGCTGCTTCTGCATAATGTGGATGGGATGACAACTTACAACACAAGCAATGATTTGGTGGCTTAAGAGGATCTGTCTGATGTTGATACATGGAAACAGCTTTCACCATGCCTCTTAAATTCTGTATGGTAGAAAGCAGTGGTGCTGCAGGTGCAACAGTAAAAAAAAAAAAAAACTAGATAAGTTTCGTGATGATCATGAACCTGGGAAGCAAGAGTCTAGAATATGCATGGTGTGGGACACACCTGTATATGACCCCTGACTTTTATCAGTTTTATGTTTAGTAAAAAATATTTTAACTAGCATTTAAAACAAAAAACCCCATTCTATTGCCTACCTGACCAAGTTATGAAATATTGTAAATTATGATTTTTAGGCATATTCCTCTATTGACTAGGACTTTGGTCTAACGAAAATGTTTAGAAATTTGTTTTGGTGCTCCCTATAAGTAAGCTGATTCTGGGTGCCGATTTTTTTAGTTGATACTGAACAAATGTTGATTAGTTTCACAAGGTTAGGAAGTCTCTACACCTGGATTAAGGGCATAAGCACCCTCTATCGATTTGACATTTGCAACATATGTATTGAGTATCTAAATTTCCTGAATGGAAAAAGATACAAATACAACGCCACAACAGGCAAATTGCCCAACGAGGTGGCTGACTTAAGAACATAATGGATCCCGAGCCATTTTTTGGAGGCCCTACCTACTACTGCTACACCACACATGCACTCCGCCCACACACACCCCCCGCGGAACCCCCAACGAATCGGTACATGCGGGAATGTGCGTGTACGTGTAGTGAAACTTGATGTGAAGTTTTTTTTTTGTTTCTCTGTAATGCTTGTTATGTGTAGTGCTGCCATCTGCCACCAGTTTTTTCTAACTATGAGTGAAGTGTTATGATTGAATGATTTATCGTTGTAGGACTGTTGCTCTCTGTGGCGAGACTTTTTAACGGGGAGATCGGCTCGCATTTGCCCCTTGAAGTTGGGAACCACAGAAAACCAACTTCAACCGACCACCACAGTGGGGTTCAAACCCGGATCCTCGCATCGCAAGTCTGTCACTATAACCACTCGACCACCACAGCGGCAAATTTCTCTAACAAGTCAGTTAAACATTACTTAAATGTTATTGAGAGGATAGGCACACCTATAGTTGCCAAAGCCAGACATTTGCCACAGGACATGGTTAGTATCCCTAAATGAGAATTTGCTTAGAAAAAAAAGGCAAGGATAGTGTCGGCCATCCAGAAACATTTACGCCAGCTCTCTGCACATGGTTATAAAGACAGGTGGTGAATGGTATTTTTGTGGGGACTATTGCATGTTAAATGACAAGAGGGCACCCAACTACAACCCAATTCCATAGGTCCATAATTTTACCTACAGTAAAATTTCAGGTAACGAGTAGCTTGGTTTATATATGAATGGTTCGCAAGACAAGAAAAAATTTTAAACAAATTTTTACTTGAAGAAATAGCAATATCTTGCAGTACCTAGATGAGGACTAGTTTATAAGAGGCTGTGTGTGTGTGTGTATTTGTGTTGTCTGTAGAGCATCACATGATCACAACTAAAAGGCCAGTGATGGTTCCCTCCTATTTCTCTTTCAGTAGGCTAGGCCATCCTCACAAGTTCAATAACTGGCCACAGCATTTTCAGGGCTCCTTGCATTATTTCAATACATGAAAAACCAACTTAAAAATATACAAATTGTATGCATATGCATATTAATAAAAACCTTTGATAATTCAAGGGTTTTTTTTAATTTTTCACTTTGGGGCCTGCTTCCCAAGCTCAATTGGGGGAGGGGGATTCATAGCACAACCCAATGAAATCTTACCCTCTTGTTGTGTGTTAATGCAAGCAAGGGATTCCAAAGTGAAACCAAGGCTCTTTTGCATCATTCTGAAAATACTCTACCCTTCAATATAAAACAAGTAAAAACATAATAATATGAAACAAGTCATGGCTAGCATGAAAAAGACAGTTGTGAAACAAATCATTTTGGTTTCCATTATTTCTTTAAGAAGTTTGGTTTGGAATGATATACAAGTGTTTTGGATTAAAAGCATATTTATGGAATGAATGAATAAACAAAAATTCTGCCATAATTTTTCTCACAGGCAAAATGATATTTCCTACTCTTAATAGTTAAAGCATACCACAGAATTCCTGTACAGCTAGCAGACATTAAGAAAATGGTAGTTCTTGAATCCGGATTCCTGAGGACCTAGGTGATTCCAGATTTGGGAATCTTCTGGATTATGAATCATATTTTAACATTTCATATTGGAAGCAGTAATATACCTCTCTCAGCACTATGATTAATATTAATAAAAAATTAATAAAGCAATATATATATGTATATAGCAACTGATAATTTAATTAAAGCCATAATTTCGAATTTACATACCATTATACTAGTTATCCATAGAAAAAAAAAACCTTATTTTTCAAATATATTTTGGAATCATTGCTCTGAATTTTTTTAAATTTCTGAAGATCGTAAATGGTCGATTTTCAGATTCCATATTTCTCACACAACATTCGTACCAATGTTCCACATACTACTTTTTTTTCAAAAGTTTGACTTTCTCACGTATACATAAAGCAACGTGTTTCCATTTGCACCTTGTACTTGCCACATCACTTGATCTCTTCAGCATGTTCGGTAATTCACAGAAAATAATAGAGCCTTGGACAAGCTCTAAAACACTAAGATTAACTAGAGAGGGCAGAGAAAATGAAATGAATAAAGAGAAGTTATTTCGATCAAAGCTGCCTTTCTGACTAATCACATTCACTAACACACACAGTTTCTACCATTGTTTCCCAAAAGCCTGGAAATTGCAGTGGATACCAAAAATAAGCCATACAAAAAGAAATAAAATGGCCAATGTATTAGAAAATGCAGAAATAAAATTTGGAAAAAGAAAAACATCAAAAATCCGGTTGAAAGTCTGTGTTACGGATCCATTCGAATTTGGGAGGTCCTACAGCAAAAGTTTCTTTACATGCCTTTTGGCTTGTGCAACACCAGACAAACATTGCAAAAATTCATGAACATATTGACATAGCTTTATGAACTTTAATACTAAAATTAAACTAAATAAAAATTATGTGAAACATTTAATTGTTTCTAGGTATGGCCCAAAACGTGAAGATAAGTATTTATGAAACAATACAAAGCACTGTAAAAAAGACAAAACTGACCAATAGTTTAAATAAAGAGTTTCACACAGATGAAAAAGAATTTAAAGGAAAATGATATACTGAATGCAAGTTAATGGTCAACCCACTTCAGGCATATACTTACACTGACATCAAATGAAAACTTTATCAGTGTGTTGTTGACAGTTTCAATTACTCTTAGAGATTCTTTTTCAGATGTATGCTCAAAGACCTAAAATGTTAGATGTGGAAAAGAAAAAGTAAATTATTCAACAATTATACAAGTGTACAAAAATAGTTATGTGAATTAATTCTATTAAGATGGTTTTTGTGGTGCTGACGCCAAAAATATTACTGTTCTTACAACTTCGTGTAAAGCTTCTTCATAATTTGAAGATGATGTCACTTTCCGCTATTACTAACAACGTTTGAACAGTTGGCTGATGCAAAGATAAATCCAGGAAAGAAAACTCAACTGGCTTGCAGGGGAATCAAACCCATGCCTTTTCACTTGCTGGATGAGCGCCCTACACTACTAGACTACACAGCCAATGAATCCTCTTTCCTTAGAGCTCGTGTGTGCTGAACAGGGCCATACATGGACAGCCAGACTTGACTCAAGCCAAAGGTCCCAATTTCTGACACTGCCACCAGATGGTGACTTATCCAAAGATGATGTCCCTCTCAGCTATTATTACAACGGTTCTTCAAAATTTCCTGTGTCGAAATCAACATGCAACTCAAATCTACATAAATTAAGTAATTTAATGAACACAAACAAATAGTAAAAAAATTTCAGACAATATAATTTTTTTTTCTTTCAAACAAACATTTTATGACTTTTTTTTGTACATAGAAAAGAGGATGTAGTATCTGACTTAAAATGGCAGCGGTAATCATCATATTTCTACTAGTCTTCGATGTTGCTTCATCATTTGTTGTGCCTGTGATGCAAATTTCATGTCATTTGCACCAGTAAAACATCTTTCACAACCGAGTTGGAAAGTTCCGTGTTGGAACATAACGTGTTGGAAAGTTCAATTTCGATAACCCTGTATAAGTATAAATAGCATCCACATTTGTTATGACTTTTTTTTTTTTATCATTTCAGCCACCTCACTGAACAGTTAAGCCAAGACAGACTCTTTCTGTGATTTGCAAAAAACGAGTCTTTGAATGAGACTTCTTAGCATAGATGCCGGAACTTAGGGGCTGGGGCCATTTTAGCCCCAATAAATTTTATGAGGGGGCTGAGCCCCCCTAATAATTAAAGAATATACAAGGCACCACACCCTTCCTCCTCCTGATTAGGCGCTTAAGTCTCATATATACAGGACGACAGCCAACTCTTTCAGCCCCTCCAACGTTTTCTTCATGTCGGTGCCTCTGCTACCTAGATATATTGCAGAGGTGAACTCTAGAAGAAAAGTCTGCTAGTTTTTGTTGGGTCGTGCGAACCTGGTTCTCTTGCAATCTGGGCAAGTGTGCTAATCATTTATTTGATATCTAGAAATTCTCTTTCTTTGATGTATGGTGGGCTGAGAAAAATAACTTCTCTTTACTACTGCCAACTGAGGGTCATTTGCTGAAGTTAAGGGAGGCTGCAAAAGTTCATCACACTACTGTGCGTTTTATAAGAAAAGTAAATTCATGTCTCCAATGGTGTTTGGGTTAACATACTTGTACAGATTGCAAAAGGAACAGAGTCTGATTTCTGGCAGAGACCAAGACTTTCCTTTCTGAGTTCATTTTAACAGCAATATCCAGTCTCTTTCATTGACCTCAATGGACAGTTTACATGTCTTTGGCTTCCCTTGAAAAAGTCTTGAAGAGGGTGGTAGTATTGAAATGTTTAAAACTGAAACCATACTAAACCACCAACCACAGCTTGTTTATTTGTTGCCTGTAATCAACAGGTAGTTTGTTCCCATTCTTTCATTTGTTAGTGTTTGTTCAGGTAAGAGTCAGGTTTTTGTCTGTTATGAAGCTTCAATTGGATCAACTTGCTGTTCAAGACAAACAGCGGGTCTTGAACAGCAAGTAACTTCCGCCATATGGAATATTTGCCTTTTTGCTATCTTTCAATTTTTCTTGGCTACTGATTAAGGAACTTCATACAGTTCCGAAACGTGTCTAGCTGTTTTTTTTCGTCTTATTTTGGCTTAAATGACGTTTTTTCCTAGTATATCATCCAATAATCTATGCTTCTGTGGAAAAGTCTGAATGTTATTACACTATGCCACAGACTGCCCAGAAACAACAAAGTTTTATTTTGCTAAGATACAAGAATAAAACAAGTATATCTGGAAAAACTGAGCTCTGCATTTCCCATCAACTCGCAACGTCTGGCCAACCTCATTACATACTTAGAAGAAAATCTTCACAAGATGTTAGTGCAAGCTGAGAATGTGGACCCCACATATTTGCCATCACAAACCTGTTGCCTCTTAGTAACAAGATGCTAACTACTAGTGACAAAGTCAATAGTTGACACAGGGCATGTTTTTATCGTGCTCTGCTTGTTGGCCAATAGCATTGTCCTAGCCGGCCTCCAGCCAGGACCTTTACCGAAGGATTTTCTGTGGCATTGGTGTGCCATTTTGTGATTTTCTTCATTCTCATGAGATTTCTTTAGCGTGTTTATTATTTCCTTTCTTTTTTGGGTCTAACTCTTCAGTGTTTTCTTCATTTTTCTATGTTTTGTTTTCATTATTCGCTTTTATTTGATTTTGACACAAAATATAGAAAATAAAGAAAACACTGAGACCCCCAAAAGAAGAGTTAGACCCAAAAAAGAAAGGAAATAATAAACACATTAAAGAAATCTCATGAGAATGAAGAAAGTCACAAAATGGCACACAGATGCCACAGACGATGCCCCGGTAAAGGTCCTGGCACTTATCTCACAAATCCAAAGATTGCAGTTTATCTATTTGTGAGATAAGTGTTTTTTAATACTCTCTACTTTTCTACTTTTCATTGTGTATTTTCGATCGATTTAAATTTTTTTCTTTCGCTTTCATTCATTGTACTTTAATTAAGGGTTTTCTGTTGTTTCTTTGTCAATAATAAAATTTTTTGCCCACATGCTTGTGGGGGAGGGATTATCTGGTTTTTGTTTTCAGTCATTATGGTGTTTTCCCTCTTCTTTGGTATACTTTTCGCGGGTTTTTGGGCGTTAGTGTTAGCAAGCAGTCTAGAACTTTTCCCCCGGGTACTCTCAGCAAATTTTGTTATTTTGATTTGGACCTAATCGTTTTAATATTAGTAAATAAGATAGTTAGCTAATACTAATAAGTATAAATTGTATTTTATATTTTAATACTTCTTACAGGTGTAATGAATTCTTTATATATATATATATATATATATATATATATATATATATTTTTTCTTCCTCATGATTAAGTGTTGAGCATTTTCTTTTACTTTCTTTTTTTTAATAATCTTTATGTATATTTTGCATTGTAATGAATTTTAGGTTACTTTAATTTCCTGTTTACATTTCACTTTTTTTAAAAGTAAAAATATAGTTTCCAGTATCTAGATTTAGCATTATTATTAGTATGCCTCAACTGCAATTGGTGTTGTATAGGGGTTGCGACAAAAGGTTTTCCTGGTCTAGGGGGATAGTTGATGTTAGCTATGTGTGATGGGTGTGTAGAAAGGATTAAGTTGGAGCTTGAGGTTGAAGTGTCATGAGAGAGAATAGGGGTTTTGGAGACACCAGGGATAACGAAGCCACCTGTGCGAGGAAGAATCAAGTAGGAGCGAATATGAGTGGGTCTCTGTCACACAGTATCGCAATTTAATATTATTCACTCACGGGGGAGGGGGGCGTTCAGATGTGGCAGTGATTCCATTACTGCCAAGGAGTAGTATGGGTTATAGGAGTAGGATTCACCACTTCAACTTAATCCTGAAAGACATTTGCCCCTATCTTGTGTCACGTTTTTTTGGAGCTTCCTGGTTTCATTGATAGGTGGCTTCATTGGGATGGGATGCACCTGAATATGTGGGGGGAAGAGCTGGGAGGTGTACAATAGACTTAGGTCAAGTTTTTTACGTTCAGATGATGTAGACGGAAATGTGGTTTAATAAGGGATAATAATAACAGTATTGAGGGGAGAATTACGCACCTCTGACTTGGATGACTTTTCGATTGACACTAAATCACAGGGAAAATTAAAATGTGTTCTAATAAGCACCAGAAGCTTGTGTAATAACAAAGATTTTTTTGAAAATATGATAGCTGTAGAAGGCCTAGATCTTATAGTTGTTACAGAATCTTCAGCAAAGGATAGGGATGAATCCTTCTTGCACATCTCAGGATGAAATACTTTTTTTAGAAAGAGATCTGGAAGGAAAAGGGATGGAGTCTTGATTTATGTGAAATCATGTTTGCATTCTCGGGAGCGTAACATACAGAGCAGTGATATTGAAACTACATGGGTTGAGCTTGAAAATAAAAAATGTTAAAAGCTTATGGTAGGAGTTTGTTATAATCCACTGAATAATGATTCAAACTATGTCTCTAAACTTCATGAAGAAATTTCCTACATGTGTAAGCATAAGAGGGTTTTCACATTAGGGGATTCCAATTACCTGGGTATTGACTGGGAGAACTTGTTGGCTGGAGATGAAAATGAGAAAGGTTTTCTTAAATTGGTGTTAGATCATTTTTTGTATCAACCGGTATCAGAAGCCACAAGGGGTATTTTTATTTTGGATCTAGTCCTCACTAGTTCCAAGGATCTTTTTGAATATGTTTCGGTGGGGGATTTTTTGTAACTTTTTATTGATAAACTTGATCAGGGTATCGATGGGATTATTAGTAAATTTGCAGATGACATGATGCTAATGTGGGTAGTCTGGAATCAAAGCGATAGGGATTTGCTCCAGACACACCTAAACAGGAAATCCTGTAGTGGGGGCAAATGAATGGAGCATGACATTTAGCATTGAAAAGTGCACTGTTGCTCATTTTGGTTCGAACAACCCACGTTTCACTTATGAATTGACTGGTGTTATTATTCGGGATACAACTAGGACCATCAATGGGTATTCTTATTGATGAGTGGCTTAGATGTTCTAAACATTGCCCAGCTGTGGTCAAAAAATAGAATAGAATGCTCGGTTTCATTCTCAAAAAAAAGGTCTCTTCACATTCTTCTGAAATGATCCTTCCAATTTTCCGGAGCTTAGTTCATTATTGGAGTGGAGTAGGGTAGTAGTTTACTAACTACCAATACTCCTATCAGGTTTTGGAGATCATACTTGCAGAGGGACATTGACTTGGTCGAGGGGAGTGCAGAGAAGAGAAACACATACTCTTGATGGCACACAGGGCTTGAGCTATGAAGAGAGACTTGATTTTTTGACAATGTTTACATTGGAAGAACGCAGATGCCTGCGAATATGATTGAAATGTTTAAAATTTTCAATGGGATGGATAAAATGGACCATGAGTTATCATCAATCAACTGCTTCGACAAGGGGACACCAGTATCAATTGGTAAAGGACAATTCTAGTTTATGGTGCTACAGGGATTTTTCTCTCTAATAGGGACGCAAATAAATGGAATAGTTTATCTCTGGGGGGTAGTAAATTCCAACACAATTGACACGTTTAAAAAGAAATACAATAAACAAACATATTGGGATAAATCGAGAAGCTATCCATACCTAGATGAGACAACCATAATTTTTTTATGGGCAAAGGTATATTTATTATTTTATCATAATTATTGGTTTTTAATTGTTTTTATTGGGTTGTTAGTTTAGATATATATTCTACATCCATATTTTTTACGGGCATCCTTTTTTGACCACCTCATTTGGCATTTTGACTGTTGTGGCATTTGTATTTATATGAGTTTTCTTCTAGTGATCATCGATTTGTTAGTTTTTCTGTAACTTTTATTTCGAGTAAAGCTAATGACAGAAGAATGGTTCAGTGTTTTTGAAGAACTAACTTTGACCTTTTCAGAGGAACGTTAGCGGGAGGTTTCACAAACTGGTTGCGACTGGTGGGTGTGGTAAGTCAATGGGAAGAATTTAAGGCAGAACTATCTCCTGTTTTGCATGCTGTCATACCCTTTGTTAATAAAAAAACACATTTGTTTGTGGCACCCTTTCTGGTTCATGGAAAAAGAGTGTAATCTTTATTTTGAAAAGAAAAGGGTATTTAGAGAGTATAAAAGTTTAACAGGTGACCTGGCATCATTTACTGAATAAAGAATTTGAAGGTTATTAGGGAAAGTAAAAAGAAAGTTGATTCAAGGTTGGCAGATAATGTTGGCCCTGATCCAAAATCATTTTTTAAGTATGTCAATGATGGATGTAAGGGAACAGTTGGCCCCCCTCTCAATAGAAAGATGTAGGGTAGAGAGCAATATGGGCATGTGTGGTTCCTTCAATGACTTTTTTTGCATCCGGTACTTAAGATATCTTGTACCCATAATCCTGTAATTAGGATATCTCCTTCCTAAGACCAGTACTTACAGAAGGAGATATCCTAAGTATATAGGTGTTTCATGGGTGATAAAGTCCTCAATGATATTCAACTGAAAGATCTGGAAGTCTTAGTGTTGCTGAGGGTATCGTCCCAAGTAAAGCTCTCTCTCTCTCTCTTTGCTAATGTAGTTTTAATAATTTCCCAATAAACTTAGAAGCTTGCTAATGTGGTTCCAATATTTGAAAAAAAAGTAATAGAGAAATCATGTTCAATTATCGTTCAGTGAGTTTGACAAGCTCCCTCTCGAAAATTTTGGAAATTATTATCACAAGGAAGTTGATGAAGTGGATAGATGAGAATAACATAGCCGGAAAACCAGTTTGGGTTCAGGAAGGGGAAGTCATGTCATGTGTAGCCAATCTCCTTTGCTTCTATGATGTGACTTTGGGAAATGGCAAAAATGTCAATTTTGTTTATCTTGACTTCCCGAAGGCATTTGATCAGGTCCATCATGGTGAATTCTTGAAGTGTTTGCATGAGATTGGGAGCAACTTATTGAATTGGATAGAATCGTGGTTGAGATAGGTAACACAGTAGTAGCAGAGACTTCATTGGCGTCTGTTTCCCCCGACAGGTGATAATGATGGCCCCACAATGAAGTCATCCGAAATTCGATAAGACACCAGCTGCCCTTGGATGATCAAAAGACAGTTCTCAAGTACTTAAGATTGTTAACGAAATCATTGCTTCTTGCTTAGAGCCACAACAAAATGTTTTTTGTTCATTATAACATGCTATATGTTATAATTTATGTTATAATTATTTTGTTATATGTTATAATTACTTAGTTATATGTTATAATTTATGTTATAATTATTTAGTTATATGTTATAATTTATGTTATAATTATTTAGTTATATGTTATAATTATTTATTTATATATTCTATATGTTATAATTATTTAGGAATAAAAAAAGGGTTGCCAGAGATTTTGAAAATAGACATCTCACTTTTCTAATGAGATAAATTAATCCTTGAGGAATCAAATTTTGAATTCTTCAGATCTTTTGAGGGGGGATCTAATTAGACAGACAATTTTAACATTAAATTGAATAGGAAATTCAAGGGGAATTTGTAAAATTTGAATTAACCAAGTTCGAATTAGACAAGTTCCCCTGTACATTGCAAACTTTATTCCAAGAAATCTATCAAGCTCAAGTTCTATTCAGAGAAGATTACCTGCATAAAGAAGCATTGAGTTTTAAATCACAAATTAAAGATGATAAATTGTATTTTTAAAAAAATTTGAAGGCAAGAAGATCTTATTATAACCAACATTAAGCGCCTGACTTAGTCAAATGTGATATTATTGCATCTGTTAAGCAACCTGTGTCTGACTAGTCCTGATGGGGACCACAGGTCAGAAGATTATGTGATTGATTAATAACTATTTCTTTTCCTCTGAAAACAGCACCAACTGTATCTTGAAAAAAATACGTAAGGATTTGAAACCTTTTATTTGCAATTTTTGTTGTTTATAAGGGCCAAAAACTTAGTTGAAGCAAATTTTTGCATAAACTTAGCAGTTAAAATCGTTCATCTTCTGAGACTACAAAAATGTGAAGATGAGAACAGTCATGAAATTTCAACTTGAAATTGGAAGTTTAGGTGAAGTCGCATTTGAAAGCAGCTTCACAGTCAAAAATTGACTGCTTCTGTTGTTCTAGTGTAAAGGCAATTTATTTTTATTATCAATATGCATTTTTTTGAATTTCTTATAGATATCACCATAGTTTATACAAGTTCATTTTACAGATCTTTGTTGTTATATTGTTATTATTTTTAATGCTGTTATTCATCATGCACCTAAGCTTTTGATTCCAATATCATCAATAGATATAGAAATTTTAAAATTACATTTAAATTACAAATTTTTTTTTTACCTTATCTACTTCCATTTCACTGTCTCCTTTCCCTTCATTATTTTCTTCTTCTTCTTCTTCTTCTTCTTCTTCTTGTCTTTCATCTTTTCTTTTGCTAGTTCCTCTACCCTTCTTTCTTTTCTTTTTTCCACGTCGTCCACTGCTTTTTCCATGTCTTTCACTATTACTTGCCTCTGACTTTTGGCTTTTTCCCTTTGTTCTAGTTGTGGTGGTGGTGTGGTCATCTTCTTCATATTCCTCTACTTAAGTAGAAAATAAATTACATTTGATACAACAAAATGTAAAATAACTGGATATAAACATGGTTTCTAGAATGAAATGCAAAACTTGAAAATAAACAGTATTCTATGGAATTAAATGTGAAAAGTGAAATTTAAAATGTAGTGGTGACTTTCATAAGGATACTTGGGTAATAGAAATATGATGCATATGCAAATGTCCAAAAGTGATATTTTATGTTATTGGAGGGGGGGGGGCGGCAGCTCTGAACTTGATAATAGCCAGTTTTCTTGGCAAAGTGTAAAGTAGTAATAAGAGTGTAGCAAAGTGTTTACAGCCTGTGTTGGTCATGTTTTAGGTGTGCTCATCTAAGTCATGAGCTTAATCATTATAATTATTTTTAAAACTTGTTTTTATATAGATACATGGTTATTTTCTAATACTTCAGTTAGTTCAATGCCAGTAAATATCAATATAATGTTAATCAGTTAAAATTTATGTGGGAAAACAATTTAATGGAAAAGGAGACACCAAAGTGTAACGAATATGGAAGGGATATTATCGCCATGGAGGATTTGATTCAATGCACTGGAAATTGTAAACAACCTTATTTTTACTGCGGTGAATTCACAGAGAGAACTTTCCATCTGGCAAAAGAACACAAAAGTGTATTTAAATGTATTAAATGCACTTCTCAAGTAAATAAATTTCATGAAATTGATGATGAAAGTGCCTAACCGCAAAACAATGTTCAAAACAGTGACTAATACAACAGATAGTGTTAGTAATCTTCTCCAGAGACTCTAAGCCAAGAAATCTAACCACAAGGCATTCATATCCACACCAAATTAAATGAATATATTAAGAACTTAGAATACCACAATAACATTGTTAGTGACCTAACTGAATCTATCACACAATAAAAATCTGAAATTCATATTGTGCAACAAAAATTACTTGGCCATAAAATATGTAAATGAGATGCTTAAATCTGAGATCATGGATCTAAAATCTGAAGGATTAGAGGTGCAACAATATTTCAGACACACAAAATTAAGAATCACTGAAAAATGAAAATACAATTAAGAATGTGTGAGATTAGTGTTAACCAGTCTGGATGTACAACAACCTGAAGGTAACTCGTTGCTCATCGCATTCCTGCAAACAGAAAAGTTCGCACAAGTCAATTATAGTATAATTTTATACAAAAACCTATCGTGAGCACTGAACTGCAGATTCTGAAAGAAAACGCCTAAAAGTACCAGATATAAATACACAGTTTAATCAGTCACCCATCTATTTGAATCATCCATCTAGCCTCAGGACTGCAAAAAACTCTTATATCAATATAAGTTATTTAAAAAGGATAAAAATTTTAAATTCGCTGACTCGAGAATGGCAAAAAAAAAAAAATTATACCAAAATGAAAATCACACTGTGTTCAGAATAAGAAATCAATCTGATTTTAACAGTGTCTCAATTTTTCATCTTTGAACCTGATTATCAAGCAGATTTGTTTATTAAGTTATGAAACCTTGAGCACTCTGGAAGATTTAAAATTATTTCTATGCCTAAATAATAAATCAATAGTGTTTAATGTACAACATACAAAGTTTAAGATCGAATTTCAGCACAAGTTAAATATATTATTATTTGATATGTTTGACAAAAATGTGTTTTAGTATATGTTTACATATATAACTGAAACATGGAAATGAGGATGAAACTGATCTGTAGCAAATTAATTCTAATAAATTTTATTTTTGCTGAAATTATAAGAGATCTGGCAGCCTTGTGGTATATACCAATGCAAAATACAATTCAAAAAAATCTAATATCACATATCTTTAACAGAAAATGTTGTTTTATATCGTGAACCTATTGATCTAATTTTTTTCTCCATATACTAATTCAATTTCTTTCTTCTTTCCTACTGATGCTTTTAATAATGAAATGCAACAACTTTTACCACTAATCAAAAATAAAAACATCCTCATAGTCAGCAATATTAATGTTTACATCTTAACCCTTTAAGCAGCAATGACAAGATATCTCGTCTCCATAAAGGTCTCTTATTTTAGCATCGGCAAGAATAAATATTTTGTAAAATTTATTTTTTAATGGCAAACTTTTCCCTATACCCCTTAGTTTTCACCTGTTGAAAATCAGAAGAAAGCCTACTTTATGAAAAGTAATTTTGAATGTAATTTTGCCTACTTTATGAAAAGTAGGCAAAAATTAAATTTTTTTATCTTCATTTCCAGAAGACATTCGATTGGTTTCAACATGGTAAACTCTTGAAGCATTTACATGAGATTGCAATTGAGAGCAACTTACTGAATTGAATAGAATCGTGATTAAGCGATAGGTCACAACAGGTTATGGTCAACAGGGAAGCTTATGATTGGTCACAAGTGGAGCTCCTCATGGAAGTGTCCTTGGCCCCATATTTTTTTCACTTTTTATAGATCATAACTCGATCAGGTATCAATGGGACTGCTAGCAAATTCTCAAATGACGTGAAGCTAATGGGAGTAGTCGGGAATCAAAGCGATAGGGAGTTGCTCCAGTTCAACTTAAACAGGATTGCAGCATGGCAAAATGAATGGAGCATGACGTTTAGCGTTAACAAGTACATGGTCACTCATTTTGGTTTGAACAAATCTCATTTCTCTTATGAATTGAATGGTGCCACTATAACGGATGCCATCACGGTTAACGATTTGAGAAATTTTCATTGATGAGCGGCGTAGGTTTTCTAAACATTGTTTAGCAGTGGTTAGAAGAGCGAATAGAATGCTCGGTTTCATTTTCAAAAGGTCTGCTATAGTTCTCCTAAAGGCATTCTTCTGCTTTTCTGAGACTTAGTTTGTACTGGACTGGAGTATGCTGTAAGATTTTGGCGACCATACCTATAGAGGGACATAGACTTGGTTGAAGAGGGGCAGAGACAAGCTATACATGCTCTTATTAGCACACAAGGCTTGAGCTATGAAAAAAAACTCAATTTCTTGAATACATTTACATTGGAAGAATGCAGGTGTCACGGGATATGATAGAAGTGTTCAAAATTTTCAATGGGATAGAAAAGATGGACCATGAATTATTAATACGTTGTTAATCAGCTGACTGATTTGACAAGGGGACACCAGTATCGTTTAGTAAAGGATAATTCCAGGTTGTAGCGTGGCAGGAAGTTTCTCCCTAAAACAATTAATACGTTTAAAAAGAAGTACAATGGACATAGTGAGATAAATTGAGAAGCTATTCATACTTATATAAGGCAACCGTAATCTTTTTTATGGGCACACAATGTATTGCACACTATTAATTTTTTTTGGTGACATGCTTTTATATTGAGTATTTTGGTTATATTTGACATCGTATTTTTTTATGGGCAAATTTTTTCAGTGACCTCATTAGGCAATTTGCCTGTTGTGGCCTTTGCATTTGTGCAAGAAGAAATTATTCTACGTTTAAAACAGCATTGAAATTTGTACTTGATAAAAAAATCCAAAAGCACAGTCATATTATGCAACTAACATTCATTAATTTAATCAATCTAAAGTATTCAGGAGAAAAATATTAATAAAATATTACTGCTATGCCACATAAACTTTTCTTTGAAAAAGAACCACCGTGTATGAAAAAAGTGTTCATTACGGGAAATGAAAAATTTCTCTGTGGAGAATTAGAGTTGTGATAATATTGTAAGTTTTTATTATTGCTTTTGAAAAGAAACATATCTTGTTTAGTAACTGTGACAATTATTCCCACAGATAGTGCATTGCCTACTTCTACAAAGCTTGTAGTAAATTCCCCAGGGATCAAAATCTGTCTATACGGCGAATACTCTATTTAACGACTTCACTTTCTCCATGGGATAGAAAGTTCTTGGAAAAGACCCTAGAAACCTCTCCCTCTAAAATCTTATGAGAAAAACTGAATTAATTCTATCACCATGACTCTTCGCCCAAAAAACAAATATGTATCACATTTATTTAAATATCAATTAATGTGTAAGTAATTAAAATATGAAACTTACTATCTCTTATTTACAGCCATAATAAATTACGAAGCTAAGGAAGATACTCCAAATACTACAGAAATTGGTTTTAAAAAAAAATCGGGTCTTTGAGTTTCTTGCAGTGTTTTAGTTTTTTTTAAATTGCATCAATCTTTACCATAACAATGAATTCATATACGCACGTTAGTTCGAGAAATGATCTGTTTTGTCTGTGCGAGGAAGGCAATCTGGAAAGTCGCATCTAGCTCTACTCAATGTCCAAACATGCAAAAACTTGTTTTCCATCAAAACTGCCTCATGCTGTGGACTAAAAACAGATTTTTGAGTCATTCAAAATGGTGGAGTGAACAGGTTTTTCGTGGCAGGTCTGAACCCAGCTTCATTAACATAGCGCATGGTCAAGCTCACAGAACTTGTGTCAGAAAGAATGTTTCATCATAAGTGCTGTATGGGCTCTGATATGAAGAAAACATTGAGGGGGGTCTAGGGTTGCACAAGACGTCCGTATATACGGCCCACAAGGGCGTATGCAGGTTGGGATCGCATTGAATATCCATAAATTATTAAAGGACTCTGCAACGTCAGAAAGTTGCTTCGGGAGGTGGGGGGGGGGGGTCACGTGGCCTGAGCCTTCTAGGTTCCAGTGCCAATGAGGTATTACATTTAATGAACTTTCAATTAAAATTTAAAAAATTAAATTTTTGAGTGTTTATTTTTTATTGCTCTGTGATTATGTTGTCCTATAGCAGTGTTTCCCAACCTTTTGAAGTTCGCGGTACCCTTGGGAAATAATATTAAAAACTTGGGGCACCCTTCCTTGAATACAGAATAAAGTTTACTACAACAAATCACAGTAAAATACAACAATAGAGTTTTGTTCGATCAATCATTAATGTGAAACTTGTGATTGATGCTTAGAGCACAGATACTTGAAATCATTCCTTACAGTTGGCAACAAAACACGTAAATTGCCCTCAAGGTCTTGCAGTCTCTAATTTTTCCGCTTTGTATTTAATTGTTGCCACAGCAGAGAAGGCTTGCTAGCATAGATATGATGCTGGAAAGGGAATAAGTGTGTTAATTGCTTTCTTCATTAGATTAGGCTCTCCCAATTCAAGCCACAGGTACCTCACTCTTGGTGAACTTACCTTTGAGTGTGAAATTGGCGCAGAGATAGATAAATTCATCTTGTTCGCAAGCAGTGAAATCTATTTCCTCAGCATTGTCTGCAAAATCAAACGGTGAGACAAACCAGTCGGAATTCTCAGTGGAAAGAAATGGAAAGTACATATCTATTGCATCTTGCAATCTTGATGAGAGTTGAAAAATAAGGTCTTTCAGCTTATCCGAAAGTGATGTCACTCTCCGCTATTACTACAAATGTTTCAGCAGCTGGCTGATGCAAAGATAAATCTAAGAAAGAAAATTCAACTGGCCTTGCGGGGAATCGAACCCACGTCCTCTCATATGCCGGGTGAGCGCCACTAAGCTACAAAGCCAATGACTCCTCTTTCCTTAGAGCTCGCGTGCGCTGAATGGTGACATACATGGATAGCTAGACCTAACTCAGGCCAAAGTTCATATTGCCGACACTGCCACCAGATGGTGACTTATCCAATAAGTCTGTCATGCATGAGAGTAATTAATTCGACTTAATTTATAGCCAATATCATGGCACCCTAGGGTACCGGGGCACACCGATTGGGAATCACTGTCCTAGAGGGATAACCCCTCATGGCAAAGCTGAACATTCATCACTACTGACAAGCTTCAAGCCAATGTTGGCATGTCTGCATTTTGTTAAAGTTTTTTTTTTCCCATTTTTGCTTTTTGCTAAAGGAATTTTTTATCTAGCTTAAACCCTGTTACATACACATACCTTTCAGCAAGTTATTATAATGGAGCTTCAAGTACATGAAATAAAAAACAGGGCAGTTTGAATACTAATTAATTTGATTTTAACATCATAGTTTTTCTCAAAAATAAACTCATTAATAAATAATCAAAATTATTAAATTTTATTATTATATTAATGCATATGAAAGACAAGTTTGGTAAAGTTTGCCCTTTGTTGGAGACCAAAGCAATTCTTTTTCTATCTAAGTTATTCTTGATAATAAAAAAAACCAATTAGAATTTATTTAAATTTTGCTTCAGACATCTAACTGCAATTGAAATAATTTTCATAGTAATCATGTTACTTCTTAGTTTAAAAATAAGAAATGGTGAAACGGAAATGAAATTTTATCTACTGAATGCTAACTTTCTCATAACAGAATCTTGAATATACTACAAAATATGAAAACCCAAGCAACATTTTTTCTTCTTAAATTGTGACACATAAATACCTTAACTACTTACTTTCTTCCCTTTCATGATCCTTATGTTTATGTTTCTTTTTCCCCTTTTTCCTTGGATCCTGAAAATTAGTAAAAATTAATTCCATAGAACTTAAGCTTCAGAAAAGAGAATTCTTCAAATTAAGATATGTAAGGGTGGATGCAAACAATTATAATACTTAGGCATTTATAATTAAAAATATTGTGTTTTAAAATGAAGGGTCCAGTGGTAAAACCATTTTTTTAATTACACAAATACAAAGATATATACAAACATATAATACATACACTATTGGCCTCAAGGGACATGAATGTCCTTCCAGCAGGTTTATAAGGGTTACTCAGTGATATTAGTTCAGCAACAGCCTTATTATTGTGGTTTGTACAGGATGGTAATTGTTTCATAAAGTGTATATATATATATATTTATTTAATTTTTGTATTACTGAAACAAAGAAAATATACATACAGATGAATTGTTATATTGTATTGTTGTATTATTGTTATAATATCGATTCTAGACTGGTGTTTATAGAAAATATAAAGATATTGTTATTGGATCTCATGTTATTATTTGTATGATTGATTGCACACAGATTCATTACTTTTTGAAGCAATATATCTATAACTCTATTGGAATAACTTTTTTATATGTTTTAGGCACTTGATATAAATTATTTAATTTAGGTGAACCTCTATTTTGTTTCTTTTCTAACCATTTATTGTTTAAAAATGAATATTTTATTAGCCTATAAATGTAGTTTTGTCTTATAGTTAGCTTATGACATTCTGTTGTATTTTGCTTCCTGCGGTGTTTGTTATTTGCAATCTTATTTTGTTATATCTATTATCTAGTTTTTGTATACTTGTTTGATATGCACCTCCCCAAGCAGTAATTCTGTATGTTACTATTGAGTGTATCCAAGCATAAAATAAATCTTTTAGAAAGTTATTGTCTATTGTGTCACTTGGTCTACATAAAATTGCTGTATATATTCTTAATTTTTTCATTATTTATTCACATTGTAAGCTCCAGGGACATGTCTGAAAGATCACGTGACCTAGGTGGCTTTGCCGTCATTCAAAATGGTTTCCATATTATTAAACATGCAGGGACATGTCTGAACGATCACGTGACCTAGGTGGTGTGAATGACGTCATCATTCAAGATGGCGTCTTCCAATCATGGACTCACCCCCCCCCCCTTCTGAACATGCAGGAACATGTTGAAACGTGATTCACAGAGTCGGTGAAAATATTTACCCGTTGGACAAACTTCTTGTGAGCTCAGAAAATGTGCTCACAAAAAGCAGGTGGGGGGGGGGGGATATATGCGATCGGCTTGACCTTAGAAATATTTGGGTGGCCCTGAAAAGGGCTGTTTTTTTTCGCACTCCACATTTAACATGTAGAGGCTTTGTCATCTCCATCATACGATGAAAAAGACGAATCTGTTATCGTCATGGTGGAGTCCAAGTCGGCGATTCTTCGATAAGCTCGACAGACGAGTCGAAAACAGACAGGTCCACAAGCGGCTGGGTGGACGCGTCACTCAGCCGATCCATAGACAAATCATCCATCAAACCTTTATGATCGATCGGTGAATCTAAAATATCTGGAAGCGGCTGGTCGGATAACGAGGCATTATCCTCCGCAGCAGGTCTAGCGTTACGAATCCAATCCACGATTTTCCGTTGATTGGCCAGAACTTCATCGATTCTCTCGATTAGTGGAGAATCATTCTTCATTCTCTTTGCTGGAGGTTGATCGGTCATCTTGCCAACGATGGATCAGGAACCAGAATTAGAATTTTAAGGTGATGCCTGGCCGATTATATGACAACCATATTTTTATGGGCATCTTTTTATCAGCCACCTCGTTGGGCATTTTGCCTGTTGTGGCGTTGTATTTGTATTTGTAATTGTGTGTGTGCATGTATGACGTTGGAAAAGTTTTTTGACAAAGTCAGAGAAAAGTATTTAAATGGTTCCTGGCTTAACAATTAATTAATTTAAACGATGGTAAAATGCTGCCACTGCCTTACGTGATTAGTATTATTATTCAGACCAGACCAGACTCAAAATTTCACGATGGTGACTGGCCCTTAAAGCGGGCCATTAGCCAACATAAAGGCTGGGGCCCCTTGGAGAGTATTATTATTATTATTAGCTTCGCTGTGAAGAAGCCCGGTCGGGCAACGTTAGATGTTGACCTGGTTGTCTCTGATTGGCTGAGACGCGGATTTGATTCCCCATTGGCTGGAACCTTAAAAATACATATTTCATAAACAAAAATAATGTTAGTGGCAAGGCAATGGAAAAAAGAGACAGGATTAGTACGATTATTTTGGAAGTCAGGAAAAGAAGAGATATTTCTACGATATTAAGAAGAGATATGATTAAAAATACGATTTTTTTTTCACAAAGATTTTAAGTTTTTTTGAAGAGATTTTTTTTTTTGGACAGATAGAAAGATGGGTAAAGGAAAAAGAAAAAAGACTGAGAATTTTCCGATTAAATAATGAATTTCAGAGAAATTCAATTGGAGGCCTAGTCTTTTTTCAGAATGTTTCCTGCTTCAGCGAGAAACCTGTTGAAGACAGCTTGCCTCTCTTTTTTTGTTTTCATTTTTAAAATGTCCTTGAAGCATAATTTCGCGTACTCGAAGACGTAAAAAGTAGAATTCGAGCAGTCAGCTGAGTCATCTGAAGTTGGGCCGGTAAGTTCAGCGCGCCTGATCGCTGATGGTGCCGGTGAGGGTTCGGCATCTTTCGGCGGCTTCTCGACGACCGGGCTGCTTTCGACTATGGGCTTCGGAAAATTTTCATTCAAGTTTTTGCGCAAGTTCGTAGATCGAGCGGGTAAGCGGAAGTCCGTAGAGTTTGGACTTGTTTTCACTGGGCCCTCGGCTCGCGTCTTTTTTCGATGGTGTTTTCTGGCTCGATTTTTCAAAGTCCGCTTGGTTTTTCGGTGGCGATGAAATCCTTTTGCGCGGTGTCGATTTTTCGCGAGATGTGCTGGTATTTTGCCGAATACTTCTGGGGATAAAGTCCGTGCATTTTGTTTTGGACACTGCGCTCTGGGTAGATGAACGGCTAGTTGAACGGTTGCTGTTCAGGTTATCCGGGCAGGTGTTTCCGGAGTTCAGTAAGCACTGCACTTTTTGTAGTTCGCCGGGTGTCATTCGGAATTGCAGTTGACGCAAGACGGCTGATCCACACCACGAACTTTTGAGCACGGCTGACCGATGTGGCGTCCCGTACATTTTATACACCTTTCTTCGAACTTGCAATTTTCCACTCGATGTGTCCAGCGTTGACACTGGGTGCATCTAATGGGATTTGGCCGGTTAGGGTTTCGTCGAAACGGTGCGAAACTTACTGAGATGTATTTCAGCATTTTGAGATCGGTGATTTGTCGGGACGTAAGGTCACTAGGGAGAGTAATTTTCCAGAGCGGAATTTTCTTTTCTCGTGCCGATTTCTTTTTCGATGTTAGTTGGGAGATGCCAATGACGTTGTATCCGAGTTTTTCAAGTTCGGTTTGAATGTCTTTAGACGGCGTTTTCGCGCAGAGACCTTTCAGCACGACGTTGAAGTTGTCTCGATCGCGTTAGAAAAACGTATAATTTCGATTTTTTGTTTGCGAAGAAATTTCACAACTTTGTTGTAATCCGTTTTTTTGCGTAACGTAATCCTGTAGGAATCGTTTTCAAGTTTCAAGGAAAAACTTTTTTCACAAAGTTCGCGAAGCGAGTCCGCGATCGGTCGTTTCCCGAAGCACATACGGCTAGGCTGAACGTGTTTTCCGTCGTTGCCGGCTGGTTGTCACTCATCGTGGGAGGCGTGGTGACTTGTACAGGGACGCTTTTTCATTGGTCCTTCGTCGCCGTTTCTTTCGGAGCAAAGCCGCTTGTAAATGCACCGACTCTTAATGCAGCTTTGTTTCGGAGGGACGCACTTTAATTTAAACGGGATCCAGATCATTTCTATTACCGACTTTGACAAAAAAAACCCTTTCTATTTCACATACACCTACGTCCTTGTCTTTCCCTTCATACGTGGTCCCCGAGGCCACAGTTTGTAAGCCCGCAGATGGCCCCTTTGGGCCAGGCCCAGGAGGAAAAAGTTTCATTCTGATCTGATCTGGGACGCTGCCTGTCGCATGGGATTCTGGGACGATCCGGGTTTGAGAGCCCCAGACACCGAAGGGGACGGACGTGTGCTCCTAAGCTCTGCACACAGTACGAGCAAATTTCTTTCTTTTCAAATTTCAGGGCAAGCAGACTCAATCATGGTGAGACCAAAGCAAGCCCCATGCAAGATGGACGTTGAAGTCATATATACGCCCCAGACTCCGTAGGGGACGGTCACGCAAAATTTTGCTCTTATGCTAAACCCTTAACTTAGCCACGACCCGTACTCAGCCGGGCCTATGCAATAAATAACTCCCTTGTAGTAGTGAAGTAACGTACCTCTCCCAAAATGTCTGATCTAGCTAATACAAACGAAATACCCGTATGCTTCTTCCACGACCTAGTGAACTTGCCCACCAGGAACAGCTTTGGTATAAGGGACACGCCAAATTGGCGACTTTTTTTCCGCGATAAGTTGCCATCGTTGGCGCCCTCTGGTTCGGTGTTGTTCTGCTGGGTTGTCGCTGTTCTGAAAAATTCTGCCAGGTGGCGTTAGTTGTTGTAGCGCGTCTTTTCAAACAGCCGTACAGCCATTTTGTTGTTTGTGCTTGTTCCGAGTGTTTGGATTACATTTTCGTCGCTGGTCAGGTTGTATTGTTCCCTTTTTTTTCCTTTATTTAAACAGTGCCCGTATTTTATTTATACACTGATCGATTTATTATTTAAACAACGGTCCGGGCTTCATTTAAACAATGCCCGGATTTTATTTAAACCCTGATCGATTTATTATTTAAACAACGGTCCGGGCTTTATTTAAACCCAGATCGATTTATTGTTTAAACAACGTTCCGGGCTTCATTTAAACAATGCCCAGGTTTTATTTAAACCCTGATCGATTTATTATTTAAACAACGGCCTGGTTTTATTTAAACCCTGATCGATTTATTATTTAAACAATGCCCGGGTTTTATTTAAACCCTGATTGATTTGTTATTTACAACGGTCCGGGTTTTATTTAAACCCTGATTGATTTATTTTTATCCACAGTTTTATTTTTTAAACAATCCAGAGCTTATTTTTGTTTATACCATTTGTTTTTATTGTTTTGTACTGTTTTCTATGCTGGCGATTTTTTTTTTCTGGCGCACGTAGTGTCTGGCGGCTTTTTCCTCGGACCGTCGGACATATTTGGCGTCGGAAAAAAAGTCGCCAACCTGTCCCTTATACCAAAGCTGTTCCGTAGCGCCCTGACAGACTTCGGGAAAATTCACACATCGCAGGACCGGAAAGACACCAAACGATTGACGAGTCGCATCGAAGGAGCAATAAAGTTTCTTCTCAACTACCCGTACCCCTGCGGCAACAACGAAACGCCACTTCAAGCCGAAACAACGAAAAGAAGCACGAAACTTGTAAACATATTCGCATATCGGACCAAGATGCCATACATCTAGAGTCGGGAGCCGACGGATACCTTATCGCATACATCGAAGAGACTGAATCTCTGATGGAAACCCAGTCAATGGGAAACCAAACTTCTTTACTTTCAGGTAGCCAAGGAATCCAAAAGATGACGTGAAAACCCAGAACAGGAAACAGTCCGTCACATAGATGAGACAGAAACACCGATGGAAACCGCTTCGCTGTTCGTGGTGAATGACAGCTTTTTTATTCCAAGATTTTCCAGATTTTTCCTGGTTTCCTGTTTTTTCATCTTGGCCAGTCCAGGGTACTCATCGTAGAAACATGGGCTTGGGAAGTTGATGAGATATTTTATACCTCCTTCCGTGAGACACTGTAAACGTTTGATCTCTTTGGGCTCCGATGTCTGCGATTTTCCCGAAGTCAATGAAGACCTTTTGAAAGGTAAGGCCCTTGTTACATGCTTTAGACGACGTGTTGTTAGCTTGAAGTAGTCGGCTATAGTCGTCTTCGATACTTTCGAAGAAGTCTTTCATTGACTGGACATGTTCGGCTATGGTGTTCTTCGATTTGAATTCTTCTGTGAGCTTGCACCAATCAATGTTGTCTGGTTTTGACACTATGTCGAGAAAAAAGCACACTGGGACATTTTCAAGATCGTTTGAAGGGGCCATAATTCGAATAACTAGTAGGAAAAACTGCTAGAGGTTGGGAAAAATAAATTGAGTTTCATGGGACCGGCTGGGTACGGCCCGTGAGCTAGGGTCAATTTAGCGTAAGGAGCAATGATAAGTTCAATTTTAAGGAAGAGATGAAAAAATATTGTAGGTAAGTAGTATTTCCTTATATTGTATTTTTGTTTTCTTTTCAAACATGTTAGTTTCTCTGAAAACCACTTTTCCGTTCGAATGTTTATTTTAAATGGATTTTTTTTCCCCTTATATATTTCAAATCGGGTCTGACGTTGAAGTGTTGCCTCAAATTCAGAGAGGAATTTTTGGAAGCAGCAAGAATTGATCCTTTTGCTTACACTACAATAGCAAGTGCATACATGGCATCGTATCGTGCCCATTTCATTCCAGAAGAAACTGTAGCATTGGTTCCACATAGAGGATACATCACAGAAGTCAATCATAGTGTTTCATGGCTCGACTATTTCGCTCTCAAGGAAGATAAAGTTATTTTTCATGCAAGAAATGGACTCGGAGAAAATAAAATATGTAGAATGTTCGTGGATGGATATTGTGAAGAGCTGAATACAATATATGAATTTCATGGTGAGTAACTTGCATCAGAAAAAAAAATCATTTTATAGTTAAGTATATACTATTTCTAACACTTCAATTTTCCAATTCTGTAGGGTGCTTCTTTCATGGACGCAGAATATGCTTTGATCCGTCTGAAAAGAATCCGTTGAATGAACGTTTCATGTGGCAGCTTTATGATCAAACGCAGAAAAAATCTCAAATCCTTCAGTCAGCCGGATACAACGTAATATCATTGTGGAAACATGAGTCTGACCGCTTAAAGAAAACAGACCCAGATTTCAAAACCTTCTTACACGATCATGAATTAGTTGAGAGATTGAATCCTAGTGACTCTTTCTTTTGTCCTGAGTCCTACGGCCGAGTCCATGATTGGAAGACGCCATTCACACCACCTAGGTCACGTGATCGTTCAGACACGTCCGTATGTTCACGATATCTACAGACAAAATGTTCGGAAGCCCGTATTCTATTCCCTGATTGGTTAATTTAGTTGAGAGTGGTCAGGCCTGGCCATTTATCGTTGGCGACAAAATAATAACGTTAGCAAACATCGTAACGTAAATACCACGGGAAAAAAATACTTGAAGCCGAATACAGCAAATATTGAAAAGAAAAGCCCCCCCCCCCCTCCTTTTCATTAGATTTTTTTGTGATATGAATATTAATTTCAAGAAATAATCATTTTTTTCTCATATCACCGCTTTTTCTCTTCCTTCTTTATTGCGTAAAAAGGCAAAAATATGTGCAAACGATGGAACAGATGCGCCACGCTAGGAAAAGACAAACACCTAGCATAATTAAGTTTTTTACGTTTCTGCCTACCGGAAATGATCCTATTCGGTTCACGCGGATTTATTAGTGCAGATTATACAATAAAAAAAAATTCCCTCCCCCAATTTGAGGGGTGGGGTTATTTAATGTCTGCTTTGCCCAAGGCCATGGTCCTCACATCCTGGAGCAGGGCTCCCTAGGCTGGGATCCTTCACGGGCTCCTATATGATGAATTTATAGCGTGAAAAATACTGAGAAGCGTCCCAGGCCATCTCGTCCATATTCCTGGGCCCCAGGGCTGGAGATCTGTCAGCCCCACCCTCGTGGGGGCCATACCCAGGGCTCTTGCAAAAGTTGGTTCCTGAGGTGTATACCCCGAGCAGGGCCACAACTAGATACTTCGTCATCTGGGGCAAGCCGGCATTTTGGCGCACCTTGATGTAGAAGAAACAGTTAAAAGGTGAATTCGGCGCCCCCTTCTGGTTCAGCGCCCGGGGCACCAGACCCACCTGCCCTCCCCTCTAGTTGCGGCCATGGCCCCCACATCCTGGAGCAGGGCCTCTAGGCTGAGATCTTTTACGCCCCCCCCCCCCGGTCAGACTTTCCAAGGGGTCCTTCTATAGTTAATTTATAGCGTGAAAAAGCAAAAAATTATGAGAATTGTCTCGGGTCCCAGAGCTAGAGCCCTGTCAGCCCCGCCCATGTGGGGGCCGTGGTTGCGGCTCTGAGAACCCAGCCGTAGGCATATATATAATATATGAATTGACGTCATCGTGTTCCCCCAGATGTTCAAGTCTATCTCCGTCTATGCTGGTGACTCATGTCCATCCACAATTACGGGTCTGACAGAGCTCAGGATGATTCTTTTAACTTTTTTATATTTTTCACAGAACAAATTTACTGTGGGGGATGGGATGCCAAACATCCCAGCTAAAGGATGAGGGATAACCTATAAATTTTTTGTGTAAATTATCGTAAATGTAATACATCCGGTGATTATGGACCATCATGGCCCCCACAGCCTTAAGCAAAGCCCCTAGGCTGGGATATTTCGTGCGCCCGCAGACCAAGCTTTTCTTGGGCCCTTCAACAGTGAATTTGTAGCATGAAGGGAAATGATTGTACCTTGCGGGGCCATGGCGACCATTATGTATTGCATATCATCGTGACCTTCCCCGCGAACTTACACGGATGAAACTGTGTCATCTTAACACAAACTCACCCGAGCCTGGCGGGATCGTCATCAAATTTTCTTTAGTATACTGTATACATGTAAATTCATAGGCAGACCATAAATGTGCTGCCATCTACAGGTGAAAATTAGTCAAGTATTTTACACTAGAAAAGTATTGTACTGCATTAATATTTTTTATTTTTTTTCAAAAAATTCTTTTGCTTGATGAACTCTCGAAATCTCCCACAAATGCTAAGAAATTTCTCACTTGGCCAAATTTCGGCCAATTTTTCCCACGAGTTACCTGTTAAAGAATGACACGACGTGGAAAGAGAAACTAGCCAAGCAAAGGGGAAGTAGCCAAACAGATAGCGCTCCGGCAACCTTCGCCCAATCAGGGCGCAGAATCTGGACTCTCGAACATTTTGTCTGTAGATATGTTGAACTTGCGACACGTCCCTGCATGTTTATGGACGCCATGTAGCACAATACGTCACGTCATCGTTCAGAGTCGAGGAGGGGGAAATAAATAAAAATGGTGGTAGTGGGGGACAAGAAGAACTAACCCTCAAGAACCAGCAACTCGTTCGTAAGTTGAATAATTAAAAATATTTTGAAAAAGATTAAAAAATAATAGTTGGAGAAAACTACTGCTATTTTTTTTTATATTGATAATTAACTCGAGCTTCCACAACGACGTCTTAGCCCAGTGGTAGGATCGTCGCTCCGAGATCCCAACCTTCGCCGTAAGATAAAAGTTTTTTTCAAAAAAAAAATACATTGTTTCCAAAGAAAACTTTGGAGGAAAAAACAGTGCTGCCATCTAGCGTACAAAATAGGAGTCACCTCCGTCAATTGTCACCATCATCGAACGGGGGAAGCGGGGTCCATTGCGGTCATCATTGAAATGCATCGAACAAGTTGTCTTAGGTCACGTGATCGCTGTAGGAGAGGGACGCCATCTTGAACGACTGCAGTGCCACCTAGGTCACGTGACAGTCGAACAACATGAAGGGGGAGGGACATGAGCGTCATCAAGGACGATGACGTCACGGCCACGCTCCCTCCAAAACTACCTCCGTGTAAGGCGACTGGATAGGGACCCCTATTGTAGTGGCTATACCTCCGTCCAACACGATTTTGGGACACGCCCACTTGTGGTCAAGGCCGTCCATGGTGCTATCCGACCCCACATACTGCTAATCCGGTGCGTCAAAAACGGAAAAAAACTATCGATAGTTATTGGGCACCTGAACTAACATTCTCCCTATTGATAAGTCCCCTACAGAGCCACTTCAGTGATCTCTAAATGTTTCACGGATCCTTCAAGTGCTCAGGAAATGTGTCTGGGCTGCTTAAGTGCTCTGGAACTGTGCCACGCATCACTCAAGTAATCCGTAATTATGCCACGGATCAGTTAAGTAATCTGGGAATGTTATGCTCCCTGCAAAACTACCTCTGTCCAACCCGATTTTGGGACACGTCCACTTGTGGTCAAGGCCGTCCATGGTGCTATCCGACCCCACATACTACTAATTCAGTGCGTCAAAAACGGAAAAAACCTATCGATAGTTATTGGGCATCAAAATTCCATTAATTTCGGAATATTCATTCATTCCAATTTCTGTTAATTTTCAGCGCATTCCCGTATTTTCTTTTTAATTAATGTTATGTCTTCATTAATGTCAACTTTAATGACCAACAATCCAGGCTCTGGGAGCCTCCCAAATAACAAGGTTCCAGTACCCCGAAATTGTTTCTTTTCGGAAACGTTCGCGAGTGGGCGGGACCCGAGTGCGATGACGTCAACACGCCCCACGCGTAGTGAGGGGATGCGCATATTGGAACGCGTTTCAAGTGCACGAGCGTTTTCAAAAGGAAACGATTTCGGGGCCTGCAACCTTGGCATTTAGGAGGCTCCCGGAGCCTGGATATTACATAATGGTCATTAAAGTTTACATTAATGAAGACATAACATTAATTAAAATATAAAGTACGGGAATGCGCTAAAAATACATATTAAAATACCGTATATAAAAACGTGAAATAAAAAATAAAAGAAATAAAAAATCAGCATTGATGAAAATTCGAAATTAATGAATAATTAAACTATTGAAAATTCAGATTTTTCTGATAAATTATTCCTTCAAATAACATAAATAGTGAAAAATGTGCATAAATTAATGAAAACTATTTATAAATGAATTAATCGAAATTGAAAATAGATAAACATTAACGTAAATTTAGTAGGGATAAAAATTTTAATGAAAATTCAGGGTTTATGGAAATTAATGAAAATATAGAATTTAAGAAAATTCAAAATTTAGAATGAATCACAATTAATAAAATTAAAGATTATTATATAATTAACAGAAATTGGAATGAATGAATATTCCGAAATTAATGGAATTTAATTGATGGAATTTTTCCGAAATTAATTTCCGATATTAATCCCACAATGAATGAAAATTTGGAACTTGTGAAAAGTTAAAACAAATGAAAGGACTGATCACAATTAAAAATTAATAAATAATTCCAAAACTGCTGGAAATTCATATTTAATGGAAAACAACTAGATTAATGAAACACCAGAATTAGTTAAATTAATAATTAAATTTCAGATTTAATGGAAAATTATTCCTCTATCGATCGATAAAATATCATAGTTAATGAATATTCGGAATTAAAAAGAGCCAAATTCAGAAATTTAATGGGAAATATTTCGTAAGCTATTAAAAAAATAAAAGTGGATTTTTTTTCTCTAAAAATTAATAAAAATTATGGATGCATAAAAATTAATTAAAATTCAGAAATAATGGCAATTTATAAAATTTGGAAACAATCACAAAATTAGTGAAAATTCGGTGTATCAATGAAAATCCTGAAATTAATGAATTCCGAAATTTAAGAATCCCATACTGAATTCCGAAATTTAAGAATCCCATACTGAATTCCTAAATTTAAGAATCCCATACTGAATTCCTAAATTAATGAATCCCAAAATTAATTCCGAAATTAAAAATAACTCCATAATGAAAGAAAATTTAAAACTAATGAAAAGTCAAAACCTTGGAAAGAACAATAATATTTAATAAAAATTCAGAACGAAATAAAATAATTCAGGAATTAAATAAATAATTGATAATACCGTGGCTATGTACATAACGTTGATATTAAACAACATTTTTCATAAGAGAGTGCGAACTCTATCGAAATGACGGTTTAATTTTTAAAAACCCCTACCGAATACGAAGAATCGTGCGCGCGGGACACGAAAATCTGCGGTTGAACACAGTGCGCGCGTACACGCGCTGAGCGTAGTGTCGCCTCATGTATCAATTCGCGCTGTCTTTCTGATTTCCGTTTGGGGTCAATCAAGTATTACGTCAGCATCGAGGGGGGGGGGAGGTTTAAGATTTGATGACGGGGGGGGGGGTTTGAAGGTTGCTTACGTCATCAACCACCCCTTTTTGAAGATATGAAATATTCTAAGCTGCTGACGAAATTTTGCTGACAGGGGGGGGGGGTTCAGTGTTTTGCTTACATTTGCTGACAAGGGGGGGGCGTCAAAAATGGCTGAAAATCTGCTTACGTAATACTTGAATGGCCCCTTGGACGCAAAACAGAGTACTGCCCTTCTTCGTGTTGCGAATGCTGCACGTGCCTCAATTTGCGCTTTGCCTTAATGTGCCACTGATCGTTCAAGTGTTCTGGAACTGTGTCACGGGTTACTTAAGTGATCTTTGAATGTGAAAGTGATCTTTGAGGCCTACTTCTGTGATCTGAAAATGTGATACGGGCCATTTAAATGCTCTGGAATTGTACCACGGGTCATTTAAGCGATTTGTAAATGTGCCGCTTAGTTCATTTTTATAAAATTAAGTTTGAGGTGACGGGACACATTTGGTCTGCGGGTCAAGGGTTTCCCTTATATGGCTTAAAGGGTGGGTCGTAAAGAATTTCTTAAACAGAAATTTTGAGTTCTTACCCTTCAAATAGCACTGAAATTAACAGAAATTGATTATAACAACATATAAAGGTATTTTCTTTCGAAATTTTATTTTTTGTAAAATATGCTTATCATTTAAAAAATGATAATAATTTTTTTTCGGGGGGGAGGCACACAAGCCCCCTATGCCCCCTCCCGCGTACGGTTCTGGCCAATATGCGTTAGGAGGTGGGGACAGTGCTGACGATTTTTTCTGTCGGGGGGGGGGGTGGTGTCAAAAATGACTAAAAATCTGCTGACGTAATACTTGAACGGCCCCTACGATAATATTACATTCAATAAATCCGTTGAAAATTATTTTTATCAATGTTTTCGATTAAATAACAAATTCAAGAAAACTTTGATTAAAAAAAACGGGGGTATTTTTAAAAAAAAAAGTCGGAACAAAGAAAAACCGTGACTATCCTGGACGTATCGTCACCCTATTCACAGTGAAAAAATCACACCTCCCAACAGCGAGCTCTAGATCCGCCCTGGCTATACAGCATATGGACATGGAGGACAGAATAACTTCTGTCCTCCATGTCCATATGGACCTGGCGTCAGCTACACTGTCGTCTGAATGGTCCAGTTTGAAGGGGAGGGAAAGAAAACAACACAAATGAAGGGAAAATCGGTGAAACGCACGGTAGAGTTGCCAGATTGGCGGTTTTCCCGCCAAATTGGCCTAGTTTGAAAAAGGTTCGGCGGGAAATTTTTGGCTTTGGCGGGTGGCGGTTTTTTGGGCGGTTTTTCCAAAATTGTGTTCATGGCGAATTTCTCCCTATTTTTCTTTGCTTGCGAGCAAAGAAGTTTTTCTTTTTTTCACTTTAGTCCCCACCTCATGTTGTGTTTTCTTCCTGACAAGGGGTGGGGGGGGGGCATCTCACCCAACTATGGAAAGCCAGAACTTTCAACCATAATGCCTTTGCCACCCAATGATTGAAGGGACCGTAAAACAAAAACTTGGGAACTGTCCTAGGCTCTAGATCAGTGGTTTTCAACCTTCATGATACCGCGGCCAATCGGTTATAATATATCCAACACTATAAGGGAGACTTCGGTGACGTCACGAGCTTCGCGCGGAGGCCTTCTGCTATAGAAGGTGTTGCTCCGGCCCGACGGATGGGAAACACAGTATCTAGACCACAGAAGCCTGTGAAAGAAACCGTAGCTTCCACAAGCGTGGAGCTGGCAGTATATCATTTTCTCTAGGTCATATATGGTTACCCCTAATTATAATGAAATAACAGCTGCATGCATAGCAATTTATTACATCTGATTATATTTCCTGTCGAAAAATGAAAGGGAACTTCGGTTATAACGAGGGTCACAACTAAGTGCTTGGTCAGCTGGGGCAAGCACGCATAATGGCGCCCCCCCATAATGTTGAATGAGAGGTTAAAGAGTGAAATTTGCGCCCCTCTAGTCCGGCGCCCGGGCACCATATCTGCCCTGGATCCAGGCCCTGGTCATAACGACAACCATGGGCGGAGATGTGGGGGGGGCATTGCCCCCCCCCCCAGCGTCACAGGTTGAGTCGACTGATCTAATGTATATATGAATTGTCATCATCATCATCTTGCCCCCCCCCCCCAGCGTTCCAAGTCTATCTCCGCCTATGGCTGGCAGGGCTCAAGCCCGGGAACCAGTTCTGTCTTAATGCATAGGCCCACCCGAGCATGGCCCGGGGGCCTCAAGAGAAGAGGGGCCTCAGAAAAACGAGAGGTAGTTGTATTTTTCGGAGATTTTACATGTAGGGAATAAGAAAAATCACTTGGCTCTCGGGCCCATGATGCTCTTAAAACGGCCCTGCCAGGAACCCAGAAGTGTTCTTAAATTTCTTGTTTACTAGACCGTGAAAAATCTGGTCTGGGACCCACACCTAATTTTTAAAATCATTGTACCAAATTTCGTAGGCACCTATGCACAATTTGAGGCAGTGTCGTCTTGCCGCATGGGCCAACCCGGGCACGTCACGGAGGCCTTGAATGAAGAGCGGGGGGGGGGGGGGGGGATAAAAAATGATATATGGTTAAGATTTGAGAGATTAAGCATGTAAATTGGTAAGTTGGCATTTGCAGTCTGGATAGAGGGCTGAGCAGAATCAATTTGTCCGGGAGCCCATGATGCTTTTAAGACGGCCTAGACTTCAGGCCATATCTGGGCCGTTTTTCCAGGAGAGAGAATGTGTAGCTCTGACTTTCGCAAAATTCTAAAAAAAAAAATTTTCACGAAAAAGTGAAAAGTGGGGGGGGGGGGGAAGTTAGTGACTATAACAGGAAAAGAGTTATAAGCCACTTTTGCAGGATAGAATATCGTCAAACTGTAGCTCGCTTGTTGCTTCATAGATGGCATCACAAGTTCAAATATTTTGGGCTACTTTTTGGCTACTTTTGAAGAGGATTTTGGCTGGAAATTTTTTAAGGACCTGGCAACTCTGACGCGCGGCGATCGACGCATTTGACTCCTCCAGAAGCAGTCAGCCAATCACGCACGACGTAAAGCGCTGTTGTGAGCCGTATTGTGCATCTGTAGGAAAACAGTCATACTGCTCTTCTTATTGGTGAGTGGCAGTGATGGTAACTCGTGGGAAAAATTGGCCAAAATTGGTCCACATGGGAAATTTCGTGGCATTTGTGGGAAATTTTGAGAGTTCATCAAACAAAGAATTTTTATTTAAAAGAAAATATAAATGCAAAACACACAAATGCTTTTCTAGTGTAAAATACTTGACTGCATATTTCCACCGATAGATGGCAGGACAATTGGAATGTGTGGGAAAAATTTAGTCAAAAGGGAAATTTTCGAGGGAAATTTTGCTTGACGAGGTTACCATCACTGGTGAGTGGACAGCGTGTCGCGCTAGGCGATTCACGTTGCGCATGGCACAGAAAATCTGGCTTTAAATAAAAAAATTAAAAGACGAAATAGAGGAGGGAATGGTGGCTCTAACGGATGGGATTAGTGGGGCCATTGGGCGTGCCACAACAAGAATTAAAGTTAAAGAGCACCAGTATGGTTTATCGAGAGACTTATTGTTGAGAATTAGGGAGAAGAATAGGGTAAGGAAAAGATGGCAACGGTATCGGCGGGTTGCCGACAAAAGATTGTTGGGAAGAATGGAAAATGAGATAAAGGAGGGCATAAGGGCGTATGTAAATGAAAGATTTGGAAATTTTATGGAGGAGGTTGAGCTGGCGGATGGGTCGCTCTGGAGGGCCCTACGAATCTGCAAACCTAAAGGGGAAATTGCAAGTAGAATTCATAGCGAACATGGTGGTGTGGTTTTTACCCCAGCGGATGTTGCACAGGCATTTGCAGATCAGTTTGAAAAACAATTTTCCGGCTGTGCGGATACGTGCTAAAATTGATCATTTCCGGGAGTCGTGTCCCCCTGCTCCCTCGGGGGCTCATGCTGTTCCACTGACTACTAACTTTGAGATTATCCAGTTTATTAAAAAGCTTAGATCTCGAAAAGCATCAGGAATGGATAAAATATCTAACTCTGCTTTAAAAGCTCTTCCAAGCTCTGTAATTGATTCGATTACTAACTTTTTTAATTATATGATTAAATTAAATTATTTCCCCACTTGCTGAAAAACAGCAGTTATAAGGGCCATCCATAAACCAAATACCGATCCTTTGTTTCCACAAAATTATCGTCCCATCTCCTTATTGAACAATATTTCTAAACTTTTTGAGCGGATTTATAATGCTAGGCTTGTTTCTTTCTGCTATACAAACTCAATCCTTAGGCCGGAGCAGCATGGGTGCCGGAGAGAGCACTCCTGCGTTACGCAGCTCCTCAGGACGACGGAGTTCTTAATGGACGCTGTCAATAACAAGGAAAATGTTTGTGCGTTGGCACTGGATTTTTCCCGGGCATTTGACCGGACTGATCATCCCACATTGCCGAGAATATTCAATACAATTTTTAAAATTATCGATGTGGCGGAAAATCCCGCTAAATTTCCGCACTTCTACATTAAAATCGGCAATTTTAACACTGATTTCTATGGGGGATCATCCTTTGCCTTACCCTCAAAGTGATGCTGATGATGGTGTCTATTCAAAAATCTCTCATTACTGGGAGGATTGAATAAAGTAGCAAACCATTATAAAGGCATAAACTATTATACATATACGTACAGCATTGAAGAAATGTCAAACCATTGTAAAGGCATATACGCGTCTTAAACGCATTGCTAGGGGACCACGGTAACCAAAGTAAACGTTCGGAAAGTGATTGTTGAGGCCCAAAAACCATTGTTGCCCTACGGTTTTTTGCCCATCTGGGGCATTTGCCCTGCTCTGACGAAATTTTAAAGTAGCCTATCGTTCAAGTCGGGTCCCATTTGGTATATATGCAAAATTTGGTGACGATCGATCTAAAATTGTAGATTTGTATAGAGAACATACACACACAGACAGACAGAAAATCAATTTTATATACGGGGTGATTATAAAAAACTATCCCGACACATGGGCCCCTAACTATCATACCATTCACATAAACTGAATGAAATTTTGGCATAAGGTATTTTGAGATATGCGCTCAAGAATGATATGGAAAACAACAGTGTCACTCTAACAGTTACGGTTACAGTGAGAAAATTTCGAAAATATCAAATGGCAACACCAAGTTTTTTGTATTGGAATGCGATCTCCATACTGAAAAACACTAAATAGCGTTGGAATGGCACCTGTAGCACGAAAATCCCCGGAGCTAGGCAAAGAAAAAGTAAAAAGGACTTTGCCGTGCACCAGAGCATTAATGTTCGTTTCATTCGTCACACCGTTTCTTCGGCTGAGATCCCAGCCTGATTAGTCCTCCACAAGGTCATGTGGAAAATGCGTGAAACACAATAAAATGCTTTATTTTATGCTGCTTCTCTGTCCTTATTGGTTGTCCTCACTTTTAGCCTATCTACCACCGGTGATTTTCATGCTACAGTTGCCGTTCGAACGCTATTTAGGGTTTTTCACAATGGAGATCGCATTCCAATACAAAAAACTTGGTGTTGCCATTTGATATTTTCGAAATTTTCTCACTGTAACCGTAACTGTTAGAGTGACACTGTTGTTTTCCATATCATTCTTGAGCGCATACATCAAAATACCTTATGCCAAAATTTCATTCAGTTTCTGTGAATGGTATGATAGTTAGGGGCCCATGTGTCGGGATAGTTTTTTTATAATCACCCTGTATATAGATTTTCACTGTCCCGAATTTGTTTTTCAAAATGTCCCGTATTTTCGACTAAACTCACTTGACTCACTGAAACTCGCTCAATCTTGACTGAAAACGTGGAGGAAGATAATTTTAATTTCTTACAAATCACGGTACGATTAATTATGATTGTAAATATAAACGTTCATGTCGCATATTTGTGACGTGTTTCTTTTTTACATAACAAAAACAAGACATTTTTAAAAAAATATCAATAACATAACATTTATTTCGTGAAATACATTTTTATTTACTGCAATTTATTGTAGTCCTTCTTCGTACATACCCATCAGCATTTCTTTCCCATCAATTTTAACCATAATTAGCAATTTTTCAACATTTGACAATTTTTTGAGAGATAGAATAGCAATAAGCAGGGTGACCATATTTCCCGTATTTCTCGGGACAGTCCCGGTTTTTTTTGCTGTCCCGACTTTTTTGCAGAAATGTCCCGAGTTTTCAAATATTTTCAACGAAGTCAACTTGACTTTTTATTCTTCAAATCAACGATTAAAACTATCTTTCCAGCTTAGAAATTACATCACGATAATGAGACTTGTGGAATAGACATCATAATCATCATCAGCATTGGCGTACTCAAAGGGGGGGGGAGGTTTGGGGTTCTAACCACCCCCCCCATCCCCGAGCCAAGATTAAAGTGTTATTTTACAGGAAAAAAGGTAAAACCCCCTCAGAAGGTAAAAAAATCTCAAACCCCCCTCGAGAAAATTCTGCGTACGCCTATGATCATCAGTATCACTTGGAGGGATAAGCACAGCATGTTTTCCCCATGGAAATCAATGTTAAAATTGCCGAATTTACTGTAGAAATGAGGAAATTTAGTAGGGTTTTCCGCCTCATCAATAATTTTAAAAATTGAACTGAATTCTCGATTTTCGAAAAATTGAGTTCGCTTAGAAATATGAAGCACAGAAAATTAAATATAAAAGAATTAGCCGGACATACTTTTGAGTTAGATATTCATGCAATAACATTGATTTATATCTTCTCAAGCACAAAAATGAGAATTAATGTCTCCATATTTACTGCTTTTTAACTTCAACTTCATCAATCTATATAGTTTAGGATGTTTTGAAATTAATTATGGGCCCATAAATTACACTGAAGAAATTCCGCAGCTTTAATCAAGCATTTTTTGAAGCAAAAGCAGGCAAATCGATAACTTGAGCTTCAAGAAAATTTCCGAAATACCTAGCACCCCTCGAAAAAAAAAACCAATTCATTTCTACGTTTCTTTAATTTTGATTTATGTCTTTCATGAGTTGCGTAGGAAGTCGCCATATTGGTTACCATGTATGTCCCTCTAGAAAAAGGGAAATATCACGTGATCCAAAAAGCCTCATTAAGAGACTACAAACAAGAATATTCATCTCACACATTTGTCATGTTTTTTTTAGTTCACTGCAATTTGAAGTGGAGCTTTATTTCCCGCGATTGGTGACTTTTCTGTGATTTTAGCACGAGTTAACGACTTCGCTTACTTTTGGCATCATTTAGCGATAATTGACATTGTCCCGCATTTCGAATCCCAATTTCACGTATTTTTCTCGAGCAAATATGGTCGGCCTAACAAAAAGCAATTCTTTACTTAGGATCTCTATCTCCCGTATTTCCACCGATAAAATATGGTAAACCTACGTATACCAATTTGTTTTCCGTAACCGACATACCACGGTCACTTTCCCTCGAATAGATGAGTTAACGGGCGCTTTATACATTACATTTTTTGTTCATAAATCCGTAGATAAAAATCTCGATTACTTCAAGACAAAATGATATCGCATAATCCACATTTGCAAGTTCCATTTATCAATGATGAAATATTAACAGTAGAAAGGCGGAACGGGGGTCTTTTTGACCCTGCACGCTGTTTAAGCTTACATATCTCTGCTAAGAATAAACCGAACCACCTGGAATTTCTGGACTTTTCCTGAATTAGTATGTTCTTATTGTATACCAAAGCTTCCTTTCGTTATCTTTTTTAACAATGAAGCTACGAGCGGATATACCTAGAAAGACCGAAGGGGGTCATAGTGACCCTTCCTTATATTCTAGCACATTATGCGGTAAATACTACTATCGTCGTCACAATTGATTTCTAAGTAGGTTATAATCCTTCTGAAAGTCTTTTTTGCATTTGACCTTGCGTGTGACCTTTCTTTTCCCCTCATTCTTATCTGTCGTCAGCAGGTGTCATTTTTGGTTTTTGTCAAGCATTCTTGCCATATTATCCGTTAAATTGTTTATTCTGGGACGTAGAAAATTTGAGTGCATGTGATCTTTTCAAACAGTTCGTTTCTAGAATGATGAGAAAACGTATATTTACTGAAGAAATACTCCAGGAGATGCAAAATTTAGATGAGAGAAACTCTGGAAGCAGTTATGATGAAAGTGCTGAAGAGCATAGATCTACCCTATGTCGAACTGTAGTGAAGAAAGTAGCGGTTCTGATGACGAAGACTTAAATCAATATAAAATTATTTCTCAGGCGCGGTAGCCCAGGTCGATAAGATACTCGTCAAAAGTACCAAAGGATGTTTAGAGGTGTCGCGAGTTCGATACCCGGTTCGTCTTTGTCAGAAAACTTTCCTGACACAGGGGTACAACAGACACGGCGACTTGACCGCAGAAAAAATTGCTACCGCAGGAAGTCCCCCATTGAGGAGTTAGTGCACCAACCTCTCGATGAGCATAGAAACAAGCTTGCCGTTCGGAATCGGCAATAAATTGTAGGTCCCGGTCTAATTAGCTCTCGTGTGCAGAAAATGACCGTGGTGTGACTCATTATAACTCGTTGAAGCCACAGAAACGATCTAAGAAACTGCAGCAGATGGGAGCATATGGGAAATCATAGAACCTTCCTCAACTTTAGGATGTCGAGGATCGCAAAATATATTGAGAGAAAATCAAGGCCCCACATTTTATGCGTTCAAAAAACATAAATGAAAGTGTTCTGGATTCGTGACGCCTTATTTTCTGCGACAAAATGATTCGACATATACAGAAGCTGAAGCCCATCGTCGTCTGAATGAAACTTCTTGGTCAGTTTCTTTGCTTGAACTGGATGCAACGATATCCATTATGTATGCAAGAGGTGCAAAAAACTTCCTACTGAATTCATTGTGGTCGTCGAGATTTGGGGTCCCCTATTTTTTCCCTAAACAATGACAAGACATCGTTTCAAAGAAATTTTGAAATTCATGTGATTCGGTCTGAAATATTAAAAACTGACCAATTTGCTCTTGCATGTCCACTATGGATTTCATTCATAGAATACAGTGTGACTTGCTACAAACCAGGGTTCAATCTAACTGTGGACGAACAACTTCTACCCTGAAAAGCAAGATGCCCATTTACACAGTATATCCCAAGTAAGCCAGATAAATTTGGGATAAAATTCTGGTTTCTTGCCTGCGTTGATTCCAAATATATTCTGAATGGACAGAAAATCGGTTTCGATTACACTGGGGCAGATAACACCAGACCAGCAAATCAACTTATCCATGAACATGTAATTCGATTAGTAGAACTTCATCTAGGAGAACGTCGAAAAAAAACAACAGATGATTATTTTACATCACTGAGATTATGTGCATTTTTGAAATCGACAGGCTTGGTTGGGACCCTTCAAAAAGACCGTCGTGAGGTACCTCCAACTGCAAAAACCGGAACACAGGATCTATACTCGTCGATAGTATTCAAAACTGGAACTGATATCACGCTGACATCTTATCAGAGAAACAAGATTAAAAATGTTCTAGTTCTGAGTTCACTTCATACTGATGCAACTATCAACGAAAACGTGAAAAAGACCCCAGAAACAGTTGCCTACAATAACGAAATTAAATATGGAGTCGACATCGTGGATCAAATGGTGTGATTATACAACAATAAGAATGGAAGTCGTCGCTGGCCAATGCATGTTTTCGAAAAAAATTATGAACCTCAACAGATCCTTTTTCACGAGAGCGAAAGGGAAACGTTTCCGGGAAAAAATGAAAATTGCGTGAAATGTTAATTTTATGTAATATTTTATACCGCCCCTAAAGAGATTTGTTGGAAGAAGATATTTCATACTTTGCCTGGATTGTGTTTAGTCATTCTATAGAATGCCTAGGCAAAGTATAGAATAAAACCGGTATTTCATACTTTGCCTGAAACGACCAGGCATTGTATAGAATGCCTGGATTTCATACTTTGCCGGTAACATATATATGTATACATGAGTTCACATCATCATCATTGTGCCCCCCCCCCCAGACTTCCAAGTCTATCTCCGCCTATGCCAGTTGGGTCCTTCCGAAGGACGGATCCCTTTTTCTATTCACATTTGTCGACTGAGCACGTCTTCTCTGGTCAGGATCCAGCTGAGCATCTCCTATCAGGCTCTCGAACAAATTTCCAGACTCGGAAACCGAGTGCGATGACGTCAACACGCCCCATGCGTACCGAGGGGATGCGCATATT
This sequence comes from Pholcus phalangioides, assembly GCF_987345545.1. Lineage (NCBI taxonomy): Eukaryota > Metazoa > Arthropoda > Arachnida > Araneae > Pholcidae > Pholcus > Pholcus phalangioides. Next base: position 6,471,926 of record NW_028301625.1, on the reverse strand, counting down.
GGAACGCGTTCCCAGTGCACGAGTGTTTTCGAAAGGAAACGATTTCGGGGGCCTGGAAGCTTGGCATTAGTGAGGCTACCGGAGAATTGATATTATTTATATATTGGTCATTAAAGTTGACATTAATGAAGACATAATTAAAATATAAAGTACGGGAATACACTGAAAAATATATATTAAAATACCGTATATAAAAACGTGAACACAAAGAAATAATAAAAAACCACGATTGCAATTCAAAATTTGAGAATAATTAAGAACTATTGAAAATTCTGATGTTTCTGATGAATTATTTCTTAAAAAACAACTAAAGGTACATAAATTAATGAAAACTTTACATAAATTAATCGAAATTGAAAATGGATAAAAATTAACGAAAATTTAGGAGGGATAAAAATTTTAATGAAATTCAAGGTTAATGAAAATATAGAATTTAAGAAATTTCAAAATTTAGAATGAATCACAATTAATAAAACATAATTAACAGAAACTGGAATGAATTTCCGATATTAATCCCATAATGAATGAAAATTTGGAACTTGTGAAAAGTTAAAACAAATGTGAAAGGATTGATCACAATTTAAAATTAATAAATAATTCCAAAACTGCTGGAAATTCATATTTAATGAAAAACAACTAGATTAATGAAACACCAGAACTAGTTAAATTAATAATTAAATTTCAGATTTAATGAAAAATTATTCCTCTATCAATCGATAAAATATAATTAATGAATATTCGGAATTAAAGCCGAATTCAGAAATTTAATGGAAAATATTTCGTAGGCTATTAAAAAAATAAAAGTGGATTTTTTCTCTAAAAATTAATAAAAATTAGGGATGATTAAAAATTAAAGAAAATTCAGAATTAATGACAATTTATAAAATTTGGAAACAATCACAAAGTTAATGAAAATTCGGTGTTTCAATGAAAATCCCGAAATTAATGAATTCCATGATGAATTCTGAAATTAATGAATTCCATGATGAATTCTGAAATTAATGAATTCCATGATGAATTCTGAAATTAATGAATTCCATGATGAATTCTGAAATTAATGAATTCCATGATGAATTCTGAAATTAATGAATCCCATCATGAATTCCGAAATTAAAAATAACTCCATAATGAAAGAAAATTTAAAACTAATGAAAAGTCAAAACCTTGGAAAGAACAATAATATTTAATAAAAATTCAGAACGAAATAAAATAATTCAGGAATTAATTAAAGAAATAATTGATAATACCGTGGTTATGTAAATAACGTTGATATTAAACAACATTTTTCATAAGAGAATGCGAACTCTATCAAAATGACGGTTTAATTTTTAAAAACCCCTACCGAATACGAAAAATCGTGCGCGCGGGGCATGAAAATCTGCGGCTAAAATCTATAGGAGTTGCTTTCGGAATTTTTGAGCTGAATAAACCATCCGATGACCATCCGGCAAGGAAAAAAAATCCGTCAATTTCACCTCCCATTTCTTCAATTGCAGCCAGTGAAAGTCCTTGAGGTAATTTTCTCCAAACCTCAGCTCGAGCGCATTTGTCAGAGCTTGATAGTTGGATCGGTTTTCTGCAGCCAGTGTCTGAAGCACTTCGACAGCTTCTCGTAGTGTGACGGCTAGGTGGAAGCAGGGCCGTCTTAAGAGAATCATGAGCCCCCGGGCCAAGTGATTTTTTTTTGACGCCCTACAGGGCAAATTCTCGAAAAGTTCAACCAAATCTCATTTTTGTAAGGCCCCTTATCTCTTGAGGTGCCCGGGTGGACCCATTCCTTAAGACAGCACTGGGTGGAAGGCCTTGTGAACACAGTCCCATCCGTTCGCAGAGGCGATCATCTCGAACTGGGTCCTGAAGACCGAACACAATGTCCTTCCTTCATACGTCGAGGGCTAGATGTTCTGACTGATATTAGCTGTGGCTGGCAGGACCTGGTGAGCGTCCACGGAAAACGTAGGCTCTTGAATTTTCTTTTCTAGCTCTTGTATCGTCTTCGAGAGCTTCTCGTCGACCGCAATCACTTGTTCCGCGAGAGAGTTCATCTTCTGGGTGAGTCCTTTTCACGGCGTTGACCATTCCATCCACCCTAATTTCAACGGCAGCAATGTATTCCTTCACACCGGCAAGGGCATAGCCGATGTCTTGCTTAACGGCGGCGACATCATCCTTGACTACAGCGATGGACGTGTTGACAGCTGCTCTAATGGTCTCTATCTTGTCATTCATGCCGGTGATGGAGGCGTTGACATAATATTTGACAGCAGTATGGAGGTGGTGACTTCTTTCACGGCAGCGATAGAGATGTTGTAACATATTCATAGACCCCCGACGGAAAGGTCCGGTTCAATCCCATTTATTTATTATTTTTAAGTTGAAAGTTTTATTCTGTTTGAAAATATAAATGCTTACCTTATTTGATTCCGTTTGCGGTCGGATGCGGTGATCGCGAGTGAGCGATCGTAGCCGATTCGTTCCGATTGTTGCAGATCAAAATTACAGTTTTAATGTTCAGATCCCAAAGCATATGCAAATTGGAGTAAAATTACATATTTCTATGACGGAAAGCACCAGTAATTGGGTCGATCCGAAAATATAATTGTTCTTTGCTTGTACACTGGTGAAATAAATTAAGAGAATTTGCATATTTTATCGAATTTCATGAAAAGAACTGAACTGAATGTAAAACTACTGCTTCTAGACAAAAATGCAAATCTTGTACGTCAAATACGTAAGCGTACACGTGTGTGTAGAGAAACAGGCTTTATAAGCGCGCGTAAGTTAAGACGCATTTCGTTCGCTAGCACACCTCAGCGAATTTCTTGGTGTTATTTTGCAGCAATCGGTTAATTTAAAATTGTAACAGTAAAAATGAGTAACCACCAACGTTTAGATGATGGAATGAGGTGGCGAATTGTGGGGAGTCTAGAACACAGGCCAATCTCAGGCCAAATCCGGACTTGAGATTGTCCGGATTTGTAGAGAGTTCAATTTAACGCCCAGCGTCGTGTGTATCTTATGGAAACAGTTCCAGGATACCGGATCCATCGAGAGAAAGCCTGGGCAAGGTCGTCCAAGAGCCACGACGGCCAGAGAAGATCACTATTTGTCGATTATAGCGAGGCGTAACAGGAGTGCTACAGCTTCTCAGCTCTCTCGTGACTTATATGCAGCCACGGGAACCCGTGTATCAAGGGTGACTGTTTCCAAAAGACTTCATGAGAGAGAGTTGTTTGCAAGAAGACCTGCTGTTTGCGTCCCGCTCACTTCTACGGACAGGAGAATCCGTTTATCATGGTGCAGAGCGCATAGAGATTGGAGTATGGATCAATGGGCGACCGTTCTCTTCACTGATGAGTCCCGGTTCAGCCTAAGCACAGATTCTTGCCGTACGTTAATATGGAGAGGACCAGGGACCCGTTACCTACCCTCCAATGTCCGCGAAATCGACCATTATGGCGGAGGAGGTTTAATGGTCTGGGCAGGCATCATGTTGGATGGCCGCACACCTCTCCATGTCTTTGAAAGAGGCACTGTGACTGGTGTGTGAGGTATAGGGATGAGGTCTTGGAGCCCTATGTTCGCTTTTTCAGGGGTGCAGTTGGCCCTGAGTTCATTTTAATGGACGATAACGCGAGGCCACATAGAGCTCTTCTGCTCGACGATTTTCTAGAGAGTGAGGATATTCGCCGAATGGATTGGCCAGCCAGATCTCCAGACCTTAACCCTATATGTCCATGTCTGGGACGCTCTGGGGAGGGCAGTTGCAACTCGCAACCCCTCTCCGGGAACCATCCAGGGAATGAAAACAGCGTTGCTGAACGAGTGGGACCAATTGCCACAGGAAATGATAAACTGCCTTATTTCAAGTATGAAATCACGCTGCGAGACCTGTATATCTGTAAGAGGGGACCATACCCAATATTAACCCATTTTTTTTATTTATTCTGCAACCGCTGTTTCATACCTTCCGACTCCAACGAGTGTTACGCACGATCATGCGTGTGTATTACAATTATTGAATGGCTATTTGTTTTGTATTGTATCAATGTATGTACATATCAAATTTCATTAAAATCGGTACAGTAGTTCTAGAGATAATCGACCAAGTCTGCAAATTCTCTTAATTTCTTACACCAGTGTATATATGTTGTCCAGATGCATGCTTGCCGCTACCTACCGCAAAATCCGGCGCTATTGCTGCTTACTGCTAGTACTCTTGGAGAGTTCGCGCTAAAAAATTGTTATTGTGAAAATATATAGTTTGTGCGTTGGGCACTTGTCATCTTTGCCGGTTGAGCCGTGCATTTTAAATATCGTATCCAACCGTCTCATTTAAGCTTGTTGCAGAAATGATCTAAAGCCTACAAGGTTACCGCATCATTGATACTACGTGAATTTGCTTGATGTGCAAATATCTGCCTGTGCTTCCGGGGTGTTCGCCTCTACGTGAAAAAGGTGATCAGGGGTGCAGAGCAATGCAATCATGCTGTGGTCCGCTGTTGGTTGGTGAATCCGCTTCCAGACGTATTGTTTATCTCCTCGTCGTCAGAGTGCTTACCGATGGACTTGTGTCGTCCTGAGTGACACTGTCCATTGAGGTTGAGGTGAATTCGTCGGATAGTCCAGACTGACTGGTGCCGTGAACGCGCGCCAGATAAAGAACGAATTTAAAAAAGCTTTAGCAATATCCATTGTAAAGAAAAGAAATCTGTTTAATTCTACATTTACACACATTTTATTAATTTTCCCCCTCAAATTAATGAAATGAGCTTCTGAGGAAGTTGCCATATCCGTTACCTTCAATATGGTTTGTATTTCCCGCAAGCCTTTCGCTTAGGAAGGAACATGTCATGTTACATAACAAGCCTATGTAATATAACTGATGTAATGATACCCTGAACAACAATAATCACCTATACAACAATATTACTTTCTGGTTATTCTTTCCATAGTCTTAATATATTCCGTCTGTAACACTAAGTTCCACCTGTCCCTTTACTATCATTATATAGGAGGTTCACTGCATTTTATACCACCAGAATACAATTTCTTTGCATGAGAAAAGAGAATATTATTCTCTAACATATACAGTCGATCCCACTTAGACTACTTTCCTGTTTAATACAACTTATTTTCATGGTCAAACATTTCATTCTCCAACAAATTCTCATTAACATTTCCAGTTTATAGCATTTTCCTGCTTACAACATTTTTTTTGTTTTGCAATGGTTTTTTGAAAAGCATAAGGGCCTATTCACACTGGGTTTTTTTACTAAAAATCACTTGTTAGCTTGAAACCTCTGCTCGCCTCCCCCCCCCCCCATAGTCTTTAGCAAAACAAATTTTTTTTAAAGAAATTAGTGGATAAATTACTAGCTGAATACAAGGATTTTTTTACATGGGAGAAGACGACATTGTGATAATATATGCAAAGTACAGAAACGTTCAGAAACATTTTAAAGAAATTAGGATTTAACATTTAAAAGTAGCTCAATCTCATCAATACTAATTTGATACTAAAATTTAATTATGATATTAATTACTAAGTATATGTATCTCTAATTAGATGTATACAAACTATTTTTATATTTATTACTTAATATGTACATTGATATGTACCTGGTGGGGTCACAAAAACCTGGGTGGGTTGGGGTTTTTTAGAAAAACCTAGGTTTTTGCCAACCCTGGCGGCCAGACTCTTATAAACGTACCTAGATTAGTGTTTTTCAATAGCACTTATAGGAGAACCCTTACGTCAAATAATGAGGAAACAAAGGACTCCTTAGTCTATAATCTATATCTGTGCCATTTTCATCACACTCACTATATTTTCATTCTTTTTCGATTTGTTCTGAAATACAACCTGCAGATTTATGTCACAAAAAACAAATGTACTGTACTACAGAATGCCCGCTTAAGTCTTCCAATTTAAAGCAGACCTTCCCTTTAAAAGATCTCTCCACAGAAAGTAAATAGACCAGCAAATAGAAAAATTATTTCAATCAGTTCATACGGCTGCCGATTTCACTTCAATTTGGATTCAAACATTCATAACGCTTCCGGGCACTTTTAAATACATTAGTGACATGCACATATACATATGAAACTTTTCCCCACACACCAATTCATTTGAACTTCCTGAATAGTGTTGCAAGACTTGTTTGGCTCACAGGAGGCCTTTTCCGTGTGTATCTGCAAGCTAGTAGTGCAAGATATTTGCTTACGATAAGAAAGTAACATGATGAAAGAAGAGCATAATAATTGGATGAAAAAGTATAAAATTTTAGCTATACATTTATATCCTAAATTTTTTAATTGCATATTTTTACTTTGTTATTTGTATGTTATTATTGATGCAATGTTAATTTTATTCTTCTTCTAGCTATGTTGTGTTGTGGAGTTTTTATTTATTACAATTATATACTAAAATATTACATTTTTAAAATCAATCAAAAAACGTAAAATTAATTTATCATTCAAAAAGTAATCATTTTTTAAAGATCAACTAAAAATAGAGAAAATTTGATTTTTTATTGAAATTTAAAATGCTTTCTAAATTTGCGCCTAAATTAGAAACAGAAAAAAAAAACACCTTCCCCAATTTTGCTCTCCCACTGACAAAAACCTGGCTACGCCATTGATAACCTGCTTGGTAATTTTGTTGGTAAAGACTGTGTAACCCTGCTAAATTGTACCAACTCTACAGGGAACCACAAAATACCCGTTCTGTTGATAGGCAAATCGAACAATTCCCCCCGGACTTTCGAAAATGTGAAAAAAATCCCCCCCCTTTTACAAGAATTAATCAAAGACTTAGATAACTGCTGCTCTGTTTACTGAATGGTATGAATTTTTCATACCAGAAAAAAAACCATCAAAAGCCTAAGGGAAAAAGAAGGCATTACGGTGTTGATCATTGAAAATGCACCCACCCACTCCACAGAATATCTTCTGGAAAGAGAAAATGAACATTTCAAAACATTGTTCTTGCTGCCAAACATAATTATGTTGTTGCAGCCGATGGACCAATCGGTTATCAAATCTTTGAAGCGCAATTATAGAAGGCAACAATTAAAGAAACTTTTGATAGAAGATGAAAGCTCATTACATAAGTGTGGATTGATTTAAAAGACTGCTCTTACATGATGGCGGAATCATGGAGTTCAGTGAATTCAACAATGGAGTGCATCAAGAAGAGCTTGGAAAAAATTGAAAGGAAGAGGTAGTGAAGAAGAAGACAGAAGACGACAAACTGCCAGTTGAGGACATAAGAAATTTTTATAGTGAAATTTTCTGGATGTTTCAAGTGCAGTGCAAAGGATGTAGGCGAGTGGTTGATGTGTGATTCTTCGGATCCTGGGTTCCAAATTCTCATTGACGATGAACTCATTTAAAGTGTGCGAGAACCCATTGATGACCCGGCAGATGGTGACATTACGCTAAAATGAATGGAGCAGCCTGAGCGTTGACATCTGCAGAAACTCGCCCTCAAGTAGATGCAAGACTTGGCTGCACAGAAACGAGTAAAGACAGCAAAATAACAGACTTTGATGATATGCCCCAGCAATGATACATTTTAATATAGTACGTAAGTAGAAAATGTAAAGAAAATTTCTTTCAGTCATTAAATTACATTACATAATAAAGCAAAATTCTTTTTTTACTAAGAAATAATCTTTTTCGTGAACAATCCAGTTATCTGAATATTTGATTTATCCGAATGTGGCGGGTCTGGTCGCAATTGATTTAGATCATTGGAGTTCTACTGTACCTTATTTCTGGTGCAGGGCTGTAACTAGGATTTTTGTCGCCTGGGGCAAACATTATTTTGCCATCCCCCGCAACTTTAAAATATGATAATTTTGTAACTGTGTCCTTTGTTCCCACCTAAAACTTCTGCTTGGGGCAGTTGCCCCTCTCCCCAGTTCCGGCCCTGTTCTAGTGAATCATCATTATTGGGTACCTTTTCTTTCTGATACATTCTCAAGTTAGTTTGTAATTTACATCTGGTAAACATTTCTGGAACAGATGCAGTATAATCCAGATTGCCAAGGCCGACATAATGAAACTGGATTGCAGCAACTTTTCTAGATCTTTGTCTCTAGGTGGGACTAGTACCGCGGGCTATTCAAACAGATTCAAATGTCTTCCTTCAATTTGTATAATATTTGAAATAGCATCATTTCACTGTCTAAACGTGCCGTTGACTTGTCACTATGATTATTATTTTCAATAGCTTGTATTATTTTTATACATTAATTCTTATTCTTTTTTGTTAATTCTGCCCTTTTTTTGTCATGTCTTCTGTTTTCAGAGTGGTCAAGAAATATCAGGAAGTTATTTCGAATGACCTCAGTTTGAAATTTTCTTTAACTCTTTACCTAACAGAGGGGTGAAAATTTATGGACCCTAGGATTTCGGAGAGCTTCTACGAGACAAATTTCTTACCCCCCCCCCCATATTTATTTCTCCTATTATTCTACTGCACATTGTAGAACCTTTCTCGACAATAACCGGATTACTGGTAGAAAGCAAAGTATTTCAATGCCCTCTTCTCCGACTAAACAAAGCGACCGGGTATGGAAAGAAGATTCGTCTGTCTTCACACAGTAAATTTCCTGTGATGCAAAGTTTTGGCTAGTTATGTTATTTGCCATCACCAACTTTGCCAAATTTCCTCATCAACAGCATTTTGTGACAGCAGAAATCGGATTAAACTTATTAATCGATAAAATTTTACGAATCTGAGTAACAAAATATTCTATGACCTACTCCTGTTTTAAACAGAATATGTATCAAGACAAGATGACGAAAACGAGAGAAATGTAAAGCTTAAAAATAATCCCTAAACTAATTACATTATAGAATTGTGTGGACATTATCTATTCAAGAAGATTGCAGATAACTAGTAGCATGTCTGTTAGTACAACACAGAGTTTAGACTATAAAATACCCCACAAATATTTTATCCTTTTTTATCGCACAATACCGGATACATTGGTGGTAAAAAAAAAGTGCCCTGGAAAATACACAAGAATGAAGGGAGATTTTCTCTAATTCAACGCCTTTGCATTTCCAACAAAGTACTTGTTAAGATCTTTAAATTAGATGCCACTTGGGGTCGGCAAACTATTCAGTGTGAGGAGCCCCAAAATTATCCTTCACAATAACTCAAAACATATTCATGAGCAAAAAGGTTTTTTTCTTTTTTTTTGCAAGTAAACTACACTGTATTATTCTTTCCTAAGTATTACTAAAAAGCCACGTGTACGTACCCACAGAGCCATACTTTTCCATCCCCAATCTATGAATCGATAAAAAAAAATCTCTTTTTTGAAAAGAATTTTAAATGCCTTTTTTTCAGATAAGTAAGGACCTCCCAAAACCTAGTCGCAGTAGGAAATCATTCAAATCACGTTGAAGCAGAATCTTTTCACCATAAGCCTTTCTATTTCCAAGAAGTCTTTTTTTTTTTTGCAGAGTCCTGCCCAGGAGCGAATATTTTCCTTAATCCAGCCCTGCTTGTTTTGATACAAACAGAAAGAGAGTTAAAATGAAAAGAGATGTCCAAACACGCGAAAAAGCAACAGGATAACAAACAGCACAACAAACCTATGTGAGAGCCACAACCCAAATTCTGCTATTGTTATAAGCATATATGTATTGAGATAGTATAGGTCAGGCCAATTTTTCTTGGAACTCGCTTGTATAAAATCCCTTACTTATCTTCTCTATTGTCCACTTTGTGATAGTGAAATCTTCAAGCATCTCAACCTCTCTGTCAAGTAGATCAGAGGCTGAAAATGTTGGAGATAAGGAGTGGTTTATCAAAATGTATTCTAGTTTTCTTATCACTAATTTTAAGCCGGCAGGGCAGTGTTTCTCAAAGTGTGCATTGTGGCTCCTAGGGGTGTTGCCAACCTTTTGTGAGGGGCGTCACGACGAGCTGGAAATATTGATGTGTATGTGTGTGCCTATTTATGCTTTGAAGTGGTTCTTTTATGGATGTACAATATCTATACCAAACTATATTGAGAGCCACAGATGAACTATGAACAGGGCAAGGGAGGCACGGGCATGACCCCCACAAGGGTAGAGCTGACAGGGCAGCAGCCCTGGGGTCCGGATGATTCTTAATTTTTTTTTTTTCCACGCATAAATTCATCATAAGAAGACCCGTGAAAGTCTGTGCTGGGGGCCTGCAAGAGATCCTAGCCACCCTACTCCAGGATGTGGGGGGGGGGGGGCATGGCCATGAGTGACAAAAATTTGAGAACCACTGCAGTTGGGTGTGGAATATAGAATTCGAAATAAATCCACAAAAATAAAAAATAAAAATTTCTTTCAGTTTTACCGATATTTAATTACTTTTTTGACGGAAACTTCTTATTTTCTTGGTGTGCGTATGTTTTGCAAGAAAAACACAAACAGCTAGAAAAAATATGGAAAGATCAAACTTCGGTAATCTTAGTTCTAGAAATCATTTGAAATTGTACGTAAGTTAATTAACAATAACGGTGATTCGCAAATGCAATAATATTTAGTTGTCTTTTTCGACATCGATTCCTTCAAAATCTAATGAGTCCAATGTACAGTACATCTAAATTTAGACATTCATTGAGTGTTTCATAAAAAAATGCCCGAAAAGAAACTTTTTGTAATGTTTTAATTACAAAAAAAATTAAGATTTTCTGATGTATTAAAATTAAAGTTTTTTTTTTCTATTGTACGACGAAAGAAATTATTCGATTAATAATCAAACCTATAGCTAGCTGGCAGATCTTTTACTAGTTTCAAAGAAAATGAAATAAACTTTTAATGAAAATCAGAATGTTGGCAAAATTTCAAAAAATACACTCATTGCCATAAAAATTTGCGCACCCAGAAGAAGTCATCAAAATGAAACGAAATTTTACACATGTAAGTACTACGTTGATATAAGTAAGTGAATAGAAAATCCAAGAAAAAGGACCATTTATTGCAGAAAAAAGTACAGATGAACAGAAGTTTTAGTACTCTGTTGGACCCCCTCTAGCACGAATGCACGATGCGATACGAGAGGGGCATTAAGGCATACAAGTTGCGTATGATGTCCTGAGACATCTCGTTCCACAGTTGCTGTAAATGCGCCTCTAGTTCGACCAACCTCGTAGGGTGTCCAACTTGCCGTCCCAAATGATCCCAGATATGCTCGATTGGTGACAAATTTGGGGATAGAGCAGGCCAGGGAAGGGTGGTAATGTGGCGGAGGCAGTCTTGTGACATCCTTGCTGTGTGTGGCCTAGCATTGTCTTGTTGAAAAATGGCTCCTGGGAGCCCTGCCATGAGTGGCAACACATGTGGCTGAAGGATGTTATGGACGTACCGCTGGGCTGTCATTGTGCCATGGATCAATATTAGGGGTGACCGTGTATCGTAAGCAATGGCACCCCATACCATGACACCAGCTGTGGGAGTGGTGTGTCGCTGTAAAGCGAAGGCAGGATTGAAGCGTTCACCACGGGGCCTCCAAACACGAACACGATTGTCATCACTGCTCAAGTTGAATCTCGATTCGTCGCTGAAGACGACCTGGTTCTATTCCGTTGCAGTCCAATCCCATCATGCTCGACACCACTCCAAACGGAGGCGTTGGTGGGTGGGTGTCATTGGCAGCACACGTAATGGGCGCCGCGATACCAGATGTCCTTCAGCCAGGCACCTTGCGATGGTTCGGGAAGACACAGGGTCCCGTAGTGAAGCTGCTGCCTGTATCTGGATAGCGGCCAATGAGGCAGTTGGCTCTACGCGTGCGTTTCGGATGATGTGACGGTCTTCTCGACGACTGGTCTGTCGAGGGCATCCTGAACCTGATCGCCGTGTAAATGACTTCTGTCCACTGGTCCCAACACCTCCTCACAGTAAAATCAGAACGGCCTAGTTGACGAGCTACTCGCCGAGCTGACCACCCAGCTTCCATCATCCCGATGATTCTTCCCCTATCGAACTCTGACAACTGCTCATATGGTCTTCGACGGCGGCGTAACGGCATGTCTACCTCAACATTTTCTTTGCAAACGATTAAATACACTCCAGCAAGCTCTGCTTACCTGTTTTATACTCCAAGGAGAACGAAGTTCAACGCCCTCTAGTGGCATTACCTTCAGGTCAACTTTCGTTTCGATCCCACAATTATTTCTTGGTGCGCAAATTTTTATGACAATGAGTGTAGTAACCACACGTTTTTCTCAAAGCTCATCTGAGGTATTGTCATTGTCAATAGTCATTCTTTCATAAGTAACTGTAGTTGTAAAATCCTCTTTCTCCGACAAGAACCCAGCGCAGCAGCCATCAACAATCCGTCACTGTGTCCCGCCCAAGGAATAAAAGAGTGTGAAATGCCTATCCCCCCACTTCAGCCGGATCTGGTAGTCTGCATGACGGGCCGGATATAGTAGGGAAAGAGTTAAGTCGCAAATGCGTTGCTTAAAATGCAGCAGTGACATGATATTATTGATTATTATTTGTTGTCATATCAGTTTATTATTAAAAAGAGGGCCAGGGATTTTATTTTCTTATGTAGAGAATATTTATTTATACAACTGGAAGGACTGTTGTTTATTTAAAAGAGAGTCTGGATACCCAGAGAGACTTATGCCCTGATCGGTTTATCATTTAAAAGGGAGTCCAGGTTTTATTTTTTTACACTGAGAATTATTTATTTATATTATTTATAATATTATTGTTGGTTCACAATTTTGATATGTTTTTTATGCTGCCCAATTTTTTTTGGCATCCATAGTGTCAGTTTGGCCTTGTTGACCTTCATCTGGCATGTTTGGCGCCGAAAAAAATCACCAAAAAAATCTCAAATTTCTGGGTTATACGACATTTGTTTCGCATTTCTTTTACTTCTGTCGTGGATCAAACTACACAGCTGATACACTAACAACTCACAAAAATCATGTGTTCCTTATTGTATAGAACTTGATTTAGTCACAGTGTAACGAGAGCCCATCGGGGAAGGGGGCATCAAGTGCCAAGGGAGACTTATGACAATTATATCTGATTCTCCCAATTATCAAGAGTAGAAACACAAATTGTGGTAGGTATAGGTATTTTTACAGAGGTGGGGGATCTCAGAAAACTCACTTTGTCCATGGGCCTATGATCACGGGTGACTTAAGTGAGGGTGCAAGGGGTGCGGTACACCCAGGCAGAAGGTTGTAAGAGGCAGCAGCATAGACTGCAGTCAGTTTTTAAAAATTTCACACAATAAAACAGGCATCTTCAACCTGTTGCTCGTGTGCCTGTGTCTGATTTCGGGCTCGCGAGCACTTGATCAGCATCCTAATGGTACAAATTGAATTCAAGGATTAAAATCATGCTACTTTTTCAGGCATACATATTTTAAACTCACAGTGACAGTGCTCTTTTTTTTATGATAGGTACAGGCAGTGCTTGCGACCAGAAAAAGGTTGATCTCTAAAGTAAAAATTCACACAACATCACGCTGTTAGCCATACCTTGACAATGGAGATGTTGAAAAAACTTGAGGGAATAGACAGGGCCTGGGACCAGAAACAAGAATGTAGTTACCAGAGGTGGCTCGAGACAGCATTTCTACCCATGCTGCACTTATTTTTTGAGTTTCCTGCCCATCCCCGCCCCACATCTTACATCAGGGCTGAAATCTTTCATGGGGTCCCCAAGCCAGATGCTCCATCAAGGTCCCTTCTACTATTAATTTAAAGTGTGAAAAAAGATAGGGATAGTCTCAGGCCACCGGGCTGGAGTCCTGTCAGCCCCTACTGTTGTGGGGACCATGGCCTTCCCTCACACTTTATTCCAACGATTTCTAACAGAAAAAAAAAATCCATTTTCTTTTTTTGTTTTCATCTCAGATTTGGTACCCCTCCAGAGTGGACATAAATCATTTCTTTCTTTTTTAAAGTCAAGGAATCATTTTCACCTATTCACCTTGGATTTAGAACAATTCTTAGAGGCCGCAATGGGTCGCATAGCCTAAGAGCTTTCCCTGTACTCTATATGACAAGGGGCAAGTGTACAGTTTGGTTGCCTTATTTATTTTCTTCTAAAACAGTCAAATGAAGGTGAAGGAAAAATTTGGCTTCTCACTTGTACGGTCCTTGGGGCACAACAAAAACTTTAAAATAAATTTCTTAATAAACATCAACCTCGTTATACATCATCTTTTTCAAGGGATAAGTGTAAGTGATGATGGTTCACCAATAAGTACTGTTTTGAGGATTAAGTTATCTGGCATTATAAAGAACGATAAAATAATTCTATGCAAGATATACAGAAAACTGGAAGTTGTATGAAGTTGCTTATTTTCTGAGATATTGATTTTTAGGAAGGAAAAAGATTCATCTCTTCTTCTACTGGGAATTGAAAACTTACCCCTTGTTAGGGAGACTGAGAGCACCTGTCCAGCAAACAAGGGGCCAGGGTTCGATTACCTGTAGAGTTAGAGATGAGAGTTTTATTAGGGAAAAAAATCTTCACACAACATCCAGTCCTCTGTATATCTTGCATAAACAAGTGGCAAGTGACATCATGTCATGAAAGTAATTCTAGACCAAAAAAACAGAAAAATCCTGCTTTAAAAGCGGGACGCATGGGCATGGACATTTTTCTTGCTAAACAATGGTGTGTGACTTTCTTCTAAAAAAAAATCTGGTTTATCTCAAGGTCCTCCAGACTGGAGCCTGGTCAGCCTCCCACCAGGGTCACCTATAGGGGCGGCATATGAGGCTTCGCACCCAGGCGGCAGATAAGCTCGAGCTGCCCCTGCCTATGATGCTGATAAGACGGCAATGATGATCCATGGGCCCTGGCCATACTTTATGGAAATCATGCAAAATCTAATGAAAAAAACTCAGCATTAATGCAAGGTTTAGTTCACAATATTGTTAGTTTCTATTCTTTTGTGTCACCCTTATGATGATGATTTTCAACTATACAATCAAAGTGCTCTTAAAATTTTAGGATTTTCTATCGGATGGCTGAGGCATGTATGTGACATATTTCATCCCATGGGATTTCACTTGGCTCATAATCATAATGAAAAATTTATATAAGACTAATTTTATCTTCGGTAATCTTTTACAGTGATCATAAATTTTTTTAATAATGAAAGTCACAATTTTTTATAATGAATAATTTCAATTTTACCTCGGACGATTTTTGCCTATCACTAGAAAAAGAAACTCTGTTCTTTTCTGATTCCATTAATTTAGCTAATCGATACTTAAGAAGTTCAGCCGTTTCATCGACTTTCGCCAACTCCTTCAAGAACGCATCTCTTTTTAACATTTTCTTGCTCATTCTCAAAATAAAACTTGCTACAACAGATTATATTGTTTACAAACTCGGAGCACAACTGTAAGTTTGTTTGGAAGATGGGCAATTCAGTCATGAGCCGTCTAGAAGAGCCGGCTCTTTTCAGAGAGCGAGAGATCTTCAATTCCTTGAATAATCTAGTCAAGTCAAGACACACGGCTTTGATGTTGTTCTCCGCTATCCATATAAAGGTTTTTAACAGCTAGCTGATGCGAAGATATATTTAGGAAAGAGAGAAAATTCTACTGCCCTTGCGAGATGAATGGAACCCACGTTTCCTCTCTTGTCGGGAGAGCGCCCTAGACCACTAGACTACAAAGGCAACGAATATCTCAATCTTTCCTTGGAGCTCGTGTGCACTGAACGTGACCGTACATGGACTGTCGGATCTTCGCATCAGCAAGCTGTTAAAAACCTTCGTATGGATAGCGGAGAGTGACATCATCCGATGGGTCCGACCGTCCATGTACGGTCCCGTTCAGTTCACAAGAGATCCATGGAAAGATCGAGATATTCTTTGTAGTCTAGTAATTTAGGGCAGTCACCCGGCAAGTGAGAGGACTTGGGTTCGATGTAAGGGCAGTTGAATTTCCTCTCTTTCCTGAATATATCTTCGCATCAGCCAGCTGTTAAAAACCTGCTGAAAAAACTCATAGTCTAAAAAATTGATTGTAGATGGCAGCACTACACATAACAAGCATTACACAGAAACAAACTTCACGGAAGGTTCACTATACATACACACGCATTCCAACATGTACCAATTCGTTAGAAGTTCCGCAGAGAAATATGGACGAGGTGCATGTCTAGGTTAGTTGTAATGGCTGTTAAAAACCTTCGTAAACGAGGTTCCTCTGCAGGGTCGGTCTTAGGGCCGTGTGACAGGTGCTTTTGTACAGGGCACCAAATGATAAATGGCGCCGAAACACGTTAGATATATATATATATTCATTACTAGAAAAAAATCTTGAGGGTTCGTATTTAAAAAAATAGTTGTATACATGAAAAATGACCGAGATGAGAAAAAAAAATTGAAGGTCTGAGTGTATATATAGTATTACGGTTATTTTTCGAAAAGAATCGATGGGCAGTCCATCTTATACGTCAAACCTTTTTTTTACATGTTAACTGATGGGGATTTTGCCCCACCAGTGAAGATAGAAAATGACCACTGGTGGGGCAAAGCGCTTTTCTTGTTTTCCTGAAGCAGCTTCAACTTCAAACCCTACCAATATGAAGGGCGTCAAAGAAAAAACTCTCACAAAAAGATTTCGCCATTTGGGAGTCCGGTTTTTTATAACTGATCTTTTTTTTTCCAAGAAGGAAAAGTAAAGTTCAACTGAAAAGATAAGTTTTCCAAGGACCGACTTCTCTGGAAAGGTCTTTTGCTCTCATAAAAAAGTCAGACAAAGAACAAATGGAGGATGACCGGGACGAAAGATATGACCATTCATCAGAGCCGTCTTAAGAGCATCGTGGGCCCCCGAACCAAGTGATTTTTCTGAGTCCCTATCAAACAAATTTAGGAAAATTTCAACCATATCTCATTTTTGTGAAGCTCTTTTCCTCCTGAAGCTCCCGGGCCGCGCCTGAGTGGGCCCATGCCTTAAGACGGCACTGCCTGTGCCCCCCTCATAATATTCACATAAAACTGTGAAATTCTATTATAAACCGATAAAGTGGTGGAAAATGGGTTTAATCATCAATCAATGATGGTTTTGATCATCAGTTCTTTTTTTTTTAATGCTTATTCTGAAATCGAATAATTCTATCGTATGTATTTTACAGTTTTTTGAATTGGATCGGATTGTTGATGATTTAGTTGGATTCGCGTTTCAAGTTCTCCAATAATTTAAATTGACAACCATCACCACAGAGTAAAGTCGCGTAACATTTGAGTATAATGTTTCAGAATATTGGGGAAGCTTACATGCTTACATTAGAAAATTGAAAACATTAAACACAGAAAGTGATACAAATACATATAATGCATGGGTTCTGTGTGCCGCAGCACCATGCAAAGGTTTTTCAAAGAGACTCTTTTTTAAACTGCTCTGTGGAGCCGCGGATAAATGTTGATTAGAGAAAGAGGTGTCGGGAGTGGGATAAGTTTGAAAACCCGACATAATATATAAGTGTATAAGATGCCCCACACATCCTCCAACGCTGCCTGCGCTAGTATCTTTGACGGGCCTCAGGACAAGTGATTTTTCTGAGGCCCTATTAGGCAAATTAATCGAAACTTTCAACTAGATCTAATTTTTGTGAGACTCTTCGTCTCTTGGACCCCCGAGCCGTGCCTGGGTGAGCCCATTCTTTTTGACGACACTCCCGCCCTTACCTAAGGGGCCCGGTGTGTCTCAACAGTTTCGGACGCGAAAAATATTTGCCCGATTTAATATATTTGGGAGCAGGGCCGCAACTAGGGAGGGGGGCAGGTGGGTCTCGTGCCCCGGGCGCTGGACCAGAGGGGGCGCAAATTTCATTTTCAAACCTCTCCTTCAACATTACAAGGGGGCGCCCAAATGCGCACCTGCCCCGGGTGACCAAACATCTAGTTGCGGCCCTGTTTGGGGGGGGGGAAAGGAATCGGCATCCATTATTTCTAAAAATACAAGAATCCATCCAGAAAATGTTAAATACACAATTCAATAAATTGACACAAAAACTGGCAAAAATTCACCACTGAAAGTAATTTTAAACTAATGAGAGAGAAAAAATCCTGAAACTGATAAAAATTTCAGACTTGATGAATCAAAAATAACTGAAAGAAATAATTTCACCACCAATAAAAATTCAGAATTTACGGGGGGGGGGGAATTTCAGAATTGTTGAAACTTCAGAATTAATGCAAGTAATTTCAGAATTCATGAAAGCCTCCAACAGTTTACCGTGAGTACGGGTGCCCACAAAGCACTGTTCCCAGTGCAACCGCTCCTATCGCACACTCCTAAGAGCGGTTCTCACTTTCACAGCGGAAATCACTTTTTCTCATTTCTCTTTGACAACCTCAACCGCTTTCTCCAACGGGGGGGGGGGGGGGTGAGACTAAGGTGAAGAGATGCTTGGCTAGGCAGTGAATATCTGTTTTGTTGGCTGGACTATGCCCTCACATCCCATAGGTTGGGATTTTTGGCGGGCCCAAGTAGAGGCGGATTTAAGGGCGGGCGCACCTGGCGCACACCCTGGGCCACGTAAAACCCAAACATTACACTTTTTTCTAATTTAAGGGGTCCAGTATTTTCTTTTGCGTCCGGGGCCTCAGCTGACTTTAATCCGCATCTGCCTCAAAGCAAAACTTTTCATGGGCCCTTCTGTAGTTAATTTACAGCTTGAAAAAAAACCCAAGAAATTATGGTAATTGTTCCAGGCCTCAGGGCTGTTCCCGTGTCAGCCCTTCCCTTGTGGGGTCAAATACCGAACTTGGAAATCGGGCGTCAACATCCGCACAACAATTTTACCGAATTTAAGAGTTGAACTTGAAAATTATTGGCAACATTCCCAGTTTAAACGACAGCGGATGGTTTTTCTACAGTTAATTACACAAAAGAAAGCAAAAAAAAAAGTCATTTAAATAAAAGTAAACTTACGTGGGGTAGAATCTAGTTCATCAATATGTCACTATGAAATCATTTGAACTTTGAAAAGAAACAAATCTTAAGCTTTTTTTTTTCTCACATAGGAGCGTTTCATTATTCCAATAGTAGAGCAAATTTGTGATTATTTTACTATCTGACATAAATAGTTCAATCTTACACGAACGGCAAGGAATGGTTCGATTCTCTGCATGTAGCTGGTCATCCGACAGAGATGAGCGGGAAAAAAATATACACCATAGAAAGTCCAGCAGTACAGCAGAAACGATTTTTTTCCCTGCATATGGCAGGTATACTGCATATCCATTCAAGGAACAGCCAGGCTGTACCCTTAATTGTATGCTATCAGCGGCTCTTTTTTCGCTGAGTAGAAAAAAAAAGACCGACAGCTAAAATATTGTTAATTGAACGCATGTGTTGAATGGGTCTGCAAACCGATTTTTTCCTCTCCCGATAGAAATATTTGGTTCCGAGGAAAAAAGAAGCTGTATCCGTTTGCAATTCCCCGTGGTGCCTGCGGGCATTGGTGCCGGCTTTGATTTAAAACACCACAACGCAAATCACAATGGTGGGAAGAAAATGACAACATTTGGTTAATGGTGCCCTTTTTTTAAGCAAAATTCTGTTTTGTCAACCCTAGGGGATAATGAACAAGCCAGACGTCTGAAAAAGTGTGCAGACTTCTCAAACATGAATTCATTAGTGACTTATGGCCCGAAATAGGGCCAGGCATCACCTTAAAATTCTGGTTCTATGAATTCATCGGCTCTCCGTGGGTGGGGTGGATGGTGGCTTTTACCGTTGGCAGTACGGAAAAGTAATGAAAAAACACGCAAATTAAAATACTTTTTTTTAATTACTTAAAAAAATGTCCTTTACTTTTCCATTGTACAACATGATGTGTAATTTGTGTATGCCAGAAAAGAGATTTTCATGGTGCATGCAATCAATCTTTTCTTTCATGCACAAGAATCATCGTTGAGATTTGCCTCCTGTAAATATAGAATGCTGAAATGATTATTCCCATGCGTTCTGGAAGTAGTAGCGGAGAGGTTTCCTGGTGTTTTAGACGATAACTTCATGGTGATAATTAAAACGTTGTGCATCTTTTCTTTTTATATTTGAAGTCATTTATGTATTTTTTTCTTCACAAATTCTCCCTCACACTGTCAGAAGTCATGAAAAATAGAAAAACAAACGTCGAACCATTACTCCTTCGTCTTTGAATCTCAATACACAGCATCTCATTTTACTAGGATGTTTTTTTTTAATACATGTTTCTGTGTCTGCGTGTGT
The DNA here is from genome assembly GCF_987345545.1 of Pholcus phalangioides. Classification (NCBI taxonomy): domain Eukaryota; kingdom Metazoa; phylum Arthropoda; class Arachnida; order Araneae; family Pholcidae; genus Pholcus; species Pholcus phalangioides. The sequence goes on along the minus strand of NW_028301625.1, from coordinate 6,451,686 downwards.
TTGTTTATTTATACTTATGTTGAGCTTTGAATTTTAATTTTGGTAATAGCGCTGGAATAAACGATTCTGTGTATGATTTTTTTTTTTGTGGTATAAACTTTAGATAACAAAACTGTGTCATTATTGCATTTATTATTATTTTTTATTTTATTTTACAAGTTTTATTTTCTCAGCGACTTTTTTTTCGTATTTTTTAACTACATTGATGAGACTATTGATTGATGTTTTTTTTCAAAGTGTGCGTCGCTGTTTCTAGGAGCATCGCCACCTTTATGTGAGGTGTCGGGGAGAGCTTGAGATTGATTTGTGCACCTATTTATGCTTTGAAGAAGTTACGGGAAAAGTTTATGCGAGAAAATATCTTTAATTTATCCTGAAGAGCCGCTGCGAAATCATGAATTAGGCAAGGAAGCAGTGGTCGACAAAAGTTTGTGAACCATTGGTATAGGGAAAAGTGTTCCACTGAGAGAGGGATTAACTTTACAAAATATTTGTAATTTTTTTTTTTTAAATAAGGCGGCGAGATATCTTGTCAATGGCACTCAAAGGGTTGAGATCCGTTTGAAATCAGAACGTACTGTCTCAAGCCTATTGCTGTGACTACCGTTGTGGTATTCAGATTCTATGATGTTCATTTTATTCTCATGCTTAAATGGATTTACAGGATGTATGGGAAAGTCCCTTGGACTTGAAATGACTTGCAAACAAAAACAGCTACAGCTGTGCAACTCCTCACAAGGAGAAAGGGTATTCTTCAAAAATTTTAATTAAAAAAAGGCGCTTTCAGTGCAATATTTGAGCTATGTTCAAATGGTGATTGGTATGATTGGTATTGCTTTAGCAACACGAGCAGATATGTTCCGGCGTCCCTGTCACTGAAATTGATATTTTTACGAATATTATCGCCAGAAAAGCCATAATTTTTAATATGATTGTGAACGGATAGAACATTCACCAAGCTGATGACTCCTTTAAAGTGAGCTCTAAAATGGTTTGTTTATTATAAGTTTTTGAGAACTACGGAAACGCGGCGAGCCATAAATGAAACAATTCTCATTTTTCGAAAGGCAACTATATTAGATGTACAGACCATACTACTTCTTCGCATACTTTGTTCCTTCCGAATTTTTTCCATTTTGTTAGTGCTTCGTTTCCCAGCGTTATTTCTGTAGCATTTGCAACTGGTGAGAAGTATTTACAATATATCAATTTGTTCTTTCATTTCCAGTAGATAGATAGATAGAGAGAATCACTCACAACCCCGGACTGAAGCAAAGCAACTTACTTTCGTTAGCTCAAAAGAGGCAGGGTTGTGTCGGAAAAAGTTAGCAAAGATTAATAGTAATGGCCCCCTTGCCCCGTGTATGTATCAAATCACCCGCGTCGTTCTCCCCATGAAGATGTAACGCATAAGCCATTTCACTAAAAATGAATAGCTGAACTTAATGACCAGGGAGAAAAATTGCACGTACGCCCAGTGGCACATAAAGGCTGGAGACCGCATTTCCGTTAGAATTTGCTTTGGTTGTGGTATCTTGCTTGCTAGCTGGCTGCGTGGAATCAGCTGTTCTTAGTTTCTGGGGAAAAAAATAAAAACCCTCATCTCTCTCTCTTGAACATAAAATGAAAATTTGGACAAAAAAATGCCTGGATCTATGAAAGAGTGAAACTTGTGAAGAAATTAAATATGCCGAGTTGGAGACGGTTGCAAAAAAAATAATAATAATAAAAATAAATTTATGAATATAAACAGTATTGTTCCCAGAAAATCTTACAAATTTGTTTTTAATTTTCCCCTCAAGAGAGAGAGGGTTAGAGATTAAAGTAAAGGAGTCATTGGATTAAATTTATCAAAAAAATCATAATCTCATGACCTTTGTTTTCTTCATATTCAGATTACCTTTAAGCATAATGCGAAAGTTAAGAAAAAATTAATTTTTAAGAATTTGGGAGAGTTACAGCTAAATAAAAACTATGCCGTGACTTGGTCTCTCGAAAGTTATAAACGGGGTTCTCTCTCTCCACTCTCTCTGTATTTATTTTCTCTTCATTTCCCTCTCTTCGGATCTGGAGACCACCCAATGTCCGAATTTGAATGGTTTTGTGCTACTCATTGGCGTACGCAAAGGGGGAAAGTTTGGGTTCTAACTCCCTCAAGCCGAGATTATAGTGTTATTTTGCAGGAAAAAACGTAACCCTCCCCCCTTAAGAAAATTCTGCGTAAGTCTATGGTGCTACTACACTGATGTTTATCTATATAAATTGCTCTAAAATAGAATGTTTTAACTCTGGCATCTGATGACAACCCGGTAACTTCAGATCCTTTTTCTACAGCCAGGGTTATATAACTAAATCGTTTTCACTTTAATGAGCATCAAAAAAACAAAAACAAAAAAACAATCAATGGCAGTGCCGTCTTAACGCATGGGCCCACCCGGGCACGGCCCGGGGGCCTCAAGAGAAGAGGGGCCTCACAAAAATGAGATCCGGTCGAAATTTTCTAGGATTTACCAGGTAGGGCCTGGGGGCCCATGATACTCTTAAGACGGCCCTGCCCGGGTGGGCCCATGCGTTAAGACGGCAATGGTTTAGGGGCAGACATGGTACCCTTATACCCCTCCTGCATAGGTTTGTTACATTTTACTGTGATAAAAATCTTACCATTACTGCAAAAGTAGGTTGAAGAACGGGTCATCGGTGAAATCAAATAGATTCGAAACAAAAAAACTTAATAGGAGAATGTTATTTCCATGGCCCCCACATCGTGGAGCGAGGCCCCTAGGGGCTGGGATCTTTGCCGGGCCCTCCCGGTCAGACTTTTCACGGGTTCCTTCTGTAGTTAATTTATAGCGTGAAAAAGCAAAAAATGCTGAGAACTGTTCCGGGCCTCAGGGATAGAGCCCTGTCAGCCCCCTCCCCTGTGGGGGCCATGGTTATTTCAGATGCCCAATAACTATCGAAAGGTTTTTTTCCGTTTTTGGTGCACCGAATAAGATGCCATTAAGAATATTTCATATCTTCATGAAGGGTGGTTAATGACGTAAGCATCCTCCAAATCCCCCTCCCCCCTTGTCATCAAAAAGTCAGAAAATCGGAAACCCCCCATCTCAGGGCCGTCTTAAGAGCATTATGGGCCCCCGGACCAAATGGTTTTTCTGAGCCTCTATCTGGTAAATTCTAGAAAGTTTTAACTAGATCTCATTTTTGTCAGGCCCCTCTACTCATGAGGTCCCCGGGCCGTGCCCGGGTGGGCCCATGTGTTAAGACGGCACTGCCCCATCGATGCTGACGTAATACTTGAATGACCCCTACGTTCTGCTTTTCATTCATGAATAACTCACTATAAGCGAATATTTTTTGTATCTTTAACATTTACTCTTTGACAATCACCTACTCATAATAGCTAGATTCTCGTTATAAGCAGTACTCGTTATAACGGACTTTTACTGTGTATAATATTTTATTCCACTAATTTTACTGGACGCACAATTAAAAAACTGGGTACATAGAGAAAAGAATCGACAATATCCGCAGCAGAATAGTCAAAATTTGAGTTAAAACTAAATTTCTATATTTAAACTAAATGAAATCATTTCACAAATCCAACTGACGTGCATAATTCATATTCAACTGATTTCATGAAGAGATTAAGAATTACCGGTTTTTCCACGTTGGAATGGGGAAAAGAAAAGGTCAATCTTAAGAAAATAAAGGTTAATTGTTTCTCTTTCTCTCTGTTATATTATTTGGCGGTATCGAGGGCGAGGTGAAATTTGTTGTGATGTCGCAATAAAAAAATTGCACACTTCGAAGAAAACCATAGATCGACTAGAAAATATATAGTTAATATCAGTTAACCACAAAGTTTATTTTTTTTCATCGTGCTTTTCGTAAAACTTCATTGTTTCAAAAAAAAAAGAGAAGGGGAAATAGTGTGTTGGGGGATTTACGCATGAATTGGATTGGAGAAAAGATTTGTCTCATGTTTTTACTATTGGTCATTGCCGAACACGTCGAAGCAACGTCAAGAAAAACTTGTTGCAGCGCTGCTTACGCGGCTTTTTCTCCTTGTTTGAAAGTTTTCTAATTATCTTCTCGAATAATTTTAAATTTAACCATAGCAATTTCTTAAAAGGTAAGTAGAAACCTTGCTTTCTAATTTATTAATTAAAACTTTTTTCTACATGGATTTCTTTTGTCGCAAGACATGTTTTAGGTGATTGACCGTAAGCATTGACCAGCAAGATGCGAGTGGTCAATAGCTCTCACCTTTATTTCGGTTGTAATCAATTATTATTATTATTTTTTTTTTTTTCAAATGAAAAGTAATTTTTTTTTAAATAGATATTTTATATAATAACAGTTTCTTTTTGTTTTTGATATTCATGATATGTGTTGTGCATTTTAATTATAAATATTTAGCACTCGGGAGGTTACAATTGTTGAAAGGTTCAGTATTACTAAAACATTTTTGATTTCATGTTAGATGATAACAATCCACCGTATAATTGATTAAAAGAAGCTGTTCTATAGCACATATAGGTGTGGATCAGGTATCTTCAACCTGTTGCTTACGAGCACCACAGTGCTCCTTGAAGTACTGAAAATGCTCCATGCTTATGTCCAATTTCCTGCTCGTGAGCTTGATCAACATTCCAATTAAACACCTTGTGCAAATTGAATTCAAGGATTAAAATCACTCTGCTTTTTAAGGTATATGTATGTCATGTCGGTAAGGGTGCTGTTCTTTTGACGATACATACAGGCAGTGCTCATGACTAGAAAAGGGTTGAAGACCTCTGGTGTAGATTAGGCCTGTAACTAGGCTAGGGCAACTGGGGCCCCCCAAGAAAGTTAGGGTAGAGTGCAGAGACCGGTCCCCCTTATATCGCCAAGTACAAAACTTCGCCAAGCGTACCATAGCGGATCCACGTCAGTAGACACAGGCGGCTAAACGGTTCTTCAACCACGGTTTGCTTACAGCTGACCATATAAAAATGCGGGACATGCGTTTAAGCAAATACGGGACAAAAAAATTATTTAATAGCAAATACACGGCTAAATGATTCTGTACTCATTCATTTGGGTAGGGGGGGGGCGTTAAAGTATTTAATAGCAAATACACGGAACAAAAAAAAATAGTCCCGTATTTCTGCGCTAAATGATTCTGTACTCATTCATTTGGGTAGGGGGGGGGGCGTTAAAGTATTTAATAGCAAATACACGGAACAAAAAAAATAGTCCCGTATTTCTGCGCTAAATGATTCTGTACTCATTCATTTGGGTAGGGGGGGGCGTTAAAGTATTTAATAGCAAATACACGGAACAAAAAAAATAGTCCCGTATTTCTGCGCTAAATGATTCTGTACTCATTCATTTGGGTAGGGGGGGGCGTTAAAGTATTTAATAGCAAATACACGGAACAAAAAAAATAGTCCCGTATTTCTGCGCTAAATGATTCTGTACTCATTCATTTGGGTAGGGGGGGGGCGTTAAAGTATTTAATAGCAAATACACGGAACAAAAAAAAATAGTCCCGTATTTCTGCGCTAAATGATTCTGTACTCATTCATTTGGGTAGGGGGGGGGGGCGTTAAAGTATTTAATAGCAAATACACGGAACAAAAAAAATAGTCCCGTATTTCTGCGCTAAATGATTCTGTACTCATTCATTTGGGTAGGGGGGGGCGTTAAAGTATTTAATAGCAAATACACGGAACAAAAAAAATAGTCCCGTATTTCTGCGCTAAATGATTCTGTACTCATTCATTTGGGTAGGGGGGGGCGTTAAAGTATTTAATAGCAAATACACGGAACAAAAAAAATAGTCCCGTATTTCTGCGCTAAATGATTCTGTACTCATTCATTTGGGTAGGGGGGGGCGTTAAAGTATTTAATAGCAAATACACGGAACAAAAAAAATAGTCCCGTATTTCTGCGCTAAATGATTCTGTACTCATTCATTTGGGTAGGGGGGGGGCGTTAAAGTATTTAATAGCAAATACACGGAACAAAAAAAAATAGTCCCGTATTTCTGCGCTAAATGATTCTGTACTCATTCATTTGGGTAGGGGGGGGGGCGTTAAAGTATTTAATAGCAAATACACGGAACAAAAAAAATAGTCCCGTATTTCTGCGCTAAATGATTCTGTACTCATTCATTTGGGTAGGGGGGGGCGTTAAAGTATTTAATAGCAAATACACGGAACAAAAAAAATAGTCCCGTATTTCTGCGCTAAATGATTCTGTACTCATTCATTTGGGTAGGGGGGGGCGTTAAAGTATTTAATAGCAAATACACGGAACAAAAAAAATAGTCCCGTATTTCTGCGCTAAATGATTCTGTACTCATTCATTTGGGTAGGGGGGGGCGTTAAAGTATTTAATAGCAAATACACGGAACAAAAAAAATAGTCCCGTATTTCTGCGCTAAATGATTCTGTACTCATTCATTTGGGTAGGGGGGGGGCGTTAAAGTATTTAATAGCAAATACACGGAACAAAAAAAAATAGTCCCGTATTTCTGCGCTAAATGATTCTGTACTCATTCATTTGGGTAGGGGGGGGGCGTTAAAGTATTTAATAGCAAATACACGGAACAAAAAAAATAGTCCCGTATTTCTGCGCTAAATGATTCTGTACTCATTCATTTGGGTAGGGGGGGGCGTTAAAGTATTTAATAGCAAATACACGGAACAAAAAAAATAGTCCCGTATTTCTGCGCTAAATGATTCTGTACTCATTCATTTGGGTAGGGGGGGGCGTACGTCAGCAAAACTGAGACAACCCCCCCCCCTCCTCACCCATGAAATATACCTCTGAATATAATCTTATATTGTCTGTTAATGTTAATTCACTTGTATTGTAAGAAGAAATTTTTACTAATTGCTGACTGGAGCCGTATGAGTGTCATGCACATGAAGTTACATACAATGGGCTAATTAAAAGTCTGATTTCATTCTTCTTAGTGGAGAGTTGTTAATTTAGAGTTGAAAAAAATATCAAAAATCGATTGACAGTTGCAGTGGTGTCAGAGACAGAGATACTGTTGGTGGGCAGGGTACTTTATGGAATGGGTATGAGCACCCAGAGAAATGATTCAGAAATCAATCAAAATTTCCTACTTCAAGATCAAGACAAGAACCCACAAGTTCCAAAACTTCCAGCATCCTTGGCCAGTCAAAGGTGCCGACATGAAGGAAACATTGATGAGGGGGGGGGCGAAAATCGCCATTCATTCCGTTTATAAGGGACCCAAACCCGTAATCAGGAAGCGAAATGGTGCATTACATTGTATACTCATGAGTTATTGGAGTGGGGGGGGGGGGGCGGCTCAAATGGTATCAGCCCCTAGTTTCTGTCGCCTATGGTCGGAGTGTTTGAATATTATTTTAATGTGATAATACAAAGTGATTTGAAATGTGCATCGCATTGTAAAAATATAATTTGAAAATAAGACTTTTCGCAGCTGTTACACATAAAACTTACATTGTCTTAAAAATTTCCTTAAAGATATATTCTCTGCATGGATGCATTTAATAGTGAATTACGGAAATCGTGCTGGGACGGCCACATTGATCGCAATTTATTATCTCGATGTGCACCCCCCAACGCCCCTCGCTGCAAGAAATGGAAATCCCTACAGAAAGCGGGAAGCGCGGCCTATACAAAGGAAACTAAGTTTTCAAAATTTATTTGATCCCAATTTATTATTTGGGTGAGCTCCCCAACGCCCCTCACTGCAAGGAATGGAAATCCCGACAGAAATGCGGCTTATATGGTGAAAATTAAATTTTATAAATTTATTGGATCCCAATTTAGTATCTTGATGTACGTTCCAATGTCCAAAAAAAATTTGTTCCATTTTCTACGCCTAAAGCAACTACCCTATTTATAAGATCACAACAAACATATGAATTATAAAGCAATTCAAATTTTTCGCGGCAAATTGACGATACAGTGACGGCAAATTTGTACCACGACGAGTTTGTAGCACGACGAATTGACGCTGCGACAAATTGAATGCGACGAATTGTCCTGCGACAAGTTGAACTTGACAAATTGACCTAGACCCGGGGATTTCATACATGGCCGTCTCACGTAATAGGTCCCTGAACAAATATGAGGTTCTGGGTTAGTTCCTGCTTGGCCGGAAGTAACTTACGATCTGATGTGATGATTTCTAATGTAAGTTTATATGTACAGTTGCATAGGCGTAAACTTGTATCCGGCCCATGGGCCCGAACAACAACTAAATTATAATATTGATTAAAAAAAAGGAAACAAAAATTAAGGATACTTTTTCAAAGGTTCAGGAGCCTCTCGACTAGAACCAAGAACCTCGACTCCTCAAGAACTTCAAAAGATTATGTTGATTTTGTAGTTAATTTTTTATTGTATATTATGATCTCTTATATTATGATTTCCGAAAGACTGAAGATAAATGTACTTTTTTTGGTTAACCCTTTTTTTTTTCATGATTCCGATTGCGCTATTCAAAAAATGTTGCACTGCAAAGAATTATTGACTTTCGAAGTTGACCACAGACACAACGTGGCGCCAGAAATTCTGACACTTGTCTTAGTGCGGTGGGGCTTAATCCCTTTGGGAGTGTTCCCGTAAAGAAAGGGGAGAGGCCCTGGCCCATCCTTGTTATGCCCATCCTTGTTATGCCCATCCAACAAAGACAGTGAGGTTTAAGGAAAAACGGAGATATACGTTCAGAGCAGGCCTTTTTTTAACATGTTAACTGAGGGGGGGAGGGATTTTGCCCCGCTAGCCTTTCCATTTCCCCCACCAGTTAAGATAAAAAAAATGACCACTTGTGGGGCAAAGCCCGTTTCTTGTTTTCCTGCAGTAGCTTCAGCTTCAAACGAAGAAGGGAGTGAAAGAAAAAACTAGCACTAAAAAGATTCCGCCATTTGTGAGATCGATGTTTTCCTTTTTTTCAAAAAGGAAATAGCTACGTTCAACTGGAAAGATAAGTTTTCCAGGGACTGACTTCTCTGGAATAGGTCTTTTGCTCTCATAAAAAGACAAAGAACAGATGGGGGCTGGCGTTGGCCAAGGATATGACCATTCACTGATTGTTTTGTTGACGCGCATTAAAGTGAAACGATTTAGTTATATAACCCTGGGAGTAGAAAGGACCTAAAGTTACCGGGTTGTCATCAGATGCCGGGGTTAAAAAATTCTATTTTAGAGCAATATAGATAGATAAAGATCAGTGTTGTAGCGCAAAACCATTCAGATTCAGACATTACGTGGTCCCCAGATCAGAAGAGAGGGGAAATGAAGAGAAGAAAATAAATACAGTGGGGAGAGAACCCCGTTTATACGACTTTCGAGAGACGGAATCACACATACACGGCAGTTCTTTAACCCAGTGGTTCTCAACCGGGGGCCCTAGGATATTCCAGAGGGGGCCACTGATGAAAATCTTGCAAAAGGGGAGCCACGGCTACTGATACGGGGGCCACGAAGAAATTTGTGACATTAAATTTTTTTAGTCACTCTGACTAAAAAAATTGAATTTCAAACAAAATGTGCATAGAATATCTCTTTCGTAATTTTTCCCTATTCGAGTAACATTAACATGAGGAAGAAGGAAATAAAAAAAGTGGTTCATGTAATCTCGGTGGTTTTACGACTTGGGGGTGACAGTAGGCCCTGACACATTGTAAGGGGCGGCAGCGTAGACTTTACTTAAGACAACAAAAATGTCCGATTTTTTTTGGGGGAAATGCAGTCAAACCCAAAGCGTATTAAAGACCCTTTATTAATACACTTTGGTCAAACCCCATTAGACCGGAACTCCAAGAGACCCGAGAAATCACTTCGTAATAACGAAATTTCGTTACAAAGGAATTCCAGATTTTTATATTGTTCCTACCTATCCGAGGTATTAGAAAAGTTTTCGTTAAAACGATATTTTTCCCGTTGTAATGGTATTTGTTACAATGAGAGTTGACTGTATTTCGTCTCAAGCTAATTTTTTACGTGTATTTGCTGCATGGGTAACAGGGCGAATGGCACTTTACTGGTGAGCCATTAATCTTAGAGACATACCCAACTAGAAAAAGTATCCACATCAAGTGTCCAACCCAGATATGTCTGTCTTTCCCGATGCCAACTAAAATAATTTCACGTTTCCAAGTGCAATATTCACCGAGATATGCGAATTCAAAAACTTGAAGAAATTTGCGAAAAAACAGCATTCAATGAGGGTAAAATGGTTTCCCCCTCATTTAATGCTGTTTTTTTCCAACTTTCTTGGAATACCTCAGTGAAAAATTTGAGTACTACACATTATTCGGGTACTTTTTCCAACTGGAAGTATGCCTCTAGGACCAATGGTTCGCCAGTAAAATGCCATATGTCATAAAAAACTAATTTGGAAATAATAAAAATTTCATCCAGTACAGTAACTTGATGACATTGTGCCGTCTTCAAGCGCAGAGTTTACATTGATTAAAATTGGACTGACACAACACATAAAACATACAAATCAAACTGAGAAAAACACAAAACAATAAACTTCACAAAAAGTAACATTACGATGATACAGACCCTTTGGGATTTATTCTATTTTTACTGTATTCTATTATGTTTATTTTGCTTTTTCGTTATTTTCATAAATTAAATTCAAAAATATTTATACTTCAGACAATTTTTGAATAACTATCTTCTAATGGGAAAACGGGGGGGGGGGGAGAAAGGAAGGGGGAGTAGAAAATTATTCATGTTCGCAAGGGGGGCCACAGGAATGAAAAATGGGTGAAACGGGGCCATGGACAAAAAAAGGTTGAGAACCACTGCTTTAACCGTTCTTATTTAGCCGTAACTTCTCCCAAACTCAGAAAATAATTTTCATTTAACTTTCGGATTGTGCTTAAAAGTTATCTGATTGTGAAGAAAACAAAGGAAGGTCATGAGTAGAGCCCGGATTATATGCAAATGCATATGTGCATATGCATTAACCCAATTTGGCATTAATGCATATAAATGCATAAAATCAAAGAATTTCCAGTATAAGTGCATATTTTTGAAGGTTTACTTAAACTCACCTTTTTTTTTATAATTTTCCAAATAAATATGGTTCGTAATATTTTCATAACATCGATTTTTTTCCCGGTATGTGAAATTTAGTGAATTAATACATATTTATAAAGTATTTTACGATTACTAACTGTTTTATTGTAAGGCTATTTCTCGAGATGTCTCAAAATGTTAATTTTGTTTTTAGAAATAGTGTGGAAATTCTTTTATTACTGCTATTTTCGTTATTGAGCAGCTACAACAAACTGAAAACTAAAGAAATGCCTGAATAAAAAATATGTAGAAGTTATTTGCATATGCTGTATACATATATATGAGGGGATATTTTTTGGGAAAAATGAAATACATATGCACTAATAGAAAACATGTATTTTAAAAACACATTCGTTTTTTTTGCATGGTGTATTTTTTAATGCATATATATTTTCCCTTTTTTTATACATATTTCGGAATTTTTGACTTTTTCAAGATTTCTAATGCATATTCTGGGGTGTTTAATGCATATTTTGGAATTTTCAGTGCACATTTTGTATTTCAAGTGCTTATTTTCGCATTTATAAGTGCATATTTTTGGCATTTTTAAGTGCATATTTGTAAGTTTTTAAGTGCATATTTGTAAGTTTTTAGAGCATGTTTTGCCACTTTTTTAGTGCATATAATCCGGGCTCTAGTCATGAGATTGCGAGTTTTTGATAAATTCAATGCAATATGACTTTGCCTTCTTTCTCTCTCTTCAGGATTCTTACGATTATTTCACAAATGACAAAGAAAGAAAATTAATAACTTAATTAAAATTTTTGAGATTTTCTGCGAACAATACTGTTTACAATTACAGATTTATTTTTATTATTTTTTGCAACCATCTCCAAAAGTAACTCGGCATATTCAATTTTTTCGCAAGCTTCACTCTTTCATACACCCGGATTTTTTATCAACATTTTCTTTTCACGTTCAAGAGAAGGGGGGGGGGGGGGTTTCTTTCTGGCATCATTGTCCGGCGTTACCAGACCGGTTCCTTATCTACTTCTTCCACAGCATTGTCTACATTCTCCATCTGGTTATCTTATTCCCATTCGTTATCTTGCTTTCCTCGTGCTCACTGCCATTTTTCGTGAGTACCGTGATTTTGCTTGCTTCGTGTTTCGTAGATTATTTTTATCCAGTTCATACGATTTCGGAATGGCTGGTTCAGTCGATTTCAAGTTACTGGTGAAATTGGAATGCCAAGGCGAAAGAGCTGTTGTCGATTGGTGCATGCGGGTTGGTGTTCTCGCCAACTCGTATGAGTGTCCAAAATGTAACGGGCAGATGAGACTAGTGGAGCGCCACGATTCGTCCGATAAATGCGAATGGCGTTGCCGATCCAAGGTTCCCGGCAATGTCCACGACGTAAAGAGGTCTGTAAGGAAGGGGTCCTGGTTTGAGTCCAGCAGGCTCAGGGCCAGCACCATCCTTCAGCTGACGTATTTGTGGGTGCATCAGAGCCCCAACGTTTTCATCAAGAATGAGTTGGACGTGGCCTCCCACACTGTCGTGGACTGGAAGATGTTCTGTCGGGAGGTGTGTGAGGTCACCCTCCTTAATAATAATGCGCGGATTGGGGGTTTCCAGGCCACGGTGGAAGTCGATGAGAGTAAATTTGGCAAAAGGAAATACCACCGTGGCAGACGCGTTGAGGGGAAATGGATTTTCGGCGGCATTGACAGAGCAACTGGGGAGTGTTTTCTGCAGGTGGTCGCTGATCGCAGCAGCGCCACACTACTGCAAATAATCCAGGATAAAATTCTTCCGGGCACAACAGTAATCTCGGACTGTTGGGCCGGCTACTCCGGACTGAGACAGTCGCGCCTCTACCAGCATTTGACTGTTAATCATAGTATGCACTTCAAGGACCCGATCACTGGTGCCCACACCAACACCATAGAGGGCACGTGGAGTGCTGTTAAGAGAGGTTTGAACAGCAACAGCGTAAGTGAGGAGTTTGACAGCTACCTCGCGGAATACATTTGGAGAAAGCGAGTGAAGGCTATTGGGCTAGACAAGAAGGATTTTTTTGCCGCATTTTTAGAGGACGTCGTCAGGGTTTACCCTCCGGCATCGCGAGATACCTAATCCAAGAAGACCTCTCCAAGAAGACAGCCTCTCCAAGACCCAAGAAGACAGCCTCTCCAAGACCCAAGAAGACAGCCTCTCCAAGACCCAAGAAGACAGCCTCTCCAAGACCCACAGCCTCTCCAAGACCCACAGCCTCTCCAAGACCCAAGAAGACAGCCTCTCCAAGACCCAAGAAGACAGCCTCTCCAAGACCCACAGCCTCTCCAAGACCCAAGAAGACAGCCTCTCCAAGACCCACAGCCTCTCCAAGACCCAAGAAGACAGCCTCTCCAAGACCCACAGCCTCTCCAAGACCCACAGCCTCTCCAAGACCCACAGCCTCTCCAAGACCCAAGAAGACAGCCTCTCCAAGACCCAAGAAGACAGCCTCTCCAAGACCCAAGAAGACAGCCTCTCCAAGACCCACAGCCTCTCCAAGACCCAAGAAGACAGCCTCTCCAAGACCCACAGCCTCTCCAAGACCCAAGAAGACAGCCTCTCCAAGACCCACAGCCTCTCCAAGACCCACAGCCTCTCCAAGACCCACAGCCTCTCCAAGACCCAAGAAGACAGCCTCTCCAAGACCCAAGAAGACAGCCTCTCCAAGACCCAAGAAGACAGCCTCTCCAAGACCCACAGCCTCTCCAAGACCCAAGAAGACAGCCTCTCCAAGACCCACAGCCTCTCCAAGACCCAAGAAGACAGCCTCTCCAAGACCCAAGAAGACAGCCTGTCTTAGTCCAAAGAACGAAGAGGAGCTGCAGCAATTCAGAAAAAGATGAGTGAAATTTGGTTTCTTTAATTTCCTGATAAGCTATTTCTTCCTTCCTCTCTCTTTCCCATGTGAATGTCAAACCTTCATAGTGCTTATCCTTTCATTTATTTCCATGTCAATTATTCCATTCCCATGACGTGCACATTCATTTCAACGGACGACATTGCCGATATTGTGGAAGGGGACTAGAGAATCTGCCATGCACGGCTATAGAAGGGGGGTCTGCGGAGCATTGCTCTGCCCTATGGAGTCTTGTGATGCTTTCACAACAGGTGGGGGTTCACAACCATACGTGTATGCAGAATTTCCTGAAGTAGGGGGGGGGGGGTTACAATTGTATTCCCCCTCAAGTGGGAGGGGGGTTTAAATTTCTTCAACCACAACGACACTATACTCTTGGCTTCACAGAAGTTCCCCCCCCCCACTCCTTCCTGCGTACACCAGTGCTCAGGATATCAAAAACTGCTCCGCCTCTGGAGGTAGAGTAACCGCCAACCATAATGTTAACCCATTTTCTGTTTCCCAATTCAGAAAATGTGGGTCCATTCAGATAACCCCTCTGTTTATGAATGTTTGATACTCATGATTGTGGGTGTATGAATGTGATTACATTCTTGACTTCTTATTTCTTTCAGAAAGATCTTCATTCGAAACTTGTTGAAAAACCGAGACTACTGTGATAGTGCCTCAAAGAAACCAGGGATTAGAAGCTGGCTTAAGTTAGCTTTCTGCTGTTGTCAACTTTGAGGTGCTTGAATGGAAGCTGATGTTCCTGCTACACAGTCCAGCCGTCTATCCACAGACAGCAACAGGCCTAAATGAGGAAACTAGTTTTTGATGCACAGGCAAGGCATTTACAATTTCCTATACACTTCACTAATCAACTTATATGCTGGGCTTTGACAGATATCTCTAACCAGACAACAAATTTGTCTTCAGCCCCTAATTTTTCACCAAATCCAACCTATAAAATTCCCATAATAGGTTTTAATTGAGCAGCAAGTCCTCGATATATTGCCAAATATTACAAATGCTGCAGTATGCAACTGTTTTTACAACAATATTCACAATGCTCCGAGAACTAGAAATGGAAGTGCTTCATTTATCAAAAACGACAACACAATTGGGCATAGTGAAATGTGTAAGCAAATCCCAAAATCCTTTTAAAAAAATGATGCAATAATGTTGTAAAACCGCCTGTATTGAAAAAAAAACCAAAAATCCAGGTTTTTTTGGTTTAAACCATTTTTTTTGTTTAAATTGTATGAATGTTTAAAACAATGAAACTTCTGAAAAATCATTCGAACTTCTAACCCTTCTAACAATCAATTAAAATGAAATGTTTTAGTACATAGTGTTAATTACATTAATGAGAATTATGTTTCCATATTAATTAATCAATTAATATTTCTAACCATTTCTTACATTTTCACAAAAACCAACTTTTGCAATTTAATTATTTTTTTGCTTAACTCTCAATGGATTACTTTATGCTTGAAAAAATTCTTTTAATGTTATTATTAATCATATATATATACACATGTTTTCCTCCAGTTACTTTCAGTATGCCCTATTAGGAAGCTATTTCGCAAAAACTATAATAAAAATTAGGTAATATAATGTATTTAATGAAGCATAAATAATGCAGATAAATTAGCGATGACTTACGATATACAGAGTGATTATAATTAAGGTTCTGATTTCAAAACACTGTAAGAAAAGAACGATTGTCAGAATGACTTGAAAATTGACATGAATATTCCTGAAGAAATGGAATTTTATTAAGTGTAGGGGGAAAAGTACAATAAAATGTTAAATTAATGACATCCTACACATGGAAAACTTGCTACCAGAATGGAAACAGTAGGCAGTCATGGCAAAATAATAACTTAACGTTACGTGATTACATAATTCGCAGAAACATCACAAAAAAGTGAAGTAATCAAGCAAATAAGTATATCTTACTCAAGAAATGTTAAA
Source organism: Pholcus phalangioides (assembly GCF_987345545.1). Classification (NCBI taxonomy): domain Eukaryota; kingdom Metazoa; phylum Arthropoda; class Arachnida; order Araneae; family Pholcidae; genus Pholcus; species Pholcus phalangioides. The sequence goes on along the minus strand of NW_028301625.1, from coordinate 6,435,779 downwards.
TATGTTGTTCACCATGGTTTGGCTATGAGGTGAAAGCACAAAAATTCTTGTTCAACAACAGATCAGAGTATGCCTTGGTCATGCTGTGGATGTGCTAGCAATTCACCTTTATTAAACCAAGTGCGCCCCAACGTAAATATTCCTGAGGAACTTCTAACATATAGGGGGATGAAGCTTTCAATTCACCAAAGTTTACAATCCGACCACTGTTCATAACATTTTGAGGAACCCTCCCACAGCCAGAAGTTGCAACCCTTGCAACTTCTGGCTGAGGGGATTAAGGTCAAGTGAACTGACGGCCATCCTGTTATTGTCGAAATGGGTCTTCAGCAGCTGCTTTGCTGGTATTGCAATATGCATCTTGATAGAAGTTCTTCTATCCACACACTGATGCTGTGGAAATGCTGAAATGATGTGGGGGGTTGGAACCATGATGTGATTGCACAAAATAGATTATACTGTTGGCCAAGTATATCATGTACTTGCACATTTTCCACTTTTTTTCTTTAACGATAGAAATTTCCATTGCTTCAGGAGTATCCATGCAAATTTGCAAGCCATTCTGACCAGTACTTATTGCATAGTTTTGGAATCGAAACTTCTTAATTGTAATCACCCTATATATAGCTGATTATTTTTCATAAATTTGTTACTAGTATAGAGTAGAACCTTGATTAACTGGGCTTAACCATGAAAGTATAAAAAAAAATGTTGAACAGTAAGCATGGGTGATATACAGTATGAGATGTGCTACTTCATATGAGAAAGAAAATTCAAATATCTGTGAGGTAATGTAACAGATGTATGATACAATCCTTATTAATGAATTCGGTAAAGATCGAGCATCAGAATTTAGACAAAGGTTAATGTGTTAAATGTGGTAAGAATGAGAAATTTCGGCTTCTGTATAACTTTAAATAACTCAGATACTTAATGGGGAAAAAAAAATATATCTATATATATTCTGGCCACTGTTATGAGACTTTTTGAAAAAAACCACTTATACCATCTTATGCCATTTAAAGATATACCATCGAAATGTTCCCAAAGAATATAAAATGTGGTAAAAATGAAAAATTTTCGCTAATAATGAACCAATATGATATTTCTCAAGAAAAATATTATATTTAGGCCACTTTTATTTCATTTTTGGAAAAAAACCACTTGGTTAAAACCAAGGTTTAAACCAGACAACCCTGGCATTGGGCATTGTAATTCACACATTTTGCACGTCGCTTTTTCAAGTGGTCTCGGAAAAGCATTACCCTTTGCAAAAACTTTGTTATGTGCCGTGTGCATTGTCGAAGAGAGTCGATACACTGGACATGTTGCAAAGGTTTTGTTATTACCATTCACAGGCACACTCACATTCACAATTACAGATATGTGTATTTTTTTTCCCTCCAGATTTTTTTATATACTAATTCTTTTCTTTTTAAGAAATATAAAAGTGTTCATTCACTGGGACATGTAAAACCAAATATTTTTTGGCGTTATCACCTCATAATGATAACTTTCAACCAACTTTCAGTTTGGGAATATTCTCAGAATAATCTGTGTTGGTCATGGTAAGAGGTTTTAGAAGTTTGGTTACGAAGAATGTAGAAGCCTTAACATTATAACCTTAAGATACTATTCCACAATCGGATAACTCCCACTTTAAATTTATTTGCAGTTTATTTCGAAGATTTGAAAAGGCTTGAAAGAGAAATGTGAATTCTTAATCAGGTACGCACAGACAGTAACAAACATACATTTGCTTCGGGAGGCATAATGTCTATCACAAATCATATTTTTAACCCACTTGCAAGTTTGTGGTGTTCGGTCAGAACATAACTCCAAAATTACATTTTTGAGATATAAGCATTTTCATTGTCATTTAAAAGTCAGGAATGAATGCACACACAAGTGCAAATGATAATATCATTCGTCAGCATGTTGTTTAGAAATTTTTTGGACATATCATGTTTTGCCCAACAGAATTATATATATCTCACTAGGTTTCATGAATGTGCTAATTAATGTTCACGATTTTTTTTTTCAGGATGATCTTCATTTGAAACTTGGTGTAAGTTCAATAGAGACTTTTGTGATAGTGCTGTCAAAAACCTACAGAATTAAAAGCCAGCTGAAGTTGGTTTTCTGCGGTTTCCCAGCTTCAAGACGCGAATGCGAGCTGGTCTTTCATTTGAAAAAGTCTCTCCGCAGAGAGCGATTACAACATATTAATATTAACAAAATCAATTATGTATAGTAATTAAATATTACAAGACATACAGAAAACTGGATGTTGTCATAAATTAAATATTAATTATTATAATCGAGTTATAACAATTCAATTAAACAACCGCTGTATCTCCTGATTGTTGTATATTATACACTTGCTATGGTTTTACTTTAAAAATAAAGTTTCGTTTAATCAAAGATATACTGGTTCAATCATCTGTGTGTTTGTTCTTTCTGTAATATTATGATTCTCATTTTTAGAGGATATTTCGTTAACAGGTTTTGAACATTTCAGGGAGAAATAATTGAATGTTTTAATAGTTAAAACTAGTAATGAATTAATTAAATCATGAAATTAAATAATAAAATAATAATGAATTAATTAAATGATGAAATTAAATAATGAAACAGTAATGAAATAATTAAATTAAATAATGAAATGTTTTTCCACCGTAAAATTTATTTATCTTCGGGGGGGGGGGGGAATGTTATCTCAGTTTTGCTGACGTAATACTTTAACGGCCCCTTACCCAAATAAATGAGTACAGAATCAATCATTTAGCGCAAAACAAAAATATGGGATATTTTTTTTTAATACTTTAACGGCCCCTTACCCAAACAAATGAGTACAGAATCAATCATTTCACATTCACAAAAATATGGGATAACTTTTTTTAATACTTTAACGGCCCCTTACCCAAATAAATGAGTACAGAATCATTTAGCGCAAAAATACGGGATAATTGTTTTTTGTCCCGTATTTGATAAATATTTATATGTCCCGCATTTTCTTTGAGTAAATATGGTCAGATTATTTATTAGGGAACCGTGGTTGCAGAACCGTTTGACCGCGTGTGCCTAATGAAGTCACTCCGCCGCATTTGGCGACGAATTAAGGGGGACCGGACACTGCACTTCTACCCAAGAAAGATGTTATGCACCTATGTTCTCCATATTCTGACCACTGACTTCTTTAGCCTTTACAGTGGCTATGCTCATACATGACATCCCTCTCTTAAGCTTTTAGGCTACATAGTCATTACATTAGTCAAATATATTGGGCGTTTACAAATTCTCCCCACTCGAGTAATCTTTTGATTAACATCTGGATGCAGTGTAGGAGGATCATTTTGGGTATGTTCATAGTTTCCAGAACCAATGTTCAGGTCATTAAACAATTCCTGTGACGCATTGTATTTGAAAGTTTGACACTGTGATGGTTGAATATGACTTCTGTTTCTTTGCAGAATTCTACCACTGGGTGTTTTCACTATGTATGATCTTGGAGATTTGTGAGCTGAAACTATCTGTGCTGGTTGCCATTGTTTCTTATTGAAATTCCAAACTCTAGCTCTTTCACCATTGTTTAGAATTCCTAAGGGGTGAGCATTTCTGTCATAATATAGTTTCTGCTTTCTTTGCTTTTCTTTCAAAAGGTGGGTCACATTCTTGTTTAACTTAGTTTTGAGCAATTCTTCTGAAATGGGTGATTTTGTTTTCAGCCGACGATTAAACACTAATTGAGCGGGAGATAAGTTCATATCAGGAAGAGGCGTGTTCCGATATTCCATTAAACTAACCTAAATCTTCTCTTCATCACCATTGGATTTCCTAAACATGCTCTTGGCTATTCCTACTGATTTTTCTGCCATTCCATTACTTTTGGGATACCTGGGACTTGCGGAAATGAACTCAAAATTCCATCTATCAGCAAATTGTTTGTAATGTAAGCTATAGAAAGGGTTATTGTCTGAGACAACTTGGTTTGGTACCCCAAATTTACTGAAGATGCATTTTTGTCCTTTATTGCCTCAATTTCTATCCATTTTGAGAAATAGTCAGCCAATACAAGATAGTATTTGTTTCCGAATTCCATTAGATCAACACCAACCTTAGAAAAAGGTCTGTTAGGAAGAGAGACAGGGACATTCTCCGAAGAATATTCTCTCAAAGGACTATTATAAATTACTAGAGAATATTCTTATCAAAAATAATTATTATACAAAAATAATAATAATTCTCAAGTTCTTTATCAAGATTATTTATTATAATACATGTTATGCACCTATGTTCTCCATATTCTGACCACTGACCTCTTTAGCCTTTACAGTGGCTATGCTCATACATGACAAGGGCAACTGGGGCCCCAAGAAGGCACGCTATAGCGGTGGTGTAGATGGACATGAAAGGCTGGGAGGCAGGACTTGTTTTTCACCCGGGTAAATGGCGCACTTGCCCAGGACCCCAAAATTGGCTGCTTTTTTTATTATATAGGAATGGTTCCCCTCTCCTCTTCCTACACCTTTATCTCAAACACTATCTATATAAGGGATCCCATAAATTCTTATTTTGCCCAGGGCCTGAACTTATGAGAAACGGGCCTGCTGGGAAGTTGACATGATGATGATGCCAATGCATATAAAGGGTGAATGTGACCTATTCTGCAAAACAAAAGGGGGGTGATAGACAAACCCAAGTAGAACATAAAACACCCTACCAAAACCCTGTTTCAAATCTGAGTAATCAAAATTTGTGAAGTTTCTTAGATACCTGCACACAAAGGAGCATACACTAAACCATATCAGTGCTTTGTGGTTCAGAAGAAACTTATCCTTTTGTTCACAATATAAGACTGAAATCAGCGTTTGTCAAAGTAGATATTCAATGAAAATTCAGAATTATGAGGTTACAGATTTTAACCGTAATTTGATTTCGCAGAAAAAAATCCTATAAAATGACACTACCTCTATCAGGATATCTATTTAATGCCAAGCTGCAAGCAAGACATTTGCTAAGTGGAAAATCAAATTGTCACCAAAATCTACTGAAATGCCTCTTTCAACAAGCTCTAATTTCAGTGATGTATATTGCAAACAAAAGGCTTAATTTCTCCTGAACCAGAACACTGATGTGGTTTGCTGTAGGCTCTTTCGAAAGTTGGTGCAATGGAGAAGTTTTTGGCAAATATGACCGATTGTAACTAGAAGGGTGTTTGCGAAATTGGCAATTTAAAATTATGGAGACGATTCAAATTTCAACTTTGCCAATCTTTCAGCATTTGTAGTTCGCCATTAAATCCAGATATTCTGATAGAAATATTTTTTTAAAGAAAGCTTTATAGGATTTTTATGCTTTTTCCAAATATGTGCTTAGTTTGCATGTATGTCATTCAGAAACCTCACAAATTCTGGTTTTTTCAGACTTGACACATTTTTCTTCCATCATCAATTAACCCCCATTACTCAAAAAAGATTCAAAATAGGACAGGGTTGGTAGAGTGTTTTATATTCCACTTGGGCTCGTCTATCGCCCCCTTTTGTTTGGTAGAATAGGCCACATTCACCTTCTATATGCATATGCATTAGATCCAGGGTTGACAAATTCCAGGTATCGAGTCACCATCGTAACTATGGCAACTAGAAAATCTGTATTGGCGCCTGAAATTTTCAATATGTGATTATAAACTAAGAGTGTAAGGATGACATCAAATTTTCTGATTTCATAACAGTGTTTTTTTTTAACATGGAAAGAAAGGAAAGGTATTTAAGTAATAGAAAGTCTGGAAAAACATATTAAGACCATTTTTCTTGAGCAAAAGCAATGCTTGGCTCCGAAGAAATTTGCCTGGTGCTTATATATGTATTTTTGGTTTGTCAAGGCCTGCATTAGATCAATTGATTCCTCCCACCATATCCCCCAAAGCAGAATGTTTAGTACTGTTCTGCGACGAGATATCAGCTGACGAAATGTTCTGCGGTAAAAATCCCCATACATGTAATACTGCATTTTTGCACTTTTTCTTAAAATTCTTCCAAATTGTTCTGCAGTAGCACTAATTGTTCTGTGACGTACGTCGCAGATTTTGGCACATTCTGCTTTGGGGACCATATCTCCGCCCATGGTTGCACGTGACATTTACTTTGCATCAAAGATACACAGATTTTGCATGGAAGTCTTTAATTTACGATCGGGCACTTTTTCCATGCAACTGTTTTTTGCAAAAAAAAAAGGTGACACTTTCATGAAAAAAAAATTGTAGTACTGTAATATTTGTACTCATAGACATGCATTTTTAAGAGATCAGATTCCTCTACTGATTCAATCAGCTATTTTTTGTTCATACTTAGGCCAGAATTTTCAATTGGTGCTTACCCAAGCACCCTTGGTTAAACACCATGGAAACCAAGGACTCCCTGGGCTGACAGCCACTCGCTATGTTTTCACCATAATTTCTGCTTTGTTCTTTTCTAAAACATGTCTAGTGCACTTGTTAGCTTGGAAATCCTAGGGTTCACAAACTATGTTTTGAAAACTAGTGATGTAGGGAGCATCCATACTTATTTTTATGTTTACAGGGTTCAAAAAAGAAAAATCCTTCAGAGCTAATCTTGAGAGTTATTTTTCTCATGATATGCATCATTTGTCTTTTATTTTCATGTCCAAAAGTGGCTGTTATTCGGAAATCATTGTTCAGAGGTTGGTTTTAATGCTAGTACAATGGGATAAGTTCCATTCCAAGAAAATGTAGCTGTTGTTCAGGCGTTAATGTTGTTTGGAGGTAACCATTATGGTTGGTTTTACTGTACAATGTAAGCTAATAATGTTTTGTTTTTATAACTTGGTTTGAAAAACTGATATGTTGTGTCTAAAAAAAAAATGATAAAGAATTGGTACAGTAAGCTTCCTATAACTAGAACAACCTAGGGTTACCAGACGTCCTCCTTTTTGATGTCTTTTCAAACATCCTCCTACGTTTCAGAAAATTCACCCTTTTGTTCTCTTTTTCAGGTTTCTGGAATTATTGTTCTTTCTTTTTCACTTTAAAACATATAGGCTATCTCTTCATTGACATGAGCATTTTTGTGGAGTTTTCCCCATCGACCAATAGCCATCAAAATTCCCAGAATTTTTCTGTTTTTATGGCTCTGTTTTAGTTGGGAAAAATTGTTGTGGCCTGTTTTATTGGTCAGAATTGTGCCGTCATCTGTTGTGAATATTGGTAAAAGTGATGACACTGAGGGTGCGCGCGGGCATCTTCCTTTCTCAGTTTTCAAATTTGGTAACCGTAGAACAACCTAAATAATTTTTCACATCTGTATGTTTAAGGATATGTGCCGACTGTAACCCCTTCTAAAGTCAGTTATATGTCTTTCCAACATGTTAAAATGTTGTCATATGAAATATTTACTTTGGTTCCGCCATAAATTTGGGACAAATTTTTTAATACTTATTTTTTTTTAATCGCCAAGAAAAGCCATACTTTTATTAGATTATGTCATTTTTACAAGACCAGAAGAATGAGGCGTAACTAGGAGGGGTGTGGGCTGAGTTGGCTATAGCCCAGTTAGGCAAAGTTCAGGAAATGGTGGTCAAGAAAATTAGAATAGAATGAGAGGAGAGCAAAAAATTTGATATAGCCTGCTGGCCTCACGGCAGAATGTACCAAAAGCTATGGTGTATTTTGCACAAAATCACTGCTGTTACAGAACATTCTCAGGAAGCATTTTAAGAACATTAAAAAAAAACTGTATTTTCTCGACAATTATAGGAGTTTTTACCTCAGAGCATTTTCAATCAAGTGAGGGCTTATTGTAGAACAATACAAAACATTCTGCTTTGGGGCTCACAGGCAGCGAAACCATAAATCGGTGCTTGACAAATTGAAAAAAAGCGTCAGCCATACATTTTTTTTAAACAAAAAAATAATTTAAAATGTGTCCCTTGAGTTGTCAGGGATTTAAATATCATTTTCTATTCTAGCAGACATGCTGATATATTTTTTAGTTTTGTAATTGCAGTTTTAATTGGGTTGCTGTATTTTAGAAATATATGGCATCTATTACATGAGCATTTTGTCTGTTGTGGCCTGGTATTTGTATATAAATTAGCTTTTTATACAGTTCCCATGTGGTAAAACTTCCTATTGTTGAAATGTAGATCTCTCTCTGGAAAGTCATTTGCAGGAAAAAAAGGGCAAATTTTTAAATGCAATATTTATCTAGTCAGAATGCTTGAGAATATTGGGATAAAATCACTGTGTTTTGGCTACTTATCACTGTGTTGGAAAGTTTTCATTGGCTTATAAAAGTTTCCATTTTTAGGGACTACACAAATAGAATGAACTCAAGCACTTTATTTTTTTATTCACAATAAATAACAAGTATATTTTTTTGACAATTACAGAATTTTTACAGCTATGAATTTAACTTTTGAAATTTAGTTTGGAAATTTTTGAACCACACCCTCAATCATTGGCGACAAATGCTGAAAACTGCAAAGTCAAATATCTTTGTTAATATTGTAATTATCTTTGTTAATATTGTAATTATCTTTGTTAATATTGTAATTATCTTTGTTAATATTGTAATTATCTTTGTTAATATTGTAATTATCTTTGTTAATATTGTAATTATCTTTGTTAATATTGTAATTATCTTTGTTAATATTGTAATTATCTTTGTTAATATTGTAATTATCTTTGTTAATATTGTAATTATCTTTGTTAATATAGTAAATTACTTCTCAGAGCTACATTTACATTTCACTAATTGAAAGTTTTAGCATACAGGATCTACATAAAAAGTTCATTTTTCTATTTTTTTAAGTATATGGCCCATTGGGAAATTTAGTAAATTTTGAGTAACCACACATTATTTGAAAACTTTTTGTAACTGAAAGTATGTTTCTGAAGTCAACGGTTGCAGAGATATCCACTGTGCAAACAATTTGGGATAGCCGGAAAGAAGTGAATTTTTCTCACACAAAGGATGGCATTTCCGGTCTCCTTCATTGATTCTAATTTTCTGTGTATAATATATTTTCTATAAATCAGAGTTCTAGAACTTAAAGTGTAATCACTGCTTTAAAAAACTGAAGTTTTACTGAAAATTGTAAATTCATATTTAATCATTGAATTACTTAAAATATTGAGGAGTATTTGAAAGTCGTGAATCCATCAAGCTAATGATAAAGTGTGTTTATATGATCATCCCCAAAGCAGAATGTTTTGCGATGTTCTGCAACACGAGCCTTCAGCTGACTGGAAATGTTCTGCGGTAAAAATTTGCATATATATAATAGCGTTTTTCTACACTTTTCTTAAAATTCTTCCAGATTGTTCTACAACAGCACTGGTTGTTCTGCGACGTACGTCGCACATTTCGGCATATTCTGCTTTGGGTATGATCATAAGGTGAGCTTTTATATAAAAGAAATGAACTTGCTTGCAAAATTTTCTATTTTTTTTTTTTTTTTCAATTTCTTTTTAGAGCAAAGTATTCATTGAGAAGGAAGCTTCATCATGGCTGGAAAAGCTTACGTTGTTGGAGTTGGTATGACAAAATTTACACGCCCAGGTACAGACCGAATTGATTATCCAGTCATGGTTAAAGATGCTGTAAATTTGGCTTTGAATGATTGTAAATTACCCTTCCAAGCAGTGCAACAAGCATGTGTGGGATATGTTTACGGTGATTCGACGTGTGGCCAAAGATCACTCTATGAAGTTGGCATGACAGGTATACCTGTATTCAATGTCAATAATAATTGTTCAACTGGATCAACAGCACTGATGCTAGCAACAGAGTTTATATCTGGAGGTTGCAGTGATTGTGTATTAGCTGTCGGTTTTGAGAAGATGGAGAAGGGCTCGTTAACAACAAAGTTTAGGGATAGAGCAAATCCCTTAGACAAGCACATGAAAGTATTAGCAAGTAATTATCCTATTATTTCAGCCCCAATGCCTGCACAAATGTTTGGTGCTGCTGGACTGGAGCATATGTCCAAGTATGGAACAAGCAAAATTCATTTTGCGAAAATTGCTCAAAAAAATCATAAGCATTCTGTCAATAATCCCAATTCTCAGTCTTCTCATGAGTATTCATTGGAGGAAATTTTAAATTCTCGTGAAGTGTATGGACCATTGACTAGGCTTCAGTGCTGTCCAACATCCAATGGAGCTGCTGCAGCAGTCATTCTTTCCAAGCGAATGGTTGAGAAGTACAATTTACAGAAGCAGGCAGTTGAGGTCGTTGGTATGGAAATGGCAAGTGATCCCCCAAGCACTTTATCTGAGAACAGTTGTATAAAAATGGTTGGTTTTGATATGACCAGGCTTGCTGCTAATGTGCTGTATGAAAAGACTAAAACTAATCCATATGATGTTGATGTGATTGAGCTGCATGATTGTTTTTCTACAAATGAATTGATAACATATGAAGCATTGGGACTGTGTGACATAGGGAAAGGAGCAACTTTGGTAGATTCTGGTGATAATACTTATGGTGGAAAGTTTGTTGTGAATCCTAGTGGAGGCTTAATTTCAAAGGGGCATCCATTAGGAGCTACTGGTCTTGCACAATGTGCTGAACTGTGCTGGCAGTTGAGAAATGAAGCAGGATTGCGTCAGGTTAGCAATGCCAATTTAGCATTGCAGCATAATATTGGTCTGGGTGGAGCTGTAGTTGTTGCCTTATATCGTATGGGATTCACGGGCACATATCCTGAAAAATCAAAGTTGTGAAGTCAGATTCATCCTTGTATAGCAGGGGGTCTTCAAAGCTTTTTGAAGTGGCCCACTGATGAAAATAATTGCAATTTACAGAATTCATGGGAATGTCAAAAAAAAAACCCTTGATGAAGAAATATATACATATCAATAATGAATTAATCAAAGTAATTTCAAAATTACTTTTAAAAAACATTTCAGAACTAATGAGAGAAATAATTTGAGAATAATTGTGTGAAATAAATTTTAGGATTTATTAGGTTAATGATTAGAAATATTGAAAGAAATAATTTTGCAATTCATTCATATTTAATGCAAAAATAATTTCATAATTTATGGGAAAATTTCAGAATTAATAAAAATGCACATTTTAATAAAAAAAATTCAAAATAATTAAAATCCATATTTGATGAAAATAATACTTCTAGAATTTATGAAAAAATAAATTATATTATTTTTTAATTATATTATTAATGAAAGTTCATATTTAATTGAAACAATCTCAAAATCAATAAAATAATAATAATATAGCCCCCCCCCCCCCATGTTTGATTCGGAGCCTTGGTGCACATGTTAAGATGCCCCTGTGTGTGAACCTAGATACCGCAATATGCAGGGCCACAACTAGGGGAGAAGCAGACAAGTTTGGTGCCCTGGTTGTTGGACCTGAGAGGCACAAATTTCACCCCTTACCCTCTTTTTTAACATTAGAAAAGGACACCAAAATACGTGGTTGCCCCTGCCACCAAAGCAGAATGTTTTGCATTGTTCTACAACAAGCCCTCGGCTGACTGGAAATGTTCTGTCGCAAAGATATCCATAATATGTTTTTACACTTTTCTTAAAATTCTTCCAGGTTGTTCTGCAGTAGAGCTGATTGCTCTGCGACGTACATCACAAATGTTGGTATTTATGCTTTGGGGGCCCTTGCTGATAAAGGATCTAGTTGCGGCCCTGGCAGTATAACTTGTTGGTCCTCAGGTTTCATGAAATTTTTATTTGTTTTGCAATGCCAGAAAGGTTGAAGACCCCTGCTGCATAGAGTTACCAAATTTGAAACTGAGAAAGAAGGACGCCTGCACACACACTATGGATGGCCACTACAGTCTGTCCCAAATTGTTTGCACAGCAGAAATCTCTGCAACCATTGACTTTCAGAACATACTTTCAATTTCAAAAAGTTTTTAAATGACGTGCAGTTAGTTAAAATCTCAAAATTTGTTTGAGGGGCTGTATGCATAAAAAAAAATAAAGAAATTAACTCTTTATACAGTCCCTGTGTGCTCAAAAACCCAAGTAGAAAGTTGTTGCCCTGTCTCTTCTGAGGGCAAAAAAAATTGATGTTTGTAAATGGAGGAAATTTGAGAAAAAAAACAGCATTAAAAATACAGGTAAAATGGTTTTTCTGAATTTAGAGCTGTTCCCCCCCCCCCCTTAATTTCGAATATTAAGGGGGAATTGAATTTTTTTTCGAATTTGAATATCTCAGTGAATATTTCACTGAGAGTCATTCATTTTTTTTGTTAGCCTCAGAAGGGACAAAAAAACAAAAACTAAATTGGCATTGTTAACTTGATGTGATCCTGCCTCATTCCTCAACTGCCAGTTTTTAATTGGGTTTTTGAGCACACGGGGACTGTTTAAAAGGTTAATTTCTTTATTTTTTCATGTATACTACCCCTCAAAAAATTTTGAGATTTTAAGCAACTGCATGTCATTTGGAAACTTTTTGTAATTGAAAGTATGTTCAAACCGTATGTCAACGGTTACAGGGATATCCGTTGTGCAAACAATTTGGGATAACATGTATACTGACCAAAAAAATCCCAGCCACCACAATAATATTTCCCAATTAAAACAGAACTGCTATTAAAAAGCAAAAACAAAAAATACTGGTCCGCCTCCAGTAATGCCTCCTAAAATGAACTGTTCCCACCATCTGGTCTATTTTACTGCTTTACAGATTTTTCCGGCAGCATGATGAGGTTTTCTTTAACCAAGAACTTTGTCTTTCGTTATATTTATTGGCATTTCTGAAAGCTTTCATAGCTTTGTTAAGGTGGGGGGGGGGTGTCTTTTTCCTTTGGATTTTCAGGTTTTTTTGTCCAGAGGCGATTTGCCATAGGAGTGTTGTTTGCATCCTATTTTCTTTACTTCTGAATGAAAGAGTTAACATCCTCTTTCCCCTGTTTCAGTACATGGCATTTGCTGTTAATGAGCAAACAATAATATTCTCAAAATAGAGATGTTGTGGTTTTCTTCCTGAAATAGTTTTTGGACTGTATTTTTCATATTATTCTAGGGTAAGCTGGGCCATGATTAGGATCTCAAGAGGTATGGAATGGCAAACAGAGGGCATAATACCATCTGCCCTGCTTGTAGGCCACTTAGGTTCTTGTATTCTGGAAATTTTGATGGTGATTGGTGAAAGCATGTGGGAAAAAAATCATTCATGTCAGAACCCAATGAAGAGATGTTTCAGAGTGGGAAAAAAAATTCTGGAAACCTTACAAGGGGGAGAGTTTTCTGAACCATAGGACACTTGAAATAGAGATGTGGGGACATTACTCCCCCAGCGTCACTAACGGGGCTGACTGATCTAATGAAAATGAATATATATATGAATTGCCGTCAGCATCATGTCTCTCCCTGCCTTACATAATCATCATTGTGCCCCCCCCCCTTTCAAGTCTATCTCCAACTATAGCTTGAAATGGCATAAACAAAAGAGGACATCTGGTAACCCTATCCTTGCATGGCATGTAAAACTAAGGTTTGGTGGTATACAAGTGGCATAATATGTGATTTATATTTTGTTGTAGTAAAAATGATAAAAAAATTGTTTACTTTGTATTTTCAAAAATGGCATTGTTCAAATTGTAAATAAAATATTCTCAAGCAAAGATTATCGTAAAAAAACTTGTAAATGTTTTATTATACTAGTATTAGGCATTATAGATTGTAACCTGTGTATAACAGTACTGTCTATAACAATAAACCTGCCTATAACGATATTTTCTTTGGTCCTGAAAGAATATTCCTATTTAACACTAGGTTTACCAAGGGGTCATTTTGACCCCTCTGAGAAAAGTTTTCGTTCATTTTTTTCGAGATTGCTACACCTCATCGTACAGTGGCTGTTACAGAGTGAAGATATTCAATGCATCAATTAGCCGGCAAGGTCCCTATATCTAAATCCAATCCAAAATGTGTGAGACACTCTAGGGAGGCGCTTGGCAGCATGTCACCAGCAGCCAGCAATGATTCCAGAGCTGCAATTGGCACTACAACAGGAATGGGTAGCAAGGCCTCAACAGTTCGTTGACAACCTTGTACTAAGCATGGGCAGACAATGTAAATCCTTCATAGCAGTGGGTGATCATATCCTCCTACTAAAGGCTAGATTTTCCTTGCCAGTCACTTGTCACATGGACGTTTCAGTCTTCTGTCCAATTGTGCTCGAAGCTAATTTTTCAATAAAGTTCCTTTTTATCCTTTGGATTTCTTTTTTGGAAAATGTTTTTTATTTTCCCCATGTTCTTATGTCTTGGGGATCTTATGGCATTATTTGTGTCGATTTGGAACACTTTTGCATAACGTTACATTAGAAAAACCATCTTGTCTTTAATTTTTACATACCAATGTATGATTGAGACTTTTTAAACGTGTTAGAATTCACTTTCCCCGGGTGTAAGCTATTCTATTTATTCACAACCCTATTACGGAAAAATTCTCTTTGACACCACAATGTCGAGTTGTCCCTTACCAATCGACACTAGTGTTCCCTTGTCGAAGCAGTCGATTGACGGCATATTAATAATTCATGGTCCATCCTATCCATCCCGTTGAAAATTTTGAACAGTGCTCATATCCCCCCCCCCCATCTGATACTCGCGTTCTTCCAATATAAACATATTCAAAACATTAAGTCTCTCTTCATAATTCAAGCCTCGTGTGCCAATAAGGACACGCTAGCTCTTCTCTGCAACCCTTCAACCAAGTCTATGTCCCTCTGTAGGTATGGTCTCCAAAACCTTACTGCATACTCCAGTCCAGGACGGACTAAGCCTTGGAAAAGTGTAAGAATGACTAGGAGAATGCGAAGAGAACTTTTTGAAAATGAACCCGAACACTCTATTCGATGTTTTGACCTCTGTTGAACAACGTTCAGAAAGTCTGAGCCACTCGTCAATGAGAATTCTGAAATCGGTGACCCTAGTTGTATCCGGGATAGTGACACCATTCAACTCGTAAGAGAAACGTGGGTTGTTCGGATCAAAATGAGTGACTATGCTTTTGTTTACATTAAACGTCATGCTCCATTCATTCACCCATGCTGCAATCCGGTTAACTCCCTATGCTTTGATTCCAGACTACTCCCGTTAGCTTCACGTCATCTGCGAATTTTCTAACAATATCATTGATACCCTGATCGAGTTCATCGATAAAAAGTCAACAAGGTATGAGACAGCACCTCCTAGAGATAGAAGGCCTCCGCAGTCTGCTTGTGATGTCAGTAAGTAGTACATTTTCCCTCAGAATATTCAAGGGAAAAAATTCCTTGCTCTAGTATCATCGTTGTGAGGAAAAGAAATGATCCGGCTCAGAATTGGCGATTTCTATGCCCTGCATCCAATCACTATGCGGTATTTGTGATGCCATCAGGAAGATTCTACGGCAAAATAAGAAGAAACGAAATAGGATGCTGTATTTCAAAATGGGACAAACTTGCTAGGTAGTCTGAATGACGTTTATGGCAAACAGTGCAGAGGCCTATCTCTAGGAGGTGCTGTATTAGGCCAAGGCACTGAACTATAAGAAAAGTGGAGTGAGGACACTGCGGGCCGTCCTTACGCGATCGCATCACGTCATTTTGGAGCGAAATAGGCAGGGGCGTAGCCAGATAAAAAGTGATAGAACAATAGATTTGGCCATCTTTTTCCCTTTTTTTTTGGTCATTTTCTCACATTTCGGGGACTTGGGAACCTGGTCCCCCCCTCGCTACGCCCTTGGAATTAGGCAAAACATTCGCAGAACGTATTAATGCAATGGGACAATGCAAAACAAGACTTACACATTCCGTTTTTTTCACTTTTCGGTCAATAATTATGCATTCTTCGTCTTAAAAAAGTTTATAAAACTGAATACTTACTTTCGTACAAGAAAAATACCCTTTTTTTGAAAAAGCTCAGAGGAACTATTTTGTTATTTAAAAAAATAACATGTTTCTAACATTATTTTGGTGAAAGGTCCCACTACTACTACTAAACTAGACATGCACCTCGTCCATATTCCTCTTCGGAACTTCTAACGAATTGGTACATGTTGGAATGTGTGTGTATATGTAGTGAACCTTCCGTGAAGTTTGTTTCTGTGTAATGCTTGTTATGTGTAGTGCTGCCATCTGCTATCAATATTTTAAACTATGAGTTTTCTCAAGTCAGTGAGTTAAGTGTAATAAATGAATAATTGTAACGTTGTAAGCCTGTTGCTCTCTGCGGCGAGACTTTTTAACGGGGAGATCGGCTCGCATTCGCGCCTCGAAGTTGTGAACCGCAGAAAACCACCTTCAGCTGACCACGACTGCGGCGCGGAAATCAAATAAAAAGCAGAGAGGAACTAAAAAGATTTTTAATGACTTTTTTTTCCAACATCCAAGTAGCACAATGATATCGTGCCGATACCGGTCCGACGTTGGAACGTCGAATGAATATCGAACGTCAGAAACAGATGGGAATTTTTTACGTATCCGATATCGAACGATATAGTAAAAATGTATCCACTCAATAAACGCCAAAATATCTTTTTCTCTAAAACATAGTTTTACTCTCATTTTTACAGTATTTCGTTTCGAAGAATATCTTTTATGATATTCTCTTTTGAAATAATCCAAATTTCTCTATGTCGAACTATGTACGTCGACAAATGTTTGTTATTTCTACGTCGGACGGTATCGAAATCTCTACGCCGTTGAGCTATCGGTGCTCAACTGGGGATCTTGCTCTCTACTGGGGATTATATATACTACAATGTATACATACAAGTTTTTCAATAAACATTTTCTTTTTTTTGGATACATACACGATTCAGTAAGCAAGGGCGTTTAATAAGAAATCGGCATCGCTTCTGCAAAAGTTATGGGTGATGTGAGAAATTGAATATAGTATGAACAGCATCATCTTTCAAATATCGTTGAGAAAAAGACTTGTAACTGTCAGCTATGAAATGCTCAGCACAAAGAGCAGATGCTTTAGTACAGTGTTTCTCAACCGCCGGGCCCTGATGTCATTCATACCCGGCTTCGTGAGTGATTAGCCGTTTCATTTTTCCTCATTCACTTTCCGTTGGTCGTGTGTTTGACCGGGCCTTCGACTCTCAAAAATGAATGAAGCCGGGCCGCGGGCTTGAAAAGGTTGAGAACCACTGCTTTAGTAGGATGCGAAGACTTTCTTCTCACAGTTCCACCCATTGTTTAAGAACGTCAGGATTTCGAAGAGGAAACCTTTATTTAAAAAAAAAATGTATTCATTACCAGGCTTCAAGAAAGCAATAGAATAAATCAATTATTGTTCGTAATAGTAGCCTAACTATGATAATTTTTTGATAATTATAATACATTGTATAAGTATAATTATATATTATCGAGACGGCTCATGAAGGAAGCACGTAGGCACGCGCCCCCCCCCCTGAAAATTACGTTATTAATTTAATTATTTAAATGGATTTGATGCAAACTTAATACCATATGAATTTCTTTTTTCACAATGAAACACATTGTGATAGAAAAAGTCCCGTAAAATACGGGTCATATGGGCATCTTTTTCTCAGCCACCTCGTTGGACATTTTGCCAGTGCCGTCTTAAGGCATGGGCCCACCTGGGCATGGCCCGGGGGCCTCAAACGAAGAGGGGCCTCACAAAAATGAGATCTGGTTGAAATTTTCGAGAATTTGTTTGGTAGGGCCTCTGAAAAATCAATTGGCCCGGGGGCCCATGATACTCGACGGCCCTGCATTTTGCCTGTTGTGGCGTTGTATTTGTATTGTTGCCCTCGGAAAAGACAGGGCAACAATTTTTTAATTGGGTTTTTTATAACAGGGTGTCCATATAAAAATTTAGATTTATTTTTACGACACACCCTGTACTCTCAAAACTGGTAAAGGGTGGTTTTTAAACATTTCTGAAATCGGAACCATTTTTCTACGACGAACGCTTGATTAGATGAAGGCTGAGTTAGAACTCGGAAGACACCCTGTATATGTATTGTTATACCAGCTGGATTTAAAAGTGAAGAACAATTCATTGAAACTTTTTCCCAAATTTTGAAAAATGTTAAGAAAACTAACTTTTTTAAATTTAGTTTTGAATTTATTTTTAAAAAACAGAAGCCAAAATTTTAAATATTAACGGTAGCCGAAAAAAGGAATTAAATAATGATTAAAATTAATAAAATAATTCAATAGTGATAATTACTGTAATTGATTACAGAAAAAAAATGATGGATAGAAAACTGATTATCCAAGGGCGAGCAGGAAGGTAAGTCGTATTGCACTGGGGGTGGAAATATGGTTAAGAATCATTGATGATAACCATTGTTTACGCACAGCAGCTGTTGTAAAAGTTCACACTAGAAATTTCAGACTCCCGAGAACGGATTAATTAATTTTACATTGATTCCTATGAGAAAAATTATTTCGGTTTACGAATAAACTTCTGGAATGAATTAAGTTCGTAAAGTGAGGGTCGACTGTATGAATATAAATATTCATCTCCCATATTTGCCATGTTTAACATTTCTTTCATTATTTACATTTTAATTCATCACAGTGATTTGCGCAATAGTCCTTAATTTCCATCCTATTGGCAATATATATGTATTTTTAGTAACTTCAGCTATAACTGAAAGTTACTTTCTACGTCTAC
The DNA here is from genome assembly GCF_987345545.1 of Pholcus phalangioides. Taxonomy (NCBI): domain Eukaryota; kingdom Metazoa; phylum Arthropoda; class Arachnida; order Araneae; family Pholcidae; genus Pholcus; species Pholcus phalangioides. The sequence continues at coordinate 6,417,125 of NW_028301625.1, read as the reverse complement.
TTTTTTCGGCAAGAATCGGCATTGTTCCATTTTAAACATTTGGGTGCGGTAGCTCAGGTCGATAAGATACTCCCCTAAAGTACCAAAGGATGCTTAGAGGTGTCACGAGTTCGATACCCGGTTCGTCCTTATCAGAAAAGAAAAACTTTCCTGACACAGGGGTACCATCGAGGAAAAGTAAAGTAAATAAAGAAACTTTATTTATCCTCTTAGAGGGTTTGGGTTATGAGGTTGCGTGATTTGTATAAAACGATGGATTCAGGATAATTGATTAGTTTCTTAAAATAATTATTTATTTGCAACACGAAACATAAGACAAAATAAAAATCTACGGAGCGACATGTTGAGCTCTTGATAGTTCGATCGCTTCTCCTCCGATTTCCCGCGTGACAATCCGATGGCGTCGGCTTTACAAGTGCCGCCATCTGTGAGATAAAATACAAATCGAATTTCACCACAAGGGGTACAACAGAAATGGGGACATGACCGCAGCAAAAATTGCTACAGCAGGGAGTCCCCATCGAGGGGTTAGCGTACTAACTTCTCGATGAGTATAAAAACAAGCCTGCCGTTCGGAATTGGCAATAAATTGTAGGTACCAGTCTAAAAAAAATTAGCCGTCGTGTGCAGAAAATGACCGTGGTGTGACAAACATTACCAAATGATGATCTTAGGCCGGGATTACACTATAAAAGTTTGATGAAAGTTCTTTTATAAAACTTTAAAAATGCAACCAATAATCGTACCGGTTATATTCACGCAAATGCAACCGATAGTCTTATTGGCTGCATTTTTCAAGTTTTATAAAATAACTTTTGTCAAACTTTGATAGTGTAATGCTGGCCTAAAACATTTTATATTTTTCTTCATAAATATGGTCAGGTATTATGAAATATGAAGATGGTATGCTTTTAAAATACCGGGACGTATGGTTAATTTATTGTAAAGATATTTTCGTGATTTCAGGAATTCAGATGATCAGTCAACGTCGATCATATAATGCCGAATAATTGGAAAAAAGTTTGTTTTCGGTTTTAGTCTCTCCAGCTGTTAGTTCTGAGATGCCGGGGTTCGTTACCTGTGGCCCTAACGAAGCTCTTGTTGTATCTGGTAATGAAGGATTGATGTTATCATTTTCTCCATCACGAAATTATGAGACAAAAAGTATAGAAATTTATACTTTTTGTCAGATAGAATGATATAATATAATATAATATAATTCTTTTAATAAATTCCCTTCATATTTCTGCTGGAAAAGAGAGATAAGTCATGAAGAAAGCAGCGAGTACATTTGTTTTATGCTACTCGTTATATTTGTACTTAGAATGCATTTAATCAAATTAAATTTATTTTGCTTGCATGATACATAGTTTTTTTTGTTGTTTGCAGTTTTAACAGTTTTTAGTTTGCAGTTTGAAATTTAAAAAATAGAGTAAAACGATGGGCGGAGATATGGGGGAAATTTTCCCCCTCAGCGTCAATGGAGGAGCAGACTGATATTATGTATATTCATATACAGTCGATTCCTGTTTTCACAAATACCATTATAGCAAAAATTTCGTTTTAACGAAAACTTTTCCAGTTCCCCCCCCCCCCCAGAGAAGTTTACATAGGAACAATGTAAGAATCTAGAATTCCTTAATGATGAAATTTCGTTATTACGAAGTGATTTCTCTGGTCTCATGGAGTTCATTATAATGGGATTCAACTGTATATGAATTGACATCATCATCATTCCCCCCCCCCAGTCTTTCAAGTGTATCTCTGCCTATGAATAAAACTGTTTGAAATATTGCACAATTAATAATTGTGTATCATTACACATACATTTCAAACTGTTTGAAATATTGTTAATAATTGTGTATCATTACACATACATTTCAATGATAATTATAAATATCATTGAAATGTATTTTTACATACCATACAGGGTTTTGTATGCCCACTCTTTCTAATGTTCCACTCACTGTTGGAAAAATTTGTCACAAGATTCTTTTTTTTAATAAAGAAAAAAGAGGTAAAAAAATTAGGGTGTTGCAAAAACAAACAAAAAAATCCCAGGAAAGAATTTTAATTTTAATCCCCATTTGATCAGGGCTGCCCTTTCCAGACATGGGGCCCAGTGCGAAAATAATGGCAGCCCCCCCTCCAGCCCTGATTTTATATTGCATATTCTATGGCTAAGAAATCAGCACATCTAAAAACATTTATTCATTATAGCAAAATATGCAGGAATATGCTGAAAAATTTCCATATAATTTAAAAATAATTAAAATTGGGACCTAATGAAGAATTTGTCTGAAAACTAATGTAAATTCAGAATAGATGAATCAAAAACATGGGCGGAGATATGCCCCCCCCCCCCAGCGTCAAAGGTGGAGTTGTCTGATCTAATGTATGTGCGTATATATGAATTGACATCATCATCGTGCCCCCCCAGATGTTCAAGTCTATCTCCACCTATGATCAAAAATGAGAATAATAATTAACAGAGATAATCCCAGCACCCATGATAATTCAGAATAAATTAAAAAAATAATTCCAGACCTGATGACAATTCCAGAATTCATGAAAATTCAAAATTTACCATTACCATAAGTGTGGAGCCCCCAAAACCATGGGGCCCGGTGCGACTGCACATGTCGCACACACACCTAAGGGCGGCTCATTTAGCAGCTGTGTGAGCATAGGCGGAGATAGACATGAAAGTCTGTGGGGGGCTCGATGATGATTGTGGGTGACATTATGATGTCAATTTATACATACACATATACATTAGATCAGTAGGCTCCATCTTTCACACTGGGGTGACAATGCCCCCCTCCTTATCTCTGCCCATGTGTGTGGGCATTGTAATTAATGGAACTGCATTTCAAGAATAAAGGTTTAAACAAAGCAGGGAGCACAGTGGTGGTCGGCTGAACTCAGTTTGCTGTGGTTTCCCAACTTTAAGACTCAAATGCAAGCCAATTTACAAAGTCTTGCCACAGATAGCAATAGACCTGCAACTGCATAAATATTCAACAATTATCTCTCACAATTTGAAATATATATAGCAGCACTAAAATTCACACATAGTACTGTATAGACCATAGGTTTTCAACTGGTGTTCAGCGGAACCTTGGAGTTTCGTGAGAGCTTTTTTTTGGGGTTCCATAGAATCTAACTTCACAGAACCCTTAAAAATTTTAGAACCAGGTGAACTTGTAAATAAAAAAATTGTTGCTGGTGATGTGCTTCATTTTGAATTTTGATAAAAAGAAAGTGGTTTTTAGACAAATTCCGACCATTTGGATGACAAAACAAAAGAGAAACAGTAAATCCAAATCCAGTAGTTCCCACCCACCTTGTTGGTGAAAAACTGCGGACATTTTAACCATGGGAAGAATTAAACAAAAACATTGCGCTGCAATTTTCTTTCAGGTAATCATTTTTTTGTTTAATGTTAAAATCTAATTTTATAACAAGAAAATGGTATCGACTCCATGCAAAGGTAAGGCACCATAAATATTTTTTTCTTTTTTATCTGGTAATCATCAGGATCACCACAAGGTCTGTATTTTATGAGGTATTCCCATATTAGTTGTAAAAACAATTTATTTTTAGAAAAAAATTTTATTTGCCAGAAGCAAGTTTTCTTAAACTTCAAACTTATTCAAAATTTGTTTGGGTTCTGTGAAATACCCATAGACAGATAGACATGACTGTTGACCGCCCCGATATACCATCTTGAGATGGTTTCATCTCTTTCCGAAATGGATGGTTTCGGATAGCTACAAGGAGACCCACAAGGGTTCTGCAGGACAGCCTCATAACCATAGACAAGGCCGTAACTAGGATTTTTGCCACTCGGGGCAAACATGATTCAGTTACCCAGGCCAAACATTATTTTGCCGCCCCCACAACTTTAAAAGTTGATAATTTTATAACGGTGTTCTTTGTTCCCACCTAAAATTGCCACCCTCTAAATTGTGCCCCCCCCCCTTGGCAGTTGCCCCCTCTTGCTCTCTTCTAGGTACGGCCCTACCATAGGTGCCAGTACCTAGGGGCTGAGGCCATTTGAGCCCCTCCCCCAATAACTTCCGAAAAAGCAATGTAATGCACCCTTCCTCTTCTGCATACATACTTGAGTCCTGTATATACGGGACGCACAGCAACTTCTAGCCCCCCTCCAATATTTTCTTCATGTTGGTGCCTCTGCTCCTAACCATCAAGGGTTCCACAAGAGCTTTTACATCGGAAACCTATGGGATAGACATCCAGACTACTACTGAACCACACATGCATCTGGTCTATATTCCTCAGCCGAACTTCTAACAAATTTTTACATGTTGGAATGTGCATGTACATGTTGTGGACCTAATGTGAAGTTTATTTCTATGTAATGCTGGTTATGTGTAGTGCTGCCATCTGCCATCAATTTGTCTAAAGACATACACACTGTTAGGTACACACTCTTCTGACACAAGTTATCTATAGTAGTAAATAGAAAGTCAGTTGTGTGATCAGATAAATGTCTGAACCATGACCCACATATCCTGTTTATTTATGTATACAATAATGTTGGCCTAAACATTCGAATGCGGTTGATGGTGACAGAAAAAAAAGTTTTATATTTTTCGAAAAAAATAAATGCAGTATTTAGAGGGAGAAGATTAAGTTCGTGTTTAAGTTCAGAGACAGACACATAGGAGGATGAACTGTCATAGATAAAACGGGCGGATTTATTTTGTATTGATTCCAGCTTCTCGATATTGCTAGCAGTGTAGGGGTCCTAAATTTCGGAGGCATAGGAGAGGACTGGGAAAAAAATAGGTTTGATAACAGAGGAGTCTAACATCACGAGTAGAGTGTTTTAGATTGCAACGAAGGAAAAAGAGTTTATTGAGGCATTTTTGATAGATATAATCGATGTGTTTATTCCAGCGCAGGTCTGCTGAAATGATAACACAGAGGTATTTGTATTGAGAAACCTGGGATATGGAGGAGTTATTGAAGGAGTATGAAAATTCGAAAGGTGAGATTTTACGTGAAATCCTCATGAGAACCGTTTTAGAGATGTTGAGAGGCATTTGCCATGTGGAGCACCATTGGGAGATGGAATTGAGATTGTGTTGGAGAGTTCTTGGTCTGACTCGTGAGTTATGGTGCAGTAGATTATGCAATCATCAGCAAAAAGTCTTGTGGTACAGTTGAGGGTTTCAGGGAGGTCGTTAATGTATATTAAGAATAGAATTGGGGAGATTATTGATCCTTGTGGGGTTCCAGAATTTACGGTGGCCAATGGAGAGTTGTGGTCTTTGAAATGGACATATTGTTTGCGATATTTTAAGAAGGCTTCTAACCAATTAAGTAGTTGAACGTTTAAGCCGAGTGTGGAAAGTTTAAAAAGTAATTTATCGTGGGGGGACTTCGTCATATGCTTTTGAGAAATATAAGAAACTGACGTCAGTTTGTAAGTTTTTATCGATGGCTCTCAGGAGGTCATGGATGAAAAGGGCTTCTAGACTGGGATCTTTGGTGGGCTCTAGGTCACTTGTCATGGGCCCATTTATAGTGTGAAAAAACAAAAAGTGATGAAAATTGTGCTGGGGTCCTATCCTTGTGGGAGCCATGATTTGAACTGACAGGGAAATTATATCCAAAAATAATTTGCGTACATACAGGGTGTCCATTTTTGTCACTATGCTCAATAGTTAACATGTTGTAGACCGGTTTTTTAAGGAATAACTCACTTATCACACTGGCTACGTATGAGTATAAAAACACGAGTTAACTTGTGATGGTGAAAAATGTGTTAAAATTTGTGAATTAACTCCTTAACCGTTAATATTTTTGTTTCACATGTTAGTGCATAAAGATTTTTTATAATATAGGTTGACAGTTGAATATCCGACTACCAATAAAATTATTCTTCAAATTATCAACAAGGATTTTGGAGCACATTTTCAATATTACCATGTTGGTGTACTGTAGAATTATTTTATTCAGTTGCACTAAATTTTTTTTCTCTCTTTAGAACTATTTTTTTTAGTTAGTGAACATTAAAATTTCATTTCTTTTTACTCTTAATTTAGTGATTACTTTTCTTTTTGTATGTATCGTAGCACTCAAAAAGTATTTTTTGGCAACAATAAAGACTTTTCAAATTGTCAAAAAAATTGTATTTAAATTTTTTAATGAAATCTATCCTGTGAAACACAAACACTGAATCTCATTACAAACTCTTATGACAAAGAAATTGTGTACCTAGACTTTGTCAAATTAGAAAAAAATTAAACCATTGGTACGTTGATTCAGAAGTCTTTTGACATGAACAAACAAGAAAGCAAACAACTAATAAATAGTCAAATCCTCATGTAACATGGGTATTATAATAATATAGAATAAGTCAACTCTTTTGGAAAACCTTTAGATTGCCAGGTGCAGTTGTCCAAGGCAATGTGTCTGTAGACGCAACCTATATTAGTTCATCACAGGGCTGTAGCCAGAAATTTATTTCATGGGAGGGGATCCAAAATGATAAAATAATAGATTTAACCATGTTATTCCATAAAAATCAGTAATTTTCCAACAATTTTGGGTGTACCCCAGGTCCATTCCCCTCGTTATGCCCTGGTTCATCACATCATCATATATGTTATGAGACAGACCATATTTTCTCTATATTATATAGCTCTTGGGAAAAGCAACCAGAGGAGTGCAAATTTCACCCCTTTAACCTATCAAATACAAATGTGACACCACAACAGCCAAAATGCCCAATGAAGTGGCTGAGAAAAAGTTACCCATAACAAATATGGATGTCATATACTTCAAAATTACAGCAATCCTAATAAAAAGGCAATTACAAAAACTAGAAACAGTATATATACATGATAAAATACAATACAATGCTTATGAAGAATACTTATGGTTGTCTTATTATGTGTATCAACATTACAGAGGGGCGCCAAAATGCAAGCTTGTCTGATGATGAGTATGTGGAATTGCAGCACTGGTTCCGCATGCTCATTAACTGTCATGAAACACCAAAATAAGTTGCCATTTGAGCTTGACCTCACCCCTTCTTTGAAGCGTTAATTACACATTCTCTAAAAAATACACAGAATATTCCTCACAATTTAAAGGGTTTATCATGTGTTCTTCATATTCCTACCATAAATTTATATAAAATAGGAATTTATCATCAGCAACAACCATTTTCAATCCACTGCTGGATGAAAGTCTCCTCTAAATTTTTCCATTCTGCTCTGTCTGATGAGCCATCCAGTTGACTCCAGCCACTTTCCTGATCTCGTCAATCTATCTTGCATGGGGACGCCTTCGCGGATGTCTAACACCATGGGCTACCAATCTAGAATACTTGTGGTCCATCTGTTGTCCTGTCTTCTTACAATATGTCCAGCCCATTTCAATTTCAAACGTTTAATTCTTTCCATGATATCATATACCTTTGTGTGGTTCCTTATCCAAGTGATTCGTTTTCTGTCTCTCCTTGTGATGCGTATCATACATCTTTCCATGCTCCTTTGTGTTGTCTGTAGCCTTTGTATCGTCTTGCTTGTGAGTGTCCATGTTTCAGCTCCATAAGTCAGTGCTGGTAGCACACACTGGTTAAAAACTTTTGTTTTCAGGCATAATGGCATGTGACTCTTAAGAATTACACAGTTTTTGCCAAAAGTGCTCCATCTAATCCTGATCCTTCTGTTTATTTCATTAATGATTCCATTGTCCATGGTAATTTCTTGTCCCAGGTATACATAACTTTCTACTTCTTCTATCTCTGTGTTGTTGAGCAAGATTGTCCTCTTCAACGCAAAGGGGTTGAACATAACTTTAGTCTTTTGTAGATTCATTTTCAAACCCACCTGAATACTTGCCTTTGCCAGTTCTTGTATCCATTTCTTCTAGTTACTGCTGATAATAACAATGTTGTCTGCAAAACGCAAATTGGTTGAGGAATTCTCCATTTATTTTAATTAATTTCTCATCCCAATTCAGTTTCGTGAACACGTCTAAACTTTCCTGACACAAGGGTACAACAAAAAACGGCGACTTGACCGCAGCAAAAAGTTGCTACCGCAGGGAGTCCCCCATCGAAGGGTTAGCGCACCAACCTCTCGATGAGTATAAAAAACAAGCCTGCTGTTCGGAATCGGCAATAAATTGTAGGTCCCGGTCTAATTAGCCCTCGTGTGCAGAAAATGATCAAAAGTGAACACGTCTTCTAAAACAGCGGTAAAAAGTTTTAGTGAGATAGTATCACCCTGTCAGACACCTTTCACAAATTTAATCTTTGCTTTTCCTTTATCCAAACAAATGATTGCAGTTGCTTTGTCATATATTTTCTTGATGTTATTGTGATGCATGCCTTCTCTATCCCAATTACTTCCAGAGCCTTAATAACAGCAGATGTAAAGACAGAGTCAAATGCTTTCTCAAAATCAGTGAAGACCATACACAATGGTAATTCATATTCCTTGTGTCTCTCTATAAGTTCCCTGATTGTTTGGATGTGATCCATTGTACTGAATCCACTTCAGAATCCTGCTTGTTCTTTTGGTTGAGCTTCGTCCAATTTGGATTCAAGCCTATATGTCAGCACTTTGGCAAAGATTTTATAAATTACTGATTGGTTTATAGTTCTTGATATCCTTTTTTTTCACCCTTTTTGTAAAGAAGAATCATCATTGCGTTATTGCAATCTTCAGGCATATCTGATTGTGTGAGACAATTTGTGAACAAAGCAGCTAGCATACTGGCAAATTGTACTGCTGCTTCTTTAATAATGTCTATTGAAATCCCATCTTCCCCTGGGCATTTCCCTTTTTTCATACATCTTATGGCCTTGTAGACTTCCTCTTTCAACACAGGTGCTACTTGTACAAATTTAGCTCCATTTTCTTTTCTTCCTGCTCCCTTTCCTTTGTTCTTATTAACTACTTTTATATATGATTAAATTACATTTGTCAAAACACTTTTGATCCATCCAAAAAAATAATAAGACAATAAAAGTAGGCTGGGGCAACTGGGCACTGTCCCAAGGCTCTGAGCAAAATGGAGGCCCCCAAAAAAAAACACTTATTTTGCATAATAATAACCCTTTTAAGAAGAGCCCCAAAGAAATGTCTGCCCCAGGGTCCTGAAAAGGCACACTGCGGCCCTGAATAAAAGCTCACTGATCCGAAACAAACATATTTCAGCTACATGTGTTGATAAATATCTTTCTTCTGCTTTATATATTGTAGTGACCCAAGGTTCTCCAAACAGTGAGCATTCATCAAGGCAAACTTAAACAAGGATTTATTAGTAAAAATTAGAATAAGAATGTACACCGGAGATGAAGATCCTACTCGATCATTTTCCACACACTTCTCCCTCTTTTTTATTTTTGAATGTACCCCTCATTTCTTGTGATTTTTGTTCTCTTGAGGCCTTTTCCTTCTTCTTGAGTTCTCTATATAGTATTGTTGCGTCAAGGTTTTAACTGGGAGATACAGAAACGCATACAGAACTCTACACCTCCCACGCACAATTGGGTTTACATATCAACACAAACTGAATTCCCTTTTCTGTTGTTTGAGGAATAGTCCAGGAATTTGTGAATGAACCCCGGCAAAATTGCAACAGAAGCTTTTTAAATTGCATTTTAATCAGTAATCAATACTGAACAACATATCCAAAATCAGACAATCTGACGATGGGAACATTCTTAAAAACAAATTTCAAAATGGCTGAGTCATTTTTTCAATTTAAGGCAAAGTTAACTGGATGTACACTTTGAATGGAAATATTTTGTGCTTTATTTTCACAACTTAAAATTGAAGTATCTTCAAACAGCACACAAAAGTCCACCATTCCTTTCAAATTACTGCTTAGAATCTTTGTAATTTTTTTTTTTTTTTAAATTCGAATAGTTTATTGTTATTACCATACAAATGCAGCAATATAAGAAAAGAGAGCAAAAAGTTACCAAGAGGTCAAGAAAGATGACCGGATGAAAGATGGTTATAGAAATGTTTCAGTAGCAAAACAACTTTAATTTATCGTTTTCATTACTTTCATAGTTAGAAGTGAGGTTGTTCTTTTACATCCATTGAGTTGGCACAACCCACAAGCTGTTGAACAGGGCAGTCCATTAAGCTTGCATTCGCATCGTAAAATAGCGCAGCTTGTCATTCAGAATATTGAATTATATTGAGTAGATAATCTGGAGCTGGTGCAGGGCCGTCTTAAGAGCATCATGGGCCCCAGGACCAAGTGATTTTTCTGAGACCCTACCTAGCAAATTCTCAAAAAATTAAATTGTTTCTCATTTTTGTTAGACTCCCGGGCTGTGCCCGCTTGGGCACTGGCTAGTGGGTAAGTCGCAGAGTATTGGGAAACATGAGTTATTTTTTACATACCAACCCGATTCTTCTGGCTTGATTCTTTCTTCGGTAGCTTTCCAGATATTTATTTGTAAGTAAGTTCGATAGCTATGATATTTTGTAGAAGAATCCGTCAGGGGCAGCCGTTCAGGTGCAACAAATGATTTTGCTGTGGCTACCTTCTCTACTAACATTTGGTGACATAGTTTGTCTGTAGATTCCAGTGACTGGCAACCATAAAACAGGAACATTGCTTTTCTCCCAGCGGCAGTAATATCAGAACGTATGCATGAACCAGATCAAAATGTTTTTGCAACAGAATAGAGCTCTGTCTCCTTCATTGGTTTGACAAACACTGAGGATTTCTCAATCAAAAAAAAATCGGTATCACAGCTGGTGAAAGCATGCAGAAACAGAAGCAAGTCGCAGTTTTCACAACCTAATAATATTGAGGATATCACACACTAGATTGGAAGTTGATCCTTGTCTTATATCAATGTGATAGTACAGCTTGAATACATTATCCTTTTTCATGGTAAAGAACCAGAATCAGAAAACTGGTGTCTACCCCCTATTACAGTGTATGCACATGTTCTGAAGATGAGACTACAGTACGAACAGTGTCCATAGACATTCACCTTGGTACTTCAACCTCAGCTCCCTCCATCTGCTGCTTGATTGATATTTTGCCTTCCAAGAACTTCCATCTCCATAGATCAACTGCGTATGCATAGGGTTGAAAGACTACTTTCTTCAGAGCCATGGCCATCAAGTGATTGATATCTGCTTCTGAATCGTCTACAACATCTTTGAGGAGCTCGATTTTCTCCATATGACTTGATGTCGACACCAACAAGGCAAGGATGTCATCTATGGCCTCTTGGAAACCAGGATTTGTTCCACCTCGAAAAACGTGAGGCAGATGTACTACATGAAGTACTGAATGTGTCCCATCTCACGGTGAATAGTGATGAAATCATCCCTAGTTCTGTCTGCGCCCATCTTGATCACCAGAGGTCCAATCCAAATACGTTTGGTGGAATAATGCACTGTTCTCGAATTTTATCTGTTATTGCAGTGAGAGTTTTAACAAGTTTACAAAAAAAATCTTCATTATTTCCTATACTTTCAATAAAGCACTAATATTCACTAGTGACGTGCTTCAATTTTTTCTCCAAATGCACTCGTTAAGATGATTTTCTTTTTTTTAATTAGTGATTTCGGTATACAGTCAGAATGAATCACTGGAATTTGAATACCAGAATCCACTAAGTTTCTGATTTTTCTATTAGCTACACAAATGTAAAGGGTTCAATTTCAGATTGATTGGACTCACTTAATAATTCTGATCGACTTTCTGCAGTCAACACATCATCTTGCGGTTTCTCTTTTGAGTTAGCCTTATATCTTTGGTCACAATCTCAAGCAAAATAATTCAATCCACAGATGTAACACTCCTTTGGGGTTTTTCTGATATACATGCTTTCCGTCTTATTCCAACCCTTATTGCTATGATATTTCTGAGTTAGTGGTATATTTGCTGTTTCTGTCTATAATTCTCATCCTTTTCCATAACTGAAGTGTTGTTGCTGTAGCAATGCTTTTTCTTCTTCAAAAAAATCCTTCTGCCTCTTGCAGATTTCTACCCCAACATTATTATAGTCATCTAACTTATTAGCAAGGATGCCGGGTTGCTTGAATTGAGACCACTCATCAATAAAATGGTCTCGCATCTCTGATGATACTTTCCATTTTAGCTGATCCATAATATCCATTTTATCTGATCCATAATAATTAAATCAGGCAGTTCTTCAAAAGTATTGATCTCCAGGCCTCGGATCCATTCAGTGAAGAAATTTCTAAGTTCATAAGCAAAATCACACCATGTTGTTTCAGATCATTTATTGTGCTTCGTGATTATTTGTCGAAACCCCTCGGGAGTAAGCTTATATCTCTTCAGCAAAATGGATTTGACTTGATCATAATCATCTGTTGTCCCATCATTTTCTCTAGCTATGATTTATGCCACATAATTACCTTACAAGGTAATAGTCCAATCAAATATGATACCCAGAGTTCCTTTTTGATTTCGACTCTTTTTGCTTGCCTCTCAAACAGCACTAGGTAGAGGCTGAATTCATTGCTCTTGGGATCGAACTTTTGTAAAATGTTTTGTAGCTCTAGTCTTGGCCTTGCTGTTGAGCTCATCTGAGATTTTCCCGCTGCACTGTTGCGAATCCTTTCATTTTCTATATTTTTATTTATTTATTTACATCCACAAAAGGCTGGTTGCATTGAAGAAAACAAAAGCACGATACAAATCAAAAGAAAAATACCAAATAATGACATACTGTGCATACATGGGGGCATTAAATTAAAATGGGTATCTGATCAAGAAACTCGAAATGTCAAAGCTTGATAATCGTTTGCAAAATAACGCGTATGTCTGTGTACAAACAAGATTGGATGGAAGTCTATTCCAAGCTCTGCCAGCCCGACATAAAAATGAATACTGTAATCAGTTTCTTCTAATAAATGGAATACGTATGCACAGCTGGTGACTTCTAGTTGCATTTTTTTTAGTTCAATCTTCATTTGTTCAATTCGCACATTTCATCTTCCCTGGCTTCTATCTCTCTTCATTTTCTTCCTTTGAACTCTTTGTCATAGCATTCTGCCTTGGTTGTTGTTGATTTGAGTTGAAATACCTTCATATCCATAACATTTTTAACTCCTATTTCCATGATAACTTGCTGTAAGTCCTCCTTTTTGCCTTTGGCTAAGTAAGTCATAATTTCCTCAAAGAAATAAAAAGCAGAAATTCTTCTTAAGAAAATAAATGCTTATCACACTTTTTCTGCCAAAGTGACCTCGAAATGGTTGGGATATCATCCAATGCTCTTCGAGTCGCCTTTGCATATCCTCCTCACGACAAAAGTTTTCCACTCTTCGCTTCATCTTCTCGCGACAAAAGTTTTTTTTTCACTCTTCACCTTGCCTTCTCACAATGAAAGTTTTTCCCTTAGATACTGTTAGATTTATTTCTCACCGTCCTACCGACTGTGCCAATGTAATGACCCTAGGTTCCCTGAACAGTGAGCACTCATCAAGGCAAAGTTAAATAAGGATTTATTAGTAAAAATTAGAATAAGAACGTATACTGGAGATGACGATCCTACTCGATCGTTTTCCACACACTTCTCCCTCTTTTTATTTTCGAATGTCCTCCTCAGTTCTTACAATTTTTGTTCTCCTGAGGCTTTTTCCTTCTTCTTGAGCTCTTGAGTCTTATGCAGTATTGTTACATCAAGGTTTTTACTGGGAGACATGCATACAGAACTCTACATATATGTTAAAGTCACAACAGCTCATGCAAATGAAATGATGCTACAAGCATTATTGCATTTGTCAAAAGATCTTTGAGCACTTCTGTATATATATGTTCTGACATCATCATCGTGCCTTCCTAGATCGTCTAGTCCACTGGCATACGCAATGAATGAATGAACGCCAGAACTTTGCCACTGGACTTATCCCGTTGCTGGGATCTCTTCCAGCCCAGCTTTGTGGCAGAGTCTGGAACAACATTGGCGTATGCAAAGGGGGTTTGGGGTTCCAACCCCCCCCCCCAAGGCAAGCTTATAGTGTTATTTTGCAGGAAAAAAACTTAAACCCCCCTTGAGAAGAAAAAAATTGACACCCCCCCCCCTCCTTAAGAAAATTCTGCAAATGCCTATGGCCTAGTCTATCTCTGCTTATGGTCAGAAGTGTTTCAAACCTGTTGGTGATTAACTTGAGCTATATGTAGACTGAAACTGTGTGAAATATTTCAAACTCTTTTTTTGTATATCAATCATTATTATCAGCTGTGAGAGAAAAAATGCTTCATGGGATTTTCTGAGTTCTTATATGTAGTATTAGTTTTAAAGAGTGTTTTTCTTTTCAGGATGTTGTTTGCCAAGTCCATTAATTGTTCCTGGTGGACGGGTATTTGTTTGGCCATTTATACAGAAAGCACAGAGGTATGCAATTATACTTTTTCATTTAATCATTAGTTCAATGATGAGGGAATAGTGATTTACAAACTATAGCAGTATTGATAATCTGAGGTTAACAAGAGAGGCCACCTTAGATTACTGAAAATTGAGTTATCTGAAAAGCAATACAAAATGCCTAACAAGGAAAGGTGACATCTTCAAAGTTTGAAAAAATTAACACTGATTTTACTCATTTAAATATGAACAGAAATATGAAAAGATTAGGCGGAATTATTAGGAGTTTAAAAAAATATATATAAATATTAATATTTTTAATGCTAATCGAGGCCAAGAATGAATTTAAAAATCCTGCAACCCTAGAGTGAAAATTAAAATTAATTAAAATTAATTAAATTAAAATTATCAAACAACACATGATCAGGTACAGCACAGAAAAGAAAAGAAGGAAGAAAAAAAAAAGAGGAGCTACAGTGTGTGCATGTGTGAAAAGTTTTTTTATAGATATCGCCAAGAAGCGCGAGAGGTGATGAGTATCCAACTGTTGTTATTTTAAATAATTTTTTGTGGCTTTAATAATTGTACTCCACCCTTTTTTGTTTTATGTGTTTCTGGAGGAGATGAATCTACTTGAGTTTTATCATAATTTTCTGAGGATGACACCTTGTAATCCTTTCCTTTATGATGTTAGTTTTACATTTAAAAAAAACATACCACAAAAGAATATTTATAATGCATAGAGTATATGAACCATTTTCAAGAACTTTGTGATAAAAATATAAATGATTCTTATTTCATAAAAAAAATTGTTCTTTTTTTTTCTTTTGTACATTTGTACTTAAATTTATCAATTTTATTCCTTATACGAATACAAAATCAGATGCCACAACAGACACTTGCCCACTTTGTTGCCACTCTGTTTTTGAAAAAAAATAAGAAAAATCAATGTGAAAAGAAATAATATTTGAAAAAAGCCCATAAAAATATGGTCGTCATAGCCTAAAACGGCAATCTAATACAGTAGCAATAAATCAGAAAATCTAAAATACACTGCCCATAAAGATATGATTGTCATTCAATTTTAAGTCTGGATAGCTTCTAGATAACTCCCACCCAGCTTATCATATTTCCTCTTGAAAGTGTCTTGTGGGAGAATGGAGATAATCAGAGACTGAAAATAACATCAAGCAGAAATCAGAGTTTTGAGCTAATATTGACAAAAAAAAGTTTTCAAAAGAAAGTATACATTGAAAAAAAAAACAGATTAGATAAACTTGATAAGCAGTTTTTTGTTTGGTTTAGGCAGCAATGTGCCCAATGAGTTTTTTCCTCTGCTGTCATTTTGTTTCTTTCCAGAAATAAGTATCAAAATTACGGCAGTAAAAGACTGGTTGGTAACGAGCCCTTCATGACAAGCAAAGGTTGGTTCGGCAAATTCAAGAAGTGACATGGGATTAGAGAGCTGTATCTATACAGAGAAAAATTATCATCAGACAGAATAAATTTATTTGTGAATGCCTGTTTTTTCTTTACATTTTCAGTTGACCGTCTTTAACCAAGTTTTATCTGAGGTGACCCCAGACACTCATTTCTCTGTTGATTGAGGTTTTACTGTAAATTCTTGGGAAAAATAAGGAGAGGTCTGAAGAAAATATTTTCAAACGTTCAGCCCCTTGAATTGTACAGAATCTTGATAGTATGAGTCCCTACTTCCTACTTTACAAAAATAAATAAAAATTAATTAGTTTGCTTATAACATACCCTATCCCGGAGATTCCAAATGTGCATGTTATAAGTGAGGTCTTCAAATTAGCTGATGTAGTAGTTGTATATGCATAAAATGCATTATTGAAATTTTTGTAGACAGAATAAGCTTGTGCAGCACAGAATTAAATTTAGCATAGCATGAACATAGTTTTTGGTTGGATACCCTCTGAAAAATATTAGAATACATGATATACAGAACATATATACACATTTTTAATTTGAATGGTTTTAATTGTGTAGTGTGTGCGTGTGTGGTCAAGATTATAAAATTCATTCACAAAAAAAGACAGTGTTCTCATAAATTTTACTTCTTATCATTAAACATGCTTTAGCATGGTTTTTCAACAGGTGGTTTGATGCTTTTAAAACAGAGTGAAATTCTGCTTTTCTAGATCACAACAAGAAGTGTTTACTTATCAGATATACCAGTAACACTATTTTCCCAGAAATACAGGATTTTTTCAAATAACAAAAAATTTTGTCAGAATAGTTACATTTGCCACTAACTGATGATACGCTAGTTTTAGACCGTCACAGCATCATCTGTAGGTAGCAAATGTAACTATTCTGGCAATACATTTGTTTTATTATTAAAAACAAATAAGTCTGTTTTTTGACAAATTTAGGGATTTTTTCAGTATTTTATATCCAAATCATTTTTAGCTTGAGGGATTTTTTTTTGTATTTCATATATATATATATACATAAATAATCTGAAAAGCCAAAAAAACTGGTATAGGCATGCGTATGCAAATAAAGAGATATGGAACCAATCAGAGTACGGTGCTGCGGTCGGCAATGCCTATATAACACAACAAGTGTCTGGCATAGTTGTTAGATCGGTTACTGCTGCTACAATGGCAGGTTATCGAGATTTAAGTGAGTTTGAACGTGGTGTTATAGTCGGCGCACGAGAGATGGGACATAGCATCTCCGAGGTAGCGATGAAATTTGGATTTTCACGTACGACCATTTCACGAGTGTACCGTGAATATCGGGAATCCGGTAAAAAATTAAATCTACGACATTGCTGCGGCCGGAAAAAGATCATGCAAGAACATGACCAATGACAACTGATGAGAATCATTAAACGTGACAGACGTGCAACCCTTCCGCAAATTGTTGCAGATTTCAATGCTGGGCCATCAACAAGTGTCAGTGTGCGAACCATTCAACGAAACATCATCGATATGGGCTTTCAGAGCCGAAGGCCCACTTGTGTACCCTTGATGACTGCACGACACAAAGCTTTACGCCTCGCCTGGGCCCGAAAACACCGACATTGGACTGTTGAGGACTGGAAACATGTTGCCTGGTCCGACGAGTCTCAGTTACAATTGCTTCGAGCTGATGGACATGTACGGGTATGGAGGCAACCTCATGAATCCATGGACCCTACATGTCAACAGGGGACTGTTCAAGCTGGTGGAGGCTCTGTGATGGTATGGGGTGTGTGCAGTTGGCATGATATGGGACCCCTGATACGTCTAGATACGACTCTGACAGGTGACAGGTACGTAAGCATCCTGTCTGATCACCTGCACCCATTCATGTCCATTGTGCATTCCGACGGACTTGGACAATTTCAGCAGGACAATGCGACACCCCACACGTCCAGAATTGCTACAAAGTGGCTCCAGGAACACTCTTCTGACTTTAGACACTTCCGCTGGCCACCTAAATCCCCAGACATGAACATTATTGAACATATCTGGGATGCTTTGCAACGTGCTGTTCAGAAGAGATCTCCATCCTTTCTTACTCCTACGGATTTATGGACAGCCCTGCAGGATTCATGGTGTCAATTACTTCCGACAAACCAGTCACAACCCAGGCTCTGTCCCTCCAAGGATATAAGGTCAATTACCTCCAGCACTACTTCAGACGTTAGTGGAGTCCATGCCACATCGTGTTGCGGCACTGCTGCGGGCTCGCGGGGCGCTACGCGATATTAGGCAGGTGTACCAGTTTTTTTGGCTCTTCAGTGTATGTATATATCCACAGTATATTTTTTAAGTGGGGCATGTAATAACAGAGGTGAAAATATAAAAAATGTAGAAATAATTATGATACAGTGAAGCCTGTATGAAACAGGACGTCAAGAGACTTAAGTAATATTCCATTTTAGATTGCCCCCCCCGCCCCATATCTCCGGCCATGACAGGTTCTCATCTCATAGAGTACCTATCTTAGGCCAGGGTTACACTATAAAAAAAAAATTTGGTAAAAGATCTTTCACAAAAGATGAAAAACTCAACCAATAAGCCTATTGGTTGCATTCGCTCGAATGTAACCAATATATTTATTGGTTGCATTTTTCAAGTTTTATTAAAGAACTTTTCTAAAACTTTTATAGTTTAATGCCGGCCTTAAACAGGTTTCACTTGTATGTTATATCCACAGTGTGTGTTGTATCTGGAATATCTTATAAGTGTACTCTACTATATTATTAGGCTCATGAATGTTTGTGATTTTAGTTCATTAATTCTGTATGAGTTCAGTATATTATTATTCTGTTTATTAATCTGTGTATCCTTATTGTGTTGCCACATTTAGGATTGCTCTCAACACAATGACATTGACCATTGAAAGTCCAAAAGTATATACTCAACAAGGTGTACCTATATCTGTTACCGGTATTGCACAGGTGAATTATAGTTTGATTCATTCAATTGCGTCTGGAAAATTTAACATAAAGATGACCCCCACTAATGAAGTATTTTAATTTTGAAAACTACTGATGTTTTTGTATCTAAAATTATAAGGGTGGATTAAATGAAAATGGAGCAGTTTTTATAATTTGGTTTATTTTTGTATGAGTGTGGCAAACTTTGTGTAGAGATAGAGCAGGAGGTAAGGAAGGCAACCTCTGCTGAGGAATGGACTTGCCCTAGGTAATAGCGTGGAATCGCATGATATGTGCTAGCAGTTGGACGACAGTATTGTCCAACAAGCAATTGGTTGTTTTTTCATCTGTGCCTGTGGAATGTTTGCGAGTAAAGAAGAGCAATGTGGTGTTACTTGTTTTTTAGTGGCAGAAGATGTTGGAGTTCATGAAGTGCATCAGTGAAAAAGACAGAGTATGGTGAACATGCGCTGTCATTGCCTGGTGTACAGGACTGGCACAAGCGTTTCGGTAAGAGACAGGAATCTGTTAATGATGATGCCGAACTGGTCGAGATCACCTCATCATCATGAATGCTTTGGTGAAAGAAGTTGACCAGATATTCAACCCAAGGAGATGGCACACAATAAGGGACATCAGCAAGAATCATAGGCAGACAGATATGCTGCTGCACTCTAATTTACCTGGGTCCCGGGACCCAGGTTATTTGAAAAATCTGGGTCCTTTTTAAGTGAAAGTGGGTCCCTTTCAAAAAAATTATGCTCCCCCCCCCCCCCGTAATTCACTGGTATTCCTATGAATTTTCTTCCAGCATGCCCCAGGTCTTTGAGAGATCACCTGCTTATATTTCTTCGTTGAGATTTAGCGGTGGGCCATGTTCTGGGTAGGAGAAGGTATCTCTGAATCAAGTATAATTCATTTCTAAAAACATGTTCTATCCAAAGGTTCATTTACTTTAATTGTCTACTAGTAAGAAAAGCTTTCAAAGAAGCGCATTTTCACTGAGAATTTAATGTATGGAATTCCGCACATGTAATAAATCTATAATAACAAATATACATTTGATCCCGCTTATAACGTTTCTCCCATTTAGAACTTTTTTTCACTTAGTGCAACTTATTTTCATGGTCCTAACAATGAGTAATTCTCATTAAGATTTCCCGTTTAAAGTGTTTTCTATTTACGATGTTTTTCTATGACGGTTTTTTTAAAAACGTTATAAGCAGAATCCACTTTAATTAACAGTTGGAGGTGCACGTTTATATATATACTAATAAATCTATAAACTCCCTTTTGATTGATTTTACATTTCGTTAAAAAAATCTTAGCACTTTCAATATCTTCTGATCAAATTTAAAGCAAATTAGATTCTCTCTCCTCTCTCAGACACTTATCTTCTGATTCCCTATTCATACTTCGGTTTTCCTGGTAAAATGATTTTATTTTCCCTCCCTGATAGTCCACCACTCTGATCTGTCGTCATTTAACTGCCACATATTTTCACATCTGAATATGGGAGCTATGTCAGATTTGTGTTGAGGAAACTTAGCAGTGTGCTTATGTGTGTGTGCCCAGCATTTGGCGTGTTTTGTGTTCAGTAGGTGGTGCCATCTATCTAGTGCCTCAACTAGATACTTTCTCAAACGGGGCAAGCATACACATTTTGGCACACCCATGTAATGTAGAAGAAGTAATTATAAAGGGTGAATTTGGCGCCCCCCCCTAGTCCCGAACCCGGGACACTAGACCCGCCTATCCCTTTCCCCTCCCAGTTGCTGCCCTGCATCTATCCTCCAAACTGGTAATGCATGCATTTGAAGTTTAATGTATACATATTTATGTTGTGATATGATGTTGTGATTATGTTACTCCACTACAGGGAAAGTGATTGCCCAGTGGAAACCCTTTTGCCAGTCCTGCACACAAGTCAATGATAGTGCATGTTCACTGTACACTGCCTTTGTCTGTCAATGCACTTTGCAAACTCAACTCTTTTTGCCACTAAAAAAATGAAAAAAAACAACCAATTGCTTGTTGAACAATACTGTCGACTGACCACCAGCACATATCACATGATCTTGCTTGACTGGGCAAGTCCATTCAGCAGTAGGGTTGCCTTCCTTACTTCTTGCTCTCCCTCTGCACAAAGTTTTTCCATACTCGTACAAAAATGAGCCAAATTATAAAACTGTTCGTTTTCATTTGATTCATCCTTATAATTAAAATTTGGGGAATGAATACAGCCAAATGGAGGAAGAAACACCTAAATTCTAATGCCAACATTGAATCACTACACTCACAATCTTGTAATGGGTCCTTCATCATCATGGGTCCATTTTTCACCTGCATCCTGTAGCCCTATCGTATTGAACTTGAGTTTAAAGCATTTAGCTCACTGGTGCAAATACTTTTTGGCTCTTGTCATATTTCATGCAGAATTGCTTTCATGGGCAATATAAGAGCTAAATTACTTCCTTACATGCCAAATATTGGTGAAAAACACAGAATCAATTTACATGTGAATGGTGATTATTATTGATTATTTAATTGATGCTGAGTTACTTTAAGCATCTATCCTTGCACTAAATTCGGTAATTATATAATCATATAATTCCATCAGCATTATATAATTCAATTTTGTATACATATTACATTTTTATACACATACTAAAGCATATTTTAAAATAATATATTTTTAAAATGGCTTCACGGGTTGGATAACATTTTTGAATGGGCCAGAGTTTTTGTCCCTTGAGCTGGTTAATAAAACATTCCTAACACTGTTTTGAAAGGTGAGTTTTTATTTTATTTGTTTTATTATTTATTTATTTATTTTTGCATCATGATGCAAATTTAATAGAATTTTAAAATGTGAAACTTGAAATGAACAAAGACAAGTGAGCAGAGTTGCCATTTTTGTTATTCAAAATGCCACTTGTTCCTATTCTTTTTTATTCCTTCTTTTGCCCAAAGTTTTTAAAATAAATTTCATTGTGTAAACTGCCTGTAAGAAATGCTCCTGGAGTTGTGAAAGAAAATATATTTGAAAAAATTGGACTAGAGAGAAAAAATCTAGCTCTAGGGTCTCATGACAACTGCTCACTTTCAGTCTTTTGTTGACATTGCTCCAATTTTAATATTTTCAACACGCTCTTATGTTCATTTAAACAAAATAAAAATTTTGAAAATCAGGAGTATGTAGTCTCAATCAATTTTCATTGGCATCAGTCATTCTAGGTAGAAGAAAATATCAGGCTCTCTAGTGTTAAATGAAGTGGAATTTTCTGTTTAATCTTATATAACAAAATATTCACATGTATACAGCAATCAATGATTCTCTGGCTGCTTACACTAAAAGAGAAAATTGTTGTGTCTATGATTCTAGTTGAAAAAATCTTAGCCTTATTAGTGGTGTTGACAGTAAAGGAGAAAACTGTTGTTTCTGTAACTTTAATAGTAAGAACACTTGCATCATTAAATGAGAGATCAGAGTTTTTTGAATCAAAGAGGCAGCAGCAAGATACTTTTTCTAATAACAAAATTTTACAAGTATTTGTTAATTATATTATTTTACAGTTCATCCATTGCAAGGTACATATGATTGAATACATGTCATAGGAAAATTGAAAAATCCAGCTTATTGCAAAAAGCCTGGTCATTTTGCAATGCACCAGACTAATTGGAAAATTATCTACCTTTTTTAATCAGCCTGATATTGTAAAGCTTATTGTAATGAGCCAATATACCTTTGAGCTGATTACAGAATTTCAACTGCTTGTTCATACTACTTGGTTTCATCCAAGCTTATTGCAATAAGCCAATTTTTCAATTAGCCTACAACATATACATTCATCGAGTCATACAGGCTATCCCAAACTGTTTGTATAACAGATATCTCTACAACTATTGACTTTAGAAGCGTACTTTCAATTACAAAAAGTTTTCAAATGATGTGCATTTACTTAAAAACTCAAAATTTATTTGAGGGGGGGGGGTCATATACACATGATAAAATAAAGAAATTAACTTTTATGCAGTCCCTGTGTACTAAAATGTAGATCCCCCTCTGAAAAGTCATTGGCAAAAAATTTCATATATTTTTAAAGCTATATTTATTAATATATTAAATGTGTAAAATCACTATGTTTTTGCAACTTATCACTATGTTTTTGCAACTTATCACTATGTTTTTGCAACTTATCACTGTGTTGGCAAGTTTTCATTGGCTCAAAAGTTGCCATTTTTAGGGACTGTACATAAATAGAATGAACTCAACTATTTTATCTTTTTTATTCACAATAAATAACAAGTAAAGTGAAAATTATTTAAAAAATTACAGAATTTTTACAACATTGAATTTAATTTATATTTGGAAGTTTGTGAACCACACCCTCAATCATTGGTGACAAATGCTGAAGTCAAATATCTCAGTTAATGTTGCATTTAAAAATATGCACTTTTTTTTTTTGTAAAGAACTTTTCAGAGCCACTTTTACATTTCACTAATGGGAAGTTTTAGCACACAGGATCTACATTAAATGTTAATTTTTACATTTTTTTGTATATGCAACCTCTTGAAAGATTTAAGACCTTTTGAGTAACTGCACTTCATTTGAAAACTTTTTGTAATGGAAAGTATGTTTCTCTAAAGTCAATGGTTGCAGAGACATCCACTGTGCAAACAATTTTGGACAACCTGTATAAAAACATATGATTTTTTAGTTTGATGTTAGATGCCTGATATCTTGGAACCTTTCGAAAATGACAATAGCACGAAGCAAAAACATTATTATTTTTTATTTTTAAAATGAACTTATCAGAAGTGCAAGTAGCAAAGCTATATATGTATAATTTATGTCAGTTGTTTTGTTTTGCATGAAATCACTAAAATATACCTTCATTTTAAGTAGCTTTTTAATTATAATTTGTTTTCTTAATTTTTATTTTACTGAAGCAGCAGTTTTGATGAAATTTTCTATTGCACATAGCACAATTTTATTTGTTTCTCTTTCTCATGTACAAGGTGGTTCAAAAGCCAAGGAAAACTTTATATAAGCATACCTGCCATCAGGGTAAATTAGCATGGATGTGTAGGGTCATGGATGGATGCAGGGAGGGGGGGGCAATCGCTCCTACCAATCCTCCCCGTTCAGTGGAAAAATTGTATTTTTTGGCATAGGCAGAAAGCTGAAGATGGACATTCCACCGGTCACTGTATATACTCTCAGAGATTTGGCCCTCCCCATTCAAGAAGCCTGTATCTACTTGTATGTAAGGTACAATGCTCGCTCCTTAATCTAATCACATCAAGACTCTCAGTTTAATTTCAAAGGGGATAAACGTTTGAAATTTTGTTATAATCTGAAAAGACAACATTTTACTGTTCATTCCCCTAGAATTCAATACTTTTTAACCTATCTCGTCACTGTGTTTGCTGGTAAAGGGTGGTCAGGGCAACCTTTACTTTTGAACACATAATAAGTGGATTTTCCAATCTTCTGTTGTGGACATTTCTACTACTTTATCACACACCAACACCGGGCATGTATCGCCAATATCCAACCAATGGAGTTGAGGGGGAAACAAAGTTGCCATCTATCTATGGTTGCCCCAGGCTCGGTAGGTAAAGAATTTGTTTCTGATGTTCTTTCCCAGATTCAAACCCACAGACCTTGACGGTAACCTTCATAGTGCGACCACTTAGCACTACCACTGCACCACTTGTGTGCATGGACATTTCTACTGGTCCAAGAGAATTCTTAATTTTTTGCAATTTTCTCTGAAGAAATATCTTTTGTTCACATCTCAAATTATTGCTATTTTTCTCTGCCAATCTGTTGAAGAAGACAGACCGTACCATTACACTCAGAATAACATTCATCGTTCTTTAAGAAATTGTTAACCAGGGTCTTTGGCTTATTAATATTCTGTTCAACTTGTGAAATTAATCTACATTTTTTAAAACAAGGATCTTACCCTTGCTATAAAAGATAGCCCGTCTCATCTTTATGAATCAAGCTATGTCAAGCTATTCAAATTATTCAAGAATCTTCAGGAAATGATGCCTAGTCATAAAGATATGCAAATAAGGTAAGTGATGCGAGTAAAGGAGGAGCGGCCTTATATTTTTTTCCATTTGTACTGTAATGGTAATTGAAAAAAAAATACAGAAAAAGTATTGCAAATTTTTTGAATAAGTTTTCAAGATAATACTTTCCATCATAGTCATCATCTCCAAAAAATTTTTTGAAAAATTCTGATGGTTACTTTTGTTAATCGCCATTCTTTCTCTCTTCACCTAGGTTTATAGTTTTTTCCAACACTATATAGTGAATTTCTTTTATGGGGCAGAAGCTCTCTCTGTGTGTGCAGAAACATTTTCAGTCATGTTCTGCTGCACACTTGCACATTTTAAAGGAAATGTTGGCCCCTGGCCCAGATATAGAGATAGCAATAGGTGGGATCACCTCTCCCAAGAGCCAAATAATAAGAGGAAAATTCATTTTGCCTGTAAAATACATTATGATCTACGTAAGCGTACACAGAATTTTCTCAATGTAGTTTCAATTCTTTTTTCTTCTCAAGAAGGGGTTTTTTACGTTTTTCCTGCAAAATAACACTATAATCTCGGCTTGAGGAGGATTTAGAATCCCAACTCCCCCTCCCCTTTGTGTACGGCAATGATGATCTAAAGAACCTACTCAATAAATCATCAAGACACATCGCTCTGGATCCGCACCTAGTTGAACTAAACATATATCACAGCATAGAAAAAAATTAGTTTATAGTTATTTGGATTTTGGTTTATATTCCTTTTTTTGTCCAGCATTTTCTTTGTGCACTTTGAAGTTTTAACCAGACTTTTTATCCTATAAGTTACAGTTATCAGCAGTGGTGAGGAGGGGGAGCAGGGGGAAGCGATTGTTCC
This sequence comes from Pholcus phalangioides, assembly GCF_987345545.1. Classification (NCBI taxonomy): domain Eukaryota; kingdom Metazoa; phylum Arthropoda; class Arachnida; order Araneae; family Pholcidae; genus Pholcus; species Pholcus phalangioides. Next base: position 6,391,436 of record NW_028301625.1, on the reverse strand, counting down.
CCAATCAAAGTTTTACCTACATTGGCACCTATTCTCCTAAATGACATTTCATCCACACAAAAAATAAAAAATAAGTTAAATTATTTTTTTTCTGCCTCCATTGACTGAAAGGATAAATACCTAAGTGAGGAAAATAAAAAACTCCATTTACATGCTTTCCCTTGCAGTTTCACTATGACTGGGTTTGTGCTATCCATTTGAGAGAAGACAGAAAAAAGTGTAAGGATTTCCTTACTATCATTTTTCAAAGTTGCTATTCAGCTCTGAAAGCATGCATGTGGTCAGAGTAGCCCACTCCCTTCCAAAGGACAATATTTTGCCCACATCTTTGTGAAGTTTTTTTGTCTGCTGTTGATCATTCAGAGTAGAGCTTCTAGAAACACCTTTCCTTCGTGCCTTTGTTCTGATGACCAAATGCTCATTCTATTGTGAGGTAGTCTCATACAGCTTTGTTTAAGGTGCCTACTGAAAAATTTAGGTACAATACTGCGTGAGATACATAGGGACAATTCAAGAACGAACCGGGTTCGACTCCGACCTGCGCCAGAAAGTGGTACTTTTGCCGCTGTGGTGGTCGAGTGGTTATAGTGCCGGACTCGTGATGCGAGGATCCGGGTTCGAACCCCACAGTGGTGGTCGGCTGAAGTTGGTTTTCTGTGGTTCCCAACTTCAAGGCGCAAATGCGAGCCGATCTCCCCGTTAAAAAGTCTCGCCACAGAGAGCAACAGTCCTACAGCGTTAAATCATTCAACCATAACACTTCACTCATAGTTAGTAAAAACTGGGGGCAGATGACAGCACTACACATAACAAGCATTACACAGAAACAAACTTTACGTCAGGTTGCACTACACGTACACGCACATTCCCGCATGTACCGATTCGTTGGGTGGGGGTGGGGGGTTCCGCAGGGGGGGGGGTGCATGTGTGGTGTAGCAGTAGTAGGTAGGGGCTCGGGGATCCATGATGTTCTTAAGTCAGCCACCTCGTTGGGCAATTTGCCTGTTGTGGCGTTGTATTTGTATTTGTATTAATATGGAATCCTATTGTGGAAACACCAATAAACCTAGGAAGTAATGGCTAGATTTTGAGCTCCTAAAAATAACAACTTATTTAGCCTCGGCTAGAATTATTAGTTTGCGTTAGGTCAGTGTCTGGAAAAAAAGATGAAAAGCAACTCTGAGATTCTGAGCCCTAAAACAACCAAGATCAAACATAATGGAGTGATAGAACCTAAACGAGTTGTTTCTTGAAGATGAGTAAAATGGAAAAGGGGAAAAGCTAAGCTATAATAGAGGTTCAATAGCTCCTTAGATGCAGAGAATGGAGAGAGGAAATGATAGTAACCTATATTATATGATAACTAGAACAGTCTAGTTGATAGATCAATGTATTTAATGCTTTTTAAGAAATTACTCTCAGAATCGCCTTTTTTTTCATGTTGTGTTTCATCTCAGTTAACTGTTTGCTTCATACAGTAGAGCAGTGAGTTGGAGAAATGATCCCTGGTAATAAGTAATCACCAATGCCTTTTTTATCTTGTGACACCTACATCACTCTTCCCATTAGTTGGAAATTTTCAAAATAAAATAATATAAATACACTACTCATCGCTTTCCTGAAGCAGACTCTCAGTTCAAAATAAATGCAATAGTGTACCATCCGCTGAAGTTCTGCTGTTTCATGCCAAATACGAAGACCCCATATAATGGCGAACCCACATCCTGGAGCAGGACTCTTAGAAATATTTTGTCAAACAGGAATTCACACAAAATATTTCTAGGAAACGTGAAATTTGATCAAACAAGCCTTGTCTATTCATCACTCGCCATATAGTTTTATTATTTTCTGATTTTTTTTTTTTTTTTTGGAATCACTAAAATAGCCAATGAGTGAGGCGAAAAAATATGAAATTTCTTTTGCATTTTGACACCCAATGAGTGCCATCTTAGAGGATAAATCAGACCACTATTATGCTGACTGGGGATCCCACTTGGTTGGTTACCAAGTCTTACCTCCTGTTTGCTCAGCGGAAAAAAAAAGGTTTTTGCAAGCGAGTCATCAGGGTCATAATTTCTCTCGAACAGCTGAGAGTGAAGATTTGGTAACCAACCCAAGTGGGATCTCCAGTCAGCAGGATTTATCCTCCGTAGACAGCACCCATTGTGTATAAAAACGTGCTAGGAATTTTGTGGTTTTTCGAATTAAAGGATTAATAACTCAAGTTCTGAAATACACCCTGTGCAGAGGCAGTCCTCTATAGAGCTCTGTGACCCATGCGGCTGCAAAGAACACCATGATAGGAGGAACGCCAAATCAGAGGTAACGGGAAAAAATAATTGCAGAGAAAAATTGGAAATTAAATGTTTTGTGTGTAATTTTCAGTGGTGGCTCATGGTGGGATATTCTGGAAGCCGCAAATTTCAAAATATTTACTGCCATCTATCAGTGAAAATATGTAGTCAAGTATTTACAATTAAAGTATTGCACTGAATTCAAAGATTCTATTTTTGTTTATTGAATTGTTTTTCACTTTATCTGTATATTTATGCAGTACAAAAATAGTAATGCTCTATCAACGCAACATTAACGTAAATAATTTGCCCAGTGAGCCTAATCAATTTTTTAACAACGTTTGAAATCATCATTTAAGTTCACCAGTTGATATATATTATTTTTTATACTCAAATATATTCTAATTTAAAAGATAAAACATAGATAGCAGCATCAGTATCTGCAGAGTGTTTTTTAGCGTGGCCAAAACAAGCATAATAACCTGTGCTAACAATCCTGTATTTCTCAGTGCTAAGGGTATCTCGTATTCACGCAAGACGGGGAAATGCCTAAAGAGGAAAGAATAATACAGAGCTCTCTCCATGGATGGCTCTGCCGAACCTTGACTATATGACCCATACTTTAAGGAACAATTTTTTTTTAATCGGTGCCTTCCGAAAATATTTCTTTTCTAATTTATCAAATTCATTTGAAAAATAAAGAAATTTAATGGTTTTAAGTTAGTATCAAATACATTTGAAGAATTAAATTAATGACTTGAAATTTTCAGGAAACGCACTTTCACGCCTCCTTCATGATCCACCCCTGGTAAAATTCAAATTATGATGTGCTGCAAATCAGTGCCGTCTTAACGCATGGGCCCACCCAGGCACTTCAAGCAAAAAGGGGCCTCACAAAAAAATGAAACCAGGTAAAAATTTTCTAGAATTTACCAGGTAGGGCCTCAGAAAAACCACTTTTCCCGGGGGCCCATGATGCTCTTAAGACGGCCCTGCTGCAAATTAGCATTAGATAGAGTGATTCATAGAGAAAACTGTAATTTTTGATGCATTCCATCACTAATGAACCACACATGCATCCATATATATTTTTTTAATTGACTGCACGCCTCTTAGGTTTTTCAACTTTGAACAGGTTTTTCCTTCAAAGAGTCTTTCCACAGAAAGCGGATAGATCCAATGACCACTAAAATTATTTCACTTGATATTCAATTGATTCATAATACCAGCCATTTTCACTTCTGATTTGGAAGATAGATAGTTGCACTTCAAACGCTTAACACACCTCTGACACCCCAAAATAAATTAAGCACATACAACATTATCTGCCACCCACCAATTTGTTTGAAATTCTCCAAAACTTTTTCGGGAAACAGTGCCCTTTGCGTGAGCATCTGCAATCTAGTGGTGTGTGATATCTGCTTATGATAACAGTGTAACATGGTGAAAGCAGTTGGAAGGAATTATGAAAAATTTTCTAAACTTTCACTTCTTAAATTATATATTTTTCTTTTCTATTTATTATTTTTTTTAATATTTGACCTTATTTTCCAGTTAATTGGTTGGGCAATTTATCTGTTGTAGCCCTATAGTTTGTATTTTTATAAGCATTCAGTACATTCTAAAATATTTAAAAAAAAATTTAAATTGATAAAAAAAATAAAAATCAATTAAATCAATCAAAGTACTTAATATAATTGATTTGAAAAATAAACATAAATGGGAAATAGAAAATAAATTTAATTCTATTTTTAGTGACTGCAATGATACATGGATGTGTGTTGTTGCATCCACAATGAACTTCATATAGTAGAGACAAATATGAGTAAGAAAAAAATCATTAGATCTTTTTCACTTTCTTTCAGTTGACCATAGTTGTCAGCTAAAAGACTTTCTCAAAAGATTTAACCTACATTTTGAAAAAATGTCGTAATCCCCACATTAAACAGGTCTATTCTAACTCCTTGCAATAATTGAATTTTTCAAAAAAAAGATAATCTCAGCTAAAACAAAAAAAAATTACCTCAAATAATGGCATAATAAGTTGCAAGAAATGAGTCAGTAGAATACACTGGCCTGGTTTTCCATCCTATTTTGTGTGAAAAAAAATTTAATCTTTCTCATCTGAAACTTTTATTTAAATTTTCTTTAGATAAAGCTATCAATTGGTTATCATTATCTAAATTCAATAGTCACAATTTCGTATGCTGGAGGTAAAGGGCACTATGTCCATTTTAGTCAATATTGGGATAACAATATTAATTTTCAGCACTTTTGTTACACTACACATAGGTATAATATAAGGAAGCCATATTTCAATAAATAAAGATATTCACTTAATATATGACATCCATATTGGTTATGGGCAACTTTTTCTCAGCCACCTCATTGGGTATTTTGCCTGTTGTGGCGTTGTATTTGTATTAATAAAACAAGCAAGCTCTATAGAAAGACATATTTAAAAAATCATTAAACAAATTCTGTAAAATTTTCCTTTTGCAACATGATGCCCTTTACCTCTGGTATACAGAATTTATCACATTCAGCGATTTGCATTGCATTGTGCTTTAAAAATTGTAAAAAAAAGTTTTATTTCTCATTCAAAATCCCCCATAAGGGGAAGAACAGAAAAACTTCCTTGCATTTGTGCTGTAGAAACAAAATTTTTGAGTTAATTAGTTCTTGTACATTCATAGTTGACCTCTATTTTTTTCTTTTTGTATACAAAAACCATTAAAAAATCAACCACAACAGAGATATGATTGGATAAAAATAATTTTGACTTTTTTTAATTTTTGGAAAAAAATGTTCCTATACATCATTGTATGAATTAATTGGTCCCTAATGGGAAGTTTTATACATAATGCTGCTGCTTCAGAATTATTATTTTTTAATGCTTTGGGTTTTTCTTTTTTTATTTATTTCTGTAATATTTAAGCTCTTTCAAAGAAACAGTTGGATTTTAACCTCTTTTTTCGATGCCTAAGTATATCTTGAGATGAATTGATGGTAGATGTACAAATTCTTAACTGATCCAGCGAGAGCAGATTTTAAGGCGTTTGTGGTACGTATAGGCTTGTATGTATCTATTTCAAAATTATAAAAAAAATCTTTGCTTCAAAAACAACACTGTACCTATTCAAAATGATCTGGAATTCAGAAAAAGCTTAATACAGTCTCTATGTTCATTTTTATGAACTCATGAAAATGTTGCCATGAAAAATTAGTTTATGCATGGGAAAAACATTCAAAGAAATGGCATTTTGTATGGGACCAAAGGACAAGTTTGTAAAAACATGTCGGTTTGTAAAATTGAGCATCAACTGCACACATCATTATTATGAACTGTGGTCCATAACCACAAAGTTAAAAAATGAGTAGATTATCAAATTCAAATTTCTTTTATTGAAATATGTTTAGACATATTTGCTTCCCCATGATGGAGTTGTTCACCATGATTTGCTCTGAAATGACCTTATATGTCACTTCACCAGTTTCACATTTTTCTCTTGCCCATTATAAATCAAAATCACCAAACCTCATGATAGTTCATTTATTATTTGCCAAAACAGGTGCTAAAATTTTAGTTTGGCATAGTCATGAGGTGCTTCAAATTTTATCTAAGTGGCTGTAGTTTAGCCAGTGTTGCTTTCTGTTATCTTCCATGGGACCATCTTAATTCGTAGGGCACAGCTGAGCAATGACCGTAGGTTTTTTGTGCATGAGGGTGCTTGATAAACTTTTTTTTTTCAGTTATGACAGACTCCTATTGGGTCCCCATTGTATTATTTTGCCTTTTTTTGCTGTCACTTTCACCATAATCATGTGAAAATTCATTTTTATTTGTTACCATAAAACGAAGTGAATAAAAACAGTGGGGTGAACAGGAATGAAATTTTGTAAAAGCACAAACATATTCCCTTACTATATTCACAAACAAATTTTCCATCATCATGTTAGCCAACTGAAAAATAAATTTTGGAATGAAAAATTATTTTGTGAATATAATATAGGAATATGTTGTGTTTTTACAAAGTTTCGTTCCTATGCACCCCACTGTCCCTATTCACCACATTTTTCAGTACCTGTGCAACAATCTTTATTAGCCTTTTAATGATCATGGATGAGTTATCTCGTCCAAATTCAAATGGAAGAAATTCATTCCAGCTCTCCTTGCTTTTTTATACATCTTTTCTCATCATCACAAAGCTTCATTGTAATCCTATGAACAAAATATGTTTTTCTCACCCTGTTCTTTCTACACTCCTGTTTAGTGATTATTCTTCTCCCTGCAAATAATATATCTTTCGACAATGTATTGACGGGCTGGTTCAAGACAGCAACAAGTCAAAGAATTTAATTTTGTTAATTATGCACACCATGAGAACGGTGGGAAAACAACTCTAAATAGCTCCAATACCCCAGCTTTCAACTCTGCTTATATGCTCCCCACTACAATTTAATGTGAGCCAACTCTCATTGAGCTCCATACAAACAGAATCTTTAAAACGTTGATATCTCAAAACCAGGGTCAGATATTGAATCCTGAAAACTATGTGGCCACAGTTAGTGCCAACTGAAAGGGCAGACATTTTAGGGCACCAACTGAAGGAGGCAATTTTTTATGGTTCTAACTGAAGCGGAGGGGTGATTTTTTTATCACCAAAATATCATTCACTTACACTTAAAAAATGTCCAGAACTGGCCTTGCTCAAAACAGAGAATTTTGAGTTTGTGCCCCGTCCTTGAACCAAACCAGGGGATATATATGTATGGGAACATGTAGGGGAGGGTGAGGGGGTAAAAAGAAATATACTGTACCCTTTCCCCCCCCCCTTCTTCTTTATTTTAAAATGCAAACAAGGAAACCAGTTTTTTTGGAATTGCCACTTCAAATAGAGATCATCCAAACTCGCTGCCAAAATGTGAAGGGGTTAAGGAGGCTTCCAGAAGAAGTGAAGACATTGCTGTCTATAATTGTGTATTCAGCTTCATCTGGGTAGCTTCACTACAAACATTCTGAAAGCTTAAGTCATACCGTGATTTGAACCTTTGTATCCATTTGCTAATCACAACAAAAGTTTGTGAGTGACTTTGTAAGAGGTTTTGGAATTTAAACATGATGCTAAACACTGGAAAGTATAGCAAAGAATTCTGTCAGTCGAGATGTTTGAAAATTGATGTTATAAGCGGAGTGGCATTAACCCATTAATGCCGGTTGGTAAGAAAATTTGCCATTTGAAATTTTAATTTTTTTTTTGCCAATAAATGGTGGGAGGGGTTCCCACTCAGTGTTTTTTCTTTCAAAAACTCAAAGTTGTCTTTAAGGGGTTAAAAATCATCAACATTATACTGAGCTCTAACGATGGCCTTGATCTCCTCAGGTGACCATGTGGTCATTCAGTGATCATGATTTCTCGCCAATACGTCATTTAGTTGGTGCTTTAAGTATGGTAGTAACGAGACAGCATATCAATATTTATGAAAAAAGTTTAAATATTGAACACTTCCTGGTAACTGATCCCTGGAGAAATGATTGAAATTATCTGAAAAAAGAAAAACACATCAAAAACTATTTCATAGTTTCTCAAAAAATATAGAAATATATAAAATTGTTAACATTTTTAGAGTTTTCTCTCTAATTGAACTTTATAAGAATTTTCAAATGATCAGCTACATTTGGTAATATTGTACAGAAGGAGCTATTTCTAGTACAATTACTAGATTAATTAAATACAGAATATTTAGGGTGTCCAACCTTATCACAGTTCAATTCAATAGCTAATCTCTCAACCCTTCCAATGTTCATTTTTTATTGCTCCTCCTCTCAATGAAAAGCATTTTTTTCTTCCACCATGCAAAGATTCATCAAACATGGAATACACACATATACATGAAGAAACAGAGGAAAAAAGAGGTTATTCTTGTTAGATAAGTTTTTTAGAATTTGTCTTGGAATAGGTTTTTAGTGATTTCATAACAATAGACAATGTATACATAGAGATCGGGGAAACGTCCATGAGAGAATATTCGTCATTAGAGTAAGTAACAATTTTCGACAGAAAAACAAATATTTGTCTTCATTCTATGTTTGGGACTGTTCACAAAGCTTTGTAGGCAGGGCCGTCTTAAGAGCCGCATGGGCACCTGGGCCAAGTGATTTTTCTGAGACCCTACCTGGTATGTTCTCGAAAATTTCAACTTGTTGTCATTTTTGTGAGGCCCCTCTTTTCTTGAGACCCTCGGGCCATGCCCTGGTTAGCCCATGCGTTAAGACAGCACAGTTTGTAGGTAAAGCTGTATGCTCAAGCTGTGAATGTTCAAGCCACCACAGTATTTTTGAGCACACCAAGAATTGATTTATAAGTAAATTCTTATACACAAATGAAAGCTAAGCACCCACCGGTCTAAAGCACTTCCAATGCCTCTGAATTTAATTCCCTCCACTTAAACTGGGCTTTTAGCAGTGGCATCAGAGCCCTGGCTGCTCGAGCAACCGCAGCATTTTGTGGCAGGGGTCTGAGCATATCAAAATTTATTCAAAAAATCTGATTTTTTACACTTCAGACAAATTCCCCTCAAAACTGCAAGCGTAATATCATATTTATATCTTGTCCAGTCAAAGTATACTGAGATTATGTATTTTTGACATAATATGAGTTCTTGACTTTCATTGTTCTGTCTGTCATAACAAAATCTAGAACATTTTTATCATCACAAAACTGTATGGAAAATTTCTGAAAGCATAAATTTAAATATGTGATACAAAATAGATCTCCTTGATGCCTCTGAAATAATTGGTTGGCTAAACCTCAGAATGAGCTTTGCAACAGATGATCACAAACTGTTTTCGTATAGCAAGTATAACCAAGATTTTTTTCAAATCAAATTTTATTCATGTTAGAACCAAGTACAATGTCATTTTAGAGCTGAAGAATACTCTAGCAGTTGACGTCTCTCAAAACTGAGAATAAGACAACCATAAGTATTCTTTATGGGCATTGTATAATATTTTATCATGTGTATATATTGTTTATAATTTGTGTTAATTGCATTTTTAATTGGGATGCTGTATTTTTGAAAAATATGGCATCCATATTTTTATGGGCATCTTTTTATCAGCCACCTCGTTGGGCATTTTGCCTGTTGTGGCGTTGTATTTGTACAAATGCTGATAATGAAGTTGGGATTTCTGGTCAAGCATATTCAAAGTAGTTTTAATACTGAAAAAATTGTCAATGTGACATTAAAAATATCATTTTTGAGGTTTTTGGGGGAAAATATGCATTTTCAGACCAATAGTTTTATTTATGTGTTTGTATTTGCTTTTTTCCTAGCTATAATGCCTTAAATGAATCTGGAAAATAATATGTTATTTTCTTACTGGATGTAAAAATAGTTGAACATGAATGAAATAAATTCATTTTACTTTAATAAATCTTCATGATTGTGAAATGTAAAGAATACCTAGTGTAACACAACTTTTTAACATCATTATTGATTACTTATAAATATTTTCAATTGTTTTTGATAGGTGAAAATCCAAGGACAAAATATGGAGATGCTTAGAGCTGCTTGTGAACAATTCCTTGGAAAATCAACTTCTCAAATAGTTAACATTGCCCGTGAAACTCTTGAAGGGCACCAAAGAGCTATAATGTGCACAATGTCTGTTGAGGTGATTTTTTTGTTATCTTACTTCAGTAAAATTTGACACATCTGAATTTTATTGAAATAATATCTGCTGGATGATTGAATGAAATAAATCTAAAAAAGTTGTTGGATATCAGTTGCCATTCAAAACTCATTGGGCTTCGAGACATTCAACCACAGAACTGAACTCATTCAACAGTTAGATATTACAAAATGTTGGTTCACACATTATTTTTTCATATTTTTTAGTATTTGTCAAATTTGTCTTCTGTTTATACAAATTACACATACTTTCACTATATTTTTCAATTTTCTTCTTCTTTTCATCACCATGCATGTCAACAAAATAAAAAAAATTTCTGTATCTGGTTTGCAAACTAATTACATAATTTTTCAGTTCTGAATTCAGTGTAAAAATTAGATTATATCTATAATGTCACATTTCTCAATATTGAGTTGTTTTAATTTCAAATAGAAAATACCACCCAGAACCCACTAATTTTTTCTTGGTGGAGCAAGAGATATAAATGGTTTGTACTGTGAGATGTAAAAGAAGATTCACAGTAACATATCTATTTTTTTCCTGACACAAAGGTGCAACAGAAATGGCAACAAGATGTCTGCATAGTACATTGCTACCACAGCAAGCAGCCACACCAAGTTGTTAGGGCATCAACTTCTGGGCAAGAGACATGAAAAAGAAAATAAATTGCAGAACATTGGCGTTCAGAATCAGCTGTAAACTTTAGCCACTGCTGCTTTCTCTGCACATATCCACACCTCTCTCAGCCCATCAAATCTTTCAATGTTTTTGTGATAGTAATGTAGATCATGTATAAATTTGGAAAATCCATTCAGTATAACTTCTGTTTGTAAATCTTCGCATCCACGCACAATATTTTGACTTAAAAAATAATAATTTTGTAATTATATTTTGTAACTGTTTTTTGACTCTTAATAGAGTTTTTGACCCTTGATAGAGTTGAATAATCATATTTCAAAAAATATATTTTCTGCATTTATTTTAAACTTGAAAAACCCATACTGGCACTGATTACAATTAGGAATTCAATATTTCTATTTTGAATACTAATTAGTAATTACTTCAATTATTATTGTTAGTATTTTTTTTTAATTTCAAAAAACAGCAAACATAATAAACTCAGTTTTAATGTATTCATAAAAAAATTATTTTATTAGCTTCAAACCTCCAAAAAAGAAAAAAAAGGAAAAATTTGTGTGCCTTATTTAACCTTTTATTGCCCTGTGCATTAACCTTTTTTACAGTGATCCTTTGGAAAGAACATTTTTTTTTAGAAATGAATTATTTATTTCATCCACAGAGATACCAGTGAATTATTGGGGGGGGGGGAAAGAAACATACTTTCATTTTTCTAGAGAAGGACCCACTTTCATTCAAAAAGGACCCAGATTTCACCAATAACTTGGATCCTGGGACCCACATAAATTAGAGTACAGCAGCATCTCTGCTCTACTATATTTAACGCCTAGTATTTTATATTAAAACATGCATTTCTAAAATATGTACTACCTAAAAAGCAAATACAGCAAAGCCTCACTACAATGATACTTGATATAACGATAATCTCTCTGCTACAATATTTTATATTGGTCCACAGAGTATCGTTATATTGAGGTTTCACTATAATATGCAAGAGTTTCTTTGCATTAAAAAAATGAAAGAAATCCAATTTTTGGCAGTGGTAGAAAAATAAAATTAACAATTTTACCAAAGAAAATATTGTATTAATTTCAGGTAATAAAAGTGATATCATAGTGAAATCCAGATATAATGATGTTCTGCGGACCAAGAAAAAATATCGTTGTAGAGGGATTATTGTTATATCAAGGGCAACATGATCCTTATGTGAAATCAAATTTATGCTGTTATTTTCATCTTTTCTACATTGGCATTGTTTATACCACCAGAAAATGTGCTTTTATGTATTTATTTGCTGCAAAAAATTGTAATTGAGTAGTTGAAAATTCAGTTAGATGCATTTGCTCCTGTAAAGAAGTTTACCGCTTTGCACTTTTGTGTGTCTTACACAAAAAGTAGCAGCACCAATTACTTCACTGACAGTGATCCTTTAGTGCAAAATAATGATGTTATTAGATGCCTTCAGAAGAATGAAAACAAGTGACAACGTTAAAATTAAATTGAAAATTATTTTGAGCAAAATATATTTAAAAAAATTATTGCTGTTTGGAAATATCTTAAAAAAATTGTTATAAAAATATTTATCATTGTATAGAGTATTGTTGTAGCGAGGTTTCGCTGTATATACTATTATAGACAAAGCATTATTTCATAAACATTAAAAAATTTCAAATTCATTTCAAATTTTAAATGTTATAATTTTTTTACTAAACATCTGCAAAAACCAGCAATTTCATGTAAATCTCCTCCAAGCTTCAAGGGTTAATACATATGTGTTTTTTTTTCCTTTTTTTTGGGTTTGTGATAAAATGTCTTTAGCTCTAGATTGGGAAGAAAAATTAATGTTTTTTTTTTTTTTCAGGAAATATATAAAGACAGAAAAAAATTTTCAAAACAGGTTTTTGAGGTAGCTTCTTCTGATTTAGTCAATATGGGCATTACTGTTGTTTCTTACACAATTAAAGATATTTGTGATGATCAGGTGATTTCAATAAATGTTTCAAATTTGTTTTAAATATTTTCATGAATTATATAAATGAGTTATTGAATTTATACAAAAATTGCCACGTTTTTAAGACAAATAAATTCGACAAATGAATTTATTTTTCTTAAAAACGTGGCAATTTTTGTATAAATTAAAACCAGGCAAAGTTACTCATTTTTTGTGATAGTTATTGAATTATTTGTCATGTTTTAATTTAATTTTACCAGTCCAAAATTCATTTGAAATATTGAAAACTCTGAATTTTTTAATAAGGTTTTCTAATTATCCTACTTTATTTTCTTGATACAGCATGTCTAAAAAAGAGCCCTCCCCCTTCACTTTGAAATAAAATGTCTCAGAAATGATGTATGATAAAAAAAATTATTCTTTCAGCATATTTTTCAGACACTGTTTCAATTTTTTATTAAAAATTTTCTTAAAAGTAGCTATGAATTTGATTGATAGATGACACTATAGTCATTCAATCAATGCTCTTAAAACAGATTAAATCTTTCTTCTGAAACTACCATACCATCAAATAATTCATCCATTCTCCGTAATACTCAAGATACCCAAGTTTAGCTATTCTAAACCAACTTACTCTCCTCACCCAAAAGCAAGACTCATTCAGTCTTCAGTTAAATGGATTATCCCAGCGTCCTAGTGCAGTTGAGGAGAAACTTTTACCTGTAGAAGCACTCCAAAATCAAGTCTATGACCTCTCCTCGAATTTATCTGTATTCCAATCTTCGCTCACCAACAAAGTTATCAATTTAGAGGACCATTCCCTCTGTGACAACCTGATTTTCCGAAACATCCCTGAAGAAGTTGACTTTGAGTGCCCCTACACCCTCAAATCCAAAATCATTCAATACTGCTCCGACCACCTAGACATAAAAATTTTTCCCAGCAAGATAGACCTCTGTCATGGAATAGGCCCTAAAAGGATCCATGGATGCAGACTTTCCATTTTCAAATTCAATAAATTCAAAATTAAAAGTGATATCTTAAAAAATGTCTTTAAATTAAAAAATAGTAACATATCCAACTCTGAGCACTTCTCATCCAAAACATGCAAGCTAAATAGAAAATCTGGAGCGCTTCTCAAAAATTCCATGATAGTGGCCAGAAAGTAAAACTTTTTCATAATTTTGCTCTAATAAATAACTGTAAATATGTTTGGGATCCCAGTATTAACGATATTATCCGGATCTCCTACACCCAATCTAGTACTAACTCTTCTTTGCCTTCCCACTCCTCTCAAATTTCAACATTCATGGAATCTGCTCACAATTCAAACTCGATCTTTTCACTAAAGAAAGTATTTTAAAATTACTAAAAAACTGAAACCCCATTCTGTAGACCTCGATGATATTCCAAGCTCCATTCTCAAATATTGCACTGAAGAAATCTCTCACTATCTTCTAATCTTATTTAACGTCTCACTATATAAATACCACCATCCTCCCCACCAATTGGAAAATCAATAAAATTATTCCCATTTACAAATCTGGTTCACTCTCCAACCCCCTTAACTTCAGTCTTATCTCTATTATTTCATCCTGTTGTAAGATTTTCGAACATATTCTAGCAAAAGAAATCCGCACCTATTTAGACTCCATTAACTTCTTCTTTCCCAACCAACACGGCTTTAGACAATCCCTTTCTACTACATCCGAACTGTCCCTTGTCATCCATGACCTTTCCAAAGCCAACAAAAAGTTAGCAAGTTACAAACCAATATAATTTTTTTGGATTCTTCTAAAGCCTACGATAAAGTTCTTTGCCATAGACTTCTCCTTAAACTTTCAAATCTTGGTCTGAATGTACAACTGCTCAAATGGTTAGAAACACTTTCCTAAAAAATTATAAACTGTTCATTTTAAAGATCATGACTCACCGTTTGCCACTGTAAATTCAGGTACTTCCCAGGTAGCGATCCTTTTGCCTTTATTGTTTTTAATATATATAAACGATCTCCCTGAAACCCTCACCTGCACCATTAGATTTTTTGCTGATGGCTGCGTAATTTACTGCATAATTAATCACAAGTCAGATCTAGAAATTCTACAACATAATCTTGTTTCCATCTCAGACATATGCCTATCAACCTCTTTTATAACAATTTTAATAACAATTTTCAAGAGAGCTTCATGTAAAACTCTCCCCCTCGAATACTCATACTTGATGAATAATGTAACCATATCCCAAGTTTCTCAATTTAAATACCTGGGTGTCATAATTTCGGCTGACCTATGTTGGAATAATCATATTGATTATGTCTACCAGAAATGTCTCTAAACTTTTCTTCCTTCACCACAACCTCAAACACTCTACTTGTGATGCCCTACTCCTCTGCGACCAAACTTATATTTATCCTGTTCTTTCATATGCAGCTGAGTAATATTGACAAACTTGAATCTATCTAAAATAAATTTGCTTGCTTTATTCACAACTGCTGGTCCTCTTTTAGTTCCATTTTCTGTTTCTGATCTTAAACTCGAACTTAATTTCCACCCACTCGCTACTCATTTACTTATCTCTCTGTTAACCATGCTTTATAAGATGGTCATCTAAATTTCGATACATCTGTTATTCTGACTGAGCCTTTCTATGTCTCCAATAGACTTGACCACCCAAAAAAATTAAAACCAATTTTTTCCTCTATTGACTGCTTTAAATATAGTTTCTTTCCCAATGCTGCTTCCCTAAACTCCCCTCTACTATTGTTGACTTCTCCACGATCTCTGATTTTTTGCTAAATATAACTAAATATCTATGTGTAAGTCAACCGCATCCTCTTGTATAGGCCTCTAGGCCAACAACATTGTATAAATAAATAAACTGATAAGTTTTGCACTTTTTGAATTTTGTGCAAAGTCTAAAAGTTTTAATCCTCATTCGATTGTACTAGAAAATGCTCAAAGCATGCCTTGCATAACTTGGTCCAGACACCCTGTTCAAACAAGATGGAATGAGATTCTGCAATGTTTGATTTCCTTGAAAATTTTGATGATCTCAAGTCATTGCTCTCCATCCCCTAAACCAGAAAAGGATTAAATTCACCATCATATTTATTAATTCCAGATTTAAATATGTGAGATTTCTCCTTTTGTGTCTACTTGGGCACTGTGTACATAGAAAATTCCAGACCATTAAAGATGCACCATACTACCTTCAAATGGAAGAAACTGTGCTGCAACGGTTTGCCAATTTCCCGTTGACAAGTACACGAGCGGTTGCAGCTAAACTCGATGTTTAGCACCCGGCAGTCTGGAATGTTCTGCATAATGAAAAGATGTACCCCTTCCACATCTAGAAGATGCAACTTCTAATGGAAGACGACTATCCCTGTCGTGAACATATCCCCTCGTGCGCTGGATGTTTGATGTCACCACACATTCTAATCCTCAATTTCCTGCCACTGTTTTATTTACACAAGAAGGCATTGTCAACACACATGTGGGCGAGGGATAATCCCCATGCCAGTGTGCCGTGGAAATCTTAACAGAGGTTTAGTTTTAACGTGGGAGCAGGAATCCTCTGTGATTATTTCTAGGGGTCGTACTTGCTGCCTGAATGCCTGAATGGAGCACGCAGTGCAGTGAGCAGGGCCATCTTAAGAGCCTCATGTCATGGGCCCTGGACGAAGTGGTTTTTTGAGGCCCTACCAGGTAAATTCTAGAAAATTTCAACCAAATCTCATTTTTGTAAGGCCTCTCTTCTCTTGAAGCCCGCGGACCATGCATTAAGATGGCACTAGCAGCGAGGCATGTGATTCATGCATGATGGTGCCCCTGCACATTTTCCCACGAGATGCGTAATCACCTTGATGTTACGCACCCAAGGAGGTGGATTGGATGCACTAGACCCATTGCTTGGCCTCTACGTTCACCGGATCTTAATCCGTGTGACTCTTCCCTATGGGGGTCACCTTAAATCAATTGTTTATGCGATACCTGTGGACACACTGGAGAATCTTATAGCACAGATTGTTGTCGCTGCAGCAGACATCAAAAGCATACCTGGTATCTTCGAGCACACCCGGGAATCGTTTTTACGTCATTGTAGACTGTGCAATGATGTCAGCGGTCACCACTTCCAACAACTCCTGTTATAATTAATCAAATAAATCTTTTTTTTTGTAGTTATTATTACTTTTTGTTGTTCCAGCGTGATGTCGAAACCTGCATACATTTTTCTAGATTTTTACCCTCTGAACGTGGTTTGCGACACCATGTTCCATTGCAATATTTGTTCCTTTTATGTCTAATAACAACCCTCTGAGTTTGTCTCTGTCCCTTAGTTGAACACCCTGCATGCACGCGCACACACACATTTATATAGTAGGAACAAAAACTAGAGACTTGTTCATTCAAATTCACTTGTCAGGGCATGGAATTCCCCCGATGACGACCCATGCATAGGTTATATTTCATTCTTGCATAAATTCTATCTTGTATTCTTTTTTTTCTCTCCAAACAAGCAATTTCCTTTTTGTGTATATACATACAAATATATATATATAATTCTCTCTCAGTAATACTAGTTTAAAGTTCTTTAACTTTTACCATTTAGGGTTATCTGAAAGCCTTGGGAATGGCCAGGACAGCTCAAGTGAAACGTGATGCTCGAATTGGAGAAGCAGAAGCTCGTAGAGATTCCCAAATTAAGGTATTATCTGTTATATTTTTCCTGATGAAGAAGTAAAATTTATATGATTATTATGCAAGTAAATAAAAAAATAATACATCCTGTTCATATTTTGAAATTGAACTTAGAGCGTACCTGGAACTTTCCATGATCAAGGATATGCCATCTTCAATAGAAAAAAAAAACTAAACCAACTCAAGAATATGCATACTGGGTGTCACTGGGAAGTCATGTGTGACACTATCCAAGATAACATTAGTTCACTGGGAAGTCATGCGTGGCGCTATCCAAGATAATATTAGCTATTGCTCAAAAATAGAAACCATTGTATCTCCGATATACACACTGGGTTTTTCGGAAAAGTATCACACTATGCTTGAAATACAGCAAAGATTTCAAGAAGGACAATATTAAAGACATATACGACAAGTGTTTTAGCGTAAGAGCTAGATTACATACTTTCTTTGCTAAGTATGCTATGCTATATGAAGCCCCAAGAAACTGGCAAACTGCCTGTCTCATTCTATGGGGACCTCCTGATGCTAGCAAGTCTACCGATCAACACAAGCTGCACTCAATTATCTTGATGTTTATCACAAAATGAGAGATGACTGGTGGGATGTATACAGGGAACATTAAGTAGTTATCATAAACGACTTCTACTCGTGGCTGACCTTTGACTCTCTTCTGCATCTAATTGACTTATATCCTCTACGTGTACCCATCAAGGGCAGATTCATACAATTCAAAGTTCGACTAATAATCATAATATCTAATCAAGACCCATTCAATTAGTATCCTAATATCGTAAACAAATCAGCGCTCTTCATAAGGCTAAACCTTATCATGCACTTTGATCAAGATCTCAAGGATTCTTATCGTGGATCACATTGTTATCTAAACAGTACAAGGTACAGAGTCCATAGTGGGACATGTTCTGCATTTTCCTATAAGTAATAGAACACACATGCCTAATATAGCAGTTGTTCCTCTCAGAGTGTGTGGTCATGCAGACTGAGCCACTACGCACTGCATTGCTGATACCGAGTACATCGAGGGCATGCTGGCATAGCCGCTGGACACAATCACAATACGAGACCAGAATTTGAAAGATACTATACCGGAGACGGTATAGTCTCCTCCAGGCCTGGGAGGGGCCTGTGGCTTGGTCTTTCCCTTTTTTTCCAGTTATGTCCAATCTGTTCAGGAAAACATGTCTTATCAGTTTGTATGCGTATCAGTGGATCTCTTGAACTAAGCATCTTCTCTTCTTTTTTTTCTCTTTTTTTTTTTTTTTTTTTTTTTGCAATTTTTTTTCTACAATACACATATACAATATTCTGTACAGGGCAGCAGCTCTCGGGTGCCAGTCTTTTCCTGACAAAGAAAGGAAAAGACATTGAGATGATTTTTCAATGAAGGCTACAGAAAACCAGTATTTCCCTAAGGACACCAGTATGGGCTGGTGATCTACTGTTTCCAGCTGTGTCTGGCTGAAATGAAAATTTTAGGGAAGGCATGAACAGATGTCACACACACACACACATCCCACAGTAAAATTCTGTTATGGGCGCCGAGAAAACGACAATTTGGCTGTAAGCTTTTGTATACCATATATTGCTAGGATAGCTATCTGCAAAACAGAAACACAGACAGGAAAAAAAAAAAGTGGTACAAGTACACTAATTTGAATAAATCTAATTAAGCACTCATTTATTTTTTTTACTTTCCCATTTACTTGAATAATATGTTAAGTTGGTCTATTCAGAACAACATGAGGTTCAGAACACAGGTTTTGCTCATAACAGATTTGGTGCAAGAGATGCAGCATTTATGAGGCTCATGGG
The DNA here is from genome assembly GCF_987345545.1 of Pholcus phalangioides. Taxonomy (NCBI): domain Eukaryota; kingdom Metazoa; phylum Arthropoda; class Arachnida; order Araneae; family Pholcidae; genus Pholcus; species Pholcus phalangioides. Next base: position 6,372,323 of record NW_028301625.1, on the reverse strand, counting down.
AAACTATACTCCAAGAAGCAAGAACAGTTGCTGAGGCTGCAGGATTGATAACTAAATTTCCCAATAGTTGAAAAGCTAATGAATGGCAAGACTTCAGAGTTTTGGGTTCCAGTACTTGACTTCATTATCAATGATTTTATAACTTGATGAAAACAGCGGAGATTGTATACAACATATTTTCTCCCATCTTGAACTTTACGAAATTTTATAAAAGCCTGCTCTCCACCAAAATGGCAAAACTGGTGAACACATTTGGAGAAGATCTCTCAATTTATTGAATTCAATATATGATAAACTGCAAGGGATATTTCCTAATATCTGCCTTGCAATTAAACTGTTCTGTATAGTGCCAGTTACTATTTGATCTGCTAAAAAGTCATTCCGCAAGCTGGGAAATTCATTAGAAATTCATGCTTGGCTTGTCAAGAAATGGAGGCTGTGTACCTTTGAGCCATTCTGCTGGTAATTATAGAAACTTCATGAACAGCTCACAAGCAAAAATAGAATGTTTAGGAGCTGCTTAGAAGCATTAATGCTGAAATAGGCTCAAAATATACAGTGCCTTTATTTGAAAAATATAAGAAACTCATGTGTTTCTTTTGAAAATAAAACTGCAGAATAAAGGGCTGAGACTTGAGTCTATTTGGCAGCTACTTGTAAACAGGTTTGTTTCTATGACAGTTTTTATAAGCAGTTGTGTGAAAACTATTTTAAAAGCTAATAAAATGGAAAATCTAACTCCTGCACTTTTCAACCCTTGAAGCGACATTGACAAGATATCTCACCTCCTTAAAAGCTGCTTAGCATTGACAAGCCCAGATATTTTGTAAACTTGATTTCTTAATAGAACAATTTTCCCTATACCTCTTAGTTTGCATCTGCTGAAAATCGGAAGAAAGCCTACTTCATTAAAAAGATTCAGCAAGAGCATTAGGAATCAGGATAATTTTTGTTTATGACGAACATAATTTTGTCTCCTTTACACTGTAAAATTGATTACAGTAAAACTGCAATATAACCATACTCTATGGACCAAGAAAAAATATTGTTGTAGAGAGATCTATCATTATATCGAGCATTGTTGTAGTGAGGTTTCACTGTATTTTTTATACTTGATACATTTTGAATTTGGTAAATTTGTAATATAAAAATCATTTAATGTTTTGTAAAGCTATGGTGTAAGATTAAACTGGATTTTCTTTTAGGAAGCATTAGCTGAGGAAGAACGTATGGCTGCAAGATATGTCAATGACACTGAAATTGCAAAATCTCAAAGAGATTTTGAACTGAAAAAAGCAGCATATGATGTAGAGATTCATACTAAAGTGATTATACCTATTATTTTGTATTTAAAAAATTACAAAATGTGATGTCTTGAACCAAGTTCAATTCATAGTTTTTGTTATAATTGTTCTTATTTTTGGTTGACGTATTTTAATTATATTTGACATCCATGTTTTTTATGGGCAACTTTATTCTGCCACCTTTTTGGGCATTTTGCCTGTTTTGGCTTTTGTGTTTTTTTATTTTTATTTATTGGACTGAGCACAACACATAAAACATACGATCAAAACAACTGAGAAAGACCAAAAAGAAAAAAAAGACATTATGATGACACAGACACTCTGTGACCCAAGGGACTACAAGTCCTTCCAGTGAGTCAATATTAATTGGATTAAAGAGTTACTTGGATTATGCAACAGCCTTGTTAATGTACTAATTGGCTAAATATTTTATGAAGTCATGTATATATACATTTTTAGGTTTTTTTGTTTTTTTTTTCAGCTGAACAAAGAAAAAATACATATATATATATGTGTGTGCGTGTGTGTGTAGATACAAACATAAAAAATTACTCAGTTGGCATACATGCAATTCACGTATGGTCTTATAATCACATGTATTTTTCAGTTGATTAACAGGAATGGTTATATTTTTGAATTTTTGTTTAGAATCATTAATAATTAATTAATTTCACAATATAAATATATTGTGATTTGATCTTATGTTATTATTTGTATGATTAATTGTATGGTATAGGTTCATTATTTTTGGGGCGGTATATCTATAACTCTTTAGGAATAACGATTTCTTTTCGGCACTTGATATATGTTATTCAATCTAAATGAGGTTCTATTTTGTTTTGTTTCTAGCCATTTATTGTTTAAGAATGAAAATTTTGTTAGTCTATAAATATATAGTTTTGTCTTATACTTAGTTTGTAACATACTGTTGCATAATTGTTTGCTGTGGTGTTTGTTATTCGGGATCTTATTTTATTATGTATATTATCTAGTTTTTGTATATTTGTTTGATAAGCACTTCCCTAAGCAGTGATTCCATATGTTACTATTGAGTATATCCAAGCATAAAATAAATCTTTTAGTATGTTATTGTTGATTGTGTTTTTTAATCTATATAAAATGTGACGGCATATTTTCTTAATTTCTTTATTATTTCTTCTTATTGTGGGTTCGATTTTAGGTCATCTGATATTATTATTCCTAGGTAGTTGTATTCATGAACTTTTTCAATTTCATGGCAGTTACTTTGTGAAATATATTGGCATGGACAGTGATCGTGGATTTTGATTTTTATGTTAGTTAAATTATTTATATTTCTTGTTTTTAATCATATGTATTTTTTTGTATATTTAGTTTATAAGTTTATTTTTCTTAAGCCAGGTGTTGATTTTGAATAGGTGCTCTTCGACTTTTTTAGTAAATTTGTAATTTCGGTATATTCAACATACAGTATTGTGTTGTCTGCAAAAGAAATTAATTTACCATTTATATTCAGTTTGAATATGTCATTTATGTAAACGAGCGGCCCAAGAAACGGTACTGGTGTACTCCTTTTTTTTACTTCTAGAGATGTAATGATTTCTTCAACTATTTTAACTACTTGTTTTCGATTAAAGTAATATGTTTTAAAACAGTTTAATGTATTACCTCGTATACCAGCTGATGACAATTTCTCTGTTAGTATCATTAGATACACATAGTCAAAAGCTCTTTTTAAAATTCTGATAGCAATAAATTTCTATAAAAATTATTTAAAAAAAATTTCCAATAAATTTCTATTTGTATTTATAATATTGTTTTAGTTTTGTATCATTATTTATTATAGCCAGACTTTCCAACATTGACATGAAGCATCTTAGTAGTGATTTTTCGTAAATTCGTAGTAGTTATTTTTTAATAAAAAAATTCGTAGTAGTTATTTTTCTGATACATCACCTGGAATTTAAACAATAAGCTCAGTCACTTGAACTCCCTTATGCAAGAAACTTTTATGAGTTGGTCAAGTCCTCCTATAATTCATAAATATACAATGTGAACCTTTTCCTGATATATATTTTCCCTTTCCCATATATATATGCCCTAGTGGATCGTATATAGGATGTCTGGCAATGCCAGACCCAACCAAATATTTCACCTATGAGAAATATCTTCTCTAAGCTGGGTAATTGTACATGGTAAAAATGAAATCTGCTCAATACATTCAGTTCCATTGACTGTATGTCTTTCCCTGTACAGTGGAACTTTGGGTAATGAGCATGATTCGTTCTGTGGACGTGCTCATTATCTGAATCATTCACATATTGAATCAAACTTCCTCATAGGAAATAATGTAAACTCAGATGATTTGTTTTACAAGTATTCATTTACATAAAAATGATGAATAAAAAGGACATTTAATAAATAGTACAACACAATAATGTAATTAATAATACAGTACAATAATATTATAATAAATAAAATACAGTACAATAATATTATAATAAATAAAATACAGTACAATAATATTATAACAAATAAAATACAGTACAATAATATTATAATAAATAAAATACAATATATAATACTATAATGAAAACATACAATACAATTTGATGTTTACAAATTAACTTACTCTAAATGACAAGAGACAGGAGTACTATTGTTTAGGGTGATTGCACTGTTGTCTGTAAACATATTATATTTTGCATGACTTTGAAAAGAACCTATCCAATGACACTTGCTTTTGCCTCCTTTTTAGGATTTCTCAGAAATGAGAAATTACATTTTTGTTGGCCAGATTTATTGTTTGCACTCCTACAGCTTTATTTGGGTGGTTCTTTTGGAAAAATTTTGCAGTGCGTGCATGCATGTGAGACATTCCTACATTCTATATATTTTTCTAATCTCATTTGAAGTGAGGGATTCACTCCTCTCTTCTTTCTCTTCAGATGAGATACCATCCATAAGTTCTTGCTGTTTGCAATAGAGACCCATCAGTTCGTCTGTGGTCAACCCCTGGCCATGTTCCTCCACTAGTTCTTGAATGTCATTCTCATTCACCTCCAATCCCGTTATTTTTCCCAAGGACACAATCTCTTTGACAACTGGTTGCTTGTGCTCATGAGCTAGCCCCTCAAATAACCATTTTAAACCATGCCCTGCTTGTCTAAAAGCCTTCTTCATTTTCTGTTGTCGTACCTGATAGTTTCCTCATGAGATCGGTGTACAAAGTCTTTGCCTTCTCTCAGATAATGTTCTCAGTTCACAGTATTACCAGCTAGTTGCTTTTCATTCATTCTGACAAGCAGTAGCTTTCCTATATCCTCCAGCACATGTGGTCATTGCTTTGATATCCTTGCAACTCCTTTAACTTGTATTCAGCCCTCTTATTTCTTCTTTAATATAGTGCAACTTATAAATGCAGACTTGGAAACAAAATTTTAAAAAATTCTTTAAGTGCATATACAAATGTTCATAATGCATCTATTTTTGTATCGTGAACATTCACGCTCACACCTGTGTGCATTTTGCGAGCAAGGCACGCTGACCAGTAGTGTAGGGAGAAATATTACCCACAACTTTACAGTATGTGTGTGGGCAAAAGTGAAAAATCATTGGCTCAGTTGTGACTGCGTGAAAGTAAATAAACAAAGTGCACATTTTTTGCTCATAATGTGAATCATTTTTCATTAATCAAATCAAAACTTATTCAAAATTTTTGTTTTTTAACCGACGTTCCACTGTATAAAAAAAACATGTCTATGTAGGTGAATAAAAATTAGAGGGGAAGCTGCTTATGAGTGCCACAATGATCTCATGGTTATTCAAAATCTACTATTCCTCCATTATGTGTAGCTCTTCCATCATTTTTCTTTAATAAGGTAATAGCTTCCCGTATTTTGGTCACACTACACAGGTCATAAGGCGGTTAAAAACAGGAAACATGTTACAGAATACTACTCACACATCCAGAGAACTCCCATGCCAAATGCAGGGACCAGTGCAAAATATCATCACAGGACTACTTATATTATAAATTTCACAAATTTTTTATATATTTTTGATCTTTTGACTCTTGTTATTTGCTCCTTCGTCACATTCTGTTGTCAGTCTGGGTTATACCATATTTCTTTCACCACTTTTACCACTTAACTGTTACACTGTAACACTCCTGATAGTGAATGGTATGCCAATTTGATCATCTACCTTTTCCAGTCTGATGATACTCTAACCATAAGTTAGTGTTTATTTTGAAGTATAGACATTTTTTCAAATTTCTAGAAAAGTACTTGATGGATTTTTCTGAAATTTCTGACATGTGTACCTAATGCTTGTACTCACAATGTTCCAGTGAATATTTAGTCATGACTCAGTTTAGGGGACGAGCAAAAAACTATATAGGGAGAAGATGTTTTTTATCAACCCTGTATCATAAAAAGCTGTAAATGATTTATAATTTAAACAAAATTTTCCTTTGTGCAATATTTGTATGCATTTTCATAAAAATAGCATGTATATTCACGAAGATATGAATGTTTCTTCTAAAAATTCTAATTTTCATTGCATGTTTTTTGCTTATAGCACGCAGAGTTTTCAACAAAATTTTGCAAAATTTATAGAAAATTTGACGAAACAATGAAATGATGAAAAAAATGAAATTGATATTTTCTGTGCATGCATAGGTGAAAATCATTTTCTTAAAATGCTCATATCTCAGTGAATATTCAATTTTATCATTTAAAATTTCGCTATAGTGTGTTGCATGTATGTTGTCAAATTGTCTGTAATTTTCTTAAAAAATTAGTAAAACTGCATGGTATAAGCAAAAAACATGCAATGAAAATTAGAATCATTAGAAGAAATGATTCTGATGAAAATTGGAATTGCTAGAAGAAACATTCATATTTTCATGAACATACATGCTATTATCATGAAAATGCACAGAGATAGCACAAAACAAACAAAAAAAGTTTGTGAACTTTAAACATCATATGTAATTTTTTTTTATACATGGTGGATCAGAAACATATTTTTCTTATTTAATTTTCTGTCTGTCCCATAAAAATACTATTGATAGAATCTTTACTGAAAAGTGTGAGTTCAAGTATTATGTTTACATCCCTGAAATAACGGAACAATTCTTCAAGTATTCATCTAGAAATTTGCAAAAATGTCTAAAATTCAAAGTGAATACTGACTTATGGCTATATAGTGTATGTCTTCTCTTATGGGTGGGTGGTTTCATGGAACCTAGCACTTTGAAGAGATCTATTGTACTATCTGCATCTTCTTTTAAAACACTTCTGCTCTGTTGCACATGTATATGAATTTGTCATTTATGCCACCATAGCTATTCAGTAAAAATTGACGGGAGTTCAAACAAAAATTGAAATACTGTAAGAATTTGAAAAGATCAGTTTTTTTTTTCAGGAAAAATAAAAATAGCTAATAGCTGAAGAAAAAAAAAATCTCAGTAGTATTGTGAGTGTTTCTGTAGGTCTGCTGTTAAGTGTCAGGCATCTGTGGAGACTATGAATAGTCTGTAGCAGTTGACAAGTCTGATTGTATAATCAGACCATTATCATTTTAACCATTTATAGTGACGGACTCGCAATGCGAGGATCCGGGTTCGAACCCCACAGTGTTGGTCGGCTGAAGTTGGTTTTCTGTGGTTCCCAACTTCAAGGCGCAAATGCGAGCCGATCTCCCCGTTAAAAAGTCTCGCCACAGAGAGCAACAGTCCTACAACGATAAATCATTCAATCATAACACTTCACTCATAGTTAGAAAAACTGGTGGCAGATGGCAGCACTACACATAACAAGCATTACAGAGAAACAAAAAACTTCACGTCAGGTTTCACTACACGTACACGCACATTCCCACATGTACCGATTCGTTGGGGGTCCACGGGGGGGGGGGTGTGGGCGGGGTGCATGTGTGGTGTAGCAGTAGTAGGTAGGGCCTCCAAAAAATGGCTCGGAGATCCATGATGTTCTTAAGTCAGCCACCTCGTTGGGCAATTTGCCTGTTGTGGCGTTGTATTTGTACTGCCATACCTAATAACGCTTTGTACTGCCATAATAGCAATGATCTTTTCCATGAAGATTTTTTGAGACTTTTTTTTGTTTTTCTTATTATTTTTATTTCTTTTTAAAAAAAATCATTTTTTCAATATGAGTGTAAAAATATTTTTTTTATGTGAAGTTTCCTTATCCTGATTTAGTGGATACAAAAATTTGAAAATTTTTGTGAATATATAAATAAAATTTAAAAAATATAATTATCATAATTAAATTCAGTAAAAGTCAGTTATAATGACAATTTACAGTAGTGCCAAAAACTGTAATTATAACAGACTTCTTCCCATGAGCAGTATCTCAAACATTATACTGCACATTAGCTTTTTGATGGTGGGTGCATTTGAAATTACTCATAATAGAAAATGCACAGAGGTAGCACAAAACAAACAAAAAATTTTGTGAACTTTAAACATCATATGTAACTTTTTTTTGATACATGGTGGATCAGAAACATTTTTTTCTTATTTCATTTTCTGTCTGTCCCATAAAACTACTATTGATAGTATCTTCACTGAAAAGTGCGAGTTCAAGTATTATGTGTACATGCCTGAAATAACGGAGCAATTCTTCAAGTATTCTTCTATGTTATATTGGACTTTCACTGTAACAAAATGTAGTAATTTTCAATTGGCTTCAAGCATTTGACAACTACTAAACCACACATACACCTTGTAAACATTCCTCTGGGAAAATTCTACAAATTGGTGCATGCCAGAAAGTTTTGTATGTGTATTATGTGTAGCCCTAATACAATTATGATGTCAGAGAATATACACGTTTCATGCTCAAGATCTATTGTCATCTCTCTCTAAGTGAAAGTGGTGGGCGCGGTAGCCCAGGTAGATAAGATACTCGCCTAAAGTACCAAAGGATGTTTAGAGGTGTCGCGAGTTCGATACCCGGTTCGTCCTTGTCAGAAAACTTTCCTGACACAGGGGTGCAACAAAAAACGGCGACTTGACCGCAGCAAAAAATTGCTACCGCAGGGAGTCCCCCATCGAGGAGGTTAGCGCACCAACCTCTCGACGAGTATAAAAAAACAAGCCTGCCGTTCGGAATCGGCAATAAATTGTAGGTCCCGGTCTAATTAGCCCTCGTGTGCAGAAAATGACCGTGGTGCGACAAAAATGATCAAATGATCAAGTGAAAGTGGTGGATGCCTGAATTGTCATTTATATATGAGTATTGAAGGTCTGCCTGCTCTCCTTGGAGAGACTTTTTTGAATAAGAGACTGGCTCGCATTCACACTTTGAAGTTGCAAAGCCACAGAAAACTAACTTCAGTCAACCCCCACTGTGCCTCCTGTGGGGTTTGAACTTGAGTCCTTCTGATGCCCACCACAATGCCTACACAACTGCACAGCTGTTTCAAGCATTGACTGAATAATATTTAAATTTTGAGCACTTTTGCAGTTCATATTAAAATGATAGCAGCATTATGAGCCTTGAGAGTATTAAAAACTTAGCGCTGCATGCTTCAAATAACAGATGTTTAAAAATGTTTTTTTTTTCATATCAGAGTATTGTTTAATTCATGCTGTTGATAAATATGTAATCATTTTTCTTTATTATTATTTGGATTTTTAATACTTGAAGACTTTGAGACACTTTTTAAAACTGAAGTAAAATTTATTTGTATGAATCCTGATTTTACTACTTCTTAGCGAGCTGAATCAGATTTAGCATTCAGCCTTCAAGCTGCTAAAACAAGGCAGCGCATCAAAGAGGAACAAATGCAAGTGAAAGTGATAGAGAGGTCACAAGAAATACAGGTTCAAGAGCAAGAAATTTTGCGGAAAGAAAAAGAATTGGAAGCCACTGTAAGGAGACCTGCTGAAGCTGAAAAATATCGCCTGGAAAAATTGGCAGAAGCTAACAGGTTTTGTTTTCATTGCTACTTTTACTGAAATTGTATGAATTTTTTTTCATCTTTCTTCATATTTGAAAGAAATCAATCTTAATTTAGAGAAAAAAAAGTAATCATTTTTTCAAAATTAGAAATTCAAACACTCCATTTTATAAATAATAATTATACAATATATAAATTCAAACTCTGGTATAATGAGATCAAAGATTCTGTGAAATTTTGTTCTTATTACTGAGGCATCATCACAACTAAGGTTTACATTTTTCAGACCTTCAAAATATGAAAAATATAATCTGATGCAATCAAATTCTACGCATGGAGTTGGAATTTTACTACAATTAAAGTGACCATATTTTGTCGAGAAAATGCAAGAAATTGGGATCATATATCAACAGGAATCACTAATTCTTTTCAAAAATGTTGTCAGCAAAATTGCCAAAATTATTACTTGTTAACAGCCCTTGAGACATTTACATGAGATTGGGATTAGGGGCAACTTGCTGAATTGGATAGATTCATGGTTAAGGGGATAGGTCACAATCAGTGATGGTGAACGGGGAATTTTCTGATTGGACAGGTGCTAAAAGTGGAGTGCCTCAAGGAAGTATCATTGGTCCCATACTTTTTTCACTTTTTATCGATAAATTCTATCAGGGTGTCAATGGGATTGTTAGCAAGTTCGCAGATGATAAAATGCTACAGTAAGTCTGTTTTCATAAAAAAAAAGTGAAACATAGTACATAGGTGTGATGAGTATTTATATTTATAAATGTCTCATGAAAATTATCTTTGTCTCCAATTTCAGTAGAGTATAAATAAAAATAAGCTTCGTTGAGAAAACAGAGGAAAAACAGGACATTTTTATAATAAAAAAATGATTGGAAAGGAAGGGGAAATATTTGTATGTGTCCCATTTACCTGTATTTCTATCTTTCTTTTAATAATCATTATTATTTATCAAAGAATAACAGACCAACATTTTCTGAATGTGATCAGCTCTATGGAGTTAGCTGATTTTTAACTCTGAGAGTTTGTTACCATGAAAATGGAAGCAAATGTGACAAAAATGTGTCATTATATCCAGTGATGTAGTCAGGTTTTGATCCAAACATTTCTGATGTAAAACCTTATAATATTTCTGAGTATGCATGTTATTTATCCAGTTATTTTTCATAGATCCTAAAAATTGTTTGAAAAAATTTTGTTTTATTATTTTTCATCTTGTAAAATCAGAAACAGAGTCATCATGGAAGCTGAAGCAGAGGCAGAAGCTGTTAGAGTAAGTATATTTTTTATTTACTATTATTCACATTATATCCCAGTCAACTCTAATTTATTTTATTTAAACTCATAACCTGATACAGCTGCGATGTGTTTAGCTGCTTGTGAATAGGCTGAAGGGAACATTGGTCACAAAAGAAATGTGGCTTATGAGCAACCATGAGTAACTTCGATGTTTTAAAAAAGTTTGTTGCAAAAACAATTAATAGTGCAAATGTATAAAAATCATCACAAACGCAACAGCCTTACATTACATACAATCCCCCTCATGCCAGAAGCATGAATGTGCAGATTTTCACTTTTTGAGTTTATCAGTTGGTTGGATCCCTTATTTTGCTATCTAAGTTTTGCTAGAAATGTGAATGGTTAACACTTATTGCAGTGGTTCCCAAACTTTGTCGCCAGCGACTCCCTTGCCTTATTCATGGTTTGTCTGCGACTCCTCGGAATTATAAACATTTTCACTTATAAAAGAATCAAGCATAAATAGGCATACAAATCAATATCTCTAGCTCACCGCGACGTCCCTGACAAATGTTGGTGACATCCACTTTAAGAACTGTCCTATTGTAGTGCATAATGTAAAACATTTCAGGTTAATGACACTCATAGAGTAACAAGTACAATGTTGTTATTTTATGAAGTTTTATTTTCAAAAATTCTGTGGAAATGAAAAATTCATCAATTTGTTTTTGGAATAAACTTTGAGACGAAGAGATAGCTAATGATATGAAAACAACAAGTATTTTGACTTTCTAAAAAACAGTTTTTATTTTGTATTAGGGATTATTAAAGTTACCATTTTTTAGTCCTACAGCTTTCATCAAATATGAAAGCTTTCTTTTCTCAAATACACAAAATGAAAAAGCAGGGTTAAATATGTAATTCTGATCTTATAAGAAACTTGAAGTTTTGATATGCTGAATAAATTATTTATTAACTTTTGCATTTTTTGTTTTCAACCTAAGATATAAGGTTGCATAGTTGTATTTACTTTACATGCAGGTAGCAAATGAAAGTTTTTGGGACAAAATAATTTTTTTGGATGTGAATGTAGAACATGCTGACTATCTCATTTCTTCCTAAGATTTGGGGGACAAAAAATTAAATTAAAAAAATATTTTAGATTTATTGAAAAAACAAATCCTTATACCATATGGTTTTCACGCGTTTCCACTAAACGATAGCAAATGCAGGAAATATTGGCTGTTCTTACTTCAAATCACTCTAGGAAACATGACAAATATTAATTAAGAGGTGGTTATGTATTTTGGTGTAACTTATGACCAGAAAAGGTTAAATCTACTGATTCAAATGAATTAGAAGCTATAGCAATGCGATTCCCTGTGCAAAGAGATCATGTTTAACTCTGATCTATTGAGCTAATCTGTTTTTCATTTGACTACTCCCTCTGTTTTGCATGATGTCATACTCTTTGTTCATAAAAGCAGGTTTGTTCATTGCAGTCCCTGTGGTTCATGGATAACATGCATAATCTTTATCTTGAAAAGAGAAGGGCATTCAGGGAATACAAAAGTAAAAGACGTGACCTGTCACAATTTAATGGGAAAAGGAGGGTGTTGGAGAGCGGTAAGGGATAGTAAAAAGCAAGTTGAATGAAGGTTGACAGATAACATTGACTCTGACCCAAAATCATTTTTCAGGTACGTCAATAATGGATGTAATGGGAAGTTTCCTAAAACTTCTAAAAAATGTATGTGCAAGCAAAGCACCAGGACCAGATGATATCTATCCTAGAGTCCTCAGAGAATGTGCTAATGAATTGTTGGGGACCAGTTGCACAGATTCACAGAAGTAGTGTTACTGAGGGTATCATCCCAGGAGATTGAGAGCTTGCTAATGTGGTGCAGATAATTAAAAATAGTAGTAGAGAAACCCTGTCAAATTATAATTCAGTGAGTTTTACAAGCTCTCTGTCAAAAATTTTGGAAATTATTATCATAAGGCAATTGGTGAAGTGAATAGGCGAGAATAATGTATTGTCGGATAATCAGCTTTGGTTCAGGAAGGGGAAGTCATGTATAACTAACCTCCTTTGCTTCTATAATCACTAGACTAAGGCTTTGGGTAAGCGTAAAAATGTAGATGTTTTTTATCTTGATTTCCAGAAGGCATTCGATCTGGTCCGACATGGTAAACTCTTGAAGTGTTTACACGAGATTCGAATTGGGGGCAACTTGCTGAATTGGATATATTCGTGGTTAATGGGATAGGTCACAACGAGTTATGGTGAATGGGAATTTTCTGATTGGGCAGGAGTCAAAAGTATAGTCCCTCAAGAAAGTATCCTTGGTCCCATACTTTTTTTCACTTTTTATTGATAAACTCTATCAGGGTGTCAATGGAATTGTTAGCAAGTTCGCGAATGACGTGAAGCTTATGGGGTAGTCAGAAACCAAAGCAAGGCTCCCTCCAGGGAGAGGCTCCAGACGAACTTGAATATGATTGCAGCATGACCTTTAGCATTGACAAGTGCATTGTTGCTCATTTTGGTTCAAACAACCCATGTTTCAATTAGGAGTTGAAATGCGGTGTCATTTCAGATGCAGCTAGGATCAAACCTCATGGCTTAGGTTTTCTGAACATTGTTCAGTAGCGGGACCAAACCAGGGCTGCAACTGAATGCTTTGTCACCCGAGGCAAGCTGGAATTTTGCACCCTTTCCATGTAGGAGAAACAGTTAAGGGGGTGGATTCAGTTCCCCTTCTGGTCCAGCACCATACCCACCTGCTCCCCCTTAGTTGTGGCTCTGTTCAGCAGTGGTTAAAAAAGTGTACAGAATGCTCGGTTTCATTCTCAAAAAGATTTCTTCAAGTTCTCCCAAAGTGATCCTTCCACTTTTCTGGTGCTTAGTTTATCCTTGATTGGAGTATGCCGTTAGGTTTTGAAGACCATGCTTACAAAGGGACATTGACTTAGTTAAGGGTGGTGCAGAAAAGAGCCACGTGTGTTCTTCATGGCACGCTGGGCATAAGCTATAATGAGACTTGATTTTTTGAAAATATTTACATTGGAAGAGCTCTAGTTAATTTGGATCTATTGATATATTCTTCCCTTCCTACTTATGATGTGTGTGAGTGTAAATGATCATAACCGGAATATTTAACTGAACTAAGACACATATTTAATAGAGATTTAAACACTAAAAATAGGAGACAACATCTGTTGTTTAGACTTGAGCAGTCATGTTTTTTGTACTGTTGCCAAAACTCCAAATCTAATTACTTGACTAATAATCTGTTGCCAGATACCAAAAACATATATAAATAAATCAATTGTTTGTCCATTAACATAATATTCTAACAGAGCACAGGTGTTGGGGGCGGGTGGGAGGATGTTATCGAAGTGTTCAAAATTTTCAACAGCATGGATAGGATGGATCATGAATTACTAATATACAGTCGAATCCCATTATAACGAACTCCAAGAGACCGGAGAAATCTCTTCGTTATAAAGGAATTCTAGGTTTTTGCATTGTTCCTATGTAAACCTATCTGGAGGATTCAGAAAAGTGTTCGTTAAAACGAGATTTTTGCTATAACGGTATTCTAAAACGGGATTCAACTGTATCGTCAATAGACTGCTCTGACAAGGGGATGCCAGTATCGGTGTATCGGTTCGGTAGTACCAGAGTGGCATGGTGGTAAGATGCTCGTCTTCCATTGTGAAGGTTGTTGTCAGGGTCCCGGGTTCGAACCCAAGGGAGGATATCAATAAGATATTTTCCCTAACAAACTCGAGGCGACCACCGATAGACAGCGTCTTCGCTTCCAGCCCATCTCACTAATGGCCGTAAATTGCAATATAGTGATATGGCCAGAGTTGGTGTTTGGTAAAGTAGTATCGATTGGTAAGGGATAATTCTAGGTTGTAGTGTTGCAGGGAGTTTTTCTCTAATAGGGGTGTGAATAAATGGAATAGCTTACCTCCAAGGGTCGTGAATTCTAACACGACTAACAAGTTTGAAAAGAAATACAATAAATATATTGGGATGAATCGAGTAGCTATCCATATGAGAGAACCATAATTTTTTATGGGCAATATTTATATTTATATTTTATCAAAATTATTAGTTTTTTATTGCTCTTATTGGGTTGCTGTAGTTTAGATATATATTTGACAATCATATTTTTATGGTCATCTTTTTTCAGTCACCTCATTGGGCATTTTGTCTGTTGTGGCCTTTGTATTTGTGCTTACTACTTATTTTGTCATGTTTCAGCTCAGAGGAGAGGCTGAAGCATTTGCAGTTGAAGCAAAAGCCAAAGCAGAAGCTGAGCAAATGGCTAAAAAAGCAGATGCTTTCCAGGAGTACCAAAATGCTGCCATGGTAGACATGGTTTTGGAATCTTTGCCTCGGGTGAGGAACCTTCTCCATAACAAAATAGCATTATTCATCATTGTTATTAGTTCAGCATTGTTTTTAGGTGATATTTATGCATTAGAAATCATATTTACTTCTGCAATTGATTGCCAAAACATTTATTAGCATTTCTAAGAATTAGGCACTGGCTTTGCTACTTAGCATATCACTTTTTTGTTAATGCATAGATTTCAGTTTGCAGCTATTCCTCTCATAATTGAAATTTTGTTCATTCTTGTTGTATCATGTTATATAGAAATATACATACAAAAACAATTTCTACAATGGGCATAAAACCTCTAATTCATATCTATTTCTTAAGAAATCCCCACATTAAAAATGATTGATTTGCAGGCATATGCAAGATTGAATGACATATTAAACCAGATGTCAAGAAAGAAAAAATAATAAGTAGAGAAAAGAAAAAATTATCACTCCTAGCCCTTTCTCTATAACTCTGATTACTCACACCCACAAGTGCTCCAGTTGCTCTTCCTTGTACTTGCCGTTCAATATAAGGTCTATATGATATATATAAGGTCTACTGATGTATATATATTTATTTCCCTGTTTTTATTAGATTTTTGTATAAAAACTTTTGTTTTATTAGGTAGCAGCAGAGGTTGCTGCTCCTCTTTCGCAGTGCAAAAGGGTAGTGATGATATCTTCAGGAAAAGGTGAAATTGGTGCTAGTCGTTTGACTGGTGAAGTTCTGGATATTGTAACTAAAGTTCCTGATATTGTTGGACAACTAACTGGAGTAAACATTAAAAATGTAACCTGTCATTTTTATTTTTGTTTAGATATTGGATATGTGGTAAAAAATTGGAAATTAGTGTAAAATATTTAATTAAGGAAAAACAGTCATATTAACAAATCTAAGGAAAAGAAGCTATAGCTTAGCACAGGGGTGGCCAACTCGCAGCACATTTGCCACACCATGTATCAGGAGTGGCACACGAACTCTTTTTAAAAATTAAAGAAATTCTATTCCATATGACTTCCCCTTCCTGAATCCATGCTGGTTTTCTGACAACACGTTATTCTCGTCTATCCACTTCACCAATTGCCTTTTGATAATAATTTCCAAATTTTTTGACAGAGAGCTCGCAAAACTCACTGAATTATAATTTGACAAGGTTTCTCTCTACTTCTTCAAGGTTTCTCTTCTACTTTTTAAATATCTGCACCACATTAGCAAGCTCTCAATCCCTTGGGATGATACCCTCAGCAACACTACTTCTGTGAATCTGTGCAACTGGTACTAACTGTTCATTAGAACATTCCCTACAAAAGGACCCTAGAATAAATATCATCTGGTCCTGATTCTTTGCTTGCACATACATGTTTTAAAAATTTTAGGAATTCCTTCTTCCACTTGAATTACATTGAGGAACTTGCCACCCCATGACACACTGACACTTTGAATATCACCTTTACCATTAAAGACTGACTTTAAAAAGCCATTGAAAGCGCTACACATACTTATATTTCTCTCTACCCTAGACCCTTCTATCAAGATTGGGCCAACTGTTCCTTTACATCCATTGTTGACATACTTGAAAAATGATTTTGGTCAGCTCCAATGTTAACTACCAACCTTGATTCTCAACTTCCTTTTTACTTTCCCTAATACGCTTCTTCACTGTCCTTTTTCTGTAAATGATGCCAAATCACCTGATCCACTTTTATATGCTCTAAATGTGCTCTTCTT
This sequence comes from Pholcus phalangioides, assembly GCF_987345545.1. Classification (NCBI taxonomy): domain Eukaryota; kingdom Metazoa; phylum Arthropoda; class Arachnida; order Araneae; family Pholcidae; genus Pholcus; species Pholcus phalangioides. Next base: position 6,355,711 of record NW_028301625.1, on the reverse strand, counting down.
TTCAAGATGAAGATTATGCACTTTTTCTGTGAACTAGAGGGGCTGCGACAAACAAACATGCTTTTAACAAACAAAGGGTATGACATTATGCATAACAGGGGATATTTTTTAAAAACTCCCGCTATCCTTTCTCTCAAAAGATCAAAGTTGGTTCTTTTACAATAAGGAACCTTTCTTCTGTTATTGGCTTTACCAGAAGAAAAGCTACAAAGAAAGCTAAGACACGATGTGATCACTAGAAAAAACTCATCCCTCACCGAAACATCTTCAAGATCCTCAGAACTAGTGGTCCAAAATAGAAGCTCCTAGTTGCTTCTGATACCCCCTGATACAAGAACTTATTACACACCAACTTAAGAAAGCCTTTCTCATATTCATCTCTAGCTGATAGGTTCTCCAAATCGATACCCAGAAAATTTAAATACCCTAATATGACAACCCTCTTATGCTTACACATGTAGGAAATTTCCTCATGATCTTTGGATCCTTATTCGGCAGATTATAAAAAACTCCTACCATAAGCTTATGATGCTTTTTATTTTCAAACTATACCAGTATAGTTTCAATATCCCATCGTTTGCCCAGTATTATGTAAATAGTTACCAAGTCTAGGTCCTCCACTGTTATTATATTTTTTCAAAAATCTTTCTTATTACTCACTCTTCTGGCAGCCTATTGTAAACCTCCATAGCCCCTCCTGATATTCAGGTTAATCCCATCCCAATGAAGCCACCTATCAGTGAAACCAGGAAGCTCCAAAAAGATGACCTCAAGAGAGGAGCAAATGTCCTTCAGGTTGAGTTGAAATGATGGATCCTACTCCTAAATTATTTTATGTTCATTTTATTTAATTTAATGCAAAATGAAATTTATAGGCATGTATACAGCATGTTCATTCCCAAATTCTAATCTGTACGCTCTCTCGTGTGATGCAAGTTTCTTATGAGACAGATAGAAAATAAAACATAACCCTATACGGCAAACTGAATAACTCACAAGATCTATGCTTACAAAACTATTCACATTATTCGTTAGTCTTCAATTATGTATCTATAAGAAGGGCTATTACCTGATAATAATTTTAAGAAATACACGATTCTTCATTTTACACCACTAGTCAACTGCCTCTGGTTTTTCCTATATATTTTTAAATATTTTATCAAAAATGAGGGAAGTGTTACTAACAGTCAAACTTGGTTTATTCAAACTTCAGGAATAATGCAAGTTATTATTGTCAAAAATTCAAATTATCTGGTCTATCAATATAGGATCCATAAATTACAGAATTAATAAGTGATTTTAGCTGTGTTGCATCATTTTACAGATTTAAAAGCTGCATCTTTATACACTTTCTTATGTGTGAGGCGTGAGTATATGCATATGTTTACTAATCATTTGAAATTTGTCAAGAAGATCAACTTTCATTTGCATACTGCAATTTCTACTTTCTTAAATTTTACATGCATTTATACTGACAAGAAAATTGTTTTCGATTTTTAACTTGTGTATGAGGTTGAACAACGCAAGTCAAATCAGATGGTACACATTGTACTATCATTGAATAATATTAAAATAAGCATTCAACCATAACAATAAACATAAAAATTTAATTAGGATTGGAATACACATATCTTTATCACCGCTCACCATGTTGCCTGGCTAGCTCAGTGCACTCCCCAGGGGCTCCGCAGCCACTCGAGGAAAATTAAAAAAACCAATAAAATTAAAAAAAATAATTATAAATATTTTTAAATAGTAAAAATAAATCAGTAACTTTGATGGATAATTGAAAAATGGGCCTACGGGGCTCCGTGAGTCAAAAAAAGTTGAAAACCGCTGATCTAAGGTATGTCTTGATTCAAACTAACATCGAAAATCAGAGGAAGGAAAAATAAACTACTGCCATGATAAAAAAGTCTTACTTTCCCATTTGCTACAGGAGGCATATGTTCATAGTCCATTCAGATGATTGGTAGCTGAAATCCAAACTAAAACCCTTCCCTTTTCTCTCTCTCTTTCTTTGGATTCAGAAATAAAATCTGTATGAAAGAGACCAGGTAAACCTTTGATTAAATGAAAGAAAATAATTTTCCTATGTGCAAATGCTCCTGTAACATCCCTATGAGACCACACATTGCTGTCTTTCAATTAACTGTCAGCACCGTATTAATATCATAAAGAGTTCTCTGTGTCGATTGTGTACTTGCATTATAAATAATTGAATAGGTTATAGGCAAACAATATAAAAATCCTATCATATAATAAATTATATCTATGTTCTTTATAAGTGGGGCCCAGCTATATTTTTGAAATTTTATCTCATATTTAGTCAATTTCATTCTATCCATTCATTGAAGTTTTTTCACATAGTTTTACAAATATCATGATTTTTTTTTTCAGTCTCTGAAATTAGCTCAGGCCTCAGCATAAGAACTCTTCTTATTTTCTTGAAAGAAAAATGGAAAACTTTGAACCATGTGTGTTAAATATAATTTCATCTGTTTACTGTCATCTCAAATTTGCTTTTTCTTCTGTTTGTTGTAATATTGCACTTGCTTACCCTATTGGTAACAGTGTTAGATATTTGTTTCTTTTCTCTTTCATGTATTAATATAAAAATGATCAACACTTCACATTTTCTACTATGCTATCTTTATAGAAAGAAAAAAAATTGCATTGTGTTAAAAAGATATTTATTGAGAGATCAATTGAAAGTGAGATTTAAATAACAAATATTGATTTGCTATATTTGTAGCAAAATAGAATAGACTGTTTCAGCATTGCTAGTGTTTTATATATTAAGAAAAGCAATGTTATAGACAGTGATAAAAATTACAAGCTCATTCTATGCAGCTGAAACATTTTTATTGAAATTATTGGAAAACTGTATTTTATACATTTTTTTCGATGTTTAGAAACAAAATTTTATGAGCTGTTTTTGAAATAAATATTGAAAACCACCAGGAATCTGTGTATGCCTACATTATAAAAATTATACAATTTTGTGTACAAGTATGAGAATTATATATTTTCCCATTTAGTAGTGTAGTTTTTCTTTATATCTAATTGCAGCTGCGATATTTATTATATATAGGTTGGATTTTATCAGATTATATCTGTATGCCGGAAGTAAAGGATACCATGTCACAAAAGAGAAATTTTACAGGATAGCTGTTTAAAGGATTTTTTTGTGTATCTTGTTCGTTTTATAAAGTGAAGATCTCTGTTATTTATTGAAATAAAACTTGGTGTCATACACCTCTATGTAGTGTGACAAAAGTATAGCAAACTAATAGCGTTATTCCAGTATTGAAAAAATGGATATAGTGCCCTTTACCTTAGGCATACAGACATATTAACTGGTTATAGTGCCTCACCGAGTAAGATACATCAAATGTTGATATGTGATTAGAAATTTTATCATAGCTACTGAGAAAGCAAACAAGAGAGAAAGAGAGTGTGTTTGTGCATATTTCAAAATACTATTACTTAAATTTAAAACCCTCTTGTTATCAGAATATGACTTATAAACTATACAGGATGTTTCAAAACTTAGAAGAGTGTATTCCCATCTACAGGGTGCAAAATAAAATCCTTACCTACCCTTTAACTTTAGAATTGTGCATAATAGAGACATACTTCCAATTCTTTAATAAGGTGTAACTCTAAGAGGTGTCATTTATTTTACAAAGGGCATTATATAAATTTACCCCCCTTCAAAATGCCATATCTTTTTTTAATGAAGTATGTTTTCTTCCAATTTTCAGCAGATGCAAACCAAGTGGTATGGGGAAAAGGGTTCCATTGAGAAATCAACTTTACAAATATCTGGCTTATTAATGCTAAAATAAGATGCTTTTAAGGAGGCGAGATATCTCGTCAATGCTGTTTAAAGGGTTAAAATACAAATTTTATTTTTTTATATGAACCCCTTACTTACAACTTGAATTTAAGAAATTTTTGTCTTACATTTAATGAGTCAAAGAGAAAAAGTTCCATGTTTCTAAATTAAATATTTGCAAAGATTTTTTTTATTCATGAAAGAATCATGTGATTTGCACCACTTTCAGTGTATATATTTCAATGAAAGAATTTTTATTTTTTAAGGACTAGCTATGAGATAAACAAAGTTGGATAAAGATTCAATTTGTATGAAATCTAAACACAGTTTAAACTGAAATAAATGCAGTTTAGGGTGCAAAGTAGTCTTATTACATATGCGTAAATGAACTTTCTTTCTTTCAAACAGCACAACTCAGGTCTATCACCATCTATAGGCGATTTACTACCTAGTGAGTTGTGCCAGAAGTGTAACTGTGTGTGTGTAGTGTTGTGTTTGATTTTTCAGTACTGCTATCTATATTTCAGAAGTGAAGTGAGTGATGTGTTATGATTGAATTACATTTGTACTGTTTGTAGGTCTGTTGCTTGCTGTGGCGAGCGTAAATGAACACAAATTGATGGAGTTATGAATGAGGTGTATAGGTATCATGTCCCCCCCCCCCCCACATCCTGGAGCTGAGCCCATAGGCAGAAATCTTTGGCATGTACCCATGCCAGGATTTTTTGTAGTGTAAAGGAACAAAAAATAATGTGGTTCATCCCAGGACCGTGAATTGGAGCCCTGTCATGTAGAGGAGATGGTAGGCATAATAAAAATATGGAGTCAAACTTAATTTGAAGTCTAAAGTAAAGACGTATCATCAACATTCAAAAGTGATGGTCGCCACTACATTATCCCACTGTGTTCTATAATTGCATTACTGTAAAATTTCTCAAATATGCTTAAAGCCTTATTGATGAAAACAGTTTGTGATGGTTGATTAAGATCATCTGGTTTTGCCGGTTTTATGATAAACAACATCTGTACGTTTTTTCGAATTGAGTCATCAACAGAAAGAGAAATAAAATCCTATCATACATTTTGGCATAGAATGGATGCCGTTTTTGAAGGCAAACATTTTCATACATACTTGGAAATCTACTATATAGCCTAGGTTCTTCATCAGAACTACTCTGAAATTTCTTCACACATTGCTCAGCAGACAGACTTACAGATATTTGGCGCATTTTGGCCTTATTGGCCTTGCGCCATTAAACCCAAAATCCAACCCAATCCAACTTAGAGATACGTGCACCTATTCAAGTCTGACGCCGAGGTAGAAAAAAAACAGCACCCATTATACTTTGAAATGCACATGAGGATTCATAAATTGTATTTGTCTTAGAGGATTTGTTGTTCCTTAACTTGATCTATGCAAAGTCTGACATTATTCATAGGATTTTTTCAGAACTGTCCATGTTTGCTCTTACTAAAATCGTGATTCTTCCCCCCCCCCCCCCTTAAACTTTGAATTATCCAAAACATTTGGAAAAAAATCTAATTAAACAGGTAATTTCTTTATTAAAGTAAATAAGAAACTCAAGAGGAGTTCATAAATATTTGAGTTATCCAAAAGTTTGAATTAACAAAGTTCCACTGTAGTATCAAACAGTTCTCGCATTGGAGATGCCTTCTTTCAACATGTTAAATGTTTCAATATGTCATATAAATTGGTGAATTTATAACATTGAATTTTATAACTCTTGAAAATATGAAACTTATGTTTGACTCATTAAACACAGCACAGAAATTTTTTAACTGTGGGTTATAAGTGTCAGGGTATAACTGTATAAAAAATAAAATTATTATTTTAATACATTTTTCTACCCCTTGTAAAATAAATTTAATATCTTAGATGTACATATAATTAATTTTTTTTTAATTGAAAATATGGCTCTCTCTCTGAGTATTGGTTCCAAAACTTAGAAGTGTATAATGGCTTACTTTGTACCTTGTATACCTGTATGTATAGTCAAGTCCTTATACACCTCTTTCACTTTGAACTAATGATTTTAGAGACACATTTTCAATTAGAAAAAGTAATCAAAATAACATGCCCATTTTAGATACGTCATTTATTTTACTAGGGGCTGTATATGTATCAAGATAGAAAATTTTTAATTTTTCACATGGTCTCCTTGTCTTCTAACTTCCAATGAAAAAGTTGATATGTCTGTACTGAGCCAAAAAAAAACCGAAAAACATGTATCTAAGTGCAATATTCACCAAAATATTGCCGAAAGTCAATTGAGCATCTCAGTATTTAGATAAGTTTCAATAAACCAAAATTTTAAAAAATCTTTCAGATTTTCATTTTTTCCTGAAGTTTGTCTCTTAATACATGATGTTCTTTCCCAATTTTTCAATTCGATATCTTGGCTAATATTGCACTTAGAAAATTGAATTGGGATTTTTTTTCTGTTTTGCTCAGCAGAGACATAACTTTCTAATTGGAGGTTAGAGAACATGGCAGATGTATAGTAAATTAAATTTTGCATCTCAATATAGGCCCCCTGGTAAAAGAAATGGCATATCTGAAATGTTATTTGGGTACTTTGTCTAATTGAAAATGTTTATCTAATTAACAATTCAAAAGTTTAAGGGACGTGTGCAGAGGCAGATTTATGTCAGCCGCCTGTTTGCCATTTAGATTATATGCTGCTCTTCTCTTGTCCTTATTTAATGTTCTCCACCACCAATTATTTAAAAAAATTTCCCCTCCGAACTTGCTGCCCTGGTCTATAACTTAGCCTGTCCGCCCTGTAAATATGCCTTTAGGTGCATAAGGACTTTAATATGCACGCTGTATATACTGAATTTATAAGTAGAACTCATTAGAAAGATATGATTGAGACACTGTTAAAAATTATAAAGGTAGAAATGATTTGGAACAAATCTTCAAGGTGATCAGCCTTGGCTGAAAATTGTCCAGAAAATCAGTGACACATATTATGAGACATTATGTTAGAATGCTAATTCAACTTTGAGAAAAATATGTTCTTAATTGTGATGATTTTTTTTTTGTTATTGATAGAAAATTCTGCAGCAGCTTTAGGAAGTATTTGATGAACTTTAAGATTTTGACTGACATTTTTAAATTAGACTAACTGCTATTTTATGCAACTGATAACAAAATAAATTTAATTGTATATTTCCACATTATTGCAGGAACATAAATAGCAGTAAGACACAAACTTAAACTTTTGCTCAGGGTTACTATTCAGGTGGCTTTTCTAAGATTGAAATTTAGTCAACTTATAATGGTATGATATTGTATAATATCTTTGTCATTGTGCATATAGAAATGATGAAACATTGAGTGAACAGATGATTATATCGTCTTACTATCATAACATAAGCATACGCTATTATAATATAATTTATCATTATGTTAATAATTTTTACTTTATAATCAGAACATATACAGGCTGTCCCAAATTGTTTACACAGCAGATATCTCTGTAACCATTAACTTTACAAACATACTTTCAATTACAAAAAGTTTTCAAATGACGTGCAGTTACTTAAAATCTGAAAATTTATTTTAGGGATCATACACACAAGAAAATGAAGTAATTAACTTTTTTATGGTTCCCATGTGCTTAAAAACCCAGTTAAAAAGTTGTTGCCCCATCTTTCCTGATGCTAACAAAAAAATTCTGCATTTTTAAGTGCAATATTCACTGAGATATTTGAATTGAAAAAATGTGTGGAAGTTTGGAGAAAACACCATTAAAAACGGGTAAAATGGTTTTTCCGCATTTAACGCTGTTTTTCCCTAACGGGTAAAACGTTTTTTCCGCATTTAATGCTGTTTTTCCCCAACTTTCCTCAGCTTTTGAATTTGAATATTTCGGTGAATATTGCACGTAGAAACATGGAATTTTTTTTGTTGGCATCAGGAGAGACAGGGCAACATCGTTCTAATTGGGTTTTTGAGCACATGGGGACTGTACAAAAAGTTAATTCCTTGATTTTCTCAAAGTTAATTCCTTCATTTTTTCATGTGCATGACCCCTAAAATAAATTTTCAGATTTTAAGTAACTGCACGTCATTTGAAAACTTTTTGTAATTGAAAGTATGTGTGTCTGTAAAGTCAATGGCTACAGAGATATTTGTTGTGCAAACAATTTGGGACTGTCTGTATAATGGTTTGGCATATTTATAGCAAGTTATATACATGCTGATGTCCATAAATTAGGCAAGAAATAGAAAACTCTTACTTACAAATACAAATACAACGCCACAACAGGCAAATTGCCCAACGAGGTGGCTGAATTAAGAACATCATGGATCCCCGAGCCATTTTTTGGAGGCCCTACCTACTACTGCTACACCACACATGCACCCCCCCCCCCTATTACTCAGAAAGTATGCATCCAATTTGAATAAAACTCAGTGACAATCTTTCCCATACCATACGTAACTAAGAAAATAAAAGCACACAAAAAGGACACAACAATTTTATTTTCCACATTTTCAATGCAAACATAAAAAGTAAGACATGTGGTATCAAAATTAGATATGAAAAAAAGAGATCTGAATGAGGAATATCATCATCCTGAACTGTGATACACACAGTTAGTTTAGTTAGTTATATTAGCTTGACAGCTAATTTCCAAGATTTTAATGTCGTTTTCAATTAGCTTGATGAGTAGCAATGTGCACTGTTTACATAAATCAGTTTCAAGCATTGGTGTACACAAAGGAGGGGGGGGGGTTGGTGTTCTACAAGCTAAGCTAAGATTGTAGCTCTTGTCCTGACTCTGTTCCAAGAGCTGTATGGGGGATTTTCTTAAATCTTAAAATTACTGGGGAATGTGATGGTGCTTGCAATATATTCAATTCTAGAGTATATTAAGGTATGGTACAATAAAGTTTTACCATATTCATTTACTGTTTCTTAACTTTTTTTTTACCCTTTGCACTATATTGTTTCTTGTGGCCCCCATCTTAACACCAGGGACCTTAACATCCAGGAGTGAGACCCCATCTACTTTCTAAGTTGATTTCTGGATAAATTTATAGTGCACATTAATTTATAAATAAGGTGGATCTTTGTATCCTCTGGATAGATACCCACCTGTTTCCCTCCTTTGGGGCTTACATAGCTTTAGAAGATCCTAAAAGTAGCTGCATGCACTTTTTTTTCACCATATTTCACATCCACATTTTTTTTCTCTGTGTCTCCTTTAATCCTCTGACATGACTTCCATTTTACTTGATTTTCACCTGTGGACCCCCCTTAGAATGTCCTAGTCCCACAAGAACTACTGGTTTAAGTGATGAAATATTAGATTTAAGTTGTTTTTTTCAGTGTTGTTTGATATGGTTATTTGGAGAGCTGTTTATCAATATTTACATTTTACTTTCAATTTCTTATCTGACTGCATATATAATGTATATCTCTGGATGTATATAGATTAAATTAAATTAATTTAACAATTAAATTCTCGAGCAATCATTTTGTTTCTAACCCAGTAAACAAGTGTTTATGCTATTGAGATGTTCTTGCCCCTTATTGTTTAAACTTTTTACCTCATAGTTTCATCTTTTGAATTTCAGTATATGTGATCAGAGTTTATGAATTATCCAAAATTTGTCTCAATCTCATAGAACGTTAGCAAGATGAGAAAATAAAAAAGATCGTTGATACTAATCATCCTTAGAATGGTGGTATTTTTTTAAATGTGAATTCTTTCATTGTAAAAACATTATCACATATTACCTCTCGTATGCCACTGAAAGACAGTTCAATCTATGTCTTATCACATAGCTAGAATGGTAAGGTTTTAAGCAGGTTGTAACAATTTGATAATTTTTCAGTGTTAAGCATAGCAAACTGAAGTGAATATTTGTATGAAGTTGTCATTGAGAGAAATGGGGCATACCTAAAAAATACCTTTTCTTGAAGATATATTTAAAACTCAAAATGTGTCTAGGAACGTAAAGGATGAATAAGAAGTGGGTGAACTAGTTCTAAGTGCAAAAAGTATGTGGGTAAATTGTTGCAAAGTTGCTGTTATAAAAAAGTCACCTTTTAAATGAAAAATATTTGAAATATTGCCTCATACTGTTTATAAGCTTGTAGAATTTTTTTAGTAGCTCAATCTTCAATACCAACACATTTCACACATACTAAGGACAATCAAATAGGAATTTCATGTTTCTGGTTATTTTCAATTTCTATTCTGCAAGCATAAACAGAGATAAACTTCAAGGACCGGGAAGGGGGTTGAAACATCATGATGATGATGTAAGTATGTATGCATGCAAATATAATTAAATCAGTTGTCATTGTTGCTGAAGAGGCATTGCCTCCTGTATTTCTGCCCATGTCTATATGAATGAATTTATATTCATAGTTTCAAGTTTAGTAATTGCCCTATGATAAAGTTTACAGTGTTTTCAAAATTTTCATGGAAAGGAAAATTATTTTATATAAATCTAATCTTCATTCATCATAAATTTTAGCTTCATGCTTAAATCACTACTTATTTGACTATGTGCTTACACATAAGACGGTAAATATTTTATGGAAAAAAAAATCAGCTCAGTTAATCGGTCTTCAGTGATGCAGTTATTTATTGCTTGGTACAGGTGATGAACTAAATTGCTTGAACTAAAAAATACACAATATTGTAGACCTTATACTGAAAGAATTTCTTCATTGGAAAATGAAAGCTATAATGAAGTGAATGCTGAACTGATAATGTAGGTTGTTACATTAAAATGAACAAAAGGAATATAAATCATTGTCATACAGATCAAAGCAAAACACATATTTTTAAGGTATATTAGATCTTATGTTGTTTTTCATTCATGATCCAAAATGTGTACAGGTTATGAAACATTTAAAATAATTATGAAGAGAAACATATTTGTACCATTATAAATGCATTTATTTTACCTCAAAAGATTTTCAATTTTAATTAGGTATTTTTGTATAATAGAAGTATAAGGGTTTCACCCAAAACTAGCTTTTGTGTCTCAACATTTATCATGCTCATGTTATTTGAAATATACTGTTTTAATGTCTTGGCTTTAAAAACAATTTCATATTTTAAAAATTTGTATTCATTAGAAACACCTGTTTGAGATAGCATTTCTTGAAATCAATATGAAATTTTTATATTTTGAAACAATTTGAATCTCTATAGATTACTGAATATACAGTCAAACTTGGCTAATTTGAAGCTCAAGGGGACAGAAAAAAAGTTTGAATTATTCAAAATTTGAATCATCCAATTTATCCGTGTGGGGTACCTATATTTCTACAAAAAAATCAAAAACTATCAATAATTATAAAAATTTATTGGATGCTTTCACTTACTGTTCCAATTTCTTCATTGTTGCAACTAGTGTTTGTATGAAACAGAAATATATATTTCATGTGTTTTCTTTTGGATGCTCTTAAACAGTGCATAAAATCTTCAAGTTAATTTAATGGATGAAAGATGCAATTTTCAATCTTCAATGATCAGTCTTATTTGTCCTTATAAACTTTTTTATTTCCTGGTTAGTAGTGTTTGCATCTGGCATTGACAGGTGGTAATCAAGTCATCCAAGATCTGGTAAAACTTCAGCTGCAGTGGGAAGACAAAAGCTAGTGAGTGAAACTTGGAACAAAGTCACTGCTTCTTGGAGCCAAAACAAAACAAATTCAGATTTTTTTGACTAACTTTTTTAATGTAGGCTACATGTTATATTCTGGAAAATATCAGTAAACCACAGAATGAAGAAAAAGATGATTGAAAGTGAAAAGAACAGATGGCTAGAAATGCTTAGACAAGAAACATTTTGTAAAAGAGAATTCCTGCAGTTTGAATTAACTACATTCAAATTAGCCAAGTTTCCCTGTATTTTGAAGATTCGTAGGATTTATTTGTGAGGAGCAAAATTCTTGGAACAAGTTTCATGGAATAAGAAATAATAAACATTGCAAATTGAAAGGTGATTTTAAATTAATTGTTTTGATTAGGCACAGAGGGGGATTTATGGCTTAGCTGTCTGTGGGTAATTCAAATTTTGCTGCTTTCATCTGTAGTTTCATTTAATATTTTTCACAATAACTGAAATTTGCCGCCCCTTGAATATTCCGCCCTGGACTATAGCCTCTGTATCTCTCCTGTAAATATGCTTCTGATTAGGTTAAGTTGTAACATCAATAATTTTCTGATATTCATACAAATGTTCAAGAAGTCGGTGAATAATCATTTATTTTTTCTATGAGTGTGATGTAAAGTTTTCAATTGAAGAAAAAGATTTTATCTGGATATCAATACAAGAAAGAAATTGCATAAAAACCATTTGAAGTTGATTTCACCCCATTTAGTTATTGGGGTAGCCAGTGACCAAGTAACTATATTAGAAGTATGGAGTTTAATTCTAAGAACTTGACTGTTCGCGTGTATTCTAATAGCAATTCTAGCATCTTCAACTAGTTTCTGCTGTTACGGTGCACTGCAAAAGTTTAGACACTTATGAAATTTGCTCTTAAATTAAAAAGAAACCAAAATGGCATATAGGCAAAATGGTATTCAGTTATTTTCAGGGATAAGAAGGAGAACCTAGATGGGTCAGATGGATGAGGGTAATATTTGCATGATTTTCACAAAGAACCATGAACTAATCGTAGTCATAGACAAGTTCTGGTTCACTGATAGTTTCGGTTGCATTCTGCTGCAATGGCAGGTATCAATAGTCTCTCTTAGAGGTCGCCAAAATGCTCAGCATTACATACAGACACTAGAGCATGATCTATTACTATCTGGTGAACTTCTAACTGGTCTCCAGTGGAAGTTTCTGCAAGATAATGCAGGCAGATCGTGCATGTAGCAGGTCATGCGAAAGCCTAGTTTAATGAGCAAAATATTGGAGTTCTTGACTGGGCATCACGTGGCTCTGATCTTAAACCTATTGAGAATCTTTCTGGCATTTTGTTGAGAAGTTTATGAAAATAATCGATAGTATCCATTGACAGTTTTTGGCATAATTTTAAGTCACAGATAATGCAAGACTTAATTTATTTGATGCAAGCCAAGCCTATATTAACTTACTGATAAGAAAAACGGTTATCCAACCAGATTTTCAATAATTTTTATTTTGCTGAAAATTGGACTTTGTCTAAACTTTTGCATTGATTGTTTATATGCTATTTTTGTTTATTTGTCATTATGTTGTCATAAAGTGTATAGTCTAATTTTATTACTTCAAAAATAAAGTACATATTCACCCTAATAAGTAGTAATTAATTTGCAATTTTGCAATTATAGTAGTTTTCAGAGACTGTGTGATCTCAACTATTGTCTAAACTTTTGCAGTGCATTGTATATTCTGAGCTTTATGGTAAGAAAAAATGTTTATAGAATTTTTTCGATCCACCAGATAACAAATTTTGACTAAATTTCTGTATCTAAAACAAGAACCATAATTTCTTCTATGATTCATCACTGTACATGAATCTGAACATGAAAATGCTAAATCGGCTATGGTTTTCTTTGCAATTGCATATTTGATGCATGTATAATGTATTAAAAATTTAGCAGCAAGTATAGTAAAAACAAAATGATATGTAGAAAAACATTAGAATGTATTAATTGTTTGCAATTGTACATAGAATGTAAACCCCACAATATGTAAGGTGAAACTCCTATATAATAATATCCTTTGATAATAGCCTATATAATGACATTATTTTCTGGTCCTGGTGCACTTTCCATAGTGTTAATACATTTTGCTTTCTCTTGTCCTTCTCTATTTCTCCTGTCTCTTGAGCATTGCTATATCTGTGCTCAGATGGAAAAATGTTATAAGTAATTTTTCTCCAAAAAAAATCAGTTCTTTTGCATTCTGGAGTCTCATTCATTAATTTTTAGAAGGCGGCAAAATGTTATAAGTCGCTCTTAGTTTATGAGAAAGCAATGGAGGCAAGTTGGAATAAGTGAAAAAGTTTCAGAATCGCATACTAGCAAAATTTTATTAACAATTTACCATCTTGAAATTTTTTAAAAAGTGACATAATATTTTGCCATCTGAGCACAGATATATAAGTTTCAGGGCTGCCCTTATCAGATGTGGGGGCTAGGATCATCTTAATAATTTTGGGACATCAAAAATGCTTCGGGCCACCCTTTTGCAGGGCCGTCTTAAGAGTATCATGGGCCCCCAGGCCAAGTGGTTTTTTGGAGGCCCTACCTGGTAAATCCTAGAAAATTTCAACCGGATCTCATTTTTGTGAGGGCCGGGTGAGCCTATGTGTTAAGACAGCACTGCCCTTTTGCTCTGATTTTGTATATCTTGTGGGGAGGAGAATCAGCATTTATTATTTCAGAATATACAAGGAATATTGAGAAATATCCATACAAAAAATTTTAAACATACAATTAAATATAAATTAAGACAAAAATTGATGAAAATTCAGTACTTAATTTTAAAGAATTTAAGAAGGCAATTTTAGTGAAATAACTCTCTAGAAACTTATGAATATTTTGGAATCGATGAATTGAAAGTGATTGAAAAAGGTAATTGCAGCACCATTGAATTTTTGGAAGTAATGAAAGAAATAATTCCAAAATTGATAGAAATTTAGAATTAATGAAAGAAAAAAATTCTAGAATTGATGAAAATTCAGAACCAATGGAAGAATTAATGCCAGAAGTGGTTAAAGAAATAATTCTGGAATCGATGAAACACGTAATTCCAGAATCGATAAAAATTCAGTATTAATGAAAGAAATAATTCCAGAATCAATGAAAATTCAGTGTTAATGAATTCAAGAATTGATGAAAGAAATGATTCAAGAATTGATGAAAATTAAGAATTAATAAGAGAAATAATTCTAGAATTGGGATGAAAATTCAGAATTAATGCAAGAAATAATTTAAGAATTGGTGAAAATCTCCAATAATTTATTGTGAGAGTAGGGCCTCACAAAGCAGAGGTCCTGGTGCGACTGCGCCTGTCCCACACCCCTAAGGGCAGCTCTGATAAGTTTCATTCCATATTGAAACGTAACACAGATATTATAACATATGATGCACAAACATGTAATAATGCAATTTATTTTTCAGTATCTAACAATTGTTTTCATGCATTTTATAACTGCCCAACAGCAGCGTCTGCTGTCATTAAGGTTGATCGCTTTCTCTGGTATTCTGATATCATTGTTGCATGGTATATATGTTACAGCCAAAGTCCAAAATCGGTCATTTCACCCAGCTAATGTCCAAATTTCTGGTTTTGGCCAGACCCTATATATATCTATCCCTAAGATATTGATATTCTGATTCGTTCGATAGCTAGGGTTGTGTGGGTAAGCATAATTATAAATAGCCATAATTATCACAAAAAATATGTCAACTTGGCAATGACCCTGAATCATAGGGATAGATATATAGGCGCAGGCCAAAGCCTGAAATTCAAACATTGGTTGGCCAATTTGCGATTTTGGACTTTGTCCATAACATATACACAGGGCTGCAATTAGATACTTTGTCACCTGGGGCAAACAGGCATTTTGGCACCCTTTGCCATGTAGAAGAAACAGTTAAAGTGTCAAGTCTAAAAAAAAACAGAATTTGTGAAGTTTCTGAAAGATCTATACACAAACTAAGCACACATTTGGAAAGAGCAGAAAAAATTATATAAATGCCATGCCCAAGTTATGGGCCTATGCATTAAGCTGGCCCTGTCCAGGAAAAAAACTGAGAGCCTATGTGATGTGACCCAGTCTTTTTAAGAACGCCCAAGTGGTGTGGTGGTAAGATGCTTGTCTACCACTGTGAAGGTTGCTGCTATGGTCCCAGGTTCGAACCCGAGGGAGGATATAGATAAGATATTTTCCCTAACGAACTTGAGGCAACCACCAATAGATAGAGCCTTCATTTCCAACCCATCTCATTAAGAGCAGTAAATTACAATATAGTGATATGGCCAGAGTTGGTGTTTGGTGAAGCAGTAGTGCTTCTGGAAAGATTCCTCTCAGACAAGTGTTTTCATACCGAGAAAGAATCATAATAAAGGTCCAGATCTTAGATTGATTATGTATTTGTAGTTTTCTTTATTACTTTTTTTAATTTGAATCTTATTCATTTCCTAGTCACTTTGTTGGACAATGGAGGCAAGTTGGAATAAGTAAAAAAGCTTCAGAATTGCATGCTAGCAAAATTTTATTAACAATTTACCATCTTAAAATTTTTTAAAAAGTGACAATATTTTACCATCTGAGCACAGATGGCCACGGTTGTGACCTTGGAGAGTTTTTATTTGCATAAATATATACAGTGTATATATACTAAAATTTTATTTACACTTTTAAAATTTTTCAAAAAATTAAAATTAATCAAATCAATCAAAAAGTAATTTTAATTTTTACAGTTAACTAAAAATAGAAAATAAATTAAATTTATTTTTTAATTAAAATTTTAAGTACTTTCTGAATTTCCACCTAAATCAAGAATAGAAAAAAAGGCACCTTTCCCAATTTCGCTCCCCCCCCCCAGACAATAACCTGACTATGCCAAAGAATAGGATTGTTCTTTTCCAAGAAAATGTGGCTGTTGTTCAGAGGTTACCGTTATGGGAGGTTTCACTGTAATTAAAATCATAAAGAAATGTGTCTCCTTCTTGCAGGCTTTTAGAAAAATCAGAAGGGAAATCACCTTTTTTTTTTCTTGCCCGACTCCAACATCTCTGGTCAGAAATATATGTTCATCAGACCATATTACTGGGACAGTTCAACATTCATAATTTCAGAAAGTTAATATAATATTTTGATGACTTCTCTCAGTTTATCTCTGAGATATTGAACTGTCACCTACCACAAATAAAAATTTATGTTACAGTAAATAATAATTAAAGAAGTCACAAAAAACCATAACATAAAAATAATATTTTTCAGATTATATCTAGAGAAAACGATCAATGAGATGTTCAGGTAGATTGGTGAACAAAATGCATGTGTGTATGTGCAAAAATGCAAGTTTGTTCAGTGATTTATAATTATTGGAATGCATTTTTTTTCCTCTGTATTAAAATTCAAGTATATTTAGTTCTTGTCTCTATACTGTATTTTAATTATTAAAAACTGCTATCAAAAATGCTTTCAAATCTGAGAACTTCAGGTATGAAATTAAATTATGTCAAGTCAAATGGTTTTTATGTATTAAAATAGCATCATTTTAAACACTTGATTGAGAAAATATTTTGAGTTTATGTATAGCTGTTCTTTATGCTATCAAACATTTTATGAAAACCTCCATGTTAAGACAAAATAAATAACTTCACTATGATGTATTGCGCTGTGTTCAAATTTTCCACATGTTGAATAGCCTTTAAAATTTTTGATGATGATTTACATAATACTTCATTCTAATTCCCTTCATTATCATGGTTTAAAAAAATTATCTTCAATTGTCATTTCACTGTGATTTTTTCGCATGTATAGATTTTGTATAGATGCATTTTTTGCTGTTAGATGTTTAAAGCATATCTCAATTATTTGCACTATTGTTTTTACTTAAAATTTGGAGCAATTTCACTAAAAATGTTATACATTATCATTACATTTCATTGTTTTGTTTTATGTTCTTGTTGCATTACAAAGCAAAAATTAATAAAATGGAAATCCATAATCCATTATAAGATGAAATTTGTTGCTTTGATTTCATAATTTGATATTTTTAATTTTTTTTTATCATTGTTAACTATGTTTTTTAATCCCTAAAATCAGTGGTGGCACAACTTTGCTAAAAAATGAGGTGTGGGAGTTTCAGTGAATGCTCATTTACGTAACATAATCTGTAGAAAGTCTGTATTGAGTAATTGGTTTGTTTCTTAGTTTCAATGAAATACATTAAAAATCTTATTCTGTTTTCATTAATATAAGTATAAGTGATTAATAGCAAAAAGTTTTTCAAGGTGAATTTAAAAAAAGTAACTTCTGGACTGGAAAGATTGTATCTCACAAAATTTCTGAAAGTTATGCAAGGTATGCAAGGGGACCCAGGTTTGATTCCCAGAGGAGACAAATAACTTTTCTTTCCAAATATTCGTTTCAGCATAACATCCAGAAAACTGAATTTCTCAGTAAAGTGATGAGCTGTTTCTTCAGTTGTACAATGGTAACACTTGGGATCTGTTTGCTTTTTGATAGTGTATAAAAAACTTGTTGAGAGGTGCTTGTTCACAAATAAGTTTGTAAAGGAGGTTAATTGTTATAGATAAAATATTTCTAGAGATCTTTTCAATAAAATTAAAGAAAATAGACACTTGGGGCGGGATTAGAAACTTGTAATTGATTCGATCAAGTTATTTTAAGAATGCCTTTGGTTCTGGCTTTGCAATCTTCCATTAGGAAACCACAACTAGATACTTTGCCACCGGGGCAAGCACACATTTTAATATACCCATATAATGTAGAAGAGAGAAGAAATGTTTTAAAGATAAATTCTCAGTGCTCCCTTTAGTCCAGAACCCAGGGCTCCAGACCCATCTGCTCCCCCACCCCTAGTTGTTGCCGTGGTAAGCAGAGTGGAAGAAATAGCTAAATCATGTACTGCCTTATTAATCTGTTGTGGTCAGCTGAAGTTGGTTTTCTGTGGTTCCCAACTTCAAGGCGCAAATGCGAGCCGATCTCCCCGTTAAAAAGTCTCGCGACAGAGAGCAACAGTTCTACAACGATAAATCATTCAATCATAACACTTCACTCATAGTTAGAAAAACTGGTGACAGATGGCAGCACTACACATAACAAGCATTACAGAGAAACAAAAAAACTTCACGTCAGGTTTCACTACACGTACACGTACATTCTCGCATGTACCGATTCGTTGGGGGTTCCGCGGGGGGTGGGGGTGTGGTGTAGCAATAGTAGGGAGGGCCTCCAAAAAATAGCTCAGGGATCCATGATGTTCTTAAGTCAGCCACCTCATTGGGCAATTTGCCTGTTGTGGCGTTGTATTTGTATTTGTATTATTAATGATTTCATTGAGGGAGATGTTGACATGACCTGGTACTCATAACCAGAGTCAATGTGTTGATCTGGCTATATGAATATAAGCAATGTAATTATGAAGTAATAAGATAGCAGAGTGCATGGATGCTAATATTATTCAAGGCAAGGAGAACAGACTTTTTGAATCTGAAAAAATAGTGATGTGTTTGGGTTGTTCTGAATGTTGAGACAATGAAGGCCATAAGCAATAGTAAGAGTTTTGGCTGAGAAAACAGATGAGCTACAATGTATTGTACACGTTTTTGTGACATTGACTTGGGGAAAAGGCACCTAGAGTCAGGGTCACAACGAAATAAAATACTTTGTCAGCTGGGGCAGGCACAAATTTTGGCACCCCTGTGTAATCTAGAAGCATAGCCGCAACTGGGAGAGGGCAGGGGATCTGGTGTCCCCAGTCACTAGACCAACAAGAGCGCAGATAGTTTACTCTTTTTCCGTTTAAACTAATGGGTACGGGGTGCCAAAATGGATACTGGTCACGGGCGACAGTAGATTTTTGTTTCTAGTTGTGGCCTATGTGGAAGGACCAGTTGAAGGGTTAATTTGACTCCTCCTCTAAACCAGTACTCGAGGCACCAGTTCCACCTGCTAACTCCCTAATTCCTGTCTGGCCTAGAGTTGCATGATTGGCTTTTGAGGCATCAATTACGATAATGATGTTGTTGTTCATAGATTCAAAGTATTCATTAAAGAGAATAATTCTCTTGCAAAAAAAGCAAAAAGCAAAAGCTTCAAAAGCAACCTTTCATCAATTGTTGATGAGACTTTGCTTTTTGGAGTCTTCTGGAATTTCTCAACATCAGCTTGAATAAAAACATTGTCCAGGGAGGTTCTTTATACATGCATGTAATAAACAAACTGATATTGGAGAAAATGAATGTCTAAAATCAGAATTAGTCGTGGCAGGCAGGAAATATTTTTGGGATGGTGAGCTGATTGCATTAATTAGAAGCACAGAGATTGTATTCACAATGATGTTTTCTAATGATGTGATTTGTAAGAGGGTTCTCATATTGATGACGGAGGTGCTTTTAGAAAGACCAAGTATGGAGTGGATGGCTGAATGATATAGGGCAGACTGTTATACCTTGGAACATTATTTTTCTAAGAACTAAAAGACAACCATAATCCTTTTTATGGGAATTGTATTCATAGGCGAAATGCAGAATTTCCTCTGAAAGAGGAGGAACTTTTTAAGTTTTTTCTGCAAAATAACACTATATTCTTGGCTTGTGGTGGGTTAAACCCCCCCCCCTTTGCGTATTTGCATTTTATCGTGCATATATAGTTTTTAGTTTCTATAATTGCATTTTTGATTGGGTTGCTCTATTTTAGAAATATATGGCACCCATATTTGTTATGGGCATCTTTTTCTCAGCCACCTCATTCGGCATTTTTCCTATTGTAGCCTTGCATATGTATTTTCAAACTTTTTCCCTCAGTCAAAATTTCACTAAATTCGTATCTGTATAAAACATCATGTGGAATTCAAATCAGCTTTCTTTCTTACTGTAATCCTGAAATATAGATTTTTGAAAAGGCAAAAATGTTCCAAGATACAACAAGGGGGTAAGTATCCCATGCTGTAATCTTTATTTTTCCAACAAATTTGACCAGGAAATAACCAAAGGTGGATGGAAGAGAAGAAATGGGGGGGGGGTAGCTGAAGTTTTCGAGGGTGAGAAGTATATATAGAGCTAAAATTTAAAATATATAAATTGTATTTAAATACAAAAGAGGTATTAAAAGTTAGTGAAATAATTAAAATTAGTTTCAAGTTTTATACTGTTCCAGGGGGTACATGATGTTCCACCATTTGTGAAAAATATTAATAACTTATTCACGGTGGTTTGTATGATTGAGCACTCGATATAGCGCGTCAGGTGATTGCATATCAGCGGTTCTCAACCGGTGCTCCGCGGAGCCCTTGGAGCTCTGTGGTCGCTTGAGAAAAATAAAATAAATCAGTATATTTGATGAATAAACGAAAAACGAAGCCTACAGGGCACTGCCTTAGAAATTATACAGGGTGTCCTGTACGTACTAATGCAGCTTCTATCTCATCAACCATTTGTTGTAGAGTCATGGTTGCAGTTTAAAAAAATGCTCAAAATAGGTTGAAAAACTACTCTGCACCAGTTTGAAGAGTGAAAATACAGTATATCACAAAATGAAAAACTTAAATTTTTTATAGTCCCTGTCCTTCAACTTCCAATTAGAAAGTTATTGATCTGTCTTTTCTGAGTCAAACAAAAAAGATCCCATGTTTTTAACTGCAGTATTCGCAGAGATATTTGAATTCAAAAATTAGTGAAAAATTGGGAAAGGACTGGAGGCGCCGACATGAAGAAAGCATTGGGGGGGGGGGGGGTCTGAAAGTTGTTTGTCGTTCCGCACGTACGGGACTCAAGCGCGTGCCCACGCGAGGGAGGGTGCATTACATTATTTTTTCAGAAATGATTGGGGGTAGGGGCTCAGCTTTCTTACCAAATTTATGGGGGGGGGGCTCAAATGGCCTCAGCCCCTAGATTCCGGCCCCTAAAGGACAGTATAAATGAGGGGGAAAGGAGCGATGTTCGTTAGTGTTTGCTGTTATTTCCCAACTTTTCTCCGGTTTTATATTAAAGAATCTCAGTGAATATTGCAGTTAAAAACATGGGATTTTTTTGGGGGGCTCAGAAAAGACAAGGCAGCAAATTTCTAATTGGAAGTTAAAGGACAAGGGAGGCTGTATAAAAATTTAGGTTTTTTATTTCGTGAAAATTTGTATCTTCACTCTCAAAACTGGTACAGAGTAGTTTTTGAACACATTTTGAGCATTTTTTAAATTGAAACCATACCTCTACGATAGGTGGTTGATGAGGTAAAGACCGCATTAGGAATTACAGGACACCCTTTATACTAAAAAGGGCTCCGCCAGTCAAAGAAGGTTGAGAACCACTGGCATAGAATATAAGAGAAATATAGGCTCTCCCGCAAGAGCAGGGCTCTTATCCCTGGGCAGGGCCGTCTTAAGAGTATCATGGGCCCCCGGGCCAAGTGGTTTTTTGGAGGCCCTACCCGGTAAATCCTAGAAAATTTCAACCGGATCTCATTTTTGTGAAGCCCCTCTTCCCTTGAGGCCCCCGGGCCGTGCCCGGGCACGACCTCCTATATAAGGTTATCTAGGTGGTCGTGGCCCGGGTGGGCCCATACGTTAAGACGGCACTGGCCCTGGGGTCAGCTTGAAGCGCTGAGTGGAGACGTAGCAGCCTCCCTTAACTACAACAATTTTCGCCCCAGTTGGCGTTTTTGTATTAAGAGATGGTATTTTTTTCGGCTCGAAATATACTGAGAAATTAAATTTTCTGGATGTTATATATTCTTGTATATTATTATATGCCGAAACTATCTCTTAACCCATTAAAGACGACTTTGATTTTTTGAAAGAAAGAAAACCCTGATTGGGAACCACTCCCACCATTGCAAAGAAAAAAATTGAAATTTCGGATGGTGAATTTTCTTACCAACCGGCGTTAATGGGGTAATACAAAAACGCCAACTGGGGCGAAAATTGCTGTAGTTAAGGGAGGATGCTACGTCACCACTCAGCGCTTCACGCTACTAAGGCGACTGGATAGGGGTCTGGATAGCCCCTATTCTAGTGGCTATACACGCTACTAATGCGTGTTATAAGGGATTGAAATGTGTTTCTGGTGTATTGGCTAACGCACTTGCCCGGGTTCGATTCCCGGAGGAGACAAATCACTTTTCCGAGGATGATGTCACTCTCCGCTATCTATACAAAGTTCATACATAGTTTTAAACAAATATACTTTGACATTGTCATTCTGGAGTCCCCTTTTCGTCTTCAAGAAAGAAAACATCCTTTCTAGGTGAATACCTCATTATGCTAAAACATTCGCTTCATTTCTTACCCTAATAGTAGAAAAACTTCAGATAGCACCGCTTCCTTCTGAGGCTTGCACAGAAGTTTCAGTAGTAGTAAAAATAATATAATAAATAAATAAATAATAATAATATTCTTACATTTTTTTTCTAGGCAGTGTACTACATGAAATTAATTCTTCATTAAATCAATCGATTTATGAACATAATTATGTGTATGAAGAAAATCTGTCAACACTTATTTTAATTTAATTTTTATGTCAAAATGCGTCTCTCTCTCTCTCTCTCTCGTGGACGTATCGCAAACTAATAAACTGAGTTGATTAAATGAAGAGAACAGAGGTGATAATTTTATTTTATATTTATCAAATTTACTGACTTCAATTAGGAATTATGGATAATCGCCGGTGAAAGTGATAAACACATTGAAATTTACCGAAGCGATCAGTGATTATGCATACTCACTGATCAACCACTTTTCCTGTAACATTTACTGGTAAAAAATTATTTAGAGTGAAATATTCCAAAGGCATTCAACATTCTAGTGATAAAAAAAGTAGTTGAACTACTGTTTATATATTTATATATATATATATATATATCAATGTAATGTGGATACAGCCCCTATACAACTCCTATCTACTTAAGGAAGGGAATAAAAGAAAGTTAAAAAGAGAGAAAAAGAAGAAATTTTTAAGAAAGAAATTCTGAAAGAAATTTTAGAAAGAGAAGAAATTAAGAGCTTTTGGGTGTGTGCTTTAAATGTCATCAAATTCCCCATGTACGGAAATGCACCGTACGGATCTGTCGTGCACCGGTAATTTCCTGTCCTTCACTGATAAGTGAAATCTTCTGAGGTAAAGTGCATACAGTGCCGTCTAACGAATGGCCACCCAGGGATCTCAAAAGAAGAGGGGTCTCAGAAAAATGAAAAGTAGTTGAATTTTTCGAGAATTTGCCAGGTAGAGGGCCTCAGAAAAATCCTTTAGCCCAGGAGCCCATGATGCTCTTAAGATGGCCCTGAGTGCATACAGTGCATAGTGTTTACTGTGCGATTTTTTTTTAACATCGAATTAAATCACACGTTAGTCAATAAAACAGATCAATGCGTTTTGGGCAATTTTAAACTTTCATCGAAACTGTAAAAAGTGTAAAAATCGAAATGCGTAAAAAGCTTCAATGAAGGATGTAAAATGGTAGCTTCTTGACGAAGGTGTGATTACTGGGATGAGTAAAATAATAACAACGAAGGTCGTAGCGGGAGGGGGGACTTGGGTGTCTGTTCCCCCCCCCTCCCCGAAATATGAGAAAATGATCGAAAAAAAAGGAAAAAGATGGCCAAATCCATTGTTCTATCACTTTGGTCCCCCCGAAATGAAAATGATCCCCCTCCGAACGAAATTTCTGGCTACGGGTCTGACAACAACGAGTTTTTCAGTCAGAAACTTTTAATCAAACTAATTATTTTATGATTTAAATATTCAGTATAATTAATGGTTTCGGATTGTTTCTATTGATTATTCATCGAGTCATATTTTTGGTTTGCAACGAAGATGTTTGATTTCCTTGTCACTGCAATTGATATTTACAGGGTGATTCAGAAAAGATGGGAAAAACTTTAAGAAGTGGTAGTACACACGAAAACAAACAATTTTCATCAAAGAATGTACGGTCTAAAATGAAATGCAAACGTGATACAGGGCGCAACATTGCGCCATTATCCCGTACGTTACAACTGTTAGAACGGTTGCACGCTGGGATAACTTCACAGGGCTGGCGTCCGTGCCTTTTATTCACTGTGACGCAGATCTCCTCACGGTTTCTTCTTCTTCCTCCGGTTACATTTACACACACACACATGAATGGTGTTCTTCTACTCCAGATAAATTTCAACAGCAATGCCGTTTTAACGTTTGCGGAGCGGCCGTTTCGAAACGCTCTAGCGCGTTTACGTTTCATGTTAGACCATGCGTTCTTCGTTGACAATTGTTTATATTGGTGTGTACTATCACCTCTTAAAGTTTTTCCCATCTTTCCTGAATCACCCTTTATATATCGCGCTGAAATGTTAATAAATATACTTTAGTATTTTATGAGAAATATTTGGACCCGACTTCGAAATTCATTCCAGCCTAGATCATTTGGTCATTTTTTCAGATAAATTTTCATTCTGGGGCGTATTTATAAGGGGCTGTTGCTCCATTGTCCCTCTTAGCAGAGACTGACTTCAGGCTCTCGCTGCCCTAGGCGCTACTGATTTTGCTGCTCTTTCGAGATGCTCTTATGTTTCGTTTCTTAATTTTCCCCCCCTAAAAATCATGACCCCCCCCCCCCTTCCCAGCTTTCAATTTGCAAAAAGCCGCCTCTTTATTTCTTGTTTTTCTAAATATGGTTTTGAGTATTGTGTCATATACACACTCATAACATAAATGAGATGTAAAAAATTTTAAATTGTATTTGTTAGGCTTCATTTCGTTCTGTTGTAACTGTGATCTCAATTTTATTCAAGAAACTTATCGCGTCAATCAAGTTAATCGTGTTGCAGAATTGCAATCAAAAGCGGCGATGTAAAATGTAAATCTTCGAAAACTTTTAAATTTCAACTGGAAAAAAAAAGTCATCTCAAAATTGTTAGCGATATTTCATTTGAGGGGTGTTAAAACGGCGACATGACTGCAGAAAAAATTGCTACCGCAGGGAAATTGTCCCCCATCGAGGGGTTAGCGCACCAACCTCTCGATGAGTATAAAAAAACAAGCCTGCCGTTCGGAATCGGCAATAAATTGTAGGTCCCGGTCTAATTAGCCCTCGTGTGCAGAAAATGACCGTGGTGCAACAAAAATGATCAAATTAAGAGGTGTCAAATATGACACCTCTTAATAAAATATTTCACTCAATTGGGAAAATCAAATGCAAAAAATTTCGTGTCAATCGGGGGTGTTAATTTGTTTTTTCAAAGTAAAATAAAAATAATAATGAATTATAGTGCGAACGTGAACAAGAAAAAACACTACACCAAAAATTCTGAAATTTTTTAGAAATATTTATATGGCATGTTTTAGTAAGATGAACCTGGAACTTCGATATCTATCCGTTAGAATTTTATGAATTTTAAAGTTTGAAAAAATAAATGTATATATAAATTTATAAAATCAGAGAATTCAATGTTATTAACCCATTAAAGACGACTTTGATTTTTAGAAAGAATAAAAACAACTCTGGCTGTTGCGAAGATGAATTTTCGGAAAGAGAGAAAGCTCAACTGCTTTTGCGGGGAATCCAACCCACGTCCTCTCACTTTCCGGGTGAACGTCCTAGACTACAAAGGCAACGACTCTCTCAATCTTTCCTTGGAGCTCGTGTGTACTGAAAGGGACCGTATACAAAAAATGAGTCCGGGATGGAAAACTTTCCCACGTCGAGAAAATTTTATTGCAATTTTTTACCCAAAAAAAAAAAAAGATAATATGTGTCGTGTCCCTTCTACTAAATTTTATTTCTTTAAGTGATTTGAAATGCGATTGAATTTTTTTACTCAATTATGATTGAAATACACTCATGTCCATAAATTAAGGATAATGCCAGTTCCGGCAAATAAAGGTTCAGAAACAAAACAAACGTTACTTATTCATAAAGCCCATTTATTAAACAAAAGATAAAGAACAAAAACGATGGAGTATGTATGATACCATTCATGAAAACTACGATTTTTGCTCCCTGGAGCAATTGTAAAAAATATCTCCTTTACAAAAACTATTACATGGTTGGTATGATGGTTAATACATTGTATGTCTCCCATGCGATGAAATACAGTCCGTACAACGCCTAGGCATGCTGGGTATCAAATTATCGATCTGATCTTGGGGAAGATCACTCCACTCAGCAAGCAATGCTCTCCGAAGTTCCGGTACACATGTTGGAGGTGGTTGACGGGCTGCAACTCGTCGGCCAAGCATGTCCCACACATGCTCTATCGGATTCAAGTCAGGTGAGAATGCTGGCCATTCCATACGGGTTATATCCTCAGATTCAAGGCATTCGTTTACGATGTTTGCTCGGTGAGGACGGGCATTGTCATCCATAAACACAAATTCTGCACCCATGGCACCCCTAAACAAACGTACATGTTTTTCCAGAATGATGCCCCGATAAATTTGGGCTTTCATGGTTCCGGTTTGAAAATGCAGATCTGTTCTGGAACCCAGTATAATTCCACCCCAAACGAGCAATGCTGCACCACCGTAACGGTGTCGTTCAATGATGTTGTCTTGGTGGTAACGGGTACCTGGCGTTCTCCATATGAAAGTCCGACGTGAATCAGACTGCAAGCTAAACCTGGACTCGTCGGAAAACATCACACAAGCCCACTGTGACGATGTCCACATTGCATGTTCTCTACTCCAGGCTAATCGCTGCCGACAGTGAGTTGCCGTGAGCGGCCTGCGAGCATATAGACCAATATCTCCCAAACGTTTGTACACGGTTTGCCTTGAAACTGTGGTACCCGTGGCTGCAGATAGCTGACGAGACAGGTCGGATGCTGTGCTCGGTCTGCTTCTTTTGGCAGTTACTGCCAAATACCGGTCTTCATTCGGCGTTGTAACTCGGGGGCGACCTGTACTGTAACTCTACTGACATTTCCGTTATCTTGGAATCGTTGCCAAAGCCTAGAGATGACACTTTGGGCAATTCCAAGTTCCTCGGATACTTCCATCTGAGTACGCCCACATTCCAGGTGGCCGATAATTCTACCACGTAAAAAAAAAATCATCCACATGCGTCCTCTGTGTCATAACTATTCGCTTATGGCACTGAGCGCCTTACAGAACTCTTGTGAACAATTTCACTTCTTTGCCACCATTCCTTATATACCCCCTCGTACACTCTCGTCATTGTGACGTATTATCGGCATCATCTGGTGGCTTCCTGAAATTTGCATATCGTTCTTGCAGATGTGTGTGATAATTCTACAGGTGAAATTTTTACTTTAGATTTCGATTTCCGTGTGATTCTGAATTATCCTTAATTTATGGACATGAGTGTATTTTTTTATAACAGAATTGAAGGTTAAACAAACAAACATTACAATCAAACATTTTATAATAATATTTTGTATGCCGATGGGGGGGGGGGAGTCATTCTTTTAAAAAAGTCCCAGTTATTCGACTTACACATTTATACGACATTTTGACCCGGCCTCTTGAACGTCGTATAAACGAGATATATTATTCCACTGTATATTTTGTACGGTAATTTTTTTTTTAAAATACCTTAAAAAAAATTATAGTATTTTCTATATAAATATAATATTATTTTCTAGTGATTTGTATCTAACTTTTTCAGCTTATTTCGGCATCTCCCATTATTTGGTGAACCGTGCAATTGCACAGGTCGCACTGCCCTAAGGCCGGGAATACACCATAAAGTTTTATAAACGATATTTTATAAAAGTTGAAAAATTCAACCAATAGGTGCATCGTTTGCATTCAAGCAAAAGCAACCGGTGATCTTATTGGTTGAATTTTTCGCGTTTTATCAAAGAGCTTTTACAAAACTTTTACAGCGTAATCCCGACCTAAGATCGCCACTGCCGACTATACTGTACATGTTACCAAAAATGTCTTCTTCGAAACACAAGAGAGGGCGCTTATTTTATGGCTTGTATGTCCACCAGATATCAAACATGAAATTGGTTATTTCAGCGTTATTCATAATTGGTTATTTGGTGAATTCTGATTCATAGGAATTCTGGGACGTGGGAATGACATTCCACGTCATGTCAGAGTAGTAGTAGCGGCCCACGTTACAGAATTCACCATTTAACTGAAGTGACGAGGTGTAGTGTGTAGTGGCCTCTAATGACATTGTATAGCAGTCATAAGCGGATACAGGCTCTTCGAACGTGGGGGGGGGGGGGAGGTCGGATTTTCCACCTCACCCTCTCGCCTATGCTAATAATGTAAATTTCTGGGGGAACGGTGAGAGGGTGGTAGGGGCGACCGCCCCCTATATTCTCTTATGATCAGTCGACATCAATTGTGTGTATTTCTCAGCTTGCGGGCCCATGATGCTTTTAAGATGACTGTGTCTCTCAATATTTAGTAGGCAACTCTACCCCTACTCCTAAATTTTAAGCTAAAAGCCAGTACCGTACTAACGAATTGTTGATTTACATTGAAACGGATTAGCTGGAGCAGGAACTCATTCGAAGGTTCTCTTTGACCGGGATTACTTTATAAGAGTTTGATAAAAGATATTAAAAAACTTGAAAAACACAACCTACACTGCTCAAAACAATTAGAGGAGCACATGGTTTTAACAAAATTACGCAAAGATGTATACCGATAAGTAACATAAAATGAATCATCCATAATTTAAAGCCTAGCAGGAAACGGAAGAAGAAAACTTCATATGCAAATCAAAGTTCATGACGTCAAAAACCAGAAAAAGGAGATAAGGGCAGAAATCGGGATGTTGCAGAAACGTCTGTTTTACTGCCGTAACTGTGAAATTCGATTGCGCAGTATTTTTTTTTGAGACAAGGTGACTTGAGGATGTCTCAACAACGTGATTTACCGGAATCCATGGCATGGCGTGTTATAGGCAGACTGGAATCCGGGCGAACACAACGTAGTGTCGCGGACGCTGTTGGAGTCGCCAGACGTGTTGTTGCAAGGCTGTGGAATCGATTCCAAGAAACAGGAAATGTTGGACGTCGACCAGGGCAAGGTCGGCCACGCGCCACTACAACAACTGATGACCGGTATATACAGTTAACAGCCCGTCGAAACAGAATAGAGAATGCTACGCAGCTGCAAAGACGGTTGCTCTTGGCAACAGGACGAAGGGTGTCCAGACAAACAGTACGTAATCGGCTTC
This sequence comes from Pholcus phalangioides, assembly GCF_987345545.1. Taxonomy (NCBI): domain Eukaryota; kingdom Metazoa; phylum Arthropoda; class Arachnida; order Araneae; family Pholcidae; genus Pholcus; species Pholcus phalangioides. Next base: position 6,326,044 of record NW_028301625.1, on the reverse strand, counting down.
ATGAGGGAGGGCTCTATGCACGTAGGCCAATGGTCTGCATTCCGTTGACCCCACGCAACCGTGCGGTCCGAAGAAGATGGGCTGCTGAACGTGGGGTTTGGGAGCAACATGATTGGAGCCAAGTGCTGTTTACAGACGAGTCCCGATTCAGTCTGGAGTGTGACACCCGACGTGTTCTGGTATGGAGGGACAGGGGCACTCGAAATAACCCCGCATTCGTTCGTGAAAGGTATATGAAATACAGACGAGCTGGTTGGATGGTATGGGGTGGAATCAGCATAGGCGGACGTACGGACCTGCATATCATTCGGAATGGCACTTTGACGGCCCGAAGGTATGCAGACGAGATACTGCGACCTCATGTCATCCCTTACGCTGGAGCCATTGGAGATTCCTTTGTTTTCCAGGATGATAATGCCCAACCGCATAGAGCTCGTCTGGTGGAGAACATGCTTGAAGCTGAAACAATACAGCGTATGGAATGGCCAGCGTGCTCTCCTGACCTGAATCGGACGACGCATTGCTGCGCGACCAAGGCCGCCTGTTACTGTCCGAGACTTGCAGATTGCACTTCTTGAGGAGTGGAACAGTATTCCCCAAAGTCTGATCGATAACCTCATCGCATCCATGGCAAACAGGTGTGCAGCAGTCTTAGCTGTTCGAGGAGACCACACGCCCTATTAAAACTCATGCATCATGTCTAAACAGTACTTTTTTTTATCGTTTACATGTAACAAAATTGTTGCCCTAAATCATCTTTTCATGTTTTTTCCATATTTTCAAAGAATTAAAGCTTAATTCCAAATTTTTTTACGTCTTTTTTCTGTATTGCGCATTGATACGCGTGTACTATCCATTGTATGCCAATACGTGGCTGTCCCGCACGGTTTTCTTCACTTTTTTGCTTGCTCCCCTAATTGTTTTGAGCAGTGTATATTGGTTATATTCGCTCGAATGTAATCGATACGCTTATTGGTTGCATTTTTCAAGTATTTTAAAGTAACTTTTCTAAAGCTTTTTTAGTGTGCTTTTTCCCCCTGCCTAACGAAAATTTTCTACAATTAGGCCGGGATTTACACTATATAAATACAAATACAAAGGTTAAAACAGACAAAATGCCCAACGAGGTGGCTGAAAAAGATGGCAGATGGCAGTATCTAAACTATATAAAAAATACAGCAACCCAATAAGAGCAATAGAAAACCAATAATTGTGATAAGATATAAAAATATACTGCCCTTAAAACACTATAAAAGTTTCATAAAATTTCTTTTATAAAACTTTACATATGAAACCAATAAGCGTATCGGTTACATTCGAGTGGGTTACATTCAACAGGCTTATTTGTTGTTTTTTCAAGTTTTGTAAAAGATCTTTTATCAAACTTGTACAGCGAATATAAAACTTTTTAAAAAAGATGAAACGTGAAAAATTCAACCAATAAGATCACCGGTTCCTTTTGCTCGAATGTAACCGATGCGGCTATTGGTTGAATTTTTATAAAATATCTTTTATCAAACTTTTATAGTGTAAACCTGGCCTTAGAATTCCTTCAGAATCCAATTCTCAAAATATTTGTGTATCTGCGTCGAGTTGCGTGGGGATGTCCAATATGCGATTCATCCAGGGCCGCAACTAGATACTTTGTCAACAGGGGCAAGCATTTTGGAAATGTGCGGAGATACTGGGAAGGGAGGGGAGCGAGGGCGATGTGTTAGAGGGGTGACATGTTAATGGAGTAAAGGTCACGGGATGACCACACGTGCCGTATTCTACGAGAAAGAACCATTCTTTCTACAGTCAACCCTCGGTTTACGAACTTAATTCGTTCCTGAAGTCCAGTAAAATATCAATTAGTAAACCGAAATAGCTTTTCCTATAGGAATCAATGCAGAATGAATTACTCCGTTCCTGGGACTGCGGAGATTTCTAGCGGGAACTTTTACAACAGCTCCTGTGCATAACCAATACTTATCATTAAAGCATCATGAAAAAATTATTATTATTCGAAAGAGATGAAATGCAAACTGAATAAAAACGATGCCAAGTCGAAGTTTGGTTTCGTGAATATCATGGACCCCCCCCCCCCACATCCTGGAACACGGCCCGTAGTCTGAGATCTTCAGCGGGCTCCTGTATAGTGAATTTTGTAGTGTGATAAAACAAAAAAATTATGAAAATCATCCCGGCCCGAGGCTGGAGCCCTGTCAGCCCCACCTTTGTGGGGACCATGGTGAATATGTATCATCTATAATCTCAGTGTCAAAGCCCTCAAAACCTAAGTCTTCGTTTGCAACACTATCTGGAGACAAAATGCAATCGAAGCCAAACCGATGGTTCTGTAAGACACTCGCTGCCAAGCTATGTAAATAAGAACAGTGCAACGTTGGATGATAAAATAATGTTTCCAGAAATTACACTGGTTGTTAGTTCTATTTCAGATATATTATTGCAAAAAATCTTTGAAAACGTTTTTTTTCTTTAGAGCTTCATCAAGTTTGAAATGACCTGCTGATCCATGAGCTTTCATAACAGGAGCCGTATTTACTGGCCGGAATTTCATTCTGATGAAATATAGTTTTTCAACCAAAATTCTTGTCAAAAAAAAAATTGTAATATGAGATTTCTGAAATATGGTTCCTCTCTGGGATATAGACCGTTTTGCGTGTTCGTAAAGCAAGACTAGTTCGCAAATCGAAACGTTCGTAAACCGAGGGGTGACTGTATCTCTTTTACGGTATACGTATAATATACATGTAGTGTATACGCTATCCGTTTATTTGTTCTTACAAGAAGTTCAGAGAGAAGAAAAAAAATCACGTGATCTGGAAAACCTCATATATTGTTATTTTGAGGGTGAAAATACAATCACTGTTGTATTGGAGTTAAAGTTGCGGTTTACGTTCTTCGCTCGGGGCCCGAGTAGGTAAATATTTTGATTCGGTTTTTATAATTACTCGTTATACTTATTTTTTTTTAAAAACTTAAACTTTCTCGGAATAATTGATTTTATTTTTTCGAACTTAATTTGCAAACTTATTCATTTTCTTTAACGAAAATTATGAATGGGAAAATATTCAATTCTGAAGATTTGTCATTTTTGTTGGACATTAACTGTAAATAAATTGTAGCTGAAAAAGTTTGGCCGTCTTAACAGCAACATTATTCCCCCTTGCCAAGGGATTTTTCTGAGACAAATTCTTGAAAATTTCAAGCAGTTCTCATTTTTTTGAGGTTATCTTGAAGCCATGCGTTAAGACTGCACTGGCTGAAAGAATTAAGTGCGATTTCTATGAAATACTCGGTTTTCAGCTGTTTGATGTTACCATTTTTGCTCGTAAGGCAGTATTTCGAAATACCTAGTGAATATGTATACAAGATCGTGATCATTCTTGCCACCCAATTAAAAATTTGGGGTATTCACGAAATGAATTATTTTTCAGCTCTGGTTTTCGCGATATATTTGCTTTCTAACTGGACTACTATAGCCAGGGATTACTAGTGTGATCCAGTACTGTAGTGTTTCTCAAATTTTTGGCACCCGCGGCTCCCCAGAATAGTTTTAGTAGATATTTTCACTTATAAAAAGAACCACTTCAAAGCATAAATAGGCACATACGCACAAAATCTCCAACTCGCCGCCCTTGGAGCCACGTATAGCTTGAGAATCGCTGCAGTAGGCCGTGTTAACACATGGGCTCTCGTATCTGGGACCTCAAATGAATACTAGGGTCTCGTGATTTATGAGATGACTGATTTTCGAGCATAAGTAAACTGCCAGGCTAGAAATTCCAACTTGATAGGGGATCGTAATGCTCTTGAGACGGCAATGGTATGATCGCTGTAAAAATGCTCGTAAAAAGGACTGCAACTGGGGGGCAGCAGGTGGGTCTGGTGCCCCGGACCAGAGAGAGGCGTCGGATTTACCCTTTAACTGCTTCATTGCACGGGTCATCAAAATGAGTGTTTGCCCCGATTGACAAAATGTCTAGTTGTGGCCTTGCTCGTAAATAGGTATGTAATTGTTGCGAGGTACGCAGGGCCGGACTTGGGCAATTTGCGGCCCTCTACAATATCTATATACATGCTCTTTACAAGCACGCTAGAAGAACCAATCATCGATTTTATACATTTTCAATTTTTTTATGAAGCTTCGAGTCTCGGCCTGGGGTCCTGTCAAAAAATCAATTGCCCATCCAATGCGCGGGTTCATGTTGATATGTCTGCTAACGAGACAAAATCTATTGGTCAAGTTATAAGAGAATACTTTAATGTACAGTACTAAAAAAATCAACTTTTACGACCCGGCGCAATGAATCGTACTTGTTCAAATCCAGCTTTGAAGGTGGGTCTGCAGATTCCGGTGTCAAAATAAATATTTTCAGCATGTTGAAAACGAGGTTTAACGTTTCTCTCTATACCTAAAAACATGGTTTTGCAACCCTCTGAAATGTGTACGCATGGCCTCTAGCTCCATTAGGGAGAAGCTGACAGGGCTTACTTAGACTTCATGCCAGCGATTAACTTTTTTTCACTATATACGTTTACTAGAAAATCTATGTAGAAGGTCCACTGAAAGTTTTCACCAGGGGGTCGTGAAGTGCTCTCTTAACGCATGGCCCTCAAATGCATAGGATGGAATCGTGATTATCGAATCTGGAACTACGATTTTCGTAAGTATGTAAACTGGTTGGTCGGTAATTTCTGACAGGTAGGGGGTGCCCAAAATAGTGGCGGCTTGTGCAAGGCGGTGCACCGGGGCGGAAGGTTTGAAGGGACTGCAACTTGGGGTTTAGTTGGACACAAATTTTTTTAAAGTTTGCAATAGTAAAAGCTCATGACATCACGCTTTTGAGCTGAAGTTGGACGATGAAATTGAGAATTTAAGGGAACAGATTGGTTGTTACGGTCCCAGTTCCAATGTACTGTCCTAAGGGCAAGTGTGCATTTTGGTGTCAAACATTTTTTCCGGAACTGTCAAAGGCTAAAGAATTCCGGAGCACCAGAAACGCATTTCTGACATGAATTTCTTTATGTAAAATGAGGCTATTTTTATCTTTACAGGATAAGTTTAGGTAATTATGGTTGCCAATCGGTGCAATTTTGTGAATTGAGTAATCTCCATAATCAAGAACGGTAAAATAATTGACAAAAAGAAACACGCATTTACCGAAATAGAAAAAGGTATGGCTTTTGCACAAAAATTAGTTTAATTCCAGGGTCCCCTAGACTAAAGCTGTCGGCCACCCGCCAGGGTCGTCTGCAAGGGCGGCAGATAAGTCCGAGTCGCCCCTGCCCCGAAACATCACTCGTACGTTGCCCCATGTTGCTCTTGAGGTGGTCCCGAGTCTATCTGTCAAGGCACGACACATTTCGTGTCTATAAACTAATACTGGACAAATCTCAATTTACATGACCGGCATGCAACTTAGGATTCTGTGGTCAAAAAATACGATTGGTCTTTACATGCCTCAGGCAATAGCTTTAGCTTTATTTAGCCTGTTATATAAGCTAAATAACTTAACAAACCCATAGCCAATGAACACGTAATGTTATTTTAGTCCTATTTAAAGGTCTCCAGTATTTTGCGACTTTTGATGCGGTTGCACTTTTTACATCCTGCTCAACTCATTCGTTGCAAACAAGACCTCAACGGCTTCAAGTACCAATCTTTCTATTGCCTTTGCATTAAAGGCAGGAGTGCCAATTGGGGAAAAAATAGTTTGTCCGAGTTTTTACCCTTTGTGGTCCTACGTGGAGGGGAAGTCGACATCAGGAAAAACGGTACTTCATTGTCATAAGGGGCCGTTCAAGTATTACGTCAGCAAATGTTTAGACGTTTTTGACCTCCTCCCCTTGTCAGCAAAATTTCGTCAGCTCTGCTCCCTAGACGCAGTGTTTCTCAACGGCCGGCCGCGACTGATCTGCCGTTTCATTTTCCCCATGTTCCATTGATCTTGTTTACCGGGTCTTCCACTTATAAAAATAAATTGGAAGCCCGCGGCCAGGTACAAAGGTTGAGAACCACTGCCCTAACGCATTGATGGGACAGACGTAGGGGCTTGTGGCCCCTCCCCAGACGATCAAAAATTTACTTTTAATGCAAAAAATTAAATTCGAAAGGAAATATTTTTATTGTAATCAATTTGTTAATTTCAATGCTATTTGAAGGCTAAGAACTATTTCTTTAAGAAATTCATTGCGACCCACTCTCTAAACCATATATGCTAAACCATTGGTCCGCGGATCAAATGTGGCCCTGGGGTTTACAATTCGGCCTGTGCACCTCCAAACCTAATTTTGTGAAAATGAACTAAGCGGCGTATTTTTACAGATCGCTTAAGTGACCCATGACACAGTTCCAGAACACTTAACGGATCTTTAAATGTGCCACGGATTGCTTGAATGAAGTGGCAGTTTTAGAGCACTTAAGCGGCTCCCAGTGTGGTTCTACAACCCACGCGGCACATTCCCAGATTACTTAATTGATCCTCGACATAATCACGTCCTGTATGACGTGCGGCACAGGTCCAGAGCACTTCGATCCGGGAAACATCTAGAGACCCTAACATTATTACATTACAAAAAAGCCCCATATAACATTTGCTTCTTAACAAAACTCTTAAGCCATTTTAAAAACGGAAACACAGCTAACATCCAGGAGCTTTAGTCTCTCCCTTAAATAAGGATTACAGGAAAGTTCTGAAAAACCTCCTGGACTACAAAGTTAATGCAATATACTTATAGCCATTTATCAAATCGGCTAGGATTTAGGGGCCGTATCAACTTTTTTAAACAGCATAGCAGAAATCGCTAAATGCTCTTTTAATAAGGTAGGCTTTTTCCTGATTTTCAGCAGGTGCGAGGTAAGAATGTCCCATTTGAGAAATCAGCTTTACGAAATCTCGCAATGACATCTCGTCAATATCTCGGAGAGGGTCAAGGCATTTGCTCGCCGAGGCACGGCGAATCGGCGACAGCACCGTCCTAACGCATAGGCCCGCCCGGGGACCTCAAATGCAGAGGGAGGGTCTCATGAAAATGAGGTCTGGTTAAAATTTTCGAGAGTAAGCAAATAGATTAGTAAGCAGGCATTCCTAGCCAGGTAGAAGCCTTTAGGAAATCATAGGCCTCAGGCCAAGTGATTTTTCTAAAGACTGCCCTGATCGGCGAACTTGAATCTGGTCAAGTGTTTTTGATTTGAACCATGTACCAAATTTTAAATTGGCTGGTGCTAAATTAGCAGCTCGGATTTGGGGAAGGGGCACTCGGTTGCCAGGGCAATGTTTAAATCGGTGATTCCTAACGTGGGCGTTAATGTCCCGTTGGAGGCGATGGAATGTTTCAGGGGGGCGGTAGAAGCTACGGTCATAACATTAGATCCTATGGGTTAGATTGCGTTGGGTGGCGATTGGACAAAAAGGTTGGGGAAACGGCACTTAATTTCCTTAATTTAGACCACAAAGTTCATAGGTGCCAGAACCTGGGGCTGGTTGAGCCCTTCCCCCCCCCCATTAATTAATGTATATACAATGCAACGCACGCCTTTCTTGCGTGCTGGCTTCAATCCCATATATATACGGGACGACTCAACTTTCAGCCCCCTCAATGTTTTCATGTCGGTGCCTCTGGATTCGTTAAGGTTTTTTTTTTTTTAAAAGCATGTTTGCTTTTCATGCAAACACATGAACTTGTGTATATAGAAATGTCCTCTCTACTTGTCAATACAAGATTCGTCAGACTGGTTATTTGTGGAGATGAAGATTACAAGGAAGAAAATTCATCACTGCCCCCACGGGGACTCGAACCCGTCTCTCGCTCGCCGGACGAGTGCTCTACCATCTAAGCTATGGAAGCAGATAGAATATTTCAACCTTGAAGCGTGTATATATGTTGAAAGGCACCTTACATGGACGGCGTCAACAATCAACGAATAGCTCGTGAATGACAAAGGCCAACCAGATAGCCACAATGTATTGCCTTTCTGCTTCCATAGCTTAGATGGTAGAGCACTCGTCCGGCAAGCGAAAGACCGGGGTCAGTCCCCGTGGGGGCAGTGAAGATTACAAGGAAGAAAATTAATCTCCACAAATAACCAGTCTTTCGATGAATCTTGTACATGAACTTGTGTTACTTAAAGCTAAAATAGATATCTTTGTCCATTTAGGTTGATAACCATGGGAATCCATTTCGTCCAATCGGTGATTTTGCTGTTCCTTCTGATCCAGCTGTCTACATCTCAGCAAGCAATGCAATGGCAAACGTTTCCCCAGCAATCTGCCTTTGCAAATCGCCAGCCAAGTTTTGGTGGTTCCGGGTTCACATCACAGCGTTTAGGTGCAGGAAGTGGTGGGAGATTCTCGCAGCAGAGCATTGGTGGAGGGAGCGGACTGCCGATGAAAATGCAAGTTCTCACTACGCTTTTTAGTGGCTTGAGAAATTCCGGTCTGCAGCGATCACTCGCCGGAGAAGTGCTCCAACATGCCATCAAAGTCACCCTGAAGGATATTTTGGTTCCATTTGCTCAGAATTTGATGCCTTAACTATGACTCGTAATATGGAATACCGAATTGATTTCATAAATCCGTTTTCATGTATCTTATCGTGATGCTGTAACTTGAGCAAAAATCACTTTTTATAAATTCGTGTAAAAATGTCTTGAAGTGTTTTTTATTTGCTTTAATTGATTAATTTCGACTTGTTCCTTTTTGAAAACCTCATTTGAGGTATCTCCACTAAATTTACGGAAAACAAGATTGTTTTTATTTACTGTAATGAGCTGCTTTACAAAAGTGGAAAATAGTCCAACAGGTAGCAGCATACGGGGAGGGTGGTATAAAAGATATTTAAATATAGTTTCTTGATCAACATTCAAGAGTTACCTACATTTTTAAATATATTGAAATGTCCCGTTTTGAAAGAAAATTTAGTGGAAATGTTGGCACCCTAATATATATATGTATGTGTATGTATATGTGTGTATGTATATGTGTGTATGTATGTGTATGTATGTATGTGTGTGTGTGTGTGTGTGTGTGTATATATGTATATATACATATACATATACACTCTCTCTTGAATTTTGATTAAAAAATTGGTTTTACGCCACCTGTTGATTCCAGAAGGTTTAACCGTAAACAGAAGGTACCCTTACTTTCTCGGAATATATAACATAAACGCCGCCATTCTGCAGTAGAACCTCCCATAACGGGACTATGTATCTTTCTATCCATTAAAACCTTCCTCGTTAAGGCCCCTTTCACACGGAGCGGACGCGGGTCCGCATACCCTTTCACACGAGCATTGAAGATGCGGGTGTTTCGCCCGCATCTTCAGGTTGAAATTCGCGCATAACTATTTTTTTCGCAATTTTTGTAATTATTTTTCTCCTTCACCCCTGATTCAGTGCCCAGAGGCATTTTAAAAAAATTTAAAAGATTAAAAATTTAAAATATTTCAGATAGTTATATTTTTTAAATAATTTTAAAAATTTAAAAAGAATTAAAATTTTTAGATTAAATTTAAAAGTTATTAAAGGATGTAGTCAATTAAATATTCGTAATGAACAGAACGGCTTATAATTTTGGTCCCGTTGTTGGCAGGTTTTATTGTATAAAATTGTGAAATATGGACAAAAGGCAGTTAAAGTTGCTATATCTCAATCTCGGAAGGAAACTGAGGGATAGACGTATGTAGGTACATTATATTAATGAGCAGGGACCATCATATGGTGTTTTTAAGGGTATTTATGGCAAGTAATTAAAATTCCGTGAAAAATCGCCTTCAAAAAGTAGCCAAAGATGCGGACGAATTCCCTCCGAATAAACCTATTGTCAAAAACTTCTATATGCGGAGCCTGCACTTTACGGAATGTTCATGCGGGTCCGCATGTGTCAAAACCTAAGTGCGGAGATTTTTCGGCTCGTCTGAAAGGCCTCTTACGGACAAAATTTTCGGTTCCGTGGGTGTCCATTACCAAGAGGTTCCACTGTAAAATGCTACTTTGAAAGCTCATGAAAAATCTCAACGCCCAAGACAACCGCTTCGGTATTTTTCATTTAAAAGCTAAAGTGAATGAAAAAGTTGGATATGTTCCCTTTCTCTATATAGAAACTGCTAACAATTGCGTATACAGATATGACCAGAGTTGGTGTGTGGCGAAGTAGTAACGACTTTTTGTAATTTCTACCAAAAATATTCCCTTTTGAATAAACACTGTCGCATAATCCGCCAGAGCTCGTCCCGAAGATTGAGAAACAGATGTAGGCTACATCTCTCTCGGGGAAAAAATGTGGGAATGTTCCCTATTGAAAATAAGCTCAAATAATGACATATTCGTTTGTGAAGTAGAAAACTATTGCATTCAATAACGACCGATTTAATTTTAGATATTTAAAGAATAAGTTCGTATGTGTGTGTGTGTGTATATATATATATAGAATCCTGTTTTTTATATACGAAACACATCAATTTTTCGAATGTTATCTCCGGCTCTTGGAGTGGTTGCTTCCCTTTGAATTAATATCTGCACCAAGCTATACTGCTGTAATTGTAAGATGGTATTCTGAGAGACGTAAGGACTGTTAGTGCAATATGGGCCTACAGTGGCGTCCGGATACCTCCAACGATGTCCTCAGTCAGACGGACTCAAATTATTGACATATTTAATGTGTGTAAGAAAATTTCATTTCTGAATCCAGGAAATCGCACTATTTCTGAAAAAAATCCGATTATTGCATCAACTAATATGAATTTTCATCAATCGTGCAATTTCGATTTACGTATGCCTTTTTGAGCAGATTTTAGTCTTTTTGGAAAATGAAATTGAATCCCTACGTGGAGTTGCGTCCCTTAACGAGATATAGGACCGCATCAGGAAACATTTTTAACCCCCTTACAATTAAGGATGTCCCTGTGAATTTGGCTTCTTAGCAGAACTTGTTATACAAAAGGGCCTCTCTCCTCATTGTGGGGTAGGAGTTGTAAAGTACGAACTGCAGAAAACCTCTGGACCGCGCAAAAGGTTAAGGGCTGTCTTAAGTTCATGTATCGAATGCATTGCAAGTGAAATTGGGGAGGACTGGAGTCACCTACGGTTTTTATCTTTCAATGTTCAGCAGTTATTTTTTCACTTCGGTTGGCCTTAGGAGAGAGAGCAACTTTATAATTGGAAAAGTTAGAGGACGGGATGAGAGAGACCGTATAAAAATTTAGAGTTTTTGACACTATTTTCACTCTCTTGAAATGTGTTCAGAAATCACTCTGCACCAATTTTGAGCTTTTTTAAATTGGAACCATACATCTACGACGAACGGTTTATGAGGTAAAGGCTACATTAGGACTTACAGGACACCCTGTATAGCAGGTGTTGATGAGATCCTTCTCATTAGGTTTTCATTCTTTCCAATTCACCCTCTAGACAAAATAATGCCGTTTCATCCGTAGGCGCTGGGGCCATATAAGCCCACCCCCAAGAAATTCATTGATATAATTATAATGTAACGCACCATTCTCCGCCTCCTGTTTGCTGTCTTGAGTCCCGTACATGGGCGGGACATTGCCCCCAGAGTCAAAAGTGGAGTCGACTGATCTAATGTATATATGAATTGACATCATCGTGCTCCTAGACTTCCAAGTCTATCTCCGCCTATGGTCCCGTATATACAGAACGAATGGTGATTTTCAGCCCCTTAATATTTTCAAGTCGGCTTAGTCCTCGACGAAAAGTGCTAAAATATATATATATATGGCCATTGCGTACCCCATGGTCAAGATACCAACGTACACACAAGATTGGGGGGGGGGGGTGGGTGATAAGACAGAATTTGTGTTTCCCACCTCAGGATGAAACGCATAGGCGGAGATGGACTTGAAGCTGAGGGAGGGGGCACGATGATTGTCAATACATATACCATGTAAGTCACCCATACACATCTTTGATGTTGTAGGGGCATTGCCCCCCCCCCGTATCTCCACCCATAATGAACCAATTAGGTTCTTCCGGCCCAACTGTGTCATAATTGGCACTTCCCAGTGCGGAAGCACTGACCTATACACACCTGACACCAAGTGTCTACTCACTTTCTTCGTTTTTCTTAAAACAGAGTGGGAATCATGCTTCAAATCATCAGTAGACGACGGGGAATGATTTAAACAGACCTAACTATTACTACTTTTAAAGTCCAGCAGCTCTGAGATAATCTGCATTTCGGTCTTTAACACTAGATTTAAAATACCAAGTTGTACTTGCATGCATTCTATCCTCGATTGGTCAAGTGTTCCATTGTAAGTCCGAAGATTATCGGAGCGATTTTCCAGAGACCATGAAAAATGAATTTTCTTAAATCAGATTGTGCAAAGAAAGATGGATATAATAATCATTAGTAGCGACTTATCCTGCCATATCGAGATAACGCAAAACCGGACGCTACTGCGTATCAGATACGCGTTTCCTGTTCATTCTGATTGGTTGATCGTTCTGATGGAAGAAAAGCAAAAACTAGGTTGACGAGAGACACGAAAAATATCGCATCGCGCCATTATTTCAAACGCCGGTCGCTGTTGGAAACAGGACAAGACACATACCTATTCAAGAAATGGCTTTCAGATTGATAGCTTTATACGTCGCTCTTGTAGCCGCTTGTCAAGTGAGTCAAAATTCTTCAATTTAAATTCATTATTGAATTCAGATGTGTAGGTCTACAGTATTTGGGGAATCGATTCATAATTTCAAAAAATAAATAAATAGTTGATAAAGTTTCGTATATATATATATATATATATAATTTTTTGGCTAAATAAAAAAAAAATAGAGTTCTAGGAATTTTTCATTTGAAATTTGAATCCTCGGGAATTCAATGCGATTTTCTCGAATTTCAAGAAATATACAGTCTTAGAGACTAAGTGTCTTATTGGATTTTTTAATGAAGTGTGTAAAAACGATCCCAAATTATAATTTTTATACAAAATACTGTAAAGTTCATAATACAAGCAATTCAAATTTAAAAGGGGGTTTGCTGGAGGTGTTTCAGAACAAAATAAAAATTACTAGGACTTGGAGGGGCCCTAGGGGATTTTTCTGAGTAACACTGGCTAGAGAAATACCTGCTTACAAATCTACACATACTTACTATCGAAAATTATAAACAGATCTCATCATCATTAGGCAGCGCCGTCTTAACTCATGGACCCACCCGGGTCTCAGAAAAATCAATTGGCCCGGGGGCCCCATGCTGCTCTTAATACGGCCCTGTTATTAGGTCCTCCTCTGCACTTGAGGTCCACAGGCCGTTCTAGGTGGGCAACACTTTCATTAGTTCTGAATTTTCATTGATTCAGCATGTTGATTTCCTCTATATTCTGTAATTCAGTATTCTTTTTTTGGATGCCAACTCCCCACTTCCAAAATATGTGAAATGTAGAGTCAAGGTGGTTCTGAAAAATTTTTGGGATCCCAAATTCTGCGGCTCATCTAGATATACAGCACGTATGAGATTTTAATGGCGCTTGTTCCTAGAGGCATACTTTCAATTAGAAAAAGTATCCAAATAATGTGCTGCACTCGGATATGTCATTTATGTTGGAAGGGGTTTTGCATAGTTATTAAAATAAAAATAACTTTTTATACAGACCCCGTGTGCCTTAAAACCTAATTACAAAGTTGTTGCCCTGTCTCTCCTGATTGCCAAAAAAAAGTTACACTTTTCTAAGTACAATATTCGCTGAGGTATTTGAATTCGGAAAGAGTTTGGGGGGGGGGGAAGCATCAAATACGTTTGAACCGTTTTAATCACATTCAATGCTGTTTTTTCCCAACTTTTCTCAGTTTTTCGAACTTGAATATCTTAGCAAATATTGCACTTAGAAATGCAGAATTGTTCTTGTTGGCATCAGAAGAGACAGGCTAACAACTTTTCAACTGAGTTGCTGGGCACAGGGTGACTGTATAAGTTAATTATTTTTATTTTAATAACTATACAACCCTTTTGCTTGTAGAAGCATGGAGGTTTTGGAGTAAAAACTACAAGTGGAACTAAACATTTCCCACTAAAAATAATTTTGAGTGCTGCACTTTTTCAGAAAAATTGTTGGTTTGAAAATCGGTTGGAAAATTATTTCAGAAAAAAAGTGTCAAAACCTGGAAAAAATTATAAATACACGCGTGGTTTCTGACGTCGAAGAAAGAAATTTGTATTTTTCTCATATTGGCGTAACAGCCGAGACTGTTCCGATCAGTCTCAGGCCCTGTGCAATTAATTTTTTTTTTTTCTGAAAGTGTACAGATGCCAAAGGCAACATATTTATTGGGCATTGAAAAGGCGAAATGCTTGCTCTCAAAGAAAATTCGATGCCTGGTCATGAAATGGCGGGAAGAATTTAAAGATTGAAGACCGTTTTTAAGTAAAAGTGTCATAAATGGGCCCGGCAATTATGGACTGAAGAAAAGCTTGCGCAAAAAGGTTTTTTTCTCCCACCATTCGTCAGAAAAAAGACAATTATTCACAGTTTTTACGTGAAAAATTCTCGGGTGTAATTCCAGAAGGAATACAACTTGTCTTGCACACACCGAATTGTGCCCAATATGAAAAAAATAAAATTCAAGAGTCTAGTCTGTGCAAACCCCCGAAATGAAAACCTCCCCTTATAAAACAGTGCAGGTAAAGGCGACGTGTATCGGCCAAACAGCATGTATCTCGATGCCTAGTAGTATGAGGATGTTTTCTTTGATGAAAAGCCATTTAGATGGACTCGATTGTTTTAAATATTACTGACCTATGCAATTACATAGCCATATTTTGGTAATGTAGGCATATATAGAGACAGTTTTGGCAGAATTTCTATTTTCTGAGGCACCTCTCATAACTTTTAGACAGTTTTTGCTTAAACAGGATAATGTCCCTGTACATGTTTTTAAGTCTAAAAGGTATTGGTTTGAAGCCAATTCAGTGGAACCCCTCTCGAGTGGTGATTGAGAAGCCCTTTTCTTAGTCCTATAGAGCAGTGGTTCTCAACCGCGGGCCATATGGCCCCCTTGTGGTACTGGAATACTTCAAGGGGGGCCACGGAAGAAAATGGAGAAAGGGGCCATGACAGGTGGTTTGGAGAGCTGAGAAGAAAAATTAAGGTGTGAAGAAATAAAGATTTTATATTAGTGACGAACACTTATATACAGTGAGAGAGAGAATCCAACAAAACCACCCATAAAACCAGGGCCTTCTTTAGGGCATGGACCCACCCAGGCCTCACTGCTACATTTTGCAACAAGTTCCCTAGGATGGGGTTTTTCCTCAAGTCCCCGGCTAAATTTTTCAGACCCCCTTCCCTATATGAAATTTATTGTATTAAAAAAAAATGATGAAAACCATATTAGGCCCCGGGCTGTAGCTCTGTCAGTCCCACTCTTGTGAGGGGCCTCATGCCCATAAGTGACCCCACCTTATGATATTTTGTATAGTACAATTAATTTTGAAAATAAGTAAGAAATATGTAGGCTGTTTATTTCCAGCTAAAGTATGGGACTACCATAGCATCACTTTGCCTAAGGAGGGGGGGGCCCATGATATTGAGACGGTCCTGATAGAACTCGGACTAGCGAGGAGATCAATAAATTCTAGGCTAGTGGTCTGGAGGCTAATTTTCTTCGCAAAATTTTTGTTCAGTATAAATTCACTGAAAAAAATCATTTCAATACGTATAAAGTGTCTTGCTTCTAGATGAGAGTTGAAAACTCTGGGTAAGACAGGGGAGATACGAGAAAAAAATATGGTTCAAAGGGGGCCACGGGCAAAAAAAGGTTAAGAAACACTGCTATAGAGCACTTGCTTGGCATTTTGACTCACGAAGCGTAGGCTATGGAAATGGTACGCAGTACGAAAAAAAAACCGTGTGTTTATTGCTTTGTTGAAATTAGTTCGGAAGACAATTACGCAACTAGTTATTAATGAGTTATATCGGTGTTTCTCAACCTGTGGTTCGCGACGATGGCATAGGTGGTCCGCAGGCAGACTCGATAACTCAATTCTAACTGAAGGAAAAATTATTCAATTGTATTTTGTTATTAATATCCATACCATATGCGTTCAAATCCATATCTTAAAATTGTACCTTCATATTTAGGTTCACCATACCTCATCAAGGAAAATGCGGGAAATTACGATCCTAATTACGAGATATCACTGATTATAGCCAAACGATTTGTCTCATATTTCATTGAGAAAAATAAGGGGAACTTGGAATTTAAATAAGATAAAATACGGGACGTCGCCAATTGTCATCAGGAACGCTGCCACAATTCGGCAAAATCCCTAATTGTAGTTAAAATCACGGAAAAATTGAGCAAAAACGTTGATCCTGACAAATACGTATGATGAATATTTGTATTTATAGCCATAATTGCAAAATTATGGCTATAAATTATTAAACATTGCAAATTTAAATAAGCATCGTTGAAAGAACTGGACACATGTATAAAACAATTCGGAACAACTGAAAATATTGGAATGCCCCGTAACACGGGACACAAGTGGTCCGTCGAATTGTTTCAGGTATTTTACTAGTCCTTTGGTTGAGAAACGCTAATGACATCCCGAAAGATGAAGCTTATAAAGAAGAAAGGTCTCTTCTGATTAAAACAAAATTTTTGCGCACAATTTTTGTCTCCTTAAGACTTTTTTCCAGGTTTTGACCTTTACTATAATTTCAGCAACCTTTTCCTGATAAAGTGAAGCACTCATCAAAATTATTGTTAGTGGAAAAGGTTTAGTTTTACTTGTAATTGTCACTCTAAAATTTCCATGCACCTACAAGCACAAGTTTTCAAGATATGGCGGGTTTTCGGTTGTCCTTTTCTCCAACACCTTATAAGCATGAAAACTTGCGGAGTGAAAAGATTTTTTATTACAATCACCGTATTTCTTCAAAGACGATTCACTGATTCCACGGAAGGTGGAAGAAATAAGCAAGGTCAATGGAGGTCGTTGTGTATCTTGTCCTTAAAAAATTTGCGGAAAAAAGGGGAATATTTTCTTCCTTCGAGGTCAGTGATGACATTTCCAAAAGAATAAGCTTAAAAATTCTATGAGTTCATGTTTTTTCGTGTTAGTCTTTAGATATTCGTTTCCAATAAAAACATACTGTACCTCAGAAACGTTTAACAAAACTTACGCACACCCTTTACATTCAACTCCGTATAAAACCTCTACATGTGGGCAATCGTTGGTGTTTACGGTAATCACTGACATAAACGTTTGCGGGTTAATGTATTTCGGCTATAAAAACGCAATGGTCAATCCGAATTCCCGGTATTGTTCGGTAGCATGCGAAAAATCTAGGCTTCGGTCATTATCCAGCAGGTCAAGGTAGAATTTCGTAGTTTGCTTCATTCGGAGACGTCTAATTGCCTCTTATTAGTGAGAAACTTACTAGTAAACACTCAACGCAATACTGGTCAATATTTTTTTAAAAATATTTCTATATATTACGTGATATATTTCAACTACTCAAGTTTGTTACGTTCAACAAAAAGAGTTAAAACCAATTAATTGTCCACTTCCCATCATTATTATCTGCTCTATTTGTCCGACCCGTAACGCATGTATCCAATTGTATATTATTGATGATTTTAATCTCTTAATACATTTTAATGCTTCTCGTTCTAGTTAACAATCTAATGACCCATCACGGGACATGACTATCTCTCTTGAAATTTTTCTGGAAAGCATCGAAACTTCAAAGATGGTGGGCGACGAAAATGAGAAAAAAACGTTTAGACCATATTATTGAATCCTTCCATAGGTTAAAAAGATTGAAAAATCATGACTTTCGCCTCTTTTTTTTGCCACAAAAGTTTACAAAATAAGAGAGACAAGATTTCTAAGAAGGAGATGATTTCAATTAACATGTACGTCATTTCTTTGCATGATGAAAATGTTGTTTTCCTTGAGATAGAAAGAGAGATAAAGTTGTCTGGTTGGTAACCTTGAAAATTAGCTATTAGCAATTCTCGTGGTCTCTATCATTGAATATCTTTGTTTGAAAATTGTAAACGATACAAACAAGAACCAAAACGATCTTGATGGTTTCTATATTCTCATAATTGATGACCTATTCGACAACAATGCTTAGGTAGGTAGAAAAAAAAAGAACCGTTTGAAAATCCCCGAATTTTTTGTGTAAAGCTCTATTTCCTGCACAACTGACTCTTCTCACCTAAATTCTAAACAAAAGGCTTTTAACAGTTGGAAAAACGGATTAAACAATTAATGAAAAAGAAGAGAGAGAGAGAGAAAACAATTGTTTTAACCTGAATTGTTAGTTGTTCGGTAGCTAAAGGCCACCGGTTAACGAGTCTCGAGACTATGTTTTGCGGTTTCTGACACCTCACGTTTATTTATAATTAATTTTCTTTCAGGTTTTATTTTCCCAGTTTCTTTTATATAAGTTATAGGTCAGTGAGTCATTTTCATTGTTTTGATTTCGTCGGATAGAGCTATTGTTGAATGTGAATAGCGTCATTCTCGTTAGCTTTTACGAAAATTTTTATATAAAAGATAATTGTTATGGAACTGAAATTGTTTAATGTTTTGACCACAAATGTTCGTGATCCCTCATCAATGAAATTTTAGATTATGTCCTCTAATATCATCTTATTTATAGCTGCTACTCGTGGTTTCACTCACGTTGATTTCGTAATCGGAAAATTCCTAAAGTATAAAAACTCACCTAAAAAAAATTGAGTTTCATTTACCCCAGTACCTCTTTGTGAACCACGTTTGCCGAATTTCTTTTTGGAGCAAAGATGACCAGGCTACTGGCAGAACTCACTCTGGAACGTGCGAAATAGAACTGTCCATGTGAGAGAGAGGGAAACAGTCCTCTCTCAACTCATTATTATCTAAAGAAAGTTAGTTATTTACTTTATTGCCAAACGGTCGCGCGTGATATCCTTAGTCCCCCTCGGTCGTTTTGGAGTACTTTTACCAAGTTTTTAGTCAATAGAATCGTTTTAAGAAAATTAAATAATGTTTTAAGAAAAATTAAATAACGTTTCTCAACATAAACTTTGAACCTCCCTCATGATCCCTTTAGAAGTTAAATTTTGAGAAGAAAAATCCTTTCTAGTGAGTCTATATTATACATAAAATAAACCTACCCGCCAAATTTCATATTTATAGATTCAGCGGTTTCGGCTCGGCGATGATGAATCAGTCAATCAGGACATGTAATTTAATATGTACATACAGGGTGGTTCTAAATTCATGAGACAAACTTTAAGAGTAATATAAGACACCGGAACAAGTGTTTTTGATACTAGAATGTGTGGTCAATACGCAAAAGTAAAAGCGGTAGAGGGTGTTTTAAGAGTGCATAATAGCACTTCACCAAAAACAAATATCATATTTTTCCGACGGATTTGCTGAGATATGCGCTGTCAACCATTCGAGGGTACATATGCACCTTCACATTGGATTGGAGTTTGTTTTTTACTGGTGCAAGGACAATCAAGGTTATGATAGCCAAATAATGATCAAGCGGTATAATGACTTGTGGTGGAATTTACGTTACCCAAGTTGTACCATGAAAAGGCCTACCACATTACAATACTCTGCGCTCTCGAATGATTGATTGCAGTTATTATAGCAAATCTATCGGTCAGAAAAATTATACTTACTTACTTTTGATGAAGTGCTGTTGAGCACTCTCTAAAAACACCCTCTACGGCCTTTGCTATTGCGATTCGACCACACATTCTATGACCGAAAATGCTTGTTTAGGAGACATATCACCTCTCAAAGTTTTTCCCATGAATTTAGAATCACCCTGTATAAATAATGCTTCATCCGAACTTCGATACATAAAAGGTAAATGTAAGAAAATTGGATAAAAAATACTTTAAATCTCAAGTTTAAGACAGGTCGTCATACACTGTACAGAGCCAGTGAAAGGTACGTTATCAGTTGACTTTGGTCTGGCCAAAGCCAAGTGTTTCGGTTAATGAAGGCCTCGGCTGAAAGAGAGATAGAAGTTCTGTACTTGATCTTCGATGAAATGTTCATGCAAAGAATTTTCTCATAAAAGGAGCATAACACTATGCTACATAAAAGTCGTGGAATCGAAACGCCATCTTTGTTGCAGTTGGGCGACAAGTTCTGGGGGGTTAAGGAATAACTAGGTAGCTGAAAACCCCGCGTAAAAGGAATTTCTGGGAGCATGCCACGATATCAAGACGTCACAGAATGTGTCTGAAGACCACCGCCAGCAATTTCTTCGAAAAAATAAGATTCCAAGCAGGTGCGGATCTAGAGGAGGGCGATTTTGCCCCTCTCAAGAGCCAGCAATACAATGGAAAATAATGATTCTATCCCCATAAAATACAGGACGTTTATTCAACGTACGTCCTTTACTCCCACTAATTCACCCTCCCCGACTTGCAGCCCTAGCACCACGGCTGATTCCAAGGCAAATGTAAATGTGAGTCCCATCAACGCCACTCTCATATATATATATATACACAGGGTGGGCAAAATGTCCGTGCAGAGTGCAGGTCCACATACACGGTTTACAACGGTGAACTGGTTGTGGATTAGGAGCGCAAGTTCTTATAACCGGCTCATTTGCATATTTCCACCGAAGTCGCTAGTACCAACACCTCCTATCGGCTGTTTTTGAGTTTTTTTTTTCCTGTCTTAAAAAATTCCCGTGACCTAGCGATGCTAACCCTGCAAACCGTTCTTTATTTCGGTTATTTTTCCGGTTTTTATTCATTTTTAAAGTTTCTACGGACTTTTTGCCCACCTATATACAGTGTGATTCAGAAAAGATGGGAAAAAGTTTAAGAGGTACACACACCAATACAAACAATTGCCTTCAAGGAATGCATGGTCTAACATGAAACGCAAACACGCTAGTGCGTTTCGAAACGGCCGCTCCGCAAACGTTAAAACGGTATTCCTGTTGAAATTTATCGGGAGAAAAAACACACCATGCATGCGAATGTAACCTGAGGAAGAAGAAACCGCGTGCAAATCTGCGTCACAGTGAATAAAAGGCGTGAACGCCAGCCCTGTGAAGTTATTCCAGCGTGCAACCGCGCGCGTTCTAACAGTTGTAACGTACGGGATAATGGCTCACTTTAGTAACTGCATATATATATATAACGTCCTCTATATTGTTTAGAACTGCAGAATGATCTTGATAGGGCAACTCATGTGTTATGCCGAAGTTGTATGTATTATCTGAAAATTACTCTTCTAAATGTCCTTTGATTGGTCAGGGAGTTTATCTGAGTTAATTATTCTCCCAATCGACAGGTTGCTGGACAATTCAATGGCCAATCTGGAACTCGCCATCATCCAGAAATTCGAGAGTTTGTTCCGAATCAAGAATTCGAAAGAAGAGTCGATCCAGTACCACCGAAAGTTAAAATCGATGTTTATTACGAAACCGATTGCCCAGACAGCATGAATTTCATAACGAACCAATTATATCCTGCCTATGAAGAACTTGGCGATATCATGGACGTCCAGCTCTTTCCTTTTGGAAAAGCGATGGTAAGTTAATTACTATTTAACTGCACTTATTTGAGACTTCATCTTTGTTTTTCGGATCTTTTGCCAAAAAATTTTGGTATTTCTCATAGGCCGAGATTACGCTATAAAAGTTCGATAAAAGTCCTTTTATAAAACTAACCAACCAATAATCGTATCAAAACATTGGAAAAACAACCAATAATCGTATCGGTTACATTCGCTCCAATGTAACCAATGCGCTTATTGGTGGCATTTTTCAAGTTTTATAAAAGAACCTTTATTGAACTTAATATATAGTGTAATCCCAGCCATAGAAACGAGTTTGTATTTTTGATATATGTATGTACTTGATATAAGATCCTGTCCCGTTGAAGTCATTTCTTTCTGTGTTGATGCTGCTCACGCACAACGAGTTCGAAACAAGTTTATTCAGTTCATTAACGCTATTCAAATCACGTATTCCTTGCTTTTTCCGACGCCCAACATATTATTGAGTACCAGTTTCCTACAAAATATTTAGATTTTCTCAACTTACAATGACACTGTCGAAAGTTTGCTTCGAGTTTTGTAGCTAATGAAAGCATGTGATCATGGTCTAATGAAAATAACATCCCTTTTAACCACTTAACAGTTTTACAGGAACACCGTTCGGGTGCTGCGAAAGGGGGCTTCCCTGATTTACCCGTATGCCTCTGGGGCAGCTTATTTTGGTTGCACTTGTTCAGTGTAATCACGCATTGCGAATATTATTTCTTTTCAATTGTATGCTAAAATAAAAGAATGAGTGAGTGAGCGGCTCATAATAGAATATTTAGTTCAGTTAGTTCTTCGGGAAAAAACCACAAAAGTGTCATTTTTTCGCCGTAATTAAAAATTATCATAAATTAATAAATTCCCATACTTGCAGCAGTTTTGACTGCTTATTTGAATTTATATAATCAATTTGAATACAAAATTGTTTATATAAAAATTGCTTATTTTTGAACGCAACATGGCAGAAAAAAGAAACTCTTAAGTGGTGTTAATGTTGTTTTCTTATGAGTAAATGATTTAATAATTCATGACTTGGACATTTACATCCCTTCTTGTTTGCCCTACAGGAAATCGAGCTGAGGAATGGAAGTTATAGGTATGAATGTCATCATGGTCCTTCCGAATGCTATGGAAATACACTCCAGGTAATCTTGCAAATGTTAAAACTACAGTCGACATTCCCCCCCCCCCTCATCCTGGAGCTGGGACCTTTGCGCGCCCAGAAGCCAGACTTTCCACGGCCCCTTCTAGTGAATTTATAGC
This sequence comes from Pholcus phalangioides, assembly GCF_987345545.1. Lineage (NCBI taxonomy): Eukaryota > Metazoa > Arthropoda > Arachnida > Araneae > Pholcidae > Pholcus > Pholcus phalangioides. Next base: position 6,303,221 of record NW_028301625.1, on the reverse strand, counting down.
ATGAAAACAAAAAATGATAACTATCCCAGCCCCAGGGCTGGAGCCCTGTAAGCCCCACCCTTGTGGGGACCATGACTGTCGACCCTCGTTTTTAAGAACCCGTACGGACGTGAATAAATTAGTTCATAAATGGGAAAGACATTTAAACTAACGGTAATTGTTTCAGACCAGACGTTTAGTTCGTAAAAGACGTATGTAGTTTCGTAAATTTGAGGTTCTAAAATTGAACGTATACTGTATTTACCGTCTTTACCTACAGCAGTTGGCTAAACAGACTGCATTACAAGTCTGCCGGGTATACAGACTGAACTACAAACTTGAAAATCTCTTTTGGTTGGGTGACTATATTTTGTCGAAAATTAGGATCTCAAATACCAGAAATACGGGACGTCGCCAAAAGAGTTGCCAATTGTTGGCAGAACTGCAATATTTATTGCTGAAAATTCGTAAAAATTGCCGATAAGTAGAAAAGACTACTGCAAATCAGCAGTGATCTGTAAGGTATTTCACGAAAATAACTTTGAGCATTATAAATCAGTCACAAAAATACATGGTGGGTGAAAGTTCATGGCAAATTTTAAAAATTAATAAAGAATCAAAATCAATTGACGTAAAAAAGTGTTTGCACTAAAATACTTATCACAGCGTAGAATTTTTTGTAATTTATCAAAAACAAAAAGTAGTTCAAAATTTCACACGGCCCACGCTGTATCATAAAAATTCAATAAAGCACAAAAAGTGTTATTAACTCCTTCACGTACGGGGTTTTGGCAACGAATTTGGATGATTTTTTGTAGAAATATCGGCGATAAATCTGGTATCCTTGTTCGCACGTTGAAAAAAAGGAATAAAGGGAAAGAAAGAAAACAAGAAACGGGGGGGGGGGGCAGTACAGTAGATAAGAGAATAGGCCTGCGGTAGATTTCTCTTTCATCCTCATCCTTCCTTTCGTGTGTTCTCTTCCTCTCTTACATATATATAGTAGAAAGATTAGCTCCGATGAAGATACATTAGGCCCCTTTCACACGGAGCGGATGCGGACGCGGGTCCGCATACCCTTTCAAACGAGCGCTGAAGATGCGGACGATTTAGTTCGAAATTCGTGCATATAAACTGTTTTTTCGCAATTTTTGTAATTATTTTTCTCCTTCACCCCTGATTCAGTGGCCATAGGCAGCCTAGAGGCATTCTTTGGTGGTTTAATCTAGAGCCACATAGAATATGGGAATAAAGATGTCTTCATTCCGATCCTCACAAGTAGTCGATGGGAGAAAATGTCTTCAAATATTTTCAAAATATTTTGAAACAAAAAATCCGTCTTTTCGGAAAAATATGGAAGAAAAATTCCAAAAACATCCAAAACTTTCGATGTTCCAAAAAAAAGAAAAAAAAATTCAGGAGATATCAAAGAATTTGCAAGTAGTAAAAAAGGGGAGGGGTAGAGACTTTCAAAATGCCTGTGCTTAGAAATATTCACATCACAATTCTGTCTTAGGCCGGGATTACACTATAAAAGTTCGTTTATAAAACTTGAAAAATGCAACCAATAGGCGGATCAGTTAAGTTCTCTCGAATGCAACAGATGTGTTTATTGGTTACATTTTTCAAGTTTTATAAAATAACTTTCATAAACCTTTTAGAGAATATATTTCAGATATTTATATTTTTAAATAATTTTAAAAATTTAAAAAGAAAAAAATTAAAATTTTTAAATTAAATTTAAAAGTTATTAAAGTATGTAGTCAATTCGTAATGAACAGAACGGCTTATAATTTTGGTCCCGTCAGTGGCCCTTGTTGGCAGGTTTTATTATATAAAATTGTGAAATATGGACAAAAGGCAGTTAAAGTTGCTATATATCCATCTCAGAAGAAAACGGAGGGGTAGACGTATGTAGGTATATTATATTAATGAGCAGGTACCATCATATGGTGTTTTTAAGGGTATTTATAGCAAATAATTAAAAAAATTCCGTGAAAAATCACCTTCAAAAAGTAGCCAAAGATGCGGACGAATTCACTCCGCATCCGCATCGTGTGAATAGCTCCGAATAAACCTATTGTCAAAACTTCTATGTGCGGATGCGGAGCCCGCACTTAGGTTTTGACACATGCGGACGACGTCCGGACCCGCATGAACATTTCCTAGGTGCGGAGATTTTTCGGCTCGTCTGAAAGGCGCAGTATATTCCAATTGTTAAAACTTCTTCCGGACCCGCATCCGCTTCGTGTGAAAGGGCCCTTATATGTAGGGGGAATCACTAAACAGGAGTATAAAAAGAATGGGAAGGAAAAATATTTCAGTTCATAGGGTAACAATGAGACGTAGCGATGATAAGGAAAGAGGAAAAGAAAACACAGAAGTATATAGTTTTTCCAATTGGGGGGGGGGGGCGTTTGGATGAAATATTTCGACCGTGATCGTAAAGGGGTTAATACAGTAGTATCAGGAATTCCCTGGTGGATTCAACGATGCGAATCACCTCGGCATCCAGATTTAACCCCTCCCACCCTCGATTTCTTGGGGAGAAATATCCGGGGCCGTCTAAAGAGCATCATAGGCCCCGGGAGAAGTGATTTTTATGAAGACTAGATTATACACATACAGAAACTGCAAAATTAGGACGCGTGCTTGTGCCGCCTAAGCAATTTTTCATATACAGTTGACTTGGTTAATTCGAATCTCAAGGGGAAAAAAGTTCAAATTATCAAATTCACCTACAGGGCGATTCAAAACTCAACGGGCAAACTTTGTGGGGATGTGGAAAACACAAAACAGAACTACATAGGAATGAATGTATGACGGGAAACCCCAACCTGATCAGCTGGAGGATAAATGAAAAAGCAGAAATGAAAAGCGAATAATGGGTGGAAAAACTCTGTTTAGCGATACTTCATACGAAGATAGTACGTGTACACGTTAAGTTTCGCAACAAGTGCTCAAAGCGCTTACCATTCACGGTTATGCACGCATTACAACGGTGAGGCATTGATTGTCGAACCCTTTCAAAAATACTCGGCATTTCGCGAACTTTTGCAGCTGCAACGGAGCTTGGTTCTTGCGACGAGGTCGGTGTCAAAGTCAACGGGCGTCTCGTAGACCACGGCTTTCAGGGTCCCCCACAAGAAGAAAAATCCAGGCTAGATAATTTTTTCCACCCATTATTGGCTTGTCATTTCTGCATTTTCATTTATCCTCCAGCTGATCAGGTTGGGGTTTCCGGTCATACATTCCTATGTGATTCTGTTTTGTTTTTGTGTTTTTTATACTTCCACTAAAAGTTTGCACTTTGAGTTTTGGATCACTCTGTGTATAGAATGACTATACTTTCTAAAAACGTCAAAAACTCTTGATAATTATGAAAAATATATTGAATGCTATCACTTACTAAGTTAATTTTCTCTTTGTTATGACAAGGGTTTATATAAAACATGAACGATCAAGAAAATGATTTATTCATAAATTTTTAATTTTTTTTTTGATGCTCTTAAAATCTTCAAGTTGTTTTAGAGAATTAAAGACGCGATTTTCGAGCTTCCACAGTCTTATTATTTCTAACATGTCTAGTTCCTATGAGTGTTGGAATAGACTTCTGTTGTGTTTATCTTTAGATTAGTTTTCGACCTCTTCCTGAGAAAATTCAATTTGTTGCTTTATTCCCTTCTTTCTCACCAATTTCCTCCGTCCGTAAGGTAACCACGATTTGGATAAGCATATGAACCTTTTTTAGACAGGATGAAAAATGTCACATTGATATTCCAAAAAAAAAAAAAAAAAAAATTAATAAAAAAATAAACAATGATGCTAGAGAGACATGAATCTTCATCACGTTTTAACAGAAAGGTCACTGGGATTTCGGCACTCAAGGGTTTTAAAAATTACCACAATCTCTCAGAAAATTACCACAGACACTCTAACACAAACGTACTTCCTCAGTAGTAGCATTTGCATCTGCAATCGGTAGATACAAATACAAATACAACGCCACAACAGGCAAATTGCCCAACGAGGTGGCTGACTTAAGAACATCATGGATCCCCGAGCCCCTACCTACTACTGCTACACCACACATGCACCCCCCCCCCCCGCGGAACCCCCCCCCCCCAACGAATTGGTACATGCGGGAATGTGCGTGTACGTGTAGTGCAACCTGACGTAAAGTTTAATGAAGTCTAATGAAGGCATCCAAGATTCAGTAAAACATTAGTTGCAGCGGGAATTATTGGTGTTTGAAACTGGTATCATAATTAGAACCAAAACAAAACGTTCATATTTTTTTGCAATGTTATTTTTTAAAATGCAGTTTTAAAATGTTGTTTTCAAATGTAGGGTACATGTTATATGCTGGAAAAAACCAGCAAAACCACGGAATAAAAAAAAAAAGGATGAGTAAACGTTAGCTTGGGATTTTTTGAGAGAAGAAAATTTTGCAAATGGGACATATATAAATCAAACTTCGAATTATCCAAAAATTCGTATCAATCAAGTTCAAACCAAGTTTGCCTGTTCACAACAAATGGCGTCAGTATACTTGCATCTTTACCTCTGCGCCACTCGGGCACAGTATACTTGAAAAATCCTAATAATTTTCCAATCAAAACAAAACTTCTTTTTTTTCGGCCCTTGACCTAAGGTTGCCCGATTCCGAAACTTACAAATGAGGATACATGCGTGCACTCTTGCAATGTAACTTACATATTTTCACAATAGATGGCGCCTCTGTACCAACAAAGAACAACACTTGTTTTCCAATCAAAACAGAAACGCATTTAATGCGTACAACAGGATTTCTTTTTGTATGGGGGCTTTTTAAATAATGGGTAAGTACAGCTCTGGGTTTCCTCAAACAGAGTAAATGTGTTGTGAAAAGAAAATCAAACACACAATGACCAGGCAAGCATGATTGCTTCAAATAAAAAAAATGAATAAGGCCGGGATCACACTAAAAACAACGAATAAGCCTATTGGTTACGCTCGGATGTAACCGATGCGATACGCTCATGGTTGCATTTTTCAAGTTTTATAAAAGAACTTTTATAGTGTAATCCCGGTCTAAATCTTATTCCCGCCATCACGCGATAGACCTGTTAATGAGAATCCAAGAGACATTTAAAATGCTTATTATATACTAGCTGTGTTAACCCGGGGCTCCGCTCGCGCGAATTTGCTAATCCGTAAATTCTTGAGACCCCTTTAGGGAGTGAATTTTGAGAAATCCCTTCTTAGCGAGTCTTTGCGAACCGGCTCACCATTCCATAAGATACACACGACGCTGGGCGTTAAATTGAACTCTCTACAAATCCGGACTTGAGATTGGCCTGTGTTCTAGACTCCCCACAATTCGCCACCTCATTCCATCATCTAAACGTTGGTGGTTACTCATTTTTACTGTTACAATTTGAAATTAACCGATTGCTGCAAAATAACACCAAGAAATTCGCCGAGGTGTGCTAGCGAACGAAATGCGTCTTAACTTACGCGCGCTTATAAAGCCTGTTTCTCTACTGGCTCCGCCTACACACACACGTGTACGCTTACGTATTTGACGCACAAGATTTGCATTTTTGTCTAGAAGCAGTGGTTTTACATTCAGTTCAGTTCTTTTCATGAAATTCGATAAAATATGCAAATTCTCTTAATTTATTTCACCAGTGTATATATAAACGATTTTTTTCATTATTTACAGAGCTGCGCAATACATTACCACAAAGAAACAAGCAAGCATTTGCCATTCATACGATGCATGGAATCATATCGACGACCATCACAGAACGGAAAGAAGGTAAATAACTCGGAATCACCCACGAGGATAAAAATTTTTTACTGCATTTGTGCAATTTTGAGATCAGATGTACTTAGATGCATTTATTCGGCATCGCGTAAGTTTCAAATTCACGGGACTGTTTATTAGATAGAAGATGACCAACTAACCATATCGAGCGATGAAAAGACAATCAAAGGGATTTGCGTATCTCCTATACAATACTTGAAATGTTCACATTACTGTATTTGTATATTAATACACAGAAAGTGAATTAAGGTCAGTCTAGGCTCCCCTTAATTGGAAAAAAGTGTAAAGTTGGGGATTTTCGGGCCCTTCAAAAATTGCGGCACAGGGCGTGAGCTCGGTGTACCCGCCGTTAAATCCGCCTCTGATTATACACGGTGTCCCGTGAAAACCATCCATATTCTGTGGCAGGGCCACCCTTACCAGACGCGAGGCCGGATGCTAAACTAATCGCAGGACCCATTCACGGAGAAAATACTAAGTATAATTTTCAATTTTCTCTAATCGCTTACGTCAGTGTTTTTTAAAGTACGCGTCGCAGCTTATAGAGGCGTCGCGGCGAGTTGGGGACATTGATTTTTGTGCCTATTTTTGTGCTTTGTGAAGTGATTCTTTTACAAGTAAAAAAATATCTACCAAATTATTCTGAGAAGCCGCAGATTAATCATGAATCGGGCAAGAAAGCCAGGAATGATAAAAGTTTGAGAACTATGTCTCTTATATGCAATAGAAAAGCTAATGTTGCCAAGCAGCAGGCCCGAATCCAGAGCGATGTATCAGGAGGAGCGATTATTGTGTAGGCCATGGGCGGGCATTGCCGCCCCCCCCCTCTTTCCGCCAGTGCTGCATAATACAGTCCGTCTCACAAGTTTAGACAATATAGATTTTTAACTGCACCATGGATACCGTTTCAAATTGTGATTTTATTTTTTTTTGCTTGTGATCAGAATGTAAAAACCTACTTTAAATTTCAGTCATTGTCAAAGAAAATAAATTTTGATTGTTTTAAACTCAAAATTTTAAGAAACAGCTGTTTCAAAAGTTTCAAGAAACTTCCGATTATATGCAAATTTCAAAGATTGTGTCTATATAGCGTATCAGAGACGTGATAGTATAAAAGTGGAAAGCTATGGGATTGGTTTTCATTAAAAAAAAATTGTCGAGAGAAGTCGTCGCATATTTTGTACGATGAAATCCTTCGAGCATTTGAAAGCAAAAAGAAAGGCTGTAAAAGGCATTGCTATTGCTTTGAGCTGGTCGAAACGAAGTGTCTGACGTGTATTGACGAAAGCCAAAATCTGGTTGGGGTAGGCAACGCAGTACAAGTTTACGCGAAAACAAAACCATTGGAAGATTGGCTTCAACGCAAAAAATGACCTTGCGTGAAATTATGAACGATCTCTTGGAGTGAAAATTTTAACAGATATAGTTCGTTCATAAACAGATCAAAGACGCTAGTATTTGATTCATAAAAGAGGGTTAAGAAATCGCCTGTCACAAGAAGCACGAGAAGTGTGAAGAGAGACTACACTACTACTGGGAGAAGTTGAAATGGGCATGAAATCATGTTTTATGGAGACAAATACTGTACGGGTTTTTAACAACTGGCTGTTGCGAAGATGAATTTTTGGAAAGAGGAAATTCAAATGCCTTTGCGGGGAATCGAACCAACGTCCCTTCACTTTCCGGGTGAACGCACTAGACTGCAAAGGCAGCGAATCTCAATATTTCCTTGGAGCTCGTGTGCACTGAACGGGACCGTACATGCACGGCCGAACCTGACTCAGGCCAAGCAACAGCCAGTTGTTAAAAACCTTCGTATGATAGCGGAGAGTGACGTCATCCTTGTACAAATACTATAGCTTGGTATCATATTTAGTGGTGCAAAAAAATGGAACTCACATGTTCTAGGCGGATGTTCTCAGCAGACAGTAAGGTGGAGCTTGGATAATGGCATGGTTAGAATTTTCTTCTAACGGCCAGGCTTCCTTAACTTTTGAAATTGGTCATCAAAACTGTGGTGATGGCGATCCTCGAAAACAATTTGCTACTGATTGGAGAAGATTTAGGAAGACCAAACTTGGCATTTCAATATTATAACGTGACTATTTAAAGATCTGTTGCTACAAAAAAAAAACTCTAACCTTTTAACGGCCAATTAATCGCGAAAATATATCGGTTTTAGACTGACCATCTTATAAGTCCTGACTTAAATCCTATTAGGAATGTTTGGGGCATACTTACGATAAATGTGCTTGCATATGAAATACAGTATTCGACTGTTGATGATTTGAAGAGCTCTATCGAGGAAGCATGGTACAGTTTTGATGTTTAAACTCTACAGAATTTAATTAGATCCATGGGGGATAGTATGTTTTAGGTTATTGGAAAAAAAAGAGAAAAAGTCTATTAGCTGTTAAGTCTGTAATTTTTGTAAATTTCAATTCTCTCTAAACTTTTGAGACAGCCATTTTTTGTATTTTCAATACTATAAATGTTCTTTCGTAGAAGATCATGTATAAATGTGATCATCAGCATCATCCCCCACCCCCAGCCTTTCAAGTCTATCTTCGCCTATGATGTAGATTCGTAGGACCGTTCCGTAGGGAAAGACCAATTTTTTCTCAACCTATCCGAATCTCGAAAGAAGTAACGCCCCAAACCCCGGACGCGCCTGCGGAACTGACACTTCCCTTTAAGCCAGACCTCGAACGATCGTGCGGGTGAAATACTTAATAAATATTCATGTTTTCAAAAATTTCCCGGTCTTAAAGAGTGAACGGCACTATTCCCGTGGAATAGACCAAAAAAACCCTTTGTGGCCGTAATTTCCAGTTCTATGCAGGATCACTACACGATATGACTCGTATTTTACGGGACATTCCCTGTATTTTCCCTTATTTTCGCCGTCCCAATCATTTTATGTTTAATGTCCCGTTTTTCATGCATTCCTTTTAATTCATTGCGACTTGCAATAACCCCTTTTTTTCCAGCCCGAAATAGCAAATTTTGGTCGCAAATAATGATGTTTCCCATTTTTCTAGATGAAATATGAACTACCTATAGGTCACTGTGTTTTGCAGACCTTTATTACTTTTGATGAGATTTGGCTACGGCACGTCATGTCATGTCAAACGATTCTATTTTATCCTAGAAGGACATGTCAATCGTGAAAGCTCAGTCACTGATGAACTTTTCTCGATGTGCAATCGTTTTACCAAAAAAAAAAATTGAATAAAATCATCCGACGTGACATGACGCAGCGAAAATTCATCTCGTGGTCGGAGGACTATACTTGCCTTCCAATTGCCACGGCATTTAGTTGCTCGTATAGGCAGCAGGCCACAGAGAAACCGTTTCGACTCAAGTCATAGTGGCGCAATAAATTTCGTTTCTCATTTTATTCGGAAGCTATACGTCATGGAAGTATAAAGGACGCATTTTACCTACTCGAAGAGAGCGAGGATTATCGTTTCACGATAGCGTTAATTTATGCTAAGGGTGCTGCTCTTTTGGAGAGTACGGGCCACTTCATTGGTTTGAAAACGTGTCGTGGTCTACTTAATTGATTTAGAAATGTGCCGCGGGCTGCTTAAGTGATCTGTAAATGTACAGTGGGTCACTTAAGTGATCTGACACAGGCTGTTCTAAACAGCGCCCCAGGTTACTTGAGTGATCTATAAATGTGCTGTGGGTCACTAAGTGATCTGGGAATGTGCCGAAAACCACTTAAGTGATGTGAAACTATGTTGCGGATCATTTAAGTGATCTTATTAATATGTGCCGCTTAGTTCATTTTTACAAATGTAGGCTTAGGTCGCTGGCCACATCAGATGACTCCGAGGACCACATTTGGCCAGCAGGCCATGTGTTGAGCGTATGTGGTTTATGCGGTCTTCACGTGATACTCTTGGTACAAAAAATGTATATCTAGTTTTCTGTAGTATATTGATATACAGTGTATTTATTTTGTATTTTAAAGTGTGCAAGACGTACTGGTTTGGATTGGGATACCTTAGAAAGCTGCACCGAAAACGATTTAGGTAAAGGACTTCTTCACACAAACGCCAAACATACTAAAGATCTGCGACCAAATCTACATTTTGTGCCTTGGGTTGTGATAAACAACGTAAGTTTTCAAGGATAAAATGTATATCCGCATCTATATATATACGTCAGCTTATCTACATCAGCTCAATACTTTTGCTGATTAACGTTTTATTATTCGTAACACTCTTGTGTATTTTATAATTTTGCTCAGCTTTCGAAAACGTTTTGACGAAATTAAGCATTTCCTTTTTTTAAGCAGATAAAAGATGGCGCTACGTGTTATACTAGAATATTATACGCATTGCACATTAATTTTTTTTGTATATTTTTCTTTCAGGAATACACTTATAGTAATCAGAGGCAAGCTCTCCGAAATCTGAAGACTCTTATATGTGAATCGCATAGGGTATGTGCTTATTCTTTACATTCATCGTTACATCTGGATTGGAGTGAAAAGTATGCTTTGGGAACATGTTTTCTTTTTTTTGAACAAAACATGTCGACGTGGTGAAATAAAGCGATGCGTTGGAAGAATTAAATATAATCGGTTGATAATAACTCTCCAAAAGTTACTGTGATTTCCCAATAATGCTGTTCTCTATCTCACTTTGCATATACAGTATATATACAGTATGTGGAGGAGGAAATGCCGTGGAAAACAAGGAGGGGGGAAGCTGAAGAGAATGAAGGGGGAACGCACACACAACTTTGTTTCATAGGGTTACGATAAAGCTTCGCGATGAGGAAAAAATAGGTTGAAGAAACAGTCAGCTGGATTGAATTTATTTCACTGGCATTTGGATACAACATCAGTGCCGTCTTAACGCATGGGCCCACCCAGGCACGGCACAGGGGCCTCAAGAGAAGAGGGCCCTCACAAAAATGAGATATAGTTGAAATTTTCAAGGCGTATGCATGTAAATTGGCCTGGTAGGGCCTGAGAAAAATCACTTGGCCCGATGGTCCGCGGTGCTCTTAAGACGGCCCTGCGCAATATTATGTCCCTGATCGTATATAAAGGGGTTAAACTTCAACCAATTTTCTATATAGATACGTCTTATCAAAAAATATATACATGCAATGTCGACAAGGAGTGGAGTACTTTATTGATTCTCCACCTTTCTTCGGCCTGTGAGGCCCATGCATGCATGCAGTTGTAGAGGGCCGCAAAACGGTTTTCATTAAAACTGGTTTTGCTCACAAAAAGTAGAGAAAGCTGTTGGTTTAAAATTGGAGAAGCGTTATTTCGTTTATTTTATGAAAGGGCGATACGGACCAGTGTTCGCCAATCCCAAGGTAGGATATAGGCAAGATATTTTCCCTAGCGAACTTGAGGCGACCACCGATAGACAGTGCCTTCATTTCCAACCCATCTCATTAATGGCAGTAAATTGCAATATAGCGATATGGCCAGTGTTGGTGTTTGGTGAAGTAGTGTTCGCCAATACACACCTAGATGTGCGATTTATTCAATTTTTCTCCAAATTCCACTGAGGAGTGAAAATACTCCTTCAAATTTTAGGTAATTTTTTTAGATTTTCTTTTTTTCATAAAAAAAATAGCCCTCTTTCTACAAAACTACCGCTTAATTTTGGAGAGGAGTGAAATTAATCTTTTCAAAATTATTTTTTCGGATAACACTGGTACGGAGACGGGTTTACGGAAACTTCGCCTCCGGTACATTTGGGCCCCCCCCCCCCGGAAATTTCGCCCCTGATCCTATGAGCTACCCAGTGAGTGACAATATGAGTTACCCTGATCGAGTAAGTTGGACATTTCACCTGCCCTGACCGAATGAGTCAACACATCAATGATGAGAGATATAGATGGCTTTTTTCTCAGCCAGAGATATCAAGGAAACAGTTATTTTCCGGATATTATGCTGAGGTGAGCTCGGAAAGCATGCTTGCCCGGTATGCAAGAGGGCCTGGGTTCGTGTCCCGGCGGAGACGTGATGACTTTTCTTTCCGAGCTCACCTCAGCATAATATCCGGAAAATAACTGTTTCCTTGACATCAATGATGGTTTGAGTGACTGAATGATCAAGTAATTTGAACATTTTGCCTGCCCTAACCGTATAAGCGACAGTATGCGTGAACATATGAATGATGATATGATGGTCACTCATTTGATCGTCCACATGGTCATTCACTTAATCATACTGTTCCGGATAATTTCTCAAGTCCTTGAAATGATTAGAGAATGAAGCAATTTTTCAGGACGTCACAGATTTATTCACCGAAAACAGCTATTTTTACAATTATTCACAATCTCGCATTGAGGATATAAAGTCTCAACAACACTACCTTCCTCTTGATCGCATCATCTTTATAGACTCGTCAAACCTTCGGGAGACAGATGATTCCAGAAAACTTGATGATTGCTCGTAGTTTTCGAAGAGTGGCGCTTCTAGACGGGGGTCGACTTTTTCCAGAATGTTCTGGACCAATAGAATGACATTTTTTTTTATTTTATACAAAAATTGCCACGTTTTCAAGACAAATAAATTCAATTGGTCCAATGGTCGACGCGTTTCGGCTCTTCAATGGAGAGCCGTCATCAGGACCTCGTGGCCAGAATTCACACGAATGAGTCGTGGAGGGGTGATGTTTACGTCTGGTCGTCCGAAGAGTTCACCTTTGTATTTGCTGCGTCCGAGTGGTCTTTGGATGCAAATTGGGGAGCCATCTGTTGCAAAGTGTTGAAAGTTTTGTCACGACTGATGTTAATAAAGCCTGTCCAAGCTGACGAAATAGGTGGCGTGTTTCTTCCATCATTAACGAGGAAATTCTGGCATGTTCTGATGAAGTATCCCTCGAGAAAATTCAATTCGGGTCACTCACTTAGGCATTCATAAGATCACTTTTGGTCATTCATACGGTCACTCATTCATCAGTCATTTGCACACTTACACATACGGTCACTCACTTGGGCACTCATTCATTTAATCACTTCGTCATTTATACGGTCACTAACTTGGGCATTCATAAGATCACTCTTTTGGTCATTATTCATATGGTCACTCACTCATACAGTCAATTGCACACTCACACATATGGTCACTCACTCATACAGTCAATTGCACACTCACACATATGGTCACTCACTCATACAGTCAATTGCACACTCACACATATGGTCACTCACTCATATAGTCAATTGCACACTCACACATATGGTCACTCACTCATACAGTCAATCGCACACTCACACATATGGTCACTCACTCATACAGTCAATTGCACACTCACACATATGGTCACTCACTCTCTCATACAGTCAATTTCACATTCAGTAGGTCACTCACCCACTTTCAGGGCAGGCGAAATGTCGGAGACGGAATTTCCGGATTCCACGGAAACGACCTATTCAGAATATAGACATGTGCTAACTGCTAAGAGGTCATTCAAGTATTACGTCAGCATCGGGGGGGCTTTGATTTGCTGACAAGGAGGGAGGGGGATTTGAATGATGCTTATGTCACCAACCACCCTTTACAAAAATATGAAATATTCTTAATGGCATCTTATTCGGTGTGCCAAAAACGAGTAAAACCTTTCGCTAGTTTGTGGGCACCTGAACTAACAATTGAACAACCAACGTTATTTGAACCCAAAATTGCAAAAGAACCACGGCTATACGCGTTTCGGAACCATAGGAAGTTCCTTCATCAGTAGCAGAAACAAAACATAAGAAAAAGAAAAGAAAAATATCGAAAAAAGGTACTCCTTATAGAGCGGGAGTTACTCGCTGTTGTAGACAAGAGTCGAATTCAAAATGAACCGGCAACAAGAGCAGAGGAAGGAGGACAGAAAAAAGAAAAATGGCAGAGCCAATCGCAAACGAGAACGTGATAGTGATGCTGATGGAGAAGAATAATTATTCGACTCTTTTGTCTACAACAGCGTGTAATTCCCGCTATAAGGAGTACCTTTTCGATATTTTTCTTATGTTTTGTTTCTGCTACTGATGGAGGAACTTCCTATAGTTCCGAAACGCGTATAGCCGTGGTTCTTTTGCAATTTTGGGTCCAAATAACGTTGATTGTTCAAGTTGTTCAATTGTCTTATCTAACCCAAAAGGTAATTCATTTTTCTACCTGAACTACATTCTCCCTATTGATAAGCCCCCTACAGAGTCACTTTAGTGATCTCTAAATGTTTCGCGGATTCTTCAAGTGAGCTGGAAATGTGTCTGGACCGTTCAAGTGCTCTGGAACTGTGCCACGCATCACTCAAGTGATCCGTAATTATGCCGCGGATCACCTAAGTAATCTGGGAATGTGCTGCGGGTAACTTGAGTGATGTAGAACCGCACTGGGGGGCCGCTTAAGTGTTCTAAAACTGTGCCACATGTCACTCAACGGATCTCTAAATGTGCCACGGATTGCTTAAGTGTTCTGAAACTGTGTCGCGGGTCAGGCCCGTCGCCAGAAATTTCGTTCGGGGGGGGGGGAACCAAAGTGATAGATTTGGCCATCTTTTTCCCTTTTTTCGGTCATTTTCTCACATTTCGAGGGGGGAGACCCCAAGTCCCCCGCTACGGCCTTGCCACGGGTCACTTAAGCGATCTGTAAATATGCCGCTTAGTTCATTTTTTACAAAATTAGCTTTGAGGGGGTAGTCACATTAGATAATCCCCAGAGCAACATTTAGCCCGCGGGAAAAGAGTTTCTTGAAAAGAAATTTTGAGTTTTTAGTCTTCAAAATAGCATTGAAATCAACATAAATTGATTATAATAACAAATAAAGGTATTTTCTTTTTTTGAAATTTTGATTAGAAAATTTTTTCTTTTGCATTAAAAAATCAATTTTTGATCGTCTGGGGAGGCACGAGCCCCCCCCCCCTCCCCCGAGTACGTCTCTGATCCCACCAGTATGCGATAGGAGGTAGGGGGCAGAGCTGACGGGAGGGGGGTCAAAAATGGCTAAAAAATTGCTTACGTAATACTTGAACGGTCCCTAACTTAAGACGCCTTCATATTAAGGAGTTCTACCCTAACCCTACTTAAAGAGATATAAAGGATTTAATGCAAAAGAGTGTTTTCATCTTTTGGGTTGTATACAGGCCTATATCCTAGTCCTGCCTACAGATGTTACGGATACTTGACGTTCGCGTATTACTTTAATTGGCATAACTGATGCGTTTTCAGGAATAACGTGTTGTGTTTCAGGTCACGAGCCAACCTCATCTATCAGGATTTCATATCCATGACTTTCTATCGACGTGTTTTTTGTTGCTGAAATAGTTTTTGTTTCTTTTTTGACAGGGTCAAGTTCATGCAAGATGTGTTGGGCGACTGGCTCGCTCATGAAACCAAAGATCATCGGAAAGAAGCAGTACTTGCACGAATACCACTGTTTGTACCATCGGTTTTGTTACTTATTTTGTATTTGGGTTATTGTTTCTGAAATAGAAATGGGTTGTATATTTATTTTCTTAGGTTTATTTCTTCAAAAAAGGACTATTAAAAGTATAATTATTTTTTTTATCGATTCTCATTCTTTTAATTTTAGATGACTTTCGCCGGGGCGGCTTAAGTAGGGGTGCGAAGGGTGCAGTGCAGCACCCCGGGCGGCAGGTTGTAAGGGGCAGCAGCTTTTAGGATTTAGTTTCACGCCAACATTTCAATAATTTTCACGCTTTTGAGCCATACGAAGACGTTGAGAAAACTTGAGGGAGCATACAGGGCCTGGAGCCGTAATGCCAGAAACAAGAATATACTCTGTCACAAGGGGGGGGGGCAAGTGTGGATTTTGTCGCCCCCCACTCAGTAATATTTCTGGAACGGTCTATGAATTCTATAAAAGACAAAGGAAAAATTCGGCTTCTTGTCCGGCTCTGGACCACTAGAAACGAATCTGAAATAAATTTCTTAATAAAATTCGCCTCGTTATACTTGTTCTTTATAGGATAAGTAATGATGCCTCACCAGCAAGAGGTAATGTAGGTCAAGTTATCTGGCGTAATTTAGAATGATATAATGCTACTGGGCCAAAATGCGGGACAGTTTCCGTGCAAGCGGGATGTGTGGCCACAGACATTTTGTACGTGAAAAAAATAACGTGTGTGGCTTTGTATTTAAAAAAAAAACAAAACTGGTTTATACCACTGTCACCTGCGCTAAAGCCCTGTCAGCCCCGCCAGGGTCGTCTTTAGGTGCGCACCCGGGCATTACCTCCTAGAGGTTCTAGGAGGTAACCGGGCGGCAGGTGAGCTTGAACCGCCCGTGCTTGAATGTCCGTTTTGTCGTCATTCACGTTTATTTCGTTAAATGCACTTAATTTGCAGTCGACATTTCCTAACCTAATTCCCAACATTAGTAATTTTTCTGCGATTTCAGCAATAATTGGCAAGTTTGCCAACACTTGTACATGCATCTGTATTTAGGATCCCGATTTTTAGGCTGACATGTTATGATTGACTTATATCATTGAAAAAAACCCGGAAAATCGAGTTCCTCTATATATATGGGATAACGGGACAATTGCTGGACCATGTGCACGAGATTCAGGATCGTCCGCATGCATTGTACAATGATATTACACACACAGTGCATATCTATGAATTCTTGGGGGAACTAAGCTCTCTTATATACAAAATGTTTATTGCGGGAGTTATAGGTAAGATGAACCGATATACGTATATTCACAATCTCCACTGCGATAACCTAATTCAGTATTTCCCAAAGTGGGTGATGGAAAGGTCCGGGGGGGGGGCGATAGAAGCTAAGGGTATAGCATAGGATCCTATGAGTTCGCTTGAGTTGGGAGGCGATGAGAGAAAAAGCTGTGAAGAAGGGGGAAATGGAACAAAAATGTTGGGGAAAACTATGAGATATAATCTATTAGGCCGGTATTACACTATAAAAGTTTGATAAAATCCCTTTTATAAAACTTAAAAAATTCAACCAATAAAGCTCATAGGTTACATTCGCGCGAATGCAACCGATAATCTTATTGGTTACATTTCTTAAGTTTTATAACAGGACTTTTAGAAAACTTTTATAGTGTAATACCGGCCTTACTCAAAAATATAGAAATAGAGTTGGGAAAAATTATTGTTGTGACCGGTTTTATTGATCGGAATAGTAGCGCCACCTATTGGGGAAATTGAGATAAGTGACGTCACTAAGGATGCGTGCGCAGACGTCCTCCTTTCTCAGTCTTCGGATATGGTAACCCTGGGTGATGCTAACTAGTGGGCAGTTTCCCGTATCATGGAAAAAATTTTATCAAAATTGATCCGCGTGGGAAATTTCTTGGCCTTAGAGGGAAATTTTGAGAGTTCACCAAACAGAAGAATTTTTTGGATAAAAATATAAATACAATGCAATACTTTTCTAGGGTAAAAATACTTGACTACGTATTTCTACCGATAGATGGCAGCATATTTTTCGAAATCTGTGGGGAAAATTTAGTCGAAATATATATATATACACATACACCCACCGTCCTCCTTCTTGGTGTCATTTTAATTGTCCTACGTTTTCGAAAATTCGTCCTTTCGTCTTCCTTTTCAAGTTTCCGTAATCATTCCCTTTTTTTTCAGGGGAATTTTTTTTTTCACTCTGAAACATATCTCTGCATTAGCATGAGTGTTTGCGTGTTTTTTTCGACGTCCTCTAAATTCCCAGACGAATCCAAGTTGCCTTCAAGATGCTATCTTAACCATGGCTTAAAGCTGAGCCATGGTTAGAATAGCATCTGCCCCAGGATAACATGAAAAAGGCAGTCGAAAAAACAGTTCTGAAAGAAGAAAACTGCAATATCCATTTTGAGCATACCATTGTCTGTTCAAGAACAGCAGATGTCTTGTACAAAAGGGGAGGAGGTTACCTATTCTATTCAGAAATAAAGAAAATAGGATGCAAAAAACACTCAATGCTGATTCCTCTGGAAACAACACTCTCAAAACACACAAAAAAACTTGATGTTGTAGAAAGAGAACCCCGCTCCAGGCGAAGTAATAAAACTGTTTAGGAGGTGGGCACAATTCATTAAAAGCGAGGGCAGTCGGATCTGAGTTTCTTTTTTGCTCCAACTCATAATGTTTATGTTAGATATGCTAAAATGTAGAGACGTTTCAAGATTATTGCATAACTTTTTAGCCGTCATCTCCCCTTTCCTCCTGGTCTGAAATTCTGCAGGAAAAGAAATTAACCAATGGACGGCAACATTAAATAAGCTCCACAACTGTAGGAGCGACGTATTACTTTTTGTAGATTATGACTACTTCATAAACATCTACTATTCTACTATATCAATAATATTTGTTCTTCTCTTTGTTGAAAACTTATTGGGTTAATTTCAATAACGGGTTTTCATAACTAACGCCCAGATTATACGCAAATGCATACGTGAATATGCATTTGTAAATTTTGACCTTTTTCAGTATTGAATATGCGCATAAATTGAAGAATTTCAGAATGTGAGTACATATTTTCTTCACATTTTTAAACATAAGCAACATCACTGATCGACTCCATCAGGCTAGGCTGAAATTTGAGCAAAATTTCCAATCACCGGATCATAGTAACCGGGTGTATCAAGTTTCCGTAACATATGTCAGGGCAGTAACTTGGGGGGAGGGGGCAACTGGGAGTGGGTCTGTATGGCAAAATTTAGGAGGCGGAAATTTTAAGTGGGAACAAACACCATTATAAAATTATCGAATTTTAAAGGTCTGGGGGGCGACAAAATAATGTTTGCGCCGGATGGCAAAAATCCTAGTTACGGTCCTGTATATGTAGTGGTTCTGTTTTAGTTGGAAAAATTATTATGGTGGTGGGGTGTTTTTTTTTTTGGAAGAAAAGTGGTGCCATCTGTTGCGGAAATTGGAGGATGACGTCATCAAGGGTGCGCGCGCAGGCATTCTCCTTTCTGTTTTCGACATGGCTCCTAGGCGGGGCCCCTAAATCCAGATTTTGTACACGGTCCTTCTAGCTCAGTGAGTTCCACAGACATAGGCTGACCATATTTGCTCGAGAAAAATACGTGAGATTGCTTTCGAAATACGAGGCATTGCCAAAAATGAGCAAATTTGCCAACTCGTGCTAACATCACAGAGAAATCGCCAATCGAGGGAAATATAACCACTACAAATTGTAGCGAATTTAAAAAAAAACCGACAAACATGTGAAATAGATATTCTTATTTGCAGTCGAGATTATCGTAATGTAATTTTTGAGTTGGGAAGATAATTTTAATCGTTAATCTGAAGAACAAAAGTCAAGTTGGCCTCGTTGAAAATACGTGAAAAACCAGGACATTTTTACAAAAAAGTCGGGAGAGCCAGAAAAGCAGAAAAAACCGGGACTGTCCACGACCTCCTATATAACCAGTTGTATAGGAACATAGGAGAGGTTGGATGCTCATCATGGCTCAAGAAGGGACTCAAAAGCAGCCTCAAATAAATTTTGGGAGAGGGCTGAGCTCCGTCCAATAACTAATGAAAAAACATTGCAACGCACCACTCCTGTGAAAGGGTCCCGAGTCCCGTAAAAACGGGATGACCGGCAACTTTTATCCCCTTTTTCTTCATGTCGATGTCGTGAACGCCATTTGTCTCACTAAAATATTTAAACTTCAGAAATTGCATAGATAGAATTATTCTCATTTTAAACAAAGAGAAACACACTTCTTTTCTTTCACACCATTTCTTGCTTATCACTTTTTGATGTACATGATTGAAACTGGTGCGCCACGACTTTTGTGTACACTGATGGAGCCCAGACATTAAAACATAAATGAAGATATCATTCCATTCCCACGCTTCAATTAACCAATCAAATTAGAGCTTTTTCTTTCAACGTGGAAGTAATTAATTCTCAGTTACTCTCACTTTCTTTGCGGCTTTGCGTGTGTAAGGGTTTGCGTAGTTCCCTGGGGTGCTTATAATTCTTGAGCATGGGGCTCCTTTAAAATATTGAAAATGTAGTACAGAATTAACAGTGTCTCTTGGCCGCAAGGGAGCCAGTGGAGATGAGCAGTACTTTGGAAAGTCCCGTTTTAATTTTGTGTGTGTGTAGCATTGCAACAAAAGAGTTTATATACCGGTAATATATTCTTTTACATTTGTGAAACATTTTGTTAATTAATTGAGTCAATTTAAATATGGCGCAAAGATGCAATTGAACATAATGTTCAACAGAATGTTTAATTGCAGTTTGATTCAGTGAATCTACATATATTCGAAATGATAAGAAAGAAAATAAAATCTATATTGCGGCACAACGTCAATTTTGATTATTTATTTGTGTAAATGCATTTTTCTTTTAATACTAATATGTTCGCGACCCACGGCCTTCCGACATCGACTCCTCTTATTCTAGCAAGAATAATTTACATAAAAATATCTGAATAATTCATTCATCCACGCGACATCGAAAAAAAGTTACAAATTACCATGTGACTTATGTGCAAAATCATCAAGAATTTACTGATATATTATCTACAAATCACTGGAAGAGTACGTATTACTTTAGACCAGTGTTTCCCATCCGGTGTGCCTCGGCACCCTAGGGTGCCACGATATCGGCTAAGGGGTGCCGCGAGATATTATGGAAATAAATAAGCATATGACCGTCCACTTAAGGTCTTAAAATTTTTTTAAGTCAAATTAATTGCTCTCATGCATGACAGACTCATCGGATAAGTGGGCATCTGGTGGCAGTGTCAGCAATGTGAACTTTGACCTGAGTTAGGTTTGACTGTTCATGTACGGTCCCGTTCAGCCAACGCCATCTATAGCAGAAAGCCTGCGCGCGAAGCTCGTGACGTCACTGAAGAAGTACATTTTACCTACAGTCATTGGATATACTGCAAAAAAAGGGTAAAGATATCGATATACAATTTACATGTTTCGTTGCCAACTATAATATGAGGCCTGATACAGATTTCAAGTATCTGTGCTCTCTAAGCATCAATAACAAGTTTCATATCAATGATTAATCGAACAAAACTTCATTGATGTATTTTTACTCGGTGATTTTTGTTGTAGTAAACTGCATTCTGTATTCAAGGAAGGGTGCCCCAAGTTTTTAATGTTATTCCCCAGGGCTCCGCGAACTTCAAAAGGTTGGAAAAGGCTGCTTTAGACAGTGGGTGCACAAATTCCAGCGCCAATTTGGTCATAGGCGTAAAGTTATAGGAAATATACGAAATTAATATTGAGAAATAGATTTTAGTTTTCTGTAGATAATTATTTTTACTATCAGAAACATAAGACCGCTGTGGTGGTCGAGTGGTTATAGTGACGGACTCGCGATGCGAGGATCCGGGTTCGAACCCCACAGTGGTGGTCGGCTGAAGTTGGTTTTCTGTGGTTCCCAACTTCAAGGCGCAAATGCGAGCCGATCTCCCCGTTAAAAAGTCTCGCCACAGAGAGCAACAGTCCTACAACGAAAAATCATTCAATCATAACACTTCACTCATAGTTTGAAAAACTGGTGGCAGATGGCAGCACTACACATAACAAGCATTACACAGAAACAAACTTTACGTTAGGTTGCACTACACGTACACTCACATTCCCGCATGTACCGATTCGTTGGGGGTTCCGCGGGGGGGTTGTGGGCGGGGTGCATGTGTGGTGTAGCAGTAGTAGGTAGGGCTCGTAGGTAGGGTAAAAAAGGGTTCGGGATCCATGATGTTCTTAAGTCAGCCACCTCGTTGGGCAATTTGCCTGTTGTGGCGTTGTATTTGTATTTGTATTTGTATAATGCTAACATGTAAACATGAGCAAGAAACGGTCATTCTTAAATGGAAACAATCGGCTCATATTGAATTCAGTAATGCAATTTTGACACATGAAATAACAGCTTATTGCGCAGAAACTCCATATAATAGGATGCGAGATAATTTTTGCACAATTAAATTACATGAGTGAAGTTTGAAAAATTTTTTTAAACAAACTTATTTTTGATTTGACTTCTACAAACATGAATTTTTTCGATCATAGTCCCAATCGTGGTAACACAAGTTACCTATATTTTACCTATTTTTTTGAACAAAACTATTTTATTTATATGAAATTCTTTCACGTACACAAAACACTTAAAGAGTTCAAAGAACAATAGTTTGTTGCGTATCATCTCTCTTCTAATATTCTGCTGCTGTACAAACATTTAAGAGTACCAAAACGTGTCCCAAAAGAATAATGGCTTTCCGTCATAACGTGCGTAAATGAAACCACTCACAACACTCATGTAAGAAAATAAATAAAAACTAGATTATTATTACTATTGATAAAATCTCACGTGAGTGACAAAGTTCTTTAAAACGGACGTGTTGCTTTTTTTCCGAGATCCGTCGAGTGTTTTTCTCTCTCATAAGTGCATAGCGTTACTTGATGCTGCTTCTTATCAGGAACCAACTTGTGGCAAGACATTCGTAAGAAAAAGGAAGACGCAGCACCGGATAGATGATAATGACATGAAACAATTTCATCATAAAACATTGCTTGAAGTTTATTTCAGGTTCATCGATAAAGCTTGTGGTGTGATGACGATAATTCTTGAAATATTTCGAGCATGTAATATTCAGGAAAAGTGAGATATCTAAAAGGAAGGAGAAAGATCTAAAAATGTATAGGGTGTCCGAGAAAGGTCTTTATTATTCTAAAAATTAATAACAAATTACGAAAAGGTGAAATGAAATGCAGTTTACGACAAAAGAATGAAGAAATCTAACAGGTTTTTTTTGGTTGAGGTAGACGGCGCTAATGCAGCTTTGGCAGCTGTAATAAGAAACGAAAATGGCAACCGTGCAGGAGAAAGCGCTATGTGTACGGAAACGGGATCACCAAAAACCGTGCAAAGAAAGTTTCGCTTGATGTGCCATGCCATAGAAATTAACCGAGTATGCCTTAAATTTATGCATGGATGCAGAAGTTTAAAAACACAGGAAATGTTGATGCGAATTTCTCGATTTCTCACTAAGTGTCAATTACAGTGTCGTGTAAAAGACCACATCAAACATTACATTTGGAGCTATCTCGTTCATGTTCGATTGAAATGCGTCTCTGATTCGCTCGACACTTTCTTCTGATGTCGATGGTAGGCCGTAATTTTTAACATTGCTCAACATTTCCTGTGCCTTTAAACTTCTGCATCTATGAATAAATTGGAGGCATACTTGGTGGATTTTTATGGTTCATCAGACGAAACATTCTTTACCCGGTTTTTGGTGATTTTGTTTTTACTAACAACAATACAAAATACACACTGCGCTTCTACTGCCGGTTGCCATTTACGTATCTTATTACAGCTGCTGAGCAACTAGCGTCTTTTACTTCACACAATTGATACTAGAAAAAACTGTTCGATTTCTTAATTCTTTAGCCGCAAACTGCATTTCATTACACCTTTCCGTATTTTTGTTATTAATGTTTAGAATAATAAAGATCTTTCTCGGACACCCTGTATAATTAATGTTGTTGAATACATCGTTATACCGCAGTGTTTCTCAAACTCTAACTCCTCCACGCTGCTCCCCAGAATCAGACGCTGCTCCAGAAGGGGAGTGGAGTGATCGGCCCTCTCAAGAGCTGAATAATATGGGAAAACTGGTTGGTCTGTCTCGTGAAATACGGTACGTCCAAACGAACCTACACAATAAATAACCCCTCCCGACACACCACACCGCCCTGGATCACGACTTCCTACCTTATCACGATTTCTTATATAGGAGGTCGGGCCTGGATACGCGTCTGTCCAGAATAGTGTGGAAAAAAAAATACTTCAAAGAATTGGATGTTTACTCAAACACTTCACAATATCCCTGACAAAGGTTGTCAACCCTCCTAGATGACACCCACGGCGCACACTTCGAGAACCACTATTATAAAATATTATTGATTTTCTAAGTGAAACATTAATTTTAAGCTGCTTTTGAATTTGCAGTTGTAACTGTCTGAAACATGAATACAGGGCCACAATAGGGGGAGGGGAGTGCAGGTCGGTCTGGTGCCCCAGGTGCTGGACTAGAGCGGGCGCCGAACTCACCTTTTAACACTGCTCCTTCTACATTACACGGAGATGCCAAAATGCCTGCTTACCCTGGCTGACAAAGTATTTAGTTGCGGACTTGTATGTATGTTTTTTCAGGCAAGGTAGTATACAAAAATAAAAACTACCATTTCTTCAAGATCATTTAAAAATGAAGAGAGAGAGAGAAAAATAACACACACACAGATAAAATCAGATAAAAATAAAAATAAAAAAAGATAATAATAAAATAAGATATTTTATGGTACGAAAGAAATTAAGTACTTTAATAAAATAAACCCCACTTTAACAATTGACTAATCAAAAATAGAGAACGTGGTTTTTTTCAAATACATATTTAAATTCAACTTTTTAAATTTTAGCCATTTTTGTCAACTTTGATCAGCAAATATTCCAACATCCAAAGCATTTTCATTTTGTTATCAATGTCGAAAATAGGTGCATTTCTACTCAATTTCAAATATTTTTGTGCAGTAGTTTGCTTACGAAAAAACTCAAATAACTGCAATTGTATAAAAGTAGATATTTTTAGACTTTCATTAATTTTAAAGATACACATTGACAAATTAGCACACAGCTTTTTTTCGGCACTCAATTTCCAATAACAGGAATATTTTTTAAGGGAATATTTCCCAAATAAAGGAAAATCTTTTCTGTGAAAATTTATAGGGTCATGACACCCACTAGCATTGACAGAAAACCAGCGTTTCATATTCTCACCAATATATTCCGAAATATAAACCACGAATTCAAATTCGTTATCATATTTAAGAGGCTCATACCTTTTAACATGATCAAAAAGCCTGAAAAACTGTATGCTATAGTACAGTGTTTCTCAACCGACGGACCTTGACATCAGTCAAGCTGGGCCATGAGTGATTCGCCGTTTCATTTTTCCTATTTATTTCCTATTAATCGAGTATATGATCGGGCAGGGCCACAGCTAGATACTTTATCAGCTGGGACAAGCACTCATTTTAGCACCCCGTGTGATGTACAAGGATCAGTTAAAGAAAGGATTCTTATAATATGGGTCGTGATCCAATCTTGGGTGGCAGGGGCTTCAGAAATGTGTCATGACCCAATCTTGGGTCGCAGAGACCTCAGAAATGGGTCGTACGAATCTACTCATAGCCAGGGATTCTTATATTATGGGTCGTGACCCAATATTGGGTCGCAGGGGCTTCAGAAATGGGTCGTACGAATCTACTCATAGCCAGGGATTCTTGAGCTATGGGGGTCACGGCTAAGACTTGATTCGCGTGGGTCTCCGAAATGAGTCGTACAAATCCACTTACTGTCTTGTTATAAATGCACTTATTGCGTCACTGGTTTCACTAATTTTGGGAAACAGTTTCATAGGTCGCGAACCTGATCTTGTTACTGATTTGGGTCGCGGCTGCAAAGGGTTAAAAGCCCCTGAGTTAAAGGGAGGATTCATCACTCCCATCTGGTTCAGCACAGGGGGCACCAGACCCACCTGCTTCCCTCCAGTTGCGGCAACACAACTCACAAAAAATAATCAACCGGGCCGCGGGCTTCTAAAGGCTGAGAACCACTGCTGTAGTAGAAGTATCATTGTATAATTAAAAATATTACTTAGCCACTGATTTATTTAAAATCTGGTATACATTTTTCGATTTTATATGCTATGTTGGAACAATGTTTTAAAAATATCTTTTTAATATTACTTTTCGAAAATTTTCAAACATTAACCCTTTCTAAGGTTTTATAAATTTCACTAAATAACCCAAACCTTCTATAAAATACCATATCTTCTTGCAAGAAGCTTTTTTTCCGATTTTGTGCAAGGGATAGTGCTTTACCCCAAACTCCGAGAACAATGGAACCTGAGAAAATACTCTGGCTTTTTATATTTTATTTATACTGTATGCATATTCCCGTACTACCCTAAACGGATGGGGAAAAAAGGTATATTTCAACACACCGACTCTTTCCTTCTCTTATCAAAATATAAACAAAGCTGGCTTCACCCACGGGCGGTTGATCTGACAAGGAGGATGGAAAACATGTTCTTAGTGACGATATAAAAGTATTTCGCTCCCTTAACGTACAGGGAGGATATATCTCGGCCCTGTGTGAATGGAAGAAATGCATTTCGAGCTCTCTCTCTCTCTCCGTTATTTCGGGACTCCCACACAGCATCATCTTTTTATCTTTCTCCCTCGCTGCGGTTTGTCGAAAAAAATGTAGTATAAAATAAATGGGGTAAGTGCAGTTGGGAGAGGGAGAAAGGAAAGAAACCTGCTCTCCTCTCACTTTTTTTTCATTTCCCATGTGTTAACAATAATACCAGTTTTTGGGATTTATCTCTGCTAATTCAATTGCACGTAGTCTAAATATATTGCTAAAACTTGTACGTAATGGCGTTACGGAGTGTGAGATTGTTGCAAATGATCTCACTCTAAATCTTGTTGAAACTGAATATATTCATTTTAACTTAATCAACACTGAAATTAATCTAAACCTAAAATTCCACGGTCCATCCTGTTCTATAAACCCTGATTGTTCTTAAATTGTTATTTAACATGGGAAACACATGCTGATGAAATTTCAAAAAAAACTCCGTTTCATTGTATATAAACTTTTTTATCTATTAAACGCAAAATTACAACTAAGTTCTTCAATGACTTAACTACACATTGTTTTATTTTGCTATAAACTATGGTATAATAATCTGGGGTGGAGACAATAAAACAAACTTACAATCAATAGTGCCAATTCAAAATAGATGTTTCAGAACCATGAAAATACTGTTAGTCCTTCCATACTCCAACATACAGAGCCTTAAACTTATTACTTTTTAGATATAATGTTATACACCAATTCTTCTTACTCTATACCGGAATAAATCAATATTCGATGTAAATAACGGTATACCATTTCGACGACTAACTGAAATTTTTACTATACCACACTGTTGAAAAGAAATTTTCCGGAAACATAAATTTCAAGTTTATAAAAGAACCTTTATCAAGCTTTTATAGTGTAATCTCGGCCTTAGTTCCAGTTAGCTATGGTATGCGAAAAGAAACTAAATTTGAAGCAGTCGGTGGAAGCACGGATAGGGTTTTCCTTATGTGGATGGTCAAGTCTGCTAGAGACTTATATATTGGCTTAAACTTTTATAGTGTAATACCAGCCTTATAGGCCGGTATTACACTATAAACGTTTGATAAAAATTCTTTTATAAAATTTGAAAAATGTAACCAATAAGCACATCTGTTACATTCGAGCGAACTTAACTGATCCGCCTATTGCATTTTTCAAGTTTTATAAACGAACTTTTATCAAACGCTTATAGTTAATGCCGGCCTAATCCCGAGCCGGTATTACACTATAAAAGTTTCATAATATCCCTCTTATAAAACTTTAAAAATCCAACCAATAAAGCTCATAGGTTACATTCGAGCAAATGCAACCGATAAGCTTATTGATCGAATTTTTCATGTTCTATAAAAGGACTTTTATAGTATAATCCCGGCCTTAAGATAATTGTCAAGTCAATAGATACCTTCCTATTTCCGACAACAGATGGCGCGGAATTCTCTATCCCGGCCAATGGCAAGTTCCCTGAGTCGTGACGTGTTTCCGCTCCTCCCCCTTCTCCCTCCCCCTCACTTAGAGGCAACCGGTTGTGGGAGTTGAATTTGAGCGCTTGTTTTTTTGGTTGCTTCTCTCTTGTTGCAATTTTCACTTCTCTTCGAGTAAAACACAAAGAAAGTTCGTCAAACTTCTCCCTCTTGTTTTACCCGTTCAAATACACATTAAAGGTGGTGTGTGTGTAAGAAATAAAGAGAAAAAGATGAGATTTAATATTTTTATTATAGGATTTTTATTCCTTGTTACGTTAGCGATTGCTGCCAAGGTAAGTTTTATATTTTTATATAAACAATTATATCACTTACAAATTAAATAAAGTAAACGAAAACATTCGGACAAAATTCGAGTTTTGATCGAAAATTATTCGTAGAAGGGTTAATTTTCGTTTTCTTCTTGTCAAATAAAAAAGTATGCCATGCTGTCTTCACCTGTGAAACTAACATACATGGTAATAATGTGTACAAATGATTCACGATTGGGAAGTGTTTCAATAGCCCTTCAATAGCCCTCATTGGAACCCAGTTAGTCACCCCGCAAGTACGCCCAATGTGTATTGTCTTTCAATTCAATAAATTTCCCCAATAAATCAATAAGTTTTGGTATACCATATTAATACAATATTTGTGGTTTTATCCACTGTCTATTTCTTAATTTGAACTAGAATAGGATTTCGGTTTTTTTTTTTTGTTCCATGTACCCATTAATTGTCTTTTTTCCGTGTGAAGCCACAAGCGGGGCAGTAAACAGAAATTTCTTTCATAGTGGGATCAAAGTGATAGAACAATAGATTTTGCCATGTTATTCCACATATATATCAGTCATCACACATTCACACAGTCATTTATCACATTCGGGGGGGGGGGTGGACCACCGGTTCCCCTCCCGCTCGCCACAATCTTTTGCCTTCGAGACATCGCTCACCACATCAAATACGGACACTGCTTTCTAAGCATTATTTATCGGTGGATCTTGATGATTTATGAGTTGCATAACTCAAGAAATATTTGATCCATTGTATTCAAATGTTTAATTTTTTTATGTATTGAAATCGATTACGTACAGTTGAAATTCAGGGTAATAAAGGGGCGTCGAGAAGTCCTGACTTCTTTTGAGAAAAATATTAAAAAAAACTTTTTTAAAAACAGACAAACGGCTTGGAGCATTTGAAAGAAAAGTTTTTTCAGTTACTACAAAATTTCTGCATGCGCACCTTCGCTGACGCGGAGGATGTCAAACCTAGACAGTGGAACTTCGGTTAAAAAGTAATTCGGTTAACGAGCAAAAGTTTTGAACAAATTTTGACTACTAACGAGTGACGATTCGCAGTACGAACATGCGCTTTGTTTATTTAGTTTCACGTTATCATAGAGTCGATGGTTTTTCGCTTTCGCCCACGCACGTACCGTGCAATTGTGGATATCATTCTTCCCTGCAGTCTCCGGTAAGTGTGCCTCACTCGAAAAATAAACACGTATGAGCGTGCCTGTTTTCGATACGAAACTAGATGTAGCATTGTAACCACGAGTATGTGCGCATGAAGTTTTTTTATTCTGCTTGGAGAAAGCTGTGAACTGGTTGCTTTATTGAACGGGACTTTGGAAAGCTAGCTCAGGAGTCAACATTTGTGTTTTCCTTGGGAAAAACCATTGGGCTGGAGGTGTACGAGGATGACATTCAAGAACTAGTGGTAGCACATGGCTAAGAATTGTTGACCTTAGATGAATTGATGGATCCCTATTGCACGCAACAGCAAGAGCTTATGAAGGGTATCTCATAGGAAGAGAGAAGTGAGAAGTCCATCATTTTTCTAATGAAAGACCCTCATTTTTCAAATGAGATTAGAAACATGTGTGAAATGTGGGAATCTGTGCAAAATTTTGTAGGAAAGAACCACCCAAACGAAGCTGTAGCCCCCAAAGCAGAATGTTCTGCGACGAGCCCTCAGCTGACTGGAAATATTCTGCGGTAAAAATCCCCATACATGTAAAATAGTGTGTTTTTGCACTTTTTCTTAAAATTCTTCCAAATTGTTCTGCAGTAGCGCTAATTTCTCGACGTCGTCTCAGATTTTGGCACATTCTGCTTTGGGAGCTGTAGCAGTGTGCGAACAATGAATCTGGCCGCCAACGACAATGCAATTTCCCAAGTGCGGAAATGTACCGTGCGGAACTGTCGATACAGCGATTATCCGGGCTAATTATCCGGGATACACGGATAACCAGGGCCGCAACTAGGGAGAGCAGGTGGGTCTGGTGCCCCGGGTGCTATACCAGATGGGGCGCCAATTTCACCCTTCAACACCATTTTCAACATTAAAAGGGGTCGTCAAAATGCGTGCTTTCCCCGGCTAACCAGGCATCTAGTTGCGGCCCTGTGGATAACCGAAAAACACGCGGTTATACTTTTCCTGTCAGCCATACTGCACAGTTCTGAAATTAGAATGACAGAAATAGGGAATAACGCTGTTCATCCGATGAGTCGTGCGGTCACACATTTGTGTACCTATGGGAGGGGGCTGCCATTTCAACGCGTTGACGTCGGACTTCACCTCTGAGAATGGGGAGAGGGGTTCTGTAAATAATAAAGAAATCCAGTAATTTTTTCTGCGAAATAGAAATGTTTGTTTTCATTACCAACCTTCACAAAATCTTACGTAACAAAACAAAAACTGCCAACGGTAACAGCACAGATATGGAAGAGCCAAACATGAAACTAAAATTTTCGTAGCACTGTTAATCCGCACCCGGATAATCGGGGTTCTACTGTATTTATTTTTTGTCTTCTATTACTTATTGAATGTCGTTTTCGTTAGTCATTTTTATGTGAATAAATTACTGTGGAATGAATTATCCGGGTTTATATTTCCCATGAGGAAAAGTTTGACTCGATATTCGAATGATTCGGATAACGAGCACGTTCACGGACGGAATTAAACTCGTTAACCGAAATTCAACCCCTGTGTATAGCATTTCTTGCCATGCTATTTGTAACATGGGTGTTGCAAAGAATGGAAGCAAGCATAGAAGTCAGATAGATGGAAATATAAAACAAAATTTGAAACCTTGTCTTTTAGACATCGTTGTGCAATTTGCCTGTTGTGGTCATTGTATTTGTATGAATGCTTTAAGCCAGCGTTTCTCAACCTATGGTTCGCAGGCAGACTTGATAATGCGATTCCAACTGAATGAAAAATTATTTCTGTGTGTAATTGATACTAATAATATTCATATGAGTTCAGATAAAAATTGTACCTTCATATTTAGGTTCACCATACATCGTTAGAGAAAATGCGGGAAATTGCGATCCTAAATATGGGATATCACTAATTGTAGTCAAAAGATGCATTTTAAGATATGTTGGCTAATTTCTGAAAAAATGAATGATGGTTGGGGGAAAATAAACGGCTGCTACAAATCACAGTAAACACAAACTTATATGACAGGAAAAAACATTCAAATGACTAGATGACCATATTTCCCTTGAGAAAAATAAGGGGAACTGGGATCTTAAATACATTAAAATACGGGACTAATTTCCGTCAAAAATGTCGCCATAAGGCAACAAAATCCCCTATTGTAATTAAAATCGCCGGAAAATTGAGGGGAACGTTGAACCTGACAGATATGTAAGATGAATATTTGTATTTATGGCTATAATTATCATAATAAGTTATGAAAACGCTGTTTATTCACGATTTTAGTAAACACTAGCTATAATACCTGGCGCTGTCCCGGTTTTCTTCAATAACTGGGAGGATTGAAAAAGTGACAAACCATTATAAAGGAATAAACTATTATACATATACGTACAGCATTGAAGAAGTGACAAACCATTATAAAGGAATAAACTATTATACATATATGTACAGCATTGAAGAAGTGACAAACCATTATAAAGGAATAAACTATTATACATATATGTACAGCATTGAAGAAGTGACAAACCATTATAAAGGCATACGCATGTTTGAAACGCATTTCTAGGGAACCACCACGGTAACTAAGGAAAACATTTCGAAAGTAATTATTGAGGCCCAGGAACCATTTACCTTTGCAAATTTCGGGCATTTGCCCTGCTCTGAGAAACTTTCAAAGTAGCCTCTCATTCAATCTGGGCCTTGTTTGGTATACAGGGTGTTCTGTTAATGGACCGACAAACTCAAGAGTCCAGAGGGGACGAAAGGTGGATGTCAATTGATCGCTGAATGCGTTCGTGGGTTCACTCACCATATCTGACGTAAGCAGCGTCGCGAAACGTACGCGATGGGGTAGGAACACGCTCTGAGGACGACGTAAATTAGCGCTATTGCGATAGTAAGCACGTGTAGCAGTTAGTTGTCTAATATCTTCGAGCGTGTCCGGGAATCGTTTTTACGTCGTTGTAGACTGTGCAATGACGTCAGCGGCCGCCACTTTCTAACAACTCTTGTAATAATTAATCAAATAAATCTTTTTCTAGTTATTATTGTACTTTTTGTCGTACCAGCGTGACGTCAAAACCTGCATGAGTTTTTCGCGATTTTCACTCTCTCAACGTGGTTTGCGATTGCAATTTTTGTTCCTCTTGATGCCTACTAACAACCCTCTGAGTTTGTAATTCAGTAACTGAACACCCTGTATATGAAAAATTTGGTGATGATCAGTCTAAAATTGCAAATTTGTATAGAGCACACACACACAGAAAATCGATTTTGTATATGGTATGTAGTTTAAGTAAGCATCTTTGAAAAACTGGACAAATGAACTAAACAATTCGAAACATCTAAAAAAATACAGGGATGTCCCATATAATAAGGGACACAAGTGGTAAGTGGTCCGTCGAATTGTTTCAGATATTTTACTAATTGTTCGAACAATAAATTAAGCCCACATTATATAAATTAGTGTTCCGCGGAATTGCTCCAGATATTTTGGTGGATTTGAGTTCAGAATAATTGACAAACGCTTGTGTAAGATAACTTACCTCGATTCTAGTGACGCAATAGTTTTGTTCGTAAAACTGATGAGAAATCGAGACTACCGATGACACCCCCCCCCCCCGTGGTCTAACGGACTTGGTTTTTCATAGCATATTCCAGCCACAGTGGTAGGCAGTATGAATCAAATTATGTGTAAAGAAAACGTCGTACATATACAATGATACCCCAAAACAGAATGCTTTGCATTGTTCGGCAACGAACCCTCAGCTAATTGAAAATGTACACGGAAGAGACCTTTTCTTGAAATTCTTCGTGATATTGTTCTGCGACGTACAATGTACGTCTAAGTTTTTGGTAGGCCCGTCATATATTTTGGGCAATCGCCTCCCCCCCCCCCGGCTTTAACAAATACAATAGAAATGTACAAACAAGGTGAAATATATATATATATATATATGCACACATATTGAGTATATCTTTTCCAGGGCCGAAACTAGAGGAAGGCAACTGCCCCGGGCGGCAAAATTTAGGGGGCGGCAGTTTTAGGTGAAAACAAAGAACATCGTTGTTGTAAAGCATCGAATTTTAAAGTTGGGGGGAGGCAGCAAAATAATCTTTGCCCTCGGTGGCAAAAATCCTAGTTACGGCCCTGTTCTTCGCCCCTCCCCCGGAAAAAGTTGAAATGACGGGAATGGTTTTTTTGGCATATTCTGCTCTGGGGCAATAATATATTCAAATATTTTTATTATTTCCTCACGAAAACTGTTATGAAGTTAGGATGTGAAATGGACCATAACACATCAAAATCAGAAAACTACAACATATCACGCGTGAAAAACAAGAAACAATCTTCTAATTTAAACAATGTATAATGAACATAATTTGTTCCGGTTCTGTTTTTTTCTTTTTTTTTAGTACTACGAGTGATTTCGTAAAGGAAAAAAAAGATTGTGTAATGAGCGGAGGGAGAGGTCCAAGGCAACGGGTACTCAATGAATCCAGATATCCTACTTTTTCTCTTAATATTTAACATAATTTTATTTATAGAATAAAAAGCTGATTTTATTTGATGTGGTTTCTGAATATACGGAACAATAATGTCAATATTCCATTGATCCGTGTCGACTCATTTGATATCTCGACTGATTATCACAAACTCAGCCGTGTAGGTGTTTTGCTCAGAAAAACTTTTTTTCTCTCGAATTTAACCAACTCTGAACTTTTTCCAGTATTTTTAAACCGATGTACGGCATAGCAGTTGGGGGAAAACCAATAGTACAGATGAACTATTTGAATTCTTAACTGTGTAATGAAGTTAGCGCATGGGTGCAAGGAAAAAAATATTGTTTTTCCTTGTAAGATTCGTATTAGCAACCTTTTGCATGACCTGCACGTTCTCGAGATAAAATAAAAACGCATTTCAGTTAATCATTTTCGATTAAATCTCATTTGAATGTTTGTCATCGAGGACATTGTTTTTTGTTTTCTTTTTTTT
Source organism: Pholcus phalangioides (assembly GCF_987345545.1). NCBI lineage: Eukaryota > Metazoa > Arthropoda > Arachnida > Araneae > Pholcidae > Pholcus > Pholcus phalangioides. Next base: position 6,269,338 of record NW_028301625.1, on the reverse strand, counting down.
CGCATACGTAAAGGAAGGTCGTTTTATTGTTATTCGCCTCCGCATAACTGCCTTAAATCGCAGCAGACGATTTTTCACGCTTGCGTACCTTTGTGCTTACAACGTGCAATTTCTGTTCATTACGAAATCACCTTGGTGAATTGTTCCTCCATTTCTTAAAAGTCACTCTTAAGTCTTGAGTATTTTATTCACTTTCTTATTTCAAAACTGCTACAACACGATATTATTTACATTTCATTCAAAATCGCCTTCGATATATTTTTAAATTCCTCAGCAGTGTTTGTTATTTCGAAGGTGTTTAATAACATTTGTATTTTGCACTATCTACTGTCCAAATGTGTAAAAGAAGTCGCCGCATTGCTAAGGAAGTCGGAAACGAATTGCTAGGGAACCACGGTAACTAAGATAAACATTCCGAAAGCGATTGTTGAGGCCCAGGAACCATTGTTGCCCGACTGTTTCTGCTCATTTCGGGTATTTGCCCAGCTCTGACGAATTTTTAAAATAGCCTATCGTTCTCAATCCGGGTCTTGTTTGGTATATATGCAAAATTTGACGACAATCGATCTAAAATTGTAGATTTGTACAGAGAACACACAGACAGACAGAAAATCAATTTTATAGATATAGATGTCGAGTTTTTTATTTTACAGCGCCATCTGCGAGTGAAATTTGAATTTTCTTTCATTTATGAAAAAGAACTCTAGGCCACGGTAAGTTAACTTATAGCCACTGTAATCCTTATACAGACGCCTTATGTTAACTTAGTGCAAACCGCACCTTTTTACGTCAATTGGTGATTTGTTTTTAATTTGATATTTATTCGTGGCTTGATATTTATTGCTTGGAGATGCGGTCTTTGCATGACGTCATTTTGTACTCGATAGTATAATAGAATTAAAATAAATCCTTAAGCAAAAGGAGTTTCTGAAAAAAACCAGACTTTCATAGTTTTCCCGATTCGGCCGTAGTTCCGTATTTTATGGTCCAGTAGAAATCCGTAAATTCCGTAGTAGTTGGTACACAAGTATGACCTCAGGTCTTAACTTGAAAAAAGAATCATTAAAAACCATTTAAACTCGTTAAAAACGAGGTATACGCCTCTGCAGCGAAGAGGATATCGCTATAGTTGAAATCCATTTGAAGTTGTGTCACTTGGAAGCAGAGGTGCGATATCTTAAACGGGGGTTATAAAAATGAAGTATTCACATTTGATTAGCATTGATTGGTTGAGACAGAAAAGAAAAAAAGATCATCCCACTGGGTTTGTGAGAACAGCCTTGAAAAAGAAAGAAATGTTATTCTTCATTTCCGTATGTGAAACCCTCTCATTCATCGAAACAAAATGGCTAGTTATTATATAATTATCCTCACTAGCTTTTGATTTTGAGCGGCGTAATCTAGATTTCGCACTGCGCTAAAATTATCGCGATTCTGAAGTGCATCCTACGAAATGGATTTTCCATGTTGTGCTAACAAGGGTTAAATTGTCGTGTCGGTTTCCTGTGTGGTAAGAAGAAAGAGTAGGATAAAAACACACAAGCGAAAAAGATTGAAGCGGCTTCATTCATTCTGTGCCTTTGGTAGTAATTGGGGCGAATTTTTGCTCTTTGTGGGGCCCGTTCCGCTGTATTGTGTAGTCGGCATGGAGGGGGTGGAACCCGTGGCCTCGTACATCTCCCCTACCTGCTTGATACCCAGGACAATGATAGCCATTGGCAAAGTAAGCCCTGCCTTTCATTTAACGCAATGTCGTATTTTGTTTCTGCTGCGTAGATTAGAGAGCGATATGATATGGAATGTTGTTATACCAATAACGTGTGTGTTCGAAAATTCTCACAACTTTACAAACTCTGTTAGCGGCTTCTATACCTTCATTGTTTTTTTCTTGGTTCATTTTTTTTAGGAATTTTTTAATATCTGGTTTTTCGCTGTGTATTAGAACAAGAGGGTTTCTGTTTCACTGAATGCAAATATTTGTACTCGTGTATTCACACTTGCATGTCAACCTTGTAGGACGACTGTTTTACGGTTTTACATTTGATTCTTATCGAAAGAGCGTGCAGAAATCATAGATGTTTCTGATTACATCAACTCTAATTATGGGTGCGGGAGTTTCTCGGAGGGGAGGGGTTTCCATAATCTATTTTTCTTCCCAGATGTGGGGGTTAATTTTTTCACTGCAAAAAAAACTATAATCTCGGCTTAAGATGACGTACGCCAGTTGCTACATCATGTCCATTCATTAATATTTTGTCAGTCCTAGGGCTTCCAAAATCTTGGTATGGTTTAACAAATCCGCGGGAAACGGAATTCATGGTTAAACATATGACCCTGCGAATCAAGTTTGGGTCGTGACCCATAGCCAAAAATCCCTGGCTGTAAGAGGATTTGTACGACCCATTTTGGAAGCCCGTGTGAATTACGTTTGTGTCTCTTCAATTTCTTATTCTATTCCTACACTTGTTTACATCTAGCGAATAGGTGCGCGAAATGAATAAATTACATTTTTATGGCATCGGTTAATATTATTTATAGTTACGAAAAATATTCGATTAATCGATTGCAAATTTTTGATTAGCCAGTTTAAAATTTTAATCGATTCCCAGCCCTAGTTGTGACCCATAGCTCAAGAATCCCCGGCAGTAAAATGAATTATAACAGTGGTTGTCAACCCTTGGAACCCCGCAGCCCGCTAAATCTCTTTTGTGTGAGTGAAAGGCCCGGTCATACACACAATTAACAAGAAATTAATGGGAAAAACGAAAGTGCGAATCACTCGCGGCCCGGTGTGACTAGTGTCAAAGCCATATACTGGGCCGTGGTAGAGAAACACTGATCTATAATAGTGTTTCTCAACCGCCGGGCCCTGACTTCATTTATACCGGGCCGCGAGTGATTTGCCATTTCATCTTTCCTTATTCATTTTCCGTTGGCCGTGTTTTTGACCAGGCCTTCGACTCACAAAAATGAATGAAACCGGTCCGCTGGCTGGAAAAGTTCAAGAACCACTGATCTATAAAACTAGTTTTGGAAGCTCCTGGGAATCAAGTTTGAGCCGTGACTCAAGAATACTCGGCTGTGAGTGGGTTTATACCAGTGGTTTTCTCAACCTTTTCAAGCCCGCGGCCCGGTTTCATTCTCTTTTGTGAGTCGAAGGCCCGATCAAGCACACGATCAACGGAAAATGAATGAGGAAAAATATGAAACGGATAATCACTCGCGGCCCGGTGGTTGAGAAATACTGGTTTATACGACTCATATCTTCGTAGCCCCCACGGCCCATAGGTCAAGAACTCCTGATCTATAGTTTCAAAGAAAATGCAGAACACATTCGGAGTTCCAATCAAATGACAGTTGACCAATGCTGGGCCAAATGGGTTTAAAAAAAAAACTGGTACACGAATCATTCGGTTCAAAATTCGTATCGTACGTATAATGATACGAATAATACATCCGGTAATTTTTTTTTAATGAATTTATGGTTTTAAATTATTCCAGTGAGAGTTTTGGTTCTCAAAAGATGAGACATGAGTGTTTAAGGAAAACGTGTAACACGAGACGTTGACCTCTAGATGGCACGATGAACGACGTGCACGTGTGTCCCGGATCTGCTTAGACAGAATGCGTTCCGCGACCGTTTTTCCCCCCCCCCCCCAATTTCTTTTTGTGTCCAACTTTTTAAGCAAGTCGTCTTGAACTTCTGACAAAACTCGATGAGTGATCCACAATGGTTATCTAAAATATTCTCTTTCCTTCTTGAGCTATTGTAAAAGTGTCCCCTCTCTCTCCGAATCATTTTTTGTAAGGGCTTTTATGTCGAGGGTCTGAAGAAGTTCAGATTTCGTGATTACATATTAATACCTATCTCGGCAGATATTCTGGACTGACTGAGGGGATCAACCCCCACCCCCATCTTGAAGAAGGTTATTGCTTCTACCTACATGGGGGACCCAAATTTGCTCTTTTTTTTTTTTTAACTTAATCGTACGTTGGTGTTTTAAAGTTCATGAGTGGTTAGTTACTCGTGTTATAAATAATTTTTTGAGCTTGAAAATAATTTATATAATGTATTGTGAACTTGAGTATCAAAGTAGTCCTGTACTAATTGTACAGGGCTTGACAAATTGGAAGAAACTTAAGTGCCAACAAAACTTTTTAGGAGTGAAGCATGTTAGTCTTTGGTAAGAAAAACAGTCATAAATGATGTTTTTTAAACTTTGCCTTCTTGTTGACTCGCCTTTCCATGTTGGAGACACATTATTATGAAATCAGAAAATTTTGTGTTATCCTTACACTTCAACAGCAACTTCGCCGCTGTGGTGGTCGAGTGGTTATAGTGACGGACTCGCGATGCGAGGACACGGGTTCGAACCCCACAGTGGTGGTCGGCTGAAGTTGGTTTTCTGTGATTCCCAACTTCAAGGCGCAAATGCGAGCCGATCTCCCCGTTAAAAAGTCTCGCCACAGAGAGCAACAGTCCTACAACGATAAACCATTCAATCATAACACTTCACTCATAGTTAGAAAAACTAGTGGCATATGGCAGCGCTACACATAACAAGCATTACAGAGAAACAAAAAAAACTTCACATCAGGTTTCACTACACGTACACGCACATTCCCGCATGTACCGATTCGTTGGGGGGTTCCGCGGGCGGGGAGTGCACGTGTGGTGTAGTAGGTAGGGCCTCCAAAAAATGGCTCGGGGATCCATGATGTTCTTAAGTCAGCCACCTCGTTGGGCAATTTGCATGTTGTGGCGTTGTATTTGTATTTGTATAACAGTCATAAGTAGAAAATTTTAGGCGCCAATACCGATTTTCTAGTCGACATGGCGATTATTCAAGCTCTGCATTAGTATTTCAAATAAAGATTGGTTTTTGAAGTGCTTGTTCCGTGATTTTGGTTTTATCGTTATCATGTGGTATGACACGGGTTTTTCCAGAGATTATCATGGTTATGAAAGTTCTCTCTTTTAAAAAAAAAATGTGAAAGTAAAATTACCAAAGACAAACTGCAATCAGTTGTCAAAAGCAACGCAATCAAGCGCATGATAAGTTGCTGTTTTGCCTTATCGATATGTTCTTTACTTCCCTCAGTTAAAAATAAAAACAGCAAGATTTCGCAAAAATATCGCGAAAAGTACTTGACTAGGACCACCTGCCTTTCCACCGATCTCCAGTATACATGAAAAAAAAAGAGAAGATAACATTCAAATGGTAACACTTCGTTATTTTCGTCTCTACGTCGTTATTACGTACCACCCATGTTGTTTTCGAATCGTTACACCATAACAGACAATGATCCTCACCTTTCAAACTTGAACTTTCTTTTGGTGAAATTGGTTGAATAGGATATCAGGCTCACCTTAAAGATGCGTACATTTCCACCCAAAGACTTCCCGTGGTAGCTTCTACATTATATTTGTTCACTTACATACTAGTCGTTCATAAATTTGTTCTTGTATTACGTAACCGAACTAGTTTCATCGGATGAAGTTCTTGATAATACTTGGCAATAAGCAAAATGAAGTAGCGTGATTTTTGTTTAATGACCGCATGAAATTTTACGAAATGTTGCGCAACAGCACTGTATACCACGGAATTTTCAAGTTGAGGTCCAGGAGTGGAGAAAGACCTTCTGGGTTTAACCTGTTTTAGAATTAAAACCTCCATGTGGTGCGATTCGAAATCGGAACTGATTGAGGCACTAATTGGTCATTTTAAAATGAATAAAACACGCTTTGGTGACACATATGTGATTCTTCAAATCCAAATTCCAAGAATTTCTTATTTTTAAGCATTCGTATAGCGCCACTCTGTCGTTTACCCCGAAGGTGCAGTATTAAGTAAAGATGTGTGTGGTTATTCTATTCATTCCTTCTCTGTTAAGAACGCTGTAGGTGGAATTCAAGAGAATCCTCATTCCCCTACGTCGTTTGAATGTACGAAATCCTGTTTTTGGAAACACGGAATACAAACGAGCTTCTGTGTGTTTATTGCCTTGGTGGGGATTTCCCGTCCACCGCCTTTCACATATAATACACAAAACGACTTCCTCCCCCCGATTCCTCATTCAGAGACATCTCAATTTAAGAAAACAATTTGCTATTCTACACTGCTACCATCTGCTGGGCGTCCCCTTACCTCGAACGGGATATGGATCCCTACAATATATACAGTATCTTGTGTTATGTCTTCTTCTTAGAACTCTTGTAATATTGAGGGTAGGGAAGAGGAAAAAAAAACAAGACCACGCGTTTGTTGGACGACCTTTTATGTAAGATGACTCATGATTTTCTGGTGTTTCCCACGCGGAACTGCTCTTTTTTTTTTTTTTTTTTCTAATTTAATTTCTGTCATCCAGTGCTCTCAGTTGCTCATTCTATAAATGGAGAATTTATTACACGTTAAAATAAATATTAGCTGTCACATCTCGTTTGTTATTCTTCCATCTCGAACGGAAACTCATCAAGCTTCATCACTTGCGTTTTCCTCAGGTCTATATTTTTCCGATCAGTGTTGTCAACAGTACAAAAATTGAACAACTAGAATTATTGAAATTCGCACGAAAAACAACTAAAATCGTGATCCAAACGACTACAAACTTTTTTTTTCCTCAGTAATATTTCAATGATGTAACTTGGTTTGCTTTGCAACTAGATGGGTATTTTTTCCAACTAAGTTGGCAAATACTGTTCCCGATCTCAAACAATTGCTCATTCTATCTGAAGGGTAAAACTATCTCGGCTACCAACAACTGCTCTCTGTGACGTCAATTTTTCTCATTTCACAAACAATCGTTTTTCCCTCCTGTAGCACAAGACTATCTCCGGCGGCTATATAACGAATGATTTCAATTTTTCCAATATTTTCAAACAATCGTTTTTCCCCACATGCGAAACGAAATTAGCTCGGCTTCCATAATACGTGGCTTAAAGTCTAGCGAAGGTTGTTGTTAAAATAGAACACTTATAATGTCATAGTCGGGCATGATATTGAAATTATCATGAGGATGTGAAGTAGGATGCGTGGTGACCCTTTCAAGAATCTAGAATTCCCCGCATTGACATTTGGCTCACCAAAATGTACTTCCAACATTTTTTTTTGTTTGTTTCACTAGACTCTTATGTACTAGTAACTTCAAACTTGATGGATCGACAGGATGTTGGGACCAATCCCCCCTTCTTTGGACACGAAAATATCACCGTCTAACGAATGCTTAAAGGACGTTCTCAAGTTCTTGCCCTATTATAGGTCAACCGACGTCCTATGAGTATAAAGTTTCGTTAATATCTTAAACTTTTTTAATATTAACAGTCAAAGAAACTTCTTACCGCCACGTGTCTGAATGATAGTGTTCATTCGTCATTCCCGCCCCTGTTTTTATAATGATGTAAAGGCGCGGATCATTTAATGTAAGCATTCGCAATTGGTTGTTCAGTAATTTGTACGGTGTTGTAAACGATTCTTGAATTATTTGAACTGGACCCACCTGGAATCGGGTTTTTTTCAACAAAGGAAGTTTGCGTACTCACGAGCGGATTATAACTGCGGCAGGGAGGTCGTACGTTACAAGATCAACCCGCTAATGTATACGCGTCTCAAGATTTAAATAGCGGCTCTTGGGCAACAACGGTATGCCAGGTGTGCATTTACAGGTGTTTTAACATTTAGTCAGTGAGAGTTTGGTTACCTTCATCAGCAAATGTGTTTTCTCGGCGGCTTTTGTTTGCCTACTTGTTGTTCTTTTTTTTTTCTTTCTTTCTTCCGTTTCTTTTAAATTCTCTACAATGAATGATGTAAATAGTTTTTTGCGAAGAAAATGGGTTCGGACTCGACCCAATTAAGAACTACCAGTGGTTGTCGCGTTTCCGTTGATTCTTAGCAGCAAGGTGGTGTTGCGCGTTCCAGGACGGTGTGTTTGTGATGATCTTATCACGGTATTATGTTAAAACAATACATTACATTGAAGTGTTTCGAAAGAGGGCTTGGTGGTCATAGGCCTAAGACTGATATTTAAAACAAAAGAAGCAAGCCTTTGTCGGTCATAACCTTAATACCCGTTATCATCATTTCATTCTCCTATTTGTTTTTTCTCTATTTTTGCTGTTAAATTTTTTCTGTTTATGCATGGTGGATGGAATTACTAAGAAGCTGCAACTGATGTGCTATCAAACATACGTACAAATACAAAGGCCGCAACAGACAAAATACCCAACCAGGTGGCTGAAAAAAGATGCCCATAAAAAATATGGATGTTGAACATACAGGGTGTCCTGTAGTGCTATCACGGCCTTGATCCCGTCAATCGTCCGTCGTAGAGGTATGATTCCAATTTAAAAAATACTAAACAGGCGTTCAAAAATTACCCTGTACAAGTTTTGAGAGTGAAAATACGGTGTGTAACAAAATAAAAAAATAAAAATAAATTTACGCCCCCCCCCCCCACCGTGTTCTAACTTCCAATTAGAAAGTTGTCGCCCTGTCTCTCCCGGTGCCAACAAAAAAAAATTGATGTTTATAAGTGCAATCGTCATAAAGATATTCGCATTCGAAAAACGGAGGGAATTTGTGAAAGAACAGCGTTAAATGAGGGTAAAACGGTTTTCCGCATTTAACGCTGTTCTTTCACAAATTTCCTCCGTATTTCGAATGCAAATATCTCTATGAATGTTGCACTTAGAAACGTGGATTTTTTTTTATTGGCATCAGCAGAAACAAGGCAACGATTTTCTAATTCGAAATCAAAGCACAGGGGACCGTATAAAAATTCAGATTTTTTTATTTTGTAACACACTGTATTTTCACTACATAAACTGTTACAGGGTAATTTTTGAACGCTTGTTGAGTATTTTTTTAAATTGGAATCATATACCTCTACGACGGATGGTTGATGAGATAAAGGTCGTGCTAGCACTTACGGGACACCCTGTATATCTAAACTATATCAAAAATACGGCAACCCAATAAAAGCAATAAAACACCAGCAATTATGATAAAATATAAATACACTTCCCATAAAAAAAATTATGGTCGTCTCATAGACATAAAATGTTTTTCTTTTTAAAAATTATAATTGAAATTCTTTTCTATCTGTGAATTACTCTGTCCGATGTTTAAGGTAGATCAGATCATAGGTTTCCAACGTTTCAGTTCACGCGGAACACTGGTGGCTACGGGCACCCAAACAAACACAAATATTTCTCCTGATACGGGTATTTCAGTGTAACATCATTGAAAAATATTTATAGCTTTTGATACCGCGGAACCTTAGAAAATTTCTCACAACACCACCAGTTGAGAGACCTATAGATTAAATCAAGAGTCGGCAACCGAATTCACTCCTGGCTTGACGCCTTTTCACTTACCAAAGATCGACTCGATGCAATAAACAAAAATCTGTAGAAAAATTACGTTTTGTCTTTTATGGGATCGTCCCCAATCCTTCAAGTGCAACAGTAAATATCAACAAATTATGCTTCCATAAATGTTTGGTGATAATTTTGAGAAGGAAAAAAACCGATACAAACAAAATGGCCTTGCCATTAATAGGAATAGGGCTCGTGATCGTTGCCAATCACTGGATTAGGTAGATAGTTTTGTAAATTTTTATTCCATTACGATCCACGAAGTCTGACATTGATCGAATAATCACTGAATTTCTTGGCCATCTTTGAAGAGGTATGAATTGCCATATTTCAAGAGACAGAAAAAAAAAATTGATGTCGAGATCCAGACGTGGATGAAATTCAATGATTCACAGATGTGTGTGTGTTCTCTTTTTTAATGACCTGTCTGGTCTTAACGGCGGCTAATCTAGACGTCTTTTTCGCTTTTAATTTCTTACAGCAAGAGCAAAACGACGAATACTTCGAACACAACGTGAAGAAGTACGAAAAGGCATCTCATCACCACCACCACCATCATCACAAAAAGCACAAGACTATTCCGGAACCATCTATTGAAAGCAAGAAACATGGCAAACACAGCCAAGAGGTCTGTCATTTCAAATTATAATTTCATCGCGGAGAATGTTTTTTTTTTTTTTTGCATCACTAATATTTTTACGCAAACTCAACAAAAGTATATTATAGAGAGAGGTAATTTTTTTTCTTCTTCTCCCAAATTATCATTCCTTTGATGTTCAACTGAAATTACATTAACGTTTCCTTTTTCCTGGTGTTATTTGGTTGTTTTACGTATTCGTTGAGAACGCTCTAACGAATAGACAAAGTGTTTCAACTCCCCACAAAGAACCAACCAAATCATCTTTCACCATTTTTCATCCGTTGGTTTTCGTTTTTTTTGATATATTCGTTGGTCTCACTTCCTGGGACATAATAACAGCGCCTTCACCTTTGTTATGAATGGTGTTCCACTCGAGTAATTCTTTTTTCCCCCCTTGTTGTTGAAAATGTGAAATAAATATAGTTCGTTGGACCCCACTATCCGCAGATGATGTAAAATATTATATATATATATATATATATTTTTTTTTTATGTATACTATATATTTTCTTTTTAACATTTTCTGTTGAGGGATCTCTTACTCAAAATAGGTTTCCTGAACTATCGCAAATGGAATCGTCCCATGCGTTCCGTTATGAATCAACGAGCGAGATGGAGGAGGTTCCAGACTAAACAAAATTTTCAGTGTGTTATTATTCTGTATGTTTTTTCTTCTCAGGTTAGTCAGAAGAACATGTATCCCCCAACTAGAAGTTTTTGAAAGTGTGACAGTGTGTTTGACTTTTTTTTTTTGCAACGGAGTTCCAGTGGAAGTTTATTGTACCATATGTTTGTTGACAATGTCAAGTTTATTCATACACAACAGTTGTTAGTGGAGTCCTTACCAGTCTTAAGGCCGGTTTACACGCACCGTTTTGTCGTCCGTTTTGGGGGGGACCAAACCGGTCTGAAAATCGTGTCATTTTTTGGGGGTGTCTACACGCAACGATTTTTCAACCGTTTTATCGTGCGATCCAGCTTGTGACTGTTGATGGATGTCCACAATGGAAGACGCGCTCTTGCTATTCACTCTTTACCAATTGTATCAGTTGCAGAAGAGCAGGAAGAAAAATAAAAGAAATCGCAGGTCAGAGACATAATTTACTATATTAAAGGATCGATGAAGTGGAGGGAACATAATATAAAATCAAAACACAAAAAAAAAGAAACGAACTATTCACAAAAAACGAAAGTTACCCAACAAAAAAATGTTGGTGCACTGCCATGGGTGGAGATATGCCTGGGGGGAATGCACCCCCCCCCCCCAGCGTCAAAATTGAAGTCGACAGATATTTTGTATATGCGTATATATAAATTGACATTATCGTCATGCCCCTTCCCCCCAGACTTCCAAGTCTATCTCCGCCTATGCGCAGGGCAAGAAAAATACGTACAACTGAGGTCGATAAAAGGCAAAAAGTGCCCTGAAATATGTCTTCTGATACGTGGATTTTATACTTTGAATGGAGTCTATAAAGCCTATAATACCATTTCAACTTTCGGGGGTCGCCGAGAGATGTGCAAAAAGTTTGACCGTTTTCTTCGTAATTGTTTACTTAATCCGAGGTGGCCTCGGTCCGATCCTCCTCGAATTATCGAGAGACTGCCGTAACTCTCTACTTGAGTTAAAATACCACTTTCAGAAGTTTCTCGATAAGCAAAATGGATTATGGCGTGCAAAACATTTCGTACTACCCTCAGCCCGAAATTCCGTATCTACATATATAAAAAGTTTTAGGTGCCAATACTGATCAAAAAATGTTTTTGACCGGTTCAGCAATTGCAGATCGCAAAGTTATAATTAAAAAAAGTACTTTATTTATACAGCCAAACACGGTTAAAATGATATCGAAGATTCTGCGAAATTTTTTTGGTACAAACGATTCGTCCTTAGTAGAGCCCGGAAGTTCAGGCAAAATGCCACATAAATGTTTTTTTTTTACTTATTTTTAAACTTTTCCGGTAAAAATGCCTTTTTTGAAATTATCGTGCCATAAATGCCTATTTTACCAGTTTTAAGTTTATTAGTGAATTTCAGAGGCATAATCTATAAAACTTGAATATTACGGGCATTGAAAACTTCAAAAAAAAAATCGCTCTTTTTAAAATTTCACAAATCTCAGTATTACTTATCGTCAGAAAGCCGCCTTCCCCAGCCCCATTTAGACGCAACTAAGTGATCTGAGAGATTGGTGTTGGCATGTATTAATTTTGCTTTGACCGGATGATATTAGCCGTGAATGATTTTGTTTCAGATGAACGCAGTCCGTGTTAGAAAAGCGGAGGAAAGTTAGAAATTTGTTTCTCCTCACAGGCTTCATATAATATGTCTCGCTCAGGCATTCGACTGCGTTGTATGTGTATAATGGACCGATGATTGTCCGAAAAGGTCTTGAATTGGCAACATGGCTTATGGAAGGTGGAATAGGAGCAAACAGGGCTCTGGGGCCCATGTTGTTTGGCTTTATTTTTTGCACCGTAAATGCACTGCAAACAACCATGGTTATTTATTAAACATGCACATTTAAAATCGATTAAATTGACTAGAGCTCCCCCTCATGGGTGTGTGACAGATGCGGTCATGCAGGGCCCCACGCTTGAAGTAGTCTTGTATACGTAGTAATATAAAAATATTTTTTTCTTTTTACAAAAATAGAACACGATAGCCATGTTTCAACTACAGAAATGATAATGATTATTCAAAATGATACGACAAATAAACGAGAATCATTCGCAACTCGAGATAGCTCCACAGATCATTATCCCTACCGACCCCGCGTCTGGTAATCGTGGCCCTGGAATTAGCAACCTAATCCTGACGGTCTAGTAAAATTTTATTTTTGACTTGAAATCCATTTAACTTAAATAATAATGCAGTTATTATACATTGTAATTAAAATAATAGACGGATTAAGTACAATCGATTTTTCAGCTATTTTTTGGGCCCTCAATACCTTAGTTTTTAGTTATTTGTAGTTTTTTTTTCCATTAAAATTATGTCTTTTTTTTGTGCCTATTTTATTCATTTTTAGTGCCTTTTTGCCTGCCTATTTCGACCATCTTTAGTGCCTAAACTTCCGGGCTCTAGTCATTACAAGCGAGGCTGACGTACTTATTTTTTGGATCAAAAATGTAATCAGATGAAATCAAATATAATGTAAATAAAGTGTTCATTGACCATAATTGATCTAGAACAGTACGGTGAATTGGGATCATAAATACGAGGCATCACCAATTTTTGCTAAAAATATAACCGATTGTAGGTAGAATTATCGAAAATTGGGAAAAATGGGGAATTTTCTTAAAAAGACATGCCATAAAAACAAAAGAAAGAGTGACAAAAAAATGAATCGTTGTAACCGAGGGCGTTGAATTTCTTCGACGTTGTAAGCAACGTTCATGAAAATTCTTCTGTATGGGAATTAGTCATTCCGCCAAGAATTGTTGTTATAGAAAAATTGTCATTAAAACCGCGATCGTTATAAATAGGTCTAACTGGGAAAAATAAATTCAGGAAATTAAAATAAAATACAGGGGATCCCGCTTATAACGTTTCAAAAAACCGCCATGAGGAAACGTTGTAAGCGGGAAAACGCTTTTAACGGGAAATCTTAATGAGAATCACCTAGACACCCCCCCCCCCCCCAAAATTATTTGCATCAAGCGCGAAAACGTTATAAATGGGGACGTTATGACCGGGATCGACTGTACACGAAAATTCATTCGATAAAAAAAAAAGGGTACGAGGAGGGAAAAACTGACGACAAAATGGAAACGCGTTTACACGCACCCTTTTATCGTAGGATTTCACGGAAACTATTGCTCGACCACCAGATTTTTTGACGCGACCTTGAACCACTTGACCTTCGATTTTTTCCGTCTACACGACACCATCTTATCGCAGACACTCCCTCTTTTCCCCAAAACGGACGACAAAACGGTGCGTGTAAACCGGCCTTTACCTCTACTGCCGTATTGCTCTCTTATATATGCATACACTCTACGTCAGCGTTTCTTAACCACCAGGAGTGAATCTCAAATCTAAATATCCGGTCTGTGGACCAGAGATGATTTCATAAAATAGGATGAGTTATTGACAGGGTTAAAAGTTTGGTTGGAATCAAATCGGGACTATGCAAACATACGCATTTATTATGCCCCACCCGATATGAAAAAAAGTTATTTCAGTTGGGCCTAGAACTTAAAGATGTTAATATACGCTGCTCTATCGCATACGCTTGACTATGAGATGGCCCTTCAAATATTAAACTGTGTGAATACAGGGCATCGTAATAATAGGCAATTTTTTACTCTCACATAATACAACTTCCTAATTTTGGAGACTAAAAGTTAGGGGGAAACCTCGTCTTACAGTCGTTTAATTAGTTCCCTCCCGCTTTGATGCTCGTGACTAACTCCGTCACTTATCGTCGACAATACAGTTTTGACTTTAACACGCATCTGCAATTGAAATAAATGATTAAATGCAATGGAAAACACATGTTTTTAACATACGACATTTACTAGGAAATGATACTTTCTTGCCGTTTCGATCGAATTCCTTGACTGATAGAAGACTTTATGTTGGAGAAATCCAGATGTGTTGATCGTTAGATCTTGAATTGCTTTTCAATTTTAGGCTAAAGAAAAGAAACACGTTCCGAAGCATTCCCCCGTCGAGGTTTCTCCAATAGAAGCAGAAGTCCAAGCCGATGTCAAAACCGGTCATAAGCAATTAGCTGTCGAAGAAACTAAACATCATCAAGATGGCATGCATTTGCAAGACCTTACTTATCCGGAAAGACAGCAAGAGGCTGCCAATCACAAGGATGAAAAAAAGCGATCCCACCAACGAGAGAAGAAGCACCACAAGAGCCAACATTCAGCAGATCACAAAGGTTGGTACCACCGTATGAATTTACTGACTATGTAATGTATATACAAGACGTCTTCAATGTCAGGAGCGGCTCGAACTTACCTGCCGCCCGGGTCCGAAGCATCATGTGCCGCCCCTGAAGGCTATCCTGGGGGGGGGGGGTAACAAGGCTCCACTCTGGGTGACCTCGGGATAAACCTGATTTTTTTCAGAAGAAAAGCGCACACCATTGTTTAGCGTGAAAAATGTCCGTGACCACACGTCCCGCTTTTAAAGCAAAATTCTTTTATCGTTCTTAACAATGCCACAGATAACTTAATCCTCAAAATAACTGCAGGAGCCCCCATGAAATATTTGGTTTAGGCTGAGGGGGGGGGGGAATGGGGAAGAAGATAAACAGGATGAACAAAACATAAGTGCCGCACGTTTAAAATTCTGTCTAGAGCCGCCCCTGGTAGATCACGTTCTTGTTTCTGGTATCACGGTCCCAGGCCCTGTCTATTCCCTCAAGTTTTCTCAACATCTCCGTTGTCGAGGCATGGCTCAAAAGCGTGATGTCATGTGAATTTTTAAGGTGGGAAAGTTTTAAAAACTTTGGAGTCTAACTGAAGTCTCTACGCTGCCCCCCTCCCTTACAACCTGCCGCCCGGGTGCACCGCACCCCTTGCACCCTCGCTTAAGCAGCCCCTGCTCTATGCCATTGTGCGGGCATCGTGCTGGACTCTAATCGTGAGGATCCAGGTTCGAACTCCGTTGGCGGCACAGTGGTTGTCGGCTGAAGTTGATTTTCTGTGGTTTTCCAACTTCGAGGCGGGAATGCTCTAGCCACCCTCCCATTTAAAATAGTCTCTTTTCGCAAAAACCAGCAACATTCAACATAATACTTACATAGCATGGAAAATTCAAGCATTTGCCATATTCAATTCGAAATACTGAAAACAGATGGCATCAGCAAGAACACGAAACAAGGACAACTCTGACAACATAAAGACGTTACAGGTAGGGTCTGTAAGTTTAATTGTATAATAAATGTTAATTATCTATGAATTGTGAAGGAAGTGTTTGTCTTCAACCGCCACATTCCTTCTACAACACAGGCTACACATACACTCAGAACACACATTCCGGCATGTACCAACTCGTTAGAAATTCCGCAGAGGTGGGTGTATGAGGTGCCAGGGCCGGAAGTAGAGGGGACGGGGGGGGGGGGCAACTGCCCCGAGAGGCAAAATTTAGGGGGCAGCAGTTTTAGGTGGGAACAAAGAACATCGCTACAAAATTTATCGAATTTTAAAGTTGTAGAGGGCGGCAAAATAATGTTTGTCCCCAGCAGCAAAAAATCCTGGTTACGGTCCTGAGTTAAGTAGTTGGTAATTGTAGTAGTAGTAGTGTGCCCAGAAATGAATTTCTACGTTACAATTAATAAAGTAGCCGGTTTTGGCATTAAATTTGGACATTAGCACTGGCCGCTCTCACGAAAAATTGCAGATGAGCCCCCATGCATGGATATGCAACATGGAACAACATGCCGCACGTTTCACAGGAACTACAATAAAGCGCGTAAGTTCGACACACACATAGGCACAGAGCCGGAACTAGAGAGGGCGGAGGGCAACTGCCCCGGGTAGCACAATTTAGGGGGCGGCAGTTTTTTAGGTGGAAACAAAGGACACCGTTACAAAATTATCGAATTTTAACGTTGTTGGGGCGGCAAAAATCCTAGTTCCGGCCCTGTATAGGCAGATCACCTCAGACAACCACCAGGGCGACTGGAAAATATCCCGAGCTTTATCGGTAGCATCAAAGGTGCGTAATGGGGATTCATTGTTCGAAGGCCCTTGTTTCGAAAGCCATATATAAATGAGTAATAAGTTATTGTTGAATGAACAATAAATTATTGTTATACCCGAGGCTTAATCCGCAACACGCCGTTTCTCCATTCGTATGACAGCGCCTTAAAGGTTATGGACCACTGGCATATACAGCGACTTACCGTTCTGTTTACAAGGTCTGATTCAGTGATTCCCAAAGTGGGCAACACAGATACAATATACCAGCGTTTCTCAACCTTTCTGAATCCAAGGACCAGTAAAATGTATGAAACAATTCTTCGGACCTCTTGTGTCCCGTATTACGGGACATTCCTGTATTTCTGGTTGTTCCCAATTATTTTATAGATTTGTCCCGTTTTTTCAACGATGCTCATTTGAATTTGTAATGTTTACTAAAATCGCGAATAACCAGCGTTTTCAAAGCCATTATGATAATTATAGCTATAAATACAGAAATTCATCTCACATATTTGTCAGCTTCAACGTTTTTTTCCTTAATTTTAACTACAGTTGGGAATTTTGAAGACATAACAACGTTTTTGATCGCAATTGACGACGTCCCATTATTTTACCTAAAATTTACGAAATTCCAGTTCTCTCCTTATATTTCTCAATGAAATACATATGATCATTTTGTCATTTGAATGTTTCTTTCATCAAATACATTTTTGTTTCCAGCCATTTGTAGAATGTGTCTAGGTGAACCTAAGCACATGAATATGCAATTTTTATTTGAACCCATACTGGTATTATTAATATCAATATTAAAATAACGGAATAACTTTTCATTCAAGGTAAAATTGAATTACCAAGTTTGCCTGCGGATCGGACCACCTACGTCATCGTTGCGGACTATAGGTTGAGAAACGCTGCAATATACGATCCTGTAGGATCGCTCAAGAAAGAGGAGGGAATTTTTCTCAGCGGGGGGGGGGGAGGGACGAGGAAAAAACGTTTGGGAAATATGGTCTAATTTAGTTGTTCTCAACCTGTGCTCCACGGATGCATATGTAATAATACTGCATGTATATATTTTTCTGTCTCTGTAACCTCACCTCCTCGTCACTGGGTCTAGGTCAATTCGTCGCGCTCAACTTGTCGCGGGACAATTCGTCGCATTCAATTTGTCGCAGCGTCAATTCGTCGTGCTACAAACTCGTCGCGATACAAATTTGTCGCAGGCTCATTTCGTCGCGGTACAAATTTGTCGCAGGCTCATTTCGTCGCGGTACAAATTTGTCGCAGACTCATTTCGTCGCAGTACAAATTTGTCGCAGACTCATTTCGTCGCAGTACAAATTTGAATTGCTTTAAAATTCATATGTTTGTTGTGATCTTATAAATAGGGTAGTTGCTTTAGGCGTAAAAAATTGAACTAATTTTTTTTCTCATTTATTGGAAATGTTCCCCCTGCCCATCTGTTTTAATTTTTAACAAATGAAGGAAAGTATTCATTGAAGTCATTAAATTTTTAAAATTTAATTTTTACTATATAAGCCGCATTTCTGTCGAGATTTCCATTTCTCGCAGTGAGAGATGTTGAAGAGCTCACCCAAATAAAAAATTGAGATCAAATAAATTTTTACATTTTAATTTCCACCGTATAAGCCGCATTTCCCACTTTTTGTCGGGATTTGAGTCCCTGAGTATGGGTTTGAGTCCCTTATAAACGGAATGAATGGCGGTTTTCAGCACCCCCCCCCCCCCTTCAATGTTTCCTTCATGTCGGCACCTTTGACTGGCCAAGGATGCCAGAAGTGTTTGAAACTTGTGGGTTCTTGTCTTGATCTTGAAGTAGGAAATTTTGGTTTCTGAATCATTTCTCTGGTGCTCATACCCATTCCATAAAGTACCCTGGGCACCAACAGCCCAACAGCATCTCTGTCTCTGACACCACTGCAAATGTCACTCGATTTTTGATTTTTTTTTTTTTTCAACTCTAAAGTAACAACTCTCGAGTGAAAAGAATGCAATCAGACTTTCAATTAGCCCATTGTATGTAACTTCGTGTACATGACACTCGAAATTAAAATTAATCGTTAAAGATAGGCTCACTGTAATTTGGGGAATATCATACAAACCGAAATTTTTTCACATGATATTGAAATTTTATCACAGCAAAAATCAGTTATTCAACATTTCAAATTTTTATAACCGAATTTTCAAATATAATTAAACTTTTGTTTGCAGTTAAATTTTCAAATGTAATTGATATTGTAATTTTAATTTCGATGACCTTTCTGCATTGACAAAAATTAATTATTTTCAGTTAACTGCGTGTACACTTTTGTTCATGTTTTTATCTCACGTGTAAGACAACAACCTACATACAAGCTCGCGTGGAACATGTACAGTGAAGAATCGACGGTTCGACGAATTGATTCTGCGCTGTAATATATAAATTGACGTCACGACGAATTGACACGGCGGCAAACTTGTTCAGCTACGAATTGGAGCTGCGACAAATTTGTACCGCGACGAATTGACACTGCGACAAATTTGTACCGCGACGAATTGACACTGCGACAAATTTGTATTGCGACGAATTTGTACCGCGACAAATTGAGGCGCGACGAGTTGAGCGCGACAAGTTGAGTGCGACAAATTGACCGGCTACGCTCGTCACTTGGCCCCCATTGTACCCCTCTCTCTATGTGGAGCCCTCCTGACGTGTATAGTTTTTTTTTTTCCCCATTCTGGCTGGTTCTCTAGTCGGAAACAATTCCGTCACGACTATGCCCTCTGGGGCAATGAGCTTATATCGCGCAAACGACAAAGCCTGGTCGTGCTCGATTCAATCTGCGAATCAGTCTGTGTTTCACGGAGCTCCGCGTGTAGTTTCCAAGAGGGCTCCGCGGCCACATAAGAAAATATAATGTATCAGTAAATAAATGAAGGGGCCTACGATTTTATCTTAAAAAGGGGCTCCTCGAGTCAAAAAGGTTGGGAACCGCTGGTCTAACCTATACAAGATGGTAACTATCGACCGCCCAATAATTACACACGTGATTCCTTGTGAAAAACTAATATGGGAAAGTGTTTTAGTTTTTGATTTGACCCATAATTAATAAGTTATAACTAGGACTTTGAATCGATTAAAAACTTTTAACTGGTTAATCAAAAATTTCTAATCGAACTTTAATCGAATATTTTTTTTGTGACCATATAATATCAATAGATTCTATAAAAATATATTTTATTCATTTCATTCATCTATTCGGTAGATGGAAACAAGTATAGGAATAGGTTAAGAAATTAAGGCTGCCCGCTTCAAGCAACTTAATATATGCTGAACATAATATATATATACATATATAATACATAATTGCCAAAACTTATAATTTTTCTTCACTTGGATCTTGTCGTTTAAAAAAAAATCGGTTATTTTGGTTATTATTCACTGATTTCGAAACTATTTTCGATTATACTGTGTGTGTGTGTGTGTGTGTGTGTGTTTTCTTAGAAACTCCTCTCGAATGGTACTTGTGAGATGAGCTGATGCTTCCAAGGACACGAAAAACTACTGTTCATAGTGAAGACAATAAATTTTGGTGTTGTCTTCTAACCCAATTTGAAAATTGTTGCCCTGCTTCTCCTGATGTCAAAAAAAGGAAAGAATTCCATGTTTCTATGTGCAATATTGATTAAAATATTTAAATTCGAAAAACAGAGCAAATTTTGGAAAAAACAGCATTGAATGAGGGTAAACTGTTTAACCGTAAGAAAGTTGGGAAAAAACAGCATTAAATGCTATTTTTTTCCCAGCAAAATGTCACGCAGAGCTTGGTCACCCGGGGCAAGTACGCATTTTGGCGTCCCCTTGTAATGTTGAAGTAGAGGTTTGAGAATAAAATTTGCGCCCCCTCTGGTCCAGCACCCGGGGCACAAGACCGCCTGCTCCCCCCTAGTTGCGGCCCTGAGGTCACGCGCCCTATTACCTATGCACCCCCCTAGTTGCGGCCCTGAGGTCACGCGTCCTATTACCTATGCACCCTGTATATAAAATAAGATGTCCTGACTGACTGATTCACGGATTCATCATCACCGAGCCGAAACCGCTGAAGCTATAAAAATGAAATTTGGTCAGTATTTTTACTGACTTAGTTAAATACTTACTAAGAAGAGATTTCTCAAAATTCTACCCCACCCCCCTAACGGCGTCGTAAGGGAGTTCAAAGATTTATATGGAGAAATTCTAAAGCTATTTATAAATATGAAATTTGGACAGATGTTTTATTTTATAATGTAGAGATTCACTAAGACGAAATTTTTCAAAATTAAACCCCATAAAGGGGGAATTTTCCTATTACCAAATCCACGCGAGCGAAGCCGCGGGTAACAGCTAGTCGATAACATAAAACTTATCTGCATTAAGTTAATGGCCAAACCAGAGGAAGGAACAGACGAAATGATTTCTTGTAAAAAAAAAATATTGAAGCTTTTTGAGTAACAAAAATTTTTTGTAGTCGTTTTTTGAGGAGTTCACGGATGTTTCATCAATTTTCTTTTCACGAGAAGAATGTCGTAAAAAATGAGGAAAACTTCATCGTTTCTATGAGGAAAAATCGCATCTTCATGTGGTTAAATGACATTGAACCATCATTTTTAGCTGCATAAAAATTTTCGCTCAACAACAAAATTTATTTCTTGATCTTCGGGGTCGGAATATTTATTTATCTTATCATATTTATTTACTTTATATATAAGTTATAAAATTATTTTCAGTTCTTTCTGAGGAGAAATCGCCCGAACCTCAAGAAGAGAAATTATTTGTCGAGCACAATGCCAAAGAACGCGCAATGAAACCTCATCCAGTCCTCGAAGACACTTTCGAACCTCTGAGCGACGAAAAGGTGCACAAAGATTCAAAATCCAAGAAACATCCAAAGAAACAGAAGCAGAAGAAAGCCCACGAAAAATCAAAGAAAGACAAGCACTACAAGAATAAGTCGAAGAAAGAAAAGGTGAAGGATAAAAAGAACAAGAAGACTTCTTGGTAACCAGCTAATAATTCGAAACTACGTTATTGTCCATGCACATACTATACAAACCATTGAGGACAGGGTCCACCATGACAATCTAATGGTAAAATTTCAGTATTAGAGCTTTTGTTTGTTTTTCTTTTATCGCATTAAATTATTTTTACTGGAACAGTATAGGCGCATTCGGCGGAATATCCTTCGTTTGTAAGAAAGATATTTCCTTGACGCATAGGATATATTTTCCATCAAACAATTCAACGAATTTGATTCTTTTGGTTTGTTTTTCCCATGTCTCGAGACATGAATTCTTGGTTGTATATATTATTACATACATCAATTTTGTTCCTTTTCTAACATACACTTTTAAGTGCGTATGATCTATTTTTCGTTTTGTTGAATGTGTAAAAAGAACTGGATTTTTTCATTAAAATATTTTTTCTCCTGACTTGTTGATAATTTTCTTATAAAAAATGGTTAAAAATTTTTAATTTATTCACACCAAATATTGAAGCATGATACAGTAACAAAACTATATTGGAAAAACTGCTGTTTAAAGTATTTTCTAGAACCTATCTGGCACCCCTGAATGAGGATTGCGTGCAAAAATAATAGTAAAAACTGAATAATTATTTTTTTAAGGAAATATATCTGCCATCGCATAAGGTCCGTGCACATAATAGGATTAATTTAATTTTTTTACTTTCAGTGCGATTTTTTTTACCATCCATCGTGACTAAATAAAAGCCTGTCCATTGTTTTAATATCGCTCTCTTCTCATTAAGATTCAATAAAAATCTAAAAACAATTCGTTCATAATAAAAAGACTTTCACATTTCTGCTTGGAATTTAAATGAATATTGTATTCAGAGTGTTAGTGGATCGATCATAAGGGCGTATGCAGAATTTTCTCAAGGGTGGGGGGGTTACGTTTTTCCTGCAAAATGGCACTATAGTCTTGGCTTGGGGGACGCCCCCCCAAGTACGCCATTGACATGACTTGCCAGCATTGCAAAGCAAAGGATTCCCCATTAAGTAATTCAAGGTGAATATCATTTCCGTACGGAATGTATTAAGTTAGAGGGAAACGAAAGCATTTAGCTTTTGATATATTAATCGTTAAAATACAGCCACTCCCTGACTTACGAACAGGATCAGTTAGTCGAAATCGCTCCAACCGAAAGGCCACTTATTTGGGATCAGAAACTGGGCGTTCTCATTCATATATAAAGGAACTTATTGCATAAGGAAATATAATATCGACGAAGAAAAAAAAACTAATTCTTATACATGAAAGATAGTTTTCATAACTTTGTGTGACGATAATTATGGCTGAATATTCATCTTATATACAGTATGTGTTGTATTTAACCCGTTCATTACCACATTATGAAAAAATTAAATAATTATTATGTAATTTTTTTTGGCAAGTCATTTTAGTTCTAATTAAAGCTTAAAAACAAAAAAATAATTTTTTTTCGAATAAAATTATTTAGTGCACAAGGAATTAACTAACCTGGTACTTGAAAGTTTCGACAGTACTATAGTAATATACATACAGTAAAAATAATAAGTAATATGCGATAAAAATAAAAATATATCAATTCAAATATGTTTACTAATACAGCTGCATGAATAATTATTTTATCACAGAGAGAAAACCATAATTAGTTTCATACATTTGTTAGAGAAAATTTTGTGTGAAAAGCAGTGCTTTACTGCCAAAAATTTCCGTCAATAGTGGAAAGGGCTTTTTTCCCCGTGAAATGCATTTTTCAGCGATTTTAGCAATGATTTTTAAACAATCAAAGTAACTTTTTTGGTGAGGAATTAGCTTTGCCGGTATTTGGGATCCCAATTTTCTCATATTTTTCCTGTTATGGTTACGCGATTTGAAATACATGCGAGGGATTTTCACTTTTTTGAATCTGGCTATATATGCATTAATTTCTTTAATAACCGGCAGGTGTTTGTGGATTCTCTCTAAATGTCAGCACTAAATTTTTTTGAACTCACAACTCCATGGTATACTTCTCCATCTACTTTGGTAGCTTCTAACCAAAGCTATAGGTTCAAGGTCTTTAACTAAATATCTATAATATGCATTCTTCTCTCATGGTGCATGTGAAATATTCCAATACGTAATAATAGTATATAATAGTAATATATATAATATAATAATATATATAATAAAATATTTCGTCTCTCTTCCTAGAATACATAGATTCCTACAATTAGGGCAGCAATTAAAGGAAGAAAGCCGGGCCGTCTCAACAAGTTCAATGGTTCAAATATTCTTGAGAGGCCTTCCTCCCCGCTAAACCCCGATTTTATGTTTTGGGAATAGAAAGTTGTCATTAAAATAATTTACGGAAATGATTGAAAAAAAATGCCTACCTAAACATATACGCACGCTAAACAAAAAGGAATGAAAATTCATAATAGGAAAGAAATAATTTCAGAGATAGAGTGAAAGTCTTCTCTAACTACATAACTTTCGGGACCAGTTAACCTTGGGGCCCCCAGCCTCGCCAGTTAATACGCTACTGGAAGGGAGAGGAAAGCGTAAAACATTTTTGCCAAATATCGCCAAGGTCAATCTAGGACTTCAAAAACACCAAATGTTTTGATTTGAAACGTCTATAGTCGGAGATTGGCAATGATTTGTTATGAACAGCTTCGGTATAGAGTGGAGGATCACTAAAGCCCCGTTTACATGAGAAATAGAAAAGGCGTGCAAAACTAATATGGAAAACTGTTTTCAGTGTTTGATCTGACCCATAATTAATGAGTTATAACGCTTTAAAAATTGATGACGTCATTTCAAAATCCTGCAAAATTCACCAATCGTACACCAAACGTATAACTTCGCGTTTTTGGAAATACTAAAAATATATTAACCCCACACACAGAAATCCAGAAAACGAGAGATATAAAAACAAGGTTTTTTTTCCTCACACATTTCAGGAATAAGAAAAAACTTTTGTTGCAAGTGATCAGAATATGTTCTTTGCATCGCACAACGCTAACTTTACAGAGGTTATAGATAAGCGTTACTCACATTTTGTTTTATTTTCCAGAAAGTACTGCCTATTTTATTTTTATTATTATTTTTTGTTTTTTTTGGTTAGAATTTCTAATTGGATGGCATTCAGCATACAATATTCTTGAAAATTATAAACAGCATACAATATTCTTGAAAATTATAAACAGCATACAATACTCTTGAAAATTATAAACAGCTTACAATATTCTTGAAAAAACAATATTCTACCATTAAAAATTTTGAAAAGTGATGAAGTTATTCTTCAAATTTATTTTTTCGAATACACTGGCTCTAATAACTACATAAAACTAAACATTTCTGAGTAGATTAAAATAACCAAATTTTAGGCCAGAATTTTTTTTTTCATGTTCCCAAAGGAAATTTTAATGGTTTTAGGGTATATTGGCGCTGCTGATTTCAAAACTGGTGTTGGTTTTGCTGAATCGGCTCTAGTTTTTGAGTCGAATATTTGCCGAATATCTACTTCGACAAATGTTCATTTCAGTGATGTATTGCGAACAAAAATCTGAATTTCTCCCGAACCAGAACACCGATATTGTAGACTCTTTCGAAAGCTGGTGTAATGGACAAGTCGTTGATAAATTTGACCGATTGTAGCTGCAATGGTGTTTACGGAATTGGCGATTAAAAATTTTGGCGATAAATCGATTTTGAACTTTGCTAATCTTTTAGCGCTTGTAGCTCGCCATTAAATCCAGATATTTCAATGAAATTAGTGTCCTCTTATAGAATATTTTCTGTTCTTCCTAAATATGTGCTTAGTTTGCACGTCAGTCTTTCAAAAACTTCATAAATTCGGATTTTTCTTTTTCAGACATGACGCATTTTTTTCCATAATCTAATAATATACACCGTAACTCGAAAACGGTTTGAGAATAGGACAGGGTGGTGGAATGTTTCATGATCTATTTGGGCTCGTCCATCACCCCCTTCCGTTTGGCAGAATAAGTCAGATTCACCCTGTATATCAATTCTTAAACATCTGCTGAAAAATATTCGTGTCAATCAAAGTCACCAGATGCTAACCAAAATTCAAAGCAACCTCGCGCGCACGCGCATTCAGACAAATGATTTACTGTCGGGAGACGCTTCTGAAATGACAACGATCACGGAAAAAACGGGACAGTCCTGTTAAATATAAGACATTTTATGGTATTTGAATCGCTATTAATTATTAGAAAAAGAAGTTCTAAAAAATTGCTATAACCAAGGTGTGGTATTGTTTTGAAGTTGATGATGGCGGCATCAAGGGTTTTAACCGTGGCAATGCGGAGGTTTTCGAGAAGTTTTAAATACTTTTTGGTATAAAATTTCTCTCTAAATATTCGTTATGTTTGAAGCGAAAAGTTCGATGAATGTAAAATTTCAAGTGGACATGTCTCTTGTGTTTTTTTTTAATGAGAAATGTCTCTTTTGAAGTTCTTGTATTCCTCAGCTGGATAGTTTAGCGATAGTTTGGCAATGTATCTGAGATTTAGTGGTAGTTTGGAGATTTATGTGAGATTTAGTGATATTTTGGTGATTTTTCGGTAGTTTGGTATTGTGCTTTTTACTTGAAAATGCCTCAAAATTGCTAGTCACAAAATTAATCACAATTTTCAATTCAATAAAAACATTGTTTATAATGTGTTGGGTGAAAATGAAATTTAACTACCCTTATGGGCACCAAGACCTTGGGTTGCAACCCTAGTGCATCCCGAGGCATAACGTCGAAAAATAAAACTCTTTTTATCGCTCACCTGGTTTTTTTTCATCATCTTTCCTCCATGACACAGTAATAATAATCCAAGAAATCGGAATACATTGGAAAAAAAATTCTTACGGTGCACACACACACCTGTAATAATCCATAATATAAATTAGAATAATCCACATAAATATATATTCAATGAACGAAAGGTGGTTATGACCGAATTGGAAAAAGTTTGCAAAATTAAAATTCACAGAAAAAATAAATAATAACAGCATAAATAACGTTGAAAGTTTTTTTTTGCACTAGTAATGTTGGATTAAAGACGTTTAAAGCATAAACCTTAGCTATAATTTATTTAATTTATTTGCTGGTTGGCAAACACGTTGTCTTATCAGAGAATGAACTACCAAGCAACGTAGCCTACATCTTAAATTTTCAGACTTTGTGCTCTTAAATGTTTTTATGCATGAACTCTCTGTTCATGAAACAAAATATCTCTATTGTCGGTACTGTACTGAATGAGTAATCAGATTGAGGAGAAAAAAAGATTGAGAAGACGTCTTACCTTTTTTTTTTGAAGTTCAGTAGAAAAAATTGTCAAAATTTAGAATTTATACCCATCTTCTGGAGTATATGACAAAATGATTTAGATGGTGGTGTTTGAAAATTTCGAAGAAGTTCTCAAGCCTCCCTAGCGAAACATCATGACAGTTCAGAGGTTCTCAGGAAAGCGTGCAATTACCACTCCGAAGGACAGTGGAAGTTGCCTCGCTCTGGGGCAGTCATCATCTAGCGATGTCCATGCTACAGGCTACTATCAATAGTAGAAGCACCACCGGATTACCTTGTGCGCACTATTGGTATCTCCTTCCAGATCAGATGGTTACTTAAACGAAAGGGACAGTTTTCAAGGGGGGAAAATTACTAGATTTCTTTTGTGATGCCCCTTTTCGTTTGATGCCCTAAGCATGTTTTTTTTCTTAGTTTTTAATATAGCCGTTATTCTTTAATGGGAGAAAGAAAGGCCAGACTTTTTCAGTGGTAAAGAATGTGACCCCACCTGCATACACTCTTTTCCTTTTTGAAATAAGCTAATGCCATACCTAATAACATTAAAAATGATATTATAAGGGCTTTACACTAAAAGCCTCCTTTCACAATCAATAATAGTTTAATGAAAAAAAAAATTAAATTTTAATCAAAAATTTCCAAAACATCAGCTGAGAAAGAAGAGTTTCTTTTGGAAGAATTGTGGCCCCTGAAATTTTGCGGCCAGGTGCGATCGCACCTTTCACACCCCCCTTAAGTCCGGCCCTGAATACAATGATTCTTACAAATTAACTTACTCTAAACAACAAGGTAGGAGGACTATCGTTTTGGATGATTTATGGATTCACTGTTGTCTTCCAATTTATTCTTTTTGTGTGAGTGACAATGAACCTATCCAATGATACTTGCTTTTGCCTCCTTTCTAGGATTTCTTGGAAATGAGAAATTATATCGTGTCATTGGCCAGATTCATTGCTCACACTGGTACAGCTTTATTTAAGTGGTTCTTTTTTACAAAATTTTGCACAGCTTGTGCTACATTTAAACATTTTTCTAATCTCATTTGAAGTTGCTTGCTACATGAACTGCTCATTAACCTAATCACTCGTTAACCAAAGTTTCACTGTATATGTATTGATATCATCATTGTGATGCTCTCGACCTTCACAAGTCTGTCTCCACCTTTGGCTAAGGATATTACAGTGTGTACTGAAAACATTCAAGCCTAGGCTTTTTTAATGCATTTCCTCTTAGCTTAATCTTTGATTTTACATGAAATGGCTAATATCTGTTCAGATATCTGAATCAAGCTGAAGCAACAGTCATTCTGATTGACATAAAAATTCAGCTCCCAAAGCTGTTGCGTTATGTTTGTCAGTGAATCCACGTCCACCAAAAAATTTGTTAGCTGAATCCATATTCGTTAGCTCAGGTGGAAATACTGTGAAAAAAATCTTTGTTGATTGAAAAAAACTTAGGAGTTTTTTAGCTGAGATATTGCTGTATTGCTAAAAAGTCCTGGTCTAATACATGAAAATGCCACAGTGATGAACCAAATAGAAATCTTAGGACCTATATAATGTTGAATTGTCCAAGCTTTTATATCCACCATTTACTCATGGTTCAATTTGGACTTGAGAGGGCTCCCTTGACTATGGTCAAGGATGTTAGAGTAATCAGTGCTAGACCTGACTATAGTATGAACAAGTGCCTCAGTCTTAAATTTTACTTATACAGTCAGAGCCACAACTAGGGAAGGTCAGAATGTGGTGCCCTAGGTACTGTGGCAATTACGAACAAGTGTGTCTTACTAAAAAAAAAATTTACATTTCACTAAGCGACTACTTTCTCTGTCTGAAAAGCATGAGAGTAGTGAAATCTAGTTCGACGAAAAACACCTCTCATTGGTTGAGTACAATCACCTGACAACCAACAGCGTTCCTCATTGGTTCAAACAGGCACACGTGGCATGGCATGATGCCTGTTGTCAGAGAAAGTGATGATTGACGTATGCATCGTAGCAAGTTGTGCGTATCTGTTATAGTAAAATGAAAGCGTAAGATTCCTAAGCAAGGGAAAGAAAACCCAGTGAATGTTATCTTTTGATTTATATGTGTATGAAGTGGGTTTTCTTTAATGATACATTAAAGGGGAAAAATTGCGATCATGACATGATGATGATGCCAATTCATATATATATATATGCACATACATTAGATCAGTCAGCTCAGCCAGTGTTGCTGGGGGGGATGACTTCCGTATCTCTGCCCGCGGCTGGACTAATCTATCTCTCTACATGTCTGGGCAGGACCGTCCTTACCAGACACTTTTTTTCTGTCAAGAACTTTACCACAACAAACATTTTAATCTATAGTTGTTTAAGAACCATACCATCAATCTCCTGGACCACATTGGCATTCATAATTTCATCATGATCGTCCATAGTTGAATCATACCCATTTTCACAGGGAAGAATCGAGAACTGTAGGAACGACTAATTCCTGTCGAAGCTATTCAGTAGGTTCTGATTCAGATGTATTATGTAAAGAAAACACACAATCAGATTAATCATTGCTGTGATGGTCATTCCTCTGATTGTTCTTTCTTTTACGAGTCTTCCCCCTAACCTGCAGAGATACTTGGAATGGATTAGTCCTTATCCATCAAGTGCAATTTGCCACCAGCTTTTCCTGGTGCAACATCAGTTCTCCATCTTCTCTTCTGTAGACTGTGATTGCAGCACAGCATCATCATAATTTTGATTCATGCATCTTGGCATCTGAAGGGCCTTTGAAACAAACATGAAAAATGCAAGATTTGAAAGTATGCAAGAATTTGAGAAAATTGTAAAATTCTAGGTTGGCAAAGTTGCCCAGTTTCACCAAGCTTCCTGGTGCAACATTGCCAAGTTATATTATTGTACCTAAATGCAACATAAAATGTGCATTTAAAAGTGATTCTGAAAAGGAATTATTGCTGCATCAAGCAAAACAAGTAAATTTTACTTACCTTTGAATGAATGGGCAGGGCGAGACAATTTTGCAGACTACCAAAAAATCCTATTTACAAGTAGAAAACAAACACTTGTAAAGACCTATACACAACTGGCAAGACTGAAAACGCTTGAAAAGGTTATCATTCAATGTCTTTTCAGTGTTATGAAAACATTAGCTCCTCTATTAAATTATTCAGGAACTTGGCAGGGTGCAAAACAACATCTTTTCAAAGATTGACAAAGTTGTTCCTGGTCGACAGTATTGATTTGGGCATGTTTATTTAAAGTTTCAGGAGGTTTGTCCATCTCTGCTCTTGTTGTTTTCCTACATATTTTAGCTGACTTCTGTGTCTCTGATTTATTGTTGAAATGGTACAGCAGAGCAGGGAAGGTAAAATTCTCACACACATGCTAGACATAGTTTTAGTGCCTCTCCTGTGTCGGAGCCACATCTGTGAAACAACTTGAAAAATTCCCAGATATAATCAGAGCTTGATAAATCCTAGGTGCCAGGTTACCACGGTGACTAGTAAATTTGTATTGTCACCTAAAATTTTCTAAATGTGGTTGCTAAATTGCAGTCACAAGGATGACACAAAATTTTCTGTTTTCATTATAATCCGTCTTTTAACTTGAGAAAAGTAAAAAAAAATATCTATAATTGTTTTTATTGAGCAAAAATCATGTTTGA
This sequence comes from Pholcus phalangioides, assembly GCF_987345545.1. NCBI lineage: Eukaryota > Metazoa > Arthropoda > Arachnida > Araneae > Pholcidae > Pholcus > Pholcus phalangioides. The sequence continues at coordinate 6,238,643 of NW_028301625.1, read as the reverse complement.
CTCCTAAGAAATTTGGCTGTTGCCTAAATATTTCTTTGATTTATGAAGCTCCCCTAGATATAATATTACACCAAAAATTAAACTTTTCTCTGCAATTAATTTCATCTAATACATTCACAGTTAGAAAAAGACAAAACATTTTTTCAAATTTTTCTGCATTTTTTCCCCTTAGCCCTGATTCTGCATCCCTCTCATAGTGGCACCCCATGTGGTTGCACAAGAAAATTCTGAATTCATGTTGACTTCACTTCCTTTATGATCAAATTTATGTCCAAAAAAGGTTGAATTTCACATTTCCCCCCCCCCCCACCAGTGAATGCACCTAAAATTTATGTTTCTTCTCTATATTTCCAAAATCTCACCTATTATGCAACCCATAATATCCTGGGATTTCTGAAGAAAGAAAAGGCCAAATAAAGTCAAAAGTCAGTATGCTTTTTTGGCATGCGTGAGTTTTTATCATTTGAAGCACACATTTAGCAGCTATGATAAATTTTAAATAAAATTTAACATATTCATGAATAAATTAACAAATTACAGTGCATTTTTAGGCTGAGATTACACTATAAACGTTTAATAAAAGATCATTAACAAAACTGGAAAAAAGCAACCAATAAACTTTTCGAACATATACACTTTGAATGTAACTGATACATTTATTGATCGCATTTTTCGCTTTTCTAAGTGAGCTTCAGTTTGAGCTAAGTTTCATTCTGAGAGCTTTTCTAAAACTTTTATAGTGTAACCCAGCCTAACACTTCTCGAATTTGAGAATGCTATGAATATCTTTGAAAGTGTATATTTTTTTACCTAATGAAATCATTTGCTTGATGGACTCAAATTTCAAACCATAAGCGATTCTATTATAAGCAGACTCTATTATTTTTCTATAAACGATCTTGAACATAGGCTAGGATTACACTATAAAAGTTTGATAAAAGATCATTTATAAAACTTGAAAAAACAACCAATAAGCATATAAGTTATATTTGAGCAAAATAGGCTTAGTTGCATTTTGCAAGTTTTATAAAAGTTATTTTATAAAACATTTATAGCAACAGCCTTACTCTAATTTTTATCATCTGATAGCAACATAAACTTATAATCATGAAACTCCTCAGAAAACATGAGATCAACTCTCATTTTCATAATTGGAGTTCAGTAAAATTTGAGTGGCTTCTAGTTCTGCAATATATCACATTGTGTATATGCTTATTTTAATATCTTTATAAAGATATTTTATGTTTAAATTTTTTAAAATATTTTTTTAACTTTTTATTGTGTTGGTGGGGGGAGGAGTAGGGGTTCCCAATGCCTCTTCCTGCTTATGTCTCAGCATTAAAACTAGGTATTTATCAGATTCAAAGAACTTTATTTCTCTCTATCTCACAGATCTTTTACTGCTATGATGTAATTTTTTTTAACTACCCCTGAGTTATTGAAATGATTTTTTCCATTATACAGCCCTACTCATCAAGAAAATTTATGAACATACCCCAACAGCATCGTCTGTTTCATAAAAGTTCCTGTGAGTATGATTTTTTTTGAATTGTCATATTGAATAACCCAATGTTTATGCACTGCTGTATTGAAATGTTTAAAAATAATCCTCTCCCTCTATAATCTATGCATAGTATAGTGCAAATACAGCAGTAACCCATTTTATGCATACTCTGAATTACTGATTTTCTGGAAATTCTTCCTTTTATTTCACATTTTTATTTGTAAAATTCATGTGTAATTACAGAAAAACGTATGCTGTGATAGTAATGATTAAGTAAGAATTTTTTAGTCTATTATAATATCATATGCAATTATGCTGTTTTTTCAAATACAAATGCAACGCCACAACAGGCAAAACGCACAATGAGGTGGCTGAGAAAAAGGTGCCCATAATAAATATGGATGTCATATATTTCAAAAATACAGCAACCCAATTAAAAATGCAATTACAATATATATATACACATGATGAAATGTTATACAATGCCCATAAAGAATACTTATGGTTGTCTACTTATGGCTGGATTTTCTTATTTTTTTTACAGCATGGTTGTATAGACATTGTGCTGGGCTCTTATCTTGAGAATCCAGGTTCGGATTGGGAGCACAGTGGCTGTTGTCTGGAGTTGGTTTTTTGCAGTTTTCCAACTTTGAGGCCCAAATGAGAGCCGTCTCCAATTTGAAAAGTCTCCCCAGTTGAATCTCGTTATAACGAACTCCAAGAGACTAGAGAAATCACTTTTTTATAACGAAATTTCTTTGTAAAGGAATTCCAGATTTTCGCATTGTTCTTATGTAAACTTATCTGTGGGATTAGAAAAGTGTTTGTTAAAACGAGATTTTTGTATAACGATATTTTTTAAAATGGCATTCAACTTTATTTACTATCTTCTTCAAAATATAGAAGAAAGATAGCAGTGCCAGCTGGAACACAAAACAGGCACAACTGTAATGGCATGTGTGGTGTAGCAGTAGTGGGTAGGGCCTCCAAAAAAAAAAATGGCTCTGGGATCCATGATGTTCTTAAGTCAGCCACCTCGTTGGGCAGTTTGCCTGTTGTGGCGTTGTATTTGTATTTATCAGAGCATAGTTACATTTTTTAAGTTTGCCTGCGCAGGCTTTAGGAATACAAAAAAATTTTCAAAGATTATAGAATTAAGAATTAATATACACTATGCAGAAATAACTAGTTTTGATTACAATTTTTACTGAAAGTATGATGTTTTTCAAAATTTTGGTCCTAATTAGCTAATGTCTTAGATTTCTCTAAAGCTTTTGACAGGGTGCCCCACAATAAACTTCTACTTAAACTCCAAAACCTTGGCCTATGTGTTCAACTGCTTAAATGGGTGGAAGCCTTCCTTACCAAACGCAGTCAGTTTGTGCCCTACAAGGGCCAGAACTCCCTATTTCTCTCAAGTTAAGTCTGGTACGCCCCAGGGTTCTGTCCTCTCACCGTTATTATTTTTGATTTATATAAACGATCTTCCTAATTCCATCAATTGCTGTCTCAGACTCTTTGCAGATGATTGCATCATCTACCAAATAATGCACAATGAATCCAACCAAGCATCTCTCCAAAATAACCTCAAAATTGTATCAGAATGGTGCTTGTCCTGGCAGTTACGCCTTAATTTTTCAAAAACAGTTTTTATGAAAATTACTTGCAAAAGACTTCCCCTCGATTCTTCTTACACTATCATTAACTCATTAATCACCAAAGTTTCTAATTATAAATATCTGGGTGTAATTATTTCTACTGACCTCTGTTGGAATCCCCATGTTGATTGTCTTTCATAAGTGTCTTCAAAAACTCTTTTTTTTCTTCGTTGGAACCTCAAAAACTCCACCCGTCACCTCAGACATCTCTGCTTCCAAACCTACATCCTTCCTGTACTCTCATATGCTTGTGAAATCTGGGACCCCCATAATCTCTCAAACATAGACAAATTAAAATCTATTCAAAATAAATCTGCCCGCTTCATTCTTAACTGTTGGTCATCCTCTGCATCCATCACTGAACTCAAGCTCCAACTCAATATGCAGCCGCTTTTCACCTGTAGACATATCTCGATTAACTTCCCTTTTCAAAATCCTTTATGGCCATTTTCATATCGATACTTCCAATTTCCTAACTCCAACTTCATGCTTTTCAAAAAGAATTAACCATTCACAAAAATTGAAACCCATCTTTGCAACCACAGATTGTTTCAAATTTAGTTTCTTTCCTCGAACAGTAACCAATTAGAACAACCTCCCGTCAAACATTGATTGTACAACAGTTTCTGATTCCCTTTAGGACATCAATCGTCTCCGTCAAACTTCACCACTGCATTTCCTTGTATAAGCCACGGCCAAGCAATATTGTATAAATAAATACATAAAATATGCATTTGCATGCCAAATTGTACTACAGGTTTCCACAAAATCAGCTTACATGAGTATTGTTAGTACCACATATTGCATAACTTTGGGGTATTGCTGTATTGTTAAGGCTATTCAGTGCTGTAGAAAAGAGGTTTCTGATGAAAAAAAAATTGTCAAAAACATGTTTAAACCATAACAGCATGATTTCTGTTGTATGAAATGTTGCATAAGAAATGTCAGCCACTTGTCCTATTCTGCTGGTTTTGAATTCAGGCGACTTACACACATTTTTGCTGATAGATCCAATCTTCTAAGAAAATCTGCAAAACCGGAAACTAGATCAGCCTCCTTTACCTTGGTGCAACCCCAAGTCACCAGTTTCTTCAAACTTTTCAATTATGCATCATCATGCTTCATATTTGATCGGTGCTTTTTCGCAGTCTTTTCAAAGCCGCTGTGGTGGTTGAGTGGTCATAGTGACAGACTTGCATTGCGAGGATCTGGGTTTGAACCCCACCATCGCCACAGTGGTTGACTGAAGTTGGTTTTGTGTGGTTCCCAACTTTGAGGTGCAAATGCGAGCCTATTTCCCCATTAAAAAAAGTCTCACCACAGAGAGCAACAGACCTATAACAATATAATTATTCAATCATTACACTTCACTCATAATTAGAAAAACTAGTGGCAGATGGCAGCACTACACATAACAAGCGTTACACAAAGAAACGTCACGTCAGGTTTTACTGCATGTACACACACGTTCCAGCATGTACCGATTCGTTAGAGGTTCCGCCGAGGAATATGGACGAGGTGCACGTATGGTTCAGTAGTAGTAGTATTTTCAAAGGATGGCACAGTCACACAGTATATCAGAGCTATTGCTGCTATTCTCATAACACTTTACTAATGGAGCATGTTCTTTGTTATTTAAATATGTTTTGCACACATATTAAATATTTTGTTTTCAGTCCTGCCATTGTCACTTTACAAGCCTGAGAATAGTGGTTTACAATTTTGCTGGAAAAAACAAACACAATATGATGAAAACTTAATTTTTTTCTCTTCTTTGGGAATTTCTTTTCATGTTCTGAATAGCTAAATACCAAGTTTCAGGAAATTCTGATTATTAGATTGCTCTCCAGAGGTCTCCAAGTAGGATGACTTATTTTATAATCATCCTGTTCATATAATGGCAAGCATGTTTCAATATGAATTTATTATTCTTTCAGATCTATTTGGGGAGATAGTCTCATTTAAATTGTCAGATATTGGTGAAGGAATAAGTGAAGTGACAGTGAAAGAATGGTAAGAAGTTTATTTTCGAAATGTAACTTTTTTATTCAACTGACTGATGTGCTGTCGTATGCTTGGGTGTCACAAGACTCCAAAAAATATGATCCTGAAAAATAAAGGGCAAAAACCAATGTATCAATAGCTGTCTGATAAATATAGTTGAATTATGAATGCAAAAGAACTTGCTTTTTCCAGGTTTTATATAAAAAAGAGGCATTAGAATTTATTTAATTTTCAGGTTTGTTAAAAAGGGTGACTTTGTGAACCAATTTGACAGCATTTGTGAAGTTCAAAGTGATAAAGCTTCTGTAACAATAACTAGTCGATATGATGGCATTGTGAGAAAAATTTATTATGATGTCGAAGATACAGCTAAAGTAGGATTACCACTTGTTGATATAGAACTGAATGACGAGGATGGTTGTGAGTATTATTTGCCTTAATTTTTAAGGCAGCAAAATTAAAATGAACTTATATTTCATAATTTAGAATCACATTGTTATAAATTAGAAAATATCAGTATGAATCACAAAATATAATGTGAGCTCCTGATTGATTTAAATTGTCTCAAAATCAGTTTCAAAATGTTTCGAAAATTTAAATTCATTTTCTAAACAGTCTTTTTTTTATGCAATGTGGACACAGCCGCCCAGGTCAATTTAATTACCACATACCAAAGAATGTTCAACAGTTTTTATGAGTTTAAAACATGCTCTGTTCTTTTTAGTCATTCCTTAAGATACTACTTTCACTTGTGGAAGAGAGATTGGTACCAATGCTCTAAACTCTAGGTTTTGGTCTTATTGGCCCTTACTTGAATAAAATTATTATAGCATGACAATTAATGAAACATTTTTGAATTTCTCTTTAAAAATTCTGGTTTAACTAATTTTTTTTTAATTTTTAGCCAGAAGTGCAAATAATCTGTGGTAAAATTTTATGTAGCTATAGTTTTAAAATCATTCTGTAACTATTTTAAATTGAAAATGTTGAGGACTTTTTTTGTCTAAATAATTTATTTTAATTTCATTTTCTACTCAAAGCTAGGCATGATGATCAAGTAGATCAGTTACAAGATCAGTATGCTGCTCCAATAGAAGATGCTGGTAGTTTTGATCTGAATATTACAAAAACTCTGGCTACGCCAGCAGTGAGGAGGATAGCAGCAGAACATGATGTAAGAAATACAGTAGATATACTTTTCATTTTTTATGCTGGCGTTTCTCAATGTTTTTAAACCCAAGGACCAGGGATCAATTTGATGAACCACTAACTTATGTGGATTTAATCTTTCATTTGAACCTATGTAGTTATTACTAATATTTGTGACATATAATGCTAACATAATAAATCTAATAGAATTCTGGTGTACCAAATTCATTCTTTGCTCATTCAAACTTATAGGACGGGACACTAAAATGTGGATACTTTCCCTGGCTGACAGAGACATTTGTATCCAACATTTCTTGTCTTTTACCACCAAGTGTATCAATACATAAAATGATTGCTGTCCTTCACCAAAATCAAAATAGTTTATGTTTATGTTTGCTTTGCACCAATTGTGCGAGTGTTTCTCGAGGATTTAGCTCAATTTGCCTGCTGATCACTTGTCCTCTCTTAACACTAGAAAGATGGGACAGAGAAGTATACTTATAAGGATGAGCAGGGGTCTGTGTGACCCCATAGCTTTTTCTGGCTATTTTTGAACATTTTAATATTTTCGAGCATGGTATAACATTTTTGACAGAATAGAGTTATAACACAAAGAATTGGTGGGTGAAACGATTGATCTATTAATATATTTTTATTATGATCATAAAGCATTCTGTGAAAACGACCTCTCTCGATGTGCGTCAGTATTGAGGAAACTCAAGACTGGGGAATTCGTATTCCCTATGTTACAGATAGGATTTCAATGTTACATCGCCTCTAGATTTTGAATTGGATCAACGAGTGTGATCTCACTTTATTTTTTTTTTACAGTTGGAAGAAGAACCTGACGATATTCTTTCAACTAAGCTTGTTGATTTAGATTTGAAAAAATTCACATGATTTCAGTGACGTAGAATATATATCTGCAAGCAATGAGTTTCTAGTAAACTATTCTGGAATCCTTGACATCCTATTGAGGAGGAAGTGCCACAGTAATTCATACACTTTCATCTGCAGTAATTTTTTTGCTACTGATTGACTGGGCATTATTGAAATCTTTGATATTTATAGCATCAAGTTGACCTTTGGATGTAGGACAAGCTTTTCATTGGTGGCTTCAATATGGTTTGAATTTATTGTATCTAGTATTATTTCATTTTGCATCAGCTCAGGCATTGATGGACGTACGATTTCATTCTGATTTCAACACATCTATCATCAATACTGTTGTTTATTTCACAAAGGTTTTACCTGGGGTAGTTTTCATTCTTTTGTGAATTCTCATCATTACCACCCCTGCTGGGTTTTTCCTCACCCAATCTTTGCCAACTTCTGAAAAATATTCTCTGGTTAATCTATAACTATTTGCAATTTTTTCAGCAATCATAAGCACATGGATATTTTTTATTTTACAAGAACAAACAATTTATATCAGAAAATGACAAAAATACTTGACAACAAAAGCTGAGTCCCTTGTTGACCGCCACCCACAGATAAAAATGAAGGTGAAAAAAGTCTCACGAATGGAGAGACTACACCATATTACATGCACAAAGAGACTATCAGAAGAATTTTGACCACACAAAAACCAATTGTGACAATGTTGGTAGTACTATACAGTGAATGTATATGATAAAATACAGGGGAGGGTCAATGTGACCCCCTTCTGTCTATCTAGGTATATTCGTTCGTATCTCCATTGCTAAGAAAGATAATGATAAAATTTTGCTGTACAATAAGAACAGGATAATTCAGGAAAAGTCAAAAATTTTACAATTTAGGTTTATTCTTGAAATATGGGAGCAGAGAGAGTGTTCAGGGTCACACAGACCTCATCCATCTTTCTAGTGTTAATAGACCACAGATTGAGAAGCACCGTTTTAATGCTATTTAAAAGCAAATAACACAATTTTTTTTTTAATGTGTCGCTATCTGCATATCGACAGGCTGGTTCAAGTCAAAGACTTATATTTTCAGATTCGTTTGAGTGAAGTTCAAGGAACTGGAAAAGATGGTCGTGTCTTGAAGGAGGATGTTCTAAATTTTATTGATTTAGAGAAATCAAAAGCAGGTGATATAACTGTACCTTTTCATTTATTTGAAAAATTTCTATGAAAAGTTGGCAAAATCATGCATTGAACCACAAAAATGACCAGAACCTAACAGGACTATAAATTGTTTAAACGATTGAAAGTTTAAATTGTTTAAACGATTGAAAGTTTGGATGTACACTTGTACATCCAACAGTTTGGATTGTGCTTAGTTTAATAATCAGATTCCAAAACTTAGAAATGAGAACACATTTGCCTATCCTTGACTATATCATTTGCATGTGTTTTACAACAGAGATGGCTTCACTATACTGAGAAATTATAAAAATAGTTTTCTATAACCAATAAAAACAGAAAATCCACTTTTAATGCATTGCAGTGTTTTCTAAACTTTTTTCAAGCGTGATTTCCCTCCCCCTGCTTTTCATCCTGCCATAATCAACTTCATTCAAAATAAAACAGTGATAGCACTGCCCTTTCTATTGAATATCTTATTTTTTTTGATTAATTCTAAACATATATTGATTATTTGTTGATGTATAATTTCAATCTACCTCTACTTTAAATAGGTCAGTTGAGAGTTAAGGCATTTTATTATTTCAATCATATATTCTTATTTGAGTTCCGAAAGATGAAACTCACTCTCTCTAAATTTCCTATCATGAGGTTTTTATTTTGAAAACCACTGATGTACTGTATAAAAAAACTGCTTTGTCAATAACAAAGAATGTGTCCCAAGGTGTTGTTCTCAAAAAATTATGAAAAAATTCAAGTATATTCCTCTTATCCAGAAACACATAAAAACTAAAAAATTAGCAGTGGGGTGCAGTTAATAAAGCCGCAGAAAATTAATAAAAATGACAACAGTTGGCTGCTCATCACCTGTTGTTCTTCTTGGCGAGATCTATAAAAAAATTCTTTTCACACTGTAGCTCTCATTTTTCCTCTTTTCTCTCCTTTTTCTTTTTTCATGCTTTTTTCCTCCTGGAAACTATTTTTCTTTTCTCTTTCTTTGTCTGTGCTGTACTTGATCATGTGTTGTTTGAATGATGTCACTGTAGTATTTTGGGATTTTTAAAGTTATTCTTGACCTCTCTCTATTGGCATTCAAAATATTAATATTTAAATGTTTTGAGTGACCCATTATAATTCTGCCAGTTTCTTTTACATTTTTGTGCATATTCAAATGAGTAAAATCAGTGGGGAATTTTTTTTCAAAACTTTTTGAAGACATCACCTTGGAATCCTTTCCTTTTAAGTTTAACTGTAAATGTGCAATTCTTTTTATGTATTATGGAAAATTCATCTCGAACAGAAAAAAAAAATAAAGCAAACCTAAAATGCTTTATCTATAAAACTATAATGATGTGTTTTTCTCTCTCTCTCCATTGCTTGTTTTAACAATTGTGAAAATGTTGTTTGAACTTACCTGACAAGTAGTCAACAGAGAGAAAGGAACAAACTGTTTGTGAAATATAGTAAAACTTCTCTTTTGCAGACACCGGCCGGACAAAAAAAAATTTGTTCATAAAAAAAGGGTGGCTTTTAATCAGGGGTTTGAAACGCATACTTTTATTATACAAGAGAAATCATTATTTGGCTGTAAAAGAGGGGTGAGTGCATCTGAGGGTGTCTGTTAAGAGGGGTCTTACTGTAGTAGTTAAATAGTTTACAGAAACTAATCCATGGCTCACATAATTTTACGTAACTTTAATTATATGTGACAAAGGTTTAAAACTAATTCCATTGCATGTTGTTTTGAAATATGCTGATTACTACCATTTTATTCAAAAATCTTTCATTTGAATGCAAACAATTAGCCACCCAATGAATGCTAAAAAATTACTTCAAATTTTGATCTGAGCAGTTTGATTTATGACAGTTTATTTCACCTGAACTGACAAAGTTCTAAATTAATTATGTCATCATTATATATTTCAAATAATATAAATGTTTTACTAACATATACATGATTTCTTTACTCCTTTAGAAGCTCAGATTGAAAAAGATAATGTTGAAACAGTCTCACACAAACCTGGACGCATTGATAAAGCATTGCCGAAAGCTGAGAAGCATGAGGTGGTTAAAACAGCATTATATGAGAGAAAAACTGTCACAGAAGATAAAACTGAAGTAATCAAAGGCTATAAGAAGGCAATGACAAAAATGATGTCGAAGACATGTTCAGTCCCAACATTTCTGTATTCAGATGAAGTTGATGTTACAGAATTGGTATCATTGCGTGAAATATTAAAAAAAAAATCTGAAGAGCATGGCATCAAGTTCTCATACATGCCATTTTTTATAAAGGTATACAACATTCACTCTAATTATCTTCATGCATTTTTATCCATGTAATTTTATTTTATTAAGTGAATGGGACCAAGACCATCTCGCATTACTGAAAACTGATATTATCGGAAAAATAAAGAAAACTTTCAGAGAGTAAGAAGTTTCTCCATATCTGTTTTGTGGTAATCATATGAACCATTATATATTTAAATAACTATATGAAAAAATTTAAAAACACAAGGTTCATCTTCGGGCAAGAGTCCTGTCAGCTTTCCTGTTGTGTACTGGATTTGGACTACTTCCTAGAAATGAGGGCAAAGGGGGAGGGATTTATGAAATGTGTGAGGACCCTTAAAAAGATTCCGAATGTGTGAGGACATGTCCTCATGAATGAAGATGTCTGATAATTCTAGCAGTAGGGGTTAATTAAGAGCCATATTTAAGTATAAATGATAATACTGATAACTTGATAAGTGAAGTCTCTTATCAGGGAAAAAAGTTGATATTTTAAAATTGATTAACAATTAACTGGGAGAATCTGTCAGATACAAAAATGGGGAAAGCTTTAGAAATGGTATTGGATTTTTTTTATTTTTATTGGCTCTTTATAATGATGCATTTCTCTGGTTCCTTGAGTATCATTCTACTGGTGTTTCACTGTACTTCATGGTTATTTTGTCAGTTCCCACCAATGCATGAACTTTGATATTACAAAAATAAATTTATGAAATATTATAAAATTATGCATATATATTGGATATTATAAGTCTGTCTATTTGATCCATGTCTGATTTGTTTACAGGCAGCATCTCTTGCTCTGAAGTATCATCCAGAGTTGAATTCATCTGTTGATGAATCTTGTAAAACCATGACATACAAGGTTATCTTTTATTGATTTTAAGTGATATCTGTTATGCACAAAATTTTTGCTTGATATTTAATTAAGGTACAATCATAAATGCATAATAAAGTTTAATCAAGGGTTTTATCTTTCTTTTTCAATCACATACAAGCATAGGCGTATGCAGAATTTTGTCAAGGGGGGGGGGGTTTACATATTTTCCTGCAAAATAATGCTATAATCTCGGCTTGAGAGGGGTTAGAACCCCAAACCCCTCCCACTTTATGTACGCCAATGCATACAAGAGTTTGACATTTATATTGAATGCTGAAGCCTTCAAAATTGATTTATAATACAGTCAAACTAGACCAGCGGTTCTCAACCTTTTTTGACTCGCTGGGCCCTTTTTGGTACATAATTTCTATTTTTTCAAATTTACTGATTTTTTATTTTCCTCAAGTAGCTGCGGGGCCCCTAGGGTTCCGTGTACATCTTTGAACTAGACTAATTCGAAATTACTGAAAAAAAGTTTGAATTCTCTACCTCCTGAAAAGTTCTTAAATCTCCAAAATTTTTATGAAAATCACAAAAGATCCCTAAATGTCCCTAAAAATTCCCTTCTTCATTTAAAAAGAATCCCTTACGTGCGATAACAAAACATGAATACTGATATGCAAAAAAAATATTTAATCAATTTTAAAGATACTTATAGTGTCCCCGATGAATTTCTTTTCATCAAACGTTCCAGAAAAGGGCCAAATTTTTCTTTTTGTACAAGTTGTGTTACGGACATAAACATCAGTCATGGTGGAAAGACTGACATCATCACCCATGTGAAATAAAAAAAAAACCATCAAGCAAGTGTCACAAAAAGTCTGTGTTTTTCCAAAAATTGACGATTTTTTCCTTCATGTTCCGATAATTTTGGGGTCATTCGCGCAGAATGTTTGTTCACATCGTTTCTGATTGAACACAATATTTTTTTTTTCCGTTTAGATCACCATTGAAGTTTTGGTCTCCAATTTCATTTGTTTTTTGCATAGGGATTTTATTCCCGAGGGTTTAACTTCCATACGTGTAAAATCCCTATTTTATTTGACTTCAATTTTTGAATAGGGATTTTATTCCCCCACTTTAACTTTTATGTGTGGAAAATCCCTTTTGTATTTATTAGGGTGTGGTTTTAGTATAAAATACGGGACGGGTCTGCGTGAAAATCTCCCTAATTTTCATTTTCAAAAGTTGGCAGCTATGATGTCAATAATTGCTGGTCTGAACTGATTCCTGTAAAGAATAATGTTAATTCACCTCGCTAATAATGTGAATGAAAAACTCAGATATAACGAGACATTTTTTGTGGTATTGCTTCGCTTTTTATGGCATTTTTCCCAAGAAATTTGTGGAATTATAGCTTATCACTTGAAAGGAATGTTCATCTGTTGGTAATGTTTGCTGAATATTTGTAATGCTGAAAAAAACATTTATTAGAAGTTTGACACAAAGACAAGAAAACGTGGCATAATATTTTCTCATAATTTTGCTTTTTTTCTTTATAAAAATGTCGTATTTTTCCCCTGGTTTTTCTCAATGAAGCTTATTTCAATTCTTAATCTTTACTAGAATCGGAATGAAAAGAATTTTTGCATATTTTATAAGTTTTTGTAATGAACATGACTAAATATTTGTCTCCCATATTTGAAATATGTTTTGAATCACTGTAGACTTGCCGTAGCACAGTATTTCTTGCCAAAAGTTATTTGTGAGCAGTATTTGGTGATTTTGCTAACAATTGGCAATATTTTGGGGGGAAATTTATATCTTGTATTTATGGCGCCCCCCCCCCTATTTCCCGTATCTATCTTGATTAAATATGGTCACTCATATCAAAAAGAAATGACAATTTCATGCATAGCATTTGATTGCATCTGATTACATTTTTCATCAGAAAAGTTTTTGAAAACGTAAACCTTGGTCATACTGACAACATTTCATAGAATCTCCTATGTTGTTATAACAGAATTTGACTATTTATTCTGTATGATTTAAGGACTTGATTCTTTTCATGTAGGCTGCTCATAATATAGGCATAGCTATGGACACTCAGAAAGGGCTAGTTGTTCCAAATATCAAGAATGTACAAAGCCTCACTCTCTTGGAAATAGCAGCTCATCTCAACCACCTTCAACAACTTGGTGCTAAAGGTCAATTAGGAACTTCTGAATTATCCAATGGAACATTTACCTTATCAAATATTGGAGCAGTAAGTATGATACGTATTGTTACTGTATGTGAAAATTTAGTTTTTGTTCTCTATTATGTATGATGTATGCCTAGCATACATCTTTTCATGCTCCCTTTTAAGTATAGAGTACAGTATATGACGGATGTGAAATATACAGGGTGAACGTGACCATGTTCTGCCAAATGACCTCTTTGTGTTCAAAGAAAAATTATGACTATTTTTTATTCCCAGATTGGTGGCACTTATGCAAAACCAGTTTTATTGTTGCCTGAAGTTGCTATCGGTGCGATTGGAAGGATTCAGGTAAATTTATTTGCATTATATATTTTAATTCCAATTATATATTATAATGTAACAATTTTTTTCATTGTTCAAAAGTAATTTAAAAAAGGATTTCAATTGGACAAAAACTGTTTTTAAAAGTAGCTTAGAAGTTCTTATGTTCTGAAGGGATCTTCAGGAAAGGAAGATCCATACTGCCAGCTTATAAGAATCACTGATAATTACTTATAAGAATCAGATTGGCAAAAAGAAACCGTTTTAACTTAGAAAGATTATTGGTTATAAGAATCAACTGCTACAAGGATCAAAATTAGTGCACAAAGTGTGATTCTATAAGCGGCAACCATTTTATGTATCTTCACCACTACCCTTAATTCCTATTACCATGGAGAGAAACCCCCTAGTATGGGTTCAAGCTACTGTCAAGAGGTCTAGTAGTATCTGTATCTTACAAGGAAAGGGTCCGAAGGTGATGTCTTCTAAAAGTTTTGTAAAAATTGCCTTTGATTCTACTCATTTAAATATGCAGTAGGTCACTCAAAGTAAATATTAATATTTTTAATTTTTGCCAAGAATGAATTTGAAAATCCAGCAACTCTAGCGTCTTAGAGTGACGTCATTCAAAAAGCACATGATAAAGTTAGGGCGACTGTGTGCCCTAGCAGACTCATCAAGGGTAGAAAACTAGTTTTTTATTAAAAAACTGCATAAAGAAAAGCTAGCGGCCGTAGTTGGCTATAGTAATAATACTGATGTAAACACTGCACATTAATGGTGGATGATGAGTGCCTAGTTTCCAGTGGCTATAGATCAGGTACAGCACCGACAAAGCAAAGCAGAAAAAAAGTAATAATTAGTTTTTTGGAGAGACAAGCTTTAGAGAAAAAAAGGAGAGCCATAGAGTGTTTGTGAGAGAGTGAAAATAAGTTTTTTTTTATAGATATTGCCAAGAAGCACGAGAGGTGATGTGTAACCATTTTTAATTTATTTTTTGTGGCTTTAATTGCACTCCGCCACTAATTTTTTTGTTTCAGGGTGTGATGAACGTATTTAAATTTTTTCTTTCCTTATTAGATATCAGTGAACACACTTTTAAAATTTCATAATTTTGTCCAAAAAACGCCGCCAGTGATTGGGTTATGATAGGCATATGACCAGAGACAAATTTGTGGGAATGCATTTCGTTTATGTATACATGTAGAGGTACTACAGTATGAAAACAACTCCAAATCTGGTCTACTAAATGTCATTTGATGTTTGCTGAATTAACCCCTTTGCATACAGGCTTTTGACTGCAAATTTGGACGATTTGTAGTTGAAGAAGTAGCAATATATCTCAAACCGGTGCCTTTATTAACATTTAAGAAATAGAGGGGATAAAGATGAGTTGAGCAGGTTTTTTGTTCTGTGTTATGCGTTGTCAGTGCTACTACACTGCAGCTGTATGATAATTTGTATCAATTTCCAAAAGTTATTAAGTGTTTACATTGATTTTACATTTTTTTTAACGTTTTCATTTTACAGGCTGTTCCTAAGTTTGATGCAAATGAAGCTGTTGTGAAAAGGAATGTCTTGCAAGTGAGTTGGACTGCAGATCATCGCATCATAGATGGCGCAACTGTTGGACGTTTTTCAAATATGTGGAAGACCTATTTAGAAAACCCTGTAACTATGCTTTTGGAAATGAGATAAAGAAGAGTAAACAGACACAACATTATAGTCATTTTTTGTGTTTGTTGAATGTAAAACATTTTATTCACATGTAAAAAATGTTTTTGTATATCTGTTAAGTTTTAGAATTTTTTATCAACTCAGTCATTGAGTTACATTATAAAGATTTGTTTGAAAAAAAAAAGAATAAAGTATTTTTCTGACAATTTTTCTGTGACATTAAAAAAAAAAAGAAAAAGCCTCTTTATTAATATAACTTTGTTTCCATTGTGAAACTTTAAGCCTACAAAAAAGTTGCATTGTTGCCATTTCTTGCATTTATAAACATTTTTCTAAGGAAGGGGGGTTTGTTTTTTTTACAGCAAAAAACACTAATAATAGTTTGAAAAAAAAACAGCTAGTCAGTTTAGATGTGAAGCTATAAGATACTAGAAGGTTGTGACAAGTATAGTGGAACGTCACTACAATGATAATTGATATAACAAATCGATCTACAGTGATATTTTTCCAAATCTTGTTTCGAAATGCCTAGTCTAATCTTGAACTGCTGCCTCTCAATGTAACAATCCCTCTTCAGCGATATTTTTCTTGGTCTCAAAGTATCGTTATATTGAGGCTATATTGTGTATCGGAGTGCAGTTCATGGAGAATGATCTGTAGAAAAATATGGTTGCATGTGAATATCTGAACATGTTACAGCCCTGGAAAAAAACCAATTTCTATGAACATAAAATTTTCTAGGTGTACAAGTAAGGTGCCCATATTTTCAAGGAGCTCTGGGTACAATTGCTATAATTTCCTGCATATGTTCCACATAATGCAAATTTCATTCACAGACAAAAGTTTAAGGAATGGAAAGAGTTGCTGTTCACGTTTTTGTAAGAAAAAATGTGTTAGTTGCGCCATCTATACGTTTTAAAAAATTTTTTAATATTTATTCCTATTGCAATCTTTCAGAAAAAGAAAACAGCTTTAGATAATATGCTTCAAAAAATTACTTATTTCTAACAGAATATCCGTGGCATCTGTGGATTATATGCAAGAAACTGGTATTAATAGAGAAAGTTATACAACCTCTGACAAAGTTCGATGAATGAAGTCAGAACGGCCGATCTGGCAACACTGGCGAAGCAAAACGCTGCACATGCGTAGCGGCAGGTGTTGACCATCTGCCGCCACCGTTGTTCAGTTGAGCGTCGTTTGTGTTCCGTGAAAGACTTGTTTTACAAAGTGCTTGTTTAGTGAGTTGGTTCTTAACTGAGAACAGGAAAATGAACGAACAAAAGATCACTGAGGATGAGTCCTGGTGTCTCAGGTACGACCCTGAAACGAAACGGCAAAGCATGGAATGGCGTTCTCCTGCATCACCTCGTCGGAAAAAGGTCAGAGCAGAAAAATCACTCATCAAAACGATGCTAATCACCTTTTTTGACAGTCAAAGCATTATCCACAAGGAATTTCTACCTGAGGGAACGACGATGAATGCTGCAAGCATGGCCCCCACATCCCGAAGCAGGGCCCCTAGGCTCGGATCTTTTACGGGGCCCTTTGCGATGAATTTATAGCGTGAAAAAATGATGAAAATAATCCCGGGCCCCAGGGCTGGAGCCTTGTCAGCCCACCCCTTGTGGGGGCCATGGCTGCAACGTACATTGAAATTTTGACCCGTTTCATGAAACGTCTACGCAGGGTACGACCTCAGTACGCACAACAAGGTTCATGGTGTCTTGTTCACGACAACGCTCGCCCTCACACAGCCGATATCGTCAAACAGTTCCTGGCAAAAAAGGGGGTGGTGCAAATTGAACATCCATCATACTCGCCAGATCTCAATCCTCCAGACTTCTTCCTATTCCCACGACTCAAACTCACTTTGAAAGGAAAGAGATTTGATGATATTTCTGACATCCAACGAAACGTGACGAGGCTTTTGAACTCCATCCCAAAAGAAGACTTCTTGCAAAGGTTCCAGGACATGTATAGGAGATCTCAGCGGTGCATAGTAATGGGAGGTGACTATGTATTTCGAAGGACAGTAAGGTAACTTTCGTTAACATTTCATCTACGTTAATGTTACAGGACTATTCACCGAACTTTATTGTCAGAGGTTGTATTTTCCTATTAGTGAGACACATTGCATGAATGCCATTGCACAAGATTGCATGATGTAAAAGCAAGGATTTGGTATGCTTTTTAAGAGTAATTGTGTAAATTGGTAGACAAGTTTGTCCAATTAGGTATATATATATATATATAGGTGCCTCCCAGAATATAATTTTTCCCCATGGTGCTGTTGAAACGGCCCTGGTTGTTAGCCTATTTTGTTCCTCTGGCAGTGGTTCTCAACCTTTTTTGACCCGCGGAGCTCTTTTCAGTGTATAATTTCTATGGCGGAGCCTTGTTTAACTCGAGGAGCCCTTTTCAGTATATTATTTATATGGCGGTACCCTTTAGGCCTCTTTTTTTGTTTATCAAATTTATTGATTTATTTTATTATCCTGGGCTCCGCGGATCACCGGTTAAGAACCACTGCTCTATGGGAAGCATCTTTATCTTGTGGTCGGGACGGTTTAAGACAAAATCTTCCCCCATGCAAGACATGTCCCCCCCCCTCCACGGGGTCATAGGAGTCACGTACCCTTTCCCACGGCCATCTTTCCCCAGAGTCGATAAAAATACAGTAGAATCTCTACTATCCGGCCTAGTCTCTTGACGCCGTAACGTTGCCAAATCATCGGAACTGTCGCCAAACTTCGCTAAGTTAGCTGCCAATTTAGCGATATTTACAAAGAAATGCGTCATTTTCATTTTTACACAAGATAATGACTGTTTACAGGCGAATAATGGCATGAAAAATGATAAGAACTATTTACATAATTTTCGTAACAATATTTACATTCTTGGACTTCTTTTTTCTGTATAACAAATTTCTAAAACGTACAGTATATAACAAACATTTACTGTGAAACCCCTGTACCAAACGGAACGTCAATAGACTGAAATTATGGCCCCCACATAGGGGGGGCTGACAGGGCTCTAGCCCTGGGGCCCAGGACGGCTATTATCATTTTTTTGCTTTTTCACGCTGTAAATTAACTACAGAAGGGGCCCGCAACAGGATGTGGGGACCATGACTGAAATACTGTACTTAACAACTCGGTTCCACTTTGGTGTTACTTTTAAACAGGCAAAAGAAAAGTTCGAGAAAATTCTCCACCATTCTCACGCGAACCCATAAATTTCTCTGGCGCCATATGATGTCACCAAACTTCGCTTTGTTGCCAGTTTGGCGAGATTTACAGAGGAATGCATTGATTTTCATTTTTACACAAGATAATGACTATTTGCAGGCGAAAAATGCCATAGTAAATGATAAAAATAAGAGCTATTTAAATATATAATTTTCTTAATATTTATACCGAGAGAGGGCATAAAATACGAAATGAATAGGAGCAGTTTTTGGTATTAAAATGGTGTTTTTGATGGTATGGTGTGGGTAGGAAGTGAGTATTTATAGAACTCTGGTCTATTAGGCCGAATAGTCCGGATTCTACTATGTATATACATAGAAGAATCCAGAAAAATCGGACTCCAGAAAAAAAAAAATCAATTTTTCTGAAAGAGACTCCATTTATCCACCAATCAGGGCCGGATTAACCATAAAGCAAAATAAGCACGTGCTTAGGGCATCAAGAGAAAAGGGTCACCACCAGGGCCGTCTTAAGAGTATCATGGGCCCCCGGGCCAAGTGGTTTTTCGGAGACCCTACCTGGTAAATCCTAAAAAATTTCAACTGGATTTCATTTTTGTGAGGCCCTTCTTCTCTTGAGGCCCCCGGGCCGCGCCCGGGTGGGCCCATGCGTTAAGACGGCACTGGTCACCACAAAAAGTTATTGAATTATATTTTTTGTTAATTACTATTTTTTCCCCCAGCATCAACCATTCGGTAGAAATTCCTCATAAGGTAATATTAGAAATTAAAGTATTTGGAAATTCCTCTTCTTGATGCAAGATGAGAGGCATATGCTATGGCCGCAGCAACAATATTGAAATCTCGAATCTAGAGAAACTAATAATATTGCAAACATACAAGAGTTCACGTTAAAGCAGAATTTTTGAAAGATATCACAAAAATTCCATAAAGTAAGCCGAGAGTATTTTTATCTCATCATCGACTCCAGAGGTTTACGCAGGTAAAAAAGGGCTTAGGAGGCCCGTACCTTCCCCCCACTCCTCCAAAAGATGATTGAAAAATGTAAAATATTTTTACAAAATTATACAAAAAATTAAAATATCGAAAGAAAATACCTTTGTATATATATGGTAGTAAATCAATTTCTGTTCATTTGAAGGTTAATTCCTCTGGAAAGATTCCTTGTGACCCCCCCCCCCCCCAAAGGTCAATCCTGAGAGGCCCGGAAGACAAAGTGATTTTTCCGAGACTCCCCTCCCAGCTAAAAAATATCCACCTTTTAATTTGCAAAATTGTACCCAGATCTAATTGTCGTGAGGATCTAATGTCTCTGCATCTAAGCCACGGGCGTGATCTAAGCCCGGGTGATCCTATGCGTTGAAAAGGCACCGAGTAAACCAAGTTTTAACAGAATAAGAACGAACTTAGAACGTTCAGATCTTTATGGATAATAAGATCGGTTGTGTAGTTTGATCCACTGTAGAAGCAAAAGAGAGAGAGGGAAATGCTACCAGATCTAAATTGCAAACGAACTCGAAAATGTATCAGAAGGAAAAGGTACCCAATGGATGATCATTAACCAAAAACAAGGTACCTGTAGATAATATTGCGGCTATGCTAGTTCAATATGGTTCCTTCTGAAACCGGTTCGGGAATTTCTATAAAGCAGTCAATGGGAGAAAATATCTCTTGGAATGTTTTTAAAAGAGACTCTTTCTCTACCCACTAGAACATAGTTTCAAAACTTTTCATTTCACACATCACCCCCCCCCTTCTTCAGACATTTGTTTCTCTCATCGCCCCCAACTCAAGTAAACCCATAGGATCCCCTGTTAAATTCGTAGCTTCTATCGCCCCCCGGACCATTCCATCATCCACTTTGGGAAACACTGCACTAGAACAAAATGTAAAAATCTAAGGTCTGTCTTTTTCGAAAACATGAAATAAAAATTCCAAAAAGTACATTTTGAAAAATTCAAAATAGTGATAGTAATATTGACTTGCGTTTCTTTAGCTCGCTCAATCCAACAAATAAAATTTCTAATAAATTTTACATTCTAATTGCGAGAAATATCGAATAAGAAAAATTTTAATGAAAAAGCTACAGAAATGTAACTTCGTAATTTACAAGCCAGAATTATGTCAAACATTGAAACAAAAATTTGCAGAACAATAAAGAGCTTGATACTTCATCTCAACTAAACGTACAAGCAGATGTATACGTGCCATTGATTTTGACAATGTGATCAAAGAATTCGTAAAACTAGAAAAAGTGGGGATGGGGGGAACCTTTCAAATAAATGAAGTGTATGCGTAGAAATATTCACATTATATATATTCTGCCTTAGATATTATTTACTTCTTTTATACAAAATTTCATCCAACCCATTTTTTAGGTGAATACGTCTTTTAAATCATTTGACGATACTGGGTGCATTCGCAAAAAGTTGCGAAACTTTTCAAAAACAAAAATAATTTAAAGGCTCATATCTCAAGAAGTATTCAGTATATATCAGTGATTTTGATGTCTGCGGGTAAATCTTGTTAAAGCAAATCCAATGTGTGTGATACCCATGGCCCCCACATCCTGTAGCGGGGCCCCTAGGCTGGGATCTTTTGCGGACCCCTCGGACAGACTTTTAACGGGCCCCTTCTGTAGTTAATTTATAGCGTGAAAAAGCAAAAAAATGATGATAATCATCCCGGGCCCCAGGACTAGAGCCCTGTCAGCCCCCCATATGTGGGGGCCATGGTGATACCCACTGGTTTTAATACCTCTTCTCTGTTCTGAGCACCAGGCTCGCGGTCCGCTTTCGTAACGAAATTGTTTTACGGTGTTTTTTAACGTGTCTACCAAATTTTTTTTTCAATTGATAGATCCAATAATGCTGGGAAGGGGGGGGGGCACCGAATTACTTAAGTGCTTAGGACCTTCAAACGTCTTAATCCGGCCCTGCCACCAATTATAGGTTTGGGTAAAAGGAGTCATCCTTGCGTGTGTGCACATAATCCTTTTTGAAGGCTTCACGAAGTCTGTAATCGGGGCCGGCCGATGGTAGGTACGAAGGTTACAGCCGCACCGGGCCGCTAATTTTTAGAGGCCGCAAACAGAATAAAAATACACTTTGATTATACTGAGTTTTGACTTCTTGACAAAGCAATAGCTTAAACTACCGTCTAACACAGGTAACCCTCAGATCGAGGGTTTTGACAGATCACCAAGAAAGGTCATTATCTCATAAGTTCGGGCCCTGGGCGAATATGATTTTTAGAACCCCTTATATATATAGAAGAAATGGTGAAAGCTCAGTTGGAAGTCAGGGTTACGGTGTACGAAACGACAGAGGAAACAGACTCGTCGAATTTGCAGAGAGCGCGAACAGTTATGCATCATGAATTCATTTTTTAAGAATAAACCCCAAAGAAAGTGGACCTGGAGAAGCCCAACTGGAACAACTAGTGAGATCGACTACATCCTATCTAATAAGAAGCATATGATCCAAAACTGCAGTGTTCTCAACAAATTCAATACAGGAAGTGATCATCGACTGGTTAGATGTAGAATAAAGCTTAACACTAGAACAGAAAGAACGAAACTTATCAAAAATAGAAAAACTGTCATCGATATGGTAAAGCTTCAAGAACATCGATATCAATTCCAGTTAGAGCTGAAGAACCGATTTGATTTGCTATATAACATCACCGAGGATGAACAAGATGTCACCACGATGAACAAAACTTTAACTACTACCCTAAAAGAAGTAGCAAAAGAAGTCGCTAGAGAAAAAGAAATCAAACTGGTGAAGAAAATAACAGAAGAACAAAGAAACTTATGAAAGACCGGAGAGAATTTCAGATTGAGAAGAATGACCCTATATCAAAAGTGGAATATGCAGAACTTTGTAAGACAGTACGAAAGCAGATTACAGAAGATGTCAGGAAGTTTAATTGCGATATTGTAAAGAAAGCATTGGAAGATAATAGGTGCTTAAAATCAGCAAAACGAAAACTGTGTGTTAGGAGAAAGGAAATTTTTGCACTAAAAAGAAAAGATGGAAATGAAATCATTAGTATTGTTGAGGAATTTTATAATACTCTATACAAACATGAAGAACAGGATCGGAACAAAGGAAAGGGAGCAGGAAGAAAAGAAAATGGAGCCGAATTTGTACAAGTAGCACCTGTGATGAAAGAAGAAGTCTACAAGGCTATAAGATATATGAAAAAAGGGAAATGCCCAGGTGCAGATGGGATTCCAATAGACATTATAAAAGAAGCAGGAAAAGAATTTTCCAGTATGTTAGCTGCTTTGTTCACAAATTGTCTCACAAAATCGGATGTGCCCGAAGATTGGAATAACGCAATGACGGTTCTTCTTTACAAAAAGGGTGAAAAAGAGGATATCAAGAACTATCGACCAATCATATCCTCCTATCTCAGTAATTTATAAAATCTTTGCCAAAGTGCTGACATATAGGCTTGAATCCAAATTGGACGAAGCTCGACCAAAAGAACAAGCAGGATTTCGAAGTGGATTCAGCACAATGGATCATATCCAAACAATCAGGGAACTTATAGACAGACACAAGGAATACGAATTACCATTGTGTATTGCCTTCATTGATTTTGAAAAAGCGTTTGACTCTGTCTTCACATATGCTGTTGTTAAAGCTCTAGATGTAATTGGGGTAGAGAAGACTTACATCTCACACACACACACAATATCATCAAGAAAATATATGACAAAGCAACTGCAACGATTCGTTTGGATAACGGAAAAGCAAAGATTAAACTTGGAAAAGGAGTCAGACAGGGTGATACTATCTCACCTACACTCTTTACCGCTGGTTTAGAAGAAGTATTTAGAAAACTGGATTGAAATAAAAAAGGAATAAAAATAAATGGAGAATTTCTAAACCACACACACACACATTTGCGCACATTTGCGTTATGCAGACAACATTGTTGTACACATTCAGCAGTAATCCAGACGAACTAGAAGAAATGATACAAGAATTGGCGAAGGCAAGTATTCAGGTGGGCTTGAAAATGAATCTGCAAAAGACTAAAGTTATGTTCAACTCCTTTGCGTTGAAGAGGACAATCCTGCTCAACAACACAGAGACAGAAGAAGTAGAAAGCTACGTATACCTGGGACAAGAAATTACCATGGAGAACGGAATTATTAATGAAATAAACAGAAGGATCAAGATTCAGGAATTGGATGGAGCACTTTTGGCAAAAACTGTATAATTCTGAAGAGTCACATGCCATTATGCCTGAAAAGAAAAGTATTTAACCAGCGTGTGCTACCAGCACTGAATTACGGAGCTGAAACATGGACACTTACAAACAAGACGATACAAAGGCTACAGACAACACAAAGGGTCTTGGAAAGATGTATGCTAAGCATCACAAGGAGAGAGAAAATGAATCGCTTGGATAAGGAACCACACAAAGGTATATGATATCATGGAAAGAATTAAACGTTTGAAATGGAAATGGGCTGGACATATTGCAAGAAGACAGGACCACAAATATTCTAGAGTGGTACCCCCGTGGTGTTAAACGTCCGAGAAGGCGTCCCCACGCAAGATGGATTAACGAGATCAGGAAAGTGGGAGGAGTCAACTGGATGGCTAAAGCATCAGACAGAGCAGAATGGGAAAATTTAGAGGAGACCTTCATCCAGCAGTGGATTGAAAATGGTTTTTGTTGATGATTATGATATATAGTTTTTCAGAGGCAGAGGCGTTGGAAGGGTCCCATGCCTATAATCATGGCCCCTACAAGGACGTGGCCAACACCCCCTATAGATAAGAAAGTCTCCACACTGCTGACGTCACAAATAGTGACGTACCCAGGTGGAGGCTGAAGGAAGACGAAGCAGTGAACCATCAACCATATTTGCACGCAAGGTTTATAGAATATATAAGGTAGAAATAAGCAATTAGCATACACACAAAGCGCGCGCTTTAGAATGAAACTCGTTTCGACATCACCCGATTTATCACGTTACCCACTCGAACGGGAGCATAATGTAAAATTGCTAGTTTTTAATGAGTTTTTTCGCCTAGTGTTCATGCTCAAAACCTAATGATTTCTTTTGAGTGGATGCAACAAAAGCCGCTTATACGCAAGACAATGGAAGCAGCTTCTCTCCAAGGTTTATAGAATATATATTTTAGGTGGCATCACAAACACATGGACAATTTTACCCAGTGGCGTAACACTATCAATCAAATCATTGTTTTCAAGGGTGACCAAGAATCCACTAAAAGTACGGTTTCATCTCACACACACACACACAGATGTGATTTAAAATACACTTCCGATAAATATTCGCGTAGTTCTTTTGATCCCATTTTCCCCGATTTCGAAGTGACGGTATTTTGTCAGCTTGAAACATTTTCTGTCGAACTTGGGTTCCAAATTGTCCTTTAGGTTCAGAATACACAATAAATAAAGGCGATAGCAGCATTTCATCTTTGCTGATTGTTGGCATTACAGTATACATGGGTCGTAGCATAGATAGATTGCGGAGCACTTTCAATCTGTTTTGAACCCAAAAAATCAAGCGTTCTCCCCGAATGAATTTCTTTATTAAAACCCGATTGATCAGTATTAAACATCTGGTTATCCTTCAACTGCGAATTCTTAAAAAAAATACATACATCATTTACACATGTTTTTGAAGCATTTACAATATGATCCTCTTCATAAATCTACCTTTGAGCGATAATTTTAGTTAGTAATTTTTCTGCTCTGCTTAAAATTACAGAGCCATTTTCCTGAAGCTTTGAATGACATTTTTAGGGACAGAGCTTTATTACAAGACCAGCTTTTCAAATCCGAGTCATGCACGTTTACATGCCTGCGACTCGCATCCTGAAACTTTTGAGAAAACCTATTTATGAATTTCGTACAGTTTGTGCCTCTTATCACCAAATTTGCTGACTTGATTTTCCCTCAAATACATTTGAGACAAACTTTTTACAAATCTATATTTAATTTAAACAGATTCTAGTGTGCGATGTTTCATTTTTTTACTGCTACGCCAGTATTCAACGGCTGCTCTTTTAGTGTCAAAAAAATGGGATACTCTGGACTTCCTCATTTAACTCTTCACCTTCATACATTTTTCATCATTTTCATCTACAATGTCAAAATCAGAATTCTCAAATTCACTTTCCACTTTCGTCAACCGATGACTGGAAATCCAGAATGTCTTCTACTTCATCACTAAACATTTCGCAAATATTTATACAAAAATTGCCACGTTTTTAAGACAAATAAATTTAATTGGTCGAATGATCATATTTGTCTTAAAAACGTGGCAATTTTTGTATAAATTAAAACCAGGCAAAGTTACTCATTTTTTGTGATAATATTGCGCAAATAGATTCAAGGTTTTTCAAAAAATTTCCATTACTTTATTTTTTAAATTTATTTCGGCTTCTGTAAAATCTGCCAGCTCCATTTCTTGAACAGAGAATTCGTGGTACAGCATCCACATCACGTTGAACACATTAATATGTGATGGCATTTTATTGAAAGCCACAGCTGGTTTAAAAAAATAGATTCAAAAACATCGAGGTATACAACAATGCAATTTCATGCGAAAGACTTTTTAGCATTAAACAAAACAACAACAAAAACTTATTGCAACCCGCTAATTTGTTTCATTTATGTAAAATAAAAGTGTAGGAAATGCACGATTAGAGAGACTAAAAAATATATATTCAAACACAATTTCAAACACTTGAGTGCAAAAAATACCCAAAAATAACTTTACAACAGATTTACTCATTCGGCGGAAACACGGACAGTTCATTTAAGAATTTGCCGCTTTTCTCTGAACCCTCACCAAGTAGGGTTGCATTTGGCGTTAAAAATGTTAATTTGTATTCATATTTTACAGCTTTTCTGTTGCAATTCCGCAGCTACTTTTTTCACAGTACATATTTTGAGCCATCTACTAACGCCTGTAAAATTTGCATCGAATTCTATGAGTTTAGCTTGGGAACGTTTCCTTGTAAGGACGGCTATAGTTTGGGAGTTTCATTAACGTTGTTTTACCGCTGACAAATAAAAACTGTTAAAATTTCGAGGCTTGACAATTTAGCTAATATTACTACTTATAAAATATTAACTAATATCATATATCATGTATATTGCTTTTTCACGCGACACATTAATCAAAATCATGTTACTAATTTCAATCGAAGAATTGTAACAGTTTTATTTGATAGGTGACGTAAGTGGTTTTAGTTCATTGATGCGTTTCTCACATGTAAATATAATACTGTACTGTATAATTGTTTTCAATATTTTCTAGAAGGCATATTTTTTTGCTGATGAAATTTTACTTTTACCCGTTATCGGTTATGGACAAAAGTCTCTAAGAAAAGCATCATTTTTTCATGGTGAATAAGTTTACAAAATATGGGCATTTAGAGTCTGAGAATGCTTCCGTGTACACAGAGTTTTTTTGCTGCGCAGAAAAAAAATTCCTATTTTGTATAAGGAAGCATGTTATTTTATCATTCCGCACAACAGATATCGAAATGAGCAAAGAAACAGGTCTGTGTCAGTGTAATAAAACGCAATGTGCCTCCTATCTGGAAAAAAAATTAAAGGGCACATTTCATGTAAGAATAACATTTTTCCTATTTACTGCGCGCATCGCGGTGCTCATCATCCCTCCCCACCCTAAAGACTGAGATTTTGGTGGGGCCTCCTCTATAGTGAATTTATAGTGAAAAAAAAGAGTTTTGTCTCGGGCCCCCGTGATAGAGCCATGGCCCCAGGCCAGGATTTTTCACGGGGCCCCTTCACCCCCCGAAAAATTTTGTGCATCTTCACCCCCCCCCCCCCACATCCGAGAAACCTCTTTCTGGGAGAAAAAAATGTTGAGTGAATGCCAACCCCCCCCCCCCCCCACCATGAGAAAATCCTACGTACTACTGTATATACAGAGTTTTTATATACAGTAAAACCTCGCTACAACGACATATTCGATGATAAATGCCTCTACAATGATATTTTTTCAAATCTTGTTTGGAGTTGCCTAGTATAATGTTAAACTATCGATACAGCGATATCCTTTACTATGTATAATAAATCCCTCTATAACGATATTGTTTTTTAGAGAATCTGAAACCAGTATATATATATACAATGAAGAGCCAAAAAAACTGGTACACCTGTCTAATATCGTGTAGGGCCCCCGCGAGCACGCAGAAGTGCCGCAACACGATGTGGCATGGACTCGACTAATGTCTGAAGTAGTGCTGGAGGTAATTGACACCATGAATCCTGCAGGGCTGTCCATAAATCCGTAGGAGTAAGAGGGGGTGGAGACCTCTTCTGAACAGCACGTTGCAAAGCATCCCAGATATGTTCAATAATGTTCATGTCTGGGGATTTAGGTGGCCAGCGGAAGTGTCTAAAGTCAGAAGAGTGTTCCTGGAGCCACTTTGTGGCAATTCTGGACGTGTGGGGTGTCGCATTGTCCTGCTGAAATTGTCCAAGTCCGTCGGAATGCACAATGGACATGAACGGGTGCAGGTGATCAGACAGGATGCTTACGTACCTGTCAGAGTCGTATCTAGACGTATCAGGGGTCCCATTTCACGCCAACTGCACACGCCCCATTTCACGCCAACTGCACACACCCCATTTCACGCCAACTGCACACGCCCCATACCATCACAGAGCCTCCACCAGCTTGAACAGTCCCCTGTTGACATGTAGGGTCCATGGATTCACGAGATTGGTAGTCTCCATACCCGTACACGTCCATCAGCTCGAAGCAATTGGAACCGAGACTCGTCAGACCAGGCAACGTGTTTCCAGTCCTCCACAGTCCAATGTCATTGTTGTCGGGCCCAGGCGAGGCGTAAAGCTTTGTGTCGTGCAGTCATCAATGGTACACGAGTGGGCCTTCGGCTCCGAAAGTCCATATCGATTATGTTTCGTTGAATGGTTCGCACGCTGACACTTGTTGATGGCCCAGCATTGAAATCTGCAGCAATTTGCGGAAGGGTTGCACGTCTGTCACGTTTAATGATTCTCGTCAGTCGTCGTTGGTCCCGTTCTTGCATGATCTTTTTCCGGCCGCAGCGATGTCGTAGATTTAATTTTTTACCGGATTCCCGATATTCACGGTACACTCGTGAAATGGTCGTACGTGAAAATCCAAATTTCATCGCTACCTCGGAGATGCTATGTCCCATCTCTCGTGCGCCGACTTTAACACCACGTTCAAACTCACTTAAATCTCGATAACCTGCCATTGTAGCAGCAGTAACCGATCTAACAACTATGTCAGACACTTGTTGTGTTATATAGGCGTTGCCGAGAGCAGCGCCGTACTCTGATTGGTTCCATATCTCTTTATTTGCATACGCATGCCTGTACCAGTTTTTTTGGCTCTTCAGTTTATATATAAATATACAAAGATATTTTTTTTTTATTTCGCTCAAAAAAAATTCTCCTGCCATATATATTTTTAAATTCTTCAATAGTTTTTGTTCTTTCGAGCGTGTTTGATAAACATTGGTATTTTGCACTATCTTCCTTTCGAAAGTGTTTAAGAAGTTGAGGCGAAGCTACTTTTCTGTGTAGTACACAAAAGTGCTGTGCGGTAAATGATTTTATGGTATGGAAGATTCCGGTGGTCCATGGTCAACAGGGCCGTAAGTGGGGTGAGGAGAACAAGCGGGTCTCTTGCCCCCAAAGCTGCATTAACTTTCAAGCGGCTTTACTTGCCCCGGACCAGAAGGGGCGCAAATTTCACCTTTTAATCTCTCGTTGAACATTAAATGGAGGCAGTAAAATGTGTGCATACCTCGGCTGATCAAGTGTCATGTTGCGACCCTGATGGTCGGTATTCAATGGCTGTTCCATTATACGCTTCTCTCACTTATGCGTCTTTTTCGTTCCTGTTCCCTTGCACCGACGCTTAAGTGAGTGAGAGATCACCGTATATTTTATGTTTCAAAATAAAAATAAAAAAACGTTTCATTGACTCAGTTTTGAAACAGATTTCGCCGTTGCAAATAGGTTTCACGTCCTGAACTTACAGCAACCCATCAGTGGTGGACTATTAGTTAATGAATGAATTTAAATAAATGAAGTGCGCCGAATTCAAGCAGCACCTCCAAGAGACAGAAGGAGATAAATCCCACCTGGGGGGGGGGCATTTCCTGAAGTTAAGAGAGGCTACTAATGCTTCTGCTTCAGCGCATCACGCCACAATGCGTGAAATAAGGAAGGCAAGGTCGTGTCTCCAGTTGTGTAGATGGTAGCATGCTTTACTGGTGTGCAAGAGGACGTGGGTTCGAGTTCCGGTGTTCATCTCACATATGTCATGAGAAAATGAAAAAAAAATTTTTGAAAGAAAAGTTAAATTGTTTGAGATGGTGGAAGAATTAAATTGATGTGGGAAGCTGAAAAAAGGGAAGAAGAGACATGATTAATGAATGACAGATACAAATTAAGTGGGCCGAATCGATAGGGAGTACATTTAAACGCTATCTTTATTAAACACATATAAGGGGAAAGTGGGGCGCGCGGTAGCCCAGGTCGATAAGATACTCACCTAAAGTACCAAAGGATGTTTAGAGGTGTCGCGAGTTCGATACGCAGTTCGTCCTTGTCAGAAAACTTTCCTGACACAGCATAGGCGGAGAGAGAGTTGGAAGTCTGTGGAGGGGGGGGGGATGATGATGTCAATTCATCTATACATAATGCATTAGATCAGTCGACTTCACCTTTGACGCTGGGGAGCAATGTCGCCCCCCCCCCCGTATCTCCACCCATGTGACACAGGGGTACAACAGAAACGGCGACATGACCGTAGAAAAAATTGCTACCGCAGGGAGTTCCACCATCGAGGGGTTAGCGCACCAACCTCTCGATGAGTATAAAAAAACAAGCCTGCCGTTCGGAATCAGCAATAAATTGTAGGTCCCGGTCTAATTAGCCCTCGTGTGCAGAAAATGACCGTGGTGCGACAAAAATGATCATGCTATGGCACAAAAAAAATTCAATGCAACAAGATATACACTCATGTCCATAAATTGAGGATAATGCCAGCTCCTGCAAATAAAGGTTCAGAAACAAAACAAACGTTACTTATTCATAAAGCCCATTTATTAAACAAAAGATAAAGAACAAAAACGATGGTGTACGTATGATACCATTCATAAAAACTACGATTTTTGCTCCCTGGAGCAATTGTAAAAAATATCTCCTTTACAAAAACTTACTATTACATGGTTGGTATGATGGTTAATACATTGTATGTCTCCCATGCGATGAAATACAGTCCGTACAATGCCTAGGCATGCTGGGTATCAAATTATCGATCTGATCTTGGGGAAGATCACTCCACTCAGCAAGCAATGCTCTCCGAAGTTCCGGTACACATGTAGGAAGTGGTTGGTGGGCTGCAACTCGTCGGCCAAGCATGTCCCACACATGCTCTATCGGATTCAAGTCAGGTGAGAATGCTGGCCATTCCATACGGGTTATATCCTCAGATTCAAGGCATTCGTTTACGATGTTTGCTCGGTGAGGACGGGCGTTGTCATCCATAAACACAACTTCTGCGCCCATGGCACCCCTAAACAAACGTACATGTTGTTCCAGAATGATGTCCCGATAAATTTGGGCTTTCATGGTTCCGGTTTGAACATGCAGATCTGTTCTGGAACCCAGTATAATTCCACCCCAAACGAGCAATGCTGCACCACCGTAACGGTGTCGTTCAATGATGTTGTCTTGGTGGTAACGGGTACCTGACGTTCTCCATGTGAAAGTCCGACGTGAATCAGACCACAAGCTAAACCTGGACTCGTCGGAAAACATCACACAAGCTCACTGTGACGATGTCCACATTGCATGTTCTCTACTCCAGGCTAATCGCTGCCGACAGTGAGTTGCCGTGAGCGGAACACATCTGACAGGCCTGCGAGCATATAGACCAATATCTCCCAAACGTCTGTACACGGTTTGCCTTGAAACTGTGGTACCCGTGGCTGCAGATAGCTGACGAGACAGGTCGGATGCTGTGCTCCGTCTGCTTCTTTTGGCAGTTACTGCCAAATACCGGTCTTCATTCGGCGTTGTAACTCGGGGGCGACCTGTACTGTAACGTCTACTGACATTTCCGTTATCTTGGAATCGTTGCCAAAGCCTAGAGATGAAACTTTGGGCAATTCCAAGTTCCTCGGATACTTCCATCTGAGTACGCCCACATACCAGGCGGCCGATAATTCTACCACGTAAAAAATCATCCACATGCGTCCTCTATGTCATAACTATTCGCTTATGGCACCGAGCGCCTTACAGAACTCTTTTGAACAATTTCACTTCTTTGCCACCATTCCTTATATACCCCCGTCGTACACTCTCGTCATTGTGACGTACTATCGGCATCATCTGGTGGCTTCCTGAAATTTGCATATCATTCTTGCAGATGTGTGTGATAATTCTACAGGTGAAATTTTTACTTTAGATTTCGATTTCCGTGTGATTCTGAATTATACTTAATTTATGGACATGAGTGTATATATTTTGTAAAAAAAATAATCATCTTCTCTCCAATTATCATCTTCGGGGTGTGTGTGTGGAGGTATATATATATATATAAATTTTCATATTCTTTTCATCATAATTGGTAATGGGAATCATCATTATCGATAAGGGGCTCAGCATTCACCCACTCCTCCTTATCGTATTGCATCACACGTACTACACTGGTGAAATAAATTAAGAGAATTTGCATATTTTATCGAATTTCATGAAAAGAACTGAACTGAATGTAAAACCACTGCTTCTAGACAAAAATGCAAATCTTGTGCGTCAAATACGTAAGCGTACACGTGTGTGTGTAGGCGGAGCCAGTAGAGAAACAGGCTTTATAAGCGCGCGTAAGTTAAGACGCATTTCGTTCGCTAGCACACCTCGGCGAATTTTTTGGTGTTATTTTGCAGCAATCGGTTAGTTTCGAATTGTAACAGTAAAAATGAGTAACCACCAACGTTTAGATGATGGAATGAGGTGGCGAATTGTTGGGAGGCTAGAAGCAGGCCAATCTCAAGTCCAGATTTGTAGAGAGTTCAATTTAACGCCCAGCGTCGTGTGTAACTTGTGGAAACAGTTCCAGGATATCGGATCCCTCGAGAGAAAGCCTGGGCAAGGTCGTCCAAGAGCCACGACGGCCAGAGAAGATCGCCATTTGTCGATCATAGCGAGGCGTAACAGGAGTGCTACAGCTCTCTCGTGACTTGTATGCAGCCACAGGAACCCGTGTATCAAGGGTGACTGTTTCCAAAAGACTTCATGAGAGAGGGTTGTTTGCAAGAAGACCTGCTGTTTGCATCCCGCTCACTTCTACGGACAGGAGAATCCGTTTATCATGGTGCAGAGAGCATAGAGATTGGAGTATGGATCAATGGGCGACCGTTCTCTTCATTGATGTGTCCCGGTTCAGCCTAAGCACAGATTCTCGCCGTACGTTCATAAGGGACCCGCTACCTACCCTCCAATGTCCGCGAAATCGACCATTATGGCGGAGGAGGTTTAATGGCCGCACACCTCTCCATGTCTTTGAAAGAGGCACTGTGACTGGTGTGAGGTATAGGGATGAGGTCTTGGAGCCCTATGTTCGCCTTTTCAGGGGTGCAGTTGGCCCTGAGTTCATTGTAATGGACGATAACGCGAGGCCACATAGAGCTCTTCTGCTCGACGATTTTCTAGAGAGTGAGGATATTCGCCGGATGGATTGGCCAGCCAGACCTTAACCCTATAGAGCATGTCTGGGACGCTCTGGGGAGGGCAATTGCAACTCGCAACCCCCCTCCGGGAACCATCCAGGCAAGGGCGTAGCGAGGGGGGAGGGACTTGGGGGTCTGGTTCCCCCCCCCCCCCGAAATGTTGAGAAAATGACCGGAAAAAGATGGCCAAATCCATTGTTCTGTCACTTTGGTTCCCCCCGAACGAAATTTCTGGCTACGCCCCTGCATCCAGGGAATGGCGTTGCTGAACGAGTGGGACCAATTGCCACAGGAAATGATAAACTGCCTTATTACAAGCATGACATCACGCTGCGAGACCTGTATATCCGCAAGAGGGGACCATACCCCCCCTATTAACCCATTTTTTGTTTATTCTGCAACCGCTGTTTCATACCTTCCGACTCCAACGAGTGTTACGCACGATCATGCGCGTGTATTACAATCATTGAATGGTTATTTGTTTTGTATTGTATCAATGTATGTACATATCAAATTTCATTAAAATCGGTACAGTAGTTCTAGAGATAATCGACCAAGTCTGCGAATTCTCTTAATTTCTTACACCAGTATATGATCAGGGGTACATTCGTCGGTTACACCTCACGAGGTGAAGCTGGATTACGCCCTCTTCAAGAGAGTATGAGCAGTCCCCTTTCCTATCCACTTTATAACGTATAAACTCGCCATTAGATGGCGCTCAGCGATATTAATGTATTGCAAAATTTTCCGAGAGCTGTTTGCCTTGTAAATTGATTTCTTCGCTCTCGTTTTTTATTTCAGTTACTTGCACGTGTATTGTTAAAAAAAATTCCAGTAAAAAGAATAGAAATAATTAGTTAAAGATATCCGCTGAAACGCATACAAATTGATACGACTGATGTTAAAATGTCCTGTTTTCTCCTATGGGACATATCTGAAAGGGAAAAAAAATAGAAAAGGTCATTCCCCTGTAGGTGAGTTTGAACCCAGTCTCCCTGAACTTTTTCCATCTCTGACTTCGACTTACTAACCCACCACGACATCACTGCTTACCTATTGATATATCAATTTACAAGTAATGGTTTTAACTTTTATTTCAAATCACAGATCAAATTTAAATTTCTAACTCAAAACTTACACACTCCCGAGGTCAAAAGAAGAAAAAATTATACAGCAAGAGAAAGCCACCCATATATTGGTGGCACCTTCAAAATTCCCAGCCTAGAAACCGTGGTGCGGGCTATGGTAATGATCCACACTGCAGCTCTCATTGGTGAGCCAAGTTATCTGGCACTATTAAGAAGTAAAATAATCAGAGATCTAAATGCGGGGAAGTTTCTTAAAAAGCGAGATGTATGGTAAAGGACATTTTTTTTCAGTAAACAGTGGTGTGAGGATTCACATTAAAAAAAGTCAGGCTTATCACAGGGTGAAATAGGCTAAAGACCTGTCGGCCTCCCACCAGGGTAGTGTTTAAGGGTGGTACACATGGAGCTTTGCACCAAGGCCGTCTTAAGAGTATCATGGGCCCCGGGCCAATTGATTTTTCTGAGGCCCTACCAAACAACTCAAAAATTTCAACCAGATCTCACTTTTGTGAGGCCCCTCTTTGCTTGAGGCCCGGGTGGGCCCATGCCTTAAGACTGCATTGCTTTGCACCCATGTGGGAGGTAAGCTTGAGCGGCAGGCTGAGGCATTTTCAAGGCAAATCCAATGATCTTTGGTTTCAATACCTCTTCCAGCCCGCTTTTGTAGCTATATCTCAAGAGGTTCACAAAGCAAATAAAAGACAATGATATCGTCTGTTAGATATTTCAAAGACAAATCTGATGCCAATTTGAATTATGTCAGTACCTACCATGCAAAGTTTGGCATAAAGAACATATTCACGTCAAAATTAGCGGCAGTACCCATAACAGACTACCCAAATTTTTTTAACGAAGGTTCTCTCCCACAGCTAAGTCAATATAATAGTGATTAAAGCGATAACTAGGTTTTTGCTAAGTATATGAAAGTGTCGCAGGTCAAATTCTGTGTGTATCCAAAATATTAAACTACTAAAAAAAACCCAAAACGTACATATTTTATTAAAAAATTATGCTATACACTTTCTTACAACAAATAAAAACAACCATCACAGATGTTTACGAAATTTCACACAAAAACAGCTATGAAAAATCACTGGTTTAACATGAACCCAAAGAAAAGAAGGCTCCAGAAACACCTCTATAATGTGACTAGTAACATCCAAACCAGACTTTCGCATTAACTTACTCAAAATGCATAATAATTTGATTTTCAAAAGTTTGCTTTTCTCCATTTCTCATGCATAGACATGCTTCACTTAAACATTACTTTTGCTTTTGAAAGCATTGTAATGAAAGTACCAAATACCATCTTATTAAAATTAACTGATGTTAATTATTTAAAAAAATCCACCGATAATGCAACAAATTTTTTGAAGTTAAGAATACATTTACAATATGAAGAAAAACATTTTACACTACAATTGGCAGCAAACATTTACAAAGCTTAAATACATAGGAACAACTCAATTATTTCTCATGTTGCAATTCGTAACTCCAACATGGTTATGACATGACTAAGTACACAGGAAAAAACTTTTAAAAAAAATATTTGCTCTAAAGAATTTAAATAAAATGAGTATTGAAAATACTAATGAAAACAATATTAATGCAAAAAGGAAAAAAAACGATGTTCTTGCCATTCAGGGGTGATTGAAATTATGTAATGTAGTAATAAAAACAAAATGAAGATGATTGTAATTAAATTCTAATAATTTTCCTGAAAAAAACTTTTTTTAAGTCGCATCTAAAAAATGTAATTTATATAACTACATATATTAATAATATAATATTGAAGAAATGATTTAAAAATAAATTAAACCTATTTTTCACCAGTATTTTGGCGCATATATATACACACACACATATATATTTATAAAAACAACTTTGTAACACAATCACCCCTAAACAGAAATTGCTTGTTTCACAAGTCATAACATTCGAAAAACAAAAACAATTTAATAGTAAAACTAGTCTAAACATTTGTATGAAATATCCTTACTATCACAAAACTTGCAAATTAATGCAAGCATAAAGGTTTCTAGCATAAAAATGCACAATATCAAAGCAACAGAGATCTATAGTATTTCTTCATGCTGAAGCAGGTTAAGCCTGATAATATATTGCATGCACCCATGAATGAACTTCAATATACAATGATTCTTTCATAATAAATTATCAGTTGATGACAAGTACTGAAAAATCCTCACATTTTTGCTTGATTTTTTCAAGTCTTTAGTTTTTTTTTTCCTTCGCAAATAAAAAAAAATCTTTCCATAACTGTATTTTTTTCTGACCCCACCCAGATTGGAAAACCATGCATTCCAGCAGCAGAAGCTTGACTTGGGATATGCTTTAAGCAGAGTATTTGGAATTTTCAAGGATTCCATTTTTTTCCATAAAGTTATTGAAATCTTGAGCAAACGCAAAATCATTGTTTCTGAAATTTTGCACATCACTCTGAAAACTGTAGCTCCTGCTGCAAAGGGAACAAATTCAATTAAGCTGCCATCAAACACTAAATTATAGTTTGTGAACCGGGCCATGGCATATATGATGTGTGATCCCATTTTAACTTCGAAATTTCATACTACAGGAAAAAGTTGCTTGTTTTTCTATACAAATTCATTCGTACCAGGAGACGTAAGTGGTTCCATACTCTGAAAAGAAAAATAAATAAAATCAACATTTTTATTCTTTGAAACTGAATTTTGGAATTCTGAATTTTAGTTCAAAGAAAATCTATGAACTAAGTGGAAAATTGGGAAAACTCATGCTAAAATTGTTTGATTGCAGCATGCTCAACTTACCTGACTCGCCTATATATGCAGCAAAGAAAGAGGGGGAAAAAATATTTATTCTAAATATTCCCTTGCCACACTACATTACTTATTGTGTGGAACTGGATGTTCAATTGCAGTAAAAGAACCCTCAATGCATATAGTCACTTCTGCTTAGCTTCTACGTATGTTATCTGTAATATGCCTAATGCAATTGTATATGGCAAGGAAAACATGTGCTGACTTGTTTTTATACATAACTCACTGACCTTTCGACGAAGTAAGTTTGCATTTAAAATTTATGAAACAATTTTTTGTGCTCGTGGTACAAACAATATAATCAAATATTCATTTGTATTCTACGGAGTTCAATAATCATGAACAAATAAAGTGATTTGGCTATACTAAGATGATCTAGCTTGTGTAGCTATATAAATTACTCAGAAATATATAGCTAACTATATATGCATGTGATAACTAGGAAACAATATTTTATGTATGCAAGATACTTGTGTTAAGATACATAGAAAAAGAATTCAGAAAAAAAAAGTTATTTTTAAAATGTATATGTTCCAAAATATGTTTCTAACTGACTAATATTACATAAGAATTAAGCTCAACAATCATAAGAGGTGGTGTTGATTTGTTCTTTTATTATTCAACAACATCCTGAGAAACATCTACCATCTTTCCTTTATATTTTCTGTATTACCTATTTTTGAGAAATCAGTTTTTTTTCCTTTCTTCAGTCAAGAAGAAAAAAAATTGAAAAGTATTTTTCTCAACTACAGCATCCTATGGCAACCAAACAAAAATTGTCTCAAAACTCCAGAACTCAACCATATACTTGCTCTTTATTTGTTTCTTAGTCTCATTTCTTTAGTTAAGGAAAAATTAATACTTTGAGATAAATTATTTCTCTGTGAATCATGGTATATAAATTTGTAGGAAGTCATTTGTTTTATTAAAAATTTAATTTTTATGAGATTGCTTTGATCAATCATCTATGATCAATAAGTTGAAGGATTAAGATGACCCTTTTTATAGAGTAGAAACAAACATGTAAAGAACTTTAAGGCAGACCTGATCCATTAACCTTATCGGGGTCTTTGAGTCCAGCTGGTATAGTTGAGACAGTAGTCACTTTTTTCTCAAGGTACAGGCACATATACTGTACTGCTGTATTCAAATGCTCTCCACAATCCAAAAATTACCATATTCATTTTTAATAGTTTTCAGTTACACTAATTTTCATGTCAAACAAGTTTTCTCAAAAGTAAATTTCAGTCACGCAACTTTTTCCAGCATTTATTTGAAAAATGGCCCATTTAAAAAAAAAAAAAAAAACTTACCGGTGGGTATGATCGAGGAGGATGATACTGGTTTTTCTCTAAACTGAATTGATCTTCAGTTGTTTTCCTATAAACTGGGTTATCAAAATTCATACTTGTTGCATTCTTCCGCTTGTAATGATTATATAAAAGCAAGCCAACCTAAAATAAAATTCAGAAAAATGAAATTTTATACAGGCAATGGGGAAGAAAAATAAACCTTAGCATGTAGACAAGTATAAAGGTTTAAGCAACTACAGACCGAATAAAAACAAACATGTTTCAAATGTAAAATAAAATCCAATATAGAGTAAAAATGACTAAAAACTATCCTTACAATTAAATTAATAGGCTATCTGGATATTATAAGAAATGTGAACTTGGGGGAAAAAACTCACTCTTTTTCCGAAAAGGATAGTGTAGTATAAGTGGTAAGTGTGCTTGTCCAGTATGCAATGCAAGAGGTCCTGGGTTTGATTCCCGGTAGAGAGAATGACACTTTTCCCCCCAAGTTCACCTAAGCATAATATCCAGATAGCCTATTGATTTCATGAATCTTGGCAGAGCAAAAATCACCCATCTCTATCATTACAATTGTTTGAAAACACCATAGGTTATATAAACTAAAATAGTCTTAGATGGGAAGGACCAAAAGGCTGGCTATCATGAAAGACACCAACAAAAGCAACAAAAACTGCAGAGTTGTGAAACATCTAGTTTAACAATAGGAAATCAGCTTCATTGGTTCTTCACCATGGAATCAATTTCTTGTGTCTCAATAATGTTACATCAACTTGACAATATATATAAACCAATCAATTCCAATAAACCAAGACAATTTCAGTTTCAAAAATTTTAAATCCTTTGAAGAATGGAAGCCTGTGCTTCAAAATGATCATAAAGATCAAGTTTTTAGTAGTTTGTCCCATTTGGCATGACAATGTTGT
The DNA here is from genome assembly GCF_987345545.1 of Pholcus phalangioides. Classification (NCBI taxonomy): domain Eukaryota; kingdom Metazoa; phylum Arthropoda; class Arachnida; order Araneae; family Pholcidae; genus Pholcus; species Pholcus phalangioides. The sequence goes on along the minus strand of NW_028301625.1, from coordinate 6,198,827 downwards.
TTCTGGTTTTATTTTGGTGGCAAAGCTTGGCTCTTGTTTTCACTTATAAAAAAATGACTTGCCTACTTGAAAACTTTTTTTTTATGCTTGGTTTGACATGGGATTTTAATTTTTTTTATGTACTAGCATGACGACAGTCATTTGAAAAATTAATCAGCTCAACTGTGAAAGCTAATGGGGAAGACTTTTCTCATGAATTACGAAATCCTTAAATATTCGTACTGGTTGAATTTATTTTTTTAATACTCATATCATCTATCACTTTCAATTATGATCACTGCATATTTATACATGATATATTGGGTTGTGCGAAATGCTCATAAAACTAGATATGATGCTAACATGTCTTTAAGCACATAAATGTTTTTGTAAGTGTATGATTTGTGAACATATGTTGACAGATGACATTTTAACATTGTTAAATACTATAGTTTCATACACACGCACACATTTTTAGTTCATTCAAAAAGGATATAAAACTGTGTGAGTGCATTTATACATCTATTACTGGAAAAGTAAAGATGTCACAAAAGCAACAAACGTGGTGTATGATGTTGTGAAATAGAGGTGATCATATTCATTAAGAAAAATAAGGGAAATTAGGGTCCTAAGTACAAGATGATATAGGACATTGCCAATAATTGATAAAATCACAAAAACTTCCAATGGCAGGAAATATAGGGCTACTGCTATTAAAATTTTATGAAAAAATGTTGAACATGACAAATATGCAAAATAAAATATTTTAGTCATATTCATCATATAATTTATTAAATTATGAAAATGGTCTTAATCCATGATTTCAGTAAAGATAAATTCTTTCCTTTCATAGAAAAACTGGGTCATTTTCATAACAACTAGTCCTGTGAAGCTCATGTCATGAAAAAAGGGCTATAGCTAAAAGAGAGAACTGTGGTTCTTTTTATAATTAACCATTTATGAACATGCATTTAAAAAAAAGGGTTCTCGTGATTAAGTGATCAAATCATGCTTAACTCTTTAATGTTCAGATATTTCTTCTCACAGTGGATTCAACCAAGTTTTGACCTTTTCTCCTTGTCCTCCAGTGGGACCTATTTTTTTTGTTCCTGCCTCTGATGAGAGCTTTCATCTCTTCTCCACTGTTCACAAAAGCCTCCAAAACATACCCATACTCACTATCTGGGTTGTCTAAGAGTGTTAGAGGCCATTCAAGTATTACGTAAGCAGATTTTTAGCCATTTTTGATCCCCCCCCCTGTCAGCTAAAGTCAGCAAAACACTGACCCCCCTCCCCCCTTATCAGCAAAATTTGTCAGCAGCTTAGAATATTTCATATCTTCAAAAATGGTGGTTGATGACGTAAGCAACCTTCAATCCCCCCCCCCCGTCATCAAAAGTCAGCAAATCCGAAACCCCCCCCCCCTCGATGCTGACGTAATACTTTAATGACCCCTTAATACTTGTTTCTATAAGTTAATTGAATTTTAAAAAAAAATGGCAAGACTCAAACTTTCCACTCAACTTGAATGAAAAATTGAAATAAAATAGAAAAAATCTATTATGTTCCACCAGATCACATATATTCTTGCTATTTTCATCAACATCATTCAATACACGCATATAGAATCAAAATCACAGTTTACAAATTTTAGAAAACAATTCTAAAAAGAATGTCGTTCCACGTCATATCTATAAGTTTTACTGTAATTCTTACATTTGGTCCGCCATCTACTGAAAATGATGTAGAATGAGACAATGCATTGCTGCAAAGCCTTCCACATTCCCAATAAAATATTCAGATCAATAAAAGCAACATAATATTTTGCATATAGAGTTAGTAATATGAATTACATTACCATAGTCAAAGTATCAACTAAATATTTAAATTTATGCAATTAACATTTAGATTTCTTTTACTTACAGCAATAATCATCATCAAAATTCCAAGCAAACCTCCAATAACAACGCCAGCCAACTGACCAGATTCCCATGATTTAGGGACCCCAAGGTGAACTGAAGCGGATTCACTGATATTAGCAGTCAAATCTTTTCCACTTATAGTTGACTCTGGATATTCAGAAGCAGGATCTAAATAAAAAAAATTAACATATTTATCTTGTCTAAACTAATCTTTACAAGCAAAAATATCTAGAACCAAGAACTTTTAATGAAACTAACATTGGCCAAAGTAAAATGAAAATTTTCTCAAGTCACTTTGTTTTTTAAAACACTGAATTTACATTAACCTTCAAAGTATTTCTGAATTCTGAGTTTGCAAGCATTAAATATGAAGACCATAAAAATACAACATGATATAACCCGAAAAATAATAGTTCCATAAACTCTGGCTTTTTGAAAGCTTACTCTCTTCTCACGAAATATATAATTGCTTCAGAATTTTTCATCCAAATAGTTAATGCTTATTTATCCCCGTCACTGAAAAAAATCCCAAAAACCTTATAATTAAGAAATTTCAGATTGAGAAATTGTGCATTTATAATGCTACTTATCCAGCACATGTGAATGAATCCAGAGTTTCATCTCCAGAAATATTTGCAGGCAATAAAATATTACAAAAGAACATGCATGCTAGGATTGGGTGATGTATCAGTTTATAATAAATCACCGATGTAAGGCCCACATTGATATCCTGATTTCACGATTTTGAACACAGCGATGTATCGTTAATATCGGTGGAATCTGATGTAACATCAGAGTTAAATGGTGATGCCAATATACGAGTGCACTTGCGCAATGTTGTTGCATCAATATCACCAATATAGTGAGTTCACTTGTGCGGAATTGTTGCATCAGTTACTGCCGACATAGCGAGTGCACTTGCGTGATATTTTTAAAGCAGTTATTGCCAATATAGGGAGTTGCACAATATATATTGTTACATCGGCTATCGCCTACATTAAACATTGAAGTTGAAATGATGACGCTGATATAGCGCGTTCTTTACGGGAGTGGGTGGACACATAAGGAATAAAAAAAAAAACATTTGATAAATTTAATGTTTAATGGGTATGATTGTGGATTTGGGGGAAAAATATTCACTACTTTATTATTATTTTGAACTCCGCCTCACATAAATTAGAATGTACATTTTCAGATTTCTTGCACAATGTTTCAACACACATGTGAGCATGGGTGGATCTAGAGCTTACTGTTGTGGGGGGGGGGGGGTTGATTTTACAAATTGCTAAAAATTAAATCACTTTGACTGAGGAGGCCATGTGTCCTGAATTTTGTCCTGTATTTTACGAGACGGGGAGGAAGAAAAAAAGCGAGCTATTTTTTTCGAGTCTTTCCAGTTTTTCACTCAAAGTTTACTTGAATTTATTTAATCAAAAATTTTGATATAGGTAATTTTCAACGGATTGATTGGAGATGCAATATTATCATATAGAAGTTCCAAAAATTTCAAGCGCATTTTGCTTGGGGGGGAGGGGTATAGATCCGCGATTTAACGCGAGTTTGTTAAAAAAGTTATACTGTATATATAGTGTTTCTTAACCTTTCTGAAAACAAGGACCAGTAAAATGTCAAACAACTTGACAAACCACTTGTCTCCTGTACTATGGGACATTCCTGTATAATTTTCATTGCTCCAACTTTTTTTTATACATTTGTCCCGTTTTTTCCATTACACTTATTTGAATTTGCAATATTTTCTAAAGTTGAAAATACGCGTTTTAATAACAAGTTTATATTATGATAATTATGGCAAAAATGATAAATGTTCATCTGACATATTTATCAGGTTTAACGTTTTCTCTGCAATTTTTTGGAATTTTAATTACGATTGGTGATTGTGCCTACTTCTGAAAATGTTTTTGATGACAAATGTCGTCGCCCCGTATAATTTACATATTATCATTTAAGATCCCAGTTTACCGTATTTTTCTGAATCACATATGGTAATCAGATCATTTGAATACTTTTTCATGAAATACACTTTTGTTAACTGCAATATGTAGCAGCCTTTTATTTCTACACCTTCAGCAATTTTAGAAGCAATTAGCAAATTGCATTTAAAGCAATGAATTGCATTCTTTTGCAAAAAATTCAGTGATATCCTGTATTTAGGATCACAATTTTCGGCATTCTCCTCGATGATGTATGGTGAACCTAAGTGTGAAGGTATAATTTTATTTGGACCCATATATGGATATTACTAATATCAATTACAATGGGTGAATAATTTTATCAAGTCTCTGCCTGTGGACCACCTATATCATTGTTGCGGACCATAGGTTGTGCCACAGCAGTGGAAGCAGTGATGGATTAATGCAATTTTATGGGGGGTACGGGATATCACCCAGAGAACATAATTTTTTTGCTCTTGGGAGATGTCTTTGCCCTCTTTTAATTGGTCAGGGACTGGAAAGTAGGGGCAGTAACACATGAAGGATTTTCTCAGAGGGGGTTCATCTTTTAATTTTCTTCCTAAGGGTATTTTTTTCAATTTTTACTACAAAAATACCACTGCAATCTCTGTCTATCCCTTTTCTCCCACATATGCTAGTGATAGGGTATTATATTGAAGATGATGGCAGGGCTTTGATTTCCAAATGGTGTGCCATGGAACCTTGGAGTGCTGTGTTGTTTGTGCAACAAATATTCTGCAGATAATTTTATTAAACAATGTAATGGACTGTGATCATGAAACAGTACCAAGTTTGTGTATAGTATACACACTCAATGATATGCCCTTCCCCCCAAGGTATATTGTGAGGAGAGAGAAAAGAGAATTATCTGTGGTTGCTAGTACACTGTTTTGGCCTAAAACTGCTTTTGCTACCAAGTCATTTGTCATTTTGCTTTGGCTAGAGTCAAATCTTATAGGATACTGAATTAGTACTATAAAAAAAAATAAAATTTAATTTTTATAATAAAAAAATGGTCCCCCCCCCCCATAAGGCTATGTTGTCCTTGGGGGTACCCTCCTTGTCCTACTCTTGCTAATTTTTTTAGTGAGAGCTCTATTGTGATGTAATGTTGAATACATATCACTATGTAAAATTTTCACTATTGCCCTGTCCAAATTACCTCTATACATAAAAACAAATTCCAGTAATAATCTGGGCTAGACTTTTGGTGCTCCTTGAAAGGGTTATGCTCAGAAAAAGAAGTGTTCCTCCCCCCCTTTTCAATGATTACAAAAAAAACCCATCATTTCTATGAAATATGCAAAATAAGTAAATTTTTTTTGTGGGGGGGCCTCCATTTGGTTTGAAGGCTCTGGTTGCGCCAGCCTATGTGTGGGCTTGGTAATAATACTAGCTGAAGGTACGTTCTAGAACAAAATAACATTTATGGCACATTAATGCAACTGTTTAGGATTTCATTATGTAAAAAAAAGAAAAATAGTTTGACTACATATGGCATGTATTTGTAAATTCCACCTCCCCGATCTTGCAAAATAAAAATCAGCCATGAAACCAGATCAGTAAATGTTCAACCAGAAAATATGAGAGTTATTTGGAAAAGTTTTAACAGATAGGAAGTATGTGAAAAAAAGCTAGATAGAAATAGAAGTTCTGCATAGAATGAAACAAAAGCAATTTAAGGTTCTTTAATACTGAGAATAAGCGAAAAATTCATGTTTTGTTAAACTAAACCAGTTTGATATTTTTGGTGCAAAACAAAAATATCAGCTTGATAATACCTATGTGTGAAATTTCTGTAATGTGCTCAGATTGCACAGCAGTTGTAGTGGTGTTGTAAAGGCCAGAAAAAGAAGTGCTTTCAAGAATAGCAGTAGATAAAGTTGAATTGAAGCTAGGAATAGAGAAAGCTTCAGTGGTAGATGCAGTAGTGGTGCGTTCTGCAAATTAAAAAAATGAAAAGAATTGTTATCAAACCTTAAAATGCATAAAACATTTGTAAAATTAAATCTGAAATACAAAACCAAAACTTCTACTTGAAAAGCTTTACCGATTCCATATATTGAAGAAATTGATTTTTTTGCGTTCATTAAATGAAATTTAGTTATTCAATCTAAAATTCACTCGCTAATGGTAATTTTTTCCCCTAATGAGAATGAGTAAATCAAAAACTAATTGAATTTTGTATATCTACACAAGTAATTAATTTTAACAAAAAATATCAACTCCATATTTAATCATTAATGTCTGGGAGAAACTATGAACCATGTACGCAATTAATGATACTGATGTCACAATCATATTGTTGGAGATAACAAAATGAGAAGTTAGCTGACACTGAAGCTAAAAAAGTGTTACTCTTAAAGTTTAGCAAATTTAAACAATATTGAGAATAAAACAATATAAAATTTCATTAGCATTCTCCCTCATTTTTCATGCAAGTAGAAATACTGATGTTTTTCTTCTTTGCTCTGTCAAATTGTTATATCTAAGTTACCCTTAAGTTAAGAGGACAAAAAGTTCTTCCCCCAAATTCTCATCTTTGTTTGCAGAGCAACAAAATATTAACACATACAAGGGATTTAAAAAACATCTTTTGTTATTAGATGGATGTTATGGATGGCCTATTTGCTTAAAAGGGTTCGAATCCCGGTTCGGGCATGGATGTCTACTAACACACTAACAAATTCCCTGGACAGATCGTAAAGATCTCTTGGGAATACATGGTGATCACATTATAAAAAAAAATAAAAAGAAGCAAAATAGGTCTTTAAGCAAAAAAGAAAGCACATAAAATATTTGAATTCCAAACCATTTGAATCCTTTCTTTTCTAGACACCAATTATCAGAGCCTCAATTAACTAAGTTTTGTGTGTGGATTTTTTATCTGAGGTATTCATGAAATTATTTTAAAAATTAGATGCAACAAAATGTCTTGCATGATGAAAAACTAGCTCGCAGAATGCTGCAGCATGTAATGAACTCTGCGACTTCTGAAAGTAGGGACTTGGGGACCAGTATTTTTCTTCAAACAGGTAACATCCCAAACATGTTCAAGAGAGTAAAGTAAACATTATTAGAACAAATGCATACAAGATACTTTTATTGAACTGAATTAGAGAATTTACATTTATTCTAAAAAAGGAAATGATTCATTGATTACAAGTTTTTAATTTTACTTTTTTGTATACTTTGAAAGCTCTAAAACTTAAGGTTTAAGCCATTTTCATTCTCTTGCACTACAGGGTCAGTCCTCAGATCAGTTGCTTTACTTGAATTTTTATAAAAATCTTATGGTAATTTGATATAAAATCAAGTAGGTACAACATCGGAAAATTATTCCATGTCAAAAAAATGTTTTAAGACAGATTTAGAATTGAATCAATTCACAGTTATCAGGAATGTACTTACTTTCAAGAACACATGTAGCATTATCCATAGTTAACACCATATCATCTGGACATGCACATGTGTACCTTGCAGAACGGGTATTGATTACAGGTGATGGCAAACAGAGATGAGAACACCTACCATTCATGTTGTTACAATAGTTTATGCCTAGAATCAATGGAACTTAATTACTATGAATTCATATTCAGTAAATAAAAATGAGTGAATAATCATATAATCATTTGCATCCATAAATAGGTTAATCCACAAATGGTGAATGCCCTCATCACAGTGTGTGTGGAATAAGCTATTTTTGTACAGTAAATAAAAACCGTTTCCTCATCAATGCACACACATATGGGACAAGTAACAAATTTAGAAGTGCGGGGGGGGGGGGGGGGAATGGATCAAGTAATTCAAAACTGAAATAATGCAACAGCAACTTTTCAAGAACTGAATAAAAAAATTTTAATATATTAATATTGAGCACAAAAACACTATACAGGGTGGTAACTATCACCAATAATTACACACACGATTTCTTGTGAAAAGCTAATATAGAATTATAGAAAAGTGTTTTTTCCATTTAGAGATCAGACGAATACTTAATGAGTTATACTTTAAATTTTTATGAAGTTTCATTTTTTTTAATGGTCAATTACGTGCCAAACACCCAACGAAAGTAAATTTTTCTGCCAGCAGTGGCTGCCCCTTCTCAAAAATGAACTGAAATATTCAACCCCATTAGAAGCCAAGTCTGGCCTTCTTTCACAATTGTTTTTTCTCTCAATGTAGTGTGATAATATAACCTTGATGTTATGTTATGTTATCATGACTGAAGTCATAACATAAGTCATAAGAACATATTATGTTATGACTTTGTTAGTTTGATCCACTATATTGCCAAATTTATCACTAGATTTGTAAAGTGTTCACCAAATAAGATCTACTTGAACTTTTTTTTAACCAAATCAACAATTTTTTGCCAAAATGTGGCAATTTGTTTACTTTCAATATCAAGTCAAACTTTTTAAGGGAAGGTGCATACAGTGTATTGTGTTTACTACGCGATCATATTTATATGCTGTTGTTTTAATCACATCACATGTTGATCAATTAAACAGGGCGATAATTTGAGTTATTTTAAAATTTCAAAGCTGTCAAGTGTAAAAAACCTCAACGAAAATTGCAAAAATGGTAGCTTGATGAAGGTGACAAGTAAAAACAGTAAAATAATGATTCAATCAGAAACTTTCAATCAAACTAGTCATTTTATAAATTGACATTCAAAATAATTAGTGGTTTCGGATATTTCCTATTGATCATTCAGAGTCACATTTTCATACCGATTTCTGTATGTTGCAATGAAGATTTTTCATTTCCTTTTGACTGCAATTGATTTTTATCGCACTGAAACATTAATAAATTTTTACTTTACCTTTTCACAAGAAAGATTTGGACTACTTTGAAATTGATTTTTTATTCCAGCTTGTGTGATTCGCGCAGAACTTGGTTATTTTTTCAGATGAAGGTTTGTTCCAAGATGTATTTATGGGATTGAATTTGGTTTTTGTGGCGCAAGAACCATTTAGGCCAAACTGCTTTGTTCCCGAAAAATCATTGCTACCTCTCCCCCCCAGCTCTCAATTTTCGGAATGAAAATCAAGTCTTTACCATCTGTTTTTCCACATATGGTTTTGAATGGGGGGGGGGGTTTACTGTTTCTGGTGCACATTCATAATCGTAATATAAATGAGTTGCCGTAAAAATTTTAAACTAATTTTTAGACTTCATCGCGACAATTTGTAACTGTGATCAATTTCATTCATTATACTTATTGTGTTACTCAAGTTAATTGTGTTGCAGAATTACAATCAAAAGCTGTCATGTAACATGTAAATCTTCCAAAACTTCTGAATTGGAACTGGAAAAAAAAATCTCATCTCAAAATTGTCGATACTTTTATTCATTTGGGTGTCATTTTTCAGGGGTGTCATGACCCCTGAAAAACATTTCATTCAATTGTGAAAATTAAATGAAAAAAAATTTATGTCTCGATTGGGTTAATTTTTTTTTCAAAATAAAATTAAAAATTAATGAATTATAATGTAAAATGAGCAAGTAAAAACATCTTGAACACTATTTTCAAAAATTGCAGTTTTTTGAGCTCATTTAAAAAACCTACTACACCAAAAATTCTGAAATTTTGTAGAAATATCTATACAGTATGTTTTAATAAGATGAGCCTTGAACTTTGATATCTGATCAAACATTAGGATTTTATGAATATTTAAGTTTGAAAAAAATGTATAAATTTCAAAAATCTGAGAATTCAATATTTGTTTTAAAAAATACTTGGTAAAATGAACCTCAGATTTAGAAGTTAACGCAACACGTAGCGAGCAACACATTTGAGAAAAAATTTCAGAATTTTAGGGGTGCCAGTAGTTTTTTTAATCTTATGGATGAACTCAAAAACTCTGCAATCTTAGAAAATCGTAATAATTAACAATCGCATAAAAATATGAAAAGTGCACACACAACAAAAGAGGGAAAAGAAACTGGGTTTCTTTCTTGAAGGGTTATACTGCATCATTGTTTAATTTTAAAAAAATGTCAAGTTAAACGTTTGGTGTATGTTCGGTGAATTAGGCAGGATTTTGAAGTGACATGATCAATTTTTAAAGCGTTATAACTCATTAATTTATGGGACAACTCAAAAAATTGGACACACTTTTCCATATCAGTTTTTCACAAGGAATCGCGTGTGTAATTATTGGCTGGTTGATAGTTACCACCCTGTATATAACCTAAATCTCTATACTCAACTTTCTTCAAATTTAAGTGATAAATGATAAAGTGCACAGCTAAACATTCATATAAGCAATAATAATATTCACAAACATATGCCAAATGACGTCAACATAACATGTTTTGTTCGTGTCATAACGTGTCAGCAGCTAGAAATAACAAAGCTCAATATAATATCAAATACAAACCCACTAACAAATCTTATTGTGCTCCCAAGAGTTATTGAGACTCTGATGTGCTATTTGTATATATACAGTGGGATCATCCCTTACTCCGAGGTAAAAAAACAAACATACAAAACAAAAGAACATTATTTTGTTCATGTTTACAGTGCTGCAATATTCTACCATTGGAGTATATAGAGAAAACAGTGTATCGTTAGTTCAGTTCTACTAATAGTCAAGTCTAGTTGTGTCAAAATATATGTTGGGTCAGGGGATATGATTGAAGTTCTCAAAATTTTCAATGGGATGGACACTAATACACTGTCAATTGAGTGTTTTGACAAGGGGATACCAGTATTGATTAGTAAGGGACAGTAAGCTCTAGGTTGCAGTGTCACAGAATTTTTCTCTAACAGAGTTGTGAATAAATGGAACAGCTTATCCCCCGTTGTTGTGAATCCTAACACAATTGACATGTTCAACAATAAATATGATATTTATAATGCGATGAATCGAGAAACTCTCCATACTTAGACGAGACAGCAATAATTTTTTTATTTGTAATGTCTTATCAATAATCATTTGTTTGAATTGTTTTTATTTCAGCACGTTTTCCCATAATAACTGCTCTCATATTGGATTGCTGTATGGATACCAATATCGATTTACTATTTATCCTATAAATAGAGAGGTATGGTTTTGATATCAAAAATGCTCAAAATGTGTTTAATAATTACTCTATACCAGTTTTAACAGTGATAATTAAAGCCCAGAAGTTTAGGCACTAAAAATAGTCTAAATAAGAAGGCAAAAAGACACTAAAATAGTCTAAATAAGAAGGCAAAAAGGCACTAAAAATAGCTAAAATATGCACTAAAAAAAGGCATTCATAATTTTTGAAAGGAAGAAAAAATAACTAAAAACTAAGGTATTAAGGGTCCAAAAACTAGCTGAAAAATTGGTTGCACTTAATCCACCTATTGTTTTAATTATAGTTTATAATAACTGCATTATTATCAAAGTTAAATTGATCTCAAGCCCAAAATGTAGACCCTGAGCATTAGGCCAATTCCAAGACTACCATTACCAGACGCGGAACCAATGGAGAAAATGATCTGTGGGGGCTCCCTCGAGTAGCGAATAATTCTCGTTTATTTGTTTCATCATTTGGAATAATCATTATCATTTCTATTGTTGAAACATAGCTATCTTGTTCTTTTTTTTATAAAAACCTTTGCCGCATCCGTCACATATCCTTGAGGGCAACTCTGTCAATTTAATCAAATACTAAATATGTTTCAAGTTTAATAAATATCCATGGTTGTTTGCAGTGCATTTCTGGTGCAAAAAATAAAATCAAAACAACATGTGCCCCAGAGCAGTCTGCTCCTACTCCGCCTTGTGTGAGCAATGACATCAATTTGTGACCTCTTGGGACAGTCATCGCTCAGCTATACACATAAAACGCTGTCTCTAGTGCCTGAGCGAGACATTATGTGAAGCTCGTGGAGAAACAAAAATTTATAATTTTCCACCGCTTTTCTAACGGGCTGTGTTCATCTGAAACAAAATCATTCACGTCTAATGCCATCCGGTCAAAGTAAAGTTAATGCATGGCAACACCAATCTTATTTGCATCTAAAGGGGGGGGGGGATTTCTGATATTTAATATACTGAGAGTTGGAAAATTTCAAAAAGAGCAATTCTTTTGAAGTTCTCTATGCTGAAATTATTCAAGTTTTACAGATTATGGCCTCTGGAATTCACTAATAAACTTAAAACTATGTTGAAATAGGTATTTATGGCACAAAAATGTCAAAAAGACATTTTTACAAGAAACATTTGAAAATAGGCAAAAAAGGACATTTATGGCATTTTGCCTGTGAACTTCTGGGTTCTAGTGATAATACAGTGTGTCACAAAATAAAAAAATCTAATTTTTTTTAGTCCCCTTGTCCTTTGATTTCCAATTAGAAAGTTGTTGTCCCGTCTTTTCTGAGCCCAAATTGAAAATCCCATGTTTTCAACTGCGATATTTGCAGAGAGATTCAATTTCGAAAATTGGAGAAAAGTTGGGAAAGGTCAGTATAAATGAGGGAAAGGAGAGTTGTCTTATTTCCTAACCTTTCTGATTTTTGAATTAAAATATATCTGTGAATATAGCAGTTAAAACGTGGGATTTCTATTGTTGGGCTCCGAAAGGCAGGGTAACAACTTTCTAATTGGAAGTCAGAGGAGGGGGGGGGGATTATATAAAAATTTAGATTTTTTTTATTTTGTGTGACACTATGCTCTCTTAAAACTGATACAGAGTAGTTTTTGAATGCCTCTTTCGAGCATTTTTTAAATTGGAATCATACCTCTACAACAGGTGATTGATGCAGGCTGCATTAACACTTACAGGGGACCCCCATATATTTGACATCCATATTTTTTTTATGGGCATCGTTTTTCACCCACCTCATTGGGTATTTTGCCTGTTGTGGCCTTTGTATTTTTTAAAATTTATTTATTCAACATTGATTGGCCAAGGCCTATTTCTTTGCACAGGCCTCGGCCAAGCAATATTTTTATTAAACAAACAAAAGGAAAATGAAACTATTCCTGGTGTTAAAGAAAAACTGAATTGCTTTGAATTTGAAGGCATGGCTGAGAAAAACAATGTTATAAAAAAGTGTGAATGTATGTCCATATTTTCTAGCTATCACGCTCAGGAATTTATTTATTTATACAATATTGCTTGACCGAAGCCTATACAAGGGAATGCGGTGGTGAAGTTTGACAGACGATTTAAGTTACAAAGGAGCAGTCCCCTCCGTGAACCACGACGAAAATCAGAAAAAAATATAAGCTTTCAGCATCATAGTAGATGAGAATACGATGATCCTGCATCCCTTTTTCTCAATTCAAAAATTATGCGAACAAATAATTTCACAATTCAAACATTCGAACAAGATTTTCAGCTTGACGTATTCGAAAAATAAGGTAACTTATCAATCTCAGCATCATTTTTAATGCACAAAAAACTCTTTATAAAGTATCTTAAATGCATTATTCTTATACATATTAAAATTCTGGAATATCTTACCTTGTGGTTGTTTATATGGATGGTAGACATGTATATCCATGGGAGAAAATATGCCAACAGCAATATCTTTCTTCTCCATCCCTGTAAATTTATTAACTTTGTGAATTGCTTCAGATTCCCAGTCAGTCCAATATATCCAATCCTAAATTTGAAATGTATAAAATAAAATGGTTGAAAAAGAATCATTCTCCTCAGGAATTTCAGAGAATGGACAAACCAATTAGTAATTAAACAAGAACAGTTTGAAGATGCATATTATTGCAGCAAACAGAATCTCAATTTAAAAAAAAATACATTACTTACTTCAAAGACATCTATTGAAAATGGATGCTTGAGCAATACCGGAGAGGATAGAATAACTTTCTGAGAATCTCCATTATAATCACAACTACTGAGTATATGGAGCTTTGCATCAGCCCAAAATATTTTCTTTGTCACAAAATCTAGAAAAAAAAAAATCAAATGTTCAATGGTGAGAAATATTTTTAAATGAAAAATCAATTAACATGTAAAATTTCATAAAACCTTTGTTTAAAATTTCACTACTTTTTTATTCAAAGGGGGCCAGACCAACACTATACTTTAAGCAATTTGATTAACTGAATTTTTTTTTTTTTAATTGTGCGTGAAAAAGTGCTGATTATTCAAAATGAATAACTTTTTCTGAAACTAGAAGACCAAACATATTGACAACATGATAAGGACAAATAAATATTAAAAAAAGCACTGACATATGTTTTGGCACTCACGGGTGCCACTATCAAGGTGGAAAAACAGACTGAGAGAAAGAGCATCTGTGGTGGTCGGAGTTATTTTCTTCACTTCAGTATTTTTATTCTCAGTTTGATTCATAGTTGTTAGTCACATCATAATAATATGAAGGCTTTTCATGTAAATAACACAAAATCAATGCCCTCCATTCCATTGCCCCACCACATTTTCATTTTGAAAAAACATTTGAATGATATTTGAAGGGGCCCAAGCTGGATATATGACATCATAACAGATGGCAGCAACTATGACGTCAAAACCGAGGATAAAAATACTGAAGTGAAGGAAACAACTCTGACTACCACAGATGCTCCCGCTGACCATGTTTTTCATTGCTGAAACATGTGTTTTTAAATGGCTGTCTTTATCACACTGTTATTATTTTTGGTCTTCTGAAGCGCTGATTAGTTACCTGGAGGCTCGGGTGCAATCTCAGAAATCAATAATAGTAGTCACAAAAAGAAAAAAATCATAATAAAATAAAAGGGGCCCTTGATTTCTTTATTATTTCATTTCACATGTTCTCAAACATTTGTTTGGTCATTAGTGTTTCATATTCAGACTTGCCAACTTTTGAAATCCAGAAATCCAGAGATTCTCTTGAGAGGTTCGAATCCTGGTTCGGGCATGGATGTTTACTAACACTAACAAATTCCCTGGACGGATCATGATGATCCCTTGGGAATACGTGAGGATCACGTTATTATTATTAATAATGATAAGTTATGTGATTTAGCGGTGCACAACAGCAAAGAACACCAGCTCTAGTTTTATAATGCTTATCACACTATTAAATCTATAAATAAAAATAACAATAGAAAAGTTGATCCACTTTGCCCAAGAATATTGAGAAGACACCAACGAATAAGGCAAATACACAATTTTATATGTGTATTTGCCTTATTCGTTGGTGTCTTCTCAACAAAATAACAATGTTTTAAACTCTGGTCCGTGAGGATTTCCTCTGGTCTGCAAAATACTTTGCTCAACTCATGTGTAGCTGCTACATACTTTTAGATTCAATCAAGTAAAATACCATCTCTATGTTGGTTTTTATTTTCCTTGGCCATCAGTAGGTCTGCAAACTATCTAATTTTTGCTGGTTATTTATAATGAAATTTTTAAACTATTTTCACAGGTCAGCACATGTAAAAAAAATTTAACACTGCGCTAGACTATTATGCTACAGAAACAAAAATCTTTCCTTAGGGCATATCGATGGCCCAGTTTATTCATTCATTGCCCAGTTTAAAAAGACAACAACTGAGAAAGTTGAATTTTTGAGTTATGCATGCCATAAGAATGGTGGGGAAATGCCTCTACATATTTCAAAACAGCAACAACTCAACTATGCTTATATGCTCCCTACTGTAATTAAATCTGTATGGAACTGAATGAGAGTCAACTCAAAGTGAATGTTTAAAATACAGAATTTCAAAAAACAGAATTTGCTTTGCCTTTTTGAATGGGCCATCAATATATATGCTGAACAAGACATGGACAGTCAGACAACTCTCAGCTAATAGCTCATATTATTTGTTACTTCTGAAGTGTAGTGGTCTAGTGCACTTGCCCAGATTGCGAGGGGACAGTGGCCTGATTCCGTTGAAACCTCTCTGTACTATTTAATATATTCTATTAATATAAACCTTCTTACCAATAGCTAAACCATTTGGCCATTTGATATCAGATGAAACAACAACTGTTCTGTGACTTCCGTCCATTCCTGCACGCTCAATTTTTGCTGGTTCTCCCCAATCTGTCCAATACATCCACCTATAAAAAAAAATATACAATATCAGAGATACACATGGAAACATTTTAGGCTATAAATACAAAATCTAAAACTATAGCAAAATCATCAGGGTGGTTGAAAAAAAATTCATGCAAGTTAATAAAATTTCCAATTACTTACCCATCAAGAGGATTCAAAACTATTGCCCTGGGTTCATCCAAATTTTGACTTATGAGAGTTTTCCTCATTTTTCCAGATTTGTCAGCCATTTCTATAGTATTCTTTCCTGTATCTGTCCAATAAATATGATCATATATCCAATCAACTGCAAGTCCATCTGCAGTTATTAGTTTTTCAGAAATCACAGTTGTTACAGGACTGCCAGTGTTGATAGGAGCACTATTAACAAATTTAGAAAACTCATGAAGCACTAATGAAATATTTAGTATTTTTAAAATCAACATACATAACCATTCATGCAGCAAAATTAAGAGAAAATAATGATTACCTGGTTTATAAAAAAAAAGGAACAATTTCTATAAAATACTAGTGTTTCCCGAAAATAAGCCCTAACATGATTTTTCAGGATTCTCCAAATTAAGCCCTACACCAAAAATAGGCCCTAGTTAAAATCGTCATGCAGAAGCATTTAGTGCATCGTTGCAACACACGATGGATGTATTGAACCATATGAAATGACGATTTAATTATTTATTATCAAATTAAAATGAAAGATTTCATTGAAATTTATGCAGTAAAACCTCCCTTTTGCAGACATCGGCAGGACAAAAAAATGTGGTGACCATTGAAACAGTGGTAACCGTTAATCAGGGATTTGAAATGCCTGTTCTTATTATACGGGGGATATTATTTAGTCATTTTAAAAGAATGACTGCATCTAAGGAGTGTCCGTCAAGAGGGGTTTTACTATACTTGAAATAAATTATAATATAGAAACAAAATTAAAATTGTTGTAAATATCCAATCAGGCATCCTTGAACGAGAGGTGAAAGCCTACATAAACAGATAAATTTCAGACAGACTTTTATCAAAGAAAAATGAAAACTACAGGAGAAACCATGAGACTCCCAGGGTCTATAGAAAGAAGCAATGTAAACACTGGCCCTGAAAGGGGGGGGGGGAACAGGCATCTCGGGCAAAACCAGAATTTATTGATGTGTCAAAGTGCATCATAATTAAAATTATGTGAATCAAGTGAATGTAAAAGTGCAATGGGCACTAATAACAACAATTATAGAAAGTTGCATAAAATCATATCACAAAAGGCGCAATCAGAAATTTGATCAAGGATTGTATGACAGAAAAAGGCGGGGCACCCCATTCTGCTCAGGCAGTTCAAACCACCCAGTCTAATTCACTCTTGAGCACTAATGAAGATCTTGATAATTTCTTCTCAGGACTTCATTAGATTATGGATTTTTTCTGATCCTCGCTTGCAAACAGTGATTTACTGCCACTGTGTTTCTAACAATAAAAAAATATATATATGATGTATTTTGGCTATCCACAATGAATGATGTTATTATAAGTAAACAACCAGTACAGTCCGACACTGAGGTCCGAACGAATACAGTCTCAGTTGGTTCCGAAACTTAGGTAAACTGAACTTTTTGTTTACTTTAAATGACAACACTCAAAAGAAACGTTTTATGAAGTTCAGGGTTTGTAATTTTTTGTCAATTTTTAAGTAACCATCATTCAAAAATGTCTTTAAAAAAAAGATATTCTGGGAAAAAATATGCCTTAGCATGGTTTTTCAGGATGCTTCAGATATAAACCATATAAACCCTAGTGCATTTTTTGAAGCAAAAATTAATATAAGACCAGGTCTTGTATGGTCGGGGTAACATGGTATATATGTGCACATTCATACCAAGAATATTCTCAGTTGCACTTCATTCATTTTTTGTGTATAAAGTCTAATGAAACAGGGATCAACAGCAGTTTCTAAATTGGTATGTTTTCACATTTCTTTTTGAGATTCAAACCCAGATCAGTCAAACTAAGGGTTGACTCAATGGGTTTTAACAGGTTTTTTCTAGTGTTTTCTCAAAGTGTGCATCGTGGCTCTTAGGAGCATCACAAGCTGGAGATATTGATTTGTGTGCCTATTTATACTCAGAGAGAGCGAGAGAAATGGTTTTCTTGTAGGGAAAGTATCTGCCAAACTATTCTGGGGACCCTTGGATGAACCATGAATTGGACAAGTGAGCAGTGGGTGACAAAAGTTTGAGAAACACTGTTACAGATAGTTTAACACATAATTTGCAACACTGTTGTACTGCCCTGCTAGCCATACACTTATGGCTAACATTGCAGTCATTACTGCTGCAAAGCCACAGTAATGGTAGCAATTGTGGCTATAAGAATAGCAATATTTATTTAACATTTTAAGAATTGACAGAATAAACAGTTGAATATTTTTCATTGCTACAACTAGATCAAAAATATAAAGATAGAAAATCTGTTTACCTTTTGATATCTTCATTGACAACATCTGACCAGAACAAAGTGCCAGTACGGTAATCAAAATCAACTGCTACCGTGCTACGGAGGTCAAATACTAATGGCTTGTATTCCATTGTTTCAAGATCAATCTTTCGAATGTCTTGTCTATTTGCAAAGATCAAAGACAAATGGCCTTCTATGAAAAGAAAAAGTGAAACAATTTCACAAGTCATGGAATTTCTAAAAATATAATAACTGTTAATCAATCTTATCTTTGCTGCTTATTGTTTTTTATTGAAGTCTGAATACAAAAATAAATTGTTTATATTTAGAAAACAGTCTGGTACTTACTGGAACTATCTTGTTTTATAACATAAGCAAATTTAACCTGTTCTACCCTGGTTATTCCAATTAGAATCACTGACCTTTTTGGTGTTTACAGCTCATTTTCATGGGGAATGATACCAATTAACATTGAGTATCTCAGTTTCATTTTTTGCCGATAGATTTCAGTGATTTATTATTCCACTGCGACTGGTTAGGTGAGCTCAACTTTATTTTCATTTTTGATATGCATGACATATATACGACAGTAGGGAAACCTCTAAATAAGTATAATCGCTGCAAATAAGTATAATTCAACCATATTAAGCAAGAAATTACTTAAAACAAAATGTTACCATATGGGGGAAAAAAACCAAAACTATTAAATCAGACTTCTTAAATGATAAAATGTCTTTGGAGAGTATTCTTTAATGGGATCCACTGTAATAGCAATGAAAATGTTATGAATTGTTTCACACTGATAACATATCCAGTGATCAATCTAAAGATTACATCATCCCAACTCCATGGAAAGTCCTATAATATATGTATCACATTCAATTTTTTAGCAAAATATAAGAGCTTAAGCTTTAAATTCAATATATGTCAATTTAAAAATACCTATTGCCCGACATCTATGGTGATTGCTTGGTTCAAGATTATATCCAGGTAAGCATTCACACTTATGGCTTCCTTTAACATTGATACATATTTGTGAACAAGATCCAGGAATATCACATTCATTCACATCTGCAAAAATTTAATAATTTTATAGATAAAAAAATATTCAAATAAATTTTTTGAACACTATTTATCAAAAAAAAAAAAAAAAAAAATTCATTGCGTAGCTAAGTTTCTAACTTCAAAGCAACATTTTGAAAGATCTTAAGTGTGATTACATTCCAAGTTCATGAACAAAGGGTAAAGTGTTTACCTTCACATGTATAGTTATCAGCTAATTCATAACCAGTACGACAACTACATTTGTATCCAATTGGAAGATCCTGACAAACTTGAGAACATCCACCATTATCTATTTGACATTCATCTTTATCTATTAAAAAGAGAACATGTCATTGAAGTGCCAACAAAGTGGAAAGCCAAATTTAAGGGTTGTCACAGGAACACAGTAAAAACAAATGTTAAATTAAGGACTAACAAATTAAAAGATAAACATTTTTGGCATTACAGTTAAAAAATGAGAACTGGTTTATTGTCAACACAGATGAAATTCATACCTTGAAGCATAGAAAACTGATTTTAAAATGAAAAACCAATTAAGGATTAAGCTTTATTAATAAAACTTCAAGATTATCTATTCATTTAAAGAGGAAAAAGAACATTTTCTCTCCTTTAAAACATTGTTTGGAGACTACTAATTGACTACTGAATCACTGAAATCAACCACTTTTAGGAACAAACACAGGGTTCCCAGCAAAATCTTCTTGATCATTTCCCTGACCAAAACTCTTGAAGAGAAGAAATATAATTCAAAATATTAATATTTCCCAAGTTTGTTTTTCCAATCAGAATTTTTCCCTGACTTTTGCCCAAAATTTGCACATTCTCTTGTCTCGCCAAATATTTAACATTTTCCGTGACTTTCCCTAGCCATCTCTCATTTCCCTGACTTTATTTTCTAGACTTTCCAGGTCACTACAAACCCTGAAAAACCCAATATTTCAATGGAGTTCTGTCTGCACCAGTAAACTTTACTGGTAAATTGAGGTTTAACACTGTATTGGAATAACCTAAAATAAACGAATACCAAATTTTTTTTATCAGAATGAAAAACTTTAAAAGTAGATTGACATTTTCAATTGATGTCAAAAGTGCATGAAATGAAATCCTACGGGGAAGAATCACTTACTACATTTATCATGAGGTTCATCTTCATGGTCTCCACAATCATTTTTATTATTGCAAACAAGGTTGAAAGGAATGCAGTGATTGTTTCCACAGTCAAAGTGAGTTAGGAGATCACATTTGGAGGAATGGAGTTCTGAATAAAAGAAAAGTAAAAACCACTTTAAAAAAAAAACTACATTCATTTTTATATCTTAAAGTCTAAAAATCATAAATTGTGTTTTGAATTTCAATTTTTTTACTGTGTCTATGCATACAAAAATGTGACTAAAACTTACTATCACAATCTTCTTCATCAGAGCCATCCAAACACTCAGCCATGCCATTACATTGTAATTGTCCAGGAATACAGTGCAAATTTTTACATTGAAACTGATCTGGGCGACACTTATTTGTGCCTAATGAAAATTTAAAAAAGGCCATATTGAATATGATTTCCAGATTGTTCAATAAATTAAATATAGTCTTGACTAGATTTGTGCATGAAATTATGTATAATTTATAAAACCAAAATCATTGTTAGATAAAATCCACTAAATGGCCAAGTTCAAGTATAGTATATTGTGGTCCTTGGGGCTACCACTCCCTTCAATAACAATTTTAATCCAATTTCAATTTATTTCCGTACATGAATATTACAGTGCATTATAAAACTTGTATGATTATTGATACAGGTGAGAGCATTGAACAATATAACAAAAAAAAACTGTACATGTACAGTCACGAAGAAAAGGGCATAGAAATGCCCTGACGAGCTCCGTGGTTGATAAGGGTTGGCAAAAACAAAATGAAAAAGTCTGGAAAACAACAACATAAATTGATGCTATTATGAGGAAAAAGGAAGAAATATACTAAATCTCAGATGGCTGTTGTGTTAAATAGATTTTTAGACGGGTTTTAAACATGTGTAGGCTATTAATTTCTCTTAAAGCGGCAGGCAGCATATTCCAGCATCATGGGCCCATAGTATTTATATTGTTGAAAAACATAGGTAAATACCAAGCTCTTTATTTACAAAGCTTCAGAACTCGTACCATAATTTCACACAACTATGGTCCAAACACCCATGCTCACTAAAACATCAATAATCGAAATGCTAATATCTAGTGGCCTATTTAAACACTAAAGCAGAGCATAAGATAGGGTAATATTTAAGATGTGGTTAGAACGCCATCTGTCCGATACTTTCTCGCAAAACAGCTGTTAGTTGGGGGTTATGTTTTGCACGTTATCTTGTCAGCTGCAAACTTTCTAGGCTACAGGTTACAACAAGCTGTTCTGCACTATTATGTTCTATATTACAGGTAATTTATTATTTACATGTTTCAAAAACATTTTTACAGCAGCATATGTATAAAAATATTTATAGGAAAAACAATAGAAAATAGTACTTTCAACTATGGTCTAACCATTTTTATGGACCACTAGCTGTTACCTGTGGATTTGGTAACCTGAAAATTAATCCATGATTCCCCCGTATAACATTTGAACCCCTCATGACCCCCTTGGGAGTTGAAATCTCAGAAATCTGTCTTAGTATTATATTTTATAATGTAGATACCAGCTGACTAAATTCATATTTATGGCTTCATCAATTTCGGCTCAGTAATGATTGCTCCACAAAACCTTTGAACCCCCCACAAGGGTGGGGCTGACAGGGCTAAACTTCTGACCCAATTTCATGATGATAGCTTCAGCGGTTTTGACTCGGCACAATTCCTCTATGTTACCTTTGAAACCCCTTTTGATCCCCCTCTTTAGGGGTCAAATTTAGAAAACCCCTTCTTAGTGAGTCTTTACGTCATCAAATAAAACTATTGCCCAACTCAGTTCTCATATTAGCTTAAGGGGTTCTGAAAACTTGTCAAGAACATTGCGCTCATAGCACTTCCTTTCCAAATGCGACCCCCCTTATGCAACCTCTCGACCTAGCTTATTTTCGGCCATTGAAATGCCACTGGAGGAAAACACTTGACGAGTGGAAAATGAACCATATGGAAGAAGCATGCCAACAGTCCCTAAAAATGTATTTTCTTCATTATTAAATAAGCTGTGGAATAAAGTTCTTCCCATGTCACAAGACAATCTACAAGCTGGGTTCAGGAAGACTGGCATCTTTCCATGCAACCAAAGTCCTAGAACATCTGCCATCATATTCTGATCTTAATGCCACAGGCCCAGATGGAAGTGCTGTTTCAGACTCCTTTATAAAACTTATTGAAATGACGAGAAAACAAGCAGTAGGCTAAGAGACATTCGTAAAGAGGAGAAAGAAGCTTGATGTAGAGCCAGGTGGAAGTATTTCAGCCGAAGAGACTACTACTACTACTAAACCACACATGTACCTCAGTCATATTCCTCTGCGGAACCTCTACCGAATTGGTACATGCGGGAATGTGTGTGTACGTGTAGTGAAACCTGACGTAAAGTTTGTTTCTGTGTAATGCTTGTTATGTGTAGTGCTGCCATCTGCCACCAGTTTTTCTAAATACGAGTGAAGTGTAATGATTGAATAATTAATCGTTGTAGGCCTGTTGCTCTCTGTGGTGAGACTTTTTAATGGGGAGCCGAAGAGACTGAAAAACTTAACTTGCTATCTACTTTTCAAATTGCAATTTGCTCGGGAAAAAAAATGGTTTCTCGTAAAGTAAAGCCATGGATTGGTTTCTGATACTTCATTGAACTTGTCAAACACTGATGAGTCCTTTGAGGACCCAATAAACCATGAGCGCCTGGGCAAGTTGTGACAATGGAAGCAAATGGAGCTAATGTAAAATGCGTGACAAGATCTGACAACCTATGCAAGTGGCCAGAAAATGAAGACTTTTTTTTATCCTAAAAAGGATATTAAACAATCAATACAAAAACAAAAGCAACAAAGCACCACAAAGGAACTTTTCCATATGCCTGAGTTTAAGAACACATGGGGTTAAGCAAAAAAACCCATAAATCTTGGTAATGTAAACAGAAAGTATTTCATTTTTGTTTTGATGATTTAATGAATGTTCATTGATTGTGTTTCGATTAAAATTGTATTTTTTTTTGTAAGTGGTTGTATTAAAATAAATTAATATGTACAAGTAATTTGCCCGTCTTCTGCAAATCTGTTTTTTTATTAAAAACTATTGAACATTGTTTGATATAGTTGTAGTGCATTCTCTCAACTATGGTTCGTAAGCGATTTATAACAAAATATTTGATGGACTATAGTTGGGACTTCATAACACAACTATGGTCCAAAATTTAATTTTTAAAAAAATCCATATTTGAGCTACATAAGTAATAAAAAATGTTTAATATTAATGTTTGATATTTCTACAGGCAGTATCAGCAAAAAAAAAATTTGTGAATAACTTGAATACAGAAGTTATGATAACGAGAAAATGGTGTTATGTTGTGGTGTTAAATTACGGTACCAATGAGGTTTAAATGCAGAAATGATTAGCATTGCCTACTTTACTAGGTATACATTGAAAAAAAAGTTATAGCTCTGTTCCTTCTATGTTCAAGTTTTTTAACAGACGAGTATAGTATGCCCCAACTCAAGATTTTATAAAAAAATTCTCAGGCCTTAAATTCAAGTATCATAAGCAACAGTTAAATTATACAGGCCTGAATCAATTCTACAAGAAACATACTGTACAATAATTGTCCATGATGTCAAACCCAATTATTAGACATTAGATTATGCATTACTATGAATGTTATTTCTTAGTTAACCTTTTACCTGCTGAATTAAAAAGTCAGGTGGTTACGACCGCATTTGCCGTCGTGCTATTTTTAATTGAATTATTTCAATTTTCAAAAACTAATTAGTAATTATTTCAATTATCACAACTTTTCTTGATTTTAAAAAACAGTCAAGAACATGAGGAAGTCAGTTTAAATGTATTAATAG
The DNA here is from genome assembly GCF_987345545.1 of Pholcus phalangioides. Lineage (NCBI taxonomy): Eukaryota > Metazoa > Arthropoda > Arachnida > Araneae > Pholcidae > Pholcus > Pholcus phalangioides. The sequence continues at coordinate 6,174,437 of NW_028301625.1, read as the reverse complement.
TGCCCAAGTGGCATGGTATTAAGATGCTTGTCTATCACCGTGAAGGTTTCCATCACTGTCCCAGGTTCGAATCTGGGGATAAATATCGACAGGGTATTTCCCCTAATGAGCTTGAGGCAACCACCATGGTACCTTCATTTCCAACCCAACTCATTAATGGCAGTAAATTGCGATATGGCCAGAGTTGGTGTTTGGTGAAGTAGTAGTTTAAATGTATTCATAAAAAATTTTAATCAGGAAAATTCATTTTATTAGCTTCAAACTTTTAAAAAAGGGGGAAAAGGGAGAAATTAATTGGACAGCTCGGTTAAGATTTAAATTGATTCTCTTAATTTTTTTTTTCTTTGTTATTTCCCCTTCTGATACTTTAGTTTACAGATATCAACCATGAAATTCATGGAAAAAAACTTCCTGTATGTTTTCTTGACTTACCCATGTCCATATAAACATTAAAATGAAAAAAAAAATTAAATTTCATTCTTCCTTAAAAATAGGCAATTTAAAAATCTAAATTTATGGCATAAGTGCTGAAATAAATGCGATTTTTGTAAACTGAGATTGGAATCTCACACGTTCAGGGGAAAAAATTAGGTGCTTTCATGAAAGAAAAATAATTTTTTCTACTTATAAACCTTTCAAATCTAATCTTTCTAATAGTTAAAATGTTAAAAAAAATAAGTTTTTTTTAACTTTCTAATAGCTCCAAAATACTTTAACACTTGAACCTACAATTCATTTCATCTGACCCATCAGGACAATCCTTGTCTCCATCACACTGCCATGTCAAGTGTATACAATCTTTTCTATTTGAGCACATAAATTCTCCAGGATTACAAACAGATGATAAAGATCCACTAGCAGGACAATCTCTTTCATCAGATTCATCTGTGCAATCTGCTGATCCATCACATCGCCATCGCTCTGGAATGCATTTTCCAGTGCCACATGTGAATTCGGTAGCTGCACATGTGACATTAGCTGAAAAGAAAAATGTATAATGTTCAGATATATCAATTCACATTTTAAAGAGGAACCCATCCAATGCCTCTTCTTCAGAAATTTCTCTCACAAACTCAAGTCAATGTTATACCCAAAGCTTCTACTGCCCCCTGAACCTATTGCCCCAGGAGGTGATATTGCCAATTTTTAAGAAACACTGTTTAGAGCATCACTTGAAGACCAAAGGTGGGTAAAATTGTCTGGATCTTAAAATATATCACCTTACTACATTTATAATTAACATCAATATATCTGTAATGTCAAATTTATATTTCTATCAGATGCCTATTTGGATAATTTGCCTGTTATGACTATTGAATTTGTATGTTTTACGTTGCACAGATTTGGCTAAAATACAGACAAATTGTGTGTGCACCTTCTTATGCCTTCCATTGATCATTTTTGTTGCATCACTCTCATTTTCTACACACAAGGGCTAATTAGACCGGGACTTACAATTTATTGCCGATTCCGAGTAACAGGCTTGTATTTTTATAATCATTGAGAGATTTGTGTGCTAACCCCTTGATGGGGGACTCCCTGCGGTAGCAATTTTTTCTACAGTCATGTTGTAATTTCTGTTGTAGCCCTATGTCAGAAAGTTTTCTGACAAGGACGGAACAGGTATCAAACTCGTGACACCTCTAAACATCCTTCGGTACTTTAGGAGAGTATCTTATCGAACTGGGCTACCGCGCCCTTATGCCTTCCAAATTATGAATTATTAAATGCCATTCCTGCTATGCATAAAATTTAATTGAAAATATAATTTTCAAATAAATATTCAAAGAAAATACAAAATCAATTACACACAAAAATGCTGAATAGACATTATACTCACGACAATTGGCTTCATCACTTCTGTCACCACAATCGTTGTCTAAATCACACCGCCATCTTTTGGTTATACATTTATTATTATCACAAGTGAATTCTTTGTCTGAGCAAGTGACCTGTTCTGAAATTTAAAAAAAAATTATACTTCAAAATTTTCACATATCTTCCACCACTCAACCTCTCAGCAAACTAACCTTTGAGAAATAAAACAGCAATTCATAGAAAATTTATTAAAAAGATCGACCAGAGAAGTACCATTTTCTTAAATCAGTGATTCTCATAACTGTGTACCTGGGCAACCCATAGTGCAATAATGTTGGTCAAGAGTGTCGCAAGAAATTTTCGATAAAATTGCACTGAATCTTTTTTAAAGAAAATCATTTCATTTTTTCTTGATGCTGCCCAAAATTTGAAGACAAATTCTATTATAAACAGTAAGAACCGATGCATTTATTTCAGGAAGTGAACATAAATACAACGGGCTCAACTAACAGTAATTTTAGTAATAATTGGCCAAGTCTGAAAAATGACAAAAGAAATTTGTTAGCCAAGGTATGGCTATATGATAGAAAATAACCTTCAACACTTTATTACAAAAAAGGCACATCACAATCAATTTACTTATTTATTCATTCAATATTGCTTGGCCAAGGCCTATACAAGGAAATGCGGTGGTAAAGTTTGACAGAAGAGACGGTTGATGTTACAAAGGAAATCAGGAACTTTTGTACAATCAAAAATGTTTGGTGGGAGGTTGTTCTAATCGGTTATTGTTCGAGGAAAGAAACTAAATTTGAAACAATCAGTGGATGCAAAGATGGGTTTCAATTTATGGGAATGGTTAATTCTATTGGAAAAGTATGAAGCTGGAGTTAAAAAAATTGGAAAAATTGATATGAAAACAGCCATGAACGATTTTGAAAAGGAAAGTTAATTGAGAAATATGTCTACGAGTGAAAAGCGGATGAATATTGAGTTGATGCTTGAGTTCAGTAACGGAGATGGAGGATGACCAACAGTTTAAAATGAAGCTGGCAGATTTATTTTGAATAGATTCTAATTTGTCTATGTTTGAGTGAGTATGGGGCCCCAGATTTCACAGGCATATGAGAGTACAGGAAGGATGTAGGTTTGGAAGCAGAGATGTCTAAGGTGATGGTGGAGTTGGACCGACAAAGAAAAAAATTTTTGAAGACACTTATGAAAGACTTAATCAACAGAGATTCCAACGGAGGATGGCAGAAATAATTACACCCAGATATTTATAATTATAAACTTCGGTAATTAAGGAGTTGTTGATAGTGTAAGAAGAATCGAGGGGAAGTCTTTTGCAAGTACGTTTCATAAAAACAGTTTATGAAGAATTAAAGGATAATTGCCAGGACAAGCATGATTCCGAAATAATGTTGAAATTGTTTTGGAGAGATGCTTGGTTGGATTCGTTGTGCACTGTTTGGTAGATGACGTACTCATCTGCAAAGATTCTGATATGATAATTGATGGATTTAGGAACATTTATATAAATCAAAAACAATAATGGTGAGAGAACCAAACCTTAGAGCATGCCAGACTTGACTTGGAGAAATAGGGAGTTCTGCTCCTTGAACAACACAAACTGACTGCGGTTTGTAAGGAAGGCTTCCACCCATTTAAGCAGTTGAACATCATAGGCCAAGGTTTTGGAGTTTAAGTAGAAGTTTATTGTGGGGCACCCTGTCAAAAGCTTTAGAGAAATCCAAGAAAATTATATCTGTTTGGACATTTTTGTCGATACTGCTTGATAAATCTGTATGGAAAGAGCTAATTGGATAGTTACTGATAAAGATGATCGAAAGCCGTGCTGATTAGGGAAAAAAGAAGTTTATTGCATCAAGGTGTAAGCAGATTTCCCTGGCAACTTTGTGCTCAAAAAGTTTGCAGCATGTAGTGAGCCACTGGTCTGATATTAAGGGGATTTGACAAAGAACTCTATTTATGAATTGGGATAATCTTATTAATTTTCTAGTCAGAGGACAAGTTAGATGACAAGTTAGTGTTTCAATTTTTTTAAAAGATTCATGAGGCCTACTTTAGTGAAGATGATAGGACAAGAATTTAATAATGAATCGGAAAAGGGGTACTGAGAGGGAGTGGGGTCAAAGGAAAAAACAGAAGAAAAAGCTCAATTAAATTCTATGGCGATATCAAGGTGAGAAGTCAGGTCAATGTTATCAATTTTAAGGGAAGAAGGGTTAGCTGATTTAGGGCAAAGAAAATTCCATAATTTAGAGGGGTTAGTTTTAAGGTATTGGGGCAAGAAGTTAGTTAGGTAATTTGTTTTTCAGTGGGAGACAAGATCTTTAAGGTTATGTGTGGAGACCGAGATCTTATTTCTAAGAGAAAGAGGAGTTATTGAATTTCAGTTTGGGGACATTTTGGCAAATTTTCTTTTTTAAATAGATAATATCACCATTGATCCTAGGGTTAAAGAGACATTTAGAAGAGGGGCTTTGCATTGTAAACTACTGCACAAAATCATAATTGATTAAATTCTCAAAAAACTGATCTCTTAATCCTATAGAAAACTTACTGCATTCATCTTTTTCATCTGAACCATCTTCACAGTCTTCAGAGCCATCGCAATGCCATGTGATTGGAATACAAACACCAGGAGGAGACTTGCAAGCAAACTGATTTGGCTCACAAGTTTTATGCTCTGTAACCATAAAAATTTTACTTGAATGCACTCACAAAAAAGTCATCAATGCAAGAATTAGAATGTGTCACACACACTTTTTAACGTTAATTATTTCAGATAAGTCTTAGTCATCTGTATGTAAGAGTGTATGCAGGGCGAGGGGTTGAATTGAATAATTGATGTTGTATTCATTCAATGCTATATTAATACTCTTTAATCTACTGTTTATTCAATCTAATTCAATCTGAGTAAATTGATATTTTTTTAAGAATGTATACTTCGAAAAGTTGATTTTTGTGTGGGCAAGCATAGACTTCACTTTATATTCAAGTAGGAACTAATAGAAATAAATCATGTAGCATAATTAAATGGCAAACATGGAAATTATCAGCCATAACTAAAGGATCTCCTTCACAGAAAGCAATCAAGCTCACAACTTTTTAGATTCACCCACAAAAATATTCTAACATTATCCATTTCCCAAATAGCAGACCCAAACACATAACATGCATTAGATTCACATACACACAAAGCTTGTTAAGCTCCACAAAGACAATTTCCACGCACCTGTCTTTTTTGTAGGTAAAATAGTAAACTACACAGTAAAGATGGACTAGGGCTGTAGACAGTTAGTAAATAATTTATGGTCTAAGGAAGATCGTGTTACAAAAATGTAGAAGTATAAAATTGAGTAAAAAAGATTAAAAGCTACAGCTGAATAAAATTTTAGAGTGGCAACTCTGTTACTTTAAAAATAAAATTTATGAGAGGCCAACCAAAACAAATGATAGCCCAGTACTACATATTTTAAAACAGTTTTTCTCAACCTTTCTGAAGACAAGGACCAGTAAAATGTCTGAAACAATTTGACGGACCACTTGTGCCCAGTATTATGGGACATTCCTTTAATTTTCATTTTTTTATACATTTGTCCTATTTTTCCACGATGCTTATTTGAATTTATTATATTTACTAAAGCCGTAAATACCGGGTGTTTCATGAAGGACCCCTAACTTAAAAAAAAGAAAAAAAAAAGTGATAGATAGAAGCATGAAACCCGTGGTATGTGTATTAAAAAACCATAAGAATCTGATACAGAAACCTCAAACTTTTAGTTACTAATTGTGCAAATAAATGACGCTGTGGGCAGCATTGCCATAAGTAGGCTATACATAGTGGGTAATGCAAGCAGCCCTCGTTTCACTCACATCAAAAGCGATTAAAAATGTGTACCTTTCACACAACACACGTCGCAAACGAAGAATGAAATTGTCACTATTTGTAGAGTGTCACCAGGGGCGGAGATACAGGGGGTGTGGGGGCATTGCCCCCAGTGTCAAAGATGGAATCGACTGATCTAAGGTATATATGAATTGGAATTGACATCATCATCGTGCCCCCCCCCCGACTTCCAAGTCTATCTCTGCCTATGTGTGTCACCGGAAATCGACACACAAGCTTGACAAATAGCTTCCTCCAGCTCATCAAATGTTAGAGGATTGTTGCTGTAAACAATGTCCTTCAGAGTGCCCCACAGAAAGTAGTCGAAGGGGGTGAGGTCAGGTGAATACGGAGGTTAGTCCATGCTTTTTTCCTTAACTGTAGAATAGTTCAACGCAATAACTATCATCAAAGTATTCGTCCAGAAAGTCAAAAACGGCTTGTGTACGGTGTGGGTGAGCCCCATCTTGCATGAACCATGGCGTGCCTGGTCAATCACCCAATGCTTGTTGAGTGGCGAAAAATTGTTTCAAAAGCATAATATACCGGTCAGTCATCACCATTTCTCACAAGGACCTAATAATGCCTTTGCAGGAAATTGCAGCCCAAACTAAGTTTTGGGCAATGGAGTAGTTGTGCACGAGACAAATGTGGGTTTTTGATACCCGAAAATTGCCAATTGTGTCTGTCATAGACACCATCCAGATGAAAATGCGCCTCATCTGTAAACCATATTCAGACGACATTGAAACCAGAACAACCATCAATCATGTTGAGCATCTCAGCGAAATCCTCTCGTCGTTCAGCTCAAACTAGTATGACATACGGGCATTGAATCTTGTATGGAAACATGTGTAATGTCTTCCGTAGGATTCTGTACGTGCTGGGTGACGCGATTCCAGATTCAGCTGCAAGTCTGCGGACAGATTTATTCGGGTGATGCTCAATAACTGCAGCAAGTGTCGTTGCATTTTCAGGTGTAACGATGGAGTGGGTGGCACCCACATTTCCGACTAATGCATCGGCCACGTTGCCTGTCCGTTGAAATATTTTGAATAGCTCATGAATTATACTCCCCATTTGGGCCTTTTTGGACCTGAAATTGCGTTTGAAAACTTCTCTTTGTGGCAGTAGGGCTGTGATTTAATTGGTGGTACTCCAACACAATAAACAAACGTTCCTCCATGGAATACATCACTTCCAGAATTTCTTTCACTATACGCTAATAGCGGTCACGTTTCAATGGCAAAATCTTTGACACGTCTGAGCTCTATAGGGATCTGCAGTGCCATCTATTGATGTAATTTGTAACTAAAATCTTGAGGTTTCTTTCTCAGATTCTTACGATTTTTAAAAAATAAACATACCACTGGTTTTATGCTTCTATCTATCACTGTTTCCGAGTTATTTATTTTCAAAGTTAGGGGTCCTTCGTGAAACACCCGGTACATACTCAGTGTTTTCATAATATAAATTATATGACAATAGTCATGGCAAATATTATAAGTAATATTCATCTCACTTATTTCTCAGGTTCGACGTTTTATCATCAAATTTTTAAAAATGTAATTACAATTGGTGATTGTGCCTATTTCTGTTAATGTTTTTGATGACAACTGTTGATGTCCGATATTTTATGGATCATTATTTGAGATCCCAGTTAACAAGTTTTATTTTTATTAATGAAATATTGTCGTCAGATCATTTGGATATTTTTTTCCGCGAAATGCATTCTTTTTTCCTGCGATTTGTAGCAGCCCATTATTTCTCCACTATTCAGCAATTTTAGCAGTAATTAGCAAATTGCATTTAAAGCAATAAATTGCAATTTTTGGAAAAATTTGATGATATCCCGTATTTAAGATCGAAATTTTCTTTGATGTATGGTGAACCCAAGTAGGAAAGTATGATTTTATCTGAACCCATATGGATATTGCTAATATCAATTACAATGGGCGAATAACTTTTATCAAGTCTCCCTGCAGACTACCTATGCCATTGTTGAAGACCACTTCTGGTTTACAGACCAGAAATGCTGTTTTAAAACATTCTGTACTGTCTAGAAGTCTAGAATTTTTTTGCAGGAAATGATTGCGACATCATTTGTATTTGATTCACGTAATCAATTTTTCTGAATGCAGCACAAATTTAACAAAAAAACAACAACACGGAGTTGAACAAAGAAAAACTCACGACAAACATCTGAATCTTCATCTGTATTGTCACCACAATCATCTTCGTTATCACATTGCCACCGTCCTGGAATGCACTTGCCATTACCACAATGAAATTCAGTTTGTGAACAAGTTCTAGCCTCTGCAGATGAAAATAAAATGAAATTGAATAAATACATGAGCAAAGAAAAATAAAAGGGCTTAAAAATCCAAATGTTGAACGATAATGAATACCAAAATTGATTATCCAATTCTTATGGACAAAAGAAAAATGTAGTCTACAGATGGAAATTTTACTACGTTGAGAAAAAAATGGCACTATATAGTCTACAGCGACATAATTGCCATAGCAAATTTAATTCTCTAATAATGAAATACAGTAAAACTTGTCTTAAACATAATCCCAAGGGGGGGGGGAATGGGTTTTTTTCCGTTAAATACAGGTTTCCACTTGAAAAGGTTCAATTCACAGAATGGGTAAAACTGTATAATGATTTCGTATGTAATTGAAGTAAAAGACAAAATCCAGAATACAGTAAATAATTTAAATACAGACAAAATAAAGTAATGTGTGTGTGTGTGTGTGTGTGTACATTATTTACTCTAAAAAATTACTAAATATTTCGATTTTCACAGCGTCTTTATGTAAAGCTTCAACCCACACTGTTCTTTCCAATTGTTGACATTTATATTCATTTGACTTTCTCGAAAATTTTTGATGAGGTTGTCAATATCTTGTGCGGTTCAGTTTTGCACGTTGTCTATGTTTATGTAAACCTCAGCACCAGGTCTGTAACTAAGATTTTTGTGAGGGGGGGGCATGATTTTGATGCTCCAACCACTGTAGAGTTTAATGATTTTATTTAAACTTTATACTCACTGTAAATTATAAAATTCACAATGTATTAAATTATAATTATATTTGTAATTTTTATAACAGTGTTTTAGTTTCAAACTAAAATTTGCCACAATGGACAATTGTCCCCTTTGCCTCCCTTTAATTCTGGCCCTCTCAGCACTGCGATCATGGAAACAGATTGCATACAGTTTTGAAAGTCCTGTATATCATTTGAAGAAATCCAACCCTTATGCTGATTTCTCCCTTAGAAAAGCCTGCTTTTCCAAAAAAAAAATTTCAAATTTCAGAAAGCAACTGCTCCAATACATATGGCTTTTTATAACTGCAGCATCAAGTATGGAAACAGTTTTTGCTAATCTAAAAGTGGGTGAAGTATAACATTAGAAAGCAAAGATTTTGCATAAAAAATTTCAATGGAGCACTAACTTTTTTGTATGATCCCTTGGTAGTGAAACAGTTGAAGTGTTTATGTGAAACTTTCCATTAAGAGGCTAAAATTTTTCTTATTATTTTCATTTTAGACAGGTTGTGTTTAATCCAGTTTTTTTTAATGTACATTTGGCAGTGGACCAAGAATTTTTTCAGTTGAAGACTCGTTTCAACTTAATACGGGTTCCATTAAAAACAGGTTTAACTGTATTAACGAATGGGAGTGGTTGTCATGATTTTTGTAGAAAAGACAATTTTTTTTTTATTCCCATTTGTACACCATAATTTTTTTACAAAATTAAAAAAAAATGTTTATTTCGATTTCAACCTCTTAAAAAAGATAATGTGCAACAGTGTATAATCCGCACCAAGAAATTTGTTTTTAGAACACATAATCCACAGATTATACAGGGTGTATAGCAAACAGGGGAATGGCATTTTACTGGTGAACCATTGATCTTAGAGGTATACTTCTAATTAGAAAAGTTTCCAAATAGTGAGTGGTACTCAGATATGTCATTCATGTTGCAAGGGGTTATATAGTTATTAAAAGAAAAAAACTTTTCATACAGTCCATGAGCCCAAAACCCAATTAGAAAGTTGTTGCCATCTCTCCTGATGCCCACAAAAAAAATTCCATTTTTCTAAGTGCAACATTCACTAGATACTCGAATTCGAACAATGGAGGGAAAAACAGAACTAAAAATGCGAGTAAAACAGCTTATTTTTTACCCAGCTTTATTTTTTCCTAGCTTTCCTCCATTTTTCAAATTTGAATACCTCAGTGAATATTCCACTTAGAAACATGGAATTTTCTTTGTTGGTGCCAGGAGGTATAAGGCAACAATTTTCTAATTGGGTTTTGGGGCACACGGGGACAGTAAAAAAACTTATTTTTTTTTCTTTTAATAACTATACAAAACCTCTTGCATGAATGACAAATCTGAGTACCACACGCTGTTTGGAAAATTTTGCTAATTAGAAGTATACCTCTAGGATCAACGGTTCGCTATTAAATTGCCATACCTCCAGGACCGTCTTAAGAGCACTATGGGCCAAGTGATTTTTCTGAGGCTTTATATAGCAAATTCTCAAAAAATTCAAATACGTCTCCTTCTTCTGAGGCCCCCGGGCCATGCCTGGGTGGGCTCAGGCATTAAGACGGCACTGCATACCCATTTGCTATGCACCCTGTATGTAGAAATATGCTATAACAAATTTTTTTTAAAAAACGAAGCAGATGTGGAAGTCCAGGTTGATGTATTTACCAGACAATGTTCAGAAACTTTATGAGTATGATACCTGCTCAATTCTTGTCAGAATTTCTCCCGACAAAGATACAACTGCCATTTGAGGAAGAAATGGCAGAAAGATGACCACATGAACATATAGCTAATACCTCAGAAGATTTCCCACACAGAGCAATTTCTCTGTGAAGTTCTTAGGAATTGGCTGTAAACTTTAGACTCTGGTCTAAATTAGCTCTCACACATGAGCATAACATGATTTAAATGATGAGATATGAAACATCTGACGGTTTGATCAAATAGAAACGTGATGCATGAAATCTTTTAGCTTTTTTGTTTCCATGTATGTACTATTCTATATATTTTCACACAGATAACAAGATTAACATGAAGAAAATTGTGTAATGAAGAAACTAAAGCATTTATTGAAAAAATACAAGAATTTTAATATATTCTCCAATAGAGCTAGTCTAATTTTTTATTGCAGAATAGCATGGAAAAATATTTGTTTCGTTATTCACACACACGTTGCAAAAATTACTGAAATCCCTCAACATTCATGACAAAGCCAAATAACTCGCTCACCCAGTGTCATATATAACAAACAATTAAAAACATGAGTTATACAGTCACCATATTTTTTGTAGAAAACATGAAAATATAAACTGATGAGATATGAAACATCTGATGATCAAAAAGAAACATGATGCATGAAATAAATCTTTTAGCTTCTTTTGTTTCCATGTATGTACTATTCTATTTTCACACAGATAACAAGATTAACATGAATAATAAGTCAGTGAGTAGGATCAGGGAATGATTTCTTAGATCATACATAAACAAGTGTGTCCAGCACTTTTGCATCTTTTTTATTGTATTGGCCAGCAAGAATAGCTGGAGGTCTGATTCTCATGTTTTCACATGTACCTTTCAATTCTAATAAGAGTCTTGTTGCAAGACAAATTCATACTCTTCAATGAAGGTTTCAGAACAGTATACCAAAATTTATTGTCTCCACTGTGAGCAGCAGCTATCATAATCATGAATCATCAGCTCCAGTGTGGACTACCATTTACAAGCAAAAAAAAAAAACCTTTAAGAGATTTTTCTGTAATTTGAGGTTGGCAAACAGGAGTATGAAGATTGAAACTATGCAGTTCGGAAATCAGTGACCAACCAAAAAGAACAGATTTTCTAAAAGCAACAAGATTAAAGCAAAGAAATTTCAGGACTTCACAGCATATTGAATTGTTTCCAACAAGTGTGCCCTCAATTCTTTATCTATTACTTTATTTATATATTTGGCAAATAGATAGATGAATGAAATAAGAAATTTTCATAACATTTAATATTTTATAGTTACCAATACTATGTATACAATACTGTGGACCAATATAATACAAATACAACGCCACAACAGACAAAATGCCCAACGAGGTGGCTGATAAAAAGATGCCCATAAAAATATGGTTGTCATATATTTCAAAAATAGAGCAACCCAATTAAAAATGCAATTAACACAAATTATAAACAATACAATGTATATATGTATGAATATGTATATGAATACAATGTATATATGTATAACAATACTAGTGTAGGAAGCTATTGAACAGCCACTGAAAAGGAAGAGATGTATCGTGACTTAGCGCTTGAGCAACAAGCGACTTCTGGGGAACGCAAAATCGAACAGTGAGACAGTAGTATTGTTTAATGGAGGAATGACATAGGAAGCAGTGGCATTGAGATTATTGAACTTAATAAAACTAACTTTATACAGTTTGAATGTATTATCATTTGAAAAAGCCTGGAGTATATTGCTTGAAGATGCGGCCATTCCTTGGAAGCCAACACTTGTTGTAAATAGTTTATAGGCCTATTCAAAAATAACATCAGAAATTTGATTAAAATTTTTTTTTTTGGTTAAACAGTCAAAAAATTGTATCAATCCTGTCTTATTTTAAAAGTAATAAGTTGATTTTTGTTAATTTTATAAACACAATCAGACCAATAACACTGCAGTGCTATGAAATCATTTCTTGTAAGTAAAGAAGCAAACTGGTATTCTATCCCTAAGCTGTTTCTGGCTTTGTAATTACATACAAGAATCAACTGCCTATGAAATGGGAACAATTTAAATGTATATAAAGTCGATCTCGCTTATAACGTTCCCGCTTATAACATTTTCCCACTTAGTACGACTTATTTTTTCATGGTCCCAACTCTAACTCTCATTAAGATTTCCCATTTAAGGTATTTTCCCGCTTACGTTTTTTTGGTCGCATCTTCAAGCAATATACTCCAGGCTTTTTTAAAAAACGTTATAACCGGGATCCACTATAAAAGGTTAAAAAGAGTAAAGAAAAAATATTTAATGAGAATGTTTAGGAAATAGTCTATATCATCACATCAAGCACCCCCTCAGACATAACAATATGCCTTCAATCCAAATTCCTCACTCCTGTCAAAAATGCAAGATTATTCAAGAATGAAATAAATGAAACGCAAGAAAAGAAAAAAATATGTATATATATATATATATATGTATGCAGGGTCGCAACTATGAACTTCATTAGCTGGGGCAAACCAATAAGTCTGCACCTCCATATAATGTCGTAGCAGTTTAAAAAGGATGGTTGTATTTACCTCTGATTGAGTGCCTGGGGCACCAGACCTACTCCCCCCCCCCAGTTGCGGTCCCATATATGTGTGCTACGGCTCATGTGTGAAATCAGACTTCATTCCACGAAGCATCCAGAAGTCTGGACAATTTAACTAAATGTAAGCATTGAACTCAATCTCAGACTCCCACTGGATTACAAGTTACTACTGTTGAGTGAAAAGGGTTGGAAAGTGCGGAGTGTGCCAAACTTTAGTGTACCAGCCCATGTAATTTTTTTTCAAATTATCATTTTGAAACAAGGTGGATGAGCTTCAACTACCAGAATATAAAAATTTGTATGTGTAAAAAATGATTGAAGCTTATTCCTCAGAGGGACTATGCTGAGGAGCCAGAGGCAGATTTAATGGCGGGCACACCGGGCGAGCACCCAGGTCCCCAACTTCTAAAGGGCCCCGAAAAACAAACTTCACACCTTTTTCTAATTTGGGGCCCAATATTTTTTTAACGCCCGGAGCCTCGACCGACTTTAATCCACTACAACTAGGGGGGAAGACAAACGTGTTCGATTCCCAGTGATCCAAATTCACCCTTTGTTCATCCAGAATCAAGGTTGGGAGACATTAAAATTACTATTCACTCCGGGCTACAGAGTACATTTTTGTTACTGACCAGGGCTACAACTAGAATTTTCACACCAGACAGCGATAAGGGAAGCCCTGTTGATAGCCGAGAGTTAAATTTTGGTTTTCACCAAGAACACCCTCCTCCCCAATGATTCCAAAAATTAAGTTTTTATGCTAGTTAACTGTGAATGAACAATATATAAAGTTACAATAAATAAATGTAACATATACACATGTGTGACCCTAACTTGGGTGATTGATGTACTGGACAGATGCAAGCTTCTGATTCAAGAGCCAATAAATATTTTTTCAAAATTAGTATAGAGGATTTATATAGAGTAGCATTTCTCAAACTTTCTGAACCCAAGGAGAGTAAATAAGGACCAGTATTCACAAAAATCATTGAAACAATTTCACAGACCACTTATAGCCTGAATAGGGTGGTCACATGACCCGTATTTTCCGGTACTCCTTTTCTTTAGTTTTGTACAACAACTTTTTTTCTACCCCCATTACTTCTATTCATTCAGCAAAGTTTGTTTCAATTTTTAAATTTTACTAAAATTGTGAATGAAAACAATTTCCATAACAAATTTTTTTTTGAAAATTACGGCTACAAATATTCATCTCACATATTTGTCTCGCACGTTCGACCTTTTTCCAGTGAACTACAGAGCAATTCATTGCGATTTCCAATGAATTTTTTTCTTTTCCACCCATTGATGCAGTTTTAGTAATAATTATTGATTTTTCCGATGTGAGGAAACTTTTTGCGCTGTCTCGGAATTTTTCCTATTCACGAACCAATTTCCCGTATTTTTCCTAATGAAATATGGTCACCGTAAGCAGGATGAACCTTTTTTTTTTTGGGATATAAATTTTTGTTTATTTGTGATGGCAATAATTTTAATTTCCCTTTTGGGTGACAATTAGCGATATCCCGTATTTAAAATCGTAATTTCCGGATTTTTTTCTTGATCAAATATGGTCACCTCGAGTTATGAAGACCTTTCTTTTTTAAACCCATATTATTAAAGTTACTACGATTCAGTAATTTTTCATTCAATTAAAATAAAATTGTGAAGTCTTAATGCGGAGCACCTGTCTCATGACCAGAAGTGGCCCACGGACCATAGGTTGAGAAACGCCGATTTTTTTTTTGGGGGGGGGGGAGGAATCAGAAAAGCCAGACGATGCAATTTGTGGTAATTATTTTTAGACGTATCTTCACAGGGGGAAAAGCCGAAAAAAATGACGTGGAACTTTCTCGAAATAAAAACTGGTGAAACGGAGGAAGGGGGGGGGGGAGAGTGCGCCAACGTCCCGAAAATTACCTAGAGCAAAAAGAGCGAAGCCGATTCGCGCCAACTCAAAAAAAAAAAAACAACCTAGAACTCGCGCTATATGACGTCATACTATCAGGCGTTCCGTATCGACGAATCGGATGGCACTGGAGGTGTGTCCCGCTACGTTTCACTGAGTACAAGCAGAGAAGGAAGGATACCTCATGGGGGAAGGGGACAAGGCACTTGAATGCGGTCGTACACCCGGTTGAGAATTGACCCATCCATAGTACGGGACCGGTTCCATATTACAATTATTATGAATCGGGGGTTTCTTGCATTCGTAATACCTAAACCCGTACTCCTAAACCGTACTTGAAGATGCGAGGCGAGAATATTCTCGTGAATGTAGAAATTGGAGAATATCTTATAAAAAATTACTAATTGTTTTATTATGAAATATAATTCATTTTTCATTCCTGAAACATTTTAAAAACAAAAATTTTGATATAATCACCTCATAAATAACAAGTTCGAGAATATTCTCAGAGAAGGTCATGAAGGTAGGTTACAAGTTTTTGCTATGAAGATTTTGGAAAACTTTAAGAATACAATCTGTAGAGATTTGAAAACTTAAAAAGTTTCGTTTTTATTTTTTGGCAAGATTCCAACCGAAACCATATCAATTTCATGCTGTTTGCAAACTGCAAATACAGATAACGTATTTCTACACACCTTTTTTTTTTCTCAATGCACCCTCAAGAAACGTACTCGACGATATTTCATTGATCAAAAACGGTACGTAAGCAGTTTATCTTGGCACTTTTCGAACACAAATTATCTTATCAAGATGATAAGGGAAAAACTATTCGAATAGGATTCAGTGAATTTTTGCGGATTATATCCTCCCTCGCCTTTGGAAGGAAGGAAAAAAATTATTTTCCGCAGATCCTTTTTCGAGAATTTAATTTCATGACTTTCAGCTATTGAGTTGTATTTTAAATTCCGGTTGAAACTATATATACACGATACGCACCCAATTAAAAAGAAAACGCAGCAAATGTCAGTCTATCATCACATCAGCGTGACGATCAGCTTTTCCTATTGTGAATCGGACAAAGACCTATTTTATGGGGGTGGGGGACTTGAAAAAGGCGCAATAGAGCGACGTGAAGGAGTGCGAGTTTCGCGAGAGAAACATGGTTACTTTCTTGAGCACCATTTCAGTTTTGCCCAGAAGTAAGAATTTAAGAGAACTAATCCAAGATATTTATAATTTATTAATCTCGTCCAACTTGAAATGGAAAGATCACACTAATTTAATTATCAATAAACTAAGAGCAATTACGAGTTTAGTATTTGAACTAAAATCTATTATTGCGCATAATAGTTTGAGAGAAGTGTTTTATGCATGGGTATTTCCACATATAGTACACTGAAGAGCCAAAAAAAACTGGTACACCTGCCTAATATCCTGTAGGGCCTCCGCGAGCACGCAGAAGTGCCGCAACACGATGTGCCATGAACTCGACTAATGTCTGAAGTAGTGCTGGAGGTAATTGACACCATGAATCCTGCAGGGCTGTCTATAAATCCGTAGGAGTAAGAGGGGGTGGAGATCTCTTCTGAACAGCACGTTGCATGGCATCCCAGATATGTTCAATAATGTTCATGTCTGGAGATTTTGGTGGCCAGCGGAAGTGTCTAAAGTCAGAAGAGTGTTCCTGGAGTCACTTTGTAGCAATTCTGGACGTGTGGGGTGTCGCATTGTCCTGCTGAAATTGTCCAAGTCCGTCGGAATGCACAATGGACATGAATGGGTGCAGGTGATCAGACAGGATGCTTACGTACCTGTCAGAGTCGTATCTAGACGTATCAGGGGTCCCATGCACAGAGTAATAATACTATAGAGTGCGCGCGAGGGGTTACAATGTGAAGCAAAGATCCGGAGTCACGTGACTCCAGTCGAAAGGCTGGTCAGGGAATCTCGCTGGCAATGCTTTCCTTATGGCTGTTCGTATGACGATCTCCAAGTGCTGTCTTATTTTTCATTAGAATGGTCACCACGTGTGCAGCTTTCGGATGTTCGGAACGGTTTAGGAAAGGAGGAACATTATCCTTTCACAAAGGAATACTTTTTTGCTTATTTCCCTTCTTATAAATTAAAAATTGGAATATTAAATTGACGATGCAATGGATTTCTGACGTAATCTCAGTTTTTAACGACTCCATTTTGGATTTAATTCAATTAAAGTTCCAAGTTTTGGTAAAATTCAAATGTCATGAATCATTATTAAATGTTTTAATAGAATTTTTGGCAATAAATGATTGAAATTGTGAGTTTTATGAAGTTTTAACTGAAATATACGTCTCCGCAAGATTTGGCGAGATTTGGCGAGCTGGTGAGTTCATTCGAGTTTTGCTCAACTTGGAAGAAAATATGCTTTTCAGAAGGATAAATTTATGAAAAATATTCTATTTAAATAGAATGTGAGGAAAACTTCCCCCCCCCCCTCTAGACAATTGCAGTTTTGCATAAAAATGCATAACAACCTCTAAAAATAATAGTATTTTTACCCCTCTTCGTAACGGTTATGTTTGCATATGCTGATAAATACAGCAAAAGCCAACATGAACTAAGCCGATGAAAAAAAATCTCTATCTTCGCATTTATTATTAATTTAATTTTTATGGCGAAATATGTGTAGTGCACGCATCTCATACGGGCAGAACGAAGTTGTTGAAATAAAGTGATATTTCAGCATGGATTTTTTCCATATTCATCAAACTTACTAACTTCATTTTGAGAATTATTCGATTCATTCGTAAAAAGTGATAAATGCTACGAAATTCATCAAACTTACTAAAAATATTGGTAATTATGCATATATTTACCAACTATTGTGCATAATTTTTGAAGATAACGCGCACTACGGATTTATCAAATTTACAGTAACATAAACATTATATATTTGTTGTATACAATATTTTGTTTCCTGTGTGTGTATAGATATTTAGAAAGCTATTAAAAACTGTGCCAAAAAAATTTATTTCATGAAATTTATACTGTTTATATTCACTTCCTTCAAATATTATATATTCAATAAAAATTTAAAAACCCATGTGTTAAGAAATTATTAAGAATTATCCCTTAATGGAAAATAAAAAAATTCCGTTTTCCAATATTTGTTTATTTTATAGAATTTATTTTTTCAAATCTGATACTCCCTAAATATTTCACATAAAAATGAGTGAAATTCATTGAAAAAATGAAGGAAAGTTTTCATCAACTTGATCGAATTGAGTCAAATTTCGTTACAGCAACATCCTAGCTTCTGCGAAAACGCGCCAAATGTAATAGCGCAGAACCTGTTCTTTCCCCGAAAATACTGCTCATCTTTTCTTCACGTTCGACAAGTTTTATGAATAGCGTGCGCGGTCTATTTATATTTTAAGTCTATGGTCCCATGTCACGCCAACTGCACACGCCCCATACCATCACAGAGCCTCCACCAGCTTGAACAGTCCCCTGTTGACATGTAGGGTCCATGGATTCACGAGATTGGTAGTCTCCATACCCGTACACGTCCATCAGCTCGAAGCAATTGGAACCGAGACTCGTCAGACCAGGCAACGTGTTTCCAGTCCTCCACAGTCCAATGTCATTGTTGTCGGGCCCAGGCGAGGCGTAAAGCTTTGTGTCGTGCAGTCATCAATGGTACACGAGTGGGCCTTCGGCTCCGAAAGCCCATATCGATGTTTCGTTGAATGGTTCGCACGCTGACATTTGTTGATGGCCCAGCATTGAAATCTGCAGCAATTTGCTCATTATACAATGAGTTTAATGGTATTAATAGACAACAGCTTCCACACATTTTTCTTAAAATTTTTCCAGATTGTTCTGCAGGTCGCAGATTTCGGCATATTCTGTTTCGGGGCATTTAAAAAGTAGTATTCGTCAGAAAAAGTTAATTTGTATATTTAGTATTATTGTTTACTGAGTATTTTTTAATGTGTTATTGTTTATTGTGCATTTTTTATTGAGTATTATTGTTTTTGTACACTGTCAAGGTTGCCAAGAAAATTGTCCCATTTGTGTTACTGTTTATGATCCGTGGAAGGATTATCCCTTTGGGTCAAATAGTGTATGTTTTGTAGTTTTCTTTAGGTTTTTTTGTCTTTGTTTTGTGATGTTTTGTCAAATAAATAATTGTACAGTGTTTGAAAAAACCCATAAGTTACGAATCTTGTAAATAAAACTAAGATTCAAAAGTTGGATGCTCAATGATTTTTTAGATAAAATACTATGTAGGGGTCAGTTAGTTCCCATTATTTTGGAAAAACATGACTACTAATGCTTAAGATGCCGCAAACAAAGACAGGGAGCTGAAGAATCAGTCATGCATCAGTTTCTTTTTTTGCCCCTTCAAATACATTTTTGTAAACATGCCGAATTTGCTTTGAAATTTCGTGAAAAAACATACTAATCAGAATTATGAAAATTGAAATTTTTGATTTAGTAACGCCATTGAAGCATTTGGAAGGTCTTTAAATTTTATGGAACCGAAATGGATTTTCATTGAATAAACCAGTTAAATCAGCAGAATACAATTCATCATTTGCAATCACGTTATATTGAAGCTATAAAAACTAATAAAAAATCGCAGAAATCACTCAACTGCAATTAGATATGATCCACTGAAGATGATTTACGAAAGTATAGACGAGACATCTCTTGGCTGACTTATGTATTAACGATACGCATCACAAGGATATCACGGACTTCAATTTGAAAACCATAGATAAAAACGAACCTATTATAATGAATTGAAAAACAATATCTTGCACAACTTACAAGGTGGTGAGTTTGGCGTTATGACATCATTAAGGACAAGTGATCATCAGAATACACAATGCTTTAAGTCAGCAACTGCACATTTCTATGCATTTCCTTCTTCACTTAATGAACTCGAGATGGGATCTTTTCCCCCTCATTGTATTAGACCAAAACAAAAGCATAATGTTTGCGCAATCAGGAAAATTCTAAATCAACTTTTACACTAGGTAGAAAAATATAAATGATCTGCAAACATATTCTGCGCCATAAATGAAATTGACATAGAACAAATGTAATTTCCAGGAATCGGAGATTGCTCTTTCCTTTTAACGTTTTTAAAATATTTCTTAAAAGCTAAAATCTCATGAGCATGATCGTTCAAATTTCACGAAGGCCGGGATTACACTATAAAAGTTTGATGGAAAATCTTTTACACAACTTGGAAAAAACAACCAACATGCCCTCTATTTGGTTGCATTTTTCACGTTTTATAAACGAACTTTTGTAAAACTTGACAGCTGCAACCAATAAGGTGATCAGTTGCATTAGCTCGAATATAACCAATAGCTATCGGTTGCACTTTCCAGTTTCATAAAATAATTTTTATAAAACTTTTACAGTGTAATCCCGGCCTAAAAGAAAAATGTTTACAAAATTTCTTCCACAAGAAATCAATAAGATTAATGGCAACCACGTACAGTCGACGCCGCTAATTAAAATCACGGATAATGTTATCATTTGGGAATTGTTATCACTTTTCCAAAGAACGGAACGGATCAATATCATAACATGGGAAAAAATTCGTTTATAGTTATCGGGACTTCGGTTTACGTTATAATTTTTTCCCGTCGACTTTTTTTTTCCGCATTCTGAAGCTAAGGTTTAACCAAACTCATTTTTCCCCCCTGTAAGTTATCTTTATCAGGGCAGCAAGACTATGTATTAGGCTACGTATTTCGTCTTCCTTCTTGACAACATTTCTGTAATCGGTCCGTAGTAATCACTGTGATCCATGTACGTGTGGAGCTTTTTCTGCAATGGCTTTCCTACAGTGAAGGCAAATGTATGACAAAAAACAAAGCCCTTTTCTTCAGTTCTTGATTAGTTTCTTTCAGTTGACCAAATTCAAATTTCTTTTCCGAGAGGCTTTCTTTCATCAATTTCACAAGTTACATCAATTCCTCTGCTTTTATTTTTTGCACGAATTCTTGCAATGTTATAACAATATTATGTAAAAAACATTTAGCTGGAACTCTACAGAGTGCTGTACGTTAATTTTTGGGTACTTTCAGTATGTTGTTTTTAACGCCTTAATGTCTCTCCCCAAAGAATATACCAAAATCTGCGACGTACGTCGCAGAACAATTAGCTCTGCTGCAGAACAATCTGGAAGAATTTTAAGAAAAGTGCAAAACACATTACTATGGGGATTTTTAGCGCAGACCATTTCCAATCAGCCGAGGGTTCATTACAGAACAATGCAAAACATTCTGCTTTGGGGATGTCTTATCACTTAACCCCTTGTCTTTAATTAGAACTAAAATGATCTACCAAATAATTTACATTACATTTTTATTTATTATCATTTTCTTATTCTACTTTCATATAATGTGGTATATAAAGGGTTAAAATAATCACTAGGCAGTCAGCCTGCATGGTTTGTTCTGTAAATGAACCACATCTGAACAAAAATCCAAACTTCCGAAAATGTCATACGACAATTATAATATATGAAATAGCGTTCTTTATGCGAATGTTTTTCCGAGTGGTTGAAAGAAAAAGACTCGTTTCTAAGAACTTGTAATTAGGCCTCCTCCTAGTTACTAAAGGGTAAAAAACTACTGATCGTGAAATGTATAGAGTAGATGCACACGTCAGAACAACGCTATACGAGGTCAGCAAAAGAAAATACGCGACAACTAATGAAGACATAGGCTTTTCCCTTCCATTAATAATCAAAAAAAGAAAAAAAATCAAATACATAAGAGTATGCACAAGACACTTGGAAAATGACTACTAAGCATCATTTCGCAAGCGAGACATCAGACAAGGTTGGCTTATCAATTTTTCTTTCTTAATGACCTGTTCCTTCAGGAATGGGAGAAATAAACAACCTACCAGCAGTGACCACCAGAGTTCTGTTAGAACCTTAGATGACAGCTGTTTGCGCACACAGACAAGGCCGAAAAGTCAAGACAAAACATCAGATAAAACCATTAATCGGGCGGAACCGATAAATTTCAATTAAGGATGACGAGATTTCAATCCTCGATGCATACGGCACGCAACTAGCTTGACAGCACTAACCATTGACTGATGGAAGCACTCGCGACCCTACGAGAACGTTTTATTACGAAACTAGGAATTTCAAAGCCTCCACATCCATAGTTGATGATATATAGTTATCGCTTACCCTTACACAATCCCCAAACATTCCTTGTATTATTCGATATTTCAATTTAGAAAAAAAACCTTTGCAAATTCTCTTTTACAATCGCGATAAAACCAAAATATGCTGGCTACCCTAACGCAAATCCGTCCTCTTCAAATGACAATTTCTCGTTGCCAACAAGTTGCAGAAGACAAGTCCATTACAGATTTTGTGAATCTAAATCATTAGATAATGTTACACGAACTCCCTTCTCGCTAGGATTCGGGTACCATAAGCTTGACTATGAATTCCTTGAAAAGGATACTTTTTTTGAAGAAATTAAAGTCAAGTCTTTTAAGTCATCGATGACGCAAAGTGGAGAACGAAGTTGTCAACAAAAAGGAGAGGAAATCATTTTGCGTGACGTCTTAACAATCGACGATAGAAATCAAAACTTATAATTAGAAATATGCTTGATATACATAACACGCTTGATAGTAAGGATCATGTCAGTTCCGAGTAATGCAAAAAAATATTAGTAGGCACTAGAAGATTGTACCTATATGCAGTAATATCCCGAAGTTAGGCGATATGTGGGGCCGTCGATAACCACATAGGTCGGGGTACGATTTTGCATACAAATATATATAAATATTAATTGGGGCCAAAATTTAAAAAACATTCTTTTCCTTTTTACTCTCTAATGGGTGTACAGTACCCACTACGGTACTGTATATTTGCTATGACTTCATAAAATTTATCATTTATTTATCATTACAACAGAAATATACAGTTACAGAGGGGAAAAAATGAACTTATTTTGCTTCAAACAAAATAAATAGTAACAAATAAAGCTGAAAAATGAAATGCATGAATAAAAATAAACAGGTGTCTACGCCCCGATAGTCTTAAAAAGGTAATTTCTAAAATTCATTAAAGGCGAATCAAAAATATCTAGATTTCCTGTTCGACAATTATATAGCTGGCTGAATCTACAAATAGGATCAAAATTACATAAATTTGTTCTGTAAATTTGCTTTTAATTTTGTTGTTTTGTAAATTTGTTTTCTTAATTGCGCGAATAAATTATAAGATCTCGTTCGGTACATTGGAACATCGATATTACCTTCCTGTAAAATTTGCATACAATCAATTTTATTATGGAAAATGATATCAATAAAAAATCTCTACGATCACTTAGACCAGTGTTTCCCAAAGTGGGCAATATCGCCCCCTGGTGGGCGATGGAATGGTCCAGGGGGGCGATAGAAGCTACGGATTTAACATGGGATCCTATGGGTTCACTTGAGTTGGGGGGCGATGAGAGAAAAATATTTCTGAAGAAGGGGGCGATGGAATGAAAAGTTTGGGAAACTATGACTTAGACCAACATGAAATAACGAGCGTAAAAACGTACCAGTAAGAATATCATGATTTAACACCGAACTTCTTGAAAAACAAATGTTTGAGAAATCTGTATTGGACTGACTCCAATAATTTTATTTGTTAATCATGAACTGCGTTCCAAATAATGCAAGCATATTCAAGTTTAGATCGAATAAAAGAGTTAAACAGCATAGTTAAAACCTTAGTATCTTTAAAATCTTTGGTAATTCTCAATGTCGCCAAGTTTTTTGTAAGATCCAAACACAATATCATTAATGTGTTTTGAGAAAGTAAAATCCGAAGAATATAGCACACCAAGATCAGTCGTCGAGTCAGTTCTTGACAACAAAGGAATATTATTTACATAGTATGAATGAATTATCTGTGAAAATTTGTGGCCATAAGTGATTGCAAAACATTTATCAATATTCAGATACAAATTATTTCGATCACACCATTGGGATAGAAGATTTAAATCTTGTCTATTGCACGATTCCACATTGTCAACAATTCTGAAAATTTTTAAATCATCAGCGAACATTAGACACTTTTCGAAGATTTCAGCAAGATCATTGATGAAAATTAAAAAAACATAACGGACCAAGGATCAATCCCTGAGGGACCCGCAGATGTTACATTAACACTTTTGCTTATTGCAGAACCATACACTTTGCAAATTCTGCCTTGGAGATAGCTACTGAACCAAACCACAAGATCACAATTAAACCCAAATGTTATTAATTTTTCTAATAAAATAGTATGCTGAATTTTATCGAATGCCTTCCAAAAATCAGTATAGATGACATCCAATTGGGCATCTCCATTAATTGCTTCAATTATGCTGAGGTTAAGATTCATGAAATTGGTCACAGATCTTTTGGACATGAACCCATGTTGATTGACTGATATGAGTTTATTAATTAGCGGATATATTCTTGCATGCATAACGGATTCAAAATTTTTTGAAAAACAAGAAATAATGGTCACCGGTATATAGTTCGTTAGACAGGACTTATCTCCTTCCTTATATAACTTTTTATTTAACTTGCCTTGTGACAATCCAGTCTTTAAAAAATCTATTTAATGAAATCTGTGCACATGAAAGTCATACAGATGCCCAACGAGGTGGCTGAAAAAAGATGCCCATAAAAAAAATATGGATGTCAAATATATATCTAAACTATATCAAAAATACAGCAAATTCAATAAGAGCAATAAAAACAAATAGTTATGAAATAATATAAATATACCGCCCATAAAAAAATTATGGTTGTCTCATCTAAGTATGGATAGTTTCTCGATTTATCTCTATGTTTATCGTATTTCTTTTTAAACGCGTTAATCGTGGTAGAATTCCCAACCCCCGGGGGAAAGCTATTCTATTTATTCACAACCCTATATGAGAAAAACTCCCTGCGACACCACAACCTAGAATCATCCCTTACCAATCGATACTGATGTCCCCTTGTCGAATTGTCGAAGCAGTTGAATGACGATGTATTAATAACTCATGGTGAATTCTATCCATCCCGTTGAAAATTTTATACAATTCAACCTTTCCGCCTCCTCCCCCCCCCCGACATCTGCGCTCTTCCAATGTATACATTTTGAAATAATGGTTTGAACGCTTTCAATGTTTTGATAACACCCTTGGTCCATCGAAAAAAAAGAGTTGCTTGTGTTCGGAGGCGAAAAAAATAATCTCACCAGTGGGTTGAAATTGGGAGTTGCAGATCAAGTGCATTGTCATCAAAGAGAGAGAATCACATTAACCCATTATTCACCCTTGTCCCTTTTTTGGGACACTTGTTTTCATTTTTATTTCAGCAGTGAATCTTTTAGTTTTGATTGTTGTACTTAAATTTTGAACAGACTGCTACAAAAGTTAAACTCAAAAAATATTTAAAAAATTTAATTATATTTTCAATTCAATAAAACTTCCCCCAAACAGTTGTGAAATTGTGAAAAAAATGGCAGATACCATACAATCCTTGGGAATTTCTTTACTAAATCACGGAGAAGATTCATTTCATTGCATGTTGTTTCGATAATGTAAAAAAAATATTTACTTGATTGTCACTTAATAATACAAATACAATGATGCAAGTCGAGGTATTACTGTACTACATGCTCAGAATAAAAGAACATGCTAAAGTGGTACTGTAAAATTCTATGCGATTTTCTTTACGGTTAATTTTGAAGGTCATTGGGATGCCAGAAGCTTCAATGTACAATACCACAAAAGGAATACAAACGTATTCCGACAATTATCACATTGGAATGGCAAACCTTAACCGCAAAAAAAGGTGCGGAAATTCACCCCCCCCTTTCCATCTATGTTCAAGCATCAGCAAACGTATGCTGATTCAGTAACGTTTTACGTATATCACATTTAGGTAATCGCAGCTGGCTTATTCAAGGGCGCAGCTGAACTAGGAAAAATATTCTACTAAATTAATACACATACTGTATATCCAGTAAATAAGGTTAGATGATAACGTAACCAAACCATAGATTGCTTAAAGGAAAAACATTGGGAAGTATACACGGGGGGGGGGGAAATCAATTTTTTACATGATTGATTGATTGATTGATTGATTACGAGCCGGCTTTAATAAAAATGAGAAAGTGAATTCATTTCACCAATCACCCCATTACATGTTTGCAATCACGTGTTCGCATGTTTCTCTTTCAATATTGATGAATATTTGTATAACTAGAGCAACAATAGCAACTTGAAAACAAGTCGGTATAAACAAACAGGTTAGTGAAAATTCCATATCATCCAGTATGAATCAAAATTAAGTTTCTAGAAAGGGCGGGGGAAGACACTTCTATATATAATTATCGCCAGAATGAACACTAAACAAGTAAACAAAAACAAGATCCCGGGTCTCAAAAATCGAGTTTTAAAAAAATAATCAGTTCTGGAATAAATAACTTTAAAAGGTGTGGCCATTGGGAAAAAAAAATGCCGACCACTTGGAACGATCCTTTTTCAGCGTTTTTAGTATCGGGTAAGTTGCAAAACTTTCCTGCCCATTCCATACGCTGGTCATTTTTCCACCGGAGCCAGATAGCCTTAGACTCTAATATCAAAACCCCTGATGCATTTTATTGAGTACATAACGAAAACAGACTAGATTGATATTGAAACTAATTAAGCAATTTTAACTGAATCATCGAATTAACAAAAAAAATTCAATTCGGCGCTTTTTTTCTCTAGATCAATTTCGGCCGATTCATCATACGAACAACGTGGATGATGAGTTCATGATCAAAAATAAAATTTAAATGTTCTATTTTAAAATCCAAACGTGTTGGATATGACCTTTACAAATATCATGAACATTTTTCTTTTGAAAATATCCCAGTAGTAAAAAACATTCACATTCGAAATATCAGCGCATGTTGTTCACAGATGGTAGGCGATTACAGCTAGTAGACCAAGAAAGCAAAAAAAAAGAATAAAAAACACGCAAACATCTAGAAAGTCCATGCATCAACGAATTCGGCCACCATCTGCGATCGGCAATGAACGGTGGGAATCAGTCTCGAAGGTAGAAAATGTATATACGGGGATAGAAATAAAATAAATTCTCAACACTCCAGAAAGGAAAAAATTGCGTATTTAAAAAGCAATTTGGAAGTTCTTGAAAAAACCGCCTCGGGGTACATTCAGTCTTGAAACTGGTTGTTGCTTTCGTCGCTTCATTTCGAAGCTTTTTTGATCCATTTTATTTCTAGACGAATCGAATAACGAACGAACAAAAGCAACTTAATAATCAAGAAAAAAGAAATCGTAAACAAGCGTCTGCCATGTCGTCAAGGATGGAAAGAGAAGAAAGGTCACACAATAAAGTATTCAATCTTCAAGATTGAATACGTATCAACCTTACGTGAAAAGCAATTCAACAAGATGTCGTGTTTGGATTTTTCAGGGTTGATGGAAGCGAAATTTAATGAATAGCATATTCGAATTGATAAAGACATTTCTTTTTATGGCGCAAGATATAGTATGAGGTTTGGCGTAAATCGAATATAATGGACAATTTTGACGTCTTTTTTTTACGCAATCAGTTGGACCAATAATTCAATCAATTTTTGGCGACTGTATTGGAAGATGACATGAGGCGCTAAAGTGGGGTGGAAGAGAAGAATATTTCTCATGGAAAGATCGTTCATCGTGTAGCCTGCAGTAATACTAAAATCATAGGACGACGTCTATCCACGTACGAAAGGCCAGCGGCAAGAATCGGACCTGTTTTTTTTTTCACTTAATTAATGTTCGGTCACGTGGTGAAGGAGATCATTGCGACACAAACGAGGAAATTCCAGAATGTTTATTGCGTTCTTTAGAGGAAAATCGGAGAAGCACCAGAGCGTTTTTTTACCATCTTCTATTCTGTCTTCCATTGCGCAGAAAAGAGGCGTGTTTTAAGAAGGGACAGTTGCCCATAAGGCAAAGAAAAAAATTCTTCATATCAGCTGCCGCCGAAAATGTCCATAATAATTGATCTTGAAGGTCAGTTCATTTCATCGAATTAGAAAATGTCTATTATGCAGAAAGGTTTACGCTAATGGTTGTTTTGATTAAAGATGAGCCACACCACAAATGACGTAATTCCCAAACCCCCCTTATTTCTTCATTCGACTCAACTTCAGCGGCTATAGATAAAAATCTAAAATTTTCAGCAACTACGGTCAAGTTGTCATAGGACGTACAGTATATTAAAAACAGCTGATTTTGGATCACAGGTTGAAAATTTAGTTGATCGAGATGTATTGAAATCTAGCTGCTGAACAAAAAAAAAATGTCCAGCCTAGTGGTACACAACCTTGATGTGCGTAGGAGCACATTTGTAATTTTTCCTATGAGCGGCAAGAGCAAACTTCCAAATTTTATTGTTAAAAATAGTTACTTCATTAACCGTAACATAATTGTTACATAGAAACTTCAGTATTTCCCGGGTGCCAAGGAAAAGCCATGTGGGAGACTCTAAACTGTATTATTGTAACTATTATCCGAGCCGCCTGGCAGTGGAGTGGTTAGAGGACTAGCTTGTCACTGCAAGTCTGGGTTCGAATCCCGGTTCGGGCATGGATGTCTACTAACCTAACACTAATTCCCTGGACTGATCATGCTGATCCCTTGGGAATACGTGAAGATCGCGTTATTATAGATCTCTGCTATTATTTTGAAGAAACACGAATAGGAAAGAACCTTTAGTAAAGGAGAGAGCTGCTATCGCTATCATGTATCTCAGGAATGCTCGCGTAGATGGTTCACAATTGTCGCAGCATACAATTTCCCCTCTTTTTAGGGAATACAGGAGGCATTCTGGATTACGGGGGGGTGGGGGGGAAATCACACTATACAGTGTACTTTGTTTTTTTTTTTTGGATATCCTATTCTTTGAGGCATTACGTGAATGACATTGGAGACAAAAATTATGAAATTTGTGGCATATAGAAGTTTTTTTCTGGTTTCTTTTTGCATCAGTACTCGTAATGTCGGAAATCTGTCTGGTTACGATTGATATAACATAAAAAAATGCATTTCCGGGCGTCAGGGTGGAAGAAAAAAAAACTCCGAAGAAACAACGGGAACATCGCGTGCATTCGAACATCCTTGAAGCATTTTGCGATTCATGTACATCCTTTTTAGAGCCTTTCCCGACTGCCAAATTTGAGATTCACTGTTCGTGGCAAGACATTTCTATTTAGTTAGGGGTGCAAAAAATTATTTTGTACTCAAACTGATTTCATGTTCAAGATATCTGTATAGTTGCTTTTTTGCATTTTTCAGTAACTAATTCCGGCGTTCATCTGGAAGTAATCAAACCAGGTTAAGTTTTTCCTTTCAAACTTACGTTTTTCGGTAACACTAAGACACTTTTATAAAGACCAGTACGACTGTTTTGCTGGTAGATTATACAACCTCATCTACACTAACGGTTTCTAACATGTCGCGCACGTATTTCTATCATTAAGCACGAAGTTTCCCCACCTTACTTTCTCGCTCGACAATCAGTACAATAGATTTTACCCACGAGGATCGTATGTGGTTTGGACAAACTTTCCCAGTAGAAAAGAAAAACGAAACTCATCAACAATAACCGGAAATTACATCTCGAAAACGTCAAAGAATGAACACGTTTGCGCGACCTACCTGGCGCTATACCAAAATCCATCAAAAAGTAAAAAAAAAAGTGCGAACATTCCCAAGACAACGGTGAATCTATTTATAGAAAACATGACGCCGAGAAAGCGCCACACAAAGGTTAGGAGAAATCTCTAGTCTATACACGAGTCTTATCAGCACAAACACAACTGATATGATAAAAATTCTAGACGCGGGAAGTTTCATTTATGAAAACCTTCCTCTATGAACCTGAACCCAATCAATCATTTCATCTTTGGGAACCAAACATTTTCATGAAAAATAAATATCCAACGCGTTTTTCTTTCCGAGTGAATAACCAAACTGTATGGTCAAAAACAGCTGATGGCATCAGAGAAAAAAAACCGTCCTCATCAGTCCATTTCCAGTGGCTTTTAGGCATTCGTTTCAAATTCTAAATGCATGAAGGCCATGGCCTATAAAATAAAAGATAATTACAACTTCGGCGAGCGGCGGCTTCTTTCTCTCATTTTCTCCTCTACCTCCTTCCTATAGCCCCAAGATCTCTCATTGATGGCCCATTTTTCCGTACACACAAATGCAACTCTCTCACTACAGCCTGAACTAAATTTTCTGGAACATGCATAAAAAAGACCGGACAAAGATTGCCGTAAAAAAAACAAAAGGAAGCGGTGAAAAAAAGCCGATAGTGCCCTGCGCTCTCTGAATGCTGGTACCATCTCCCGCGACTTTTTTTTGCCAGTTCTAAATCGAGATGTTTATGGAATCAATATCAGTGCCAAATGTCCGAACTCTAGCCAGCTCCTGAAGAGACCATACTTCGGATATTGGTCACGATATACTAGATGAGCATATATTTGTTATTCCCCCCCCCCCAATACCCCTATCCAGGGACGCAACTAGATACTTTGTCAACCGGGGCAAGCCGGAATTTTGGCACCCCTTGCATATAGAAGTAGTTAAAGGGTGAATTCGACGCCCATTCTGGTTCTGCGTCCGGGGCACCAGACTCACCTGCCCCTATCCTATCACTGATCGATCATGTTAATATGACACCAAGAGGGCCCGGTACCCTCGAAGTCAATCCACGCGCCAACTTGAAAAGTCTAGTTGTCGCCATCAAAAAAAATTACAGATACATCGCGAGTTAAGGTTAAACCAGATTATACACATCTATATGACGACAAAGGGAAAAAAATATCATTAAACGTATTGACAAAAGCTGAGTTTGCACAGAGCAAGCCGCTAACAGCAGGCCCGCGCGCACGCACATGCTAGACAGGTAGAAAAAAGAATCAATAACAGACTTCCGTCGAGCAATTTGAATTATGGGAGTGGCCCGCCAGTGGCGAGATGTCGAACGACATGATGACGTCACTGCCAATGACACGTGATTATCGCTGGGGGAAGGGGGGGGGGGTTGAAGCTACTCTCATAGAATAATCAGCTTATATTTGAACATATGTCCTTATTTTTATATTATTGTCTCCAACATTACACACACACTCATGCCATTTTCCTTTCCACGTTGAGGTAAAAATCTCGTTAGAATTTTCTTTCCTCCCACACATTAAAACAATATAAAACACGGAAATATCATATAATGCGGAAACACTAGAAAAATCCAAAAACCCACCAGTTGCATAAAAAAAAAATTGCAAAAATTATAAAAAACAAATCAAACTCAGTCAACGCACTATAGGTCGGAATACAAAAGAGGACAAGAAAAATTTAAACCCCTACGCCGCAGAAGTTGAGAAAGTTCACCATATAAAAACAGAAAGTATTTATTACATATATATGTCACATAAAACATGCAAAACATACTTCAAGATATGCCGCAGAATTTTAACAGGCTTATAGATGCACATCGTTATTAGAATCATGGGTGCATGAAGTTTTCGGCTCACGTGCCATATTTTATGTAAAATTACTTCAGCGGGCCGTATAAGAGCAAGATCACCTCAAGGCAGAGACGGATTTAACGGTGGGCCGGACCCCGACATCTGAAGGGCCACGGAAAACCCCAAATTTACACCTTTCTCCAATTTAAGGGGCCAAATATTAATGGAAAACACTGATAATGTTTAACTGTTAATGTTAAATGTTTAACACTGAATATGTTTTAAAATTACCCAAATTCTCTTTCTTAAATTGTATTCAATTCCCCCACCCTGTACCGTACCTCAACTTTTTTTTAACTGCTTTGCTAGCCGAATCCGGTCCAAAGTCTGTACACCAATGTGATTTGAATATAAATCTCTCATTTCACTTTTTCTCGGTATGCAAGTTTACCAAATCAACATTTTACACACTATATTGAGCATAGACATTCAAATTACGAAAGGTCAATACCAGGGCTGGCTATTGTCCGAGGCATGTATTTTTTTCAACCCCGCCTGATGTTAACACATGTGGCCGAAACAATAATTTATAAGTCAGGCATGTAAATTTACGGCGAATTTTCCAGCTTTGGTCAATATGCAAGTGGATGTCCATAGTGGAGTCTTAATGGGTCCGGGGCGAAATAATTAAACATTTGTATTAATTTCAATTCTTTTTCAATATTTTATTTTGTAATCGATAATTTGGTTTTTCACAGAAACTAAAATTTCCCATTCCCGAACTCAAGACAAAATGTCCTGCCATTGGCGAAGATACGGGGGGAGATATGCCCCCCCCCCCCCCGCGTCAAAGGTGGAGTCAGCTGATCTAATGTATATATGTATATATGAATTGACATCTTGCCCCCCCCCCCCCAGACTTCTAAGTCTATCTCCGCCTATGTGTCCTGCTGGTCAGCGTAGAAGAAAAAGAATCAACAAATAAAATTCTCGTCCTCATTAACATTGGTTTCTTTTTAATTCATCTTGAAATCAACTTAATTAATGCAAATTTGACGATGACTAAAACCGTGAAAGCCAGAGAAGAAAACTGTCGAATTCGTTTTCTCGTTCGAAAAAGTTCCATTTAGAATAAATAAACGCCAGTGTAAGTAAGCACATTAAATGAGGAAAGCGAAGAGGACCTTGATTTTCGAGTTACGGGAAACTGTGGCAAGTTCTTGGCGAATTCTTTCCGGGTAAATACACTACAAAAAAACAAAAAGGAGAAACTTGGCAACCCAACAGAGCCACACACGCACGAATAGTGTCATTGCAGTTAAAATCTCATTCTTCAAACAGGTAGTGGGAAAGGTCATGCTGGAAAAGATCGTACGATGTCTGACGTCATGCCATATCCAAGTTGATTGCATGATGCCGGCGACCGCCAGAGGGAGCTACAATAGACCATCTTCCTCATGTCTTGCATCTTATTGGGAAAAAATTTCCCCCTCTTTAACCGGGAAAATTGATTTTTTCCCTTCATTTTCCTCTATTCCACATAGAAAAAAAAAAAGACTAAAATTCCACAAAAATCCAGAAAAATGCGCAAAAAGTACTCCTTGAAATTCAAAAGAAATGTAGACTCTTATACACTCTTTTTTCGCGCGGTGAGCACGTGGAACAAAGGCAGTTCTAAAATTATTCGCAAGGGGAAACTTAATATAGCTTCGCAAAAAGAACCTTGATAGTTTTTGATCAGGAAGAAGTATATGGTGACTTTTTCCCCACAAAACTGTCTAGTTTCTAAAATAGATTTTTTTTTACTTGCAATTGGGAAAAAAAAATTGCTTCGCTCAAAAATGACGTTGAAATTTAACTGAAATTCTTTTTTTTTTTTTCACACAATGAAATATTTACCGCAATTTTTTTCGTCAGATCCGTCCTCGCAGTCTTCTTCCTCGTCACATTGCCATGCTACTGGAATACATTTCTTTGATGAACATGTGAACTGGTGAGAGGAACACTGCCCTATAATAAATACATCAAAGCGATGTATCACATGAAAATTTTCTTTATTTCAAAAACACTATCATATCCACATATGTAACAAATTACAACAAACCTTGAGATATGCAGCTGAAAAGGCTTTCGCAACCGTCGGCGAACAATTTTTCGGGGATATCCATACAGCCCGAAAAACTGTGAAACTTCGAGATAAAAGTATGAAAAAGTCGAAGTTTTCACGAAAAAAAAAAAAGCTGTATTTAAATTTCCCAGTTTTTCCAATTTCCGAATAGAATAGTTTCTCCATACTTACTATTACATTTGAAGTAATTTGTGAGTGCTAATTTAGACTTTTTAAGACAAAAAAAAAACACTTACCTTGACAAAATATTTTATACTTCAGTTTGATAGTTAATTACTGGTTTTCCCTTTTCTATAAATTTTTAAATGTGTCCCCCTAACAAAGTCCCATTGAGATTCTCTCTCCATTCAAGATTATCATAATGTAATATGTAGCCTACTTGAAACCAGCGATCCACAGCCAAATGAAAACTCGATTTCCCAACCCCTCATCACGTTCTGGAGCCGGGCATGGACTCCCACAAGAATGGGGCAGCTGACTGTGCTCCAGCCTGGGGAAGATTCATTTTTTCTTTTATCGCGCTATAAATTCTGGTTTGGGAGCCCACCCCAGACTAGGAGCTATGCCGAAGGATGTGGGGGGAGGGAGGGCATAGAGCTGGATCCCTATCCTTATTTCATCATAAGCCTCTGTATAGCAAGTTCATGGGAAACAAAAACCGAAACAAAAATTATCATGGGTTTCCCCCAATGAGGGTCATGGCTGTTTGGGTCAAAAATAGAATGTTGCAAACTGCCAAAACAGCAACATATGCATGTCGTCCCTCTTCCAAAACATCCTGGAGCTGGGCCCCTAGACAGTTACCGTTGGGGCCCCCTCTATACTAAATTTATAGTGTACAAAAAATAAGACTATGGGGGCCAGGATGGAGCCCTGCCAATACCACCCACCTCCATATGTTGGGGAAGGGTTCAAGAACATTTATGAACCTCAAAGACCTCATGAACAACATAACTAAAACCACACGATTACATGATAATCCATATTGATGCTCTTAATTAAATGAAAAAAAAAAATCAGTGCTGATCGTTTGAGAAATGAAATGATCGTTAATCATTCAGAAAATACTCTCGGCCTATTAAAGAGAAGTGGAACGATCACAATTTTCCTCAACTTCCATTTTCCTCCTTCGATCAATCGATAAGGATTTGATTAAAT
Organism: Pholcus phalangioides; assembly: GCF_987345545.1. Classification (NCBI taxonomy): domain Eukaryota; kingdom Metazoa; phylum Arthropoda; class Arachnida; order Araneae; family Pholcidae; genus Pholcus; species Pholcus phalangioides. The sequence goes on along the minus strand of NW_028301625.1, from coordinate 6,139,596 downwards.
TGATTGCTATATTCTATAATAAAATCAAAATTGGGCAATCGAATAATCATAGTACCCACGATGGGGGAGGTTGACAGGGCCATAGATGAATATTTTTTTTACAATATGGGGGAGGGGGGTTTCATGTCTTGCCCACCGGATAACATTTTTTTTCAACGCTTTATTCAGAGCAATAGGCCATTGCCGATTTTAGAGACTTAAATTTTAAGGGGGGGGGGGTGTTCATGAAAAATTCTGGTCTATGACGTGAGGAGCACGGCCCCCACAAGGGTAGGGTTGAAAGGGCTCCAGCCCGGGAGCCAGAGACAAATCTATACTATAATCTATACTATCTATCTATACTATAGACAAATCACACTATAAATTCACAGAATAGGGGATAGGGGCCCGTCTGAGATCGCAGTCTCCCCCCCCCCCCCCCGAGGGCTGGACGATTCCCCTATAGGCTAGTCAGGATGCAGCCTAGGGCGTCAAAAATCTCAAACTGATATTTTGGATAAGGACAGCTGGAGTGCACATATAACGGACAGGGCCGTCTTGAGACCATCATGGGCCCCCGGGCCAAGTGATTTTTCTGAGGCCCTAAAAGGGAAATTCTTGAAAATTGCTCAACCAGGTCTTATATTTTTTTTGGTAGACACCCCCCCCCCTTTTTTCTTGAGGAGCCCGTACTGGCCCATGCCTTGAACGGCACTGATAACGGGCCGTTTTACCTTCAATAGCTTAGGACCCCCAAACATAAATCCAGCCCTGAGGGGGCCTGGATCTAAGATCGGATGAAGGAGAGGAGGCCCTGTCCATAAGCCATATTATGACATTTTAAAAAAATATCACAGATTTCAATTTCTATACATCGATCGACAGTTTTGGGAATTAAAATCATTCAATATTTGATAAACATCGAGATCTCCATGAGAAAATCAGGGGGGGGGGGGAAAGAAGTCCGATATCTGCAAAGAAGCATACGGAGAGGGAGTGGCCATGTGCTTGTTTGCTCTCTACACCACGGCGGCTAAAAATTTTCAAGATCACTCTCTCAAAGTAAAAATATGTTTAGAGATCGTACTTACCACGAACTTGATGTGTCAGGAATGTCGAGAGGATAATTAAAACCGTGGTCACACACAAACAATTTCGCGTATGCGATAGCCACATGATTACTATTTGCTTTTTTAATTTCAATTCGACTAATTGAACCGATTCCTAATGTAATAGCAAGGACACGGTATCGACGAGAGCCAAACAGGCGAGCGATGCGCACAGGTCGGAAGCAGGTCGCGCTCTGAACGCGTTACGATGAGCCAACCACGTAAAACATACGATTTTTCTCTTTCCCCCCTCCCCCCAGACCGGCACGGCAGCAGCAGCAGCAACGGCAGACGATGAAGGCCGGGCGACTAAAGCATTCTATTTAACGAGCTCACTCCCTCGAAGTTTCACATATTACTGGTAAAATAACTCTCGACAGTCGATCGATAAAAATTCCGATTTAGAATGAAATTATATATGTTAGATTTTGTATACTTTTCTGGTATTTTCCTATTTCATTTTAATTGTTCTTTTTTTTAAATTTAGAATTGAATGTTAGGGTGAGTACGGTTTTGTAACAGCCCGTTGGAATCACGCCACTATCGTAGTCGTCGTTGATTGGTCGGTTTGATCGTATTTTGGGGGTGTGGGCTGCCGGCTCGACTTTATGGTAGTGAGTGCTCAAAAAATAACAATGAAAATAAAATTTAAAAAAAAGGCTACCATGGGGAGTAATTTTAGGAGAATACAAAGAGCAATGAATCCCCCGTAATGCACGTTCTCTTTTTTAGGTGCAACTTGGCTGCTGTAATTTCAAGAGCAAAAGATTGACCGCCAGATGTAGTGCCATTAGTAATGAAAATTTTAAAATTTACCAACGGCCAGGATCGCGCCTCACCAGATGCGGAGCCCGGTGCGAAGATAGGCCCCCCTTAGTTGCGATTTTTTTTTTTCTTCTGTGAGAGAGGGGAATCGAAAATTCGCAGAAAATGAACATCATGAAAATTTGGAATAAATGCAAGAAATAATTTCAGAATTGGTGAAAATTCAGGAAAAAATATAAGAAATAGTTTCAGAATTTATGAATTTTTTTTTAGAATAAATGAAATATAGTTTCGGAATTGAGGAAAATTCAGAGTTCCAGAATTGAGGAAAATTCGGAATTCCTGAATTGAGAAAAATTCGGAATTCCTGAATTGAGAAAAATTCGGAATTCCTGAATTGAGAAAAATTCAGAATTCCTGGTTGATGAAAATTCCAAATTCTACAAACAGGAAAATTCAGAGTTCCAGAATTGAGGAAAATTCGGAATTCCAGAATTGCGGAAAATTCGGAATTCCAGAATTGCGAAAAATTCAGAATTCCTAGTTGATGAAAATTCCGAATTCTACAAACAGGAAAATTCATAATTCTACAAACAGGAAAATTCATAATTCTACAAACAGGAAAATTCAGAATTCAGGAAAATTCAGAATTCAGGAAAATTCAGAATTCCAGAATTCAGGAAAATTCAGAATTCCAGAATTGGGGAAAATTCAGAATTCAGGAAAATTCAGAATTCAGGAAATTTCAGAATTCCAGAATTGGGGAAAATTCAGAATTCAGGAAAATTCAGAATGAATGAAAAAAATAGTTTCAGAATTGATAAAAATTAAGAATTTCAGAATTGATGAAAAAATGAATTCAGAATTGACAAAGATTTAACGCCAGATGTAGTACCACTACTAACGAAAATTTTAAATTTTAAAATCCACCAATGACTAGGGCCGTCTTAAGAGCATCATCGGTAAAGTGGCTCAAAGTGGTTTCTAATGTCCCCACCTGGCTAGAAATGCATCGCTGTCGAAGGTTTTAACCAGATTTCACTTTTACGAGGCCTTTCTGCACTTGAGGCCCCCGGGACGTGTCCGGGTGGTTCCAATGACTGCACTACCAACGACTGGGTCGCCCTTACCAGATGCTGAGCCCGGTGCGAAAATAATAGCACGGCCCCTTAGTTTCGATTTTTCTTTTCTTCTGTGCGAGCGGGGGGAAATCGAAAATTCTCAGAAACTGAAAATAACGAAATTCCAAAATAAATGCAAGAAATATTTTCAGAATTGGTGAAAATTTTCAAAATAAAAGAAAGAAATAATTCGAGAATTGATGAAAATTCAGAATTCCAGAATTAATTAAAATTCAGAATAAATGGAAGAAATAGTTTTAGAATATATATATATATTGATACGGGCGTTTTTTTAGAATAAATGAAAATAGTTTCAGAATTCAGGAAAATTCAGAATTCCAGAATTGAGAAAAATTTGGAATAAATGAAAGAAATAGTTTTTCTCAGAATTGATGAAAATTCAGAGTTTATTAAAAAAAACAGTTTCAGATATGGTGAAAATTCAGAATTTATGAAAGAAATTATTGTCACCGTAACTGTGCGCCCCCAAAAAGCGGAGGCCACTTTCGCACACCCCTAAGCGCGGCTCTGCCAATGACATTCGAATTACAGTAAAACCTCGATACAACGACATTCTGGGGTACCAAGAAAATATATTGTTGTAGAGGGTTTTCGTTATATCGAGAGGCAACATTATCATCAGGTGCCATCAAATTTATTCTTCTGTTGTCATCTTTTCTGAATCGGCGTTGTAATCACCGGAAAAACGCTTTTGAGGATTTATTCACAGCAAAAAATTTTAATTGATTAGTTAGTGAACAAAATTCAATTAGATGTGTATTGCCCTTGTGTAAATAAGTTTATTGCAATACACTTTGGTGTATCACACAAAAAGTAGCGATATCGAAAACTTCATCAACACTTTCGGTGATTAGGTGATACCCAATGCCGATTAGACGTCCTCGGACGAAATAAAATATGTGATGAATTTAAAAATGTATTAAAGGAATTTTTGGGGCGAAATATAAAAAGATGCGCTACAGGGATTTCAAAATCGCAAAAAATATCGTTATAAAGAGGTTTATCGTCATAAAGATATCGTTGTATCGAGAGGAGTTTTAGGGAGTCTCATATCTTTCAACATAGTGAAAAACTATGCTCTAGTAGAAATATCATTAAAAATACCAATTAACCATTGATTTATTTCAAATTTTTTATACGTATATTATATATACTACTAGCTATAATACCCGGCTCTGCCCAGGTTTTCTTCAATTACTAGAAGGGTTGAAAAAGTGACAAACCCTTATAAAGGCATATGCATGTCTGAAACGCATTGCTAGGGAACCACGGTAACCACAGTAAACATTCCGAAAGTGATTGTTGAGGCCCAGGAACCATTGTTGCCCGACAGTTTTTTGCCCATTTCGGGTGTTTGCCCAGCTCTGACCAACTTTTAAAGCAGCCTATAGTTCAAGTCGGATCCCGTTTGGTATACATGCAAAATTTGGCGACGATAGATCTAAAATTATAGATTTGTATAGAGAACACACACATGAAAATCAATTTTATATATATATATATATATATATATATAAATAAAATATGCAAAATTTCAAAATAATTCATCAAAAACAGCTTACGCGTATGATAAAATAGCATGACAGCAATATAATTGAATAAAAATTGATTCAAAGTAAAGGACACGCTATTTAGTTCGTGAAATGAAGCAAAAGATTGAAAAATTTCATTGACTCAATCTTATTTAAAATTAAATTTAAAATTAAAATTTTTTTTTTAATTTCAAAATTCACCAATCTTAGCATTATGCTTCATTTCATGAACTGCACAGTTTTCTTTATATTTTGAATCAATTTTTGTTCAATTACATTGATGTAATGCTTGCTATTTTATCATGTGCGCAAGCAGTTTTTAATGCATTATTTTGAAAATTTATAAAAAATCCTCGAAATTTAAACAGCTACAATATTCATTGCCTAATAAAACATGCAGACGCTATTCATGAGCCCCGTATTGCTTGTTGTTTTTTCTTTGGCCCACCCAAATTAAAGTCCACCTAATCGATTTTCACATAATTTTATGTAAAAATTCAAGAGCAATGACTCTTTTTTTACCTCAAAGGACTATGAAGTTTCCCTATTTCAGTATCGATTTTCTATTCACCCCTTTTTTTCCTCCCTATTTCATTACACTTTCGAATCAAGGACCTCCACATCCTCGATCCAAGACTTTTGATGCTCCCCCTCGCCCCGGGTAAGAATTTTTCACTGGCTTTCTGTATATTTACAGTGTGCAAAAATAGTACGATTCAGGCCACGTGTTGGCCTTCCTCATGTAGAGTTGGGGGGTATAATGTTTTGTTTCTATTTTAAAAAAAAAGATAAAAACGAAATGTTATTGAGAAAACTGACATAAAACATTTGTTAGAGCTCTCCGTCAAAACAGTAACAGTAATAAACATATGAGGTAATTAAGATTATTAGACAGTTCAAAATCAATTTAATTACGCTTCACTTCAATTATGCAGACATTTGGGAGTGTGACAGAAAGAGAAAGAAAGAGAATAGATTGTGTGTGTGTGTGTGTGTGTGTGTGTGTACAGTATATATTCATGACTAATTGGCTCTCAGTCCCCTGACAAAATTTCTGGGACTCAAGGGGCCTAAGCTGAAGAGAAGATGTTTTTAGTATATACAATACTTTTGAAAACTATTATCATCTGCCCAGGGGGCTGGCTTCAGGGGCGTACGCAGGATCGACCTTAGGAGAGGGCAAGAAAGGCTTCGTGTTGAGGGGCACAAAAAATTTTTTCCTGAGAAATTTTGAGTTATCACCCTTCAAAGAGCATTTAAATAAACAGAAATAGGTAAATGTAGCATATATAAAGGGTATTTTCTTTCGATATTTAATTTTTTGCACGAAATATTAATTTTTTTCTAATTTCTGGTCTGCTTCGGGGGGGGGGGGGCATGAGCCTCTGAGCACCCCCTGCGTACTCCTCTGGCAGGTTCACAATTCGGGGTGCAAGCCCAAACGTTTTTGGAGCCCCGGTAGACAGATTAGACTTAATGAAACGCATAATTCTATAATTTATGAAAATTTGTAATGAATGAAGGAAATAATTTTTTAGAATAAATGAAAAAATTCAGAATATCAATAAAAAATCTTCAATATAATTCGGGGCCCCTCTGCCCACACCTCGTTAGCCAGCCTGTTAGAAACCCCTGTATCTACCCTACGTTGCTTTTTTTTAAAGGTAATGTTACGATTGCTCTAGAACAGTGTTTCTTAAACTTTTTTCTAACGTGCCCCTCCCCCGTCTTATCCAGCTTTGCCCCGCATCCAGGAATAAGAACCTTCAGACTTTTTGAAGTAGTGACTTTTTCAGTAAAGTTATAGTAAACAAAACTTTTATAAATAAGATCTATCTCCGGACCCTTAGACTAGAGTTCGCTGAGCTTCCAAACATCATATGGTCCTCAGGGCCCATATGACATGGCGTCATTATGGCCCACAGTTGAGAACCACTGCTCCAGAGAATAGCACTCAAAAGAGTTCAGTAAAAAGAAAGTTTGAAATAATGAAGGTTAATCCTTTAAGAGCGGCGGTTCCCAAATACTTTTAGTCGTTTACCACCAGGTGTCTGTCATGGATCCCCCCCCCCCCATTTAAAGCGGCAGAACCTACAGCCATCTATCGATGAGAATATTCTCGTACAATGGAGGACATTTTATCCAGCCCTAGTAAATGTAATGCGGCAGCAATGCAATATACTGGTCTGCAAAATAACTACAACAATAAAAAAATGCTTCATGCCCTATCGAGAGCTGTTGCCACAAGTACAATTTTTGTCAAATCAAAAGTATTTTATATATATATTTTTTTCAACTTAGCATTTATTTGTTTTATGCAATCGAACTTGGTTAACTCGAAGTCCGAAGTCGCAGAAAAAAGTTCGAATTATCCCGAATTTTAATTATAGTACTAATTTATCCTAAATTATTTATGGCATATAATATTGTGTAATATTTTATCTGCATTTTTAATTGGGTTGCTGTATTTTTAAAATATATGACATCCATATTTGTTATGGGCATTTTTTTCTCAGCCACCCCGTTGGGCATTTTGCCTGTTGTGGCGTTGTATTTGCATAATCTGTAAAATGACTACAAATTGCAACTTGATCACCAAAATCAACATTCACATAGGATAATAATTATTAATTATTAAAATTTTATCATCAGTGTTAAATCGTTTCCCAAATTTTAATCATTTGTAATTATAATATATAATTGATCTTAGCTGCTATATTATTCCACTGTTCTGGAATCAGCATACCTGCAGAATGTCTTGCCCATGTCAAAGTCTGATTCGCCATAGACATCAGATAATAGTTTATATTGTATCTATTTATATAGGTTGAGAAGCATAATCGGTATTAAGTGGCACAGTCTCGATGCACTCTAGCTGAACAATGTTAAAATGGGCATTAAATTATCAAAAAAAAGAGTATAGAGGGAAAAACTGAATTTTCACTCTTAATTAGTCTTTAAACATTTGTTTTTTAACAACTTGGTCGGGAAAAGCAAAGTCTGGCTTCTTATAGAATTTTTCCAAACTAAAAATTGCTCATACAAAAATCATGATTTTTTTTCCTCCAATTTTTTGAATTATCCAAAAAAAAAAAATTGAAAAAGTTCGAAGTGAACAACAAGGAATTTGAACATATTAAATTAGACAGAAAACTGAAGGGGAGTTCGTAAAAGTTCGAATTATCCAAAATTCGAATTAACCAAGTTCTGCTGTAAAAGACTAGGTTTCCCCTAGACATTGTTGAAGATTTCATGAGAAATAGTAGTGGTAAAACAGGGCCGTCTTTTAAAAGCGTCATGAGCTCCCGGGTCAAGTGTTCTTTCTGAGGCCCTACCTAGAAAATTCCCGAAAATTTCACCCAGTTCTTATTTTTGTGAGGCTCCCTCTTCTCTTGAGGCCCCCGGGCCATGTCCGGGCTCACGTGTTTAGACGGCACTGGTGGTAAATAGTTCTGGTAGTTTTCTAGGAACCTATACAGCACGGTTACCTAGAACATAACTATTATTCCAAGGGCTTCCGCAAGAGTAAAGAAGTTGAGAAACTACTGAAGAAGACTGGTGTCTCTCAAATGTCTCTCTGTTTTTCTTCTCTCAGAGAAGAAAAACATTGTATATGATTTGTTTCTATGCACTGTATGTATTTAAAGATAAGATTTGTAGATGAAAGAAAAAAGAATCGGAAATGACGTTTCTCCGGCCAAAAATGTTTCCAAGGTTCATTATAAACCACCAAAAATAGCGTAAACGAAAGTCACAAAATCCAAGGGGGGAAACTTCTATACAAGAACTGCAATAACAGTGAGAACGGGAACTCATATTTAGCAATTGTTATTATATTTTAAAAAAATGGTTTCAATTTTTCATTTGTGTTCTGTTTTAGGTACGGTATACATAATAATACATAATAACGTTGCCGCGCCCTAAGGGTATCCTGCGATTTCGCGGAATTGTAGGCACGAACCGTTTAGTTAGTCAAGACTTGTTGGCTTTGGCCACCTGCGGATACACGGAAGGTCGAACACATTATTCTTTAGTGCTTTTACCGACGACACAAAGAGTTAGCTACGTATATATATGTATGTACACTGACAAAAAAAAAGAAAGGAAAAACATGGCTGTTGTCAAGTAGAGCGGCCAAGTTAACTGTCGCCACGTTTGACTTCATCTTAAAATAATGATTTATAAATTTTCGTAACTGACGCGGATTCCCGGGAAGGGCCGACGCCAGGATAGGCAGTAGCGTATTTACAGGAAGGGGGGGGGGGCGGGCCTTAGCGGGCTATAGCCTAGGGTGGAAAGTTCAGAAGGGTGGCATATTTGAGGAATGAGTGGCCAAGAAAATTAATAGAGTGGGAAATGGACGGCAAAATTTATATAAACCTCAATAAATCCGCCTCTGCCCAGATAGCAAGGTGCTAGGTCAGTGAGTGACCAAAAGAGTAGCCTAGTGAGTTTGTGAGCACATGCAAAAGAGTGACTTACAGCGTGAGCAAGCATGTGAATGTCTAAAAGAATGGCCTACTGAGTGAGGGACCAGGTCAGCGTGTGACCTCGAGTGTATGCAAGAAGGACCGTATTTTTAGGATTTGGTCAACAAAAATGTGACAACATGTTGAAGTCATTCCAATAAATTCCCTTTTCTGAATTTCTAACCCCCCTCCCCTAAAATTTTTGCATGTGATTATGAATAATCTCTCTTTACGAGAAACTTCTAATAGAAATATACCGATTGGAACGTTTATATAAAAATTACCGATAGCGACTTCAAAATGGATTTCCTAACGTCTTATTTGTTTGTCACATTTTAGACAAAAATATTTTTCTGAAACCTGAAAGCCATGACCTACTTGACCTTGACCATAAAAGATGGGAAGGAACATCGGTCAGCTAATTTCCCACGAATGAAGGGAAAAATCATTAATATATAATTTTCTCTATAAACGAAAACAAAAATGTGAAATTTCCAAGCGGGAGGAGTTTAGTACGGCTCTAACTTGGGCTGGTTTGTTTTGTCGTCTGCTCTGTTATCTCACGCCATTCTTTCTTTTTTTCCTACCACCGACGACCTGTTCTATTTCGAGGAATTTTATATCTTTTGATATCTCTTCTTTTATCTCTTTTTTTTCTCTCTCTCTCTCTCTCTCTTTATTTATTTTCCAATTTTTCACTTTTTTTTATTATATTGTGTAATCTCGTTGTCAAATCGATACCTATTCCGTGTCATTGATTGTGTTTCGAGTGCATCAATTCATTCCGATCGATAATTTTCAATATAAACCTTTACCATACGCTCGTCATTTGATGAAATTTCTCAAGTACAGTAATTACGTGATTATTCAAGCCCTTATTGTTGGATTTTTGTTCTACGAGAGTCAATAACTGATGAATGGTTTAGTAGGAAGATGACAGTAGGTCTATTAATTGAAAATATTCAGCAGGTTCTAGAAAAGAAAACGATGAATTATTATTATTAATAAAAGAAACGGGTCACAACAAAATAACATGAGTTTACTTCTTAAGGATGAAAACTCAGACGAAAATACACTTGTTTACCATATTATTGGAAATGGGGTGATGGAAACTCGGTATTGTCTTTGAGACAATATGTCGACTTGAGTAGAACTGAGTCAAAAAAAAAATCATAGACTTTCATGTTGATCACAGATTTTTATCATATTTCCTAGTTGAATACAATGACCGTAACGTGTCTCGTATTCTTTACAGCGACCTCGCTGACGAAATCATTACAAAATACACCATAAGACTTTTACAATGATTTCTCGCGTAGAAAAAGAAAGGAGGAATATCGTGTGAACTTCGCAATCGTCTCGAGTCTTTAGCATATCAACAAACATGTCGACTGATTTTCTCTTGGGCGAATGATTTTTGTCCAAGTTTGATTGTTTCACCTTCCACTAGTGTTGGAAAATCCTTACGAATATACAGTATATAGAAAAATTAGGATTCGACTATCCCCGAGACTCAGGGGCGGCTTAAGCGAGGGTACAAAGGGTGCGGTGCACCCCAATTTTTTAAAACTTCCAATAATAAAAATTCACATGGCCAGAGGCGGATTTTTGATTAAGTTGACTGTGGGCTACAAAAAATGTCCCGCCTTTCTCTCGTCCTAGTCTAATTTTCTTGACTATTTATTTCTTCAATTTGCCGGGATACAGCCCACTCAGTCTGTAAACGTGCCTTTGTTTCTTTTTCATCATTCTTTCGATCTTAACCTGGTCCCTTGCTCTCTACGTCACTCTTTTCACCGGGTCCCTTGTACTTTAGGTCATTTTTTTGGTCACTCACATGCACACGGTTTCGATCATTCACATGTACAGTGTTTCGGTTATTCACATGCACACTGTTTCGGTCATTCACATGTACAGTGTTTCGGTTATTCACATGTACAGTGTTTCGGTCATTCACATGCACACCGTTTCAGTTACTCACATACTTACAAACTCTCTAGTGTAGATCACCCAAGTATGTCACTCACATACTTGCAAACTCTCTAGATCCCTCTTTTGGTCCCTCACCAACCTAGTCCTTTGCTCTCTGGTAGGGGGGGGGGGGATTTATATAGTTTTGCAAATTTCATCGCCCTTCTCCCCTTATACTAGTTTTCATGACCACTCATTTCTCAAATTTGCCGCTATGGGCTAAGTCCCCCTGTAAATACACCTCTCACATGAAATCATTCTTATGAGCTATACCTTGCCGACACAGACGTTGAGAAAACTTGAGGTAAAAGACAGAGCTTGGGACAATGCTACCAGAGAAACAAGACAGTGGGGCAAGTTTGCATTTCGATACCTTAATCTAGTAATTCTTCTTGAATGGTCAAATGAAGGCAAATTAAGAATTCGGCTTCTTGCTTGTCCGGTCCCTGGCGCACCAGAAACGCCCCTATAAAAACAATTTTTAAAATAAAAGTCGCGCCTCGTTATACGTCCTCTTTACAGGATGAGCGTCAGCAATGATGGCGCTCAGTGATGAATAACAACAGCTGTAATGTGAATTGAGAAATTTGGCATAATTAAGAACAGTAAAATTTTTTTAGACCAAAAAACGGGAGAATCTTTTTAAAAGTGGAACGTATGGTCACACATATTCCGATTGGCAAACAATATTGCATGCGTCTTTGTATTGCAAAAAATCAGGGTTTTTTTTTTCAGGGTCCTCTGTGGTAAAGCCCTGTCAGCATCCCGTAAAAGTCTTCTTTAGGGACGGCGCATGAGGCTTTGCACCCGGGTGACAGCTAAGTTCGAGCCGCCCATGCGGGGACTCAAAAAAAGCAGCTTTGCAAAGCTCTATTTAATTTAGCTGCAGACGTTTACAATAGATATGTTATGACGGATCAAACATCAAAAAAGAACTCTCTTCGGAGACATAACATTGGGTGTCTGTGACGAAAATATCGAAAGAATTCTCTAGAAACCCTTGTTGAATTTCAAGTTCAAAACTGATTACACGGTGATTGTTTGTGTTAGGAAAATGGAAACGTTGCATAAAACCATTTTGGGTGTCTCCAAACACTCATGATCTACTTCTGAATAGACACGTTTGTGTGATTGGGAATAGAATCGACCACACAAAATAATACCATGCTATTTACTTTCTACATGTTATCATAAACTTTCGACACGGTTATATCCGGAAAGATCAGTGTTGCCAACAATCAAAAACTTTCCAACTATATTCTTAGTCAAAAACAATCAGAATTAATTTTAGTCATTATTATCGTGAGAATCATGGATGCAAATAATTATAAAAGTTAGTAAACTCACATAAAGGAAAATGTTCAGCAAGTGGTCTTCAATATCCAATTACTTCATGAAGTTCATACAACCCGCTGAAATTCATGTTATACAGGGGCGGTGTCTATGCTGCTAAAACACTACCCACCTCCCTTCTAAGAGATGCAAAAAAATTTACACCATATTTCACATTCATAAGGCCCGCACATTACATTTATCAAGTACTTTCATTAAATATTGCAGACAATAAAAAGCTCAGTTAACTAACTGGAAATTCTGACCTTCTGCATAGGAACAAGTTAGAAAAGACCTTGGTATTTCAAACATTTAAAACATTGCCCCAACTCTTGATATCATTTAATTTTTCAATCATAATCTCATGAAAATTTATAGGGGTACTTTTTTTTAAAAAGAAATTACATAGGTATTTGAAAAAGATCCACATATTATTAGAAAAACAAAACTTGACTGTAGTCGCACGGAAAATTTTTGAAAAACGACTATTTTTCTCATTAACAACTGAATGATAATTTTTCCAATTAAATGGCCCTGCAAAAAGACTAGATTTTGTTATAAAACAACCAAGTTGGCAACACTGGGAAAGATATAGTTCTTATTTTTCAACAAGGAATCATTTGGTATGACCATAAAGCGGTCGATTATAACCCATTTTTTAATGTTAATTTATAAAACTACTCTATCAACTTCAAATACTGCGTTCAAAACTTGAGAAGAGTTCAAAAATGGCGCATATTATCATTAAACCTTCGCAGCAGATTTAAAAAAAAAAAAATTAAAAATTTTTTGTTTTTTCATATACGTAAAGAAACGTGTGAGAATGTTACGTCTACAGTATTTCGTAACTAAGAAAAAATACAGAGAAAGTCTCATAATGATGTTGTCATGATGGCGTATTGCCAGTTTATCATATTCAACATATCGGGAAATATTTCTTAGACACAAAAACTGCTGCGTCATGCACTGGTATAATAATGGTTTCTTCATTTTAACATCATTATGTATCTGAATATGACGATTGATCATGTTGCTTGCGTGTGAATTAATGATTAAAATATACTGAATAACGATCGCCTGATTTATAGCCATCAGACCTTCAGACATCATTCCACGCACTTTCAAAATGATTCGTCTTAATGAGTTTTTAATATTTTTACGTATGAAAGTTACACATTTTTCTCCCATCAAATTATGCAAATAGACCTCTTTTAAAGGACGTAAGGACATCAAATATATTTGAGGTAATAACATGCGTGATTTTGAAAATATATGACGGCTTTCGTATTTTTTTTGATAATTTTTGAAAATTTTAGAAACGCTGTTGAGGAATTAAGCAAATGCACACAGGCGTTATGTGTATTTAGTGTTGAATGTCCATAATAGAAAGATTGGTGCCTTTTGTTCTTCCGCATATGTCATTAAACTGTTCCTCTTCTTTTTTTATTGTTGCCGACGTCCTCGAAAATATGGGCTTTTTCTCTCATAAAAGAAATGTGTTTTGTGGGCATCGCGGAAGTAGACTAACCCCAACCCTGTTTTAACATCACTAAAAAGCTACATATGCAAATAATATGTGCGAATAGCACTTCGACCGACCGATTTGCGTAATAAAAATATTTCACAAAAACCTCATTTTTGCCTAGACTTATGATGGGTTTTTTTTAAATATTTTGTTGCTATTTGAACCATGGTCAATTTTTCTGTTCACGAGGAATACTCGAAGTTGATGTGTAGACACAGCCGGACATAGTCGGCTCCGCTTAATCGGATAATGGATAAAGAAAATGTTAATTTCCCCTCTTAATGTGATAATTTCAACGACTTTTCCCGCTTAATGGAATATTACGCTTCACATATCAACTTTTAATATACATCAATCACTATACACATAATGTTTTTATTGAATGAAACATTTGGAATTAATGGAAAATATGTTACTAAGTTAGGATAAAAACATACATTTCAGAGTAGGTACTGGGGCCTCCAAGTATATTTAAGTTATCGTCAATACGTACATTTCATTATTTTATTTTTATTCTCTGTGTGGGCTCTAACTTTCTTAATGAAAAGTAAAAATCTTAGGTCAGGAGTTTTAACCTATGGGTTTGCGACCTAAACTTGGGTCGCAGGGGCTCCTGAGATGGGTCGCACGAATCCGGTTATAAATCAATTTGTTGCACCACTGGTGTCAGAAGCGTCTTAACGATATCGGTGGCCGGGGCTCGGACCCTCACATTTTTGGGGCCCTCTTGAGCCATGATTTTATATATATTATTTTTGAAAAAAGATTGGCATCCAACATGACATGACAAAGTCACAGGAATGCTGAAAACTATCTACATAAAATTATGAGAAATTAAGCACTAATACAAATTCAGACATGCTGAGAATTTGGAATGAAAGAGCATAATTCCAGAATTAACAAAAAATAATAATAAAACTGATGGAAAATAATCGGAAATCGTGAGAGAGAAAAATATATAGAATTTAAATAAATAAATAAATAAATATATATATATATATACTGTATATGGAGAAAATATATAGTTTCAGAATTAGTGAAAACTTTCGATAATTTTTTGTCCCTCCTTATTTGATTCGGGTTCCTGGATTCAGGCCCTGCTGGCGCACCTGTTTAGACGCCATGGACTGGTTTCACTAATTTTGAAAATTAAACATTTTGGTAATCAAGTATCTCTCTAATAAGAATTTTTTAGTTAAAAATAGATTAGTGGGTCGCGAAGTTGATCATGTCGTTGGATTTTGGGTAGCAGCTGAAAAAGGTTAAGAGCCCCTGTCTTAGGTATTGTGATCATTGTAATTAAATATAATTGTCATTTCATTTTTGATGTCTGATTTATTCGAGAAGTTTTATTAATATTGATCCGTCATCAGTTTTCAACATACAAACTATACTGACGTTGTAAAATGGCAATTGAATTGTACCCCGCTCAATCGGATAGTGTGTGCTAGAATCGTTGATATCCGATTAAGCGGCGCCAACTGTACTTTTGTCGCATTGGATCTCGGAACATAAATAATCACATATCACTTGACAGCCATATCTTTCTCCGTCAATATTTCTAGATCGTGTTGAACGAAAATTATGAGTTTGTCTTGAACTTGTTTGTCTCCGGAATTATCTTTTTGTCTTGTTGTGATTTCATCTTTTCGATCTAAAATGAAATCAGAACAGCAGTCGACCGTTAAGTACTATTTTAAGAGCGTATATTTTTAATTTTAAAAGCTGCTGAAAATATTTCAACGAGTGACTCAGTGTGCGTTCCAACTATCTCGATTGATCGAAGCACTTATCTCTTTCAAATAGTTCAGATGATGAATGAGAGTGACATGAGTTCGATGGTCATGTTCGCAAGTGCTGGTGGCTTCGTTCTTCTCTCAGCCAACGTTTGATACAGGTTCAGGGTAATTTTATAACCTTTTTCTCTCTCTCGAGTTACCGGGGAGTCTCAACATGTACATTCATCCAGTGTCATCTTTACGCATGGGCACGCCCATGGGGGAAAATTTGAAAACGAAATAAAAATATGCAAAAAAACAACACAAATATATAGAAACCTCGCCAATACATAAAGACATATCATTGATATACATACTGTACATAAAAACACAACAAAATAGATAGACACACAACAAAAATACATAGAAACATGTATGTATTACAGCACAATCGATCATTTATCGGCGGTCTGCACGTTCTTCCTTTTTGCATTCCGCTTGTACTGGACATCAGCAGCATCTCTAAAAATTGTCCAATAGTAGTCAGCCAGCATCGAGGTTGACAATTTTTCCTGTACCGTTTTTTTATGCTAGCTACGCCTTTATGGAAACGCTCTCCATGTTAATCACTGACAACCAGTTTTCTGATAAGAAATCCAGATGGGAATCATGTAAATGAATGTCAAATTAAAATAAATCACATGTCGTAGCCAAAGTGCCGTCTTAACGCATGTCCCCTCCCCTCTGTCTGGGCCAGAATTGTCGCAGGGGTTTTTGCACTGGAAGCCTAACTGTGCTAGAATTGTTTGTTGTTGTTCAAATACAGGGGAAAAAGTTGCTGAAAATATTTTATTGCGCAAGTAATGGAGTATGGGCTTTTGAATAGATGGATAATCAACCTCTGCATCACTTTAAGAGACAGGCACAGGATGATCCTTGTAGAAATCAATGTTAAAATTGCCCATTTTACACTGTAGAAATGCTGAAATTTTGTGGGGTTTTCTGTCACATCAATAATTTTAAAAATTGAATTTAATTCTAAAAGTTTTCGAAATAGTGGGTTAGCTTAGAAATACAAAGCCTAGAGAGGAAATTAAATATATGAAATAATTAGCCGGACGTACTTTTCAGTTGAATATCTATGCAATAACACACACACATTGATTTAAACTTTTTATTTATATCTTTCCTAGCACGAAAATGAAAATTAATGTGTTTGTATTGTCTTTTAATATCCAACTGCATCAGTTCATATAGTTTAGGATGTTTTAAAATCAAGTATAGACACATAAAAGTACATTGAAAAAATTCCACAGCTTCAATTAAGCATTTTTTGAAGTAAAAACCAGACAGATCGATAACTTGAACTTCAAAAAAATTTTCGAAATATCTAGTGCCCATCAAAAAGAAAAAAAAATCGATTCATTTCTACATTTCTTTAATCTAGATTTGTTTCTTTCACGAGTAGCAATATTGGCTACCTTGAATACGGTTTGTATGTCCCTCAAAGAAAGTGGGAGCTGACCCATCCTTTGGGACGAAGATTATTTGTCGAATTTTCGCCACCATCCTACTCAGCACAAACTCAGGCAGGGTGCGACGGTAAATAAATCACTGAATCGAGTGCCGGCGGAGCCAAGTTCGAGGAGGGGGGGGGGGATGCCACCCCTCTTGATTTATCTCATTCCAGTTTTTGTGATGGTTCAACCAGCACGAGACACCAGCCAACGCTTTAGCCTTGGACGAGCCTACTTCACCCATCTGAGAGAGGCATCCTCACATTTTCTCGCCTCGGACTATGGGTAGAAGGTAGACTGACTGATTTTTGACCTTCGGTGGTGTGAAACCATCCGGTCCGTCTCCCCAGTGTCTATTGGTAACAATATACAAAAGGAGTATGCAAGTCTCCAGCTTGTGGTGCCGTAAGGAATATTTTCTAACGGGATTGTGAATAAATGGAATAGCTTACCCTCAGGTGTCGTAAATTCTACCGCAATTGACGCGTTAAAAAAAAAAACTATATTTCTATTGGAGCGTTTCTCAACCTCTTTCTGAACCCAAGGACCAGTAAAATGTCTGAAACAATTTGACGTACCACTTGTTTCCCTTATTTCTAGTTCCGAATTTTTTTATACATTTGTCCCGTTTTTTCAACGATGCTTATTTGAATTTGTAATGTTTACTAAAATCGTGAATAAAACAATGTTTTCATAATTTATTATGCGAATTATAACCATAAATACAAATATTCATCTTGCATATTTGTCAAATTGTTTTTTTTCCTGAATTTTTCAGCTATTTTAACTACAATTGGGGATTTTACTGACTTATGCCAACGTTTTTAATGACGATTGGTGACGTCCCGTATTTTAATGTATTTAAGATTGCAGTTCCTAGTTTTTTCTGAATGAAATATGGTCACATCTATTCATTTCAATGTTTTCTTTTGTCAAATACATTTTTGTTTACTGAGATTTGTAGCAGCCCTTTATTCCCCACCCTTCACCAATTTTAGCAGTAATTAGCAAACTCGTCGTAAATTGCATTTTTTGGCTACATTCCATATTTAGGATCGCAACTTCCCACTTGTTCCTTGGTGAGGTATAGTGAACCTAAATGTGAAGGTACAATTTTTATTTGAACCCACATATGGATATTACTAATATCAATTATAACAATTGATTTTTCATTCAGTTCGAATTGAACTATCAAGTCTGCCTGCGGACCACCTATGCATTGTCGAGGACGATAGGTTGGGAAACACTGCTCTATTGGGATAAATCGAGAAGCTATCCATACTTGAGTGAAGACATCCATAATTTCTTATGTGTGGGCATTGCATTATATTTTTCAAGTAGTTTTTATTCTTCCATGAAAATTGTATTTTATGGGCTGCTGAATTTTTAATATATTTGAAATCCATGATTTTTATGGGCTTTTTTGTTTTTTTCAGCCACCTTGTTGAGCAGTTTGCCTGTTGCGACCTTTGTATTTGTATAAAAACTCTGAATCTACAATGGCTCCCATGAATCTTGGTTTAGTATCTAATGTTCGCGAAATGGGTATTAATTATTGTTCATATTTCCTAATTCAATTCAAAACTTTCTATGGAAACCCCATAAACAACCAACTAAACTAAAAAGTTCTTGGAAACAACATGAAATAATTAAACGTCACGATATAATTTCCTAAATCGTAAACATTTGTTACATTTTCCTTGATAATCATTACATAATGGATACAATGAAAAGTTTTTATTCAAAAATAACGTGTTTTTCCACTCGCCTTCAAATGCTTATATATATACACAAAAAAAAATCCTTCGATATCATATTTATTATTAGAGAATAAGTTTTTCAAGTGTTTGGCTTGATATCTCTAGATTTTTCGTTTCCTTCTTTATATCACGTGGATAATAAATTCTTTTATTTATCTCTTAACCACTTACAGGAATCAGCAGATTGCAAGTATATATTGATAATAATACCAATAAAAGATAAGACTAAAAAAAAACCACGAAAAATTAGTAAACAAATTTCCGTGTAAGAAACAATTTTGACAGAAACAAGAAGCTTTCAGCTGATCGCTTCGGGGCTAAACTCCAAAGATATGACAGATGATGGACAAAATAACCACTAGCAAGAAAGATTATTAAAAAAAACCAATATAATAATAAGCGGTTGCTCAACGACTCTCTCTAGGAAAAATGGGGTTACAACGAGAATGTGTTTGTATCCACGAATATGGGTGGAGAAACAACACCAGGGGTCAATTAAGCTTTACCCAAAAACATCGTAAATTGATTTATTGAAAATTATAGCTTTAATACAATGATTCTGAAGTCTCCTTTGGTCACGCATACTGTATTGACTTCTTACTTCTGTACTGCCAGGTTGCATTTTTTTTTATTTAGACAGACGTATTGAAAATAAAATTTCAATACAAATTATCTAGTTAATTTAGAACAAATAAATTACAAAAAATCATATAGTGAAAATTGACTACTGGTATCTTAGAATGAAATTTTGTTTTGGCTCCCCCCCGCCCCTGTACATTCGACCACGAGCCTCCGTTGGGTACTAATAATGCTGATTTTTAGAAAAGATTTTGCAACAACAGCATAAATTTTTTGACATGTGATGGTATTGTTGCCTCTCGGTATAACGATATAATCCCTCTGAAATGATATTTTCTCTAAGTACGCAGAGTATCGTTATATCGAGGTCACACTGTAGCATTTACAGGGTGTTTCTGAGAATATTCCTTAACTTTCAAATCATGAAACATAGATAGATGGAACAAGTGGCACATTTAATGTGTATGCCTGGAATTCGAAAACTCTATCGCATCTAAGGATCTTCTCTGATGGACCTAATGACGATCGAACCGAACTTGTATAATACAGACCTTACAGAGTTTTGAGGTTGAACCCAGGGCATAGCGAGTGTGAGAAATGTGAGAAAATGACCCGAAAAAAGGAAAAAAGATGGCCAAATCTATTGTCCTATCACACTTTGGTCCCCCCGAAAAGAAAGTGGTCCCCCCGAACGAAATTTCTGACTACGCCCCTGTGTTAAACGAATAAAGAAAGCCATAAATTGGTGTGAAAATCACGCTTAAACAAAACTTTTTCTCAATTCCTGTACAACGCAATGAAAAGATGGAATAAATGCAAATATAAACACAAAGGCCAAAACATTCAAAATGCACAACGAAGTAGCTGAAAAAAGATGGCCATAAAAATATGGACGTAAAATATAACCTAAAACAACAACCCAATATAAAAGTAGTCACGAAAGAAAAAACTAAAAAAAAAAAAATTAATACTATAAATACACCGCCCATAAAAAAATATGTTTGTCTTATTTTAAGTATGGATAGTTTTTCGATTTATCCCAATATGTTTATCGTACTTCTTCTGTTCAAGCATGTCAATCGTGTTAGAATTCACTACCCCGTGGGTAAGCTGTTCAATTTATTCACAACCGTATTAGAGAAAAACTCCCTGCGACACCACAACCTAGAATTGTCCCTTATCAATCGATACTGGTGACGCCTTGTCGAAGCAGTTGATTGACGGTGTATAACTCATGGTCCACTTTATCCATTCCGTTGAAAATTTTAAACACTGAATCATATTCCCCGACACCTGCGCTCTTTCATTGTAATTATTTTCAAAAAATCAAGTCTCATTTCGTAGCTTAAGCCCCATGTGCCATCAAGAGCACACGTAGCTCTTTTCTGCACTCCTCGACCAAGTCAATGTCCTTCTTTAAGTATGGTCTACAAACCCTGAGAGCACACTCCAATCCCGAACGAACTAAGTCCCGAAAAAGAAGAAGGATCACTTTAAGAGAACGTGAAGAGACCTTTTTGAGAATGAAACCGAGCATTCTATTCGATTTTTTGATCACCGTTGACACTAATTCAGAGCCTAGGATAAATATAATCTGGTCCTAGTGCTTTGTTTGCACATACATTTTTTAGAATTTTTAGTACTTCCACATCTGCCACCTGAATACCGTTGAGGGCTTTACAACCCCATCACACATCTATACTTTAGATATCACCTTCTCTATTAAAAACTGACACGAAAAAGTCATTAAAAGCCCTACACATGCCTACATTGCTCTCTACCCTAGATTCTTCTATTAAGAGGGGGGCCAGTCCCCTTAAATCCATTGTTAACATACCTGAAAAATGATTTTGGGTCAGCGCCAATGTTATCTGCTAGCCTAGTTTCAACTTATTTTTTACTTTCCCTAATCACCCTCGTCAATGCTCTTCTTTTTTCAGTGAATGATGGCAGGTCACCTCTTCTACTTTTGTATTCTCTGAATGCCCTTCTCTTTTCAAGATTAAGATTACGCTCCTTATCTGTGAACCATAGGGGGTTGGATGAACTAACCCGCTTTCCACGAACAAAGGGTATGACATCATGCAAAACAGAGGAGAGTTTTGTTCTGAATTCATCCCACTGACTTACCACACCCACTGATACTATAACCGGTCTCTGAAAATTAACCCTAACCTTTCCCTCAAAATTTCCAAGTTGGTTCTTCGGAAACAAGGAACCATTTAATAAACAAGTTAATAACCCGATGATCACTAGAAGAACAGTTGTCTTCAACCGAAACATCCTCGAAAATAGTGAGAATCAAATTCAAAATATAAGTACCCCTAATAGCTTCTGATACCTGCTGATACGAAAAATTATTATCGAGCCTTGAGAAAATCTCTCTCATATTGATCAGAGAGATTTGATCCATATGCGAGAGATTTTCTGAAGTTGGTGCTTGATAATAAAGAAATATACTGCATAAAGTTATATGAAGTGCACACTGTAATGAATTTACAGTCTACAACATTTTTCAAAAATCATTTTGCTTGCAATGCTTCGAAAAACAGTGTTTTAATACTGTATTTCAGTCTAATATTATTATTATTTTTTTATATTGATTTTTCTTTATTTTTTATTTTTCAACTTTTTCTTCATTTTTTTCCATTCACCTTGTTGGGTAATTTGCCTGTTGTGGCTTCTAAATTTATATTTGTATTTGTATAATGTCTTAAGTGGAGCTGGTCCAATCAATAGATCAGTTGTTAATAGCAGTTGAAAATTTTATTTGAGTTAATTAAGACAACTTAATTTATTCGATGAAAACCGATTTGATGTCTTACGCAAATTATGTTCCTGTACATAACACTTAGAAATATTTGAATCAATATGTATTTTCATCAAATTTTTTGGTATGGGAAATAAAAGTCGATTTATAACGGAAACTGGTGGCTTCAGTTTCAAGTGTTTCAATTTTTTTCCAATTATGGTAAGATAGCGATTGAGATTTCTAATTGTTATGTGAATTACGGTAGTGCAATTATTTATGATATTGTCAACCACCAGCGATGGCACAGCCATGAAGTTTCATGAGTTCGGAACCACTCAGTGTCCTTCGTCCAAGAAGCTCTCGTTTGTATGAAATACTGTGGTGCTACAAAAAATGATCAAAATTCGTTTTTCAGCATATACATAGTCCATCATAAAAATTGTGATACATGACCACCACATGACTGAAAATTAACTTACATTAACACACATTTAAATTCATGTACAGTTTTCTTCTCAATATGGTTATTTTCCTAGCTCCAAGCATTTCGCCACGTTTCGATCCCTCTTTGCATAAAGTGAATGTGTACACTTTTCTCTACTTGGTTTATGTCCTTGAAAGATGAGACATAAACTTTAGATTATGATCATTATCTAAAGTTTCACTCTGAAGTAGAGCCACAAGTTGATTGGAGCCGTAAACATTTGCTTATATACGAAGATAGCGCCAAAAAAGCTTCCATCTTACTTCGAGGCAGAAACAGGAAGAATGCTGCTTATCATTTGCATCAGCTTCTCTGATTATGTTTCAGTTGATTAATGATTCAGTGATATTAAATCTTTTCAAGTGTTATGGCATATCATTTCTCTTTTTTTAAGACTTTCTAGAACAGTCTAATTTTTCTCCTTCTGTCCGTTTTATGTTGAGAATACGTAGAAATCCCAAATTTCGCAATCAAACATGAAAAAGTCTCGATAATCTTTAAGGATCTGATAGAAATGGGTGTCATAAAAATGTATAAAAAAACAGTAATATCTTAAAATATTCAAGTCCTTGAACTATTTTATGATATCATGGGTTGAAATGGAAGTTCATGAATTTCTTTACATTTTTACTAGGGCCAGTCGAAAAATAATAAAAATTATTTTATTACTTATATGAACTATATTATTCAACCAGAACTCACCTGCCCGCCGGATGCAAAGCCGCGTGTGCCAGCCCTAAAGATTACTCTGGTGGTCTGGTGGTAAGTAATTCCAGAAGTTACCACCTTTTTCAAGAAGAATTTTATTCCGATTGCGAGCTTATAAATGCCCCCCCCCAAACACAAAATAATAATTAAATAAACAAGGAAGAGAAAAAATACTATCGTTTCCTGTTAGTCAATAATACAATACTACCTCGAAGGGAAAAGAAAAACATCGTCTCTCTCCTCTTCCGCTATCAGACTTTGAACAAAAGCCGACTCCACCCACTGGGGCAGTTGATTGACAGGACGGGGGAAAGGAAAACATGTGGGCTCGGGGTTGCCGTTTTAAGAGAGTTTTAGAACCCAAGATATCTCGGGATTGCCGCTGTAAGGGTTAAATCTTATTAATATAAAATCTGAAAAAAGAATCAGTACACATACACATGGTGAATGATTCTGTTTTTGAATTCGTGCTGATCTACGCAGAAGGAATTGGTGTTGTAATTTTGATGTTTCTGCATCGATCCTGAGAAAAATTTGGACAAATGAGGCAACGCAAACATTCACTGAATTTTTTTAGCGGCTCTTAATAATCAAAATAATTAATATTATAATTAATATTGTAATTAAAATAATAATAATTCAGTCAAGTCTTCTTCGAAGTCATAAAATATATTGAAGACCCCCTCCCAACTTGCTAAATATTTTTTTTAAAAAGTGATATTTTATCAATTTTTTTTACCAATATTAACATAATATATAAATTTCACTAATTTCAATAATGGCTAGGGTAACCAAAACAAAAATAAATAAACAAACGGGACATTTTATCGATGCACAACTCGAGCCAAATAACGAATTCACGATTGGAACCAGGGGAAGTTCAAGCTTACCTGCCGCCTGGGTGCAAAGCCTCGTGTGTTGCCCGTAAAAACGACCCTGATGGGAGAATGACCATGCTTTAGCCTACGTGACTGCAATATACAATGCTTGATTCTTTTAGCCGCTCACGAATGTTTATCAAACAAAATTTCCACGACCATACGTCCCACTTTTAAAAGAACTGTCCTGCGTTTTGATCCAGAATTATTTTACTGTTCTTAATTACTCCAGATAACTTGATCCCCATTACAACTCTATTGACGAGTCATCATTACTTATCCTGATAGAAGAAGTATATATAGTCTGAATCTCCGACCTATTATGCCAAACGAAAGGGGGTGACAGATCCACATCATAAAACACTCCATCAACACTGTCCTATCCT
This sequence comes from Pholcus phalangioides, assembly GCF_987345545.1. Classification (NCBI taxonomy): domain Eukaryota; kingdom Metazoa; phylum Arthropoda; class Arachnida; order Araneae; family Pholcidae; genus Pholcus; species Pholcus phalangioides. The sequence goes on along the minus strand of NW_028301625.1, from coordinate 6,114,990 downwards.
AACCGTTTTCGAGTTATGGATGGTAGATAATCGATTATGAAAAAAAATGCTTCAGGTCTGAAAAACCAGAATTTGTAAAGTTTCTGAAAGACCTTATGCAAACAAAGCACACATTTGGAAAGAGCAGAAAAAATGCTATAAAAAGTGACACCAATTTCATCGAAATATCTGGTTTCAATAGCGAGCTACAAGCGCTGAAAGACTAGTAAAGTTCAAAATCAAATTATCACCAAAATTTTGAATCGTCAATTCTGCATACACCCTTCTAGCTACAATCGGTCAAATTTGCCAAAAACTTGTCCCTTCCACCAGCTTCCGAAAGAGTCTAGAATAAACTAAATTGGTCATCTAGTTCAGGAAAAATTTAGTCGTTCGTTTGCAATACATGACTGAAATCTGCGTTTGTCGAAGTAATTTTAGTAGGTTTTGGTGACAATTCGATTTTTCACTTCACCCATCACTCAGCGCTTGTAGCTCGCCATTAAATACGGTTATCCTGTAGATAGAGGTAGTGTCGCCTTATAGGATTTTTTGTGCAATGTCAGATTGTCGCCAAAATCTGTAACCGCCGTATTTTCGTCGAATATCTACTTCGACAAACGCTGATTTCAATGATGTATTGCAAACAAAAGACTAAATTTCTCCTGAACAAGAAAACCGATATGGTTTATTGTAGTGTTTCTCAACACACCTTCGAGCCGCGGCCCAGTATCGGGCCCTAACACCAGTCACACCGGGCCGTGTGTGAGTGATTCGCAGTTTTGTTTTTCCCATTAATTTCTCGTTAGTTGGGTGTATGACCCACAGAGTAATAATACTATAGAGTGCGCGCGAGGGGTTACAATGTGAAGCAAAGATCCGGAGTCACGTGACTCCAGTCGAAAGGCTGGTCAGGGAATCTCGCTGGCAATGCTTTCCTTATGGCTGTTCGTATGACGATCTCCAAGTGCTGTCTTATTTTTCATTAGAATGGTCACCACGTGTGCAGCTTTCGGATGTTCGGAACGGTTTAGGAAAGGAGGAACATTATCCTTTCACAAAGGAATACTTTTTTGCTTATTTCCCTTCTTATAAATTAAAAATTGGAATATTAAATTGACGATGCAATGGATTTCTGACGTAATCTCAGTTTTTAACGACTCCATTTTGGATTTAATTCAATTAAAGTTCCAAGTTTTGGTAAAATTCAAATGTCATGAATCATTATTAAATGTTTTAATAGAATTTTTGGCAATAAATGATTGAAATTGTGAGTTTTATGAAGTTTTAACTGAAATATACGTCTCCGCAAGATTTGGCGAGATTTGGCGAGCTAGTGAGTTCATTCGAGTTTTGTTCAACTTGGAAGAAAATATGCTTTTCAGAAGGATAAATTTATGAAAAATATTCTATTTAAATAGAATGTGAGGAAAACTTCCCCCCCCCCCTAGACAATTGCAGTTTTGCATAAAAATGCATAACAACCTCTAAAAATAATAGTATTTTTACCCCTCTTCGTAACGGTTATGTTTGCATATGCTGATAAATACAGCAAAAGCCAACATGAACTAAGCCGATGAAAAAAAATCTCTCTCTATCTTCGCATTTATTATTAATTTAATTTTTATGGCGAAATATGTGTAGTGCACGCATCTCATACGGGCAGAACGAAGTTGTTGAAATAAAGTGATATTTCAGCATGGATTTTTTCCATATTCATCAAACTTACTAACTTCATTTTGAGAATTATTCGATTCATTCGTAAAAAGTGATAAATGCTACGAAATTCATCAAACTTACTAAAAATATTGGTAATTATGCATATATTTACCAACTATTATGCATAATTTCTGAAGATAACGCGCACTACGGATTTATCAAATTTACAGTAACATAAACATTATATATTTGTTGTATACAATATTTTGTTTCCTGTGTGTGTATAGATATTTAGAAAGCTATTAAAAACTGTGCCAAAAAAATTTATTTCATGAAATTTATACTGTTTATATTCACTTCCTTCAAATATTATATATTCAATTAAAATTTAAAAATCCATGTGTTAAGAAATTATTAAGAATTATCCCTTAATGGAAAATTAAAAAATTCCGTTTTCCAATATTTGTTTATTTTATAGAATTTATTTTTTCAAATCTGATACTCCCTAAATATTTCACATAAAAATGAGTGAAATTCATTGAAAAAATGAAGGAAAGTTTTCATCAACTTGATCGAATTGAGTCAAATTTCGTTACAGCAACATCCTAGCTTCTGCGAAAACGCGCCAAATGTAATAGCGCAGAACCTGTTCTTTCCCCGACAATACTGCTCATCTTTTCTTCACGTTCGACAAGTTTTATGAATAGCGTGCGCGGTCTATTTATATCTTAAGTCTATGGTATGACCGGGCCTTTCACTTACGCAATAGAGATTTACAGGGCCGCGGGCTTCCAAAGGTTGAGAACCACTAGTTTATTGTCAGCTCTTTCGGAAGATGGTGGAATTGACAAGTTTTTGGCAAATTTGACCGATTGTAGCTAGAAGGGTGTTTGCAGAATTGACGATTAAATTTTTTTTGGCGACAATTCGATTTTGAACTTTACCAATTTTTCAGCGTTTGTAGCTCGCCATTAAAACCAGATATTTCGATGAAATTGGTGTCACCTTATAAAAATTTTTCTGCTCTTTCCAAATGTGCGCTTAGTTTGCGTAGGTCTTTCAGAAACTTCACAAATTCTGATTTTTTTCAGACTTGACGCATTTTTTTTCCATAATCGATTATCCACCATAACTCGAAAACGGTTTGAGATAGGACAGGGTTGGTAGAGTGTTTCATGATCCGCTTGGGCTCGTCTATCACCCCCCTTTCGTTTTGCAGAATATGTCGGATTCACCCTGTATAACTGGGCGACTTGTATTGAGAAATGTATTTCAAATTCGTTTCTCTGATGCCATAGAGCCGGACAAGTAAGTAGCCGAACGGTTTCGGTCATGTAAAGGCCGAATTACACTCGGCCTTTACATGACCGTTCCAGAAAAATTACTGGGTGGATCAAGTTTTTTCAATATTTTCGTTGTCGAAGTATGGCTCAAAAACCTGATATCAAGTGAGTTTTTACTATTGGAAAATTTCAAAGTTTTGGTATCTAACTAAAGCCTAAGCTGCCGCCCGGGAGCACTGCACCCCTTGCACCCTCGCTTGATCCGCCCCTGATTGAAACATTTTGAAGTGAACATTTTTAGCATACTTGATAAATGATTTTCACTAAAACCATGTGTTTGTATACCACGAAATAAACAACTCTATCCCGAAAATAGGGGATGTATGGTCACCATTACAAAATTAATTCCTTAAAATTCACAAATTTAATTCACCATTAAAATTAATTATGGTTGTTTTTGTACAGTTTCTAGTTGTTTTTGCTGAAAAATCTAGTTGGTAAGTATTTTTACTGTTCGTAATACTGATATTAGTCGATGGGAGCTACTTAAAAAAAGACCATAGCAATCTGGACTCTTAATTAATATAGTTTGTGAACAATAAAACCATTCTCATTCTTTTTTTTTTGACTGGCCTTCTTAAAATTTAAGGAAATTTGGGAACTTCCAATAAATGAGGAATTTCACATAGACGTCACAATCACAATCATCATCATTTTTTAGGGACCAGCACATCATATGATGACTGTCATAGCGATGAATGTTAAAAATGCCGAATACACTGTGCAAATGTGGAAATTTAGTGGGGTTTTATGGCACGTCAATAATTTTTAGAAATGAACTGAATTCCTAACTTTTGAAATCTTGAGATTACTCAGTGTGATTCCTCGTGAAAATCTATATGCAGGGTGTCCTGTAAATGCTAGCACGGCTTATCTCATCAACCGTCCGTTGTAGAGGTATGATTTCAATTTAAAAATTGCTCAACAGGTGTTCAAAAATTACCCTGTACCAGTTTTGAGAGTGAAAATACAGTGTGTAACAAAATAAAAAATATAAATTTTTATACTATCCCCTGTGCTTTAACTTCCAATTAGATAGTAGTTGCCCGGTCTCTCCTGATGCCAACAAAAAAAATTTCATTTTTCTAAGTGCAATATTCCTAGACACATTCAAATTCGGAAAACAGAGGAAATTTGGAAAGAGCAGCGTTAAATGCGGGTATAACGGTTTTTCCTCATTTAGAGCTGTTCTTTCCCAAATTTCCCCCGTTTTTTGAATTCGAAAATTTGTAATTTGAAAATTGCACTTAGAAACATGGAATTTTGTTGTTGGCGTCAGGAGAGACAGGGCAACAACTTTCTAATTCGAAATCAAAGCACGGGAGACCGTATAAAAACTCAGATTTTTTTTATTTTGTCAAAAACTGTATTTTCACTCTCAGAACTGGTACAGAGTAATTTTTGAACACTTCTTGAGTATTTTTTAAATTGGAATCATATACCTCTATGACGGACGTTTGATGAGATAAAGACTGTGCTAGCAATTACAGGACAGCTTGTATATAAATAACATATCCTGACTTATTCACTGACTGACTGACCGATTCATCATCGTCGTGCCAAAACTGTAGAAGCTATAAATATGAAATTTGATCAGTAGTTTCATTTCATGATGTAAAGAGTCACTAAAAAGGGTTTTTTTCAAAATCCACCTCCTATGGGGGGGGGGTCATGAGGGGATTCAAAGTTTATACATTGCATAGAGAAATCACGTCGAGCCGAAACCGCTGAAGTTACAAATATGAAATTTGGTTAGTAGTTCCATTTTGTAATGTAGAGACTCACTAGGGAGGTATTTTTCAAGATTCAACCTCTAAGGGGGGGTCATGGGGAAGGTGGAGTTCAAAGGTTATATGTAGTCTAAATCATTATAAATGATTTTTTTTGGTCAGTATTATATATTACAATATAGAGGCACACTAAGACGGGATTTCTGGAAATTCAACCCCCAAAGTTGAATGAGGAGTTCAAATGTTATATGGGGCGGGGAAATCATCGCCGAGCAATTTTCAGATTACCAAATCCACGCAAGTGAAGCCACGGGTAACAGCTAGTTAAAATAATAATGAGCCGGACCCAGGGTTGAAACTAGGGGGGGGGGGCAAATGCCCTATCAGCAAATTTTAGGGGCGGCAAATTTGAAGGGATAAGAAAATCATCGAATTTTGCAATGGAGGGGGCTGCAAAATCAGGTTACCCCCGCCTCACACTAAATCCCAGTTACGGCCTTGGTTGAACCTATTTTTGAGTTGAATGCATGTATAGTGTAAGGATTCACTATATTGTACATGTTGACTTAAAATACTTTATTATATAAATTTATCACTATTAAAATTACTATGGGTTAAACTTTACTATTTACATCGCAGTCGAGTACAAACACATCTGGACATTTAGAAGTCTCGACTCTCTCTGTTGGTATTACACCAAAGCCGTACTCTTAATGTAGCTTTGTATTACACAGTACACACATACATATACACTCGCAGCATTCACAGCGGCAATCACGGATGACTAAGGCCATCTGCTGGATCATTGGTTGCTATACAATAGTATCGCTACAGACAGGGCCGGACTTGGGTAGGTGCGAAGGGTGCTATCGCACCGGGCCGCTAAATTTTTGGGACCGCAAAAGGGCATACAAATGCTTTGATTACATTTTGACCTCAACTTCTTAGCAAAGCATTAGCTCAAAATTCAGTCCAAGATAGAGAACCTCTAAAGTTTTAGGAGACAATCGGTTTTCTAGCCCTGAGAGCCCCAAATCTTCGAGTGCCTGGGGAAGCACTTGCAATTTTTTCACTGGGAAGCAGACACTTTTGTCCATATTTATTGCCAAATGGAATTTTTTTATATGACTACGAAGGAGTTTTACAGTCGTTCTCGGGCACCATAGTACCCATGGACACCCTGGGCTATTGAAAGACCTCTGTTCAGAGGGCCGCAATTTTTTTTCGCACCGGGCCGCAAAGTACTTGAGCCCGTCCCTGGTTACAGAGTATCCCCCCAGTGAGTAGGGCGTACGATACATGAAATTACTGCGAAATATAAACGCATATGAGAATAACATGAAATACAGTATATTTTCTTTGAATTGGTTACTAAGGCCGGTATTACACTATAAAAGTTTGATAAAATCCATTTTATAAAACTTGAAAAATCTAACCAATAACCTTATTGGTTACATTCTAGAAAATGCAACCGGTGGCCTTATTGGCTTCATTTTTCAAGTTTTATAAAAGGACTTTTACCAAACTTTTATAGTGTAATACCGGCCTAAAGATGATTTGCGTTTGTGAAGCCAAAAAAAAAAGTGTTTGTTCAACCACGAAAACACTAGCAATGCTACGTTTAAAACGCGAAAAACAAAAATAATTTTTTTTTCTAGTGAAAATTTTTGTTAAAATCAATCATTCTCAATTCGGAATAAATGGGAAAAATAAAATCATAAATTTAGGGGGGGGGGGGGCAAAGCACATGTACTCAATGTATGTGTATATATATATATACCATTTTTTAAATGTATTTTAAAAAGCCAACGGGGCCCCCTGCCAACACCTACTAGAGAATTTTCTAGTGGGTGTTGCCCCTGCCCCCCCCCCCTAAATGACGGGCCTGACACCCGAGAAAAAAATGTTCGATCACCTCAGTTTTGAGGGAAAAAGTGTGATCGCGATCACTGTTTCAAACAAATGTGTTGACATGAATTATGCAAATTAAACTGAATGAATGAACGCCAGAACTTTGCCACTGGACTTATCCCGTTGCCGAGATCTCTTCTAGCCCAGCATCGTGGCAGAGTCTGGAACAATGTAAATTAAACTGTTCGCGCAAGCGTAAAGTAACCAGACAATGTATAAAATGTAAACCCAACGGGGGTTTTTATCATTACAATTTTTTCTGAAATGTAAGAGATGGCTTGCAGAAGATATCTTTCTAATGACTTCAAAAAACGGATAGTTTCCACGTTTAAAGATGGTGTCTCAAAGGGAGGTTGCAAGAATCTTTAGCTGTGCTCAAAGTACGGTGTGCTGCCTTTGGATGAAATATCGGAGAACTGGCGGTGTAGAAAATTTGCCTCGATGTGGTCACCCTCGTTGTACCACAAAGAGAGATGATAGAAAACTGATAGCAATTGCCAAGAAAAATCACCGTGCCACCTCGAAACAGCTGAATGCAGAGTGGGTGAAGCACAACGTTCGTGTCCGCAACCGTACCCAGGGCCGGACTTAGGCAGGTGCGAAGGGTGCTATCGCACCGGGCCGCTAAAGTTTTGGGACCGCAAAAGGGGATACAAATGTTTTGATTGCATTTTGACCTCAACTTCTTAGCAAAGCATTAGCTCAAAATTCAGTCCAAGATAGAGAACCTCTAAGGTTTTAGGAGACAATCGGTTTTCTAGCCCTGAGAGCCCCAAATCTTCGAGTGCCTGGGGAAGCACTTGCAATTTTTCACTGGGAAGTGGACACTTTTGTCCATATTTATTGCCAAACGGAATTTTTTTATATGACTACGAAGGAGTTTTACAGTCGTTCTCGGGCACCATAGTACCCATGGACACCCTGGGCTATTGAAAGACCTCTGTTCAGAGGGCCGCAATTTTTTTTCGCACCGGGCCGCAAAATACTTGAGCCCGTCCCTGACCGTACCGTACGCAATCGTTTGCGAGAAAAGGGATTCAGATACTACTATTAAACCAGGCGTGCACCTCGTCCATATTCCTCTGCGGAACTTCTGACGAATTGGTACATGTTGGAAAGTGGGTGTATGTATAGTGAACCTTCCGTGAAGTTTGTTTCTGTCATCTGCAATCAGTTTTTTAACTATGAGTTTTTTCTCAACTCATAGTGAGTGAAGTGTAATGAATGAATAATCGTAACGTTGTGTGTAGGCCTGTTGCTCTCTACAGCGAGACTTTTTAACGGGGAGATCGGCTTGCATTCGCGCCTCGAATATGGGAACCGCAGAAACCAACTTCAGCCGATCACCACTGCGGGCATGAGCGAAGATACGGAGGGGCGTGGGGGGGGGGACATTGCCCCCCAGCGTCAAAGGTGAAGTTGACTGATCTAATGTATATATGCATGTATGAATTGACATCATCATCATCGTGCCCCCCAGAAATAATGACCGTCCCCCATCCCAGACTTCCAAGTCTATCTCCGCCTATGATTGCGGGGGATTCAGGTACTGCAAATCAACACCTAAACCTCATTTAACTTGGCAGCAGAAGAGGTCTTGGTTGCTATGGTGTAGAAACCATGTCCACTGGGACATGAATGATTGGAATAAAGTCCTTTTCAGTCACTAGTCAAGAAGCAGCTTGGGAACTGGAGGTAGCTACAATAAATGCGTCTGGAGAAGAACAGAAGAAAAGTTTAAAGATGAGTGCATGAATAAAAGAACTAAATTTCGTCGCTCGTTTACCGTGTGGAGTTGCATGATAGTTAACGGATTAGGGGAACTGAGCATCGTGAAACGTACAGTCAACTCAGAAGTCTACATGGGCATTCTTCAAAACATTTTGATTCCCAGTGTTGACAATTGGTTTGTGGATACGACTGACTTTATGTTTCAAGACGACAATGCCGCTTGTCATCGCAGTAAAAAAGTTGAGAGGTGTCTAAGAAGTGCTAACATATTTCAACGACGGACTGGCCTGCCAACAGTCCAGATATAAACCCAATCGAGAATGTTTATTATCAGTTGAAGAAGAGGGTAGACTCCACAAGGCCTAATAACGTCATGGAACTGGAGAAATTTTTCCGCCGTGCTGCGAGCAATTTATTGCTTCTATGCCCCAAAGCATGAAAGCCGTCATCCGGGCAAAGAGTTACGAAATATTAAATTTCTTATCTTAGATCCCATAATCGATCACTTTTTTCCTCAAAACCGAGGTGATTGAACATTTTTGCTTCGGGTGTTGCAAGTTTATGAATAGATTTTCATGGTCAAATTGTAATACATTTATGATTTTTTTTCCATTTATTCGGAATTCAGAATGATTGATTTTAACAAAAGTTTTCACTCGAAAAACATAATAAAAAAATAATTCACTTAAAAAAAGATAAAATAAATAATTTTATTTTTGTTTTTTGCATTTTGAACGTAGCATTGCTAGTTTTCATGGATGAACAAACACTTTCTGCCAGGGGTAGTATATTGATTTCAACTTTTCATTTATTAATTTATCAAGTATGGAAATGAAAATTTACATCTCTGTATTATCTGTATTCAATTTAGGGCTGGGAATTGATTTTAATTTCTAACTGGTTAATCAAAAAATTTTAAGGGGAGTTAATACCTTTAACATGGTAAAAAACTATGCTCTAATATTGATTGATTGATTGATGACCGCTCACGCCAGAGCCTAATATAGAGATATCATAAAAATACTATTTAACCATTGATTTATATTTTAAATTTTTTACGTATGTGCTTGATTATTGTGCTATCCTACGCTGGTATAAAGTCTTACATATCTTGGATACTTAATTTTCTGTAAATTTTCCAAAAATGCATTAAAAACAGCTTGCACGCACGATAAAATACCATGACATCAATGTAATTGATTAAAAATTGTTTCAAAATGAAGGAAACTGTTCAGTTCATGAAATGAAGGTTGAGATTTCATTGACTCAATCTGATTTAAAATTATATCTTAAATTTTAATTTCCAAAAATGTTTAAATGTGGTAGCCGGTGTTGGCCGAGAAGACAAACTGTACGATTTTTCTTTCCCTCTCCACTGCTACATCCTTACGTACAGAGCTATAGGCACAGAGTAAGAATAATATCTATATCTATAATTATATCTTTAGTCTATGGCTATAGGACAGGATGCTACCCCTAGAGTGCCGAAAATGTGAACTGAACTTGTCGTTTACTTGAAAATCTTGCTACAAGTTCAAATAACTCTCCTGCAAATCAAAACCATATATTTCGCATCAGTATTTCTTTTTTCAATTGAACAGTAATAAAATCCATGGGATATACAGGGTATTTCAAAAAGAATCATCCGATTTTAACAAATCATAACTATTCAGCCGTTTGATCGTTTTGCCTAATCCGTTTCGATCGAATAGTGTATAGGTAGAAAAAGGAAAATCTCGAGTTTCTCACGCAGTTGCCGACAGGTAGCGCTAACGCTCTTCCTTCGCCCGCCACTTCAGTATTTGTCAAGACGGCGACTGCAAAATAGAAATTGTTATGTGTTCTAAGCTTCGCGATGGTATAGGCCAGTGTTTCTAAAAGTGGGCGATATCGCCCCCTGACGGGCAATGGAATGGTCCAAGGGGGCGATTTAACCAACTGATTTAACATAGGATCCTATGGGTTTATTGGAGTTGGGGGGGACGATGAGAGAAAAAAAACGGGTGGGGGGGGGTGCATGTATGGTGTAGCAGTAGTAGGTAGGGCCTCCAAAAAAAATGGCTCGGGGATTCATGATGTTCTTAAGTCAGCCACCTCGTTGGGCAATTTGCCTGTTGCGGTGTTGTATTTGTATTAGTTTTGAGACATTAAATTCATATTCAGATAACTTTGGGCACCAATTTGATGCTTAGAAATTACCAATTTGATGCTTAGCTATTCCGGAAAGTTTGACATAATTGTTAATTTCGTCGTGATTTGGTGACTGCTTGGTGATGACTGGCGATGTCCCGTATTTTCCCGTATTTGTGAACCAAATTTCCCGTACCTTTCGTGAGGAAATATAGGAAGCCAAAGAGTGCAAGTATCAAGTCTACGATAATTGCTGCTTTCATTACCGACACTGCCTCTACTGCATTTACCCCATGCGGATGATCCTGAATCTCGTACACATGGGACGTCCATCAACTACGGTATATGCCCAAAGATGAAAAACGAACAGAAGCGTATTGAATAGAAAGTCACATCACGTAGTTATTATTCGCACCAATTTTTAATCTAATTATTTCAATTTTTGAAAACTAATTAGTAATTATTTTTTTTTGCTGATGATTTTAAAAAACAGTTAACAATATGCGGAAGTCAGTTTAAATGTATTTTTAAAAAATTTTAATCAGAAAAATTTATTTTATTAGCTTTAAACTTTAAAAAAAAGGAAAAAAAAGGGAAAAATTAATTGGACACCTGACTGGTTTTAAGGGTGCTTACTAGACAAAAAGGCTAAGCAGCCTACAAGACCCTCATTCATAATGAAAAAAATATTGTTTAAAAAAAACTTCAGAGAATTTCTTTGATTATGTGAAAAATGGAATAGAATTTATTTAATTTCTGAAAAGCTTTCGCGTGTCAGTTTCATGGGGTTGGCCACCCCGGCCTAAATTGTTGCACGGCTTGAAAAAAGTATGACCACCCCTGCCCTAAATAATAAACGTATGCCCCCCCCCCCCGCAGCGATCTACACTTCGGGAACCGCTGTTTTATGGTAATAGAGGTGAAGGAAAAAACAGTTTTCACATGGTCATATCTTAAGGGTGACAAAATATTATTCGACTCAGGCAGCGAAATTTCTAGGAGCGGTCCTGCTGGGTTATACATATACAATATACTGTATTTTGTACTTTGTAGGTACAAATATTGTGCAACTTTTTTTTTTGTATAAACGGGTTGTTTTACAGTGTCCGAAAGGAATGAAAACTTTACGGTTGATTCGAAAATTGAAGTACTGTAAAACATCAAACAGAAGGGAATTAACCTAGAATATGGCATGAATGTCTCTCTTCACTTGTTAATACAAGATATGTCTTGTAACCTAGAATAGTTTCATTGCTGTAGAATGAAAATTGGGGAAAATAAAAAAAATTATAATTTTTACCAAAGGAGAAATTCACCTCGTATAATATTTGAATAAAAGTTCATCGAGATATTATTTATTAAAATTGTTGATTTTTGCCACTTCTTACGACTTATCTCAGTAATAGCCTACTTGATCACTTCAGCACTCAGTAAGTGGCAAAAATCAAGGATTTCAATCATCGATTATCTCGACGGATTTTTTTTTTCAAGTATTACGATATAAATTTCTTACGGTGAAATAGAGAGCGGCACAATTTACAAATTGATTTCATTTTGATTAAGGACAATATATAAATTTTGAAGTTTATATTTCCCTTCAGTTATCATTTTATGGGAGTGAAATTATCCGAACTCAATTTTCTTTTCTATTTGGTGGCATTTTATACGTATAATATTTTACTTTATTTCTAGAATAACAATGAACCACAGAATTTTTGTTCCTTTTAAGACAATCTTCGTGATATACCCTGTATATGACAAAATTTATTGCTGGAATCTTTGCTTATAGTAAAACTATTCCATTTCCTTTGACTTCTTTATTTTTTTGACCCAGAATAGCGTACAGACACTAATAATTATCGTAGACTTGATACTTGCACTCTTTGGCTTCCTATATTTCCTCGCAAAAGGTACGGGAAATTTGGTTCACAAATACGGGAAAATACGGGACATCGCCAGTCGTCACCAAGCAGTCACCAAATCACGACGAAATTAACAATTATGTCAAACTTTCCGGAATAGCTTCCACAAATAGCTGTTTTCAATCCCTAAGTTTGAAAAAGATAAAAAAGAATAAGTTCCTTTGTGGCGATTCGAATATTCCGAATATTTTGTTTCTCATTAATTGATTCAAATTTATTTTCCCCCCATTCCCTTCCAATCCAACCTTTGACAGGAAAAAGACTGCTACCAGAAAATTTCCATATTTTTTTACATTTTTGCTTTGTGCTCTGAATGTGATTCAGAGGTAAGTTAATTTCGTTATTTTTATTCAAGTTAATTTCCTTCTGTTGGATGTTTTACAGTACTTCAATTTCAGAATCGACCGTAAAGTTTTCATTCCTTTCAGACACTGTAAAACAACCCGTTTACACAAAAAAAAAGTTGCACAATATTTGTACCTACAAAGTACAAAATACAGTATACTGTATATGTAAAACCCAGCAGGGCCGGTCCTAAAAACTCTGCAAAAGAAAAATGAAATTTTAAAAAAAAAGGAATTTTCTTTGAAATTCATAGGCCATATGTACGTTTTGTTTAAAACATCAATGCTACTCTCAACGCATAAGATGTTGAATTAAATCTGTTAAATAAATTAACTCATTCACAGCTGCCTGTCAGATGTGAAAAGCAGCAGGCATCTAACAAACAAAAATGCCAATAATCATAATACTCTGTGTGCTTTTTATTATGTATATTGAGAAATACTGCCTCGAGATTCTGTATTTCAAAATGCTTCAACTCACTTTTGATCAAAGTACAATGCAACTGCAAAGAGAAAATACAAATACAAATACAAATACAAATACAACGCCACAACAGGCAAAATGCCCAACGAGGTGGCTGATAAAAAGATGCCCATAATAAGATGCACAAAATTTATTGCTGGAATCTTTGCTTATAGTAAAACTATTCCATTTCCTTTGACTTCTTTATTTTTTTGACCCAGAATAGCGTACAGACACTAATAATTATCGTAGACTTGATACTTGCACTCTTTGGCTTCCTATATTTCCTCGCAAAAGGTACGGGAAATTTGGTTCACAAATACGGGAAAATACGGGACATCGCCAGTCGTCAAAAAAAGGTTATTAATATTTTATTACAGGTTTGACCGATTTCCAAATAAACAATCCCAAATAAACACGCTTTGTCCGTATAAATATAAAATCAGTTTAGTGCGTTATATAGTAAAACACTCGAAGTGTTATCAACTTACCAATACGTGTAATATTCAGAAAAAATACAACCATATATCTCTAAAAAAATGTCAACTCGTCATCTCATAGTTATTGAGTAATGAAAATTACCTAAATAAACGTTTTTGATTAAAATAACTCCGACTAAAATACTGGAAAAACCGTTACATTTTTGCAGGACGGCCAGAAAAACAGAAAATGCTGGGATTGTCCCGGGAAAAGCAGGACGCATGGTCATCTTACTTACACTGTATCTTTGTTAAATTCCGTTGAAGAAAAAACTATTGCGCCATCTGTCTGTTATTTTATGAGTTTTAAAAATACAGATTTTTGTAGACATCAACCTGTTTTCAACAACACAAATCCCCTTCACACAAGGCCATAGCGAGAGGGGAGAGGCAGGGCCGTCTTAAGAGCATCATGGGCCCCCGGGCCAAGTGATTTTTTTGAGGCCCCACCTGGTTAACTTTAGAAAATTTCAACCAGATTTAATTTTTGTGGAGCCCCCTCTTCTCTTGAGGCCCCCGGGCCGTGCCCGGGTGGGCCCATGCGTTAAGACGGCACTGGGGGGAGGGCTTGGGGGTCTGGTCCCCCGTCCGAAATGTGAGAAAATGGCCGAAAAAAAGGAAAGACGATGGCAAAATCTATTGTTCTATCACTTTGGTCCCCCCCCCCCCCGAAATGAAAGTAGTCCCCCTCCGAACGAAATTTTTGGCTACGGGCCTGCATTCATAAACACTAATTGAAGCAATCAGGCTGGAAATATCGCCTTTATTATTAATAATTAATAAGGGTTTTTAAATTATTATTTGTATTTTCCATTAGATTTATTTTTTGATAACTCGGTCGAGATAAAGTCTGGCGTACCTTGTAATATCATGGCTGATTCACGTCTAGAAGTAAATGTTTTTCGGTCTCACTGTAGGTAAAAATCAAATTCGAATCTTGAATCTTGACCATCTGAAAGCGTTACGCGTTTCATTTCCTTGAATTGAAAATATTGCGCGTTTAATGTTAAAGTTCGATGGATAAAAATGAATTTTTTGAATGGTTTCTAATTTAGAAAGCTCGAAAAAAAAAAAATACATATTACTACCTGACACGCTTTAACTTTTTTTTTTAAACCAAGAATGATCCATCAGTTTGAGGAAAATGTAATGTTTTGATGCGAAAATGCAGAAATTGCGGTTTTCAATTTAAGAAGCGCGAAAAAAAAAATTACAATATTGCTTGTGACACATGAATTTTTTTTTTCAAACTAAGAATGATCCCTCTGTTGGAGGAAAATTTGATGTTTTATTGCAGTAAGTGAGTATTTTATCGATGTATTATTCATTGAATGAGAAAACTCTCTGCTCTGTCATTATCTAGTAGTAATTAACAAGCAGGGCCCCGACTATGGGAGAGCAGGCGGGTCTGGTGCCCCGGGAAGGAGGCGGAAGGGGATAAACCATTTAACTGCTTCTTCTACATTACATGCGGGCACCAAAATGCGTTCTTGCCCCTTCTGAAAAAGTATCCAGTTGCGGCCCTGTTAAGAAGTAGGCTGATCGTGTTCGAGACAAAAACGGGACCGTGCCTGTAACTGCAATTTAAACCGATCAGCACCGAATAAATAAAAAAAACCAAAGATTGACAGCTTACGGCCCGTCATGTTATCAAGGATGTGTCACGGAAATTTGCCACATAACTTTTTCCAAAAAAGTTTAAAATCATTTTGAACAGAGATTTCATCCTTGTATTCACCATTGCTTCATTCTTCTTTCGACAGCTCAAAAATTAAAACTTATCTCTTAAGTTGCGATAATGCAAGCAGGGATAACAAAAACAGAACTGCAACTACAGATGCTCGGTCATCCGGGTATCAGCAAATAACTTAGACCAGGTAACCTATGACCAGCGACCGTCAACGAGTGACCCATTTCATAATTTCAAGTTATCCACTTGAGTTCCGAAAATAAAGTATAATTATATATTCGGGTATATATAAAGTATATACCCGAAACGTCTTAATACACACATTTTGGTTAATTTTGACCCACAGACAAAAAAGATTGCCGACCCCTGTTCTAGACAGCGCTGGCTTAACTCATGGGCTCAGTAGCCTGAGAAACACGAGCCGTAGTTGAATTTTTCGAGAATTCCAAATTTAGGGACTCAGACAAATCACTTGGCCCGGGGACCCATGATCATGGGCGGAGATATGGGGGCATTGCCCCCCCCCCCACAGCGCCAAAGGTGGAGCCTACTGATCTAATGTATATGTGTATATATGAACTGACATCATCATCCTGCCCCCAGCAATCATCATCGTGCCCCCCCCCCCAGACTTTCAAGTCTATCTTCGCCTATGCATATGATGCTCTTAAGAAGACCCTACTTCTAGATATATAATGTCTATTCACACTATTATGATATATAGACAATACACAATGCCAATAAACCTTTAAGGTCTATTTGATAGGTCTAACAATTGCAATGAACCTTTAATAGACCTATTAAGGACAATGACTAAAAATACGAAAAAGCCCCATTAAATACGGGTCATGTGGTTACCCATTAATATAATGCTAGCTTAAGCGAGTTCAAAGCTTTTTTTTCCGTATTACTATGTTTTGATGTCAATCCGATGCATGGTTGTCGCCACTGAGTGGTACTGTGGTCATCAAAGCCAGTTGAAAGTTAATGCAGCTCTTAATGCAGCTTTGACGGTCATCGTCATGGCCTCGCATCACGAATGCCCGGGTTCAATCCCCACATGTGGTTGTCGACTGAAGTTTGTTTACTGTTTCCGACTTCCAGGTGAGCCATAGGTGACGATAGACGTTCAAATCTGGGGGGGGGACGACGATGATGTAAATTCATATATATATTCATATACATACATTAAATCAGTCGGCTCCGTCGTTGACGTCATGCCCCTCCCCATGATGTTTGCCGGTTTCTCATTTAAAATGTCTCTCCACGGACAGCAGGCAGCATCTGGAAATTTCTTTACCCACTTGGAAGATAGATGGCAACACTTCTCTCTCGAACACATGGCACGCACGCTTCAGATATCATAAATGCAATAGGGACACACATACAAGCACTTACTAGCATGCACCGATGTTTTAGAAATTCCTCGGAGGAAAATTCCCCACCCGGCGAGTTGCATATGTGGTAAAGCTGAGTAAAAGAATCTTTAACAGAGCTTTATGATGAGCGATTTAGTGTATGGTGGCTACTATAACAGGGTGTAGTTGTTTGTTAAAATTTGAGACACTGTGAGATTTCTTCAAAATAAAATGAGACAATTCAGTGAATTGAATCATGCTACACATGTTTCGAGTTTTTATCTCTTTTTTCATTATCAACTGTTACTCTGCTTTATGTACCTGTGAATCTCGTGGGAAAACTGAAGTGCAAAAACTTTCAACACAACTCTTGTAATAATTAATCAAATAGATCTTTTTGTAGTTATTATTGTACTTTTTGTCGTTCTAGCGAGACGTCGAAACCTGCTTGCGATTTTTGGCGATTTTCACCCTCTCGACGTGGTTTGCGACACCATGTTCCATTGCAATTTTTGTTCCTCTTGATGTCTACTAACAACCCTCTGAGTTTGTCGGTCCATCAACAGAATACCCTGTACATATATACAGGGTGATTCAGAAAAGATGGGGAAACTTTAAGAGGTGATAGTACACACCAATGCAAACAATTTTCATCAGAGAATGCATGGTCTAACATGAAACGCAAACGCGCTAGCGCGTTTCGAAACGGGCCGCTCCGCAAACGTTAAAACGGTATCCCTGTTGAAATTTATCAGGAGAAAAAGAACACCGTGCATGCAAATTTATCCTGGGGAAGAAGAAGAAACCGTATGCAAATCTGCGTCAAAGTGAATGGAAGGCGCGGACGACAGCCCTGTGAAGTTATTCCAGCGTGCAACCGTTCTAACAGTTGTAACGTACGGGATAATGGCGCACTTTAATAACACTGAAAAAGCAGACATGCATTTCATTTACGGAGCTGCAAACGGAAGTACTACCATAGCCGGTTGCCCAATCCGAAACATCTGCGTGCTTACTGTTGACAGTTGTGCGAAACGAGGCTGGCTAACTTCACAGGGCTGGCGCCCGCGAATTTTGTTCACTGTGATGCCGATTTGCACGGTTTCTTCTTCTTCCCCAGGTTACATTTGCATGCATGGTGTGTTCTTTTCCTCCCGATAAATTTCAACAGGAATGCCGTTTTAACGTTTGCGGAGCGGCCGTTTCGAAATGCGGTAGCACGTTTGCATTTCATTCCAGACCATGCATTTTTCAATGAAAAGTGTTTGTTTTTGTGTGTACTTCAACCATATATATATATATATACAGGGTGATTATAAAAAAACTATCCCGACATATGGGCCCCTAACTATCATACCATTCACAGAAACTGAATGAAATTTTGGCATAAGGTATTTTGAGGTATGCGCTCAAGAATGATATGGAAAACAACAGTGTCACTCTAACAGTTACGGTTACAGTGAGAAAATTTCGAAAATATCAAATGGCAACACCAAGTTTTTTGTATTGGAATGTGATCTCCATTGTGAAAAACCCTAAATAGCGTTCGAACGGCAACTGTAGCATGAAAATCACCGGCGGTAGATAGGCTAAAAGTGAGGACAACCAATAAGGACAGAGAAGCAGCATAAAATAAAGCATTTTATTATGTTTCACAAATTTTCCACATGACCTTGTGGAGGACTAATCAGGATGGGATCTCAGCCGAAGAAACGGTGTGACGAATGAAACGAACATTAATGCTCTGGTGCACGGCAAAGTCCTTTTTACTTTTTCCTTGCCTAGCTCCGGGGATTTTCGTGCTACAGGTGCCATTCCAACGCTATTTAGTGTTTTTCAGTATGGAGATCGCAATCCAATACAAAAAACTTGGTGTTGCCATTTGATATTTTCGAAATTTTCTCATTGTAACCGTAACTGTTAGAGTGACACTGTTGTTTTCCATATCATTCTTGAGCGCATACCTCAAAATACCTTATGCCAAAATTTTATTCAGTTTCTGTGAATGGTATGGTAGTTAGGGGCCCATATGTCGGGATAGTTTTTTTATAATCACCCCGTATATATATATATATATATATATATAAGAGTGGCTCAGAAAAGATGGGGAAAACTTTAAGAGGTGGTAGTACACACAAAAACAAACACTTTTCATCAAAGAATGCATGGTCTAAAATGAAATGCAAACGTGCTAGCTCGTTTCGAAATATATATATATATATATTATATTATATTATTTATTATATATTATATTATATTATTTATTATATATTATATTATATTATTTATTATATATTATATTATATTATTTATTATATATTATATTATATTATTTATTATATATTATATTATATTATTTATTATATATTATATTATATTATTTATTATATATTATATTATATTTAAGATATATATATATAAAGAACGATGCACCCTTCCCCCCCCCCCCGAAATGATAGAAAATGACTGGAAGGAAATTTTTAATTTTATGTTTTTAACGTTTCTTTTTAAACTGATTAAAATTACCTTCTGTCGACAGGTGAATATAAATAATGTATTTGAGTTCTTTGCGAGCATTTCGTTTAGCTAAGTGGAATTTTTTTGAAGTGATGTCTAGTGTCTTACAGGTGACGCCAGGAGTGAGGAGGATACAGTGAAACCCCGTTGTAGCACCCCCGATTTAGCGGCAACCCCGCTTAGCGCCAAAATTGTTCAGTGAACAAATCTTCCATGTAAAGGGATTACGCACGTTAATTAGTGATTCGATATAACACCAAACTCATTATACCGCCAGAAATCTGCGAGATAAATGGTGGCGTTATATGGGGGTTCGACTGTATATTTATTTATTTATTTATTCAATATTGCTTGGCCGAGGCCTTTATAAGGGAATGCGGTGGTGAAGTTTGAGAGAGACGATTTATGTGTTACAAAGGAAATCAGAAACTGTTGAACAATCAGTAATGTTTGACGGGAGGTTGTTCCAGTCGGTTATTGTGCGAGGAAAGAAACTAAAATTGAAACAATCTGTGGATGTATGTGCAAAGATGGGTTTTTCAATTTTTGTGAATGGTTAATTCTTTTTGAAAAGTATGAAGCGCTGGAGTTAGAAAATTGGAAGTGTCGATATAAAAATGGCCATGAAGGATTTTGAAAAGGAAAAGATAATCGATAGATATATCTACGGGTAAAAAGCGGTTGCATATTGAGTTGGCGCCTGAGTTCAGTTACGGAGGCAGAGGATGACCAACAGTTAAGAATGAAGCGGGCGGATTTGTTTTGAATAGATTCTAATTTGTTTATCTTGGAGAGAGTATGGGGGTCCCAGATTTCACAGGCATATGAAAGTACAGGAAGGATGTAGGTTTGGAAGCAAAGATGTCTGAGGTGACGGGTGGAGTCTTTGAGGTTCCGACGAAGAAAAAAGAGTTTTTGGAGACACTTATGAAAGACATAATCAACATAGAGATTCCAACGGAAGTCAGCAGAAATAATTGCACTCAGATATTTATAATTAAAAACTTCGGTAATTAAGGAGATATTTATGGTGTAAGAAGAATCGAGGGGATTTTTTTTCCGAGTAATTTTCATAAAAACTGTTTTTGAAGAATTAAGGGGTAATTGCCAGGACGAGCACCATTCAGAGACAATGTTGAGGTTATTTTGGAGAGATGCTTGGTCGGATTCGTTGTGCACTGGTAGATGACGCAATCATCTGCAAAGAGTCTGATATGACAATTGATGGAATTGTGTAGATCGTTAATACAGTATAAATCAAAAACAATAATGGTGAGAAGACCGAACCCTGGGGTGTGCCAGACTTAACTTGGAGAAATGGGGAGTTCTGGCCCCCATTCTGGGGGGAAGGAAGGCGGGAAGGAGACAAACAGGGAATAACATGGGTTCCATCTATTGTTCTATCACTTTGGTCCCCCCTCTGAAAAAAATTTCCGGCTGCTGTCTTCGTAGGTATGATTGTCAAGAATCTAAAAACTATGTTGTAATACTGTATCGGAAACTATTATTGTTTTTCAATATAGTGGTGACATCTGTTGTTGTAAACACTCAGTGGCAATGGAAATCAATAGACTTTCTGAATACTAAGCCAAGGTGAACAAAAGATGAAAATGTCTCATCTCTGAGGTATAATGGTCAGTGCGCTTGGACGGTTTGCAAGAAGTCTTGGTTTCGATTCCCAGTAGAAACAACGAAACGTTTTCCTGTTATAGCCACTAGATATAGCTAGATATAGATATATCTTTATTCCAGTCGCCTTAGGTGATTAGGTGAAGTGGCCTTTTTCAGTGACGTCACAAGCTTCGTGTGGAGGCCTTGTTCTATAGGTAGTGTTGTTTCACCTCGGCATAATATCCAGAAAGTCTATTGATTTGATGCATCCTGGGCCAAGAAAAAGCCGTAATTCATTTCTAGTAGTGAGTCAGTCAAGACCATAGCGAGAGGGCTGTGTCTTGGGGGTCTCCTCCTCTTAACCACATCATGGCCCGCCGCTCTGTCTCAATGAAGAGATTTTAGCAGGTGGTCGAAGACCTGAGTCATGCTGGAGAATGTGGGTGTATGGGTTGTGAACCTAACGCGAAGCTTGTTTCTGTGTAATGGTTGTTATAGTGTTCCCATCTGCCATCAATTTTTCAAACTATGAGTGAAGTGTAATGAAATTGAATAATTATATCGTTGTAGTCCTGTTGCTCACTGTGATAAGACTTTTTAACAGGGAGCCCCAGGGTCGTAACTAGGCTGGGGTAACCGGGACACCGCCCCTGGGCCCAGAGCCGAATGGGGGCCCCCACAAAAATTTACATTTGTTTTGCATAATAATAACCCTTTCAAGAGAGGCCCCAAGGAAAAGTCTGCCCCGGGACCTCGAGAAGGCACACTACGGGCCTGGGGAGATTGGCTCGCATATGCGCCTCGAAGTTGGAAACCACAGAAAGCCAACTTCAGTCGACCACCACTGTGGCCGCAGGGGTTTTGAATCCGGGTCCTCTCGATGCGTGTCCGTCATTATGGCCAGTGCCGTCTTAACGCATGGGCCCACCCGGGCATGGCCCGGGGGCCTCAAGAGAAGAGGGGCCTCACAAAAATGAAATCCAGTTCAAATTTTCTAGGATTTACCAGATAGGGCCTCCGAAAAACCACTTGGCCCGGGGGCCCATGATACTCTTAAGACGGCCCTGATTATGGCCACAGTGGCGACTTGGGGGGTCTGGTCCCCGAAACGCGGAAAAATGACTGAAAAAAAGGGGAAAGATCAGAGATGGGACGAATATTAGGCTGCTATGGGGTCATTCAAGTATTATGTCAGCATTGGGGGGAGGGAGGGGGTTTCGGATCTGCTGACTTTTGATGACAAGGGGGTTTGAAGGTTGCTCACGTCATCAACCCCCCCTTTTTGAAGATATGAAATATTCTAAGCTGCTGACGAAATTTTGCTGACAAGGGGGGAGGGGGTCAAAAATGGCCGAAAATCTGCTTACGTAATATTTGAATGGCCCAGGGGCGTAGCCAGAAATTTCATTCGGGGGGGGGGGACACCAATGCAGGTTTTCTGTGCCACGCGCGACGTGAATCACCCAGCGCGACACGCTATCCACTCACGAGTATGAAAAGTAGTATGGCTGTTTTCCTACAGAGCGCAATACGGCTCACGACAGAGCTTTACGTCGGGCGTTATTGGCTGACTGCTTTTGGAGGAGTCAAATGTGTCGTACGCCGCGCATTTCACCGATTTTCCCTTCATTATCGTTGTTTTCTTTCCCTTCTCTTCAAACCAGAGCATGCCAAGGCCATATAATATTATATAGCCGTCCTGATCTGATGCGCCACCCTAGGAAAACACAAACGCGTATCGTAATTATGTAACACTTTTCTGCCGGCGCAAAATGGTCTAATTCGGTTCACGCGGAGCCAAAAACCTATTCCTAAGAAAACCCGGCTCAAGTAAAGTTTACTTATAGCTCAGTGCATGGAGCCAACCATTATGCACTACTGACGTCATGAACATGAATGCAATTCAGCAGGATAAAAGTCTATATGTTCTTATTATGTCTGGGTAAAACTATAGCAAGTTATTTCGAGGTTATGCGTGTGCGTGCGCACCGAAAATTACAGTGTACTGTCTACTCTCTCGTGTTTGTAAGCACGAGATAAATTGTCTTTGCAATTTTTCCGAGTTTTTTTTAATTAAACTTCCGAGATGATGAAAGGAATGACATGGAACAGCTTGCGAAAGCATTATTCAGTAAGATTCGTTAAAATAAATTTATTAGTTGTCTGTATTTAAATTCAAGGGCTTGGAAAGGTCATGTTTCTAGAGCTCATATTCATTGAATATTAATCGCATTGAGTTACTAAATTTCAATGTGTTAATGAATGTGTCTGATAAAGTAATGTATGAACTACCTTTATAGACCGTTACCTGAGACGTAAATTATTAACTCTTTACGGTAAACTCCCACCAAACGTATTGAATTTTCTTTTTACAAATATGGATGTGAATTAGTGCTCTTTGCATATTTTGATTGAAACAACACATCAAAACAGTAATTTAATTAATTAGATATTAAGTATTCTAGTATACAATGGACAATTAAGGGTAAAATATGCAGTTTGCCTTTATTTTACCGTTATCTGTAAATTGATGAAATCTTACTTAGGGGTCATTCAAGTATTACGTCAGCATCGACGGGGATTTCCGATTTGCTGACTTTTGATGACAAGGGGGGAGGGGGTTTGGATGATGCTTACGTCATCAACCACCCTTTATGAAGAGTGGGTAACTTGAGAAATGTAGAACCGCACCGGGGCCGCTCAAGTGCTCTAAAACTGTGCCACATGTCACTCAAGGATCTCTAAGTGTGCCACAGATCGTTTAAGTGTTCTGTAACTGTCCCGGGTTACTTAGGTGATCTTTGAATGCGAAAGTGATCTTTCAGTGATCTGGAAATGTACCACGGGCCATTAAAATTTTCTGGAATTGTGCCACGGGTCATTTAAGTGATTTGTAAATGTGCCACTTAGTTCATTTTTACAAAATTAGGTTTGGGGGAGGGGCAAGCCACATCAGATAACCTTCAAGGCCACATTTGTTCTGCGTGTCAAGGGTTTACCATATATGGCTAGAAAGGTTGGTCACAATGAATTTTTTAAAGAGATATTTTGAGTGTGATGAAATTTATTGTGTCTCTACATACACTAATAAATGATTGAGTTTTTAATAAATGTCTAATATAATGTCTCGTATATATCCCACTAAGCAGCATTCTGGCAAATAATTTTGTGATCACGTGAAGGTGGTGAACTGTTTTATTTTGAATTGTTTTCAGTAGCAATTTTGCCAGATCCAGGCTACTCAAGATCAATTTAAGTATCCTTGTGTAAGGAGAGGCGTTATTTGCAACCTAAACTTTGAAGGGATCAATATTAGAAATATAATACTGAAAACAAATTAAAACTTTATAAAATCAACATAATGTACAGATTTTTATTAAAAATATGTATTATCAAAAAGAACATGAATTTTTTCACCAGAAAATTTTGTTGAAAATAGAAATTCATTGCAGAGAGATATTATATGTATGGTTTTTGTATTTATATAAGGATGTTAAAACAATGCCTGGTGAATTATATTTTTCAAAAACTATTGAAGGCTTTGCAAGAAAACCAAAATGTCAATATCTGAAAAATTACATTTCAGAACAGTCTAGGGCTCTGAAAGGTATTGTTTTATAGCTCCATAATAAAAGAAAATTTATTTATGGCGGTCAATTATGAAAGTTTTGTGTGTACATTTTTTTATTCATTAAATGATGAGCACATTGTGTGAAGTGCCTGGGGGTCCAAATTTCATTTATAGCAATAGAATTTCCCATACAGTTTTGATTATCATTCCAGGGCGGTACAGGATATAGACCCTTGTTCTCATTTGTGAATCAAGCTCATATGCTGTTTTGCTTGTTTTCTCTTGATCAAGTAAATAAGAGAGTGCTGATAACTGTGCTATTAACCCAATCAACCCGTATGGCGTGACATTCACATTCACCTGTCTTTGAAGATATACAACTTTATGCATGGTTCATGATATTAACGTCAACGAAATTAAAGGCTCAGTTACAAAAGGATGTGAATGTCACATTATACGAGTTGATTGGGTAAAATCTGAGTGTGGTGTTTACACATAGTAGGGTATTGTTGAGCCAGAGTTGATTTGGTTAATGTGTGTTGCTTGTATATATGTGTAGCATTTTGTTTATGAAATGTTTGGCTTTTTTTGTGGAAAATTATTTGTGCCCTTTGGACCAGTCTAATTTATTTGCCCAACCAAGAAATTTAAATGATTATTTTTAATTTTGTCTTAATATTTTTATTTTTTTAGTTAATCCCCTTATTTGCTATTCTTGGTGCTGGTGTTGCTCTTTCAGGAGTGTATCTTGCAAGATTAGCTATTCAAAATCCTGATGTTACGTGAGTTCTTTATTTTTTTAATACTAACAATAACATACCCTACATACCTAGGTAAATTATTTCAATCTACCAAAATTGTTTTTTAATCATAGTAATATTTTTTCTTAAACTGAAGATGGAGGAGAAAAGCTAATCCTGAGCCTTGGCAACATTTCGCAGACAAGGAGTATAAAGTAAGTAATTCTGAAATGCATTATAATTTATTCATATATTTATGAATGGTATAATGAAGTTTTATGAGAAGTGTTTTATAAAACTATCATGGCCCCGTCCCCCAATCCTTTTCACGGTCTATAGTGAATTTACAGTGTGAAAAAAAACAAATATATATAACAATTGTACCCCCGGGCTGAAGCCCTGTCAGCCCAACTCTTATGGGGGCCATGAAAACTTATTATAAAAATCAAAATCAAATGGAAGTTCTCATTGAAAATGTAATATACATTTTAAAATGTCATTTACATTTTTGTTACTGGCTGTGAGAAGTTTGTTAGAACATGTTTGATTTTGTAACATTTGAATTTAAGATGCTCATAGACTTCATATCAGATTTGTTTTTCCTCCCACAGTTATACACACCAAAAGACATAGATACGACTAGGTTCAAAGAAGAACGCCCAAAATTCTAATAAGTAGTTGGCCTCATTCCATTACTCTTATAATGTAAATCTGATTTGTCAATAGCTTTTCAGTGGGGCTGTATGCTTTGTTATTGATAGCTGTGTGAGTTAAAATAAATTATATCAATTGAATTTTTGTTGTTGTGCATGCATTCCTGGATTTTCATTAAATTTTACCATTTTGTTTAAATGTTGAAATCGACAGTAATCCAGAACTATGCAGGGTGATTCAAAACTCAACGTACAAACTTTTAGGGGAGGTAGAAAACACAAAAACAAAACAGAATCACAGAAGAATGTGTAACCGAAAACCTCAACCTGATCAGCTGGAGGATAAACAAAGATGCATAAATGAAAAGCCAATAATGGGGGAAAAACTATTTAGCAATGCTTTACCCGAGGACAGTACGTGTGCACATTAAGTTTGGCAACAATTTCTTACCATTCACAGTTATGCACATTTCACAATGGTGACACAGGTCGGTGTCAACGGACCATGGCTTTTGGGGTCCCTCACAAGAAGAAATCCTGGCTAGATAAATCTGGCGATTGTGGTGGCAATGGGAAGGGTCCACCCCGCACTCGAACAGCGTCCTCCAGCACCCTGAAGCATGTATAACTGTGAATAAGAACTTAAAGCACTTTTAAAACTTAACATGCACACGTACTGTCCTTGTGTAAAGTATTGCTAAATAAAATTTTTCCACTCATTATTGGCTTGTCATTTCTGCATCTTTGTTTGTCCTCCAGCTGATTGCAGTTTCTGGTCGCACATTCCTATGTGATTCTGTTTTCTATCTCCCCTAAATGTTTGTACATTGCGTTTTGAATCACTCTGTATACCCATAAGTCACTGTTCACTTTGGAGTTTGGACACTTTTAAATTTCTAAGACATAGTTTTTTTTTCTTTAGGGATTTATTCAATGTAATTTATGGGCCCATAATTGATTTTAAAACATCTTAAACTATATGGATTGAACAGTTGGATATTAAAAGACAGTATGGAGACATTAATTTTCATTTTCGTGCTAGAGAAGATATAAATAAAGTTGAAACCAATGTTATTGCATGGATATCCCACTCAAAAGTAAGTTTGGCTAATTATTTTATATTTAATTAATTTATATATCTCTAAGCAAACTGATTATTCCAAGAATCAAGAATTAAATTTTTAAAATTATTGATGTGGCGGAAAACTCCATTTAATTTTTTGCATTTCTACAGTAAAATCTGCAACTGTAACATTACTTTTTTTATAGGGATCGTCCTATGCCTGTCCCTCAAAGTGATGCCGATGATGTCTATTTGAAAAGTCTCATAGGATGGACTAACCTTAGAGGTGGTATGAGGATTTTTGAATAGATGTCATAATCAGCATCACTTTGAAGGACAGGCACTGGATGATCTCCATAGAAATCAATGTTAAAATTACCAATTTTTACTGTAGAAATGTGGAAATTTAATGAGGTTTTCCACCACATCAATGATTTTAAAAATTGAATTCTTGATTTTCGAAATATTTTTTGTTTAGAGACAGTCCAGAAAATTAAATATAAAACAATTAGCCGGACCTTTTTCCCAGTTGGATATCCATGCAATAACATTGGTATGAGTGTTTGTGTGTTTTTTCCCACATGTTTTTCCACTCTTTGCCCTCAAAGTTCCCAGATGAATCCAAGTTACCTCCAAGCAGGGCAGATGCTATTCTAACCATGGCATAGCTGCTAAGTCTCCCGAATTTTTACAAAAATCCCTAATTGTCCCTAAACATTCCCTACTTTATTAAAAAAATCCTCTCTTATGAAAACCATTCCTAAGGAATTTCTTGTGGGGCATGAAGTCTCTTGTCTGTGTTTTTTTTTTCCCCCTTTTGAAATAACGTCACACGTCGTAAATGGGGAAATTCCCTTTTTAAGGAAGTTTTGCAAACCCTCTGATGGTAACCAGAAAGTTGTTTATCTTATCGTGCAGGGAAATAGCTTAGCAGCCAATAATCCTGGATAATAATTGAATATTATAGTGACGCGCATGTGGTCAAAATTTCTTTTGTTGAAGTTACGTACGTGCGATATAACAAAACATGAATACTGATAAGCAAAAACATATTTAATCAATTTTAAAGATACTTATTCTCAAAGATGAATTTCCTTTCATCAAACGTTTCAGAAAAAGGCTAACTTTTCCTTTTTTGTACAAGTTGTGTTACGGACATAAACATCGGTCATGGTGGAAAGACTGACATTATCACTCACGTGAAATGAAAAAAACATCAAGCAAGTGTCAAAAAGTCAGTGTTCTTCAAAAATTGACGCTTTTTTTTCCCTTCATCTTCTGATGATTTTGGGGTCATTTGCGCAGAATGTTTGTTCGCAGCGTTTCTGATTGAACACAATATTTACTTTTTTAGATCACCATTTTGAAGTTTTGGCCTCGAATTTCACTTTTTTGCGTAGGGATTTTATTCCCAAAGGTTCAACTTCCACGTGTGTAAAATCCCTATTTTATTTGACTTCAATTTTTGAGTAGGGATTTTATTCCCTACACTCTAACTTTTATGTGTGGAAAATCCCTATTTTATTTGGAAAAATCCCATTAGGGAGTGGTTTTAGCATAAAATACGGGTTCGTGCTAACATCTCCCGAATTTTCATTTTCAAAAGTTGACAGCTATGCCATGGCACAGCTTGCCCCAGGATAATATGTAAAAGACAGAAAAACAGCTGTGGAAGAAGAAAACCGTAATATCCATTTTGAGAATACCATTATTTTCTCACCAACAGCAGATGCCGTGTGCTGAAGTGGGGGGGGGGGATGGATGCCAATTCTACAATAAAACCTCCCTTAACGGACACTTTTCTGATCCCTGGTCCTGTGGAATGGGGACGTTAATTTATTTCACCACCTAATTAGTGGACAGTAAAATCAGACGACAAACTGTAATTTATTAATTTTTTTTGGTCACAAACCGAGAATTTGTCCCATTCATTCAACTAAGATAATGTGTAATTCCATACTCGTATTAGTAAATATGATAAATGGTCAATTAATTACTTGATTAACTGAACATAACTATGGTCCAGGAATATCAGGATGGTGAATTTGAATGGTTTTGTGTGTGTGTGTTGATACGTGTGAAAAGAAAGCCAACATTATGAGACTGATAATATTGTTATGAATGTTTTTATCTTTACGCTTATTTTAATTTAATTTTGAAGAATATATGTGTAGTGCATGTATCATGTACGGGTAAAAATAATTAAATTGTTTTAATGAGACAAAAGGTTATGAATTTTTCCGTATCTGTCACTTTCCAACTTCATTTGGGAATTAAGCATAATCTGGTAAAAACGTAGTGAAATTTAATAAAACTTTCTTTATCGAGACGATTGGTGATTATGCATAACCACCGGTGTATCATTTTCACAATAACATATAAAAATTCTAACATTGAAATGTATAGGAACCAATTGCAATCGAAGCCAAACATATAAACAAGGTTCCACTGTGTGTCATACTTTCCCATTAGCGGACAAATTTTCTGGTCCCGTGGGTGTTCGTTATTGAGAGGTTCTACTTTATTCAGAAATAAAGAAAATTGGATGCAAACAATACTCAATGCTGATTCCTCTGGCAAAAAAATAAAAACCCCAAAAAATTAAAAAAAAAAAAACCTTTGAAGGTATAGAAAAAAGAAAACCACCTCTTTTTTTTTTTTTGCTCCAGGCGAAGTAATAAAACTGACCAGAGATGGTTGACACAATTCATTAAAAGCAAGGGGAAGACGGATCATTATTTTTTCCTCTAACTCTCAATGTCAGTGCTAGACATGTCAAAATGTTGAGACGTTTCAAGTCAGAGTATTTGTATTGTTTTCAGCCTGGTCTGAAATTCTGAAGGAAAAAACAGTGGACGGTTATATTAAATAAGCTCAATTATGCATAATCACCAATCATTTCGGTAAGTTTGATACATTTTTCTACATTTGTCACTTTTACCGGTAATTACGATTAATTCCGGATTGACGATGGCAAGTATGAAGTGTGATAAATATGGAAGAAATCATGCGAAAATATCAATTAAATTCAACCACTTATCAGTTTTTCCCTTGCGTGATGGATGAAATACACATATTTTGCCATAAAAACTAAGTGTTATGATAATAAAAAGTTATCAGCGTTGTCATCAAGGTCAGACTTAGGCAGATTCTAAGGGTGCAACCGCACCAGGCCATAAAACTAGATCTTACTGCGTTGATTTCGTATAATAATTTACGATAACTGCTTTTCAAAAGCCAGAACTTGAAATTCTATTGATCTATTAATGAAGAATTTATAGATTTATTAACACCGGTTCGCGTCCCTCACATCCTTGAAGGAGGCCTTGATTTTTAGCTGACTTATATTGATTTTCAAGAAAATTTAGTTTTAAATATTAAAATATAAAACCGATATTTAAGGTCCCCAGAGCCCTTTTTCATGAGGGAGGCCCGTGGCCCTTTAAGACGAAGGGCCATTCACCCCCAATTCACGATCTTATTTCATGTATTAGACATTGTTTTACATGTCTCGTTAACTCTAGGCTCATTAACCACGTACATTATCCGGTATGCCCATGCGTTTAGAAGGCCCGGCTTTCTCGAACCTCTTCGGGAAGGTTTTTTTTAAATGGATCCTAATTTTATCACTTCCCCAAATTGGTGTGTATAGAGCAAAAATTAGTTAATCTCTGGGCCTAACCCATCACATATATCTCGTAATATTGAAGAGGGCCGCAAAACTATTCTTGCACTGGGCCGTTTATTTATCAAGTCTGGCCCTGATTGTAATGTTAGCTTTCTTCACATTTATCAACATTTTTAAACATAAGCAACATCACTGATCGAATCCATTTTCCTAGGCAAATTTGAGCAAAATTTCCGTAAAATTTAAATAATTTATTGACGATTTATCATATTTACCAATACGAGCTGGGGAATTACGCATAATCGCCGGTAAATGTGAAAAACAAAATATATTAAACTTATATACAAAAATAGTTGGTAACTGCATAATAGTCGGATTTATCAAATTTCCGTCACGTACATAGGCCTATATAGCGGTTCTGTTTTTAATTATTTTGAAAATTATTGTGGCGGTGGTGGGTTTCTTATTTTTTGGAAGAAAAAGTGGCGCCACACACCTGTTGGGAAAATGACGTCATCGTGGTGCGCGCAGGCATCCTTTCTCAGTTTTCGAATCTAGTAATCCTACTTCAGACCGCTATTTCCTAAATTTTTGAATGGAAGAGGTAACACTCCCCTCCCTCAAGGGCGTCTCAACGGCATCAGAGACCTCCCATGTAGTGATTTTTCTCGAGCCAGAAATACCTGCTACCTAATTTACATACTCACTGTAAAAATTTTCACTAGATCTCATTTTTTATGAGGCTTCCTTGCCACTGTGGGACCATACATTAAGATGGCACTCCCTTTCTCTCTCCACTTCAGTATACAGTTTTCGGCGTTGGTGAGCAAACAGTGGTGTTATGAAAATGGATGTTTGCGATGTGAACCCCGTTCACATGTGCAAATATTGTGGGAGCATTGGGGGTTCTAGAACCCGCTTGACGACTTTTTTCCTTCGTAAGGAAAGAAATGGGGAGCAGTCATTGGTGAAAATTCTTGAAGCTGGTTTAAAACCCGCTTTTTCTATTTCCCATGTGAATGGAGCTTTTTATAGCTGTTTTTCTGACTATCTTTTTCACCTGGAGTAACCTGGGCTATGGTAGAATAGCATCTGCCCTGCTTGGAGGCAATTTGCGTTCTTGTAATTTCGACGAGTGGTGAACGTGTGCGGGAAAAAGGACACAAACGCTATGTCAATGAAGATAATGTTCCAGAGTGAAAAAAAAAAGTTTTTTCTACAAAAGAAAAATTCCAATAACCTGAAAAGGAGGGCAAAAGATCGAATTTTCTAAAACGTAGGACGCTTCAATTGACATGAAGAAGGAGATGTCCTAAAAGTGGACGTCGGGTAACTGTGATCCAGCGCTCATCAAAAGAGGGGGGGGGGGAAGATTCATTTCTATGCTTTGTTTCCTTCATGAGACGCCATATTGGTTACCTTGGATCGGTTTGTATGTCCCTCAAAGAAAGATATCACGTGATCCAAAAAGCCTCATACCTCCATACGTTGGGTGATCATACGTCGCGGATTTTTCTGGCTGTCCATTTTTTTTTTTTTTTTGCAAAGTCTTGGTTTTTCACGTCTTGTCAACGAAACCAACTTGACTTTTTATTCTTCATATCAACGATTATAATTATCTTCCCAACTCAAATTACGACTGCAAATAATGTGCAAAACGAATATTCTTAATTCACTGCGATTTGAAATGGTGCTTCATATTTCCCGCGATTTTTCTGCTTTTAGCACGAGTTGGCAACGTCCCGTATTTTTCTCGAGCAAGATGGTCATTTTCCTATTTTTTCGCATCTCGCGTACATGGTCGTGTTCAACACTTTTTCTGTGAAATAAGTTTCAATTCATTGCGGTGTCTTTCCCGCTCAGAGCAATTTTTCTTATATTTGGCGGGAAGCGGCAGTATTTATTTATTTGGAGCCGTGAGACCAGTTTTCCGTACTTTTATCCATGAAATATGCTCAGCCTATAAATGTCCTAAGCCAATGTCTGTTCTTCGCTAAGCTGGTTGGAAAGTAATGTAGCTTCGATTTGGCATGAGAAATAGGTAGGTACTTACGTACCTCAATCTGATGGTAACCTCATCGAGCAAAATTTGCCTTTCAAGTAAATTTAGAAGCTTATTTTCGAAAGGGACCATTTCCTTTTTTTTCCCGAAATGCACTTTTTAATGGTTTATAAACTTTTGGGATAAGCTCTGAGATATTATGCACCTGGGAATATTTTTGGTAAAAATACAATGTAAAAAGTTTCTATCAAAAGGGAACATTTTTCATACACTTATGTATTTTTTACCTCGATGACGGTCACCCATATCACCGAAGATTTTGTGCACTAATGAGAAGTGTCTAGTATGAGCTTCTACTATAGAATATATATAGTGCTGCTTATATATATATTAATGACGAAAGGGTAACTTCCTGGGCCTCTTGAAACCTGGAATCAACGGTGACGTAATAATTTCCAATTTTTCAGAATTGATCAGCTTAAATTTTCATCAGAAGGTAATCAAACGCTTCCGTAAATTTTCTTTCAAACCGGAACATTTCCAAAATTCAAATGTGGATTAAGTTTTTTATTTCTACTGTATAAAAATCATTGAGAAGAAATATAAGTTATACGCTTATACCTATTCTTTAAGGTAAAAATGCAGCTAAAATAACTGAAAATAAGCTCAATTTTACTTGCATTCCGAAAATATGCTGCCATCTACGGGAAGATACGTAGTCGCGTTTTTCCCTCCACAAAAAATCGTCGGGTGTTACCAGGCACGTGATTTGTGTGGAGGGGCGCCTGGTTTTAAAAAATGCAACATATATAGAAATAGGCAAACACAGATAAAAGGTGAATTTGTGTAGAAACGTCCTCTCCACTTGTCAATACAAGATTCATCGAAAGACTGGTTATTTGTGATGAAGATTACAAGGAAGAAAATTGATCCTTGGCTTTGGCAGGAACATATACAGTCGATCTCCCTTATAACGTTTTCCGAAAAACCATGAAAAAAAGGGAAATCTTAACGAAAATTAGTCGTACTTAGTGACCATACGTTCCGTATTTTCCGGGACAGTCCCGGTTTTTACATGAAGCCTTTCTTTATTGAAATCAAAGATAAAAATATTAATATATCCCACATTTGTCTTGGTGAATGTTTTATTTTTTGAAATTTCGTTTTAACCTTCGATTTTTTAGTTAGTGTTTGGCAACTTTGCCAAAAGTTATGTCCCGTATTACTTCCAAGGAAATATGGTCACCTTAGTCGTACTAAGCCGGATCGACTATCGCTAATTTTTTCCCCTACACATTCCGTCACAGGTGCTGCCATCTACCGTGGATAATACGTAGTTAAGTATTGCACTGCCTTAATTTCTTTTCAAAAATTTCCCACTTGGACAAATTTTGGCCAATTTTTTCCTCCATGAGGGACGGGCCTGCCTGATCTCAAGATTTTTAGAAAAATGGAGCTCAATATGCGCGTATGAATTGAACCGGCGCAGCACCATCCATCAGAATTTTTAAATGACTTGGAAAAAGAAATTTCCACACATACCGTAAACGAACTGCCATCTATCGGTGGAAATGTTAAGAATTTAATGAAAAGTTGCAAAGATGAAAATTTTTTAGTACATCAGCGGTTCTCGACTCGCGGTGCCTTTTCGTAAAAAAAAATTCTATGACGGCCCCATATAGGGCAATTTTTTTAATTATTCATCAAAGTTACCCATTTATGTTTAAATTTTACTGGTTTTTTTTATTCGCCTCGAGCCCCTGAAGTGCACGTGGAGCCCCAGTTCAGAACCGCTGACGTAGACTGGGCTCGAATTTTTTTTTTTGACTCAAAAAAAATGTCATTTCATCATTACTGCTCAAGTTGAATAAAGAATTTTCAATTTTAATTTATATTGTAATTAAAATTCATCAGTTTCTAATGAAAAAAACGCGTACCTAATACCAATAACTGTTCTAGACTCACTGATTGTGATGGGCGCTGATTAGAAAAATGATGCGATATAATTTTGAACGAAAAAAATATTTAAATACGACTTCAAACTGTATACTTCTATTTCGCTAATTGCTTTGCCTCGACTATACTATTCGGGTAAAGTTGACGAACGACTTGATTTAATTTATTCCGAAGTTGAGCAATGTTGAATGATTTCATCTATATTTTCACATTAAAATGTGGAAATTGCATTCACTGCGACAGTTGCACCGGCATCTGAATTGAAAGGTTTAACCGTATAGGTGTAGACAGAAAAAAGGCATGCGATAGAGTTCAGCGGTAAAGAAAAAAAACGAGGTTGAAAGATGCAGCACGTGAGGACATAGGTATTCGGTCACTTAAGGACTCGTTTGAATGAGCAAATCAGCGATTTATTGAGTACGGAAGCAGGTGAGCCTTATAGGAGTAAAAAAGACACGGGGGGGGGGGGGGGGAGAAGAAGAGACCTTGCCGCCGCCCCCCCCAGCGTCAAAGGTGAAGTTGACTGATCTGATGTATATATGCATTGACATCGTGCCCCAGACTTCCAAGTCCATCTCTGCCTATGGAGCCCCAGGCGGTTGTCCGATTTGTCAAAAATTTCCTCGCAAACCGAAACACGACAGCAATCAGACTGACGAGTCGAATTCTTCACTGCGCTTGATGAGTATGAATCAAAAGGCCGGCAGAGGCAACAAGAATATTTTTTTTTCAACAAAAGCAGGAGTGGCTGCGACGAGCCGCCACGGACGTGTAAGATCTTAAATGACAAAATATTAGCATCGTCAGGTATTTTTTGGTACCCCAACCACACATATTCGACTCAAGTTACCCAAACCTTTCTCCCCATCAAAATTTTAGTTACAATCGCAGGGTTCCCAGTAAGATCTGCTTATTGTTTCCTTACAAATTACTCTGGAAGAAAATTATAATTCAAAATCTCGCCCCTTTCCGAATTTAGAAGTTTTCCCGACTATAACCAAAAATATTTGCGCGCTTCCCCGACTACTGCCAATACTTTTTTTGACCTCCCAGGTCACCAGAACCATGAATTATTTCATGCTTTAATCTCTCAAAATAAACTGCGCTTGAACTAGCAGATGATTTTAAATATATTGGAAACAATTTAGGCGATACTTTAATGAGTTTTTTTTTACAAAAGCATTGTTATCTATGTTCTTTCTCCCCACTGGGAAAAACTTTATAAAAGCCTTTGCAAAAACTGGCCATAGATGCCAGAACCCAGGGGCTGGGACCTCTAATGGCCTCCCGGTAGTTTGTGAAAATGCAATGCACCTTCACTCTCCTGAGTACGGGTTCGAATCATTTATATATTTGAGAAAGCAACTTTTAGGACCCCCCCCCCCAACATTTTCATGTTGGCACTTGTCTGTGACAATGCAATACTTCATTCAAAGAATGAGACACTCAAGAAAAATTGTACACAGTTTTTATTTTTACAGGATCTATATTATTCCAATCTGTAAAAAAAAAAGGTGAAAAAACAATTACTACTACATTGCAACTGAACCAAAAAAAAAATGAATAAAAAAAAAAGCAATTTGTGTGTGTCTTGCACGTAAAAAGTTCTCATCACAATTTGCAAATAAAATTATATTTCTGGGCTTCCACTTTTAGGGGGCATTAATATATAATTAGTGTTTCAATATGTGTGTAGATACACACTGTAAACTCATGTGGCTGCTGCACCTTTCATACTGAAATATTGAACATGCTGCTTCATTTTTTCATAAAGCCACATGAAAAATGAAAGAAAATCATTCAATTGGGGATCAATAATTTTATTATTCAATATAAACAATCTTTTATTAACAGTTTCATCTCCTGGGATTTGATCAACATCAATTTCAGTGTATGTGGCTTGAAAAATTTCATTAAATATGTCAAGGAAACCCCACATAAAAAGACACTAGCAGCTGAATTCCACATCAGTTAATATGCCAGGCAAGAACATGTTGATTTTGCTATTTCCAGACATCACGTGTCTTCCAGAGATCACTTACCTTCTTTTATCAAATAGCTAATTTGATTCAATAGCAAATTTTGTTATGCTCTTTGTTCATAGCTTACCTTCTAGCCCAAAAGGGGAATATTTTGCATATTTCTGCAGCAAGCCCTCTGACTGAAAAGGTGCCACATGAAAATTTTTCATACCAGTGTTATTTTAAACAGAAGTGTTTATTTCTCTTTTCTTAAAATTGTGCTGCAACATAGGTACTGTTTCCAATATATTCTGCTTTGGGATATACCAGAACTTATTTTGCAGCTAACGTAAGATTACTAACCTGACTTATTCCAACTGAAGGAATACTTCAGAACTGGTCCAGTCTCAACTTAAATATAAGTTCCTACCTAAAACACTGCCCAACAGAAAATGCCACTCCATGAATAAACCAACACTTACAACAGCCCTGCCGTAGAGTTGCACGGAATGCAAAATGTGACAGTGTTCAGTGCTGAATCTTTTTCTTCTGCCTAACAAATGGCAAATGCACATCATTTAAGAGCAACACAACTTGTTTAGGGTGCCATAAATCCTAAGTCGTTATATGCCTAGTGTGCATTACAAGCAAAACAGCATCTGAAGACCTATTTTTTTCTTTTGCATCCTCTGAACATGGGAAACTATATTTTCCAACATTCAGCCTAGCCTGAATGTATACATTCCAAGGTATGCAAATACCAACAGATCCAGAGCTCTTACCAATCGAGCATTGATAGAACAAGATTAAGAGTGTGTTGAAGAACCCCCTTCCTTGTCCACAACACAAATAGACAGTATGGTTAAAACACATGCATGACCCCGTAGGACATGATTTGATTCCATGTGTTGTTCAATACTGTCCAAAAAGATGGATCAACATTTTAGTGATGACCTATACATGTAATATACATCTTGTGAGATATAAATCATACATCTTTGGAAGTTCACCAAGTGCTTGATTATCAGTACTGCTCGGTTTCTAATCATTCATGTGACAATTTGCCAGGCAGTGTTCAATTGCTCAAACAAGGTGAAAATTTTATTTTACTCTTGTACCTTTAGAGAATTCTTACTGCAACACACACAATTTCTATAATTAGACTTTCATTAAACATGTGTATTAGCATATTTACCTTATTTGCCACATCCAATGCATCATAGTCTGGAGCAAGATGAACATAGGCTTTTTTCTGACCATCAGGCCTGAATATAAATTCATAATATCAATGACATAACATTTTTATATTCAAAACTTATTTCATGCTACATTGAAATTTTTTTTTTTTAAAGTTCTCAAAATAAAATAATCAGAGGCTTCCTTATCTTTACCTCCTGAATATATGCGAAATAGTCACTTGATTTAAAATTTAACCTTCCAAATTTTTCCCCCTTCATGGAACTTTCCCCTGATGTTAGCCTTATATTTCACATTTTCCCGGACTTTTTCACTTCTGACTTTTCAGGTTGCTGGGAACCTTGTAAGTACTCCATATATGTTATAGCAGTTACCCAAGGACACTTTGGACTACGTCCCAGAAGGAAGTTGAACAGGTCAATGTTCTGAAATACATTTTTAAAAATCCTTAGCAACCTCTTACAGAACCCTATGTAAACGGAAAAGTTTTCAATTTTTATCGAGGAAATATAGTCATCCCATACTGCATATATATGCAACTGACATTCGTCAATTCAATAGTTTAACATATTTTGAAGCAATACCTGAAGCAGTGTTTTACTGCCAGATTTTAGGCAACATCTTTTTGAGCATGGAAATACCAGAGGTATGCGTGATCATGACCTGTTTTAAACATTGTCACAATTATTGTACCATTGTTGCTCCGCATTTTTGCCCCAGGGGAATATGGTTTAGAGGGTGATTGAGTTGAAGGGGGACAAAACTTAAAGTTTTTTTTCAAGCACTTATAAGCACTCTATAATCATTTTTTCAATAAATTAGACTGCAATGATTTTTCAAAAACTTTTTAAGACTTGAAAATTATTTTTTTTCCAAAGACTGTACGAACCCTATAGATCAGAGGTTCTCAACCTTTTTTGACTCTCGGAGACCTTTGTGGTATATAATTTCTATGACGGAGCCCCAATGGCCTATTATTTATTTATTCAAAGTAACTGATTTTGTTAATTTAAAAATATCTATAATTATCTTTGTTCTTCAAATTTTTATTTTCCTCGAGTGACCATGGAGCCCCTGGGGAGTGCACAAGGAGCCCCAAGGACTCCGCGGAGCACCTGTTGAGAACCGCTGCTATAGATAAAATACAAAAAGTAATAGTGCACTCATAACACATGTAACTTACCGAATCAGTGAGTTGACTTTCTGCACATCAATGTTATACAGTTTTTTCACAGCCATCTTAATTTGGGGCTTGTTTGCCCTCTTATGAACAATAAAAACAAGTGTGTTATTGTCTTCAATTTTTTTCATGGCTGACTCTGTTGTGAGTGGATGTTTAATAATAGAGTACTGGTCAAACCTGCATCATAAAAAAAATAGTTCAATTACTAACAAGAAATGATAGTCAATATTTACTCATTTTCATAAAAAAATGAATTTTAATTTACATAAGGGCTTGACAAGTGCCAAGTTGGAATGATGACAAAAAAATTCTGCAACAATATTAATTTTTCAAAGTCACTATATTCCAGAAAAGTTACAAAACAGGCTATTTAGAACTTATTTTTTTGGAGAAACAAGTTTGGCTTCAAGAAATTTGGCAGATGCCTATTTTTGGTCAAAAAGCAGGATAAGCACCCTTCTTGGCACTGCTTTGGCGCCAGGCAGTGCCGAGTCTAATGTAACCCCGAGAAAGGGAAATAAAAATTTTACCGCTCACCTGTTTTTTCCCCCATCCTGAACGGTACAGCAATAATCCTCGGGGTACATGCACGTGAAATTATCCTTAGGACACAAACACGTAAATAATCCAAAATGCGCTGTTGTTGAAGTTACTAGGCCTCTGCCCAACAGAAGCCACTTAACACCGTCAAGAATTAAAAAAAAAAAAAAAAAAAAAAGGCCATTAAAGGGGGCCCCTGCCCCCGGCCTGTAATTATCAACTCTGTTTGCACCACAACCAGAAACATGGCAATATTATTTCATTAAGCAGGATACATGGCAAGAATATTTCACTAAGCAGGAATAAAGCCCTAGCAGACCGAGAAGACAGTATAATCCAGTTGAGACTGAAGAAAAACAAACGTTTCCGAGGTGCCACAGTTGGCGACTTTCTGAAGGGGTCTCAACTGCATCCCACCCGAAAATAAATGGCAATGGAATGGTACAGAAGGAGCGATAGAAACTACGGGTATAACATAGGATCCTATGGGTTTGCTTGAGTTGAGGGCAATGAGGAAAAGTTTTTCTAAAGGGAGTGATAGAACAAAGTTTTGGAAACTCGTTTAAATCAATTCCAACATTATGAATTGGTGTAAAGGCTAAAAATATATACCAGCACTTAAAACTACTTTTTCAAATATATTTTATAGAGACTCATATATAATACCTGGTTTTGGTTGGAACGACCTTCCTGCGGTATTTAGGTTTTCGGGGAAGTTCTAAAGTATGTGGCCTCCTGAATTTCACACTTGTCCTTATCTTTCTGGTTCTTGTTCCATGAGCACCTTTTAATACCTTCTTCTTTATTGTCATAGCCTTGGCTTTAGCCTTCATTATTGGTCCAGATTTTTTACCTTTATCTTCTCCCTTGCTTGCAGCTTTAGCAGCTGCCTGTGCTTTGGCACTTGGAGGAAGTTCCTTTTCCTTTTCTTCTTTTTGTTTTTCAGTTTTCTGCTTTGGAGCTCCAGTTTTTGATCCTACAAATAATTTTCAGGTCAGCTCAGAAAAATGAATTTTTTAATTACATGCTGGCATGTAATCATCTGTTACATAATTCAATTAAACAAAGAGTAGATAGAAAAACAAACCAAATCAAAGAACATTAAAAAAAATTAGCTGTGATTTATGCCAATACGTCATTTAAAGGTGCATATACATTAGCATGCTGATATTGTAATGGATGACCCCCATGGAGCAGTTCTAATCCATTCATGGGTACACAAACTTTTGTGTTCTTTGGAAAAAAAACAATTCTAGGTGGGTTGAGTTAAAACAGTCATTCACAAAACAAAAATTAATGAATGGGGGGCGACCATACGTCCCGTATTTCCCGGGATTTAGTTTTGGCCGTCCTGACTTATTATTTTTTTTTAATATATATAAATCAAATTTATTGTTATCATATAACAAAAAAAATTGCCTTATTGACAAACATGTTATGGGTTTCTCTGTATTTTACACGAAACCTACTTGAATTTTTATTCTTTATTGAATTCAAAGATTGAAATTATTTTTTGCCTCATAAATTATATGATAATTACAACTATGAACGAGAATCTCCCACATTTATCTTGAACATTTTTTCTCTTGTAAAATTCATTTCAATCCACTGCAATTTGCAGTAATGCTTGATTTCATGCCATTGTGATTTCTCCGTAATTTTAGCAATATTTGGGAACTTGGTTTGGTTTTGGCATCATTTCTAGCGATAATTGGCAATGTCCCATATTTCTCTCGGGGAAATATGGTCAGCCCACTGAACAACCAATTGCAAATACTTTGATTGCATGATCCGCACCTCAAGACATAACAAAAATGCAAGAACAAGAATATTCATTTTTCTTTTAAATAATTAATTTAAAAGAATGATTTTACTAATTTTATTTAAGTTATGAAATATAAATCAGTTTTCATTGCCTGAAACATTTAAAA
This sequence comes from Pholcus phalangioides, assembly GCF_987345545.1. Classification (NCBI taxonomy): domain Eukaryota; kingdom Metazoa; phylum Arthropoda; class Arachnida; order Araneae; family Pholcidae; genus Pholcus; species Pholcus phalangioides. Next base: position 6,073,698 of record NW_028301625.1, on the reverse strand, counting down.
CAATTTTTGGCATAATCACCTCATAGTGACAACTTTTATTTCGAGAATACTCTTGGTCATAAGAGGTTTTAGAAGCCTTAAGATTAAATCCTTAAAAAATTTTAAAATATGGTAAATTTTCAGAAATAAATTCAAAACAAAAAATTAAACCAAAGTTGATTGATGAAAGAAGCCATTTTTATATAATCTTAGTTCTAAGAAGATACACAACTAATTTCCTTCAACATACACGCACTTAAAAATTTTATATCACTCTTATTTCTTTGGAAGTTGTGCAATTCAGCCATGTTGGTTTAATTTTCTTGCTTTTAAACCGATATTGTGGGCTACAAATTTAATATTCCCAGTCTTCTTGACGGTAGAGATGGGAACAGAAGCACTATTATAAATCACTAGAGAATATTCTTATCAAAAAAATTTTTTATGGTTTTTTTTAAGTTTTTTATGGAGATTGATGATTATTATATATTAGAGGCCATTCAAGTATTACGCAAGCAACTTTTTAGCCATTTTTGACCCCCCCCCTCCCCCATCAGCAAAATTTCGTCATGAGCTCATGAATTCCTAACATCATAGCTGCCAACTTTTGAAAATGAAAATTCTGGAGATTTTCGCGCAAACCCGTATTTTATGGTTAAACCCATCCCTAATAAATACAATAGGGATTTTTCCAAATAAAATAGGGATTTTCCAAACATAAAAGTTAAAGCATAGGGAATAAATCCCTACTCAAAAACTGAAGTCAAATTAAAATAAGGATTTTACATACACATAGAAGTTAAACCCTTGGGAATAAAATTCCTACATGAAAAACAAGTGAAATTGGAGGCCAAAATTTCAATGATGTAAAAATAAATAGTGTGTTCAATCAGAAATGTGAACAAACATTCTGCCTGAACGACCCCAAAATCATCGGAAGATGAAGCAAAAAGCGTCAATTTTTAAAGAGCACTGACTTTATATGACACTCGCTTGATTTTTTTTTTCATTTCACGACTGATGATGGCAGTCTTTCCATGACCGACGTTTATGTCCGTAACAACTTGTACAAAAAGTAAAAGTCACCCTCTTCTGGAACGTTTGATGAAAGGAAATTCATTGGAATAAGTATCTTTAAAATTGATGAAATATGTTTTTGCTTATCAGTATTCGTGTTTTGTTATATTGCACGTACTAACTTCAACAAAAGAAATTTTGACCATATACGCGTCACTATAATCTTCAATTATTATCCAGGATTATTGGCTGCTAAGCGATTTCCCTGCATGATAAGACAAACAACTTTGTTACCATCAGAGGGTTTGTAAAATGGGGAACTTCCCCATTTATTTATGACGTTTGGCGTCATTTCGAAAGGAGAAAAAAAAAGGCTTCATACCCCACAAGAAATTCCTTAGGGATTGTTTTCATAAGCGGAGATTTTTTTAAATGAAATAGGGAATTTTTACGGACAATTGGAGATTTTTTGTGTTCTTAAAAATTCGGGAGATTTAAGAACTTTTCGGGAGGTCGAGCGATGAAGCTAAAATTCGGGCAGCTATGTAACGTAACATGTTTTGACACACAAAGGGTGCCTTCTATAACAAACTTTTGAAACCTCTCGCCATGGCTCTTGAACTAAAACTTGTCATTGAGATGATTACGCCAAAAAAATTGTTTCAAACATTTCAGGTAATAAAAATAATTTCATATTATAAACAAAATTAATAAAAATGTTTCATTATTTAAAAATTAAAATAGAATATTCTCGATTATTCTCAAATTTTTACAACCAGGGGAATATTCTTGCTTCGCATCTCTAGTTGTATCATCAGGGGCCATACAAGTATTACGTAAACAGATTTTTTAGCCGTTTTTGACCCCCCCCCCCCTCAGCAGCTTAGAATATTTCATATCTTCAAAAAGGTTGGCTGATGACGTAAGCAACTTTGAAATCCCCCTGCCAATGCTGACGTAATACTTGAATGACCCCTTATATATATTTTATGTGTTTGTTGTAATTATATTTTATCCCCAAAACCCTTCTCTACTTTTAATTTTATAATTTTTTGTTTTCACTCTGAAAAATTACTAAATGAAATTTTATGCATTATATGACGATTGGAACTATTGTAACGACTAGGGCAGGAATTTGTCTCCTTGGTGGTTTTCATCAATCAAAATGTATCGTCAACCTAATATACAATCGACACCATATTTTACGAACTGGTCCTCTGTCTTGAACAGCATGCCACAGAGCTAAGGTTAAAACCTGCTATTTTACGAACTCCTCCCCATTTTTATAAACTATTTTACAAACTAGTTTTTCTCCAGCTATTTTTTTCCGTTATTTCATTCTTCTAGCTGACTTAGAGTTTGTTGTAACCAAAAGTAAGCTTCAATTGGAAGAGAGAGTCTTACAAGAAAACAGGGGGGGGGGGGGGGGGGGAAAGAAGAGAGGTAAAGTTCAATTTGTCACCAGGTCATCGCCAACATGAAAATCCACATTTGATTGTTGGCAGGACTAATCATGAAGATGCACAAAGGATGAACTACAATTTAAACGCATTATGATTGGATAAACTGGTGGTTTGGGAGAAATGGTATGATGCATTAGCTCATTGATAAGGCAATTTTAATCTGGAGTCAAACCGGACTCTACTTTGACTAATTGCCATTCGGCTATGCTCCTCTTCAATTGACAAAACGCAAAAGATTGTACTCGACAATAAATGAAAAAAAATTGTAAAAGAAATAGATGTCAAAATATTATGGGATTCCAAAAAGTACATTGAGTATTCTAGTCAAAGATCAGCAAAAGATTTTTTTTTATGGCAAGTTAATTCTTGGTGTTCTACCATCCCAAAAATATTTCAGAAAATAGAGATTTTCAGATCTCAAAAAGACACCTGTTGCTTGGCTGATGAAAAGGAGAGGTAAAAATTCCAATCACGGAAACTTTTTGAAGCAAGTAGAATTATTTGCCTCAAAATTAAACTTGGAGATGGCCAAGGGGAATTGAATGGAAAGAGGAACTAAAATCATTGATTACTGAAACCACTGCAAAAAGTTATGAAGCAAACAAATTTTTTTTGGAAACAGTCAAATATCAAATAATCATGAGTGACCGACTCATTCTATATTTCCGGTATTTTTTTTATTGTCTCCCATTCAAGGGATCAAGGTCAATCATCATTAATTATCAAGTTTTCAGTTTCATAAACAGGAGCGGCAACTATTACTAAGGCAGGTATTACACTATAAAAGTTTGATAAAATCCATTTTATAAAACTTGAAAAATCTAACCAATAAGGTTATTGATTACATTCTAGAAAATGCAACCGTTGACCTTATTGGCTGCATTTTGCAAGTTTTATAATAGGTCTTTTATCAAACTTTTATAGTGTAATACCGGCCTAAATTGAATTGGAAAAAAAAAAATATATAGTAAACTTCCCATTACTGCTAAAAGCTGTCAATGACAAGAGAAGTTGCTACTTAACTGTTTAAAAGCCAATGTTACATAAATGAAAGTTTTTATTTATAAAAATATCACAAAAATCGATTTAAAAATCGTATATAGACGAGAGTTCAAAGTATTTTTTGTGTGAAATCAATTCAGAAACTTCAGGTTGATATAAACTTTTGACAATTTTGAAATTTGACTTTAGAGCATTTTTTACCCATTTCGATAAAAATTTGCCAAAATTTCAGTTTTGAAGTAAATTGCAAATTATTTTGTTTCTACCACTTAACGTATTAAAGTAAATCAATTAGAACTGAGTTCGACAATCCTAGAGTCTTGTGTTCAGCTGAGCAACCATATCAAAAAGGTATCTTACATTAGAAGCTGTAGGATGTTTACAAACTTTCAGATTCAAAATTACAGGATGCAGATGCATGCTAATTACGTGCTAATGAAAATGGGAACATCATGGATGAAGATATTGTTGAAAAGGATCTTTAGTAGTATCAACGGTTCAAACTGATGCATGTGAAATGCTAGGTAATTTTGCAATGTGGATGAGGTGTTAGAAAACTCCTGAAATGTATCTTCAAAAGATGTAGGGCAGAAAAAAAGAGTGAAATGCAAGTGCAATGCTCAAGTTTCAAGAAAAGGCAAAACAGTTTTGAGCGATCAGAAAAAAAAATTACATGGGATAAAAAAATTTCTATAATCCGATCAAAACCTCGGCTCTGGATTCCATTGAAAAAAATTTGACATATGACCATTACAGCAAGTCGGATAATTCATTCAGAGTTGCAAGAAGCGGATCGTATTTCATATTCCAAAGAGAAATGACAATGAACCTTCTATGAATTAAGGAAGGGTGAATTATTTATCCAGGTCAACGTTGTCACCTGATAGCCATCATATTGTCTGTGACGGTGTACAGTTTACCAAAAAAAAAACTATGTATAAATGCTATCAATGTGACAAACGGGTCCATCAAATATGTTTTCCTTCTTTTATCACGGACGAAATCATACTGGATTTTGTTAAAATCCAATTTGTTTGTTGCATTGCGAATTTGAATTTTTAGTAGAAAATTTTGTGTGATAACTGTATTACAGAAATAAATAATCGTTAGAATATAGACTACACCAGTTTCCACTTTTATCTCTCCCCAAGTGAGAGATAAAAGTTTTTCCAAGAAAAACTTTTCTGTGAAAAACAGAAATTTTTTTTCTTCAAATGTCAAAGTTGATCTATGTATAGGCATGCAAAAGGAACTCAAATTCCAAAACAATAAGGGACTTTGTTCATAGTTCAGCCTTCAAACTGTTAATGCTAAAAATAACAGGAAATGATGCACTGCTGCACATCACATTGAATTGCTCTCTACGAAGACAAACATTGACACTGACGAATAAAGGATGAACACATATTTAGTCACCATCTTCATAAAATATTAAAATCTGAAAATGATTTTACTTTATTTCAGTTGAAAAATAAAATTTACGTCAGCTTGGTTGAAAATACGGGACATTAAAAAACCCTCTCCCCCCGATGCTGATGTAATACTTGAATGACCCGAATGTCCGGGAAAAAAATTTGAGACATATGGTAAAGGCGAGAGGACAATTGAGCAGCGCAATATTACCTGGCGCGAGCGAACTGCCATCATGTCCACGCGTACGTTGGGGGACGCACATTTAAAAAATTACGGTATCAATTTTAATTCCGGGATTACTTTTGCCGAATTCTTATTAGAGTCAAATCCCGTAACAACGAACTCCGAGACAACGGAGAAATCACTTTGTTTAACAAAATTTCATTAAAGAAATTCCAGGTTTTTGCATTGTTCCCATCTAAACAACTTCTGGTAGATTAGAAGTGTTCGTTGAAACGAGATTTTCACTATAACGGGATTCGACTGTTCGAATTGTTCATTAGTTTTGAGTTTTCATCAATTCTAAATTTTCAGTCATGGGATTAAATGTCGGAAATATTTCAAGGGCATCGAATTTTTTAGGGTTTCCAAATTTCGAATAATCAGCCATTTTTTTGCTTCACGTTTTTATATTTTAATACATATTTCTCAGCATTCCAATACTTTCTATTCGTTATTTTTTAATGCAGACTTCAATCGGGAAAACGAAAATGTGCGTAATACGCGAATTTCTTTCTATTCGTAAATTCAGCATGATCAAACTTTTTTATTGTTGAAAATATTTTTTCGTAATCTCCGTGTTCGTTACGAGGTCGGGTAATGTTTTCCCAATTTTCAAAATTACGTATTTTGTTCAAGAAAAATATGAATTTTTAAAATACATTGTCAGTGTTTTTCTTCCGACGGTGGAAAAACGTTTATAAAAAAATTACCGAAACGTAAAAAAGCAGCATCAACATCAAAGCGCGAACAGAGGAATATTTCAGAGAATCAAACTATTACGAACGATAATTTCAACATATTTACACAGCTACGGAAGATCATTTACTTTGTACAAATTTTAGAAAAATCGCACTAGATGACAATTGGGCTGGCATTAAATTTTAGACAAAGATATTCGTATTTCTCAACGAAATTTTGAGTCAAATTAAATTTTCAAAAATAATTAGCTGTTCAGTAAAACAACAGTAACAGCCGCAATTATAAATATCAAGCGAATATTTCCGCGATGGATTTTCACGATATAAAAAGTAAAATAACATTTTTTAAAAGAAAACTATCACTTAATTTGTTGAGAAAGTGGAGGATAATTGTATATTTTAACCTTTACGGACCACGAGGCGGCGGAGAACGCCATCTTGATACAATATGAGGGGGTTCCTCATGCCGATGATAATTTTTGAAAATTGTGACAATTTCCCACAAAAATTCAATTATTTAAGCATTTGAAGATAATCAGCCTCATTATTGTATATCTATGATAATTACCTCGCTCTGCTCCTTTTTTCGCTTTCGGACCCATTTTCACCACTTTTCAATCAATTGAATCAAGATGAAGGACTGAAAAAAAACGTGGCACGCCACCGCTAAGTTAGATCTGCGAATTGCTCTTTACAACGACTAGGAGAAAGATAAAAGATGGCGTTATCCAGTGCTCGATACTGCCAAACCCATTCCCTAGATGGCAGTCAAAGCCTGTCTATCTACTCACCGCTAAAAATAGCCGCTGAATTGACAGCAGCGCCATCTAATGAGTGGAAGGCGCAAATGTAGCATGCGGCTACGACTACACCAGTCTTATTAGGGGGCCGTTCACGTATTACGTCCAGGGCCGCAACTAGGGGGGAGTAGGCGGCACTCGTGCCCCGGGCGCTGGACCAGAGGGGGTGCAAATTTCATTCACAAACTATGCCTTATACATTACAAGGGGACGTCAAAATGCACACTTGTCTCGTGTGACCAAGCATCTAGTTGCGGCCCTGATTACGTCAGCAATTTTTCAGTCATTTGTTAACCCCCCCCCCCTTGTCAGCAAAACTCTGACACCCCCCCCCCCCTACCTCTTATCACGTATTGGTGGGATCAGAGACTGTACGTGGAGAGAGGGGACATACAGTGCAGTCTTAAGGCATGGGCCTACCCGGGCACGGCCCGGGGGCCTCAAGAGAAAAGGGGCCTCACAAAAATGAGATCTGGTTGAAATTTTCAAGAATTTGCTTGGTAGGGCCTCAGAAAAATCACTTGGCCCGGGGGCCCATGATGCTCTTAAGACGGCCCTGGAGACATGGGAGGGTTTTTGCCGCCGCCCCCCCCCCAACGATCAAAAAATCATTTTTTTAAAATCGAAATTGCGAAAAAAAATACCTTTATATGTTATTACAATCAATTTGTTAATTTCAATGCTCAGGCTAAGAACTCAAAAAATTTACTTTTAATAAATTCATTGTGACCCCATCCTCTAAGCCATATAATGATAAATCCTTGGCCCGTGGACCCAAATGTGGTCCGGGGGGTTATCTGATGTGTCCCGCCCCCTCAAATCTAATTTTGTAATAATGAACTAAGCGGCACATTTACAGATAGCTTAAGTGACCCATGGCACAATTCCAGAGTATTCAGGTGGCCCGTGGCACATTTTCAGATCACTCAAGTAGGCCGTGGCACATTCACAGATCACTTAAGTGACCCGTGACGCAGTTCCAAAACACTTAAGCGATCCGTGACACATTTAGAAATCCCTTGAGTGACAGTTGGCACAGTTTTAAAGCACTTAAGCGACCCCCAGTGCAGTTCTACATCATTAAAGTTACCCCCGGCACATTTCCAGATTACTTGAGTGATCCGCGGCATAATTACCGATCACTTAAATGATGCGTGGCACAGTTCGAGAGTACTTAAGCTGCCCAAACACATTTCTAGATCACTTGAAGGATCCACGAAACATTCAGAGATCACTAAAGTGGCTGTCTAGAAGACTTATCCATAGGGAGATTGTTAGTTCAGGTGCCCACAAACCACAGTTCAGGATGCCATTAAGAATATTTCATATTTTTATGAAGGGTTATTGATGGCGTAAGCATCATTCAACCCACCCCCCGTTGCCATCAAAAGTCAGCAAATCGGAAACCCCCATCGATGCTGACGACGTAATACTTGAATGGCCCCTTACGCATGAAGGTATAAGAGGTCATTCGAGTATTACGTCAACATCGATGGGGCGGGGGGTTCCGGGGTTGCTGACCTTTGATGACATCGGGGGGGGGGGGTTGAATGATGCTTACGCCATCTCAATAAACCTTTATAAAAATATGAAATAATCTTACTCAGTCTGCCAAAAACGGAAAAAAACCTTTCCTCAGTTCGTGGGTATCTGAACTGACGTTCTCCCTAATGATAAGTTCTCTACAGCAGTTGTTCTCAACCTTGAGAAGCCCACGGCGCGGTCATACACACAACTAATGAGAAATAAATGAGGAAAAATGGAACAGTGAATCGCTCACGCCCGGTACGACGAATGTCGGGACCCAGCGATTTAGAAACGCTGCTCTATAGCAGGAGCGTAACCAGGATTTTTGCCGCCCCACAACTTTAAATTCGATAATTTTATGATGTTCTATGTCCCCCCCCCCTAAAATTGCCGCTCCCAAAATTTTGCCGCCCGGGGCAGTTGCCCCCCCCCCGCTCTAGCCACCTTTCAGTGATCTTTAAATTTTCCGCGGGTCCTTCAAGTGATCTGGGAAATGTGTCTGTGGGCTGATTAAGTGGTCGGCAACTTGGGTGCGCGTCACTCAAGTGATCCGTAATTAAGCCGCAGATCTGATCTTAAGTAATCTGGGAATGTGCCGTGGGTAACTTGAGTGACGTAGAACTGCACTGCGGGCCGCTTAGATGTTCTAAAACTGCGCCACATGGCACTTAAGGGGAACTGTAAATGTGCCATGAACCGCTTAAGTGTTCTGGAACTGCCGCTGGTCACTCAAGTGATCTGTAAATGTGTCACGGGCCGTTTAAATGATCTGGAATTGTGCCACGGGTCACTTAAGAGATTTTTAAAAAATGTGCTGCTTAGTTCATTTTTACAAAATTAAAATTGAGGGGCTTGCCAAATCAGATACCCAGAGAGCCACGGGTTTAGCATGCATGGCTTAGAAGGTGGGTCGCAATAAATTTCTTAGAGAAATTTCGAAGTTCTTGGCTTTTGAACAGCATTGAAAATTAACAGAAATAAATTGATTAAATAACACATGTAAAGGCATTTTCTTCTGAAATTTTAATTTTTTTTAAATTGTCTTTTGCATCGAAAAATTATATTTGTGATCGTCGGGGAGGGGGGTTCGTACCTCCCTCCCCTGTGCACGTCTCTGATCCCAACATGCGTTGGAAGATAAGGGAAGAGCTGACGAAATTTTTCTGACTGAGGAAGGGGGTCAAAAAATGTTTAAAAATCTGCTGACGTAATACTTAAACGGCCCCTAGTGAGGAGAAATTATAACCCCATAATGCCTACTCTCGTAAGTGAATCCTCATCTATTAAAAAAAGGTAAATTGGAGTCAATCGCGTTGACTCCCTGGAAATCAGCTGTTTTGCCCTTCAACTCCCTTCTGTGCAGGGGGGTCTGTCCAATCTGAATCTCGAACTGATTGTTAATATACATTTAAATACGAGCTATATTTCAGAAAGTCCACAAATTTCTTTTTATAGCATGTGGTATTTTTTTCACTATTTCTTCATAAAGAGAATTTAATATTTTCAAGTCATTTTCCAGAGTATTTTCTCTGTAGGTTTTTTTTTTTCATTTTTTATCAATTGGTTTTAGTAAATTACGTACATTTCAGCAGCTCTCAAAAAAATGAAACCAAGGAATCAGCTATTTTCAGATAAAACAATTATTGTACTTAATAGAACCGTATTTTGTAATGTGAGAAAAATGACAAAGATTCCTTTTCTAAACTACCGAAACAAATTGAGAAAAGAAATTTGTATAAATGGGTTTTTATATATTCCGTCCATATTCAAATATACACTAGAGAGCAGCGTTTCCCAAAGTGGGCAATATCGCCCCCTCTCCTGGGGGCGATAGAAACCATGGGTGCACTTGATTTGAGGGGGGAGCGATGGAACTCTGTTTTTGGGGAACTATGCTCTAGGTCAGCGTTTCTCAACCGGTGCTCCGTGTTCACTCCCCAGCCGCAAAAAAAAAAGTAAAAACAGTAAATTTGAAAAACAAATATTTTAAATAAAAATAACTTCAGCGGGGTGGCAAATTTGAGGGATTAGTCGCCAAGGAAGTTTGAATGGGAGAAGGGCGGCAAAATTAGTATAAATCCTCCTCTGCTAAGGGATTAGGCTAGTAAGTGACCAAAAGAGTGCAAGCACGTGAGTGAGCAAACTTGTGAATGACCAACAGAGCAAGGGACCAGGACCTAGATAGGGTAAAACCATGTGAATGACCTATAGCATGTGTAAACGATTAAAAGAGTGACCCATGTTTGCGCGTTTGTAAGCATCTGAATGACTTATAACAGGGGTTTTCAACCTTTTTGACTTGCGCGGAGCCCTTTCTAGTACATAATTTTTATTGGGGAGCCACACCGCGTATAGGCCTATTTATTCAAAAAGTAAAAAATATTTATATAAACCAGTAATTTTCCAAATTTACTGTTTTTAGGGCTCCGCGGAACACCGGTTGAGAAGTGACCTAGAGCAGTGTTTCTCAACCGCCGGGCCCCGACACCAGTCGCACCGGGCCGTTAGTTGTGACCGGGGCCTTCACTTACACAAGATTTACCGGGCCGCGGGCTTACAAAGGTTGAGAACCACTGACCTAGAGCATAGGATCCTATGATATATCCGTAGCTTCTGCGGCCCCCTCACCCGCTTATAAACAATCCCTACATTGTAGAAATTTAGCTTATCGTGATTGGCCGAAATGAGTGATGGACCATTAAGTCACTCATGGTGAAATTTTCGCTTTCGACGTTCAACAATAGTTAATTGGGCTCGAATCAGACATCCACCGTTGGAGTAATAGTAAGACTCACGTACCGCGAAGGTTGGTGTTCGATTCTGTCAGTTTCTTGTGAGAGAAACCCCATATAAAATTTTTTTCCCATCCTTCCATCTTTGCAGAAAAAATGTTTCCATTCTTGTTAGATTTAATCAAATGCGGCTCGCGAAGCTGGGCCCAGCTATATCATTTACAGATTCAATAATATCTTTCATTTTTCGTTAATGAACTATAAAATTCAGTTTCGCCCAAAACTCAGCCTCACCAGCAGTAACCAAATCGCTTTCGTGCTAATGCTTCCTGTTACTTAGAAAGTAGTAATTGTAATTACGCTCCCCAGACAAATAAATCGCCCACTTTAGGAAACACTGACCCAGAGCATGTGTAAACATGCAAATGATCAAAAGAGTGGCCCATAAAGCAAGGAACCATTTCGGTAAGCTACCAAAACAGTGTGCACACACACGTGTAAAAGAATTTCTTTCCAGAAATTTTCTGCTCATAGCCGGTCCGCTTAAAGCGGCGACACGCTATGCAAATGAACGGAGCGATCGCCGGAATCTGAAACGCCAAGAAAATTGCCTCGTCAGTGGTTCAAAACCTGAAGACTAAAAAGTTGAAATTCAGATTAGTGCGTGTTTGCGATTAGTTATATTCACACCCTAAATCAACTTGAAGATTTGGTGCTCTTAACGTACAAAAATAAAATCTGATTAAAATTAGAAATTTAGAAAGGAAATCCCGGATAGCGTAAGCCCGGGATTACACTATCAAAGTTTGATGAAAGACCTTTCACAAAACCTTAAGTTACCTTATCGGTTACATTCGCCGATTGAAAATTGCAACCAAAAGTTTCAGGCTGCACAAGTTTCAATTGCAAAAAAAGCAGCGAGTCTAAATGTAAAGGTTCACATTAGGAACAAGTCCATGCTTACTAGGTATGCAAGAGGGCCTAGGTTAGAGCAGCAGCACCTAGAGATTGAATGATGTTTATGGCAGTGTACAGAGGCCTTCTGCTACTTAGCAAGTTCCACATTTTGAAACCATCCCATTTCGTTCCTTATTTTGGCGTAGAATCTTCCTAATTGGCTCAAATACCGCATAGTGATTGGATATGGGCATAAAAATCGCCAATTCGCCCCATCATTTTTCCTCACAACGATGATACTGGTACGAGCAGGGAATTTTGCCCCTTAATATTCAGAGAGAAAATGGACTTACTGACGTCACAAGCAGACTGCTGATGCCTATCTCTAGGAGGTGCTGGTTAGAGTCATCGCCTAATAGACTACTTACTGACGTCACAAGCAGAGTGACGAGGCCTATTTTCCCTCTGAATATTCAGGGGAAAAAAAATTCCCTGCTCGTGCCAGTATTAATGTTGCGAGGAAAAGAAATGATCGAGCTCAGAATTAACGATTTCTATGCCCCGCATCCAATCAATCACTATGCGGCTTTCGTGAGGCAATCAGGAAGATTCGACGTCAAAATAAGAAACTAAGTACAATGCTGTGTGGCAAACTTGCTAGGTAGTCTGAATGACGTTTATGGCAAACACTGCAGAGGCCTTCATCTCTAGGAGGTGATGTTAGAGTCCCGGCGGAGACCAGATTACTTTCCTTACGGAGTTCACATTACACCACCTATAGGTGGTCTTCGCACGAAGTTCGACGTCACTGAAGGCCATCTCACCTAGTCATTGGCCTGCTGCATCCATTCATGCCTTTTTGTAGCACATTGTAGGCCATTTCACCTATAGCCAGTGACGTCACAAGCATCGCACGGAGACAACACTTATATCAGGAAGCTTCAACATCACGTAAGTCGTTTATTTCACCTGTAGCTATTGGATATAGCAAGCCGACGTCTACCTTTTTGCAGAATATCCAACGACTAGAAGTAGTCTATTTCACCTATAGTCGTTGCATATACTGCAAAAAGGTAAATTTCTCGTACATGGGCCTGCTGTATTCAATGGCTACAGATGAAATGGACGACTTCAGTGAAGTCACAAGCTTCTGTGAAGCTTTCTACTATAAGTGTTGGAAACGATTTTATGCGGAAGTGACCTTTATATAAATCCACGATTATTGTAATCCAGCCCAGTAGCAATTTAATTCAATTTTTAAATGGGATTAGAGGGAAAATATTTTGCAGAAATTGTGGGATATGAATGCAATTACTAATTGGCAACTTTGAATTAGATCAATAACTGACCGATAAGTTTCCTCCCAACCTAAGCTTCAATGTTTTAAATATCGAAATTTGAGATAATTCCATTAAAAGTTATTTAATATTTCAAAAAATTACAAAACTAAATAATTGTTAGAACAAGAACATTCAACTAAAATCTTTACTGGAGTTACATAAAAAACAAGCATGTATATTTACAAATTGAATGTTAACAAGGCTACGAGTCTCATTTCTTTAAAAACTGAACTACAGTGTCTTTTGATATTGTCAATGGTTGTTCCATACTGAGATTATTTAAGCTGGTGTCATCCCTGGTCTGGCATTCACTAACGAAAGCAGAATCGTCCGAGTCGTAGGACGGCCACCGTTTATAATCTCCTTCAACTGGCGAAGTTCCCTGAACAAGAGTTAAAAAGATCAGCATCATTTAATATTGAGCTAATTTATTTACTAAAATTCTTAGGAAAGGGATAAATATTTAAAAATTTCCAAAAAACTTTCAGGAATAAGTCAATATGTACAAGATATTATTTTGCCGCTAGCCACACATCCAGCAACAATACAAACCATTATAAAGACGATCCAATTTAAGAAAAATTTCTCACCGTGTAAGGTCTTTGGCTAAATAACGGATTGCCGAAAGCAGACGGGGTATAAGCTCCTTTTTTGCCGAGCATAAGTTCGTCAACATCTGCTCCATCATCATCTGTATCCATTACAAGGCCACCCCTTTTCCGGAAAGCATAGCGAGGGTTGCGGAATGTCACTGCCATCGAATCCTTTAGCTTAGCAATCTTGCCTCTGGAAATCAAAAAATCTGACTAATAAGGATCAACAGACTACACATTACCAGGTCAACGATTTGATAAAGGTACATTCGAGCAGAACAAAAATTCAAAGTTGGGATACTTTACGTGGCTCAAGTATTGTTCTATTTAGCCGCCGCCACCGAAACAGTGACCCTCAATTTCTGGCTACAGCTTTGATATGACATTTCAGCGACACAATGAAACATTTCCCATATCGTAGCTAAGTGTAAGCCAAGAGGAAGGATTCAATTTTCTTTTCTCAGTGGCAAGCACCAACCATGCTGGTGAAACTAAGTCACAGGAAGGTTACTGTTTTCACTTAAAAAAAGGCACCTGGCAGGTTGTCGCTGAAAGATTCCTTCTGAAAGTTTGAGTGCAAGATTTATAAGTTGCTTAAATGGCAGTTCATTAAAATTACAATGGATGGATCACTTATCTCAGTAGTTTACTTCAAAAGGGTTATTATTCAAACAGGTCCAAAGTTATACAATGGAACCTTCCAAAATATTTTGAATATGGCTTCAAAATACAATATCTGTACGCATTATTGAACACTTCTGTTTGCGATCAAACATTTGGAATCAGTGCCAGTCATAGCACGATTCTTTTGTGAAGGAAAGGTAACAAGTCCAATTCCTCTAAAGGCAATGTTCTAATTACGACTAATAAAAATGGTCAATAGCACTTTAAAGTGATTTGTATTGTTGCCATTTCTGAACGTGTGAGCTTTGTCAATTAAAAACAAGTCTGCCTAAAAATATGTATAGAATAAAAACAATTACCTATTCTGTCTACAGTAAATTATGACCAATGCGAAAATTCCTAAAGATGATACTCCAAGAAATAAATCAAAAACCCAGGTGTAGTCGTACACTCCTCCACCAGTCTTTACTTCACACCGCAAACCATCCGTTTCATAGGGACATCTGAAAATTAAGTTCGAAATACTTTGTAACGTTTGAAAAGTTTATATTCAAAGCTAGTTAAATTTGCAAATAGAACTGCACTTCCGTGGAAACATAGGCAGAGATATACATTAGATCAGTTGGCTCCTCCAGCCTTTCATGTCTCTGAATTGGCATCATGCCCCCATTGACGCTGGGGGCAATGCCCCACACGCGTCCCGTATCTCCGCCCATATGTGGAAATGAAGTTTATAATCCAACACGATTTCGTCTCTGCATGTTTGATTCACATTCAACTCTGCCTCCGATCTCAGACTTGGGAACTTGAAAAAAATTCTAGAAATTTTAAATAACTGCCATGAACAAAAGCTGTAGCTTTGTTAAATTTCCCGTTAAAGTGGGGCAAAGTTATTTTTTCGAGGTAACCCTTTCCCCAATCAACGCTTGCCCGCGACTGCCCAGAACAGTAACAATCTCTCCGAAAAACCTTTGTCTGGGCCGCCACTTAGGTTTGCGGCGCAGATTGATATGGGAAAATCTATTTACCGCTGGAGTTCAGTTTCCTTCACATAAAAGCATGAAGAGATGCTTAAAACCAACTAAAAAAAATGGCAACGTTTGCCAAAGCGATAACAACCTTTTAACGTTGGAACTACAAGGTTGCCCGCAATCAGAAAAATACTTGTCCAATTCAAATTTTAAGATTTGAAATGCACTTGGTAAATTATCGATAGAAGCGATTTTTGGTTGGTTTATCCAGATTTCCTTTGGGAGAAAAAAAAAAAAAGTGACTTACCTACATCTCAGATCTTGTCCCACAGGATAACATTCTCCTCCATTCTTGCAGTAGTCAGTGGGACATGTAGGTGATGGAGACTTGATCATTTCGGGTGTAGCTGAAACCATTCAACAGCATTAAAAAATGATGAAAAGTAGAATTTTTATAGGGTAAAAAAAAAAAACTAACTTACGCTTTTTAACGCAGCTGCCATTTTTCAAGTCAAACATACGATCACAATGACAGGAGAATCCAGTTGGGCTCTGAAGACACATTTGAGGACATTCGCTATTGGCGCATGGATCGACTCCTGAAAGAAATGAGCACTAAATATTTATAGGCCATTCCAGTTCTAAAACTTAATTGCCTTACCTAATTTTCGGCAAATATTATAGACAACTCACCTCGTGGTTGTTTCACTTTATGTACCATGACGATGCTTTCAGACTTTATATTGTTTCTATGAACCTGTTGGCAATCCAAGGTACCGGTGAATTTGTTGCAGCGCATCAATCTGTCAGTGCCCCAATCTGCCCAATATATATAATCTTCGAACATCGTCATGCTGAAGGGATTATACATTCCATTATCAATGACAACCCGCCTGAAACAAAGATTGATTTTATCAGGTTGGGACTACTTTTAACGAATACGAGATTAACCCTCGTAAAATTTAAAAAGATGTTCATAAATTCAGTCATTTCAATTATAGTTTTAATTCCAGCATATACACAGGGTGTCTAAGTGCAAGGGCTTTTCAACTGTCCATCGTAGAAGTAAGATTTCAGTTTATAGAATGTTTAACAGGCGTTCAAAAATTCCATGCTTTCAAGTGAATTTCCATGAATTCAGAGACATGCAAATTCAAAAACCTGAGGAAATTTGGGAAGAACAGCGTTAAATGCGGGTAAAACGGTTTTCGCATTTATCGCGGTTTCACAAATTTCCTCCGTTTTTCAAATATTGCATTTAAAAGCATGGAATTTTTGATGGCACCAGGATAGACAGGACAACTTTTTAATTGGGTTCTTGAGCACACGGGGACCATATAGAAATTTAGATGAACAAGTTTTGAAAGTGGAAATTGTCAAACAGGTGTTCAAAATTACCCTGTACATTTTATAAACTGGAATCTTTTCTCTTCAATTGTCCGTCGTAGAGGTAAGCCCTGCTAGTACTTACAGGATACCCTGTATGAAAACTCGTTCAAAGATCAAATCTTATTCCAAAGATTTTAGCATTGTACTCAAAAGATTGTCCCCTTGAATCTTCAATATCTTTAATTGGTTGCAATACTTATTGACCGCTCATTTCCCAGATATAAATTGTGCCAAAACTGTCCACAGCTTTATTCTGCAGGTTGCAATGCACGTAGACAGTTTAGGATGTGAACATAATGCATGCATTTCCGATTCCAGAGTGGGCATGGTGTACTGGCACCGGGATGGTGTATATAATCTGCTGCAATACTTTGCACTGTACTTTTTACTAGTCTAATCGGGAGGGAGGGAAAGCGAAAAATACTGAAAAGTTTGGATTCACAAGGGTTGGTAAAACAATAAAGTCTGGAAAAGGTTACCTTAAAGCAATGGTGGCTCTTCTGTTCAAGGACCAACATAACGGTCAGCTGTAGCATACGCCTGTCATTTGTGTATAAGCTGCGCCAGTATAGTGAGACTGAAAACTTATGCCATAAGTAATATGGCGAAACACTGGCAATTTGGTAGCTAAACTTTTACACTGGATATTGAATGTACATGAAGGATGAAAGGGAATGCATTGTTTATCTGGTTGCCTTCCCAGCCAGATGAAATAATTCGCAGAATAAACTGATGCATTATGCCAAATCCATCCACAGTTCGAATTTCCTCAAATGAAATGTTAATTTTACAATTATTTTTGCAAAATAGGAAATTCCCTAAGCGAGGCGGTGAAAATGGGAAAAATTACCCATTTGCCAAGTTTTATAATTAGTTTGGAAAGGCAGTATGGTGATAAAACTTGCATTCATTATTAGTGACGAAATAAGTTTTTCATTGGTGGAACGAGAATAGCTCAAATAATGAACAAATTAAATCAAAAAATAATTTAAGATGTTAAATGAATGAAGTTAAAATTATTTTTGTCGGGGGCAGCTGTTAACCACTCCTGCCGTAAAGCATGGAGAAAAATTCGAGCTCTCCCATCTACTCTGCGCCTCCGTAAACTTGCCTCAGGAAGAGGTTTGGTTAAAGTTATCTACATATAAAATCTATTGTCTTCTATAGAGAACATGCAAGCAGTCTACAATCAGATTTATGGTTGCTAAAAAATTTAAATATACACCAAACGGGGCTCCGACTTGAACGGTAGGGTACTTTAAAAGTTTGTCAGCTGGGCAAAAACCTGTCTGATAACAATGGTTCCTGGGCTTCAATCACTTTCGGAATGTTTACATTGGTTACCATGGTTCCCAGCAATGCGTTTCAGACGTGTATATGTCTTTACAATGGTTTGTCACTTTGATGCTGCCAGTGTTATGTACATTAGTTTATTCCTTATAATGGTTTGTCATTTTTCCAATCCTTCCAGTAATTGAAAACCCTGGCAGAGCCGGGTATTATGCTAGTTTACTGTATAAATAGATTTTATTATTAGTGGACCAATTCGACATCCCGATAGTATCGACAAACATGTTAACTTAAGCGGAATTTAACGGGATTTGTCTAGAAATTTGATCGTTTGCGTACGTAAAAATGTAATACAATCTAACAATTCCATTAAATAAAGTGCTAATTCTCATTAGTTTTAAATAGTTTCGTAATAAAAAATAAATTTCTCATGAAAAGTATTTTTATTTCCGAAGAGAAAATTCTGCACTATTTAGTTTATCCCGCGATTGATCGGCTTTTTCCCAAGCACGTAAGAAGCGACGTATCACATACAACTTTTAATGCATCATGGCGAGATGGTGCCAATATTTAATTCATTTGAAATTTCTAATTCTATTTCTTCGGAACATGAAGCACTTGCTATTTGTTCGATTTGGACTAGAATAGTCTTCTAAACGTCCTGAAGTTACAAGGTCAGATCAATGTTCACAAATTCATCAATACAAGTCACCCGTGGCGTTATTTATGTATAAATACCATGAAGATATAGAAGAAATGGAGAAAGCAATTACAGGAATCTTTGGAAAACGAAAATTTCTCTGAAGACTGAACAAAATCCAACACGACGGAAGCAATTCTACATCGTGGCACTAGTAATTGAAATGATTGATCCTGCATGGAAGTCAATAGCATTTACAACAAATTTTTACATCCATTTCAACATCCTAATTCATAAATTTATTGGTTAATTTTCTGTAAAAAAGTTCTTATTCCTTAATCCAGTGGTTGTGAAATTGCTGTTGAATATTAGATGTTAACCAATTTAGTTTTTCAAAATTTCAATTTCTGATTTTAAAGTTGAAGTTTGCATAGAGCCATTGTATTCACGGCTGCCGATACTCACGATAAAAACCAAATGACATTTAGCTTCTAACCAGGCCTCAGCTATTTTTCTTTTACTCCTTTTCCAAGAAATCTTAAAAATTTCCCCTGAAAACGTTCATGCAGCAGACAATATCGAAACTCACAATAGGGATAAAAATCTTATCTATTGAATGTTGACAATATCCACACTTTTGATCATAAATAGAATGAATAACAGTTCCCCTGGAAATGTCACCAATAGCCAGCCAACAGGTTTCAAACACTTCCCCCACACATAAAGAGACCTATCAGAGAACAAAAACAGTTGTTAAAATGCCGACGAACAATGTCGAAAAATTCGTAGAACTGGTTACACACAGGCAATTGTAAAAACCAATCACGATAAAAGGGACAAATCGTAATCTACCTTAAGCCAAACATGTGTAGTTACTTTCCCCTATATTGAAATTGGTATTGTGTAAACCAAGGGAATAATAGATGTTGAATCTGGGAGATCAAAAATCTTCAAATCAATGGATGTCAACTAAAGTTGGTACAGTATCCAATTGGTTTTTTACCGCCTTTGGGAACTCAATAAAAATTATAAAAACTATTTGAAGTTCTCAGTAACCAACAAAATGAACTTGGGAGAGATTATATTCACCACATAACTGATATTTAACAATTCTTTCAATATTTTCAAATTTACCTACTTGACATTTACTCAAGTACCAAATCAGTTTTCAAAAAAAAAAAAAAAGATTTATACCCTTAAATTGAAATCAAGAAATTTGTATTTACCGCTCGTAATCTAGTTCAACAAGAGAATTTCCGGTTGGATTCCACGCAAGTCGGCCAGCTCGTGCAAAGCAACGACACGCTATGCAAATGGAGTGTTCTCTCCTCCCCCCCCCCCCCAATTCTCATTTCTCCGATCACCAAATTAAAAGTAAAACTTCGTTTAATTCCAGCGAACTAGAATTTAAAGTTCAATCAGTAAACGACGGCAATTTCGAGAATCAGAAACGGGCACACTGTTTGTACCATTACCAGGATCCGCATAAACTTACCTGTTAAGACCATGGAAATCTACCATTTCGACGATGTTTAGTTTTACATCTGCCCAGTACAGCATATGCATTACGTTGTCCACGGTGAGAGAACAAGGCCAATAAACTTTCTCTGATAGGATAATTACTCGATCCGTACCATCCATATTGCAACGTTCTATGTGCCCATTGCTTTTCTTCACTACGTCACTCCATACACTCCAAAAAAGTACCCTAAAAATAGGTGAAATGGATAATTAAGATTGAGGTCTGGAGGCTCCAACCCATTCATATTAGAGCCAAAATAACTTTAGTGTTTATTGCATGTTAAAATGCCTAGTTTTCATATGTAGAATATATAATTAGGGTAGATATCTTCACTAGGACCATTTGAGTTATACTGAGGTCTCAACTTGCAATTATTAAAAACGAGGCACATCTATACCTCTGGAGTGAGGGTTGTAAAATATTCGTTGGAACAACAGCGGGAAACATTTGGCAGTGTAAGCAAGAGACTTTCAATAAAGATCTTTTCATTGAAGTGAAATGGCAAAGCCTCTTGCAACACTAATTGAAAAATTATATTTAACTAGATCAGTAACGACCACAAAGCAATGCAAGTTTTATGCATTGAATCACATGGAGCTAAGAAATTCAAATTCATATGAAACACTAAGTCAAACTCTCAACAAACGATAGCATCTAGAACTAAACTGCATCTTACAAACGCATGCCTGCTGACAGGTTAATAAGAGAAACTCGCCCGCTGGAAGGTCAATATATAAAATCCCATAGTGTTGCTCAGTTGAAGCTTTTTGGTCTTAACAAAAATCTAAAAAAAAAAAAATTGGCGTTCCAGATGCTAGAATATCGCTTATAAAGAGAAAAACTGCTAGCATTACGCTTTATAAATTCAGAAGTTTAAAAATGAAAATATTTTGGGAAAATCTCACCCATTTTGAGGAGCCAGCTCCAAGCTATTGATATGAGGTGCCGCAGACTTTACAACTTGGGTACAGTATTCTCCTAGAGCAGTACAAGCATTGATGGATCCATCTCCGGTACTATAGTAAATATTCTTTGCAAGCCAGTCCCATCTCAGATAATATGGCCTTTGCAAACCCTTTACTAAAATTTCGTTTCTTCTAGAACCAATATTGTATCTGTTGATAGTGCCCTCTTTCCATTCGGTATAGAAAAAGACTCCATTAACAGCATCAAAATCCAAACCTCGCATGTCAGTCTGATCCTCCTCGTAATAAACACGTGTGAACTTAGAGCTCAGCTCAATCCCTCTAATTTGATCAGGAAGTAGGTAAACAAGAGTTGCGGCACCACCTAAGGAAATTAAAAAAAACAGACGACCAATTACAATTAAGAAGACTCCAACGAATAAGGCAAACACACGAAAATAAAAAGTCCTAATGCATTTCAATACCAATGGGTGCAGTCTTCAGGAGAAAGATATAACCACTAGTCACGCTGACAGTTTCCCCACTTGAATACCAAATCTTAATGCTCAGTTGCTCAGCGGAAATAAGTCTGTTCACTTCAAACGTCGTGGTCATGAAGCTGCGAGCCTGCGCGAGATGCTAATGCAGAGTCCTGATTGGACCTTGGAATAATGCTATCTGATTGTCTATTCCAGTTCCTATAATTACCGCTCGAAATGAATTTAAGCCATGGTGTTACGATCGGGGGTATAGATTATCGTTAACTAGGGATTTAGATTTCTATGAAGGCATATATATCCGGGCCTTCAAAAATACACAACTGTGGACTTTAGTTTTTCACAGCTTCTTGAAATTTGAATCCATGGCCTTGCCAACAGTGAGTGGCGATGGTAGATTTTTCACACATTCCTGATTAACACAGCAAGCGTGTTCATTTAATCTTGCTTTTATGGGTCTTTGTCTTATATAACAAAGAGCAATCGCCACATGGAATGTAATAAATGCCCATTGTTTATTCTGCGGTATAGCATCTTTAGGGGGCATGAAAAAGTTTAGTGGGCACATCTATGGTTGTTAGATTTAACTTAAGAATCTATTTGATCTTCAGTGAGGGTATTGGATCGTAGGGTATGACTACTTTCTTTGAGTGTTCCTCGTGCATGTTTGACTAATTAAATAGAAAATTCTTGAATCTTGGTGTTGAACCCCCCTATCTATCGCAATTGCTCCGATGGTTTCAAGTTCATGGTCTAATGTGTTCTGATCTGAACAGATGTTAAATACTCTCGCTACATAAGTGCGAAAAACCGAAAGTTTGTTGCACGGGATGGCAAGATCTGAAATTAGGTGGTAATGAGACCGCGAAAGGCTTACGATAGACCGAGGTTTGGAACTGATTTCTGATTCGTTACCAATATGTCCAAGAAAGAGGTCATTGTTAGTTTCAAATTTGACTGAACTGGACATAGATCCCATGTCATTCATAATTATTTATTTTAGTGTAATTGCCTTATTCGTCGGTGTCTTAATATTCTTGGACAAAGTTGATCAACTTCTATAATTACGTGTAAAATGAATGAGTTTATAGAGTCCAGTTACACCGGAAGCAGAATCCGGCTGGCTGCTCCAATACTTCCATGTCCGAGCTGGGATTAGTCGATCTACAGGGTACACTTATATAAAAATGCAATTCGCTTCATTTGCATGCTACTGACCAAATGTTCATCAATATGGCTTTCTAGTCTGATTAAAAAAAGAACTTGATGACACTGCATTTTTACGATGACTAAAAATATTTATAGTATAATCCCGGTCTATGAAATAGCTTTTTATAAAAAACCAACCAATAAACCCATTGGTTATTCAAGCAAAATGAAAAATTCAACCAACAAGCATGTTACAAGTTTTATGAAAGAATTTAAAAAGTTTATACAGTGGATACCTCCCGTTAACGGACACATCCCCGGTCCCGTGGAATAGGGCTTTAATATATTTCATTCCGTTAGCAAACAATAAAATCTGACAAACTAATTTCCCCCGACTTTAATTTGTGAACTTTTGTTCATAAATCGGAAATTTATTCAATGGTTATTATGTACAATCTAGCTTGTATTGGTAAATGTGTTAAGCAATTGACGGATTATCATAACTGGTGCAGGACGATGAATTCGAATGGCACTTTGGTTTCGTTTGTCGATACGTGAACAATGCTAACAACAGTCTTGTAGAGGATAAAAAAAACAGCCAGCATTATTTTACAATAGAAATAAAACTAAAGTGTAAAGATATTTTTACATGATACGTGCGTACTACATAAAAGGGCAAGTATAACCATCTTATTAAACAAATTATTAAAAAAAAAAAGGGAGGACTTTCCAACTTTATTTGGGAATTATACATAATCGCTGGTAAAAGTGATAAATGTAGTGAAATTTAAAAATCAAACTTTCCTTGTCGAGACAATTGTGTATAGCCGCCGGTGTTTCACTTTTACACAAATTAACATAGGAACCAATTGCGATCCAAGCTAAACGTATAAATGAAAGTCTTATAAACAAGCTTCTGTATATCGTACTTCCCAATAGCGGGCACTCCCATTAGGGAACAAAAGTTTTGGTCCCATGGGTGTCTGTTAGAGAGGTTCTACCTTAGTGTAATGTTGGCCTAAGCGCAGTGAGCACTTCAGAGGCCACTCCTAGAGGTCACGAGACTACGTGCCCTTGCGTGACATTTTGCACCAGAATATCAAGAGGCCGGGTTCATACTGAATATCACTGTTGGTCGACAGATTTGTTAAACTTTAATTTCAGGGTTTTAACCAATCTATGTTGCATCGCTTATCGTATCTGTCTAATTTGAACCTGGCCTGAGGTCTGAATATTTATCCCCTTAGTAACAATCCAGAGCTCTTAAACCGCATTGGTTCTTGACCTCCAGCATTGACGAGCCCAGATACCAGATTTTAAGTTTTCTCCTGATATGTTTTGATTCCCCGTCCTGTCAATCAACTGCCAGGAGTCGGCCTTTGTTCAATGTCTGATAACAGAAGAGATGCTTTTCTTCTCCCTTCGAGGGAGTAAGATATATTTCGTACAGTATAACAAAATAAGAAACTCATTGTTTAGGGAGCATTTATCAGCGCAACCCAGTTGGAAAAATCTTTAATGTGGCAGTTATAATTTAATTTTAAAAACCACGTAGAAGGTTAAAGATGCTGCATCACGAAACAACCGAAGAAACATGCAGTAATGTTGAGTTGTTCTGCAAATTAAAGATATGATTGTGCAGCGAAGTTCAGAAAAACCCTTACCATCTGCTTTGCAAGTACGATGATCATGACTCAAGAAATATCCAACAGCACAACTGCATTTGAAACCGCCTTTTGTGTTGTTACAGAACTGGCTACATACTCCATAATTTTCACACTCGTTTACATCTGAAATAAGAATTTCAATATGTACAGGCAATATCTTTTTAAAAAATTCTAAGGAAAAATACCATCATCTTTGACAGATGGTATCAAGTTGGTATTTAATATTAGTCACTCCAGATTGCACTGGAACACGAGCTCAAAATTAATCTAGATGCAATAAATTCATTTGCATTCGGAAGGATTCCGAGTGACGAATATCACCACGAGTGGAAAAACTTTTGCTTAAGTTTTTTTAGATGCGTGGCGATGTGCACCAGTAATTCAGAGGCTGCGCCTGAGTGGCGTAAGATGCTTGTCTACCACCGTGAAGGTTGCTGTCACTGTCCTGGGTTCAAACCCAAGGGAGAATATAGATAAGATAATTTCCCTAACAAACTTTAAGGCACTGTCTATCGGTGGGCGCCTCTATTTTCAACCCATCTCATTAATGGCAATAAATTACAATACAGCGATATGGCCAGAGTTGGTGAAATAGTAATTCAGAGGATGTAAATAGGGTAACTATGACGAAAAAAAGAATTTCATTACACCAGTTCGACTGACTATAGGTAGAGCTGAATTTGACTGCCGCGAGTAATGCAGTCTATGCTATACAGCAATACAACGTTGAGGTCCTCTATAATGCAAGGTTTTTAAAAAAGGTCTCTGCTAGCACTAGTAATACGGACTTAACTCACCCGCTTACGAGATCATTTGGTCCCAGGTTATAACCACTGGATAAAATAAGTCCAGGTAGACTCTTCCACCATTAATGCCCCATCAGTATTATCGCTACATTCAATAGCCATGTCCTATGATTAGAGATAACATTGAATTGAAAACATTCTCCACCCTTGATAAGCCCACTAGGGATTTTTAGTCTTGCCTCAGGGATGACAAGTTCTAAAGCAGCATCACCAGTTCGGATCTCACAAGCTTCCCAAATTGTTCACTTCCTAACAAAGCAACTGATAATTTCTATACGCATCTAATTTTTAGTTTGATTTGAGTCAAGGCAATAAAACAAAATTCAAAACATGAAGTGCTTACCGTCACAGGTTTTATTATCGTTAAGAAGCTTGTATCCACCTATACAAGAACATCGCGGACCTCTTGGGGTAGGGCTGCACAAATGAGTGCAACCACCATTAGTCTTGCCACATGAAGTAACTGAAAAATATAGGATTGATTATTCGTATGGCGAGACACCAACGTGAACTCTAGTATAGATTGTTAATTTGCATATTTACCACACGCGACTCCTTCATCCGATTTATCAGAACAATCGGTCTTCCCATCACAGACTTTAGACCACGGCAGACAATCTCTATTGTTACAGGTGAATTCTTTACATCTGAAACTTATCTCCATTGCTATAGAAAAATACAACAACTTGTAGTTTAAATACATTACGAAAATATAAAACCAAATTGTTTAACAATTACTAAACAGAAAAGCAATCGCTTGGAAGAGGCATAGCGGTAAAATATATTGTATAAATTATAGGACCAATTCTTACCCTGTTGAGAAGGTGGAATTGTTGGTTTTTGAGAGCATATATTAAGGTTTTCGTCAGCACCATCCTTACAATCGGGATCCCCGTCACACAGCCACTGTCTTGGTATGCACCGTTTAGTCGATGAACAGTAGAATTCAGTATCGCTGCATTCCTTTTTGGCTTCAAAAAGATTAAATAATTTAGAGTTGCACACAAACCAAACAGCAAGTTTAACACCAGTACTGTACTTTGATTTGGTAATCAGATTTAACATTGCAACCTAGATCTTAATACCTTTAAGCATAGGTCGATAATCAAATCGCGCGTGTTGTGTTTTAACACTTTGTTAGCTGAGTGGATAACACATTGGTATTTATTTTGATGAGTATTATTACGTTAGACTTAGATTACATACATATAGATAGGAAGAATTTATAAAGTGGAAAGAGCAGAACATTTAGACATCTTGTCTACTTGATGTCCGAGGTGGAACTCCCTAGTTCCCCTTACACAACACTAGGTGGTGTTGTATGTTCTTATAAGAAATGACTAAAAGAACTAAACTGATAAGGACACCACATTTCTCCCCGCTAATTTAAAGATCCAACCGGACAGGAGCTTTCCTGGTTCGTTGGGAACGTCGCAAAGGAACGGGAGTACTGGACGTCGCTGGTGTTTTAGCTGGTGTTGGTAGATCGCTACTGATCTCTGCCGGAGTTGTCTGTTCTTCTGGAGCAATCTGTACTTCGGAGTCAGCAGCGACAGGAGTTTATGAAAGTTTGCCTGGAACTCTGGGTATCACCAAGCTTGGCTGGACTTGATTGCCAGCTGCTCTCATCTGGTCGATGTGACGTCGGAAAAGAGTTCCATTTACATCTACAGTGTAGTGTAGAACTCAGTCTTTGTTGAGAACAGTTCCGAACTTCCACTTGTTATTGACGGATCTGTAATCTCGCACAGCCACACGATCTCCTGGCTCGAAAGTTCGGTCGTAGAAGTCTGACCTCATTTCTGATCCTTTCTTGAACCCTGTTCTTGATATTTGGCAAGACTAGGTCTATCCTAGTTCGGATTTCTCTTTTTAGGAATAACATTCCTGGGCTTTGCTTGGTAGTCGCATTTGGCGCTTTTCTGTAATTCAACAGAAACATGCTCACTTTTTGATAGATGTTTCCGGGAAATCTTTCCATCGCCCGAAGGGATTGTTTTAAGGTGTGAACATATCGCTCTGCCTGCCCGTTGCTTGATGTTTTGAAGGGAGCACACATTTTGTGCTTTATTCCGTTATTCCTCATGAATATTTCAAATTCGTGCGATGTGAACTGAGGACCATTGTCACTCACTAACACTAAAGGCAGTCCAAATTGAAAGAAAGTCCCGTAGGCATTCAACTGTCTTGAACGTGTTTGTTGATTTCATCGGGTATACTTCCATCCACTTAGAATGAGCATCGACTACGATCAAAAACATATGCTTGAATATAGGACCTGCAAAATCTACGTGAATTCTCTCCCATGGAGCACTCTGGTATTACCAATGGTGTACCCTTGCTTTCACCGGATCAGACTTTAATCTGGACAGTTTTTAACTGCTTTTTCTATGTCGCTATCAATGTCCCTCCAGTAGACGTAGGATCGAGCAATTGCTTTCATTTTAACAATGCCCAGATGGCCTTGATGGAGTTCATCAAGAATTTGATTTTTAAATTTCTTCGGAATAAAAACTTTGGCCATGCATTATACATCCGTCCTGCAAGGTGTACTCTGCTTCCTTCCCTCCTAAAAGGTTCACCGAATTTCAATTTCCTCAGCAATGGACCCAACTCATCATTTTGTGTCTTTTGTTAAATGTTGAGCTTTCACTGGTAGTGTTTCGATTTGATTCAACTGGAAGAGTTCTATGTCATCCTTGACAACTAAGTCTTCCGACCTTAAAGGTAATCGGGAAAGACAATCTGCATTACCATGGTTCTGTGTGTTACAATAAATGATATCTAATTGATATGCTTGTAAGATCAAGGTATAATGCAGAAGTCGAGTAGCCGTCAACACTGGTAGACCTTTCTTCGAGCTGAATATCGCTACCAAAGGCTTGTGATCTGTTATGAGAGTAAATCTTCGACCTTTCAAGTAAAGCATAAAATTTCTTTATTGCCCAGATAATTGCCAAAGCTTCTTTGTCAATCTGGGAATATCTGTTCAGTTTTCGTCAGTGTACGAGAAGCGAAGGCAATTGGTCTTTCTGTTCCATCTGGTAAGACATGCGATAGAACTGTTCCTATTCCCACTGGAGAAGCATCCGAAGCAAGAGTAAGAGGTAGTGTAGGATCATAGTGCATCAAGATTCGCTTTGAGCAAATTTACTTTTTGATGATCTTGAATGCAATCTCACACTTTTTAGACCAATGCCACGGAACGTCCTTTTTTGTCAGCTCATTGAGAGGATAGGCAATGGTTGCCAGATTAGGACAAAATTTTTTGTAGAAATTTACCATGCCCAGAAAACTATTTCCTGAATGTTTTTCGGTGCGGGAACTTTTAAAATTGCTTCAGTTTTCTCATTTGTTTCACTTAGGTCACAAAATTGATGAAAATGGCCTAAGAAATTCATTTCTTTTTGAAAAAATATGCTCTTTCAAATTTAACTTCAGCCCATGCTCCCGACATTTTTTGAAAAATTTTTCCAAAGCCCTGAGATGTGACTCGTCATTTGTTCCAGTCACTCTGGCGTCATCCATAAAAACTTACACCATTTATTCCTTGGAATAGCCTATCAATGTACCTCTGCCATATTGCTGGAGCTGCATTTAGGCCGTACATTAATCTTTTACAGGCGTATAACCCCTTATGAGTGTTTATGGTTAGAAGTCGTTGACTGTCAGGATGCACTTTCATTTGCAAATACGCATGACTGAAATCCAATTTTGAAAATAGTTTACCCCCATTTAAACACGAGAATATTTCTTCAAACGTTGGTAAGGGATGCTGAGGCACCTCTAGCTTAGGATTTAATTTGACAGAATAATCTGCACATAACCTTATGGATCAGTCTGGTTTCACCACGGGAACAACTGGTGTAGCCCAATCTGAAGTTTCAACTCGCTCGATAATGCCTTCTCTATCAAGCCGGTCTATTTCTTTTTCAACCCGGTCTTTTAATGCGAAGGGCACAGTTCTTGCTCTACGAAACTCTGGGGTAACATTTGGTTTTAGCTTTAGTTCCACTTCATGGTTATTTATCTCACCCAATTTGTCGGAAATTTCTTTATAATCATCGAACAATTTTTTGAGATCCATGTCATTAGCGGTCCTCACAGCCTTAAGAGTTTGTCTAGATTGATTTTGTATAGCCATTCACGGCCAAAAATCGTGTCTAAATTTTCCCTCACCAAATATAAGTTCAAGCGCAACTTTTGTTTTCCATACTCCACTTTCACAGTGACATATCCCGCTGGGACAATTTTTTCTCCATTGTATGTCCGGAATATCAAATTCGTAGGTTGAACTCATTACTGATACTGTTCCACCCGTATCAACTTCCATACTCACTGGTTTATTGTCTATGTTGACAGTAACCATCATCGGAGGCTTTTTCGGCTCTTCACTCAATACCTACTCTAACCCAAACATGGAAACATTTTCGTTTTCCTCAACTGAAATCTTTGTTAGGTGTCGATTGAGTCTTTGCCATGTAGCAGGCTTTTTCTATATGCCCGATTTTTTTACAGAAGCGACATTTGCTAGCAATAAATCTGCAGGAGTCTTTATAGTGATTTGTCCCTGTGCATCGTATATATGGCGGATATTTGACAGCGGCGGCAGAGTAGTTTGTTTTGCGTGGGCAGTTTCGTTTTCCTCTTCCCCGCTTTCACTACCTTCAGTTCCGCCGGCTTCCCAATAATCTCATTCGCCCCCTGAACAGCTTTCTCTATTGCCATCTTTGTTTTGTCTAGCTCGATGTAGTCTTCCTCAAATAAACTATCGAGGATCGCTCTATCTCGGAGCCCACTAACGAAAACATCCGGAAGCATGGTGTTCAACATCTTTTGTTTATAATCGCATGCGATTGCGAGACGTCGCAATTCGGCTATATACGAACTGATGCTTTCCCCTTCGTTCTGCTTTCTGTTTATAAACATGTGCCTACTCAGTATAATCAATGCTCTAGGATTCAAATGGTTCTTCAAAACATTCTTTAAAATGGCGAATTCTTTCTCTGATGGATTGTCCGGAGACAATAAATTTTTTAACAAGTTGTAGAGCTTTGCAGAAATGCTTGAAATTAAGACTTTAGCACGTTTTTCTTCTGGGACATTTTGAATGTTTAACAACGCCTCTCGAAACATTCTATAAACGCAATGCAAGTCTGAAGCTTCATCGTATTTATCAAACGAAACAGTCACTTTTTGGTTTGTTGACGTTGAGCCTCCTTGCTCTTTGAGAGCTTCCATTAGAGCTTGATTCTGTCTTATTAACTCTTCAATTAAATTTTCCATCGTCAGATGTATGAAAAACTCTACCTTTTGCAGTCTTCGAGTAAATACTCTATCCAACTTTTAAGATGGGCCTCATTCGCCACTTGTGTTTTCTTTAACACTTTGTTAGCCAAGTGGATAACACATGGGTATTTATTTTGATGAGTATTTATTATTACGTTAGACTTAGATTACATACATATAGATAGGAAGAATTTATAAAGCAGAAAGAGCAGAACATTTAGACATGTCTACTTGATGTCCAAGGTGGAACTCCCTAGTTCCCCTTTCACAACACTAGGTGGCGTATGTTCTTATCACTTTAGTTCTTTTAGTCATTTCTTATAAGGACACCACAGCGCGATTTACTTGTTCTTTAAAAATCCCAAGATTTATGGAAGCATAAGACTTATTTGTAATTGTAATTACTAGAAGGATATCAATCTAGAAAACGTTTTAGTTCAGATTTTGTTGTGTAGTAAGTTTATAAAAGCCCCTGCTACTGATTACATTTTCAGTCACTGGTTAAGTTTGGCAGAACCAACTACGGACCAAAACAGGATCTAACAAATATAAAGGATACCCATCTTCAACTTCTCGATATTCACTATTCAGCTGACAAGGAAAGGGTCCCTCAGTTACATCTTCAAAAAGTTGAGTAGAATCTGATAATTCTCAAATGTGCACAATATAAAATCTGGCGGAATTATAGGTCAAGAAATAATATTTTAATCACCAAGAATGGCCAATTTAAAAAGATCTCACAACCCTAAGTAAACGTCATTCAAACAATACACTGTCAGGTTATAGCACAAAAAGAAACTAGTTTATAAAAATTGATTTTCACTTTCCTCCAGCTTCTGTTTTTAGAGACTTCGCCAAGTAACACGACAGACGATAAACAGACTAATTTTCAGCTTTAATAATTGCATTTCACTGCTAATTTGTGTTTCTGGGCGAGATGAACGTACTTCATTTAACTTTGAGGGTAACACATTGGAACTTTTTCCCTGTGAAGTCTGAAATTAGATCTTCATTGGCCGAAACGAAAATTCTCAGCGGGGACCCTTTAGGCAGATGCCACACTAGCGTTAACTACACATATGCGATTTTCGGCGTAAGCTTTGGGGGAAGAATGAATAAACCAGTTGCTAGATCACCGAAGGCAAAAATCGCGCTGCAATTCTGGACAGGTGATTTCTCAATTATGAAAAGTTCCTCCATGAAACCACTCGTCTGGCATCGGTCAGAATGTATTGACCAGCTTTGCACATCGATCAATACTTTTTTGCTTCTCCCAACGCAGAGTACTTAAAAATATACTAGCAGGATTCAGCCCGAGTTGGAACCAATAAAACACGTTTGGGCATATATTTCTACGTACCTCTTACTCAATACCATAATTGTGACATGCGATTACATTTAAGGTATCCAGCTACCTTTCTTGCCACTTTTTTTAAGTACTAGAGTGATCTTCAATATTTTTGATAATGGAAAGTT
The DNA here is from genome assembly GCF_987345545.1 of Pholcus phalangioides. NCBI lineage: Eukaryota > Metazoa > Arthropoda > Arachnida > Araneae > Pholcidae > Pholcus > Pholcus phalangioides. The sequence continues at coordinate 6,041,790 of NW_028301625.1, read as the reverse complement.
TCAAAACGATGGAAACCAATTTTGGACTAATGTCATTTTTACGAAATTTGTCAAATTTTAAATAAAATTCATGCAATATTCCATACAAGATTGTATAAAAAGGAGTTATTTCCATAGTACATTTAGCTCGTAATGGTGCGGGTTAAAAACCAAAATTTACAAGATTCTACGAGGTGCTCATAAGTTACTCAAACCTGTTGAACATGTGAATTTTGAAATTTCATTCTACATAGTCTTTAAAAACACCAATTCGACAAATGTGCTAACCTCAAATTATGGTTTATAACCTTAATACATAGAATATTCTATTAAAATTGTGACGATACAATGAAACTATTTTAAAAAGTATTTAAACAAACTTTGGTAAAATTCCAAAATATTGTGTTTGAAGTTTAATCACTTCAATATTATGTAAAAACACAGAACTGAAATTACGTCTAGTTTAATGTGGAGTCAAAACAAGACCTGTTTGGGAACAGGGCTGTTAAAAAAAAAATATTTTCTTCCGAAATGACGTTTTCAACCACATTACGCTACCTTAATTTTATTTGCCTGGGATCGGCTTTTCCTGCTGCTCTTTTAGTCTGCAAGGAGAGTGGCTACAATTATTGTACAGCACTTCTGTTCTTGTCAGGGGTGTACGCAGAATCTACATATAGATATAGGCACACTGGCAGCTTGGAAAATCAATTTTAGGGAAGATTCGAGTAAATTAATATTGAATATTTTACGAAATAACTTTAGTTTTCTAAATTTCCCATAGCCTTTGGGGAGAGCACCACTTCCGTCCCTGCATAAGCCTCTAGTTCTTGTGTAACTGAAAGTCCCTTTGCTATAAAGTTTGGAGTCCACAACACTAGGCGAAGATGATTTCGGGTAATTTTTCAGTCATCCCTGGTTAATTTCAGATCTCATTTGTAGATACTTACTGCAATTTTGGGTTTCATCATTGCTGCAGTCATGGTAACCATCACAAATTTCATGAATATAAATGCATTTTCCATCGTCGCACAGAAACATTCCCGTTTTGCAATCTACTTTAGTTTTTGGACTTGGTCCTACAATGAAAGATGAAACAAGTTAAATTTTAAATACTATATTTAAACACAGAAGAATATTTCAGTTTCTTTACCTTTTCATCTAGGCTAGCCTGTACTTCAAACTATTATTAACCCTTTGCACTCTGACTTTCACTTGGGACAAAAGCAACTGGAGACGATTCTGTATTTGTTGAATTTCTTACAGAAAACTTTAAATTGTGTTTTTTGAATCATTTTTATGTATAAAATGCTAAAATATAAGTTTTAAACATCTTTAAACTTCAAATAAAAAGAATTAGATTTAAGTTATGTCTGAAAGATACTTGCGGTCCTCCAGCTCTTTCGCCGGATACAAACTATTCTTTGCGATATTTTTTCGGATTCTGTGCACGTTATCCATTCCGAATTTTTTCTGCGGAATCACTCGATTTCACATTCACTATTACCAATTTTTTGCCTTACTTCATCGCTATCTTTAATACTTGATAGAAAGGAGGAAAGCAATCTATGCATAGATGCAATTTCATTCAACGAAAAATTTAACTAGTCTCCACTTGAACAGATTCCTTCATCTTATTCCATGCTTGTTAGACTTCGTAACTTTGAAAATATCCCTATTGACTGTCAAGTTCGAACAAACGCGAAGACATACTTTTTTAGATTTATTGTTTATATAAAAGATTGGCAGTTGTTTTATACACATGTACTGTTGAATACTCATGAAGCAATATTGCGCAAACCAAAGCTAAATAAACATCGTTACCACTCGAATTAACGTGTCAAACAGTGGTGATCAAGAGTCACCTCTTGAATGCAAAGGGCTAAAACATCCCGATAGAGAAATCAAAATTGAAGTGAACCATTGCCCATGGTTCACATTTGATGAAAATGGAACTAAAACAAGATTAAATATAGTAGTTTGATTTCAGATAATCACCTATGCGATAACCTAAAAATTTTGCTACTTACCGCAATCTCGCTCGTCTGAACCATCTTCACAGTCACTACGATGGTCACAAACCAATATAGAATCAATGCAAGTGCCATCATCACAATGGAATGAATTCTTCGGACAAGATTGGACCGAGACTACTTCTGAAACAAATGACATTCGTCAGCATGGTTACTTTTCCTTGAAAAATTGATCATTCTGGAAATTGATTGTAAATGAATTTAGTTCTCAAAAGAACGACTTGTATATAGCCGAGAAGTTATTTTCACGCAAGAAAGTTTTCAGGAAACTTTTAATGGTTTCCATACACTTCGTTTAAAAAAAAAAAAAACCACCTTTAAAATTTCCTATAATTCTCCCCCCCCCCCCACTCTCAGGATCCTATATACCAAACCTGTAGCTCCTAATGCCCGAGACCATTGCATTGCTTACTTTGGGAGAGAAACTGGTACAATACTCAGAATTAAGGAAATAGAATCGAGCAAATAAAAACTTACTACAGTCATCTGGAGATTCGTCCGTTCCATCCAAGCAGTCCTTAGAATCATCACAAACCCAAGATTGAGGTATGCATTGCCCATGATCACACCTGAATTCCTTTTTCTCACACTTAGTGATCGTACAATTTTCTTCATCTTGACCATTTGAGCAATCACTTTCTCCATCGCATCGCCATAATGTCGGAATACATTGACCATTCAGGCACGAGAATTTGTCCGGAGCACACGAGATATCAATTGCTAAAAAGATTTGTTAACCACATGCACTTTGAAAGTTAATATAAATTTTTAATATCACTAATGTAAATTAGTGAAGCAGTTTTAATCGAGAAAAAGGGTGACAGATTTTAAGGTCTTGAAGGTAATTCAGAGGTTCAACTTAAAAATAAAACTAAAACGTTTAAAAAGGGCAGAGACTAAAATGCCAGGTTGCAAGTGCCAAACTTCATACTTACGACATCCTTCTTCATCGGAGTTATCACCACAATCATTTCTAGAGTCACACTTCCATGTATTTAGTATACATCTACCATTTCGACACTGAAAATCACCATCCGGGCATCTCGCAGGAGATGCAGCTGAAATATCGCAACAACTATTTCAGAACTCTACAGAGTGATATCAATAAATATTGAATCAAATATTGCTCCTTTGATTAGGTTTTATGCAAGAAAGTGAAAATCGATTTGTAAAAGCAAGTCTTTATTAAGAACTATTTACCTTGGACTAGTTCTGATAAGTCGTCATTTCGTGCATAGGGAAAAACTAAAGCTAAAACAGAAATCATTGGAATACGTGTTTAGTGACTTGAGATTTTTTCCCCACATAGCGTGATAATGTTTCTTCCCTAACTGGAAAGGGAACAATTGCCCTGACAGAAACCCGGCAGTCGAACTATACTTAAAATATAATACTAAATTAGTGACAATATCACTGCATACGGTTCCCCGTCCTAATTACTGTAACTAACAGATTACCTATCGTGGGTAGTCAAGCCAACCTTTCGTATACGCAAATAATCCGAAAATTACCAATGTCATTTATCACGGAGCTAGGAATAACTGGTTTTGCGTACTATGCAAGTATATCTAGGAGCGGCGATACGGAATAGGTAGTGAATTTAGAAGGGAAACTAATCACAGGTTAAAAAGATGCTCAGATTCTTAATACAACCATACACTATTGAAGTTGGTTAAGTATCAGGATACAATATTGTTCCGCATGTAAGTCTGCAGCATTCCTTCATGAAATGCTTGGAAGTAAAGAGCAGGAAACAATCCTCCACCGCAGTTAATCAGCACGAAATGCTTACAAAATAGTTTCAATGGAACTTGAAGATTATTTGTACATAAAAACTAACATTCATTTTAGACTAACAAATTTGAAAACCAATCTATTGCGCATATGAACTTTTATCGTAACCCTTTAAGAGGTTTGAAATTTTCCTGATCCGCATTGTAATTGAGACATTGGAAATAAGTTAAAAACCAGATGTTTTGAAATGATAGAAATAAAATACAAGTTTTACGAGATATATCTCTGGATTGCCACTAATGGTTAATGTTTAACATTAAGATGCTTATTACGTGCAAAATCAACCGAAAGTGAGGAGTTGAAAAAGCCAATTACCACAATTATCCTCATCTGAACCATCATCGCAATCAGGGGTTCGATCACATCTGTAGTCTAAAGGTACGCATTTCCCACTTTGGATGCAACGGAACTCTGACGAACTGCAGACTTTCTCAACTGAAATAAAAGCATCAAGTTCAAACATTCAGAGGAAAAAATTTAAAACTTCAATTTAGCTGACTAAACCTGGATCTCGTGATACTGCTTATGTAGTTTACGATTTTTGATTCCCAATTTATATTGGTGGTCAATGCACAATTACCATCGAGTTTGTTACAATGGGAAAACATCTTACAAATAAGCTCGATAAAGAAAACGTTTACCTTCGCAAGTAGCGCCATCATTAGCTATTCTGCGGCCTGCTGGACAACGACAAGTGCGGCCCGAAGGCTTAACAAGACAAATATGACTGCATCCACCATTGTTTCTTGTACACGCCGATGTTGCTATTAAAGAAAGTTGTAGAATTTTATTCTTTTATCTTAAGCCAAATAAATTCTCAAAGACAGCGAGGTCTCCACTAACCTTTCTTTGGCACGAAATATGTAATTTTCCGAATGTTTGACATGGCTGAATCCTCAAGAATATTTGTAGAATGAAAGATTGACCTGTTGTCATCAGTATGCATCATGTTTAGTTTATTACTTGTAGATTCTAACCAGTAAATGAATTTCTCGCTCACAGCTATAGAAGTTACATTTGGAACATCTCTCTTCTGGATCTTTTTAGAGCTGAAAGATATATACAATTATTAAATCTTAAAATCGGACCGATTGTGATACATGTTATATTTTTATGTTATATTTATAAATATAATTTCCTTAAATTTCCAACGTTGAAATTTGAAAAATTTATCAAAATATTGTCCGAAAGAGCTTTATGTTCTTGAAGATTCCAAGCTTAAGAAAAAATTTAAACATTTTCGAAATTTTATTGTTATATAAATTTACAGCGAAAATGCATATACATACATACACATACATACATACATACATACACATATACATATACATATACATACAGTACGGTAGAACTTTGTTAATTCAAACTTTTTTTTAAAATTAGAAACTCAGAAGTTAATTTTTTCTTCAATTCTCCGAATATTTTGGATAATTCGAAGGGAAAAAATTCAGTACGAGCAAATTTTGTATGACGGTTGAAAATCCACAGGCAGTTACTTCTCAAACAATTTGCCTAATCATTATCCAGGGCTATTGGCCACTTTGTTAAAAATGTTTAAATTGATTAAACAAATCCAACATTTCAGAATTTTTCAACTTTGTTGTTGAAATTTTTAAAGTTTCTGAATTTAGGCATACAATGGGTGCAGTTTTTCCACCTTTACTCTGAGGACAACGTTAGCATGGCTGTTCAAGCCAGAAGTAAAGTTAAGTAATTGTCTGGATCAGTCCTAAACATAACCCCAGGTTTTATGGCAACATAAAACACGAGCACTTTCTTCCTTTGAATTCCAACATACAAAAAAGACGGCATTTTAAAATTTACTTTTAGTGTTGATTTATTGTTTAAAAAAAATACCAGTTAGACGATCGGAAACAAGCAAAAGCACATGATCAAAATAAATTCGTAAAGGGGTTTATCCGTACCCGAATTAGTCAATGTTTGGATCGCTGATTAACAATTTCAGAACTACTGCCCCAGTAGTACACCCAGCGCCTAAGTGGCGCCGTGGTAAGATGCTCGTTTTCCACTATGAAGGCTACTATCAAGGTCCATGGGTTCGAATCCGGATATAGAACGCTTGAAGCAAGTTCTTTACCTACAGAGCCTGGATCATTCGTCAGTAGTTGCCCATTTCCCACCCAACTCTGGTTAGAAATTGCTGTATGGCAATATCACCGGAGTTGGTGTGCGGTAAAGTATTAGTAGCACACCCATATAGAATGACGTAGAGTTTTCGATACCGTCCAACGTAGAAAAAGTTGGACCAGAGAAATTTGGATTTTAAAAAAAAAATTAGCATGCAAGATATTCTCCGAAACGAAATGCTGTAAAAGTGAGACTATTTTAGAGAAAGATTTGCGTTTATTGAGGGAATACATTTTACTACACAGTTTGATATAGACAATTAAAAATTTCCACCTTTTTACGATGCATCATTCATTAGATATCAGACTGGTATCTACGATATCGTTGTGCTAACTGGGTTGTCCAAATAGAAAGGATTCAAATGCCAAATTTGTAAACTTCGTTTAATATTATCCCATCCTTATTTTAAAATTCCGAAATGTTTCCAGAGGTTAATTTTTATGCATTGACTGAACAGCTTTTAAATTTTATTGAAAATATATTAGCATACAAATAACTAATCTTCAGTTATTTTTAAAATTTCGCTAGTTTCTGTAAAATCAGGCATATAACATGTTTAACAAATTCTACAGCATTGCCGATTTGAGGAATGTAGCAGCTAAGATTACTTAGATTAATTTTATAAATATTAAGTTGCAATCTGCAGTCATTTTACGGATTCAGTATAGATTAATTGGATAATTCGAACGTTTTATTCCTCTTGAGCTTCGACTGTTTATGGAGTCCAGAAAACAATTAGTGGGAGTTATTCAAGCAAACTCCTCTTGGTGTTGTACCAGACAGAAGTACTGTATAACTAATAAAAATTCTCTAATTTTATATCTGGCTTAATGAAAGATGTTAGATTCCTAATTACATTTCAGCTCGCATATGATTCAGACTACATATACATTTAATATACAAGATACATTACACCTATTACAAATACAATTTAACCCAATATTCGGGCATAGCTAAAATAGAGCAACGCACTTCAAGAAAATTTGAATGAAACATAAAAGTTGACTTACTTCGAAGGCTTCATGTAATTCACTGAGAATATTATTTCAGTGCTACGATCGTACCAATAAAGTAGAGGATATGTTGGATGAACAGCGAGACAAGTTGGAGTTCCAGTCACTGGCGCTATTTCTTTTCTATTTGACCCATCCATATCATATACAGCCACATGGGGATAGCTTCCAATAATGGAGACGAAGATCAAACTATAAATGGAGACCAAATATTTTCAGGCACTTTTCAAATTATCGTCAGCTTTATAGTGCCACCCAAGCAGATACAGTAGAGGCCTCAAAGTTGTCGCTGTGAACAGTGGCGGATCATGATTTTGGGAGGCCCCAGGCGCAACCTGATCTGGAGGCCCCCCCTATCAGGGACGGATTAAAGGTAGGGGCTGTCACCCCCCCCCCCCGAGATCAGAAAAATTAAATGGAAAGAAAAATGTTTTCTACGTTTTTGACTGAATAACAAACCAAGAAAATAAATTTGCTTAAAAAAAGGGGAAAATTCAGAATTTTTTCCAAAAGAAATCAGAACCGTCCTGAAAAATTGAACACATGGTCACAACCACCGCCCCCACCCACAAATTTGCGTTTATCCACCACTGCACCCTTTTGGCCCTAATAAGAACGAGATGGTTCACTAAAATGAACAATATTATGAAAAATCATAACTTTTTTTTTATTTTTGCATCACCAAAACCATAAACACAAAAATAAGATAAGGAAATATAAGGATATTCTCTGGTACTAGATGAAAAATAACACTCCCATTAAATAAAAAAAAAAAAAAAAAAAAAAAAACCACAGTAAAATTCTGCATCATATTTTTAGTAATCTAAGATGTCCGTCCTGGTGCCTTCAGCCACACGGCAAAAATGGAGATCCGTCATAGTTTTAGTAATTTAATATTACTGATTAATAAAGATTTGATAATATCTCAAATATAATATATTTGATTTGATATAAAGATACTGATAATATTTAATAGAAAAACATTTCTTCAATAGAGGGAATAGAGGGAAGAAATTATATCGGAGTAAATATAAGAATTATATTTTTAATGGAAGAAATTATTTCAGAATGAATTAAAATTATTGTCAATGAAAGAAATTATTTAAAAAAAATTTTAGAAATTATTTTTATTTGTTTATTCTATTTTATTTTTACTATTATTATATTGATTATTATTATTTTCTCTTTCAGCCACCTCGTTGGGCACTCTGCCTGTTGTGGCCTTTGCCTTTGCATTATTTGTATTCAGAGTGAATAAAAATCTTCTATATTATGCCCCCCCCCCCGTTTCGTTTAATAACGAAAAATGCCACTGTATAACATTGTGGCCCGCGTACTTTATAAAATGTTTCAATATGGCCTGCTATGCCTCAAAGGTTGAAGACCCCTGCAGTAGACTCTCGCTAATCCGGTACGTATTACACCACGGTGTGCCAGATTTTACCAAAATTGCTGGATTAACTTTGAAGAAACCCATTGAAATAATATATGAAATTTCGTGCAAAGACATAGTCAGGACTTGATCAGCAATTAAGAAATATTAGAACGTGTTAAGGGGGTTAGGGCATCAGGAGAAAAGTGACACCACACCACCTAAATATCCTGGACTACTGGACGTGCTGGATTAGAGCACGACCGAATTCTCGAGAGACTACTGTAGTTGAATTGAAATGCTCAAATAAAAATTTATCAGATAATTTATATATTTTTAGTTTTGCTTACCGTTATTTTTGGAGATTCTGCAATCTAAATCCTAAAGGAAATCTTGAGGATCGGCATGAAAATTTTTCTCATTACAATAACACACATTAAATTACATTAACAATAAACACTTTTCGGTCTGACACAAAGATGTTGTCTACCCAAGCCTCCTTGACCAATCCAAAAATGTAGCTCTTTTCTTTAGAAAGAAGGAAAAGAAACCCCCTTGATTTTTTTCAGCCGGGGAGGGAGTGTTAAAAGAGCAACAGAAAAATCACGTGATTCAGAATGCATGTCATTCAGCATTCATTTCAAACCCCACTTTTCTTTTGTCATATGGTCGTATGGTTCCAGTCATAGATTGCAAATGTATATGTTGTTTGAACCAGCTTATAGTATTTCATTCAAACAAGTGGGAGACAAAATCACAATAAGAGCTCTACTACATTCATTTTAATTAGTACGACTGTCTCTTCCTGTCGATGTCGCCGCTTGCCGATAGCCATCTTGCCATCCATTATACTGTATACAAAAGCTTACACCAAAGCTGTCGTATTATCGGCGCCCATAAAAGCATTTAATACTGTGGAATGAGACATCTGTTTATGCCTTCACTACAATTTTCATTTCGGACAGACATTAGGACCTGCTGTTCTCATCCCTCCTCCTGCTTGTGCCCTTAGGGAAATACTGTTTGAAAATGACCCTCCCTGAATGATCGCTTTACAATGTCTCTTCTTTCTTTGTCGGGGAAGAACTGGCCCTTGAGAGCTGCGTCTTGTAAATTGTTCTTTTCTTTCAGTTCCCGTTTTTCTTCCATAACTCATACGTACAGTATACAAAAAATAACAAAAATAAAAAATAAAAAAAAATTGCGGTTGAAAAAAAAAAAAAGGGAGAGCAGATACTGTACTTAGTTCAAGAGATTTGTTGATGCGCATGTAAATTCACATGTAGGATGAAGCACATAACTATTTGGAGGCCCCCCGCTCTGCCGAGGCCCCAGGCGCGCGCCTCATGCGCCTGTGCGGTAATCCGCCACTGGCTGTGAATATATTGATCTTTCGTTACACCAACCCCTTCACCGAGGAACAGGAGTTTAATTTTAGATGTTTATTGGTTCAATTTAACCCAAAAGGTCAAAATTTTTTTAAAGATGAACCCTTCGTCAGATGTGACACGAAATAACGTCTACTTCACCATATATACACACGACCCTTTTATTAGGGCCGTCTACACTTAGAGTCACACAACAAAACACTCGATTAGTCGAGCGACAAGTCGCAGAACACGTGTTGCGTGATTTTGTATACAAGTGGACGTCTGACTAGACTCGCAACTTTTATTTATAAAAAATCTCAACAAATCTGGTGTTTTGTAATTTTCACAGAACATTGTCATGAAACACTCATTCTGCGATTTTGCGTAAACACTTATTTTAGGTTACAAGGCTAAGAAGTGATTTACGTACTGGAACTCTGCTGGCTAGAATGGAACGATTTAAGCTGCAAGCCATTTTCTTCCATTTCTTACAGTAAAAAGGGCCACATTTATATTGGTATACACATATATATTCCGAGTATCAACACGCTGTATGCTACACCTTATACAATGTACTTGAACTTCCTGACGTCTACTGGTAGATCTTAGTGGTTCGAACTTTTGGGACCGGTTAATTAGAATTTTAATGTAATTTATGTATAATGATGGTAGTTTAAACTGTAAAGTAATTCTTAGATCGCAAGAGTTATTGTACGATACAATTGATGTCACGCCCCAGTTGTTGAGGAGAATCGTTGGATTTATCTCTACGACAGTTTCTTTAGGTTTGAGTACAGGCTTGTGGAATTTAATAACACATTTGTGTCGTATCTCTGGAAGTATGCCTGAATGATCAATTTTCCACGTATCCCAGAATATCCCATTTTATGAAGAGCGATACGATAACCAAACCTGGAAAATACGTATTGCAAGGTAACGATTCACGTTTAAATTCACTTCATCGTTCTACATCCTTAATAAGAAATTAACCTCTGCAGGCTATTACATTTTACGGACAATGTGAAGCAAAATTTCCAACATGGGCGTAGGTTGGGGGGGGGGGCATTGATTTTTTTATGTATAGAATAAAACACGCAGACACATCTTTAAAAATTTCTAGAACAAATTAGAGTGAACCTATAAATGTATTACTCGTGAAAGACTCACCCGTTTTCAGGTACAATAATTAAATCTGTACTTTCTGTGAGATTAGATATCAGTACCATCCTGCTCATGGTTTTTAGTGATAGAACTTCAACGGTTCCTTTGCCAGGGTCAGTCCAGTAAAGGTTGTCTCCAAGCCAGTCATAAGCCAAGTTTTCAGCTACATCGATGTGTGTCCCAAGAAGTTCTCTGAAAATCAAATGGGTACAACAACGTCATTGATGCTGCAGTCATCACCGCAAGTTAGATCATTTGACTTGTGGCAAAAGTTTTTTACAGAAAAGCAAAAGTTACCTCTTTGACAGTGTAGTTACGTTCACTTCTAAAATTTCGCCGCTTTTCAAGTTGCTGATGTAGAAAACCTTCCTATTCCAGTCGTAAGAAAGATCACCAATCGGCTCGAAGTTATAAATAGGCAATTTCGTGACCAATTTGTTCCCTGCGGACTCTGGTTGAATATGGTATATGCTAGAATCTGCCGTGGCAAATATTTGAGCGGAATCTGTGCTCACTACAAAGAAATTGGTATTAAATTAGTCAACCCAATACTTGAAATTTCAGTTTTAATAATTAAACACTTTGAATCTACATTAGTTTTTATGTATGAACGCTTAAGAAATTGTTTAGAAATTCGCTTTAACTAAAACATTTGAAATGCATTCTGAAAAATTTGAAATTTCATTGCTCACGAAAAAAGAAACTTTCTCAAATATACATATCTGGATAGAATCCTATAAAATCCAATTTAAAAACATTCTGCAATAGGATAGAGCATCAATATAAATTTCCAAAGTCTTCCAAATAGAAAAACCGCTTCACTTACAAGCGATTGGCAAGAAATTTGATTGATCAGACGAATCTGCAATAAATGACCTTGTTCTAACGTAATGGAATGTTAGGAAAAATAAAAAGAAAACTTAGATAAAAGTGGAAAGAAATACAGTGAATGTACATGTATATAGTAGCTTTTTACCTCATGACGGAGGTAACTTTTTGTTGGGTTGCAAGTTTTATTGCGATGAAAAGATTGTGTTTGGAGGCAATATTATGTCCTTGATTGTAAAATGGTTAAAACTACATTAATAGTAACTCCACAAGGCTTAAAATAAAGCTAGCAATACAGCGCTTCTAAAAAATTTAGATATTGAAAACGTATTTACTCGAATTTAATTGTCAAAGGAAAGGCCTCTATGTCTCCGGGCAGTACAGTCTTAAAGCATTGCCTCCCTCCCCTCGGCACGGGAGCTTCAAGTGCAGAGGGGGGGGGGGAACAATGAAAACAAGATCTTATTCAATTTGAGTGTAATGGTATTTTAACCAGGTAGAGGAGTCTGAAAAATCTTTGCTAGGTCATGATGTCAAGGTGGCCCTGTCAGGAATTTAATCTGGCATATCACAACAAATTATGCACCAATGCCGATGCCAAGAAGCATTTGAGACAGTTTATCGGAAATGCTTTACTGAAAATCCATGCACCTCTTAAATTATGATCGATATGAAACTTTCGAATCCGTATTTTGGATAGTCAATTTCTAATAGCTGAAATTTAAAAAACTTACACGTGCAAGATACATCTCCCGAAAGCGTAAACCCGGGTGGGCAAGCACATCGATATTCTCCTCTAGCACCGATCAAGCACATATGACTGCATAAACTTGTCCAACAAGGATTTCTCGCTGAAAATGAGATTGAAAGCTTGATAAGTGTCTGAATTGTGTCACTTGAAGTACTAAAAATAAAGGTGAAAGTTTACTCACTGTGTCTTGATAGAATGGGATGGTATACGTGTATTCCCATCACATGCTTTCCATTCTCTCTAGCAATTAAGTTTTGCTTGTGTCCCGTAAACTTATTACAAGTATCTACTGAAAACGTTGACCAATCCGTCCAATACAAAGTGTCTTCGAAAATGGCCATAGAATACGGATGATAAATTGTTTCCTGGAGGAGAACCTAAATATACGTAATTCCAAGATAAAATTTGATAGATTTTCGTGTTTGAAGTAATTAAAATTAGTTGAGATTGATGCATTAAATTTCCGATAATCTATAAATGATATTGCATACCAGGCATTTAATAATTATACGAACACTAGAATTTGTAAAATTATATTACTTTAATTACACATTGAATTTCAGCAGATAAGATTCGAAATTTATATACAAAAACCTTTGAATTTAGACAACTTTCCCCCTTTTAATATTCTAGGAAAAGGCCTGTGATAGACCTATCACACTGGCTTAATTGAGACTTTCAGATAGAATTTGAAGTTTTCTCAGACCCTAGTGGCTCTAAGTAAAATTTATTTTGAGCGAATGCTTACGAGATTCAAGTGGGAAGGTGGAGACCAAAAAAAATGAATGATTTTGCTTAGCTGAATATTTTGACAGTTCTCTTCACAGGTCAAAATGGGAACATTGATTTACCTAGAAGCCCAGTCTATAATAATTAAGGGCCGTCATGCGTATTTCACAATTCCAAATAAGGTGTTCTGTTAAACACAGTGTACTTTGTTTAAAATCAGATTCTAACGAGTTCACATTACCTTTCGATTCGTTCCATCCAAGGAAATGTATTCAATCCTATATAAACGAGCGTCACACCAGTATAGACGATTAGTTGTGTGATCTATTGCCATTCCATTAGGCCATTTCAAGTTTGTAGACACAAAAGCAGTTTTATCTGTTCCATCCATGAAGCTTTTATATATACCAGGCTTGTCACCCCAGTCTGACCAGTACATCAAGCTTTCGCTAATGTCAAGTACAAGAGCTCTCGGTTTATCTACTCCGCTCTTGTGGAGAACGTGACATGTCGAACCATCAGTTTTACACACCAAGACCTGCCTCAAACCAGAATCAGTTACGTACAAGTTTTTAGCTATATAATCAACAGCCACATCTTCTGGAACAAGCAACCCTAAAATAAAGAATGAACACTTTGTTCATTAATATCTTTAGCGTGAATCTCAATTCCATTAACTAGTTCAAGTCGATCAAAAGACTTAATTCCAGGTATCTACAAATTTGTTCGGTAATTACAAGACTAGTTTTCAGTAGCAGAAGTAACTTTAGCTCTTTAATGAGATTAAATCTGACTTATCTTACCGTGGTCTATAACAGCTCTAAAGTCTGTTCCGTCCAAGTTACAGGCATATATACTTGATCCATTCCTAGATATTTCAGTCCAATAAACTACAGATTCCGTTGGATCAACATCAACTGCAGTTGCTCTGCTAACAGCGTTGTGGATAGGAAAGTATATTTTTGATCGCACCTTGTACGCTCTGATATCTTTCGAGCTAGTAAATACCAGTAAAGGTTCATCACCTGAAAAGTATTGAAGTTCTTACAATTCAGATTGTATAAACTTTTAAGCAAGATATATCACAATTAAATTTCATCCTAAATTTCACAAACATCTCTATTCTAGGCAAAGATGTGTTTCTCAAGCATAAAATTAGTCATTAACGGAATTGCATGAATAGGAAAGCACGAACTTTCCAAGTCTATCGATGGTCTCATTCTGGAGCAGATCTAAACCAGAATCTTCGGAGACTGATCATGTTGTGTTTACTTTTAACACTTTGTTAGCCGAGTGGATAACACATGGGTATTTATTTTGATGAGTATTTATTATTACGTTAGACTTAGATAGATTACATATATATAGAAAGGAAGAATTTATAAAGCGGAAAGAACAGAACATTTAGACATCTTGTCTACTTGATGTCCGAGGTGGAACTCCCTAGTTCCCCTTACACAACACTAGGTGGCATTGTATGTTCTTATCACTTTAGTTCTTTTAGTCATTTCTTATAAGGACACCACAGATCAATATGATCTGACTGAAATACTGTCCTAGTAAAATTAAAAAAGATCTGGAATCCTTAAAAGGCCGTTAGCTCAAGTGTGCCACCACCCCCTTCCATGGACGAAGGGTCCACATCGGCCTGCGGTTCGATTAGATTCTTTTCAGATATTTATCCGCTCTACAGAAATTTTATTTATTCAAGTATGACGAAATGCCGGAATAAATGTGAAAGAAATAGAATATACGTAAACTACAGATGTAGTCCAATGTTCTTAAAACCTTTGCACTTATGCACAAATACGTTTAAATTCATTCCATTGGTATTTCCATCTATATGGCAGTTTAAAGCTTCATTTGTGTGAGGGTGGTGTAAAAAATGAAATCTAAAAAGGTTGAATGCACAGTTGTCTAATGCAGCAGTCTGCAACCTCTCTCGATCGAGGGATCCCATTTCTCAAAAGAGATTCAGATTAAATGATAGATGTGTGGGTTAAAATACATAATAAGGTCTACTTCTGGCAGTGTTTTTTGATAAAGCTTGTTCACAAAGGCAGCTCTTGTGTGCATCATACATTGATCTTTGGTGAAGGTAGTCATCAGTAGATCGCCAATTAAAATTGTTTACCGACCCATAGTCTTACGATTCAGAATGTATTAGGATGAAACTTCAATCTTTGAACTTCATTAGATCTACTTCGGATGATAGACTATTTTTTAAAATAAAGTTTGAACGGGTTTTGGCACATTACTAAAAAGTCTGTTTAAAAAGAGCCAGGAAATTTAAAACTCTTCCCCCCCCCCCAACTTATTTCAAAGCCAGATAAAGCTATAACCACAATTGGCTCTTGTCAAGAGAAATTAAAAAAATTACCTGTAGCCAAACAAGTTCCATTAAAAACTTCGTAACCATCTAAGCAAGAGCATTCGTAACTTCCAGGCAAATTTGTGCAGGTGTGACTGCAGACTCCAACTTCTTTGCATTCGTTAATGTCTACAAGAAAAATATTGTACAACCGTTCAATTAAACTCTTCGATTAATAATGAAGCAAACTATACAGTTAATCCCAATTATACTTACCCGAACAAGTCTTGTTATCGGAGTTCAGTTCATAACCAGCTCTGCATAAACATTGTATTCCCGAGGGTGTGGCGTGGCAGTCATGCTCACAAGATGCGTTAGAACAAAGATTACCTAAAATTTAATTCACGGTGTGTTATTCTATAAAAAAAATTCTATTCTCATTTCATTGTATTTATTTGAATCCGAGAAGAGTACTAAGAATTCAATTAGAGATAATCAAGTTAAGATTCGAAATTTGTACTCTTGTATTAATTAAAATTTGAAACATACCTGTAACCAATAAAGGAAGGCTGGTATAGTGCTGCCTTTATACACTTAAGGTATATTAATCTAAATTTATCGAACACATTCATAAAAGGCGGGATTGACTTAATGACACGAATCTGTAAGAACAGCAAGTAATTTGAGGCTGAAAAGCCTAATGAATATAGATACCAAAATATCCAAATGCAGCAAAAAATTAAAATATTCACAACTATATATGCTGTTTAGCATTAATTTTTCTCAGTTTAAAGCATTGCATTAGATGTTTAATACAATTGAATAATAGACGTTAGATTTACCCAAAATTTAAAATATAAAAGATGGCTATATGCATTTCTGAAACGCGTATAGCCATGTTATTTTTTGAAATTTTAGGTAAATCTAAATGTCGATTATTCAATTGTATAAATAACAACAAACCCAAAAAAGGTTCTATTTATTTCTATTCATTCCGGTGGTTTCTACGATTCGTTTAAATACAGTAAAACCTCAGTAAGTCATTTTTGTTCAGTCTCATCTGGCTTCCATAGATATTAAAACCTCGGTTAACTCGTCACTATGGAAAAGTTCGTGTATAGAAATCAACTGTTCTTCTATGAGTCCTATGAAGAAAAAGCTTGATAAAAACAATATTCCTATGTTTGAAAGACTAATAAATGCTTTATACCAAAACTAAGCAGCTCAAATACAAAAGAAAGTGACACCGAGAAAGTTCATTTTCCAATAAAAAGAGTTCTTGAAGCGTTAAGGACTGTTCGAGCTGGACCCGATTCTCGCATGGGGGGGCCCCCCCTCATTAATTTGGGGCTTCAAATTTAAGATCTGTTGATAAAGCATTTTATATCTGTTGATAAAGATAATTTTTTTCTCCAGCTGAGGCTCTAATGTCTGTTTTGCCCTGCCCAGGGATCACAAGTCAAATTTTAACCCTCTGTTAGAGATTACTTAAATATTGGTATAAGTCGTAAGTTTACCAGTGTACTTAACTATAATACAGTATGAATATTTAAAGCTTAAAAGTTCAAAAACGTTTTTAATTATCTATAAATATTAATATTGTAGTTTTAATTTATATTTTGATAAAGAATATCATTTAAAATTTATAAACATTGAAACTGGCGGCATTTCGTTTAAGTCGTCACTCCGCTTAAGCAGTCAATTTCTCGATAACTTAAGTGACGACTTATTGAGGTTTTACTGTATTTATGTTAGTCAACCCTATTTGAAGTTTAACTTACTGCACTTGATGCCTTCATCGCTGCCATCGATACAATCAGGCTTTCCATCGCATACCTTGCTCATATCCACACACGAGCCAGAAGAGCATTTGAATTCATCTTCACCGCAATGGATATCTAAGAAATTATCAACAAGTTAGCTACACAATGAAACTAAACAAAGTAGGGCTTAATCCACTAACTCGAGAATCAGCTGTAACTATGATGGGAAAATGCCTACAAGCCAGTTTTAAAACTAAATCCTAAATCTAACTTAAAGATTAAAATGGCAACTTAAGGAAAACTAAATGAAATATAGAAAAATTGACGATCGATGCCTCAATAAGAGTGAAAACATTAGGGCCATTCAAGTATTACGTCAGCATCGATGGGAAGTTTCAAATTTGCTGACAAGGGGGGGGGGGGGGTTTGAATGCTTATGTCGGCCACCCTTCATAAAAACTATTCTTAATGGCATCTTCACTTGGGAAGGCCAAAACATTTCCTTTATTGATAAATCCCTTACAGACTTAGACCGCGAGCCCTACTTAGTCTCACTGGGGGAGGGTCGGTTCGAGTGATTTGCCGAACTCTGTACATAAGTGGATATTCTTCGAATGTTGGGGGGGGGATGTGGTTCACTGAGGGTGTGCATGGTTTTGATCGGGGAAAAATTGGCCATCTCACCTACCTTTATACAGTATGCTCCTTTATGACGTAGACCAGGCATCTTCACCCCGTTGCTCGCGAGCACTTGTTAACGGTTCGAATAAATGTCTTGTACAAATCTCGTTCAAGGATAAAAATTATGGATGAGTAAATGATAAAAATTATGGATGAGGGAGGGATGAGTAAAAAGCCTGCCGTTCGGAATCTGATAAATTGTAGGTCCCGGTCTAATTAGCCCTCGGGTGCAAAAAATGAGTTGCGACAAAAATAATCAATAAGTTTCTTGTGCGATTGAAAGCTCTGACCGCAATTGGTTTGTTTCTAATATCCCATCCTACGCACAGACGTTTGGTGTATTTCACTTGAAATAAAACTACACCCCTGAAATACTTGATCAAGCGTGGTGTGGGTAAACCCAGTACTATGAAAAAATTGTAATCATTGACTAGCGAAAAATCGGACATCCGCACAACAAGATGCAATAATTCCATTTTTCACATCGATAGCTAAATAAAGGAGTTTGCTTAAACAGTAATTTGAATAATCTTTTCACTGATTGATCAACATCTCTGGAATTTGAGAAACCATGAAGACGAGATCTCAATGCTCGGTACTTCGCAACAATCTATACCAGTGTTTCAACCGCCGGCCGCGGCCCAATACCGGGCTCTAACACTAGTCACACCGGACGTGAGTGATCGCAGTTTTTTCCCCCATTCATTTCTCTTTAGTTGTGTGTATGAACGGGCCTTTCACTTACGGTAAATCTTTTTACCGGGACGCCCAAAGATTCTCTCAATCACTGATCTACACCACTCCATTAATTGAAGCATAACTTGAACCAGAAATTAAC
Organism: Pholcus phalangioides; assembly: GCF_987345545.1. Taxonomy (NCBI): domain Eukaryota; kingdom Metazoa; phylum Arthropoda; class Arachnida; order Araneae; family Pholcidae; genus Pholcus; species Pholcus phalangioides. The sequence goes on along the minus strand of NW_028301625.1, from coordinate 6,023,019 downwards.
ATGGCGTATTCTATCTAGAATGCTGTGTATGCAAGGGAATTTTCACAAAGTTCACTACAGCAATGGCAGTCAGACTATGTACATTCTGGAAGAGCAATTCAATCAGGCGTACGCAAGATCGGCCTTTGGAGGAGGCAGGAAAGGCTTAGGGGTGGGTCGCAACGAATTTCTTAGGACTTGGTATTTCGACTTGGTATTAAAACAGACAAAAATTGATTCTAAAACATCGGAAGAAAATATTAAATTTTTTGCATCAAATCTTCAATCGTCTGGGAAGTGCATAGGGGGCTCGTGCCTCCCTGCGTACGTCCGATTCGAACATTAGGAGGTGACGAAGTTTTGCTGACAAGGGGAGAAATTGGTTGACGTAATACTTGACTGGCCCCCATACTGGCAAAAGTTCCGGGACAATATTAGTTTCCTGAATGAATACATTCGAAGCAATTAAATTGATACCCTTTCAGCACAACTCAAATTTCGTTTTTGGGGAAATTATCCAGAACAAATTCAAAACATTTCAGGGCCTTAAATCATTAACTATAAATTCCTTAAATGAAGTATTGTTCCTCGAATTTCGGAAGTGGTATTTGAAAATGAGCTTGTATGCGTTCCATTTACTCCTTTATGTTCTGCATTCAACGTAATGGTCATACCTCTTATAGCACGCAACTTTATTTTCTTTTGACGCGTCAAACATAGATGTCGAGCGAGGGTGGTAATCTTTCCCAAATGAATGACAGTTGCTGTCGAATTTCTTCCATAACTGCTGAAAAGAGCCGCCATACTTCCTTTAAAAAGAGTTAAAGTTCGCAAGTACCACTGACAATCGTGGTAGCTGGATGTCATGATCTGTGCACCCCAAAGTGAACTTACGATTTTCGACTTGCCGTTTATGAACAAAGTCTGAGATGAGATTTCGGATTAGACAATCTGATCCGAGCGCTATAAAAGCATGTGTTACGACTCATTGAATTCAGAGTATCGTAAACTCAAGATCCGGGAAATCTTCAAATTTATATCCGTTTTTCTTAATCTCACGATACGAGGGTAAAGTACAACCAGAATTGCCAAAGTGTGGCAAGATTGTGTGGAGCACAGAATTCGAGAGAATGACACCGAAAACACCTCGCCCGAAACCAACGTGTAGTGCTGTCGCAAATATACAATACAGGGAGATTCCTCAAGTCCCTTTGCCGCAAATTACTGGCGAACCGTTGATCCTAAACACATTCCATTTAGAAAAGTATTCAAATGAAATGTAGATTTAAGATATACCATTTATAGTGCCAGGGGTTATTGCTATACAACTCTCCTTATTCTAAAAACTCAATTAAAAAGTTGCCCCGAGCCCAACAAAAGAAATTCCATATTTCTAAGTAATATTCGCAGAGATCGTTCAATTCAAAAAAAAAAAACTGGAAAAAACAGCATAATGAGATTGTCATTCTTTCCCTCATTTTGAATCCAATACCTTGACGAATATTGCACTCAAACATGAAAACTTTGTCAACCTAAGGGAAACTTCGATTTTTAGGACAGTGACCAAATAATTTGATAATCAACCCCTTGCGACAAGACAGTTAACGCTTTGTTTGCGTACAATTTGGTTTACGAATATGCAAAACAATAAAAATTTGACTAAATCCGAAGGAAAAGATTTTTGTGCCCCCCCCCCCTTCCAAGTTCCTTTCGATAAATACAAAACAGGCTAATTGCGAACGAAGTGGCTGAAAAAATGGCCTAAAAAATATGGACGTCGACGATACGACTATCTAGCTCACGGATAAAAAAAAAAACAACCAACTTATTTCATAATTTGAGAAGGCTTACATTAAAAGAAACTGCAGATGTTTTGCAACAATCTGACACAGAATTAACACTCACCGACTTGCGGAAACAATGTCCTACCGCGCGCAGTCCTTATTGATAAAGCTTTGCAGCAAGCGACTTACAGAACCATGAATTTCGTTCAGAGCATTGTGGCCAGATTACATTGTAGGCAGAAATATCGAGGGCTTTGACAGATTGATAGATGAAATCGGTGAAACTAGACATGGGCTCTGCTCTAGTATAGGATACAAGCCCGCTATCTCCTAAGGGTGGGATTGTCTAAGGAAAGTTGTGTCAGTACGATTTCACTTTGTTTTACGTTAAGCACTTTAGCTTAAGGCAGTGTTACAAAAATTGACACTAGAAAAAAATCTTCGGGATCCCAGAAAACTATCCATTTTCACATCAATTCCCATGGTAAAAATTGTTTCAGTTTGCGAAAAATTTGGTTTACGGACTTTGACGAATTCAGATAGTCGGCTTTCGGTTTACGAACTTAAGTCCACACGCTATTTGGAACTGAAGTTAGGTATACTATATAGAATGGGCAGAATGTTAATTTAACATCTGCCGATACGTTAGTCTAAAATAGTGTACAGGGGAGCGTCAAACTACGAATTAATGGAACCCTTCAAGCGATTTCTAAAATTTGCCTGATCCGCATTATAACTGCCACATTTGAGAAATCGTGAAACCTTCCCAAATTACCACCTAAAGAATTTCTGATTGTGAGCAGATAACTGCCCCCCCCCCCCACCAAGAAATGTTTTTTATTAAGTAAAATCAATATGAATTCACTCCGCCATAGCTTTTCTTTCACTATGGTGCAAAAACGTGTGGCTTTCCAGATATACTTTTTGGGGGAAAAAATATATATACCGAGTGTATATTTTTCACGCTTCTTATTTAAACCTGAAGAACTGATTTTGCTCACTGGCAGTCGATTAGTTGGAGGGGGGGGGGGGGAATGGGAAACATGTTTTATTGTAAAAAACAGCTTCATATTGCGTTTTTAAAAACATCTCGGGGCGACGAAAATAAAGCAAATCAAGTTTAACGAAATACCTCGGGATTGCTGCTGGAAGGGTTAAACCTTAAAATGAAAGGAATTTATTCCAATGCGGTTTACGAACAAGTTACTCTCACGAAGGGATATTTGTTAGAGAAAAATTTAAATAAGATTTGTCGATAGAGGGTGCAGCAAGGAAGTGATGGACCCGAACCTTCCTTCAATCTCTTGTATCTTAAACGTTCGTAAAGCTCCAGCCGGGGATTCATGGCAGAGTTCATTTTAATGAGTGCACTTCAATAATGCTCTATCCACCAATGCCAGCATCACGATGAAAACATTTAGGAGCCAGGAAAAGGAAAATTCAGAATGAATCTTTCATAGCATTTTATAGGACCGATTTGTATCCGTGCAGTACCAACATCATAGAAGGCTTCCGCTCAAAGCTCGTAACGTCACTGAAGTTATTTCACCTGTAGCCAGGGCCGGACTTAGACAGGTGCGAAGGGTGCGGCCGCACCGGGCCGCAAAAGAGGATAAAAATGTTTTGATTACATTCCGACTTCAACTTCTTAACTAAGCAATAGCTTAAAATTCAGTCCAAGATAAAGAACCTCTAAGGTTGAGGGGCCAGGGTAGATACGGTCGGTCCTGCTTACGTTTTCCTGCTTAGGACTTATTTTCGTGGTCCTAACTCTAACAAGTTCTTATTAAGATTTCCAGTTTGAAGCGTTTTCTCGCTTACGGTTTTCATGACGGTTTTTTGAAAAACCGTCATGAAGTGGGATCCGCTGTAATCTGTTTTCTTGCCCTTAGAGCCCTAAACCTTCAAGTGGCTGGGGGCGCACTAGCAATTTTTCACTGGAAAGCGAACACTTTTGTCCTTATTTATTGCCAAATGACATTTTTTTACAACCACGAAGTAGTTTTACAGTCGTTCTCGGATACCAGTGTGAACCTAGTGGACACCAGAGTACCCATGGATGCCCTGTGTATTGGAAAACCCCTGTTCAAAGGGGCGGCAATTTTTTTTTGCACCGGGCCGCAAAATACTCTAGTCCGTCCCTGCCTGTAGGCCATTGGATAGTAGGCCATTGCTACATTGGTAGGCCATTGGTAGTAGCCATTGGATGTAGCAGGCTGACGCATGTGACATCTACCTTTTTGTAGTGTATCCAAGGATTATAGGTGAAATACCTACAGTGATGTCACGAGTTTCACGCGGTGGCCTGCTATAGATTGTGTTGGCAGTGCCTTCTATCGACAAAAATTCGAACCGAACTTTTTCAGTAGCAAAACTGAAATTTAGCAAACCGCATTCAAATACACTATTTCATTCAATTTTTATGAACTTATGGGACACCCTGCACAATCTGAATGTTACACCTACCTGCATTTGGACAGAATAATTCATCTGAACCGTCGCTGCAGTCTCTTTGATCATCGCATTTCCACCTCATTGGAATACAATGATTGTCATGGCATCGAAATCCATCGCATGATGTGATGTTTTCTGAGGACGAAAATTTAAAAATTTACGTCTCATGATCAATATGAATTATATAATTTATATAAGTGCATCAGATAACATGTCCGGATTCATCATAGCCGAGCCGAAACCGCTGGAGCTATAAATATCAAAAGTAATCAATTAAAAAGTTGTTTCATGACGTAGACCCACTGAGGGGGTTTTCGAAATTCCACCCCTGAAGTGTCAAAATGGGGTTCAAAGGTAAAAGTTGAGAAATCGCGCCTAGCCGAAACCGCTGAAGCCATTATAAAATGCGGTCAAAGCTGTTTCATGAAGTAAAGACCAACTAAAAAAGGGGTTTCAACATTCGACCCCTAAGAGGGTTCCAAGAGGACAAATGACGCCACGCCAAAACTGCTGAAGCTATTAATATGAAATTGAATGGGCATCTACATTATCAAATACTGACCAAGACGAATTCAGAAGATTCGTCCCCCAAGAGGGGTCATGCTATATGGGGGGGGGAGATCGGCACTGAATAATTTCTATATTGCCAAATCCACGCGAGCGAAGCTGCGGGTAACAGCTAGTTATTCATATTATTGCTGAAGACATTTACAATGCAGATTGAAGCAAACGAGTCCTTAATGATAACGTTCTTAAAATTCGATTTAATGGCATGGCCATTCACTGAAGTTGGTTTAGTTTCTTCTACGATTCTACTCAACTATAAACAGATCTCTTTAAAAACACCGAGTAGAAACTAAACCAAGAACGGCAAAATTCGAAAATTCAGTATGCAGTTTAACAATTAGATTCTTAAACACATTAATAGATATACCAAAAGCCAATACTTACCACAGTCCTTCTCATCAGAATTATCTGTACAGTCATGCTCTCCATCGCAACGCCACTTCATCGGGATGCAATTTGAATTATCGCACTGGAATTGACTACTCATGCATTTTACTCCCTTTTTTGGGTCAATGTCTAAAAATAGTGCAATAAATTCGCTTAGTTCAAACATTCTTCTGCAAAGGTAAACCGTACAACCTAGATTATCAGGAGTATATGCTGAAGTAAAGTAGAACCACAGATATTCTAAACGCTATTAACCTATTAATAGCCAATGTTCCCAGAACCGATTTTTAAATGGAGATTATTCCAAACTTTATCAAAACAAATATCATTCCAACACATGCTATCAATTTAATTTTTGAATAAATTTTTACGCATATCAATCAGAATTGAAGGATCAGAAGGGGAAATTCAAGGGAAAATTAAATTAATCTATCTGCACTCGGCCGGAGAAAGCTTGAGCCACAAGTTATCAAAATTTACTGAAAATATTGAATTTCACTACAAATTGTAACTTTAAATTTTTCATGACTATATCCTGGGTATTTTTTTTTATTGAACAAACAGCACAATGGAAAAAAACTACTTTTCGACCCAAAGGGATATAAATAACCTTCCATGGGTCGTATTGATACATTACATGAAGAATTTCTGGCAACATACATATAGTTTACTAAAATTGCTGCAGGCAAGTCACACCAAATATATTACTTTAAAATGTTAAACTATAGTCCGATATGTCGAAACAGATACATTTCCTTACACAACAAAGATAATGAAATTGCAAATGATATAAGGAGTAAAATTTAACTATCGAACGAAACGCTCCGTATCTGCTATTTCCAGTATACGATCTTTTATAGCCTTTTTAAACAAAATGATTGTTGTCCAATATCAAATTCTCTACATATTCTTGGAGCAAGAACATTGATTTTTGAAAATTTTTTTAGATAATGGTATTTGATATAAATATTGTGATCTCAGTGCCTCTTTGTATATTCACTCTGGGATACCAATCAGGATTCTTATAGATGAATACTAAAACTTTATACAGATAAAAGTTGCCGTATATTAAATTGGATTAATGATACTTTATTTTGTGAAGAACTTAGTTTGCATAATGTCACGTTGCAAACAGTCTTAAAGATTTCATTCATTCAGATTCATTTTTAAACTAAGTTTAAAATCACTTAAAACTTAAGGTTTTAATATACAGGGTAATTTATAATTAAGTTCCCGTGGTACTCCGAGTGTAGTTTTCCCCCTCAAAAAAGGGTATCCGAATACAGCTAAATTTTTAGAATATCAACGAGATCACGGGAAGAGATTTTTGAATTTAGTTTAATTTTCGACGACCAGGTGAAAAAGTGGAGCTTTTATTGCATCTTACATTTCCCCTGGAGCATATAGCGTATATACCAATTTTCAATTGAATTAAAAAAAAAAAATTACCAGAACGGGTGGTGCTACATTGGTCTGAAAAAGTTTCAGTACTGTATACAGACACTTCGACCTATGTAGAGCCCGTTCTGGAGCACTTATTCCATTGAAACCATGTACGCTGTATGGTCAATGGTAAAAATAAAAATTCAATAAAAAAATCACCACTTTCACCTGGTGATAGAAAACAATTTCAAATCTCCCATAGCCTCAAGATATCAAAAATGTATTCAGGTAAGCAGTTTGAGAAAAACTCAGTACGGGAACTTTATAATCACCCTGTAAATGAACGAAAATAGGGCTTCCGACAACCGTAATATTTTTAACCGTCGAATGCCCCCCCCCGGACCATATATATATCTTGTGGCGTATGTTACTGCTAAAGCCCGAAATTACCCGGGTCAATATTTAATGAAATTGGCCAATGTCCGAATTTGACAAGAAAAATCTTATATTTCCATGCAAAATGAATAGCTTACGGAAATTTACAATAGAAAACGATTCAAACTTTTTAAACAGTTTCTTCTGAGTCTAAGCTCATTGTAGTCCATCAGATCATAGGGTGCGGCATCGCCCCTATGATGGGTACGTTGTCATCGCCATTGTCACTTTCAAAGAGGATATCTTCAGTTCCGTCCATCGCATTGCTAATGCAACACTTTTTGAAGGATCGGATGATAATTTCGGTGGAGACAGAAGTGCACGCCTCATGTACCCATTGGGACACTAGGCCAATGCCAGGTTTCTTCAAGGCACCACCTTTTGTGGTTGCTTTATCATCGGAACTCATCCATTCGATCCACAAATTCCTCAGTCTTTGAAAGGCTTGTTGATGCTCACATAAGGCTTTGCAATCGACGTTAGCCCATCTGGTATCAAAGCCAATGATGTTTCAGATTTCTTTGCCTCGTCCGACATTTTCGGGGGTTTGAACATATCCCATACCAATAATGCCGGTTTCTCGAACACTGCTACAAAAATGACTGATTGTGGGGGGGGGGTGATATTTTCCCATAAAAACTAACCCGAGTATAAGCCGACCCCCCCCCCCCCCACTTGAGGAACGAATTTTTCCACAAAAAAAACTGCTTATACACGAGTATATACGGTATGTCCACGTTTGTTATGGGAACCCAAACGGCTGTTACAATGCGGTAATCATTTTTCCTTCAAAATTTAAGAAATTTTTATAGTTTTCTCAAACTTCTCAATTTTTTCTCGTCATATGGGTCCGATCCAATACAGCCACTTTATATAGCCATGTATCACGCGTTGGCGATTAAAAAAATTTGGCTCTTACTGGGTAGTCTTACATCAGCACAACCAGCTTTGGCCAGGGATCTCCCGTCACTTCGCGAAGTAGCCGGCCCCGTCGCGAATTGGCCGCAATATATACAAATACAACGCCACAACAGGCAAATTGCCCAACGAGGTGGCTGACTTAAGAACATCATGGATCCCCGAGCCATTTTTTGGAGGCCTTACCTACTACTGCTACACCCCAAATGCACCCCCCACGGAACCCCTCAACGAATCGGTACATGCGGGAATGTGCGTGTACGTGTAGTGCGACCTGACGTAAAGTTTGTTTCTGTGTAATGTTTGTTATGTGTAGTGCTGCCATCTGCCACCAGTTTTTTTTCTAACTATGAGTGAAGTGTTATGATTGAATGATTTATCGTTGTAGGACTTGCTCTGTGGCGAGACCAACAGGGAGATCGGCTCGCATTCGCGCCTTGAAGTTGGGAACCACAGAAAACCAACTTCAGCCGACCACCACTGTGGGGTTCGAACCCGGATCCTCCCCGGGTATATCTCCCACCTGAAGTGTATTTAAAAGTAAATTTTAATGTAAAAATTCTAAAATAAGGTCCATCTCCGAACTATCGACCTGCTTTCAGTTTCTACTTAATTCGAAAAAGCACATGAATATTTCCTTCACCATATTTCATCTCCGTAAATCCTTTAACTCTTCAGAACTTAGCTCTTCTCCACCCATGCCCCGACCATATTTTCTTGCGGCCCCCGTCTAATCCAAGGATTTCCATCCTAATCCAAAAGATCCTTTATAAATCCACTCAATTCGATAAACAAAAATTGTAAATTTTACCCGAGCTTTAGTTCAGCTAATCATCTCGTAGAGATTCATGCTGTGCAGTCTTAATATCATGGTCACCGAGTGGAGTTTATATTCAGGGACCCCTAGAATTTAAGGTCCATTAGCTGGAAGTGATAGCTTGCGTACTTACACGAGTAACATTCCAATGCTACTACAACAGATCATGTAGAAATTTCTTCCCCCCATAACCACGAGGCCTTCGGGCCATGCCCGGAAAGGCCCACGCGTTAACATCGTCCTGGTTCCATGGATTTTAAAAGTTAACACCCCCTCCAGCTCTGGCCTTTTCAGCGTGACTCGTCATAGCTCCTTCCATTTGATTTTACTTGTGGCCCCTAGAATATCCCAGGACCGCAGCAATTCAAGTTGAGAAACTGCTTTAACGCATTCGCACTTCATGGTTATATAAATACGCTCCTTTCTAGAAATCCGATGCCGTCAACTCGAGAAATTAGTTATCGGTGTATTGTGCGACGGACTGCACCTTTTTAACGCACTAAGTACGAAACCAAATGCTGCCAATAACGGTGATGGAAAGGGGTGAAATCAAACACATTAGGAACTTAACCAATCCGTGTCGATGTCGCGTGGGTCCGTGAACTAAGGATTAACGTTTCCCAGGTTTTTCAATCCCGGGAAAGCGGGAATTGGAATGCTTAATCCCGGGAATTTCCTGGGATTGTTATCGCAAACACGAGCAATTCAATTTGAAGGCATTCAATAACAATTAATAACTTATATTAGTTGATAAACTTAGCGTTAATCAATGTTAGAAATTCAATACATTGATTTGCGAAATAAAAATTGTTCTCGCTGAAGGTTCGACTCCAAAACAGGTCAATTTATCTAGTGGATTGTCAGTAGTGCTTTAAGCCTAAAATATTAGTAATGTGTGGGTGTGCAGAAAATAATTCAACTATTACACTACATTTTCATTAATTAAAATTATCGCACCGTAAGCGCTATTCTACAATATTGTTAGAAAACTTCTATTTAATCATTTTTCTATTAAATACCTTATATTTATGCACTTTAAAATTTTCTTAGTCCTCTTTTCAGAGTAATTTCAATATGCATAGGATAATATCCTCCAGAACAATTTGAGCCAAGTACTTTATTTTGCAAAACATTTGAGTTAGTTTTAAAAACTGATTTGCCGTTGCAAAAAACGTTCTGCGAAGCAGTCAGCGGTGGACTAGTTAACCACTTCAGCGGCACATCGGATATTAACCTCCCCCCCGGAAAATGACATCTTTAATGGCGTAAGGCTTTCTTCCGATTTTTAGCTGGTGCAAACTGGAGGTGTAGGGAAAGATTATAGCATTGACAAACCCAACGCCGAATTGACCATTAAGCAAAATAAGCACGTGCTTTAGGGCATCAAGAGAAAAGGGGCGCCACAAAAAACCAACTATTTTTAATATAGAATTTCCCAGCATCCGACAGAAAACCTTAGAATTTTCGATTGATTGTATAGTTGATCATTTCAAAAGGATGGCACAAATGCAGGAAAGTTAATATTGCAAAACTAGAGATCACGTAAATGTAGAGTTTTTGGACAGATTTTGGGCAGTTTCTATAGTTAGCTTGGGCTTTATGACGCTGTTATAGCCCTTTGATAAAATGGATTCTTCTGAGGCAGTGCAGTCTTAACGCATGGACCCACCCGGTCACAGCCGGGTGGCCTCAAGAAGAGGGCCTCACAAAAATGAGAATTCAAATTTGAGAATTCGCCTAGTAGGGTCTCAGAAAAAATTCACTTTGCCCGGGGCCCCCCCCCCCCCATGATGCTCGTTAAACGAGCCACTACCAGCTAAAAATACCGGCCTGCCAACTGTCGCAAATTGTAAGCAGATCCAATTGCCACGAGGTCCTCAGGTTGTGTCAACACCTCACTAGAAATATATCTTTAGTGTGGTGTTGGTCCAAGTGAGACTACGCATTAAGAATAAGCCAAGTTCTACAGAACAAGGCCGTGAACTTGAAAATACAGTTTATCCGCTAATAACTTAAAGATTGCGCATGGTTTCAGAGGTGTTATCGTTAATTGTTACCCGTGCGAGAGTTCTCTCCCCTATGGCGTATAAGCCACACAAGTAAAATAACCCCGAAAATTCGCTGCTGCGTTCCCAGCCAGATGAAATGAGTCGAAAATTTCCGCCTGGCAGTCCGGTGGTTAGAGACCTAGCCTTTGCGCAGGTCTGGTTTCGAATCCCGGTTTGGGCACGGATGTCTAACAAATTCTGTGGACAGATCTTACGGCTGTTAGGAGTGCGTGAGGATTAAGTTTAAAAAAAATCGTGGCTTTCTCTGCAAATCATTCAGTCCAGTACGTTCATCTATAGTTATAAAATTTTCAGAAAAATAATTTTTTTTGGAGTCTACATAGGCTACACTGCTTAGATACAATTTCGTGGTTCAATCCAATTCCTAGAATATAGCTACAAAGACTCTTTATCCGATCCATTGTAGAAGTAAAAGAAATGCCAACAGATTACAACTCAAAAATGTATCAGAAACAGGTACCCAATGATTGTGGCTCACCAAAAATAAGGTACCTGTAAGCAGAGGCGGATTTACGGTTTTGCCAACTGGCTAAACGAATTTCGCCGCCCTTTTTTCCCAGTCTAATTTTCTTGATCACTCATTCCTTAAATCCGCTGCCCTTTGCTATGATCCGGTAGCCCCCGTAAATATATCTCAGTCCTTTTGGTCACTCACATGCTTGCATACTCTAGGTCACTCATTCACATGCTTGCATTAAGAGTAAGCCACGTTCTACAGAATAAGGACGTGAACTTGAATGAGCAAATCTTTGTGGTTATTTGTGGATAAACAGCATCGTTTTAGGGCGTCATAATTATTACCCACACTTTTCTACTCGCATGCTTGGAAACTAGGTCACCGTTTCGAGAACAGTAAAACTGAAAAATTTTAAATATAAATAGCTGATGAATTTATAAAAATAGGCCTACAGGGATCCGCCATAGAAATTATAGACCAGAAAGGGCTCCGCGAGTCAAAAAGTTGAGAACCGCTGCTCTAGATCAATCCCTGACCTAGTCTCGCTCTCTAGGCAGGGCCGGGTTCATGGTTACAAAATTTTGCTGCCATTTTCACATTATGTACTTATTTTCTTAGCCACTCCTTCCTAAAATTTGCCGCCCTCTGAACTTGCCACCCTGGGCTATAGCCCGCTAAGGGCCCTCCTGTAAATACGCTAATGCCTGATTGATATCAGCCATGCTAGTGGTTGCTTTTGAAGCAGCTTTGCGAAATCCTAATAAGCAGTCGATGGGAGAAAATATCTATTTTTAAAACATTTAGTCAAAAAATATGAGGTCCGCCTTCTTTGGGAAATATGAAAGAAAAATTCCAAAACTTCTAAAAAGTGTTCCAAAAAAATTCCAGGTATTAGACTCAAGTAGAAAAAAAGAGGGGGGGGGGGGAGGGAAGAAATTTTCAATGTCCATGCTTAAAAATATTCAAATCAATTCTGTCTTAGATTAGTTACTTCTGAGAAATATAAAATTATGTGTACTCGTTTTTCTTCATTTACAGATTCAATATCCTTTTAAGAGAGGCACCAAAACCATTCAAGTGTTTAGGGCCTTCAAACATTTTAATCCGGCCTTGGACAAACATCCCCGATACACTTTGTAAAGTTGACTTTCAATAAGAGGCTTTCGAGGACGAGATAGTCAATGCCGCTTAAAATTGTTAATAAAATGAATTCGAATAAAAAGTCCGAATTTAAGTGACTTATTCCCCAGATTCTCACTGTCCGACAAATTACTGGAAATTTGACGATGTCGGCTTGTCAATGCTAAAGCAAGGAGGGAAGAGATCGACGAGATAGTCAATGCTGTCTAAAGAATTAAATATACTGTTTAATAGATAAATATAATGAATGGATTAATTTTGTTCAAAGTTTATTGTAGCTTCCAAAATGCATGCTTCTAGTGATAAAATTTCTTAGGCATATCTAATCTAGTACAGGAATGTGATCTAGTTCAACCTTACTTCCCGGAGATAGTCTATCCCGAGCGAGAAACTAGCGTGAACCCGACTTAAGAGGAACAAATATTTTAACCCAACCGAATTCCAAATTTTCTTCATCCCCAGAAAGCCGCGACTGTCACATTTAGCGCGAGCGTAATACTTAGAAAAATGGCGACTGTCGAAACTACTCCGCGTAAGGCGACAAGGGAATAAAAATGCACGAGTTATTCAATGTGTTTCTCACCTGCAATGGCTCTCATTTTTACACATTGCAGCGTTGTCGAAAATACTTCCGCGCAGTATACCATATGGCGCACACTTCGCCCAACTGAATTATACTGCGCAGGCATCTAGAACATCCTAGGGCACCATATGGCCCAAAATTGAAATCATTGGTTCATGCTAAGTTGCACAAATTCAAGAAATTTTACCATTAGTTTTTACAAACTGGATCGGCAGCGAAAACACCAATTATTTTTCTCAAATAGAATTACTGACCAATTACACGACGCATCGAAGGTTAAAAGTACATTCAAAATAGCCCATTGCAAAATCTTCAAAAAAGATTAATCATTTACCGCAATTCTTCTCGTCTTCTGAATTAATGCAATCACTGTGGCCATCACATACCCACATCCCAGCAACGCATTCATCATCTCCGCATTTGAACCATGTGTCTGGACACGTTTTACCTATAAACAAAAATATTTGCTTGAATTAATTATATATCGATAAATTTGTCATCGCAACGAATATGTTTACAGTTTGATTCATCACAACTGATACCAAATCGAATTCCTACGTACGTTTAGACATTCGATGGGGACCGAAGAAAATCCATAAACCGGGTCAGAGGCCGTAGCACCCACCTGTAGTCTTAAAAACTGGCCGTACTGCCAATAGCCTGGAATTTAATCTCGCGTTTCTGTGTAGACAAAATGATTGTTCAAGCTAGACCATCTTGTCAAGCTCTGAAAAGGATATTTTGTGACTAAACGTGCGTAAGGGTTTTTAGACTATTCTTTGAAAAGATGCAAGCAAGGCTTTGCAAAAATTAAAAGTCCTATTCAGTTTTTCAATCGAAAAACAATCCAGTTTTGAATAATCTCGTACAGGGACGGCCCCCAGTATTTAGCGACACGGGACAATAGCTTCAGGCTCTAAACTGTTCTCCCAGTGTCCGTGGACACGCCAGCTTTACATTGGCACCCGAGAATTAATCGCCATGAAATAGTCAAAGCCATTCGGCAATAAATTTGGGCAAGTGCAAATTTTCACTTCGCTGGGCAACAAGCAAGTGTCCCAGGACTACTCTACAATATCTATGCAGAGAAAGGGTTGTCTGGGCTAGAGAACAGATTATCCACTAGGGTGGGTCGAAAAAAAAATGAAATTTTTATTTTGAAACAGCTATAGTGCGGAAAAGTTTCCTCCATTAATAAGAAAAACTACGTAAAAAATGTTAAAATCGGTTGATGTCTTCCGGTCGCGCATCGGACTTGTTTATAGAAATTAAAAAATTTCAGAAATATGTTCAATTTCGTCAATATTACTTGAAATTCTAGGATCGGCACGCTATTGTTTGTAATGCTCATTTTATGGCCCAATAAAGTAAAATAAATTAAAATATTTCAATGTTCATTGGTCGCGCAACGTGTTCGAAAAACAGGAATTTACCAAATTTTTGCAAGTTTCGTTGTGCAGCTCTTCGCCCGTTTTGTTAGAACAAAACGACCCAGAATTCCTTACAAGGAGGTGGTTGCATGTCCAGTTTCACCCACACGCAACCCAATCAACCATCCGAAATAGGCGTGTGCGTATAATTTATATTATATATCAAAGCTAGGTCATAAAAATTAACACGTTCAAAATATGACTTGGGAGAAATTCATAAAACTGATCATAATAGCGTAGATCTGATGTACCACTTGAGCTTCGCATGTTTATACTTTAGTTCAGGCCTCGATAACAAGTTTGATACATCTCTCGACTGTGAGTCCGTCGATAAAGCCTTTCGATGCCTCTGATGTCGGAATTGATGAATGATATATCACATACTTCCCGTAGCATTGGGGGAAGGATACAACAAGCAAGTATTCCGGTTAATAATTCCAGTGTAATCGGTAGCTTTAAAGTTTTTCTTACGTAGCACGAAGTATCTAATGGTTTTTCCTTTAGAGACTGATTGTCTTGCTTTAACCCTTTATATCAGACATTGTAAAAAGTAGAAGGAAAATTATATTAAATTAAAATAAAAGCATAAATGTGATGCCGATAACAAATAGTTATCATAAATTATTTGGCAAGTCATTTTAGTTCTAATTAAAGAGAAACTAAAAAAAAGTAAATACCGTCTGGGTATAAAAAAAGTTGAAGTTCTACATCCAAGTTCTCTCGAATTTCAATCAATCATAGCCAACAGTAAATTTTCAGGGTGTCCAAAGAACGCATTGGGTTCAACTACTGGATTAAAAACAACTTTTAGTCTCTCAAATAAATACCGCAATTTTTGAACTGCTGGAAAAACATGTTTAGCGCCTCATTGAAATACTTGTTCTTTTTGATGTGGAACCACACAGGCTCGTACGGTTAAGATGGAGAACTTCCGATTCCAAAAAGGATTTGGCTAACTTAAGTACAACCTTAGCACTCTATTGGCCGCATTTAGCCATCTAGAATGTGACAGACGACGAGCAGGACCTCGAATTGACAAATCCCCTGGAAAATGCCCTGGCTTTTATTTATTAGACATTTTTGGATAAGTACTGCTGGTCTTTTCTCAACATCTTTGTCTACTTCTAGAAACCAACAATCTACAGATTCATACTCCACAGAGCTTCCACATCCAGTAAGCTGTTATCTAGTGGATCCAGAAAAAGATTAGTGTGTGCGCGCGCACCATCTATCTGGTTCCCACTTCGAGGCGCGAATGCAAGCCGATTCCCTGTTAAAAAATCTTGCCATAAAGAGCAACAGGCCTACAACGGTACAAATATTCAATCATTTCACTTCACTCACAATTTTAAATTTAGATGATAGCACTAAACATTCCCGCACCACACTACATACGGCTCAGATTGTCAGGTGCACATACTTTGTTCCAGACTCCATAACGAAGCTGGGCTGGAAGAGATCAGGGCAGCAGGAAAATTCCGGTGGCAGAGTCTTGACGTTCATTAGACCATCTATATGAGGAAAAATACGACGGAGAGGAATTTCGTTGAGAAATGGAGTAGATACACGATCCACTGTAGTGGTCTTTCCACTTGCAGTTCACACGTGCTCCAGTCAGACTAACAGTTGAGGGATATGCTTAAATTGTTACAGAGGTCTCAACTAAAGGATGCGACATGGAGATAGCTACATCACAGATCTACGCTATTATCAAAATCAGTCATACCTGATTTCTTCCAAAAGTCAGACTTCAAAACGTGTGAAAAGAAAAAGTAGAAGAAACTTTGTAACCCACCGAATTTTTTTGCAGTAACTAATTTTCAAATACAATGTGAATAACACGCACACGCCTAGTTTGGATGTTTGATTGGGTTGCGTGTGGGCGGAACTCGACGTGCAAACCACCTCCTGGTGATGAATTCTGGGTGGTATATTCCGACAAAATGGACGAAAAGCTGCACAATGAAACCTGCAAAAATTTGGTTAATTCCCATTTTTCGAACACGTTGCGCGACCAATAAACATTGTTTATTGGTCGCATTTTTAAAAACATTTAAAAATTTAAAACATTTACTTTATTGAACCAACCATAAAATGAGCGCAACAAACTTTTGCGTGTCGATCATAGAATTTTATCCAATATTAAAAAATTTCAGAAAAATGTTCGATTTCGTCAATTTCCATAAACTTCAAGTTCGATGCGCGACCGGAAGATATCAACCGATTTAAAAAAAATTTTTAAGTCGTTTTTCTTATTAATGGAGGCAACTTTTTTTCACTATAGCGATTTCAAAATCATTTTCTCGACCCACCCTATTATCCACCCAAGGGTCAGAACTATGTACACTTTCCGCCGGAGAAATTCATTTTACCTTCCCTTATAGTTTTGAATTGATTAAAGAAAAGTTTAGCGTCCCGTTTAATCCATCACCTGGGGCACCAGATCCACCTGCACCTCCCCCTCTTGGCATAGGGGGCACTGGTGACTATAGGGGTGGTCAGTGAACCCTCAGTCCTAGGTGTGACGGTCTGAATTTTAGGGATTCCTACAGCTAACTTTCGTGAAGTTAAGGTCAAAATGGAATACAAGTATTTTTATCCCTTTAGTGGCCCCTAAAATTTAGCCATGGCCCTGTATTTTCTTAGTCCACTCACTGCCCGTGTTGTGGAGACCCACTGCACAGCTGATACAGTGGGTTACATGTCTTGACAATTTTCCTTTTACACACACACTCCCATCAAAACTTATTTCTTCACACGTTGTCTCCATGAGGCAGACATTAAGCCCGGAAAGATACATTTAATTCTATTCTAATCCGATCAATGTTGGAAGAGATCCGAAGCCCATGTACTAAGGGGCTCTCAAGTATTTAACACTTGCAAAAAGTTACTTAATATTTTGAATTTCATACACAGTGATAAAAGGGGGGGGGGGTCAACATGATTCCACACAAGAACATTATTCCTTCGCTTAACATTTTCACATCAGGTTCAGAAGAAAAATGAATTCCACGATCTTGAGCAAAGTTGGCAGATTATACAATTACAGTGAAACCTTGATATAACAATACTCTGCGGACCAAGAAAATATTTGTAGAGAGGTTATCGTTATATCGAGGGGCAGCATTATCAGCAGTCAAATTTATGCTGTTGCCATCCGAGTTTGCGTTGTTTTAGTGCCACCCATAAGTATTTATTCTCAGCAAAAATATTTTTATTACTAAAATTGTTTCATACTGTAATTTACTGCACGAGACTTGTGTACTACAGAAAAACGGCTTTACGGCGGACCCATTAACACTTTCGAAGGGTAAATTGTTTTTTCAACCATGTTATTTCGAACTAACTTGAATTTGAATATACAGTATGTCGGTGATTGAGAAATACTGTAAATATCTTCGTAGAGAGCAGTTTTAGAATATTGTCAAAAATATCGGGCGGGGGGGGGGTATCGTAGTAGAGAATATCGTATCGAGAGTAGCATGACTACAGGCAATTCCAAACAAGATATGAAAATCGTTGTAGAGGGACTTATCGATTTGTAGCGAGGTTTCACTACTCAACTAAGGTTTTCCAAATAAGAGATTCATCGGACTTAACTGCTTTCAAAAGAAATCGGAAGAACGATTCAATGTATAGCCCTCGTGTGCAGAAAATGACCGTGGTGCGACAAAAATGATGATTCAATGTATCCATTTCTTATCGTTTTACAGTTAGTCTACTCCATAGCTGTTAACTACGAGATTCAGAATTAGGGAGATTTTCGCGTGGATCCAAATTCTGTACAAAATTAAAAAAGATTTTTGAAAAACACTAGGGGTTTTTCTCCCCTGCAAAAATGTGGCATCGCACAAGCCACCACAGTTAATCATCGCCAACCAGTAGACCTAATTTAACTGTACCCTCTCAAATCACGCCAACAAAAATCTTAATCGGGCCTGAAACGAGACAGGTTCACGCGACATGGTCAAAGCAGCTACAAATCATATCGCTAATTTTGGATGTTTAAAGGCCGAATTGACGAAGATTTTCGGATAAAAAGACAAAATTCGCCAATGAAAATAGTTTATTTCGCATCATGGTTGCGACATTTCCGGTATTTAAAGTGATTTTCCGGGTAAATTTGGGAATAATTCCCCCACCAAAAATAGGGATTTTTACAAAATCACGGTCTAAATTCGTGAGTAGGTCCGCAACTAGATATTTAGTCACTCGGGCACACATTTTGGCGCTCCTTGCCATGTAATGGAAACTTAAAAAAAGGTGAATTCTGATCCCTTCTGGTCCAGCACCCGGGGCACCAGACCCGCCTGCTCTCCTAGTTGCGGCCTTGTTCGCGAGATAATTTTTCGGGAGTCCTGGAGATAGGGGTGGAAATTCGGGAGACTTGGCAGCTATGCTGTTCTAACTTGGTCACTTCAAATGAACACACCGTACAGTCACTTGTAACGACACCTCGATCATAACGTTAATTCGCGGTTCGGGCTGATCTCAATGTTACGGAACCCTTGCTTATAACGGCGATGAAAATGGCAAGAACCGACATGACATTTTTCGTTTTAAGGTTAATTCTTTTCCCATTGTAAGTATCAAGTTTGGGGCTCCGATGTGCTCCTAATCAACAGGACCCGTATACGGCACATTGCGATATTTTCCCGTAACTCCGCCCTTTCCGACTTACAAAAATCATTTCCATGGTTTTTGGGATAAAATTCATTTTAGTAATCTTTACTGAAATCGGGAGAACGTATTTTGCATAATTTATAAATTTTCAAACCTCACCGATTCATCACATTTGCCATATGTTAATTTATCCCCGAATTAAATGCATTTTAAAATCGCCATATTTTCTAGTAGGCACTATTTCTCGCCAATGGTTATTCGTTAACTATATTTGGCGATTTTCTGTCAATGTAATATTTGTCTAAATTGGTTACATCTTGTATTTAAATCAATTGGTTTTTTCTCGATCAAATATGGTTACCCTAATCAATGAAATAGCCAGCTTGAACAGCATTTGATTACATTTCTCGTCAAAAAGGCCTCCGAAACTGCAACCTCGGTTATATAACTACAAAAACCAAGGATCTATTTTCTTGTAACCGAGTTTGACTAATTACAATTAGACATCCACGCAACTTAGTTTCGACGGAGTTCCCTCCGGATCCGAAATGAAAACCGAAGTTACTTTGAAAATGAATTTACCTTCACACCTTTTTACAGATTTTCTACTCGGGAAAACGGAAGTCCCGTCACAACAGTCGAAAGTTAATATTAAAAACTGGTTCAACTTCAGAATAAAAAAAGTCATTTCTAAAAAGCAACAAAAATTATATTCATCGATTGCACCAGCATATGATTAAACTTAATTCTCCGTCATTAAGAGGGAACCTGCCCATTAAAATCTCACGTACGAATTCGTTAATGTTTCATTTGCATTCAACCTCCAGTTAACGAACAAAATGATTAGATTCACGAACTTTTGTTTACGGAAATTCAAGCCAAAGAAAATTATAGAATAAAATAAGAGACTAGAAAATAAGAAAGTCAAGCTCGTAAAATAAGAGAAATAAGATTTAAAAAAAAAAAAACCGCCTTGTGGCTGTAGACCAAGTTATTTCCTCCAAATGAGACTCATCCAGCCCATGGATCAGCGGGTCACTCAACATTAAAAATGTCCTTTGTAAACCTTCAGAGATGTTTTGGAATAATTTGACAATTAACCCTTACAGCGTCAAGTCAGATCTATCTGCTTTATTTCGGTAAACCCGAAACATCCGATTCTTATAACACGTTTTGATTTCCAATGTGGCAGTTATAAACGCGTATCAGGAAAATTTTAGAAACTGCTTAAAAGGTTACTAACCATATTCCTCGTAGTTCTTAGTGATAAAACTTAGCGAGTGACTTAGGACGGTATTCCCCGACACGGTTTAAACTATAGTCAATTTTTGAAAAGGGAGATGGACACGGATTGGTTATACTCTGGTTTTAAACTAATTAGTATTTCGTATCCCAAAATTGGGATTAGTTTAACCATGCCTGAATACCGCCCTTACAGAACCACGAATTCGATCATGGTTTTGAAAGAAATTTCAACCAGATTGCTTTGCGGACAAATTTCGAGGACTATGAATATTAACGAAACAAGACATATCCCATACTGGGGCAGAGAAGGGGCTAAGCCAGTTACATCGCAAGGTTCGGTTTGTGTCCCCGGGAAAAAGTTGTCATCGTTAGTTCGATTATATATTTTTTTTACGTAAGTACTATTGCAAAAATTTCTAGTGTGAACGTTTGCTAGTCTCAAGAACGAATTAATCCATTTTACATAGATTCCTATGGGAAAAATTGCTTCAGTTTACGGACTTAAGGATTGAATCAAGTTCGTAAACCGAGGTTCGACTGTACCCCAATTCAAGTTAAAGCTAGTTTTCCTTTAACGTTCTCCAATTAGTAATAATCTCATCAGAATTGGAACTACCATCGGAATTCTATATAACTCCGATTAAACGAATTTTGGAAGTTTTTGCTTATACCAGTGTTAATCTTATCCCCGATATAACGATCTTCTCAGATTTAATGAATAAAGATGTATTCAACAGATTCGTTAAATCGTGATTAGACTATAATTGAACTTCATGTACATCTAGGAGGTAAATTGCAATGTATGTGGGTACAATCAATTTCATTACCATTTGAAATATCAGTATATTTGATACTCCGTATAACCACCGATTAGACGTCAAGGAGTTTTATAACTATTACGAAAAGGCGTAATCAGCGATTTAAGAGAAGCACTTCATACTAGACTATGCAGAAACAGGGCTCCATCTTAGCTGCTTAATTCTCCGAGAAACACCATGCTTCGGGCCTTGTACCACACTAAGTGTCACTTCAACCACATTTTAAATTCTAGTCTAGTCTAGTCTAGTCTAGTCCCCTCGTCACGCCCCGGCCGAGTCCCATGCATTGACATTCACGTTGACACATTTAAAATGGTAACATACAGGGCTTGTTCCTCATACGTTCGGCTCCCTTGGCAAACGAGAGTTTTTGGGGCATCTTTATAAATATTTGTGGCATAGCAGCTAAATTTTGGCCCTTGGGCACGCGCCCGCTTTGCCCATGCAAGAAACAGGCCCTATTAATGTAGCATTATTTCAACGTTAAGACTATTGAAACCTTGTTGACTTCATATTTTTTCCTGGAGATTCACCGGCTACATGTCAAACAGTTATCGTAGGAAGTCCACCATGACCAATGCATTGTTTTGTACGATAACTAATCAGACTTCCGCAGGGAAAGTCAAAGTCTTGGAATAACAAAACTAACCAAACATTTGACCCAAAAGTAGAGCCCTCTACTTCCCGGGGAGTTGGAAGTGTTTGGAATTCGTGGGTAAAAAACAAGCCTGCCGTTCGGAATCGACAATAAATAGTAGGTCCCTGTCTAATTAGCCCTCGTGTGCAAAAAATGACCATGGTGCGACAAAAATGATCAATACAACCGATTACCCATGTGCATTAACCATTTCAACTCATTCGTATATTTAAACAACACTTACTAAATATAGTGGACTTACCTTTAACATTTGCTAGAATTTGCGTTAATAAAACCAAAAACAAAAGCTGTGCCAGTGCCGATCGCATCTTCTGCGGTACTGACATTCACCCGGTAGTTTGAGGTACCACCTACTCGATAAAGATCGAGATTTCCCGCGAAAATTTTTCGAACACTGTTTCAGGCACTACTTGCTAGATACAAGAACCTTAACAGATTAGAAACAAACAATATGTTAATGCAGAAACCATAAAAAAAAAACAATGTAAAATATTAACTGTGTGTTGGGCTTATTAACTATAACATTCGGAGTGCGAACATTCTAAACACCGTCCGGGCTATTAAAACTCCTCACAACTAATTTGCATAACACCGTGTAGAGATAATCGAAATTATTAACATCGATACGGCTTTGACCGTTTTTTCACTCATATGCGTCAGTGCATTCTATGGAGTTTTTTGCATTTTATATTATAAAATCGAAACCATTCGCGATTCAGATGAGATTTCACCCACCATGATGATACATATTCATGGGCTATGCTGATGGAAATTTTTTTTTTGGATGAAAGAATCACGTTATATACATTACATGCAAATTTCAAGACCTCGCTTATAACATACACTTCTCAAATCACCTGGGTATTTTGATACCTGGGGGTATGTTATAAGCAAACTCGACTGTATGTGTTGCTTACAACTATTGGAGAAGCAAGAAATGTTTAAAAAAAATCGGATGTAACACCTTGTTCTACATTAAATAACATTTTTTCCCAATGTGATACTAATAATAATAATAATAATTTTATAAATTTTAGTTTTCGACTATTAAAATACGATCGATGTATCAACTATAAATACTTGATCAACTTATCACTCAGCCCTCTCATTGACTTCGAACTTATTGTTGGCTCCTGGCCATCGTTGACCACAAGACACAAAGTAGTACTTGGTGATGCTACGCAGAACGGCATAGCTTATAAGTGACCTACACAGATTTGAGTATCGTTATCATCTCAAACATGGCCCTCTCATCCTGCAGCAGGGCCATTAAGCTGGGGTCTTTGGCGGGCCCCAGGACAAAGTTTTCATGGGCCCCTGTATAGTGAATTTATAGTGTGCAAAGCAAAAAAAAAAAAAGAATTGTTCCGAGCCCCCGGGTTACTTCACCACACACCAACTCCGGCCACATCACTATACTGCAATTTACTGCCGTTAACGAGTTGGGTTGGATATTTATTTGCCATCTATGATCACCTCAAGCTCATCAGTAAGATTTGACACCTTCATAATAAAATATATATAAAATATTGGGTTTGAGCCCCTATATATATAATATTTCTGAGTCCTCCCAATATCTTCAATAACTTTACGACTATGGGAGTCTACCTAATCTTTCCCGGCAATAATCTCCAAAACATCAATTTCCAAGAACATCAAAGTGATCCGTATTAATATAGAAAAGAAACGTCTCACGAAGACCATAGAAGGCGCAATTTGTCAACAGTTCAGGTGGAAAAATCACAACTTCTTTTCCACGGAGGACAATAAAAGTCATTGTGTACGAAACACCGATTGCATCTTGTAGTAACAACCACCATCGTCTTCGGTTGACGTCCCCGCGATCATGCTTTCCTACAAAAATTTGATTTATTTTTATGAATGGTATTCGAATTCTACGTGGAATATTGAAGCAACCCGTCAATGCTAAAGTAAAGTTGCTAGTGGTGATATCTGACATTTTTGCTCGCCTTCAAAAACCAGAATATAAATACGAGAAGTGATGTTACTTTTACGAGAAGCAATCTTATTTAGAAGTGATGAACATCAACACGTTAATTTATATGAACTTCAGTTTGATCCGAAATTGGTAGTTTTCATTGAAAATGTTTGTTCATGAAGCTAAAAAAACAGTTATAATTCATGGTTATACTTATTGATAATTTAGATTTGTTAATAACACAGAAAAAAAATACATACCGCATTTCCAATCAAAAAATGGTTGTTCCTTTTTCCTTTAGACATCGCGTCGCCAATTTTAGCAGAACGCATCGAATTTCATGCCGAGAGAAGAGACGAATGAAAAAATAATAGTAATAAAATAAATAAATGAAATTTCTTGTATTTTTCACAATCAAAAGAGACAAAATCAAAATTACAATTTCATCAAGGAATCACTTTTTCTTGTGAGTCGATTTGTTTTTTATTTTAAAATATTTTTTCAATGGTTGTGAAAACTGGCATCTCTAGCAATATGTTTGAAATCTACCACGTCGCGTGTGTGTATATGCAGGGTCGCAACTAGATGCTTGGTCGGCCGGACAACCACGTATTTTAGCGCCCCTCCCCCTTATAATGTTGAAGGAGAGGTTAAAGTGTAAAATTTGCACCCCCCTCTGGTCTGGTGCTCCTGGAGCCACTTCCCCCAACTGCGGCCCTGTGTGTATGCTCCCTCCTGATCTGCCCCACTCTGATTTAACGATTATAACTGTCGGTTCGTTAAATCCTGACCACACGTCAGCGCTCTTCAGGTAGGGCTGAGTGTAGCTCATGGTGAAATTTGAGGCGATGTGGAAACCGAAAAAACTAAACATTTTATGCATACAATCTACACAAAAACAATTACATTTTATCATACGAAGATTTTTAATAGCTGGCTGATGCGAAGATGAATTTAGGAAAGAAAGGAAACTCAATTTCCCTTGCAGGGAACCGAACCCACATCCTCTCACTTGCCAGGTGAGCGCCCTAGACTAGTTGAATAATACGCAAGGGGTAATATAAAATACAAATAGAACAAAAAAAACCAACTATTAATCTGAACTTGCAATTGTTCCTGACGAACAACATTATCCCCAGCAAGAAGGGTCAAGATTTCACAAATAAAAAGGAAGAAAAACAAACTTAGAGGGAGACAGCCAATTCTCAGGAGCCGACCAGCGGAAATTGCTATATCTTGACCAAATTAAACAAATACAAATACAAGGCCACGACATGAGAAATGCCCAAGGAGGTGACTGAGAAAAAGATTCCCATAACAAATATGGATGTCATATGTTTCTAAAATGCAGCAACCCAATTAAAAATACAATTATAAAAACTATATATACCTGATATTATATTATACAATGGCCATAAAAAATATTTATGGTTTTTATTCTAAGTATGTATAGCTTCTCGATTTACCCCAACATGTTTATCGTATTTCTTTTTAAACGTGTCAATTGGGTTAGAATTTACTACCCCAGGGGGTAAGCTATTCCATTTATTAACAACCCTATTAAAGAAAGATTCCCTGCGACACCAGAACTTAGAATTGTCCCTTTACCAATCGACACTACTGTCCCCTTGTCAAAGCAGTCGATTGGCGGCGTATCAATAATTCATGATCCATCTTATCCATCCCATTGAAAATTTTGAACACTTCGATCATATTTCCCCGACACCTGCGTTCATCCAATGTAAATATATTTAAAAAATGAAGTCTCTCTCTTCATACTTCAAGCCGCATGTGCCAACAAGGACAAGCGTAGAATGTGAACCTTGAAACACTTGAAATAGTGCAAGAAATCAGGAACACATAAGCTTTTAACTGAGTGTGGTTCTGAAACTTTATCCGTGACCTTAACAGAGATTTTTCAAGTAGGCACGCTTTAGTGAAAAAATTGTACACTTGTTTTGCCGTGTTTCTTTTCAACATTGCAAGTTTAGTGAACTATATCTAGTAAATATAATCTATGCAGTCACCTGATGAACCATACCAAGTGCTCAATCATATCAAGCACTGTGTGTGAATAAAGTTACCAATATTTTTCACAAATGGTGGAGCATCGTGTACCTTGAAACAGCATAAAACTTGGAATTTTCCTAGTTTACCTTGAAATACTCAATTAAATTTTTAAAATAACTTTTATCAAACTTTTATAGTGTAATCCCGGCCTTACTCTAATTTCAAATCTTCTTCTTTTCAAATCTTCTTATATATTATATATATATATATATATATATATATATATATATATATATATATATGCAATTTATATTTAAAAAATTTTAGCTCTCTCTCTCTCTCTTACAAAAACTTCAACTACCCCCATTTCTTCTCTTCCAAATACCTTTGGTTATTTCCTGGTCAAATTTGTTGGAAAAACAAATTTTAATATAAAAAAAATAAAGTTTAAAGTGTGGGATGCGTCCAACAAAAACGTTTTACCAATTGAGTTTCTTTAAGAGGAGAGACGGGAAAATATTTTATTTTTCATCAGTGCCAGATATAGCAAATGTTGAAATCACCTGTTATTGTATCTCTAATGGACTCACCGAGCATCAAAGGAACTGACAACACTAAAGATTTAAAAACATTTAATTTTCCTTTCTACAAGTATAGTAAAGAAGAATTATGCATTTCATCTACAGGGTCTTTATAATTAAAGTTCCACTTTGAAACGGCCATAAAAGGAAAACTACTAGACAAAATGTTATCAAACTTGGTAATAGTTTATAGGAGGTCATGGGATTAAATTTCCGGCAAAAAAAAAAAGTTCAAAAACTCTCCAACAGCGGGGAACGGCGCTGTATGCAATATTGTTAAACGAAACGTGTTACAAAACATATTCAATGTGGCGGCGTCCACCATTTTCTGAAAGTAAGTTAAATCGCATTACTGCGTTCTCAAAAGTAGCTCTTAGCATATCAAGTGGAATGTTACGGACATGTCGGTGCATCGCATTTTTCAATTCCACCAAATTGTTTATGTCATAACCATAAACAGTGGCTTTGAGGTAACCCCATAGCCAGAAGTCACAGGGGTTGAGGTCTGGTGACCGGTGGACAAGAAGTGGGGAAGTGTCGGCTTATAATCCGGTCATTCGTGAAATGGTGCTGAAGTAACTGTTTGACATATGTACCAATGTGAGGTGGAATCCCGTCCTGCATAATAATCGTGGTGTCTAAAATGCTGACTCTAAGCGAGCAGCATGTAGCCATTGCGATTTTGCATAACCCCACAAACAGTTTCATTTTAGAAACGATTAAAAACATTTTAAATCGATGTCTTCATGTCTTATTTCGTTTAACAATATTGCATACAGCGCCATTCCCCGCTGGTGATGAGTTTTGAACTTTTTTTTTGCGGAAAATTGAATCCCATGACCTTCTGTAAACTATCACCAAGTTTGATAACATTTTGTCCAGTAGTTTTTCTTTTATGGCCATTTCAATGTGGAACTTTAATTATTAAGACCCCCCCCCCCTGTATATAAATACGTTCCCACCTCCATTGTTGTTACTTTTGTGTGTATACATTAATAATCATATTTTGCGTCATTATCTTGACATTTTTTATTTCAATATATGATTCACTTTGAAAAAATTCTCATAACATTATTTTCCAGTAATATTTGTATATTTTTGTCTTTGTAATTTTACCATGTTTCAAGGTACAAAACCCCTTTAGGCATTTTTTGCACACCTTGGAGCATTTTTGCATTTTCAAAAATTGATATTTCATTATTACAGTGAGAAAGAAAGGTAATTTAAATTCATATATATGATGTTTGATACAGTATACAGATACTGAAAATAAATTTAGTGAAATTTTTACGGTAAAAATTGATCGAGAAAGAAAAGTTTGAAAAATAATGTGCCAAAGTATAGCAGTCTCTCCTATATTTTCTTTCCTTACTTTTTCGGGACTTATTGACCCTTTTCCATATTTGTGGACACGCTGGCATAAATTCTGAAAAATTAATGTTGTCCCAGAATCAATGTTAGTAACCATGGGAAGTTTTTAGGCACCAAGGCAATTTGGAACTTGGTATATGTCAAACCCTGCCCTAGGCTGGGATTCCTGTATTGCCCCTCCTCCATTTCATAGTAAATTTATCGGACCATGTTGCAAATCAGCCCTCTTCAACATGTTGCTCCCTGAAGCACCAAGAGTGCTCAATGCTCATGCCCGATTTCGTGCCCGCGAGCACTTGATCAACGCTTCAATTAAATACCCTGTAAAAATTGCATTCAAGAATGACGATTATGCAGATTTCGGGCATATGTATGTCAACGTTGCCGTAAGGCATATGTACTTAACCCATGACCTGCTGGCCAAATGTGGCTCGAGTACCCATACCAGTGATACATTCACAGATCACTTGAGTGACCCACGGTGCAATTCCACATCACTTGAGCCACCCGTGACGTATTCACAGACCACTAGGGTGACCCGTGACACAGTTCCAGAACACTTGTGACCTGTGACAGTGCCTTCTTAACGTATTGGCCCGCACGGGCATGGCCCGGGGGCCTCAAGAGAAGAGGGCCTCAAACAAATATGAAATAGTTGAATTGTCCAGGTAAGGCCAACGTTTAATATACTGTACAAAAATTTAAGATCACGAAATATGGGATGTCTTGAACAGCAGTGGCTTTAAAAGCCCCTGGTTCAAGGTTTCCTCCATCTCAATCGAGCACCCAGGTAATGATTTTAGAGGCCTCCTTATTCGTTCGATTACGTTCACTTGAGGCAGTGTTTCCCAAAGTGGGCAATAGAATGTACGAGTATAACTTAGAATCCTATGGGTCCGCTTGAGTTAGGGGGCGATAAGAGAAAAAAATTCTGAAGAAGGAGACGCTGGAACAAAAAGTTTAGGAAACTATGACTTATGACTATGACTCCTACCTTTTAATATTTCAAAAAGCTTTAAAAAAAACCTTTAACATTGAACATTAAAACCTTACCTTTTAACATTAAAAACCTACATTTCAACATTTTGATTAAATCAATGCAGAAATATAATTAAAAATATTTCCATTGATTTATTTCAAATTTTTACCACATAAATATTCGATAGAATTCTATCCTATGCGAGCACAAAATTTTACATATCTCTAATACTCAATTTTTTACAAATTTAAAAAAAAAACCGCATTAAAAACAGCTCCTGCGTGCGTGATAAAACAATAAGACATCAATGAAATTGAATAAAAATTGATTCAAAATATAAAAAAAAAATGTTCAGTTTATAGACAGCGGAGAAATTAAGACTAATAATGTTATAAAAAAGTAGTTGTCTTTTAGTGTCTTTTCTTTTCCTAAATTCCGATTTTTAAATATTTTATAGCTAGTATTGCCTTTTCGGAACCCCATGTCTTTTTCCTTGGGGGTCCTTTTTAAAGGATTATTATTATGAAAAATAAGTGTATATTTTTGTGGGTCCCATTTGGTTCATAGGCCCTTGTTTCAGCTTAGTTAGGGGCCTGGGTTTTCCTCTGCTCAGGGCTGCGGGTATAGGCCCGGCTGTAGACTTACTTTGCTATCTCAAATGGGCGCACATGCTCGACATAATAATGGCAGTGAAGGAATACAACTTCCGACGTAATATTACGTAAAAACAATCAACGGATTACGACAGGTCATTTTATAAGAAATTTATACTGGTGGGGCACTAGGAAAAAAGGGCACTCGAAGCGGAATAAGTTCCAGTGTGTTCGTACAAATAATATAGCAGGCGAAAATTTCAAATTTTAATAAAAATATTAATAAAATATTAATTAATAAGTTATTAATTACTAAAATATTGACTAATAAAGTTATTAATTATTAAACTCATTAATTAATTATAACTAAATTTTGCTAATGATTCAGTTTTTTTTAATTAATACTCTATTAATATTAATTAATCGAAATTATTAGATTTACATTTATTTTGTACTGATGTCGAAAGGAACAAAAAAACTATTTTCATGATTCACCATCGGTAGCAAGTAGAACAGAACAAAAACTAGGTTCAGTCACCACGGCTATATAAGCTCTATGCCACAAGGAGTGTGGCCAGTTTAGTTATAAAATGGAAAAGATTTTGGATCCCCCATTCACACACATAAATACTTGGGTTCAATTCAATGTATGTTACAATTCAATGTTTGTTACAATTCAATGTTTTTTTTTTAATATTTAAAAATTTTTTAAGTTTAAAATTCAACCTTGAATAAGATTCTTTTTTCCTCATTTTATGAACCGAACAGTTTTCTTCATTTTGAATCATATTTTATTCAATTACATTGAATTCATGAAATTTTATCATGCACGCAAACTGTTTTAACGCATTTTTTTCCCCCGAAAATTTGTAAAAAATTAAATATTCGAGATATGTGAAATTTTGTACTGACATAGAATGGCATACACAATTAAATACATGTGGTAAAAATTAAAAAAAAAAAATCAATGGGTAAATAATATTTTTAATTACATTTTTTACGTAAGAAAGTTTTTAACCATGTTGAAAAGTAGGACACCCGTTAATAAAATTCTTCAACTCTTAACTAAATTTACAACCTGTCCTGTATCAACAAGCATTGATGAGGGAATAAGTACCACGCACTATAGGCACCGGAACCTGAGAGAGCTGAGGTTGTGTGAGTTCCCTCCCCCCAATAACCCAATAATTAATGAATATACAATGAAACGTACCCCCCCCCCCCACAATGTTTTCTGCGCGGCATGTCGGTGCCTCTGAGAGGGCACAAAATAACCCCATACAAGCGGGTTATTTCGTACTCGGTGATAAGCGACACACACATATTCATGGATTATTTCGTTCACTGATGAAAATCGGGAGTCCTTAACCTATGGGTCGTAAGAACCCACTTATAATCGAGGAAAAATGCACATTTCCAAATTCATGGAAAATAATTCCAGAATTGTGGAAAAATATTTCTATATATATAAAACTGATGAAGATATTTCTAAAATTAATGAAAATATTTTTAAAATTGATAGAAAATAATTGAAAATTAACAAGAGAAATAATTCCAGAATTGGTGGAAAATCAGTCAAGAATGATGAAAAATAATTCCAGAGTTGATGAAATATAATACAAGAATTAATGAAAAATAATTCTAAAATTGATAAAAGATAATTGAAAATTAAAGAAAAATAATATGTATATTATTCCAGAATTAATGAAAATTCAGAATTTATGACAGAAATAATTTTGAGGATTATTGAAGGCTTTCAATAACCTGAGCCCCCTGTTTGATTCAGGTCCTTGAGCTTAGGTCCTGTTGGCCCCACCTGTTAAGAAATCATGGGCTGGGTTTAACTATGTTCGAAAGATAAATTTGTTGTATAATCAGAAATACAGTAAAACTTGTTTTCAACGGAATCGCAAGGGACCGAGATGAACCCGGGTTTCCGCTTAATAAAGGTTCAATTGCCATATGATGTTTAAAATTATGTAACGATCCCGTGTGTGATTCAAATAAAATAAAAATTAATTAATTGAAAAGATGAAGTAACAAAATTTTTAAATATAGATAAGATAAATATATAATTAGTCTATATATAATCTCTAAATACTGTATTTAGGTTTGGACAGTATGTGTGTAAAATTCGGACTCGTACACTGCTTTTCTTCTAAAAAATAACGACGTTTACGTTCTTTTCAACTTCCTCAAAAATTTTCAATTAGGGTGTCAATATCTGTCATGTCAGGTTCAGTTTGTACATTATAGTCTATGTTTACGTAATCCTCAGCATCAAGGCATTAACTAGGAATTTTGTGAGGGAAAGAGCAGCAGAATTTTGTCGCCCCTATCACTGTAAAATTCGATGATTTCACAGCGATGTTTTTGTTCCCACCTAAAATTTCCACCCCCCTGAATTTTGTAGCCAGGGTAGTTGCCCTTTCCCTCTCTCTAATTAATTCCGGTCAGCCTTGCAATCACGGAATACACACAGCTTGCATGCAATTTTGTAAGTCTTGCATATCATTTGTCAATTCAACCCTCACACTGATTTCTTTTGTGGAAAAGCATGATTTTCCGAAAAATTTTGCTACAATTTCAGAAAGCAACTGCTTTACTATATATGGCTTATCAAAACTTCAGCATCAAGTTTTCGGCAATCTAAGGGTAGATGATGTAGAACTCACATTTGCAAGCATAGATTGCATAAAATATTTCGGTGGACCACTTTAACATTTTGTATGGTCCTTTGGTCGCCAAGTGTGAAATTTTTCGTTAAAGGGTAAAATTTTCCTTTCCGTTTCCGCGTTAGACAGGTTCCGTTTAATCCAAGGTTTTTAATGTGTATTTTGGCATTGAAAACACGGGACTAAACGATTTTTTTCCCGTTGAAGACAGGTTTCCGCTTAATACAGGTTCCGTTAAAGATAGGTTTTACTGTATTTAACAAGAAGTATTAAATTGAAAAAAGCCGATGGGTCGCCGGTCGCGAAGTTCATCATGTTCAAAGTTGATTTTCATTTTCATTTCAATCATTCGAAGTTGATTTTGGGTCGCTGCAGAAAAAGGTTAAGAAACCATAGGTTAAATGAACTTGAACATGGAATGACCACACAAGAGGCTGAGAAACGAGTTAAAAAGTTATCTTCTATGAAGCAATGTTTGCACAAATCTCCTGGAATCCATTGATAAAAACCTAGTCAAGATGCGAATTCATTAATAAATACTACCAGGCATCTGAAAAAATGTTCTCTGACGGAATAATAGCATTGAATTGTAGGGCAATAAAAATAAAATTACTTATCGACAACTGGGGCATACGCAGGATAGGCTTTTATGGGGAAGAATAGTGGGGGTGGGGGGGGGGAGGCAACGAAATTTTTTTTTTTCCAGAGAAATTTTGAGGGGTACCATTCTTCAAAAAGCATTTAAATTAGCAAAAATTGATTAATATTAGCATGATAATAATTAGAATGCAAAAAAACATTTTCTTTCGATTTTTTTCATTTTTTTTTTACGAACAGGTTTTTTCAAACAGATTGGCTGAGGAGGGGGCACGAGCTCTTACGCTCCCCCCTCCTCCAGCGTATGCCACTAATTGACTTGACTGAAAGTCTTGGCCTCATACAGTTTGTTTAGTGCAGTGTGTCTAATAGTTAAAATTAAAATACAATAGAAATATTGCTTCAATCAGTGCCGTCTTTACGCATGGGCCTACCCGGGCACGGCCCGGGGCCTCAAGGGAAGAGGGGCCTCAGAAAAATGAGAAGTAATTGAGTTTTTCGAGAATTTGCGAGGCAGGGCCTCAGAAAAATCACTTGGCCGGGGGGCACACGATACTCTTAAGACAGCCCTGGCTTCAATACTCCTATACAGGGTGTCCTATTAAGTCCCGATGCGAATTTTATCTCATCAACTGTTCGTCTTATAAGAGCAGAGCCACAACTAGGGGGGAGCAGGCTGGTGCCCCGGCCGCTAGACGGAAGGGAGCGCCGTATGCACCCTTTAACTGCTTCTTCTATGTTACACGTGGGCTCCAAAATGCGTTCTTGCTCCGGCTGAAAAAGTATCTAGTTGCGGCCCTGTATAAGGGTAAGGTTCTGATTTAAAAGAAGCTCAAAATTTATTCAGGAATCTCTTTGTACCAGTTTTGAGAGTGAATAGTATATAGTGTGTCATAAAGTATAAAATCTAAATTGTTATATGATCCCCTTGCCCTCTAACTTCCAATTAGGAATTTGTTGCTCCGCTTCTCCTGAGGCCAACAAAAACATATGTTTCTAACTGCAATATTTGCCGAGATATTTGAACTTGCAAACGCAGATAAAAGGTGCAAAAGAGCCACCCAAACGAGAAAAGAAGCGTTGTCCGTTAGCTAATGCTATTCTTTCCAAACTTTTCTCTCATTTGTCAAGTTTAAATATCTCAGCGAATATATTGCACTTAAAAATATGAATTTTTTTTATGGATTTTTTAGGAAACATGACTTGACTGCAAATTTACGAGTGCGTTTTCTTTTATGCATACATGCAGAGTCAAACTTGATCATGACACCCTTCATGAAATTATGTAATTGTTTCGCTTGTTGAAACTGAGATAAAAGCAGGGTCTTCTTAATACGTGAGCCAGGCCCCAAATGCATAAGGGAGTCAGTGTTACACAGAAGTAAAAAAAGCAATAAATGATTCGGAATCAGTGCCGCAACTAGAGGGGAGCAGACGGGTGTGGTGCACTTGACAATGGAACTGAAAGGACGCCGAATACACCCTTCAACTGCTTCTTCTACACGCAAAGGTTGCCGAAATTCCAGCTTGGGCCGTAACTGAGATTTTCGGTGCTGGGGGCAAGTAGGATTTTGCTCCTCTCCCCAAAACTTCAAAATTCGATTATTTTATAACGGCGTCTTTTTCTTTATTCCCACGTAAAACTGCCGCCTCCTGAATTTTGGTGACCTGGACTGTTGCTCTTCTTCCCCCCCCCCCCAGTTCCAACCCCGTCTGAACTAATTTCAAACGTCAAATATTGTATTAAAAATTGAAATCATTTTACCACTTGAAAATGTTTTGTATTATCTAACGCTGATTGCGAAAACTAGTAATTATAACGCTAACTAGACACAGCTTCGATTTGGAGCAAAATAACTCAGCCATCCTTGGAAGCTAATTTCGCAAATGCACCGCTTTCCGCGATTACACGATTTTAACCAATTGGTTTACAATAATTCCCACTACCTACTTACTTGCTTTTCTTATCGTACGATCTATTGTGCTTTCGGTGATAAGGTGGCCTTCGTTATGTAATTATTGGAATGTATTCTGAAAGATTAACACCAGGCGGAAATAGACCTGGAAGTCTGGGGGGGGGACGGTCATTATTGCTGGAGGAGCACGATGATGATGATGATGTCAATTTATATATGCATATATACATTAGATCAGTCGACTTCACCTTTGACGCTAGGAGGGCAATGCCCCCCCCCCCGCATTTCCACCCATGATTAACACTGTATGCCAAACAAAATTGTTCACTTTAGTTCGCGTAAGGGAAGGATTAAAATTCCGCGTGGTTAATGGTAGCGAGTGATGGTGGTTATAAATTCCCCCGATTTCCACTAAAAGTATATGCTTTTGGTGATAAACAGTTTTAGGACCTTTTCCGTGTGCCGAATCAGTGTAGGTGATAGTGTATCGGACTGCGAACCTGAAGACCAAGGTTTGAATTCAGCTCGCGAAAGTTATCCGTTTTTTTCCCACTCCTCGCCAGAAAATAATTTAAACATTTCAATTCTTTTTGCTGATGCAATACATTTTACAATATATTTTGCGGACTCTTGAAATACAAGAGTACCGTAAATCAGTTAAATATTATAACAAACGCATGCAGAAAAAATTAAGACTAATAATGTTATAAAAAAGTAGTTGTCTTTTAGTGTCTTCTCTTTTCCTAAATTCCGATTTTTAAATATTTTATAGCTACTATTGCCTTTTCGGAACCCCATGTCTTTTTCCTTGGGGGCCCTTTTTAAAGATTATTATTATGAAAAATAATTGTACATTTTTGTGTGTCCCATTTGGTTCATAGGCCATTGTTTCAGCTTAGTTAGGGGCCTGGGTTTTCCTCTGCTCAGGGCTGCGGGTATGGGCCCGGATGTAGACTTACTTTGCTATCTCAAATGGGTACACATGCTCGACATAATAAGGGCAGTGTAGGAATACAACTTCCGACGTAATATTACGTAAAAGCAATCAACGGATTAATGGTGGCCCTTTCCCGAAATCATTTTTCGGGAACATATAGCCACCATAATTTTACGTCATGAGAAATAACATCGCATGCTACCCCAATAATAACCAGCCCGTGCGGTAAATGAACCTCTGAAGCCAATCCTACACAAAAAAGCCAAGTAAAGCAACAGCGAATAAGACTGAATCATAGTTGCGTCCAATTTATTCTTTTTGGCCGTGGATACCCTCAAATATCTATTTCATATCGGAGGGTCTTAATTTTCAAAAAACCAAGTCTACCATCCCTTATCAAACAATATTCCAAGAGTACATTGAGTCTCTGCCGCTGAATGCTCATGTAATTGCTACGGATGCGTCTAAATCATCTCAAGTGGTTTGTGGAGCTTTCTGTTTGGTTACTAAAGTTATCAAGTCTTGGTTCATTAATAAAGACTCCTCAGTTTTCACTGCGGAGGCCCTTGCTATTACTTTAGGTCTCAGATCCTTCATTCAATCGTCTAATTCTTCAATATTCATATTTACGGATTCCAAATCAGTCATCATGGCTCTCGACAATTTCTCTATTCATTCATCTACGGTGACTCATCTACTGTATGCTCAACTGGTTCATACTAGTTCTTTGGTTAACAGCATATCACTAATTTGGGTCCCAAGTCATTCGGGCATTGCCATTAATGAAACTATTGACAATCATGTTCGTACTGTAGCTTCTTCTACTGTTGATCTTCTACCTTCTAGCCTTTATGTGGAGGACATTCGTTCTCTTTACTATCGCTACTTCAAGGAAAATATTCGCAATGCTCTTTTCTTATCTATTCCTGAGTTTAGCTCCTTCTATAACTGCTGCCAGAACTTCTCCCCTTTGTTTTCGAATAGAAGGTTGGAATGTTTATTTTACAAACTCATTTGCAATAGAGCTCCCTTGAACGAATACCTACATCGTATTAGGAAAATGGCTAACCCTCTCTGTCTACAATGCAAGATTCCTGAAACTTCCTCTCATTTTTTGTTTTCTTGTATTAGGTTCTCCCAGGTTCGGTTCTCAACTTTTAATTCTCTTTCTCCACCAGTTAGGTGTTGGTTCGAGTTCTGTTCAGGCAGACCTGAGAACATTATCTGTAGCTTTGAGAGGTTTGTTACCCTTAGTCAACGGTTTTCTTGAGTTTTTATTTCTTTTTTTTTCTCTCCCCCTCTTTCTTTCTCTCGTTTGGTTTTTTGTCCTTTTCTACCTTGGTTGTTTGGTTCCATTTTTTGTTACCACACACTCATCCAGGGACTCCATGTCATCATATCATTTTAAAGCGGCTTAGCATCGTCCCCTAAGCCTGAAGACTTCTTCTCCATCTCATATAACATCTCCATCTGCGTTTGTTTCGTCTGGTTTTGTGGTTTTTTTTTTTTTGTTTTTTTTTTTTTCATCATACCCTTCTGAAGAAGAGGGAAGAATGGAAATTGCTGGAATTCCTATGTGTTCTGTAATTGATGACAGCTCTTCCGTTAGTATATTTTTATAACATACAATAATAATTATACAGGGCATATTTTTATAACATATTCTATGCTCTTGTGGATTATTCTTTCTCTAACAGGGGATGGCCCGAAGGCATAAAGCCCTGTATAATTGAAGAAGAAGAAGAAGAATCATAGCGGTACGGAAAACACAAAAATTGGTAAATAATTATAATTTATAAATTCATGAGATCTGATTTCATAATAATTTTTAAGCCATTAGAAGCCGTTTAAGGAATACTTCGAAAAATTTTGAGAAAGAGTATTCATTCGTATCGAAACGGTAATTTTTCAAACTGATAAATTCAATTTTTATAGTAAAAATATCGATCATTTACTTGTCTCTCATGTCCCCCATCCTAAAACATTTATTTTTTCTATTTAGTCAGTTTGTCTCAATTTTTTTCAAGCGTAAAATGATTTATTTTATGTCCATAAAAATTAAAGATCCCGAACGTAACTAGGAGCATTTGATGTTTTTAAAAATCTGATTGTATTAAAATTTTCTTGTATAAAGTTTCTAGAAGATGACGAAGATTGTATTAGTTTCACTGCATGTGTTTATAGTTTTCAATCACTTTAAATCTCCCATTCAGTTTCGTTGGAAATAATTGTGTATATATACATAAGCACATATACTGTCGATGTATAGGTTTTTACTGAGGAATATAGAAATTTTCAATAAGTGTTCATCAAAATTTTTTGTATATTTGTATCTTGACAGTGTGTAACTCAGACACCAAACATTTGACTGAAACTAGACATGTAACAGGTTTTAGTCCTTGAAATAGGCCTAGATATAGTGGATATTTGGCATGTATGATTAATTGATTTTTCCCTATAAAAGTTCATTCACACTCATATATATTCATTCAGTCTCAGTTCAGTCTCTGCATTTGAGATGCATCTGTCAAGTTTCAGGGATCTTCGTGATGACAGTGTTTACAGAAGAGGAATTACACACAAATACATTGAGAATACAGGAAAAAACACCAGTGGGTACATGATTTGCCTGCCATAAGAAAAGTGAAGGATAACTCACTAGTTTATCTAAGAAACTGGTGGATGATAGAGCAAAGTTTTTCGTAGCATAGTCAACCCTTTGTTTAGGAGCTAGACCTAATTTACAAACATGTAAGCCAGCAAAAAGCAAGCCTTATGTACACGCAAACGCACCAATTCCCAAAAGAAGCATAGTTAAAAATTCTGCAACCACATGGCAATGAATTTTTTTTTTGTTTTATTTGACAGAAAAGTTGGTTGAAGAATTAGATTTCATCAGAATAAAGTTCCCGCCCCTAAATACGACTCCTGCCATTCAGTTGCCCTGCCAAAGCATCGCTGAAATTCTGATGCCCACCACTTCATCAGGGCCGTAACTGGAACTTTTGTCAGGAGGGGTACATCCCCCATGAAAGTTCATAGTATCATAACAAAGTGTTTTTTATTATGTAAAAACCATTCTTTTTGCTTTGCATCCTTAAATTTTGCCCTGCACCATAGTTCTCTTCCCCCCCCCCCCATTACTTGTAATTCTTGTTAATCAAAAAGTAAACTCCTATTCACTTTGAGTGATTCAAAATAGTAATTTACTTAGTCAAAAGCAGTGGTTCTTAACCAGGGGTTCTTGTAGACCTCTGAGAGTCTGTGAGCTTGGATGAGGAAACAATTAACTCATTGTTTTTACATTGCTATATGCAGAATATTATTTTTCAAATAGAATGTGGACTTCATCTTACTGGCACGAATTGTCCATGTTACACAAAACATTAAGAACCTCTGGTCAAACCGTTACCTCCTAGATACTGTATCTAGGAGGTAATTGTCAAGCCCCATACACGCAAAGAACTAAAAGAGAAAAATAAAAAAAAGTCATCAAGAAATTGTTTAAAAAATATAAATTTGAAGTGATATAAAAAATGGTGGAAATTCTGAAATGTTCCAAGCCTAGTAGAAAAACTTATTTTCAAATTGCCTTCATTTAAAATCAAATCATCCCCCCTGTGGGGCCCTATGTTAAAAATCACTGCTCTACACCAAGGAAATTTTTCAAGGATGTTTTGCTGGAAGGGGAGGGGTAATGTTCTGGAGGTGACCGTGAATACAGAAATCCGTAAATAATTGAGACCATAGTTTTTTTTTTGTATGTCTCCTTTATTGAACATCAGGAGAAGAGCAGGGTGACGTTGGGGTAGAAGGATAATGTATTAGAGGGTGGCCATGTTTTCTGAAAGAACATTGTGATTTCTGTTTGCCTTCTTCTTCTTTATATCATCAGTATGTTAGACTATGTTTATAGGGCTTTCTCTACTAATTTTTCTACATGTGAAGAACGTACCATAGAAGGATCTATGTCATGAAATTAACCTATTGCTGATTTGAACTTGCGAAGCCTTTCTACTGTGTTACACATGTTGAACTTGTCTTCCACTTCTTTATCTTGATCTTCTTCATATGGTGCAGCTTCATTTTCAGGAGCAGTCAGCTGAGGATTAATTCCTCTTCAGTTAATGTCTCTGAATTGCAATTATGGAAACTGCAAATATGGGGGCTGAATGTAATTATGGACTTAAAACTAACACTCAACAACTTCTGAAAATATTATTATGCTACCCAGCATTACATAGGCCTTATTGGCAAAGGTTGGCAGCAATTATCTTACAACATAACCCTGAATTTGATTTACAGTTTTTTTAGCTAGAGTGCCTTACAGGCAGTGATTTTGAGGGCTTTGACACTGAGATTACTGATGATAATTACTGAAACTAGACACATGGCCTTGTCATCATTTTCATTTCATCTCTTTCATATTATGCGATGGCGGCTTGTGGCCAAAAATTCTGGGGGGGGGGGCACTAAAACAAATATTCTAGGATACCAGTAGTCAATTTTCAAAAATATGATTTTTCTAATTAATTAATTTATTTTGATTAATTAATCATATAATTTATTCAAATTATGTTTATATTAACTAGGGGTGCGGAGCACCTGGGCATCGGGTTATAATGAACGGCAGTGTAGACTTTAGTTAAGACTCCAAAATTTTTAAGAATTTCAGTGAAAATTCACATACGGCATCATGCTTTTGAGTCATACCTGACAATGGAGATGTTGAGAAAACTTGAGAGAATAAATAGACACGGCCTATGACTATAATGCCAGAAACAAGAATGTAAGCTATCGGGCGGCTCGAGACAAAATCTCTATTTGGGATATCAGATTTTTTTTCCTGTCTATTCACCCCATAGCCCCTACATTCTGTGTCAGGGCCTCTAGATTGGAATCTTTCGCGACCCCAGGCCAGATTTTAAATGGGAGACCCTTCTACAGTTAATTTATAGCGTGAAAAAAATTATAAGGATAGAGTCCCAGGCCCGAGGCTGAAGCCCTGTCAGCCCTACCCTTGTGGGTCATGCCCCTCCCCTATAACTTATCCCAACAATTCCTAACAAAAACTCCCCCCCCCCTTTATCTCGGATTTAGCACCTCTCGAGAATGGACAGAAATAATTTTCTTTGGCCAATAAAACTTTTTTCACCCATTCACCGTGGACTTAGCACCACTCTTGAGTGGTGCCCCATGTGGCTGTAATGGGGTGCATGACCCAAGAGCTGCCCCTGTATCCTATGAAAAGGGGGCAAGTGTCCATTTTGGTTCCCTCACCTAGTATTTTTCCCAGAATGGTCCGGAAGCAGAAGGAAAAATTCGGCTTCTCACTTGCCCGGTCCCTGGAGTACCAGAAACACCTTTGAAATTAACTTCTCAATAAAAAAAACCGTGTTATACATCATCTTTACAAGATAAGTGATGATCGCTATCCAAATTAAGTGTTGTTTTAAGGATTAAATTACCAGTTATCTGGCATTATTAAGAATGGTAAAATAATTCTGGGTCACAAAAAGCAGAAAAATCTGCTTCAAAAGCGGGACATATTTTTTTGCACGGTAAAAAGTGGTGTGTGGCTTTCTTCTGGAAAAAATCATGCTTATCTACAGGTCCCCTTGACTGAAGTACCCTGCCAGCCTCCCACCATGAGGCTTCGCACCTGGGCGGCAGGTAAGCTCGAGCTGCCCCTGACATTAAGTCTTTATCCAAAGAAAAATCCTGGCCACACAAAGCTCAATGAGTGAAATAAAACTTTTATGAAAATACATCTATTTTCATATACATATATATTTTTTGCATTTTTCCTTGAAAATATATTTAATTGCAAATCAGGGCCGTATTGAAATTCTTGTTGGGGGGGGGGGAAGTCAAACATGATTTTGCCACCCACATCACTGCAAAATTCAATGATTTTATAGTTGTATTTTGTTATTTCCTGCAATTTGCTGCCCAGGACAGTTGCCCCTCTAGTTCTGGCCCTGTTTAAAATACAGTATATATATATATATATATATATATATATAATTTCTAATTTAACAGAAAATTAAAAAAAAAGTTTGTCAACTATCATTAATAAACCAGCTGATGAATCACATAAAACTGTATTACAGTGAAACCTGTCTAAGACGGACAATGTATGAGACTGAAACCTGTCTTGAATGGAACAAAGAAATAGTCTAGTGGAGAGATAATTAATGCTTTTTCAATTATGGGAAACCTCTTTAAGCTTTAAGACAGAAACTATCTATCACAAAAACGGAAAGCATATTTAGTCTATTTTCAGATAAAAAACCTGCTGAAACTGAAGAATTTTTGGCCAAGAGCAAGTTTTTTTGTCATTTAAAGCATTTAAAGTCATTAAAGTACATATTTATTGCACAGATATGCGATGAAAATGACAAAAGAAGTATTGTACAAATTACATCTGAATTTATGTCTTTTGGAAAAACTGATAAAATAATGTTTGGTGGGTTTTGCTGAGTATTCAAACTCCTCAAACATTGATTGCATTCAGCCTGTGGGTCAAATGTTGACCATCCCTTATACATAGCATTGGCTGAATATTGCTCGATAATTTTTTGAAATTATTTACTCCATTCTTTGCATGCTTCATCATTGACATCCGCAGATTCACCATATAATTTCTCAAATACAATTTCATTATGCACATAAAAACTATCAAACCAAGCATTTGAGGCTTTGAAGTTGGTGAGTTCGAGTTCTTCTGCAGCTTCTCCAGCTTTTCTTGTAGAATTGAGTTTGAAATAGGTGAGTTCTTGTTTCTGCTGAAATAAACCAATCCTCAGAAATCACCAACGAATAAGACACATGTATGAAAAATATAAAAGTAATTATATATTTTCCGTATATTATATATTTGCATTATTCTTTGGTGATTTTGGAGTATTTTTGGGAAAAGTTCATCTACTCTTGTAATTAGAGATGTAAAATTCTCGAGAATAATCTTTAGGAGAATATTCTCTGGAAGGACTACTATTATAAATAACTTGAGAATATTCTTATTCTTGATGAGAATATTTTCCTGTCATTTAGGCCTATAATATAAATATATATAATATCCTTGAAAATATTCTCTGCAAGGTGTACTTTTACAAATTACTGGGGAATATTCTTATCAGAAATAATAAGAATTATTCTCAAGTTATTAATAATAGTCCTTCCAGAGAATATTCTACTTGATTACAATATTCTTGACATAATAGCATAGTCCTTTCAGAGATTAATCTCAAGAATATTTGTAATAACATGCATTATAATGAATAATCTCTACAAATAATTTGGGAATAATTCTTATTATTTTATGAGAAGAATATTCTTTGGTAATTTATAATAGTAGTACTTAGTAATATTCTTAAGAATATTCTCTGTCTCCTCTCTTCCTGTCAAGAAGATACAGAATATTGAAGTCTGTAGCCCACAATATTAAAGTTTAAAAGCATGAAAATGAAACCAACATGGGGGCTGAATTGCATAACTTGCAAAGAAATGTTATATAAATGTAAAAAAAAAATAGCTTCCTTTGTCAATCAACTTTGACTTTTGTACTTTGCTTTGAACTTATTTCTGAAAATTTATCTAATTAAATAACTTTTAGAGGTTTTAATCTATTGGTTTCTAAAATCTTCATAACCAAACTTTTAAAACCTCTCATCATGACCAAGAGTCAACTTTTAGTTCTGAGAATATTCTCGAACTAAAAGTTGTCATTGGGAGGTGAATATGTCAAAAATTGTTTTGTTTTAAATGTTTCAGGCAATAAAAACTGATTTATATTTTATAATATAAACAAAATTAGTAAAAGAATTTAAATTATTTAAAAGAAAAATGAATATTCTTGATTATTCTCCAATTTTTACATCCAGGAGAATATTCTCGTTCTCTGAGAATATTCTCACCTCACATCTCTACTTCTAATAAACCAATCACAGACATAACTGCGTCTATGGCAAGTCCTTCTGTCTTCTGACATTAATTTTTCCTAGCTTGTTTCCTGTTTTTCAGCCATTCTCCTTGCCAGTGTTCTTCTTGCTTCAAAATGGAACATATATTTGTGTCTTCCCAACATTGAATTCCTTTGCAAGAGTACAAATTCCCATTTTATGTTTTTCACTGTATTTTTTCCTCTTCTGAATCTCTCTTCTTAGTGGTAGAGAGCGATGATTACTAGAGCTGGCCATAATAAACAGCATGAAATAATGTAAAATATATGAACACAACCAGCAAACTGACATCAAAGTTGCCAAGCGTTAACGAATTTCAAGACAAAATTTCATTGAAAAGTAGCCAAAAAGTGGATCAAATATCAGAATTCTTGTACTGCCATCTAGTGAGCATAATTTGAACCAGAATTGAAACTATTGGTGTCTGTAAAGGAGTTTTATCCAATAGAACAAATGATAAAAATAGTATCTGTGACCATATCTAAGGGTGACTGTTAAACAGGGGTTCAAAGTACATTATTTAAATAGGGTTTCTGCTGGGATATTTTTATTCTTGCCATAAAAGAGGGGTGACTGCATCTAAGGGGTATCCGTTAAAAAGGGTTTCACTAGGGTTACCAACTGTCCTCCTTTTTTATGTCATTTCAAAAATCCTCCTACATTTTGGAAAATTCACCTTTTTGTCCTCTTTTTCAGGTTTCTGCAATTATTTTTTTTTGGGGGGGGCGGAATTTTTTTTTT
Source organism: Pholcus phalangioides (assembly GCF_987345545.1). Classification (NCBI taxonomy): domain Eukaryota; kingdom Metazoa; phylum Arthropoda; class Arachnida; order Araneae; family Pholcidae; genus Pholcus; species Pholcus phalangioides. The sequence continues at coordinate 5,978,969 of NW_028301625.1, read as the reverse complement.
CTTCACTTTGAAACATACACTGCTCAAAACAATTAGGGGAGCACATGGTTTTAACAAAATTACGCAAAGATGTATACCGATAAGTAACATAAAATGAATCATCCATAATTTAAAGCCTAGCAGGAAACGGAAGAAGAAAACTTCATATGCAAATCAAAGTTCATGACGTCAAAAACCAGAAAAAGGAGATAAGGGCAGAAATCAGGATGTTGCAGAAACGTCTGTTTTACTGCCATAACTGAAATTCGATTGCGCAGTATTTTTTTTTGAGACAAGGTGACTTGAGGATGTCTCAACAACGTGATTTACCGGAATCCATGGCATGGCGTGTTATAGGCAGACTGGAATCCGGGCAAACACAACGTAGTGTCGCGGACGCTGTTGGAGTCGCCAGAAGTGTTGTTGCAAGGCTGTGGAATCGATTCCAAGAAACAGGAAATGTTAGACGTCGACCAGGGCAAGGTCGGCCACGCGCCACTACAGCAACTGATGACCGGTATATACGGTTAACAGCCCGTCGAAACAGAACAGAGAATGCTACGCAGCTGCAAAGACGGTTGCTCTTGGCAACAGGACGAAGGGTGTCCAGCCAAACAGTACGTAATCAGCTTCATGAGGGAGGGCTCTATGCACGTAGGCAAATGGTCTGCATTCCGTTGACCCCACGCCACCGTACGGCCCGAAGAAGATGGGCTGCTGAACATCGAGATTGGGAGCAACATGATTGGAGCCAAGTGCTGTTTACAGACGAGTCCCGATTCACTCTGGAGTGTGACACCCGACGTGTTCTGGTATGGAGGGACAGGGGCACTCGAAATAACCCCGCATTCGTTCGTGAAAGGTCACAATACAGACAAGCTGGTTGGATGGTGTGGGGTGGAATCAGCATAGGCGGACGTACGGACCTGCATATCATTCGGAATGGCACTTTGACAGCCCGAAGGTATGCAGACGAGATACTATGCGACCTCATGTCATCCCTTACGCTGGAGCCATTGGAGATTCCTTTGTTTCCCAGGATGATAATGCCCGACCGCATAGAGCTCATCTGGGGGAGAACATGCTTGAAGCTGAAACAATACAGCGTATGGAATGGCCAGCGTGCTCTCCTGACCTGAATCGGACGACGCATTGCTGCGCGACCAAGGCCGCCTGTTACTGTCCGAGACTTTTCTTGAGGAGTGGAACAGTATTCCCCAAAGTCTGATCGATAACGTCATCTCATCCATGGCAAACAGGTGTGCATCAGTCTTAGCTGATCGAGGAGACCACACGCCCTATTAAAACTCATGCATCATGTCTAAACAGTACTTTTTTTTATCGTTTACATGTAACCAAATTGTTGCCCTAAATCATCTTTTCATGTTTTTTCCATATTTTCAAAGAATTAAAGCTTAATTCCAAATTTTTTTACATATTTTTTCTGTATTGCGCATTGATACGCGTGTACTATCCATTGTATGCCAATACATGGCTGTCTCGCACGGTTTTCTTCATTTTTTTGCTTGCTCCCCTAATTGTTTTGAGCAGTGTATTTCTTCATTGATATCAGTGTTTTTTCCCCCACATGCATTCACCAATAGCCGTTGAAATTCCCAAAATTTTTTCTGTTTCTGTTGTTTTTAGTGGTTCTGTTTTAGATTTGGGAAAACTATTGTTGTGGCCGGTTTTATTGATCATAATAGTGGCACCATCTATTGGGAAAATTGAGATAAGTTACCTCACTGAGAGTGCATGAGCAGACATCTCCTCTCTCAATTTTCGGGTCTGGTAACCCGAGGTTTTACTGTAAATTGATTGATAAATTAATGATACTTGATTAATTAATGTGAATTATTAATTTAATAAATTTCAGGAATATTCCAGAACATTCATGGTGGTTAATTAATTAATTATAATTGGTAAAAATCCAAAATGATAGGTCTTACTGGTGAAGCCTAGCCAGTCTCAGGACTTTTACTGTGACATGGACATAGAAGAAATTGGAGAATTAATTAACAGTAATTCGGAAATTGACAGTATGAATTAATCAAGCTAACTGTTCTTGAAATTGAAGCGATACCACATTATGATCAAGATTAAGAAGTGGAAAACAAGTTTATTATGAGCAACATAATGCAAGCGCTGCATAACTTTGAATTGGCAATACATTTTTTTCATTACATGGACCCTCTATATAACGTTTTTCACGTGTAGGAAAAATTGATAGAGGAAGCCTTCTCGCCATACTAAAAAAGTAACAGCCAACAAATATTATAATGTTCTCACAGAAAACATTGCTGAGAATCATTACAGCCCCATTTACTTCTGCTGCACAAGGCTGATATAAACGTGTTTTGTAAAAAACAAAACTTTATGGTTCAGGCTATTCACAAGTTTTCTGTATCCGTGTGATCCCCTAGAATGTAACTCCTGTGAATACTGAGGGTTTACTGTACATTAAAATGGTATTTTAATTTTTTTTTAAGTTTAATTTTATAAAAATATAATTTATAAGTTGGGAAAATAATTTTAATTCTTGATTTCAGTGAAAAATAAAAATTTAAGTAAGCTTCATTGAAAATAAAAAAAGAAATGGGACATTTTTTAAAGAAAAAAGTATGGCCAAAATTACATAAAAACATGAGAATGCTCCAGGAAATACATATGTTCACACTATGCATACAGATATGAAACCTGAAGATGTGTTTAAAAATTGCCAATTGTTTTATGAACTAAGTGTTTATTTGATAAAAAATGGTGTTATTATGTTGGTCTTTAATAATTGCAGAATAAAAAAAAGAATCAAAATGTCAGATCGAAGAGTTGAGCTGGAAAGGAAAAAGCTGCGTCTTGCTCAAATAAGGGAAGAAAAAGAGAGGAGAAGAAGAGAAAAATCAACTATTGAGGTAATAATTGAGTATTATTGTAAAATTCAGATGTTTTATACCATTCAATTTTTTAAATGTTGCACATTCTCAGGAAAGTCCTTGATACAAAACAGTACAAATGGGCTGGCAGTTCATTTCTTTTCTGCAGCTTCTCTCTCTCTAAACCTGGTCATAGTTTCCAATAACTAAGGCACTCAATCAGTAACTGTCTAGACTTGGGCGATGTATCGATTTATAATAAATCACTGATGTAAGGCGACACATCAATATCCTGATTTAAAGATTTTTATCACAGTAATTTATGCTTAAATTCTGATGTGTAACATTGCGACAGTGATTTAGAATTTTAGATTATGTGCATGTGCGATGTATTAGGGAAATCCGATATTTCCTTGCATCGAGTTGAAATTTGCGATACCGATTTAGCTAGTGCGCTCGTGCACGATATCTCAGGGAAAACTGATATCCTTACATCGGGTTGAAATCACTGATGCTGGTTTATGCTAACGCTTGTGCACGATGTATCAAAAATTCAATGTTACATCAAGTTGAAATTGCCGATGTTGATTTGGTGAATACGCATGCAGAATTTTTGTTATCCAATATAGACATCAAAAGGCATGGTAAATACAAATACAAGGCCACAACAGGCAAAATGCCCAACAAGGTGACTGAGAAAAAGATGCCCATAACAAATATGAATGTCATATAATTCTCTAAAATACAGCAACCCAACTAAAAATTCAATTACAAAAACTAGAAACAATATGCATGACAATATTCAATATACATGATAAAATATTATACAATGCCCATAAAATATATCTGGTTGTCTTATTCTAAGTGTGGATAGCTTCTTGATTTACCCCAACATGTTTACTGTATTTCTTTTTAAACATGTCAGTTGGAATTTACTACCCCCAGGGGTAAGCTATTCCATTTATTAATTGCCTATTAGAGAAGAATTCCCTGCTACACCATAACCTAGAATTGTCCCTTACCAATCGATTACTAAGCAGTTAATTGATGGCATATTAATAATCCATGATCCACCCTATCCATCCCATTGAAAATTTTGAACACTTCAATCATATCTCCCTGCCACCTGCATTCATCCAATATGAACATATTCAAAAAATGAAGTGTCTCTTTATATCTCAAGCCAGGGTTGTTAAAACCATGGTTAAAAACTAGTGATTCCCAACGTGGGCATTAACGCCCCCTGGGGGGCGATGGAATGTTCCAGGGGGGTGGTAGAAGCTACGGATATAACATAGGATCCTATGGGTTAGATTGTGTTAGGGTGGGGATGGGAGAAAAAAATTTCTGAAGAAGGGGCGATGAGACAAAAAAGGTTGGGAAACCTTGGTTTAAACCAAATGGTTTTTTTCTTCAAAATATCACATAAAAGTGGGCTAAGTATAATTTTCCCCCCTGAAAAATATCATGTATTGGTTCATTATTAGCCAAAATGTTTAATTCTTATCACATTTTCTATTCTTGGGGTACATATTGATATTTTTCAATATAAGTGGATTTTTTTCAAAAAAATCTCATAAAAGTGGCCTGAATCTTAGTTGCTAAAAATGATATACAGTATCGAAATTTCTCATTCTTACTGCATTTTCTAACTATGCGCTACATTCTGATGCTCTTATTTTGAGCAAATCCATAAATGAGAATTGCATCACACATGTGGTAGTGGTGTTATTATCTTAAAGGCTTTTTTTTTATACAAATACAACGCCACAATGCCCAACGAGGTGGCTGAGAATTCTTGGTGGCTTTATTTCACAAAGAAGCAGCAACAGTAGTGACTTCACTGTCATGCTAAAGCCAGGTGGTCTTATAATCCGAAGAGACACTAGCTGCTCCTAAAGGACAAGGACCAGTGTACTAGTGGTCCTCAAAGCAGAATGTTTAGTACTGTTCTGTGATGAACCCTCAGCTGACTGGAAATGTTCTGTGGTAAAAATCCCCATATATGTAATAGTGTTTTTTTTTTTTTTTTTTTGCACTTTTTCTTAAATTTCTTCGAAACTGTTCTGCAGTAGAGCTAATTGTTCTGTGACGTACGTCTCAAATTTTGGCACATTCTGCTTTGGGGCTAGTGGCTACATTACCTCACAGACATTTTCATTTTCTTTCCACAGGAAGCAGCACATCTAGTACCTAATATCGCCAACAGGCTTAATATTGAATTATTAGTTTTTACATATTTTCATCACTATACTCCCAGTTAATTCAGGTTCTACTTTACAGTAGTAAAAGCTTGAAATTGGCTAGTTCCTGAAGTGGCTGGTGATCCCTATCCAAGTAATTTTCAGTTAAATTATTCCTTGAAATATGGACTGGGTAACCGTTTGGTTAGGATGTACAGTAGTAAGTGATTTATGAAAGATAATCAGCTATATACAGGTTGATTATAATTAAAGGTCTGATTCCAAAACACGAATAAGAACTGCTGGTCAGAATGGCTTTAAAATTTGCATGGATCCATTGCATGAAGCATGAATTTTCTTTTGTGAAAAAAAAAAAAACTTTAAAATATACAAAAGTAGATGATGCTGTACTTGGCCAGCGGTATAATCTATTTTGCTCAACCATATCATTTTGGCACTTCAACAGCATCAGTATATGAATAGCAAGTTTGGACAAATGCCAGAGTGACTAGAAAATCTGTTTTGCTACCTAAAATTTTATATGCATCATTGCTGACATGAAGTGTAAGTATGAGACATTTTTGATTTCATAATGTGTCTCTTCCAACATGGGAATTGGTCATAAAGTCCCGGGGGGAAAAACATTACTCAGAATTGTTTTTCTTGGGGAAAAACATGCTTCTCTCTTAACAAATTTGGCTGGCACCTAAATTTTTTTCTGATTTGTGGTGGATAGCACAACTTTTTGCAACGCCAGTGAAGCAGCTGCTGAAGAACCATTTTGACAATAACAACATGATACAATACCTGACTGTTATGTTCAACTGAATACAATATGAATATGCTACTATAACTCTTGCAACTTTTGGCTTTGGGGATACTTCAAAATATAATGTGCAGTGGTCAGATTGCAAACTTTGGTGAATTGAAAGCACATCCACACATCATTACCATAACATACTCTGATCTGTAGTTGAACAAGCATTTTCACCTCACAGCCAGATTACGGTGGACAACATATTTAACATTTCTTGTGTAAGTTGTAGTTGTTTATTTAAATGACTTCATTTTTGTTATTGTTTCCATGAATTATGAAATCATGCCATGCTAATTGCATTATCATTTTGCCTTGACTGGCTATCATATCCATTCTGCAAGCAAATGTCTTGTGCTGGATGAGTAAAGCGTCATTTAGTTTACATTTTTGAGTATTCTCCCCCCCCCCTTTTGCCATACAAAATTCCATTGCTTCAGGAACATTCATGCAAATTTTTAAGTCATTTTGACCAGTGGTTTTTATTTTACAGTGTTTGAAACCAGAACTTTAGTTATAATCATCATGCATATCGTAAATCGTTGCTAATTAATTTGCCTAGTTTTTATCATAGTTTTTGCAAAATCGCATCCTAATTAAGCGTATTGAAAGTAACTGGAGAAAACATCTTTATTATAGGGTTAGTAATAACATTGAGAATTCTCAAACGCAAAATATTTCCTTGGAATTAAGCTATAAAATAACTAAATTGCAAAAGTTGGCTTTTATTAAAATGTAAGAAATATTTATAGATTAATTAATATTTAAATAGTGTTGATTACATTAATATTTATTTTAATTATTAGAAGTTTGAATGATTTTTCAGAAATTTTATCGTTTTTAATGTAAATGCTATTAAAACCAAAAAAAAACAAAAAAAAAACTGGTTTATAAACAAAAAAAAGTTTTTTTACCAACTCTGCATCAAGCTTCGTGTGCCAACAAGGACAGTGTTTCTCTTCTCTGCATCCCTTCAACCAAGTCTATGTCTCTCTGTAGGTATGGTCTCCAAAACCTTACAGCTTAGTTTGTCCAGGATCAACTAAGTCTCGAAAAAGCCAAAAAATGACTAGGAGAACACGAAGAGATCTTTTTGAAAATGAAACCAGGCATTCTATTTGCTTTTTTGACCACTTTTGAACAATGTTCAGAAAACCTAAGCAGCTTGTTAATGAGAATTCCTAAATTGGTGAACCTAGTTGCATCCGGGATAGTGACACCATTCAATTCGTAAGAGAAACGTGGGTTGTTCAAACCAAATTGAGCAATCATGCACTTGTCAACACATCAAACCATGCAAACGTCATGCTCTATTCATTTGCCCATGCTCCAATCCTGTTTAAGTTGGCCTGGAGCAACTCCCTATTATTTTGTTTCCCGACAACCCGTAGTAGCTTCACGTCATCTGCGAATTTGCTAACAATCCCATCGATACCCTGATAAAAATTGAAAATGTCTGGGGGCCAAGGATACTTCCTTGAGGAACTCCACTTGTGACGCCTGTCCAATCAGAGAATTCCCTGTTTACAATAACCCATTGTGACCTATCTCTTAACCACGATTCTATCCAATTCAGCAAGTTGCCCCCGATCTCAATCTCATGTAAAAGCTTCAAGAGTTTACCATGTTGGACCCGATCGAATGCCTTTTGGAAATCAAGGTAAACAACATAAATATTTTGGCCTTACCCGAAGCCTTGGTCACGTGATCATAGAAGCATAGGATGTTAGTTACACATGACTTCCCCTTCCTGAACCTATGCTGATTATCCAAATACATTATTCTCATCTATCCACTTCACCAATTGTCTTTGGTAATAATTTCCAAAATTTTCGACAGGGAGCTTGTCAAACTCACTGGACGATAATTGGACACAGCTTCTCTACTACCCTTCTTAAATATCGGAACAACATTAGCAAGTTTCCAATCTGTGTGATAGGCCCCAACAATTCATTAGCACATTCCTTGAGGACCTTAGGATAGATATCTCCTGGGGGTAAACAATCCCACTTTCCTTATATAACGCCCGTTCCGCGCTTGTCGTTAGATAAGGAACTATCGTAAGGAACGTGCTAAGGAAAATTCCTTAAGCGGCACTCTCCCCTTTGCGTTGAGCATTGTCCTTAGGATCACGTGACGGGTTGCGGAGGAAAAAACCGGTCTTTCGGTTCATTCGTTCTTTTCTACGGTTCAGTTCACTATTCAACCAATCAACGTAAAGCAAAAAGTTTACAACTACTACTACGTATTAAAAATCAATATTTCGTCAACATTTGTGGCAACGATTGCTTTATTTACTTTAATTTCGCGTAATGTTTTTCTTTTTTTTACGTTAGATTGCGCACAAGTTTCCTCGAATTTTTAATAACTTATAAGATATTTTAATAATTTTCTTACTGAACATATAAATTTGTTTTAGAGACAATTCAAGTTTTTTTAATAGAAATTTTATATAAATTACAATTTTTCTGAAAGATTATAATTTTAATTTCTCATGACATTACATCATAGAGGTTAATACAGCAAGTATCATGCTCAATCATGGGGGGAAAAATATTGATTTTCCAGCTCTATGAATTTAACGCTCGTGTTTTAATGTTATAACGATTCTCACTTAGGAAAATGTATTGAGATTTCTTATTCTTCCATCAGTCTTGACATGTTGGAACTGTAGCTATTTGCCCCATATACATGTTCGGAAAATATTATTTGATACTATATATTTCGATATTACTAGAACCATGTCATTCACCATATCTCGCAATAAAATTTTAATTTCTTTCCAATCGTTTTATTAAATTTTTTATCAACTGCAGTGAATCCCGCTTGTTTTTCAAGAAACACTCATGAGAAACTAAGCAGGGAAACGCTTTGGACAGAAAATTTTGATGAGTCGACAAAAATAAGTCATTCTAAATGGGAAGGTTATTATTCGTTTTGTGATTTCAGCTGCATTTAATCAAAAATAAATTATATAACTCTGGTTCAGATAAATCAAAAGCAACACTTCATTCCACTGAGCTGTTTAAATCTTTGCATAGAAAACAGTTTTCTATGCAACTAATTCTCAAATTTATTGTAGTACAAAAATGTAACATTCATAAACATTTTTTCTAATTATAATCACAAAGAAAACACTCATTTTTTGCTTATGATCATGGATAAATTTATTAGATAAATGTGTGAACAGTATTTCATACACATGTATGATTGCGGCTGTGTATGAATATACATATAGGTGCTGGTTAAATGAGTTGCTTGAGAAACAAAAATTTCTAGTTTTACACTCGTAAGCCATAACTTGTGTCATTGCATTCAACATTTTTACCTGAAATGAAAAGGGTAAATTGTACGATAGTTTTGAGTATTGAACTTTGTGCACGCCATAAAAAATTCCAAAGATAAAAATTAAAAAGATTCAACTCACCTGCGGTATCTATGTTTAATCCATCAGTACATAAGTACACTTCATGAGCACCGATTTGTCTTCAACAGGCATGTAATGTCTTCATTTTGCGACTCTCGTTTCAGCAAATGGTCAAGAACCTAATAAGCATTTCAAATAGTATATAACAAAGTACCAATATATAAATAATAGTACCAAATAGTACCATATTTCAATGTATCAGCGGTGTGATGGAATAAAATATGTTAGTTGTCAACTAAAACAATTTCCCAACAAACTGCTAGTACTACTAAACCACATATACAAGTGATATAGTTCTGAGGAATTTCTAATTGGCATGCCTTGGAAAGTGTTATGTGTATACATAAGTTTTTGTCTCCTTAGCAAATTAATTGCAATATATAAGGAATGCATGTTTCATGCTCGACTTACTACCATCTATGTTTGATACTGAAAGCGATGATATGTGTTTGAATTTTTGTGCTCTAAGTACTGTATTAAGGGTCAATCTGTTCTGTGGACAGATATTATATATATATACACACATTTCAGCCACCACGTTAGGCAATTTGTCTGTTGTAGTCTGTTTTATGTATATATATATTTGTTAAACAGGAGAAAAAATACACCTAGGAGCAATTACTAATGAATAACCTACCCTCAAGTGTCAATTGTACAATTTGAACAACTACATTGAACACTTGTAACAGTGTTCCTACTTAATAAGTATGACACAGTAGTAAAATTATTTTCTGAAATTTCTCTACAGACCCATTAATATCAAGAATTCGTTCTTTATAATTTATTATGATTTATGCTTATATCTCTTAGGGGAAATCATCTGAATGACCCCAAACTTTAAATCCTTCTCCGCCAGTGATTTGAACAAGTTCATAAAACAAAATTGTACAAGCCAATTTTAAATACATTGTTTAATGCAAATGACATACATATATTATATTGAATTCATAGGTGCCGGAACCTAGGGGCTAAGGCTATTTGAGCCCCCCCCCCAATAAATTTTGAAAGAGGACTGAGTCCCCCAAATAATTTCTGAAAAAACAATGCACTACACCTTCCCCCTCCTGCATACGTGCTCGTGTCACATATATACGGGACAACCAGCAAGTTTCAGCCCCCTCAATGTTTTCATGTCTGCATCTCTGATTGTACTGTACAGTATATCGAAAGATTTAATACATAACTGATAATATTGAACATTTTTCAATCTGTGTCTGCAACCAACCTATCACTAAGAGTGCTGCAGTAATTTAATGCTTACAAGTTCTGCAGAGAATGTGGACATGGTGCATGTGTGGTTTGGTAGTGCAAACGAGGATTTGCATGCAATTTTTGACAGAAGTATGTAATTGGTCAGGTATTTCTAATTCTGGAGGGGGGGGGGGGCTCAGAAAAATTACTCGCCCCGTGGGTCTATGCAGCACCTCCTAGAGATAGTTGGTGCTGGTCTACGACACTCTTTAGATGGCACGAAAATATGTGCTAACACAGAAATATAAAATGTGACCTTATCAATATAGTCCAAACATAATTCATTATCATGATAAATGTTTATATATTATATATATATACACTGCTGGCCACCCAAATTGCAACACCAAGAAAGACAAGAGATATCGCAACAATATTTATTTTGTAGATAACATGTTGACAAAGCATCAAATGATTAAATTTATAGACTTCTGTGAAGTGTGGTTCCTGCCAAAATCAGTAGCCAGAGTAGCCGCCATTGTTGGAGATCACCGCTGCCACACGCCTCGGCATTGATTCAAAGAGACTTTGGATGTGTTCTTGGGGTACAGCAGACCAAGCAGCTTCCACGCGTTGCCAAAGTTGATCTGGTGTGGCAGCTGGGGATGCAATCTGGGTCAATCGTTGAGCAACCATGGACCACATGTTTTCTATCGGCGAAAGATCCGGAGAGCGAGCTGGCCAGGGAAGCAATTCAATCTGGCGATTGACGAAGAACTTTTGGACAATGCGTGCCACGTGTGGTCGCGCATTATCCTGTTGAAATATGGCTGTGGGCAAGCCCTGAAGGTAAGGAAGGACAACTGGCTCCAACACCTCGGAGATGTAGCACTGGCTTTTTAAAGTACCGGCAATGCGTACTAGAGGAGTGCGAGAGTGATATCCAATACCGCCCCATACCATAATACCCGGTGCAGGACCAGTGTGGCGGTGCATAACGCAGCTGTTCAGCATCCTCTCTCCACGGTGTCTCCAGACTCGAATCCGACCATCGTGGTGTTGCAGACAGAAGCGTGACTCGTCAGTAAAGACAATTTCATTCCATTGTGCCATCCACATCCTTCTTTCATCGCACCATTGGCGGCGGAGACGTCTGTGGTTCTGCGTCAAGGGTAGACGAAGCAATGGACGTCTTGCGGACAGACCACTCTGCTGTAAACGGCGTCGAATGGTACGCGCAGACACTGGATGATGCGGTACAGACTGAATGTGCTGTGCTATAGTTCGGGATGTGGCTGAGCGATCCGTCACTGCCATACGCACAATACGCCTGTCATCACGTGAAGTGGTGCACTGAGGTGGATGCGATCGAACACGTCGGTCCGTCGTACCCTCCTGCATCCAACGATCACATATCCGCATTACAGTTGTTTGGTTTCGTCCATCACGACTACCGATTTCCCTGAAAGATAATCCACAATCTCGGTAGGCCACTATCCTTCCTCTGTCGAACTTGGATACTTGATCAAAAGATGATCGCTGTTTTCTACGAGGCATAATTGATAGTTTTTTTGAAAAAACCACAAGAAAAACACAATTGCCGTACTTCAAATCGTCGAAATCTCCAAGCCTTAAATAGCGCTTTGAAGTGGCGCCACAGGCGCGCGTGATGTGCGTCTGCGCTGAAATTCTAATCATTTGCATACCTCACCTCCGCTAATGCATGTTGTAAATTTCATATTATTTGCATGCTTCCTTCAGGGTGTTGCATTTACGGTGGCCAGCAGTGTATATGAACAAATTAACATTTGTGAATATAGCTTGCATACATGATCATCTCCCTATCCGTACATAGAGCTGGAACTGGGGGGGGGGGATACAATCGCCTCGGGCAGCAAAATTTAGGGGGGGGGCGGCAATTTCAGGTGGGAACAAAAAACACTGTTGTAAAATTGTCGAATTTTAAAGTTGCAGAGGCGGCAAAATAATGTTTGCCCCGGGGAGCAAAAATCCTAGTTACGGCCCTGTGAGTACATATTATACGAGGTCGGTCGGTAGGATTTTTTCTCCCAAAGCCTCGAGTATGTATGAAGCATCAATATTCATTTAAAATGAGTGAAATGTCATGTTAAGAAAAATAAAAAAAATTGATTTCATATCATAAGTTAGCTTACCTTCCACTCAACAGCAACTCTTGTCTTCGTCTTTGGCTCAAGCTCCTCGCATAGCTGGCTGTATTTTTCGTTTAGCCTAAATATATATTTTTTTACATTAAATGCGTGTATCAAGCATTAATTGCGCGGAAAAACAGGAGGAGAATTGTTTGAATCGAACATATATCTTCCATCCAAGCACACATCGCACCACCATTACAGAGAAAAAGTTGTCGTTACGAGCTAACGAGAGGGGCTTCGTTGTCGTTATCGTTGTCATTATACAAGGAAAAAAAAATTTCCTTATTTAGGGAAAGGCGAGCGGGGAGTGCAGAAATTTTCCCTTTTTCGTTAAATAACGACAAACAGCGCGCGTAAGGAAAAAACTGGTTCTAAGGACAACGGGATTGTTCACCCCCTGGTGCTTTGCTTTCACATATATTTTTTAAAGGATTTAGGACCTCCACATCTTCCACTTGAATATCGTTGAGGATTTTATTACTCCATGCAACACCTGTACATTCAATATCATTTTCTCTATTAAAAACTGACTTGAAAAAAGACATTGAAAGCACTACACATATATACATTGCTCTCTACCTTACACCTAGCTATCAAGAGGGGGCCAAATGTCCCCTTACATCCATCATTGACGTATCTGAAAAATGATTTTGTTTCAATGCCAATGTTATCTGTCAACCTTGATTCGAATTCCCTTTTACTATCCCTTATCACTTTCTTTAATGCCCTTTTGTCAGTAAACACAATGATGGGTCACCTCATCCACTTTTATACTCTCTGAATGGTCTTTTCTTTTCAAGATAAAGGTTACATACGTTATTCCACGACCATAGGGGTTGCTATGTATGAACACTTTTTTCAAACAAAGGGTATGACGTCGTGCAAAACAGAGGGCAGCTTCGCACTAAATTATTCCTATTGACTTACCATACCAACTGATTTCAACCGGTCTTTGAAAACTTCTGCTAACCTTTCTCTCAAAACATCAACATTAGTTCTCCGAAAACATGGAACCAGTCTTTTGTTATCAACTTTACCCGAAGAAAAAACTGATGACACAATGATCACTAGAAGAAAACTTGTTCTCCACCAAAACATGTTCAACAAGATCCTTGGAACTAGTTCTAAATCATCCAAAGTAGCAGTACCCCTAGTGGCTTCTGATACATGCTGATACCAAAAATTATCGAGCACTAACTTAAGAAAGTCTTTTTCATATTGATCTCTAGCTGAAAGGTTCTCCCACTCGATACCCAGGTAATTGAAATCTCGCAATATGACAACCCTCTTATGCTTACGCATGTAGGAAATTTCATCATGAAGTTTACGGATGTAGTTTAAATCCCTATTCGGTGGATTGTAACAAACCCCTACAATACATTTTTAATACCCCTACGACACCTTTTGTTTTCAATATCACTTCTCTGCACATTACTCTCTAGCCTTCAAACATGATTTCACGTATATCAAGACTCCACCCCCCTTTCCTATTCAATCTATTTCGTATCGTGAGATGTGTAAGAAAGATTCATCCCCATAGTTCGCCCAAGATTCTGTAATGGCTATAAGATCCAGGCCCTCCATAGCCATCACAGTTTCTAACAAATCTTATTACCCAAGCTCCTGGCATTTATTAGTACACATTTTAATTTGCCCTGTGATTCGAGAAGCCTAAGTAGAATCAATTTTGTAAGCGAGTATGTTTGCGTGAATGCCGACTTTGCTTTCTGTCAGCAAACAAGAAGGGAAGAAGGATCTATATTTATAGATAGTTCTAGGGTTGATGGAGCCGGATAACCAATTTTCCAGCTACTCTATTGAAAAACATAGTAGCATCATCTGATTCATCACGTGACCATCTCGGATTACATGAAATCGCTGTTTTTGATTAATTTTTTTACACTGTTTTAATCCACAGAACTTTAATCATTATTTTTTTATTTTTCTGAAATTTATTTGATTTTTAATGAATTTCTTTTATTTCCCTCATGCGTACAACGTTAAATCAATGAATCAATGAGAAGTAGTTACGCTCTGAAAATCTAAAAAAACAGAATTATTTGAAATTTTCCATTATGGGGAGGGGTGGGAGTTAGAGAATAAACCTTTTAATTCTAGGTATGAATAAATTTTATAGAAAGTTATGATTTCATCATAACTCAGCCTCACATTACTTGTTGCATGGCTCCCACATCCTAGATCAGGCCTGTAACTAGGCTGCAACTGAGGTACTATTCCAGGGCCTGCGCCACACGAATGGGAGCCCCACAAAAATGTACAATTATTTTGCATAACAATAACTCTTTCAAGTGAGCCCCAAGAAAAAGTCTAGCCCTAGCATTGATGGATTAAAAGAAGGGGCGACTGCCCTCCGTAGACAAAAAATATTTTATGGGTGTATCTCGTAACCCTAGAGGCCCTGGTTTATTGCGTCTTCCAACGAACCACACACAAAATTGCATTAATCCGTCACTGGATCAAGAACCGTAGGTGGGTCCCCCAAGCCAGACTTTTCGCAGGCCCTTCTATAGTAAATTTATAGCATGGAAAAACAACATCTTAGTAATTGCCATGTTTGTCCATGGAACCCCAACATTGAAACATATATTTATTGACTGGTCTTAATTTTGCAACTTCCCCCCTCATGTCAAGTCGTCCCTTGACCATAGGCAGGTACAGATTGGGCGAGTGCCCCCATTCCCTACAGAGAGCCTTTATTTGCTTATGGGTCAGGATGGCATATTGCAGGGCTCTCAATTGTTCTAATTTTTTGTTAAATGTCCTACTTTTTAGGTTTTATCCTACTTTTTGTACCAAATCTTGTCAAAAAAATGTGTGTAACTTTTTTAAAGGAAAAGAGAATCACACACTTCAAAGTATTGCCAAATAATGCAAATATAGTAGATTGCAATTAATGATTCTGCCAAAGCAAAAGTTGTATCATTTTTCAGGTTATTTGGGAGGGGTGTGTGTGGGCCATGTGGTTTATTAATTTTTCTTTTGCTCAGTTTAAGGGTTCAAAACTCATTTTGTGCCAATGTTTTGAGTAGTCATTAAAAACTTCTATCTGGATAAAAAATACAATTTTGTATTCACTACTTCATGGTCTTGGACTATTCATTGTACAGTAACTAACATTCATCATTCAAAGTTATGGTGCACATTTTGTGTAAAAGTGAAACAACACTTTACATAAAAAAGCAGTTGGATACATAGGCCTATTCTAGGTTTTGTGATTCTGATGCTACTATGAGAGATGGGACACCTCTTCCAAAACACTATAGGAGCATCGTCTCCAGAGAGGAGGAGTAAAAGAATGTAACAGACGAACCGAGTGTTAGTTTCTTGATTAGTATAATATTTAATTCCCAATGTACAGGAATTTTCTTCTTTTTTTCCTCCTCTCTGGAGGCGATGCTCCTATAGTCTTTTGGAAGAAGTGTCCATCTCTCATACGCCCCCACCAAGAGCTTAACTTGCCTCTTAAGGGCTTGTTTCGCACAAACCCACATACCCTTGAGGCACATGCTACCATTGTCTTGAACCACAGTTTTTGCTACTTGTCTCCACGTACATCTGTGAGAGAAAAAACGCGCGGGAAAGTCACTGCAAATCGGCTCCTCCTCCTTTTCTTTGAACGTGCGTATGGTTCCTGTCGTATCTTATTGTCCATTAACGACATCAGAACATCTGCTCATTAGAACTCACTACTTCACTATTTCTGCTTTTGACCTTGGAGAAATGTTCTCCCCCCCGTTTTTTTCCTTTTCTTATCCTTTTTTTTTTCATATCATGGATGAGCTATTGTATATCAACAATTCAGAGCAGTAGACTACCCTTCACCTCTCAAAAGGAATTCAGGAATACTGTGGCATTCAATATGTATGAACGTTACATAGATTACAAACATATACAGTACATATCTATCCAAAATTATAATACAAAAAATATATATACATAATTATTACCTTAATTATCTCCTGAATTCACCTGTTCCCAATCTTCTCTAGGTAATCTAGAGCACTGTTTTTCAACCGCCGGGCCCTGACATCATTCATACTGGGCCATGGGTGATTAGCCATTTCCTTTTTCCTCATTCAATTTTCTGTGGGTCGTGTGTTTGACTGAGCTTTCAACTCACAAAAATGAATGAAACCGGGCTGCGCTCTCACAAAGGTTGAGAACCACTGATCTAGAGAGATTATCGGCAGCCTTATGGCGCACTCCTGGTTTGTGTGTCATGATATAATTCCAACGTTGTAATGCTAACGACCAGTGGGTTAATTTGGGACTTTTCGGGGTCATTTCATTAAGGTACTTCAATGGATTATGATTACTAATTATTTCTACCTTCCTCCCATGAATCCATTTTTCAAATTTTTTTTAACCGAACAAGACTGCCTATGCTTCCTTCTCTATGCTTGCCCGATTCTTCTGAGCAGCACTAAGCTTTTTACTAGCGAATTCTATAGTCTTATAGTCTCCATCACTATTAATTTGCATTAAAAAGCAACCGACTGCATAATTGGATGCATCTGCATGAATTTGAAATGGCAAGTCAAAGCTGGTGTTGATAGAAAAGTTACCTGGCTGAGTTGTTCTTTAAGGTCCTGAAATGCTATTTCAGTATCTTTCCTCCAAGGAATAGGATTCGCCACTTTTCCTTTGGTCAACTCAGTGGTAATGCCAACTCTGCGTAGTTTGGAATGTATGACCAGTAAAATCCTACCAAACCAAGCAGCGATCTCACCTCTTTTTTAGTTGTGGGGCATTTTAATTCTAGAATAGCGGACACTTTCTCACAATCCGGAGAATGTTTACCTCCCCCTATAGTATGTCCAAGGTAAGATATTTCTTTGGATGCAAAACAACACTTCTTAATTCCTACAGTCAAATTCACTTTATTCAACTCCTCAAAGACTGCCTTTAAATGGGCTAGATGTTCTTCCCATGTATTAGAGAATATTACGATATCATCAATATACGCTTGGGCATAATTTGAATGTCATTGTAGAACGTTGTTAATTTCCCTTTGGAAAGTTCCTGATACGCCTGCCACACCAAAAGGCATAGCCTTCCACTGATATGCTCCGTTTGGAGTAATGAAAGCAGTTAATGGTTTGCTTTCCCTTTCCATCTTTATCTGCCCATACCCCCCTCAACAAGTCTAAAATCGTCAACCAGTTTGCGGCTCCCGCAATATACATAAGCTCCCAGGTGTCTTTCATAGGAAATGTGGGTATCTTAGTTACAGAATTCAGTGCTCTATAATCAACGCACATGCGCATAGTTACATCTTTCTTTGCAACACATACTATGGGGTACGCTATTTCCACCTAGATGGTTCTATAAGATTTAATTCTAACAGTTCACTAACCTGTCATTCAACTTCCGCGCGATATGCCATGGGAATGGAATAGCAATGCGGCTTCTTCCTTATTGTGTTTGGGAGCAACTCGATTTTATGCTCTCCCACATCAGCTGGCTTGATTTTATTTTTGAAAACAGATCAAAACTGTAAAATAAACTCCCTTAACTGTTCTGAATGATACTTGGTCAAGTAAAGAAAATTTAGAGTCTTGACTGTATCCAATAAATATAGGTCACCTGTCTCCACTGGAACATTCTCTAAATCTCTGAACTCCTCCCTCGAATATAACATTCACGGAATTAACATAGGAGATAGTGTTTGATTTTATTCTGATGAAGGTGTTTCACGTTCCCGTCATTCATTTTAACCAAAAATGAATGCCTAACCTTTTCCTCTTGAATTACCCCTGGCCCTTGCCACAGTGCATATAGTTTATTAGTCAAATCAGAAATCAGAACAATCACACACCATATCTCCGGGTTTGAAAATTTTATCCGATGACCCCTCAAATTATAATACTGGGCCATTCTTCCCTGCTGAACCTCCAAAAATAGGCTTGCCGTCTGGGCTGCTCGTTCCAGATGTCCTTTCAAATCTTCTAAATATTTTGCCACAGGGACTGTTTCGGTTTGAGCCCTGTAAAACTTTCTGGTTCATGAAAAATAGAATTGAGAGCAACCAGCAAATAAATGAGTGGCAACCATGGATTTTAGTGGAAAAATTGTTTGTCTTCACATCTACAATCACCCCTCTCAATTTGGGGGAAGAGTTCTGGGACATCCTGTATCAGTTAGCCCCTCTCACTGACTTTTAGGAGGAGGGCCACATACAAATGAAAACTATGCCACCAGACTTATCTCATTGGTGCAATCTTTTGCAGTTTGGCTTTTTTAGATGGCAGCACTGAAAATTCTCACATATCGCTAGATACTCTCCCAGACTGTCAAGTACACAAAGCACTTGCAGTAAAACTGTTTCAATAAGTGAATTGCCCATGGTGATAGAGTTATGCTCAGTTTAAAAGAGAGAAAGCATGGTTTTGGGAGGGAAGGGTTGGCATTGCCACCTATGTCCCTTCATATCTCTGCTGATAATTCTGATATTATATATGTGTAAATTCTGTTTGTGTAACTGTAGTGTAAATCACTTTATTTTCAGATAAAAGACAATGTTGGGACACTGTCTGAAATGGATCTTCGTGCTCAAACAAATGAGCTTCTTGAGTCTTTAGGCATTCCTCCTGCAGGTAAGAATTGTGAGAATCAAATATACGCAGATGACCATGTAGAAAAATTTTGAATAAATATATTTGTGTACATTTTTACAATACATGAGCAGATACACAGCTTAAAGGAAACATTGCATCATAGGTGCCACAGGAGCTCCAAGTTTTTCTTTTTCACTATACAAACTAACTCTAGTCATATCGACATAAAGAAATTAACTATGTATTGAATTGTATCTGAATTCTTTTTCTCTAGAGAAAGTCTTCTAGAGTAAACAACTCTAGTATTAGATTGCATTTACCCCTTTCAATTCTGGGTAGGGTGACACTTATTCACTTGTCATGTTTTACCTCTGTCTTTTCCTTATGGATAGAAGGGACTTGGCTGTGGCAAATTGTAGAGGCTCTATCTATTAGTGGTTGTCTTAGGTTTGAGGGAGATATATTTTTTTTTGTCAATTTCTTGGATCAAACCTTTCGGACCTAGTGTGTCAGCTTTTACATCAGTAGTTGAACATCTTACCGTTGTGCCACTCACAGCCGGGGTGGGATCTAAGAGGTGCCAAATGTCCATATATATGACCTGCAAGGGGAGAGTTCCATTGCATAGGTTGTTTGTCCTTAAAACAGAAAAGTTTTGTTTTGTTCTGCAATGTGCCCTTAGCTGACTGGAAATGTTTGGCGATAAAAATCTGCATAATAGTGTGTTTTCTAGTTTTCTTCAAATTCTTTCCAAGTTTGTTCTGTAGCAGCACTGATTATTCTGCGATGTACACTGCAGTTTTCAGCATATTCTGCTTTGGGTATGTTTGTAATTACGCTTATAGTTTTCAGAGCTATCTGTAGCTTGATCTAACAACCAGAATGACACCGGATTCAGTAGGTTGGCTATTGACAACGTGGAAAGAAGGATTCTGCAAACATTTTTTAGTTCCAAACTTTATCATGGAGGAAACTGTGATGCTGTTGTAGTGTAAGAAGGAGTTTTAAAGAACAGATAGATGAATAACAAAGACAAAATCATCTCTGCATCATTTAAAGGGTAATTTATTCGCAAGTTTCTAGTTGCATGGCTGATCTTTTCTAGATCTAACTATATATGACTTTTGGCAGTGGGGATATATCAAGTCCATGGTCTATCTTGGTGATGTTCTGTACTTAGCTTCCTAAAGAACATTTGTTGTCACATGTTTTGTTTGACCATGGAGAATGTTGTGCAAAGGATGCAGAGTGTGATCCTTTCCAGAGCAGTTGTCACATTGAAGGTGGTTGATGTCCTAGCTGAGGAAGTGTATGTGATGAATAAAGTGCAATGTTTCACTGTAATTTTGTCTGTTATCCATTTATCTGGTCTTTGTAACCCTGTTTTACATTACAACAATGCCACATTTCACTCAATGTGTGTCATTGTTCCTTGTGTGTTCCTTGTCATTTTAAACTTAATTTTTTTTTTCTCAATCTTTTTCCCCATGTAGTCATTAGCATCCTTACTAAGTTTGGTGTCATTCTGGCTGTTAGATTGATCTACAAATGGCTCTGAGTACTGTTAGTTTAATCACAAACAAAACCGTGTATATTGTATTGAGGGACTGTCACCTCGCAAAATTGGTTCCATAAAACAATTTAATTTTGCCTTAGCTCCTTCCACTTGTTCAGGGAGGAAGTGCCCTCCACCTGGTAAAAGTTCACATTTACTGTTGAGAGGTTTCATGCTACTGTTAGCAAGTCTGTGAATGCAAAGATTGGAGCTGAACAAAATGGTCAAATCTCAGCTAATAACTTACTTTATGTTATTGCTTGCATATTATATTTCCTTGTTCAGCAAAGCAAGCAAATAAATAGGCACAGACATAAATATACAATAAAATAAATGTAAAAATATCATAATTTAAGTAGATAAAGAAATTTGATGTTTTTATTTCATGAAAAGTATTACACTGTGACTATAAATGATTAAACTTACAAGAATTAGTTATTTTCATCTTTAAAACATTAGGTAAATCATAAAATGATAACGACTGAGAGCTGGACTTCATTTACAACCCTGCTTGATATACAGGGTTCATAGCAAATGGGAGTATGGCATTTTAGTGGCAAACCGTTCATCCTAGAGGCATACTTCCATTTAGAAAAAGTATCCAAATAATGTGTAGTACTCAGATATTCATGTTGGAAGGGGTTGTACAGTTATTAAAATAAAAATGTTAACTTTTTATACAAGCCTGGTGTGCCCAAAACCCAATTAGAAAGTTGTTGCCCTGTCTCTCCTGATGCCAACAAAAAAAAAATTCACGTTTCTAAGTGTGCAATATATGTAAAGATATTTGAATTAAAAAAATGGAGGAACTTTGAGAAAAACAGCTTTAAATGCAGAAAAACTATTTTACCCACATTTAACGCTGTTATTTCCCAAATTTCCCCCATTTTTCAAATCAGAATATCTTAGCAAATATTGCACTTTGAAAAGTGGAATTTTTTTCTGGTGGCATCAGGAGAGACATTGCAACAACTTTCTAATTTGGTTTTGGGGCACACCAGGCTTGTATAGAAAGTTAATTTTTTTATTGTACGAACTATGTAGCACCTTGAAACATGAAAGACATATCTGAGTACTACATGTTATTTGGATACTTTTTGTAATTGGAAGTATACCTCTAGGATTACCATACCCCTGTTTGCTATGCAACTCCGTATATCTGCATGGTGAATGGTACATAGATAGCATAGTTGGCTCCATCTCAGAGAATCTAATCAGGCATGCCATCATATAATTCTTTTATCAAGTTTATAAACTTGCAGCTTAATCCAATTTTGAAAAGTTTGGATCAAAAGTGTATCCCAGTTGATTGTATCAAAAGCTGTTTTGAAATCAACAATAAGTGCATACAATTTATGACATTTTTTTTAGCTAAAAAATCTTGTGTATTAATATTAATCTCATTCATAAAAATCTTATGTATTATCTTCAAGGATCAAAATGTTATCAAGTGATATGAAATCCTGTCTGCTTTTCTTTTTAAAAATTTAAATATAGCATTGCTTGCTTATAATGGTGTAATTAATTTAATCAGAATATTGGGAAATTATTTTGTGGTTTTTATTTATTTTTTATTTTGTTCTAGTCATCAGTTATTTTTATTTTATAGATTCAATTCCAATTCCTTCTAAGATAACCGAAACTACTACTGTCATGAAAAATAGCAGAGTTTCTCCAACTCCAGATGCAGAGCCTTCTGAAATTTCCACATATCTTGGATCCCCAAAGTATGTAGAATATTGTACTACATGGGAATTCATGTTTGAAAAACATTTATATTTCATACATGTGTGTCTGTAACGTAGAAAATTGAAGAAAAAATTTAATTGTAACAAACTTATTAGTTCATAGGAGACACTGTAGCCCAGTGCTTCTCAACCATCAGGTCCTGACATCAGTCCAACAGGACCTTTAAAAATCTCGCCACGGAGGGCAACACGCCTACAACAATACAATTATTTTTATCATTACACTTCACCCATAGTTAGAAAAATTGATGGCAGATAGCAGCACTATACATAGACATATACATTACACAGAAACAAACTTAACATAGGTTCAAAACACATACGTGCACCAATTTGTTAGAAGTTCTGCAGAGGAATGTGGACGAGGTGCATGTGTGGTTTAGTAGTGGTAGTCAAACCGGGCAGTGAGTGGTTCACTGTTTCATTTTTACCCATTTATTTTTCATTAGTCATGTGTATGACCGAGCCTTCCACTCGCAAAAAAAAAAAAAAAAAAAGAAATCAACTGGGCCGTGGGCTTTCAAAGGTTGAGAACCGTTGCAGCAGCCAATAGACTTTTATACAATGTAACTTTTCTGAGTGGATATCATTGGAACCAAAGTATAATAGACCTTTAAGCCACATTGGGAGAATAAAAACCATTTCGAACCATCTTTAAAATGCAAACTACAGCTGATGAGAGCATGTGTTTCTTGTAAAATTTCCCATGTGTGATAAAGTGTCTTTTACCTTCGTCATAAAGATATATAAATATTCCATAGTTGTTTATTTGAACTTGAGACAAATCTGTTACAATATTCTAAATATATTAACAAAAATTTGCACTAAGTTGATGTATAATAATAAGTGTTATAATGGTTTAAAAACTTTGGTTTGAAATTTTGAGAGACATATGTTTTTAGTACATCTTATTTTTCCTTTTATGAAATAATAGTTTTTTAATAAAAGTTTTTCATTTGCTGATAACACAGTCTGAAATGTTGGAGATAATAATGGTAGATATTTCAGCAAATCTGTCAAAAACATGTGGCACTTGGTTCTGGTGAAGTATTGTTATACTCTCTCCAATTTGGGTACATTATTTGATCACACATTCTGTGACAGACAAAAATGCTTGTTTAAATGTTTCTTCACTAAAACCACAACTAGATACCTGGCATTTAGGCACCACCAGGAGGTGTTAAATAAGCAGTTAAAAGGTCAATTCAGCATTTCTTCTGATCTAGCATCTGTTGTACCAGACTTGTCTACTTCCCTCCTAGTTGCTGCCCCTTTCTTCAAAGTTTTTACCAAGGGTTTTGAATCATTCTGCATATAACAGTATTTTCCATCATTCCCAAATATAAAAAAATTTCTGCATCATTCTTTGGAAAACGGTAAGAATTTACCTGTGTGAAAGTGCTTGTTTAGGTTGAAAACATGTAAAGCAGTGGCTATCAACTTGGGGCCTTATGCCCCCCCCCCTTTTACTATGGGATATTCTGACAAAAGGAGAGCCATGGCAGATGGTTGGATAGCCACAGGCAGCTGGGAAAAATACAGAGGGGAAAAATAAAACATTTAGGTTAAATATGGTGGAAAATAGTGTGAGTACTTTTAGAATCCAGCAGAACTACTCATCGAACCCCCACAGCAAGGAAGTTGACAGAACTCTAGACCAGGGATCCGGAGATCAACATTATTTATAAAATTTTTGCACAATATAAATTTACTCAGAAATCAATTTAAATAGTGAAACGAGTCTTGTCTCTGGATGTTATCTTGTTAAAAGAGAGTGCGAAAGAAGAAAACATAGCCGGTGTGATGGGGACCATTGGTGAAAAAAGGTTAAGAAATGCTGAAAAGTAAGGATAACTAAAGGATATCTATTATGCTTGTTAAAATTCATTATAGTTAGTAATTGCTTTGTTATAAAATGTTTTATATGTTTATAAATTTTATGTTTTGAACTTGCACTGTCATAAATTTTTTTGAGCAAT
Organism: Pholcus phalangioides; assembly: GCF_987345545.1. Lineage (NCBI taxonomy): Eukaryota > Metazoa > Arthropoda > Arachnida > Araneae > Pholcidae > Pholcus > Pholcus phalangioides. Next base: position 5,954,471 of record NW_028301625.1, on the reverse strand, counting down.
AATTAAATTCACCTTAGATTTTTAATCATCATATTTTTTCAGGAAACCAGTTCTCAGTGTTGTGAATGTCCATCAAATGAACATAATGCCAAAAGAAATCGTTGCATATAACAAACAAACACAGACTTGCATAGCTAATTCAGAGAGAGAAGAAAGTAAGATATGATATATATGTTTTTATAATTTTTAATATAAGCTTTTGGCAAGTTATGTTATTTCTTTTATATTGCCACTTCCTGTATTCAAAAGTATAATACTGTTGACTTAACCCTTTAAGTGGTTTTTAAAATTTTCGATCCTCATTATAACTGGCACATTGGAAATAAAAACATGTTAGCAACCCTAGATATTTCTGGGTGACGAAATAAAGCAGATCAACTTTGGCACAATATCTCAGGATTGTCACTGCAAGGGTTAATGAAGCTACTGTTTTGGTGAAAGTTGTTTTTTAATGGCAAACAAAGATGTGGTTAAAACAGAGTTCCCAGTGATCTGGACAGTTAAGAAAATGGAAAATGGTTGAAGAAAGTTGAAATAAATGTAAAATATGTGGCAGAAGTCTGGGGAAAAATACAAATATATGGTAAAAGACAGGGAAAAGTTCTTTGAAGGGGAAACCAAACTTGAAAAACAAATTCAAAATTTGCAAAGTTGATTTTGAATTAGGCTAGTCATTCAGTAGTAGTCTTGTGCAGACACATAGTTTGTTATCGCTCGTAGTAGTGGATGACAAGTATTATAATTTTTTCTTCTGGAGTTTTTGGTCAGGGAAATCCTCAAGGCACCCTTTGCTGGGAACCCTGTAAAAATTAAAAATGATCAAAATGCTGATATTTTGTTGTACAGCTGCAGTTTTTTAATGAATATAAGAAACACTTGCAGCTATAAAGTTTGGAAAGAAGTAGGTGCTCAATGTTCAGAAAGATTTTAGTGTTATACAAGGGGCATAGCAAATAGGAGGTATGACATTTTACTGGCAAACTATTGATCCTAGAGATATGCTTCCAGTTAGAAAAAGTTTTCAAATAACGTGTAGTACTCAGATATGTCTCAATCATGTTTCAAGGGGTTGTATAGTTATTATAATTCTAAAAATGGAGGAAATTTGGGAAAAAATGTGTTAAATGCGTATAAAACGGTTTATAAAAAAAATTTTGGGTTTTTCCCCAACTTTCCTCTGTTTTTGGAATTTGAATATCGCAGTGAATATTGCAGGCTCATCATTTGCAGGAGGGGCAAAGCACATATACTCAATGTGTATATATATACCATTTCTAATGCATTCTTTAAAGCCAGGGGAGGGGGGGGGGAGCGATTGCCTTCCCCAAGACCTCTTCCCAAATGACAGGCGTGGAATATTGCTCTTAGAAATATGGAATTTTTTTGTTGGCATCTGGAGAGACAGAGCAACAACTTTCTAATTGAGTTTTGGGCACACAGAGACTGTATAAAAAGTTAATTTTTTTATTTTAATAACTATACAACCCCTTGAAACATGAATGACATATCTGAGTACATCATGTTATTTGAAAACTTTTTCTAATTGGAAGTGTACCTCTAGGATCAACGATTCGCCAGTAAAATGCCATTCTGCCTGTTTGCTATGCACTCTGTATATTTCTGTATCCATTAATTTTAAAAAATTCTTATACATTGAAAGTCTGATATAACGAGTACAGCTTATAATAAGAATCTTGTTATTACAAGTGATTTACTGGTGAGGATTATCAATGAACTAATTGTAATGATTCAAAAAATATTTGTTTGCAGTCAATTTTAAAATTAGGACACTTTCGCTATATCTACAAAATCCTTTAAAACACCAGTTTTTCCTTATTCTCTCTTCAATAATTAAACTAAGGGTGGATTACTGCCACTTACATACTCCTCATAAACATTGCTCTCAGTTTTTCTAAAAACAAATGGATACAGAAAAAGTCATATTTTGAACCCTTTTTCCTTTTGTAGGCATTCCTAATATGCATACATGTCCTATATGGGAATCAGGCATACGGGACATGTGGTGACTTCATTCAATTTTATTCTACTTTTTTCATCTCCAATGACCAGGGTTGGGTTTTTCACTTGACACTTGTCAAAAACCAGTTTAAACTGTCAAGAACTTGTAATAATGCTTATAGTTGGGAAAGATCGAATGGTAGATCATGCTGGTAAATGACTATAATTTATTACATTATTAGATTAAAATGATAAGTGGTATAGTTAAGTTACATAGTAGTAGTAAGCAGTAGAAGTAGTGGTGGTGATCACATTCAATGTGTGACAATATATGTGCTTCAAAGTAGGCGGGGCACTAGCTGTGCACTCATTTTTTATATGCAAATTAGTTGGGAGTGTTTCCAGATCACAACAATGCTTTCAAATGTATGATTTTTTTCTCTCATAGTAAATGTGTTGATAACAATAAACGTTTTTTTATGCTGACTATAATGTTTGACTGTTTGAAATATTAATTTATTAAATACGTAATATTAGTTTTTATATTCTAAATTTTTTGATCTACACAAGATTCGGTTCTTTAGTAAAATTAAATTACTGCATGGTATTCAATGAGAACAATACATAACTAATTTTATTCATTGGAAAACACCTATGATATTTTTTGATACAAATCCAAAGTTTCCAAACATTCTCTTGATCAAAGGCTAGCTGGCAGAACTTATCAGCCAAAGCATTGATGGCTTTGTTGAGATACAGCATTATTTGCAAAAGCTATTCTGTTAAAAAATTCCCTTCCACTAAATCATTGTATTAGACCAGGGGTTCTCAAACTGTGCACTGCAGCACCCTGGTGTGCTGCCAACCTTTGTCAGTGGCACTGCTCTGTGACACCCCAACAAAGGTTTTTGGAAGAGATTCTTTGTTAACCTGCTCTGGAAAGCCATGGATAAGCGTTGATTAGGGGGAGGGGTTCCACTGGTGGAAAAGTTTAAGAACCCTTGTATTAAACATTTTTCATGCAACATTAAGAGTGAAAAGGGAGAGGGGGGAAGAAGTTTCTTCATCTTTATGTCATATCCAAACAGCACAGTCGAGCAACTGCCACAGGTGGATAAAGTTTGAGAACCTTTCTATTAGGCATTTTTCTTGTTGCATTCAGAGTGAAAAGTGAGAAAGAGAAAAAGTTTCTTCAGAGCTTCTTGTCATATCCACACAGCAACAGTCTAGCAACTGCTAATTTTTCCTGTTGCCCAATTTCAAGCCAAATCATTTCGCACATTAGTCAGTCCATCAATTTTATATTTGGATGAAAGATGTATTATAATTTATGCACAGTAAGAATATTGTTTTAAATACCTGGAGTTTTTAGTAGCCACTTTGATCAATGTATGTATAGCACTGCTTTTGCAATGGCTTTCGTATAGTGAATGCAAATATAAGGTAAAAAAAACTCCCTTTCTTCAGTTCTTGATCAATTTCTGACTACATTCAAAGTATCTCAGCTGGAAGGCATCTATGTAGACATCTAAAATGTATCGTAATTCGTAATATGCATTAGATGGTTTCGCTCAAACTTTCCACAATTTCTAAAAAAAAAAAAAGGGTTTTATATTAAGAGAAAAAAAAATCCAGTTTTAGAACGATATGGAAGATAGGAAAAAAAAGGCATAATTTAACATATTGAAACCACTTATGAGGAAACGGAAAACAAAGTTGTCCGGTTTTCATGCATTTTGTTTGACCAAACGGGACATATGATGATTGCTCTTACAACCAGGATTTTTTTCGAATAGAGTTATCGATCAGTTATTGTTATCAGCAACTTTGAGTCCCCATGTATCACACTGAGCAGCTCTTGCACTGTAATAACAAAAATCTGACAGTGTATGCATAGCATGAAGAATTTTGTTGTAAACTGAAAATTTTGTTAGAAAAAAAGAGTACTGTGGATGAATATAATTATTTTACTGAAAATAATTTTATAGAGAGTAGAAAATTATTTAATAATGATATTAATATTTATTACTGGTATAATATTGTCATTTTAAACATTACATACAATCATTTCTATATTGAAATGCAGTATTCAAGGTTTTTGACAAAAAAAATACTTTTAGCATAACAGTTTAAACTGCCAAAAACTGTTATGCGTCAAAAACTTGCTAACCCTGCCAGTGACATGAACCATGGTCATCTTCCACTTTTCCGTCGGTTAAGCAAATCATTTAATTCTATACTGTGTCCATTTACTAATATCCAAACGAAATTATCTAAAACATTATTATAATCCAGATTAATAGCAGGAATATTCTACAACTTATTACCTGGCAGGGCAAAAATTTTAAATTCACTTAGAGCAATAAGTCTGTTAGGATGAATTCTACTGTAGTTTATGAATGATATTGCATACAAATTTCAAATTCAGTAAATATATAGTTATACCAAAAAGGAAATATTGATTTGGCAATTTACACAAAAAAAACTTCCTGGCATTAAAAAAAGTATTTCTCATATGTTGTATTTTAATTTCAGGAACTCCACATATTAAGGAATTAAAAGAATAAAATACACCAGTATTTGCTCTTATTTTTTTCTCTCCTATATTAAGCTGTTTTACACAGTTTAATACAAGCTCTCTACATAATTTAGCTAATGATTTTTCATGATTAAAAAATTTTTTTTTTTGACTTAGGCATATATATATATATATATATCTCGGTTTAGGTTAATATGAGCTTGAGATTTTTTCAAATATTTTGCTCCATATAATTGGAATTTTCAGAATTAGTTCAACTGTTGTAAGACAAAATAGCAAATGATGCCTAACTTGATCAACTCAGTTGATGCGTGGTCATAATTTTTCTTTTCAGTTGTCTGTTTGTTGAAACTGATCCCAATGTAGCTGGTTAAATACAGATGCTAGTCATTTAAACTTTTTTTCTGATGCAATTGATTTTACTGGTCCATCTTAAAAATGCCATAGTAGAGAAATGCCCTTAAAAATTCTAGACCTTTTTCATAAAGTAGGCTTTCTTCTGATGTTCACCAGTGTAAGACAGAAGGGATAGGAAAAGAATATTCCATTGAGAAATCAGCTTCACAAAATATCTGGCTGGTTATTAACAAAGTACAATACATCAGTTTTCACTAGATATCTTGTCAATACTGGTGAGACAAAGTATTGACTCTCTATTTTGGGCATCTCAATGCTGAAATTTCAGATTAGCTGGTTTTTACAGCTTCCAAATCTAGGTGTCTGATAAATGCTTATTTAAAGTCCAGACAAAAATGTTTTAAATCAACACTGTCAACTGTTGGAAAAACTATTTTTCCCCCTTTGGAAATTCTGTTGTTTGTATAATAATTAATCAATATGCTAAAGGCCATGTTGGACATGATAGTATACTTTTTCTTCTAGGCTCATCAGTCATCACACACTCAATGTGTTAATATGTTGAACAGCTTTATGTTTAAAATTTGAATAAAGAAGCTTCTTAAATCAGGCCTGTCTTCTTAAATTAGCAAAAACCAAGGAATTAGAAATTGTCAATGTTCACAACCTACTAAGGCCATCATCTATTCATGATGGGAGCAGTGTAAAGGTTAATAGCTAATAATTTTAAGCATACATGAAAAAACACAATTTCAATCTCAAAAAACACTATTACTACTAAACACTATTAAACTCTTTTATTAACTGGCTTTTAAACATGTAACTATTTTTTTTCTTCAAGTATATAATGTTTCCTGTATATATATATTTTTTCATACTACCCTGATTTTTCAAATATTTTTTTCAAAATTCAAGAATATTTCCCTAGTGTATTTTAAAAAATATCACTGAGTTAGACTTTAAGTAGTTATGAAATTCTCACAGCTGCACATTTTTGTTGGCAGATGTGTGACATGAAAGCTGGAGGATAAAAATAATAGGGAAAAATCGAAAGCAATAATCTAAATTTATTCAATTGCCGATAAAAAAAAATTTTCATTTAAAATTATGAGGTGTTTGATTCAAAAATAAAGGCTGTTTTTTTACAATTAGAATCATAAAAGTAGTATGGAATATGAACCATGAGTTTTAGAATTTATTTTGGATTTTATATATATTTTCAAACATTTCACTGTTCAATGAAACAAAAAAGGCTTTCATGTAAATTAAAATTTAGCTTAAAAGTTTTCGGGTTTTTTGGCCAACATGAAGTACAGTTTTTGTCTTTCGATGTTTCGTTCGCACAAGTGGCGAACATTTTCAAGAAATCTTAAGTTACAGTTGGCAAAGGGCTACTACTTACGCCTTCTCCCTGCTTTGAGTCGCACTGCCTCGTCGGGATTGGTATGTTGAGCCAGTCTGTTTTCCCCATTGGCTGAAGTTGTTCCTAAAGGCTCTGGATAATTCTTGGGTTTCTATCTCATCATTTTTAAAATGGGAAACCAAGCACTATTGATTTTCATCCTCTCTTCCTTTCTGTTGAAGCAGTTCTTGTGCTTTTGAATTTCTATTACTTCTCTCTTTCCACGTATTTTTAGAGAAGCAATAGAAATTCAAAAGCACAAGAACTGCTTCAACAGAAAGGAAGAGAGGATGAAAATCAATAGTGCTTGGTTTCCTCTTTTAAAAATGATGAGATTGAAACCCAAGAATTATCCAGAGCCCTTAGGAACAACTTCGGACAATGGGGAAAACAGACTGGCTCAACAGACCAATCCCGACGAGGCAGTGCAACTCAAGCAGGGAGAAGGCGTAAGTAGTAGCCTTTTGCCTGCAGTAACGTACGCTTTCTTGAAAACGTTCGCCACTCGTGTGAACAAAACATTGAAAGACAAAAACTGCACTTCACGTTGGCCAAAAAACCTGAAAACTTTTAAGCTAAATTCTAATTTCACTGTTCTTTTAAGCACAATACTTGCGTTAAACTGCTCATGAAAAATGCCCAGTGTACATTAATACTATCAACATTTCTTTTGATTTTTATGTTTCTGAAATAAAGTTTTCTGCATTTTTGCGATTTTGCACTGCATTGCATGATGTGTGCCTCTTCATTTAATCAAAAGTACACATATCTAAGCCCAATGTAATTATAACAACCATCATAAAATTTTCTCTCATCAGCGCAATTTTTTTTTGCAAAAATAAAATTATTCAGTTTTTTCACTCAACCTTTCTTTACATTAAACACTATATAATAAACTTTACTTAGTTGGATGTGTGCAATTTTTCATGCTGCAATTTCTTAAAGATTCTTAAATTTCTTGGATCATGTGAATCTGTTTACTGAAAATCCTTCATCAGTTATTTGGGTCAAAGCATACTATGATTAAAAAACTTGTGTTACTAATAGAAACATGAGTTTTTACTCTCATACGCAGAGACACACGAAGTAAAACTTAGGTGATGGTTGTGAATATGTGTGCATCCTGTTTATATGAAATTCACATTTAAGATATATATTTTCCTGTTCAAAAAGTATCTCCAGTCCTATCTTTTCCCTCATTTCAGAATTTTTTCTGATTAATATGTTTATGCTGTATAGTCCTGACAATGATGTATTAAGAAGAATCCAGTATGTGTATTTCCCCAATGAAGTATTCATTCCATTTCAGAAAAGTAATTTAGAATGGTATACTTCACATCAACATTTCTTCAATTCCAACCTTTAAAAAATATTTAAAAAAAATACCTCTTTAATATCACTAACATAGAACAATTCTTTTAGAATACTCACCTCATCACTCCCTTCATTTAAATTGTTACTTTGTTTAAATTTCACGTTACTTTTATTGAATTAATTCTGATCACCCTTTCACAACAAAATTGTTTTTTGATTTCTTTAAGCTTTTATTTTATTATTATTTATTTCACTCTAGCAAAAATTTTAAAAGAATGAATAAAAGAAATGTAACCCACTAATATTGTTCCCACCACAACTGCTATAGTCAAATTTCAAATTTATGTACAGTATTTTTGTTTTTTCCCCTTTCAACCATTCATTATAATTATTATTACTATTTTTTTTATAATTGTGCCGTAAATATACCTTATTTTGAAATTTTGTGATTGCAAGTAAGAGCCAAGTCGACTTCTTGGAGATTTTTCTTGTCCCTTTCCTTGTATAATATTGTATTCTGCTTTTATGAATAAAAATATGTTGAGATGGCAAAAACATTCAACATAATATCACAGTGGCAGTTGTATAGAAAAATACTTATCACAGCGGCAGTTGTATAGAAAAATACTTATCACAGCGGCAGTTGTATAGAAAAATACTTATCACAGCGGCAGTTGTATAGAAAAATACTTATCACAGCGGTAGTTGTATACAAAAAAATTGTTATTATACTTCCATACTGTTATTAGCGTACAGCAACAGATTGTGAAATAATTGTACAAAAATGTTTGTGAGTTAAAAAAAATTCTCCCCCCCCCCCCCCGAATCTTTATTAAGGAGAATGTAAAAGCGAGAAAACTGTAATCTTGATTCCTTCGAGCCTCAGGGGTTCCAGATTAGGGACTTTCTTAAATTATGAATCCAAAGTAGAAATGAAAAAAAAAACCACAATTATCTTGCACATACAGAGATGATCTTTGACTATTTGTATAGTTTAGAAGATTTAAAAAGTGTTCTAGCAAATCTTACAATAGAAAGAAATGACCATTTCAAGACTGCTCGATCCAACTCTGTTAGTTCAAATTGTTTGTTGAACCTACTAATGTGGATGAAAGTTGAAATGGGTAAAGGCAATTTTTCAGGACATCCAAGATTCTTTTGACTTTGATATTAAAGTGATTTTGCTCGGTAACTCTCTAGTTGAACATATTGCTTCTTCATTCTATCAACTATTTGTCCTCTATTCATTTCTCCCTTCAATTCTAAATGTTACTGGCAATAATAAAGAATGTTTTGAATTCACTGACTTATGCTGAATTCACTAAAAATAATGCTAAATTGGCATAAACTATTTAGATGTTGCTTTCTGAAATAACCATAAATTTCCCATTCGGAATCTATCTTTTGTATGTGGTTGAAAAATTTTCATTGCGCTTCAAGATTTAATTTTCGTAGAATACTAGAAAAGCATGTCTTTGAATAAAAACTAAATATTTTACCTACTTCTTATGTTTCATCTATTTGTAATAATAGTTAGTACTTTTTCGATATTTGTTCAAAGTTCTTGATTATTCTTATGTAAGGAAAAAAAATTCTATGCATCCTTTAAAAACTGCATTGGATTGATTGGGATTATTCCTCAGGAAAAAGAATAGACTCAACTTGTTCAATAATCACTTAAAATAAAAATATTTCGGTAATTTTTCAACTTTTCATAGTGCCTCACATCTACAATAGGCTCTGTGTTAATATTATAAAAGTGTAGTACAATGAAGAAAAGTGATGTCGCATATAATGACAATTGATATGATAGCAATGATTCATAGCAATTTTCGAAATGAAATGTCTAATTTCTACAAGCAAATACTATAAAACCACTCTAATGGGGCCCATCTTTTGCTCCTCAGAAACTGGCCCATTGAATGGAGAGATGGCCCTTTAATATAGGTGAATTAGTTAAGCAAGGCAATCAATTATGATGACCTAGAGAATAGAGATATCACATTTGAATAAAATATTATTTATTTGTATTACAATACAATACTTAATTGATAGTTATTTTTGGAACCTAATTTTATTCTCAGAGAATGTCTCATAATTTTGAACTTTTAAATTAGTTTTAGTTTTGAAGTAACCAATATAATACCATAATCAATAGTTTTATAATCGTTGTTGCTAAGGGAAAACTGTAAAGTACTTTATAGATGTAGTGAATTTGCCAGTGCAGATAAGGGGTTCATCTCTTAGAATATAAATATTCTCATCTTATATATTTTTGTTTCTAGTGTTATAATGTATGAGAGATTTCTTTTTGATATTTTTACATTTAGATTACGGTTTCATGCTGTTGTTTCATATTTTTCTAAACTGAGATTGAGTTGCATAAGTAGGGTTTTTACTATATTAATAGATTTTTTTTCTAATTTTCATATTATAGTTTTTGACAGATATGGTAAAATGTATAAATATGTCTTGATTTCTTTTCCTGTTGTACTTTATGTTGGTTTAAATTTTGTTTCAAAGTACTCACTGAAAGCTGAATGAAAGGCTCTGAATTTATTTTCAGTTGATCCCCAGGGGGCACTATGTATCTGTCAGGCATATCACAAAGTAGTTTTAAATTGTATTTTTTATGTGGTGCTTGACATAGAGGTTTGAATTAATTTTCATTCTTTCTTTGGGGAAGTTATTGATGTTATAAAATGCAAATAAGTTCTCATTTATTTTGACTTAGGCATTTATCATAGTTGAACATATGTCAAATGAAAACCAAAAATTTTCCTTCAGCTCTCAGAGCATTTATGTTTAATATTTAAGATGAACAATAAAATGCAGTAAAATAAAGATGTACTTTTCTTTTGAATATATTGGTATGTTTAAAATTTTATATAATTAACAAACACCCTTTGTGTATTCCATGTACCAAAAAACTGCTCTTTTGCATAATTCAACTTTTTTTTTTTTTTTATCAAATAACCAATGAGTACCAGAGTGATAGATTTGCTGTGTGTGGGTCACTCTTTAGTTTTACTTCAAAAGGCCATATTCTTTATAACCTATCAATAATTTTATTCGAATTGAAACCTTGTTTTTGAAATACTTAAGTTTTTCAATTTTAATTTACTTTACAAATATCATTTGTGGTGACTTTATTACTTGCAATAGAATTGCATCAATTTTTTTTTAAACTCTCGATGTTTTTGAAATCCATTTTGAAAAATTTGGTTTTTGTCTTTATATCTTCAAAAGAGTGAAATATTTCACTAATTCTCACTCTTTCTCTCTCTTCCTAGTACTTTTATTTATTGTTTACAAGAACTTACAGCCAACATTCCCTCTAATTGTCATTTTATGTGTGTGAATCTGTTTTCTCTGCATGTGGAATGGCAATGTGTCATTTCCACCTGTGGTTAATTTTTCAAATTTAAAGTACACTATGTAGCCATAAGTCTGTTCATTTTGTAGTTTAGACATTTTCTCTAATTTATATAAAGATACTGGATGAATCCTTCTGAAATTCCGGTCATATAAACCTCTGCTTATACTCACAATTTCAAGTTAAATGTAGTCAGGAATGTTTAGGGGACCAACAAAAAATAAAAAAAAGATAAAATTTTGTTTGACAACCTTGTATCATAAAAAGCTGCAAATGATTTGAAACTTTCAGAAAATATTTTACTAGACTTGTGCAATATTTTTGTGCATTTTTGTGAAAATAGAATATGTATTCACAAAGAGAAAAAATTTTCATTAAAAAAAATTTCCAGTTTTCATCGCATGTGTTTTTCCTTTTAACAGAATTTTTTTAATCCAAGAAGAAATTTATTCACTTTCACTTATACAAGATGAAAATAAATATATATCTATATACACGCAATATATTACAGACTGACGTAATTATTGATACACTGAGTTACATATGAATTGACGAGGGGTAACTTGGTTACCTGTACTGACGACATGCAATGAAGCTAAAACTAAAAGTCACTAGTGAAATTAGTATTGCTATGTTAAATTCGTGAAGAAAAAAGACATGCATGGAAAAAATATACATATATGTGAACGGCAAATTAAGAAAATATGTGTACTGAGTATAAAAAATAGAGGTGGTAGACAGGTATTTATTTGCAAAAAAATAAGCAAATTGCTTCGGTGAAACACAACCAAAATGTATAAATTTATATCTGAGTATTAAAATAAGTTTCAATTTAGCTTATTTGGTATGCTAGCAATGTATGATTGAAGTTGATGTTTAAAAGCATGGAACGGTGTTACATTTTGCAATTGCACATGGTAAAGTGTTGTAAATTTTAGGAGCAATGTAAAAAAAAAATTTTGAAAAAATATTTTTTCTATGTGAGGGAATTTCAAAGACCACATGAAGTCATTTCAAGGAAACATTCATTTTGGGTGGGTAACGATTTTGGTTTTTGTACAGAAAAATTAAAGCTTTATAGAAGACAAGTTTTCATAGGTTTAGGATATATTTATTATATAAAGAAATGTCGTTTGAAGTTGAGTACCCTAAAAACTTGAGAAATTTGAATTGAATAGTAATAATTGGCAATACGTTAGTCTTATAATCACAGCCCTATGTAAGTAGACCATATTGTAATGGTGAATGAACCCAAGCATAATAAACAGAGCGCAAAAAAGTATGTTGAACAATTTTTCACAAACGATAAGATATCACATCTAACTTATCTAAACTTATACAAGAAAAACCTCAGGTTTTTCCTGAAGAATTCATGAGATTTCCATTTAAAATTAGAATCAATGTAGATACTAACATTTTCAATCAATTTTTACAAAACTTACAGAAAACTTGACACTGTACATGTAACACTGTATGATCAGGGATTTTCCATAAATTGGTATCTCAATTATTTTCTGTTATTTGATTATTTTGAGAATAAGCCCACAGCATTATGTGAATGAGTGAAGACACATGTCTGATGCTATGCAAAAGAAGTGCTTTATCATAACGTGTGTATGATGTCAAAATCTTTATGGCTTGTCCCACTAGACCCCAAGGGATGAAAGTTTAAATTTTTTATATCTGAACAGTACCTGTTTATCATGAGGAGCTTTAACTGAGATTTATGAAAACTGCAATATTCAAAGCATACCAATTAGTAGTATCTTCACCAATGTAAAGAAGTTCTATATTTCAAAATCATACAAGCAAAAAAAAAAAAACTTTACAGGGTCGGGAAATGGATTTTCGCCTTTCTTTCTTTTCAATAATCAGAAATGGTTTGCTTTCAGCATCTTGATTGTTTTCATTCAGATATGAAAGAAATATTTCAAAAACAAAACAGATACTGAAATTTTGCCTTGTCCCATTAGCCCCTCACTTTCTTCTAAGATGCACTATATATCTGGCAACCAAATTATCTCATTAAATATCTCTGATTGTTACATTTTAAATTTCTTTTCAGTGTGTTTCATGTATAGTGTCAAATTTTCTGTAAGTTTCGTAAAAATTGGTTGAAAACTCTGAAGGTCATAAGCAAGAAAACGAAATGAAAATTCCATGCTGTTTTTATGAAATTGCACACAAGTATCGCACAAATCAAGGAAAATATTTTGTGAAAGTTACACATCATTTGCAGCTTTTTATGATACAAAGGATTGATCAAAAATGATTTGTTTTTCTTTTTTGTTGTCCCTTAAAAACACTCATGACTAAATTTTCATTTAAAATTGCAAATAAAAGCATAGGGTTTACATGATCAAAATTCCAGAATGATTCATACAGTATTTTTGTAGAAATTCAGGAAAAAATGTCTAAACTTTGATTATCTGAAATATGAGGCTTCACTGTTTATTAACACTGTCAAGTGCATCTGGACCAGAGAGTAATATTGTTATATGAGTGATTATCGCTATAGAGGGTATCGTTATATAGTATTTTTACTGTATATATGTACACAAATATTGTTTGTACAGTTCGTAAAACCAGTTAACATACTCTTGTCAGAATATTAACAATCAATGTTTTTCAAGGTCTCAACCACCTCATTGGTCATTTTGCCTGTTGTGACCGTGTATTTGTATAATATCAGTGTTTTTCAGCATTAAAAGAATGCTCAGAAATATTCATTATATTTAGGAAAGCCATGATGCTGCTCTGCATGATATAGAGCTTGTAATGACATTCATGTTACATTAATACATTAATATTTAAGATTGTGAGAGTCACTCTCTTATTTGGCTAGCTTCTTAATTTTTTTAAGCATTTCTTTGTGTGTGTACACCAAATATAGGCCATAATAAGCATATGATCAGCTGAAATTTAAAACCTTGATTAAATAATTTTATTCACTAAATTATACAATCTTAATTTTAAATTTTAAGTTGAAACATCTGTTATGTTGCTTCTGTAACCCTACAATGATATAAAAGCTGATTTTAAATAACACAAACTATTTTTTTTTTTCGTCTTTAATTCGGATATGGCTCACATAATTTTTTTTTTTTTTTTTTTCAAATTGAGAAACTATTGAAAGTATATATCCTCAGGGGTCACATAGCCAATTCTTCTTGCAATGGATATGCTTTATCTAAATATTCATCCTTGTTTGAATAAAAGATATATTGAGTATTTTACCTGTTTAAAATGAATATTCAGTGAATGCCATGCTATTCAAATCAAACAGTCATAATTTAAATTCTGAAGACATACGCAGGGTTGTAACTAGGCCTTTTTGTGAGGGGGAGTAGACATAGTTTTTCTACTCCCCCCCCCCTCCCGCCATCACTGCAAAGTGTGATGATCATGCAACAGTATTTTTGTTCTTCCCTAGAACTTTCCCATTTTCCCCCTTTCTTCAGTTCTGGCCCAATTGCAACAGCTTGCAGGCATGAATTCCAGAGCTGCAGGGAAATTTCCCTCTCTTTTTCTAAAGGGGATGGGGGCAAGGGATATTACTCTAGTGCAGTGTTTCTTAACCTTTTTCAGCTCATGGCCCCCTATGGATCACATTTTTTCTCGTGGCCCCCCATCCTATCCAGAGCCCCCCCCCCCTTACCCTCACCCAAGATTGAGATACTTTCTATATTTTTATTATGAATGAAATTTTAATAAATCGGATCAATCTCTGGAATCCTGGCTAGGCACGGACTCAAATGGCGGATTATCGTCTCTCCCAAGGAGTCAAATTATATGTTAAAAAACGATCTGTGTAAAATACGGTACGATCCGATGAACATGCACGATAAATCGACCCTCCTAACACACCAACCGTTGCTCTCGCTGCCCTAAATACTTAGCTGGAAGTAACAGCTTACATATGAAAATCATTGTATCAGATTCCATATAGTGCAGTCCCCCTCCCTCCATTATAGACATGAAGACCCGGGTCATGCCCACATAGACCCGAGGGTTAAGATGACCCTATTTCTATGGACAGATCTGATGAATTCTGAAAGTAGTAATATTTTTTTCAACCATGTTTCACTTTTAAAGCTTTTTTTCTCTTCACAGTTCTCTGACTCCCTTCACCACCTGTCGTGGATCACCTTTCTTCTGATTTTCTCCCGTGGCTCCCCTAGAATATCCCAGGACCGCAAGGGGGCCATATGGCCCCAGGTTGAGAACCACTGCTCTAGTGCATAATTTCCCAAACTTTTTTTTTGTTCCATCGCCGCCTTCTTCAAAAAAATTTTTCTCTCATCGCCCTCCAACTCAAGTGAACCCATAGGTTCCGATGTTACACTCATAGCTTCTATCGCCCTCCTGGACCATCACCTGGGAAACACTAGAGCAGTGTTTCCCATTACCTGTTACCTATTGAACAAATCTATGTTGTCTTTATACATATGTTGTGTCATGCCCATGTTTTTAAAATTTAGTAGATAAAAACGTGATATTAAGTTGAAATCATTATACAATAAATTATTCTGACCATCTTAATTTGTGCCTTCTTTTGCCCTTTACTGAATTCTGTTTCTTTCAGAATTGCTGCTCCCCCTGTCTTTTTCTGAATATTTCTGTTCCCCTGCTTCTTTCTGAATTTCCACCCTCTTTGCCCTTTTATAAGTTCTGCACCCCCTCCCCCACATATTCTCAAATTCCAACAGTCTTGAGAATTTGCAAGAGTCTGACTACGAGTAAAAATTGGGCGTAAATCTTCATACTAAAAATTGTGCTTCACGTTCAATTGTCATTCCGACAATCATTGCTCATTTGCTTTTCTTTCAATTTTCATTATTTTGAATCAACTATGGTCTTCAATAAGTTTATCACACATAAGAGTGAGTGCCTACACCATTTCTAAATATTTATACCCTTTATTTAATTTCATGCTTTCTGTGTAATAGTTTTTTACTGACAGATCTTTCATGAGGTTTTTATTAATTTCATCTCAGTTAATCTAGCCCCATAGAATTGAAGTTCTATTGTATTCTTTCTTCCTATTTTTAAAATAATATTTTGAGATCTCCTGAAAACATTTTTCTTGCATTTCAACATCTGTTTACCATTATAATTCACAAGAGTTCTTTTTAATTCTCATTTATGATCTAAATGAGGTGGAAAATTTTAACAGCATATAATTATGATGTCATTCTATTTTCAGTTTGGTTTTATATGAAGTGATAGATTAGACTGTAAAAAATAACATGTTATAATTGCATATTTTTCTTTAAAATACTGCTCCAGTATTCTCATCCCACACAGGAATGCAAATAGAGCCAACCATAACAGCTAAAAAGCTAGGTGGGGCTTGTGAAGAATATACTAATTAGAATCTTAATAATTTAATTTTAGATTAAGCTTTGATAATCTTTGTGAAACATGTTTACAAAAATATATATCTTGCATTATTGTGCATAAATAAGATTAATATGTGTGTGTCTTAGTTTTTATTGTGAGAAAGATATTGTACAAAATTTTTAAGTCAGTTTAGAGAATGAAGGATGTAATTTTTAAGTTTCATGGCTTTGTGACATGCTTTTCTCACATGTCTGTGTCGGATAAGAGACCTCTATTTCTTTCTTAGATTTATTTTTGTCCTCTTCATGAGAAGATTCGATGTGAGTTCATTCTATAATTCTTCACTAATGTCTACATCAAGTCATCAACCACAATTTTTTTCTCTAAGTTGAACAAGCAAGTGAATCTTGTTTATAAATGGTTTAAGATGTTACTAAGCTACATTTGACATTCCAAAATAAACAGACAATAATGCCTAGAGATATGAATCCCCCGCACATTTTGCCAGAATTTCTGTACAGCAGCTTTTTAACACTAGAACGACGATAGTGGTCATTCTGATTGCAAAGCCACTTTGACATGCGATTGTGTTTAAATGGTTTATCTCAGGTAGTTGAAATTTCATGACTTTTCTCATCTTGTTAAGGCTCTTAAATTCCTAAAATATAAATGTTCTAGGTATGTCTTAGTTTAGTTCATCCAAATGAAGTTCTCCCTAGAACGAAGGCAGTGGTTATACATTTACTGCTACTTAGATATTTAACTAATATGATTGCAAAACATGCTGAAATGGATTGTTTTCTTATGGGAACATTAATATTGAGAGAACAGATGTTCTAACACACATAGTGTTGCTTTTCTCCAGTACCTATTTTGTACCATTCAAAGGTACACTTTTGGAAAAGCTTGTTGTCATACGTTATTCAATTCATTTAGCATTTCTATGGATCTTTGCGCTTTTACTGCATTGCATTTGCTTGTACGATGTCATACAGCAAAAAGAATCTTCATTTTTCACAATTTTACTCATGGACCAGGCTCTAGCTGATTCTTATCATTTTTTGTTTCTTCACACTATAAATTCACTGTAAGAGGAATCCCCGGAGGCCCCAAAAAGTATCCCATCTTAGTTGCTCTTCTGGATGATATGAGCCGCCATTATTTTATCACATTTTATGCTTTCAACTGAGCAAAAAATAAATTTTACAGTTGGTAAGCAGAGAAAATCTGGGTCTTGAATACCATGCACACATAAAATTGAAATCGTGGACAAAAGAATTTTTTGCCAGAAATCATGAAATTTTATTACTCTACTGATGAGTGTCATTGATGTTTTCAGCAAAATGAATTCATTCAGTACACAAAGTGATCAGCATTGAGATGCCGCCTTGCTGTATTTTACATTGCTCAGGGCATGTCCGGTGGGGGAGAAGTTGATTTCCATGTATATACAAACTTTTATATTTCCTGATGAAGTCATCCAAAATCCGGTAAAGTACCAGTTGCAGCAGAAAAACAAAAGCCAGTGTGTGGAACTGGTAATGAACTCATTTCTTCTTAGAGCCAAAACAAAAAAGGTTCAGATGTTTGTAACAAAAGTCAGATTGTAACTTTTGTAAACCACAGACTAAAAAATGGTGACTAAAAGTTTGTTAGGAATTCTAAGAAAAGAGACATTTTGCAAATGACATACCTAAATGAAACTAAGTTATCCAAAACATTAAAAAACAAAATTGACTTACAAAAAAAAGACTTGCTAGCTCAATGTAATCTTCGTGTTTTGTGCTCAGTGGTTTCTGAGCTGATTTAATTTTCTTTTAAATACTGCTGCTCCTGATTCTCAAATACATAAATGAATCATATTCATTGACGCTGAGAGTACAGATGTGCTTTTAATTTGCTGTGCAGCCATCCTTTGCAAATATCCCTCTTTGGATTCTTCTGTCATCTTTTATCTACAACTCGTGGCCTTCCTGGTCAGTCTTTGGCCCTACAGATACCACCTGTAAAAAAATTAGTCAGTAGATAATAGACAAGAATAGCAATGTGAGTTAACCCAAATGATGAAAACAACAGCTAGACATGTTTCGGGACTGTAAAAGTTCAGAAATGTGTCTTGTAGGGTGAATTAATAATGAGCAATCCTAATTCATCAATTATTCGGGCAGGGACTTTTAAAAAGCATTGTTTTATAGCCAGGACAGTGTTGTATTAAAAAGCATTGTTATAGGCAGGACAGTGTTCTATTAAAAAGCATTGTTATAGGCAGGACAGTGTTGTATTAAAAAGCATTGTTATAGGCAGGACAGTGTTGTAAGTGATCGACATTATACCAAGGCCTTACTGTAACAGCAAGAATAATTGCTAAAAAAACACATTTGAATTCCCAGAACATGGGTAACATCAGTTTCAATGTATGGTGTTCATAATTATTGTGCTTTTGATTTTTCCACTTAAAACGTGTTTGCTAAGGTGAAATGTAATTTTTGCACATGTTATGCACACTGCTTATGTTTATAGGCCATACTTACTGTGGCTGCATGTTTACCAGCAATGACTCTTCATCAGTTTTTGGGAAGGTATAATCAATAACTTTGATTCAGTTCGATCTTATATTGATAGAATGAAGCGTGTGTTAACATTTTGGACAGTCTCAGACATTCTTTCCACCAAGTAAAGATAGTGACAGATATAATAAAATTGGGAAGTGGCAGAGAAAGAGAGAGAATGTCTCGGCCAATCATCTGCATTATTCATGTAACCGCTACCCCATCCTAAAGAATATTGAAAAGAATACAGTTTTCAAGTATGCTGTATTAGCTTAAACAAGGTATCCTCTAGCATCTCCATCTTCAGTCGTTAGCCTATATTCTTTGACTGAAAATGTTTAAAGGGTGGTTGAACTCACTAAAACAAAATCTGTTCCATGAGTCCCAAATCTACCTGTATATAGTTTGACTTGTGAGATTTTTTTCTAGTTATTTTCAATTACTCAGAAAATCTGGAGTCATGGATCAATTTTTTTTATATAAAATGCATTAAAACTTAGAAATAACAATGTTCTACTGACCAAGAAAAATATCTTTGTAGAGAAATTGTTAATATATTGAGTGGCAGTGATCATCATCAAATACCACTAAATTTGTGTCATTGATTTTTTTTCTCTTTTTATTTGATACTATTCCTACCATTAAAAAATCCACTTATAAATATTATTTGTTGTACAAAAATGAATTAATCAGTCAATTGAAGATCTCAGAAAATTCGCCATTTGTATTGATTTTTCCCAAGACACATTGAATATAAATATGTTATGGCAAATGTGATAAATCCAGTTATTATGTGCATAATAACTGGTTATTATTCATACCCACCAATCATTTTGGTAAGTTTGATAGAATTCATTCTACATTTATCATTTTTACTGGTAAATATGTATAATTCCTTGCTCCTATTGGTATAAATATGATTAATCAATTATTTAAATTTTCCGGACATTATGTAAATTCAGTCTACGATGACGAATTTGATCGGTAATGTTGATCATGTTTGCAGATGATATAAATATGATGAAAGAGCCAACATGAATAAGGCCAATGAAAAAATTTATTTTTCTACCACCTTCATGTTTATTTCAGTTTAATTTAATTTTTATCGCACAGTGCAAGCATCACATACAGGCATTGAGTTGTTAAAGTGAAGTGATATTTCTGCATGGTTTCTTCTATATATATAAAATTTACTGAGACTATTGATAATTTTGCTGTATAACTGACAATTATTCATAATTACCAATTTATCACATTTATCGTAACATACAGGGTGCATAGACAATCAAACACATTAAATGCCATTTTGTATGATAACATTGCGAATGATGTTATCATTTGAGGCTTTCGTGGCTGGCATTCGATGAGTTGCAAGCAGTTCCGGGGCTATTAGGCCATGGTCTAAAGCATTTTCTTCCTGACGTTTCACCCACATCTGTGGTAGACATGTGGTCATAGTGACAGACTCCTGTCGTGAGGTACCAGGTTCAAACCCCACCGTCACCACAGTGGTTGTCGGCTGCAGTTGGTTTTCTGTGGTTCCCAACTTCAAGATGCGAATGCGAGCCGATCTCCCCTTTAAAAAGTCTCGCCACAGAGAGCAACAGACCTACAAACGGTACAAATGTAATTCAATCATAACACATCACTCACTTTACTTCTGTAATATAGATGGCAGCACTGAAAAATCAAACACAACACTACATACCCACTCAGACTGTTAGGTACACACACAGTTACACTTCTGGCACAGCTCACTAGGTAGTAAGTCGCCCATAGATGGTGATAGACCTGAGTTGTGCTCGGTTTGAAAGAAAAAAAAAAAGGAAAGGTAGGCATCTCTCTCTATTCTGAGGTTACATAGATGTATCAAGCTCATCATTCAGTTATTGTTATCACTTTTGCAAAGAACGAAATGGACCGATATCATAACATGGAAAAAAATTCATTTATAGTTATCTGGACTTTAGGTAATGTTATCAAGTTTTTTTTTTCCTTCGAAAGTTTTTTGTGCATTCTAAAGTTGAGCCTAGCGAAACTTATTTTTTTACCTGTAAGTTATCGTTATCAGGCTGCAAGACTATGCACTGGGCTAAAAAGCATTCTGTTCCCCCCTCTTGTTGGCAAACATTTCCTTGCTTAATGTCGTAATCTGTCTGTAGTATTCGCTACGCTCCATGCATGCGTGGAGCTGCTTTTGCAATGGCCTTGCTACAGAGAAGGCAAATGTATAATAAAAAAATAATCGTTTTCCTCTAATTCTTGATTAGTTTCTTTCAGTTGACCAGATTCAAATTTCTTTTTCTGAAAGACTTTCTCAAAAGAATCTATGAAACATATTGTACATTAAAAAAATATTGTAATTCATGATATACATTTTACAGGTCCATTCGAATACCTCCATGGCCCCCACATCCTGGATAAGAGCCCTAGGCTGGGATCTTTTGTGGGGCCCCCGGTCAGACTTTTCATGGGCCCCTTCTGTAGTTAATTTGTAGTGTGAAAAAGGCAAAAAAATAAGAGAACTGTTCCGAGCCCTGTCATTGGAAAAAAAAAAATCTGAGAAACCATTTTTAAACGTTTAATTTTTATATTGTTCCGGATAATGTCTCTCACAAGTACTTGAGATGACAAAGAAAAAGCAATTTCACGGGCAACACAAATTTATTTTACAGAACAGCTATTACAAGTACTCACAAGTAGCGATTTTGACCAAACACAACCGACAAATAAAATGTCTCTCACACAAAATTCAACAAACTACCAATAGTTCTCTTTTGGAGGCTCCACTTTATAGCCGCGGGAAAAGGTTCAAGAGTATTTTACCATCTCGTGAGCTCCCACCTTTTTCCCTTAGCGTCATAACGTCTCCAACTTATCGGCGCTGTTGCCAAACATGCCAACTTGGCAATATTTACAGAGAAATGCATTAAATCCTGATATCCCTGTCATCTCTCCCCCCCCCCTCTTTGTGGGGGGCCATGGACACCTCACAATGGCTAAATAATAATAAAAAATACAAGATTTTGGCTTAAAGGGAAATTAAAGTAGTCGTTTTAGAATAAAATAAAATGAAAAAAAAAATTGATTGAGAACACATTATCCAACCAATTATGTTTAAAAGGAAAACAGATATGTCCCCTTTTTGGCATTAGCCGTTCACCGTAACCAATGTTCAACCAACCAAACAGGATGTATGGTCACTGTAATTACAAATGGAATTTTTTCCAGATATAGTCATCAGTTGGTTATTGTTATCAGAAACCCAGAGTTCCAATGTAATCACATTGAGTGGCATGAACTGTAGTTAGATAAAAGGTTTACCATCCCTTTAGTTTTGTTGTTGATGTGCGGAAACATCAATACTTCATCTAGAACAGAGGAATAAGCATAAAAAATGAAACTGACCAATCAAAATTTTACAAAATGGCAAATTCAGTCCTTGCTCAACTTCTAATATGGACTTCATGTGTTTAAGTGTGAGGATCACCACAGGAATTTTTCCTTTCCTGTGTGTTGTGTTTTTCCTTTTTTGGGGAAAAAATTTCAAAAACAAATTTTAATGTCAAAGTTAAATAGAAACAATTATTAGAAAAAGGTAAATTTATATGCCAACTATTTATATTATCTTATATATGTTTGCTATAAGCACTTAATTTCTAAAATTTCATTTCTTTTGCTTGAAAATGGATTTAGTAAGTAAGCAGATTTAATGATAATTTTTGTTGGAAAAGAGCTCTTTGTTATAAGTGGGTCCAGTTGTATTCCAATGAGGGTTTTTAGTATATCTTTCTCAGCTAAATTGAATGGCATTGCTGAGCAATAACATCCACGTGATTGGCTTTGCTTGAGCAACATCAGCAGATAGATTCTGGCATCTCTGGTAGTATCACTGTTAATAAGACAGGAGTTTTCACTGATGAGAGGAACTTTGGAAAAATAATCAAGTTGGCTCTCAAGACTCAAATAGTTTTATTGGTGTAAAATGAACACTATATTAGAGGGATGTATCATTATAAAAAGTATCATTGTAGCATGGTTTTGGTGTAATTGAGGTCAGTTCCACATTATCCCACAATACAATCACATATGCTTGTTTTTTCTCATTTCACTTTTACTCTTGAGTGACTGTAGAATTTTTATTCCCTCCAGACAATCAGTGTAAAATACTTTTTATGCATTTGATTCAGGATGATTCAGAAAGAATCATCCAATTTCAAAATTATGTATTTAAATTTAAAACACAGAATGTAAGTAATACATGAATAAAAAGGGAAAATGACAAAGTTTGATATTATGAGCAATTAATGACACTACTTTGTGATTTATGAAGCTCTCTTGGTGAAGAAATCATGTCTAGTGAGTAGAAAGCTTTCTGTGTTCTTTTGTTGGCATGATATTGGCCAATAGTCATGTTCAGAATGTTCCTCAGCAGGAAATTACTAGGATTTTTGTGGCCTGGGCAAACATGATTTTTCCACTTCCAACTTTAAAATGTGGTAATTTTCTAACCGTGTTCTTTGTTTTCATCTAAAACTGCCACCTCCTAAATTTTTCTGCCTGGGGCACAGTTGCCCCTCCCCTGCCCCCTCTAGGTGTGGTCCTGTTCCTGAGCCTACTATTTGTGTTGAGGGAGCAAATAGGTACAAGCCATACAAATTACATAACTTAGAAGTTCCAAAGCTTAGTAATCAACTCAAATTCTGCCCTCACTTGCAAGAGGCTCTGGAGGCAGAAAAGTTTTCAGGGCTCGACACAGGTCACTTTTTCCACTAAAGTTTTAGATCCACCTTTTTAGAAATTGATCACTTTTATTACATGTTTTTAGGCCCAGGTCACTTTTTCCAGCAAAAATATTAAAAAAAAAAAAAAAAAAAAACACAACCTCTGCCTCTCACACTTTTCTGCTGTTGACGTTTCTCTTTTCTTGGGAAGGAAGAACTTTATGAGTTCAAATTCGCTCATGTTCTTCCTCACTCCATAGAGCTACTAAGGAGCATACCAGGACTAACAAGAAAAAGAACTCTTTCTCATTAGCTCCCTCCCTGTTACCATACTGTGTGACGTCAGCATAACTTGATTTCAAGGTGCTTGGAATGAAATCTTGTTGGTTAAAGAGGTTTCATTTCAATGGAAAAGCCGGTCACAAATGAACTAACAGGAAAGGGGAACTACAACAAAAAATTGTTTCCCCTCTACCATTCTTATTGCTCATTCATTCTTTCATATTCATCTTATTTTAAAATTCATCCTTTATTTTATTTAATTTTCAAAAGGTTCTTCTAAGAGTCAAGTTCCTTTCTTGGAGCATTTCTTAAGTTACATTTGTTGTTTGTTCTATCCTTACTTTTGTTAATTTTTTTATTTGAAATGGCAATTTAAAGGGACCTTTTTTAAAGGCTCATGTAGAAACTGGCTTTTGTGCAGTGGGAGAATACACTCTTGTTTCTGGCCACAGTTAAAGAAGCAGGTCCGTATTTTGAATTTATTTCCCACAATAGAAAAAAATTATTTTGAAAAATCATCTGATTGAAAATTACGATTTAAAATTTTTATTGAAAATTATGATGTATCTAGGAATAAAATTCATGCTATGTTTTCTAACTGGATTTGAATGTCAACAGGAAACCATGACCCAAACATGATCAAAAGGAGAACAATTTGTGTAAAGCTCATGAATTCTCACAATTCGACGTTTAGTTTAACTAAATGTTTTCCTAATCAGATGAAAATTTTTCATCTGGCTGAAAACTTAGTTAATGTGCATTCGAGCTGTAAACCAAAGTTGATTTAACGGTGAGCGTGCCCTTGGCCTTGACTTCAGAAGGGCTTAGAAAACCCCCATTTACACTTTTTTCGTAATTAAAGGGGGGGGGGCAATATTTTTTCCTCTGCCCAAGGCCTCAACTGACCTTTCTTCTTCTGGCCATAAAATGTAATTTAGAGCATCTTCATGATGCAGATCCTTGACTCCATATCAACATCTTACGCACCATTCTTTGTGTTGTGTAAAAAAAATCCCAATTTTCATTTTTTCCTCCTCTCTTTTAGACCTCAGAAGTTATTAAAATGTGTTTACCTCTCAGTAGTTGTTGCCATGGCCATACTAGGAGAAGATAGGGGGGGGGTTTGGTTACCTGGGTGCTGGACCAGAAAGGGTGCCGAGTTTACTCTTTATTGCTCCAAAGAATTTATACTGGCCTCAGGCAACAGTAAGTTTTCATGTTTAGTTGTGGCCCTGGTCGCTACATATCGTGATCAGATCCAAAATCGGGGGGGGGGGGACAGTGCCACTGATGATATTTTTGAGGGAATGGCAAATTTAATGAAAGGCAATAAATTCCTTTGTAAAATTATCAAATTTCATAGTGAAGAGGTGATAAAATTACATTCCCTTCCATAAAAAAATCATATTACGGTCCTGGTAAATTGGATTTCCCCCAGTGGAGGAAGAGCAATTTTTTTTCACTGTTTTTGTTGATTTAAAATTACGGGAGAGCGTCAGCAGTAACATAGCGACTTTTGTTCGTGCTAAAATTTGCAATCCTGACAGCATCATTCATAAACTCATTATCAACGCATTAATAAACCCCATATTTCATTGATTCAATTTTTTGTGTTAATTTTATAATAGTTTTCCGTGTTTGTCACCATATTTCTATGGGTTTTCGCACATTGCCACACATCAGGTTGATTCATATAATGAATTACATTTTTGTCTAATTGTATGTGCCCTTTATCAGCCATCTGGAACCATTTTCTTTCTTTTTTTTCTTTCAAACCAGGCACAACTCAGGTCTATTGCCATCCATGGGCAATTTACTACCTAGTGAGTTGTGCTAGCTGTGTAAGTGTGTGTGTACCTAACAGTCTGAGTGCATATATTGTGTTGTGTTTGATTTTTCAGTGTTGCCATCTATATTTCAGAAGTGAAGTGTAATGATTGAATTATATTTGTACTGTTTGTAGGTCGTTGCTGTCTGTGGCGAGACTTTTTTAAGGGGAGAGTGGAAACCACAGAAAACCACCTCAAAGTTGGAAACTACAGAAAAACAACTTCAGCCAGCCACTACTGTGGCGTCTGTGGGGTTCAAACCCAAGACCTCGCTACGTGAGTTCATCACTATGACCACTTGACCACCACAGCAGTCATCTTAAACCACTGTGGAACAATGATTCCTTAGCGTGATAAAAGTCATCACATTGCCGCTTACTACTCTCATGGAAAATTAATTGGGAAGGGTGTGGAGTCTGTTTCTGTTGAAAATTACGGGGGGGGGGGGGCACCAAAATTGATACTGGCCCTATGCGATAGAGTAAATTTTTGGGAGTTTTTGCAGCCTTGTATGTCATGTGTAAAAAGGAAAAAATATATATATTTACAAATTTAAAAAAAAAACCAAACAGTAATTTCAAAACTGGTCAATTTTCTCCCTCGTTCAAGGCCAGTTTCTATTTTGGTGCCCCCTGTAATTTTTAACAGAAAAAGAGTAGACTCAACGCCCTCCCAGTTTAGCCATAAGCAAGGCCAGTTCTGGGCATTTTGTAGATGTAAACGAATAATATTTTGATGCCCTTACCCCACCCATTAGTGGTTCCCTATCGCCTAAAAAATTGTACAAATTTGGTATATTACACCATAATATACCAAAAGAAAATATTTTTATAGAATTTTTAATTTCTAAATTAAATTTTTTCACTCTTGCCACTTTGTTCCAATGTTATACAAGTTGAATATCTGTTGCTCCTTCCACTTGCAGTTTATTTGAAGTTGAAAGAGAGAGAGAGAGAGGTCTTTATATGTATATTTGTATATGGGTCAATAAAAAAAATAATGGGATTGTTGTCACTCATGCAGCTCTTATGAAAAGAATAGTGTAAAACACTACAACTACATACACAGAGTTAAAAAAAAGACATAATGTCTGAAGGATATACAAACATACGTATGTAAATAAAGTTTGTACTAGGTCAAAAAATTTGAGTGTATTTTGTTGACTGTCATTCATAGAAAAACATCAATGAAAAACCCACTAGTTACGTGGGTGTATTCTCTCCATCAAACTTTGTGATATTTCATCGGTTTTTTTTCCTCCTTTAAATGTAAAAACTTTCTCCTGTTTTGAAAATTTTCCTGCTCAAATTGATTTTGAGATGAGTAGTGGGAAGCAACATAAGGAGAAGGCAATGCAAGTGTTACTTATAAATGATATTATGTAATTCTCTCTCACACACATAGTTGTTGATAAATTTACTAAGTTATTCAAAACGTTTCTGGTTAATAGAATGTAGTTAGTTTGAGTTAATTATTTTACACTATTATGTAAAAAATGCAAAAGTTTAGTAAAAACGATTCATACGATTGCTAATAATCAAAATTTCATTGTTCATTTGGTCACTTTTTTAAAATATTTTTGTCACTAGTTTTGAGGTCATGATACATGCTTAGCTCTAAATTTTTTCATCTGACTGCTATTGAAACATGTTTTGGAAGATTTTTCATATTGCCTTGACATTATGCGTGTGACTAAAGGAATTCAATTTAACATTTGTTAAATAATTCAAACATTTTCCTTTTATGACTTACAAGTGGTTTCCGAGCTATTAGGCCATGGTCTAAGGTATTTTCTTCCTGATATTTCACTCACATCTATGGCAGGCAGCCTTCCATAGATGTGGGGGAAACGTCAGGAAGAAAATGCCTTAGACCATGGCCTAATATCCTGGAAACTGCTTGCAAGTCATCGAACACCAGCCATGAAAGCCTCAGGCAATATTTTCCTTTTATATTTGTGTATTTATGATTTTATTATCGTTAATTTAAAAAACTAAATCACTTTTGAATAAGATGTATTTCTGAATCTATCACTGACAATCACTGTAAAGCACCCTGATATCTCATGTCGAAATATACATACATCTTATTTTAGAATTCTTAAACAATTGCTCATTGTGTAATACTTTTTTGTTCCGGTCAGCAGTTGTCCGAACATAGATCTACTTTACTTGTTGCTTTGACCTTTTAAATTTGATACTCACATTTTATTGTATGTTTTTGTTATACATCCATCAGTATCAATTCTTATCAAGCTTTCTGTTAGAAGCTTGTAATTCCCTTGTTCTTTCTGATGCATTTCACGAGGAGACTATTATTGTTAAACCACCCATGCACCTCATAAATATTCCTCCAAGGAACTTCTAATGAATTGGTGGATGTCAGAATGTGCCATGCAGTTGTTCTATACCTAATGTGAAGTTTGTTTCTGAGTAATGTTCGTTATGTGTTTAACCCTTGTTTAACTCAGCTCACCCCGTCTTCTTTATTTCTTTTCTCATCATCGTGAAGCTCTATTATAATCTCTGAATGGAAGTTGTTTATTTGCCTTCCCTTCACCTTAGCATTTCCCCCTCCTGTCATCCTTCGTAGAGCTGGTAAAGATTTATTCTTTCCACGTGAAAAAAAATTATGAACAAGACATTTAGTACACTCATCTTTTTTTCCCCTTCTGTTTCAATATGCAAACAAGAAAACCAGTTTTTGAAATTTATTGCTGATACTTCAAATATAGATCATCTAAATTTTTTGCCAAAGCCTGTACATGAAGGGGTTAAAAAGTGCTGCCATCTGCCGTCCAAATTCGAAAGCAAAAAACTTTGCTTGTTGAATTATGAGTGAATTTTTTTAAAATGTTCTAGGCCTGATTGCTTTTTTTGTGGAGAGACTTTTTCAAAAGGGGAGATCAGCTGACATTTTAGCGTTGAAGTTGAAAAACCTCAGAAAACCAACTTTAGCCAATCACAACCAGTAGGGTTCAAACCTGGATTCTTGCAATGAGAGTCCATCACGATCCCATACGACTGCATAGTGGCATGATGAGAAAACTGCTATTTATTGGCAATTGGATTTCAGAGAAATGTGCGGCAAAGGGATACGTGTCCTTTTTTGTAGCATGGATGTCAAAAATTCGCCCGAGGACAATAAAAGTTATATGTTTAGATAAGTTAATTATTAGCATTAGGATTATTTTGAAGTCATATGCAACCTTTCTTTTTTTGGGGGGGGGGCAGGTTCAAAATGAAAATGTCAGATTTTACAGTTTCATAATTAAAATAAATTTACAGACTCACATAAGTCTCTAAGATATGATTTGAATAAGTTTAAAAATAAATCACCATTTTCAATTCTATTATATGTTCTTAGAATTTTTCTTACTTATGCATGAAGAGCAGTGATAATACAAATGTTTTTGTAGAAATATTAAAAAAAAATTATATACAATGCATCGCCATCAACCCCAAAAGCATCCTTTATTTCCTGCATTTATTTGTTCATGTGTGAGATTTTCTTGGCATATTACTTAACACAATGATTCCTGTGTCTTTTTCTTCTAACATTCTAATTGGCTTCTCGATTACTTTTCTATCGTACAAGGATCTCTAAGTTCTTCTCCTTATAAGGATTATGGTCTCTATTGGAGGAGTCGTAAAGGTTTGTGAAATCATGAGGTTTTCAGATATCTCCTTCTGCACTTTTTTGGTATTTTTAGTGGTAGGTTACTAAAATATATTCATAGACTAATAGGATTTTTAAAATTAAAAACATTTTATTTCTTGAAATTTCTGTTGCTCATCTCAAATGAATGTTTTAGATTAGCTTCACTATTAAACTGCTGTAAGCTGTTCAATTTATGTTACAATATTTATAATAGTTTTAAAGTTTATATACTCGGTTTATGTATCAACATTTGATATTCTGTATTCAAATTGGGCTACTGATTCATACATTAAGTTTATAGTATTGTGAAGTGCTATATGAAATTAGATGTACTCATTTGTGTGTGCGTGAAAAAAAATTTATACCAAAAACGAATTCTTTTCAATGGCCATCAACAGTTCTCACTTTAAACATACATATCAAGGAGTTTCTGTCGTAATATTTTAATAATTGTCTGGGACTAATAGTACAAAAAAAATGTGTATATAAAATTTTTATATCTTGGTTCAATATTGTCTGGAACTTATATTGATTAATGAAAGAAGTTTTTGTGTGAGTGTCATTCTGCATAGCCTTAGAATAAGTATCATGAAAGAAATTTAAAAAAAAAGATTGTACATTGAATGTTTGTTTTTTGGCTGTCTTCTTTTATGTTTATCAAAAAGTTTTTTTTTTTCATAGTTTAGCTTTGATGGTTATTTTGAAAAATAAACAGTTTAATCTCTGTATAACAAAAAATTGCTCTATTTCGTAAAGAAATTTGATATGCAGAGACTTTCCTACAGAAAAATCAAAAAATCAGAAATTATATTGATCATCTAACTTATTTATTTAACCTTTCAATTATTAATCGGAGATAATATACTTATGCATATACACAAAAGAAAAACATTTTTTTTAGCATAAGAAATCATGAATAAACAATTAGAGCAGCCTACTAAGCCCATTCTCTATAAGCAATTGGAGTAGTTTAAGGGCTAATAACTATTCATCAACTTTATATTATAGCATAGCACTACTAAAATTTTATAAATTTGATGAATTTAAAAGACAAGTGTGTGATGAGCACATCAATTTTCAACTAAACAGGTATATGTTCAAATCCCAGTTAGGGCATGAATGTATTTATTTAATGATTTAGAATCAACTTTAAAAAATAGGTGCTTGTATGATAGGCTAATTGTAGCTAAAAGTAATAGTAAAACAGTCACAGAAAGAGAAAGTTTAAATAAGCAAATGGTGACTAAAATTTCAGTAAGTACAGTTTTATGGTTGTGGTGTCTTTTTTCACATTAAAACTTCTAAACAATTAGTTGAAAATTTACCCATGTTTTTTTTCAAATGGTTTTGTACATTTGGGAGATTTATTTTTGTTGACAATTTCCAGCTTCAATTTCTTGTCACCGGTCATATTGGTAGACAATGAGGTTTTTTGAGAAGACAATTTTTTGAATCCAGTTCATCTGCTTTGTTTTTGGGAGGCTAATTCTTTCAAAATATTCTTAATTTTGATCCTTAAAAGAAAAACTTATTCTAAGATAGAATTTCTCCTTCCTCCTGTTTTCCTTATAATGTAATGCTAATCAAATTCCTATGAAGGAAAATTAAAATATATACATCTGTTTTGCATCAAAGGGTTAAAATTCCTTCCAAGATTGTTCTTCACTGGCAACAATTTTGTATTTTCGGTATCATCTTCATTATCAAAATTCTTGTCTCCTCAAGGTTTTTGCAATTTGCAATTTCCATATTACAGTCAACCTTTGGTTTATGAATGGCTTGGTTTGCAAACAATTCAGTTTATGAACAATAAAATATGATTCGGTTTATTAACCTGTCTTGGTTTATGAACATCCCCAACCAGTGGAAAGCAAGCCTTACAAACAAACAAAATGGACTAAATACTGTGAAAGCATTTTTCATAAGTCTGTGGTAAAATGATTATTTTTTTTTTTGAGTTGGTTGAAGAATTAAATTCTATCAGAGTAAAGTTTCTGCCCCCCGATTGGATTCCTCTTATCAATGGATCATCAGGGCATTTCAAACTTCAAGAATCTCTACACCAAAAAACTTTTTCAGAGATGTTTTGCAATATTTTTTTAAATAGACTCAATTACTTCTGAAAAAGTTTTATAAATTACATAGTTGTTATATTGACAAAGCTTGGCAGCGAGTGTCTTATAGAACTATAAATTTTGGCATTGAGTGTATTTTAGCCAGATTTTGTTGCAGGTAGAGTTTTTGAGGGCTTTGACACTGAGGTTATACACCTGATGTTAATGAAACCAGAAAAACCAGTGTCATCGTTTTCATTCTATCTCTTTCATGATTTATGGTTATTTTCTCTGTGTTAGTTTGATGATTTCCATTTGGTTTACGTTAATTGCATCGGAACTATTACAAAAGTTTATGCTAGAAATATTTGTGGTCCCAAGAATATGGATTATATATATGTATAATTCATTTTACATTGTTCCCTGTGGGAGAAATTTTTTTAGTGTGTGAACAATTTGGTTTACAAACAGGCGTAAGGAATATGATTTTGAAGATTTTTGTCCCTCAAATTTTTCTGAGTCTCGAGATAATCCATCTCAAACAGGTTTTATTATGTATATAATTGTTACTGCAGCATATATCATGTGAGCAATCTTCATACAAAAATTACTTCTTTGCACTTCCACAGTTTAAAAAAGTAAATGTTTGCTTCTGTGGCTCATTACAGCTTCATCTTATTCAAAAACTTTCTCTGCATTTCCCAAAAAATATAGAGTAAACTGAGGCAAGTAGAAATTGGGCGTAAGTGGAACCACTGATGATTTTTAAAATTCAGTTAGCTTCTGGAAACTGTCTCCTATGGAATTTTTCTTTCCTACTTTATTTTTCAGTAAAAATGTAATTGCAACAGTAGCTGCTCATACAAGGAACTTTCATATGGAGAAGTTAGGTTTGTCGTCATGTCGCTACCTGTTGTGCCCTTTACATTTTGACTATTTCTAAAAGTGCCAATTGGCCTAATATTGATAATTTGGTGCCAATTTCTTCCTTTCTAACTACTTTATCTATCATTCTAGTACAATTATGATATCTCTTTAGGTAAAGTAGGAATTAAAAGAAGTTTACACTTTCTCCACATTTTTACTGTGCCTAGGCAAGTGAAACTCAATACATTTACACCAACTCCATACCCCGCATTTTTGTGAATTTCACATTTTTCTTCTTATTTGCCTCATATAATGTCAGATAATATTTATAGGTGGGGTATTTTTACATTATGAGTTTTCTACATTTCAAAGTTAATTGAACATTGTGAATTTTCTACTGCCTTGGCGGGGAATCTAACCTCTCACTTGCCAGGTGAGCGCCCTAGACCACAAGAGGTCATGGGTTCTATTCCTCGCAAGGGGTAGTAGAATTTTCTGTCTTTCCTAAGTATATCTTTGCATCAGCCAGCTGTTAAAAACCTTTTGTACGGATAGCGGAGAGCGACATCGTCCTCGAATTCCGAAGTTAATTAAACATTGAGTTTTCTGCATACTAAAGTTGTAAGTTAGCTTTTTATACCAAAATAATAAAATGTTTGAGCTTTTTATGGTTTAAATGAATTTTTTTCCTTTGTTTAAACTTTTTCATTTTTGAATCATCATTTTATGAATGATTTTAAAGCACAATCAGCATTAGGTTCTGCTTGCCTCCTTGAGGGGGCAAGCAGAACCAACACTCCATTAAAGATAAAATAAATCTTAATAATTAATTAAATTAATTAATCTTTAATAAAGATAAAATTAATTAATAATTAATTAAAATGGGGCACTGAACAAAATGTGGTTATAGTTTTATCTCTAAAAAAAGAATAATTCAAATAACCTGCTGCCATCTTTTCAAGAAGTTTCATTGACTTCTCCAATGTAGGTGCTACGCTGAACTTCAACTATTGAAAAAGAGCTGTTTGCTTTACCTCAGTTTACCTTATATACGGGGTGATTATAAAAAAACTATCCCGACATATGGGCCCCTAACGATCATACCATTCACAGAAACTGAATGAAATTTTGGCATAAGGTATTTAGATGTATGCGCTCAAGAATGATATGGAAAACAACAGTGTCACTCTAACAGTTACGGTTACAGTGAGAAAATTTCGAAAATATCAAATGGCAACACCAAGTTTTTTGTATTGGAATGTGATCTCCATTGTGAAAAACCCTAAATAGCGTTCAAACGGCAACTGTAGCATGAAAATCACCGGCGGTAGATAGGCTAAAAGTGAGGACAAACAATAAGGACAGAGAAGCAGCATAAAATAAAGCATTTTATTGTGTTTCACACATTTTCCACATGACCTTGTGGAGGACTAATCAGGCTGGGATCTCAGCCGAAGAAACGGTGTGACGAATGAAACGAACATTAATGCTCTGGTGCACGGCAAAGTCCTTTTTACTTTTTCCTTGGCTAGCTCCGGGGATTTTCGTGCTACAGGTGCCATTCCAACGCTATTTAGTGTTTTTCAGTATGGAGATCGCATTCCAATACAAAAAACTTGGTGTTGTCATTTGATATTTTCAAAATTTTCTCACTGTAACCGTAACTGTTAGAGTGACACTGTTGTTTTCCATATCATTCTTGAGCGCATACCTCAAAATACCTTATGCCAAAATTTCATTCAGTTTCTGTGAATGGTATGATAGTTAGGGGCCCATATGTCGGGATAGTTTTTTTATAATCACCCCGTATATACGGGGTGTCCTGTAAGTGCTAATGTGGCCTTTATCTCATCAACTGCCTATTGTAGTTGTATGATTCCAATTTAAAAAATGCTCACAAGGTGTTCAAAAATTACCCTGCGCGAGTTCTGTGAATGAAAATGCAGTGTGCAACAAAATTAAATTTTTATACTGGTCCCCTTGTATTGACTAAAGACAACAAAAAAAAATCCACGTTTCAAAGTGCAATATTTGCTTAGATATTTGAATTAAAAATCAAAGAAAAATTGTGAAATAACAGCAAAAACTAATGGACAATGCTCCTTTCTCTTATTTATGCTGTCCTTTCCCAACTTTTCTCTGATTTTTAAATTTGAATATCTCAGCAGATATTGCACTTAGAAACTTGGAATTTCTTCAGTTGACTCCAGAAGAGACAAGGCAACAACTTTCTAATTGGAAGTTGGATAACGGGGACCGTATAAAAGTTCAGAGTTTTTATTTTGTTACACACTGTATTTTCACTCTCAAAACTAGTACAAGGTAATTTTTGAAAGCTTTTTGAGCATTTTTTAAATTGAAACTATACCTTTACAGTAGACAGTTGATGAGATAAAGGCCACATTAGCACGTACAGGACAACCCTATATATACTGGGTGCAGAGCTAATACCCACACTATAAATTACTGGCAAACCATTGATCCCAGAGGCATACTTCCAATTAGAAAATATATCCAAATAACATGGACCTCAGATATGTCATTCGTATCACAAGGGGTTGTATAGTTATTAAAATACAAAAATCAACTGTTTATGTGGACACCTTGTGCTCAAAAACCCAGTTAGAAAATCGTTGCCCTGTCTCTCCTGAGGCCAAAAAAAAAAATTCCATGTTTTTAAGTGTAATATTTGCCAAAATATTTAAATTCAAAGAGAAAAGTTGGGAAAAAGTAGCATAAATGGGTGGAAAATGCTTTCTCCCATTAGTTTATGCTGGTTTTTTTCTCTGCTTTTAGAAATCAAATATCACAGCAAATGTTGCACTCAGAAACATGGGAAAATTTTTTTTGTTGGCTCATTCAATCGGTTTTGTCGCACCACTTTCATTTTCTGCACACAAGAGCTAATTAGAAAATGACAGAAAACCAACTTCAGCTGACCACCACTATGGTGACGGTGAGGTTCGAACCTGGGTCCTCGCGATGCGAGTACGTCACTATGACCATTCAACCACCATAGCGGCCGGTCAAAGTTTCTTGGTTTTCATTAGGATTTGGCTCCTCAGATTCCAAATTTCATTGGCTGGGTCAGGCCATGAGTAAAATTTGCCAACTTTCTTTATAGCCCTTACACATGTAGGAAGCTATCGAGCAGCTGCTGAAAAGGAAAAGATGTATCATGACTTTGTGCTGGAGTAACGAGCGACTGTTTTTTGAGAACATTAATTCGAACAGTAACAGAGAAGTTCGAATAAAGTTTGAAATTGTTAGAAAAATCCTGGAATACAATTGATTGAAGCCATAACCATTTCCTTGGGAACCAACACACGCCTCCTCACTATAATCAATATTGGTGAGCATCTGCTTGTTTTTTATCACATGAAAAGTCTCTTAAAGTGTTTCATTTGAATAATTGCAATGCGGTCGACCACCCAGCTTCTGCACATACTTGCAAGCATTGGTGGAGCAATAAACAATAACAGACTGGTAAAAAAGCGACAAAAACACTGAAAAAACAGGTGGCACAAAGTCACCACCTGAATCCCCATTTGTTGTTTATGTGTCATATTTTTGCCAACATGCAGTATTTTTACAATTCAAATAGGTATTTGTAATTATAACTTCTACATAAAAATATTAACTTACCTAGTTTCTACAAAACACAGACTACACCAGGAGAGGTTTACATGTACTTGAAAAATTTCATGTAAATCATAGTATAACCAAAAAAAAAAAATTCTCCAGACAACAGTTTACAGGATATGATGCAATAAATGTGGTCGGTGAGTCATCTACTCCTGGATGGACATGAAAAACCTTGAAACCAATAATTCATCCATAAACTTCCAGGAAGTGCTTGCATCCTAAAATCTGTGATTGGCACATACCCGGAACCTTGGCATAAAGTCACCCCAGTTTACAGTAATTATCTTTTTCTGTGGTTATGTTGCTGTTTCTGTTGTACCCCTGTGTCAGGAAAGTTTCTTGCAACAACCATATTTATACCCAGTTTATTTTTAATGTTTCCCAGCATTGAATCATTGAACCGATGACAAAAATGAAGGACGCTGTTTTCCACTTATAATCATTTATTCAGTTATTTTTAAGTTTTATGCCTTCTACAGAAATAACTTGTTTTAACTCTGTTATCTCAACATTAATTTTACATTAAAGTTTTTTAGTAACAAAAGTTAAACATAATGGTTCGGTCTCACCAGTTCAGTCTATTGAGGTGCCTCTCACAACACCATCACAAGCTCGAGTCTTTCAGTGTTGCAGCAGATGGCCAGTGGTTGAGTCCTGGGACGTCGTTGACAGGTCTCTGTCATCTGGGGCGAGCTCACATCATACGAAAGAATGATACATGAGGAGAATCCAGATGGGTGGCAGGGCGGCAAGCTGGAGGAGTAGCAGAGGGACTGGAACAGTGCCATAAGCATAGTACTGAATATTCAGCACATTGTGACGTTAGAGAAGAGATCCGGCGTAACAGCTCTCCAAGACGGAACGTCTGATGAACCAGTATCTGTTAGTACAGATACGTTGAAGCTGAAGGAATGTGAAATGTGCTGTTCCCAGCACGGCACTGGTATTTGAAGAGAACGAGTATCGAACCACAATCGGCGGTACTGTAATACAACTAATTTGCATATTTATACAGAAATAAAATATTGCACGCACATACACACAATGACATGAAATCTGGCAACATTTGCAAAATGTGAACATGACGGCCGATCGGAAGAGATCGGCAGCACACAATCCTGTGATCTCCGGAAGTAAAACAGGGTAAGACACAAATAAATTAAAAATATAAAATGATTAGATTAAGGACCATTTCCACGGGGCCTAATTGTAATGTTATATTCCGACAAGGATGAACCGGGTATCGAACTTGCGACACCTCTAGACGTCCTTTAGTAATTTAGGCGAGTATCTTATCAACCTGGCCTACCACACATTTTTTTTTTTTTTGCCTTAGGAAAGGCAGGGCAACAACTTTTTATTTGGGTTTTTGAGCAGAGGGTGTTCGTATAAAGGCAATTTTTTCTTTTAATAACTATACAACCCCTTCCAATATGAATGACTTATTTGAGGTCCACACGTTATTTATTATTTTTTTTATAATTGGTAGCATGTCTTTAAGATCATAAGATCAATGGTTTGCCAGTAATCCAAGATTTGAGGTGTTAGCCATGCACCCTCTATATATATACATATTTGCTGAGTATTGATAAGCTCTTAATGAGTGATAGCAAGAAGATAGTTACCAGTCAACAGATACTGTTTTTTTAAATCTCAAATCATTTTTTCTGTGTGTTTTGTTACAATAGTTGTGGAATAAATACATATATCATGTTTTGTCTTCATCTACGGCATAAACTATTCAAAAGATTTGGCAGTTAAAATAAAAATTAGTTCTTCCTTTGCTTAAGAATTATCATGTTTTTACTATACTACCATTTTTTTACACTGTCTCACTCTGTCTATTATGAGAAAAGCTTTTTTTTTTTCCATATATATATTTCTGAATTTATTTTATTTTTCCATTTCACTTGTGCATGATATATAATACAGTCGAGTCTCTGCATAACCAAGCCTTTTCATTTCATAGAAGAATTTCCTAGTGAGAATAAATTTGCATGATTGTGAGCATTGTTGGTGGTCGCTGTGGTGGTCGAGTGGTTATAGTGACGGACTCGTGATGCGAGGATCCGGGTTCGAACCCCACAGTGGTGGTCAGCTGAAGTTGGTTTTCTGTGGTTCCCAACTTCAAGGCGCAAATGCGAGCCGATCTCCCCGTTAAAAAGTCTCGCCACAGAGAGCAACAGTCCTACAACGATAAATCATTCAATCATAACACTTCACTCATAGTAGAAAAACTGGTGGCAGATGGCAGCACTACACATAACAAGCATTACAGAGAAACAACAAAAACTTCACGTCAGGTTTCACTACACGTACATGCACATTCCCGCATGTACCGATTCGTTGGGGGTTCCGCGGGGTAGGGGTGTGTGGGCGGGGTGCATGTGTGGTGTAGCAGTAGTAGGTAGGGCCTCCAAAAAATGGCTCGGGGATCCATGATGTTCTTAAGTCAGCCACCTCGTTGGGCAATTTGCCTGTTGTGGCGTTGTATTTGTATTTGTAAAAATTTGTTAAATAGAAATTATTTGTATAGAGACTCTTTTGTATATCTATTGGCAAATTAAATATAAAATATATGTTATAAAATCTGTCTGTTCATACAAAAAACAAATAAATGTTCATGTTGGTCATTACGAAAAAATAAAAATGTTAAAATTGATAAGTAACATCAAGGAATTTAGAACCGCATCATTAAGCATCACAATTGAAAAATAAACTTACAATTATTTTTTTGCTTTATGCAGTTGACGCTCGTAATAACAACCCCCCATTATAGTGACTATTCCATTACAACAACCAGTAGGTTAACTCCCAAATGACTTTCATACACGTTTTCTTTTTGATATAATTACCACCCAATATGATGTCTGTTTTCGCTCGGATGAGTAGGGTTGTTATAGAATTTATTGACTGTAATATGTTTCTCTTATTAGTGCATGCTGAAGGATATATGAAATATATAATACTGTATCAACAATGAATAAAAAGTCCTTGTTAACAAGAGGGTTCTCTCTCTAAAAAATTTTAATCCACAAAATTATTTAAAACCAGACAAACTTTCATGTTATATAAAATATACACATTCATACTTATATACAGTCGGATTCCAATTACCTGAGCTAATGTGGAATGAACTTGCCTTGGATGATTGAAAATTTAGACAATACAGACTTTACAGAGATTTTAAGGTTAAATAAAATAAATGAAAGCACGAATTAGAGCAAGAGAGAAATAATATGCTAGCATAAAGGTTATTTAAAATTACTATAGAATAAAAGTATCAAATGAATATATCAGTATGATATTGTGTTAAATAAAATAAGGTACTCCAAGGTAAGTGAGACCATAACCATTGACTTCCTGAGTACAAATTCAGCTTAGCATCTATGTTGGAGAAATTCACAAAACACCTTCAAAATTTGGGAGTTTTTTCGTGCCTTTCCAAAGAATTATTGTTTTGAACTTATTTTCTTCAGTGTTCTCTTTTTAAGTTTAATTTTTTGGTTTAAATTGGCCATGAGTTCTACTTGATTCGACAATGAGGCAAGTGGAACTTATGACTGATTGTGCTTCAAAATCATTCTTAAAATGATTCATAAATGAAAATATAAATACTGAAAAAAAATTTATTTAAACCAAAAAGCTCAAAATTTTTATTTTTAAAATACAAATCTAATTAACAACTTCAGTATGTAAAAAACTAGCACTGTAATAATCCCCTTCACATTAGATGGCATTATGTGAGGCAAATATGAAGGAGAAAATGTGAACTTCCCCAGACTCAAATTTGGATGGTTACAAAAATATAGAAACTTCATTTTTGTAATCACTTGGTACAGTGTTGAGCCATTAAAAAAATAGATGTAGTAGCAATTCTCTGAAGTTTTGCTTAAAAGCATAAGTCATAATAGAATTCTACTTGGCCATTCCCAGAAGCTAACTCAATTCCACAAACCGTATTCGGTTCTATTTACCCTGGTGTACCCCTTACTGTATTGTACTTAAAATTTACATTCTAAATATCACTATATATACATTTGGAAACCAGTACCATAACATGTAAAGCTCATGCTACACTCTGAGTTTGTAGTGGAACCAGTTTGTCACAACGCATAGCTCTCTTACTGAACCTCCTTTTTCAAAGTCAATGTATGGAATACACCCCGGATAACCTTGATCTTTAGTTAATCAAGATTTTACTGTAATAGTTGCCTAATATAGAGCTTAAAATTCAGTCTGTGGACCCTTGAAAGGCATATTTACAGGGGGGCTAAGTGGGATGGTAAGTATCTTGCGGCTAGATCAGAAGAAGGGCAGTATACATTTAAAAAGCCCACTGGTGGTAAAACCATCAATCTGCTTTTGTACTTCCTTAATGATTGCCTGGCGAAGTACAAACTTCTACTACTGAAAATCACTAGTGCTGTAAGTCATAAGATGTTTTCATGCAGTTTATCCTTGATACAACGATACTCGGTGTAGCAATAAATCCCTTTGCAATAATTTTTTCAAATATTGTTTGGAATTGACTGTAGTCTATTATTAAACTCCTCTTGATACAACTGTATCCAATGATAAATCCATCTATAATGATATCTTTTAGAGATTTTGATAGTGCCTATAACTTTTATATCTTGCTCAAAAGTTTCTTTAATATATTTAACATTTTCATATCGACAGCTCAGTTCAAAAAGGCAAAAACTCAAAATTCTATGTTTTGAGATATCTGCATTTTAAAGATTCACTTTTTATGGAACTTAATGGGATTCCACTCGGATTTAATAACAGTAGGGAGTGTATAATCATTGTTGGAAGTTGTTGCTGTTTTGCAATATATTCACTCCCCCATGGCTTGCACAACTCAAAAATTCAATTTTCTGAGTTGTTGTCTTTTTGAACTGGGCCATTGATATGTTTTGTTTTTCCTTGGGCACGTGTAATATCAGTATTTTGTCCCACCTGATCATCAGAAGCATTCATGAAATTGTTGGTATTGCTACTTTCTGTGGTACACAGAATTTGAATGCAGTAAACCTCATTACAAGACCAAAACAATATACACTTAATTTTATCAATCAACAAATCAATTATAATTTTTGCTGTGAATAGGTGCATTTTCTGGTGACACCAAAGCAGAAAAAGTTAAAGAACAATCAAAAAAACTGTCATATCTTGGAAACGTGGATGTAAATATATGAAAATTTTCGAGTTATAACTACAAGTAGAACAAGACATTTTTCAGTGAAAATAATTTTGATGAGTGTTGCAGTGTCTCAGAAAAAATTGTTGAAATTATAGTAATGTCAGCTTTTGGAAAAAGAGAGTGTGGACGCACTTGAAAATTATATGCAAAATCATTTTAATAATCAAGAGAGACACACTTTTCTTTTATATTCTTAATCATTCTGGATATCATTAATTGGGATAAACCATAAACAACTTGTTGCAAAATCCTCTTCCAAGCGTATTTGATGGTTGTCATAAGATCCTGATCTAAGTACTATTTCTATGCTTCATGTCAAAATGCTTCATAAGTTCTCTAAAACAGTGGTTCCTAAACTTTTTAGGTTGCAGAGTACTTTTTTAGCAGAAAGTTCACTGTGAAGCAATAATGTTCACCTAGCACTTATATGACAA
This sequence comes from Pholcus phalangioides, assembly GCF_987345545.1. NCBI lineage: Eukaryota > Metazoa > Arthropoda > Arachnida > Araneae > Pholcidae > Pholcus > Pholcus phalangioides. The sequence continues at coordinate 5,912,931 of NW_028301625.1, read as the reverse complement.
ACACACAGAATAAGCAATTTTATAAGCAATATGTAGTGCAAAAGATTTTCTAGCACGGGTGGCCAACCTTTTCCCGAACGTGGCACTATAAAGAACATTTTCAATGTCTTGAAAAATCGAATGTTGCAGACCATACATCCCACTTTTACAGGACATAGCACCTTCAACTCACCTTTCGGCTGCCTTTTTGTTTCTCATAAAAATACTCATTTTTTCAGGTTTTTGAGAATTATTCTTTTGGTTTTTCAATCAGAAATTCTATAATGTAAATTGTGTACATGCATCGATGGAAGCTTATTTTATGTACAATATGTTGCGGATCAGAATTTGAAAGCCCAGGGTACTGCCCCTCCCTCAATAATTCACGGATATACAATTGATCCATGGGGACACCCTTGAATTTTATACATATGAAATGTCCAGCAACCTAACTTTCTCTTCCGATCCCTAATTCTCCCTTTACACTTTTGTTTTCAAAATTAAAAATGAAACCAAAACATTGCAATGTTCACTTGGTGTTTCTTGTGAAGGGTGGTTGATAGGGATAGATATTCCAAGGTATACTTTTAGCTGCACGTAAATAATAAAAATTATTAGCTAAAAAAAATTCAGTGGTGATAATTTCATCCCCATTTAATGAAAATTGTGGAGAAATTGAAACTTTTATGTTTCCCCAATTAAAAATCATTGAGATATTGTTTATAAAGTCTATTCATTTATACCACTTTTCATGTGGAAAATATCTAAATCTTACAAGAAGTGCCAGTTTCTTCTAAAAAAATTCCACAGAGGATATTAAAATAAATTTCTAAACCGTGAAAGACAAAATCTTGATTCATGCATACAGGATCCATTGATTTAAAAAATTGGGCCATATCTAAAAAAATAAATTAAATAAAACTGTGAAGGAAATGGCTGTCATTTTATTTCAAAATTCTTGAGCAGCACTTGCCATCTCTCACCAGGATAGGTTTTTCTTACCTGAGAATATTACTGAGAAGTGTGCTAGCCAAGTGTGTTCAATACATTTTTGAAGCAATGATGAAAGTCAAGTTTCTGTTAATTGTTTTCTGAACTATGGTGATGCCAGGCCTCACAATGCCCTTAGAACTTGATAGTTTGGAAAAAATCTATAGGGACTTCATGGCAAATATGATTTCCAATCTCACTAATAGCATTTAATGGAATGGTTGACACTGGACAGCCTTTCAGTTGAATAGCTTTAGAATTCTTTCAGGAAGTGGTTTGAAAAATTGTAGATAAAAGTGCAGTGATCAATGATGACATATGGTTCAGGGCTATCTTAATGCGTGGGCTTAACACAGAAAGAAATACCCCTGGAATTTTGCACCCGTTGGTTGGATATACACAGTTTAGTGCAAAAACAAAACCTCCGATATTTGATCCAAAACATTTTATTAGATTAAAAGTAACATTATATTTTGTTTCTTTGATTATTAAAAAAAAGTTATCTCCCAGCTCTAACCTGGAATAAATTTGAATTTTTAAATATTCTGAAAAATGATTTATTTTCCTATCTCATCGCGGAGCACTAAGTAATCTTCAGCGGAGCTCAGTTTGGGAACCCCAGCTTTAAAAGATTAAGATTAAGCTCTTACGTGGCCACTCAAGGAGTTTTTCTAGTGGACGTTTAAACATGTACAGGAGCATTGTTCTGTTGAGAAAAATATACTGTCCAGAAGTTATTTGAGGCATCTCAAGAAATAGGATTTGTGCTAGAATGTCATGATGTGCCTCCATATTGATTTTACAGCTTATGAATACAATTGGAATTTTTCCTTGGGATGCAAAACCATCATTGATCCATCTCCAAATTGACATTTCAAAAATATGGCTCTGTCATGGTGTGTGTCCTGCCAGTAATATTTAAAGCCATTGGATTCGTCGAAATTGAAGGCTTTCTCCTCAGAGAAAACAACATAATTCTGCTTATCATTGAAAGATAGGTAGGTGAATTCAGCTCACTGTTTTGTAAGGAGAGGTTTGCACTTCAGTTTTGCATACTGCTCTTTAAGATTATTTTTTAACATATTACACTCAGTTTGGCTTGTGCAAACCAAGTTGTGATCCCTTAGAATTATACCAGAGGATTTTTTTCATGGAAGCACTGTGAATAATTCTGTTCTCAGATGGCAAAATGTTATAAGTCACTTTTTAAAATTTCACAATGGTAAATTTATGAACAATATTTTGCAAAAATGCAATACTGTGGCTTATTTTGACTTATTACAATTTGCTTCCTTTGTTTCCTCATGAACTGAAAGAGTAAGATAAAATTTTGCCACCTTCCAAAATTTTGACGAACGAGACTCCGGAATGCGAACAACCCAAATTTTTGGAAAAGTGACTTACGACATTTTGCACAGAATTGTCCTTCACTGAAAGAGAGAGACCTTCTTGTATGAGCTTTTAGTCTATAATTCTCGGAATCCTTTGTGAAATTATAAACAAGTCTTCAGTCTTTTAATTCATACTGAAACTTCATGACCAGACATCACATTTTCTCTGAGAGCAAGTATTTTGCCCTTTTCAATTTCCAATAAATATGTTTCTTAGACATTTTCATGCTTTCTGAGAGGAAACCCAGATTTCACAGTACAGTGCAAATCAAAACAATCTTGGCTGTTACTCTAGCTTGCCGAAAATGCAATTTTTCCCCAGACTTTGACGTGTAAAAAAATGTGTGTCCCCCGTCAGCGGTCATGTCTATCTGTTTGTCCTTACATATAATTTTCCAAAAATCTGATCTCCACTATAATTCTGACAACTTTTTTCTGAAACAATGTAGCACTCGTCAAAATGATTTTCACTTGAAGATATTTAGTTCTACTTGTAATTATTATTCTAAAATATACGTATAAAATTACAGTAAAAGCCTGTTATAATGGTAGTTCACGATCGAGGGGAAAGTTGTCGTTATAACATACTTCTTATAAACAAATTTTAGTTTTTTTTTGCACTGCAGGAACATATAAATGGAGAAAAAACAAACTAGATAAATTCTGTTTGTTTCCTTTTATTTTAAATTACTTTTGCTGAAAAAATATCCATTTAGAGTCAACTGATTATGCATACACCATGTTTAGTTGTATAAAAAAATTTTGTACTTTGTGAAATGCAGTAGTCTCTGCAACTGTACAAATGTTCAACATTTAAGGCATAGAAAATGATCAAGACCTGTGTTTGCCCTTTGTTCAGTTTTTGATCCAAGAAAGGGGAGGGAATTTTTCAAGGGAAATAACACTGATATCAAAACCAGAAGTCATGCCCCACCTTTTCAACCAATGCACCTACGTATAAAGTTATGTTTTTCCACTTTCTATATAGATAACAAAAAGATAAGATACAGTATGTGGTCTTATCTATGGGGGAAATACTGACATGCCCATTTATAAACACCTATAAATAGGAGGAAGAGATTTAATAAAGTGCCACTCTTTCCAGTCTCTTTCTCTCTTCAGTTTACGTATAATTCAAGAAACTGAAAAGAAAACATGCTTTTCGAGAACTTCCATTGTCGTTATAGCAAATGTCTTCTGATTTTCATTCATAAACAACTCACTATAAGCAAATATTTTTGTATCTTTAACATTAGCTCTTTTTGACAATCATGAATTATTCAAAATAGCGAGATTTTCATTATAAGCCATACTTATTATAACAGACTTTTATTGTATATCATTCTAAATATATCTTATATTTACATTCACAGGTTTCCAAGATCTGATAGTTTTTACTTGTCCATAAATGCTTTCCCACTATCTTAATAACATTTAGAAGAGATGTCACACAACATCAGCATAAATTTTGTGGCATGTGATGATAATACTGTCTTTTGATGGAACGATAATCCCTCTACAATGATATTTTCTCTTGTTCCACAGAGTATCGTTATATCAGGATTTCACTGTATTAACTGAAATTTTAAATATTTTTTTTAATATAATATAACGTGATCCTGATGTATTCCCAAGAGATCTGTATTATTTGTCCAGGAAATTTTTTTGAAATGTTAATAGACACCAATGCCCGAAACAGGATTTGAACCCAGACCTGCAGTCAGAGATTAGCTCCCTAACTACTCGACTGACAAGTGGCAAATTTTTATTCGAGCACTAGAAAAAATAATAACTAGCAAATCCGTGATGGTTTTACTGTATAAATGCTCATATTAGCTGTGATCCTTGACTGTATATAAAAAATATATTTTATTATGAAAATATGTATATCATAATTTTCACACAAGTTTTTAGGTCTTCAAGTGTCAAATACACTATGGTTGTGCCATTGGGCTATCTTCGAATGATCTTTTGCTTTCTTAACTGAGGCATAGATGCCACTTGGAATGAAGTGTATATTGATGGTAGGAATCCAATGCACCCTCATCTGCATAAAATAGTAGTGGTGGGAAGAAAAATCACAAATTGTACTGCTGTACAATACAAAAATTTTCAAATCATGATACCTTTTGAAGATTTATCATTATAAAAAAAATGAATATTACTATATGTAATCTATGTATATTTTTTTGGTTGAATGTTGCCATTTAGAAAGTTGTCATATTCAATATATATTTTTTGCATGTATATACAGGGCGCATAGCAAACGGGAGTATGGCATTTTACTGGCAAACCTTTGATCCTAGAGGTATACTTGCAATTAGAAAAAGTTTTCAATTAATGTGTAGTACTCAGGCATGTCATTCATGTTTCAAGGGGTTGTATAGTGATTAAAATATAAAAAAAAACTTTTTATACAGTCCCTGTGTGCCCCAAAATCCAATTAGAAAGTTGTTACCCTGTCTCTCCTGATGCTAACCAATATATATATTTCCATGTTTCTAAGTGCAATATTCACTTAGATATTTGAATTCAAAAAATGGAGGAATTTGAAAAAAAAACAGCATTAAATGTGGGTAAAATGGTTTTCTGCATTCAGAGCTGTTTCTCCCAACTCTTCTCCTTTTTTCAAATTTGAATATCTCGGTGAATATTGTACTTAGAAACATGAAACTTTTTGTTGGCATCAGGAGAGACAGGACAACAACTTTCTAATTGGGTTTTGGGGCACACAGGGACTGTGTAGAAAGGTATTTTTTTTATTTTAATAACTATACGACCCCTTGAAACATGAATGACATATCTAAGTACTATACGTTATTTGGAAATATTTTCTAATTGGAAGTATGCCTCCTACGATCTATGGTTTGCCAGTAAAATGCCATACCCCCTGTTTGTTATGTACCCTGTATATATACATATGCGTCTTTACAACATATAATATTTTTCATTTAATTGTTTTCTGCTTACAGCTCGTCCACTGGATTATTATGGTAAGTGATACATACTATATTCTTTCTCCTCCCATAAATGTTTTAGTACAATTGTGTTACTGCTAACAGTTTTTTTTTAGTTCGAGTAATATTTGTCAATTGAATTCATCATATGATTCATAATATTCATTCAATTGAGGCCATATACTTTGTGTTATGCTTCATTTATAATGGGTGGAGTAATATTATTCATGGCAGCAAATGACTCCCTAAAATCTTCTTCATTTTTAGAAACCTCTTCTCATAAACTCTTAAGAATTACATATTTTGTTCTTATTTTTTATAAATTCAGAACTATTTGAATAATTATTGCTGTTATTATTATATTGAAAAAGTATTTTGAAACAAAGATGATATCTCAAAACATTCTCATTATCATACCTTATGAAGGATTAATAGATTCTGATACGATTTTCTTGCAAGATTTTTTTTTTATTTGTCACACATTAATATACTGAGAATCTGCATTGTGGTGTATTTCTCAGAATATATATTGAAACAAGAATTCGAAATTGTTACTTTCAACTATAATGGTTCCTCCCAGATCGACATATATATATATATATCAATTCTGAAGAGGTTTAATGAACTTAATAAGCTGAAAAAGAACAGACTTTTACGAACAGAGGTACAATGAAAGAAAACGCTGCTGTCCAAAAATTATTGGATAAAAGAAAGAAAATTTTCATGTAGCAACCAGAAAGTAAAGATATTAGTGAAGCAGCCGACCCCACAGTGGTGGTCGGCTGAAGTTGGTTTTCTGTGGTTCCCAACTTCAAGGCGCAAATGCGAGCCTATCTCCCCGTTAAAAAGTCTTGCCGCAGAGAGCAACAGTCCTACAATGATAAATCATTAAATCGTAACACTTCACTCATAGTTAGAAAAACTGGTGGCAGATGGCAGCACTACACATAACAAGCATTACAGAGAAACAAAAAAAACTTCACGTAAGGTTTCACTACACGTACACTCACATTCCCGCATGTACCGATTTGTTGGGGGTCCGCAGGGGGGGGGGTGCATGTGTGGTGTAGCAGTAGTAGGTAGGGCCTCCAAAAAAATGGCTCGGGGATCCATGATGTTCTTAAGTCAGCCACCTCGTTGGGCAATTTGCCTGTTGTGGCATTGTATTTGTATTTGTATCATTAGCATGTTATACAGGGTACATGTATATGTACAGGGTACATATATTAAAGTGAACAGATGGCTATAGAAATGTACTTTCAATTAAAAAAGTATCCAAATAATGTGCATATTTTTAAGGTATGTCATTTATTTCACTAGAGGCTGTATGTGTACCAAGATACAAAATTTTAATTTTTATGTTGTCCCGGTGTTCCCTAACTCCCAATTATAAAGTTGTTGCTCAGTCTTTCTTGAGCCCAGCAAAAAATCTATGTTTTTCTAAGTACAAAATTAGCTGAGATGTTTAAATTCAAAATTCACTGAAAATTAGGGAAAGAACAGCATATATTAAAAGACAAATTTGAGGGGGGAAAATGTAAAAATTCAAAAGAGTCTTCAAAGTAGCAGTTTATTATAACTTTTCTAAATTCTGAGATGCTTCTGTAACATTCAATTATCTTGGCGAATATTGCACTTAGGTACATGGGATTTTTTTTTTTGGGCTGAGCAGAGACAGGACAACAAACAACTTTTTATTTGGAAGTTATGGGTGGGGGAACTGTATAAAAAATTAAATTTTGTATCTTGGTGCCTTTCCTTCATGAGTATGAAAATTAAAAAAGGAACTTCCCCCCTCCCCTCCCAGGAATGCACTTTATTTCATGTAACTAAGTATAAGGAAGTAAATATTTAAATTAATTTCATTGATTATGGTTTTAGAGAATTATTTTCTTTATACTATTAAGTATCACATGTGGGATGATTCTTTGTGGCTTCATTTATGTAGTTATAATAATTGCACTTGTGCTTCCAAATTAAGTTGGTGGGAACCCTGTTTTCATTTAATGTTACAAGAAACTAAATTAAAATTATTCTCTTCTTTAGTAACATGAAAATTAAACTACATATAAAAAGTTATTGTCCTCAAGATGGCTAAACCAATGGTTAAACATTTAGCTTTTTTCATCACTAAGTATCAATATTGATAACAGTCGAACTGGTTAGAAAATAGGCAGCACAAAAAATTTGAAACAAATAGAAATATACCATAAAATTTGCACTTTGAACATTTTTGTATCTATAAGAATGTGTATATTTTATTCATACAGATTCTCTCTTATAGAGATATCAAAACGTATTCATAGTGTGAATAAATTATGGTATGCGTTTGTGCTCTTGTTTTTTTTAATTTAGCATATAAGTATTGTTATAAGCCTGTGATTATTTATGATTCTATTTAAAATGTATCTAGTTTGTGGAAAATATTTAGAAAAATCTCTTTGTTCTGTGTTCTTTTCAATCATTGTTTGTATACATCTGTACCGTGAGAACTTGATTAATTTCATTTGTTCATATGAGCTGTAAGATATCCAAACTTTTTACATTGAGAATAAGACTTGGAAATTAAGATCGCTCCTGGAAATGTTTGATCATTTATGCAGGGGTAACATAAGATTACTCATTCGCAGCAGCCAGTCAGCTTGAAAGCTCTCAATCATAGTACTTGAGATACCTCAGGTCTGACACTTTTTTTCCAATTTTTAAAACTTGAAATAAGTGCACAATATGTATTGGTTACATGTTCAACTGAATTTCTCATATAGATACTTACTCGATTTCTGATTTACTCTATCACTCCATTAAACAAAATTTTGAACATCCTGTTCACTGTATGAATATAATTTTATATCCAAAATATCACCCTTTTTTCACTTTCTGATTTCATGACACATTGTCTAGGAATTATTGATATTAAATAATTGTATTATTTTTTAACTGATTGAGCATTGGGATTTAAAAACAAAGCACAAAAAAGTGCAACACTCCAGCCATTATGTTTCAGCAGTTGTAACACAAGTTTACTTTGTTGCTCACTAATTTTGTTTGTATAATAAATTTAAGATTTTGAAGGAATTCTGAACAACAAGCTAACAAAATAATTGCTGCTCATTTGTTTAATTAATTTCATTTCTATGCTTATTTCCATAATTATATGTTAAAAAATATTTTTTGCCATAAGTTATTCAAAACTTTTCACTCTTTTTAATAGTTATACATTGGGATGAAGGTAAGATACTGGTTGTGCATTATTTCATTTGATATAAAAGAATAGAGGTGATCTGAATACAGGTATCTCTTGCTTTACATGGTTACGAATTGCTCACATCACAATTAGTTCTGTAAAATAATCATTCGAGACAAAATTGTATAAAGTGAGTTGAATTTGATATGAGCTCTAGTAAGTTAGATTTGAGTGTTTATCTATATTTTCCTCATCTAACATCAAAATCATGTTATCTGAAAATATCGCAAAAACAAGGAGACACCTGTATATCAGAAACTTTTATCATTATCCTCATCAATAATGTTGTTCAACATTAAGTATAATTATAAGCATAATCATTTTGGATAATGTGAAACCGTGTAAATTTAAGGATTGCGTGATGAATCATGTAACAAACAATTGTATAGGCTACTTTCTTTAGGCAGTCTGTTTAGTCATGTAGGTATCATGATGGCCTCATGTGGGTCCAGGGTTTGATTCTATTGGTTTATTGACTGCTATGGTTAATCAGCTGAAGTTGGTTTTCTGTGGTTTCCCAACTCCAAGGAGCAAATATAAATATAGGCTTTCTCATTTTAAAAGTTTTGTTATAGTTTACAGCAGATTGACAGCATTCCAAAAATACTATCATTTCAACATTATTTTCAACTGACAGGTAGATGGCAGTGCATATGGATATCTCTTGTATTATATAATGATTCAGTGCCTGTTTTTCAATTGACTATGATATGAAACCAAGTTAAGAGCATCTACTAAGCATAATCACTTAATCACTTCCATCCAATCGTTCAAAATACATCCATCTCTATATATCCCACTTCTAGGCTGCAATATTCTTATACAACTGCTCTTTTTTGGGTGAATTGAATGATAAATTAGTCGATGACAGTAGATCTGTGTAGTCCATGACTCCACATGAGAATTAAAAAATATTAGTTACGTAAAACATTTATGAATCAAAACTTATATGACTCAAATTTTTGGTATCTCAAAGTACTTTTAATAATATTTAGTTTATTTTCTATTAATTGATGTTTTATAACCAAAATTTTTGGTAATTCCAAGAAATGTCAATTCCTGGAAGCACTTTGAGATATCTTGAGTTATTGCAAAGTCAAATTTTATCAATAAAAGTATGTCCCATATATCAATGTGGTGCTTACATTGCACTTACAAAATTCCACTATTTTAATTTTTCTCATAAAACTTTTTTCATCCATTAATAATCTCCAAATAGTGAGTATTTTTATTACTGAGCATGGAATGACAAGCTTGCGCAACACACTAAAGGTCTTATTGATGTGCTGTGATACAGGACTGCCAAAAAATTTAGAAGAATGCAAATGGGTTAAAAAGTAACAAAGTGCTAATAGACTTTTCCAGTCCTCTTGAATTTTATGAATATAAATAATGACGAGTACCAAATTCAAGGTATCAAGAACTCAGTATTATCATTTATGCTGTGTTTTGTTATACATTATATAGATGACCTTTCCACTGGCAAGCAAGAAATTTTCTAATCGATACTATATTTAAAAACATTATTTGCAAAGAAAAGCTGTAAAATTTTAATTGTGAAATAATCATTGCTAGGTGCATGTGCATTTTCTTGAGAATCACATTTGCATAGTTTTCTTCAGAATCACATTTGTATAGTTTTCTTCAGAATCACATTTGCATAGTTTTCTTCAGAATCACATTTGCATAGTTTTCTTCAGAATCACATTTGCATAGTTTTCTTCATAGTTGCTAAAGCACATTTCACTGCTGTAGTTTTCTTATTCACATAACTTACCTGTTAACTTCCAATAAATAAGCCCCATACTCTAAAGAACCCTGATTTCTTTTCAGTTTTAATTGTGAATGTTTCTGATACGTGTGAGTGTGACATATCTTTGCTCAAGTTTCAATAGTGATGTTTGTGTGATAAATAAATATATCGTTCAACCTTTCAATTGGTGCAATCAATAGAAATTACTTCTGACTTGTGTATGGAGTTCTAATGATGGGTGTACGAAAAACATTGATGTTTGTTTGAAGTGAAAGATCAATTTCTTTCTAAGCTGATAGTGATGGACGATATTCATGAATTAATTAGGACTTTTGGGATGGAACAGTAATCCACAATTAGATGGCAATTTGTTATGTCTTTTGTTTCTATGACTCATTTTATGATCATTATTCTTACATAAACTAATTGGGGGGGGGCCTTTCATTGTGTTATTTAATAATTGTTGGCTAATTTTTGCACAGCTGTTTACAAGGGTTGCACCAAAATAATAATTACTTAACACTTCTGCAAAATGAATAGGTTTTGTAGCATTTTTATAAAGGGATTTCAGTTTGATCAAAGCAGTTTGGGACATGTTGAAACAACACAATGTGGTATAATGTCTTTTTAGTGTGACTACACTGCTTTCAAAAAGTTAAGCATGCAGAAGCACCATAATTTCTAAGTCACATTTAGAGAAAGGACCGGCAAAAAAAAAGGTTTTGTAGGAAAGGCTGTAGCTCCTTATAAGACACACATAATTTTCATTCATGAAATTTTTTTTATAATTCTACTAATCGGTCGTCAGGCATTATTCTGTACTAAACATATTCATAAAAAGTAATTTGAATTCCTTGAAGTAAGAATGGCAGAAATTTTTTTTTTTGGATAGACTAGCTTTGAATTAGCTGCAAGAGCTAAAAATTAACTTTAACAGCTATATATGTCAAGACATTAAAGAAGGGAATGTTACCATGGGAAGTTACTGTCAATAATACAGGAATATAAGGTGCATATTCTCTAAAATTTTTATTCAGATTCATGAACAAAACATATGAGAAAAATATAATACATTGCATACATAATAAATTATGGTTGACTTCATCTACGTATGGATAGCTTCTTTATCTCAACATGATTACCATATTTCTTCTTAAGCATGTCAACTATGATGAAATTTATTACATCTATCTATTTCATTTATTCACAACCCTGTTAGAGAAAAATTCCTTATGACACAATAACCTGGAATTGCCTCTTACTAATTAATACTGATGTCCCCTTGTCAAAGCATTCGATCGACTGCACATGGAAACGTGTAAAAAATCTAGCTTCGCTTTGTAGCTCAAGCTCCATGTGCCAACAAGAGCCTGAGTAGCTGTTCTCTGCACCCTCTTGACTAAGTATGTCCTTCTGAAGGTGTGGGCTCGAAAACTATAACATTTTCTAAGCCAGGGTGAACTTAACATTGAAAAAGTAGGGAAAGATTTTAAAAGAACACAAAGAGACCTTTTTAAGAATAAAACTGAGCATTTTATTTGATTTAACCACCCCAGAATTATAATCATAGTTGTGGGTTACGATCATTTCACCAGACATTAAATAGCAAAAAATAGTCTATTGTCAAATCGTTCAGGTCCCATACTTTTGCACAGTGAACTACTACTGCATTTGCCTATTTGGAAGCAATGCTGTAGCAAGGAAGAGGAATTCTAGGGAGCAATCCCCTTTCCCTAAAATGTTTGCCATTTAAATGCGCTTCTTCAGAGATGGAACATTTTTTTTCAGGATGCTTTTATTCATGCTGCTGGCCTTTTCATCACCGTGATGCTAGCTTAAATGTGGATCAGTGCATTTTCAGGGTGATGCCAATGGTGCTGAACTGGAAGAAATGCAGGAATTTTTTTTTTTGTTTTACTCTAACATATGAGTTGTCCAGTTGCAAAACTCATTAAGCCCCAACCAGATTTTTTTTTCACAGAAAGTGTGAAAGAAACTTTTGTAGAGTGTATTTTTAGAGCTGACTGGTTGAAATTTAAAATTTTAACAGCACAAAATTCATATTTTAACAAGTGTGAGCTCAAAAAATACTCTACAAAAGTTTCTTTTTCACTTTCTGTAAAAAAATCTGGTTGGCGCTTAACAAGATTTGCAACTGGATGACTCACACACATATGATGATGATGACTAGATGTCAGCTTCTGCCATCAGGGGCGGCTAGATCTCACCTGCCACTCAGGTACAAAGCCTCATGTGCCGTCTCCTAAAGATGACCCTGGTGGGAGGCTGAAGCTTAGGGGGATTCTGGGATAAACATGATCTCTTTATCTGTCCAAATCTGTGCACATTGTTTACCCAACAAAATTTACTTGACCATATGTCCCGCTTTTTAGTATGCCATTCTCAATTATGCCAGATAACTTTTTTCATGTTATATTTCTTATTGATGAGCCATTATATTCTTTCTTTTTTTGGATCAAATTGGTAAACACCTACTACCTACCTAATACCTACTTCAGGGTTCCCAGAGCAGAAACTAGGGGAGTACAAGGGGGTTATGGTGCTCCACGCTTTGAAACAAATGAGATCCTGAATTCTTTTGTGTCACATGATAGTGTCCATTCTTGCTTATGGTATTACAAGCCCAGGCCCTGTCTCTTTTCCCTCAAGTTTTGTGAACATCTTCATCGTCAAGGCATGGCTCAAACGAATGACAGTGTGCTGCATCGTCTGGATTTTCATCATTCCAAAATTTAAAAATGTTAATGTCTAAACAAAAGCCTCTGCTACCTCCCCTTCCAGTCAGCCTCCTGGGTGCACAGCACCCCTTGAACTTGCTTATGCTGCTCCTGTCTGCCATATTATGTAGTACAACTGAAATCAGATATTTTTCTGAAAAGGAAATGTATTTCTGATTTGTTGGCAATAATATGTTTATTTTAATTATAATTTGAGAGCCCCTAATCAATAGAGGGACTGGGAAAATGCCCACATGTCCATGCAGAAATCAGACCCCAGAGTATGCGTACCTCTGGTTCTACTTGATGGGTCATGCAGTTCGTAATTATGTAAAATTAAGTGAATTAAAAGTAAAAAATACAAATGACTTTAAGCAAGGAGATGAAGTAATCGCTTTCAAGAATCTTGAATGATTGGCACGTCAGCTGGTTCTGTTACACTGCATTTCTGAATACCAATGCCATGTCCCATCGTCACCTTGGGCATGCAAAAAAATCTGATCCTTCTGAACACTTTTTTCAAAGACCACAACAATCACTTTTATGTTACCCACTGTCTCCTCTTCAAGTCACATTACTATACTCATCTGAACCTGAAAGCAATGGAAATATATAAATACAAGGAAATTTTTAGTTGAAAGACTAGCATATGCAAGACATGGTATCCTTTTCTACACAAGAGTGAAATGATAACTATAACAAAACCTTTTTTCTTTCTTTTTTAAATAGCAGTTGTAAAGAAAACATTTGGATATATTTGTCAGCTTGGTACAAGCACTGAATCAGTGTATTTGCTGCATGTTTTTGAAATAAAATTTGTTAAAAAATGCTTGCTAAAATGCTGAGGATGATTTATGAATAATTGTATTAATTGATATTTGAAAGTTATATGATGTTCATAGTTTCTTCACTTTTATGTTTTTTAAAATGAAACTAATGTATCTGCTGCATCAGTATAAGCACTGCAAACCTCTAAAGCATCACGATTATTAAAAATGTATCCACAGCAGATAGTTCAAGAATCCATCCAAATCCAATTTTGGTGACCTCATGTAAATTAGTAGCTTCCAAGCCTCACCCAACCAATCACAAGCTGCCACATCATACTAACACCAACATATCACTCATCCAAAGTCACATTTATAGCATAAATTCAATCACATCACCAGAGCCTACCTGCCAGTCATTCAAAGTTCTCTTTTGAAATATCATTGGCTCCTTGCCTGCTACCATCTGCACTAAAGATGTCTGCTGCAGTAGTAGACAAAACTCTATGAAATGGCTCAATTACAGCATAACAGCCTGGAAAGATCCAATGACTAAGATCATTAGATTGCATTTTAGATGTGTTATTTTTTATAGACTTACATTAATATATTTAAAGTCAATGAACATCAAAGTCAGTGAGAAATTGAATTTTCTGAATGTTATGCCAAAATTAATATTTGGAAAGAAAAGTGATTTGCCTCCTCCAGGAATTGAACCTGGGTCCCCTTGCATACCAGGCAAGTGCGCTAACCAATACACTAGAGACACACTTTTCAATTTCTTATAACATGCATTAGTAGCATGAAGCGCTGAGTGAAGACATAGCAGCCTCCCCTTAACTACAGCAATTTTCCCCCAATTGGCGTTTTAACTTTAAAAATGCCAGTTGGGGGAAAATTGCTGTAGTTAAGGGGAGGCTGCTATGTCTTCACTCAGCGCTTCATGCTACTAATGCATGTTATAAGGAATTGAAACATGTGTCTCTAGTGTATTGGTTAGCGCACTTGCCTGGTATGCCAGGGGAGCAAGGTTTGATTCCTGGAGGAGGCAAATCACTTTTCTTTCCAAATATTAGTTTCGGCATAACATCTAGAAAATTCAATTTCTCAGTATATTTCAGGCCGAAAACATGCCATCTCTTAATATAAAAATCAGTTGTTTGACTTAAATTAATTATGCTGTGGTTCTGACGAGCAGCTTTTTCTGTAAATTTCACATCAACTCGATGAACTCAACAATTTATTTCACTTCTGTATTAAATCAAATTATTAATATGAGTAAATTTTAAAAATGCATTATAATTAATATCAATCAATTTTGTTGAAATATTGATAGGTAAACAAAAATATATTACTCTTATAACTAACTACTTATATTTTACATCTATTTCTTCTTTTGCTCCCTCTCGAAAGTCAGATGGAAGAATTTTACTGCATCGCTCATGGTTACAGTCATACATTCATGATTTCTGTTCAGCTTATGTATATACTATTTACTATTGTGTGTAAAACTTAAATGCTCATTATAATTTGATATATGATTTCATTTTTCGAAATTACTTTTAGTTTTGAAATTTATAAAAAAAAACAATCACTGATAAAATAATACCTCTATAATGTATAACATAATGTTACAATACACAATATGTTAACAATAAGTAATTACTTATGTTAAACATACAATTTCATTAAGAGCTGACTAAATATATTCAAGTGAAATGATATCTAAAATGATATAAAAAAAATTTAATGCATGTGCTAGTTCTTGCATTATATATTTCATGTACATGAAATTTTCTGGCATTTTCTTTGAATTTAAATACTGTATGAAATATGTGAAATGTTCATATAACAATAATGATAGTGAGTTAATTTTTTTGAGATTAGTAATTCTGCTCTTCTTGTTCCCATCTTCCTTTGGAACTATTTTTTCCAACTCATAGAATGGGACGATGAATTCCAAGGTATGTTTGTCAAATAACAACATGCAAGATTGTTAGATTTTTTTCCCCCACCATTGTACTTATTTCCACCATGCCAAGAGCATGAATTTCTTTTTTCAGTTGCTTGTGACTGCATGACCTTTTTTTTTTGGCATTTTTTGTTATGTTCAACTTTTTTTTTCCCCAATTTTTTTCCACATTTTTTTGTTATTCTGTCTTGAATGCTATCTTAACTTTCGTTTTTTACTTTAAAGCTATAACTATAAGATGTACATTTTTGTAAACAAATACATGATCAAGCAGAGAACTTTCAATTTAATTTATTTTGTTTAACTTTGTTTATTAAGATTACAAAACATTTGACATTATATTTAATCAAGGTAGTAAAAACCTCATACAGTAAATACAGGTTAACCCTTATACAGTAAAACCTCATTTTCGAAATATGGACTGGGTCCCTGTTTTGATTAGTAAGTAAGTAAAACCTGATTATATAAAACCTGTAGGAACATCATTGTTAGTTCCTTCAGATTTTCCATGCATGCATTGCTATTTTCTTTAGCTATATCAATCCCCAAAATATATGAAAACCTGATTTAAAAACTTAACTAATGTTTTTCTCACCTCAAATCTTTAGTATTTTGGCATAAAAACATGTATGAAATATACTGTATATACTCATGCATAAACCAACCCCTTCACTTCAGGACCACCAAAACTGCAATAAATTGAAAACCCGTCCCCCAAAAATCAGCGCATTTTAGAGGGAAAGGAATTTGTATATTTTCTGTATAATAAAAGTAAAATGAGAAATGATTCAAACTTTCTTATCCATTTCTTCTGAT
Organism: Pholcus phalangioides; assembly: GCF_987345545.1. Classification (NCBI taxonomy): domain Eukaryota; kingdom Metazoa; phylum Arthropoda; class Arachnida; order Araneae; family Pholcidae; genus Pholcus; species Pholcus phalangioides. Next base: position 5,896,324 of record NW_028301625.1, on the reverse strand, counting down.
TTTCGGAGCTCTACATCAAAAGCCAATACAGTGTGGCATCGTTTTTTTTTATCTTCAACTGTACTATTATCGCCATCAAAGAGGATGTCATCTTCATTTCTGTACATCGCATCACTGATATAACATTGCTTCACTTTTTAAAGGATTGGAAGATAATTTCAGTGAAAACAGAATTCCACATCATGTGAATTCGCTGTCACACTAGGCCAATATCAGGTTTCTTAAGGCTTTTTGTTGTTTCTTTATCTTCGGAGCCCATTCATTCGGCCCATAAATTCCTTTAATCTGTAAAGGGCTTGTTGATGTTTACATCTAAAGACTGTAAAATCTGTATCCATTATAATTCGTAATTCCGCTGGATATCAAAACCAATGACATTTTTGATTTTTTTTTTTTGCTTTGGCTTTAACATCATTGGTTCTGTGGGTTTCAGCATAGCTACAAAAATCACTCTATTGATTGGTAACACCATTAAAGTAGTCCAATTATGTTGCAGATCTTCAAGCTAGCCGTGTAGAGTTCATGCTTCTATATGATTTAATGAAGAGGGGGTTCAGTATTTTTTTCCTCAAAAGCTCACTCGTGTATATATGCCGACCACCTAAATTGAAGAACAAATTTTTCAAAAAAAGTACTCAGCGCTTATATATACACAAGTATATATGGTGTTTTTCACCTTTATGTTACTGCAGCAGTTCTCAAACGTAGCACTTCTCAGTGTCTCCCTGGCTGCTGGAGGAAAATAAAATAAATCAGTAAATATGATAAATAAATTAAAAAGAGAGGCCTGCAGGACTCTGCCACAGAAATTATGTACTATACTGCGCAAGTCAAAAAAGGTTGACAACTCTGCAACATATTCTTTATGTCCAATGTCCTTTTGCTTTGTCTTCCAAACAAATTCTGTAGATGCAAGGATCAAACTAGTGAGTATAACCTGATAAACTACTAACAACTAATTTATTTACAACTGCACGCACAGCATCTAGTGTTTTAGCATTTTGGGAAGAGAGGTAGGGTCAACCCTGAAGTTTGAAAATCTCCTCTTAAGGTTACAGCTTTTATGTAGTGTAGGAATGCATCATCATTGGTTGCAATTGAAATAGAACTAAATGGCTTAGTTATATAATTGTAATCTCTCACCTCATAATACTGTAATTTTTTAAAATATTATGTTTATTATATTGATGCCTTTTGTAGCGCATGTGACTATACTAGTATTTTTTATGATTTTGTGCTATATGATCCATGTTTTTTTTCATTAAAGTAGATATTGCAAACACCAAATGAAAGTCTCTCAAAGTTTGTTATAGCTGAGTTTGACTAATACTTCATTGAGCAATAAAGTGGCCCTGTTTGGTTATCAGTAATAAAAATGATTCTGAAGCTATGGAGTGCCAGTCATTTAGACTAAGCTTTTTATTTTCAAATTTTCAGTCCTTTCATTATTTAGATGAAATAAACGGGGGGGGGGGGGTCACAGTTGCATGGCTTTTGATCTAAAAATGCAAGGAATGAAATCAAAAGCTGATTTTATGTTTTTTCAAAAAATGTTCTTGGCAATCTATAAAAATATGATTTTAAAAAAAACAAATAAATTCTCAGTAAATGAAAAAAATGTTATTTAAGGAATTTATCATGTGCAAGGATCTGTACAAATGCTGGAGGTTTCAAAAATTTTGCTCATAATTTTATTACAAATTTTGAAAGTTTAATTTGTCTGCCAGAATTATTCACTTGTTTTTTAATTATACAATATACTTACAAATACAAGGCCACAACAGGCAAAATGCCCAACGAGGTGGCTGAGAAAAAGATGCCCATAACAAGTATGGATGCCATATATTACTAAAATACAGCAACCCAATTAAAAATGCAATCAAAAAAATTATAAGCAATATATATATATATATATACAGGGTGATTACAAAAAAACTATCCCGACATATGGGCCCCTAACTATCATACCATTCACAGAAACTGAATGAAATTTTGGCATAAGGTATTTTGATGTATGCGCTCAAGTATGATATGGAAAACAATAGTGTCACTCTAACAGTTACGGTTACAGTGAGAAAATTTCGAAAATATCAAATGGCAACACCAAGTTTTTTGTATTGGGATGTGATCTCCATTGTGAAAAACCCTAAATAGCGTTCGAACAGCAACTGTAGCATGAAAATCACCGGCGGTAGATAGGCTAAAAGTGAGGACAAACAATAAGGACAGAGAAGCAGCATAAAATAAAGCATTTTATTGTGTTTCACACATTTTCCACATGACCTTGTGGAGGACTAATCAGGCTGGGATCTCAGCCGAAGAAACGGTGTGACGAATGAAACGAACATTAATGCTCTGGTGCACGGCAAAGTCCTTTTTACTTTTTCCTTGCCTAGCTCCGGGGATTTTCATGCTACAGGTGCCATTCCAATGCTATTTAGTGTTTTTCAGTATGGAGATCGCATTCCAATACAAAAAACTTGGTGTTGCAATTTGATATTTTTGAAATTTTCTCACTGTAACTGTAACTGTTAGAGTGACACTGTTGTTTTCCATATCATTCTTGAGCGCATACCTCAAAATACCTTATGCCAAAATTTCATTCAGTTTCTGTGAATGGTATGATAGTTAGGGGCCCATATGTCGGGATAGTTTTTTTATAATCACCTCGTATATATATGATAAAACATTATACAATGTCAGGGGTGGGAACTCTGCGCCAATTGTGCTGCACTGCGCCAAAACTAATATCTTGTGCCATCCTGCTCCAATAGCGTATTTTCACATTTTTCTGCGCCAAATAGCGAATTTTGCTTCAGTATGCCCAGAATTTCGGAAAGGACGCCAAAAAATTTTTGTTCCTGCTAGCCACGAAACGTTTCTTTACGCGAGAGAAGAGCGTGTTTTATTCCACTATACTTATATGGGCCCCTGATTGGGCTTTCCATCGCGAAATCCAGATATTGTCCGTGATCGTGGAACTGAAGATGGTTTGCAATGCCTTTCAGCTTGAAAGTGCAAATTCGACTGTTTCCGTTTAGAAAAAAAAAAGTCGTCACTAGAAGCAGCAGAAATTACTGTAGTTGATTGTCATTGTGTTAAATCCCGATGTTTCGTGAAAAAAAATTTCATTCCGGGAGTAAAAAGCGCATGTCCGCCGAATTATGAATGTTAGTTTAGAAACTTTGCAGAATAACGAGCGTTAAATCGCTAATGTTGCCGAATAACGAGCGTTAAATCGTCAATATCGCCAAATAACGAGCGTTAAATCGTCAATCTCGCCAAATAGCGAGTGTCAGATCGCCAATCTCGCCAGATAATGAGTGCTGAAATTTTCTCCCATTTTGCAACAATTTCTTTCCAAGTATAAAAAAATTAAAAACTTATAAAAAATTTTTTAGCTCATTTGAAGTGCTGCTGTTCAAGGCAGCAAATAGTGCCCTCAGTAAGCAAAAATCATCTTAAATAGATGGGTGCAAAAAATTTTATGATAGCCGCTCTTTCAAACAAGGTGTCAAAAACCTAAAACGCAAAAAACAAAAATCAAGCTGACAAAAAGATGTTTGATAACAAAATACAGTGCAGTTTTATTTTGAAAAGGGTTGAGGGTTAACGAAAATATTCTTGTTAATTTCACTGTTCCAATTTATAAATATCTGCTCCGAATCCCATATTTTGCTGCTCCAAAACTGCTCCAAATCCCATATTTGCTGCTCCAAAACTGCTCCAAATCCTGAATTTGCTGCTCCAAAACTGCTCCAAATCCTGAATTTTGCTGCTCCAAAATGGACTTAGTCACTTCCCACCCCTGAATGTCCATAAAATATATTTATGGTTGTCTTATTCTCTAAGTATATATGGATAGCTTCCCGATTTACCTCAACATGTTTATCATATTTCTTTTTAAACTCGTCAATTGTGTTAGAATTTACTACCCCCGGGGATAAGCTATTCCATTTCCCAACCCTGTTCGAGCCAAATGCTGTTGAGTTTAATAATGCCAATGCATCTTATGAGTCTTGGTATCTTTTCTTCCTGATTGTTGAAATCATTTCCTCTTTTTAAATAGTAATAAGAAAAGGAAAAGTTTTACTTTCCTTCTCTTAAAAATGTGTAAAAGAAATTAATTTCTTCAATATATTTCTTTGATTCAAAAGTAAAACCCTGTTGTGCAGGATATAACAAAATCATTGTAGTCTTAAATTTCAGGTATTACACAACCAAGTTATCTCATGTGCCCTAGCTTTGGCATTGAGCAGTTTCACAATTGGAAAAAAAGTTTTATTTTGTTTAAGATAAAATATGGTTTGGAATTGATATTTCAATGTGTTGCACATGCCATAACATTGTTGCAACAAAATCTCAGTTAAAGCAGAACATTAAAACCTTAAAAATTTAAGTTCAGAATTGGTGTAATCTATAGGCCAGAAAACCTAAGATTTTTTCAATAAATGACTATATATAGTTTGAAAATGTTTGTCAATACATACTATACTAGTGGAATAAGGCTGTGGTGAATGACATTCTAGAATTAATGCCCAACTATATAATGTACCAATAGTCAAATATACTTTAAATGATGCCCAACTATTTAATTTAATGATTACTTCAATATTAAATTTTTTACCTGTTTTGGTTATATATTAGCAGCAAAAAATAAATATTCTTGGTGTGTATGTGTTTTCTCTTAACCTTCTAAACGGTGAAGACTCATATATGAGTTCGAAGACAACTACCGTCATTTCGGCCTGAACTCATATATGAGTCCGAAGACAACTACCGTCATTTCGGCTCGAACTCATAAATGCGTTCGCCAGGAACCAGTTCCTTCCCCCATCTCATTGTACGGTTAGTGACAGGTACACAGTGTCGTCAAACTGCCCCTTCCTGCAACAATGCAGTCCTCTCCTCCCCAAACTTATCAATGTTTGAAAAGAAGAATAGCTTATTGAGAAAAGAAGGATTACTTGGTTTGAAAAGGGCGCAAATACCCACGTTATAGTTGAAAAAAAGAAAGTAAGAAAAGGAAAGTTTTCACCTGTAAATTAGAGATTGTTAATTGATTTGGCAAAAATATTTATTATTCGTATCTATGAATATATATTCAAACCTATGAAATTTAACCACTGTTCTGAGGTTTATTCCGAATCCAATAATTCATTCATCATCCACGCAGAAAACTACAGCTTGTGCTAAGAGAACAAATTATTAGTTCTTCCTCCAGTTATTACTAATTATATTTGTGCTAATTCACTCGTTAGTAGCTTGGTTAGGGCAGCGGTTCTCAACTGGTGCTCCGTATGCATTTTCCAGGGCTCTGCGACCGGTCGAGGAAAATGAAATGAATAAACAAAATATGATAAATCAATTAAAATGAAAGGCCCAAGGGGCTCCGTGAGTGAAAAAAAATTTAAGAACCGCTGGGTTAGGGTATGTTCGTGTATATTTTTTAACGAATGTTCTATATATCATTTGTTTTATGTAATATGATTCTTGGACAATTTAATGTTCTACTGAAATTGTCACCAAATTATTGAAGCATCTCATGGAAAAAAAATCTCCAGCGTGGCTTCGTTAACCTCTTGAGCAGGACCGTCATTTGGGGGGGGGGAGGGGGGAGGCGTTGCCCCTCCCGGCTTTTGAAAATACACTAAAAATGGTATATATATATATACACACACACACACACACATTGAGTGCATATGCTTTGCCCCCCGTCGTTCTCGTTGGTACGTTGCGTCGTTTCAAAAGCCGTCCGTTGAACAACGTTCTAAAGGGTTTTCGATATTTTTTGCTTTGAATTATTATTATCTACTCTATAATATAAAATCCCAAACTCGAAAAGGGCCTGTTTCTAAGCAACAGAAATTAGTGATGATTTTATGTAACGAAAATCTGTTACGTTTTTGGGTTACGGAAGTCGGTTACAATTTGGTTCAAGTTTTCATTTACCTCTTGCATATTGGGACCAACTCTTGCATGCCCCCCATCGGGACTAATTTATGTGTATGTACCGAGAGGCTCCCACTTCCTACAGTAGGGACCCCTAGGATGGGAGAGATAGCGGGCCCCAAACCAGCTTTTTCACGGGCCCCTCTGTGGTTAATTTATAGTGTGAAAAATCAAAAAGTGATAAGAATCGTTCCAGCCCCTGTCAGCCCTGCCCTTGTGGGGGTCATTCCGACATTGTATAATATACATAAATCACCGGTGCTCCCAACATACGGGGTCTTGGTACCTTGGTACATTGCACATGTACCTTCATGGGGAAGTTAAAAGGTTTAATTTCCAGAGGCCCTTGATGGACCTCATTGTTTTCTTGCTGCTTTAAAACTGAAAAATTTCCGATAGCGGAAGCTGAAGATATTTCCAGTCCGGAATTCGGTCCGGAGTGATTGCGTGGGGCGCTGGATTTTATTCGTTGGTAAAATGAATACAAATGAATATTTTCCATGACCCTCACAGGGGTATACCCGATAAGCTTCCGAGTCGGGGACCCCGTTTCATTTTGGGGGCCCAGGATGAATCTTATTCTCTTCTGGGTCCGACGTATTTTGTTGGGGGCGATGGGTTTTATTCGTTGGTAAAATTAATACAAATGAAAATTTGTCGTGGCACTCGCAGCTGTGGACGTCGGAAAAGCTTCGAGGTCGGTGACCAGGGCCGTCATTTCAACTTTTTCCGGGGCGGGGGGGCAAAGGACATGTACTGAATATATGTATATATATAGCCCCCCAATGACGAGCCTGTCGGGGGCCGATGTGGAAATTGATAGGTTTCATTTTGGGGGCCCTGGATGAATCTCATTGTTGTCTTTTGTTTAACATTGTGGAACTTGCAACAGCTGAAGCTTGATATAAATGTATTTTGTAAACGTATTTTGTTGGGAGCGATGGGTTTTATTCGTTGGTAAAATGAGTACAAATGAAAATATTTCATAGCACTCGCAGCGGGGGATGACCGACAAGCTTCCAGGTCGGGGGCCCTATGTGGAAATTGACAGGATTAATTTTGGGGGCCATGGATGAATATAATTATTTTCCGTGGAATTTTGCAACAGCGGAAGCCCGAGATGAATCCAGTCTGGGTCCCTCACTAAAATTCAGCGAATTTTAGTCTGGGGACCCTCGTGGAGAAGTTTTTCTGGGTTACTTGATGAATCATATTTGTTTTTTGTTGCTTTTTTATCTTAAAATTCAGTAAGCTGATGCTTTCACGTGTCCCTTTCCATAGCACGCTGAAGAAGTGGGACGACATAAACAAGATATGTTGGGAAGGGAAGGGGGGGGGGCTCTGCCCCCCCCCCCTTGCCGCTCTGCTATATCTTAATATACTCTGCTATATCTTAATACTAGGGGGCAGAGCCCCCCTAGTATTAAGATATTCTTATACAGGGTGCATGCCATTTTACTTGCGAACCAGTAAATTCAGACTCGTAAATACAGCAAAATAGCAGGTGCTTGAGTTTAAAAAAATCTCATCTCTGTTGTACTTTCAATTGTCTATTGTGTGCCAATACAACAGCTGTTTTATCGGACTTCTTAAAACTGGCTATTCTTCTAGTACACACAGTAGGTACAACAGATAAGTGTGCACAAAATGACCATGGTGCAACAAAAATAAATCCAAAATGAAAGAGGGAGAGAACTAGCGAACGCTTTTTCTCAGAAAAGGAACTTGTATTGTATCAAATAAATGCCGAGCCAAGTTGGCAAACCCCTTTTTTTTTGACAAAATGGTTGATGCAAAGATGGAATGTCCTGTTTTTTCTCCTTTGTGATGTCACTAATAGTTTTCTTTGTAAAGATTCGCGATCCCCAAAAAAAGTTGAGGAATGTAAACTTCCTGGAAAATGTGCAGAAATCTCTCTTGTGATAAGATTATCTGCCTTAGGCGGGGATAAACTTGGAAGTCTGGGGGGCGCGGTCAGTATTGCTGTGGGAGCAAGGTGATGATGATATCTATACACATATACATTAGACTAGTCGACTTAACTTTTGACGTTGGGGGGGGGGGGGGCGCAGTGCACCCCATGCCACCTCCCCGTATCTCCGCCCATGTGATCTGCTATTTTTTAAATTCGAATTCAGTCATTTCCTTGGATTCCATGCCATTTTTCACAAAAATAAAAAATACCAAACTATTACTATATACTACATAACTATTCTCGAGTAAAATGACTTCCCCTCATTCAGTTTTTCGCTCGATATAATCAGATAACTCAATGATTTTTTTTTTTTAAATAAAGTATTTTACATTGACTATTGTTCATTTTGAGGCATGTTTCTGGAAATTTTTAAATGCATATTTTTGCACTATAAATGCGTTTTCTTTTTTTAGCATATTTTTCATTTCTGACTTATTTCTGAATTCCGAAATGGACGATTTTTTCTTTTTTTTTCCTGGGTGTATTTTCTCTTAGGGAAATTTCCGCACTTTAAATACATATATAAATAAATAAATATATATATTTTAATTATACGTATATTTTTCAATACCCCTCCCCCCCCCACATATTCTGAGCCTTTAGGACAGGCATATTAACGCATTTTTAAGGCACATATTTTTATATTTTATGCATATTTCGGCATTATAATATGAGTGTTTTTGCTTCTTTTTTTGATTTGTTGGAACATTCCAATTCATTTTTTATCTCTTTCAAATGCATATATAATTTTTTTTTCAATTTTGCATGCATTTTTCATTTTTGATGCCATAATTCGGGATTATTCGACGATGGTTTCAATTTTTCGCATATATACATCCTTTCCAAAAAAATTAGAACACCCAGAAATTTACGAGTTTCCTTTTCTATCATGATCATATCATATGAGCTTTCATATCTTGAGCATATCGGTGGCAAAAAATTTTCATAAAGTAGATTAAATGCGTCGTAAAATACCAAATTAATTTTTTCCTCTTTGTTTCAAAAAATTGGAACACTCCGAAAGCTGTTTGAGAAAATTAGAACATTTGGCTTAAAACCTATTACTGTATTACATGAATTTTTTTCATGCAAATTTACATCAACTTGATCGAATAAGTGTTCCATGTCTTTCTTCGTTATGTATGCAAACCTACAATCATTCAATGTTCGCAATACGGGTAGAAAAACGGGAAATTTCTGAAAAACGCATAATTACGCATGTATTTGCTAGGACTGTGTGTGGGGGGGGGGGGACGCGTGCTGATATCGTACGAATACATTGTATTTGTACTGTGGCCATCTTTGGTCTTGGCCATGGATTTTATGCATCAAGACATTCAATTTATGAGTGTCCGGCACAGACCCGAATCGGGCCTCAGCTATAAATCCCATCTTCGCTATCGGCTCCCCGATAGCGGTTTGCAATTGATCAGTTTTTATTAATTTATTTATTTTATCCCGAGTCCGCAATCTCTTGATAAGATTAGTATCAGGTACAATCATCAGATATCACGAAACCATCGAAATATCGATGAGGTTTGATACACATTGGCGAATTCTTGATACTATCTGCGTTTTTCATCTTCAACCGAAGTCTTCAGTGGAAACAAAAAATAGAGGCCAATGGATTAGAAGGCATCTCTGGATGGAGGTGTGAACGTTAGGCTCTCTACATTTTGATTCCAGTTGAAGACGTATGGTATGGAGAAAGATCATGATTTTGACTCTTTCTAAGCTATTACTTAATTGCTGCAGCAAGTCACATAGATGGAAAGATGAAAATGTAAATTACAACCATACCCTTAATTTGAGCTTTCCAACTTGAGCTCTTTATGAACTGCTCTCGTAAATTTCTAGGGTGTTCTAATTTTTTGAAAAAGATCGGGTATTTTTATTTCATGGTATAATTCGACATTTTTAAAAATGCAGATTCAACTTCATTTTTAGTGCATGTTTCATCCGGGCTCTAGTTACAACTTTCTTTCACGTTTTGAATTCCAGAGACTTTATTTACTTACAAATACAAATACAAATACAACGCCACAACAGGCAAAATGCCCAACGAGGTGGCTGATAAAAAGATGCCCATAAAAATATGGTTGTCATATGTTTCAAAAATACAGCAACCCAATTAAAAATGCAATTAACACAAATTACAAACAATATATACACATGATAAAATATTATACAATGCCCATAAAGAATACTTATGGTTGTCTTATTCTAAGAATGGATAGCTTCTCGATTTACCCCAACATGTTTATCGTATTTCTTTTTAAACGTGTCAATTGTGTTACAATTTACTACCTCCGGGGGTAAGCTATTCCATTTATTAACAACCCTATTGGAGAAAAATTCCCTGCGACACCATAACCTTGCATTGTCCCTCACCAATCGATACTGGTGTCCCCTTGTAAAAGCAGTCGATTGGCGGTGTACTAAAAGTTCATGGTCCATCCTATCCATCCCATTGAAAATTTTGAACACTTCGATCATATCTCCTCGACACCTGCGTTCATCCAATGTAAACATATTCAAAAAATGAAGTCTTTCTTCATAACTCAAGCCCTGTGTGCCAATAAGGACACGCGTAGCTCTCCTTTGCACCCCTTCAACCAAGTCTATGTCCCTCTAAACTACTACTTCGAGTATTTGTGTATTTAAACTTTTTCTCAGTATGTCACTGTGTGTTTTCATGTATTTTTTTTTTTTTGTAAGATGATTTAATGCACCAAATTTATATATTTCAGAGAGAATTCTTTTATTATATTCCGATGCAAATGACTGTATATCTAATATGCGTATTCAATCTCACTAAACCTACGCTCATTTTTGAAATTAATTCCACGATCATAAGATATCATGGAAAAAAAGAAATGAATATTCAAAAAGAATGTGAGTAAAGCATTGAGAAGCAGTTTTATACCCGAAAGTTTTGATAAATTAATTATTTAATGATGTTCCAAGGTTGGGAAGTAGCTGTAGTTCTGCTCGAATAGATTTGTATCAACTGACAAATATCAGTTGTTACAATGCCTTGCCTCGAATAGTAGTAATTCCAATAACACTGATTTAATCAACGCACATTATTTACGAAAAAGCTTTTCGATTTTCAAAAATAATTCACATTTTAGGTGAACCTCAAAATCGCGAGAACATACTTCAACACTTGCAAATTTAAAAAATACAATTAAAATATTAAGGGGCATATATATAGAATGCTTCTCGAGATTCAGAATATTTATAGTGTTCAACTTGAAAATATTGGGACATTTTCAAATACCTAGTGGATGGATTAGTAATTTATTTTTAGTACGCTGTGACATTTCGTTACTAAGTTAATCATATCAATATTTCACAAGCGAAAGCAAGTAAATTTTATTGCCTGTTAAAGCTAATCTATATTGATAGAGTTATTTACCGTAGAATGCTGAGCATCTATAAACACGTTACAATAATTTCATTCAAAATTTTGAGTATATCCCACCTTTATGTGTTTTTTATTTAGTTCGGAAAATAGAAAAACTTTGGAGAATGAAAGGAGAAAGTACATTTCTGGGAAGAAAGGGTCAATCACCGGGCGTTACCAGCCTGTCACTTCGGTTCAGCCCCCTCTCGACGGCTTATCATACATGCCAATTACCCATTGTCACATACTGGGGGGAAAGCATTCTAGAATCACGTGACCCTGTGGTCATTTTGAAAAGATTTTGTGAAAATAAGTAGCTTTTTTTGAAGAGGTTTTGTGTTCGACCCTGAGCCGTCGATAGGGTTAAAGTGAAGCATGGTACTTTTTTTATTTCCGGATATTTTATATTTTTGTTCTTTATATTTACTTGTTTTTTATTTGATAAAAATGTTCAGATAATATTGTTGCTTAAAAATGATATGTGAAATAACTAAGTGAAGTTCCCAAATAATTATTGTAATAAATTTATTAGACCATCCTATTCACAGATATAATGATACAAATAGTAAATTGACGTGAAAGAATTATTGAAAGAACCACTCAAGTCTCTATATATAACAAACTTTTATTTAACCAATTTTTTGATGTAACAAAATTTTTACTTAAAAGAAACAAACATTTTGTCGGAAAATTGAAATCCTGTTTTCTGTTAATGGGCACTCAGCTGGTATAAAAAATATTTTCCATTTTCTTTTGCTACCATGAAGGAACTCCTCAAAGTTCTGAAAATTTTATAGCTCTTCCTATGTATGTTGTTCAAGCTAGTCATCACTGTGTTTGTTATTCTTTCATTAACCACTTTATTTGCATTCATCTGTCACATAATTGACAATTAACACTTAATTTTTTTTGACAAAGGATCACTCAGAAATGTAATTGAACCTCAATTTTTTTTTAATGATTGTCAAAAGAGCCATAAGAAAAACAATAAATAAATTAAAATTATTAAATAAAATTTAATTTCAAGTATGTCAGGGAAAAAACTAATATTACTTACCTCTTTCTCATTTCATCAATGTTTTTTTACAGAATTAGAAATGCAGGTTTCTAAAGTGGGATGAGCTTTCTCACTATTATTAATCTCCTTAACACTTTTCAATATTATACTCAAGATAAAATCTTTTTTATGTACACATGATGACAAATTGATTCACTTAATTTCTACTATGAATAAAGCAGAAATTTGCTTAATGTGGACAAGTTACTTAATCACAACCAGATGAATGTGCATTATAGTGTTTTTTATTCTTTGCATAATGCATAATCTGTTTAACATGAAAATGAAAGCAATGTTGCATAAATTTTTTTCTTCATTTTTTGTCAAAGCACGTGATTTACCTCATGCTACACCCTAACCATGATATATGAGGGAGCATGAAAATGGATTTTCTTAATTTAATATCACAGAAGACATGGTGGTTTACTGGGATATGTACCAATCCCAGAGTATATCATCACTGTAAAACAAGATTCTACTGCATTCAAGAAATTTATGTGAAACATACTTGTATAAAGTAGGAAGTGATTCAAAATTATATATGCTTATATAGTGTTTAACCCTTTCCCTCTCACGCTGAAACAGGATAAGCAGCAGGTATACAGGGTGAATCCTACCTATTCTGCCAAACAAAAGAGGGTGATAGACGAGCCCAAGTGGACCATGAACCATCCCACCAACCCTGGTTATGGACAAAAAACATATGTCAAGTCTGAAAAAAAACCAAAATTTGTAAAGTTTCAAAAGACTTTTACGTAAACTAAGCACATATTTTGAAAGAGCAGAAAAAATGCTATAAAGGGTGTTTGCGGAATTAGTGATTAAAAATTTGGCAACAATTTGATTTTGAACTTTGCCAATCTTTCAGCACCTGCAGCTCGCCTTAATGGCAAGATCCAGATATTTCAATGAAATTTGTGTGACCTCATAGCATTTTTTCTGAACTTTCAGAATATGTGCTTAGTTTGTGTGTAAATCTCTTGGAAACTCCACAAATCCGGGTTTTTCCAGACTTGATGCATTTTTTTCCATAATTGATTATCCACCATAACTCAAAATGCTTCGAGATAGGACAGGGTTTCATAATCCACTTGAGCTCATCTATTACACTCTTTTGTTTGGTAGAATAAGTCGGATTCGCCCTGTATATTGGCACCTTTAGCAAAAAAGGGTTAAGACACGCTGGTACTTTGTTGTTTTGTTCATTTTGCTCTTTCATATGAGAGTTAATGTTGGTCGGTTTCTGGTATGTGCTTTATGTCGTAGTAGCATTAAAAATAATGCCTCTACATGTTCTGATTGTATTGAGAAAGGATTGTGAATTGAGGCCAAGATCATGATAGGAAGACATATTTGAAAGAAGCTTATTTCTCCTTATTTTGGAGGTGGTTTGGCAGTAATATTGTGTGGCACTGTGTGTTGTTAATCTATCAACCCGGGGCTTACGATCACCGTATTGTTTTAATTTTTTTAGCCTATAAATTTGCTCTAAAGAGGACAGTGAGAAACTTACTTTGGAGCAAAGTGTTATCCAAAAAAATAATTTTGAAGAGTAATTTCACTCCTCTCCAAATTTTCATGAAGCAGTTTTATAAAAAGAGAGGTAATTTTCCTAATGGGAAACAGAAAAATAACTGTTAAAAAAGTTACCTAAAATTTGAAAGAATATTTTCACTCCTCAACAAAACTTTGAATAAAATTAAATTATGTGTCAATTACACATCTTAATGCGTATTGCTCAATTCCGCTTTGGAGTGATAGACCGTTCAGCCACACAATAAACCTGCAAATCTGCTATAGCTCTCCCACAAGCGGCACAGTGGTGCTCGACTGAGGTGCAATGTAAGCTGTGCCATCTTTAAAAAAAAAGAAATCTTTCCACAGTGAGTAACAAACTTTATAACATTTAAATTGCGTACATTAGAATATTTATTAATTGTCAGTTTTGTCTTAGGAAAATTCAGTAAGAAGATGGCGCTACCTGAACACATACAAGCATGAAACATAGTTCCCAGCTAGGATCCACAAAAATGAATTCTAACACAGCCACCTCTTTGGGTAAAGTGATAGTAAATTGCCTTTGTGGCGATATGATGGGCTGTTTATGGTTGGTTAAATAAAGTAAAGTATATAGCTCTCTTAGAGGTGCAAAATACACAAAATGAAAGTGTGAAAAATGGCGAGTGGAAGAGGAGGAGATATAGCTAGAGAACAGCATATTTTGATAAAAATTCATTCCCATGAACAGATCCCACAACTTAGGTGAAATAATTTAGTTTGCCATTCATTCAAATTTTTCCAGTTTTCTGTTGTATACAGTTAGGTACTGCATTAGAGAAAAAAATTGATCATAAAAAATTAAAAAAAAAAGTTTCTTTGTCAAATCTGTACTACAAATTTCAATGAGCATATCAGAAATGTGTGATGTGGACTATAATGCAGCATTAATATGAGTCACTTTAATAATTGTGTTATTGCATATTACAGTGGATATGGTACAATAAGTTTCAAATTTTTTCACATTCGCCTTCTCTCCCCCCCCCCCCCCCATGTTCTTTTTCATCCAATATAATGTCTCAGCTCTGAACTCAGTCCTGTCCTGCTTCTTTTGGAGAAAAAATTTACAAAGTCTCTCTTTCATTTGCTAAAATTGTGTTGATCTTGGCCCTTGATGGGGCCGTAACTAGGCTGGGGCAACCGGGGCACTGCCCCTGAGCCAAATGGGGCCCCACAAAAATTTAAATTTGTTTTGCATAATAGTAACCCTTTCAAGTTGGGCATTTTGCCTGTTATGGCATTGTATTTGTTTGTAAGTGGGGCCTCAAGAAGTCACACTACGGCCCTGGCTCTTGATATTGATAAATTTGATAGATAGGTGTGTGCATGTAATTAATCATTACAATTTTTTTTATGCATTTTCACTGCAACTGTTTGCATTTATAACAAAATGAATAATATAATTTTTTCTTCTATTCAAATATCAGTGACCTTGAAAAGCAGTTTTTTTCAAGCACTTGATATCTGTAGAATGATGGGGAGTCATTATAACAAATGTTGATTGTACTATTATTTTAGGCCAGAATTACACTATAAAAGTGTGATAAAAGATCTCTTACAAAACTTTAAAAAAAACAACAACCAATAATCCTAGTTATTACATTCGCTCTAATGTAACCAATGGAGGATTATCGGTTGAATTTTTTCAAGTTTTATAAAAGAACTGTTATAAAACTTTTATAGTGTAATTCCGACCTTAATAATGTGTGTATTACTTATAAGAGCTAACACCAATGATTTTCACTCATAAACAGGCATGTAACATATATAATATGATTTCAATTTTTAATTTTTTTTGTCATTTTGCATAATGTAGAAACTTATGTAGCCGATATGGGAAATATATTTGGCTCCTATGTTTCCACTTTGAACAAGGTTTACTGTATTTTCTGTATAAATCACATCTTGCTGTTTGCCAAATATTGTGCATCAATGTATATAACTGCATTATATTGTTTGAATACTCTTGTAAAAAGTTTAAGTAGTTATTCCACTCTTTTAATATTGGTTGGTGTTCAATTTGTATAACACTCATAGAAGACAATTCAATTTTACTATATAAATTGCATGCTCCCATTTTTACTCTTATTCTTATTTACAACAGCACTCAATTTCTGTGCCTTATCTTACCTTCAACTTTGTTCATTTGGTCTCCAGTTGTTCATTATTTGTTTAAACTTTACCAGTAGATGTTTCAACAGTAGAAATATTTTTGGTTCTGTTAATTTTTTTCTAATCTTTGCTTATTTGAATTCCCCTTTAAGGAAAGATATGTTTAATTGTAGATGAAATATTTTAATTTTGTCTCTTGCATTTCCAAATTCTTGAATTTTTTTTCTGAAAGTAGATCGTTGAATTATAATCATCTTTATGATGGTTGAAAAAAATATTTTTCTAGGAATCTTATATGTATTTAGGGCCTGAACTTGACTTAATGGGGCCTTGGGTAAATGCCCCAGTTGCTCATGCATAAATGAGGTCTAGTGTGTATGATACTTTTTTTGCTGAAATGATTGTTGTTTATCAAACAACTTATTTAGTAAATTAAACATTTGTAAAAATATTTATGCATTAAATATGCTACTGTATCCCACACACACACATTTAAATGTTCTCAATACATTATTTTTTTTATTTATCATTAAAACAATCTTTTTTTTTTTTTTTTAACAGACATTCATCAAGTAGATGTAATATTTTATAAGATCTATATATTATTAATTTTATCTGTGAACTGCTCCTTCATTTTCATTCTTATTTAAAATAATTTTATTTGATACAGTTTTAACATATAATGATGTGTCTGTTGAGGAAGACCTTGAAGGCTCATCACTAACATCTCGAGATCTTGATACTCCACCTCCTTACGGAGCTGGGCATCATCATGGTCATAAACTCAGTGGCTTACCAAATGTTGGAATGGTTCAACCAGCACAAGGTGAAACTTCAGTAGCAGTTACTTCATCGTCTGAACAAGAAAAAGAAAGCAAACGTAAAGGTAAATAATCAATCCACAAAGCTCCTAGATTAAATAGTATAGCATCTTATCCGACTCAATGTCAGAAAAGTGTTATAATTTTTCAGAAGAATCAGTATAATGGACCTGTGGTTTTTTAACATTTTGAGCTAAAATTTTTTCTTAAACCAGTGTATAATGGAATGACAGTATAGGATGAAATAATCCACAGTAATGGGATGAAATAATAGACGTAGAGAAAGAGTTTTATAATTTTTAGATAAAATACTTTTTGATAATTTTCAGGTCTCAAATTTTCCTTTCTACATTTTTTATTTATTATTATCATTCACTGGTCTCTTCATACCATCTCCACATACCTCAGGGAAAAGTGATCTGCTTTGTGAAATTCTGTAATAGGCCATGAGATGGACATGATAATTTATTATTTTCTTATTAATCTCTGGTTATATTAAAACAGAATATAGGGGGAAATGCTTGTAGTTCTTGTTTTTGGTAAAGTGAAGTGTCTTTATAATAGTCATGATTACATTGGATTGGATTGGATTTTGGTTTTATGGCACAAAGACCACTTAGGTCAAATTGCACCAAAAGTCATGATTACACAGAGAAGTTACTTCCTTACAACATAAAATTGAGGGATCTGCATATTTTTATCTACATATTTTTATCTACATATTTTTATTACATATTTATTGAAAATTCACTGAGCAAGAGAAATTTGATGGAGAAATATGCTATGAAATATATATATATATATATATATATAGTAAAAAAATTTTTTGTTTGAAAATGAAAAATTGAAAACAAAATTGATGATGAGAAGCAATGAAAATTGAAAGCAGTATATGAAAAATTCAAAATTGAAATAAATCGAATCTTCAAGGGGTGGGGGGAGAGACATCTTGACATTGGCTTAAAACAGAACTATTTTTTTACAATGTTTTTACACTACACTGCATGCATATTTCAGCTGCCTACGGCGCTGGTATTGTTGAGTTTCGACAAAAAATTAATTTTGCAACATAATGTACATTTTCCTATGTATATATAGTGCGTCCATAATTAAAAGACCCTATTTTAAAGTAGCCTACTGGCAAAACCAGTCATCTGAAGATTGTGAAATTTTGTAGAGGACTTCATGAAGTGATGGGAATTTGTTTCAGGGGGAAAAAATTAGTTGCACATGTCACCACCAGAGGATGTTTTATTAAGAAATGATACATTTAGGCAAACATTTACAATTTTAACAATTGTTACTGCAACAAAACAAGTTCCACATGATGGCCATCATTTTCAGATACCATGTGAATTCGCAAGATGGCATGTTCCACAATTGACCAAAGTGTGTGTGGGAAAATGTTCAGCACGTGGCGTGAGTTTAAGGTCAGGTAAAGTTCTTGGATTGTTACAACATACCAGACGTTTCAAATGGCCCCAAAGCCAAAAAATCATGTGGATTAAGGTCCAGGGATCGGGGAGACCATAGATTAGGGAAGTGCCAGCTGATGATACGTTCGTCTGTAAAATGTGTTTTAAGAGCATTCTTAACACTCACTGTAATGTGTGGAGGAGCTCCGTCATGCATAAAGATTGTATCTGCAAGGCAGTGACAGGCTTACAGAGCCGGAACAAATTTGTTCCGTAACAGCAATGCATATTGCTTCCCGGTGATCGAACATGTCATTAGACCTGTAGAACATAACTCTTCGTAGAAGTAGGGACCGAGAATAAATGATGCAGTAAATCTACAGCATACCATAACTTTTGGTGAATGCAACGGAACCTCTAAGATAGTGTGCAGATTTTCTGGTTCCAAAATTCGGTAGTTGTGAGTATTGACTGCACTATCCAAGCGAAAATGCACTTTGTCTGTCCAGAGGATATTTCAAGACCATTCTGAATCAACCTCAACGCGAGCTGGAAACTGCAGTGAGAACCGGAGTCGAGCGCCGTAATTAAGGTGGAAGCAATGAAAGTTTGGATAATATGTATTATGTATAATGGATAATATCAGAAGATATTCCGCAATGATCTTATGGACAGTTGAATGTGGCCTATCCAATGCCTGTGCTACACGCTTGACACTACGACGAAATACTACTACCACGAAAATTTGAAGCTCTGTCCTCTTCCTCCTGAAGTGAAACCTCCTATACTGTGTCTATAGAAACAAGTTTTCTTCTTCATCCGGGATGAACAGCCAACAACCCTCTGATTTCAAATTTTGTTATCATACTCCAAACGTTTTTAACATTCATTGGACCTTTTCCAATACTCTTGCAAGTCTGACATTTCCGTAAAGCAGTTACTGGCGGAATTGCTGTTTTGGTAAAACAATTTGACCAAGAAAATGTGATCTTGTAAACTTCATCATTCACGTCGTCATTGCGAGCAGCAAACACATTGAGAAACAAGTTCTCCACAAATGTTTCTAGGTTTTATAACAGCTGCTGCGTGACGTCACATAAATCTACATGTTTACCAAAGATATTCTATGTAAAACGCCCTCGGGTGGCGACATGCGCAACTAATCCCCTCCCCGGACGAAACAAATTCTCATCACTTCATGAAGTCTTCCACAAAATTTGACAATTTTCTAATGACTGGTTTCGCCTGTAGACTACTTTAAAATAGGGTCTTTTAATTATGGACGCCCTATATATATTCTGGAAAATTCTAAACACCTCATTATTCTTTAACAAGCAAACCATAATGTTAAAAAAAGAAGTGATAGAGCCAAACTATAACTTATATGAAATATTAGTTAAAAAAAATATGAAGTTTTCAACTAGTTTTTATTGTGTCCATATTTTCATTAGTTTTTATTATTACATTCAACTATTTCAAACATTTCTTAATTTTGAGTAATTTACCAACTGTTCTGCCATTCTCATATTTCATTAGCCTGTGATCTGAGTGATGATGAAAAGAAACAAATAATGTTGAGAGAGGATTTCCAATGTTTCTTCGATAGAGCTGCTCGAATAATGGAAAGAGCTTTGTATGAAAATGTGGATGTGCTATGTGACTATAGTGGCGCTAACGAAGATGAAGATATGTAAGATTTGTTTTCAATTTGTGTACAACTTGTTAAATTTTCCACTAGTTTTAGAAGAAGGGTATTACCTATTTCTAATGTAACATGGGTTGGTTTGTTTTAAGTAGTGGAAACTATTTATCTAACTAAACACAATATACATACACAGTTCCAAGTTTTACAAGCTTTCAATGTAGTTTCCAGCAGTTCAGCAGCCAATAATGACACTTGCCAGAGATGCCATTGATGCGCTATAATGCGTCAAATACCCGAAATTTTGAGAAAGGAAGCATAAAAATTAGTTTCACGTGTCCTACAGGACGCGTTCTTTCCTAGTTCCAAGATGAAAAAAGTAGAGAGAAAAATTTCTCCAACTTTTTTCAAGTCTATCATGATCACGTGGCCTTGAAAAAGTGGTTTTACTACTTTGTATACTGTACTGTATTGATATACATGTGGGTTGTTGAAGATATTTAGTTTCCCTTAATGAGGGGTCGTGTACAGAAAGAGAATTTCAGAGTTTTTATTCCCCTGCATATTTTCTCCCCTCTGGTTACATACCAGAAATTATGGCTCTTTCGCGGGTATCTGCCTGCATTCAAAGGCAGCAATCTATAAGACGTACATTTGCCTTGATTTTACGAGATTGCAAATGCGCATTTTTTGAAAAATCGTAAAGGATTTGGAATGCCTGTTCAAAGTGTAAAACATTTTCCAAGATCGTTCAAAAAAAACCTAATCTGTAAAAAATCTACCTTGAATATCCACAATTTTATCATCTAGCTGCTATGTGGTAGTCACCACATCTCATCGCAAAAATCACTGGTGTGTATGCAGAATCAGCTTTTGGAGGGGCAGAAGAATTTCTTCTGCAGAAATTGTGGGTCACTAATGACCCACATTCACACAAATTCAAAAAGAATTTTAAATTAAAATAGTATAAGACTATTTTTTTCAATATTTTAATTTTCCACAAAAATATTTTCAATTTTTCATTTTCTTGGAAGGAGGACCTCCATACCCCCAGATTTGGAACTGGCGATTGTACAGTGATAATCGGCTAAAAATATGATTTTCTAAGGTTTCCAATTTTGAGTCGCCTATTTCTTTGAAAAAAGCTCTGGTTGCCACGACAATCACACAAACCTACAACACAAATATGTATACGTTAAATTTCAAATCTGTGCATTACTAATTTGGAGAACAGATGCAGGGCCGCAACTAGGGTGGAGGGAGAGCAGGCAGGTCTAGTGCTCTGGACTAGAGGAGGCACCAAAGCCCTTTATAACTCCTTTTTATACATAACACAGGGTGCCTAAATGTGTGTTTGCCCCGTTTTAGAAAGTATCTAGTTGCAGCTCTAAATAGATGGCACCACAGACTGAACACAAAACATGCTAAATGCTGGGCACACAAACACACTTAAGTTTCACCAACACAAATCTGACATAGCTCCAATATTCAGGTGGGAAAATATGTGGCAGTTAAATGGCGACAGATGAGATCGGTGGACCATCAGGGAGGGAAAATAAAAAAAAAAATCACTTCAAAAGGATTTGTATGAAATCCTTGCTCGTATGAATAGAGAATCGGCAGATATTTTTTAAATTTATATCATGAATGAATGAACGCCAGAACTTTGCCACTGGACTTATCCCGTTGCCGAGATCTCTTCCAGCCCAGCTTCGTGGCAGAGTCTGGAACACTTTAAATTTAAATCAGAAGATATTGAAAGAGCTACAATTTTTTAAAGAAATGAAAAATCAATCAGAAAGGAATTTATAGATTGATTTATTAGTAAATATGTAAATGTGTGTCTAACTTTTAATTACAGTGGCTCCTGCTTATAACATTTTTCAAAAAACTGTCATTAAAAAACGTAAGCAGGAAAACATTTCAAACGGGAAATCTTAGCAAGAATTACTTAGAGTTGAGACCATGAAAATCAGTTGTACTAAGTGGAAAAATGTTCTGAATGGGAATGTTATAAGCAGGATCAACTGTATGTTTGGTTTAGATTTGTTATATGTGCTACATTCCATATGTTAAATTCTTATTAATGGGCTTCTTTGCAAGCTTTTCCTGCTCATGGACAATGAAAGTAAATGAACCTTTGGAAAGAACATGTTTTTAGAAATTAATTATTTGATTCACAGATGCCTCCTTCTCCTACCCAGAACATGGCCCGCTGCTCTGTCTCAACAAAGAGATATAAACAGGTGATCAAAGACCTGGGCCATGCTGGAAAAAAAAATTCATAGAGATACCAGTGAATTATGGGAGAGGGGAGCATACTTTTTTTCAAGATAATTTTTTTTCGAGAGGGACTCACTTTCACTCAAAAGGGACCCAGATTTTTTTGAATGCCCTGGGTTCCAGGACCGAGGTAAATTAAAGTATAGCAGCATCTCTGACTTGCACTGCCTAATCTTTTCATGCAGTGAAGAGAGCAGTCTATTACCAGAGCCCGAGTGGTGCAGTGGTAAGATGCTCGTCTTCTACTAAATGAAGGTTACCATCAAAGTCCATGGGTTTGAATCCGGGCATTGAACATAAGCATGTTCTTTACCTACTGAACCTGGGGCGACTACTGATGGATGGAGCCTTCATTTCCCACCTAGCTCCATTGGTTGGAAATTGCTGCATGGCAATATATGACCGGAGTTGGTGTGCAGTAAAGTAGTCTATTACCAGAAGACTGTCTTCAACTGTTCTGAAGTCAATGGCATGAACTGGTTCCTTCATTTTGAGTCAAAGCTTAGAGTAGGCATTGGAAGCACTATCAATACCTATTCTTAAGTCCAGAGTCGGGGCACCTAAATCAGGAAAGTAGAGGGGCTGGTGGAGCACGTAACAAACCCTGCAACTGAACAAATCGGACACACATCTCATGTGCTCAAGCTTTTTTGAGCATCCTCTGTTAAAAGCTTCTACCCATCTTGCCACTGTTCTGTAAGACAGTTGTTTCAAAATATAGTCCACAAGAGTTTGTCAAGGAGTCCATAGTATATGTTTCATAAAAAAAAACATTAAAATTATATAAAAATTCAATACATCACTCTTTCCAGTGATTTTAGCAAAACTCTGGAGGTCCTTGGTCCTCTGTGGTAAACCAAGGACTCCTTGGATGATCACTTATCAAATAACACTGCTGTAAGGTAATGCAAATGTCATGCAAGCTTTTTAAGGCTCTTTTACATGTATGCCCTCATTCCTCATACAGGACATTCTTGAACAAGGAATTGAACATGGCTTGTGTCATGGTGTTCTAGGAATGTATTGTTGAAAACACACACACTTATGTGTGCTTTTCCCTGCATGCAAGAACACCAAAGTAAAATTTATGTTTATAAACATAGTATCTTTATGTTTTTTAATCATATTCATGTGAAATTTCTATGGCAGTTGTTTTAATTGCTACTGTAGTTTTAGGTAGAACATTGTTTGACCACTTAATTATTAAACCTAAAACATTAACCTTCCAGGAATTCAAAAATGTAAAGATGAGAAAAGTTATAAAATTTAAATTACCTGAGATTCTTTGTTGAGGTGCAATTGCATTTCAAAATAGCTTTGCAGTCAAAATGACCATTTCCATTGTTCTTGTGTTAAAATTAATCTCTTTTTTTTTTCGGAATTCAAAATCTCTTTCTCCCCCACTGGAAACTAATTCAAATGGGATTTTGCATAGTGTTTCAGTTCTTCCATTAGTACTAATGATGAATGCCAATAGTCACAGTTGATGACTGTCATAAGCAGTCATCAACTGTGACTTGCAATCACAACAGGGGTCTCTTTTGAAGTAATATTGCCTTGTCATAATGTTGGAAAATGAAAACATGGTTTTGATATTTCAAATTTTCTGTAAAGATGAAATGTTGCGTCACTTTTTTAGTCATGAAATAAGTGAGGATATGGCAAATATTCTTTTGGCCAATGTGATTGAGTCACTTGTGACCAATACGTATAAAATACTCATAAAGCTTCTTTTATGTGAGTGCAAAATCTCATTTCTTGCCTTGAATTAGTTTCCAAGAAAAAAAATTTGATACTTTTGAGCAGACTTAGTTATTAATCTTCAAATTCATTCTCATATTTTTCCCCCATTCTAGGGAAGATAAGACTGGAATAACTCTTTCATTCAGTAGGATGTTTTATGATCAAAAGTGGTCAAAGAACCGTGCTATCACTTGCTTTGACTCATCAGCTCAGGCATGTTTTTTTTTAAATTTTATATTTAAATTGTAGCAATCTGCAAATTTTTTATTGTGTTGGAACCTTTAATGATTTTTATTTATTTTTTAATCAGTCTTTTGTTTGTTTTTTATTTTTAGTTTCCTGAATTATTAGCTGTGTCTTACAACAATAATGAAGATTCACCCAATGATCCTGAAGGTGTCTGTCTGATTTGGAACATGAAATTCAAAAAGACAACTCCTGAATATGTTTTCCATTGTCAGGTACATGCTGTAGAATAAAGTACTCAATGTGTTGGATATTATGTGCATTATTATATTCCACTAAATCTCAATTGCATGTATTTTTTTTTTAGTCAGCAGTTACTTCAGTCTGTTTTGCTAAATTTCATCCAAACTTGGTCCTTGGAGGAACATATTCCGGTCAGATCGTGCTTTGGGATAACCGCAGCAGTAAGCGCACACCAGTTCAACGGAGCCCGTTATCTGCAATAGCTCACACAGTAAGACATTCTTACTTTCACGGAAATTAAAATTACTCCCTAATATTTCCATATTTCTTTTTTTCTTTTTTGGAAATGAACTTGATTCTGTGACTTTTTATCATATTGTTTTCATCTTGTGTTATTACATACACAGTTGAGTAACATTATTAGGAGCATTCTAGAAATGTATCAGTGACTGCCATCACTGGTTGAAACAACGTTTTATTAGATTTTCACAAAAGGGATGATTGTTATCATTCCCGACAATATCATAATATCTCTGGAATCCTCTGCAGTCATGAAATGTTTATGTACTACTGTTGTTAAAGTGTTAAATGCTCTAGTAACAGCATATGCATCTGTGGTTCAAATGGTTCCCTGTGACATTTTATAACCACATGCTTCCAAACGAAAGACTTCCTCTTTGGCCAAGTGCTGGAGTCCACAATGCTTATTTGGAAGATAAGAATATTAGACAGCCTTCTGAACTTTGGACATTTGAAAAAGTCAAGTTGATTCCTAGAGTGTAAATTACACACAATACTTGTTCTTAAGGCCCATTTACACGAGGCAAGTGATTTAGTTGGTAACTAAATTTTAAGTTGCCAAGTACAATACAATGTATGCAGACGGCAAGGACCGTTTACATGGCTTTAGTTGGCAAGTGCACAAGTGATTTAGTGGACAAGTGAAATAAAAACGGTTCTATTTTTTCCGGTTAAGTAGACCTATGTGCATGCGCCAGTGGGCGTGACCTGCCGCTCTGGAGGGGTCTTTTTGCTCTCTCACAGAGGGGTTTATTTTGATCTCAATCGTGAACCTTTTTATGCTCCGTCTTCTCCTACCGTTTCGCTAGAATTCCGCGGAAATATAGGATGGTGAAGTGGCCAGAGGACACAGCCTTCAAGTTTGTTGAAGAATATCTTTGCCATGAATGTTTGTTGAAAATTAGAATAAATTTCAATAATTACTTTAATTTTCAGTGGTAGGAAATTATTATCCCTGAGACCTATAAAAGGTTAACAGAGAATTCTGTACAAATAAGGGATGAATAATCAATATTTTACTTTATGAAGATGAATTAAATATTTCTGTGAAGTTATACAAAAACTAAAAACTAAATGCTCATTGTTATTTTAAAACAATACTTGGTATCACTTTCTCTTTCTTTCTATTCTCATAAGCTTGCTAGTTGTGCATGATCTTTGTTGAAGCTATGAAATTTTAAATTTAAAAAATATATATGCTATTGTGACTTTAAAATTTAATTGTTTGTCTGGTGATTAGACAATTAATTTCCTCAATCACAATGATTGAATCTAGAAGTCTTGCTTTTTAAAACTGTAGAAACACAGTTTCTAAATTAGGGATTCACTCTATTTAACTTATTAAGATATCTTTATATTGTTTTTTTAGCATCCTGTTTACTGTACTCAAGTTGTTGGAACTCAAAATGCTCACAATTTAGTGAGTGTATCAACTGATGGAAAGTTTTGCTCATGGAGCTTGGATATGCTATCTGCACCACAAGATACTATGGAGCTTTCTCACCAAAAACAGTCGCGGGCTGTTTCTGTGACTAGCATGTCATTTCCTTTGAATGATTTTAATAACTTCATTGTTGGCAGTGAAGAAGGCACAATATATACGGGTATAGATAATGTATTTCTATTTCTTATTATCATTTTTTTTATCCATTCTTTCTTTCTTCAATTACTATGATTGTGTGCATATTGTGTTTCAATGTGCGTGTGAATTGTTTATTGCTCACTCAAAGTGCATTTTTAGCTTGTCGACATGGAAGCAAAGCAGGCATTTTGGATACGTTTGATGGCCATCAAGGACCAATAACTTCTATAGATGCACACTGTACACCAGGCCCGATAGATTTTTCATATCTGTTCCTTAGTTCATCTATAGATTGGACTGTAAAGCTCTGGAGTTTGAAGGTGATTATATCCATAAATTAATTTTCTCTTTCATAAAAATGGTTAAATGTATAACTGTGTACCTCAAAATAATACTTTTTGTATATGAATATAAGAATTTTCTATATAAGAAGCTTCTCTTTTTTTATCTCTCAGAGTGGCAAACCATTATACTCATTTGAAGATAATGGTGACTATGTCTACAATGTTGCATGGTCTCCAATTCATCCTGCAGTTTTTGCATCAGTGGATGGAATGGGCAGACTGGATGTATGGAATCTGAACAATGATACAGAATTACCTACAGTGAGCTTGATAGTAGAAGGCAATCCAGCGTTGAATAGAGTTCGGTGGACACCATCTGGCCATCAGTTAGTTGTTGGGGATGATACAGGAAAGGTTGGAATATATGAAGTTGGAGAGGTAAGTAAATTATATATAGTATTCCTTTATCAGCAACTAAAACTTTGTTTTTTTTCATATGTGTGGAAAAATATACCACTTTGGAACATTTATTTTTTTAATTTTCATCATAGTTAAATGTTTATTCAAAAGTTTAGTTTCAATTTTTAATATTTATTTCCTATGTTCTAGCAATTAGCAAATCCAAAAAATGATGAATGGTCTCGATTTGTACATACTCTTCAAGAATTGGAGAACAACAAAGCTGATCAGGATGTAGATTCTTCTAGTAATTTTTCTGTAGGCAATGTTTTTATTTCAGCTATGCGCTAAAACTTACTCTTTTCTATTGGGGGAAAGCAATATAACAGACTTGTATACTTGTGTATGCAGATATATATGACACATACTTATTTCCAGCTTTTGAAAATCCAAGTATGCTTTACTATATATGAAGTCATGTGTAAAATGGTATAAAGGAAATAATTTTTTTTTCTTTCTGAATAACTGAATAAAGTGAAACGAGTTTAAATTTTGAGAAATTTTCAGAGCACAAATATTTTGTACAAAAAGCATAGGGGATTCATAATATTGTAAATTTTTCTCTTTGTATTCAGTTTAGTGTTTCAAATGTACTTATTTGGTTTGTGTTTTGTATTTATTTCATGTGCCTGTTCAAATATCAAGTACTGTGCCATAAATTTGTGTTAAATTTATTGTCGTAGCTTCATAATGGCTCTGAGACTTTCCATTTATTTGTTTTTGTGGCATTCATGAAAGTTTATATTTTTTATTCTTTGTGTGTGGGCAAGGAGAAAAATGTAAATTGTTGTAAAAAATTTCATGTCTCCCACATCTATATACATATATACATATATTTTTATGCTTAGAAATTTTTATATCAATGAGCAGTTGATTGAACAGTTGGATATTCTTCAAACAATTTGATACTATCAATATTTGGTTTCTATTGTGTGATATTTATGTGCAAGAAAGCAAAGGAAACCAAATCTTCAGTTTTGGGTTTTCGGGAGACTACAATTTCATGCCAAAGGTTTGAGTTTTTTATAATGCATGTTTGTAGAAAAGTAGATGACTGTTTTAGTAAGTTATGGGAAATTTTATTATGTGTTATTAATTGAACAGTGATATAATTTTTAAATATATATCAGTGTCATTTTACACTATCATATAATGTGTTACAAGGCTTAACAAATTCCTGGTGCCAGGTCACCATGGCGACTAAAAAATTGGTATTAGTGCCTAAAATTTTCTGTGTGTGATTACTTGCTCAGGCTAAAGAAATATGCTTGGCTCCTAAAATATTTGGATGGCACCAAGACTACTTTTGATTTGTCAAGCCCTGATGTATTGTATACATTTAGTGTCAACAACTAGTACAAGACCAGAGTCCCCTAGGGGTTTTTTTTTATTATTTGAAAATATGGGAATTTTTTTTAATTACAGTGAAATCTATTTAACAACAAAAGGGTCCCAAGGTTGTTTTCAAAAATTTTTTAAAAGTTACTTCTGATTCTGCTCATTTACATATGCACAAAAATTTAAAAATATCTGGCGGAATTATTATGGATCACTCAAAAAATTGTAGATATTAATATTTTGAATGCCAATAGAGGCCAGAAAGGAATTTAAAATTCTTGCAACCCTAGAGTTTTTAGAATGACATCATTCAAACAACACATGATAAAAAAAGCACAGAACAGACAAAGGATTTTTTTTTTCACCTTGCTTAGTATTCAACAGAAAAGAAAAAAAAGTGTTTTTGAGAATGAAAAGTTTTTTTATAGATATCATCAAGTATATATATATAGCATGAGAGTGGATGAGCAGCTGACTGTTATTTTTAATAAATTTTTGCAGCTTTAATAACTGCACTCTACTGCTAATTTCTTTGTTTTTATGTGTTTTTGGGTGAGATGAATGTACTTAATTTTTTTCATAATTTTTTGAGGACAGCACTTTGGAATCCTGTTTTGTAAGATGGACAAGGTATGAGACGGAAACATGTCTTCAATGGAATCAAAATATAGTCCTATCGATGATTAATGCTTTAATGTGTACCTTTATAAAATGGCAATTGGTCTAAAATGGAATATTTTTCAGTCTCTTGATGTTCTGTTTCATACAGGTTCTACTGTATAAAAATAAATAAAATTTGAATTGAATTTTTTAAAAATTAAGTCATTTAATTTTATCTACATGTGACTTTTTTTTTTCAACACAAACAATTTATCTGTTACATGTCAAGACTTTGCACTGTTTTCCGCGAGTCTACCATTCCTTAGTAGCAACAAAAAATAAAAGCATAAATATTTCAATGTCAGTTATAGTAAATACAGGATGGGCAAAAAGTCTGTAGAAACTTGAAAAATGAATAAAAACTGGAAAAATAACCAAAATAAAAAATGGTTTCCAGGGTTAGCATCGCTAGGTCACAGGAATTTTTTTAAGACGGGACAAAAAACGCAAAAAACAGCCGATGGGGGCAGTGACATACACAGGTCAAAGAAAAGATATGCAAATAATGAACAAAATGCCTCCAAATTGTTTATTACAGCAGTATGTGTTTGACATGGCCACCACCACAAGGGATAACACATTGCAGGCAAGAGTCACAAATCCAGCTTCGGCAGAGTGCAGCAGGTCCACATACACTGTTTACAAAGGTGAACTGGTTGTGGATTAGGAGTGCAAGTTGTTATAACCATCTCATTTGCATATTTCCACCAAAGTCACGCGTATCAGTGCTACCTATCGGCTGATTTTTTGTTATTTTTTGCCTGTCTTAAAAAAATTCCCATGACGTAGCAGTGCTAACCCTGCAAACCATTTTTTATTTTGGTTATTTTTCCAGTTTTTATTCATTTTTAAAGTTTCTATGGACTTTTTGCCCACTCTGTATATCAATAAATCAGGTTGGAAAATGTTTCATAAGACATTGTCATTAGTCTGCTCAAGTAGAACGATTTATTGTTTATAAATTTTCTTTTATATATGTTATCTGGCTAAATGATGAACAGATTGCTTGATTAAAAAAAGCCATAATAAAAGCATTACTTTATAATTTTGAAATATCCTATTGATTTTAAAATTCCAAATAATGTATATGTTACTGATTGCAGCAACTTAACAAGATCCAGAGTAATTTGTTTTTAATTTTAAAACAAATTCTGTGGTTTAGGGACCAAATATTACAGGCACCTACCATTCTATCTTGCGCAGAGTTGTTTTAATTATAATGTGCCTACTGATCTCCCTTATAAATCTTATGTATGAAAACCATAAAAAAAATGGCATTCAATATAGAATGTTAAATGAACAGGATATATAATCAAACCTATCTATCTCAAAACATCATGTTAAAAACCTCTATAACTTGACATTCATTTCCACATATGTTCTCTTAGTTAATTTAAAGTATTTTCTCTGTTTATTTAAAATGATATTTGTGTAGAAACCTTTATATTTTGAATAAAAAAGTTAAATGTGAACTGCAGATGTATAGCTGTGACCACATTTTAGTATGCTTTGGGAAAAGTTTGTTGTGTAATGTCCATGTGTGGCAACATCATACAGATGGTATAATGAGAACTTGTGTTGGTGGCTAATTTGTTGAAATTCCACAACAGGATTTGATTTCAATTGCACCTCTCATTAGGGAAATCAAAAATCGGGCAGCAAAGAGAGTGAAGCTTAAAGAGTTGGTGAATTAAGTTTTGATAACTTTTTGCAGCTGAATAATTAGTAACATAAGAAATTAAAACACAAAAGACGATCAATAGATTATTTGTGTACAAGTTACATAGAATAAATATACTTAATCTGCACACACATTTAGTCATTTACTTCTATCTAAATGTACTTGCAAACCTCTTTTTCCAAATTTTTCTTATTTCCCAATGAATTTGAGAGAGGTTCTACTGTGTTTCATTATTTCTAATCTTTAAGCATGTTGACGATTATGAGTTTTTTATTATTGATGTATATTGTATAGGTTTGTTTAATAAATTATGTCAGACTTTTATCAAGTACTTTTTTTAGGTAACCCTATTTATTAAAGTTTTATAGATCCTAGCAATGTAAAAATCCAAAGGCAGGGATGCCCAACCCTATGGCTTGTGGGCCAAATGTAGTCCACTAAGGGGTTCTATTCTGTTTTTGAAAGGGGTTAATCAAAAAGTAATCAATGCAACATGATAAGTACACCAGCATGTAGCAGACAAACTGCAGTTATCTCACATATCCATTTTGCAGACTGGAAGTTTTATGTGCCCGTGGCCTAATGTATAAAAAATTTATATTATAAACTCCTTTGTAAATGCTGTAAAATACTGATTATTGTTAGTAATACTTTGGGTTTAGACCAGGGGTTCTCAAATTGTGTGAAAACCCCTGGTTTAGACTATTTCAAGTAAAAGTTTACCATACTCATCCAATGACTTATTTTATGTCAGGTTGCTCTGAAAATGTGGTATCGTAGTCATTCTGCATAAATTTATGCTGTTTTTGGCATCTCTTTCAGTTCAGCATACTGTTGGTTCTATCTCAAAGCCACACTTATGACAAGTGGGCCTAGCACTTGCGGTAATAAGAATGGAAAAAAATCAATTATAGCTTTTTTAGTTGTAAAGCAGAGGTCTTCAACCTTTTTCTAGTGGCAAGCACTGTCTGTACTCATCATCAAAAGACGGCAACCTCACAGCAAGTTTGATACACAAATGCATGAAATCAATATGCTTTCAATCCTTGAATGCAATATGTATAAGGTGTTTAATTGGAGTATTGATCAAGTGCTTGTGAGCATGAATTCTGACACGAGCATCAAGCACTCTGGGCCCTTCAGGGAGCACTGTAGTGCTTGCGAGTAACGGGTTAAAGATGCCTGTGTTGTAAAGCAAGGTGCCAGAGCTTCAACTATAAAAATATAAAAATTAACACAGTAAAATCTCCATAATCCAAGGTGAAGGGGTATTAGACCACCT
This sequence comes from Pholcus phalangioides, assembly GCF_987345545.1. Lineage (NCBI taxonomy): Eukaryota > Metazoa > Arthropoda > Arachnida > Araneae > Pholcidae > Pholcus > Pholcus phalangioides. Next base: position 5,864,343 of record NW_028301625.1, on the reverse strand, counting down.
CAGATTACTGAAAACTCAGATTATTGATCTAAAACCAATAGAGTTTAAATTTTTTGAGAGGGAGGGCTTAGACTCGCGTGTACATACTTACTTTCACCTATTTTGTTCTTAATTCAATGGCTTAGTACATTCAGGTTATATCTGCCAAGACCGATGACCTCTTCATAGGCTGACAGGGGGTTCTCTACCCAATATGAGTATTACTATTTTTTAACTTTATAAATTTACTGTAGAATTATTACTACTATTATAGCATTACTTATTGCCTGTAAATAAATTACGGTGTGGGGATCCACCGAAGACCCAACAAAAGAATCAAGACCCTGTTAAAACTAAAATTACTCGTATTCGTTGGAGGAATTAAACAAAATGAAATAAAGCATGTTTTTGGTGGGGGAAAAAAAACAGAAAGAGGAGGGTTGAGAAGAACTTTAAAAAAAAATTCTGGCACCTCAGATTATCCGGAACCTCAAACTTTCGAGACTACTGTATAAGGAATTGAGAAACGTATTTATCTCTCAAAAAAACAAAAACAGGACTCTATCGTCAGGCCACAACTAGGGGAGGACAAGAATGTTTGGTTCCCTGGCTGTCAAATTCAATCTTTGCTGATTCAAAATCATCGATTTGGTTTTGTATTCAGTTGATCTGTATCTGATCTGTATTGAAAGATGTCTCAAATTCCCTCTGTGGCAATAGTACCAGGGCTATGTGTGGTTCATACGTAAAGTTTGTGTATTTATGATGAAAAAAATTGAAACAATGGTGGCCCCTGGGCTGGAGCCCTGTCGGCACCTGTTGCAGCCATGATGTCAACTGAGGGCTTGAGAGCAGTCAATGGTCAGCTATACACCTACAATGATGTGCAATGCATCAGCAAAATATGAATGTGTGGAGAAATACACTTGTAATTTAATCTCAGCTTTTCTTATACATGGATTGTGTTGTTGGTAACAGAAACATTCATGTCTATCACCATCTGCTCAAAGCATTTGATGCATTCGTGAATATACAAGGTTTAAATTGTGTGTAATTCTGTTTGTTTTAATTAGTGCTCTAACAATCTCGACGTGAGTTGAATAGTATATTAATTGCTATCTGAAAACTAGGTATAGCAGTGATGAAAAGTCTGTCATTTCTATGCCTGACATCTCGTAGGCATAAACTTGTAATGGTTCCATAGGCCCGAGACAGCAACTCAACAATAACATCAAGTCAGCCATGCGTAAACCTCCCAATATTTTTGCCCCATCTCTATAATACCCATAGAGATACTGGGTTTGAGTCTGCTGCTCCCCCCCCCCCCCAATGTTTCCAGTGACTTTAGGCCTATGCCGGACAACACCAAGTTTTCTAATTCTCAGACACTTAAACACCTATTTTTGTGTAAATTGGGCTAAAAAGATGAAGGGGTGGTCTTTCTGATAAGAGAAATTCTTTTTAAGTTCTCAAAGCTAAAAATATATAAGTTCTATTACATATGGTCTCTAAATTCACAAAAATACACATGAAACAATTCCAAAATAGGCATTTGCAGCAGGAAAATGGTATTCATGACATTTTGCCTGAACTTCTGGGATTAAAAAATTAGTCTGGTTTTTTTTTCAATTCAAATATTTTGCACCCATAGCATATTTGTGAACTTTTAAGCTAGTTTTCAATGGAATTTTGATATAGTCCTTGAGGTTATTTATTATTATTTCTTTTTGTAAATTGCAATATGAATACTCTACTGGTTAAAATTTTATAATTTCTTGTAAGGAGAAGGTCATAAAATAGCTGTAAAAAGAATTTGTATTACTAATATTGAGACTGTTTGGAGTGACTGTTTTCTCGATTGTGAGGTAAAAATACATTAAAGAAAACATTATCAGTGGATATGTAAGAAATTAAATCATGGAATTTTGAACATATTGAATTTTAATTATTTTATGTGAAGTTCAATTTTTGCATCAAATTTCATTCACAATTTCTATTGTGTTAGTTTTACATGCCAGAGTAATTCTTGTAAAAGCTTTATTTAATTAATAAATATATATTATGCAAAATTGTTGGTTGCATTTCTTTTATTGTTTTTTTTTCTCCCAAAACCTAAAAATAATTACTCTTAGTTCAATCTCTTTAAACATCACACATTGAAAAGTCTGAATGCTATTTTGAGCCAAAAGAATTTCAACTGGAACGTTAATAATTTACAAGTACAGTAGCCACCGCTTATAAAAATCAAATTGCCAAAACCAAAGATTGCTTTAATGTAGGAAAATCATCATTAACAGGAATTAGATTTCTACTCATAAAAATTTTTCCCCCAAAACTCTGACTGCTCATTTCAGTGGTGGAAATTTGTAGGATATATTTGTTATTCACACAAGGTTGTTGGGGGACTATTTCATCGTCACTTATCTTGATAATAATCACTTCATATTGACTACTTTTACCCCATGAACAATGATAAAATCAATCGCTTATAAGACTCAAAATGGGTAAAGAACCAAAACAGGTTAGTGGGTAGTGGTAGCCAGTGTGGAAGTAAAATAGATTTTATTACCTCCATGGTAATAAAATCTATATTACTAGAAGTTATTCGGAAAAGGGTGATTTTTTAGGAAATTCTGTATTATTTTTTTTGTGAGGTCATCTACATCAGTGGTTCTCAACCTTTTTTTGTCCATGGCCCCCTTTCAACGATGTTTCATTTCTGTGCCCCCTCCCCTGTAATCATGATTAATTGAATTACATACCCGAAATTAACTGAAATGTAAAAAGTGTGATGACTGCCCTATGTATTTTGCATGGCTGAGCATTTTGTGCATAAGTATAGAGATGAATAGTGTTGTCTCCGAATTATTGTCAAGCTCTACATTCTACACTAACTTGTTCAGGCTCTGAACAAACACATAGTATTAATTTATCAATTTTATAATTTAAAAAAAACAAAGCTTGTAACTTTATTAAAAAATTTTCCTATCATAACTAAATACGTTTTTGAGTTATTTCTGTTAAAGTCCTTATTTGATATTTTAAATTAAAATTAAGAAAAAAGCAATACAAAGAAGTCTTACCTTCTTTTAGAGTGCAAAAAATAATGTCAGATTTAACAGTGACACTGTATATACAGGGTGCATAGACAACAGGGCGTATGGTATTTTATTGATGAATCATTGATTCTAGAGGCATACTTCCAATTATAAAAGGTATCCAAATAACGTGAACCACTCAGATGTGTCATTCACATTGCAAGTTGTTTTGTATAGTTTTTAAAATAAAGATGTTACCATTTTATACAGACACCCTGTGATCAAATACTCAATTAGAAAGTTGTTGCCCTGTTTCTACTGATAACTAAAAAATTTTTCTAATCAGTGTTAAATGCAGGCAGAACTGTTTATTCGTATTTAAAGCTGTTTTTTCCCAACTTTCCTTCATTTTTTGAATTTGAATATCTCACTCATTGCACTTAGGAGCATGGAAATTTTTTAGTTGACATTGGGAGAGATAGGGCAACAACTTGGTAATTTGGTTTTGAGCGCAGGGTGTTCATATAAAAAGTTAACATTTATTTTAATAACTATAAAAAACAACTTGCAACATTAATGACATCTGAGTACTTCACGGTATTTGGATTACTCACATCATCAATAAAAATTATACAGTTTGTATAATTTTTATTGATAAACATGAACAATTTAGATTAGGATGTTCAGTTTTCCTACTCAAAAATTCAAAAAATTTTCTTTCCTAAATGAGCATTCTTACAAAAACGACGAGCCAGTAAAATTATATTAGTGGAGAGGGCAAATCTGTTCCACAAAACAAGGATTTCGGTGTTGTCTATACTCTTTAGGGAGACGTTGGCTGAGGTGTTGGGCAACATTTAAAATTTCCATGAGTGCTGTGAACATAAATAGTTCAGGAATCCCTGAGTTATAAAGATAATATTTTCTATTCATTGTTAGGTTGTAGTGGTGACTTAACGAATGGGCCAATGAAGCCTGGCCAAGGGGCTCCTTGGACCTTTGAAGACCGGACACACCCCGCTTCACAACTCAGATATCGCAGCGTACCTGGAGGATTGGTGTGGTGGAATTTTTTTTCACATAATCAACACTCGACAACGGCCGGATCATAATATACAAAAAAAATCAACTATAAAATCAACATAATCTTCTGAAGTTCTTGATTAGTCTAGGTTCTTGGTTCTGGTCCAGAGGCTTCTGTGAACCTTTGAAAAAGTATCATTTATTTTTTATTTCCTTTTTTTTAAATCAATATAATTCACTTGTTGTTTATTTGATTCTATGTTCTACACCCCCCCCCCCCCAGTCAAATTTTGTTGTAAAGAGGCTAGAAAAATGTTTCCGCATCAGCCCTCAAGATCCGTTATGAATGGACATTTAGAATGTACTGTTTTTCCCCAATATTTTTCAAGGAAACATTGGGGGGCTAAAAGTTATTGGTCCTCTGTATATACGGGACTCGAGCGTGTATGAAGGAGAACGCATTGCAATGATTTTCTCAGTAATTACTGGGGGGCGGATTGGCACCAAGGGAGGGTGCAATTAGGGATTGAACGGCAGGGAAGAAATGAGATAAACATATTTTCAATGGAGCAAGAAAGCCAAAGACCATCCAGAGTTTTTAAAAGAACTAAAATTTTGAGCAGATTGTGTGTTTCCATTAACTAATTCATAATTAGGACAACTGTTTGGTTGTCCTAATAACAAGAACTTTAAAAAAAAATTCTGGCACCTCAGATTATCCGGAACCTCAAACTTTCGAGACTACTGTATAAGGAATTGAGAAACGTATTTATCTCTCAAAAAAACAAAAACAGGACTCTATCGTCAGGCCACAACTAGGGGAGGACAAGAATGTTTGGTTCCCTGGCTGTCAAATTCAATCTTTGCTGATTCAAAATCATCGATTTGGTTTTGTATTCAGTTGATCTGTATCTGATCTGTATTGAAAGATGTCTCAAATTCCCTCTGTGGCAATAGTACCAGGGCTATGTGTGGTTCATACGTAAAGTTTGTGTATTTATGATGAAAAAAATTGAAACAATGGTGGCCCCTGGGCTGGAGCCCTGTCGGCACCTGTTGCAGCCATGATGTCAACTGAGGGCTTGAGAGCAGTCAATGGTCAGCTATACACCTACAATGATGTGCAATGCATCAGCAAAATATGAATGTGTGGAGAAATACACTTGTAATTTAATCTCAGCTTTTCTTATACATGGATTGTGTTGTTGGTAACAGAAACATTCATGTCTATCACCATCTGCTCAAAGCATTTGATGCATTCGTGAATATACAAGGTTTAAATTGTGTGTAATTCTGTTTGTTTTAATTAGTGCTCTAACAATCTCGACGTGAGTTGAATAGTATATTAATTGCTATCTGAAAACTAGGTATAGCAGTGATGAAAAGTCTGTCATTTCTATGCCTGACATCTCGTAGGCATAAACTTGTAATGGTTCCATAGGCCCGAGACAGCAACTCAACAATAACATCAAGTCAGCCATGCGTAAACCTCCCAATATTTTTGCCCCATCTCTATAATACCCATAGAGATACTGGGTTTGAGTCTGCTGCTCCCCCCCCCCCCAATGTTTCCAGTGACTTTAGGCCTATGCCGGACAACACCAAGTTTTCTAATTCTCAGACACTTAAACACCTATTTTTGTGTAAATTGGGCTAAAAAGATGAAGGGGTGGTCTTTCTGATAAGAGAAATTCTTTTTAAGTTCTCAAAGCTAAAAATATATAAGTTCTATTACATATGGTCTCTAAATTCACAAAAATACACATGAAACAATTCCAAAATAGGCATTTGCAGCAGGAAAATGGTATTCATGACATTTTGCCTGAACTTCTGGGATTAAAAAATTAGTCTGGTTTTTTTTTCAATTCAAATATTTTGCACCCATAGCATATTTGTGAACTTTTAAGCTAGTTTTCAATGGAATTTTGATATAGTCCTTGAGGTTATTTATTATTATTTCTTTTTGTAAATTGCAATATGAATACTCTACTGGTTAAAATTTTATAATTTCTTGTAAGGAGAAGGTCATAAAATAGCTGTAAAAAGAATTTGTATTACTAATATTGAGACTGTTTGGAGTGACTGTTTTCTCGATTGTGAGGTAAAAATACATTAAAGAAAACATTATCAGTGGATATGTAAGAAATTAAATCATGGAATTTTGAACATATTGAATTTTAATTATTTTATGTGAAGTTCAATTTTTGCATCAAATTTCATTCACAATTTCTATTGTGTTAGTTTTACATGCCAGAGTAATTCTTGTAAAAGCTTTATTTAATTAATAAATATATATTATGCAAAATTGTTGGTTGCATTTCTTTTATTGTTTTTTTTTCTCCCAAAACCTAAAAATAATTACTCTTAGTTCAATCTCTTTAAACATCACACATTGAAAAGTCTGAATGCTATTTTGAGCCAAAAGAATTTCAACTGGAACGTTAATAATTTACAAGTACAGTAGCCACCGCTTATAAAAATCAAATTGCCAAAACCAAAGATTGCTTTAATGTAGGAAAATCATCATTAACAGGAATTAGATTTCTACTCATAAAAATTTTTCCCCCAAAACTCTGACTGCTCATTTCAGTGGTGGAAATTTGTAGGATATATTTGTTATTCACACAAGGTTGTTGGGGGACTATTTCATCGTCACTTATCTTGATAATAATCACTTCATATTGACTACTTTTACCCCATGAACAATGATAAAATCAATCGCTTATAAGACTCAAAATGGGTAAAGAACCAAAACAGGTTAGTGGGTAGTGGTAGCCAGTGTGGAAGTAAAATAGATTTTATTACCTCCATGGTAATAAAATCTATATTACTAGAAGTTATTCGGAAAAGGGTGATTTTTTAGGAAATTCTGTATTATTTTTTTTGTGAGGTCATCTACATCAGTGGTTCTCAACCTTTTTTTGTCCATGGCCCCCTTTCAACGATGTTTCATTTCTGTGCCCCCTCCCCTGTAATCATGATTAATTGAATTACATACCCGAAATTAACTGAAATGTAAAAAGTGTGATGACTGCCCTATGTATTTTGCATGGCTGAGCATTTTGTGCATAAGTATAGAGATGAATAGTGTTGTCTCCGAATTATTGTCAAGCTCTACATTCTACACTAACTTGTTCAGGCTCTGAACAAACACATAGTATTAATTTATCAATTTTATAATTTAAAAAAAACAAAGCTTGTAACTTTATTAAAAAATTTTCCTATCATAACTAAATACGTTTTTGAGTTATTTCTGTTAAAGTCCTTATTTGATATTTTAAATTAAAATTAAGAAAAAAGCAATACAAAGAAGTCTTACCTTCTTTTAGAGTGCAAAAAATAATGTCAGATTTAACAGTGACACTGTATATACAGGGTGCATAGACAACAGGGCGTATGGTATTTTATTGATGAATCATTGATTCTAGAGGCATACTTCCAATTATAAAAGGTATCCAAATAACGTGAACCACTCAGATGTGTCATTCACATTGCAAGTTGTTTTGTATAGTTTTTAAAATAAAGATGTTACCATTTTATACAGACACCCTGTGATCAAATACTCAATTAGAAAGTTGTTGCCCTGTTTCTACTGATAACTAAAAAATTTTTCTAATCAGTGTTAAATGCAGGCAGAACTGTTTATTCGTATTTAAAGCTGTTTTTTCCCAACTTTCCTTCATTTTTTGAATTTGAATATCTCACTCATTGCACTTAGGAGCATGGAAATTTTTTAGTTGACATTGGGAGAGATAGGGCAACAACTTGGTAATTTGGTTTTGAGCGCAGGGTGTTCATATAAAAAGTTAACATTTATTTTAATAACTATAAAAAACAACTTGCAACATTAATGACATCTGAGTACTTCACGGTATTTGGATTACTCACATCATCAATAAAAATTATACAGTTTGTATAATTTTTATTGATAAACATGAACAATTTAGATTAGGATGTTCAGTTTTCCTACTCAAAAATTCAAAAAATTTTCTTTCCTAAATGAGCATTCTTACAAAAACGACGAGCCAGTAAAATTATATTAGTGGAGAGGGCAAATCTGTTCCACAAAACAAGGATTTCGGTGTTGTCTATACTCTTTAGGGAGACGTTGGCTGAGGTGTTGGGCAACATTTAAAATTTCCATGAGTGCTGTGAACATAAATAGTTCAGGAATCCCTGAGTTATAAAGATAATATTTTCTATTCATTGTTAGGTTGTAGTGGTGACTTAACGAATGGGCCAATGAAGCCTGGCCAAGGGGCTCCTTGGACCTTTGAAGACCGGACACACCCCGCTTCACAACTCAGATATCGCAGCGTACCTGGAGGATTGGTGTGGTGGAATTTTTTTTCACATAATCAACACTCGACAACGGCCGGATCATAATATACAAAAAAAATCAACTATAAAATCAACATAATCTTCTGAAGTTCTTGATTAGTCTAGGTTCTTGGTTCTGGTCCAGAGGCTTCTGTGAACCTTTGAAAAAGTATCATTTATTTTTTATTTCCTTTTTTTTAAATCAATATAATTCACTTGTTGTTTATTTGATTCTATGTTCTACACCCCCCCCCCCAGTCAAATTTTGTTGTAAAGAGGCTAGAAAAATGTTTCCGCATCAGCCCTCAAGATCCGTTATGAATGGACATTTAGAATGTACTGTTTTTCCCCAATATTTTTCAAGGAAACATTGGGGGGCTAAAAGTTATTGGTCCTCTGTATATACGGGACTCGAGCGTGTATGAAGGAGAACGCATTGCAATGATTTTCTCAGTAATTACTGGGGGGCGGATTGGCACCAAGGGAGGGTGCAATTAGGGATTGAACGGCAGGGAAGAAATGAGATAAACATATTTTCAATGGAGCAAGAAAGCCAAAGACCATCCAGAGTTTTTAAAAGAACTAAAATTTTGAGCAGATTGTGTGTTTCCATTAACTAATTCATAATTAGGACAACTGTTTGGTTAAAATTTTTGTTTCATCATTGCAAAATGGGGAAATCATATTCATACGAATTTTTTGGGGGGACTGAGCCGGGTCTTCAAAAATGTTGGGGGGGGGGGGGCTCGGGCCCATGGGCCGGATACAAGTTTACGCCTATACTCCCCCCCCCCAACACAGAGATTAGTAATAACAGAAACAAAAGAAAGAGTATTCTGTACGAAAAAATTCCCCCAAGGAAATTTATTTATTTATTTTATGTATGCAATATGGTTTGGCCGAGGCCTGTACAAGAGAATGCAGTGATGGGATTTGACAGGCGATGATTGATGCTACATGCAAAACCAGAAATTGAAGTACATTCTATAGTACACTGCTCAAAACAAGTAGGGGAGCAAGCAAAAAAGTGAAGAAAACCGGGCGAGACAGCCACGTATTGACATACAATGGATAGTACACGCGTATCAATGCGCAATACAGAAAAAAGACGTAAAAAAATTTGGAATTAAGCTTTAATTCTTTGAAAATATGGAAAAAACATGAAAAGATGATTTAGGACAACAATTTGGTTACATGCAAACGATAAAAAAAAGTACTGTTTAGACATGATGCATGAGTTTTAATAGGGCGTGTGGTCTCCTCGAACAGCTAAGACTGCTGCACACCTGTTTGCCATGGATTCGATGAGGTTATCGATCAGACTTTGGGGAATACTGTTCCACTCCTCAAGAAAAGTCTCGGACAGTAACAGGCGGCCTTGGTCGCGCAGCAATGCGTCGTCCGATTCAGGTCAGGAGAGCACGCTGGCCATTCCATACGCTGTATTGTTTCAGCTTCAAGCATGTTCTCCACCAGACGAGCTCTATGCGGTCGGGCATTATCATCCTGGGAAACAAAGGAATCTCCAATGGCTCCAGCGTAAGGGATGACATGAGGTCGCATAGTATCTCGTCTGCATACCTTCGGGCCGTCAAAGTGCCATTCCGAATGATATGCAGGTCCGTACGTCCGCCTATGCTGATTCCACCCCATACCATCCAACCAGCTCGTCTGTATTGTGACCTTTCACGAACGAATGCGGGGTTATTTCGAGTGCCCCTGTCCCTCCATACCAGAACACGTCGGGTGTCACACTCCAGAGTGAATCGGGACTCGTCTGTAAACAGCACTTGGCTCCAATCATGTTGCTCCCAATCTCGATGTTCAGCAGCCCATCTTCTTCGGGCCGCACGGTTGCGTGGGGTCAACGGAATGCAGACCATTGGCCTACGTGCATAGAGCCCTCCCTCATGAAGCCGATTACGTACTGTTTGGCTGGACACCCTTCGTCCTGTTGCCAAGAGCAACCGTCTTTGCAGCTGCGTAGCATTCTCTGTTCTGTTTCGACGGGCTGTTAACCGTATATACCGGTCATCAGTTGCTGTAGTGGCGCGTGGCCGACCTTGCCCTGGTCGACGTCTAACATTTCCTGTTTCTTGGAATCGATTCCACAGCCTTGCAACAACACTTCTGGCGACTCCAACAGCGTCCGCGACACTACGTTGTGTTTGCCCGGATTCCAGTCTGCCTATAACACGCCATGCCATGGATTCCGGTAAATCACGTTGTTGAGACATCCTCAAGTCACCTTGTCTCGAAAAAAAATACTGCGCAATCGAATTTCACAGTTAGGGCAGTAAAACAGACGTTTCTGCAACATCCCGATTTCTGCCCTTATCTCCTTTTTCTGGTTTTTGACGTCATGAACTTTGATTTGCATATGAAGTTTTCTTCTTCCGTTTCCTGCTAGGCTTTAAATTATGGATGATTCATTTTATGTTACTTATCGGTATACATCTTTGCGTAATTTTGTTAAAACCATGTGCTCCCCTAATTGTTTGAGCAGTGTATTTGATGGAAGGCTGTTCTCCATTCAATAATTGCTCGGGAGGAAAAACTACATTTTTGAAGCAATCTGTGGATGCAAGAAAATGTTTCAATTTTTGAGAGTGATGGAGTCTATTGCAAAAATGTCAAGATTTGAGTAGAATATGGGTAGTGTCAATGTTAAAATAGCCATGGATAATTTTGAAAAATAGGGATAGGTTAGTGATATATACAGGAGGTAAGTGGTAGGATGGAATTTTTGAGCTGTGTGATGGAAACAGAAGATCAGCAGTTTAAAATAAAGTGGGTAGATTTATTTTGGATGGATTCCAGGTTATCTATGGATATTGGTTTCTGTATGGGGGTTCCAAATTCAGGGCCGCAACTAGATGCTTTGTCACCCGGGTCAAGGGCGCATTTTTACGCCCCCTTGTAATGTTGAAGGAGAGGTTTCAGAATGAAATTTGCGCCCTCTCGGGTCTAGCATCCGGGGCACGAGACCAGCCTGCTCCCCCCTAATTGCGGCCTTGTTCAAATTTCACGGGCATAGGAGAGAACAGGAAGGATATAAGTTTGGAAGCATATAGATGTTGGAGGTGACGGGTGGAATATTTAAGGTTACGACAAAGGAAAAAAGTTTTTGGATTCATTTTTGAAACATAACATATTAAATTAATAAATCTGTGGAGATTCCAACGAAGAGCAGAAATTATTACACTCAGGTATTTGTAATAGGAAACCTCTGTAATTATAGAATTATTAATTAAGGGAATTCAAGGGAAGATGTTTTGTGAAAAAAAAGGTGAAGAACCACGAAAAAATTAAGGGAAATAGTTTTTTTGTCCGCTTAGGCAACACCTTCTAGAGCAGAGAAGAATAGCAACCAAAGCTGCATTAAGAACTTTCAAGCGGCTTTGATAGCAACACCTGCTCTAGAAGGTGTTGGCTTAGAAGGGTTGCCAAATTCATGATGAAAGGGCAGAAAAAATCTGATTGACCAAAAAAAAATTAAGGAAAATGGTTTCTGTCCTCTCTCTCTCTCTAGGAGGGGCACCAAATCCGAAGTTAAAGAGCGAAATAAATTTATATTGATAAAGAAGAGAAAAATTAGGACACCACTGGTGAATAGGCAAAATAATAATAACAAGGGAAATTATTTCGTTCCATCCAAAAGGTGCACGCAATCTGTAGTGAAAGAGTATAAAAAAAAAACCAAACGAGAGGGAGGTTGTGAAAACCTTTAGCAAAAATACAAATTACAGGAGGCCTTTTAACGGGAAACGGATCACTTGAATTTCCGCCGCTCATGGTTAGATAGATTATCGTCCTCTATGCCTGCTTAGGGCTCTAGGACAGCTTTAGTTCATATCTTCAGAGTGCAATCTTTTACAAAAACAGTTGCGAAGGAGATCAGGAAGAACAGAACTGTGTGGAAAACAAAGTACAATAAAAAAGTCTCGGCATCAAAAAAAAACAAACAAACTGGTAGATGATGCAAAGAAAAGAAAAAAAACACAAAAATCTCAGCTCTTAGAAAAAATGAAAGCAGCCAATGTCAGAAACGATTACATTTTCCCATGAAAATTTTAAATTCTTTGATCAAAGTGCCCGGAGGCACTTCAATGAGTGTGTGCCAGTCAGATATCTGATTATTACCAAGGCCTACATTCTCCACAGGGGCGTAGCCAGAAATTTCGTTCGGGGGGGGACCAAAGTGACAGAACAATAGATTTGGCCATCTTTTTCCCTTTTTTCGGTCATTTTCTCACATTTCGGGGGGGGGGGACCAGGCCCCCAAGCCCCCCCCCCCTGGCTACGCCCTTGATTCTCCAGAAAGCATTCCCTAAAAATTGACCATTTAGGACACGTAAATAAGAAATGATTGTTAGATTCACAATTGTTGCCACAGATATACAGTTAGGTGAACTTATTTGATTAATTCTGTGAAGGTAACCATTGGTAGGTGCTCTGTTGGTCATGAGACGGTAAAAAAAGTGTTTCTAACTTGCGGCTAGTAAAGTACGGCGAAAATTTTTTAACAGCATCGAAGAAACGATCCGCAACTGGAAAAAGGGGTTGATTACAAAAATATTGATGAATTGATGATTGCCAATTTTTGTGTGGAAGATTTATCACATCCTCGAAGTAAGCATATGTAGGGAAAACTGGATTTTGGGAATCAACTGCTGTTCGTGCTAGATGATCTGCAAGCTCATTGTAGAATACAACCTTGTGGCGTGGACACCAAACTAATGAGATTCTTGTCGCTCGCAAATGAGATTTTGGGTTGATGTTGGCGATTGCCTGAATAGCTGATTTGCTATCCAATAAAATTATGTAGTTTGCCGCTGTGATGGTCGAGTGGTTATAGTGACGGACTCGCGATGCGAGGATCCGGGTTCGAACCCCACTAGTGGTGGTCGGCTGAAGTTGGTTATCTGTGGTTCCCAACTTCAAGGCGCAAATGCGAGCCGATCTCCCCGTTAAAAAGTCTCGCCACAGAGAGCAACAGTCCTACAACGATAAATCATACAATCATAATACTTCACTCATAGTTAGAAAAACTAGTGGCAGATGGCAGCACTACACATAACAAACATTACACAGAAACAAAAACTTTACGTCAGGTTGCACTACACGTACACGCACATTCCCGCATGTACCGATTCGTTGGGGGGTTCCGCGGGGGGGGGGGTGCATTTGTGGTGTAGCAGTAGTAGGTAGGGCCTCCAAAAAATGGCTCGGGGATCCATGATGTTCTTAAGTCAGCCACCTCGTTGGGCAATTTGCCTGTTGTGGCGTTGTATTTGTATTTTTCATTATGGACAATGAATTTTAGTGCTGCGATCATTATTGTGCAACTCATTCTCTAGTGAAGACAGATGAGCAATCATGGAGCGCTGCTTGAAATGAATTACGAGTTTTTGCACAGAAAATTCCAATAGTTATGAGCTCCTTTTGAGGCATCTGTAGCTATAATAGTAGAACAAGACCAGAATTTTTGTTCGTGTTCATAAAATAGTTGCTTTGTGAGGAGATCATTTTATGATGTTTGAAATGGAAGAGAACTGGTTGTGAAATCAATATTGGTGATAAACCAAGGAGGATTCGCAAAAAACAGAGGTTGAAGAGGAATAAGCAAAGTGTTGTCCTGGATGAATTGAATAATAGATGGATCCAAAATTTTAGTATGTAAGCCTTGACGGTCAAAACCAAAGCTTTGGTCAAAACTGAAATTAGAACAGATATGTTTGAACACAGAGCTGTAATGGGAAGTTCTTGCTTTGATAATATGATTAGTGGCGTTTTTTAACAAAAACAGTGAAAATGGAGGTTTTTCACAGATGCTGAATAACAGAGGAATCGGTGTTGAGATTGGAAGACCAGTAGCAATGCTAAGAGATTGGTGGTAGATAGCATAACACTTTTGAATATTTTTCTTGGAGTTATTATGCCACAAGAATGAACTGTAATTCATGAAGCTTGAAGTAATATTTGAACAGATAGCCAAAAGTTTATACCCTTTAGCTTCACGAAGCCTGCCTGCAATCAACTTCATGATATCATCACGGCTTATTAGTAGCCAATAAGAGCAGGCGACATGGACGAAAAAAAGTGAAGCGACTCACGGGTCATTTCCGACCAATCACAGGAGGCCTTTTAACAAGAAACGGTTCACTTGAATTTCGCCGCCCGCGGTTCATCACGGTTCGTTAGTAGCCAATAGGAGCAGGTAAGACCAGCTGTCATGTCACGGTTCTTTTCACAATGTTTGCAAAAGCCTGCCTGTTCTTGGTAGTTTACAATACAATAATAATTATACAGGGCTTTTGGCTACTATGTTCTTGGTAGCTTCTTGTGTGCGATCGAAGTGTAAGAGCTGCGGTTCTTTTTTCAAGAACCGTCGCTCACTCGCCCTTTGAAATGAGCCGGCTCATGAGCAGATCGCCCATCTCTAGTCGCCGGTGTGAATCGCGCATAACTGTGAATGGTAAGAACTTTGAGCACTTGTGAAACTTGACGTGTACACGCACTGTCCTCGTGTAAAGTGTATCGCTAAACAAATAGTTTTTCCACCCATTATTGGCTTGTCATTTGTGCATCTTCGTTTATCCTTCAGCTGATCAGGTTGGGGTTTCTGGTCATACATTCCTATGTGATTCTGTTTTGTTTTTATGTTTTCTATCTCCCCTAAAACTTTGTACGTTGAGTTTTAAATCACCCTGTATAATTACAATTTTACTGAAGATGATGAATAAAGTTAGTTTCAATGAAGAAACAGGAAAATGAATAAAGCAGTTGTTAGAAATACGGGAAAGAATCGTAAAATATGGGTCATATCAGGGCCGCAACTAGATGCTTCGTCACCTGGGGCAAGAGCGCATTTTGGCGCCCCCTTGTAATGTTGCAAGGAGAGGTTTGAGAATAAAATTTGCGCCCCCTCTGGTCCAGCGCCCAGAGCAAGAGACCTGCCTGCTTCCCCCCCCCCCACATTTGCGGCCCTGGGTCATATGGTCACTTGATCATCGACCTTTGATTTTATCATAACTTATACATCCCATATTTTTTGGGAATTTCCGTACATTTAACGTACTTTTTTAGCCATCCCGACCTTTTTTTATAAAAACGTCCCCTTTTTTCATGTATTTCAACGAAGCTTACTCTTGAATTTTTATTATTAATCGAAATCAAGGTTGAAATTATTTTTAAACTTATAAATTATTTTTATTAAGATTATTCATCTTACATATTAGTCGTTTTAAAACGTTGCATTTCTTGGAAATCATGCAGAACTCATTTCTGCAACGTACCGTAAGGCTTCACTTTCCGCTATTGCTGCCGATTTTTCAGTGATGTGTACGTAATAGTCAGCATTTTTTGCTTACCTTTGGCATCATTTTTGGCGATGTCCCGTATTTGGAATCCCAATTTCTCCGAGGAAGTATGATCAACCCAGTAAAGTGTCGCATCAATAATCAAATGTCTTGATTATTGTGAAACCATGAATTCGTTACGAAGTACAGACGACTGGATACTACGCGAAGATAATTGGAAAGAAATGTCACATTTCTGTGTGGGGAATCGAACCATCAACCTCGAACTTTTCGGGCGCGTGTTCTACCATTGAACTACAGAGGACAGACAATTTATTTCCTAAGAACACCGTGTTCCTTTGGGCTGAACGGGACTACGCAATAGACGGCCTAACTCAGCAGCAGCTCGAAATCGAAATAGGCTCCAGATGGCGACATAGAACGAAATACGATGAACCTCTCCGCTAATTCAGGAACCGGAAAGTGCGAGGTTGGTGATTCGATTCCCCACAGAGGAATGACTTTTCTTTCCAATTATCTTCGCTTGATATCCAGTCGTCTGTACTTCGTATAATTAGCGGAGAGGTTCATCGTTTCGTTCCATGAATTCGTTATCTTCCCGGACAAATCCGAAGCCAAGATATCATTAAAACTGAGAGTAACTTTTCTATACCGTTGAAATTGAAATACGGAACGTAATTTTCTCGGTGCACTATGGACTTGAAAGGTAGATGGCAGCACCTGCTTACTCACACAATCATAATTCGAAAATTGTTTGCTAAAATAAAAAATCATTTTCTGCAATGTAGATGGTGTCACTACAAATTATTCAAAATATCGCGTAGGGAAAATATATGATGACTATCTTGCATCAAGTGAAAATACACCTAAGCAAGATGCTCGAAACAGAAAAATCATGAAAATCGCCAATTGTTGCTAAACCTGCCAAAATACTCTACTGCCTCAAAAGATAAGGCGACATCACCAAAATAAGAGACCAAACTTTTCTAAATTCAAATCTACTACTATGAAATCACGGAGTGAAACTGCGTCGAAACTCGAATATATATTTATAATTGTATTTAAATAAATAATAAATATAATAAATATGATTCTATAAAATAATAATAATTAATAATTAATTAATTATAAGAATTAATAATTCTTATAATAATAAATATAATTCTGTTTAAATAAAATTTATATAGGCGATTTCCTGTTTTTTTCTCGACGAAATGTGGTCAGCTTACTATAGTTTGTTATTAATGAGGTAAAATTTAATTTCGTTCATGCTTACCATAGAAATTTCGATACGGGACAAATAGAGAGAGAGAGATTTTCTTTAACCACTTTGCAATCAGGGATGTAATATTGCGTCCAAAAGGCCGGTGCAATAAATTCAAACAAGTCTATCTGTTTTCTTTCCTCTCTCCTCACCATCACGAAAGTTTGTTGCAACCCTATGAAAAGAAGTAGTTCTTGAATTCTTCTTGAATCTTCTATGAAAAGAAGTAGTTCTTTTCATCTCCGTGATGAGGAGGTAAAAAGCTTCTATTCTAAGGTTGAATAGGTTCTACTATATAAACTCCTTTTTAGAGGGCTGCAAAGCTGTTAGCTGTTTTTGCATCGGACCGCAAAATACCCAATCCCATCCCTGCTTGCGCCTATGAATCTACGAAGTGCAAACAGCGGGAAATCGCGGGACATCAGGAATTCTTACTATTATGACCGATTATGACCATAATTGCTAATAATTCGGCGGTAAATAAAAGGCTGCTGTTAATAATGAGTAATAATAATATAATGCAGTAATAAGTTTATTAGGCGAAGATTTTCAAATATGTAAATAATAAATTCTTTTCGACGATAATAATCTTCATTTTCGAAATGAAGACAAAAATTTAGGTTAGTAGCAGCAAGTATTAATATAATGTTTGTTATTGTTTTAAACCATTTTTTTTTATAAATAATTTTTGTTGAGAAATGTTCCAAAATATGGCTAAACTTAGACTGATCATATTTCCCCGAGGAAAATACGGGAAATCACTAGTTGTAGCGAAAAATGATGCCAAAGGTGTGCAAAGTTGCCGATTATCGTTAAAATAACGGAAAATCGTGAATTGTGGGAATTAGGAAGCCTAGAAATACTAGCGGGGGGAGCATCACTAAGAATGGTAACCCTTGTGAACCCGGTAATGGCCGACGATGCCTCTGATAGTCTCTGAAATCGTAAAAAAACTGTATCGTTAGAATTTCACTCACTTCGCAAAGACGAGATTATCTAGTAGGCGTCCACGTACCAATATTAATTACAGAAATTAATGAATCGAAACTTTTTAAGTAATTGTGGTTTATAATAACATGTATAGCTAATGAGAATAGCTTATGTATAGCAGCTTATGTATAGCAGCTTATGCATGGGGTGGCCATACGTCCCGTATTTCCCGGTACAGTCCCTGTCTTTTGGCTGTCCCACCGTTTTTTTCAAAAATGTTGTTTTTCAACGAAGCCAACTTGACTATTCTTCAAATCAACGATTGAAATTATCTTTCTAACTCAGAAATTGCATTACGATAATTACGACAACAAACAAGAATATTCATCTCGAACATTTGTTTTTTTTAATTCACTTAAATTTGAAGTGGTGTTTGTTTTCCGTGATTGGCGACTTTGCTTAATTTTTTCACCATTTTTGACGATAATTAGCAATGTTTCGTATTTTCCCGTATTTCGAAGCTCAATTTCCCGTATTTTGCTCAAGCAAATATGATCAGCCTACTTATGTATAATAACAGCGAATGCGTAGCCATCACGTCCGTCATTGCCGAGTGCTGTGACGTCAGAATTATCGCTTGATGAGCCCGCCCGTATCTTTAGACACTGTAGTGGGAATGAAGCGCTACTGCTAATCGCAGTGGATTAAAATGAATTTTACGCAATTTCATTCAAATATAAAACATGTCAGATGAATGTTCATATTTATTATAATTTACACTAATTGGTATTAATAATTATCTCAAAGTTTCGAGAATATAGAGTTCGTTACCTCCATGGTAACCAGAGGTCACATGGAAATGGGTGAGTTTTTAGGAAAATCCGGATTGTTTCGGGAGATCAGCCTCAGCCGAGTTACTTTTCAGCTGAGGACATGCGTATTATTTTACATTTTAGTTGCCAATTTTGCTGTTTTAAGCAAATGATTTCCCGTTTATAGCCTTGCTTTAGTGTCAGTGGTTCGCGCGCATGTGCTATTTTGGTTATTCATTTTGGTGATTTACGTTATGATCAGTGATAAACAAATATGAGTTGTGGATTTTCAGATCCGTCTTAACCATCAGGACCAGCGAAAGGTGTTCCTGAAGAATGATATCAAATCATAGAATACGGTAGGCAAGCCACCTTCTGCACAGACACGGTTTCGGTTCAATATGTCGGAGAAAGCGAATTAGGGGACGTACGGTGCGAATAAGAACGTACGGTGAATAAAAGTTCCAGAATCGGTCCTAGATATTTTGCCGCCTGAGGCGAATAATGTTTTGCAGCCTTTGAATACGTCTGCCTGATTATAGTTTTCTTTTTTCACGTCTATTACCTTAATACAGTGGTTCCCAAAGTGTGGGTTGCGACCCCTCCGGGGAGGAGCGGGTCACACTGGTGGTTTAGGACACCAGTTCTCATACTTTTGTTGACCATGGCTTCTTTGTCGCCACAACGTTTATCCTCGGCTCTTCAGAATAGTCTAAAAAAGTCACTTCAAAGTACTAAAGGCAATCATCAATGTCAAGAGCTCGCAGCGACGTTCTCAACAAAGGTTCGCGACGCACCTAGGACTCGCGGTGCACGGTGAGGCATAAGCTTTATGCGACCCGCCCCTGAGGGCATACGCTTGAGTCATGGGCGAAGCTACGGGGGCGTCAAAGGTGGAGTCGACTGATCTAATGTATATATGTATATACGAATTGACATCATCATCATTTTGCCCCCTCGGCAATAATGACCGCGCCCCACCAGACTTCCAAGTCTATCTCCGCCTTTGGCTTGAGTCTGATGATGAAAACATACGACAGCAGCCACACCAAGCACGAGAGTATCGGCGAAACCGCTATTCGCGATTTTATTCCTAACTTCAATTTTCCACGCGCAGCTTGCGCCGAGCACTTATGTGCCATGAGGATCCCAACCCGCCTAACCCATTCGTCCTCTCAACCTTCAGTCATTTAATGACTCTAAATCAGGATGTTACAAGGTTAAAGAAAATCCTGCAATTTACACAATATTTATACAACAAATATATACACAAATTTTACAAAATGCGCGAATGGTCCGCGTCTTCCTCTTCTGCGAAAATAGTCCGCGTCTTGATGCGTCTATTGCGCGATTGGCCCGCTACTTCTGAACCACTTTGGTTCGACCTCAGATGCGCGAAAAAGTCTGCGTTAACCACTTCAAGTGCACCAGTTTTCTGTCAAGATCACCTAGCCCCGTTTACATGTCATAGTTGACAATATTTTTCCCTCATTTTTGCATCTCTTTTTTTTTCAGCACGCCACAACTCGTAGAGCTACACCAGTGGTGTCTACTGGTATGCTCAAATTCTTTCTTCTTAAGCGGTGCACGGTGAGAAACACTTGTCCAATCCCATAGAAAGGACACAGAAAATAAATAAATAAAAAATTTAGTATTCTTCGTCGGTGACAAACCTCGCACTAATATAGTGTCGACGTTTCTGGTGATATTTTGGGCTGTCAAATTACAATGGGGGGGGGGATAAGTCGGGTCAGGGCCGCAACTGGGGAGGGGGAAGCAAGCTGGGTCTGATGCATAGGGCGCTCGCCCTGAGGGAGCGCAAATTTTACCCTTTAACCTCTCCTTCAACATTACAAGGGGGCACCGAAAAATGATGATAAAGAGTGAAAAGATCCTTTACAAAAGAAGAGAGGGAACTTAATTTTTCAGAAACCAGCTTCTGTAGAGATCCTGAAGAACCAGATGCACTCAGGTTCTCTTCACTGACGCGATTTCGAACCTCCTTGAAAGATGGATGCAACAGAAAGAGATATAGTCCGGCTGTCTATGTCCGGCCTAAGGACCTAAAGAGAGCGGCACTTTTTAGAAGTGCAGAAAAGGAGGGATATTGAGATGAATTGAGCGTTGAATAGCAATAAAGTTTAATAGCATTTAAAAAGTATTGTATTTACTTGTACTTTTTTATTTACCCATTCACGCTTTTCCCTCAAACTGATTTCGATGTGTAGAAATCTGCACACACGCAAGTAAGAGAACACTGTCATAACAATTCTGACATAAAAAATGATACGCGGTCACTTCGTCGCCTCCTGGCTGGTGTCGACCCTGAAAAGTCCCGTATTTTACGATATAGAATGGTTATTTTTGATTGTCTTTCTGGATCTTGGGGGGGGGGGGTCGGATTTCGGGCACAGGATGTCCGCATAAAAAGCTAACATTTTATTTTAATAACTATACAAGCCTTTGAATGACATATCCGAGTACTACACGCAAGGCCGCAACTGGGGGGGGGGGGGGAGCAGGCAGGTCTGCCACCCCGGGCGCTGGACCAGAAAGGATGCATATCTGCGTCGCAGTGAATAAAAGGCGCGAACTCAGTATTACTAAAGTGTGCCATTATCCCGTACGTTACAACTGTTAGAACGGTTGCACGCTGGAATAACTTCACAGGGCTGGCGTTCGCGCCTCTTATTCACTGTGACGCAGGATTTGCATACGGTTTCTTCTTCCCCAGGTTACATTTGCATATGCATGGTGTTCTTTTTCTCCCGATAAATTTCAACGGGAATGCCGTTTTAACGTTTGCGGAGCGGCCGTTTCGAAACGCACTGGCACGCTTACATTTCATTTTAGACCGTGCATTCTTTGATGACAATTATTTCTATTGGTATGTACTATCACCTCTTAAGTTTTTCGCATCTTTTCTGAATCACTCTGCATATATAATGATAATTTTTTGACAATAAATGTGTATATATATATATCATGTTCAGAGTTTTTAATTTTTCTTCTGTGCAACACATTTGAATTTGGTGTGACTGCAGCAGCTTCTTATTTCTCCCACGTTGGCAATTTATCTGAAATTTAGCTATAAATTGGCAAGATCACCAAGAACACCAACAAATGACAACTTTTTTTGCAACTATCAGAGATGTCTCGTATGTGAAATACCAATTCTCGTATTTTTCTCGATTTCATCCTTCTATGATCAACCCAAGCGATTATTTTTTGATTCTTTTGTTTCGTAAAATTTTCAGCTTCATCTGATCGGAAATTTCATCTCGCCCGCGTTTCTACCCACCAATTCCGATTCCAACCGAATTATGCAGGGCTATCGGCTGCAATGATTCTCGCCAATTGCACGCAGTGTTGCAACTTGGTTATTTTCTAACAAGATCTGGTGTTTTCAGGCTATTTAGTTGGAAAAAGTACCCATCTAGTTGCAAAGAAAACTAAAAAAATAATTAAAATACTAGAGACAGAAAAAATTTCTAATGTTTAGATGACGATTTTAGTTGTTTTTTTTAGAATTTTTTTAAAGATTTTTTTATTATTTAATTCTTTACATGACCGCAGAAAAAATTTCTACCGCAGGGAGTCCCCCATCGAGGGGTTAGCGTACCAACCTCTCGATGAGTATAAAAAACAAGCCTGCCGTTCGGAATCGGCAGTAAATTGTAGGTCCCGGTCTAATTAGCCCTCGTTTGCAGAAAATGACCGTGGTGCAACAAAAATGATCAAATGATTTAATTCTTTCACTATTGGCAACACAGTGACAAGACTCTCGCCGCGTCTCAACACAGTACGGCATCAGCATTTGGCAATATTTTCATCTTCTTCTGATCAGAAATTTCATCGTCCGCGTTTGTTCTCGCTAACTGTATGTATGAGAGAGATTGTACGCAGTGTTGCCAACTTAGTTACTTGTATTTTCTTACTAGATCTGGTTTTCTTTAGACCATTTGTAAAACAAAATACCCATCTAGTTTCAGAAAAACTAAAAGGAATAATTAAAATGTTGGAGACAAAAAAAATTCCATCACGATTTTTATCGTTTTTTATGAGAATTTTAAAAATTATAGTTGTTTAAGTTTTGTGCTGTTGGCAACACATTAACAAGATTCTAGACGCTTCTCAAAACAGTACGTTATTGCGCATCGGTAGAGATTGCCAGTAGTTACAAACACCATCGCCCTATGAACAACGTCGTAATTCGAGAAGAAGGAGAACGTGCACTCAACTACGAAGCATCGTGCATAAATAACGTGAGTTTACTCAAATTCTTTACAAATAAATGTAATTAAAGAGGAAATTGATGGTTTTACTGATTGTGCCCAGACTAACACCGTTCCTCAGGATAAACAAACGACAGAATTGGCAACAACGTCTGTTTCGTTAACGTTTGAAAAGTTTCTGTGATAAGAGAATAGACATTTGTGTGAAATCTATTATTATATTGTTGTTGAACAGTTTAAGAAACATCAATTGCGAATTCGAATTCTGACTGGACCTCAACGGGATTTTTTTGATTGATTTTAAGTAACAAGATTGACTTACGTGCGCGAACTGTATCAAATTACACGTGACTGTAGATTGGTGATTGGAAGCAATAATCTCATACATTCCAGAAATATTTCGTTCACAAACACCATGAGTGAATCGCAAGATAAAGTTTTGGGAGGTTATATAGATGTCCGCTACAAGTTTGAAGCTTCAGTGGAGCCAAATGATGATGATAATGAGAGTGGAAACGATGTCCGTCAGGTTCTCGAAGGAGAAGACGTTTTTCCTCGTAGGAGAACCATTTTCGCTCGCTACCCATTTTATTTCAGACCAATGGATCGCGAACAGATTATTAGCAATTATGGGCAGCTAAGAGGTGTTGATTTTGCTGTGGACCCTCAGGATAACTCAGATAGTACCTTCCAAGCGGTTGCTCTCCCTATGTCTATCTGTTCGCCAGAAAATTCCTCAGATAGCTCGGAGAATGAATGTAGTTGTGACATGGATGCTTCAGCACCCGTTTCGCCATCGACTGATTCCGGTGATGTTGATACCAGTGGAAAAAGAAAGATGGAACCCGTTCCTGATGGGGACCGTGAAATTGTATCCACGCTAGAATCCAATGGACAAGATCAAAGCAGTACGCGTCGAGAAAGTCATGCGAAATCATCGGCAACTTCTAAAGACATCGATCGACTCTCAAGAGTTTCTCAAAGCCCAGACGCGTTAGATGGTGGACGTAAGAAGATGTAGGATATAAAGGTAACATACAGCAGCCAAGAGGCATATCTCCCCCCCCCCCCCAGTGCAATCATCTAACCGCTAAAATGTCATATTTCATGCAAGGACGCCAGGAAACTGCAAGACATTTCTGGAGTCTCTAGGTGCCGAATATTTGTGCGCGTGCATCTCCTTGCTACAGAACTTCTAATTTTGAAGGAAATACCAAAAATTCCTCCAACCAACCATTCAGCGGCCATTACAAAGAGAACAGATCCGAAAGCAGTTGTGACTTGGAGATCGATGGTGACACTGGTTATCTACTTCACAACAAATGAACATTGAAAGGTCAACGTTCATGGATTTACGTACGTGACAGAGCAGGAAAATAAACTTCAACGTGAATATTCATTAGGTTTAGTCATCAAGGGTTTGGTCTAACCACATGCTTCCCAACTTGGAGCCCACGCCCCATTGGGGGCCAGTATGATACATTAAAGGGGGCAGTTTGACCTTTAATGAGAGCAATCAGGATTTATGAAAAAATTCATATCTGATGAAAAATAATTTCTCAGAATTAATGAAAATTAAATTGTTATTTATTAATTAAATTAATTAAGGGGGGCCTAAGATTTTACAACATGCTTAACTGGGACAGGGCAAAGAACGTTGGGAACCACTGGTCTAACCATTGTGAATGAATGCCTATAATGTTTGGGGAGATATCTAGCGTAACTGTGACATATATGTTTGTCCTAGATGATTTGCCCATTCAATGTTCATTGTTGTCAATTTATAAGAACTGTTGGTTTTATCTCTAAGATGATGTACTTGGGGGGGGGGGAAGGTATGTGAATGGTATGGCCGCACTGGGCCTACACTCGCTGTAATAAGAATAGAAAAAAAAATCAGTTAAATATTCTGTCTCCCTTTTGTTCTTCAACCCTTTTCTAGTCGCGAGCACTGCCTGTACTCACCATGGAAAGAAGAGCACCCTTTATGGCAAGTTTGGCATACAAATGCAAGAAATCAGGATCATTTCAGTCCTTGAATGTGTAATTTGTACAAGGTCTTTAAGTGGAACGTTGATCAAGTGCTCGCGAGCACAAAATCGAACATCAGCATCGAGCACTCTCGGTGCTTCAAGGAGTACCGTGGTACTGGCGAGCAACGTGTTGAAGATACCGGTAATTTTGAAAGGAATTTAGTCAAATATGACTCTATTGTTTGTGTTTATTACTTTTATTTTTATCGGATGCAATATAAATACTGGATTAAATTTAAATTTATTATAAGGGGAATGCTATAAAGTAGCTATAAAAAGTATTTGCATTACGCGTAATTGAGACTGTTTGGAATGATTGTTTTATCGATCGTGTAATACAGCGTTTCTCAACCTTTCTGAACTCAAGGACGAGTAAAATGTCTGAAACAATTTCATAGACCGCTAACTTACAGCATATATATAAGTGATGTGACTATATGTGTTATAAATACGGGACATTTGCATTCAGGAACAATAATAATACATTAGGATTGTCCCGTATTTCAAGTGCTATTCCCGTATTTTTGGTACTTACAGCATATATATGTGATGTGACTATATGTGTTATAAATGTGGGACATTTGCATTCAGGAACAATAATAATACATTAGAATTGTCCCGTATTTCAAGTGCTATTCCCGTATTTTTGGTACTTACAGCATATATATGTGATGTGACTATGTGTTATAAATACGGGACATTTGCATTCAGGAACAATAATAATACATTAGGATTGTCCCGTATTTCAAGTGCTATTCCCGTATTTTTGGTACTTACAGCATATATATGTGATGTGACTATATGTGTTATAAATACGGGACATTTGCATTCAGGAACAATAATAATACATTAGGATTGTCCCGTATTTCAAGTGCTATTCCCGTATTTTTGGTACTTACAGCATATATATGTGATGTGACTATATGTGTTATAAATACGGGACATTTGCATTCAGGAACAATAATAATACATTAGGATTGTCCCGTATTTCAAGTGCTATTCCCGTATTTTTGGTCTTTCTGATTTTTTTATAAACTTGTCCCGTCATTTTTTTTTCAACAAAGCATATTTTAATTTGCAATCGTTACTAAAATTGTGAATGAAGATAACTTTCATGGTTTATAAATTATATTATGATAATTATGACCATAAATATGAATACAGTCAAACCTCGTTAATGAGTCACTCTTGGGAGAGCAAAAATATGACTTAGTAAGCGGAGTGACTCGTTAAACGGAGTAAGCCATAGCTGTGCCAATTCCTGCCTGAGGACAACTGGGACTTCCAAAAAGTGACCCGTTAAGCGGAGTGTCGTGTTAACCGGATGACACACTAACGAGGTTTGACTGTATTCATCTGAGTCTTGTTTCAAGTTTTTGCCGTGAACTACTTCTCAATTCATTGTGATATCAAGAAATTCTTTATTACCCACTGAATGATAATTTTTAAGCAATAATTGGTAATTGTTCCAACTTATGGCAACGTTTTTTGGTGAAAACGGTCGACGTTCCGTATTTTACCATATTTGAAAATATAACTTTAAGCTGTCAATTTCCCGTCTTTTTCTGAATGAAATATGGTCATACAGTCATGATGAATGTTTTTCTAATGAAATAAATTCTTGTTTACTAATATTTTCAGCAGCTCTTGACTTCTATGTCCTTCAGTTTTCAGCAATAATTAAGCAATGTCGTTGTAAATTGCATTTTTTGGCTACAATTATATCCTGTATTTAGTATCGCAATCTCCCATATTTTTCTCGTTGAGATATGATTACCCCCTAAGCATGGCCCCCCACATGTCATATCTGAGACCCTAGGCTGAGATCTTTAATATTCCCCTGTATAGTGAAAAAACAAAAGTAATGAGATTTGTCTCGGGCCTCCAGGCTTGAGCCCTGTCGCTCTACCCTTGTGAGAGCCATCGCCCTAAGAACGCTGGTCTAATTTTCTATTTTAAACCATGAGGATACAACTATGCATACATCAATATAACAAGAATTAAATAATTTTTTATTCAGTTGGAATACAATTACCAAATATGCTTGCGGACCACCTGTGCCATCGTCACGGACCACCTCCGCGGATCATAGGTTGAGAAACGCTGATATAGTACATAAATGTTTATTAGAGATTTTAAAAAAAAGAACGTTGTGCGTGTGTGTGTGTCAGTGAATAAATAATAAAATGAAAAATGAAATGTCAAAACATGTGCAATTTCAATTATTTTATGTATAGTTTGATTTTTTTGCATTATTCACATTTTCTATTGTGTCAGTTTCCCTGACCATATTAATTCCTGTGAAATTTGTTTGATTAATAAATATTACGCAAAATTGTGTTTCAAATATTTTTTTTTATCCCTTTTGTTACCTGTCTCAACATAGTGGGACATGACCCTTAACATGGTGGAAACTATGCTGTAGAAAAATATCATTAAAAATACTACATTTGAAAGTTAATTACTTTCAATTTTTTTTATCGTAAATGCTATCCTATGCCGGTATAAAGTTGCACATATCTCTGATTTTTTTCCCCTTTTTTTTGCAAGTTTTCAAAAAAATGCATTAAAAACAGCTTTTGCGTATGATAAAATAGCCTGACATCGATGAAATTGAATCAAAATGAATAATTGATTCAAAATATATATAAATGAAACTGTTCAGTTCACATGAAATGAAGCAAAAGATTGAAATTTCGTTTATACTCAGTATTATTTAGAATTAACTTTAAAATGTAAATTTTTTTTGAATTTTAAAATTTAATATGTGAAGGATTTATGAAACTTTATACTGGCATAGGATAGCATATACGATCAAAAATATGTATAAAAATAAATCAATGTTTAAATAGTATTTTTAATCATGTTTTTAATAGAGCAGCGGCCGTCTTCAACGCATGGTCCGCGGGCCGCATTTCGCCCTCGGAGCTTGTTGTCGTGGACAGGCGATCATTTTCAGAAAATTGTTGAAAAACGATTAATCCTAGAATTCATGAAAGAAATAATTTCAGAATTCAGAAATAAATAATTTCAGAATTCATGAGAGAAATTATTTCAGAATTCATGAGAGAAATTATTTCAGAATTCATGAGAGAAATTATTTCAGAATTCATGAGAGAAATTATTTCAGAATTCATGAGAGAAATTATTTCAGAATTCATGAAAGAAATAGATCTGAAACAAAAATTGATGAAAACTCAGAACTCGTGAAATAAATAACTCCAGAATTGATGAAAATTTTCAAAATTATTGGAAAAAATAATTTTTTAAACGAATAATTTCAGAATTAGTGAAAAAAATAACTTATAAATGAATGAGATAAATAATTTCGAAATTTCTGATAGAAATCATAAATAAATTAATAAATTAAATCAGTAATTAATCGAACACTTTTCAGAATTAGTGAAGAAAAATTATTTCAGAACTAATCAGAATTGATAATTAATAAAGGAAATAATTTCAGAATAAATGAAAGTCTTCAATTATTTTTGTCTGTTTAACTCGGGCCATCGCCCATTCGCCCCATCTACTAAGACGAATTAACTAAATTACACGAGTTGGTGGCCCGCGAGCTTTGTGGGGAAGTTTCAATTTGGCCCGCCGTATCTGAAAGGTTGAAGACCCCCTGTACTAGAGCATAGCTTTTCACCATGTTAAAAGGTATGATACCACTTTCTCAAATCTTTGTAATTTTCACACATGTTGAAAATCAAAGTTGAATAATATTTCGAGCCAAAAACAAAACATTTCAACCAAAAAGTCAATAATTTAAATAATACCGAAATTTTCAAAAAAAAAAAACTGCATGAACTAAAATGGCCAACACTTCTTTTCCCAACTTTCCACTTAATTTTGAATTCAAATATCTCAGCGAATATTGCACTAGAAAACGGGATTTTTTTTGTTGGCCTCTCTCAGGAAAGACAGGTCAACGACTTTTCAATTGGGGTTTTTTCAGAACACGGGGACTGTATCAAAAGTTATATACTTTATTTTTTATGTATACGACCCCTCAAATAAATTACGACATTTTAAGAAACCGCATTTCATTTGAAAACTTTTCGTGACTGAAAATATACTGCTAAAGTCAACGCTTGCAGTGCTATCAACAAACAGTTTAAATCACCCTGTATATAGACCAGTGTTTCCTACAAAACCGCCCTCAGGGGTGTGCGGCAGGTGCGGTCACACCAGGACTCGCATTTTCAGAAGCCCCACACATAGAATGATAATATTTCCTTTCATCAATTCTGGGATTCTGTATTTTCATCTAGAAAGAAACGATTCTGGAATTTTCTGCGTTTTGATCAATATTTCTGGAGAGAATTCTGAATTTCCATAAATTTCTGAAATAATTTCTTGCATTTATTCTGAATTTTCATGGGTGCTGCAATTATTTCTTGAAATTTATTTTGAGTTTTCATAGGTGCTGGAATTATTTCTTGCATTTATTCTGAATTTTCATGCGTGCTGGAATAATTTAAATTGGGCAACCACGTTACCTGGGTGCGACTAGGTTGACCACATTTCAAAGATACGGGACATTCCACTGATGCACAAATAACGAATTTACGATTGTAAAACTTCAAAAATTAGTTTTTTATACTTTAGAATTGAAAACTGAAAGTTCCCCCCCCCCCACCCCACGTATTTTTCTTTCCTCTATTTCTCTTTCAAGCAATGCTAGAGAAAATTACTTAATTTTTCAGCGAATATTTCCCATTGCCTGTTTTGTATATTTTTCATATTCCATTCCAAGTACTACTGTGTTGCAACAGTATTTTTCCCGATTTCTCGGGAATGGAAAATCGTAAAAAATTCCCGCAAATGGGCGGAATTCCCGCCTGGGAACATTTGGTTAGCCCATGCGTTAAGACGACTTGGAGCTCAAGAATCACTGGCTGTAAGTAGATTTGTACGACTCATCTCAGAATCTCCTACGAATCAGAGGTTTGGTTTGTGACCCATAGATCTAGGGGCGTAACCAGAAATTTCGTTCGGGGGGGGGGGGGAACCAAAGTGATAGAACAATAGATTTGGCCATTTTTTCCCCTTTTTTCGGTCATTTTCTCACATTTCGGGGGGACCAGACCCGCCATGTCCCCCCCGCTACGCCCTTGCATAGATCAATAGTCTATGTCAGTGGATTTGTAGCCCCTGCGAATCAGACGGTTGGGTCGTGACCCATAGCTCATCAAGAATCCCTTGCCGTTATTGGATTTAAAGACCCATGTTGGAAACCCCGCGACCCATAGCTTATATATAAGAACCCCATAAGAAACTAATTGCATCGAAAATGAAATTATTTATTCAAATTGGTTTGTAATTTTTGTGCCGTTCTCGTTTTACATGAACTTTTTTTTCATGTAGTGTTCGAATGTCTCGCACAATTTTTATTTCTTTGCGGTCCTTTTGTTCTCTTCCACTTCATTCTTCTATTTTGAAACCAAACTTTCACCTAGAAGAGAGCGAAAAATAAATTTCATTTTATTGTTTCACGCGAAATTAAAAATCTCAAACAAAAAAATAGATGGCAGCACACACAGGACACACCATCAGGAAAAAAGATCGCAAGTTTTTAAAGTTTAATACATCGAGCTTATATTACTCGATGGTTACTCGAAGTCACTCGATGGCAATACCACTTATAGCTCAGTGGGCAATACTGTATAAGCTCGATGGCAAAGCCGCTTGTAAGTTAACTCTTAACTCTTAATGCAGCTTTGCTCGATGGTTTAATACCTCAAGGTAGGGTTATCAGATGCGAAGACTGAGAAAGGAGGACGTCTCCGCACTCAACCTTAGTGACGTCACTTATCCCAATTTCCACGATAGATGGCACCACTATTCCAACAAATAAAACCGGTCACAACAATAATTTTCCCAATAGAACCACTAAAAAAAGCAGAAACAAAAATTCTGGGAATTTCAAGGTCTATATTGGTGCATAGGCGGAGATAGACTTGGAAGTCTGGAGGCAAGGTCATTATTGCTGGGGGGGGGGGGCACAATGATGTCAATTCATATATGCGCATATACATTCGATCAGTCGATTCCACCTTTGACGCTGGGGAGGCAAAGGTGCCCCCCCCCGTATCTCCGCCCATGTATTGGTGAATGCGTGTGGAGGAAAGACACTCATATATCAATGAAGATATATGTTTCAAAGTGGAGGAAAAAAACATTTTCTTCAGAAAAATGAAAAACAATTCCGGTAACCTAAAAAAGAGGACAAAAAAGGCTAATTTTCCGAAACGTAGGAGGACGCTTGAAATGACATCAAAAAAGAGGAAATGTCCTCTTACAGGAGGACGGTTGGTAACTGTAAGTGAACCTGACTTTAAGTTTTCTTCTGTGTAATGCTCGTAGTGCTTCCATCTGCCATCAATTATTGTAACTACGAATGAAGTATAATGATTGAATTTATGAAGTGTATCGTTGTAGGCCTATTGTTCTGTGTGGCGAGACTTTTTAACGGGGAAATCGGCTCTCATTTGCGCCTCGAAGTTGCTAATGTATACTAAAATGATATGCATATACAGGGTGTCCCGTAAGTCCTAATTTGGCCTTTATTTCATCAACCTTTCGTCGTAGAGGTATATGGTCCCAATTTGAAAATGCTCAAAGTGCGTTGAAAAACCACCCTGTATTAGTGTTGAGGATGAAAATACAGTGTCACAAAATAAAAAATCTAAATACAAATTTGAATACAAGCATAAATTTTATACGGTCCCCATGTCCTTCAACTTCCAATTAGAAAGTTGTTGCCCTGTCACTACGGAGGTCAACCGAGAAAATTCCATGTTTCTAAGTGCTATATTTGCTGGCATATTTGAATTCAAAATTCGGAGAAAAGTTGGGAAGAACAGAATTAACTAACGGACAACGAACGCTCTTTTCCCTCATTTGCACTATTCTCTCCCAACTATTCTCCTATTTTTTAATTCACATATCTCAGCGAATATGGCAGTTAAAAACCTGGGGTTTTTGTTTATTTGCTTCATAATAAACAGCGCAAAAGCTTTGTACTTGGAAGTTAGAGAATAAGAGGGTCCCCCAGTATAAGAAAAAGTAGATTTTTTTTTTTTTTGTGACACACTGTATTTTCATTCTTAAAACTGGTCATTTTGACCATTTTTTTTTAACTGGAGCCATGGCTCCACGACGAGTAATTGATGAGATGAAGGCCGAATTATAGGACTTACAGAACACCCTGTATAATGATAATTTTGGCAATAAATATGTATCATGTTCAAAGTCCCCCCCCCCCCCCCGTGAAATATATCTTCATTCACTGTGACTTTCAATAGCCTATTATTTCCCACTCGATGGCAATTTTTTAGAAATTTGGCAATAAATTAGCAATATCGCCAACGAATAGTAACTTTTTTGTAACAATCGGATATATGTCTCGTATTTAAAATCCCAATTTCCCGTATTTTTCTTTCCTCTTTCGATTTCTCTTTCTTTTCGTATTCGATTTCATTTCTCTATGGGGAGGGCGATGAACTCAAATGTTTCTCTTTTACTCCTTTTGCTGCTCCTCCGCTGCTTCAGACCATTTATAAAAAAATACCCGTCTAGTTACAAGAAAATTAAAAAGCATAATTAACATGTTGGGGACAAAAAAAAAAAATTCCATCACGATTTTTATCATTTTTTATGAGAATTTTAAAAATTATAGTTGTTTAAGTTTTGTACTGTTGGCAACACAGTAACAAGATTCTAGACGCTTCTCAGAAAAAATTTCTACCGCAGGGAGTCCCCCATCGAGGGGTTAGCGTACCAACCTCTCGATGAGTATAAAAAACAAGCCTGCCGTTCGGAATCGGCAATAAATTGTAGGTCCCGGTCTAATTAGCCCTCGTTTGCAGAAAATGACCGTGGTGCGACAAAAATGATCAAATGATTTAATTCTTTCACTATTGGCAACACAGTGACAAGACTCTCGCCGCGTCTCAACACAGTACGGCATCAGCATTTGGCAATATTTTCATCTTCTTCTGATCAGAAATTTCATCGTCCGCGTTTGTTCTCGCTAACTGTATGTATGAGAGAGATTGTACGCAGTGTTGCCAACTTAGTTACTTGTATTTTCTTACTAGATCTGGTTTTCTTTAGACCATTTGTAAAACAAAATACCCATCTAGTTTCAGAAAAACTAAAAGGAATAATTAAAATGTTGGAGACAAAAAAAATTCCATCACGATTTTTATCGTTTTTTATGAGAATTTTAAAAATTATAGTTGTTTAAGTTTTGTGCTGTTGGCAACACATTAACAAGATTCTAGACGCTTCTCAAAACAGTACGTTATTGCGCATCGGTAGAGATTGCCAGTAGTTACAAACACCATCGCCCTATGAACAACGTCGTAATTCGAGAAGAAGGAGAACGTGCACTCAACTACGAAGCATCGTGCATAAATAACGTGAGTTTACTCAAATTCTTTACAAATAAATGTAATTAAAGAGGAAATTGATGGTTTTACTGATTGTGCCCAGACTAACACCGTTCCTCAGGATAAACAAACGACAGAATTGGCAACAACGTCTGTTTCGTTAACGTTTGAAAAGTTTCTGTGATAAGAGAATAGACATTTGTGTGAAATCTATTATTATATTGTTGTTGAACAGTTTAAGAAACATCAATTGCGAATTCGAATTCTGACTGGACCTCAACGGGATTTTTTTGATTGATTTTAAGTAACAAGATTGACTTACGTGCGCGAACTGTATCAAATTACACGTGACTGTAGATTGGTGATTGGAAGCAATAATCTCATACATTCCAGAAATATTTCGTTCACAAACACCATGAGTGAATCGCAAGATAAAGTTTTTGGAGGTTATATGGATATGGAGTTCACGTACATACCGAGGGTAAATAATGATAATAATGAGAGTGGAAACGATGTCAGTGCCAGCACGAATATTCAAGTTCCCGAAACCGGAGAAATTCGTCCTCGTACTAAAACCCTTTCGGGTCGCTACCCTTTTTATTTGAGATCAATGGAACGCGATCAAATTATAAACAATTATGGTAAGGTCGTCGGTACTGAACTTGTTGAGGACCTTCAGAATATCTCACACGTTACCACCCGATCGGTTACTCTCCCTGAGTATATCGTTTCGTCAGACGATTCCTCAGATAGCACGGAGCATGAAAGTAGTTCTGACAAAAAGGATAATTCAGCATCCGTTCCACCATCAACTGATTCCGCTGATGTTGATAACCATGGATCAAAAAAGAGGAAACCCGTTCCTGGTGAGGACCGCGAAATCTCTGATGGCAGTATCATTGATGCCAACCAAGCGGTTGCAATCCCTCAAATCAAATCGACAGAGGAGTCCTCAGCTAGCAAGGACGTCGAAAAAAATTGTGATATGGATATTTCATCATCTATACCGTTACGTGATAGATGTAAGAAGAGGAAGATCTAGATATAATTTAACATTCAGCAGCCAAGAGACATACCCCCCCCCCCCTAATTGCAATAATCTAGCTGCTAAAAAGAGATATTTTAAGTATGCAATTTCTTCGTGACTACGGTGTCTTATATAGCTACGGCTGCTAGTACTCCAGAAAAGCACCAGACAATTCTGGAGCTTCTAGGTGCCGAATATTGAAGGGTGCCAATTGAAGTAATTGATCCTATTTAAGTAAATTCTAAAAATTCCCCGATTCCACCATCCAGTGGTCATTGCAAAGAGGACAGATCCGAAAGCGGTTGTGACTTGTGAGATGGATGGTGACACTGGTTATCTACTTCACAACAAATGAACATTGAAAGGTCAACGTTTATGGATTTGCGTAGTGACGGAGCCAGGAAAAAAAAACATGAGTATTGATTAGGTTTGGTCATCGAAGGTTTGGTCTACCCATATTAAGTGAATAACTGTTTTTTGGGGGCGATATCTAGCGTAGCTGTCATATACGCTTGTCCTAGATGATTTCGCCCATTCAATGTTCAATCGAATCAACCATCCAGTGGCAATTTTAAAGAAGAAAGATTCAAAAGCAATTCTGACTTGGACATCGATGGTGACACTGATTACCCACTTTGCAACAAATGAAATATCAAAAGGTCAAAGTGTCATCATTTCATTGATTGTCGTGAATGATCGGAAAAAATTGCGTAAAAGAACATGAATATTCATCAGGTTTAATCTAATCATCCCAAATAAATACATGTGACATTTTTGCTGATATCTAGCGAACTGTTTCATACGCTCGCGCTAGATTATTTTACCCATTCAATGTTCAATTGTTACTAATAATTGTTGTATTTCCTCATTCATGTGCATATTTTGATGTGAGCATAAATTTACTCAAACGAGATTGAATTGTTTAGTTATTACGTCCTTCATATCTCTTCGTTAAGACAGAGCAGCAGGCAATGTTCTGGTTAGGAGGATTATTAATTTTAAGGTAGGCCTAAATTTTTAAATTTATTATTGAGAAATCGGAAAAAAGGAAAAATATTATAATTAGCAGCTGATTAGTTTTTTGCAGCTGTCGGTTCAATATACAGGGTGATTACATAATTCCCCCTGCTGCATTTTACTGGCGAACCGTTGATCCTAGAGCAGTGGCTCTCAACCTTTGGAAGTGCGCGGCCCGGTAAATCTCTTTTGTGTAAAGTGAAAGGCCCGGTCATACACAGAACTAATGAGAAATTAATGGGAAAAATGAAACTGTGAATCCCTCACGGCCTGGTACTGGGCCGCGGTTGAGAAACACAGTCCTAGAGCAGTGGTTCGCAAACTTTTGTCACCCACGGTTCTATAATTTATAATTCATTTGCGGCTCCCCAAAAAAATTTGGTAGATATTTTCTCACATAAAAAACCATTGCAAAGCATGAATAGGTAAACAAATCAATATCTTCAACTCGCCGCGATGCACCCGACAAAGGTTGGCGACGCTCCTAGGAGCCGCGACGAACACTTTGACAAACGTTGTCCCAGAGGCATACTTCCAATTAGAAAAAGAGTATCCAAATAACGCGTAGAACTCAGATAAGCCATTCATGTTGCAAGAAGTTGTATAGTTATTAAACTCTTTTTCGATCACGGCGTAATATTACGTCCAAACACCAGTGGAATAAATTCCAACAAATTCTCTGTGTTTTCTTTCCTCTCTCTTCACCATCGCAAAGCTTTATAACACCCCTAACATCTGCGGAAGTTGCTTTTTCTTTCCGTCCTTTCTTTATAGAGCACCGTTTCACTATAAACGTGAAAGAGCGAAAGAGAACACGTAGGGTGAGGTGAAAAGAAGACTCTCTTATCTCTATATTATAGATTATACTTTTTTTCTTTCCCCTTCTTCCTTTTTCTAAGCTCGGTTAGGTTACGACAAGGTTATATTTATAGTACATATTTATTGCCGATTCGTTAGATATAGATGATCCAAATTTTTTGCCAAGGGGCCATTCAATTATTACGTAAGCAGATTTTCAGCCATTTTTGACCCCCTCCCCTCCTTGTCAGCAATCGTCAGCAAAACACTGACCCCCCCCTCCTCCTGTCAGCAAAATTTCGTCAGCAGCTTAGAATATTTCATATCTTCAAAAAGAGGCGGTTGATGACGTAAGCAACCTTCAAACCCCCCCCCCTCCCCCCTTGATGCTGACATAATACTTGAATGACCCCGGAAACCTTGTACGTGAAGTGTTTAAACTATAAAAATCAATCCCAATTTTATATGTACAATTAGCATATTTTCGGTACGTCTGCTAGACATTAAGTATTGAAGAGAAGCCAGAGCATGGACATTGTACAAACAACTACTGCTTATATCAACATGTTCTTCACACAGATTATTGTTCTGTGCAATGAACTAGAAGTCTTTAAATACTATGAAACATTTTTGAGGTATCATTGTAGACGTGAAAAAATACACATTTTTCGTTAAAAATACTTGATGTTCTCAATTCAAAATCATAGAAATCGAAAAGTTGCCAACATATTGCTTAGTTTCTAGTTCATTTAGAGTTGTTTAAAATACAGTGAGGAATATTCATTCATAGAGATATTTTGAAAAATGCTCGAAAAATCAAGTTTTTCGTGAAGTAAAAAAAGCAAAAATATACAAATGTTCAGAAAAAACGCTATTCGAAGATTTCATCATCGAACTAAGATAATTTAATTCTTTTTACTTAATTGACAATAACTTCGCTTCATAGACAACGGAACCGGGGAGCTGAGACTTTTTGAGTCCCCCCCCACCCAATAAGTTTCATCAGGGTGGTGCTGCCCCCCTCAATGTTCCCCTTCATGTCAGCGCCTTAGCTTTTCGCTTCTCAGTTCTAACATACAGAAGAACTTGGTTAATTCGAATTCTGGATAATTCGAACTTTTTTTTTTTTTCCAGTGACTTTGGAGTTCGAATTGATCAAGTTCGACTGTATTCATAAATAATCTATAAAAATAGCTATATTTATAGTTATTGTGAAGACAAAAATTGAAGTTATATAAATTTTGGAATAACTATAAGTAAATAGAAAAAGAAATCGAAAATTGTGATGAAATTCGTGATTTGAAGGCGGGCAGTCGTCTTAAAAGAGTAAATACACAGCAATGATCGATCTACAGCAGTGTTTCCTAAAGTGGGCAATATCGCCCCCTGGTGGGCGATGGAATGGTCCGGGGGGCGACAGAAGCTACGGATTAAACATAGGCCTGGGGGCGACAGAAGCTACGGATTAAACATAGGCCTGGGGGTGACAGAAGCCAAGGATTAAACATAGGCCTGGGGGCGCCAGAAGCTACGGATTAAACATAGGCCTGATGGACGCCAGAAGCTACGGATTAAACATAGGCCTGGGGGCGGACAGAAGATACGGATTAAACATGGGCCTGGGGGCGACAGACGCCACGTATTAAACATAGGCCTGGGGGCGACAGAAGCTAAGGATTAAACATAGGCCTGGGGAGCGCCAGAAGCTACGGATTAAACATAGGCCTGATGGACGCCAGAAGCTACGGATTAAACATAGGCCTGGGGGCGGACAGAAGCTACGGATTAAACATAGGCCTGGGGGCGGACAGAAGCTACGGATTAAACATAGGCCTGGAGGCCGACAGAAGCTACGGATTAAACATAGGATCCTATGGGCTCACTTGAGTTGGGGGGCGATGAGGGAAAAAATTTCTGAGGAAGGGGAGATGGAATTAAAAGTTTGGGAAACTATAATCACAGCGTATACAATAAAGATAGAAATATCTTTATGTACAGGAGACAGAGACTAATTTACTTTTGATGTATCAGGACACTTCTCTCTAGATCATTATTTCTCAACCTTTCTGAAAACAAAGGACCAGTAAAATATCCGAAACAATTTGACGGACCAGTTGTGCCCCGTGTTAAGGACAAAGGCGGTGTTTGACTTGAAAGTCTGGGGGGACGATGATGATGATGATGATGTCAATTTATGCACA
Source organism: Pholcus phalangioides (assembly GCF_987345545.1). Lineage (NCBI taxonomy): Eukaryota > Metazoa > Arthropoda > Arachnida > Araneae > Pholcidae > Pholcus > Pholcus phalangioides. Next base: position 5,825,945 of record NW_028301625.1, on the reverse strand, counting down.
GGGTGTCCTGTAAGTGCTACTGCGTTCTTTATCTTATCAACTGTTCGTCGTAGAGGTATGATTACAATTGAAAAAATGCTCAAAAGGCGTTCAAAAATTACCCTGTAGCCTGTACCAGTTTTAAGGATGAAAATACAGTGTGTTACAAAATAAAAACTCTAAATTTTATTATGATAATTATGGCGAAAATTACAAATAATATTCATCTCGCATATTTGTCAGGTTTAACGTTTATTCCTCAATTTTTTGGAATTTTAATTACGAGCGGTGGTTGTGCCTACTTCTGCCAATGTTTTTGATGACAATTGACGATGTCCCGTATTTTACGGATTATTATTTAAGATCCCAGTTAACTGGGTTTTATTTTTATCATCGAAATATGGTCATGGGATCATTTGAATATATTTGTTGTGAAATACATTTTTGTTTACTGTGATTTGTAGAAGCCCTTCCTTTCCATACCTTGAGCAGTTTGAGCAGTGATTGGCAAATTGTTTTTAAAGCAGGGCTGGACAAATCGCAGAAAAAAAAAATCTAGGAGCCAGAAATATTTTCACCTAAAGGAAAAAATCCAAAATAATGCTGCTTTGGACTTTTTTAAGATATATTGACCTTCTTTCATTTTGGAAGATATGCTACTACTACTACTACTTAACCGAACATGCACCTCGTACACATTCCTCTACGGAATTTCGAACGAACCGGCACATGCCGGAATGTGTGTTCTGAGTGTATGCTTGGCCTTAACGCATTTATGTTGTCGAGTTGCGCTCGTTTCGTATTCATGCTGCCATATGGCTTCCGTTTTCTGAAGTAAAGATGGAAATACTTGAATTTTCATGTTTTGTAAGTATCGTGTTGTAGGCCTGTCTCTGCTGGCTTATTCCATAACAACTCAACCAATGAGGGTTGCACGACTGATTCAGATTTCCCTCAAATTTGGTACACGTACAAGTACTGTCGAGGTATGAAAATACTCGAATGCTCAATGACCTGCTCCACGTATTTGTGCAACTACGTGAATTTAAATTCTGCAAAACAATTGAAAAACCCGAAAAATGGTTTCTCGCTTTTTTTTTTGTACAGCGGCTGCATTGATGCAATGTGAGTGTTAGGTATCTATGAAAACAGTATTTTTTGTATATTCAGAATAACAATAATGTAACATCTGAAAAGAAAATAGGGAAATCCTATCGCAGAACTTGAGCTTGAACTTTCTGGTTTTTTTCTAAAGACAGCCATAATTCTGAAAAACGCTCGAAAAAAAAAAACCAGAGTTTTAATTTCTTAACACTAGTATTTGTTGAAACTTCCTGGCCTATAAAAATTTACTTGCTTCACACCTTTCTTTTTTGAAAATATTTTAGCTTAAAAACTTCTCTTTCAACAGAAAATCGAATTTTGGCCATTTTTCTTAAAGGGGGGCAATTGGATAGAGCTTTCCAATTCAGTGGATTTGAAAGAGTGATATGTCAGCGTGAGTTTGTCTTAGGCTATTGATTAAATAATATATATAATACGATTATGGCTTTCGCGTATATTAAAAAATTTCGATTTTGGCGATTTCGAAATCGGAAGTTAGAGGACAGGGAGACCGTATTAAAAATTTAGATTTTCTATTTTGTTACGCACTGTATTTTCACTCTCAAAACTGATACAGGGAAATTTTTTGAATTCCTTTTGAGCATTTTTTAAATTGGAATCATGCCTCTACGACGAACGATTGATGAGAAATAGGCCGCATTAGCACTTACAGGACACCCTGTATATAAGCCAAACTCATTATTATAATAACTACTTTTTTCCCATCAATGCAACACTATTTTTTTTTTTTTGCTTCGTTATTTCAAAATCCACTAAAAGTGTATCAGTTGAATTTTAATTAACGTGTTATTCTAATGAGTCTAAAATGTCATTTCTTTCGAATCGTTCACTGGTTGGTAATAAACGTTTCTTTACATTTATTTTTGTTTCCTCGTCCCATTATTGAACACATTTTGTCCAGGGGGGTTATAATTATTCCTCGAGTCAATATGCAATAATACAGTCAAACCTCGTTAATGAGTCACTCTTGGGAGAGCAAAAATATGACTTAGTAAGTGGAGTGACTCGTTAAACGGAGTAAGCCATAGCTTGTCAATTTCTGGCTGAGGACAATTGGGACTTCCAAAAAAGTGATCCGGTAAGCGGAGTGGCGTGTTAACCGGGTGACGCACTAACGAGGTTTACTAACGAGGAGATACTGTATGTACTGACCTGTCTTTCGGTGAGATCTAACAGCACAGCAATTTCGTATCTACGTAACCTTGTAATATAATTATGGCGGGAGAATTCTTGTTCCAATTCTTGGATCTGGTGCTTTGTAAAAGCAGTTCTTTCTTTGCGAGGCTTATTGGTTTGCTGTTTCTGCAAATTTTCGTCTATGATTTGACCTGCAGCGAGAGACAAAACAGTTTATCATTGAAAATTCATATGCACACTCTCAGTTATGTTGGATGAGCTGATTCAACTACGGGGAATGGATACAGTCGATCTTGATTAATTCGAATCTTAAGGAGACAACAAAATAGTTCGAAATACAGTAAACTCTCGACTATCCGGCCTAGTTAAAAATTCGTACATAATAATTCGTTGTGATTCCAAAGCTGCACAAAAACCGATTTTGGCGTTAGGCTACACCAGACATATTCACCACGGTGCTCCCTGAATCCAGAGTGCTTGACGCTCGTGTTCGATTTCGTGCTAGCGTGTGCTTGAGATCAACGTTCCAATTAAACACCTTGGAGGAATTGCATTCAAGGATTGAAATCATCCTGATTCTATGCATTCGTATGTTAAACTTTCCGTAAGGGTACTCTTTTGGTGATGGGTAAAGGCAGTGCTTGCGACTGGGAAAATGTTGAAGGCCTCTGGGCTACACGAAATAAACCATTAAAATCCCCTGCGCTGCTATAGTTACACCTGAAAACCACTTTCTGCGTGGGTTAGGGCGGATTCACATCTACAGATAATCACCGTGCCGTGTTAGACCAACACCATCTATAGCAGAAGACCCCCCCCCCCCCCGCGCGAAGCTCGTGACGTCACCGAAGAAGGGCGGAGGCTTTCTGCTATAGATGATGTTGCGTCAGACACGGCAAACATTTTTCAACATAAAACCAATGAACATATTCATATCTAAAGTATTCTGGCCGCACAGACGCAGACAGACATTTCTATGTAAAACAATGTTTGCCGTGTCTGACACGACATGGCGAGCGTCTGCAGATGTGAATCCACCCTTACAGCGTAAGTGGAAGAACATTGCGTTGCGGAAAAGGGCTAAAAGGAAGGACCAGTCATCTATCAAGGAATTTTTCAAAAACTATAAACGGTGAGTTTTGACACTTTTATCTTAGGCCTACATTTTGCGTAAGACCTTTGACATTAGTGTAATCATTCATCAGTGAAATAATGGGTCACATACCTCTTAACATGGGAGAAAGTTAAAATGTCATTAAAAATACTATTAAACCATTGATTTTTATTAGAAACTTTTTCCATATATTTTTGATTAAATACGCTATCCTATAAATATGCTGGTATAAAATTTTACATATCTCTAATACTTAATTTTTTAAAAATTTTCAAAAAAAAACCCCATTAAAAACAGCTTGCGATCATTATAAAATGACATGACATCAATGTAACCATACAATAATGAAATTGAAATGAAGAAAACGATTCATTTCATGAAATGAACTAAAAAAAGATTTCAGATCCATTCATAAATATTTGATTAATAAAAAAAAAATGAAAATTTAAATTTTAAATAAGAACTATTCATCGCAATTTCAACCGTTTTTTCTTCATTTTAATTTTAATATTGTATGGTGGTTACATTGATGTCATGTCATTTTATCATGCGCGCAAGCTATTTTTAATGTATTTCTATGAAAATTAAAAAAAATTTAAGTATTAAAGATATGTAAAATTTTTCATACCAGCGTAGGATAGCATATTTAATCAAAAATATGTGAAAAAATTTCTAATAAATTAATAGTTAAATAGTATTTTTAATGATATCATAACTTTTCCCCTTGTTAAGAGGTATGTGACCCCTTAAATAGTTTTAGTAAGAACTAAGACTACGTTTTCGGTTAATGTTTCGTTTATTTTAAGAGCGTATGTATTCATACTGTACAATGGACAGGATTTTATGTTTCCTGCAGTCAAGTTAGGGTCGTTACAGTTAGTTGTAGGTGGTTATTATTAGTTGGTTAGTCCAATATTTTTATTCTTGGATATCTGTAAAATACGTTTTTACAAACCTACAGTTCAGTACGTAACGAGCATTTTTAAGTGCTCTCCTGCACTCAGAGATCGTAAAATATGAACAAGAGCGGATTCTGTTATAAAAAAGGTGTTTTTGATGGTATGTGAGGGTAGTAAGAGTGAGCATTTATAGGACTTCGGGCTATCCCGCTCACTCTTCCGCCACATTAGGTCGGATAATCCGGAGTCTACTGTATCCAATTCACCAATATGGGATATACAGTGCATTCACAAAAAAATCTAAAACTCTAAGCCATTTTACGATCAAGAACGTAATATTGCGTCCAAACGCCAGTGGAATAAATTCAAAAAAGTTCTCTCTGTTTTCTTTCCTTCCTCCTCATCACCGCGAAGCTTTGTTGAAACCCCCTACGAAAAAAAAAGTCGTTCTTTTTACCTCCATGATGTGTCTATCCTTCTGCTATATACATCTAAGAGCGAAAGAGAACAAGTAGGTGAGAACAAGAAAAGAGAAATCTACATCGTATACCTACCCTAATATCTGTAAGTATTACAGATAAGAAGGGGGAGGTAGAGATAAGAGTATAATATATATATAATAAGTATATATCTATCTCTTATACTTATGTACTAGCCGAGGATGACGTCAATCTCCGCTACCCATACGAAGGTTTTTAACAGCTGGCTGATGCGAAACGGAATCTATAGGAAAGAAAAAAAGCCAACTACCTTAGCGGAGAATCGAACCCACGCCTCTCACTTTCCAGGTGAGGGCCCTAGACTGCAAAGACAACGATTGTAAATCTTTCCTTAGAGCTTGTGTGCGCTGAACGGGACCGTTCATGGACGGCCAGACCTAACTCAGGCTCATAATTGCTGACACTGCCAGATGGCGGTCTATGGTCCCTTGCTCTTTAGGTCACTTTTTTGTTCATTCGCAAGATTGCTCACACTCCAAGTCACTCTCTTGCCCACTCACGTGCTTACAATTCCTATAGGCCATTGTTTTGGTCATTCACTAACCTGGTCCCTTACTGTCCCGGCAGCAAGACATTCTTAAGAGCATCAGGGGCCCCTGGGAAAAAGGATAATTTTGAGGACAGTATGTCCGTATAAAAAGTTAGTGTTTTTTATTTTTAATAACTCCTTGCAACATGAATGAATTATCTGAGTACTAAACATTATTTGGATATTTTCCCTAATTAGACGTATGTATCCGAACATGTGATGTCACTCTCCACACGAAAGTTTTCAACAGCTGGCTGATTCGAAGATGAATTTTAGGAAAAAGAGAAAATTCAACTGCCTTTGCGGGGAATTGAACCCACGTCCTCTCACTTGCCGGGTGAGCGCCCTAGACTACTAGGCTCACTGGACTAGAAGTATGTATGCCTCTAGGATCACCGGTTCGCCATTAAAATGCGGCAGGGGGGGGATAATGGACAGGGCCGCAACTAGGGGGAACAGGCGGGTCTCGTGCCCCGGGCGCTAGACCTGAAGGGGTGCCAATTTCATTCTCAAACCTCTCCTTCAACATTACAAGGGGGCGTCAAAATGTTCGCTTGCCCCGGGTGACCAAGCATCTAGTTGCGACCCTTATAATGGAGTCACCCTATACAGTAACTATACAGTGAGCTCTCACATATACACCCTTTCAGTTACAAGACAAGTTTCTGTACTCCCGGTCAAATGTATAGCATAATAATGATATTCACTTATACGCCTCACTCACTTATGCGTCTTTTTTTCCTCGTTCTCTCGCACCAACGCATAGGTGAGAGATCGTTGTATGTGTATTTATGGGTTATTTTCGATTTCTATACAACCCAGAGTGAACAAAAAAAAACTTACTGGTTTCTTCATCGATTTGCTTGAAATAATCCAAATTTTGAACCGTCACTTTGTCTTCGTCAAAAATGTTCGAACAATTGAAGTCCATTGAAGATGAATGATCATGTTCCTGATTCTCGTATTTGAATTGTAGATGTTCTAGAGAACAAGTGCCACTTCCATCATTATCATTCATCGGAAAATTCATTGATGGAGAAAGGTGTACTTCGTAGTCGTCAACATCGTTTGAGATTTCGAAGTAATCCATTTCGCAATTGTACAGATTGACGAATTCGTTCTCCGCGTCTTTCATTACATCCGATCCTTGTGTTAATCCTGAAATATATCGGTCGTCGTCATCTCTCAGTTTATGGTCGTGTGAGAGTATTTTTCTGGTACAACCTGTTGATGAACAGTTGAAATAATTTTCTACCGTATTCACTTGTAGACGAGTATGGTCGTGAGAGATATTTTGCACTTCGATTGATTCCAGTGGTGTAAAATTTTTGTTTTGCTTCTGACCAAATTCAGTTGGACATCCATTTTGAAGATACTGGAAATTTTTAGTCCCACAGTTCAAATCGGTTTCAAGAATTGCCGTTGAACTTCCATTTGTCAGTTGTGTACCTGGTTCGTTTTGAGTCTTAGGAATTGTCGAACCTGCAGCATTCCAACAATTAGGTATAATATCAGATTCCGCTATGATTTTATGAATTAAAGTTTGATGTTTTTCGTTTGGCATGGCTAAATATCTTTCACATTTTTCTTGAAATGTATCATCATTATCATTTTCTAACCGACAGTTCATCCCGTTTGTCATACGATCATGATTATTGTTAACTTTTAAACTCTTGACCTGTATAGATCTGTTTCGATCTACAAGCCTCCAAAGATGGCAATCAGAGTTTTCGAGTTTTTGGTCATTCAAAATATGTTCATCCACGTCTTTCTTGTTTCGCACTAATATTTCACCATCACCACAAGAAATACAACTTCTTCGGGTCATGTTGCTGATGCTGTTGATGAATTCAGAAGTTGAGCAGTCACCAGTACAGTTTGTTATGCCTTCTGTAAAATCGTTAGGAATGTTGCAAGTTCTTTCGTCAGTTTCATCGGGTTTTGAACGTATGCGATGATTCGTAGGGTCTTCCTCTGATGGTGGATTAATCTCAAAAACTGCATCTACGCTGTACTTTAACGAGGACTTTGGTTTCAATGGTATTAAGCTAAGATCCACATTCGGTTGATCCGGGATCGCTTTGATCTGTTCGTCATCAAATATTTTTTGAAACACGTATCGTGAATGTTTAGAACATTCCTCCGGTTGATCGATGGGAATGTTTCCAAACGTCAGGTTATTCGACTCATAACAATCTCGTATTTTTGATTCGGAATCGATTTGTGCCGTAGTTGTAAAAATATTTTCCGGTTCAGGAGACATCGTGGCTTGGCCCCGTAATAATTTCTTTATACATCCAATTTGCTGGAGAGCGAACATTTTTCCTTCGGTATGTATTTTCGCTTCAATTCAGCAGTTGGTGTTAGGTGAAGGTGAACAGCATTTGGGTTAAGTCTATCTTCCTAAAAGAGGTGGAAACACCAATAAGTATTTGTTAGTATTGAATATAGTTATGCATTAAAACTACCTCTTTCAAAGAGAAACACCAATAAGTCATTTTTGACAATGACAGAAACCTTAGTGATAATACACATCTTCTTAACATACTTGCAAAGCTATTCTTTATTTTGAATTCTAACGGGATAATGTTGCTTGAAAAACTCAGTCCACTTTGGATGACTGGACCGAGTTTTTAAACAACTTAGAAACAGTGACAGTGAATTTTTCACATTGAAGTTTTGAACCCGAAGCTCTAGAAGTTTATGAATATCATTTTCCGTTTCATAAGGAAATTACAAGTTGTAAAAACGATGTGTTTTTTTTGGAAATTTTTCATAAACTAGAAGTGACGATTCTTGAATTGCAGATTTTACGTGTATTTACGTTACACCCAGGGCCATCTTAACACGAGTCCCATCCGGGCACGGCACGGGGGACCCTCATTTTCATAGGGACTTCCACGATAAGATCTGACACAATGATTTATGGCAATAAATATGTAAATCAAGAGGTGGTGCCTAAGCCCTCTTTCAGTTTGCTCTGGGGCTTTTAGATGCTGTTGAGACGGCGGTAGGGAACCAACTTTTTTGGATAAATATTCAAAAATTTGTTTGAGTTCCGTGAACAGACTCATTACCATCAAGGGTTGTCAGAGAAGTTTTTCGTTAGAAACCCCTGTCTTTTTTACGATCACATGAAGGCCCCCTGTGAGTTTGGGTTTTTAACTGAACTCAAATAAGTAGAGCCCGGATTATATGCAATTGCATATTTTTGCACTTTTTGTAGTTAGTGCATATAAATGCATAAAATCAACCGTAATTTTAGAATAAGTGAATATTTTAGCTTTTTTTTGTATTAAACGCATTGTACTAATATTTTATCTCATTTTATTCTTCAAATTTAATCAAATTTATTTAATTTTTGGATAAAAATATATTCCAAAATTCGTGCATTGTTCATCTTAATGCATATTTTTAGGCATTTTAAATGTATATTTTTGTATTTTAAAGCCGTTTTTTTTAATTTTTTGTGCATATTTTTCTTCTTATGCATACTTCTCATTTTTAAGTAGTATTTTAACATTTTTAAATGCACATTTTTTCCTTTTTTTTTTTGCTCATATTTTCCTTCTTTCGGGAAACATCAGCGTTTTTGAACGCGTATAATGTTTTTTACACTTTACATATAATTTTCAATACTCACATCTATCCCCTAAAGGGCATATTGAGGAGTTTTTAAGTCATATTATTTATTTTATGCATATTTCGATATTTTTAAATGAACATTTCAGCATTTTAAAAAATTCATATTTTTCACAATTTTTTCATTTTCGGCACTTTTAAATGCATAATTTCCCATTTTTCAGTGTATTTTTTATTTTTAGTGCCCTATTTCGGCATCTGTTTTCATTTTTTGCATATATTTTTGATTCCATGACATATCTCGGCATTTTTAAATGCAGATTTATCTTTAATTTTAGTGCATATTTCAGCGTTTTTAGTGCATATTTCAGCGTTTTTAGTGCATATTTCAGCGTTTTTAGCGCATATTTCAGTGTTTTTAGTGCATACTTCAAAGTTTTTTAATGTATATATTGCCACTATTTTAGCGCATATAATCCGGGCCCTACTCATAAGCTATTCAAAATAGAAAACGCAATAGTTAGTATTCCGAAGGGACTTCTCATTGTGCGGAAGGCGATATAAAAGTACAAACTGTACTAACGAAGTACCGGAAAAACTTCTCGACCGCAAAAGAGTCAATAGTTTTTCCTTACTATCATATGACTGGGAATCTCAAAATTGTGCATTGGACATTGAGGAGAATGGTTCTGTAAGATCCAAATGTAATTGGAGTGTGGAATGAAAATCTCAGAGTTGATCATTTTGATCGAAGAGGAGCGAAAGGTAACAAATAGGAAATAGACCCAAACAAATAGGTGCATCTTTCCCCCCCCCCCAGTGATTTGGGCCGTCTTAAGAGCATCATGGGCCCCCGGGCCAAGTGATTTTTCTGAGGCCCTACCTGTCAAATTTTTGAAAATTTCAACTACTAATTTTTCTGAGGACCCTATTCTCTTGAGGCCCCCGGGCCGTGCCCGGGTGGGCCCATGCGTTAAGACGGCATTGCCACTGGTGTTGGGAGTGTAAATGATTTCATCTTTGGCAGCATTTGTCTTTTTTTTTTTTTGTTGCTTTTTTGTACAAACAGGAATTATTGTCTGAGGCTTTCGTGGCCGTCGTTCAATGACTTGCAAGTGGTTTCCGGGATATTAGGCCATGGTCTAGGACAGTGTTTCTTAACCTGTTTTTGCCCGTGGCCCCCTATAAAAAAGGCTTTTTCTCTTGGCTCCCCTGTCTTACCCAGAGTCTTCGACCCTCATCTAGAAGTAAGATCCTTTATACGTATTGGATTTTTTCAGTGAATTTATACTGAACGAAAATTTTGCAATCACTCCGAATCACTGGGCTAGAATTTATTGAGCTCCCCGCTAGTCCGAGTTCTGTTCAGGGCTGTCTCAACATCATGGGCCCCCTAGCTAAAGCGATGCTATGGTAGTCCCACACTTAGGTGGAAATAAACAACTTACATATTCCTACTTATTTTCAAAATTTATTGTACTATACAAAATATCATGAGGTGGGGTCACTTATGGACCTGAGACCCACGGGCATGACCCCCTCACAAGAGTGGGACTGACAGAGCTGCAGCCCGGGGGGCCTGATATGATTTTTATCATTTTTTGTTTTTTCACACAATAAATTTAATCTAGAGGGGCCTTGCGAAAAAACCCCATCCTAGGGAACCTGCTGCAGAATGTAGGCGGTGAGTCCCGGGTGGGTCCATGCCATAAAATGCCCTGGTTTTATGGGTAGTTTTGTTGGATTCTGTATAAGTGTCCAGTCACTAATATAAAAGCTTTATTTCTTCACACCTTAATTTTTCTTCTCAGCTCTCCGCAGCCCTCCAAACCACCTGTCATGGCCCCTCTCTCAATTTTCCTCCGTGGCCCCCTTGAAGTATCCCAGTACAACCCGGTTGAGAACCAATGGTCTAGGGCATTTTCTTCCTAACGTTTCGCCCACATCTGTGGCAGGTATCTTCTGAGGTTAAACGGACGTAGGTCTCTCTCCGCGACAAGCGAGAAGGCTTCATGAGGAATTTTTTTTTTTACTAGCTAATATTCTATCTATTAGCTGGTCAACTAATAGATAGGTTTTCCTTTGTTTTCAAGGAAAGGCTGGACAGCTAACTTACAGGCCAAGTACGGCATCAGATAATGTGCACTTAGCTGGTGCTATATATATATATATATATATAGTGACATTTTAAAATTCATTCCCAACTAAAAACGATGCACAACAAATTGTAGCACAAAGATTTAAAAAAAAAAAAGACATGCTTTACATGTTTCCCAAAGTGGGTAATATCGCCTCCTGGTGGGCGATGGAATGGTCCGGGGGGGGGGGGGGAGGGTGATAGAAGCTACGGATTTAACATAGTATCCTATGGGCTCACTTGAGTTGGGGGGCGTTTTGGTAGGGGGCGATGGAACAAAAAGTTTGGGAAACTATGCTTTACATAGATACAAAGACAAATACAAAATCAGAAACTGTAACGGGCAAACTGCCCAACTAGGTGGATGCAAAAAATACAGAATATAAAGAATAACAAATAAATATGTATAAAAAAATAATAATAATGCTGTATTTTGGAAAAAAGCCCCCAAAAATATGGTTGTCATGGCCTAAATACAGCTACCCTGTAATAATAAGCCAGAAAAAAAAGTAACTAAACAATCTGCCCATAAAAATATGATTGTCATTCATTTAAATATGGACAGCTTCTTAATTACTCTCACCCAACTCATTATATTGCCTCTATCGTGGGGAGGGGGATTTACGACATCCGAGGGTAAGCTATTCCGTACATTTACAACCTTCCGAGGATGACGTCACTCTTCGTTATCCATACGGAGGTTTTTTTTTTTAACAGCTCGCTGATGTGAAGATGAGTTTATAGGAAAGAGAGAAAATTTAACTGCCCTTGTAGGGAATCGAACCCACGTCCTCTGGATAGAGAGTAGGAAAGATAGATAGGAAAAAAGATAGAGAGCATGGCCGGTGGGGTTCTGAAATGTAAGGCTGTGATAATGATGATGATGGTTCCGAAGAAGAGGGAGAGACAAAAAGTTATATATATATATATATATATATACAGAAACGGACCAATTAGCAGATAGCGAAAATCCCCACCCCGATGTGAAAATAAACTCCGTTGTTCGAATCTCGCACCTCGTTGAGTGCCTCTTTCTCTTCCGCTGTGATGTTATCATTATTGTTTTTGCTTAGAAATTTTTCAATACCTGCGCTGGAAAATTTCTGGAATCGCTAACAATAAATGAATCCGTTGGCGAGACTGTTCGTTGAATGAAAATTTTACGATGACAATTTCTAAACTATCTTTGTCCACATCACTAAAAAAGAACATAAAACCAGAATGTTCCTTAAAATACAAAGAAAATCGGCCTTTGAAGCAGTGGAACACGTGATACGTGAAACTTGTTCACAAATACCAAAGCCACAACAGGCGAATTGCCAAACGAGGTGGCTGAAAAAATCATGCCGGAAAAAAATATGGATGTCAAATATAACCAAAATGACCAATATAAAAGCATACATCACCAAATAATAATAATAATAATAATAATAATAATTAATATTATTTATTAAACTGCATAAAAATATTATGGTTGTCTTATCTATCTTATCTAGGTATGGATAGCTTCTCGATTTATCCCACTATGCCCATTGTACTTTTTTAATACGTATCTATAGTGTTAGAATTCACAACCCCAGGAGGTAAGCTATTCCATTTATTGACAGCCCTTTCAGAGAAACATTCCCTGCGTCGCCACAACCTGGAATTGTCCCTTACTAAACGATACGGGTTTCCCCCTTGTCGAAGCGGTTAATTTACGGTGTATCAATAACTCATGGTCCATCCTATCCATCCCGTTGAAAATTTTGAACACTTCGATCTTTTCCTCCCGACACCTGCGTTCCTCCAATGTAAACATATTCAAGAAATCAAGTCTTTCCTCCTAGCCTTGGGTGCCAACGAGAGCACGCATACCTCTTCTCTGCACCCCCTCAAGCAAGTCTATGTTCCGCTGTAGGTATGGTCTCCAAAACCTTACGGCATATTCCAGTGCAGGACGAACTAAAGCCAGTGCAGGACGAACTAAAGTCATTGTTCCGCTTTTCGGAAAGAATAACTTTAAGAGAACGAAAGGAGACCTTTTCAAGAATGAAACGGAGCATTCGATCCTCTTTTTTGATCACCACTGAACAATGTTCAGTAAACCTAAGTCGCTCGTCAATGAAAATTCCCAAATCGGTGACCCTAGTTTCATCCGGGATAGTAAGATGTGAATTATTAATTTATTTGCAAGATTTGATGAGATATACCCGGTTTCGGGTCGTGTTCGTAGCAATTTTAAAAGCAAAGATATAACATTTTATATAGAACAAAATATGGACGATACATGCATATTAAAATTTGAAATACGGTGTAAAAATATACATACTTTCATAGCTGTGCATAATCTTCTTCTCGTGGATTTCCATTTGGGCAAGACACTGTTCAAAAGTCTCTGTTGACAGAATATTAACTTCTAGGACCTTTGAGAAGAGTATGAAATGGAAAAAGAGAGGGGATTCGAGAAGAAAAGATATGAGCGAGGGGAGTTGAAGATGTATGAGTTTCATTTCTGTCATCACGGACATGCTATGGAAAAAGAGATGTTCGCAAGCAACTCGCTAAGTTTGGCGTCCCAGCTATTAGTTGGCGTTAACAGTCGCATTCAGATTTCATTATTTTAGATTTTTTCTATTCATATAGAGTTAGTTCATTTATCTTTTGCAGAAATCGGTTGGATTCACAAAAGTGAATTCTAAGATGGATACAGTGGAACCTCTCGTAGCGGACATTTTCCGTTCGCGGACACTTTTTTGAATTATGCCAGCGGGACTGAATGTATTTTACTACCCATTAATGGTCACTCCTCGTTAGCGGACAAAATTATCTGTCCAGTGGGTGTCCGTTATCGAAAGGTTCTACTTTAGTAGCAAAGAAGCAGAAACCACCACCGAATTTAGAACAGAACCGACATCTAATAACGAGGATCATATACCGGCCCGGTTTCTAATTTAGTTGGTGGTTTTGTGTAAACCTAGTTGTATGTAGTGTAGTCCTGCTTCATAAGAATACAATGCTTTTGTTTAATTCGTTTAAGGGGGGTCTTATACCTTTTAACATGGTAAAAAACTATGCTCTAGTAGGACTATCATTAAAAATAACACTTAACCATTGATTTATTTCAATTTTTTTACACATATGTTTGATTGTATATGCTATCCTATGTCAGAATAAAGTTTTACATATCTGTATAATACTTACTTTTTTACAAATCATCAAAATAATGCATTAAAAACATATTGCGCATGATGAAATAGCATTACAATAATGCAATTGAACAGAAAAAGATTCAAAATAAAGGACACTTCAGTTCATGAAATAAAGCAAAATGAAAATTAAATTTCAAATTTTGAATTTTAAAATTAAAAAAATTGAATTAATAATTTAATTTTAAATAAGATTGAGTCAATGAAATCTGAATCTTTTGCTTCATTTCATGAACTGAACAGTTTTCTTTTATATATGTTTTGAATCAATTTTTATTCAATTACATTGATGTAATGCTATTTTATCATGCGCGCAAGCTGTTTTTAATGCGTTATTTTGAAAATTTTTAAAAAATTATATTAGAGATATGTAAAACTGTATACTGACATAGGATAGCATATACAATCAAAAACATGTACAAAAAATTTGAAATAAATAAATGGTTAAGTAATATTTTTAATGACATTTCTACTATGTTAAAAAGCATGAGACTCCTCTTAATTCGTTAAAAATACCAGTTTCGTTTTTATAAAATGTAACTTTTTTTTTTATCATCGGTATTCTATCAAGCAAATACTCGTATAAAAGAGTGGTAAAGGAAATGCTTTCGGAGTAACTGATCTATCTTTTGGTAGCAACCCTTGTGTGTGTGTGTTGGCTGAGATACCACCATATGACAACAAGTGACGACAGCAAACCACGTGTACTAATTTACTAAAACCGAAATGTTTGTTTCTCTGCCTTGTGACCATTGACAAGTGTTCATTTGTCAGAAAATTTTTTGTGTCTGCTTTCTTTCTTGAAAATAACAATTAGTTACCACAGTGATGGGCAAACTACGGCGGGTGGACCAGACGCGGCCCCCCCCCCCCCTTAGAGGTTTCATTCGGCCAGATTTCAAAATAATAATAGTAGGCCTATAGAAATGTTCAATTTCAGTGTTTTAGAAAAATTCATTTAAGGTGGGGGGGGGGGGTGGGTGTTCCATTTTCCGCATGTGTAAAATACAGTTATAATAATTTAAATAGAAATCGGTTTAAAAACTTTTGGATGCGCAAAAAACGAAACACGCTCTAAAAATATATGTGTATAAAAGTTATTAAAATATACTTATTTACTTTTCACAGTTGTAAACGATGAACCATTGTGTCTCATTTGCAATGAAACCGTGTCAGTCTTCAAAGAATAAAACATATCCCGCCACACTTCACTTCTAAGCATAAAAATTCTAATTATGAATCAATGTGAGAATATGTCCGGTCGGTCAAAACTCTTTCTTTTTGTTTTTTGTCCCGCTCCTAAAAAAAGTTTGCCCATCGCTGCCTTCGGTGCAACAGGCCTTGGTTTGAATACCAGCTGGAGAATGGGTCTTTTTCCCGGCCGTTAAGAATTGTCTCCAAATCGTAGTTCTCTCTAATTTAATACGAACAGGTAGTGAAAGATGTCTTGAGGCGTGGCTACCTTAGTCAGCTGCCCAGTTGTCCAAAATGCTAGTTGTCTCCTCTCCGAAACCAATTTCTGGCTACGACCCTGCCCAAGGTATCACTGAACCCACACAACGCTATAATAACATTTTTCAGATAATGCTGCCACCACCATATCGTGATGGTTGCACAGTGTTCGTTCTCGAAGTTTGTTACCATAGGACAGCATCCATCCATTCCCCGTAATAAAAAATGATATTCGTTAGAGAAAGCAGCTTTTTGAAAATGAGAAAAAAATTCTCAAGCCGCCATTCAAGTTGAAGCCATTTGCACTGCTGCAACTCCCGCTTACCGGTGGTGGGTGCGGTGAAAATTCATTCGATTGGAGCCCTGTGTATAACAATTTCGCTCTACCGACATTTTGGAGAAAGATTAATTTTGTTGTAGTTGTGTGTGAGAGAGTTAGAATGTTGTTTTTCGTGATGTCACATTTTCGTGATGAAAAAATAACTTCTGAAAAGAGAAGTTATTTTTTCAGAACTTTGCAGAGCTGAGTGCTGTTGATGAGACAGAAGACAGAAACACTGGTCTGCAAAAATAACTGGCAGATAACTGACACATACAGTAGACCAGGGGTTCTTAACCTTTTTCAGCCGTGACCCAAAATAAACAAGATTAGCTTTGCAACCCATGGAACTGTTTGTTTAGGTGACGCATTAAGTGCATTTTATAGCAGGACTGCAAGTGGATTTGTACGACTTATCTAGGCAGCCAATGCGAATCAAGATTAGGTCTTAACCCATAGCTTAAGAATAACTGGCTGTAAGTGGATTTTAACGAGCCATCTCACAAGCCCTTGCGAACCAAGTTTGGGTCGTGCTCAAAAACCCTTGGCTTTAAGTAAATTTGTACGACCCTTCTTAGAACCCCCTGCTGAAAGGGCGGAACCCATAGCTCAAGATCTCCCAGCTGTTGGTGAATTTGAACGACCCATCTCTGAGGGCCTTGCAACCCAAGTTTGGGTCTCGCGTGACCCATAGGTTAAGAACCCATGCAGTAGGCTCTCGACTATCCGGTCTTCGTACTATCCGACTTAGTTAAAAATTAATTCGTAACAATTTTCCATGATCTCCAAGCTGCACAAAAACCGGTTTCGGGGTGTGGCTACTCAAAACTGACCGTTAAAATCTTCCGCACTGTGCTAGCCACACCTCGAAACCGGACCGGTTTTTGCGCGACTTAGAGCATAAAAGTCCATAAGTAGAGGGACATTGCGTCACGGAAGACGGCTAAAAGGGAGAACCCCTCAGTCATCTACATCAAGAACTTTTAAAAACTAAAAACTGGAATTTTTTAGACTCTTTTATCTTAGGCCTACCTTTTGACATTTGCGTTATCATTTATCAATGAAGAGTGGAATAAGTTTAGATAATTTTTGTAAGAATTAAACTTACGTTTTTCGTTAATGTTTTGTTTATTTTAAAAGCGCACGGTATGTGTTCATACTGCATAATGTGTGTGTGTTTATGATTTTATGTTTTCTGCACTCAAAATAGGCATAAAAGAATTTGTGATAAAACCCAAAATGTGTCCAATATTTCTATTCTTGGACCATTAATTTTATAATAAATTTTTTAACATTAATTTTAATAAAGCATTTATGAAATACTTGCCTGTACTGAGGTCGGAAATATGAATAGGAGCGGGTTTTTGATGGTAAAATGGGTCGAGGTAGAAGTGAGCATTTATAGAACTCCGGTCTATCCGGTTTTCTGTACTCCGGCAGCGCTCTTCCACCACATTAGGCAAGATAGTCCTGAGTCTACTATAATACAAGAAAGCAGTTGAAGAGAAGCACAAACTCGAACAGATACACAAAAGGAACACAATTACACTTTTCAAGTCAGTCGTCATTTCCATCGCCTGCTAAGGGTTTTATACCTTTTAACATGATGAAAAATTTACTCTAATAGAAATATCATTAAAATACTATTTAACCGTTGATTTATTAAAATTTTTTACGCGTTATTGATTGTATGTGCTATCCTATGTCAGTATAAAATTTCATATATCTCTGATACTTATTTTTTTGTAAATTTTCAAAAAAAATGCATTAAAACATATTGTGCATGATAAAATAGCATTACATTAATATAATTGAATAGAAAAAAGATTCAAAATAAAGGAAACTTTAGTTCTTGAAATAAAGCAAAATTGAAATTAAATTTCAAATTTTGAATTTTAAAATTAAAAAAACTTGAATTAAAAATTTAATTTTAAATAAGATTGAGTCAATGAAATCTCAATTACGCGATATTGTGAGCCGTAAAATTTCGGAACTTGCTGAAAGAAATTAAACAATATGTTTTTTATACAAATTGGTACACGATTATTTGCTGTTATTTCATTTTTGACTTCAGTTTGTTTATTTTGACATCATACATGCGTGTTATGCTAAAACACACTAAAGACACGCGTCATCGCTCATTCGCATTATGCTATGGGCTTATTTCCGAAATGACCAAATAACAGAAAATAATCCTATACCAGTTTGTGGAAAATCCTTTATTATTCAGTTACTTTCAGCACAAGCTCTCAAATTATAGCTCACGGTATCGCATATATCTTTCTGAATTTTCACGACATTGTCTCAGTTGGAATTTTCATAAAATTAGCACCCCATATATCTGGCAATCAAATTATGAAAAATAAAATGTATATATTTCTTGCGCATACACAATTAATAGTAATTTACTAAAATCACTCATATCTCATTGAATAACAATTCGTCACATTTTAAATTTCTACACGGTGTGTATCATGTATAGCGTCATATTTTCTGTAAATTTCGTTAAAATTGGTTGGAAACTTGGCGTATTATAAGCAAAAATCATGCGACAAAAATTGAAATTTTTATACAAAACATTTATATTTTCGTTAATATACGTGCTATTCTAACGAAAATTCACAGAATCAGCAGATATTGCACAAAATCAGCAAAATATTTTGTTGACGTTACAAGTCATTTTCTGTTTTTTTCTGTTACAGGGTTGATCAAAAAAATTTTTTTCTTATTTAATTTTTTGTCGGTCTCCTGCATGCACTTGTGACTAAATTTTAACTGAAAATGGTGAATAATAAATAACATAGAGTATATATACGATCGAAATTTCAGAGCTATTCGTTCTAAGACATCTAATCGGTTTTTTCAAACCAATCAGTTTAATTCACAAACTTTTGATAACAATTTTGATCGGATTGATCGAATCCATTAACTCAACTAAAAGTCTAACTGCAATTAACAACTGATCGTTTAACTGACTTGATTAATCCATTAATCTGACCAGCTATAGAATTTTTGTAATGCCACCACATTTCCAATAAAGATCCATCTAATAAAAATCAATAATATTCACTATTCACTAATTTGTATCACGTGCATTTTGGAAAGCAATGAAAGGTGATATATACATACTGAAATATACAGGGTGGGCAGAAAGTACGTAGAAATTTTAAAAATGAATGAACACCGGAAAAATAACCGAAATAAAAAACGGTTTGCGGGGTTAGCATCGCTAGGTCACGGGAATTTTTTAAGACGGGGAAAAATAACTAAAAAACAGCCGATAGGTGGCGCTGGTACGAGTGAATTTGGTGGAAATAGGCAAATGAGACGGTTATAAGAACTTGCGCTCCTAATCCACTAACAGTTCACCGTTGTAAACCGTGTATGTGGACCTGCTTCACTCTGCCATTGCTGGATTTATGACTCGCCTGCAATGTATTATCCCCTGTGGTGGTGGTCATGTAGAACACACACTGCTGTAATAAACGATTTGGAGGTATTCTGTTCGTTATTTGCGTTTGTTTTCTTTGACTTGTGTACGTCAGCGCCACACATCGGCTGTTTTTTTAGTTATTTTTTTCTAGTGTTAAAAAAATTCCCGTGACTTAGCGATGCTAACCCTGCAAACCGTTTTTTATTTCTGTTTTTTTTCGGTTTTTATTCATTTTTAAAGTTTCTACGGACTTTTCGCCCACCCTGTAAGTAAAATGGCCTGTCAAGCGACTCAGAAAGAACTGGTGGTTGCAATCCACAGACATTACTATCAGAACGCTCTTCAGATTTTATTCCCAGAATTAAATATTACGACCCTATACAACCCAGACCTTCAAAGTTAGGCAGCCTATGCGTTTTTAAGATGAGAGAAAGTTGAGACCTTGTGTCATGATTGTTATATGTGGCCAAAGCAGCATCTCTTTATAAATCATTTCACGCTTCTTCTTCTTTTAATGTGAGGCAACTTTTCTTATTTTTTTACGACCCAAAAGGACAAGATTAAAGTGCGTGGGAAACATCCGGGTTCTAGTCAATCTGCAACCCAAACAAACGGATAGAAAACAACGACAATGCGAGAGCCAATATAAGTTCTTCAAAATTTTAACATTCGATTTCTCGATTCTCAGCAGGGCCTTACTTTGACTTGATGGGGCCTAGGACAAAAGAGGTATTGGGGGCGCCCCCTTACTGTGGTGAAAAAGGTTTGGTACGTCAGCAACTACAGTTCATGTTATTTGTAAACACATCAAAAATAAGGATATGCTCTAGTTTAAATGAGAAATGTAATGTAAAATTCTCCATGAACATTTTAGAAAAAATGCTTTTTTCGCACTCTCGTATGAGCAAAATCATTGATAATACCATCAAAATCTAATTTTTGAATTATCTCAACTTCAATATGCCACGGTAAATGTGATAAATGCAGTTATTATGCATAATCACCGAGCATTTTGGTAAGTTTGATAAATTTCCATAAATTTATCACTTTTACCGGTGATTATGCATAATACCCAAACTTCGAGTCATTGGTATAAACATGATAAATCGTACTATATGATATACTATACAGGATAATTCACACACACACACACACGCGCGCGCGCGCGCGTATTGTACCATTATAACGGGATACGATGGGAAAGTTTGTTATTGTATCGTTGTATCGGGGTCCGACTATATTCATCATACATACTAGACTTATTTGGAATTTTTTTTCATATTCATCAAATTCACCAATTACACTAGGGTATTATGCATAATCACAGACGTAATTGCCGTAAAAGTTATAATGTTTTCAGTATTAATCAAATTTACCAACGATTCTTGGGTAATATGCATATTCGCAGGTAAAAGTGATAAATTTATCAAACTTACCAAGACGATTGGTAAGTATGCATAATAACAGGTTATTATATATAATAATCGATTTATCGCATTTCCTGTAACAAATACACAATAAAGCTAAAGATGACAGTTTTTGTTGTTAAAGACTTGAGCGAACTGATGATTTTGAACTGCGATGATTTTATAAATTTTAATAAGAAGAATGATCTTTCTCTAGAACAGTTTGATATTGGTGATGATTAAATGTTGTCTCAACATTTCGAAACGTCTCTTCTAAACATCTAGCGTTATTTAACATTTGTGGCATTGTGTCACCAACACGAACCAAGGATGAACATACAAGGTGCGGTCAAAAAGTTCAATGAATTCCCAAAGTCCAATATTTAAAGAACAGCGTTGGTCAGAAACGTACTCTTACGCATGCGCGTCAAGAGACGTGTAAAGAATCACCCCCCCTAGCGTCTAAAATACTAAGCCGAAGCAGAGTTGCCCGAGGCAACCGATAGAACGCATTGAGTGTGAAAGTTGATGTCACAATGCAATGGAACAACGCGTGAACATAAAGTTTTGCTACAAAATGGGGAAAACCGCAATGGAGACCGATGAAATGTTGACGAAACTATACGGAACAGAAGCAGTGAGTAAAAAACGTGTTTACGACTGGTTTAAACGCTTCCGCACCGGAAAGGAATCTGTTGATGTTGACCTGCGTTCGAGCTGCTGGTTCGGGTCGACCATTAACAAGCAGAACACTAGGGATCATCGAACGGATACGACAGATGCTTCCGGTTGGTCAGCAGCTGACTTTAATAATGATAGCGGATGAATTGGGTATATTAGCAAGGTCCTGCAGACTTCTTTCTGT
Source organism: Pholcus phalangioides (assembly GCF_987345545.1). NCBI lineage: Eukaryota > Metazoa > Arthropoda > Arachnida > Araneae > Pholcidae > Pholcus > Pholcus phalangioides. The sequence continues at coordinate 5,804,280 of NW_028301625.1, read as the reverse complement.
TCCCCCGGCTCAAGGAAGTCATGAAAGGCCTACGCTTTGTAGTCGCACCGGACATACAAGCAAGAGTGACATCGTTGCTTCGGGCGATTCGAAAGGAAGTTTTCAGAAGCTTTGCAACCGTTGTCAAAAGTGTATTGTAGCAAATGGAGATTACTTTCGAAGCCAATAAAAGTAATTTTTTGTTTGTATCTTTTGTTTCCTTTATTTTTTCTGAGACCATTCACCGAACTTTTCGACCGCACCTTGCAATTGCAATCCGTGTGAAAAGTGTTTGCCTGAACTATTAAAATAAAAAATTAGCCTGTATCAGTTTTGTGAGTGAAAATACAGTGTGTAACAAAATAAAAAAAATCTAAATTTTTATACAGTCCTCCTGTCCTCTAACAGTCAGAAAACTCCAAATCAGAAAGTTGTTGCTCTGTATCTCCTCAAGCCAACAAAAAAATTTCAAGTTCCTAAGTGCAATATTCGCAGAGATATTCGAATTCGAAAATCGGAGAAAAGTTGGGAAAGTACAGCATAAATGAGGGAAAGGAGAGTTGTGTCCCCGTTGGTTTTCGCTGTTTTTTCATAACTTTCTCCGTTTTTGAATTCAAATATTTCAACGAATATTGCACTTGGAAACTTGTATTTTTTTCTGTTGGCCTCAGGAGATACAGGGCAACAACTTTCTAAATGGGAGTTATAAGAAAGGACACGGAGTAAAAATTTAGATTTTTTTTATTTTGTTACACACTGTATTTTCACTCTCAAAACTGGTAAAAGATAATTTTTAAACGCCTGTTAAGCATTTTTTTAAATTGGAATCATACCTCTACGACGAACGGTTGATAGGATCAGGGTTGGACTTTGGCAGGTGCGTAGGGTGCGGTAGCACCGGGCAGCTAAATTTTAGGGACCGAAAAAAAAGCTGTTTTCGCACCGGGTCGCAAAATACTTAAGTTCCTCTCTGGATGAGATAAAGGCCACATTGGCACTTACAGGACATTCGTATATAGAATCTTCATGAAGAGTTGAGGATTTCATGTTGATCAAACATGCTCACTTTCTTGTCATCGTTTCATAAATCATTTTATAGTCAAAAAGATGTGAAGTTGAGGAATCGAACGAAAGACTGTTGTAACACTTTGAAACATATTTTTGCGATGGAGTTTATATTGCAATAAGTGCATTGTATACAGAGGCGTAGCCAGAAATTTCGTTCGGGGCGGGGGAACCACTTTCATTTCATTTCGGGGTGGGGGGGGGGGGGAACCAAAATGATAGACAATAGATTTGGCCATCTTTTTCCTTATTTTCGGTAATTTTCTCACATTTCGGGGGGGACTAGACCCCCAAGTCCCCCCTCCCTATGCCCTTGAATGTATATGCTGTGTAAAGTCTATTACTGATTGGTATAATGTAAGGTTACCATATTCGAAAACTCATAGAGGGGGACGCCTGCGTACGCATTTTTTTTAACGTCACTTTTACCAATTTTCATAACAAATGTCGCCACTAAGAATCAGCACTGCGTGTTGTTTAGAGTTACCAGATTCGAAATCTGAGAAAGGAGAACGCCTGCGCGTGCGCACTTAACGTCACTTTCCTCAACTTCCACAACAGATGGCGCCACTGTACTGACCAATAAAATCGACCAGGCAATAATAATTTTTCCCAACTAAAACAAAACCGCTAAAAAAGCAAAAACAGAAAAAATTCTGGGACTTTTTTCGACGGCTTTTTTGGTCTATGTGTGTGGAGAAAAACACTCATGAATGAAGAGATATATGTTTCAGAGTGGGAAAAAAACTTTTTCTCAAAAAAAAAAAAAGGAAAGTATAATTAGGAAAACAGGAAAAAGAGAACAAAAGGGTGAATTTTCCGAAACGTAGGAGGACGCTTCAAACGACATCAAAAAGGAGGACGTTTGGTTAAACCCAGTGTTGTTTGCATCCTGCTTTCTTTGTTTTTGAATGGGAGAGGTATAACACCCCCCCCCCCTCCTCCCCCTTCAGTATACGGTATTAGATGTTGCAAACAATGGTATTCTTGAAATGGATGTTTCGGATTTCTCCAGCGCTGTTTTTTGGACTGTCTTGTTCATATTATCCTGAAGCAACTGGGAGACGGGGAGATAGGGAGAGCAAGCGGGTCTAGTGACCCAAACCACTACCTCCTATATAGATGCCACCACTGGCGTACGCAAAGGGGGAGGGGTTCTAATCCCCCCCAAGCCGAGATTATAGTGTTATTTTTCAGGAAAAAACGTAAACCCCCCCCCCCCCCCCATTGAGAAAATTTTGCGTTGCGGCCCTGTAATGAAGCAGGCTGGGCCGATTCTTGTGAGAACAGTATCCGCTGACCTGCTTGCAACTTGGGTTCCTGTATGTTGGGAATTTTGACAGCGATTGGTCAAAGCCTGGAAACCTGTGTGGGAAAAAACACACATGTTAATGACGGGATATAATATGTTTCAGAGAGGAAAAAAAAAAATTCCCCAGGCAAAAAAGAAAAATAAGTACGGAAACCTGAAGGAGGGCGAAAGGGTGAATTTTCTAAAACAGGAGGACGCTTGAAATGATATCAAAAAAGGAGGACGTCTGGTATAACTCTAGTATAGCATTAAAATTGTGGGTGATATTTAATAGGATAATAATGGGCACTTTAGAAATGGTATGATGAGATTTAAGGAAAATTCTTTGATTTTCCAAAATTTTACCAAATAAAATTTATAAAAAATTGAGTAAAATATGCACTATTATAAATTTTGGAGGGGGGGGGGCCTTGAAAAATGTCATGTTGCCCATGGCGGAAATCGGGCCATGATTCTCAGAAGATACAGTACAGCAACCGCTACGAAAGATGGCCATATTGGATTTTTCTGTGCTTGACGGCAGATCCTATCCGTGTTTAGAGTAAAAACAACATGTTTCTTGAGGGTAACGAATGAGGGTCGGCTTAGTGCTGACGTGTCTTGTCAAGTCGATCCAATCTTGAATGTTGATACAAACAGTTCAGGAGTTTCTTTCGGATTAAGGGCAAGAATGAGGGTAACCTTTGAAGAAAAAATGCACGTATACTGAGAACTGTAATCCTACCATTTTGTTCCTTCTTGCAGTGAAGAGGTTGGGATTTACATCCAAACGAAGAATGTGGCCTTCTGGTGGTTGGCTATTGACAAATTGGGCTTATTCGTGTAAAAAAGAAAGCCGCCCACAAACCGGAGATTCTTGGAAAAAATGTCAGTTCCAATAGTGTCTATTTACTCCCCTTGGCAAAATAGCAGAGTTTGTTATTTGAAAGTCAGCAATTGGGAACTGCGAGAGGAGCAGTTGCCCATCCAGTGGCGTATTTAAGGGGGGGAGGGGGGGTTAGCGGGCTAAGCCGACACCATCTACCGCAGAAGGCCTAAGCGAGAAGCTCGTGACGTCACTGTAGTAAGCCGTTTCATCTATTGTCATTGGATATACTGCAGAAGGAAGGTAAAGATATCGCATGTGCGTCGACCTGCTATATCCAATGACTACAGGTTAAATGGCCTACTTCAGTCACGTCACGACCTTTGAATGGAGGCCTTCTGCTATAGATGGTGTTGCTATAGCCCAGGGTGGTAAGTTCGGGGGGGGGGCAGCAAATCTGAGGAATGAGCGGCCAAGAAAATTATAATGAGAGAAGGGTGGCGAAATTTGTATAACCCTCAATAAATCAGCTTCTCCCAGGGCCGGATTAAGACATTTGAAGGCCCTAAGCACTTGAATGGTTTCGGTGCGCCCCCCCCCCCCCCCGAGATACCTACAAGTATGTTCCACTCGATATTGAATCTATAAATTTGAAAAAAAATGAAATTTTATTACGTATTTTAGAAGTAACTAATCTAAGGTCGGGATTACACTATAGAAGTTTGATAAAATTCCTTTTATAAAACTTGAAAAATCCAGCCAATAAAGTTAATAGGTTACATTCGAGCAAATGCAACCCATAATCTTACTGGTTGAATTTTTCAAATTTTATAAAAGAACTTTTAGAAAACTTTTATAGTGTAATACTGGCCTAAGGCAGAACTATAATGTGAATATTTCTAAGCATGGACATTGAAGGTCTCCCCCTCCCCTATTTTTATTTGCGAAGTCTTTGATAAAATCTCCTGATTTTTTTTTTTGGAAAATTTTTGGAATTTTTCTTTCATATTTTCCAAAAAAAGACCAACTTCAGATTTTTAGATTTTTTTTTTCAGAATCTATTGAAAACATTTTAAGACATTGCTTGTTAGGATTTCATAAACTGGCTTCAAAAACTGAACTTAGCATGGCCGATATTACTCATAGTCAGGGACGGATTAACCATTAAGCAAAATAAGCACGTGCTTAGGGCATCAAGAGCAAAGGGGCACCACAAAAAGTTATCGAATTGTATTTTTGTTCATTACATCTTTTTTCCCAGCATCAACCATTCGGTAGAAAATCCCCATAAGATCATATTAGAAATTAAAGTATTTTGAAATTCCTCTTTGACACAAGATGAGAGGCATATGCTATGGACGCAGCAACAATATTGAAATCTCAAATCCAGAGAAACTAATAATATCGCAAACACCAAGAGTTCACGTTAAAGCAGAGTTTTTGAAAGATATCGCAAAAAATTCCATAAAGTAAGCCCAGAGTATTTTTATCAACATCATAGACTCCAGAGGCTTACGCGGGTAAGGTCGTAGAAGCCCCCCCCCCCCCCAAAAAAAAAAGATGATTGGAAATATTTTTGTACAAAAAATTAGAATATCCGAAGAAAATACCTTTGTGAGTTGTTAAATAGATTTCTGTTTATTTGAAGGTTAATTACTCCAAATTCCTCTGGAAAGATTCCTTGTTATCCCTTGAAAGGTTAATTCTGGGAGGCAAAGTGATTTTTCCGAGACTCCTCTAGCTAAAAAATACCCATCTTTTAATTTGCAATTTATTCTCGAAAATTGGCCCCAGATCTAATTGTCATGAGTATCTATTGTCTATGCACCGAAGGCCTCGAGGCGTGTCTGGTTGATCATATGCGTTGAGAAGGAACCGAGTAAGCCAAGCCAAGTTTTAACAGAATAAGGACGAACTTAGAACGTGCAGATCTTTATGGATAATAACATCGTCTGTAAGTCATTTGATCCACTGTAGAAGCAAAAGAGAAATGCTACCAGATCGAGATTGCAAATGAACTCGAAAATGTATCAGAAGAAAAAGGTACCCAATGATTGTGATTTACCAAAAATAAGGTACCTGTAGATAATATTGTGGCTATGCCAGTTAAGTCGGCTCGAGAAATTTTATAAAGCCCCATTTTGTCAATGGGAGAAAATATCTTGGAATGTTTTTAAAAGACTAGAACATAGTTTCCAAACTTTTCATTTCACACATCGTCCCCATCTTCAGAAATATTTTTCTTTCATCGCCCCCTAAATCAAATTAACCCATAGGATCCTATGTTAAATCTGTAGCTTCTATCGCCCCCCCCTCCCCTTGGACCATTCCATCACCCACTTTAAGAAACACTGGACAAGAACAAAAGATAATCTGAGATCTGGTCTTTTTCGAAAACATGAAATAAAATTTTGGGACCTTTCAAATAAATAAAGAGTGTGTCGTAGAAATATTCACATTACACACATATATTCTCTGCCTTAGATATTATTTACTTTTTTAAAATAAAATTTCATCCAACGTGTTTTTTACAATGTCTTTTAAATCATTTGACGATACTAGGTACATTCACAAAAAGTTGCGTAACTTTTCGAAAACGAAATAATTTAAACGCTCACATATCTCAAGAAGTATTCAGTATATATCAGTGATTTTTGATGTCTGTGGGTAGATCTCGTCAAAGTAAATCCAATGATCTGGTTTTAATACCTCTTCTCTGGTCTGGGCACCGGACTCGCGGTCCGCTTTCATAACGAAATTGTTTTACGCTATATCTCGTACGGTACGGAATGCAAATAGATAACATTAGTATCGCCTGTTAGTTGTTTCAGACAAATCTGATGGTACCAATTACTTACCACGCGATTCAAATCGCAAAGAACGTATTCACGTCAACACTTGGAGTCGTTACCTTCAAATTGTGTGTGGCTACCCCAATTTTTTTTTCAATTGATATATTCAATAATGTGGGGGGGGGGGGGAGGCGGCACCGAATTACTTGAGTGCTTATAGGGCCTTCAAGCGCCTTAATCCGGCCCTGCTCATAGTTACATTATTCTTGGTGAACCACAGTCATTGGATACCTTTTCTTTCTGATACTTTTTTGAGTTGTAATCTAGTACATCCGTTAACATTTCTTTTACTTATACGGTTAACTGAACTAAGGTGACTTTGTACCCATTTGCTAAGGGCTTGATTAAGGGATCAAGACCTATGCGGATGCACGGAGCACCGAATCAGGGGTAAAAGAGAAAAATATTATGAAAATTCTGTGGTGTTTGGCCAGGACATGATAACTCCAAAAAAATGGCTTTTTGATCTAAAAGTAGGTCTTGCTAATTATAACTAATTAGAAGTGAGATAAATCCACAAATATGTGCGTATGGCCAAAAAACATGCTGATGTATGATATTTTCATTTGTATTTGTGTGTATGCTTTATTTTTGACTTTTAAATGACAATGTGTGTGTAAATGTTTATATCTCAAAAATGTGATTTTGGAGTTATGTTCTGACCAAACACCACAGGATTGCAAAAAAAAAATTAAGCAAAATTTGAAACTATGAGAGTACTGGCCTGAATAATTCGCAAAGGAAAATGTGATTCTTGATGCATTTCATCAGTGAACGGGTTTTCGGGGTTATTTTACTGCTGTGGCTTATATGGCACAGGGGTGCTAAAACTGTCTCACACGAGTAACAATAATTAACGATAAGATAATGCTCCTGAATTCATCATCGCCCATTCGTGCCCCATTCATTGCATCGCCCCTGAAACCACGCAGTTGATCTGCTAATCATAAATTTTTTCGCATTTTTAAGTTCACGTCCTTATGATATAGAACTTGGGTTACACCTAATGTAACCTAACTCCTAATGCTTGGGATCTCATCTCACCCGGACATAGCCTAAGGATCTCATGACAATTAGATCTGTTGACAGTACAGTTGATTGTATACAGTTAGTATGCAAATTGGTGGACAGGTATTTTTACTTAAGTAGGAGGACCTCCGAAAAATCAATTTGCCCAAGGGCCCTATGATTCTGTTAAAAAGGCCCAAGCTTACTTTATTATGCGATCTCTAATAAACTGATAATTAATAATAAAGTACATTAACTTGGAGAAAGATGTACTCTTCACTTGTTAATACAAGATATACAGAAAAACTGGCTAATTTTGTAGAGATACTGATTTTTTTGGACAAAATTTCATCGCCGCCCCTACCAGGACTCGAACCCGGGTCCCTCGAATGCTCTAATATCTAAGCCAGCGGTTCCCAACCGGGGGTACGCGAAAAGGAAATGGTAATGGAAACCCATCTAAAAAAAAGAACAAAATAATTAAAAAGATTAAAAAGAATTTTTAAAAGTAGGTAGAGGTTTTTACTAATATTGTCAGTTGTAATATATATATATATATACACTGCTCAAAACAATTAGAGGAGCACATGGTTTTAACAAAATTACGCAAAGATGTATACCGATAAGTAACATAAAATGAATCATCCATAATTTAAAGCCTAGCAGGAAACGGAAGAAGAAAACTTCATTTGCAAATCAAAGTTCATGACGTCAAAAACCAGAAAAAGGAGATAAGGGCAGAAATCGGGATGTTGCAGAAACGTCTGTTTTACTGCCGTAACTGTGAAATTCGATTGCGCAGTATTTTTTTTTCGAGACAAGGTGACTTGAGGATGTCTCAACAACGTGATTTACCGGAATCCATGGCATGGCGTGTTATAGGCAGACTGGAATCCGGGCAAACACAACGTAGTGTCGCGGACGCTGTTGGAGTCGAATCGATTCCAAGAAACAGGAAATGTTAGACGTCGACCACGGCAAGGTCGGCCACGCGCCACTGCAGCAACTGATGACCGGTATATACGGTTAAAAGCCCGTCGAAACAGAACAGAGACTGCTACGCAGCTGCAAAGACGGTTGCTCTTGGCAACAGGACGAAGGCTGTCCAGCCAAACAGTTCGTAATCGGCTTCATGAGGGAGGGCTCTATGCACGTAGGCCAATGGTCTGCATTCCGTTGACCCCACGCCACCGTGCGGCCCTAAGAAGATGGGCTGCTGAACATCGAGATTGGGAGCAACATGATTGGAGCCAAGTGCTGTTTACAGACGAGTCCCGATTCAGTCTGGAGTGTGACACCCGACGTGTTCTGGTATGGAGGGACAGGGGCACTCGAAATAACCCCGCATTCGTTCGTGAAAGGTCACAATACAGACGAGCTGGTTGGATGGTATGGGGTGGAATCAGCATAGGCGGACGTACGGACCTGCATATCATTCGGAATGGCACTTTGACGGCCCGAAGGTATGCAGACGAGATACTGCGACCTCATGTCATCCCTTACGCTGGAGCCATTGGAGATTCCTTTGTTTTCCAGGATGATAATGCCCGACCGCATAGAGCTCGTCTGGTGGAGAACATGCTTGAAGCTGAAACAATACAGCGTATGGAATGGCCAGCGTGCTCTCCTGACCTGAATCCTGGACCAGTGGCGGATTACCGCACAGGCGCATGAGGCGCGCGCCTGGGGCCTCGGCAGAGCGGGGGGCCTCCAAATAGTTGTGTGCTTCATCCTACATATGAATTTACATGCGCATCAACAAATCTCTTGAACTAAGTACAGTATCTGCTCTCCCTTTTTTTTTCAACCGCAATTTTTTTTTTTTTTTTGTTATTTTTTGTATACTGTACGTATGAGTTATGGAAGAAAAACGGGAACTGAAAGAAAAGAACAATTTACAAGACGCAGCTCTCAAGGGCCAGTTCTTCCCCGACAAAGAAAGAAGAGACATTGTAAAGCGATCATTCAGGGAGGGTCATTTTCAAACAGTATTTCCCTAAGGGCACAAGCAGGAGGAGGGATGAGAACAGCAGGTCCTAATGTCTGTCCGAAATGAAAATTGTAGTGAAGGCATAAACAGATGTCTCATTCCACAGTATTAAATGCTTTCATGGGCGCCGATAATACGACAGCTTTGGTGTAAGCTTTTGTATACAGTATAATGGATGGCAAGATGGCTATCGGCAAGCGGCGACATCGACAGGAAGAGACAGTCGTACTAATTAAAATGAATGTAGTAGAGCTCTTATTGTGATTTTGTCTCCCACTTGTTTGAATGAAATAGTATAAGCTGGTTCAAACAACATATACATTTGCAATCTATGACTGGAACCATACGACCATATGACAAAAGAAAAGTGGGGTTTGAAATGAATGCTGAATGACATGCATTCTGAATCACGTGATTTTTCTGTTGCTCTTTTAACACTCCCTCCCCGGCTGAAAAAAATCGAGGGGGTTTCTTTTCCTTCTTTCTAAAAAAAAAGAGCTACATTTTTGGATTGGTCAAGGAGGCTTGGGTAGACAACATCTTTGTGTCAGACCGAAAAGTGTTTATTGTTAATGTAATTGTAATGTGTGTTATTGTAATGAAAAAAATTTTCATGCCGATCCTCAAGATTTCCTTTAGGATTTAGATTGCAGAATCTCCAAAAATAACGGTAAGCAAAACTAAAAATATATAAATTATCTGATAAATTTTTATTTGAGCATTTCAATTCAACTACAGTAGTCTCTCGAGAATTCGGTCGTGCTCTAATCCAGCACGTCCAGTAGTCCAGGATATTTAGGTGGTGTGGTGTCACTTTTCTCCTGATGCCCTAACCCCCTTAACACGTTCTAATATTTCTTAATTGCTGATCAAGTCCTGACTATGTCTTTGCACGAAATTTCATATATTATTTCAATGGGTTTCTTCAAAGTTAATCCAGCAATTTTGGTAAAATCTGGCACACCGTGGTGTAATACGTACCGGATTAGCGAGAGTCTACTGCAGGGGTCTTCAACCTTTGAGGCATAGCAGGCCATATTGAAACATTTTATAAAGTACGCGGGCCACAATGTTATACAGTGGCATTTTTCGTTATTAAACGAAACGGGGGGGGGGCATAATATAGAAGATTTTTATTCACTCTGAATACAAATAATGCAAAGGCAAAGGCCACAACAGGCAGAGTGCCCAACGAGGTGGCTGAAAGAGAAAATAATAATAATCAATATAATAATAGTAAAAATAAAATAGAATAAACAAATAAAAATAATAATTTCTAAAAAAATTTTTTTAAATAATTTCTTTCATTGACAATAATTTTAATTCATTCTGAAATAATTTCTTCCATTAAAAATATAATTCTTATATTTACTCCGATATAATTTCTTCCCTCTATTCCCTCTATTGAAGAAATGTTTTTCTATTAAATATTATCAGTATCTTTATATCAAATCAAATATATTATATTTGAGATATTATCAAATCTTTATTAATCAGTAATATTAAATTACTAAAACTATGACGGATCTCCATTTTTGCCGTGTGGCTGAAGGAAGGCACCAGGACGGACATCTTAGATTACTAAAAATATGATGCAGAATTTTACTGTGATTTTTTTTTTTTAATGGGAGTGTGATTATTTTTCATCTAGTACCAGAGAATATCATTATATTTCCTTATCTTATTTTTGTGTTTATGGTTTTGGTGATGCAAAAATAAAAAAAAAGTTATGATTTTTGATAATATTGTTCATTTTAGTGAACCATCTCGTTCTTATTAGGGCCAAAAGGGTGCAGTGGTGGATAAACGCAAATTTGTGGGTGGGGGCGGTGGTTGTGACCATGTGTTCAATTTTTCAGGACGGTTCTGATTTCTTTTGGAAAAAATTCTGAATTTTCCCCTTTTTTTAAGCAAATTTATTTTCTTGGTTTGTTATTCAGTCAAACACGTAGAAAACATTTTTCTTTCCATTTAATTTTTCTGATCTCGGGGGGGGGGGGGGGGTGACAGCCCCTACCTTTAATCCGTCCCTGATAGGGGGGCCTCCAGATCAGGTTGCGCCTGGGGCCTCCCAAAATCATGATCCGCCACTGTCCTGGACGACGCATTGCTGCGCGACCAAGGCCGCCTGTTACTGTCCGAGACTTTTCTTGAGGAGTGGAACAGTATTCCCCAAAGTCTGATCGATAACCTCATCGCATCCATGGCAAACAGGTGTGCAGCAGTCTTAGCTGTTCGAGGAGACCACACGCCCTATTAAAACTCATGCATCATGTCTAAACAGTACTTCTTTTTATCGTTTACATGTAACCAAATTGTTGCCCTAAATCATCTTTTCATGTTTTTTCCATATTTTCAAAGAATTAAAGCTTAATTCCAAATTTTTTTACGTCTTTTTTCTGTATTGCGCATTGATACGCGTGTACTATCCATTGTATGTCAATACGTGGCTGTCTCGCCCGGTTTTCTTCACTTTTTTGCTTGCTCCCCTAATTGTTTTGAGCAGTGTATATACTGACTTTTTCTCTCCCTATCAATAAAATCTTCTATAATAGAGGGGTTGCGTCCGCTGGAAGGTTCGGCCTTCCCTCCTCCCGCCCGTTCCCAACCTATGATCGGGATTTGTGAACTCCTTCCTCTCGGTTCACTTTTCTTCGGCGTTTTACATTTGATTGTTGGCGCATGCCGGGCTGTGCATAAAAACGAAGAATTAATTAATTCTTGTTGTGCTTAACTTTTGTTGCGGACGTTTGTATTGAGGTGTGTGCGTGTTATTCCCCCAATTTTTTACGTCAACTTTTCTACCAAGCACCTACTACTCACGTGATTTGCGCTATGGATCAGTGGCTAAAAACTAGATCTGTGCGGAAGTGGACTGAAACACCAAAATGAAGTACCGTGCACCTGTAAACGTGAAAACATATTTTGAATCTTCCAAAAGTTTCTGCCAAAGCTACCGAAACCTCCTACTACATTAGCTATCGTATTGCGAGGCCAGGAAAAAATCACACTATTGGTGAAAAGATGCTGTCAGATGCATGTTTACAGAGGAAAGTGCTCATATAATGAGTTTAATACCTCTGTCAAATAATACGGTGTATCGAAGAATACAGGGCATGTCAAACGATGTTGAGAGCACAGTCGTCAAAGGCTGTGAATTTTTTCTATCCAAGTCGACGAAAGTACTTGGATATATAATATTCTGTGCTGCGCAATATTCTGTGCTACTTGTAATTGCTAAGTACTTGAAAGAGAAAATTCGAAGTAAATCTTTTTATTTGTCACCCATTGAAGGGGTCGTACGACTGTTAAAGATCTATTTGAAGCAATCGATCATTATTTCGTTGAAAAAAGAATTCAATGATCAAAATGCATTGGGCTCACCACAGATGGAGGAAAATCCACGGAAGGTAGCCTTCGTGCACGCGTGGCAGAAGTAGCTCCAAAATGAAATGGACTTACTGCTATATTCACAGACAGATCCCTGCATCGAAACCGTTGCCTCCAAATTTGCGAAACGTTCTTGATGAAGCGGTCAAGGTTCTCAACTTTTTCAAGGTGAATCCTACCAATTACAAATGATTTAAATTGTTGTGTGAAGACATGGACAGCCTTCACAACGCTTTGCTTTTGCACACCGAAGTTAGGTGGTTGTCCCGGGGTCAAGTCCAGACGTTGCTGTTCGAACTTCGGCACGAGGTAGCCTTTTTTCCGGAAGTGTTTTTACACTTCACGATTTTTTGTCACAAGCTGAGCTAAATTTAACAGTCGGTCACTTGAAAGGATTAAAATCCTCGTTTGAAAAATATTTTTCAGAGCCAGAAATGGGTGATCTGTGGACGGACATCTAATCCTTTCAAAGAAGAGTATTTTGAACCGGCTTCATTGTTGATTCCAGAAAAGGAGAAATTGCTAGAGCTCGCATCAGATCGATGATCAGATACCCCTCTGAAGTCCTCTTCAATGGCGGAATGGTGAACCTAGTCAGTTTTTGGTCTTGCCGCGGTGACGAATACGTTGAACTTTCTAGAAAAGCCAATATTTTTGTTGCCGTTTGTTAACACGGAGCTTGTTGAACAGGCGTTTTCTTCGCATAATTACATAAAAAATAAATATAGAAGCAAATTAAACGTCTCCGGGTTTGAGTTTATCCTCTTTTGAGCTTAATTTTTCAAAACTTTGTAATTCAATACAGTCCCAAACATCACATTAATTTTTTCCCCAATCTTTGTGTTAATTTGTTTGCTTACTTGAAAAATAAAAACTAAATAATGAAAAAATAGACCATTTAATTTAATTCAACATGTACCTTTTTTGAAGTTTTTCTATAATGGGTGAAACAGATTGGAGGGGTGGGGGTGGTACGTGGAAAGGAACCGAGCCAACTGGGGGTACGCGGACTGAAAAAGGTTGGGAACCGCTGATCTAAGCTATTGTGACAGATAAATCGATGTGACCATCTGGTGGCCTGATGTCATTTACGAGACATAGCTGATTGCTGTCACCGACGATGCACGGTACCATTCAGCATACATATGCGCTCCATTGGTCAAACGTCCTATCTGTCAAAAAATCAGTATCTCTACAAAATTAGCTAGTATTTCTGTATATCTTGTACATTAACTTGATTTCTATATAGTTTTCAATATTATAGTTTTCCCCATTTGTGCCATCCTTTTGAAGAAGGTCTTACAGTGTACGATCAATTAAAAATTCTAGGATTTTTTTGCCGGATGCTTGATAAAATTTTGATAATTTTATGTGTGGTGCCTCTTTTTTCCTGATGCATTAAGTACGTGCTTATTATGCTTAATGGTTAATCCGGTCCTGATTGGATATCAAACTTGCAATGCCTCTGAAATTTTTTATGTATACAGGAGGCGATTACCTTATTGACCTGGGATACCCACCCTTCAATATTTCCAAACCGTTTCCTCTCCCTTAATCAGGGCCGTCTCATGGGCCCCCCGGGCCAAGTGGTTTTTCTGAGGCCCTACCTTGTCGATTCTAGAAATTTAAAGCCGTATCTCATTTTTGTGAGGCCCCTCTTCTCCTGAGGCCCCCGGGCGGGCCCATGAGTTAAGACGGCACTGCCCTTAATTCCATAGCACTTCTGTGTTATGGTTGTATAAGTGCTTAAGTACAAAATTGATGCTTTGTGATGAACTTCTATCCTGGAAAGTGCTCCATAACTTAAAAAGCTATGTCCTTGGCCTGTATCGGATTCGATCCCGACGGATCCGAAATAATGACGGGTTGAATCTGAGCATGCACCGATACTAACATCTATCATAGATATATTTTATGATGGATAGAGCGATATACTCAGGGAAACTATTTCAAAGCAATGCTGGTGTCGCAGAAGGGGATCAGGGCTATTACATTTGTATCCTGAACTGCACTTATTTTACTGTTTAAAATATTTTTAGATCTCAAAAAACTGGATTTTTATTTGCGAACCTAATCTATGACTAGAGATAAATGGAAAAAACGTTATACTTATTGCACAATAGAGTCAGTAATTTACAATTCACGCTCATGAAACTATTTCTAAAAAATAAATAAAATTCATTTACTACAGTTGCAAGCCAGAAAATGCAAGAATACAGACAAGTGTTTAAAATTGATGAGAAAATTTGAATTATTTGTAATGCAGTGTAGCTAGCTATACATGGAATCAAATTATCAAAATCAGCCTTAAACATTAAGTCCTTTTTTACATGATCTTGAGTGTTTGAAATGATACTAAATCAAGTTATTAATTATTTAATGTTCCTACCACAAAAACGAAATTATGGTTTTTAATTATGTTGGCTTATAAATAGTCTCACAAAACACAGCTGTTTAAAATATTTTATTACAAAAACCTTCAATGTACAAAATATAAAATGACAGCTCATACTATCAGAATAAGACAGGCACACATTGCAAATTTACATGCAATGATAAAGACACAAGGCACACATTAGGCAGAAGATAAAACAAATTATTTATGCAACAGTCATCAATATCTCTTTAGTCACTACCAGAATAATTTCCAGAAGTATTAAACTTTCACACATGAACATAAAACAAAGAATATATATACATAAACTTTGACACAATATAACTTAGCATATGCACGAGTATGTAGAAGGTCAATTTATAAACACTTTGATACAAGCAATTCACAGATGAACAAAAAAAATGTATACAACATTATCACATACATTGACACAGAGAATCCTCATAACAGACATGCAAGTGGTTTCTATGATTCCCAATATATGAAAATGAATCTGAAAGTCAAGAATGTAAGCTCGTTGTACAATAAAATAAAGTTGAGTCGAAACACAGTTCCAACTGAATCTTCAAAACAGCTTATATCACTATTCTCAATATCATTGGCTAAATTTTCCAATTCTCCCTACTTTTTCAATTTGATGAGTCACATGTTTGTGTTCATCTGAATTAGCAGTCTTTGGTGTTAGGTATGTGAAAACTCTGTCAACTTTCCCAGTTTGAGAACATCAAAATTACATCCACTGAGACCAGCATGAGAATCATTGTATGAAAACATTTGTTCTATGGGAGACTGTGAAACACAAAATGTGATGGAATATATGAAATAAAAAAATATACATAAATCGATGAAAACACTCTCAAATTAAAGTATTACGTCAACAATACATAAAATGTGATTGAGCAAATAAATTTTATATATTACACTGTACAAAACATTTCAAAACCAGCATTAAATTTTTAATAACTTTTGTTGTAATAAAAACAATAAATTCATGAAAATTTTTATTGATGAATGTTTTTTTCCTTGATTTGAATCATATTTTTCACATATAGAAAACATATCCTAAATGTGAAATTGTTTTTTATAATTTAAATACAACAACAATCTTAGAAAAAAATGATATTTTATTTCATGGATATATACTATCAACTGAAAAAAAATTATTGTCATGTTAAATTTTTACAAGCCACACTAGATCACACTCGAGCACCAACATAAAGAGAAAACGAAATAGCTGACACTGGAAATTCGCAAAAAAAACCCCACAAACTTCTATTTTGTAATCTTTTTTCATCATTGGTCATGGTAAATTTTATGTGGAGATGATACCCAACAAATTTATCTGTGAGAAGCAGTTTATATATTTTCAGCTTTGTTTTGGAACTTGCACTATAGCAGAAAGAGTGGCAGGGAAGGAAAAAACAGGATATTGAATTTTTTTTTAATCTACTCATATACACAGAGTCACACTAGAAGTAGCAACTTTGTTTTAAGAGGCAAGATAAAATGCATGTTGCCTGTTTTCATTAAAAATTGCTAATCATCTAAAGAGTTGAGGAGCAAATTTGCACAGTTCAATTACATTTTCTTGCTATTCAAGATGTATATTGAATTGGGTATACAAATGTTTTGGTGTTTCCTTAATTCTGCTTTGAATGCTGAATCATTCCAAACTCTTTCAACTCTTTACAAGATTAACTTCTAGTCTCATAACATGCACAAATTGAAATAAAAAATACTGGCCAAGAAACACAAAACAGACTGAAAATTTGTGATTTTCTTCTCACTGTTTTTGCTCTCATCAGAAACCTCGACAATATTAATCTATATCTGTTCCACTTTAAAAGCAAAAAATTTGTAAACTATCTCTTTCTCTCTCAGTTTACATATAATTTTTTAAAACTTTTCTAACAACACATTATTTACATAACACAAAATAATATGTGAGTTTGTTGCCCCTTGTGCTATGCTAAATCATTCACCTTCGTATTGTATACACATGCTGATCCATAAGTTCCTAGTTGTTCAAAGAACCCCAGAGTTCTGTGGTCATAAAATTTTTCATTGGTGGTGCAATAAAAATATCTATAATACAGAGAAACATCCATGTGTTTTTTTTGTGTTGTGTGAAGTGGTACCATCAAGGGTTCAGCGCCAAATATAGAGCTTCTATTAAATCTACAGCAAGAACTTAAATAAAAGGTAGTTGGAACCTCTATTCAGTTTCAGTTACTCTTAATGTGTTGTCAAAATTAAATCTGCAACTTTTGATTAACTTTACTTGAGTTTTTTTTAGCTGCCGCAAATGTTACAGATTGTGTATGGTTATGAAAGTTTGATAACTATATGAACGAATAGTTGTTTAGAGCACCTCCCATTTTCTACGTGGCATAAACATGTTTAAATGCAGGAATATCTTCATTATATTTTCTGTACTTTCATCATTCTATGATGACTAGAGACATCACATAAATTATTTGGTGCACATAATATTTCATCTGATCCTTCATATTTTCACAATTACAATATTTTACTGATGTATCAGTTCAAAAGCTATTTCTATTGTTGAAAAGTTATTACATATGATAAATATAAAAAGCAAGTTCAAAATTTTTAACATGAAGGAAAATCTGTTGTTCCACAACTGTTAAATTTTTACATTAAACTTGCATCAGCTGCAAGTGCACTCAAGCACAAATATTTATATGGATTTAATTTTAGCTGCCTGCAAAGTCACTAAAAGTTGAACTTTCACTTCTGTAGCATTTTTTTTATCAGCATTGATGATGGCTGCCTAATATGTGTGGAGAAAAGGAAAGATCAGGAAATACAGACACTAGTTTATCTGTGAGAAACTAGTTTTAGATATGTTTTTTCTGTTTGTTTCATATACTTCAACAGGAAAATTTTAGAAGAAGAAATGAGTTAGAGAGGAAAAAGTTTTTTTTTCATGTACCAATAGGGTTATATCAGGAGTGTTCAAAAATCCATGTACAAATAGAATACTTAACAGCAGTCAAAAGTTAAAAGAACATTTCCAAATGTAGCAAAAATCCCACAACATAGAAATACTTTCAGAACAATATGAACTAATGTGAAGTACAAATAGCTGAGTTTGAATTTTTCATCAGCAAGACTAGCATTAGAATTAAAAAGCATGTCACAAATGTAAGAATTTGACAGCCAACTATCTCAGCTGGCAAATATAATCAAAAGGGTACATATACACACACACACACACATGCATCTATTTATTTTTCTTCTTTTAAAAAGTTACCCAATGATCTTACTGATTTCTCACCTTTTATGTTTAGTTTGTTATCTGTGTTGATAATACATGGAGACAAAAAAACAAAGATGCTTCATATATCTAATCAGTTAATTTTTCTTTAAACTTGTAATTTTCTGCTAAAATGTTATAGGCAGAAGCATAATGTCAATGATCTAAACAGCTTTGTTAGATAAAAAAAACAAGTTAATTTGAAAATTTTAATATAATTTTAACTGCGCGGATTGACTTGATCAACTCAACTAAAAATTTTTGTGATTAACATCAATACAAATTTTTGTGACTAACATCAATAAAAATTTTGATTGATAAATCACAACAACCCTAGTTAAAACACAATTTTAAGCTTACATAATATTTTTTTTTATCATGCATCTTAGTCTTGATTCAGAAAATTAGACCAAAATAAATACAAATGATAATTTTGAACATTATACATGCAAACTATGGCACATTTTAGTGGAATAATATTCAGTGAAAAATGAAGTACAATTTGATACATCTAGAAATATGCAGCAAAAACTCCTTGAATAGAATTTGTACATAATAAAGAAATGTATATTTTAGCACCTTTTTCTTCGTAGCATCAGCAATACATTAAAATCCGCCTTATACTTTTCAAGATCATGTCAACTGTGAATGTGTAACATTGCATGGAATACAAGCATATATCCAAATTAATTTCAAATAGTCTCGCTAAAGGTGGAGAGCCATGACTATATATATATATATATATTTCATTAGAAATATGCGCGTACAAATGATGGAAATTGCAAGGAATGTATTCACCATGAAAACCTGATACACATATGAAGGAACTTCAAAAGTTGTCAGCTAATCTACCGTAGCACATCAACTTAGCTAGTAACAGAGTTCATATTTATATGCCCTCTTTTTTTTTAAAAATAAACTGTACAGAGCAAAAAAAACCAGTTCTAAGCAAAAATTTTTACATTAATAATGAATGTTGGATGTCTATGCTGATACAATTCTTCTTCAATCATAGTTATTCAGAATGAAATTGAAAATAATCCACAGACTTTGAAATTTGGAGATGGTAGATAAAATTATTTCAACTCTGTCATCCACAAACACCTGCAGTCAGAGTATTTTATGTGACCAGATTTCAGTAACACCAACCAGGTGCGTTTGGATAATATCCATTTACAAGCTCAAAAAATCATTCCCTGAAGCTCTCCTCAGAATAAAGGGGAGTTCTCAAGTTCCTTGTTAAAGTACCGTTACAACTACGTTTTATTGTTGCTTCTTTGTTTGGCAGGAGTTTATTGGATGTATCTTTTACTGACTTTGGTGACTTCCATTCTACGTTAGATACATAAAGATTTGCATCTGTACCTCTCGGTGTCAAACCAGGCAAGTCATGAATTTTTCGTTGTTTAAAGATGTACATAGCAAAAGCACCAAATCCAAGACCTATTACCAGCCCACCTATCAAGGCAACTATGACGTGTTCCATATGTACACCATCTTCTTCAGCTAAATGTGATTCATCTGCAACCATATTTACTGAAAATAAGTGTATGATATTAGTCACAGCAAATGAGAGACACATTCTAATATGCATACAATATGATATTAAATTTCAATAATATAAGTAGAAGTTACCTATTTCTGTTTCAACACATAAACGAGTTTCCCGACTTGCCCCAACACAATACTGAGGTCCTGGTACATCTATTTTACATTTCCGACGCCTATGTTGTTCTTGTCGAAAGTCACACATAGACCACACTGTCCATTCTTCCCATCCTGCAGAGTCTACAAATTGAAAATTTCCCATGAAAAACCATGACCTATTACTATGATATACTGTATCAAAATAACCTACCTATATAGAGTACACAATACATTTTGATATAATATTATGCTATTTATTTTACTCTTCAATGGTCAGCCATTCTTTTAGTCTATCTTTATTATTTATACAGATCCTCCTGATATATTTTACAGATACTCCAGATGTATCTGTGAAAATTATACTCTATCAATTATACTTATTTTCTTTACTTAACATTAAAAAGAAATCAGCAACAATACTTGTTCCGACTAGAGAGAGAGAGAGAGAAAGAGAGAGGAGATATATATATATAGGTAAAATTCAACTCCTCATTGCTATGAATTTCACTAAAACTGAAGAAAAAAAAACAGGCATATTTAATGAAAAACTGAGATAAATATTGATGGATTTTCACAGTATATAAAGGAAGATCTTTTTCTTGTATATATGACTTACATTAAAAATAGTATATAAGATAAAGTTAAGAAATGAAACTGAAAAAAAAAAATCATAAAAGCAAAAAACAAAAAAAAAACAAAAAAAAAAAAAACACCTGGATGTTATTTTTTTTAATGCATTAATGTATCAGAAAATATTTTGATGAGAGTTAAAGGTGAACACAACATTAGTTAAAAGAATTAAAAACAAAATTTCACTGTTTCCACAACAATAATTACTGCAACACTATCAGTTTTTAAGCATCCAATATTGCAGTAATATAATTGCTATTAAGCATCATTGATGTTATTCTTATTCTTGCATTGACTCACCATCACAAGGTATTGTTTCACACTCTTGTTCCATTCTTGATGACCCTTTGCAATCAGACCCACTCCCAGAAAAGGGGGGATTATCACATGTTCTTTCTCGATACTGAGACCCTTTCCCACATGTTGCTGAGCAAGGAGACCAGTCAGACCATTGTGACCATTCTCCTTCTGTGCTCAAAAATGCTAATAAATAAACAAAATGTTGCTCACATTAAAAATCAATTAACAATCATGTTTATTATCTAACAAAATCATGATGAAAAGTTTAATATAAATTTTGTCATTATTATTAAAACAAAGTTGTTTTGAGAAAAAGCATGAATAAAATACTAAATATATTTTAATTCCAAAACTTCAAAATTTATCATAATTCGTTTTAGGTGAAATAGCTAATAAAAAAAAATGTTGATATTGCAACTACACAAACTGAGTTTTAGAAAAAAAAATAACAAAACTGATCTGCACGATGGTAATACAGTTGAACTTCGTTAACATGAAACTCAAGGTTCTGCCGAAATTTTTCATATTAACTGATTCTATTTCGTCTGAAATTTAATACAGTGTAAATTTATATAAATATAATATGCTGAATTGATAGTCAAGTTCTTTTGTAAAACACCATATTTTTCACAATTTTAAAAACGAAAAACTTTTATACCGGCAGCATTCAATCATTTTTTGAAAAAGTCTGTAATAGCCTGCTGCTTCATTTTATTTGTAGTAGACAAACAATCACAACATGTAGTGATGGAAAACACAACATTAAATAAGGCATTTACAAGAATAAACATTACTGACGATACATGACACATGACATGACGTTTAACCGCTAACTATGTGCAACATGAAGAAAAAGCATGTAAACAGCTAAACCATGACACAAGTATCAAGTACTCTTTAGTGCTTCAGGTAGCAATGTTATATACTAAAGCTGCCTGGCAGTCGAGTGGTTAAGGAGCTAGCTTCTGACTGTGCAGGTCTGGGTTCAAATCCCAGTTCAGGAATGGATGTTTACTAACACTAACAAATTCCCTGGACAGATCGTAAAGATCTCTTAGGAATACGTGATGATCATGTTATTAAAAAAAATATTGTATTGTCCTGAGTAAAAGCCTTCACAGAATCTTAAACAAATAAAAAAATAAACACCTGAATCAACACAACTCTGACTTCCATCTAAGCAGAATCTCTCTTCTTTTTTCATATGGCCAATTCGTATAGCACTTGGATCAGGTACATTAGCTCTGCAGGTCATTCTGAATCTTTGTTCAAAATATCCATCTTTTGTATTATTAGCACGAAGCCATGGAGTCCAAGGAGCTGACTTTCTTTGCTCAGGACAAAGCTGCACTTGACAAGTTCTGAATTCTTTGTTACAACCAGCACATTCTTTGCCTCCAAAGGCAGGGACTGGGTCATTACACCTGCGTTCTCTATGCTGAAATCCTCCACCACAGAAAACACTGCATTCACTCCAGGGACCCCACTCAGACCACTGACCATCAATAGGAGATTCACGATAATCTGGAAAAAACATTGCTTTATCAATATTACTGATAATATTTTTCCACACAATAAAAATTGATTTCAAGGTTTTCAGTTATTAACCAAATAAATCTATAATGCTCATTAGAAATCAAACAAATATAAGTAAACAGTAAAAACTTCATGATTTTATATTTATAAGAAATGGTATACCAGGACAAGGTGGATTTTCAGTACACAAATCCTCTTCTCTATCTAAACCTTCACAATGAAGTCCTCCATATGCAGGAGAAGGATTTCCACAACTGCGCCGGCGAGATCGTACAGCTGGACCACATGTCTGAGAGCAAGATGACCATTCTGACCACTCAGTCCATCTTCCGTGACCTTGAAAATTATTATACATATATAACAAAATTTCATAGAGCAAAAGAAGTATGTGAAATGAATAAATAAAGCTAGATTGCATTTTGGTAGAGTAATGTGATTTAAATAAATTGAGAAATGATGAAACAGACTTCTACAGAGAGAGTAATCTTTCACTCACACAGGCATTTACCATACTCTCCATATTCAGTTGTTTTATATTTTAAAAAGGTCATAAATTTGGATAAATTTAATAAATGCAAAAATCACTTAATAAAAAATTAATATTTAAGACTTACGTGTGCAATTGGAAACTTGAATAGAAGCACCCTCACACTCTTTTCCACCGTGGACTGGGGTTGGTCTATTACATAATCGCTGTTGGCACCAGCAGCCATCATGGGCTGAACTTGACCTGAATTTCGCACACTTGAACCATGGAGACCAAGGACTCCATCCTCCATCAACTAAAAACAAATCAATTCAGAATCACTTCAAATATTGTAATGAAAAACAATATAAAAAATAACTAAAAATTATATAAAAAAATACTTTATTATATGAAATTAAGTTTTTTGTGAAGCTAATCAGTATTTTGTGGATATTCCTTATCAATTGATGGGTAGTATAGTTAAGTGACTGTTGTACGACTTAGTTAGTAATTACATGTACAATATCAATAATGCATAACTGTTTTCAACCAAAACATTTAGAATCGCCAAACATGTAAGTTTTTGGTTTATCAGGAATAATGTATGGTATCTATTCAAAGAATGTTTATGTGGTAGGGCTTCTTGATGAGTGTTTATTTTTTTTATGGTTGTTGAGTTGCTAAATTTAACTAAAAGAGTGTCATTGACTTGGTGGGGCAAAGTAGTGCCACCAAAATCAGTGTAACAAATCATTCAATGAATTTTATTTAAGAAATTTTTGTAACATATAATTGACAGCATTTTGTGAAGTAAAAACTTCTTTGCATGAATGCATAGCAAGCTTTTTAATGTGCACCTGTCATTAGGGCATTCATTCTGTAATTTATAATTTTATTTAATTTTTTACAGTTGATTATCAATTTAAGGAAGAGATTAGTATCTACATTCATAAACTTTATTTCTTGTTTGGAAGTGAATCAGTAAAAGACACAAAAAAATTATTAAAAAATTCAAATTATGCAAAATGTTATTTTTTTAATTCTTACCCGGATCATTTGCTCCTCTACACTGAATACGTTTCTGAGACCAAAATTTACTGGCTGGATTTCTATGTGGAGCAGTTGTACATGCCATTTGATATTCATTCCACCCACAATAAGGATCCATTGAATTTAAACATTCTCTGAAAAATCAAAATTCAAACTTAGTTGATCAATATATAACAAGGAAATTAAAAATTAGTTTTTTAAAACTGAAAAGTATAAAAAGAATGGGTACCAAGATTTTTCTTATGGGGCACAATAATTACACTTATCTTACGTTTTTGATTTGAAACGCTTGCATCTATTCAGAGGTACGCGCAAAACACCAGTATCTGTTCCAACATACAAAGAACTCTAAAAATGATAAAAAAATTTAAATATTAGGCTTAAAAAGAAACACATAAGTGCAATTATGTAATCTACCAGAAAAAAATAGGGTGTCTACAAATGATTAGAATGGTTTCAAAATTTTACTGCAGGCATAATGTTAGAAATACTGTGATAAAATTTTACAATCGTTGATTATTGTGTTTAGTTCTGGAAGCAGTATTTGCGATAAGATTTTGAATTGCCTAAAGATATTCAGAAGAGGTAAACTTATAGTGTTAACTGAATTTTTGGATGTAAGCTACTGTGAAAGATTTTTAACTCTTTAATCAGCTCTCTCAAGAGTGCCCTAGTGGCACAGTTTTAAGATACTCGTATTCCTGTATGAAGGTTATTGTCAAGGTCCATCGGTTCAAATCCAGCCAAAAGAACATCAGAAACAAGTTCTTTACCAAGCAAGCCTGAGTCGACCACCAATAGATGGCACTTTCATTTCACACCCAACTCCACTGGTTGGAAATTTCTGTATGACCAGAGTTGGGCCAACTTTTTTCACTTTTTATCGATAAACTCTATCAGGGTATCGATAGGATTGTTAGCAAATTCGCAGATGGCGTGAAGCTAATGGGGAAGTTGGGTATCAAAGCGAAAGGGAGTTGTTCCAGGCCCACTCGAACAGGACTGGAACATGGGCAAATGAATGGGCATTGACAAGTGCATGGTTGCTCATTTTGGCTCAAATAACCCACGTTTCTCTTACGAATTGAATAGTGTCACTATCCTGGATGCAACTAGGGTGACAGATTTGGGAAATCTCATTGACGAGCAGCTCAGGTTTTTTGAACATTGCTCAGCAGTGGTTAAAAAAGCAAATAGAATGTTTAGTTTTATTTTTAAACAGGTGTCTTCACGTTCCCCTAAAGTCATTCTTCTACTTTTCCAAGGCTTAGTTCGTCCTGGACTGGAGTATGCTGTAAAGTTTTGGAGACCATACCTAAAGAGGGACATAGACTTGGTTGAATGGGTGCAGAGAAGAGCTACACGTGTTCTTATTGGCACACAGGGCATGAGTTATGAAGAGCAACTTCTTTTTAGAATATGTTCACATTGGATGAACACAGGTGTCGGGTAGACATGATCAAAGTGTTCAAAATATTTAACAGGGTGGACCACGAGTTATTGTTACACTGTCAGTTGACTGCTTTTACAAGGGGACACCAGTATCGATTGGTAAGGGACAATTCTAGGTTATGGTGTTGCAGGGAGTTTTTCTCTAATAGGGTTGCTAATAAATGGAATAGCTTATCCCCAGAGGTAGTGAATTCTAACACAATTGACACGTTTAAAAAGAAATATGATAAGCATGTTGGGGTAAATCGAGAAGCTATCCATACTTAGAATAAGACAACCATAAGTATTCTTTATGGGCATTGTATAATATTTTATCATATATATATACTGTTTCTAGTTTTTGTAATTACCTTTTTATTAGGGTTGCTGTAATATTGAAGTATATGACATCCATATTTGTTATGGGCAAATTTTTTTCAGCCAAGGCGTTGGGCATTTTGCTTGTTGTGGTGTTGTATTTGTATTTAGTTGGTTTGTGGTAAAGTAGCTCTCTCAAGAACAACAAATACGTTGAAGACTAATACAAGTCTTTAAGGTTGTTTGGGGTTTTGAATAATGAATTACAATACATTAACACAACACACATAGTTTCAAGTTTTTTGGAATGGGGACATGAGTACTGATTGATTCAATGATCATCTGATATTGGTTTATGGTGGATTTCCAACTTTGAGGAGCAAATGCAAGCCAATCTCCCTTTAAAAGAGTGTCACCTCAATATCAGCAGACCAACCCCAACCATCTAAATTACTCTAAAAAATATCCACTCTATCATCAGTTTCTGATTTTGAGGGTTTGTATGGTAGCATCAGGGCCATCTCAAGCGCATCACAGGCTCCCGGACCAAGTGATTTCTCTGAGGCCCTACCCAAAAAATCAAATTACTTCTTTTTTTTCTGAGGCCCCTTCTTCTTCTCTTGAGGTCTTTGGGCCATGTCCGGGTGGGCCCATGCATTAAGACAGCACTAGGTAGCATCACCATCAGATTCACTTTGGACACATAGTGTCAGGCTCTGTTAGGTTTTACATAACACAATTTTTACACAGCTCCCCCCTCTTTTGTAGGTAAAACAGCAGTAAATTGCTTGTATGGTGATGGACTGGGGTTCTAGGTAGTCACAGAAGTATAAAGCAGTGATTGATAAAGGATGCTTTAACCATTTAAAGGCAGAACTATGAACAAAATCACTTATTGTTTTGAAATTTGGAATTTAAGGTCCTTTTGCTTGCCTATACAACGTTGCATGCCAACTCTGAAATTTGAGGAAAAAAATTTTTTTATTTGTTTTTCATGATGTTCTATTTATGGAACATTAGCACTTGGGGAGAGGTGAAAGTGGAAACTGGTATTACCTATATTCTCACGATTTTTTATTTCTAGAGTACAGTTATCACATGTAATTTTCTATTTTTTACTACAAATTCTAATTCACAACAAATACCAATTTTTTTTAACATAAAAATGTGTGCAGAAAATTCTATTTGTTTTTCTAATATCCATGATAAAATAAGGAAAACATTTGATGGACCTGTTTGTCACATTGGTAGCATTTAGTGTTTTTTGGCAAACCCCATCCTTACATTGCAGACACAATATAATGGCCATCAGATGACCTGCCATCTTTTTTCAGTTGACAACATGGACCTGGATGAATAATTAACCCCTCCTTTGTTCATAGAAGGTTCATTATCACTTCTCTTCTAAATTCCAAACATGAAATATGATCCGCTTCTCGCAACTCTGAATGAATTATCCAATGTGCTATAATGGTCAAATGGCAAATCTTTTCCAATGGAATCCAGAGCTGAGGTTTTGATCAGATTCTAGGAAGAATATTTTTTTATCCCATGCAATGGTGTTTTTTTTATTGGATTGCTCAAAACTGTCTTGCCTTTTCTTGAAACCTTTACATGAGTGTTGCACGTGCGTTTTGCTCCTGTTTTCTTCCCTACATCTTTTGAAGAACGCACTTCGAGAGTTTCTAACACCTCATCCTCATTGTTGGAAAATATATCTAGCATTTTATATACATCAATTGAAACTGTTGTCACTTGATCATTTTCAACAATAACATCTTCATCCGTGATGTTCCAATTTTCATTAGCAAGTAATTGACATATATCTCACTGGAGATTGAAACCTCCCAGGCATTGACTGGATAAATATGCATTCTAACTCTGGCAATCACCGAATTAATAATAAAGTTCTTGACATTTTCCTTAAATTCGATCTTGTCCAATCTATCTTAGAACCAACTCGAATTACATCTCACTTCAGTTCAATTCTGGATGTCATTGCCACTTCCAATCGGATTCCAGTTCTTGACACCGCCGTCTTTGAGGGTTGCTCGGACCACAAAATCCCCTTCATTGATTTTTCCCTTCAGTAATCTATTCCCTCCTACAAACTTACCACCAAACCAAATTTTAATAAGGCCAACTACCCCCCTCGTGCGAAATATTCTTCGTTCCCACTTCTCCAATTTCTTATCGCTTTCCTCCTCCAACAACATTCATACCTTGTGGGCCACTTTCAAATCGACAGTCCTCAAATGCTTAGCTACAGTTCTCAGTAAGAATGTCTCTTCTAAGTACATTTTCAACCCTTGGATCAATAGAGATATCATCCATTTAAAGAGAAAAATTCGCTGTACTGCCCTCAAATACAAAGTAAACAAATTCCACTCACCTAAATCCGCAATTTTTGCTTACACCCAAAACCTTAAAGACCTCATTTTTTTTCAAAAAACTAAATATCTTTCTCACTCTTTACCAAATTATCTCAAAACCAATCCCTCTAAGTTTTGGGACTTCCTCCATCCCAAAACAGCTGCCCCCCCCCCTCATCGCTCAAAACTTCAACTAAAGACGTCTTTTCTCCTGCGGATATCACCACTGAGTTCAATTTAGCATTCTGCTCAGTTTTCTTATGGATCCCACTCCCCCACAATACTCATTCACTGACTCTATTCACAACTCTAACCCAATCTTTATCTCTAGGGAGGGCATCATTAAATTACTGAAAAAGCTTAAACCTCGCTCTTTGGGCCCAGATGGAATCCCTAACTACATTCTCAAATTCTGTGCTGAAGAAATCGCTGACTATCTTTTGATTATTTTTAATGTTTCTCTAAATTCCTTCATTCTACCCTCTGATTGAAAAACAAACAAAATCATCTTAATTCACAAATCTGGGCCTCTTACCGATCCCCTCAATTTCAGACCTATTGCAATCACTTCATCTTGCTGTAAGATTCTTGAACACATCATAGCAAAGGAAATCTGTGCCCATTTTGACTCCATAAAAGGTTTCTTCCCTAATCAGCATGGTTTGGATTTCTCTCTCAACCCTTCTCCATTCTTCTCAATTGGCCCTTTACATCCATGACCTCTCAGGACCCATTGATAAAACTTACAAACTGACATCATTTTCTTAGATTTCTCAAAAGCATATGACAAAGTCCCCCATGATAAATTACTTTTTAAACTTTCCACACTCGGCTTAAACGTTCAATTGCTTAATTGGTTGGAAGCCTTCTTAAATATCGCAAACAATATGTCCATTTTAAAGACCACAACTCTCCATTGGTCACCATAAATTCTGGAACCCCACAGGGATCAGTAATTTCCCCACTTCTATTCTTAATATTTATTAACGACTTCCCTGAAACCCTCAGATGTACCACCAAACATTTTGCTGATGATTGCGTAATCTACCGCACCATAAATCACGAGTCAGACCAAGAACTTCTCCAACACAATCTCAATTTCATCTCCTAATGGTGCTCCACATGGCAAATGCCTCTCACCATCTCTAAAACGGTTCTTGCTAGAATTTCACGTAAAATCTCACCTTTCGAATTTTCATTCTCCTTCAATAACTCCTCCATATCCCAGGTTTCTCAATATAAATACCTCGAAGTTATCATTTCAGCAGACCTGTGCTGGAATAAACAAATTGATTATATCTACCAAAAATGTCTCAATAAACTCTTTTTCCTTCGCTGCAATCTTAAACACTCTACTCGTTAGACTCCTCTGTTATCGAACCTATATTTTTTCAGTCCTCTCCTATGCCTCTGAAATTTGGGATCCCTACACTGCTAGCAATATTGAGAAGCTGGAATCAATACAAAATAAATCCGTCCGTTTTATCTATGACACTTGGCCCTCCTATGTGTCTGTTTTTGAACTTAAACGCGAACTTAATCTTCTCCCTCTAAGTACTCACCGTCTTCTTTCTCGATTAACCATGCTTTTTACAATTCTTCATGGACATTTAAATTTTGATACCACCGGTATTATCTCCAGCAGACTTGATCATCCACTTAAGATAAACCCTATCTCCACTTCCACCGACTGCTTTAAATTTAGCTTTTTTCCGCATACCATTTCTAACTGGAACTCTCTCCCTCCACTACTTCACCAAACACTAACTCTGGCCATATCGCTATAGTGCAATTTACTGCCATTAGTGAGATGGGTTGGGAGTGAAGGCGCTGTCTATCGGTGGTCGCCTCAAGTTTGTTACGGAAAATATCTTATCAATACCCTCCCTTGGGTTCGAACCTGGGACCCTGACAACAACCTTCACGATGGTAGATGAGCATCTTACCACCAGGCCACTCTCTCCCTCCACTGTCATTGATTCGCCTACACCATTTATATTTTCAAAAAATATAAAACTTTTTTCTGTCATCATCAACCACATTCTCATGTTTAGGCCTCGGCCAACATTATTGTATAAATAAATAAATAAATATCTCTGTCCTCAAATTCGGAATTTGAAAGTTTCTAAACATCCCACAGCTTCTTCTAATGTGAGATATCTTTTTATCTTTTGGAAATGGTTACATATAGTTGAACATAACAAGCCTATCTACGATTGTCGATCTCGGTTTGATTAGTCTGCGGTTCACAAAAACATACATTTCTGAAAATGCAAGAATAAAATATAACAATATAAACAATTCACCCAGAAAGCACATTCCTCTGTGTCATATTACCCAGGATTTGCCTCTATACACATGTCGATTGATGACAATACCCTAGAGTTCGCACAAGAAAATCGAAGCAGTACCACTGCACATTAGATATCCCTAGAATTCCGCTCTCTTGAAAGGCCAATGTTTCATAAATGGAACATGAATTTTTGAATATGCATAGCTTCATAGGCGTGCGCAGAATTTTCTCGAGAGGGGATTTCAAATTTTTTTCCCCTTCTGAGGGGAGGGTTTTACATTTTTTTCCTGCAAAATAACACTATAATCTTGACTCAAAGGGGGGGGGGTTACAACCCCAAAACCCCCCTTTGCGTACGCCAATGCGTAGCTTGTTCATGTGTAACAGTGAAAATAAATAAATTGATGTTTAAGTTGATATTTACAAGTATTGATATTTACAAGTTGTAGAAATGCACAAAATAATTTTCAATTTACTTCAAATACAAATACAAATACAACGCCACAACAGGCAAATTGCCCAACGAGGTGGCTGACTTAAGAACATCATGGATCCCCGAGCCATTTTTTGGAGGCCCTACCTACTACTGCTACACCACACATGCACCCCGTGTTATAGTGACGGACTCGCGATGCGAGGATCCGGGTTCGAACCCCACAGTGGTGGTCGGCTGAAGTTGGTTTTCTGTGGTTCCCAATTTCAAGGCGCAAATGCGAGTCGATCTCCCCGTTAAAAAGTCTCGCCACAGAGAGCAACAGTTGCAAATTGAAATTTTGACAAATTTTAATCGAAATGGAGAAAAATGCCCAAAAAATGTCAAATTTCAAACTCGGTCAAAAAAATTTACATAAGCATGAAGTTTCTGAATTTAAAAAATACTTTGAACTCTTCTCTGCATACAATAAAACACTAGAAATGTTTGAATCAATTTTTAACTGATATTTTTGCAAACAAAAACTATGTTCCATTTATGGAACATAGCTGGTTCATTCTAAGTGGTTATTAGTAATATATATATAGAATCTTCATATATTTTATAGCATCTTTAAGAAAAATATGCTATGAAAGATTAAAAAAAGTTTAAATTGAAGTTCACACCAAGTTTATTTGTATATAGTGGTAAAATGTGTGAAATCTATTTGAGAGGTAGTTTAAATTGCAGGAACTGCTACCACATTTAATAAAATATGTGAGAGTTACTGTATAGACCAGTGTTTCCCAAAGTGGGCAATATTGCCCCCTGGTGGGCGATGGAATGGTCGGGGGGCGATAGAAGCTAAAAATATAATATAGGATCCTATGGGTTCGCTTGAGTCGGGGGCGATGAGGGAAAAAAAATTCTGAAGAGGGGGTGATGGAACAAAATTATTTTTATCGTTTATTTATTCAACACACACACACAATATTTTTTTCATTTAAGATGTTTCAAAGAGGGTGTGTACTATGTGTGACAACCTTGCTGGACTCTCACCTCGGGACTAGACTTTTGTGTAGAATTTCTTAAAGTATAGTTTTTGCAGACACTTTCAAAGATCATAAAAATTCCCACCATATAAGGAAAAGAAACCAATCAAGTGGCATTTGTTAACTGCAGAAAATTATTAAATCTACTAACTGTATCTTTAAGTAGCTTTAGGACTCTGATTTTAGGAGCTAGACCATCTGGAAATATGCGAAGCTCTTCAATCAAACAACTGTCTCCAGAATCAGGAGAAACAACAAGTTTTCGAATAACACCATCAAAAGTAGCCACATATAAAACATGTACATCTTCTTGAGAATTTGTTTTTACGACATCTGCAACTATCACACTCAGCCTGAACAAAAAATAAAATATAAAATCTCATAAATATTTAAAATACAAAACATTTGCCAACGAATTGCTTTTAAAAAAAAGTAAAACTGATATTTTGAGAACTAAATACATAGCCAATTAAAACAATGTATTTTATCATTTACCAATTTCCACTAGCATCATGTTTATGATGCATATGAGTATAGAACAAAAAATCATTTGCAAAATTTGTATCAATCATTTTTATTGCAGTCTTTTCTGCACTTTTATCTTTCAATCAATAATCCTCCTGAAAGATAATTAACCCCCTCAAATGTTTCAATTTTTCTCCCTTCTCTCAATGCCTTTCATGTTTCTCCATGCAGAAATTTACCAAAAATTACTTATGATTACATCAAGGAAATGGGAGGAAGATGATATGCCACTGTAATGGAAGATGATATATGAGATACAGTATATATACAGATATATACACATACAGTACCAGAGGCAAATTCTGGTAATTGGGTCAAGAACATTAAATGCATTAAATTAGATTAGAAAAAGTGCAGCAAAATTGGAATAGCCTGCAGGAGTAAAGCAATGAATCCACTACTGTACAGTACACAAAGACAGAGGGAATATCTATTTAGGCAATATTCATCAAAAACGTTTTCTGGCAAGGATAAGATGTGTGAAGCATCATGTTTCCCAACTATAATCAAAGAAGAGAAAATAGCATGTTCTCAGTGCTGATATAACAAGTTTAACATTCAGGAATGGTTACTAACTTTGTAAAGCAGAATATGTATCATTTATATAATTTTTGTTTAGAATTGTACATATATTTCTGTCTTCAACAGTTTCAATTACAGCTACTAGTTTCTAACTTCTAGCACATCTAAGTCAGTCACAGAACAAAATAATTAATTTTATTAAATAGTAAACACAGCAGAACTTGGTGAATTCAAATTTCTGGATAATTGAATTGCTCCTGAAGTCTCCTTGAGCTTAATTAATTGAATTAACCACGTTAAACTGAATAAGGTATCAAAGTAAGTGAGGTGAGGGCGTGTAATTCACCTCAAAAATAAGCAGCAAGCATTGCTATGGAGCATAATGTAATACAAATGCAAAAATCACAACAGGCAAATTGCGCAGTGAGGTTACTGAAAAAGATGCCAAATATAAATAAAACATCATTCATCCCAATATTTATTTTTAAATGTGTATATAATGTAAAATATAATAATAATAATAACATCATGATATGTTTACTTTTGCCCGTGAATTTAAAGAAAGAAGATTTTGAGTGAAAAACTCTGGTAGGTGGGCGAGCGAGTGAGTGAAATAGATTAGATGAGAAGGAGGGTTTGTAGGGTTACCTTGTAATATCAAATCAGATAAATTAGAGTAATCACACACAATCAGCATAATAACAGCAGTGAAAGGAAATGATGGTTTACATTTCTTCCATGCAACTTGTGATGTAATATTATGCAAAAACCATTCAAGGGGTTGATGATTTGATTTGAGAAATTCCTATCAACTGTAAATAACATCAAAGCCACTTTTATGAGTGTTTTTTACAAGTACCTTTCAAGTTCTCTTTTGTAAACCGGTTTTGAATAAACAGGCTGAACAGCATCATCTGTCAACTGGTATTGTTCTGCATCAAGCAGGTACTGTGGATACATTTCTGGTGTTTGACACTGAAAAAAAAAGTATAAACTTCAGTAATTGAGAAAAATTCAAAGACATCAGCTGCAAAGTGAAATGTAAAATTTTACTACCAGTTTTTTTTTTTAATTACTAGAGTTATATATATACTTTTTTTCAGTTTTTCCTACTTTAAAAATTTTACAGTAGGTTAAAGAATCTTTTAGACACTGGGTTATGTGATTACAGTTTTCAACAGATTCACACAGCTTGATAAAAAAAAAGTTCCAGCAACTACAAATCAATTATTTGCTGGTATAAATCAATTATTATCTACAGAAGCTGGTACGGGAATTTCTACACAAATGTTAAATAGAAGTGTTTTAACAGCTTGTGTTATTGATAACTGTGCAGTATGGAATTCAAATAGCTAAATCAAAAGTGGGCTTAGATTTTGAGTAAGAAGCCATTCCTTCTACACTCAGAATTTGGCCTGCAGTGATTACAATGCATTTCTTCTTCTCAGGAAACATTTATCTAGCACCTGCTTCTGCCCCAATGATGATGTAAAAGCAGTTGGAAAATTATGTCTATAAAAGCAAGAGAATGATTTTTTTAAACTTGGAATAGAAAAGTTGGCCGTATGATATCAATATATATATATATATATATTTCTGTATATGTAGCTATGAAGAAAGACTTGATTTCTTGAATATGTTTAGATTGGAGGAATGCAGGTGTCGGGGGAATATGATCAAAGTACTTGAAATTTTCAATGGGATGGATAGGATGCAACATAAGTTATTAATGCACGTCAATCAATTGCTTCGACAAGGGGTTACCAGCATTGCTTAGTAAGGGAAAATTCCAGGTTGTGGTGTCAAAAAGAGTGTTTCTCTAATAGGGTTGTTAATAAATGGAATAGCTTATGTCCGGGAGTCATGAATTCTAACACAATTGATACATTTAAAAGGAAGTATGATAGACATAGTGAGATAAATCAAAAGAAGCTATCCATACTTAGATAAGACAACCATAAACTTTTTTATGGGCAATATGAGCAAAAAAAATATTTTTTTTTCTTTAGTGATATATGCTTTTATATTGGGTTGCTGTATTTTGGTTATATTTGGCATCCATACTTGTTATGGGCACAAGGCCGTAGTGGGGAAGGGACTTGGAGCTCTGGTTCCCTCCCCCGAAATGTGAGTAAATGACAGAAAAAGGGAAAAAGATGGTCAAATCTATTGTTCTATCACTTTGGTCCCCCTGAATGAAATTTTTGGCAACGGGCCTGTATAGGCATAATTTTTTTCAGCCACCTCGTTGGGAAATTTACCCTTTTTTTTGCATTTATATTCATATAACAAATATTTTTCTTTTTCTTCTGATTCATGAAGAATATTAACTTCCTA
Organism: Pholcus phalangioides; assembly: GCF_987345545.1. Taxonomy (NCBI): domain Eukaryota; kingdom Metazoa; phylum Arthropoda; class Arachnida; order Araneae; family Pholcidae; genus Pholcus; species Pholcus phalangioides. Next base: position 5,769,313 of record NW_028301625.1, on the reverse strand, counting down.
TATTTAAATTGAAATTGACATGGAGATTTTGTTAAGAAAAATTTGTACATATGTAATAAATATTTATATTTTTTTAAATTCATATTGACTATTAACTTTTAATTTGTGCCTCTAATAATAAAATTTGATAGATCTAAAAAAAAAACTGAATTTTTGATGAAATGATATTATTGTGCTCTTTTTTGTGATATAGATTTGCTGTACAAAATATGATGACACAGAGACAGTTCAAGAAAAAATTCTCACCTATGTGAGATATCTGAGCCACACCAGAAATATGACCTGGAAAACTCAGATTTTTATACGCCATGCATATGCATCAAAATTGCAGCTTCCTCTGCAAATTATTCCATATAATATAGTTCATGGTTTTAATTTTTCAGACAAACAATTTTTCCACATTTTTCTGCAATGACTTTTTTCCAGAGCCCCCAATTTTGCACCCCTCCTGTAGCAGCATCCAGTGTGACTGCATGGGTCATATCCCTAGATCCACCCCTTTATGGATCTAGGGATATGACCCATGCAGTCACACTGGATGCTGCTACAGGAGGGGTGCAAAATTGGGGGCTCTGGAAAAAAGTCATTGCAGAAAAATGCTGTGATCACGAATAGCATCCGTTTAAATAACAACCGATTCCACATTCGCAAAATGTTTTGAGAATCAGTAACTCATCATTTCTGAAAACACCCATTCAGGAAAAAAACAATCAGAACAAATGAAAATTTTATCCTCAAATTTAGCAAATTTTGTTAAGCATGAACGAAAAATAAAAACATTAGAACTAGAGACAGTTCAGAACTCTAATGAATTTGTTAGGACAGGAAATAGTCATTTTCAATAAGCATAAAAATAACAGCTGATTTCATTACAATGTACAGGAATGTAAGAGCTTGACACCAATTTCAGAGATGTTTGTTTTATTATTCTAACCATATTTTATAACCATATATATTATTATATAAACCATATTTTTAATCATTAAGAGCTATAACTTGATTCAAAATTTAAAAAAACCAATAACTAAAAAAAATTTAATTTAATAACTTTTGACACTGCTTATGTATTTTGGTATTGAAAATGAATTGAATGAATGTTTTATAAAACCAGACAATTCTATGTCTGTGGAAGGAACATGTTTAAAAATCTCAGTAACTAAATTTTTTTTTTAAATGAACAATCCATTTTTTGATAAAACTTCTTTGATATTAATTGTTGTGTGGAATCTGATTACTTACCTGGAATAATTTATGGGTCACAGTTTTTCTTTCCCATGCTGATCTTGGGCTACTTTGATACTTAAGAGGTCCATTGAAAGCTTTTTCAACAGCAGAAAAATTGAAAGCACAAATAGCAGAACCATATATACTATTTCTGAAATATTAAAAAAAATTGGGTTATTAAATTACGTGAATATTTACAAATACAGCACAAAATTCTAAAATACTGTGTCCTAATGAATACAAGAAACTGAAAAAAAAGAGTATATAGTAGAAATATATAGTCAAAAGTTCAACTTGGCAAAATGCTAAAACATTCTTTCATCAGTCAAATGAGGAAAAAAAAACTGCATTAGAAATTTTGAGATCAATAAAGGGAAAACTAAAAAGAAAAAGTAATTAAAACTAGAATTAGAGAATTTTTCACTTGAATTGATAATCAGATCTAATCTTGTCACTCATTTTTATCTTTTACTGATAATTGGGTGAAAAAACCATATGATCTAAAAATGTAATACTGGCCAGGGATCACCATCCACTTCATGAACTGGCTTTCCAAAGCCAGAAATTCAAACATTGGCAAACAATTTTCAATGAAATTGACCAGTTCACAAACTTGCCAATTTCGATTTTTGGCAGTAGCATATAAACAGGGTGATTCAAAACTCAACATACAGACTTTTAGGGGAAGTAGAAAACACAAAAACAAAACAGAATCACATAGAAATGTATGATTGGAAACACCAACTTGATCAGCTGGAGGATAAATGAAGATGTAGAAATGACAAGTCAATAATTGGTGGAAAAACTTTATTTAGCGATACTTTACACGAGGACAGTACGTGTAAATGTCAAGTTTCACAACAAGTGCTCAAAGTTCTTACCCTCCACAGTTATGCATGCTTCACAACGGCGGCGCATTGATCACCGAACCTCTTCAAAAATACCTGGCATTTTTCCAGTGGATAAAATGGCCCGTCCTTAAGCATGCATAACTGTGGATGGTAAGAACTTTGAGCACTTGCTGTGGAACTTAATGTGTACATGTACTGTCCTCGTGTAACGTATCACTGAATAAAGAGTTTTTCCACCCATTATTGGTTTGTAATTTTTGTAGCTTCGTTTATCCTCCAGCTATCAAGTTGAAGTTTCCGGTCATACATTCCTATTTAATTCTGTTTTGTTTTTGTGTTTTCTACCTCCACTAAAAGTTTGTACATTGAGTTTTGAATCAGCCTGTATAGTAGAAAGATACATTAAATGGGGGAATCTGTAAACAGGAGTATAGAAAGATAGAAAATAACAACTTCCATTCACACATAGGGTTACGATGAAGCTTCAGGTTGGTGAGAGAACAGGTAAAGAAAACAAGGAGAGCTGAAATGTATTTCTTCCATTTGTACTGGGCTGATATATCTCATTCTCAAACCTCTTAAGTGGTTAAACCATAAGAACAGAAATTGAGAACTTGCATTTAATATCTCTTTGGTTTTCTATTAAAGTTGGCTTCATGGAAAAAAAAAGTTAAATAGAAAATCCCAAAAGTTAAATAGAATCATTGAAGCTGAGCGAATTATCTTAAAAAATGTTACATGAAGCTTTTTAAACTTACTCTGGAGTTGTGAAAGTTGCATACATCATTTGTTCACTTTCTATGTAATGTACACCTTGTATCTCATTGAAATAGAAGGGATATGGTCCAGGAATTGAGCAATTTAGCCTGGCTTTCAAAAATGTTGTCCAATTGTCTTTTAGAATATATTCTCCACCCTGATCATTCTTGCACATGCGACCAATTCTCGAGTAAATTGCCTATGAAAGATAATCATTAAATTCATCAATTTCCTTTCAAGTGGTTCATCACTATTATTATTCTATCAAGAAAAATTGTTATTTTGATTTATACAGTAACTAAAATATGTATATATGCAGTGAAATACAAATATAAGAATACTATGTGCACTAAAAAATATCATTGTAGGGGAATTATCATTACATCCAGAGGTACCATTATCGTCACATGTCACCAAGTTTATGTTGTTGTTGACATGTCTTCTAAATTGGCATTGTTAGTACTACTAGAAAATACACTTTTTAGTAATCATTCACCACAAGAAAATAATAATTGATTAGTCAATCATTCAGTTGAATGTTTTGCCCCTGTAAATAGGCTTACCACAGTACGCTTCTGTATTCTACACAAACAGTAGCAATACAGACAGCTTCATCAACACTTTTGCCACCAGTTGCTGCAAAACAGTAATGTCATTAGACTCCCTCAGAAGAACAAAAACAGGTGACAAGTTTAAAAATATACTTAAGGTAATTTTGAATGTCATTACAGTGGTTTCCAAATTTCATCAAAAATAATATTATTTTTGCACAAGTATTTATAAAAATATAGTTTCTGTTGTAATTACAGTTACTCTCATGGCTTATATGAGAGTTTTTGGATGTATCATCCCTTCACCAGGAGGACTTATGAAGGTTTTTATCAAAGAATAAGACAAAAAGAATTTTTAAGAATAGCATGCTTTGAGTACTGTGAAGCAATATAAAAAAAAAAGTTGTGAAAAGATAAGTTAAATAATTGGTAACTTTTTCCGGTAAAAGAAGAAGATCATAGCCATGCCAACTTTGGAGAATGAGTATTAGGGAGGCTTTTGCATGGATCCAAATTCCATACAGAAACAAATATAATATATTTTTGAAAAGCAATGTAAGGATTTTTCATTAGCAAAAGTAAAATTGTGAAAAATTTTCCCCTTTGCAAAAGCTTGTCGTCATACAAACCCTCGTCGATTAGCGCCAAGTTGGCAATCCTCCCCAACTAGTAGGTTAAATTAGACTACCTGCATTACTACTTACAAATCAAATAACAGCACCAAAGAAACCGCCATCTGGTCCAAAATGGGACACATGTCCGAAACCGTCATAAACCATTTTGCCAATTTCAGATGTTGAAAGGCCAAATTTATGCTGGTTGTTTGGCAAACTTTCTCTCACCCTCCAGAAATTACACATTCTTTTGTTATTTGACAATTTACATTATGCTTGTGATGCCATTTCATGGATTAAAATGAAAACAACTTTTTTTCCATGTAAATTGTTTGGGAATAATTATTTTATAACAAAAAGAGTAGGGGTTGTTTTTACAATCACGGTCGAAATTCGGGAGATGTAGTAGAAATCCAGGATACTTGACAGCTATGGAAGATTGAAATGCACAAAGAATGGTGGTTTTAAAGAATTGTGATAATGGTAAGTTAAATAATTGGTAACTTTTTCCGGTAAAAGAAGAAGATCATAGCCATGCCAACTTTGGAGAATGAGTATTAGGGAGGCTTTTGCATGGATCCAAATTCCATACAGAAACAAATATAATATATTTTTGAAAAGCAATGTAAGGATTTTTCATTAGCAAAAGTAAAATTGTGAAAAATTTTCCCCTTTGCAAAAGCTTGTCGTCATACAAACCCTCGTCGATTAGCGCCAAGTTGGCAATCCTCCCCAACTAGTAGGTTAAATTAGACTACCTGCATTACTACTTACAAATCAAATAACAGCACCAAAGAAACCGCCATCTGGTCCAAAATGGGACACATGTCCGAAACCGTCATAAACCATTTTGCCAATTTCAGATGTTGAAAGGCCAAATTTATGCTGGCTGTTTGGCAAACTTTCTCTCACCCTCCAGAAATTACACATTCTTTTGTTATTTGACAATTTACATTATGCTTGTGATGCCATTTCATGGATTAAAATGAAAACAACTTTTTTTCCATGTAAATTGTTTGGGAATAATTATTTTATAACAAAAAGAGTAGGGGTTGTTTTTACAATCACGGTCGAAATTCGGGAGATGTAGTAGAAATCCAGGATACTTGATAGCTATGGAAGATTGAAATGCACAAAGAATGGTGGTTTTAAAGAATTGTGATAATGGTAAGTTGATCAAGTGTTAAATTTTGACAATGACATGGTGTGTCGAAGAACAATTCATACTCCTCTGTCAAAGTCCCAAGCAAAGAATCAGAACTGGATACAAAAACATATTATTTATTTATGCTATAATTATTTATTTACACAATTTATTACACATGAGCTGCTCTGGGCACATCTTTGTAGCAATGGTTTTCAAAGTGTGTACTGTAGCTCCTTGGGATGCCACATGCACTGTTCTTGTTAATGTGTATCTACTCAATACAGTGAAGCAGCTTTTCATTAGATTATTCTAGGGAGACACAGATACATGTTCACTTGAAAGACAAGAGTTGGGGAAACACTGTTTTAAAGGCTGGGTCTGAGAAACAATGACAGGTGTGCTGAGAAACAATGTTTACAGAGTGGGGAAAAGACACAATACACTGCACTACAAACTGTCGATGAACGAAATTTTTGGCAATCCAGTTAGCTTTGTTGTCACAGTATTGTAACAAATTAAAAAGAATTTAGGTATGAAAGCCAGTTAGATTCCGTAGCTGCATTACTAGTTAGATGTAGTACAGATGATTTGTGCAAAAAAAAACTGGAATTCCTTCACACTAAAAACTGAAGTTGACAGAGCACAAGGACCACAACAGGATAACATTGATGGGAACTGACAAAAGGAATATGTTATCATAGATTTTGAAAATCTAATGAATGCTATCTAGTCGGCCCAATCCTGCATTCTTTTTATGATGAAATTGTAGGCACAAACTTGTATCCAACTTATGGTCCTGAGCGCTCCCCTTCTTAATATTTGTAAAAATCTCCATAATACCCATAGAAATATTGTGTTTGGGCCCCTTCCTAATATTTCAAATATTTTTATGCCTATGGATGAAATGATGGTAAATTGCCACATCTCTCGTGGGTTGAAAGCATAGCTGCCGGAACATAGGAGACCATTTCAGGCCCTCCCCAATAATTTCTGAAATAACAATGCAATGCACCTTTCCTCTCTCCTGCATACACACTTGAGTCCCATATAGTATATGGGACAACCAGCAACTTTCAGCCCCCCTTGCTTTGCTTCATGTTGGTGCCTCTAGTTTTGAGAGCAGTTTGAAATAAAATGTATTAAAAAAAAAAAATGTTCTGGGTGATTCTTATAGAATCGTCCCAATGAATTTGCTAATAATTCCATAGTTGATGCATGTAACCGTAAAATATTTGGACATATTAATCTCTTGGCTTTGTAGAGTGGAATGATCAAATAATTTGCAAATAGCACATACAGTGATGAGTTCACGTACACGTGAGCCCCAAGATTCCCAGACCTCAGAAGCTTTGATTTCTTTTTATGGGGTGGAGAAGGTTCTGAGAAACAGTGTACAAATTGAATATTGAAGGATTGAAGAGACCCTGCTTCACATCTCAGAAATGTATCAAAGCACTCACAAAGGATAGGTGCAGAGTGTACACACAAGCAAACCTCACACATTACAAAATTTGAAGAACAACATTCCTTCCCCCCTGCAATCAGGACAATCACAATATTAGGCCCTACACAATATTAGGCAGGTTTACCAGTTTTTTTGGCTCTTCAGTGTATTTTGTAGCACAGATAGGGCTGTCTGAAGAGCATCATGAGCCCACGGGCCAAGTGGCTTTTTTGAGGCCCTACCAGGTAAATTCTAGAAAATTTCAATCAAATCTCATTTTTGTGAGGGCCCTCTGCTCTTGAGGCCCCTGGGCCGTGCATTAAGGCGGCACTGAGTGCAGACATATACACATTGCATTGGCAAGCCTAAAAAATCCACAATTGTACTTTCAGCACTAACATGTTAATTTTGAAGAAAAAAAATTGATTGTGATCATTATTTTTTCTATTAAAACGTGGTTATAAATCTCTTTCGTCAGCTGCCTCGAGCTATATGGGCCATGAATATTTCTTTTGTTTTCAAACTGAGTACACCTCAGTCCTAATTGGCTATGTATCAAAAAAGAATATTGTATCTCATAAAACTTGATATCTTACCTTTCCACAGTTTATATATTCCACAGCCACTTCACGAAACAGGAAATAGGTGAAATTCCCAATATCGTATGATGCAATGAAACTTGGTTCTATAAAATAAAGAACACTATAATGTAAAAACATTATATTAAAAGAAAAATTACGAAGATTAATTGATGTGCAATTGATTACTTTTTACTAATAAATGTGCTTGCTCATAAAAATTACGACAACAATAATAATTCCATTATATTGTTATTATTTTAATTTTAAAAACTGAAATTCAAATAATGATAAAAAAAATAGAAATTTTCAATAAACAATTAGAGTTTATATATATATTAGGTTATTATATATATATATATATATATATATATATATATATATATATATATATATATATATATATATGATAAGTATTTTCATGCATGAAGTTTCAGAATGAAAAACAAACCATTCAATGACTTGGCATCATATTGTACTGTTCTAATATATGGCTCTTTGCCCATTATTCTACAAATTGCATAATCTTTAGATGAGAAGTCAAGAGCTGAAGCTATGTAGTAATCTCCCTGAGCAGTCATTAGTGCTGTGCTGTTTGTATGGGGACTGTAAGGGCATTTTGCTACACCATCTTCCCAACCAAACACATAGCTCAATGAATTTATCTGAAATAAAAAAAAATAAAAAAAAGGAACGCATGAAAATGCATGTGCATGACAGCTGAAAATATGAGGAAACTGGAAATGAAATGTCAGAAAAGATGGAAAAACCTCTTTGTGTTTTCACATTCGTTGAAAGTCAAGATTGAAATAGAATAACAAAAACAGAGTAAATAACATAATTAACCTAATGCAATCTATGCATGTGCACTGCAGTAATTCACAAATAATCATTCAAGTTAACTGGATGAGAGCCAGAGACTTAGAGCTGATTCCATCTTTGAACCAGCTGGAATAAAAGAACTAGACTTGCTCGTCTGGAAGTTTATGTGCTAACTATATGATTGTTGGGTGGGTTTATCATAATACTTAAAATTATTACATTTTTATTATAATTATATAAAATATCAACAGTAGAGATTTACACGAGTTCAACATGTGTGTGGTAACGACAGACAGAATAAGCTCAGTCCTAGGTAAAGTAGCACCATAAGTGCACAAAAGTTTTTCGATTGAAGGGGGAATCACCATGGGTGTGTATAGTATAGTAAGCATGGGGTAGATCACCCCCATCATTCTCCCCTCTGTATCTGCATAAGAGTAGCACATTATTTTGACAATAGGCATGGTTTAACCCTTATATCCACAATGCCAATATAACTCGTGTCCTTAAAGCAGTCTTATTTTGGCAATGCCTTGCCCAGCTAGTTCTGTACAGGGGGCGGGGGGGAGCTTGGTTCACAAACATGTTTTTTGTCCCCAACCTGCAGATTAACTGCCAGTAGGTGGAGTCAGCTTTGTTCAAAGTTTCCTAACAGAAGGAGAGAAACATTTTCTTTTCCTTTTCTTTGAGGTAGTATAGGGATGTAGGTACAGCATAAATAATAGAAAAAGATAGAGTATTTTTTTCTTCCTTTTTTCTGTTATTATCCTCAGTGTTGAGGGGAAGCAACTGCTTCCCCTCAACTATAGCTGCAAAAGATTGGAAAAATGTTATTCTTGAAAAAGGGTGGCATTTTACAGAAAGTTCAGTGATTTCTACTACTACTGCATTACTGCGCACACACCTATGGCAGTCATATCACCACACAGCAATTTGCTACCAATTGAGTTGGGTCGAAAATGGAAGTGCCACTGTGGAGAGAGAGAGAGCGCAGTATATTATCAGGGCTGCAACTAGATACGTGGTCAGCCGGGGCAAGCATGCATTTTGGCGTCCCCTTGTAATGTTGAAGGAGAGGTGAAAGGGTGAAATTTGCCCCCTTCTGGTCCTGGTGCCAAGGCACCAGACCTGCCTGCAACCCCCCAGTTGCTGTCCTGGCAGTTATAATGCAGAACAGGGAAGTTATAAAAACAGCTCACAGGGTTGGAAAATAATGAACTTACATCTCTCCAAGTGCATTCAGGTGAAAAAGCATTGGTTCCACATGCGAAAACACGATTATTGTGGATCAGCAAAACTCTAATGAAATTGTGGCAGTCTTCCTGTAATAATAAATCATTTATGCTTTCAAAACTAAATATATACAGTGCAGTAGTTACAGTGCAGAATGCAGAGTTTAATTTACTAATTTAGAAATTACCACTGTAACATATACTTTATTATACATTTTTGAAAAAAAAATTGTTCAGACTATTTTAAATACCAAAATATTGCAAAAACTATTGCAATAGCCTTTTATTTTAGAAAAATAAAATATTTATGAAAAAATATAATGTTGAATAATATTATAATAAGCAATATTAATATATCCAGTTTATTGGTGTTAGGTTCAACAGAATTTCACAATAGTCTTGAGTTATTAAATGTTGATGTTTACACTATAAAAATATTTTTTTACATTAACTAATAAAAATTTATCTCTTTATCACTATATTCAGACTGATTACCTGAGTTTGCCCTTTTTGACGGCACATGTTAATTGTTGATTGTGCTGATGGCCAATATGTTTCTTCTAGCACTCTTAAACCTTCTAAACTCAAACGATATAAATAATCCCTGTAAATAACATATGATCATGAAATTAGAATGCAATCATCTTGACATTTTTTTATCGGCAAAAATTAAATCAGCACAATAGTAAATTTACATGAGTATATGTACACAGAGCAATCAATGTAAGGAACAAAAAATATTTGTGGGAACACATTAAAGCCAATATAAAAAAGAAAATGAAAAAAATCTACAACTGTATCACTTTATGAAGTTACTTATGTAATTAATGAATTTATTTATTTTATTATGTAAATAGTTTTCTGCTACTGGAGCTAAAAGGATCAAGTTAGAAGAGCTGCTTCAATTGTTTCCTAATACATGTTATGTGCTTGACTGTTTTCTTTAATAAGTAAAATTTACGTATTATTGAGTCTACATAAGTGAATCCTTTGACCGTCAGTGTTGTGTCCAGTGTAACAATGTTTCACTACGAAAAGTTCAGTTTTTAAACAGAAACTTAGAAAAATTGCACCTACACAGAAGAAGCTCAAAAAATATTAACATTACTTGATAATATAAAAAAATAGTAAATGTGCAATCATTGTATGTTTTGATGAAAAATCTTGAAGCTCATAGGTAAAAAAAAATAGACTCCTTTGATAATGATACACTCAATAGACAGTTTGATTTTGGGTTTAGTGATACATGTTCATTTATTGTATTTAAGAAATACTTCATACATAGCATCTGACAGGGCCATCTTAAGAGCATCATGGGCCCCTGGGCCAAATGATTTTTCTGAGGCCCTACCAGGCAAATTTTCGAAAATCTCAACCAGATCCCATTTTTGTGAGACCCCCCCCTTTTCTCTTGAGGCCTCCAGGCCGTGCCCGGGTGGGCCCCATGCCTTAAGACGGCACTGGCATCTGATGGTTATTAATAAAGTCACACACACATTTTCATAATGAATTGAAGCTTAAAATGACTTATTTACACATTTGATAAATATACATTACACAAATTATGCTTTGTATAATATTAGAATAATGAAAAAATTTAACCAGTTTTAGATGAATGTTTTGTTTTTCAGATCTATAAAAAAAATTATCAATAGTGATTCAAAAAATATAATTGGGTAAAACTGATATATCAAAGTGCTTTGAAAAATTGATATTACTATTATGAGCTATTCAATATTTGGTAGAAAATATTTTAAATGAGCGATTAAAATTACTTTTAGATATTTAAAACTAAATTTAAGTATTGGAGTTTGATTTAAGAAAAGTTGACTGTGTAACTTCATGACTTTAATTTTTCCATAAAATCCTGCCCAAAATATAGTCTTATAGTCTAAAACGTGGACAAATCAAACTCAATATTAACTGATATGAATGAAAGGTTCAAAGACATCTTTAGTTACATAAATGAACATAAATGAATGATCGAGTTGTCACTAATTTCATTTTTCTTCATAATTAAATAAAATAGTACATGTATTTTTCCTTTTTCTATTTTTATCTTAGCCTTTCTATAAAAGAAGAAACGTCATACTATTTTTCTATTGTTTGGGGATTTGCCAAAATTTTTAATGTGAGATGTGGTTTGATAATGCAATAAAATTGAAAAGATTATGTGGTTTTTTTTTTCAGTCTTCTCTTGCAGCCACCATGTTTTTTCAAAATCAGCAATCTGGTTCAAGATGGCAACAACTCCAAATTCTCTGTTTTGAGATATCAGCATGTTAAAGATTAACTTGGAACTCGATGGGAAATGGCTCATATTAAATTACAGTGGGGAGTGAATAAGCAGAGTTAGGGTTGCAGGGCTCACCGTTTAATAAATTAAATGGTGGCTCTATATCCACTCTTATTTTCCACCGTTCTCATGATGTGCATAACTCAAAATGAAAATTTTTAAATTGTTGCCATCTTGAACCATTTCATCTATATATACATGGGCATAGCCAGTGAAGGGCAGAGGAGGGTAGCTGGCCCTTCCCCCCCCCCCCCAGAAGAGAAATTAAAGTGTAGTAATTGGCACACAGCACAGATGTATCAATTTAGTATCGGAGAGTTGCCCCCCTCTAGTTCAGATCCTGGGTACGCCCTTGTATATATATATAGTTTGTTAATTTCTTTCAAAACATACACACCATGTACTAACACAAAATAATAAATACTATTTTAAACGAACCTTGATCCAACAATCAACTGGTATCGTGGAATGTCAAATAGAAGCTGAGTAAATGATACAACACTTTCACGGGTAAAATTATCCATGGTTGGTAGCAGCACTGAAATTGCAGAAATAAATCAACTTTTGGAACTTAAAGGGAGTACTACAGAATTATGAAAATGATATTATAAATTATTTACTTATGCTATAACTGTCTCCATGGAAATAAATATGGGGGATGGGGTCATGGGGTGATTTTTCCCAGCAACAATGAAGGGTATGGTTCTACTGACTTAATATAAACTGAAGAGCCAAAAAAACTGGTACAGGCATGCGTATGCAAATAAAGAGATATGAAACCAATCAGAGTACGGCGCTGCGGTCGGCAACGCCTATATAACACAACAAGTGTCTGGCATAGTTGTTAGATCGGTTACTGCTGCTACAATGGCAGGTTATCGAGATTTAAGTGAGTTTGAACGTGGTGTTATAGTCGGCGCACGAGAGATGGGACATAGCATCTCCGAGGTAGCGATGAAATTTGGATTTTCACGTACGACCATTTCACGAGAGTACCGTGAATATCGGGAATCCGGCAAAAAATTAAATCCACGACATCGCTGCGGCCGGAAAAAGATTATGCAAGAACGGGACTAACGACGACTGATGAGAATCATTAAACGTAACAGACGTGCAACCCTTCCGCAAATTGCTGCAGATTTCAATGCTGGGCCATCAACAAGTGTCAGCGTGCGAACCATTCAACGAAACATCATCGATATGGGCTTTCGGAGCCGAAGGCCCACTCGTGCACCCTTGATGACTGCACGACACAAAGCTTCACGCCTCGCCTGGGCCCGACAACACCGACATTGGACTGTTGAGGACTGGAAACACGTTGCCTGGTCTGACGAGTCTCGGTTCCAATTGCTTCGAGCTGATGGATGTGTACGGGTATGGAGACAACCTCATGAATCCATGGTCCCTACATGCCAACAGGAGACTGTTCAAGCTGATGGAGGCTCTGTGATGGTATGGGGCGTGTGCAGTTGGCGTGATATGGGACCGCTGATACGTCTAGATACGACTCTGACGGGTGACAGGTACGTAAGCATCCTGTCTGATCACCTGCACCCATTCATGTCCATTGTGCATTCCGACGGACTTGGACAATTTCAGCAGGACAATGCGACACATCACACGTCCAGAATTGCTACAAAGTGGCTCCAGGAACACTCTTCTGACTTTAGACACTTCCGCTGGCCACCAAAATCCCCAGACATGAACATTATTGAACATATCTGGGATGCCTAGCAACGTGCTGTTCAGAAGAGATCTCCACCCCCCTCTCACTCCTACGGATTTATGGACAGCCCTGCAGGATTCATGGTGTCAATTACCTCCAGCACTACTTCAGTCATTAGTCGAGTCCATGCCACGTCGTGTTGCGGCACTTCTGCGTGCTCGCGGGGGCCCTACACAATATTAGGCAGGTGTACCAGTTTTTTTGGCTCTTCAGTGTATATGCATGTGTATATATGTACTGACATTATCTGATCATGCACCCCCTCTCTCACCTCTCAAGTCTATCTCTGCCTTACAAATAATAAAATGAAGCAATACAGGAATGAAATATGCTAGAGAAAAAACTCTATATCAGTGGTTCCCAGCCTTTTTTCAGCCCATGCCCCACCAAATCATCTCTGAAATCCTGATGTCCCCTTTTTTGTTGGACTACCGGGGGGTACACCTCTAGAATGAGAGAAACTTCATAGTTCAATAAAAAAAAAAATTTATTATATTTTTCTAAGTAAGGACCATTCTTTTTTTTACTTTGCCTCCTTAAATTTTAAAACGCATGATTTTTGCCCCCCAGGGCCATCTTAAGAGTGTCATGGGCCCCCGAGCCAATTGGTTTTCCTGAGGCCCTACTTGGAAAATTCTCGGAAATATCAGTTAGTTCTCATTTTTGTGATGCTCCTCTCCTCTTGAGGTACCCGGGTGGGCCCATGCATTAAGACGGCACTGTCGACGAGATGTCCTTCTATAGATTGTTGTCATCTGCACTCGGTAGTACCAGACTCATCTCTGAGGATACTCACCACAGCTGCGGGAGAAACGTTTGAAAGAAATAGCAGACCACGACCCCTAACAGCCCTGTAAGTCTTTATTCTCAATTAATTCATTGTTTGTGCAATGCTATACGCATAATAATATTTTGTAAAGGAGTTTGCATGGCCTTCATTTTATGGGCATAGAGAATCCGTGGACCTGTTCTCACCATAAATTTTTCTCTTGCATATTTCATTCTTGTAGGGTGTTCTCCATTTCACAGAAAATTGACTTTTCAAGAGGTGGTATTCTAGTCATGGGGGACATAGACTTGAAAGTCTGGGGAGGGGGGGGGGTATGATGATGATTTCTGTTCATAGGGTGCAGTCAAATACGCATATGCCCTAGATCAGTCAGCTCCGTCTTTGACGCTGGAGGGGAAATGCTCCCTCATGCCTCCCCCTCATATCTCCGCCTATGCCTCTAGTAGCGGTGAACTAATATGTAAGGGAAAAATTTTAGCCTAGAAAAAATTGGTCCTATTGAGAGATAGCCTTTTTATAGCAGTGGACCGTCAAAGAGGTTTCACTGTTTGTTTCACTTATGTGTACCACAGTATATATAAATAAGCAACATCATCGAAACTTATACATAACTTAAACATGTTAACAGCATACTTGCAATAAACTAAGTCAAAATACAAGGCGAGTTTAATTTCTGAGTGTAATTTCACATTGTGTGTGTGGGTCCGTCGTTCACCGTGGTGAGACTTTTTTAAAGGAGAGATCTCTCTCGGATCGTCATTTAAAATGATAATTATGACAGCACAACTACGGACAAAATGAATTCTTTAGAAAGACAAAAGAATAATAAATATATTTCCAAAATTAATTTTTTTCCCAAAATTTTTTTTCAACTTTTTATCTATTATTCTATTACCACCGCTTCAATTTTTATGTTTCAATATATTTATTTATTTGTTATTATTTACTATCTTCCCAAGTTTGAATGAATTGCGATGAGTTGTGAATAGTTATTTTAAACTTTACATATGTACAGCAGCGTCACAGTTGAAAAATAAAAGTGACTGGTCCGTGAATAAGTGATTTATTATGGACCGTTTATTATACTAGAACCTGCTGGTAAGCTAAACGAAATCTGTTTTAAGTAATAATTAATTTCCAATATATATATGCATTTAGAAAAGTGATATACCACCAAGAGGGTTCAAAAAAGCCATAAAAAATCCACCGTGGATCTATGGCTGGGAGTAAGGTGTGAAGTTTTTCTCTATTGGTCCCGCGGACCACCAATGAATTCGAATACTGTGTACAGCTGTCACGTTTCTTCCCAAGTACCGTAATTCCCTTCGTATAATTGCAGATGTGAATTTCACTACTTTGAGGAGAAAATTTGATTGTATAATCCGCATATATGAAACTTTTATTCACTAATAATGAAATCTTAAGGAATGGAAGCGTAATTATCGTGTATTCGTAGAAATCGCATCTGTTATTTGCTTAAAGTTATTTTTTACGGACTATTTTTAAAAGTATTTATTCCTATTCCAACTTCTCAGAATAAAAAAAAGCTACATAGATAAATACGCAGTGGCATAAATTCCGCATAAATATATCAATGTGGATTGAATAAATCTGGTGTTTTTTGAACGTACAATGCGCGAAATATATGCAGGAAAAACGATACGTGACTTCTTCCATCAGTACCTATGACTTATAAAGCATTTTTTTTTCAGTTATACTGATCCAGAGACATATTTACAGGAGAGTAAGCGGACTATGGTCCAGGGTGGAAAATGAATGGTGGGGGGTAAAAAATTTGACTGGAACAGGAAGGCAATAAAGTTTGTATACGAATACAATTTGAAAACACGCGGCAAAACCATGAATCCACCTCAGCAGATGTCATACAGCGTGAGAAGATAAAATTCGCTGAATACATATCAAGCTAAAAACCGAAAAGATTTCACAATACATTCAAAACACATAAAAAAATTATGTAAAAAATAAACTCCAAAAGAGGTCCAACTGAAATCACCAAAGTAAGTCAATCATCGAAAAACGTTATGTTTTATCCACACAGCCAAAAATAATGCGATGCGCGGGGTAGACCTCCACAAACTTCATCCTCTTTAAAGTTCAGGTCATAAGGAGGTGTGAAGAAGAAAAAAACAAGACTGAAAACATAAAAAAAAGTAAATAAGCGAGTTTGATGGGAAAGCAGTTAAAACAAGCAAGAGCAACCAAGAGAATGAATGCACTTAGGACAGCGTGAAGCCTCGTTTGCGAGTAAAGTTAGCGTCAAAACAAACAGTTCGGGTTTCAACGAGGTTGCATTTTAAATCAACTTTGAATGGACGACGTTTAACAAGGCCAGAAATAGCATCTTATTCCTCTCTCACTCTCTTTCTAGTATCGTGTACAACGAGGTGCTACCCCACTGACAGATTCCACCAGTAACTCAGACCCACGAAGAGAAGAACACCACCGAGGATATATTTGGAAACTCCATCACACGGGAAAAACTCTTGTCTAAGTCAAGATCGTTGAACTGAAAAATATATAGCAAAGATGAATTTAGTAAGCAAGAGTTAATGTATGTATAAGGAGCTAAAACACAAATGTTATATTCTAGTTTCTATGTGCGGAGGCTGACAGGGCTTTTGCCCGGAGGCTCGGGATCAACAATATCATTTTTAAATTTTTCACCCTATAAATTTACGAAAAAGGGGCACCTGTAAAATCATAGCCCACGGTTTCGCTCCAGGATGTTAGCGGTCTTGAAATATGCAATCGCACATTGCAAGCAGTTTGAACTACAACTCATATTATGAGTACAGCATCCACTGGTATACACCACTTGAAAGTGCTGATAAGAGGTCAACTGAAAATGAAGAATATAAGTGATGATTTCGCATTCACACAAAGCAAATGCCATATCAATTTTTAGTGAGTAGAATCATCACCATTATCAGAGCAGTACCACCGAACATATGCCGTTCCCTCCGTTTGCGCTCTTGAATAATTCTAAATCTGTAGGTAGTGAATACTTCGAATTATTTTCCGCAATTTTTAACGGCTTTTTATTATCTAGAAACCTACAATCTCTAACCCAGTATTTGAAAAGAAAATCGATTCTTGCTTTTAAGAAGAAATGTAATGAAGCCGGCATCGATGTAAATCAACAGGTGAATTCCATATAATTGAAAACAAAATACTGGTATCAAGGAAACAGTTATTTTCCGGATATTATGCTGAGGTGAGCTCGGAAAGAAAAGTCATCACGTCTCCGCCGGGACTCGAACCCAGGCCCTCTTGCATACCGGGCAAGCATGCTACCATCTACACCACTGGATGTAGATGTAGCATGCTTGCCCGGTATGCAAGAGGGCCTGGGTTCGAGTCCCGGCGGAGACGTGATGACTTTTCTTTCCGAGCTCACCTCAGCATAATATCCGGAAAATAACTGTTTCCTTGATATCTCTGGCTGAGAAAAAAGCCATCTAAATCTCTCTAAAATACTGGTAATTGAGTGAGGTCATAATATTGATCAACTTATACATACAAACGAGAAAAAGAATGCGATAACCGAAAAGAATACGGGTATTTATTTCTGTATAAAGAAAAAGTTATTTAGTAGTTCAAATAGATATTGTTTGAAACTTTTCTGTTAGGGTTATTTGGGAAAAAGAAAATATAATATATACACAGAGAGAGAGAGAGAATATAGACTACTATCGGTATGAAATTCGATTTATTTCCCTGGCCGTTATCATGACTCTAGTCAGGTTTCGTGCTCAAAACAACAACGTAGAACTCATAAAACACGCAGATCATGATTCATAGGAAAAACCAGAGTTGACTGAAACGCAACTGAAAGAGATCGATACTTCTCTTTTTGTTGGCTATGTCGCAAAGTGCAAAACTTTGATATATAGGTAACATTATAACCAGTTCTGTATTCAAAAAAATACTTTCACTGACGTTTAGGGGGGGGGGGGATACTTATTACTCATTTGCAGGAGCGTACGCAGGATCGACCTTTGGGGGGAGGGGGCACGAAAGGTTCGGGAGGAAGGTAACAAGGAATTTCTTCCAGGGGTTTTTCAGTTACTAACCTTCAACAAGCATTTAGAATTGACAGAAATGGATTATGATAGTTCATAAACGTATTTTATTTCGATATTTTAATTATTTTACAAAGATATTTAAACCTTGGTAACCTTGTCTTAACCTAACCGCACGTTAGAAAAGAGGGCAGGAGAAAAGGAAGAAAAACAACTAATGAAAGGAAAAAAGTATAATAGATAAGATGACAAGATAGTACGTACGAAGTAGATTTCTCTTTTTTGACCTTCACCCTATCTGTCCTCTTTCGCTCTCATAGTAGAAGGATACATCACATAAGCAAAAAAAAATCACCAATAGGAGTATATAAATAAACGGGGGTAAATTTGTTTTCATAGGGTTACAACAAAGCTTCGCGATGATGAGGAGAGGAAAGAAAACAGAGAAAACTTGTTTGAATTTATTCCACCGGCGATTGAATGCAATATTACATCCTCGATCGTAAAGTGGTTAAACGTATTATGTATAACGCAGAGTCCGGAAGCTTAGACACCAAAAATGGTCAAAATAGACAGGCCAAAAGGCGCCAAAAACGTGCAAAATAGGCATTAAAAAAAGGCATTTATGATCAATAAAAAAGGAAAAGTAACTAAAAGCTACGATATTAAGGGTCCGAAAACTGGCTAAAAAATTGGTTGCACTCACTGAATCCATTGTTTCACCAATAGATTATAATAATTGCATCATTAGCTAAGTAAATATTATCATGCCAAAGAAAAAGTGTTTGCTGTCCTTCAAAGTTGAGTCGGTGTTCGATTCAATCGAATACTTAATGTATAATTTTCTGACACGTAAAATAGTGCTAGCTGAAATTAAAGAATACGTGTAATTATATAAAAGCTGTAACGTTTTTCACATGGAATTGCGGTATTTAAAAAACATTTCATACTAACGACATATTTCTCTCAAAATTTTCAAGTATCGAACTTTGTATTTGATTGGCTTGCATCGGTTCGAAAAAAAGGATTTCTCAAATTCTGTGTGTGCGTGTGTATGTGTGTGTAGATGATTTTCGTATACCTAAAATAACTTGCCATGGTTGTTTGCAGCACATTTTTTTTGCATTTATTTATGGTGTAAAAAAAGTCAAAAAGCATTAGCTCCAGGGTTGGCCCTGTCAGCTTCAATCTCGCTTGGAGATACGACGTCAAGTGATGGAGTATTGCAACAGCAGTAGATTGACACAGCATTGTAGATGGGCAGCTATTAATCAGCTATTCATCTACAATGCTGTGCGATGTGTGAGCAAGACATGCTATGTAAAAGCCTGTGGAAATACAAACTTTCTAATTTATTCACAGATTTTCTCATGGCTGCTTTCGTCTAGAGCTTCCATAATCTTGATGCGAAAAGTCTGTCACTTCTATGCCTAACACAAATTTTCCTATCTCTCAGGCACTTATGCCTATTTGAGTTTAAATGAGGCGAGGAGGAGAAAGGATTTCTGTGATAAGAATTAATACTGCTGGACGGATCATGCTAACCCCTTGGGAATACGTGAAGATCGCATTATATTATTAAAAATAAAAACGGTTAATGGTTTTTGAAAAAGAATCGCACTTAACTTAACACTTAATTTTGCACTGGTGTTGCACGTCTATTAATCAGAAAAGGTGTTTATTCTATTTTTTAATACCCAAGATGTCATCTTTATGAAATTATATGTTCAGCATTTGTTATATATATATAAGACTGAATATACTTAATTGAATATGGAAAGTAAGGAAAGTAATGGCAGTGGAAATTCAGGCACGATAAGGGATTGTACTTTCAGAGTTTCAGATAGATAGGCTACCTCATACTATAGCACTGGGGGAGGGGGGAGAATTAATCATGCACTAAAACAGAAATGAGGAAAAGAGCAGAAAGTAACTTCTCACACCACCGTCATCCTGTTCGAACCGCTTCTTGTCTAATTAAATTTCGTTTATCACGAACGCGTTGAGTTTGAGTCGCTGAGCGATAGATAAGGATTCGGCCCCCATGGCCCGAATACAAATTAGATGACGAACGCAATAACGATTGCTGATCCAGATTAAGCGGCCAGAAGATAGAAAATAACATCTCGGTCTTAATCAAGATGAGCAAATGATGCACGTGGAATGTCTCAACTCGTTTTGGCTCCCAAGGTGGTCTGCCTTCTCTTTTTTCTTTTCTCTAAAGAATGAACGACAAGGTCAATGTAATTGGACGTGTTCGGGTAAACTGTTCCCCGTAGGGTTCAGACCCTGACGATGGGAACCTTTAACCCTTCTTGACTCGCTAGACTGAAGAAAGTCTATTACTCATTAGTTATTTTTAATATGCATTCCATGTTAAAGTTGGTTTTTTTTAATAGAAACGTGGTCTTTATAGAAATTTATTTATTTATTTTGTTTGTTTCGTTTCTATTTATTTTATGAGCGGTACAGACTCTAATATTTCATCATTTTGTCACCTCAATATATTTTTATGAATAAGAAAGATATTAGATTGAGGAACACACATCTACTGTATAGTTCAGAACCGAAAATGTAATTGATAAAAATATCTTTTCTTTTAAAGCTACGTAGGTCAATGTAATTAAAAAAATTAACAATAAACTCCACATTTTAAAATTTATCAATCAGTAGAAATACCGTGATGCCTTCAATGAGTGAGGGGGGGGGGGGGTAAAAAACTTCAAACTCTCGTTTATTTTTCTTCCTGCTCCAGAAATCAATTCACCAACGAACCATTATCGTACAATAAGCAAGAGAACTTCTTATTTTATCGCCATCTGTCAACGATCAAGCTAAATTATCACGTTTCATAATTATAGAAAGATTTGTATACAACTAGTAATTATTCCACTCGAAAAGACGTTTTATTTTTCACTAAAGAATTGCATATCAAAGTAGACTGCAGATATCAATTTCTTTTCTTATATCCAAATATATTTTTTTTGTCTTTCTCATCGAAATTCATCGATGTGAAAGTCTTTTGAAGAAAAGACGTTACACACACACAACGTCTTTTTGAATTGTATATTGGTGTTGCTAGACTCCCTTTGCATTTACTGGATCGTGTGTATGCCATATATTAAATTAAAAGCACTTTACATGCAAAGACTACATTTTCTGCCATCTAACTACTTTGCTATTTGGATGTGTTAAGTGATCGAATTATTATGTAAGGACCGTGAAGCCGATGTGATCCGTTGAAGCTAAACTGTTGTCATGTCCGTTCGAACTACTTGAAGCACGATCGTTAGTGAGAGAAGGGCATCCCATTTAAAAAGTGACGTACTCAGAATTCTTAAGTATTCACTGTAAGGCTGTATGTAAATTGACTATTCGGCTTATTAAGGGTAAGGCTCTGTCTCAGCTCTCAGGTAATTTAGTTTGGAAGACGTACAATGTTATAAAACGAACGGCTGTTTCTGCGAAACATCTTTGCTGATGCAAATTTTGCACGACCTTTCTTCATCACGTTTTGCAGTTGATGAACTAACTAACCAGTTAATATTGTCATCTGGTTCCAAGTAGCTAACAAAATGCTGTTTACCGAGGACCAAGATATTTTGTAAACTTTTCTGATGATCTGTTCTTTGGAAGATAATCATTTTTCCGGAAGCTTCCGGTCTGGAATTTTGAGATAAAGCAATTAATAATTAGTATTTTGCATGAAGTCTGTGCTATGCAATTCCCCTCATTTTCTGGACGCATTATGCGTGAGACAACACGGTCGCGTGTTGTTGCAATCGGTTTTGAAAGTTATTAGTTCTTGTATAAATTGACAGAAATATGTCTTTACAGACAAAAATTCCGATAAACTTCGTTCGCCTATCGACACTACAAACTGCACATCTGATTAATAGGGCACAATAAATCGTTTAATTAAATCAGCTGAGTTATAAAACCGGATTAGTATTTAGCTAGCTTCTGAAGCATCCTAGAGGAAATTAGAGTTTGTTTTATCAAACTGTTTCAAGTTCTAACGAAAAATGGCTTTAATTTTGTTGCATCGAACTCATTATTGACAATACGGACGAATCTGAACCCTTTCGTGCTGTATGTCAGTAACAGCAGCAGGCAACCTCTACTAATTGAAGACATCATCTCACAGGACGGTCTTCCTTTTCCGAGACGGTATTAAGTCGTGGCAATAATTAAAAGTTTGGCTCGTCACTGCGTAAAGTTCAAACCTCAACGGCTTCATTTCAAATACGGGAATTGATTTTATTTGAACTGAATCAGACAAACACAGAATAATTTTTCCGAGTCAATTAATTACTCTCGTAAATTAAGCAGCAGAAACGAACTCTCTCTTCATCAAGCATCTCAAGAACTAGTTCAAGTCTTTAAATGATAAAATTTTGAAAATTCTTTGTCTTATTATAATATTCCTCGAAACGCCAATGCGAGAAAACAGTTGCAGTTTTCATATTGTACTCGAGCTTTTAAAATGAAAGATTTATAGCCGTTCTTGAAGCGGGGCGAAATGAAAAGAGGCAGAACTTGATTTTTAGTTTTTTGTTCCGTGGAATGAGTGTAGAAGCAGTGCAAATACAAGTCCCATCCGAAAACACCAATCAACACAGATAATGAAGATGAAATTATACGCTGCAAAACAAGACTCCCCCTTATACAGCACACACACGCTCTCTTTCTCTGGCTGGCAATGCATAAATCATGATTCTGCAGCCAAAAGCTCCTCACCAACCTTCACATTTAATAATGGGCAACGCGAGACACGCACTCGCTGCAAGAGTATCACTGAAAAAGCCCTGGGGATATACGCTCATATCCGATCACGTGCCGATTATGGGGGATTACGGTCTTCTTTTATACACATAATTAATATATATATATATATATGTGTGTGTGTGTGTGTGTCATGATCATGTTGCCGAGGGAATAATTTAGGTAGTGTAGAGACGCTGCTCACGGTAAGAAAGGTGACAGCTCAGACACAATCGTTATAAATTTCAAATAAACTTGAAGAAATGTATCGATGAGATTTTGTTAGGTCAATTTTATTTAAGTACTGTATATGTTTTTCTTTAGTTGTAACTTTGTTTGAATAATGACATGATAGGGATGGACAAATATTTGACATGACAGCGTGTAATGAACACAGGGCGACGTATATTCTATCCGATGTACCTACACATCAAGTTCCATCTACGAGCGGTTCTATGCCAGAAAAGACCATAAATCATGATGGTCATCATCTACTTTAGATGCGAGTAGTTTTTGCTACAGGGAAAAAAATTTACACTCGCTCACGGTAAACAGAGTGAGTCGAACATATTCTCATTTTTGGGACAACGCCCTTTTATCAAAGCGTTGATGATGATGGGTGCGTTTTTTTTATGCGGTTAAAATAAAACCGAATTGATCGTTTGTAATGTATTGGCTTCAACTCACCACAATACTATTGAGTCTATTAAATTGAGGGGTGGGCTCTGGGCAAAGGAGGAGTTGAGGGGGTTACCATGACTAGGATCGAAAATGTTTAGTTAGTCGGTGAGTATTATGCATTAAGATATCAGGATTTAGCTTCCACCCCAATTTATGAAGGGCCCCAAGCAAATGTCCAACTTGCCCAAGGCTATTCCATGTCAACCCCTGGTATTAAGCCATCAGAATTAGCTACTGTATCAGCCATTGGAAATCAGTTTTTAACTGTAGGTCTTGTTTGTTTGTTTTGTCATACCACAATGATTTTATGTACTATAATGAGCTATGTAGACGGCGACTAACCGTTTAGAGCATAGTTTCTCAACCTTTTTTGTCCCCCCCCCCACACACACACATCGTCCCCTTCTTCAGAAATTTTTTTCTCGCATCGCCCCCCAACGCAATCTAGCCCATAGGATTCTATGTTATACCCGTAGCTTCTACCGCCCCCAGGGGGCGTTAACGCTGCCTACGTTGGGAATCACTGGTTTAGAGCAAGGGTACTTAGGTCGCGCACATAGTGGGGTACCAAGAGGTACGGGAGTGTATAACAGAGATTACCGACGAAAGCAGTTGTATCGTTTTGTTCTACACCGCACATACTTGAAAAGCAAGACAAAAGAGAGAAAGAGACCACTCAACAAGGTGAGCGAGTTGAACAAACATGTTTGTTTTCACCTCGATTTGCTGATTTTCGCTATCTGCTGATTGGTCCTTTTTTTTTTTTTTAATTGGACAAAACAGAACACGTTACGAAATACAAAAGAAAGACAGATGATAAGACAAAAATACATAATAAATAAACAAAAATGGACATGAACAAAAATGGACATACATATACACCCACTCTGTGACCCTCAAGGGACTACTTGTCCTTCCAGAAGGTCGAATAATTTGTGATACTATATTTCAAGCAACCTTCATAATTGTTCTATTATCATAAACAATAAACAGTAATAATTTATGCTCGTGTGCACGCACAATGATTGGATTTTTATAATGTCACAAAAATATGTCGAAAAAAATTTTAAATTAAAACAATAATTATATATATATCTTGTTCATAGTATTATCTCTTCAAATTTTGATTGGTGTTCATGCAAATTGTTGAAAGTATTGATATTTATTATAGATATCTCTATGCACAAAAATTAAACACATGTATTGTAAAAGTTAGAAAAAAATATTTTTCAGTGTAAATATTTCTATTGTGTATTAATGTTTCAAATACAATGCTCTTCACAAAATCAAAAATATTATAATTCAATCTTTTACTAGTATGATTAGCAGTTTGGTATTTATTTAAAATCTTTGGAGAAGTGTAACTAAAACTTTTTTTGAATAGAGTTTTATTTGTTTTTGGCACTTGATATTCCATACTTAATCTACTTGATGATCTGTTTCGATTCTTTATTAACCATTCTTCATTTGCTATAACAAATTTTATTATTCTGTATATATAGTTTTGTCTTATGGATTATGCATGGCACTCAGTTTTGTTTCGGTTAGTAGGATTAGTTTTTATTGTGAGTCTGATTTTATTATATATATTATCTAATTTATTTATGTTAGTATAATATGCACCTCCCCAAGCATAGATTCCATATGTTACAATTGAGTATATCCATGCATAAAATATATCTTTAAACAATTTTTCATCTATTGCATTTTTAAGTCTATATAATACCGCTGCAAAAGTTTGAATTCTTTTAGTTATTTTTCCACAATGCAAATTCCATTTTAGGTCGTCCTGTATTATTATGCCCAGATAATTGTAGTCGAAAACTCTGTTTATTTCTTGGCAGTTACAGTATGATATGCTATGACTAGAGGGAATGGTTATGAATTTTTATATGTATATTATCAAATTTATTTATATTTTTTGTCTTTAAGCAAATATATATTTAGTTTTTTGAATATTTATCTGCAATTTGTTTTTACTTAGCCAACTATTTATTTTGAAAAGGTCTTCTACTTTTTTAAATAAATTTTCCATTTCCATCTCTTCTACATACAGTACTGCATCATCTGCAAAAGATATTAAGTTTCCATTTAGTTCTAGTTTACAAAATTCGTTTATATATATATGAGGAAAAGTAGAGGTCCAAGAACTGATCCCTGAGGTACGCCTTTTTTTACTTCCAAGAATGTACTAATTTTTTCATTTATTTTAACTGCTTGTTGTCTATTGCAATAATAGGTTTCAAACCATTTGAATATATTGCCACGTATGCCAGCAGAGTAAAGTTTCTTAGTTAAAATAATTAAGATCAACGTAATCAAAGGCTTGTTTAAGATCTAGGCATACAGTTATTGGGTGTTGGTTCAAGTTATATCCATTGTTTAAACGATTACATAAATCAATTATAGCCATTTCTGTATTTTTTTTCTTTTGGAATCCGTATTAGTTGGTGGCAAAATTTTTTTGGTGATTTAAGAAATTTAGAAGTTGTTTTTTTATACATTTTTCCATAACCTTTGAAAAAACAGGTAGAATAGAGATTGGTCTGTAATTTATTAAATCGGTTGCATCTCCTTTTTTGTAAATTGGGTGTACCAGATAATATTTGAGTTTCGGATAAAAAAGTCCATATTGATGAATTTATGAGATTTTTTACTACGTCTAAATGATATGTTGAAATAATTTTAATCATTTTAGGGGTAATTTTATCATATCCACTTGATTTTTTTTCCTTTAGTTATTATTATTTGTTTGTGCTGCGCAAAGATAATGTTCATTTTCTTCTACATCCTCCAAATTTCTGTTAATGAAATCGACATTGAATCTTTCAGCCATATCTGAAGCACATTGGAATTCTGGTAATATGCTATTCTTTACATTTTTGTTCAAAATGGTTTCATTTATACATTTCCATTGCAGCCTTTTATTATTCTCACAAGTGTTGAAATTGTTCTTAATGTATTTCAGTTTTGTGGTTTTTATGAGTTTTTTTAATACTTTGTCGTAGTTCTTGTATTCTGTTTCAAAGGATACCATATTTGGATATTTTTTGTACAACTTTTCTTTGTAGTTTATTCTGTCTATTTTTGCTTTTTCCTTGCCAAACGGTCAGACGATTTTTCAACCACGTTTACGGTGGCGTCGGAGCCAGGAGTACAGTGGGTGCTCAAGCACCACGCAATTAATTCAGAAATCAAAATTTGTCATATAAAGCTCAAGCCAAGCACCCACAGGTGCATAACACTTCTGACACCTCTGCACGTTTAGTTAGCCTAACCATGAAATGTGAAAATATTTATGTTTGAAACAAATTACATACTTATATATATATATCTCTTGAAGGACTTATTTATCAAAACCAGCTTAAAGCATTTGTAGCTACTTTAATCACACTACCTATTCGGTATTGTTTCGTTAATATTTGTTAATGTTCCTCACTTTTTTGACGACTTCGACCATGAGTTACGTTTATACAAGTAGATGCAGCTCGTGCGGCACTTCTGTCTCTGTAACACTTTTTTCTTGTCGGAGAGGGAGAAGACTCGCGCTTGAGATTCGAAATTGGAAGCTACAGAAAACTTCAGCTGACCAGGTGGGATGACGCGTGTTCACATGCAAATTTTACTTTCATACACGAGATAAAAGTTATATAACTCCAGATAATTTTTTTTTTCAATGGCGTGACTTAGCGGCTGCATCATCTATCTGTGGCTGACTCAGATTCTGAAGAAAAAGTCCTCTCCTTTTCATCGATCAATGGGATAGAAACCTGTGGACCCTTTGACTTTCTTCACAGTCTAAAAACTAAAGTGCCAGCACAGTCTTAACTCATAGACCGAACCGGGAATGGCCCGGGGGCCTCAAGTACACATAGGGCCTCGTGGTAATGAGATTTGGTGCAACCATTTTTACGAGTAAGTATGTGAATTGATGGGTAGACACTTTCAGTTAGGTAGGGGGTCCCAGATCATCACTTGGCCCGGGAGTCTCTGGAGCCGTTAAGACGGCCCTGATTCAGAGCTAATGTTTGTAGCACGGTGCAATAACATGTTGAAGATTGGAGAAGAACTCGCATCAGCCACCATTTGGGGCCCACACAACTGCAAAAGTGAGCAACTAGCCCTCAATGACCATTAGGTGACAATGTGATCAAGGAAACTACAGTGGCCCCGTTAATACCCGAAACTCGTGCCTATAATGCTCGATTAATACCTTGGTTAATACTCCAAACTCTCGTTCATAATACCAAAAGAAAAGTACATCAAAGTATATAAAGTATACAAGAATCAGATAATTGCAATATACTGCATGTATATTGCAATTATCTGAATCTTGTTTCATAAATATAATTTCGTGACCATAAAACTTTTCTTTGATAGCAGAAACGTCCCCTACAAAAATACGAGACTTCAAATTGCGCAAGGCATTCATTCATTCATCTCTGGCCCGAATAACGAGGCGTCAGTCAAGGAAATGGCCAGAAAAAATTATGAGGACCCAGAAGCAAAAAAAATAAAAAAGAGCAAGAGAGGAAAAAAGTCCACATATATAATATAACAAGATGGAACGAGCCATTGCTCGAGATGTGAGAAAAGAAAAATATAAGTTGGGAGGGTAACTTATTTTGGTACAACCCAAGCCGTTGAAGAAGAGCATCTACAAAAAGACAGACGTGGTCACAAGAAGTCTTTTTGCACTTAAAGAAAAAAAAAACTGATTCTTTTTATCCATTTCCAAACAACAAGCAAAGAATTCTAATAGCTAACAATCAGTTCTCTTTCGGATTAAAAATTCCTGCAACATGAACTCTTGACATTCAAGAATTTCAGCAGCGCATTGCATAGAAATAGGAACCCTCTTTATTTCTACTCGCAGAAAAGATGCTTTAAATTTGAAAGTTCCTTCCGGAACATGAAGGAATTGAAAAAAAAAAAAAAAACACACGTAGCCCTATCTACATACGAGAAAAGTTCTTGAAGAAAAGAAGTTGTTGGTACAATGGTGTCTCTGCGTACCAAAAGCTTCCCGCTTTTCAATCTTTTCCGCTATTGTCATCTGTATGTGCAAAATGAAGAACATTTCCAAGAGGAAAAAAGCAGAGTTGTGGAATGCCTTAAAAATGTGACAAAAGTTCCAGACAAGTGACGGTGTTGACAAAGAAAGGGTTGGAACAATTTAATGAAAGCTTTAAATAAGTCCGTAATGACGACATACGCATGGCTGAACATTTTGGAATAGCACAAAAACGCCCTACTCTACGAAGTTCCATCTTTACGTTATTCTTATGTGAAAAATCGGCATTTATTGAAGATGTCTGAGTAGATTAAAGATCTGTATGTCTAAAGCAATTTTTTAAGAATAAGTTGGGGCACTGTATTACAGCATACCCCTTAGACATGAACCTAATGTGCGAAAGGACGTTCCGCGGTTTTGTCGGTCCAGTACTTGACAGGTTCCGTATCTTGAAAAGATATACCATTTTTATTGGAAGCGAGGTGGAGGTGTTTGCAGCATGGAGAAGGAAAAAGCATTGGGGTCCCAAAAAAATAATAATGAAAAATAAAAAAATCTTCACTTCGAGTGGTTGGCACATCAACCTTTCAGTGAGGTCCCATATTTTCGAAGAAACTTGTACAGTCAATCCTCGGTTTACGAAAGGCCTGGTTTGCGAACTGTTCGGTTTACGAACAACAAAAATCATTCGGTTTACGAACTTGTCTTCGTTTACGAAAACGCAAGCCGGTGAAAAGAACTTCGAACACGCAAAATAGATCAATTCTTGGGGAAGCATATTTGAGAAGCCCGTGGACACGTGACCTTTTTTTTCTTTTTGACAAAATATTTCATCAGAGTAGAATTTCCCGCCTCCAAATACAACTTCTCCTATCCCGTCCATGCATCAAAACTCAGAAAGTCATTTCAAATATTATGAAGCTTTACACTAAAAAACTGTTTCATAAACGTTTTGCAATGATATCTGAGGGAATTATCGGTTCGCAATAATATCGACTGTATTTCCCGTATTTTAATTTTTGAGAAAGAACTAACGAGTGTCAAGTATTGGCCATCAACGCAAAGATTCGATTCTGTCATCATTGCTTTAGCGTATCAGGCACAAAAAATCCTAGTGAAATTATACTTCGACATTTGAATGAACTCGTCACATTTTAAAAAAGCAAAACATATTTTGTCACTAGGCGCTTACTCGATTCTCGCTAGTGTATTTCTCAAGAAGTCAATTTTTCATCAAGGGCTTTGTCAGTTTCGTTATTCTACAGAGGGTGGTTACTTAATTCCTCTTTTACTAGCGAACCGTTGATCCTAGAGGCATACTGTACTTCCAACTAGAAAAAGTATCCAAATGACGTGCAGAACTCAGATACGTCATTCATGTTGCAAGGGGTGGCATAGTTATCAATATATAAAAACGACTGTATGTCTGTTTGTCCTTTATGCGTTACACCATTCATTCGATCGCCATGAAACTTTGGGAAGTTGTGGAGTACACTCCCGCGAAGGTTTCTGGGATAGCTTATTTTTAAAATTTTTTTTCCTTTCCTTCATTTCCTTGAATTTCATTTCTTCTGAGATCGTAGCAACGCACAACGGGTAAGCTAGTTAAAATATAAAAAAATAATAACTTTTTATACGGACATCCTGTTCTCCCAATTATTGTTGCCATTTGCCCAATTAGTGCTGTCCTGATTCCAACAAAAAAAATTCCACGTTTTTAAGTGCAATATTCGGAGAGATATTTGAATTCAAAAATTGGAGGAAAGTTTGGAAAGAACAGCATAAAAATTAGGAAAAGAAACGTTGTCCGTTAGTTTATGCTGTTCTTTCCCCCGATTTTTGAATTCAAATACCTTTGCAAATATTGCACTTCGAAACGTGGAATTTTTTTTATTGGCCTCAGGAGAAAAAGGGCAATAATTTTCTAATTTTTTTATTGAGGACAGGGTTTCCATTTAAAATTTAATTTTTTATTTTAATAAATATACAACCCCTTGCAACATGAATGACGTATCTGAGTTCTACACGTTATTTGGATACGTTTTCTAATTGGAAGTATGCCTCTAGGATCAACGATTCGTCAGTAAAATGCGGCAAGTGGAATTATGGAATCACCCTGTATAAAAAGGAAACATAAAAATTGGCCAGTCTCCCAGTCTCGGATCGAATACTGGCTATTTACGTATATATGTCATATATATGTTTTATTTTTTTTATTTAAGTTTTGAGGTAAGCGGAAGAAAACTGCTATAAGGTTTACAATTGGCAATAGTAGATTTTTGATGATTTTAGTGTGCACTATGTTCGTCCTCTCAGGCCGGTCGTCCACTGGAAGCGACAAAAAGCGGGAAGCAACACGAGCGCGCGCGACAACAGTCGACATTAAATCAGACTACTAGGGGCATCTATACCCCTTGTCGTGAGCAAAATGCGGCAAGGGAAATAAAGTAATCACCCTGTATATACATATTATAAAATAAATTGCTCTAGTCGCTCATCTTGAGCTCCATAACGAACTACTGACGAGCATCGAGGTACTACTGTACTGAACGAGTATTGCAGTGACACCATTGGTGTAGCATACAGATGCAAGCAACTTCTGGATAAATTTCCTAACTCATGGACATAATTATCTGAGTAAGAACTGCTATCTGTCTTTTAAGCTGAAGAGAAAAACGTGTCCTCTATTTCAATTTTTGGAATCCAGCAAACCTAAATGGAAGTAGAAGCAGTTTCGGAATAAGCTATAAACTGAAGATCCCGGTATAATTATCCCTCACATGGATAAAATGTTTGTAGCCCAACAAAAATTATCAAGCGATGAGAAAAATGTTTAAATGTTGGAACGAACTCTTGAGCATTTCATTCACAGAAACGATAAAATAATACGTACATGCCACTAAAAACGGCATTTTCGCTTGAACGTTGAAAAAAAAAAACTCAATTAATAATTATTAATGATTTGTGAGCACAGACGCCGCTTGTATGACAATAAAGCATATAAAAAAAACCCCAGACAGCCCATTCAGACAAAGAAAAGCTACACAGAAAAGAGGATAAACCTATACCCAATAATGACGGTGACCGCTATAAATTCACCGAGTATCATTTAGTGTCACTTTGATGTAGTGTACTGTTCGAAGGAATACGGCTGTGATTCATGTCATCGTCGTCACAGTACATCATTACGTTTTAGGACCCTGTTAGCGGAAATTCATTTCACGGGGGGAAAAAGTGCATAATAATAACATGACAGGGTTAAAACTTCAGACAATAGTGGAATCACCCATGGAAACCCCGTCTTTTTGCTTGTTCCGTTCGTTCCACAATCCAAACAGCACTTGATATGAATTTAAAAAGAAAAAGTCAAATAAAGCAGCACACCCCAAGTAGTCTTGGAGGCTAAAAAATAAAAAAAGCTTTAAATAAGGCACAGATTCGATCCTCTTTTTTTTGAAAATTTAAAGGGGGGTTCGCCTCAGTTCTCTTTTCTTTATATAATAAGAGAGAGCTGCTGATAATAGAGGAGCAACGAGCATCGCCATTGCAAGTAAGACATAGCCAGAAATGATAGCGAGAAGGGTATGGGGAGGGTCACTTGAGGTCAGAGTCAGAGAGGTCATTTTCCTATTTTTTTTTTCCTGCGTGAAAGAGAAAATGCGTAGATATTTTCATAGGCTATGGTAGAGGGCGCTGCTACCCACACAAACATGGCTATCAAATCCATTATTACACATGCATACATTTCTCTTCTTTTTCCACTTCTAAAGTATGTGTGACTTTGATTCTGGCTTTTGACATGCACTTGTTAAGTTTCCTTCTCGTCAACTATCCGAACTATAATGCCATTTAGCCCGCCATTCATTTCTAAGAACGTTTCTTCGAACCGCGCGCACCTATGTTTCTCGAATGAAACAAATTGATGAAACGGTCGGTATTTAAATGATAATTATTATTAGGCCACTTACTGTCGTAACTGATGATTCTGGATTCGTCTTGACAGTTGACTAAATCGACGCAGCAACACGTCGTCAATGCTATGAAAAAAATGACGGTCTTTGGTGAGGACGCTTTCAAAGAACGAAACTGGTTCGGCATTTTGGCACGTGATGATGATTGCGTCTGCTGACTTCGCATCTTGACGACTACCTTGGTTTCATCGCGTCCCAGTGATTATATAGCAGGTCTCGAAATTAAAATCCTATAAAGACACAAATAAAAAAATTGAATATGATGGACACGGAAATATTTTTTGAAATTAAAAAAAACTAGTGAATATTGATGAACAGTCGAAGCCTTACGGGTTTCTTGTCTCGCACCACTTAACGGTTTCACCTGTTGTTATGGCTTTCAGGATGTTTGGTAATGTTCTTTGTACATTTTTGTCTAACGTTTCACCTGCTGTTGCGGCTTTCCGGGCTCTTTGGGAATTTTCTAACATTTCACCTGTTGTTTGGCTTTACGGGCTGTTTGGGCATTGTCTTTGCACATTTTCAAGCAAACTCCCGCGACAATACAACAAGGAATTATCCCCTTACTAAACGATACTGGTGTCCCCTTGTCGAAGCAGTTTATTGATGGTGTATTAATAACTCATGGTCCATCCTATTCGTCCCGTTGAAAATTTTAAGTACTTTGATCATATTCCCCCGACACCTGCGTTCCTCTAATGCAAACATACTCAAGAAATCAAGTCTTTCTTAGTAGTTCAAGCCTTGTGTGACAATAAGAGCACGTGTAGCTCTTCTCTGCAACACCTCAACCAGGTCCAGGTCTCTCTATTCTATGGGTATTCTCTCCTAACCCTTATGGCATAAGGACGAGCTAAGCCTCGAGAAAGCGGTAGAATGACTTTCAGAGAACGCGAACAGACCTTTTTAAGAATGAAACCAGCATTCTTTTCGATTTATTCCTTGTAATAAAGAAAAATCTGCATCAGTATCTCACAATCATATGTATAGGAACCATTCCTCATTTCAGCATGCTAATTCATCAAGTATTTAATCTCAAAACCACGAAGAGTATGATTAGCCAATTAAGAATTCAGTATAACTCATTTTATCGATATAAATTGGCAAAGAAACAACGCAATTTCAGATTTATTTTTGGCGCTATCCAGGATCTGTATACTGCTAATCAAAGAACACAGAACATTGCAAGCAACATTTACAACGTTAACATATCAGTGGTGCAAGAAAAACCATTTCCTTCCTGTTATCACAACAGATTGACAACATGTATTGCTATGTTGAACGATAAGTTTTTATAAAGGGAGAAAAAAAAAAAAACGCTCCTTTCAGCGTAAACTGTTGAATACATACATACCCAGCAAAGTAATTTATATATCTTCCATTCATTGCAGTAGAGTTTACAACAGCATATCCAATAAATAAGTCGTTACCTCTGGTTGTAATAAACTACGAAAAAGTTTTTTGTGACAGCGTCATTTAGCTTTGGACCCCCTCCATGCCGTTTCAAGAAACGTTGGCTAGTTTATAACAAATAAATAAAAAAATGAGAGAAAATTTCTTGGAGACACCCAATATGTATTGTGAAACAAGTACTCGCCATATTAACGCTCTTGCAACATTTCCTCATAATCGAACAGTTTTCATTCGCTCTCTCTTCTCGTGACCTCGCAAAATCATCTTCTCTTAGAGGAAAAAATACTTAGTATAATCGGTTTTGGTTAAAACAATAGCCATAACACTTCTTTCTTAGGATAAAGTGTACAAAAAATGTCCCATGTAATGGAAATGTGTTTTTGGTACTTTGTATGAAACTAAGCTTCTAACACATTAAAAAAAACCAATGACGTTGATAAACATGGTGACAACATCGAGTGATTCTGCATTTTCTCTGAAATTTTAGGTTTGGGAAAAAATATGAGCGATATAACAATTCATATTCCTCAATGAATTGTGAATTCCTTTTTTTTTACGTAAAAAAATTTGACATTCTGCTCACGCATTCTTACAGCTGGTTCAACCAACTGCAGTATTATGACATTTCTCACACTTATTGACCCAACACGGGCTATATCTTCTTCACACTTGAGCCAAAACTGACTATTAAAACATTTTTTTTTTGATTGATTTGTATTTATTGTATGTCCAAATGCCATTTGAAATTAAAAAAAAAATTAATTAGTTATTTGGGTCGATATCTTTACTAGGACCATTTGAGTTGGGTACACACATACATGAAAACCTTGGAACCAAGCCTCTCCGTAGCGGCAATTTTCATTACCAGGGAAGAGGAGCGGGACCCCCTTCCCATTTTTTTTTCAAAAATCCTTAAAAAAATTGTTTCTGGTAATTTTTTTTTCAAAAAAGTTTTTTTTTTGGGAAGGGGTCAGTCTCCTTCTAATTTTTTTTTTTTTTTTTAAATTCAAAAATTGATTTTCTTCAACTTTTGAAAAAAGTTGTGAACTAGCTGAAATACTAGTGAAATACCTGACACTGGATGAGGTTTCTTCATACACTGGGAGCATTAAAAAAGTGACAAACTATTGTTTGGGGAAACAAGGTAACAAAAGTAGACACTCCAAAAGTTATCTCCTTGCGCCAAAAAAATCAAAATCCAATCCAATCCAAAATTCATCGTTGCTGGACAGTTTTTTCAACCTATCGGGCATTTGTCTTATTTGGGGCCTGTTTGGTACACTTACAAAATACAAAATTTGGCAAAGATTGGTATGAAATTGTAGATTTGTATAGAGAATACACACAGAAAATCAATTATATATATATATATATGTCCAGTTTTTTTTGTTCCAATCTGTAAGAAATTTGAACTTTCATTTATTTATCAAAAAGAACTCTAAGCCATGATAAGTTATCTTAGTGCAAACCGCACCTTTTTAAGTCAATTGGTTGGGATTTGTTATTAATTTTATATTTATTCTTTGAAGATGTGGTCTTTGCGTGCGTCATTTTGTACTCGCGATAGGGTAATGGAATTTAAAGAAATCGTCGAATAAGAGAAGTTTCTAAAAAACCAAATTTCCGTAGTTTTCCCCGATTCGCAGTACTTCCGTATGTTATGGTAGAAATCCGTAGAAACTGCAGAAATTCCGTAATAGTTGGCAAGTATGGGCACACATATGCATACCTCGGGCCTTTTCTTGAAAAAAGAATCATTAAAAACCATTTAAAACCACTAAAAATGAGGACCTCAGGACATAGGTGGAGATAGACTTGGAAGTCTGGGGGGGGGGGCACGGTCATTATTGCTGGGGGGGGCACGATCATGATACAAATACAAATACAACGCCACAACAGGCAAATTGCCCAACGAGGTGGCTGACTTAAGAACATCATGGATCCCCGAGCCATTTTTTGGAGGCCCTACCTACTATTACTACACCACACATGCACCCCGCCCACACCCCCCCCCGTGGAACCCCCAACGAATCGGTACATGCGGGAATGTGCGTGTACGTGTAGTGAAACCTGACGTGAAGTTTTTTTTGTTTCTCTGTAATGCTTGTTATGTGTAGTGCTGCCATCTGCCACCAGTTTTTCTAACTATGAGTGAAGTGTTATGATTGAATGATTTATCGTTGTAGGACTGTTGATCTCTGTGGCGAGACTTTTTAACGGGGAGATCGGTTCGCATTTGCGTCTTGAAGTTGGGAACCACAGAAAACCAACTTCAGCCGACCACCACTGTGGGGTTCGAACCCGGATCTTCGCATCGCGAGTCCGTCACTATAACCACTCGACCACCACAGCGGCTGATGATGATGATGATGTCAATTTATATATAAATATATACATTAGATCAGTCGACTCTACCTTTTTTGGGGGGGGTGGCAATGCCCCCCCCCGTATATCCGCCCATGCCTCAGGAGCGTAAAGGATAAAACGGAGCATAATCTACGACACTGAATCAACACTTTTTAGAAATTTTGAAAAGAATATGAAAATTCAAAATTTTGAGTTTGACACATAAAAAAAATGATTTGCATCATAAATTTAGCAACATTTGAGGCTCAAGCGCACAACGCATTTATATCATGCAAGAGGAAAAAAAATATCTGAGCTCTAAATATGGTATAACCCATGTGATTATGAGACGCCTGTGTAATTTTAAGGGACAAAATTTGAAGTAGTGAAAGTTGTTTGCTCCTTTACTCATACATACAGCTGTATGAGATATTTCAAAAGGTTTATAATGCAAAATAATTACACCAAAGATACACGTGATAAATTTCTAAATACGAAAATAGATCTGTCTGTGCCTTTTGAAGTTTGTTAGCCTGCAGAATAATCACTACATCTGCCTTACAGAAAAGCATTGAACTGGTCTAGGAGGCTTTGTCTATGCCCCCACAAAGAGACCGGATAACCGGGTCATAACCGTGTGTAATTTGATTTGATCATTCAGTACTTGATGGACTCGAATTCGATTCACAAATTAGCGAAAGGAAAAAGAAAACTTAATATCACTTTCCAGTTAAAATTATAAACAAAGTACGTGTATAAGGAAAAATAACGAGAGAGAATAACAGTTACGAAGCGGAAATAATTAAGACCCTAATGAGCATAATAATATACAGGTAGTCTGGAGCAGGAGGTGTAACTAAACTTATTAACAAGTTGGATCTAGTTTCGGATTTTCTTTTGCCCAAGGCTTTTTCTTTTTTGTATTGGCAGTCGTAGTATAAGTTAACATGAAGAAAAGTGTAGGATGCTTTTTTTTGGTTTTTTTTTTAGTTTTTGAGATCGGTAAACAAACCAGTTTGACTGAGGGCGAGAACCTAATCCACACGAACTAAGCTAGAAGGGTCTTTTCACCTCAACCTATGATTGATATCAATAATTGCTACCAAAATACGACTTGCAACGATTTTCGTCAATTTTTTTTTTATTAGAATGCCGACCATATATTAGATAGGATCACGTAATCAATGACAGAATTTGTAACGATTTTAAACGAGGGGATTTCAGATCATTTATAAGATATAAGACATAGATAACAACAAATATTTTACAAGGTTAAAAAGAAGCAGCACGTTCTTGTCTTGATATCGTGATATTGAAATTGATCACTACTTATACTTGAACCCCTTTTTATCCTACGTTTTGGGCACACTTGAATGCTCTATGAAGTTCAAGAAAAAAAAAGCATAAAATTAAAAAGTTATTTTTTGAATAATCTCATTAACAAAATTTCGAGTCCACATGAAGTTTTTTAAATCACAATTTACGATTTAGATCCTTTTTTTCTTAATTTAATGCTGAAGAATCCACAAATAACCACGATTCCTTTTTCTAAATATGCTCCAGTATTTCATTCAAATTGAAAACCCATTGATGCTTCCCCATTTAAAATGTTGAAAGTAATAAAAATCAAATTAAAATGACTTCTACTGAATGAGTCTTTCATCCATGGCATCTTGTAATGTTTGTCAGTGTCAATGGTTGTTTTTAAGTGATAAATAGAAAAATTATTCATTTTAACTTTGTAAGTAATTGTTGATGTCCTCATTATCTCAGTAAATATTTAATATCACCTTCTCATAATGATTCATTCAGTGAATCGTAACACTTAACATTACCATCATCGTCTGATAATAACCTGTATAAGTTTGAGTAGGGGAAAAGATGTTTAGCTAGACTATATAGTAGGACAGAGTCCGGAATAAACTACATCGTGGGCCTTAAAAAACAAAGTAGATCTTGTTGTTTGATTTGTGAGACTATTTTGTC
The DNA here is from genome assembly GCF_987345545.1 of Pholcus phalangioides. NCBI lineage: Eukaryota > Metazoa > Arthropoda > Arachnida > Araneae > Pholcidae > Pholcus > Pholcus phalangioides. Next base: position 5,731,061 of record NW_028301625.1, on the reverse strand, counting down.
TTCAACATCATGCACTTCTCCCCTTTAGCATCTCTTAGATTAGCTACAGAAAAGGGTCTTCCTATTGGATGAGATGTATAGAAAGGCAAATAAAGAACAAGAAAGAAACAACAAAAAAGTGAAACTGGAAAAAAAGTTAATCCCAAATCCTCTTATCGTTCCACTTGGCACAAACCATCTCATCGTCCATGCAATAATAAAACAGTAAAAACAAACCTAAAAAAACTTGGTTCTTATCGGATGTTCAGATGAAAAAACACGTTCCCCCTTCGATTATTCTCTATCTCACATATACACATTGACATTTCAACTAAAAACCTTGACGACGATTCTTCAAAGAAACTGTTCTGAGATGTATGTATTCACAGAGTAATAATACTATAGAGCGCGCGCGAGGGGTTACAATGTGAAGCAAAGATCCGGAGTCACGTGACTCCGGTCGAAAGGCTGGTCAGGGAATCTCGCTGGCAATGCTTTCCTTATGGCTACTCGTATGACGATCTACACGCGCTGTCTTATTTTTGATTAGAATGGCCAACACTTGCGCAGCTTTCGGATGTTCTGAGCGGTTTAGGAAAGGGGGACCAGTATCCTTTCACAAGGGAATACTTTTTTGCTTATTCCTCTTCTTATAAATTAAAAATTGGAATATTAAATTGACGATGCAATGGATTTCTGACGTAATCTCAGTTTTTAACGACTCCATTTTGGATTTAATTCAATTAAAGTTCCAAGTTTTAGTAAAATTCAAATGTCATGAATCATTATTAAATGTTTTAATAGAATTTTGGCAATAAATGATTGAAATTGTGAGTTTTATGAAGTTTTAACTGAAATATACGTCTCCGCAAGATTTGGCGAGATTTGGCGAGCTAGTGAGTTCATTCGAGTTTTACTCAACTTGGAAGAAAATATGCTTTTCAGAAGGAGAAATTTATGAAAAATATTCTATTTAAATAGAATGTGAGGAAAACTTCCCCCCCCCCCTCTCTAGACAATTGCAGTTTTGCATAAAAATGCATAACAACCTCTAAAAATAATAGTATTTTTACCCCTCTTCACACCTGAGATAAAACTATTACAGAAAAGAAATTTTTTTATTCATTAATTTATGTTTGTTGTATGTGAAATTGCCGCTTCAAACAAGAAAATTAATTATTCAATTGATTTTTTGAGTCAATATCTGTACTAAGACCTGAAGTCATATATTGTGTACCTCAGATGTTATCTTGAAAAAGAATCATTCTAAAAACGATTTAATACCTTAAATTAAGATTAACATATGCATACTTTTGGATATATATATATATATATATATATATATACACACTTTAAATTATTACATATATACTCTACATGGAATTTTAATTCTTATAATTTAGAGAAATTGATGATGAGATTCTGTAATTTTCTTGAGTAAAATATATTTTAATCCTGAAATATTATGTAAGTGTTTACAGTTTTGTGTGATGAGGTTATAAAAGGTTTTTCAGGAATGTTAGAAATGAAACTTTTTCTTATTGTTTGAATATTATTTCATGACTGAATATGGTATGAGTGTGAATGTGTTACATTACATAACATAATATGATGCATTATAATTAATTATACATTAATTATGAGTATATAGAGTAATTGTAATGTTCTGGAAAGATATATTTTTGTTTTAATAACCCCTAGTATAAATAAATTTTCGAAATTAAAAGCGACAAAGTGAATGAAGAGAATATTTAAAAATATAAATGAATTAGGCTTTACAACATATACGTTGTTCCGTTTTCCAATATTTGTTTATTTTATAGAATTTATTTTTTCAAATCTGATACTCCCTAAATATTTCACATAAAAATGAGCGAAATTCATTGAAAAAATGAAGGAAAGTTTTCATCAACTTGATCGAATTGAGTCAAATTTCGTTACAGCAACATCCTAGCTTCTGCGAAAACGCGCCAAATGTAATAGCGCAGAACCTGTTCTTTCCCCGACAATACTGCTCATCTTTTCTTCACGTTCGACAAGTTTTATGAATAGCGTGCGCGGTCTATTTATATCTTAAGTCTATGTATGTATTAACTAGAAACACACAGAAAAAATAACTATATCATTACTATCCGGTTTTTATGGGAAATGGAATTAGGCGAACAAATGTATTCACGTGTTCGTTTAATTAACTAAAAAGAAGCATCTGCGATGAAAAGGAGTTTTCTCATTTTTCGAGGTTCGCGTGAGAATTTGCCGTATCTCTAATAATATGTGATGACAAGGCGGTGCGTTTCTCTTGTTCCCTTTGATTCAAATTACAAACTCCGGCGTATAAATAACAAGTTGTTTCTACCTACTTGTTTTCGCGAAACTGTTCACTGTGCTAAAACCCAATGCATTATATACGCATATCATTAGTCACAAAACAATATATTAGCATTCACTTGATCAAAGCGTAAAATTAATTATTTTCATATGTGTTAGTTACTATAAAGAGCAAAAATATCCAGAACTGTTTGTAGCATATTCACCACATGCTTGCAACTTTCATAACCGAATTAAAAACCATCGGAATCCATTTTCTATCAGAATTGATGAAAATATGAAATAAATACTTCCTATATAAAAAAACTGGGTGTTTTTTTAATGTACAAGGTGATCATAAAATGAGTTCGCCATTTCAGAACATTCTGCAGCTGCAACCAATAGCCGAATCGATACGAAAATTTCTGCACATTATTTTTTAAAGAATGCACTCGTTGATTCTGTGATTAAAAAAAAAAATCTCATTAAAAATCACCCGAGAGGGGTTCTTTTACAGCAAGAACAGAAAATAGAAATGGAATGATAAAAATAACATTTATTTCCTATTCCAGTGTCGTTCGTTTCGGCGAATCTTGTATTATTGCTAAATATTTTCTCCTTCATAAACTATTTATACCACTCGAATGGTCCAACTGCATGCACAATCACTTATCGTAAGTGATCACTCGTGATGTTTCGCACATCAGCGTGATACTGTCTTTTAACTTAGGTCAGCTGATGCTGAAGGGTACATCACTACCGAAAATAACATGGATTTTGGTTTGGAGAATGTGGTGAGGGGAGGGGGGGGGAAATATACAGTTAATTACTTCAGCATTGGTAAAATGTTGATGTGAAAAATTTTCTAGAACTTTTTGGAAAATTTTCTAAAAAGTTTTCCCTACATACGTGAAAATACGGGATATCGCCAATTATTCTCAAAAGGAGTTGTCAAATGTAAGTAAAATTGCCAATCGTTGCTGAAATCGCAGAAAAATTGCCATTGGCAAGAAATTGAGCAATAATGCAAATATCGCAATGGATTAAATGCACTTCACAAAAAAAAGGACCAATAAACGTGCAACTTGACAAATCCCGGAGATAAACATATAGTATTTATAGTCGTTATTATCATAATATAATTTATGTTAATTCAAATAACCCATATAACAAAATAATCGGATAAAAAACGGAAAATTTTCATTAAAAAAAGTTGGAACTGTCAAAAATACTGGAAAATATACGGTAATGTCCCATAAAATACGGATCATCTGGTAATCCTATTTCAGGTTAAATGTAGATGTGCAACCACACCATACTAAAATTATACGCCCTCTATCGGAAGATTTTGTAACTATCCTGTTTAATTATAGAATCGTCGAATGTGCAAAAATGTTGTATCGTTTGTATATGTGCAAAAATTATGACTAGACTAGACTATCGGTTGAAGAGCTGCAAAATGCTATGCCACCTCGTACTGTACAGTAAAAACTACATCCAACACCGGATTTTGATTAATCTTCATGGAGTTAAAAAAAGAAAAAAAGGTGAAAAATGAAACAGAATTAATAATCGTTAGTATTACTAAACAGTGTCACAGAAAAAATAATGAAGTAGTAATTCTCTCATTCAGCACTAATCTAGAGAATTAACACTTATCGATTGATCAATGATTGATCGTCAGTAACTCGACTCGATTCATCAATCATTTGAATTGGATGCTCCCTTTGCCCAGTTTTATTCTTTTACTTCAACTTCAACCGATATCGAACCATGCCCGTTTTTATCGGAGCTTCAAAATAAAATTACGTATTTTTTTGACCGATGGTTATTTTTCTTTCCACCACGTGTTGTTCACTAGAACACAAAAAAGATCAAAGCCCGTTTTATAGTATCCGGCAAGACGATGTTCCGACTTATTTCCAAAGACATAATCGGATGAAAAATCAACGAACAAAACGGTTAATAATGTCGTCCTTCAGCCTACCAGTCGGAAGATAATAATACATGGTCGTGGTCAGGTGAAAACAATTGGGAGTCAGTCACACCGACTTCGAAACCAATCTCGTTATCTCTCGTATGATGATTATACGAGAAGATGATCACGCGATTCCAAGTGTTTGAACAACACTTACGTACACCAACAAGGCCTCGGAGGCACGACCGAAAGATAGACAATAGCCCAAGGATTCTCATCATTGGGACACGCCGACACGCCAAATCCTTGTCACTACAGCAGTTAATTTTGTCACCCCTTCTCTCTTACCTCTAAAATGCCCACATATATATGAAATATATAACTAATATATTCATGGTTAAATACCATATACAATGAAGATGATTACGGAAATGGTGTGAATGGAAGAGATCCATCAGGCAGATAATTCATTATCATGCATTGAATTTAACCATCCATTTCAAATACCGGGATAAAATCAATCAACTATGGACGGAACATCAGGATTAATATAAATTTTATGCTGCTTTAATAAGCAATGGTCAATCAATATTATACATTGCTATAAATGGCATTAATGATTATTGTCGGTATAGATACTTGACCATTGAAGTAAAAAATAAAAATCTAGGCACGAAGGAAAATTAAATATAGAACGACGATGTCTAGAAAAATTTATCATACGATATTTTTCAGTAGAACTTTTTTGAACCACAAAATGCAGTCTGACATTAGTATTCTAGAAAACCACTTTTTCCTGACGTCATAGCATCTTGTCTGATCGCACAGAGTGGTCGTGGTCAAAGGGCGATTCTTAAAAAACATCCGAAGAGATTGCTTTACCCAGAATAAATAATCTATTCCGATAAAAGAAAACCCAACTAGATTTATGTTCCATTGAAGATATTTGAATTTCGCAATGAAATGGTCAGAGGGAAGGGGGCAGGGACAACAGAACATACAGCACATTTAATATCAATACGATTATAAATAATAACAGTGTTGCCGAAATTTTATTTTCTTGTTTACAGTACCAACCACTACAAAAATTTAAAATATTCCAAAAAATTCTAACTCTGACGAATGCGTTGAGATAATGGTTTTTTCTCAGCAAGGGCCAAAATAATCTATTCTCTTTAAAGTGACCATTAGGAGGTGAGTGGATTCATTGATATATCCAAAATAAAGAGCGATGTTTATGGTTCCATCATAGTAAAGATACGTTGACCTAATTGAAGTGTGATAAATCATCACCATACACACAAAGAAGCTCTTTTGTCTGTGACCGTGATAATTGTTAATGCCTGTTATACAATAGAGCTATCAATTCTCTAAAAAAGCCGATATCACGAACTTGTTTCATCAACACTTACGAAAAACAAAAAAAAGGTAATTAAAACGTTTCCATCAGCCGCTCTATGTTTCAAATTGATTGCATTGTATTGTATAAAATATATAGTACAGATAATGATAATCTGGTCGATGTCCTCAACTTGTGTGTCTAGTCTTCATTGATTTCCATTCCTTCGTTAATACAGTACTTAAATTTTTTTTGTGCGATTCGAAATGATGCTGTAATTTTATCCCTGCCACCATGATGATTATAGGATTGTAAATAACAGGAAAAGACGTATTTTAAGAAATAACGGTGAAGACGAAACGCTCATCCTCAATAACTTGATATATGATATCTCTACCAGGGAGGAAACTGGATCTGCTATTTACCTTCTCGAATACGAAAATGGGAAGATAAAAAATAAGAAATTCTGGAAAAGAGTACCAGTAATAATATGCGAGGTTCAAAAATTATTCGGAAAGCACTCAAATATCGCTAGAAATTTGAAATTTTCTTTTTACTCACGATTAAAAGTTTTCGAGACGGAAAACTCGAGAAAGATGATCGTCGAAACGGTTCAATGAAAGATATATATATAGACGTCTTTTCCAACATCTTTAAAAAAATTCTTTTCACGGAAAGTATTTCTGTAATTTTTTTCTTACGTATACACGTATTTATTACGAATAACGTTGGAAACTTTTGAAACTCGAAACCAGAATATTTGGAAGTAATCAATATATTTTTTTATGAAATTTTTAGATATATTTTTGAGTTTAAAATGGCTATACGGGGAAACTTTGAAACTCGCGGTATAAACGTGAAAAGTGATAAAGCACATAAAACAAGCCATTTTTTTGGTCAATGAATACATGGGCATAAGTGAAGTATTCAGGCTCTAGCAGCCCAATTAGGTGGTATTGGTGAGCTTTTGAATTAGAGTTCTAGTAAATGGAAAACACCACAAGAACTGCAACTAACTACTTCAAGTTTCGTATTCCTTATTTGTTATCTCTATGATGCTTTTTTTTCACTGTTAGAAAAACTGTCGAGCTTGGCAAGCTTAAAAGATGTCTTTTCTGATAGAGCAGTCGCTTTCAACCCTTATTGACCTGCGGAGCCCTTTTCAGTAAAGCATTTACATGGCGGAGCCCCATGAGCCTTTTTTTAAATTTTGAATCGAATTTTATGATTTATTTTAGTTTCCCCGAGTGGCCGCGGAGTTCCTGGGAGTGCACACGGAGCGCCAGTTGAGAACCACTGTTATAAAGTAATCATTATAGGAACGTTGGGTGATCATTTATAACCGTGTTTTTGCACTCGTATCAACAAAGAAAAGGTAGATGAGCCTGTTTTAAGCATGCCAATGAAAACAGTATCCTTTATCGGTGGAAAAAAACGCACATTGAATAGCATATCATAAGGAACTTTAACCCTTTAAGCGGCATAGCAGAAATCACTAAACCCCCCTTCCCCCCCCCCCCATAAAATGCCACGACTGTTTTGATTAAGCAGGCTTTGTTCCGATTTCAGGAGGGGTATAGAGAAAAGTGTTCTTTGAAAAATCAACTATACAAAATACCTGGATTTGTCAATGTTAAAATAAGAGGCCTTTAAGGAGGCGAAATATCTCGTCAGTGTCACTTAAAGGGTTAAGGAAGTTTTTGCGGTTCTTGTGTTGTTTTTACTTGATACTTTCACTTTAATTCAATTGCTTCTAATTAAGCAGCTGGAGCCTAAAAAAAGCAGTCACTTGCACCTATGCATTCTTTAACATATTATGTTTCAGTTTGCCTCTATCGCGTGGGCGGAGATACCCCCTCCCCCCAGCGTCAAAGGGGGAGTCGACTGACTGATCTAATATATATATATATATATATATATGTTAATTGGCATCATCATCTTCGTGCCCCCCCCCCCCCAGCAATAATGACCGTGCCCTCTCAGACTTCCAAGTCTATCTCCGCCTATGCTCTATCATCCTTCAAGTTCCTACTATGAGTTCAGAATCACCATTTAATCTATTTATGAACTAAAATTTTAGAAAAATAAAATTTAAAACAGCACACGTACGAATTTACATAGTAATGAATAGTGACCTCAACTTGATAAATAACTTTTTTTCACGTTATCTTTTTCTTTAAATAAAATGAAGGAATTTGTATGAATTCTTTTCCTCTCCTTTAAAATAAGGAAATTTTTCGGTTCGAAAGTGCCACCATCAATTTTCTAGTCCCCATATTCAAGGTTGAAAGCATGTATGCATGCGTCTGTTCCTTTAGCGAAGTTTTATGCATTGCGGGCATAGAAAACCTTTTCCCCAACTCTTATATAAGAATAAAGATTTCCTCTCTTTTTTCTTCTTTTTCTTAGCTGGAAGGGAAAAAAGAGAGAGGCAGCCCCTATATATACAACCCTATTTTTCGCCCCCTCACAACGTACTTTCTTGAAGGAGGAGGCACTATATATATATATATAAGGAAGGGCCCTGCGACACTTCTGTCTGTCCTCCCCTTGTCATTCTACACTGTAGAGAAGAGACGAGGGCGGCCTACCCACCACCCGCGCCATTCACCACCAAAAGCGAAATTCGACCGGGAGAAGGTAGGCCCAAGCCTAAAGTAAAGTCATAGCTTTGCTCGCTATTTCACCTGACCCTTCCCTACCAGCTAGCTGCTACACTCTTCTACTATTCAGGTCCCTTCCACATTGAACAAGAAAATGGAATCATCTCTTTCTACAGACAAACATGCATTGCACGCACCATTTTTTTCCTCTCTTTGTTTTGTTTTGTGTGCCCGTTATTGAATTACTTAGGAAAGATGTCGATCTCTTTTGTTCCGACCCAAAAAAAAGGATTCCTTTACGCGCATGTCAATAACAATCTTTTAACCACTATTGCGCAAGACTAAAGAAAAACGCTTTAGAATATATATCTATATCTGAATTCGAAGAAAAATACTCTTCTATCTTGGCATTTTAGCTGGATCATTTTGATGTTTCTGAGGTTCAATGATTCAAATATATTGAGGAAAATGAAGAGGGGACCATATTTCAAAGATATTAAAATGCCTGAAGGGTCTTTTCCGTCGAGCCAATCTCCGTTGGACTTTGGTGAGGCTTTCAGTTAGAGGCTTTTTGACATCCGCAGTAGAAACTGCAGTCAAACTCGGTTATATCGACACCAAAGATTCCGCTGAATTTTGTTGTTTATAACCGAGGTTGACATTTTTGAGATGTTTTTAGGCACAAAAAATAAAATCAGATGCAATAATATGCTATGAATGAAGTCTCTATACTATGCAATATGCTAGGCATTATTGATTATGATAAATAATAAAAAATAAACGAAGCTTTGCTTTTATATAAAAAATTGTAAAATGATAGACATACCTGTGTGTAATGTACAACTGGAAGAAAATATTCGATTTTATGTGATCCTTAGTAACAAAAAAAACACCCCTCCCCCCGAATTGATGATATTAAATTCATCTTCCAAAATGACAATCTTCTTCTTTTTTTGTCATCCACTTCCCACTGCTTCCAGCTGGACAGCACGTGCACACATCATTTGACAAAATGAATGAGTGGTGAAAGTTGTTATGATTGTCGGAAAGAAAAAAATTCAAAGCCCTTCCCCCCCCCCTTCCGGGTTGAGTCATGGAGCTTCCATGCAAAACATACTTCCAGAACACAACACCATTCCGAAAAACACTTCAGATAGACGGAGACAAGCGATTTGTTGGAGCTCTCGAGGCAAAACAGGCCCTGCCGTATTCATTGAAGTCGGTGGATTTGGAGCAGGGCCGGAACTAATGGGGGGGGGGTGCGATTGCCCCGGGCGGTGAAATTTAGGGGGGGCGGCAGTTTTAGATGGGAACAAAGAGCACCCTTATAAAATTATCGAATTTTAAAGTTGTCGGGGTGGTCATGGCTCGCCACAAGGAAGGGGCTGACAGGGCTCCAGCCCGGGGGCCCGGGACAATTCTCACCATTTTTTGTCTTTTCACCCTATAAATTCACGAAAGGGCCCATGAAATGTCTGTCTTGGGGCCCGATAGAGTTCCCATTCTAGGGGCCCTGCTGCATGATGTGGAAATCATTGGGGGTGGCAAAACCACGTTTGCCCCGAGCGGCAAAAATCCTACTTACGGCTGGCTTTGGAGTCAATTTCGGACATTTCTTCAAACGAAAAAAAAGCTCGAAGAGAAATAACGAATGCAGATAATGATAACGGATCCCGATCAGTGGAAAGATATACCATAGTTTTCTATGAATAAATTAGAAATCAAAGCAACATCAATAGCTAGCAGTGCTTCTAAGTTCTAGGAGCACCCAATATTCTTATGCAGAATGGCGGGAGACTAATTTTTTTTCTTCGTCACCTATCAACGGGTAAATATTTCCTCTATGTTCTGAACTTTAATTCTAGGAATTCCTTGAGTAAAAGCCATAAAACAAAATTATGAAACAAAAATGGCGAAAAATGTGTCGTTATAACAGAGATCGTTGCATTTTCGTTGACGTTATATGCAAGGGTCATTAGCATTATTCTGCATGAGAATCAGTCGCAGTTGTCATTTAATGTCATTATAGCCGAGGTGTCGTTACAACCGAGTTTGAGCGTATAATGAAAGGTTAAAATCAGGATACTTTCGATCTCAAAGAGACGATGATAACAGCGTGATCTTCATCACTGACAATGTGCTGTATATCAGGTCCTTAGCTCACATTTTTATCATACAGGGTGTTCTGTGTGACCGACAAACTCAGAGGGTTGTTAGTAGGCATCAAGAGGAACAAAAATTTCAATAGAACACGGTGTCACAAACCACGTTGAGAGGGTGAAAATCGCGAAAAACGCATGCAGGCTCTGAGTCCAGAGGAGACGAAAGGTGGATGTCAGTTAATCGCTGAATGCGTTCGCGGGTTTGCTCACCGTATCTGACGTAAGCAGCGCCGCGAAATGCGGGTAGGATCACGCGCTGCGGACGACGTAAATTAGCGCTATTGTGGTAGTAAGCACGTGTAGCAGTTAGTTGTCTTTTCCATGAGTATCGTAATGGTGGCTGACTACACGAACGAGGAATACGCTAATATGCATCTGATTTACGGTCGAGCAGATGGCACTATACTACCTTCGCCACGATCGATTGACTATTACGGGAGACGGGGACCTTCCACCCAGCACGGCATAAGATGCAGGGAGACCGCGCAATGTACGCACTCCTCAAATGGAAGAAACTGTGCTGCAACGTTTTGCCGATTACCCGTCGACAAGTACACGAGCGGTTGCAGCTGAACTCGATGTTCAGCACACGGTGGTCTGGAATATTCTGCATAGTGAAAAGATGTACTCCATCACGACTATCTCCGTCATGAACAGTTCGTGCGCTGTATGCTTGACGTCACCGCACATTCTAATCCTCAATTTCCTGCCACTGTTTTATTTACTGATGAGGCCAGCTTTACGCGAGATGGCATTGTCAACACACATGATACACATATATGTGGGCGATGGATAATTTTTCCCCATGACAGTGTACCGTAGAAATCTCAACAGAGGTTTAGTGTCAACGTGTGGGCAAGAATCCTCGGTGATTATCTCTTGGGGCCGTACTTGCTGCCCGAACGCCTGAATAGAGCAACGTACCTTGTTTTTCTGCAACACGTCCTCCCGGAATTGCAAAGTGTCGGTCGCAGTGCAGCGAGGCATGTGGTTCATGCATGATTGTACCCCTGCACATTTTTCCCGCGAGGTGAGTAATCACCTCGATGTTATATACCCAAGGAGGTGGATTGGACGCGCGGGACCGATTACTTGGCCTCCACGTTCGCCGGATCTGAATCCATGTGACTTTTTCCTATGGGGTCACCTTAAATCACTCGTGTACGGGGCTGACAGAGCTCTAGCTCTGGTGCCCGGGACGGTTATCATCATTTTTTTGCTTTTTCATGCTATAAATTAACTACAAAAGGGGACCGTTAAACGTCTGATTGAGGGGGCCCGCAAAAGATCCCAGCATAGGGGCCCCGCTACAGGATGTGGGGGCTATGACGTGATGCCTGTGGATACACCGGAGGATCTCATAGCGCGGACTGTCGTCGCTGCGGCAGACATCATAAACATACCTGGTATCTTCGAGCGCGTCCGGGAATCGTTTTTAAATCGTTGTAGACTGTGCAATGACGTCAGCGGCCGCCACTTCCAACAACTCTTGTAATAATCAATCAAATAAGTCTTTTTGTTGTTATTATTGTACTTATTGTACTGTTTTTCACGATTTTCACCTTCTCAACGTGGTTTGCGACACCATGTTCCATTCCAATTTTTGTTCCTCTTGATGTGTACTAACAATCCTCTGAGTTTGTCGGTCCATTAACAGAACACCCTGTATAATTAATAATCGTATTTTATGTTTCAGCTCACTCAATAGCATCGTATAAATTCTCCAAGGAGTATATTTGTTCGGCGGGCCATGGATTGAGCATGTATGCTTATAGCTACCTTTAGGGGGTGTATGACATTTGCACCCACAACGGGCTCCACACACCCAAGGTAATATAAAATATGCATTAATCAGGAAAAATTGCAAAAAACAAGGCAGCCGCTTTTGTAATATGGAAATTTTCAATAATACCATACATAATAAAAAACATAGTAATTGAACAAAATAACGAAAATTATTCTTCCTGTTGAAAGTCCTCGCGATTATTCACGCACCGCGTCTTGCGTCCGTGTGTATGTTCTAAAGCAGCGTTTCTTAACTGCTTTAGAAACTTCCAAAAAGTTAAGAACTTCTTCTTAAGCAGTCAAGTCTTCTTTTAACTTTTTTTTTCTTAAAGTAAGTAAATTTGTATATATATACATACTCCAGCCAGGTAGGGCGCCCTTGATGTTGCTAGAATAGCCCTGCATGGAACCAGGGCCATCTTAACACATGGGCTCATTCAGACATGGCCCTGAGTATGATGTCAACAGAGGGTAATAAGATCTGGTACCATAATTTGTGAGAGCAAATTAATTCGTAAGTTGTCGCTTCTAGCTAAAGTAAGGGGCCTCCATAACATCTTTTTGGCCGAGAGAACCCAAGGAGGTGAGATGGCACTGCATAGACCTACCCACAAAACCTTCACTGAATCAGGGGTCGACATTGCTCAAAATTTTCTTCAAGGTCAATTTTCTCAAAAAATCAATTCAATAAGTAAACAGGGTCTCACACCTTTATGGGTGGGGGCTGGATAAGGCAAGGGGACCACGAGAAAAAAATTTGGTCCGAAGGAGGTCATGGGCGAAAAAAGGTTAAGAAACACTGGCACAAATGTTTTTCCAGAATTTTGTTGCAAAATTTCATGTTCTACATCGCACTTTTACAGAAAGCGTTTTCTCCTGCAAGCCATCTTGAAAACACATTAAGTTCAACTTTGAGTGCTGCGCTCTGATGAAAGCTCCCAAAGTTCATATTCACCATATTTCTAACTCAAAACACACACGATCCTTTGAGTCAGGGCTTAATTCTCCGACGCAAAAAAATATCTATAGTGAGAAAAAGTAACCACCACGTTTGTGGCAACAGGGTCTGAAAGGGTTATTTGTTATCATTTTTACATAGCTAATCATTTATATTGTTAGTCATTTCCGGAGACAAGGAAAGTGTTTGCATTGTATTGGGCTGAAAACCACTGCTCTATGGAGATACGAAGGAAGACGAGCATTTTCTTGTGCAACAGAATTACATTATATGAAAGCATTTTGAGTTGTTTAGCTGGATGGATAAGCATTATGGATGGCCTTATGCAGCCTGCTCAATGTATCATTGAAGTGTGAACCTACCAAAATTCTCACTCTCTCACAGAAGGTATCTATCATTTCCTTAAGAAGTCGGATATCTATGGTAAATGTTTCAACAAACACAAGAGAATTATGTCTTTCTTCTAGATTATTTAAGTTGAATCTGACATACCATCGGATATACGTTTTCATCCCTTTTAATAATTCCCCCTCGAACGGGTTTTATTGGATAAACTTTTATATAACTTTAGCACTTCCGACACACCCAAACAAAAGAATACTTAGACAGAAACGGCTTTTTTTCAGCCCAATATATCAAGAAAACACAGATATTTTCAGGATTTTTATGCCGAGGTGAACTCGGAAAGAAAAGTCACCTGTTTTCCACCAGGACTCGAACCTAGGCCTTCTTGCATACCGGGAGAGAGAGAGAAGGGGAATGTTATACACCATCTACACCACTGAAGACATTGCCCTGCCCTTCTTATTTCACGCACTGTGGCGTGAGGCACTGAAGTAGAGGCATTAGTAGCCTCTTAACTTCAACAAATGACCCCCCAGGTGGGACGATAGAGATGAACGGCTTTTTTTCCAGCCCAATATATCATATATGGGGCTGACATATGATATATTGGGCTGGAAAAAAAGCCGTTTATCTCTATCTACTGTCCCACCCGAGGGCCATTTGCTGAAGTTAGAGGCTACTAATGCCTCTACTTCAGCGCCTCACGCCACAATGCATGAAATAAGGAAGGCGGGGTCGTGTCTTCAGTGGTGTAGATAGTAGCATGCCTGCCTGGTATGCAGGAGGGCCTGGGTTTGAGTTCCGGAGGAGACCATATGACTTTCCTTTCCGAGTTCAACTCGGCATAAAAATCCAGAAAAATATCTGTTTCCTTGGAAGGATTAGCTGTTTTGTGTAGTTCCAAAAGAAGAAGAAACTAATTACATATGTAATATGGCACACATTCTTTAACTCACTGTGTCCAATAAGAACGGAAAATGTACGAAGGCCATAACGTCGATAAGAGCGTAACAAATGTTTAATGCCGTTTTCATACCACAAACTTCTTTCCTTGCCTAAGAAACCAATTTCTTTGAGTTAACTAAAATTGTTATGTTTTCATGAGTAGCCTGACCTCACTCAGTCAGCAAGGAACAGTAGAGTGGCCATTTTCTTTTTGGTAACGAGATAAAAACAAAGACACACACGCGCGCGCGAGCGTTTCGTCAGCGAAAGGAAGCACGCCTCTTAAATTGCTCAGGATTTAGTTGAAGAGCTTTTTTGCTGAGTTTGCTACTTTTGTTCTTTTTGGAAGAAATACAACCGCGTATATCATTATACCATCAATTCTACGCGACCCCGGTTACCCTTAAAAAATAGAAAGAAAAGATTTCAATAAAATGAAACTTTCATCACGCACACGCCCTCTCCCTTTCTTAGTCGTGTTTTCGCGCCCCGATAAGACATTCAATCTGTTAAGTGGATATAGCCAGCCACGCGCACTATACTGCAATACTTCCATGTTCAAATCTCTGAGATTAAAAAGCGAAATTCGACTAGCTCTCGTTTTGCTGATCAAGCAATGGAATGGACCCGCTCGTCGCTTACACCTTGCCAAAGACCACAGAAAAGTGGTATCGTGCGAGCCGCTGTTTCATAATTTTTCTTTTTCCTTTGTTCGGTCTATTTCAGTACAGTATTATCCAGATTAAACTTGACAAACGGTTATACTCGGAGAGTGTGTTGACAGCGTCAACAACGGCGTTTTTAAAGATAACTACTCCTTCCTGTTCCTACCGGTGTTTCCTACGCACGTTGTCTGGGATATTTCAAAGGCCTTGGTAATTTGGAAAGTTTTCAAGCCTCTTTTGCACACACACATAATCTAAGTTACATTATACAGTGTTATAGCAGAAGAATATCTGCTTCTTCTCCAACGTTCCGGGGAGTTTGCAAGATGTATTACGTTCGATTGATGTCACCTGGGATCGGCAATGAAATCATTTGACCGATATAATTCGTCGATAACATCACGTTTCATAGTAACACTAGAAAGACGGGTCGGGGACCTATACCTAGAAAGACGGACAGGGGTCTGTGTGACCCCCATAGTTTTTTTCCGAAAACTTTTTGAACATTTTTATTTTTTAGAGACATATTTTTATGACAGAATAGTCATAATATGTATAAAGAATGACTAGGTGAAACCATTTTAATATCTATTTTTATTATTATTTATTTTTTAAAGCATTCTATGCAAACGATCTCTCTTGATGTGCGTCAGTGAGGAGGAAACTCGAGACTTGGGTATTTTTCTGTACAGTGCTACATCACCTCTAAGTTTTGAATAGCATCAATAAGTGTGATTTTGATTTATTTTTTTCGCAGTTGGGAGCACCTGACGATATTCTTTCTGATGGGTTTCAGCCAAGTTTGTCGATTTAGATTTGAAAAAAGTTCACATAATTCTAATTATATAGAAATAAGTA
This sequence comes from Pholcus phalangioides, assembly GCF_987345545.1. NCBI lineage: Eukaryota > Metazoa > Arthropoda > Arachnida > Araneae > Pholcidae > Pholcus > Pholcus phalangioides. The sequence goes on along the minus strand of NW_028301625.1, from coordinate 5,715,197 downwards.
TCTGTTTCTTGTAAAATAATTTCGAATCCTTGACGTCCTATTGACGAGGAAGGAAAGTGCTCATGATATTTCATACTCTTTCATCTGTAGTAGTTTTTGGCTACCGATAGACTGAATATTATTAAAAACTCGGATATTTATGGCATCAAGTTGACGTTTGGTGTAGGACAAGGTTTTCATTGGTGGCTTCAATGTAGTTTGCGTTTATTTTTCTAATATCATCTCACTTTCCATCAGCTGAGGCATTGTTGAAGGTATAATTTCATTCTGATTCACACATTCAGCATCAATACTTCACAAATGTTAGAATTCTCATCAACAGCACCACTCCTTCTAGGTTTGTCTCAAGCAGTCTTTGCTAACTTCTGAGAAATTTTCTCTTCTTTGAATCTGCTTCTTTTTGCCATTTCTACAGCAATCATAAGCACGGAGATATTTCTGCTTTGCAGAACGAAAAACGCTGAGACACTTGCTGACTGACATCTTCAGATGAGAATAAAAGCTATATAAAATATACAAAGGTAGAAAAAGTCTCATGAACGTGGATTACACCGTATTAGATGCACAAAGACACTATCAGACGAATTTTAACCTTACAAAATCAATTTTGACAATGTTGGTAGTATTATACGGTGAATGCGTTCTGAAATATATCGGAGGGTCAGTGTGACCCCCCTTCCGTCTACCTAGGTATATAAGTTCGTATCTTCGTCGCTAAGAAAGATAATGAAAAAAGCTTTGTGGTGGACAATAAAAACGTGACAATTCAGGAAAAGTAAAGAAATTTTTAAGATTTTGGTTCATTCTTTCTTTAGATATGGGAGCAGAAAGAGCGCGCACGGTCACAGAGACCCCATCCGTCTTTCTCGTGTTAATTTGTTTATTTATCTATTTATGTGGTATTTTTACTTCATTATTCTTATCTCGAAAAGGTCCTTAGCATAAATGTTTTCATTTCCTGAGAAGATTGAAACCAACACATGCTACTCAGATTAAGGTGACCTGATTAGGTATTTTTCTCATAAAATGCGAACACCGTTGAAAGCGTTCGATTTAAATTACTAGCGGATGGTTAAAGAGCCATGATTTTGATTAGAGCTCATTTAAAGCAGCTGGCCCTATAGCAAGTTTAATAACATCCGTCATATACAAAACTAATGAGTTGGTCAGATTTTGATGATCGGAAAGCATCCCCCACACGTTTTAACGCTTCTTTTCTTTGTCATTGCACGTGTGTGTGTGTGAGTACTCTAATTTACGGGAATATGGGAAACTGAGTGACAGTCTTTGGAAAGGGCATCTCTGCAGGAAAGCTGTTTTAAGGAGGGAAAAGTTACTAAGAAAAGATTAGGGCGATTTGGGGTAAAGGGAAACAAGCGAAAGCAACAGACAGCACAGCTGTTGTACTGCTGCTTATATAGTCTCCGAAGAAATAACGAGCCGTTGCTAAGAATAAATACTTACTACATACTAACGAATACTCAAAACTTCGAGTTGTCCGAGGGCTTATAATAATTTTGCGATACAGGAAAAGGCACTTTGGAGTAGCACATAATATATATAAACTGAGAAAATTTCGATTAACATCATTTCGGTGTGAAGGCATAAATCTGTGAACATTTCAATATCATTGAAATAATATCAAATGATATTAGGTGTGTGATCAAATGAAAAAAAGGTGACGAGTGGTGCAAAAAATATATATAGGATGCATACGTAACAGGGCGTATGGCACATTTTACTGGTGAACCATTGATACTAGAGACATACTTTCAATTAGAAAAAGTATCCAAATAACGTGTAGTACTCAGATATGTCACTCATGTTGCACGGGATTTTTTTTTTGTACAGTTATTAGAATAAAAATGTTAAATACTTTTTATACGGAAACCCTGTGCAGTAACAAAGTTGTTGTCCTATCTCTCCCGATGCTAACAAAAAACAAATTCCACGTTTATAAGTGCAATATTCACTGAGATATTTGAATTCAAAAAACGGGGGAGTTTGGAAAACAGCGTTGAATGCGGGTAAAACGTCTTACCCGAATTTAACGCTTTTTTTCCTTATTTTCCTTTTTTCGAATTCAAATATCTCCATGAATTTAGAAACGTGGAATTTTTTTATTTTACTTTTTTTTTTTTGGTATCATGAGAGACAATGCAACAACTTTGTAATTGGATTCTTCAGCGTCCTTATAAAAAGTTAACATTTTTATTTAAATAACTATACAATCATTTGCAACATGAATGACATATCTGAATACTACACGTTATGGATACTTTTTCTAATTGGCAATATGCCTCTAGGATCAATGGTTCACCATCAAAAGTATACCATACGACCTGTTACCTATTCACCCTGTATACGTGTGTGTATAAACAGGGTGTACACAATCAAAGTTCGCATATTCAGAGTTGTCTACACTACTCATCAAAAAATTATAAAACTATAGGAATGCCTTGATGAAGGAATAAGGAAAGTTTTTTCGAAGCCTTTTTGAAGACCGAAAATCTGTTCATAGTTTTCCTTGTGGAATCACCATGTTCGTAAAAGTGTTTCACCAGTAAAGCGCGTTCTTGAAAATTAAACGTTGTACTCTTTAGTGAAGAAATAGTAATGGAAATGTGTGTGTGTGTGTGGTTTTGCGCTGGAGAATGTTTAGATACACTCCCATGAAGCTTGAGCAGTTTGATTCCATGGTTGCGAAACATTAGCATGTGCACTACAATTTGCACAGAAAATACTCTCCAGTGATGAATGTGTTGAAATTATTTTTTTTTTCCTCACAATTTTTTCCCATCACTTTAGACGTTTCCTATGTTTCGTAACATTCAGATGAATAGTTTCGGTTATAGACAGCTGTGAATAGGTGAACGTTAACTATGTATAGCCTGTATGTATTCAGCATATTTAGTAAAAGCTATATCAGTGTTTTCCAAAGTGGGCGATGGAATGGTCCAAGGGGGCGATAGAGCCAACTGATTTAACATAGGATCCTATGAGTTTATTTGAGTTGGGGGCGATGAGAGAAAAAAAAATTTGAAGAAGGGGGCGATGGAACAAAAAGTTTGGGAGACTATGAGCTATATGTTCAAACTGCATTAGCATTACATAAACGCTCGGAGAGAGGAGTGTAAGAAGCACATTTTTTAACTACACACTAGCCGTCCTGTTCACTGTCACAGCTTCAGATTGATCGAAAGGAACGCAAACAGCAGCGAGCACCTTCTTCGACGAACAAGGACCACTGATAATTGAGCTCTTTGAACACGGAGCCACCATCAACAGTATTTCAAGACATCGAAACGACTGTATCATGCCAAAAAAAAAAAAAATGCTCTGGACTGTCGACTGCGGTTGTTGTCTTTTTTCCACCATAATATCTGTACACGTGTTTCCCAGTAAACAATCAATTTTCTCACAAAATTCCGGCAAAAAGTACTATAATACTCACCTTACAGTCAGCATATATGACTATGTGACTTTCACTTTTTTTACTGTCTCTAGGCCAGACTTGTAGCTATTATGTATGTTTTAGCGTCGGGGACTCTTCATATTCTCCTTAGATCAACCCTAAGATATGTTACAACACTTGAGAGTGTAAATATCCCCTTCTTCAGTTATAATGAAGTCCTTCAATTTCGTATTCTCAGAGTTTGAATTTATCAATTTGAATGGATGTTTGACATAAATGGATTTTTTTTGGAATTCCAATGAATAAATAAAAAAAGAAGTGTTAAAAGTATTGTTAGGCGGTAAAATTTTTTCCTTCAATTTAACACGCGTCAGAGGGTTCGTATTGCAATGTATACCAACTAAAAAAAAAAGAAAAAGTAGTCGCGATCCCCCATCCTAACTTCTTGCAGGATTATTGCTTTTTTAGGGAGAAAAAAAAAGGCAATACTTCTGATCCTCCCCAGAATCTCCCTGTCAAGTAAAGTAGTTGGATGCCCAACCTTTTCCACCCTTATACCATGCCATGCAAAGTTTTGTGGCTCAAGAAGAAGATACGATGGTGGTGGCGGCAGTCGTTATTACGTTATGCTCGCTTTCATTGGAACGCTGTGACTTTTATTAGACTCGAGTGCCTGGAAGGCTTGGAACCTGTCATTTCTTAAAAGAAAAAGACGAAGAGAGACGACAGGAGGAAGAGGGTATGAAACAAGTATAAGTAGAGATTCATTGGACACTCTTAGAACACGCTCGTTATTTCGAGGATTGACGACAACACAGTAGTTATATGGTTATTACCGAATGTCCTTGATGTGCAGAAAAAAAAAGGGTCAAAGTTATTAAAGTATATGCTGCTAATGAATGCAATCAAAATCGGATGTTTTTGACAAGAACGCACAGATTGGACATGGGCTTTATATAGACTAAAATCGATAGGCACCATTTCTTTTGAAGAAACTTTTCCAAAAAATATCGGTTTTTATTTTTCCTGTTCCAGAACGGTCTAACAATTGCGGCGTGAACAACAGCTTCCAATAAAAAAATAACACGTTCTGATAAATTTGTGTTTAGAAGAATGTGCTTTTCTTACGAATACTTCCAAATCCAACATAATTTTGAATTTTCTAGAAATTCGTTGGATTCTACTGTATTTCTTTCATTTTTATGAGGTTACTAGATGTTCATATTTTTGAAAAAAAATTTGCGTATATCAAATCAGAAAAAGACGTAAAAATTGCAATGTAAATTATGACATAAAAAAGTAAAATAAGGTTGTGATATGAGTAATATATATATATATATATACCTACGATGGTCATTTTTAGTCCGGAATAGATGAATTTCACATGGCATGATTTTGCTTTGAACCTATTTTGGGGGACAATGGGCGATGCTCGGTCAGATGTACCGTTTAGGGGTCATTCAAGTATTACGTCAGCATCGAGGGGGGAGGGGGTTTCGGATTTGCTGACTTTTGATGACAAGGGGGAGTGGGGTTTGAAGGTTGCTTACGTCATCAACCTCCCCTTTTTGAAGATATGAAATATTCTAAGCTGCTGACGAAATTTTGCTGACGGGGGGGAGGGGGTCAAAAATGACTGAAAATCTGCTTACGTAATACTTGAATGGCCCTTTATTCTCGATGAAGTATAGTCAATCATATGTCTCCTTACTTTATGAATCCAGAACTGGTGACTTTAATTTTAGACATTGTTGGGTCATTGCCTTTTTTTGGAGAATTTGGTTGATGTATGAAATTCTAGGATAATTAAATCATATCTGCGAGATGAATAGCGTTGCTAAAACGTGTTCAACGTCCAACTTTGCGTTTTGACGACATTAAACAAGATTTCATCCCAACTGACACTTCCATATTTTCAACGAAATTGTCTCCGAGAGACTCTACATCCTCTTGAAAAATGGTGGTGGTAATAACGGAATGAAACAAGAAGATACATATATCTAAGGTATGATGAATCTGTATTATCAAGCTAACGCAAAGCAATAACTTCTAATCAAATTTCACTTTTGCACCTGCGGGAATAATCACACGTTCAATTTGCGTTACAAAAAATGACGGAAACATAAAACGCCATAACATCTATAATAATTATAGGAGGATAACGCCATGTGTATATTACATTAAAAAAAAATGGGGTAGACTTCTCAAAGACCGTGGCTAAAACAACAATAGAATTACCGACTCGAGTTTATACACTTAATCACTCACTGCTATCATAGAACTTGGTAATTGGTAAATGCACTTCTTGGGAGGGGAAAGTTAAGATAAGGTATTTGGTTTTATTGTGTTACCAACGAAAAGAAAAGCTGGTAATAAATAAGCGGCAATGTATTTAATAATAAAAAATAACAAATCCCCCATCAGCGCATTATTATTCACTTACATTCATGGACTCTTCAAGTACTACTTAAAAGTAACTGTTTTGTGTTACGACCTTAACAAAGTGATCCTAACGTTTCAGTTGGACGTCAGTGTCCAAACTCATGCTTTTTTTCCTTCAAGAAAGGGCGTTAATGTAATTCAAGAAAGTACGAATGGTATCAACATCATCACCATCTAAAACATCCGTTTCACTCTACGATCGAGAACATCTGTTCAAGAAAGAAAAAAAAAAGAAAACAGAACTAGATTTAAACGTTTGCACTTACAAGGCGAGCTGCACAATGTGAGTCTAAACAGGGTCAAATCATGGCTTTAATCAGGTTAATACATAAGAATGGATGCTAAAGGAGAAAAGAAGTAAGGTACGAGAAAAAAAAACATTGCTTGAATCTCTATAAGGACATATAAAGTCGATCTTTTCTTTGCTTTAGCAGCTTGTCGTGAATTAGAAAGACAGGATGGGTGGTGGGTCATCGCTAAAACTAGCTAGCAAAACCTGGGCCTTCAACACTACATAAAAACAACAATATACCTCTCATAAGAATATCCAATGAAACACATGACCATAGACACGCCAAATTTTATGAAAATTTGATGTTAAAACTTTTAGTTTCTGACAGCTGGTTTAAATAATCATTTAAATCAGAGTTTAGAAACCCAACTAGACACCTAAACGCTATAAGTTAAAATATACATTTTTTAGCGCATGTGTGTTTAAAAGCCATCAGGAGTCGGTGAAAAGCGAATATTGTAGGATACATAGTAGTGAAGACGACTAGTCGTGGGGTCGTGGCCGGTTGCCTGACGCCTTCCTTGGTCGGAGTTCGTTTTTTTCCATCTATGATGATGGTCTGTCTGGCAACAGCAGAGCAGCAACGTTTGTTGCCTATGTTTTTCCCCCGTTTTATATATGTGACCATCGGTTCTCCGACTCGGAAAATCCAGATACAATCGATTTTACAGCCGTAGAAAAGGGCTAAAAGTTTATCGATGTGTTCCATCAACTGTCTACAACTCTACATCATGTACGATCCTCTTAATTTCCAGTAGTGGTTTCTTTGAGGGCGGGTGGGGGTGAAAAGATGAAGCGACGTCGAAGTGACTATGGTTACAGAGACAACCAAGTGGTTTATGTAGATATTCCTGGTGATGAAGAAAACAAATATGACTTCGTATAGGAAATGGCGGGATAAATATAATGTGTTGTATAAGTGCACAGGGATTTTTTTTAGAAAGTTATCACTGCTGAAGACAATAATGGATATTGTGATGGAATTGATAAAACGTCGAAGTTTCATGGAACCGATGGTGAATAGGATCGCATCGATTCGAATTCGTTGCCTAAAAACTAGAATGCGAAATCACGACTTGAAGATTCTCGCTTTAACCATCAGGTGCCTGAATTAACAAATATTAAGGAGAGAGATACTGGCCACACGAGAGCCGATAATTAAAATCCTAACTCTAGTTACAAGCAAAGCACTCTGATGAACTAAGAAAATTCTTGAGCATACTAATAATAATAATAAGCATAATAATAAAGCTGATCGGTTTGCTGTTCCAAATATGATTCTTAATTCGATATACTCAAAGAAAATGTGATTCAGGCTTTTTTCAGGTGGTAAGTAAACAATGCAATAAGAGTTGAACGATGTCATAAACTACAAAGCAGGATTATTCAGTTTCGTGGGTACCAACTGTTGATGGTTATATAAGACACCAAGATTTATTATTTTGTTTGTAAAAGGAAAGAAGACGTGGCATATGATGTGTACAGAGACCATCAAGAATGAAAAGTACAACGACGAATTCTCATTTTAATAGGAGGTTTTCTTGGTATAACCAAGGATGAAAGCCAATGTTTAACGAGAACAAAAAAGAAGTATCGTTTCAGAAAATAAAATAAAAAATTAGGGAGATGTATATAACGCCAACGTAGCAATGGAGGTGGGACAAGAAGAACAACAACAACTGGATGAAACAAATACAAAGGGCGAAAGAACAACTGATTGCCAAAAGAAGCAACCGCCACAAATACAACAGGTGAGCAACACACACACATACACGAAAATAAACACCGCAAAAAAAGTCCGTAGAAGATTCATCATCAGTCAAAATACAAACATCTTAAGACAAAGAACGGAACTAAAACAATATACAACAGTTGCAGATGGAACTCAAAAGTGTGATGCCGCATTTCTTACACACGCCATTAGAAAAAGTAACTGAGCCGACGTTTTGGTGAAGAACGTCTTATAACGTAGCATCCTATTTTATCTTTCCATGGGTGTGGTAATAATCGACAAAGCGCGAGGTTAATTCTCAAGAAGAAAATAACAAATTATTTATGATAACGAATCTTGAATTCAAAAATACATACACAGCAGAATATAAAACCTCCAAACCCCGTGGAGGTGAATACTGATTCGCTACACAAACCTGAATTGGGAGTATTCAATACAGAAATTTAAAATGAATTAAACCAAAAAATAAAATGTAAAACTGTTCGTTACCAAACGATGTCCCGCCAAGAACCTGTAAAGTACTGAAATGCCTCACTTAGATTCCAGATACAAAGTTATATTAGCTATAACTTTCCAGGACTGGAAAAAAAATGTTGTATGTGAAGGTTATTTATCTCATCTAGACGTTGAAAAAAAGGCGAAGGAGTGAGTTGCAATTGAAGTGTGGCCAAAAAAAAAATGCCCGAAAAAGAAGGTTGAAGTCAAGGAAGAGAGCGAGTGGCCAGGAATAATCGAAAAAACGAACGAAATAAATGAGAGCTGCCTCTGCTGCTGCTGTGCTTATGCCCAACCTTGATGCTCAATCAAGTTCAATCGCAAAAAAAGTAACAAAGAGATCCGAACATTTAAGAAAAAAACGAGAAAGAATAAAACGTACACACACACAAGACGTATATACGAGGTTGACGCCTATAAACGACGTAATTGAAAGACGCAGGTGTCTAACAGCAACTAGACTAATCCCTTAACCAGTCGTAACACTATTGTTGCAATTGCAACCATTTGGTACTTCTTCTTGATGTCCGAGTATCTCTTCCATTAGTTAGTTTCTATATATGTATATGTGTGCTACCAGATGTATAGTTAATAAGCAAAAAAGAACGAAACATCGATTTTCTTGGGCGTATTTAGAAATCCAAAATTACATTTCCCTTTTTAGCAAATATCAACTGGTTATTTAGGATTGATCACTATTATGGCGTCTCCCGTATATATATCACTTGCATTTGCATTAACCAAAACAGATGTTCCGAAACCAAATCGCATTCATAACGATGGAATTGTCGTTTTTATCGACTGCGGCATAGAATCGAAAATGAAGATTCACAAGAACCGGCAGCACATAATAAGCGTGATGAATCATTCACTAATGGAGTAAATACCTCATACAAGATGTCGGAAGACTATAAAAAATCAACTTAAGCATCTTTTTCACTGCTTAAACCGAGTTTTTGTGACACCGTGGTGTGACTTAATAAGTAGGACCATGTGGTGTATTATAAAATACAATATATGTACATATATATATATCGTAGATTACATTAAGGGTCAAAGGGCCAAATCAAGTTGGCAATCAACCTTTAAGACAATTCTATCTCGACATGGTGCAGACTCAGCTAGAAAAACAAAAATCCTCAACGACAAAAAGCGGAGAAACTACAGTATTTACTTTATAATGGTAAAAGTTTGCCAAAAAGCTTAGTTGCAAGATAATCTCTATATTCCAAGTTGGTCTTTACAATAAACAAGTGGATTCGAAGGAGATTTCGAGAGTTCATCAATTTTTCGTATTTATCCGTTGGTTTCGAGAGATATTTTGAGAAAGAGCGTCTAATCTCTTTCTCTGCAAAATTCCTCGAGTATTTAATCCTTATATCTTAAGGAATTCAGACATTTGTGTAACCCTCGCCATATCATCAACTGACCGCAATGTATTTCTGCATTAATTCTTGAAAATACTCAAGGAAACACTTCATTATACTAAATATGTATGTGATATACGGGGTGTTTCACCCAAAGAACATAAATTAAAATAATTATACGGCTCCCAATAAAAAGAATGATAATATAATTTGCACCTTTTTCTAAAACACCGAAAACACTTGCACCGTAATTAATTGAATAAAAACTCTGAGATATATTGATGATTGAAATTCTAGATTATTCCGACTTTTTAAGCCACCTCAAAAAAATTTCATGACTTCTAAAAGTGGCAAAAATTAAGAATTAATTACCGACATTTCAGTAAATTTTCATTCATTTGTTAAGGGGTTAAGATTTTTCCGTATAATAGAGAAAGGCGCAAATTTTTATAATTGACAATTTTTTGATTGGGAGCCGCATGAAAATTATAATTTTCATATTTCCCCTAACAATCATTTTTGTAAGATTTAACCATCACAGCAAAATTCTCTTCTTTTTGCTGATAATTTTTCATATTTTACTTGAATTTTAAAACGAACCGTGCGATTTTTATTGCTTTCGGATATTTTTGGGGAAAAAAAATTGGTAGGTCATTTCAGTTATAATTAAAGACAAATATAAAATACTGTTTTTCAAATAGTACAGTATTAGTACAGTGTATAATAAATTGTACGGTATTAGTACAGTGCATAATAAATTGTACAGTAGCCTACATAATAAATTATCTCTAACCTGGAACTGTTTTTTTTTCTCTCTCAAAGCACCGTCGGTAGATAAAGAGTTAACGTTGAAAAATTTCTGAGACTTAGTTTTTGGTGGTCTTGTTGCACCATCGATTGCATTAGATGCTATGAAGTATCATCTATAAGTACCCCAAATATTTGATAAATTTATTGCTGGTGATGAATTATCCCATTATTCCTGTTAAGATTTTTACCTTTTCATTTTTAGATAAGAGCAAAGAGATTTTACTATAAAAATTTGTTTAAAAAAAAAAGGTAAATTTATCATTGAAAACTTTATGCAGCTTAAGGCAGCTACATATATGTGCTACCTTTATCAACTCGTAAGTTTTTAATTTAGAATTTTTCGTTTGAAACTAAAATATATAAAATTACGGCTTTCACCATCTCCGCGTTTGAAAAACATCAATAACTTACCACCTAACGAAAGTATTCGGGGGCTTGTAAGTTGTTTAATAGCTTCTAATGTCCTCGATGTTTTCTAGATGGCGCAACAAACGACCCCACAAAATACTAAGTTTTGGCAATGTTTTTACTACAAACGATTTACGTGAGGGCGGCAACACTTGTCGAAGTTGAAAACTCTTGCTTGAAATCGGGTTACCTTTATATCTTAAGCTTTTCTTTAGGCTCATTATTGTTGAGAAGAATCTTCGAAAAATTTTGTTTTCTCCTTAAAATTCCTCTCCTCCCTCCAATATAGCGTCACAGTGAAAATTTCTCAAACCTATCTGACTAATTTGTTAAGAAATACGCGTGACGCCTCTTGAGGCAGATGAAGTAAGATGCTGTTGTTGTTGTTGCTGCTGCTTCAGCTGAAGATCATTAACGAAAAAGTTTTGCCTCTACCAAGAATTACTGGCGCTAATTTTTCTCATTCATCTCGCTTTTATTTTTCTCCTCTCACTCGCGCTTTCAGCTTCGCTCGTTTTAGCAAGAAATGAAAAAAAAAAAAATTTTTTTTCTTAACAAAGAACGTTTTCATTGTGTGTTAAAGACAAGATATTTGCGTAGGATATCACACCATTCAGTGATAGATGACAGGAAGTGCTGTACGCGTTTTTAGTTTGCAATGCTTTTTATCGGTACGTGTACCTAAAATGACCGTCGACCATGTGTGAGAGATACTGTATAAAGAAAGAGACTCTTACCCCTGCTGTTGTAATTGCATATTGTTCTTGAAAATGTGGAAACAAATACGAATATAAACACGTCTATTCCTTTGTTTTCCTACACGTTGTTAAAGAAAAAAACGATTCATAGAATATTCTACGGGGGTCCTGTTGTTTCATAGAAGAAAGTTGTTTGAAAAATAATCATTGATGGACACGAACGACAATACGAAAATGGTTTCGTGTTATTTGTAGGACTGTCTTAATGCCTGGGGCCCACCCAGGTACGATCCGAGGACCTAGATGTATAGTGGAGCTTCATTTAAATGAGATAAAAATATAAAAAAATACATATTTAATATAACATATAAGATTCTTAATTGGGTAGGTTAGTATTTCACAGGTCCGGTAAGCGAAGTCCCAAAACATCTTTTTCCCAGATGCTCATGATAATGTTAAGATGGCTGTGGGTATTTATATCTTTTCTCTTACCTGAACTTGACATTATCAATAAATATAATAACCCATTTTCTTGTATGCATAAAGTAAATTAAAAATCAAATCCGCACTTACCTTTTCCCCATTATCTTCGATTGGACCAGCCTCGGGTATTTTGCATCTTGGTGAGATAGCATTTTTGCTGCCTATACAAAATCTGTAATTCTATGTACGACCCGGCGCGGAGGGGGGGGGGGAGCGAAAAAGCTCTGCCAATAAAGTTTAAGGCCGGCATTACACTATAAAAGTTTTAGAAAAGTTCTTTTATAAAACTTAAAAATTGCAACCAATAAGCGTTTCGGTTGCGAACGTAACCAATAGGATTATTAGTTGTTTTTTTTTTAAGTTTTGTAAAAGTTCTTTTGTGAAACTTGACGAATGCAACCAAATACAGGTCATCGGTTGCATCTGCGCGAATGTAACCGATAAGCTTATTGGATGCATTTTTAAAGTTTTATAAAAGGACTTTCATAAAACTTTTATAGTGTAATACCGACCTTAGACTCATATTTCTCATATAAAATAATAATAAATTGGCAGAATTTTTAATTTAGGCTTTGTATCAAGAAATTGAAGTTAAAATGAAAAAAATGAAAACGTAGTATATGTATTTTAATTCTGTTTTACGACCCGGCTACAAAATGATCGAATTTTAAAGTTGTAAGGGAGGCAAAATCATGTTTGCCCCGGGTGACAAAAATATTAGTTACGGCCCTGTCTCACGTTTAGCCACGTGTCTTCTAATTTGTTAGCTAAATTTTCTACATGGAGGATAGATCAATTGAAGTGTCTTTTACGCATCCATCTTTTTCCTTACCTGTGCTTGACAATATTAAAAAATATATATACCGGTCTATGTTTTAGGTAAATTAAAGTCTAAGACCTTATAAAAAAAATTGTTATAGTAAAAAAAAACAAAAAAAAAGCCGTACTTACTTTTTTTATCGCTTCATCGCGCGCGATAACTTTTTAATACCAATTAATGCTAAAGCATGAACTAAGTTGAAAATGTCTCATCATGGGGCACATTTTTGTCGGTCAAAAAAAATTCAGGAGTACTGTGTGTATTAAAATGCCACTCTTTAACTTTTCTAATGGCAGATTGGCCAAAAAATCGAAACTTATCAAAAAAATCGATGATCGCGAGAGTAAAAAAATGCTCATTCTCTCGCAGTTCTTACAGAGTTTGACAAAATATTGAATGCGATATGGATATAACATGAGAACAATATACACCTCGATGGGATTGTAAGATACGCAGTTGGGGCGTGCTGCACATTTGAAGGGAAAATTAAAACAGTGGACGGGCTTCTAGTATTCCACCCAGGACTCTTGGAGAGGCAAAGGGCTCTTTAAGTGGATTGGCATGGCATGCCGCCGGAATAATGGTTTCGTCACGCTGGTCGTGCTCGCGTTATTGATTTTTCGTATATATAAAAACCACTAAAGGCAGAAGCTCTTTCCCCGAGTGTGTAATGTGTTTCTCGCCTCACACTTTCGCTATTTTTTTTTGTTCTTTTTTTTACCCCCCCCCCCCCCCATCATCATTTCACACACCCACTCGAGCGAACTTCATGACAACTGCTGGCAACAAACTAGACTCTAGACGCACTTTCTCAGACACGGGTAACCATAGATTTTCTTCTACTTCGAATGTGCAATAACCTTTTTTTTTCTTTACCCACTTTGCCAATCCTTATTCGTTTCCCACATCAAATAGACACGACTGGAACATAAGCCAAGAAATATTTACAATGAGTATATGGGAATAATACTTTATAAATCACAAACCCTTATTTTTCTTCAGAAATTATTACGGTGAGCCAAATAAATAAGTTTTGTTGTTGTCCAGTTTTCAAAACAAATGAAAATGGATAAAAACATCGATGAAATTATTAAATGTTTTTAAAAAATAGATTTGATAGTTAAGGTTAATAAAATTCTTCTACACAGGTGCTTAACGGAATGGGACTGCAATGGTAGAGCTTCGAGGAATGTCACTGCTGCATATTTGCACCACAATGTCTTGCTGTGACGGCAACAGAAGCACAAACGACATCCCATTAATTCAATGAGAGATAGATCTTTTAGATTGTGGAAAAGAGAGAGAGAGAGAGAGAGAAGTGGAACAGAATGGCCTCCTCATCAAAAGAGTTTAAGTTGGGTACAAGAGAAATCTGCTTGAGAGAATGAGACGGTTCAAGAGCACAATCTCTTCTTGAGTTTCGAAACGACTGATTAAATTTACTTCTAAGACAAATGGCAAAACGCCAGCTTTTAGTCTTCTTTTCGCAGAGAGAGTGATTTCAGGCTTCCATCGCAACAAACCACAGACGTCTCAAATAAACTCTTTGGCAGTTAATTACGAGAACAATGTCAACGGGAAATGAAATTATTACCTTTTCATTTTCTCGAAACGAGGATCCCGACTAGCCATCATTAAATTCGTGGTCGTTCATACTCTTCAAGTAAAAAACTCCAGACTTGTCCAGCATATTCGCTCTTACTTTTGCTTTTAAATGGTCCCTACTTATCAACTAGGACAGCGGTTCCCAAACACTTTTGGTCATGGACTCCCCAGAATTGAGAATTCTTAACTTTTTCTTATAATTCTACAATTGGGCCATGGACCCTCTAGTATAAAGGCCTTAGACCACTGGGGGTCCAGGCACCCGCAATTAGGAACCGTTAAACTAGAGGAATATCCCCCTTGACTTATTTTAGTGTTTTTCAAGAGAACACCCTCTCTCTTACCCGAGAACCACTCAGGGCCGTCTTAAGAGCAACAGATGCTCTCGGGAAGTGATTTTTGTGAGGTTCATTACCTTGCTAGAAATACCTGTACCTACATGTTTCTACACTCAACAACGGACCATTACATGTATATATACTGTACTACTCTGGAAAATTTTAATCCTATCTCATTATCACGAGGCCGCTCTGCACGTGAAGCCCCCGGGTCGTGCTCTGGTGAGCCCATGCGTCAAGACGGTACTGGACCGCCCTTGATCAAATACCAAGAAAACCATAGACCAGTGTTTCTCAAAGTGTCTTCGCGGCTCCAAGTGGCGTCACCAACTCGTCAAGGGCATCGTGGTGAGTTGATGATATTGATGTGGGCTTCTTCGATGCTTTGAAGCGGTTTTTTGCTAGAGCATTCCGGGGAGCCACGGATAAACGTTGACACGAGAAAGAGAGCGGCGGGTGCCAAAAGTTTGAGGACCACTGTTTGACAACCACATAGACCATTTCCGTGCAGCTGCATGGGGCTGCAAAATTTCGGTATAAAAATAAGCCGTCTGTTACGTTTTAGCTACTTGTAGTTTGGTACGAAAACAGTTTCGTGGACCTGTACAATACTTCATAGATTTTTAAAGGCTTCGATAGGTTGTTGAATTCAAAACCAATTACGTAGCAAATGAATTTTGACTTTATTTTACAGCTCTTAATATTTTATAGATCAGTGTGGCTTGAAGTTTCCACGTCTACCGAAGTCTGGAGAAATAAATTGAGGATATCTTGTTTTTCTAAGTGGATCACTAATATGTGTTTGTGGCTCCCATGGAAACTGGTTGGGCATTGTACAAATACTCCTTTTAATATTCCGTAGCTTTCGCAACATTGTATAATTTCTACTTATTCATTTCCATTCATGTTCTGCAACACATCCCGCCGACCTCTTTGACCTCGTGCAGACAAACTTTTGAAAGCCATTGCCTTATTTCGAGGACTTGACTAGAACCAAAAGTCCAATCCGCATCTTCTCGTGGTAACATAAATGCCCTTAAAGTGACCATATGTGGTGAACAGACCTGGATGGGCTCCAAGCCGCACTGGCCAACATGTAGAATTACGGCGAGAAAAAACCCTCCAAAAAGCAATATTGGATTGAAATGGATGATAATGATTATTATTAATAATTATTGTTAACCTGCAGCAATCAATGTCCAATATCTGATTTTGTCATTAAACTCGCTTCTCTCTAGAAGACTAATAGAATATATATAAAAAACTAAAATATTCCAGCCTTTTTTTTTTCAAATCTCTCAATTAATCGATGTGATAATCGATATAAATCAGTAAATTGATATTCGATTTTTTTCCAAGAGAGAGAGAGAAAAAAAACCAAGTTTTTTCATTAACCTCCCAAAAATCTTCCAAAATTGACAAATTTTTAAAAAATGATATAATTCCTTCTAAGACTGTAACAGAACTTTAAATAATTCTCATATTCGAATCATACTAATTGTCTCATCGGCGTAAAGTTATTGAAAATATCGAGGAAGACTTACTCAGTATTTTAATAACTATCATCTAGATCGTAGTAAATATTGTTAGCCTATGCATAGTAAATGAGATGCACATATAATATTACAAGCACGTGCTTTTTCACCACAATATTTTCAATCAAAAACAAACGCGTCGATTGATTAAAATGAATGCAAATCAATATATAATAAGTTAATTACGTATATAATTTTTTTTAATCTTTTAAAATCATCATCGATGTGGGAATAAAATTTTATATAATGATAATAAATATTTACTTACTTTTCTAGGCTTGCAAAAACAAAAATTTCTAGAATTTCTTATGTATGGATTTTTTTCCTTTTTTTTTTTTCTCAATATCCAATCAATGATTTTTAATAAGAGTCAATTTTTTACTTTTTACGGATTTTCGAGATTCCACAAAAAAGAGAAATATTCGTAAACATTGAGATAAGACCGCGACACTCACTCTCTTTTACGAGTTTCACGTCTAATATAAACCCAGGGTTTGGGGAAACTCAACTCCAGCAGCAATCTTCTTCTCCTTCTCTAGGTTACATTAAAATCAAGTAGCTCTCTTTGGCTTCGGTTTCGGTAGATATGGCGAACATTTTGGCGAGAAAAATATTTCTTCTTTACTCAAGCAATTTAGGAAATCACGTTAATTATCTTAATTATCTCTGAAGTTATTAATTATCGCGTTTTAATTATTCTTCTAAAGTTAATTATAATTTCATGAAATTTTTATTTTTATGAAATAGCCAATGATTGGCCTTCCAGCTTATCGAAATAAGATCCAGACGACAGTTCTGAGCAAAGAGTAAAAACTTTCTATTAAAAACGAAGATGATCAAATAAATCCGAATATTGTATAAAATTTGTAAAGTTGGAAATATTTGCTGATTTATAATTTTTATTGATACGTGTTTGATAATTTATTTATTTATTATGGAATTTGTTAATTGATTTGATTTTTTTGTTTTATTTTTGTGTCACATTTATGGAAAATTCGCGTTCAAATTTGACAAAATTGGAGATAGCTGATATGTCAGGCCCGTAACTAGGTTGGGGCAACCGAGGTAATGCACCGGGACTCTGAGCCGAATGGGGGCCCCAAACCCTCCTTTCTCTCAACATAAGGGGACCCCAAGAAAAAAGTCTGACCCGGGGCCCCAAGAAGACACGCAACGGCCCTGGAATATGTTGTCTCATATATAATTTCTGATTTGATTAGTATTGATTTTTAGTAAACTAATTAATTAAGATTAATGATGAGTTGTTATTTAATTTGTGTGGCTTTTATAGAGAATTTACTTAGAAATTTAAAACCGACGAAATGACGGATTTCCAAATTGCTAACTTTTAAAAAATCGGAAAAACCAAATTTTTGTTATGTCGTCTGCTTTTATTACTTTTTGGTATAATAATTAGGTTACCAATATTTCTTCCAACGATAAATTTTGTTGATACTGTACATGATATAGAAATTTACTATTTTACAATATTAAAATAAATTTCCCAAAAAAGTTGACGAAGTGAGCATTTTTACCGAAACGACCAGCAGGTCGGCAATTTTGAGGAATGAGCGGTTAATAAAATTAGACTAGAATGGAACCAGGGCAGCAAAATCATAAATCCACCTCTACCTAAAGAGCGCGGGACTGAGTTAGTGAGTGACCAAATAAGAACCTTGAAACCAAAGGGCCAAAGCAGTGAGTGACCGAAAGAGTGACCTATTAGCTATTATTAGTAAAGTAGCCGTAATAGTACTCAGAGGTGGATTCATGGTTCTACCGCCTATGGGCTACACAAATTTCTCTGCCTTTCTCTCATTCTAGTTTAATTTTCTTGACCACTCATTCCTCTAATTTGTCGCCCTGGGCTATGGCTCGCTTAGCTCTTTGTTTCTGTAAATACGCTTCTATCTCGAAGTCGCTCATTTGGTCATTCACATGTTTGAATATTCTGTTGATCACTCTTTTGGCCGATCACTGACCTCGTCTCTCGCTTTGTAGGTCACTCTTTTGGTCATTCCCATGCATACGCCTACGCAGGATTTTCTCAAGGAAGAGGGGGTTCGTTTTTTACTGCAAAAAAGCATCAAAATCTCCACCCTTGATAACCTCCCTTCTACGTTCCCAATGCTTACACACTCTTCAGGTCATTCCATTCTAATGGTCGCTCCCATGCTCACACGCTCTTTAGATCACTATTTTAGTCATTCACATGCTTGCTTACCGTTTAAGTCACTCTTGTGGTCACTCACCGACCTGGTTCATTTCTCTTTAGGTTACTCACATGCATTGGCGTACGCAATCCCCACCCATTGAGCCGAGATTATAGCGTTATTTTGCAGGAAAAAAACGTGAACCCCCCTTCAGAGAAAAAAAATGATGAACCTCTCCCTTGAGAAAACCCTGCATGCGCCTATTATCACATGCTTACAAACTCTCTAGGACACTCTTTCGGTCACTCGATTTCGTTCCTTGCTTTATAGGTCACTGGTTTGGTCACTCACTAATTCAGTGCCTCGCTCTCTACTTTAGACAGAGGCGAATTTACGGTTTGGCCCAGTGTTAGGGTGCGATTAATAGTGCACGCGTGTTTCCGATTCTGGAAACGAGCGTTGTCTCCGATTGGTTAAAAACCCGAATTATGCCAAAAAATACTGTATACATATTCATCTCGCATATTTGTCAGGTTCAACGTGTTTTCCACAATTTTTCAGCAATTTTAATAAAAAATTAGGGTTGTGCCTACTTCCGACAATAGGTGTCAAATGTTAAAAACCAATTATTGGTTATGTCCCATATTTTACCTTATTCAAGATTCCAGTTTACTGCATTTTTCTTAGTGAAATATGATCATCTAACCATTTTTGATTTTTTTTTTCGTGAAATACATTTTTGTTTACTGCGATTCGTAAAAGCCGTTTAACCCCCCCCCCCCCCAGCAATTTCAGAAGTGATTAGAAAATTCCATTTGAGTTAATAAATTCTATTTGTTTGGTAAAATTTAATGATATACCGAATTTTTACGATCGCAATTTCCTCGATGATGTATGCTGAACCTAAATATGAAGGTATAGTTTTTATTTTAACCCATATGAGTATTACTAATACCAATTACCAATTACAGCGGTTGAATAATTCTTCATTCAGTGAGAATTAAATTATCCAGTCTGCCTACAGACCACCTCTGGTCCGCGGACCATAGGTTGAGAAACGCTAAATTAAACGATTTTCCGCTGAATTAGACGACGAACTTTATTTCATCAATTCTGAAATTCTGATATTTCATCAATTTTGAAATTCTGAAAATTTTCATCAATTCTGAAATTCTGATATTTCATCAATTCTGAAATTCTGATATTTCATCAATTCTGAAATTCTGATATTTCATCAATTCTGAAATTCTGATATTTCATCAATTCTGAAATTCTGATATTTCATCAATTCAAGAATTCTGAAAATTTTCATCAATTCAAGAATTCTGAAAATTTTCATCAATTCAAGAATTCTGAAAATTTTCATCAATTCTGAAATTCTGATATTTCATCAATTCTGAAATTCTGATATTTCATCAATTCTGAAATTCTGATATTTCATCAATTCTGAAATTCTGATATTTCATCAATTCTGAAATTCTGATATTTCATCAATTCTGAAATTCTGATATTTCATCAATTCAAGAATTCTGAAAATTTTCATCAATTCAAGAATTCTGAAAATTTTCATCAATTCAAGAATTCTGAAAATTTTCATCAATTCAAGAATTCTGAAAATTTTCATCAATTCAAGAATTCTGAAAATTTTCATCAATTCAAGAATTCTGAAAATTTTCATCAATTCAAGAATTCTGAAAATTTTCATCAATTCAAGAATTCTGAAAATTTTCATCAATTCAAGAATTCTGAAAATTTTCATCAATTCAAGAATTCTGAAAATTTTCATCAATTCAAGAATTCTGAAAATTTTCATCAATTCAAGAATTCTGAAAATTTTCATCAATTCAAGAATTCTGAAAATTTTCATCAATTCTAAAACTATTTCTTTCATTTGTTGTGAATTTTCCTCACAAATTCTGAATTTTCCTCACAAATTCTGAATTTTCCTCACAAATTCTGAATCTTCCTCACAATTCTGGAATTCTGAAACTATTTCTTTCATTTATTATGAATTTTCAGGATTTTCATTTTCTGAACATTTTCGATTTCCCTCTCGCACAGAAGAAAAAAAAATCGGGCTATGGGAGCCCCCGCTATAAATTCCGCACCTTGCCCCCCGTCTGGAAAGGGCGGCCTTGCACCATTGTCTGTGATTAATTCAATTAGCATTGTAAAAATTAAAACAAAAAAAAAAAGTTATTTGGCGGGAAACGTTTCTTGGCGACAAGTTGGGAAGTAAAAAAACAACGAGTCATTGCCAAATATAGCAAAACATAATAACGGTCACCAGAGAGACGCTGTCCCTTCTGTTGATCACAAACACGATCTTCTCGACCAATAGAAATCTTCTCCGCACGTGTTTAAGAAGAGCTTCTTCACGAGGACGAGGACGAGCACCCACCCAACTTCCCCTTTTTTCTGTTCTCTCTTTTTTTTTTTTTATGGAAAATTCGGGGTGACTGCTGCTATAACTTAAAGATACGTATACACAAGAAGTTTTGACACGCACACACAAAAAAATCGAACCCCATGATGAGAGAGAAGGAGCCCCTGAGAGAGGATCGGCCCCCCCTTCAGATTGATTGCCCCTGGAGTTTTTTTTTTTGTAAGTCATAGTAGTGTATGTAGTAAAAAGATTTGTGTGGTCAGCTGAAAGGATCAGAAGGTCAACACCATCCTCTCTGGAAAGGACATTTTTTTTCTTTGGTCTCGCTCAACTTATTTCGAGGACCGTCTTAAAGACTTGGAGGCCCTTCATCACAATTAATATATTAAGTAGGTCTGATAAATATTTTCGATCATAATTTGGGGACCTGTTGGCCCATTTTTTAAAGCCCAAAATTCCGTGGTTACGTTAGTATTTGGTGGTACCCGCTTTCTCTAGGATGCCCCATATCCTGGAGTAGGACCCCTAGGCTGAAATTTTTTGCGGGGGGGCCCCCGGTTAGACTTTTCACGGGCCCTTCTATAGTTAATTTATATCGTAAAAAAGCAAAAAATGATGAGAATTGTCCCGAGCCCCAGGACTAGAGTCCTGTCAGCCCCGGTCTTGTGGGGGCCATGTAGGGAATCATTGCTCAAACAGTTTACGCCCTCTTCGCAAGGCCCGTCCCAAAGGGTTCGAGACCACACCTTGAGCAAAATGTATATACAGTATTACATTTTTTTGATAATGCTATCCATAATGATTTGTAATGGTTCAGTGGGGGCCCCACCCGTCAAGACACTACTCGGCATTCACATAATGTGAACTAACAAGGAACTATTGCAAACTTTTGAGTCATCATTATTTAAAGACAACACCCCCCCCCTTCCCCACTAGAGGCTGACGGGACTCCAGCCCTAGATGGATCTTATTATTATTATTATTTTACAATTTAACCAAAGAAGGACCCCGTGAAAAATTATCATGTGATGGGGGACTCACTCAAGGATGTGGTTGCTATGTACATGGTTCCCTTCCATGGCCCCAGCTGGATCCAATCCCATTGGCACAGGGCCACATCTGGGGAAGACAGGGGTTCTAGTGCCCTGAGCGTTGCATCAAGAGGGGCACTGAGTTTACTTTTTTCCCCTCAAAATCATGGAAAGGGCGGCTCCAAAGTTGATACCGGTCCCGAGCGCACGACCCCTACAAGGGTGGGGTTGACGAGGCCCCAGCCCCGCGGACCGGGACAATTACCATCATTTTATTGTTTTTCATGCTATAAATTCACTATAGACGGGCCCGTGAAAAGTCTGGCTTGGAGCCTCCCAAAGATCCCAAGCAAAGCGCCCTTCTTCAGGCCATGTCCGGGCGACAGAGTAAAATTTCGTTTCTAGTTGCGGCCCTGTAACAGGCGAAGATCTTCGATGGGCCTTTGAAAGTCTCGCGAAGAGGGAGTCCGTGAAAATCATGACCCCTGGATACCGATACATATGAGCCGAACCTGTCCCATGGCCTCTCGTCTAAGACTTCCTACATATTTAAAACTATGACCGTCATATCCAGGAGCTGGGCCTCCTATTCCCCCTATGCTGAGCTGTCCTCTTTGATGGGCCCAATTCCAGAATTTTTCACGGACCCCTCCAAAGTAAATTTAAAGCGTAAAAAAAATAATAACAGGATTCATACCAGTCCCCCAGAGCTATCAGGTGAAATGTATCGAGGGTCACTTGAGGTATCTGGAAATGTGCCTCATGCCACTCGGGTGATCTGGAAATATATCGCGGGCCCCTCAGATGATGTGAAATGTGCCTCGATTCATTTGAGTTATCTGGAAATGTGCCTCACGCCATTCAGGTGATCGGAAAGTGTGCCGAGGGCCGCTTGAGGGATCTGGAAATGTCCCGCAAGCAATTAGAGTGATCTGAAAATGCGTTTCGAGTCACTTAAATGATCTATAAAAATTCTGTGGGTCACTTAAGTATCCTGCGAGCCACTGAAGTGATCTGGAAACATACCACGGACCATTTAAATAACCTGTATCTGTGCTGCAAGACACTCAAGTGATCTGGAAGTGCGCCGCAGGCCACACGAGTGATCTAGAAATGTAGCGCCACCACTCCAACAATATGCAAATGTCTCACGAGCCGCTTGAGTGAACTGGAGATGTGCCGCGCGTCACTCAAGTGATTTGGGAATGTGCTTGGGGTCGCTTGAGTGATTTAGATATGAGTCGTTGGCAGCTGGAAGGATTTGAAAATGTGCCACGGGTCACTTAAATCACTTCATAGTATTTCGTGGGCCACTTGAATAGTTTGGTTATTTGTCACAGGCCACATCAGATAACAAACAAATAATTTTTCCAAATGTGACCCTCGGAACATTCATGCGCTACAAAATATACTAGAAAAATCCCCATCCATAGAGGACCCTACCGAAATCCTGGCCCTGGTAAGGCCCTGTATTTTAATTAAGCAAGGGCTTCAAATTTTTAATATGACATATCTATAGATTGCGGCTTTGATAAGCGGTTAAAGTTGAGATGAAATTCGTAATCAATGTTCTTACATACTAAGGGCCCTAATATTTTAAGGCCCGTGGGGTCGGCGACGTCCCCGTAATAATTACAAATATATACATACACATACAAGCAGGGCTATAACTAGGCAGGTGCAACAGGTGCACTCGCACAGGGCCCACTTGGAAGAGTGGACCTAGAATGGGCCTAAATGGGCCAGAGAAGGGACCTAAATTCAAATTCTTGCACAGGGCACAGGAATGGCTAGCTACGGCCCTGCATACAAGGGCCACAGCAGGCTAAATTCCCAGCGAAGTGGTTGAAAAAGATGCTCATAAAAATGGATGTCTAATAAAACTAAAATACAGCAGGCCAGAAATAAAAGCAATTATTGCGGAAAAACTAGCACCCACTAACATAAAATTAATTATTATGATAAAATAAAATACACTGCCATACAAAATTATGGTTGTCTAATCTCAGTACGGATAGCTTGTCGATTCATCAAATTGTAATTAAGGGGCCCTTTCGTAAAACAAACAATTTTATCACAATCATTTCTTTCACAAGAAAAATAATATAATTTTCGTTTCTACCACCACATAGATATGAGCAGGGCCGTCTTAAGAGCATCATGGGTTCCCAGGCCAAGTGATTTTTCTGAGGTCCTACCTGGCAAATTCTCGAAAATTTCAAACAATTATTATTTATGAGGGACCCCTCCTCTTGAGGCAACCGGTTATGCGTTAAGACGGCACTGGGTATGAGGTCCGGGTCACAGTGGCATCTTAACGGATAAACTAACGGGGTCCAATCCCAGGGCCCCTCAAACATCCAGTATAATTGAAGATTTTGAATCATTCCCTTCTATGAATTTTTTTTTTTGAGGGGCCCCAAAAATTTTTATTGTCCCGGGCCCTCGAACTCTTTAAGAGAGACCTGCCAGCCGATACACGGCTGTAGCTATTACATACTCCTTTGGGCGGTTCTACGATATTTTTCACTATAATCTCGCGGTAATCATTCAGAGAAACGTTGTAGGTTTTGGGGCCCACCACAACTGCAAATAGGTGGGAAAAATGATAATAAATCGACCAGAAAGTTCTAGAAAATGTGTCTGTATCACGGAAACACAATAGACATGATTCCAGGGTGAGTTCAAGAAGAGACCACAACAGAATACATCAAGTATAAAAGCAACATGGGGCGTAAAAAGAGAGCCCACGGGTGATTTCTTTTTTCATGTTTAATGTTGTTGTCGTCTGCGCGGAGTTGTCTAAACTTTTTTTATTATTATGTGGAGGGGGTTCAGGTATGATCCCGGGGTGCTCGACCAGAATAGTCCTCACACAAAGCTCCATTTGGTTCATAGAAACGACCCTTAACTTCAGCTAAGTTCCATCCCAACTTCCCGCTAAGAGGACCACCCATGTAATTGAAAAATGAACGTGCCCCTGCTTTAAATATAACTAAAAGAATTAAACTGGGGAGAAGGGGAGGGGGAGGGGGTGTCTCGATGAGTCTTGTGATCCCGAATATTTTTCGGGAGCCCCTGATTTTTTTTTGTTTGTGGGGTGAAGTTGGTATTCAAAGAAGCATATACAATATACATGCTATAGAAACTATCAAAAGTAAGTGAAAATCTAGGATTATGAAAAAATGAATAATAAATGAAAATTCTGAATTAATTCATGAAAATTTTTTTTCAGAACTAATTCATGAAAATTCAGGATTAATTAATGAAAATTGTTAAAATATGTCATTGTACATCCCATTTATAAAACAGGAGAGACAGATAACCTATTAAACTTTTTCCCGTTTTTATCCCATTATCTTTTATCCCTTATCCCATTTTTTCAAAAGTAATTGAAAGGTATATGAAAAAACAGCTCTTAAGCTTCCTAAATTATCAGAACTTCCTAGCACCTAACCAATATGGGTTTCAAAAAAATAAAAATACAGAAATAGCCATTTTAGAACTTAGTAACTAATACCGGATTTAACCATAATAGATAACAGTTTTCCTCGATTTAAAAAGAACTTTTGACTATGTGGATCTAAGGATACTAACAGAGAAATTGTCATCAGCTGGTATATACGAGGTAATACATTAAACTGATTCAAAACATATACTTCAATAGAAAAAAACCTGTTAAAATAGATAAAGAAATCAGTACATTCTTAGAAGTTAAAAAAGGTGTCCCCCAGGGATCTGTCCTTGGGCCGATATTATTTCTTATTTACATAAATGATATATTTAAACTAAATATAAATGGTAAATTAATCTCGTTTGCAGACGACACAATACTGTATGTTGAAGATACCGAAATTGTAAATTTACTAGAAAAAGTCGAAGAGGACCTACACAAAATCAACACCTGGCTTAAGAAGAAAAATAAACTTAAATTAAATATGCAAAAAACCAAATATATTTGCTTAAAAACAAGAAATATAAATAATTTAACTAATATAAAAATCAAAATCCATGATCACTGCCCACGTCAAAATATTTCCCAATGTAATTGCATGAAATTGATTGAGTTTATGAATACAACTACCTGGGAATAATAATACAAGATGACCTAAAATGGAACTCGTAATGTGAAAAAATAATAAAAAAATTAAGAACATATGCCGCCATTTTATATAGATTAAAAAACAATCGACAATAACTTTCTAAAAGATTCATTTTATGCTTGGATATACTCAGTAGTAACATGTGGAATCACTGCTTGGGGAGGAGCTTATCAAACAGATATGCAAAAACTAGATAATATATATAATAGAATAAGATCCCAAATAACAAACATTAATGAAAACAATTATATAACAGAATGTCACAAACTAACTATAAGACAAAACTATATTTATAGATTAATAAAATTCACATTCTTAAACAATAAATGGTTAGGAACGAAACAAAATAGAACCTCATCTAGATTGAACAACTTATATCAAGCGCCGAAAACAAATAAAACACTATTCCAAAAGCGTTATAGATATACAGCCCCGAAAATAATGAACCAATACCATGCAACTAATCGTACAAATAACAACATAAGATCCAATCACAATATATTCATATTCTCAATATAAACAATAGTTTAGAATCCATACTACAACAATAATGGATCATAAAACAACACAATGAAAATAATTCATTCTAAAAACATCAATAATATAACCATTCCTGTAATCAATTTAAAAATACATACTGTGCGTAAATTCTGTGTTCGTCAACTAACTGATTTTATATATGTTTGGATTTAAATATATATATGTATATTTTCTTTGTTCAGATTAAAATATCTAAAAATATATATATGAAATTATAAAATATTAACCAGTTAGTACCGTAACAAGGCTGTTGCATAATTCAATTGACTCTCTAATTTAACGTATATTGACCCACTGGAAGGACTATCAGTCTCGTGGGGTCACAGAGTGTCTGTATCATCGTAATGTTACTTTTTGTGGTGTTTATTGTTTTGTGTTTTTCTCAGTTTGATTGTATGTTTTATGTGTTGTGTCAGTCCAATAAATAAATAAAAATATTTATAATTGATTAATGAAAATTCATAATTAATAAATGAAAATTCATAATTAATAAATGAAAATTCATAATTAATAAATGAAAATTCATAATTAATAAATGAAAATTCATAATTAATAAATGAAAATTCATAATTAATAAATGAAAATTCATAATTAATTAATGGAAATTCATAATAAATGTAAGAAGGAATTTCAGAATGAATGACGATTCCGGACTAATGAGAGAAACAATTTCAGTGAAAATACAGAATTCATAAACAAAATTATTTCAGATTGGAGAAAACCCCCGGATTAATGAAAGAGGTAATTGAAGAATGAATAACAGCTTTGGACTAATGAAAGAAATTTCATAGTGAATGAAAGAAATAATTTCGGAATCGATATGATGAATAAATACAAATACAGATACAACACCACAACAGGCAAAATGCCCAACGAGGTGGTTGAGAAAAAGTTGCCCATAACAAATATAGATGTCATGTACTTCAAACTTACAGCAGCCCTAATGAAAAGGCAATTACAAAAACTAGAAACAGTAAATATACATGATAAAATATTATACAATGCCCATAAAAAGAATACTTATGGTTGTCTTATTCTAAGCATGGATAGCTACTCGATTTACCCCAACACGTTTATCGTACTTCTTTTTAAACGTGTCAATTGTGTCAGAATTTACTACCCCCGGGAGTAAGCTATTCCATTTATTAACAACCCTATTGGAGAAAAACTTTCTGCGACACCATAACCTAGAATTATCCCTTACCAATCGATACTGGTGTCCCCTTGTAAAAGCAGTCGATTGACGGTGTAACAAGAATTTATGGTCAATCCTATGCATCCCGTTAAAAATTTCGAACACTTCGATCATGTCTCCCCGACACCCGTGTTCTTCGAATGTAAACATATTCAGGAAATGAAGTCTCTCTTCATAACTCAAGCCCCGTGTGCCAATAAAGACACGCGTAGCTCTTCTCTGCACCCCTTCAATCAAGTCTACGTCCCTCTGTAGGTATGGTCTCCAAAACCTTACAGCATACTCCAGTCCAGGACGAACTAAGCCTCGAAAAGCGGAAGAATGACTTTAGGAGAACGTGAAGAGACCTTTTTTAAAATGAAATCAAGCATTCTATTCGCTTTTTAGACCACCGCTTAACAATGTTCAGAAAACCTAAGCAGCTCGTCAATGAGAGTTCCCAAATCGGTGACCCTAGTTGCATCCGGGATAGTGACACCATTCAATTCGTAAGAGAAACGTGGGTTATTCGAGCCAAAGTGAGCGACCATGCACTTGTCAACGCTAAACTTCATGATCCACTCATTTGCCCATGCTGCAATTCTGTTTAAGTTGGTCTGCAGCAACTCCCTATCGCTTTGATTCCCGACTACCCCATTAGCCTCACGTCATCTGCGAATTTGCTAACAATCCCATCGATACCCTGATCGAGTTTATCGATAAAAAGTGAAAAAGTATGGGGCCAAGGACACTTCATTGAGGGATTCCACTTTAGAGAATTCCCCGTTGCGACCTATTTCTTAACCACGAGTCTATCCAATGCAGCAAGTCGCCCCCAATCCCAATCTCGTGTAAACGCTTCAAGAGTTTACCAACGTTGGACCAGATCGAATGATCAAGATTTCATTGACCCCATCTTATTTAAAACTAAATTTAAACATTAAATTTAAATTACATTAAAATTAAATTTAAATTATATTAAAATTAAATTAAAAATTAAGTTTTCTTTATTTTGAATCAATTTTCATTCAATCATATTAATGTTACGGTATTCTATCATGTGCGCAAGTTTGTTTTTAATGCACTTTTTTTTTAATTTTCAAAATATTAAGTATCGGAGGAATTTTATATTGGCTTAGGATAGCACATACGCAATCAAGAACATGTGTAAAAAAATTTGAAATAAATCAATTGTTAAATTGTATTTTCAATGGTATTTCTATTAGAGCATAGTTTTTCACCATGTTAAAGGTGTCAATTCCCCTTAAAGATTCCTTCAACAATTGATAAGTTTTCATCATAATGAAACCTTAAGAAAAATGACGTTTGCAAAAAAGTGGTCTCCAGAACATATAATGGGGGATATTTGATAATGTGATGGCCGGGCCTTGGGGAAACATGGATTTTTGCGCCTCCTTTATAAATATAGCATTCTTTGACGCACAGTAACTGGGTATTATTATATAAAAATTGTATACAGGGTGTCCTGTAAGTCAGACATCTTCAACCTGTTGCTCCCTGAAGAGCTCTGTGGTCGATGCTCTTTTCCGATTTCGTGCTCACGAGCACTTGATCACCTTCCCGATTGAATACAGTACCTTGTACAAATTACATTCAAGGATTAGAATCATTCTGATTTTTCATGCATACATATGTGAAACTTGCAAACACGCGACTAGAAACAGGTTGAAAATCTCTACTGTAAGTCCTAATTCTGACTTCATCTCATCAACCGTTCGTCGTAGAAGTATGGTTTTAATTTACGAAAAATCTCAAAACGAGTGTCGTAAAATTAAAATAAAATCTAAATTTTTAAACGATCCCCCTATTCTCTAACTTCCAATTAGAAAGTTGTTGCCCTGTCTCTCTTGAGGCCAACAAAAACTTTCCATGTTTCTAATTGAAATGCTCTTTGAGATATTTGAATTCAAACTTCTCGGAGAAAAGTTGGGAAAGAACAGCAGAAACTAACGGACGATGCTTTTTGTTTATATATTTTATATTGTTCTTTCACAACTTTGCTACGATTATTGTATTCAATTATCTCAGCGAATATTACTCTTAGAAACATGACATTTTTTTGTTGGCCTCAGGTGAGACAGGGCAACAACTTTTTAATTAAAAATTACAGGAGGATCATATAAAATTTTAGATTTTTTTTTAATTTTATGACACTACATTTACACACTCGAAACTGATACAGATTCTATTTCTGAACATATTTTGAGCATTTTTTAAATTATAACCATACCTCTACGACGAACAGTTGATGAGATAAAGGCAGAATTAGGATTTACAGGACATCCTGTATCATTGCCGAATACAGGTTGATTATAAATTCATGGGACAAACTTGAAAAGATGTGATATAAGACTCCTAAAAAAGCATTTTTGGTCATAGAATGTGCGGTCGAATCGCAATACCAAAGGTGATAGAGGGTGTTTTTAGAGAGTGTGCTCAATAGCACTTCACCAAAAGTGCAATAAATGCAATCAATCATTCGAGGGTGCAGGGTATTGTAATGTGGGAGGCCTTCTCATTTATATATATATATTTATTTATTTATATATATATATATATTTTGAAATGTTCAAAAAAGATCAAAAAATGAAACTGCTATAATATTTGGTTTCCTCTAAAAATACTTGAAGAAACCCCAGTGAATGTCTTTACAAATCTAAAACAAATAGAGTAATATCTGAAGTAGTCTTGCCGTAAAGCTGACGTCTTGTTTCTGCATTCTCGCTAATTCCCATTTTAGCTGAATAGCAATGTTGCTTCGCATTAAATCGCTTCTGTGCTAGAAATTTTTACATATTTAAAACAATATAATACTATCATGGATATTGAAAATATTCTCTCTCACTGAACTCCAGGAATAAATTGCTCAACTTATCTTCTCTCTGAGCACTCAAATTTGGGCAGGGCCAGAAGGAGGATAAAAAATTCTAGTAGCCTTCATTGAAAATATGGAAAGAAAACGGGACATTTCTATAAAAAAAAAAAATTGGGTCGCTGAAAAATATATGTGAATGAGTAGTAAATAGGTCTTATATGGTCACCTTATAAAAATCCCAAAAAAATCCTAGTTTTCCATTTTATTTCTATGGCATGTTTTGTTCTACGGGAAATATTTTATTACGATTATTTTATTTTTCAAGTCTGAGAATTGGCACATATGGCCTACAAACAGAGGCGGATTCAACGGTGAGCTCACCGGGCGCGTGTCCGGGGCCCCGACTTCTGAAGGGTCCCGAAAAACCCAAAATTTACATTTTTTCTAATTTGAGGGGCCCAATATTTTCTTTTGCGCCCGGGGCCTCAACCGAATTTAATCCGCCACTGCCTACAAATCAAACTTTTGGTGATAAATGACCATAAAATATGATCAATTGTGTGAGAATTACTAAAATATGACTGATTGCTCAAAAATGCTTAAAATATGACTGATTGCTCAAAAATGCTTAAAATATGACTGATTGCTCAAAAATGCTTAAAATATGACTGATTGCTCAAAAATGCTTAAAATATGACTCGAAAATGCTCAAAATATGGTTTGCCATAAAAATCCGAGCCCTATTCATCGGGGTTATTCAATTTTAAATTCAGAAATTCAACAAATTCTTGAAACATGGTACATTCAAGTTTACAAATTATCAAAACATTCCATGTTTACTGTCAGACCAGACACGACCCGGGTTCTGTCCCTTCCGGGATGTAAGCTCTTTACTCGTGTGGGTTGGATCGTGCTGGGGAGATTTCCATGTTTTCTGTAAACATGGAATTCATTCATTCATTTGATTCGATTTTATTTATAAGCAAAAAAAAATACACAACAATACAAATGGAAAAAAATTGCTAAGAAGCCGGCATGGCTCTTACTTAGCAATAACACATTTTTTTTTCAATTCAGAATAATAAGAAAATAATAATAAAATGCAAAATTAGAGTGGTGGCAATTACGGTGCAGCAACAATAGAAATTAGATGGAAATATTCTTTGATTTATACAAAAAAATTGACACGCTTTTAACACCAATAAAATTTTAATTGGTCGATGGTCGACGCGTTTCCCAATTAAAGTTAAATAATTCCCAATTAATATTTTATTTGTCTTAAAAGCATGTCAATTTTTTTGTATAAATTAAAACTAGGCAAAGTTCTCATTTTTGTGATAAGAAATTGTTTGATTTGTTTTCCCTTTTTTTTCCAACATTTTGCTCAATTAAGGGGGGGGGGGGTCTCTTACCATTTAACATAGTAAAAAACTTTCTTTTGTTGAAATTTTATTTAAAATATTATTTATTCATTGATTTATTTCAAATTTTTACTACATGTTTGATTTATATGCTATCTTATGCCAGCACAGAATTTTACATATCTCTGATACTTGATTTTTTACAAAATTTCAAAAAATGCATTAAACACAGCTTGCGCGCATGATAAAATTACATGAAATCAATGAAAAATTGAATAAAAAGTAATTCAAAATAAAGAAAACTATTCAGCTCATAAAATGATAAAAAAGATTAAGATTTCATCAACTCAATCTCATTCAAGATTAAATTTTAAATTTTACAAATTAAAAAAAAATGTTATTTTTTTATGAATGCATTTCAAATCTTTTTCGTCATTTTACGAACTGAACCGTTTCCTTTATTTTAAATAAATTTTTATTCAATTTTATTGATGTTATGTTATTTTATCATGCGTGCAAGCTATCTTTATGTTCTTTCTGGAAATTTGTAAAAAAAATTAAGTATTAAAGATATGTAAAATTTTGTACTGTCATAAGATAGCATATACAATGAAATATATGTATAAAAAAATGTGAAACAAAAATCAATCGATAAATAATATTTCTACATAAAATTTTTTTCCTATATAAAAAGGTAGGAGACCCCCTTAAACTTAAGTAATTAAGTAAAGCAACTTTAGTTTAATTTAAAGTAATTGAACTAAAATAAATTAAACACTAATTAAATAAAAATTTAAATGGTTTTATTAAGAAGTTAGTCAGAAAAAATTAAGGAGAGGTAATCTGTGGAAAATAGAATATTTTCACAAAACAGGGTGTTTTTTTTTCAAAAAAGTGAATATTTTATCAAAGAAAATTACAAAATAAATGTTCAATGCTAGTGATAGTCAAAAGATATTTTTTCAAGATATATATTTTTTTCAGAAAAAACTCTTAAATTTCAGAATTTTGGGGGCTCCTTAATATTTGTGGGCCCTGGGCACATCCCCGTTTGCCCCATGAGAGAAACAGGCACTAGTGATGGCTATCATTTTCTTTTAGGTGTCATTATAATACGCCTACACCATTACCTCGTGTCTTGACTGAGTTGTGTCTCCAATTTCACATGCTCAACTAGGGGGAGAAAACGAATGTGGTCCCAAATAGGTAATCGAAGTTTGTCTTCTTCTGGGGAAAAAAATGTCTTTTTCTTTGCTTCTGGAAATGACCGGCGAAAGGCTTTCTTGATGACAGCTTGGGGTCATCCGATGACATTGGAATGCCAAGATTTTGAGATGACTCTCCCGTTTCAGGAGGGCGCGAGTCTGAGATTGATGACGAGTCTCTCACGCTTAAGACGGTTAAGAGTTGATGGAATACGTCTTTTCATTACGATTCCTAACTGCATTAACGCTATTTTCTGTTTTTAAATAGGTTCTAAGAATTTTTTGGTTTCAAGTTCCTCAGGAAAAAAAATGGAATAAAAGTTTTGGCATCTAATTGCTGTCTAGAGAGTTTTTAAATCTCAGTTTTATTGTACAATTGATTAAAATTATTGATCCATTTGCTCTGCTCGTGCTCGTGTGACTTGCTAGGATCGGGAATAGTGTGTACATAGGGCTAACATGTTTCTCATAAGTTCGGCCCTGGGCAAATATGAATTTTTGGGACCCCTTATACAGTATATTACTTTCAGACCCGAGCATTCATTTTTTGGAATTTTCAAAATGTTTTTGCATTTTTGATCTTCAAAAAATGCATTAAAAACATAAATGTCAGCAAAAATATTTTTTTTTTTCAAATTTTCGATTTTTTTATGAAGAAATAATTCACTTCACTCAAATTTTTTCAACAAAGATGATGCAAGGTATATTAATCTTGACACATTTTTTTTTAAATTTCATTGCCAAATTTTATGTAATAAATCCCACTTTTCTTGGTGGCATTTTTTCCCGGAAGCCATCTCCAAAACCCTGAAAGTTCAACTTCAAGTGCTGCCCTCTGATGAAAGGCCAAAAAGTTCATATTCACCAAATTTTTAACTCCAAACTTACACAGTCCTTCAAGTCAGAGCTTAACTTTCTGAGGTTAAAAGAAAAAATTCTAAGTATAGTAGGAAAGAGCAACCTGCGTATTTATGGCACCAGAGTCTCAAAGGGATAAAGTGTTCTTTGAGGCAGAGGCGAGGGGGAGCGAGGCTCGTGCGTATTATACAAAACGCAGAGAATTTCGGGGTCCTAAAGTTTCGTGGGCCCTGGGTGCGGGCCCCGTTTTTCCATGCGAGAAAACAGGTTGTATGTGTGTACGTGATGATAATTACAACCACCGGATGAATCAATACAAACATGAGGATTCGAATATTTGTCTGTAGTTAGTATTTACATAAAAAGGTTTAATCACGAGTACGACCGGACCTGGGCATTTTGCGGTTCAATGCAGAAATATTTTTACATAAATGTCTCATCACAAGGATTGTGACAGGGCTGCAGTTCACAGACCCGATGAATTAATTTTCTTTTGCTCTATATCTACAGAAATTTCGGGGGGGAGGGGACGAACTTGAACACTAAAATCTTGACTTAAAAGCCCAACGAAAAACCCTGTCCATCCCGAAATACAAAAAAAGCGTTGCCCGGGAGCTCAAGGTTCTGTTCAAGCCATCGCCTTCCCGCCACTTACACGAAGGAAGGATGACCATAGCCTGGGAGTCCCAGTTTCATACGTATATTTTTGATTCTTTGAACAATATCTTTCACTAAAAAAGGAATATGTGTAGCCCAATAAATGTCTAAGCCTGGTGCCCTGTCAAATATCAAGGCCCCATCGGAGTCCAGGAGTTCCTATACATATATAACATGCCTATCTATAAAGGAACACATATTTTTCATATTAAACATCCATAAATCGATAGAATTTCATGTCTAAAGTTACAATGTAATACGTAAGCAATACATTAAATTCCAATTTTAATGCAGCAGAGCAGTAGACTGCTTAACTTTCCAGAGCCAAGTTCTTTGATCCCAAGTAGTGTGGACTTGAACGAAACGAGCACCAGTAGTGCGCAATTATTTTGGCAATAACTTGATAAATCTTGAAGGACATCAATTACCATCAATCATCCTGCCGGCGAATGATTCTTCTATGGCAAACAAAGATGACCGATCTCATTTACATTATAATTTGTCCCCAATGACCAATAAAGACGTATATCGAGACCAGATGTTGGCTAATATCTCATAAACTCGAATAATATCTCGGCTAATATCTCAAATACTCGAATTTGTCATTCTGTTTACTCGAATCATGCGTTATTATCGCGAGTATGATCAATTTATTCATTCATTAATTTGGTGCTCCGTGTGGTTATGAGTCGATCAACACAGCTGGACATTCCGATGCCATAATTCAAGAACCACTTCACATGTCTATTTGAAGTACGGCAAAAATGGCGAGTTTTTATTTGTGTTCCTCTGCAGAATCTTCACAAATGACGCATCAGAGTTTTCGGAAAATGTTTATCTTATAAGAGAGCAAAGCAAGAGCATTTATATTCCCAAGGGCAGCATCTATCTCAAACCACTCTTGTGTAAAAACCAATCTAAATCCCGCGATGGTTCTGTCGTTTGCTGCACGAGAGTGTCTTGGGGAGGTTTGTTGAAGCCTTTCAAGGACTTATGAGGTTTTGTCACGTTCCTCAAGTTTCACATTCGAATGACGAAAGTAGAGTCACGCGAATGGTTTTAAATCAAGATGGCGTTCAATGGTCTAATTTCAATTAAGACTGCGCAAAGTCTTAAAGATTTTGGTTGAATGGTTGAAAGGCATGCGTGCGCAGTTTAACCTCCAACTGCCTCATCACAAATTTTTAATACAGGCTGTGTGGGTAAGGCCATATAACAAGGGTTGTCTCATGTTACCTCGTCAAGCAAAATTTCCGTCGAAAATTTCCCTTTTGACTAAATTTTTCCCACACGTTCCGAAAATTGCCCTACCATCTATCGGTGGAAATATGCAGTCAAGTATTTTACACCAGAAAAGCATTTTGTTTTGCATTTATATATTTTTTTTCAACAAAAATTCTTTTGTTTGATGAACTCTCAAAATTTCCCACAAACGCCACGAGATTTCCCATGTGGACCAATTTTGGCCAATTTTTCCCACGAGTTACCATCACTGCGTTATGCGCAGAGGCGCATTTATGGTTTTTCCGCCTGCGGGCGCTACACGAATTCTGCCGCTCTTCTCCCATTCTAGCCTAATTTTCTTGACCACTCATTCCTCAAATTCGTCACTTTATGCGATAACTCGCTTGACACACTCACCCCCCCCCCCCCCACTCCTGTTAGTACACCTGTATCTCCAATTCACTCTTTTGATCACTCCCATGCTCACACACTTTCTAAGTCCCTCTTCTTGTCATTCACATGCTCGCACACTGTTTTAGTCACATGCTTGCACACTGTTTTAGTCACATGCTTGCACACTGTTTTAGTATTTCAGATCGCATCCGTATTTCAGATCGCAATTTGTTGCATTCTCCTCGATGATATATGGTGAACACAAGTATGAAGGTATAATTTTATTTGAACCATATGGGTATTACTAATATCAATTGCAACAGGTGAATAATTTTATCAAGTCTGCCTGCGGACCACCTATGGTCAGTGGAACATAGGTTGAGAAACGCTGGTTTACTCGATCGAGCCTCTTACATTTGGACACCCACATATTTTGGAAGTCTTTCGTCTTTAGGAAAAGTATGATAAATGAGGGCTGGTGGATACAATGAGATTTGGTGCTATATGATTTTTCAGAGAAAGCATAGAAATTTATAAATATGTATTTTCAGCTAATTAGGGGGGGGGTATCATTTCAGCTAATGATATTTTGGAGGCCCCTGGTATTGTTAAGATGGTTTTGTGTCACAGAGGTGAAATGGTTGAAGAATCACGCTAAACAAGCGAACATCTTCCGATGATGCTAAAACTTGACTTGGAGACACAACACGTTCAGTAAAAATTTAAGACAATGGTGGCCATCATTTCGTGCTGGCAGGGTTCTCGCCGCTTAATCACGATGAAAGTTTCATTTGGCGACAAAATCAAATTTGCAAATCAACACGAGTGTATATTCATCAATATAGTATCTCGAAATGCAAGTCTCTCTTCACCAATTGGATTAACCTTTTCTCCGTTTTGGCCATAATTTCTTTTTTGCTGTTTAAAAAAATTGCCAGAATTTGGTCAACAACCAGTGAGAACCCTCAATCGAAGCATCTTCATTCAACCTGTTGATCACGGTACTCACTGATTCACATAAGATTTTAATGACGTCTCGTTCACACATCAGATCACTGATCTCAGCTCACCAATTAATCTATTAAACATCCTTTTCACGTTATTTTGAGCTTCAAAGGATTACTATTACGTTGATTTGAGCTTTTGATCACATCAGAGATGCTACATAGCGTCCCACAATCGAATGACGTGTTCAAAAATGGGACAGCAAGAAAACGGTGACAGATATTAAAGTCATTCTTGCGGAATGTGTCAAGTCGGGAATAAATGTCATAAATGTGTGAAGTCAAGAATTTCAGCTACGTCATTCATGTTGCAAGGGGTTGTACAGTGCTCGAAACTCAAAAAAAAGGAGTACCTCTTATCTCAAGACAACCATAAGTATTCTTTATGGGCATTGCATAATATTTTATCATGTGTATATATTGTTTACAATTTTTGTTAATTGCATTTTTAATTGGGTTGCTGTATTTTTGAAATATATGACATCCATATTTTTATGGGCATCTTTTTCTCAGCCACCTCGTTGGACATTTTGCCTGTTGTGGCGTTGTATTTGTATTTGTATAAAGATAATTTAGGTTTTACATTACTTAGATTTTTAAATTTTCGGTTAAAAATACTTCTTTTTTTCTAGAAGTAGAATTTTTCTACACGGATAAATGTGTTTACTCGAAGCTTACTTGTATGATACACTTGTTGGCAGTGTTTATATCATGTGTGTACCAGAAAAGACATGTTCACCACTGATACGAAGGTCTCTGTTAGTAAATAGACTAAAGTTTTTTTGTGTGTGCTCTGGTTTCTTTCTTATCATGTAATCCCACCCGGCCTTACCTAATTGCCGTAATACATCGTCCACGGGCCATATATACAGAGAGAGAATCATAAACGGCACTTGTTACCATTGATTTATGTTTCCCGTACGTGCCTGTTTTTGTCCCGTTCGGGAACGTGGTATCACACATATACGTCCGCTTTTGTCTCTAACACTAAATAAAATGTGAAAAATCCCGCTGGAATACACAAAATTGTCATCGTTTTCCCTATAAAAATATATTTTAAACACTCCAACACTACATTTTTACCAGATTATGAAAATCAAAAATTCAGAATTTAATGAAAAATTTGGAATTTATTATAAATTTCATTCGTTTATATCAGTGTTTCTTAACCTTTCTGAAAACAAGGACCAGTAAAATGTCTGAAACAACAGACGATTTGACGGACCACTTGTGTCCCGTATTTCGAGACCTTGTAATTTTCGTTGTTCCGATGTTTTTATAAGTTCGTCCCGTTTTTTCAATTTGTAATATTTACTAAAATCGTGAATACACACACGCGCATACAGCATTTTCATATAATTTTTTTTGATAATTATGGCAAAAATTATCAAAAAGTATTCATCTCACATATTTGTCAGGTTTAACGTTTTATCCTCAATTTTTTTTGAATTTTAATTGCGATTAGTGATTGCGCCTGCTTCTGACAATGTTTTTGATGAAAACTGGTGATGTCCCGTATTTAACAGATTATTACTGTATTTACGATACCAGTTAATCGAGTTATATTTCTCTTAATGAAATATCGTCAACAGATCATTTGAATATTTTTTTTCGTCAAATACATTTTTATTTACAGCGACTTGTAGCAGCCCTTTATTTCCACACCCTTCAGCAATTTTAGCAATAATTAACAAATTGCAATTTTTGGCAAAATTTAGCGATATCCGTATTTAGGACAGCAGTTTCCTGCATTTTACTTGATGATGTAAGGTGAACCTAAGTATGAAGGTATAATTTTATTTGAACCCTCATGGATATATATTATTAATATCAATTACACGGGTGAATAATTTTATCAAGTCTTCTTGCGAACTATCTATGCCATCGTCGCGGACCATAGGTTGAGAAATGTTGGTTTATATGAATGGAAATTATTCATTCGTAATAAAACCCTATTCTGGGCCTGATATTCGCATGATCAAGTGGGTCATTTGCCTGAATTTGAACGATTTTTTTCGTTGCTCAATCAAACTAATCATCTTTGACAATAGACGGGGGAGGAGGGTGGCTAATCGCTTTGCTCAGGGCCCCCTCAAGCTACGTGCCCTGTTTTTTTTACCTGTTGTTACTGTCAGGGTCGCAACTAGGTGCTTGATCAGTCGGGTAAGCATGCATTTTGGCAGTGCCGTGTGATTTTGAAGGGTGAATTCAGAGCCCCTCCTTTACTGGGGACCACTTTCATAACGGGAAACTGTGATCTGAAATTCGCCAAAATACGGGACAATGCTAATATCAGCACAACCGTTGCCATAAGTGAGCAAAATCACCAATCGATGCTGAAATCGCTGAAAATTGTGAATCAGTGAAAACGTGAAGGACTACTGGGACTCGCAGTGAATTGAAATGTAGTTCATGGAAAAAACGTTAAACAGAATACGTAATATCTAAAATGATTATATTTTTAGTCATAATTATCATAGTGTAATTTATATGTTATGAAAGTTGCCTTCATTTACAGTTGTTTTCGCGAAGATTACAAACACGAATGAGCTTCGTTGAAAAAAAAAAACAAAAAAAACGGGACAATTGTATGAAATCGGAACGGACAAAAGCACAGGAATGCCCCGTAAAATACGGGACGCATAGTCATGCTACACATGCTGTAAGTTAGAGGTCCGTCGAATTGCCTCAGATACTTTACTGGTCCTTGGATTCAGAAAGGTTGAGAAACGCTGCTCAGTGGGAATCTGCCAAGACGGCAAGTTATCAACATTATATCCTAGTTGTCGTTATAACCGAGCTTGACTGTACTTTCCTCGCGGCTGGGGAAACTCTGAGAGGTGTTGACACACCGTTAGGAGATT
Organism: Pholcus phalangioides; assembly: GCF_987345545.1. Lineage (NCBI taxonomy): Eukaryota > Metazoa > Arthropoda > Arachnida > Araneae > Pholcidae > Pholcus > Pholcus phalangioides. Next base: position 5,674,968 of record NW_028301625.1, on the reverse strand, counting down.
CTAAATTTTTATTTGAAGCATTGGATTTTTGCTTTTAATAGCGGAAGGACCCGAAAAAGTAATCATTGCTGCTCCAATTTTTTCCCCCTCTATTTTTATTCGTAAGACAAATTTCCAACATTTTCCATCCGAATGTAGAGTAAATATTGAAATAACCCCATTCTCAAGACTCTAAATAACTTGACAGTCTTATTATGGTGTTCTAATCCCGCAGCTGCACCACAAAAACCGATACAAGCAAATGCACGTGTTTGCAACTTTTTCCCAATATGGACCACGCAGGTGTCGCATCGGGGATCTCTCTCTCTCTCAGTTCGTTTTGATGACACGAAACACGTGCAGCCAACCATTATCAAGCCTGTGTGAAAAATATACCCAGTTCTTATATAACGAGTGTATAGAAGACTATTACAACAGAAAAAAAAAGAAATCATCAAATAATCCAACCATAATAATCCAAGTAGAAGACAATCGACTTCCTGTGACTATTACATCACGGTCACTTTTCGTTAACAAGAGGGCAATCAGTGGACGGATGCGGATTTATGGTTTATCCACCTGGGGTAGGCTATACAGAAATTTCACCGCCCTTCTCCCATTCTAGTCTAATTTTCTTGACCACTCATTACTCAAATTCGGAGCCCTGCACTATAGCCCGATTAGCCCTCGCCCCTGTAAATATGCCTTTGTCTCTCTAGTGTAAGACACTCACTCTTTTGGAGATTTGTACACTTGTATGCTGTCACAATTTCTAGGTCAAGGGTGCTCAACCTTTTCGTGACATATTTTCAAATCAATGAAGTGTCCTGCACTCATAGGCGGAGATAGACGTGAAAGTCTGAAAGTCATATATACGCATATGCATTAGATCAGTAGGATCCGCCTTTGACTCTGGGGGGGGGGGCAATGCTCCTCCACCCCCTCCCCCCTTCCCATATCACCACTCATACCCTCTGAAAGGTAGTGATAGCCCCCCCCCCCTAGAGTCAAAGGCGGAGCCTACTGATCTAATGTATATGCGTATATATGAATGGACATCTTCATCATCATCATGCCCCCAGCAATCATCATCGTGCCCCCTCCCTCGGACTTTCACGTCTATTTCCGCCTGTGAGTGCAGGGCACTTCATTGATTTGAAAATGTGTCGCGGGCCACTTAAGTGATCTTCAACAGCGCACCACATCCTTTCAGTGATCTATAAATGTGCACCGATCACTTGAGGGAACTATAAATTTGCCCGGGTCACTTAAATGATCTGGGAATGTGGCACGGACCAGTTAAATGATCTGAAAATTTGCCGCGACCACCTCGTTGAAGTGTAAATGAAACTCGGCCCACTTAAAATTGAGTTGAAATATGCCGTAGACCACTTAAGTGATCTGGAACAGCGCCCCAGGTTATTTAAGTGATCTGTAAATGTTTTTCCAAGTCACTTGAGTGATCTGTAAATATTTTTCCAAGTCACTTGAGTGATCTGTAAATGTGCCCCAGGTAACTTAAGCTGTTTGGAACAGTGCCCCAAGTCCTTTGCTTTCAGTAATCTGTAAGTGTACCGCTGGTCGCTAAGATATTTGCCACTTAGTCCATTTTAACAGAATTAGGTTTGAGGTCGCCACACGTATCAGATGACTCCGAGTGTCACATTTGACCCTCGGGCCATTTGTTGAGCATCTATGTTCTAGGCTTGCGCACCGACCTGATCCCTAGTTATCTAAATACGTCTTCTGGTCGTCAGGGTCGGCTCGATCGTACCTGCCACCCCGATGCGAAGCCGCATGTGCTACCGCTTGAGGTACCCCGGGCTCCAATCCAGGGGGACCTCGAGATAAACCGGTTTTTTTTTAAAGAAAACGCACACAAGTTTATCATGTAAGGTTTGTGACCATACGTCCCGCTTTTAAAGCTGATTTTTTTTTTTTCTGCTTTTGGTCTAGTATTATTTTATCGCTCTTAATAATGTCAGATAACTTGATCTCCTGAAACACCATCTATTCGCTATAGCAACACCTGCTATAGCTGGTGTTGGTCGGGGAGAGAATGCCGAAACGTGATGACGTCACGGCATTGAAACTATTGCGAGCGGAGACTTTCTGTTATAGCTATTGTTGGGCTGACAGGGATCCAGCTAGCACCTCCTTGAGATAAAAGGCCTGTGCAGTCTGCTTGTGACGTCAGCAAGTAGTCCATTTTCCCTCAGAATATTCAGGGAAAAAAATTCCCTGCTCGATTCAGTATCATTGTTGTGAGGAAAAGAAATGTTCGGGCTCAGAATTGGCGATTTCTATGCCCCACATCCAATCACTATCCGGTATTTGTGAGCCAATCAAGAAGATTCTACGCCAAAATAAGAAGAAACGAAATAGGATGCTGTGTCTCAAAATGCGGCAAACTTGCTAGGTAGTCTGAATGACGTTTATGGCAAACACTGCAGAGGCCTTCTATCTCTAGGAGGTGCTGATCCAGCCCGGGACTATTCTTATCATCTTTTCGCACCATACCTTAACTGTAGGAGGGCCCCGAAGAAAAATCTCGTTCGGGGAACCGCGAAAGATTCCAGCCTAGAGGTCCTGACGCAGGATGCGTGGGTCATGGGGAGGGCATAAGCATCAAGCACAAAAGTATGTCCCACGTGGGTAGATTCTATCCCGAACCACACCTGGTAGATTACTTTCTTATTTCTGGTATCACGGGTTCCACAGGCCCTGTCCATTCCCCTCAAGTTTTCTCCACATCTCCGTTGTCGAGATAAGATGGCTCAAATGTGTGATTTGAATTTTTACTGTGTGAAATTTTTAAAAATTTTGGACTAAACCAAAGTTTCTACGCTGCCGCCCCTTACAACAGGGCGGATCTAGAGCTCACTGTTGGGACGAGTGATTTTAGAAATCACTAAAAATCAGTCTCAGCACTGCGTGACCATATGTCCCGCATTTCCCGCGACTGTCCGTTTTTCTGGTTTTTTTTTTCTCTCCATCCCGACTTTTTTGAAAAAATGTCCCGGTTTTACCCGTTCTTAGTCGAAGTTTTCTTGAATTTGTTGTCGCAATATTATCATATAGTTCTTAAAATTTCGTGAATCGTCACATTTCTCTTGGAGGGGGAATGTTAACCCCGATCACACACCCCATAGATCCTCCCCTGTGTTATAACCTGCCACCCGGGTGCACCGTACCCTTTGCACTCTCTCTTAAGCCGCCCCTGTTGGTCATTCCCATTCTCGTACACGCTGTAAGTCATTCCTTTGACCATTCAAATTCTTGCATACAGGGGCATTGGAAGTGTTTCGGATCTGTGAGTGATCATCTTGTGAGCTTCATGTAGGAAATTTTGATTCATGAATTAATTCCGGGGGTGCTCGGGACCGTGCTACAAAATACTGTGGATGCACGAGCACCCAATTCAATTCAAAAAAACACGAGCACCCACTGCATCCCCGGCTTCGCCACCACTGCTTGCACATGGTGTCTAGTTCACTCTTTTGGTCATTCACATTCTTCCACACGCTCCAGGCAGTGCCGTCTTAACGCATGGGCCCACCCGGACACGGCCCGGGGGCCCCAGGAGAAAAAGGGGCCTCACATAAATGAGATTCGGTTGAAATTTTCTAGAATTTAGGAGGTAGGGCCTCAGGAAAACCAATTGGTCCGGGGGTCCATGATGCTCTTGAGACGGCCCTGGCTCCAGGTTATTCTTTTGGTCATTCACCGACCTGATCATCTCTCTGTCTAGGTCACTCACATACTTGCAAACCATTTAGGTCACTCTTTTGTTCGCTCAATGACCTGATCTCTTGCTTTTGAAGTCACTCTTTTGTTTAGTCACATGCTTGACCTATCTCTAGCTCACTCGCCAACCTAGTCCCTTGCTCTCTAGGCAGGGCGCATTTATGGTTTTTCCGCCTGTGGGCGACACGAATTTTGCCGCCCTTTTCCCATTTTAGTCAAATTTTCTTGACTAAACACTTTCAACACTCCTGCAAGCACACCTGTGTCTCCAAGTCACTCCCATACTCACACACTCTTTAAGTAATTCACATGCTTGAACACTGTTTTGGTCGCTCATATGCTTGCATACGCTCTAGGCAGGGCCATAATAAGGAGGGGGTTTGCAGGGGCAATTCTTCCCCGGGGGGAAAAATTTAGGGGGGTGGCAATTTTAGGTGGGAACAAAGAACACCGTTATAAAATTATCGAATTTTAAAGTTGTGTGGGGGTGGCAAAATAATGTTTGCCCCGTGTGGCAAAAGTTCTAGTTACGGCCCTGCCTCTAGGTCACTCTCTCGGTCGCTCAAAGACATGATTCCTTGCTTTATAGGTCATTATTTCGATAATTTACACGTTTGCAAATTTGCTTGCACGAACTTCTTGATCACTTATTTGGGGATTGGATTCACGTGCGCTCACGCTCCAAGTTTGTCCACTCACGTGTTGCAATTCTCCAGGTCACTCTTTTGGTCGCACAATAACCTAGCCCTTTACTGTCTCGGCAGCACGGCCGTCTTTCAAGAGCATCAAGGACCCCCTTGGCAAAACGATGTTTTTGAGGCCCTACTTGGTTAGAAATGCTTGTCTGTAACAATTTACAGGCTTAGGCCGTGCACAAGGTGCGACGCAAGAGGTATGGGAGATCATGATAGAGACTAGCGATGAAAACAATTGTATTGTTTTGTTCTACACCGCACACATCCTCGAAAAGCTAGACAAACAAGAGAAAAGACCACTCAACGAGGCGCGGGAGTTGAAAAAATCTGTTTGTTTTCACCTTGATCTGCTAATTTTCCCTATCTGCCGATTGGTCCGTTTTCCCTTTCCCCCCCCCCTCTTCTGAGGAGGGATAATCACCATCTTACCCTTACATTTCAGAAATTCTTTAGTCATTTTCTCTATCCTCCTCTACTATAAGCGGACATCTCTCCCTCCACCCCAAGCATTTTTTTCTTTCTGGTCGCAATTCTTGGAACTCATACGTCTTCGCTCCATTGTGAGCGCAACCTTACTCTCGAAACTTTTAACTAGATTTCATTTTTATGAGCCACCCCACCCCTGCTCTTGAGGATGTGTTCAGACGGTACTGCTCGGCAGAAGTGGATTTTTATGTAGGGTTATACAAAAGTTTCCGACCTCTCTTCTCCCATTATGAGAAATCGAATTTTCTGGATGTTATGCCGAAACTGATATTTGGAAAGAAGAGTGATTTGTCTCCTCCGGGCATGGCCCCCACATCCTAGAGCAGGGCCCTAGGCTGAGATCTTTTGCGCCCCCCCCCCCGGTCAGACTTTACACGGGCCCTTCTATAGTTAATTTATAGCGCGAAAAAGCAAAAAATGGCGAGAATTTTCCCGGGCCCTGTCAGCCCCACCCTTGTGGGTTCCATGCCTCCGGGAATCGAACCCGGGTCCCCTTGCATACCGGGTAAGTGCGATAACCAATATACCCAGAGACTCACTTTTCAAGGGGACCCGGGTTCGATTCTCGGAGGAGACATATGACTTTTCTTTCCAAATATCAGTTTCGGCATAACATCCAGAAAATTCAATTTCTCAGTATATTTAGGGCCGAAAAAAAAAACATCTCTTCTCCCATTCTACTAATTTTCTCGGCTACTCATTCCTCAAATTTGCCACCCCTCTGAACTTGGGCACCCGCTAAGCCGCCGCCCCCCCGTCCCATAAATACGCAGTCTCTAGACAGAGGTGGATTTTAATTTTGCAACTACGGGTTGTGCAAATTTTGCCACCTCTCTTCCCCAATTCTATCTATCTCTTTCACCACTCACTCATTCCTCAAATTTTCCGCCCATCTGAACTTGCACTCTCATCTGGACCGCAGCCCCCTCCCCCCCGTAAATTTGCCTGTGTCAGTGGACAACTTTGAACTGAGCTTGAGTATAGAAAAGTACAAAAAAAAACTACCCAAACTTCACCTCTGACATCTTTAATCGCATTTCTTGATATAAATAAGAAAAGAAGACTCTTCAACGAGAGACACATTTTCTTTTTTTCATCTCTTTCTTTCCTAGTTGAAAAAATCACCCTGTAATTTCCCCCTTCTTCTCCGCCATTTTTTTTTTCTCCTTCTCATATACGATGCCCTTGAACTCCATGAAACAGACGGGAACCGTCTCCACCTACCGCCATCTATCAGACAGATTTTGTACTAAATACGTTTCTTTTAACGTCTTCCTCCACAGAAGTGTTTAATAAAAAGTTATTAAATTGTTAATTATTATATTATTATTTTGGATCGAAGCCTCCAGAAATATTTTTCTCATTGTTGACCTCGATGAAAATTCCGGGCGTTGTCTTGAAATCTTCCGGTCAGCGGCCTTTTCTTGTTTGTTTTTATTTATGATTAGGCCATCAAACACTCGATCGACCGGTTATGGTTACGTTCCGCCATTGGCATCGGAGAGGATTATTATTTTTATTAAGTCTATGTAAATCTATGCAAATCATATATGCTCAACCCAGGGCCGGAACTAAAAGGGGGCAACTGCCCCGTGCAACAAAATTTTAGGGGGAGGCAATTTTAGGTGGGAGCAACCGTTATAAAATTATCGAATTTTTAAGTTGTGGGGGTGGCAAAATTCCTGACGGCCCTGCTCAACCCATGGCCCTTGGACCAGATGTGGCGCTCGGAGTCATCTGATATGGTCCGCGATCAGAGGCGCATTTATGGTTTTGCCACCTGTTGGCTACATGAATTTTGCCGCCCTCCTCCCATTCTAGTCTAATTTTCTTGACTATCTCCTCGAATTCGCTACCCCGTGATTTAATCCTCTCTTCCCTCCTGCAAGTACACCTGTGTTGAAGTCACTCATTTAATCATGCTAGCCATGGCCCCCACATAGGGGGGGGGGGGGGGCTGACAAGACTCTAGCCCTGGGGCCCGGGACGATTATCATCATTTTTTTGCTTTTTCACGCTATAAATTAACTACAGAAGGGGCCCGTTAAAAGTTTGACCGAGGGGCCCGCAAAAGATCCCAGCCTAGGGGCCCCGCTACAGGATGTGGGGCCATGATGCTAGCACACCGTTTTCGTCACTCACATGCTTGCACACGTTCTAGGTCACTCACTGACCTGATCCATCGCGCTGTAGGTCACTCTCGTTTGGTCATTCGCATACTTGCTCAAGCTCCGAGTCACTGTTTTCCTCACTCGCGTGCTTGCAAGCTCTCTAGGTCATACATGCTCATTCCATGGCCCGCTAGAGAATCGTGGCCCTCGGAGTTATCTGATGTGGCCCATGACGTCAAATCTAATTTTGTAAAAATGAACCAAGTGGCACATTACCAGATCACTTAAGTGACTCGCGGTATATTTAAAAAGACTTCTCATGCAGCCCGTGGCACATTTCCAAATCACCGTAGTGGCCCACGGCACATTTACACATCACTTATGTGACCTGGGAGTTTGCAACGGATCAATTAATTTGCCCGCGGCACAGTTCCAAATCACTTAAGCAGCCCACGACACGCTTTCAAACCAATTAAGTGGCCCGTACTCTCCAAAAGGTTGAGCACTCTTGCTTTAGGTCAGTGGTTCTCAACCTTTTCAAGATCGCGGCCCGGTTTCGTTCATTTTTGTGAGGCGAAAGCCTGGTCAAACACAAGGCCAACTTAAAATAAATGAGGAAAAATGAAACGGCTAATCACTCGTGGCCCGATATCAATGATGTCAGGGCTAGGTACCGGGCCACGGCCCAGCGGTTGAGAAACACTGCTCTGGGTCATTCTTTTGGTCACTCACTGACCTAGTACCTTGCTGTCTGGGCAGAGGTGGATTTATTGAGGGTTATACCAATTTCGCCACCCTTCTCCCATTCTACCAATTTTCTTAGCCACTGATTCCCAAAATTTTCAGCCCCTCTGAACTTTCTGCCCTGGACTATAGCCCACTAAGCCCCTCTGTATATACGCCACTGTCCACGACCTCGACTGGCTCGCCGCTGCCTGCGGTCCAATAGTGGCCCTCGAAGTCATCTGATGTGGCTCATGATCTAATTTTGTATAAATGAACTATGGCACATTTACAGGTAACTTAAGTGAACCGCAGCACAGTTCGAGATTACTTAAACGGCCCGTGGCGCAGTTTATTCAAAGTAATTGATAATTATAATTTTCGAAACCTCATGTAGGTACCATGTAAAAAAAAATTGGAAAAATTATTTTTTTCTATTTTAAAAGATTTATTTATGTTTATGATCGGGGGGGGGGGGGGAAATTCAAATAGAAAATCGGAATAAAATTTCTGAAAATTTCATTTTTGAAAAATCATAAAAAATCAAATTTTATTATAAACAAATTTTAAAAATACCATGACACTCATTAGACGTTTTAGTTCCCAAAAAAAAAAATGATCATTACATACAAAATTTTGAATGAAAAAAAGTATTTGAAAAATTTTTAAATTTTAAATTTGAAAATTTAACGAAGCGTTGCTCAACACATCAGTCAATAATGGGTTAACGGTTTTTTTCTGTATATCAAAAAGCGTACAGGAATTGTCTAATCTTGAAACAACTTTGGCGAAATTTAGCAAAAACAAAATGAATTAAATAATACATTGCATGCCAGAAATCAGAAATACAAAAATCTTTTTTTTATTTATCATGAATACACACAACCAGAGGTGCCGACATGAATAAAACATTGGAGGGGCACTGAAACAAATGAAACTGGGGAAAGTTGTTGGTCGTCCCGTATATACGGGACTCAATCGTACGCAGAAGGAAGAAGGCGCATAACATTGTATTTTCAGAAATTATTGGGGGGGGGGCGGCTCAGACCTTTCACAAAATTTATTGGGGGCTCACATGGCCTCAGCTCCTAGGTTCCGGTGCCTATATATCGTGAGCAGAGGGTTCCGGCAGGTTTTTATTACTTGATAAAAATCTGCAGGAACCCTCTGCAGATTTTTATCAGGTTATTGCATCGATTCGGACTAAAAAAAATCCAAACCAAACGCTGGTTAAAGTGTGCTAAACGCGACGTTTGGCGACATTGGTGAATATAGACTTGGTATTTGTCAAATGAACTCGTCGAATCAGGGCCGGATTAACCCATATGATGGCCCTAAGCACTTTCCCGTTTACGAAGGGGGGGGGGGCTTAATTAACCTTAACGAATTGCCGAAGGGTTTCATGACAATTTAGATCTGATTACAGTTTTCGAGAGTAAGGGTGAGAATATAGCGCGTTCGTATTTCAGATTCTGGAAACCCGCGTCGTCTCCGATTGGTTAAAAACCCGAATTTCAACTTTTTTAACTTGAAATTCAGAGACGACGAGTGTTCCCGGAATCGGAAATACGGACGCACTATGTTCACCCACTTAGTATGCAAAGTGGTAAGAAAGGTATTTTTAGATGAGTAAGGAGGTGGATTCAGAAAAATCATTTTGCCCTGACCTGGTGATGCCACAGTTCGAAAGCCCGAAGTGCCGTGGAGGTCTCGTCATAAGGTTAGCTCTTGATGAGTTTATCCTCGTGATAAGTTCATCTGGTTAAAATTTTGGCGAGATTAAGTATGCAAATTGGTAGGTCGTTATTTAAAGCTAGTTGGGAGGACAAAAAACAATATTTTTGCCCAGTGGGGCCTATGATGCTTTAGAGACGGTTATGGGCTCGGCACTTTATGGAAATTGAGTGAAATCTCGATCAAAAAATTGAGCATTTACGCGAGTTTTACTCGGAATTACTTTCTCTGCTTTTGTGTCACACTCAGACCTGCAATTAGAAAAACGAAAATTAGCTCTGTCGCTTGGGGTCTGTATCAAAGCTGGTTAATAAAGCGTACTCTTTAACCAGCTTTGGCCTGTATCCGTTTGGGTGCTCCCACCCATGGGCGTTCCCACCCCGTAATATTTAACAGGAAAAGAGTTTCTGGCCCAACGCTTCTGAGCTTCGGATACCCCCACCGCCCCCTTCTTTAGTTGCAACCCTGGTCAACCTTTCAACTAAGATCTTTAACTCTACAATAAAATGCACTTAAAATTTTAAGATTTTCTACCGGATGGTTGATGCTGTGGAAAAAATAATTGCACATTTAAAAACGAGAAGAAAATTTTGATCAATTTTTTTTGTTGTGCTCCTTTTCTCTTGATGCCCTAAGCACGTGCTTATTTTGCTTAATGGCTAATCCGGCACTGCGGCGAATGAAACATTCCATAGAAATTTGGCGCAATGGCAGTCGGCAGCGGAATCCGAATCTATAGGTAGAGGACATTGGTAGGTTGGACCTTTTGGCAAATTCCGGTTAACTGGCACCCTGTGTAGATATGCAATCAGACCTCATTGCAACGTCACCTCCGGGGACTAAATAAAAATTATTTCATCAGCGGGGAGATTCAACCCCTTTGGGCTACAAATATGCGTGGCATGTGGAGTTGAACTAGCAGAAATAAATCTCAAAAACTGGTATCGTTGTTTTCACGTGGGAAATGAAGGAAAGAAAATGAGTGGAGAGAAGGTTTCCATTTTTTCGCTATACTCTTATACTCATTATGCTATACTCTTTTTAATTGTCAAACTCTAGCAAGGGAGAAAAGACAAACAGATAATGATGGAGTAACGGGAAAGAAAATTAAATTTTCTTTTACAGGCCGAAGGAAGGGAGGGAGCTCGAATGTACAGGGTTTCCTATAAATTCCTAAATAGTTTAAAAGTTCATAAAAATTCAAGAAATTGGCATTTGGATGTGGTTTACGAAAAATGTAAAAATGTATTCTCACGAAAGGGGATTTTTGTTTTAGTAAAAGAAAAAAAAAATTGTTAACATTTTTTGTCGATAGAGGGCGCTGCACGGGAGCAAATCACTGGAAATATGCAAAGCAGAGTCCTATAAAATGCAGGTGTATGGTTAACGGCTTATTTGTGAAATTTCCTGCTACTGGAGCTTACACAAGGTTTCATTGCAATGTTGACATTGGTGGATAAAACAGTATTGGTGAAGTTGTTTTATATCAGTCACGAATCATAGGTTGAAGCTTTATGAACGTTTCGGACACAGAATAGATTGCAGAAAGATTCTGTGAAGCAAGTCTATGATTTACTTTGCGCGGCACCCTCTACTGACAAAAAATTAATTAAATTTTTTCTCTGCATAAAAAAAAATTACCCTTCCTGAGGTAAACCGCATTCAATTATAAAAATTCCTTCAATTTTTATGAATTTTTAAGCTATCCACAAATTTATGGGACACCCTGTATTTCTTCCATTCACACAGGGTTGAGATATGACGTACCTGATCGTTAAGGGGTTAATAACAAGTAAATAGAATTTGCTAACTATGCTGGCACGGTCTTTAAAAACTGACGTTATAAGCGAGATGACATTAAAGCAATACACATTATACTGAGGTCTTACGGTATGAGTTAAATATCACGTTCTCTCTTTTGTGATATTTTAATTGTTTCGCTATAAGTTTGTTATTTTATTGTCATTTTCAAGGTTACTACCGATATCGATCGTCTGTTCAAGTGCGGCTGGATAAACTTTTGACAGAGAAGAAAACACGTTTCATAGCCTACATAGTCAACATTGTTCAATCGAAATGATATTTTCATGACTTTTTTCCACCCAGATTACAAATAAAAAGTTGTTTTGATTGCCCACGTTGTGGTCGTGTGTCAGTTTGAAAAATAGATGGCAGAGTAACTACACGCATCGCACACAATCATAAACAACTTACCTCTTCGAGAACAAATACGGTAGTAAATTGCCTCAATGGTGATATACCGGGTTTGAGGGCAGTCAGGAAAATGAAAAGTCACTGTATACCGAAATGATCATTGAGGAGAAAATTTACAGATCTCTTAAATTGCGATTCTTTTCTAGCTTATACGCCTATCCAACTGCCACGAGGATTTATTTAGAGACGAGCAAATCCATGTTTTACCTCCTCGCGTTACAATCGCAACGGGTGTCTCAAAAGGTCAATTGCCGAATCACGATTCTCTTAACATCACACCCATCACCATAATTGAACAAAATGAATGGAGAGTACCGCATGATAAATTTGCAAAAAAAACTTCGTTTGTTCGTGGGGGGGAGGGGGCCCTCACAGAGGAGCAGGAGGCCCCTTTCCTTCTTCTATTTAGAAGACGAGCTTCGTTTTATATGGAGAAAGAAAGAGTCGTTAATTTGGTGTGGGCGTTGAATGCAATCGCTTTCATGGCTTGATTTTCTTTGGATCGGCCCTTATGGTTAACGAGCATCCGAAAGGGTTTATTTGCACCATCCCAGTCCGTCTTCGAGACAATCAATCCCAGTTATAACACTTCCATAAGAGCCTGTCTGTCATTTGACTCTCCAACGTTTCTTTCTTTCTGAAAAACAGCTCTCAAACTGGACGTCCAGGATCTTTGGGCAACTACTTGAATTCGCACAGAAAAGATACCTGACAAAATACATTTCCGGTAGGTCCTCATAAATTGTGAACCCTACGCTTTCTCTATGGGTGTTACGGTAACTGTCAAGAGCACCCAGTTGATTTTCTGGTGGCCTTTTTTTTTAAAAAAGCTGGGAGTTTCCTTAACATTGAAGACTCTCGCCTCCATAATGATTGTTTGTCCGTTTTTCCTGTAGGTGGCTGCTCTTACCTTGCTCAAAATTTAGAAAATTTTAGAACTACACTGGTCTCGATTGCACTGGATATAATTCATTTCTAAAACTAAATTATTTGTTTGTTTTATTCACCTTCGTGAAATGGACATAAGTTCACAATGTGACGTCTGAGACTTTGAATGGTGTGCGATGCGATACAAAAGTGTTGATATGGGTTTGATGAGATTAAATTAGTCTTTTCGGATTTCAGAATCCTCAACAACTACAGTCTGGGATTATGGAGTACGCACACCTACCATTCAGGTGGTATGCTTGCTTCTTACTATCTTATACGCATTTATAAGAGTACGCAAGCATTCAACGTATATATTTCTAAAGATGCAGAAACCTCATTCACGTTTATAATAGGAATACGCACGCCTCGTACGTAGGAAGTAGGAGCTTGAAAGGTTGAGGTAACCACTGTTCTATACTTGATCTTTTGGAACTCTAAACAGGCTGATAAATGTACTCACTCTCATGCTGAAAATAAACAAAAGCAGGTGTCTAAAGCGGGATAAAAACAGACGCATCATGTTGGGCATAAACATAATCAAGCACCTGTGATGTGGGAAAAAACATAATTTTGTTTATATCTAGCACCACTGATGTGGTGCTAAAAATGTAAACAAAGATAAGCATCTTGGGGGGGGGGGGGAGAAAGACTGGCACTTGATACTAGATATAAAAAAACAAAAACAAGGGTCTCTCTGACATAATAAAAACAGTCGGTTGATACTAAACAATAAACAAAACCGTGAATCTGATATAAGGAGAGAAAAAAGACATCTGTTGTGACAGATAGATAATGAACAAAAGCAAGCATCTGACGTGTGAAAAAAACCAGCCACCTAATTATAAACGTAAACATAAGAAAGCATCTGATATATGGGAGATTAAAGGGCACCTGATGCTAGAGATAAACAAAACTAAACATCTGATGTATGAGAAAAATATGCACCTCTATGCATGGTCCCACAAGGGCAGGGCTAACAGGGCTCTCTAGCTCTCGGAACCGGGACAACTCTCATCATTTTTTGCTTTTTCACTCTATAAATTAACTATGGAAGGGCCCATGAAAAGTCTGACTGAGGGCCAGTAAAAGATCCCAGCCTAGGGGCACCGCTGTAGAATGTTGGGGGAGGGGGTTATGCCTCTATGTTAGATTTATCTTGTGCGATCTTTTAAGTAGCATTATGGTTTCGCGTGATGAGAGTACAGGTTCAGTTCCATGTATGCTAAGTCATGGTCGATTGAAGTTGGTTTTTTATGATTTTCAAACTTTGAGATGCAATGTACAAGCCAAAATTCCCTATGAAAAAATAGTCTCATTACAGCGATGGGCAGACCCATAAAAATACATTCATTACATACCCACTCACTGCCACCTTTAATAATAGATGGAAGCAACGGTAGCAACTACATATTATGCGCATACTTTTCGCTGAATTACTGGCAACCATCGGTGTATTAAAGTGCATAAATTACCTATGATATTATGATGATATAGTTACACATATGAAGACCTATATTTTAAAGTCGAATGACAAAAATCTTCATACTGGACCTCCTCAAATTAATACACTAGCACCACTCATAGATGGGGACCGTACATAGCCGTACCGCCAGTTGGTACCGTACATAGAGACCTTCCATTGAGAAACCCCCGGCACTAGATATCTGGAAAAAATAAAACAATTTATAGTCTCAGTTTGATCTACATAATTATAAATACAAATACTGAATTCATAACTATATAACGAAATTTCGATTAATGTTATGCAAAATTCGTAAACAATCGAGGAAAAATTCCAAAGAAAGGTCGCTTACCTGATGAAAATAATAAGTAAGAATGAAAAACCTTAACCTTTGCTGCCTTAAAAGGAAAGCCATAATTTCGTGGGTAGTTGGTTCGTTTTCTGGTAGGTGTTATTCGTACTCCAAAGAGGCCTTCAACGTAAAAAAGAAATATTTCTCGAAATTTCTTTCCTTTCATCATCTATTAGTTTTGAGTAGGCCGTCATTTTTAAAAGACTGGCCTGTGCACGGTATATGAAACGCCCAAAAAGCGCGTTGTAGACAAGCTCTCTCACCATCATAATTACGAAACTTTTTTTGCATCTGGTCAAACGGTCATTTCATAAAATGCTAAAATATTTATCGCAGATGTGTGTGTGTGTGTGTGTAGAAAGTATCTCTCCTCTATTCTCTCTCTTTCTCTCTTAAGAAAGTCGTTGTCGGAGAAAATGAACAACGTAAAGTAAGTTTTAACGACGTTGAGAGGAAAAGAGAGAAATCAAACTTTTAAAATGGGGCGATATAAAAGTTTTTCCTTAAAAATATCAAGTTTTAAATGTCTTCTCTCGACGGGAAAACTCTTCTTTATCCTTAAATAACATATCTAAGGATTTTGACGGATTGTGTTTAGAGACGATCATCTCTCTCTTTTGAAAACTTTATATTTTGCTCGGAACACACAAAACGACGCTCATTTTAAAACTTCGATTTCGGAATTTAAAGCGCCTCCAAAAAGCGCGAAAACTCAAGGAGCAACTCATAAATTCTGAAGCAATAATCGTCAAAATTAAACTTTGTGCTTTGCCCTCTTTTGTCAGCCCACCATACGCTTTAAATCGTTGATAATTAAGCCGTGCCTGACAGTACGCTGGGAGATTATCATTTATTTCTTACGGGTAATTTGAAACTGGTTGTCTAATTTGCATGTATGACGGAGCACGACTTGACTTCGGGATTCCCCTCATCCACCCATTCGATAAGTACAGTTCGTAAAGCGAGATAAGGAGAGACCAAAGGATGTGTGAGCACAGTGCTGCTGCACACACTCTGAGGCTGTCGCCTCTTTGTTGAGAGAGGTTGGCTGAGAAAAGAGTAGCTTGTTTAATTTACAAACAACGTTGGAGAGTGAGAGGAAAGATGATCTTGTTTGCTCAAGAATTCTTAATATTTTCGTAAGTTTTAAATGACTTTGGCGGAGATGCTTGGGTCGTTTAGACGGCAAGTGCCTGGCATTGCAAAAGGTGGCCTCGAAGCTTCATTATATATACATATATACCGCGTTCATTGCGAGCATTGTAATTAACTTCGTAGCTATTAGCGGTTATTAAAAATGTCAAAGATGAACGGCTCGACTTCTCACGTATTTCAATGCGCTTCCGAATTTTATTCTAAAAGAAGAGATGCGATAATTAAATACTTCTACTCACGTTGCATTAGGAATACTGCATTCACTCATAATGAAATATTCATTGCGTCTTTTTGTTTCTTTTTTTTTATCATTTAATCTTTAATTTCGAAATTTTAATTTTTCCCCCTCATTTATTAAGAGGCAATTATATTTTAAGTATTATTCATTCATTACAGTGAAAAATAAATTTATGCCTTTACTCGCTGAGAAACAAATTTATATCTATATCTAATAGAACAAAGTGTTTGAACAAAAAAGTTACTGAATGTGGAGGTATTTCAAAATGGGCCAAAAGGAATCCGTGTATGTTTACCGGCCAGATATTTACTAATCTTTTATTTAATTAGAGATCATTAACCAATTTGACGGTTCATGCTGCAGTTAATAAAACCGATGTGGAAGTTTGGAGAAATTGGTTTCCATTATTTCCATATAATAATTATTATTTTTTTATTAACGTGACAGTGTCAAGTTTACATCTCATCATGGTCCCCACATCCTGCAGCAGGCCTCCCAAACCAGCTTTTTCACGGGCCCCTCTATGATTAATTATAGAAATGAAAAAAGTGTGAAAAATCAAAAAGTGATGAGAATCGTTCCGAGTTCCAGCGCCAGAGCCCTGTCAGCCCTGCTCTTATGGGAGGCCACGCATCTCATTGTATGTTGATAATCAGGGCCACAACTAGTGGGGAGCAGGCTGATACATTTTTTTAATCTCAAATCTAGCATCAGATGCCAGTTTTTCTCTCAATCTAGCTTTTCTAATGTCTGGCAGCAAACAGGTGTCAGTTTTTCTTATAATCAGATGCTTCCTCTAGTTCATGTTTAGCACGAGGTGCAGTTTTGCCAAAAATTAGATGCTTGCCTTTGTTTACGACTAGTGAAGGTGTCAATTTTTCTCTTAATCGGATGTTAATTTCTGTTATTTATCTTATATTATCACCAGGTGCCTGTTTTTCGTTATAAGATGCTTTTTTTTTGTTCATACATCCACCACGGACATGTTTTTCTTATAACCAGATGTTTCCTTTTATCTTTTTGTTTATGTCTAACATCAAGTGACTGTTTCTCTCATAATCAGATGCTTCTTTTTCGTTCTTATCAGGCGGTATGTGTCAGGTATTATTTTATTTGTCAAAGCTGTTTTTATTTTTATCGTCATGTTCCTCCCACCTGTTCATACTTATATGTACTTTAAAATAACACAATGCTCTCATCAATAACAACCTGCTATTATTATCGCTAAAAAAAGAATGGTAGCCAAATATTGCTGCACCTTGTTTGCTGCAAAAAAAACGGTTCAAGTTTCCATGACAAGGAAAAGCCATCATCTCCAAAAAAATGAATCAGTTATAATTTGGTTAACTTTTAACTTTTTTTCCTATTTTTCAAAATTTTGAAGACAATGAATAACTGAAAACAGATTTTTATTAAGTAATTACAAATTACTGCAATTCTGCTATTACACTACATTTTGTTGATAAATCTGCACGCATACAAAAAAAAAGTTCATTATTAATACCGTGGCGCCATCTACTTTGCTATTGAAGTCACAAAAATTTTCTGTATTTTCTCTCTTTTCCTTTCGAAAACTTTCTATTACTTATTTCTCAGGTTGATAATTATTTTGTTATTCAAAAAATGTGCAATCTATTAATGCCTGAAAATAAAATGATTTCATAAATTAAAAAAATTAAATGAATATCACCAAATTTTCACTGACATTATGTCGCTGAAACCAAATTTATGTTTATCGTAATTCTTTACTACATACATTTTAATTCTCATCCAACAGATGGCAGTGCAATCGACATAACTTTATAGTTTAATAATTTTGTGAAATTCGTAAATAATGCGCATATGTACGTATATTATGTGTATATATAATTTCAGTTACAAACATTAAAAACTTTTCCATAGACTGATGAATAATTTATAATTTTATATTCAAATATATAATTATTAATTATAATAAATAAAAGTCTACAAATGTGATATTAAGAGGACTTGGATCTAATAGTTTTCATATTTGTGTTTTTGATTAAAACATAATTCTGTGATCGCGGAATCACACATTAACTCACATTAATTATATAATGTGAACTTTTATATTTATTTATTATACATATGTTAATAAAATTTTACCGGCGATTATCCATAATACACAAGCATCGCGTCGTTGGCAAACATGATAAATCGTACAATATGATAGATCGCAAGGTACAATCGTAAAATCAGTTGTCATTATATCGGGGTACGATCGTAAAATTAGTTGTCATTATATCAGGGTTCGACTATATTCATTACACATACTAGACTCATTTGGGGGGGAGGGGATTTTTTTTCATATTTATCAATTCACCAATTACACTAGGGTATTATGCATAATCACAGATAAAACCGACAAATTTTCCAAGTATTTATCAAGTTTACCAACGGCGCTTGGCTATTATGCATATTCGCCGGTAAAAGAGATAAATTTATCCAAACTTACAAAAACGATTGGTAAGTATGCATAATAACCGATTTATTACATTTACCCGTAACAGTTATAACGGACTTTCACTGTGACATAACGGCATAAGCCGGAAGACGCTATTCCTACCGGCGTGATATTTCTTCGGGCATTCAGGACAGTGATTCCAGTAAACGCGGATCCTTTTCACCTCGTCTCATCAACGCCGGACGGAATATAAAGTTTGTCGCACATACCTATATATACAAACGCTTATCTATTTAATTATCTCATTACAATTTTAATAAAAATCATTTAACAGAAGCTAATAGCGTGACACGAACCAATTATTTAGCAATTCCACTTAGTAAAAAAAAAAAAAAAAAAAAAAAAAATACTAGAATAATTAAAAAAAATCCGTTAATACACATTTAACAAGATGACATAATTTAGGGTTAATTAGGAAACTCTTCTTAATATCCTGGAAAATGAGGGACAAAAAAAAAAATAATAATAATACCCGAAAAGTGCGTGTATATATATAAATTCTGTGTTATGGAAACAACAAAATAGCCTTCAAAACACTATGGCGATGAATTTCGTGCCCAATATCGATATATCAAAAATTTCCGATATTCTTACCCCTCCCCATTTTCACCCCCTCCCCCATTCTTTTTTCTCTCCCCCCTCCCTCCCTCCCTCCCCCCGCACTCCGCGTAATGCTTTGTCCGATATTTTCGCTTAAAACTCTTTGATAGCCCAGTAAAATATTGTTTCGGGGAGTTTCAAATGCGTTAAAGTGTTTCTTGATGGAGAGGGATTTATGATATATTTTTGTTGAAACGTTTACTGTGTGTGTGTGTGTGTGTGTGTGTGAGTGTGTATTTTTTTTTTATGTTTTTCTCGCTTTTATATGCGACGAAAAATATGAGTTTTATTTATTTGTTTTATTTTTTTTCCTTGAAAATATTTTATTTTGTTCTTTTCTCTCTCGCAAGTGTTTTTGTGGAGGATAAATAAGGGAAAAAACCTTTTTATATTTGTTCTCTTTCTCTTTTTATCTTTTTTTTTTTAGTGGAATCATAGATATTCATGGCACTTGAAGTAGATGAGATTTAAACAAAAAAGGAAGAGAATAAACAAATATGTATCTGAATAGAACGTTTCGCACCTTGATCGACGAATCGATACATTGAATGTCTTTAGATTACTAATTCGTTTTTTTTTTTCTCGTTTATACGTAAAAATATTAGGTCTAAATATATCATAAATACGGATCACTTGGCAATACGTTACTTTTTTTTAAAACCGGATACGTTTTTGGGAAGAACTTATGGGAAAAAGTACGTATTTTTTAAATACCTGTAGATGTATCGTGGATTTTTACACAACCCTTTGCAATATGAGTGCACGTGTTATTTGGATACTTTTTCAAATTGGAAGTATACCTCTAGGATCAACGGTTCGCCAGTAATTTGCGGCGAGAGGAGTTAGTTATGTGCATCCAGTATAACGCACTGTCCCGAAAAATAAACATTTACCAATTTCCAGTCACTTCTACAGGTGTCTAACCTAGGGAACCAATAGATCTTAATTAAATCTCACATCGGGAACTTATTAAATTAAGGCGACTGCCTGCCTTCGGAGTATTTTTTTTAAAGTCATTTTGAATGAAACGGATGTGGTTTTGGTTTGGATATGGTGTAAATGAATAAAAAAAATGTTATATTTCATTCTTTTTTTCAAAAAAAATTGTTATTGCCAATTTTATATGTAAAATTAGCATATTTTTTAGAACTTCTGCTAGACATTGTGCACAAAAAATTACTGCTTGTTTCAACATATACTTCACACAGGTTATTGCTCTGACAGTTTTCTGCGCAATGAACTGAAAGTCTTAGAATATTGCAAAAACTTTTTGAGATATGATTATTTGCGAGAAAAAATACACATTTTTCGTTAAAAATACTTGATATTCTCAATTCAAAATCATATAAATCTAAAAGTTTCAAACATATTGCTTAGTTTTTAGTTCATTACATTGAACTGTCTAAAACATAATGGAAAAGTTTCATGGAGATATTTTGAAAAATGCTTGAGCTATAGTTTTTCGTGTAGTGAAAAAGTCAAAAACGTAAATCTTCAGAAAACGCATTGAAAGATTTGATTACCGGATTCAGATCATTATACAGTAGGTTTACTCGTTTTACTTAATCGGCAATAACTTCGATTCTAGTTACCGTAGAGACAAAAATGAAACAGTTCTGGATATTCTAGAAAATGACTGCATTTCAAATTAACACACAAAGTCAATTTCAAAATTTTTTGTGAAATTTTTCATTTATAGGCAGTCAGTCGCCTTAAAAAACAATGCAATGAAAATCAAGAAAACTCATTCAATCAAATAAAAAATAATAGATCGTTTTAGTAATAATAATTAATTAATAGATCGTTTATTAATTAATAATAGATCATTTATTAATTAATAATAGATCGTTTATTAATTAATAATAGATCGTTTATTAATTAATAATAGATCGTTATAAAAAGTATTAGATTCTTCCAAAAAACATTACTATGATAAGTTAAAAACACACAGACAGCCATCTTTGATTCTTTCCGACAGTATTTTATACAATGGTTGTTGTAACCACCACTTTTATTTCTCTTCGAATATAAGTAATAGATATACCAAACTATAACTATACTAAAGCTATAGGTTCAAAACAACACTTTAGGTAGAAAGACATTCCGAAAATAGAGAAAAAAAAAAAAAAATCGTGTCGTGTCCGAGAAAATGTTCTCACACCATTTTTCTAATGGTCATTTTATGCAATGGGCACGTCCATCTTTCTAGTTCGCATCCCATTCGAGACAAGCTTATGCGAATATTGCACTTAGAAACGTGGAACTTCTTTTTGTTGGCCTCAGGAGACACAGGGCAACAACTTTCTAATTTGGTTTTTGTGGATATGGTGTCCGTATAAAAACGTTATACAGGATGAATCCGACCTATTCTGCCAAACGAAAGGAGGTGATAGATGAGCCCAAGTGTGTATCATGAAACACCCCACCAACTATGTCCTATCTCAAATCGTTTTCGAGTTTTGGTGGATAATCGATTATGGAAAAAAATGCGTTAAGTTTGAAAAAAAAGACCAAAATTTGTGAAGTGCTGAGAGATCGGTGAAGTGAAAAATCGAATTGTCGCCAAAACCTACTAAAATTGCTTCGACGAACGCAGATTTCAGTGATGTATTGCAAACAAACGACTAAATTTCTCCTGAACTAGATGACCAATTTGGTTTATTTTAGGCTCTTTCTAAAGCTAGTGAAATGGAAAACTTTTTGGTAAATTTGACCGCTTGCAGCTAGAAGAGTATTTGTGGAATTGGCAATTAAGAATTTCGGTGGCAATTTGATTTTGAACAGCGCCTGTAGCTTGCCATTAAATCCAGATATTTCAATGAAATTGATGTGACCTTATAGGATTTTTTTTGCGCTTTCAAAATATGTGCTTAGTTTGCGTGTAGGTCTCCCAGAAACTTCACAAATCCGGGTTTCTTCAGACTAGACGCATTTTTTTCCCATAATCGATTATCCACCATAACTCGAAAACGGTTCGAGATAGGACAGGGTTGGTAGGTTGCATCATGATCCACTCGGGCTCGTCTATCGCCCCCTTTCGTTTGGCAGAATATGTCGGATTCACCCTGTATATATATATATAATCACGTTAATTTTTTTATTTTATTAATCATACAACCCTTTGCAATATGAATGTCGTATCTTAGTTATGCACGTGATTTGATTACTTTCTTTTAATTGGAAGTATGCTCCTAAGATCCATGGTTCGCCAGTAATTTATGGCAAGAGGCATTTAGATACGCACCCTGTATAACACATTGTCCCAAGAAACAAACATTTATCAATTTCCAGTAACTTCTACAGGTATCCAACCTAGAACCAATAGATTTTAATTAAATCCCACAGCGTCAACTTATTAAATTTAAAAAAACCTCAAAAAAATCAAGAAAACTCATTCAATCGAATAAAAAATAACAGATAGTTTCCAAAAAGCGAAAGAAAAAATCACTATGATAATGGTCAGTTAAAAACACATATACAGCCATCTTTGATTCTTTCCGACAGTATTTTATACAACGGTTGTTGTAACAGCCATTTTTTTTGCTCCTCTCTTCGAGAATAACACCAAAGCTATAGGTTCAAAACAACACTTCAGGTAGAAAAGACATTCCAAAAAAAAAGTAAAGAAAAATCAAGAGAGAAAAATAAAATCCTGTCGTATCCGAGAAAATGTTCTCACACCATTTTTCTAATGGTCATTTTATGCAATGGGTACGTCCATTTTTCTGGTTCGTATCCCATTCGAGACGTTTCTTTTGCTCCATTAGCATCACAATACGATGTTTTTTGAGTAGAAATAAGATACATTTTTCCTTTCTTTATTCTTAGTCTTAAATTTCTCAGTGTGAAAAAACTTTAAAGCTTTTTATGTGCAAGTAATAGTTCTCTTCTGAGATTTCGGGTTTTTTTTTTATCTCTTTAAGAGAGCTTTTTGAGGAAAATTTCCCAGTTATTTTAAGGAGAGAAGAGAGGGGGGGGGGGGAGAGAGAGAACACTAGTGTTAAGCCCCCCCACAATTTTCATTTTTTTCGTTATCTTAAAAATTTCTTTTATACGAGCAAAGATTATTCGCTCTCACGTTGATACAAATGTATATGGGCTTCAGCTTATCATTTCTCATACTCGATCGTATAAAATAGCAGTTTACGTATAAAAAAAATTTTTTTTTCTCCTCTCTTTTGTGAATATTATCGCCCTTTTTGTTTCTAAAATAAAATAAAAAAATGCCGGAATATGCAAATTTTAAGCTTGAAAACGCGACCAAAGAAGGAATGAATCGAGAGATAAGTGGATATGACATTATCCTCTCCAATGCTAACTAATGCTAAAAGTGAACAGATGGTGCCTTACTTTGTCAGATGGATTTTTTTTTAATATTTTCAAAAAGAAAGTACCAGTCATTTATACATTTTTTTTTTTACTTTTTAAGGAATGTTGTCTGTCACCTCTACTAATCGAAAATTCTAGAAACGCGTTGAAAGAATGTGTTTTTTTTTTTGTTTTTTTTTATTAGTATGTGGGGGAACGGAATGATTCTTTTATAAGGATGAGTTCGTATAATGTCGATTTCTGATCCCGTTTCGTTTGGGATTTTGTCGGTTTTGTTGGAATTGATCGTATCCCCCCTTATTTACACCCTTTTTTTTCATGGTTTTCCCATCAAAGACGTACAGTGCATGCAACCTCGATAGCTCGACACACGGATAACTCGAGTACCCCGGTAACTCGACATTCATTATTCCAATACTAAATTCAATGGAGGAAAAACTTCTCGAACTCGACACATGATGACCACATACCGCTTAATCCTTTCAGCTGTTTTTAAAATTTTCCCAAAAAAAAATGCATTTTTGAAAAAAAAAAATGCCACCTATTTTCAAGAAGGATATTTTTTTCCGATTTTACGTGAGCTGATAAATAGTTTTATCCCAACCTAGGGTGGTCAGACATGCCGGTTTTTCGCTATTTTTCACCCTGTCCCGAAAAATGCTTTCGGGACGCCTGTTTGTCCCGGTTTTTGCTTGCGCAATGAAATAGAATTATTCTCAATACTTTTCCAATTTAAATTTTTTAGCTACGTTAGAAATTATGATAGGACTTTGTTATTTCACAGTTATATTTTTGCCATGTTAATACTGTACTACATTTCTGATAGCTCTTATTGGTATGGCAGTATACTTATTGATTATATTGATGATACTGATTGGCAGCAAGTGACTTACAGAAATATGAATTCGGTTTCGAAGGAATTGCGGCCGGATTGGTTTGCAGGTAGAAATTTCGAGAACTTCGACACTGAGATTATAGATGATACAGTAAAACCCCTCTTTTACGGACGCACTTTTTTGCCCCGTCGGTGTCCACAAGACAGAGGTTTTACTGTGTTAAAGAAACCAGACATTGCCCCGCTTTTTCTCCGATACGGGATATAAGCCGTAAGGTTGGGATTGTCTATTCTAGGGAAAAGCGTTTGTAGTGTTAATCAACATCTGAATTAACTGAAGTAACATAATTAACTGAAGTAACATAATTAACTGAAATAACATAATTAACTGATTTCAATCAGTTTTACCTTATGGACTTGAGCCGTAAAGATTCGGAGTCCTTGGAACGAACAAGTCCAATTTTACATTGATTCCTATGGGGAAAAAACTAGTTCTGTTTCTGAACAATTCGGTTTACGAACGGACTTCCGGAACGAATTAGTAAATTCGTAAACCGAGGGTCGACTGTTAGTAGAAGCATAGACGGTATAATATGATACTAAAAGCACTTAAGTTCTCCCTCCTCTAGTAATTTATTAGCATATAATATAATATAACGCATCTCACCCTTCATGGCATACGCCCTTCAATCACATATATACGGGACGTCTGACAATCATGGCTCCCATCCGGATGGTTCACTCGCTTTTGCGCCTCTGTGTAGAAGTAGTGAGATAATATTTTAGTAATACAAAAATTTTTAGTTTGCAATTTTACACTGTAATGCTCAGTTTTGAAAATGTCCCGGTTATTACTAATGGATGTCCGGTCTTCACCAACAATATTTCCGGCATTTATCCCGATTTAACACGCACCTCATCTGGTCACCCTATTCCAATACAAAATAATAATAATAAAACAAGGAAGAGAAAAAACTATCGTCTTTTGTTATTTATGCTGTAAGCATAAACCATTGATTCTCAAAGTACACGTCACGGCTCCTAGAGGCATCACGACGAGCTGGAAATACTGATGCGTGTGCCTATTTATGCCTTGAAGTAGTTCTTTTATGTATGCGCAACAACTATTAAGCTACTCTGGGGAGCCGCAGATGAACAATGAATAGGGTAAGGGAACCGCGAGTCACAAAAGTATGAGAACCACAGACACAAACGTATATTAACTCGAAGGGAAAGAAAAACATCCATTCTCTTCCCCTTCTGCATCAAACTTTGAACAAACGCTGACTCTACCCACTGGCAATTGATCGACAGGTAGGTTCGGGGATGGAAAACATGTTTGACTGCAAAACAACTTCAACGCAGTAGCGGAGTTGCCGAAACGAGAGAGCTTTAACCCAGATATTTCGGGATTGCCGAAATGAAGCAGATCGAGTTATACGAAATATTTCGGGATTTATTCCGAATATCGGATTCGGGGAAATTTTCGCGATTTATTTTGCGTAATCACAACTCATTTTTAGAAATCGCCCACGTGTCAATCAGTTCGAAACATTTTACGACATTATTCTCGCGTGTTTTAAAAGTTCTACGTTTCTTTGTTTTTGCCGTTTGTTTGTTAATTGATATACGTCATTCAATCATTGGTCGTTCACTTACTAAGTCGCTCACTCTGTCACTCACTAACTCACTAACTAGGTCACTCACTCTCACTCACTTACTAGGTTGCTCACTCTGTCACACGCATTCAATCACCAGGTCATTTACTCACTGACTAGGTCACTCACTCCGTCACACATTCAATCCCCAGGTCACGCACTTACTCGCTAGGTCACTCAGTCTACCACTGGATCGCTCACTCACTAGGTCACTCACCCACTAGGTCCCTTACTCTATCTCCAAGGTCACTTACTCTATCTCCAAGGTCACTTACTCTATCTCCAAGGTCACTCACTTTGTCACTTGCTCACTCACTAACATTAATCACTCACTCACTAACTACTGCATCATTTACTATAACTCAACTGTATCATTTACTAATTCACTCGGCCATTCCTCGCTCACTTATTGGCTCTCTCACTCGTGTTGAACTGTTGTTGGTGAATTGTTAGTCGGTGAATTTTCCTAGCGGGGAATTGTTGTCGGTGAATTTTCGGTAAACCGTCGAGTTATCGAAGCTTCACTGTATTTTGATGAGGTCCCGTATGTTCAATATTTTTTAAACTAGTGCGGTAATTCTCAACGTGGATCCCACGCCCCACAAGGAAACAATTTAAGAAAGAGTTTTTCTATTGAACTTAGAGATTTTCAAAACTCCCACCATTTTTTATGTCAGTTCAAATTCATACCTCAAACAATTTCATGATGACTTCTTTTTTCTCTTTCAGGTGTTTTCTTTGAAAGAAATTTGACCAGGGGCTCGCAACGTTTTGTGTTCCACGGACAATTCATGCCAGTCGTCGTCCCCGCGCCAATAAAATGAATAACAATGAAAGCCACGGACCCCTTTACAAAATAATATTCTGTGTATAGCAATATAAAAACAATGAGTTCATCGTTTCCTCACACACACACACACATCCAAGCTCACGGACTCCCTGAAGTCTCCCCAAGGACCCCTGGCTTTCGACTAAGTAAATGGCCTTTTTTAGCTCCTCCAACGTGAATAGAAGTTGTAATTCTTGTCATTCAAAAAGAGTAAAATAACGGGGGAAAAGGACCGAGCTATGGTGGGGGTCAAATTTGTAGGGATATAAAACAAAAAAGATTTTTTGTTGTTATGGTAAAAACCAAATAGAGTTATATTAAAAAGTGATTGATGTTAAGAAATTTCACGGGGAAGGGGTACCTCTCCTGACAAAAGTTCTAGTTGCGGCCCTGACGGGATACATCAAGATTTCAGAGATTCTTTGGCGGGGCATGGCCTAAAAAAAGGTTGGGAACCATTGCACTATATAGTGGC
Source organism: Pholcus phalangioides (assembly GCF_987345545.1). Classification (NCBI taxonomy): domain Eukaryota; kingdom Metazoa; phylum Arthropoda; class Arachnida; order Araneae; family Pholcidae; genus Pholcus; species Pholcus phalangioides. The sequence continues at coordinate 5,647,931 of NW_028301625.1, read as the reverse complement.
TGGCAACCCGTCGATCGCAAGCACTGTTTCAGTCGACCTCGGTAACATTATGAAAAAAGTTTCTTTGAAAATCCTCTCAATAAAAATTTATGGAACTATCAATCGCTAAGATATTTACTTGAAAGATTTTATTAACCCATAGAATGTTTAAATTTTTCACCTTTCCTTCATTGAAATGCATTTCATGTTTCCCCTTATACAGAAATTTGCCAAAAAACTCATCGGGAACTATGATTACATCCAGGAGAAACAAAGAGATAAAGTCTAGTTATATTGTAACTATTATTTCGATGTTTGAATTCCAGACTCATATTTATCTCACGAACAGAAAATCTAGCGGAGTACGAAGGAACAATAGCGGCAAAGGTGTGAGGTGTTTTGAATTTCTTCCATGTAATATATATATTTTCGACGTAATATTACACAAGGAACATTCGAGGGGCTAAAACCCCATAATAGACGAAACGTAAAGTTTTGAGTAGAACTTTTGAATACATTTTTGATGATAATACAAATACACCACAACAGGCAAATTTTTGATAATATATAAAGGACATTTATATTAATAAAATTATAATAATAAAGCAGACCCCTGCTTTACACCATGTATCGTTGTTTCCCAAAGTGGGAAATATCGCCCCCCCCCCCCGAAGTTCGATTAAATGGTCCAGGGGGCGATAGAAGCTACGGATCTAACATAGGATCCTATGGGTTCACTTGAGGGGGGCGATGAGAGAAGAAGTTTCTGAAGAAGGGGGAGGGGGCGATGGAACAAAAAGTTTGGGAAAGTACGTTATACATGCTCAACCTTTGACCTGCAAGACGAATGTGGCCCTTGGAGAAGTTTAATGTGACTCGCGACCTCGAACATAACGTGATTAATATTCATTGGCTAATAATAATTCATTTGCCGATTTATTATGATCGCCTTTTCAGTACGTCATTGGTCTACCTTGGTAGGTCTTGGTACGTCTTTAAAACTGCGTCGATTCTTCTCTACGAAATGTTAACAAGTTGTGTTTGTGGCATCTGGCACCCATGCCTGATAATACTATTTTCTCATAGTGTGAGTTTTGATGGCTGTGGATCAAGTTGTCTAATAGTTCTTTCAACTTTATCCCAAAAATACTAAATTCTCTCCATGTTTTTAAAATCACTTGTGCAAAAGGGGCATTATGGGAGGACACATCATCTTCTTGAAAGTAGCCATCTCCATTGGGATAAACCACCAACATAAGATGAACTTGGTCATTAATGATATTTAGATATGTTGTGCGATTCAGACATTGATCAGCAGAAATTCAAACGGCCAAAGCATGTCAGAACTCGGAAGGTTGCCTGCACCATCTTGAGTTACAGCAATGCATTTAAGGTCCATGCGTTTTCGTGCTGTTTCTGCTAAATTTTCACATGGTCATCTGCACAGTGCAACTGAAGATGAGATTCATCTGCTTACATAATTTATTTCTCATAATATAGTTTCAAATCTTTGTGCTCCTATACGAAATGGACACGTTTTCTCTTGTTAGCTGACAGAAAAGATGTTCGAACTTTCATATCCCAAGCGATGCAGTGTACAATGAACAGTGCGTTCAGAGAACATTTCACAGTATCCTCTATTAAGATGTACTGTAATTTGATGCACTATTGTCTTTCTGTTATCCTTTACAAGTCTGGACGTTCTTCGTTCAGCCCGAATATTGACTAGCCGGTGATAAACACACGTTGAGACCCATTTGTTTGGTTATCAGTTCAGTCTTCAAACACTAGCAACTTTAACAATTTCTTGAGCGATTCTACAGTATGTGGTGGTTTTGCTGATACTCAATGGCTCCGAATACTTGCAATCATCCTACGTTCAAAATCCGTCAAATCAAATTTTTCTCCTTCACAAACGAATCACTTCTACTGCAGCGGCCCGTGTTCTACAAAAAGTTGAGCATCCGTGATTTGCATTTACAGTTTTCTTACGCTTTTCCACGAATGTCATATTATGGGATAACTCCGATTGCAAAATGAATTCTTTTCTTCTAGTTTTCAAATTAATAACATGAATATATTCCATAACAAACATCGATGTCCTAGGTAATATTTTTTAATTAATCCTTTTTCTTTTCTCCACCAATCAAAATTATATTGCTATCATGAGTATTCACGAAGAGTTTGAAAATATTCTGATCAGTGGTCTTATTTCAGAAAATTTCGAAATCGAAACCTCAATTATAATCACCCTGTAAATTGACGACGTATTTCATTTCCACTTTAGATGATTTTCACAAAACAATATTTTAAAATCCTATCAACTTATATAACCCAGCACTCGTTTCATTTACAGGCATCCATCGCTTTTCGCGATTAATTGGTCCCGCAAAATAATCGCGTAAGACATAATCGCTTAATGTAAATTGAATTTAGCAAGGGCAAGATGGGGATAGGGAGGTTTTCTTCAGAAAGGTAGGGGAAAAAATCAATTTCCACAGTAGCAAAATAATTTTATTTTCAAAATCGTTATTCAAACTTTTAAATACATCTAGTGAATTTGAGGTGCACTATATAAATTTAATTGATAGGTTTTTACTTCTGTATATTCGCTACTTGTGATTGATTTTAATTGGTGTAGCTGTTTACTTTCGTGAAGAGCCTGATATGATAACTGGATGATAACTTTTCTAATGAAATAGTCGAGATTCTCATGTGAGAAGCAGCATTCTTCGTCTCTTTATAAAAACTTTAGAACAAAGAAAATTGCCAGTGAATTCTGAATATCCCTCGCAAATACAATTCCAGTTTCATTAAGATTTTTTCTTTGGTTAAAATTCTGGTAGCATTGTCAGTGTTACTGAAAGATTCTGATTAGTGAGATCGGGAAAATTGAATATGAGCGTTTGTCCCACATTTTTCTCATCTGAATCAGGAAATCCAACGGATTTTGAAATTTTAACTACGTCGTATCTACAATTCGCCAGCCCATTTTCATGATTAATATCAAACTCCTGGCCAAATTTGGTTTGGCCAGGTTGCGATTTCTAAAATCAACTTTTCAAAATCGCTTAAAGCGAGCGTACAGGTATTGTATGAATGATAATATTTGACAAGTTACGTTCTTGCAATAAAGACATCGAATTGATATGAAAAACGCTAAATAGGATTGGTTCCGTTTCAAGGACACCTCACAACTCAATGTGGTTACGGCTCTCGAATTTTGTTCAAAAAATTCTATTTTGTATGTTTTATACTGCCGTGCAGTAGTACAATATACATGAGACGAATATTGTGTTAAGAAGCGTTATATGCAAGGCTGTCACGATCTGTCAAAACATCCGATTTGACATTGCCATATACGATGTTGAAAACGTGCACTAAAAAAATGCACTCAATCGTCAAGAATAGTCCATTTCTAGTTTGAAGCTGCTCCGTTAGAAACCTCTGTCAGACCAGACAAGACCCGGGCTCTGTCCCTTCCGGGATATAAACCCTTTACCCGTGTGGGCTGGATCATACTGGGGGACGTTGTTAGAAACCCGATCTTATAAACTCAGATCTTTCATTCAACAACCAGTTATTTAGGCGAGTGATTGTCTGGCTTCAGTTGTACTCAATGCTTTCTCAACAATAGATGAAATAATTTAATCGAACTATTAAAAGTCTATCGAAGAATCTACCTACAGAAACATGGTTTCATAGTTAATTACAATACACACAAAATTACAAGTAAGAAGACATTTTCGGATTATGCCCATTAAAGAAGGGAAAAAATCTGAAAAAGGAATCGAACCTTAAAATTACATACACGCAGATAATAAAAACATATTTGTTCTTTATATATCCCCAAAAAAATAATAATAAGAAAAAAAACGCGGTCGTGTATCATGATATTTAATGGTATTTTAGGGAGCGTTTTTTTTCGTATTTACAGCCTTTATTTACTTTCTAAGAAAAGCATCGTGAGAATCGCCATTTATTGGAGGCAAAAGTAAAAGATAAAGAGTAAGAAAAAGGTTTGGCTTAAATATTTGGGTGTTGCTTGTTGTTATTCGATTGACCGCAACGCAATGCTTTATCCGTTTTGTCATGGAAAAACATCAAGCACATCTGGCATCAAGTAGTCCACACCTTCTTATAGATTGCCAATATTTCCACCGGAGAGCAATAAAGGACCCCAAAAACAACGCGCAACTTTTCTCGCCTGGATATAAACCCCTTTTTTCCTATTTTTCCCGAATGCCGGCGGATTGTCAGATATAACAGATGCAAAAGGAAAACATTTCTCTCATGGCATTTTTGCTTCCGAACAATCCTTGCGGTTTTTTTCTTTTGCTTTCGTTCTCTCCAGGAATGTATGAAGTGCTTCACATAAGTACGAGTCCACTTAAATTTTTGTTAAAAAATCATACAAATACGGTAGAAATTGGTTAATTCGAATTTTGAATAATTCGAACATTTTTACGAACTCTATGAGTTTTCTAGCTAATTTAATGTTAAAATTTCTCGTTTAATTCGAATTTTTTCGATAATTTGAAGATGGTGGGAAAAAAAAATCATGATTTGTATGAGCAAATTTAGTTTGGAAAAATTCTACAAGAAGTTAGAGTTTGCTTTTCTCGATCAAGTTGTTAAACGACAAATTTTCAAAAACTAATAGAAGTTTGAAAAAATTCTGTTTTTTTTTTTTTTTCTTCTGCTCTTTTTACTTTGAAAATTTAATGTCCATTTTAGCATTGGAGTGCATCGAGACTGTGTACCACTGTAATACCGGTTATGCTTCTCAACCTATAGGATCAAGAAGTAACATTCAAAATCTGAATCGTTTTGTCGTCATTAAGAGTATCGGAATGTTCTGATTGCAATAAGTAAATGAAAGTATATTTCCTTGATAGATAAGAATGGTAAGCAAAATTTTATATGAAACAATTTCGTACCTGATGATATCATGAACTGTGTAAAACTGCTTTTGAACATGGTCAAGAAATTCTGCAGTGATGCTGAGTCCAGAACAGTGGAATAATGTGTAGCAGCTAAGATATTATTATAATAATAAGTTTTTAAAATTTGGGAAACAGTTTCGTAACCGATGTGTGTGATCAAATTTTAATAATTCTTAACTAGAGCTCGAATTATATGCAAATGCATAAGTGCATATGCAATTGCATATTTTAGCACTTCTAAACACCAGTTTTTTTTTTCATTTTTCTCGTGCACATTTTTCTTTTATGCATGTTTCTCATTTTTGTTATTTGATTGCATCTGATGATATTTTTTGTCAAAAAATATTTTGATAACATCAACCTTGGTTATAACGATTGAAGTTCGTGGAATATTCGATGTCGTTAAAACCAGAGGCGTACGCAGGGAGGGGGCACGAAGGAGATTCGTACCCCCCAAAATTGGAAAAAAAACCTTAATATTTCTATGAAAAAATTAAAATATCGAAAGACAATACCTTTCATGCATTATTTTAACCAATTCCTGTTAATTTAAATGCTTTTTGAAGAGTGGTAACTCCAAATTACTCGGGAAGAAAGTTTTTGTGCCCTCTCCAAAGGTCGATCCTGCGCATTGGCGTACGCAAGGGGAGGTTTGGGGACCTGACCCCCCCCCCCCGCCCCAGACGATCAAAGATTTATTTTTTAAACAAATTGCAATAATTTCGGAAGAAAATTCCTTCATATATATATATATATATATATATATATATTATAATCAATTTCTATTGATTTCAGTGCTATTTGAAGAACTCAAAATTTCTTTTTAAGAAAGTCATTGCGATCCACCCTCCAAGCCATATATGAGAAACCCTTGTCCCACAGAGCAAATGTAGTCCTGGGGGTTATCTGATGTGGCCTGCCGCCCCCCCCCCCCAAACCTAATTTTGTAAAAATGAACTAAGCGGTACTTTTTTACAGATCGCTTAAGTGACCCGTGACACAGTTCCAAAGCATTTAAGCTGCCCGTGGCACATTTTCAGATCACTCAAGTAGGCCCCGTGGCACAGTTCCAGAACACTTAAACGATCCGTAGCACATTTAGAGATCCCTTGAGTGACATGCGGCACAGTTTTAGAGCACTTAAATGGCCCCCAGTGCGGTTCTACATCACTCAAGTTATCCGCGGCACATTCCCAGATTACTTAATTGATCCGGGGCATAATTACGGATCACTTGAGTGATGCGTGGCACAGTTCCAGAGAACTTAAGTGGCCCAGACACATTCCCAGAGCACTTAGATCCGCGAAACATTTAGAGATCACTAAAGTGGCTCTGTAAGGGACTTATCAATAGGGAGAATACCGCTACTACTACTAAACCAGACAAGCATCTCATCCATATTCCTCTGCGGAACCTCTAACGAATTGGTACATGTTGGAATGTGCGTGTATGTGTAGTGAAACCTGGCGTGAAGTTTGTTTCTATGTAATGCTGCCATCTGCCACCAGTTTTTCCAACTATGAGTGGAGCGTAATGATTGAATGATTCATCGTTGTAGGCCTGTTGCTCTCTGTGGCGAGACTTTTTAATGGGGAAATCGGCTCGCATTTGCGCCTCGAAGTTGGGAACCACAGCAAACCAACTTCAGCCGACCGGGTTCGAACCCAGATCCTCGCGATGGGAGTCCGTCACTATGACCACTCGACCACCACAGCGGCAATAAAAGTGATGCCAACAGCAAGCACTGTTCCCAGGTGACCACCCTCCCAAGTACTAACCGCGCCCGATACTGGCCGACAAACACTAACGAAAGGTTTTTCTCGTTTTTGGCGTACCGAGTAAGATGCCATTAATAATATTTCATATTTTTAATAAGGGTGGTTGATGACGTAAGCATCATCCAAACACCCCCTACCCCTTGCCATCAAAAGTCAGCAAATCGGGAACCCCCATCGATGCTGACCTAATAATTGAATGACCCCTTATATAGGCGCAGCTGACCGCACCGAGTTACGTTAATTGGTTCTCCTTTCATTCACAAACAAACGCTATTCCGTACCAGTTTTTCTGGCACTTGAGTGTGTACTCGTTTGTGAATTTTTACTAAAAAATTCAAGTAGAACTATACCTACGTAGAGCATTGTACAGCAGTGTTTCTCAAAGTGTGCGTCGGGGCTCCTATAGGTCCGTTTCCAATATTTGTCCATGGCGTCGAGAGGAGCTGGACGTATTGATTTGTGTGCCTGCCTATTCATTCTTTGAAATGTTTTTTTTTTATGAGCTAAAATACCTACCAAACTATTCTTGGGAGCCGCGGATGACAAACGCTTGAGAACCACTGCTGTATTAGGCCGGGATTACACTATAAAAGTTTCATAAAAGTTCATTTATAAAACTTGAAAAATTCAACCAATAAGGTTATCGGTTACATTCAAGAAAATTCAACCAATGCCCTCATTAGTTGCATTTTTCAAGTTTTATAAAATCACTTTTACAAAACTTTCGTAGTGTGATCCCGGCCTTACTGCCGAACCACTTCACGAGGTAAAATTTAACCCACACCACGAATACACACAGCAATTTTAATATCAAAAAAAACATCGATCGGAGGAGATCTTAATAATATTTAAGACGAAATATATAAAATAAATGAAATTTCATTCAAAAATCCCATTTCATTAAAATGATAATCTAATGCGTTAGGGCGTGGCTTCAATCAAATATTTCTATATCCAGGGAAAACATCTTTTCCACGGGGAAAAAACAATGAATGAGGCAAAAAAAAAAAAAAAAAAATTATTCTTTTACGTGTTTTACATAATAATAAAATTAAACGGCGCTTAGTTTCGCGTTATAATATGATTATAGCTCTTAAAAACGATTTTAAAATTAATGTGGAATTTATTTTTTTTTCGTCCGTCCTTCAAAAAATTCTCTTAAAAATTCATTTATGGAAGGGGGAAATAAATTTTAGTATTCCAACACGTTTTATATAAAATAAATGAGGAGGGGGGGGGGGGCGATGAAAGTAGTTTTTATAGTTGATATTTAAATATAATACGCGTTTTTTCACTCGCGTGTGAAGGATCTATCAATCAAGGTATTTCCCAAGATTAAAGTGGGGCCTCGTTCCGAATACCACACGAGTAACACTCTCTTATACTAGCGTTTATATCTCGCAACGATGCGTTTTCCCATTTCTTTTTTCCAGCCCGTATACAGTGGAACCTCGTTTATGCGTCGCTCAGTTATACGACTTTCACATTTATACGATGTTTGGCTCCGGTCGCGATCGGTTCCCGCGCATTTTAATGTTACAAAAATAATTCGTTCATTCGACACTTTTTCGCTTCGGTTTTTTATCCCTCTATAAGCGGTTTTGAAAAATTTTCTAATCCGCAATGACTGCCACATTGGAAATAAAAGCGTGTTAAGTACCCGAGATAATTCGGGGTGGCCGGAAAAAAAAAATTAAGTTTGACGAGATAACTCGGGATTTCCGCTGTAAGGGTTAGAAAACCGTCAGTTACACATCATTACATCCGTCAAATGCGCGCGGTTTTGTGTAGACCAAGGGTGTTCAACCTTTAGGAGAGTGCGGGGGCACCTCATTGATTTAAAATGTGTCGCGGGCCATTTAATTAAGTGATCTGGAACAGTGCCGCGGATCACTTGTGATATATACACACGGATAAGTGATTTGTAAACGTGCCGCGGGTCACCCAAGTGATCTGGGAACGCGCCGCGAGTCGCTCACGCGCTCTGGAACTGGGCCGCACTGATTTGTAAATGTGCCGCGGGTCACTAAATGATCTTTAAATGTGCCACGAATCGCTTTAGTGCTCTGGAACTGTGCAACGCTGATCTGTTAATAAGTCGCGGGTTACTTCAGTGGTCTGGAACTGTAACGCGGGTAACTTAAGTGATTCCGAACTGCTGCGCGTCACTCAAGTGATCTTTAAATATGGCGCGGGACACAGTGATCTGTAAATAGGTGGCGGGTCACTGTAGTGGTCTGGAATTGTGACGCGGGTAACTCTTACTTCTGGAACTGTGACGCGGGTAACTCTTACTTCTGGAACTGTGACGCGGGTAACTCTTACTTCTGGAACTGTGACGCGGGTAACTCTTACTTCTGGAACTGTGACGCGGGTAACTCTTACTTCTGGAACTGTGACGCGGGTAACTGACTTCTTCTGGAACTGTGACGCGGGTAACTGACTTCTTCTGGAACTGTGACGCGGGTAACTTACTTCTTCTGGAACTGTGACGCGGGTAACTGAGAGCCCCGGAACTGCCGCACGCCACTCAAAGCGATCTGTAAATACGCCACGAGTCATCTAAGTGATCTGTAAATGCACCGCGGGACACAGTGATCTGGAACTGCGCTGCGGGAATTTTTAAAAAATTCGATTTCGCGGATCGCGGGTCCACATCAACCCTAGAATACTAACTCTACGTCTCAGAGACACAGAGGTATAGGCAGGTTAACATGCAGTTTTTATCAGATTTTTTTTTTTTTTTTCAGTTACCACATAATTCTAGGGTAAAATGACCGACCCTAGGGCTACATTTGGCCTGCGGGCCGTGGGTTGAGCATATACGTTGCTGTCGCAGCAAAAAGGCAGGATGCCATCGAACACATCGGAAATTCATTTGGAAATTTCTTATGTCTGTTGGGAGAGGGGGATTCGGACGGACGTTTTTTTTTCTTTTTCAAACGAGTCTCAGTTATGCGACTCACGCACTTATACGACCGACGTTTTAAATCGGGCTCTTGAGCGTCGTATAAACGAGGTTCCACCGCATTCCCGAGCAATAGTATCTTTTCTCAACGCGTTTTTTCTTTATAAGAACTTGTTGGATTGAAAAAAGGGTCTTTAAATTCTCTCGGCCGACATTTTTCTAGTATGTTGTTGCCTATCTTCAATATATAAATCAAAGGCAACATTATTTTTCGTTATATTTTCACGTTTTTACTTCTTTTTTTTTGTTATTATTATAACGTTACGGAAACGAGTTTTAATGTTTTTTTTGTGTTTTTATGAAAAGGATGAAAATAACGTTTCAAAAGATTTTCTTGGAATTATTGCGTTTCGGGTTATAGATGGTCTTTTTAGAAAGCTGAAATGATGTTGTTATATGTAATACGGAGGTGCGATGTGGTTTATTTAGTGTTATGTATTGTTGTAATTATAAATTGATTTCTCTATTGTTTTAGTTTTATGCGGAATGTATGTATATACAAATGCAATGCAGTGACGTCTTAACGCATGGGCCCACCCGGGCACGACCCGGGGGCCTCAAGAGAAGAGGGGCCTCACAAAAATGAGATTTGTTTGAAATTTTCTAGAATTCACCTGGTAGGGCCTCAGAAAAACCACTTGGCCCGGGGGTCCATGATGCTCTTAAGACGGCCCTGATGCAATGGTGACAACAGGTGAACTTCCCGACGAGACGGATGAAAAAATTATGCACATAAAAAATATGGATGTTAAATATAACCAAAATATCCAATATAAAAGTGTTATATACATCACCAAAATAATAATAATAATAATAATAAATAAAATAATAATACATAAGGGGCCGTTCAAGTATTACGCCAGCAAATTTTTAGCTATTTTTGACCTCCCTCCGTCTTTTTACAGCAAAATTTTGTCAGCTCTGCCCCCTAACGCATGTTGGTGGGATCAGAAACGTACGCCGGAGGGGTGGGGGGGGGACTTGTGTTCCTCAAACGATCAAAAATTTATTTTTTTAATTTGCAAAAAATGTTTTTTAAATTAAAATTTCGGAAGAAAAATACCTTTATTTGTTATTATAATCAATTTCTGTTAATTTCGATACTATTTGGAGGCTAAGAACTCAAAATTTCTTTTTAACAGGTTCATTGCGATCCACCCTTTAAGCCACATATAGTAAACCCTTGACCCGCGGGCCAAATGTGGCCCTGTGGTTATCTAATGTGGCATGCCCTCTCAAACTTAATTTTGTAAAAATGAACTAAGCGGCACATTTAAAGATAGCTTAAGTGACCCGTGGCACAATTCCAGAGCATTTAAGTGGCCCGTGGCACAATTCCAGAGCATTTAAGTGGCCTGTGGCACATTCACAGATCACTTAAGTTACACGCGAAACAGTTCCAGAACACGTTAGCGATTCGTGGCACATTTAGAGATCAGTTGAGTGACATGGGACGCAGTTTTAGAGCACTTAAGCGGCCCCCAGTGCGGTTCTACATCACTCAAGTTACACGCGGCACATTCCCATATCACTTAAGATATCTGCGGCATAATTACGGATCACTTGAGTGATGCGTGGCACAGTTCCAGAGTACTTAAGTGGCCCAGACACATTTCCAGAGCACTTGGATCTGCGAAATATTTAGAGATCACTAAAGTGGCTCTGTAGGGGACTTATCAATAGGGAGAATATTAGTTCAGGTGCCCAATAACTAACGAACAAACTAACGAAAGGTTTTTCTCGTCTTTGGCCCACCGAGTAAGATGCCATAAGAATATTTCATATTTTTATAAAGGGGGGTTGATGTCATAAGCATCATCCGAACCCCCGAACCCCTATCATAAAAAGTCAGCAAATCGGAAACCCCCCTCCTATCCCCATCGATGCTGACGTAATACTTGAATGACCCCTACTACATAAAAAAGATTATGACTGTCTTATCTAAGTATGGATAGCTTCTCGATTCATCCCACTATGTATCGTACTTCTTTTTAAACGTATCAATAGTGTTAGAATTCACAACCCCCGGAGGTAAGGTATTCCATTTATTGGCAACCCTATTAGAGGAAAAACTCCCTGCGACACCACAACTTGGAACTGTCCCTCAATCTACTAAACTATACTGGCGTCCCTTTGTCGAAGCAGTTGATTGACGGTTTGCATATAACTCATGGTCCATCCTATCCATCCCGTTGAAAATTTTGAACACTTCGATCATATCCTCCCGACACCTGCGTTTCCTCAAAAACGAAGGAAATTTGGGGGGAAAAAGCAGCGTTAAATGCGGATAAAACGATTTTTCCGCATTTAACGCTGTTTTTTTTTTCCTAACTTTCCTCCATTTTTTGAATTTGAATATCTCAGTGAATATTGCACTTAGAAACTTGGAATTTTATTTGTTTGCATCAAGAGAGACAGGACAAGAACTTTCTAATTGGGTTTTTGACCACACGGGGACTGTATAAAAAGTGAATTCCTTCATTTTCTGTGTGTACTGAAAATAAATTTTCAGATTTTAAGTAACTGCACGTCCTTTGAGAATTTTTTGTAATTGAAAGTATGTTTGTAAAGTCAATGGTTACACAGATATCCGCTGTGCACACAATTTGGGACAGCCTGTATATTTAGCATTCGACTGAATTGACCAGAGTCGCTCTCAGGGGTGTGAGACAGATGCGACCACACAGGGTCCCGCGCTTGAAAGATTCCCGCATATGTGGTAATATAAAAAAAGTTAAATTTTTTTTACAACAAAAGAACAAAGTAGCTATGTTTCAACTATAGAAATATGATGATGATTATTCCAAATAATTTGATGAGAATTATTTGCAACTCGGAAAGGGGAGCTCCACAGATAATTTTCTATACGCGTCTGGTAATGGTGGCCCTGGAATTGACCTAATCCTGAGGGTCTATTAACATTTTATTTTGAGCTTGAAATCAATTTAACTTGGATAAAAATGCCGTTATTATAAACTATAATTAACACAGCACACGGATTAAATGCAATTAATTTTCCAGATAGTTTTTGGACCCTTTATAATTAAGTTTTCAATTTTTTTTTCTTCCTTCCATAAATTATAAATGCCTTCTTTATTTTAGGCATTTTTAGTGCCGTTTTGCCTGCCTATTTTGACCATTTGTAGCGCCTAAACTTTCAGGCTCTACTGAGGAGGCGAAAAACACGTGAAAAAGATATCATTTAATGTCTTCTCTGTGCGATGAAAATATTGGCGCCGCGAGACTCTTTTGGTTGGTTCATTCAGAAACTTTGCAGGGCACCAAACATCATCTTTCTCAAAAAAAAACAAAAAACTACCAATGTTGTCCCGGTTGACGGTACCAAAAATGTGACATACGAATCATAACTCATTCATTCCAGGGCCACACGAGCTTTCCTTAGTTAAACCCTACCCCGCTAACCTTTCATTTCAATTAATTATATCATATTATAAGGGAACCTAGTTCATCGCTATATATATGCATTATATATATGTATATAAATGTGTGTATTTCTCTTTCCCCCATTAAAGTTGTCCATGCATTTCATGTCCACAACACACGTGCGTACTCATATTGTCGGATTCATGTTGCTCACCGAATAAGGTGCTAAGCGAGATGCCACGGGTGCTCCCTAATTGTATATATTCCACCACACAATACTTCTATTTTGTATATTTTCATTAAATCCACCGGAGCGAGTGAACTCAACCCAATAAAACTGATGCTGGCTTCTAGTCGCAAGTTATCAAACCCATTTGCTCACCAATAAGGTGTTAAGCGAGATGACTCGCTCCGATGGATATATATATATATTATTTCACAATAAGATTCTCATTTCTCTTTCTTTTTGTATCCTGTGTATATAATATGGCAAGTGTAAGATAACAGATGAGATGGCTGGGGGGGGGGGGGCTCAATTGCTTTTAAAACATACCTCCATCCTAATATGTGTACATTCATCTTAACTAAACCCCGAAACTTCTCTAACTCCTAATCCCATCTCGTCTGTAATCACCACAAAATTTGTTAATCGCGACAGTACCCAATTGTCCGGGGAAAATATGTTGTAAAAAAGTTTGTATGTTGTTGTTTTTTTGACACTAAATAAAGTGTTCCAGACTCTGCCACGAAGCTGGGCTGGAAGAGATCTCGGCAACGGGATAAGTCCAGTGGCAAAGTTCTGGCGTTCATTCATTCAGTTCATCGCTATGTACAATAACTCGCTATACACACAATTCACGTCTCTTTAGTCTTATTTCATATTTCAGATACATATTATATATATATTCCCATACAAAAACATTCTCACCCTCCCCCACAATCAATATATAAGTGCAAAAAAAAGACGCTATTTTCACTGGAAAGAAGTTGTTGTTTTTTTTTTTTTAAATTCGAAATTTAAGCTCAAACCAATGAAAACGGGATCAAACAAAATCTAAGAAAGAGAAGAAAAAAAAAAAAATGGTGGCAAGTCGTTATATAAAAAAATACAAAAAAATGGAGATATTGAACCAAAAAAAAAAAATGGCTGTAGTTATAAGCAGCACAGGTGATGGTGCATGCAATTTACAGGGCGCAAAATTCTTTTCCGATTCCCATACTCGCATCAACTCAACTCTAAAATAGGAAAAAATAAATAAACGAGAATGGAAAAGGGTATCCCGTGGGGGGTGTGTGTGTTGTGGGGCGCCTTAAAGTGAATAGCATTGATGGCGCGGTTGCGGTTCTTTATTTTATTTTTTCCCCCTTTTATTTCCATTTCAATGTGTTCGGATTCTTTTTTGAATTTAAGAAGCTCTTACTGTTTATTTATTTATTTATAAATTTTTGTTCCTTTTTCATCAACATATACATATACTCAAAAGAGTATTCGAATGGAACTTGCCATTGCAAGTGTTTACTTTTTTTTAAGAATTACCTTTGGATATATTGTTATTATTATTTTTCTTCGATTTTTTTTTCCCCCTCTATTTTTTAATCATTCTTAAATTTTTTTTTTTTTTTCTAGGGAAAATTTTTCCGGTTTTTATTTATCTTAAAAAAACCGAAATAAATTTTTCTCTTTATAATGAAATTATTGTATGGAATTCTATATTCTTGGTTTTTATTATTAGATGAAAAATAAAAGGGTGTGCTTTTGATACCTTGTGATATGTTTTCTATTGATAAGAGGTTTGTATTATTCTCTATTTCCTTATTTTGTATGTATTAATGAAAAAGAATGTTGTACGTGTATGGTCAGTTGATGATGGATTTTTGGGATCTTTTTGGAGTTCCGAACGAGTTTTAATCGGAAGAAAATTCGGGAGTTTTGAGTTAATTTCTCTAGACTAGACTCATATATGTAATGGAAACTGCTGTAGCTACGGACAAAATTCACATTTTAATTTTTCTCAGCCGCTGGAAAACATTTTTTCACTTAGTAAAATGCTCAGGTTATGCTCTAAACCCTTGTGAATAAAGTCACATTTTTTAAAATCTAAAATTTTGATTACTGAAATGTAAAAATTCAAAATTTGGAGATGCAATTTTCGTCCTTAGGTACAACAACCTGATGTACGCACGGACACACCTAGATTTACCTTCGGACACAATGCCACAAAATGTTTAATCAGTTTTTTCCTCTAACAATCACAAGCACATAGTCACCGAATAATTTCGTACCTAAAATATATCAATTTAAAAACTCTCTTGCACACACAGGACCTATAACTTCTTCATAACTTTAAAATCATGCGGCATTTTAAAGGCATCTGGTCTCTGACGGGACTCAAACCCAGGCCTTCTTACATTCCGGGCAGGAAGGCTACCATCTACACCACTGGGCCCACGACCCTGCCTTCCTTATATTGCGCACTGTGGCGTCAGGCGCTGAAGTAGAGGCAGTAGTCGGAAACTGATATTTTTTGGATTTTATGCCGACGTGAACTCGGAAAAAAGGTGAGGCTACAACTTCTACTTCAGCGCCTCATGCCACAGTGCGTAGAATAATAAAGACGGGGGTCGTGTCTCCAGTGGTGTAGAGGATAGCATGCTTACCAGAAATGCAAGAGGGCCTGGGTTCGAGTGTGTCTCGGCGGAGGCCAGATGTTTTTTTCTTTTCCGAGTTCACCTCGGCATAAAATCTAGAAAATATCTGTTTCCTTGATATATTGGGCAAGAAAGAGCCGTTTATCTCTAAGCCATTTTATTTTCTAAAGGGAGATAGCAACAGGTAGGCTAAGATTTCAATGACTTTAAAATCAAAAATAAATCAAAAAACCTCGATAATAAATACAAATACAACGTCACAAAAGGCAAAATGTCCAACGAGGTGGCTGAGAAAAAAGTTGCCCATAATAAATATGGAGTTCATATACTTTTAAAATACAGCAACCAAACTGCCAATTAAAAATGCAATTATAGAAACTAAAAACTATATTATACATGATAAACTATTATACACAATGCCCATAAAAATATTTATGGTTGTCTTATTCTAAGTATGGATAGCTTCTCGATTCACCCAACATGCATTTCTTTTTAAACGTGTCAATTGTGTTAGAATTTACTACTCCCGGGGGTAAGCTATTCTATTTATTAACAACTCTATTAGAGAAAAATACTCATGGCCCCCACAAGGGCGGGACTGACAGGGCCCGCGACAGTTGTATATTTTTTTGCATTTTCACGCTATAGATTAATTACAGAAGGGCCCGTGAAAAGTCTGAAAGGGGCCCGCGAAAGATCCCAGTTTAGGGGCCCTGCTCCAGGATGTGGGGGGGGGGCATGAAAATACTGCTACATAAACTACGACTATGGCAAATAATCATAAAAAAGTTAGAGGGAAAGAAAAAAAACAAAGATGATATGCATGTTTTTTTTTTATTTTGACCTTCAAAAAAGACTGAAAATATATTCACTTATCTTTGACGAGCCGGCTTTTCGTGAGCAACTGCCTGTCCACTAGTTTACATCCGCTAGGAACACCCACTCTACAGTCCCACCTGTTTTCGAATTTTAAAATGAAATGTCCGTAGGTACACTGATCTCCCCCTATATATTCCTCCAAAACTGACCTAATATATTAATGTCTTTGAAAGTTTAATTTTTTTCTGGTTGATTAATATCCCTGACGTGTTGATATCGGTTAGAGTCCTTATGATCTTGTACTGTTATGATGATACATCACGTTTTTGGTGCATTTTGGTCTGTCGTGGTCGCTAACTGACGTCTTGATATCGTCAAAGCTCTACCTGCATTAACTGGAGAAAGAGACGTTTTCTTTTTGTGACGTCATTTGTACGTCACCCAACGTCAGTAACCTACAATTATTCGAAATTGTACATCTCTCAAGATTTTTACTTTGTCTACCACTTATCACTGAACCAATATTACAGAACAATATTACTAACGCCTCGACCTCTTCACATCGGTAAGCTGATGAGGCTCCGGACCAAACGGGTTATGACGGTATGTCCCATTTTTGTCTATAGTTGTCACAAAATGAAATTTATGAAGTCGAAATCCAACTACATTGTT
The DNA here is from genome assembly GCF_987345545.1 of Pholcus phalangioides. Lineage (NCBI taxonomy): Eukaryota > Metazoa > Arthropoda > Arachnida > Araneae > Pholcidae > Pholcus > Pholcus phalangioides. The sequence continues at coordinate 5,630,736 of NW_028301625.1, read as the reverse complement.
ACGAAAGAAAGACGTTTTTGGTTTGTGGCATTCATTATACGCCACAAAACATCACGTCATTGCGTCACAAAGGTCACGCCATTTATACGTTACAAAACATCATTAATTCGTAATTCTTCGCCATTGTCAATCAAGACCTTTGCGTCGGGTAATACCACTGTATTTCCGAATCAGCAATCGGACTTCTTTTTTGATTCTTATTGCTAAGATTAAATCGTAAATCAACGCCAAAAACTCCGTCTGTAATTGGTGGACATTCATGGATTAAAACAGCAACTAATGCTATATGATACGAACCATAACTAGACGCTAATATCTGCCGACGATACCTCCCACTTTCACATGTTTCAATGAAACCAAATGGTTAATTTCGAATCGTATAGATATTTAAATAAATTAATGTGTAAATTATTGCAGTTTTTGGCGTAAAAATCGGATAAAAAAAACACCATCAGACAGAGAGTGAAATTCAAGTTACCCTCCTCCTACTCAAAACATGGGAAAATAAATATGAATAGAGCATGTAAGGGGAAGAGATTGCTTCGGGTTGTGGCTTCAATGACAGGCCAAATAACTCTTCGCACCAAATACCGAGCCACCAAACAACGTTATAACAGATTTTTGCTTCAACATGCACGCATAACATTCGGTTTTTTTTGGCTCTTCCTATCTTTATATTAAGGGAAAAAGGTGAAGATGAACTACTGAATTATAGGCGCGTCATCTAAACGAAAATCTCGTGCATCAAACAAATAAATAAAATACGGCAAAAGGTGAAAATCCTCTCCACCATTTTTATTTTCGATGCGAAAACAAAACAAAAAATGGCGTTTTTCGAATCTAAAGTTATTTATGTTTAGTAATTTGTTTGTTCGCTTGTAGAAGCCCCCCCCCTCCCCCCCTTTTTTTAGTCTTATATACGAGATATAAACGCTCTCTCTCGGATATTTTTGCTTGAGAAATATATTGATTCTCTTTAATAGCCAACGCGTGGCGAGAGAACTGTTTTGACTTATGTTTTTACGCACTTATTATAATCGAAAATATATGTATTCACTCAACGGGAACAATCGAATTCTTTTGAAATACCTTCAATGTAATTGATTACGTCACTCTCTTTCTCTCTCTGGAATTTAGGATACCTCCCCCTTCCATCACCACCACCAACCTCGTGATTATGTTTTGCAATATGCAAATAATGGCGCTCTCCGTACGCGAGGTATTTGGTATAACGGAATAAAAGAAATTCCTCGAATTCTTTTGTGTTATTTTTTTCTCTTTTTTTTTTTTTGAAATCTGGAATTCAATTTATTTATTGGTATTTATGTATGAAACGGGAAATTAAACTGCTGGAAATAAACGTGGGTTGCCTAGAAAGTTAATAATGATTACGTGTAGCTCTCTCGGTTTTCCTTATGGTGAATGGCCATTGTCCATTATTGCAGTGGATCCGCTTATAACGTTTTTCAAGCAACCGTCACTAAAAGACTTTGTAAGCGGGAAAACGCTTTAAACTACGATTCACATTTTTTTTAACGTTTTTTTACCTTGTGACTGAGATTGAAATATCGAAAAGCGTTACCAGAAATAACATCTTTTGTAAGTCTGTACTGTCACGAATAATTCTTTTGAGACACTTATTTGTCCCGTTTTTTTTTCTGTGCGTATTGTCAGAAATTTAAAGGCACGGAATATTTTTAAGTAATTGGTAGGCAGAACTCTTGTATTATGAAATTTTAAATATTCAATGTCCTTTGTGGTCTTGCGTCTTCGGCAGCACCGGTGTTCTCATGTTGAGGTGCAAACAAATTGGAGTAAATTGTGTCATCAACCCGATTGCAAGTCTGTATGTCATCATAAGATTCTCAGCCGGGATGGACCGAATTGGATTCAGAGAAAATTTCTAAATTAGTTGCAAACGTCGTTAACAGATGGCGTCCGAAAAACTATGATACGGTAGACCAGGGGTTCTTAACGTAAGGTCGCGACCCAAGTTGGGTCGCAGGCTTCCGAGAAGGGTCGTTAAAATCCATAAATAGCCAGGGGCTCTTGAGCTATGGATCTTGACCAAATCCGATTCGTAGATGCGTCCGAGTACAAATCCTCTTACAACTGGGGATTCTTGAGATATGGGTCACAACACACACAACCCAAACCTGATTCGCAAAGCTTCCGAGATTGGTCATACAGATATACACTTACTGCCAGAGTTTCTTGAGCTATGGCTGCCAACCCAAGCTTGATTCGCAGGGCTTCCAAGATGGGTCGTACAAATCTTCTTACAGTTAGGGATTCCTGAGCTATGGGTCACAACCCGAGTTTAATTCGAGGGCTTCCGAGATTAGTCATACAAATACACTTACTGCCAGAGTTTCTTGAGCTATGGGTCACAACCAAAACTTGATTCACAGGGGATTCCTAGCTGAGATACAAATCCACTAACAGTCCTGTTTTAAATGCGCTTATTGCGTCACCGGTTTCTCTAAATTCGCAAAAAAACAAACAGTTCCATGGGCCACGAAGCTGTTCTTGTTATTTATTTTGGGTCGCGGCTAAAAAGGGTTAAGAACCCTTGCAGTATAGACTCTAGCTAGTCCGACGAGTAAAAGACCAGGGTGTGCCGGATCACAGAAGTCGCTGAATTACTGGAAGTCAATTGAAAAAGCCCATTTAAATAATATACAATTCTGCGTACAGACATACGGGGACATGCTTTCCTCTTCTACACTCAAAGAAAATCCGGTTAAAAAAAACCGGATTACTGGATGAGCCGGACTGGTGCACAACCGGGAGAGTCTACTGTATTTGAAAAGTTCTGGCTTAGACGTTTGTATAGATTATCTTTTGAAATACCTTCAATGTAATTGAAGTTGACATGAATTGCGTGACATTCTCTCTCTCTCTCTCTCTCTCTCTGGAATTTAGGATACCTTTCCCTACATCATCACCACCACTAATCTCGTGATTACGTTTTGCAATATGCAAATAATGGCGCTCTCCGTACGCGAGGCATTTGGTATAACGGAATAAAAGAAATTCCTCGAATTCTTTTGTGTTATTTTTTTCTCTTTTTTTGAAATCTGGAATTCAATTTATTTACTGGTATATTTTATGTTTGAAACTGGAAATTTTAAACTGCCGTAAATAAACGCGGGTTGCCAAGAAAGTTGATAATGATTACGTGTAGCTCTCTCTGTGTGTTTTTTGAAGTGAGTGACCATTGCCCATTACGGTAGAAACCTGAAATTCTCACTTTTTTTTACGTTTGTAGCCCCCTTGTGATATTGCAGCACCTGGATAGGGCCGTGTCAAGAATATCATGTCCCCTCCCCCGGGGCCAAATGATTTTTCTGAGATCCTACCAGGGAAATTCTCGAAAATTTTAAACAGATCTCATTTTTGTGAGGCCCTTTCTTCTCTCGAAGCCCTAGGGTCGTGCCCGAGTGGGCCGTTAAGACGGCCCTGCCTTGTGATTGTGATTGAGACGTCAAAAAAGAGTTGCCAGAAATAACGTGTTTTGTAAGTTTGCACAGTCACGAATAATTCTTTTGCAATATGGTTATGTTCTGCAATATGCAAATAATGGCGGTCTCCGTATACGAAGTATTTGGTATAACGGAATAAAAGAAATTCCTCGAATTCTTTTGTGTTATTTTTTTTTTTTTTGTCTTTTTTAAAATCTGGAATTGAATTTATTTATTGGTATTTATGTATGAAACGGGAAATTAAGCTGCCGGAAATAAACGTGGGTTGCCTAGAAAGTTAATAATAATTTCGTGTAGCTCTCTCTCTCTCTCTGTGTTTTTTTTACCACTGAGTGACCACTGTCCATTATTACCGTGGATCCGCTTATAACGTTTTTCAAGCAACCGTTACTAAAAGACGTTGTAAGCGAGAAAACGCTTTAAACGGGGAATCTCAATGGCTATTAGTTGTTGTTGAGACCACGAAAATAAGTCGGACTAAGAGAGAAAACGCTCTAACTGGGAACGTTATAAGCGGGATCGACTGTATATGAACCTGAAATTCTCAATTTTTTTACGTTTTTTGGCATCCTTGCGGTTAAGATGAAAACAAAAAAAAAGGAGTTGAAAGAAATAACGAGTTTTGTAAGTTTGTACCGTCGCGAATAATTTTCTTGACATACCTATTTTTCCCGTTTTTTCTCGCGGGACATTTACAGATCACTCAATAGGCCAGCAACACTGTTCCAAAAACACTTAAGTGACCCACGCCATGCTTATAGAGTGATCACTCGAGTGACCTGTGACATAGTCTCAGATGACTCAAGCGACCCCGACATATTTACAAATCACTTGATTGACCCACCGCGGCACATTCCCAGATCACTTAAGTGACCCGCGGCATGTTTACATATCACCACGGCCTATTTACATATCACTTAATTGAATGGCCCACGGCATATTTACATATCACTTAATTGAATGGCCCACGGCACATTTACAGATCACTTAAGTCACCTGCGGCAATGCCGTCTTAACGCATGGGCCTACTCGGGTACGTTCCAGGGGGCCTGAAATGCAGAGGGAGCCCTTGTGATGATGAGATCACGTTTAGATTTTCGATATTAAGCATGTAAATAGATAAGCAATCATTTATTTCCAATGTGGCCCACGTGTTTGACCACCTGCTTATACCTCTTCGTTGAGACTTCGGCGGGTTATGATCTGGTTAGGAGGAGGAGGAGGTAAGCAATACAGTCGAATCCCATTTTAACGAACTCGAAGATACCGGAGGAATCACTTCGTTATTACGAAATTTCGTTATAAAGTATAATTCCAGGATTTTGCATTCATCCATGTAAACTTCTCTGGGGATTAGAAAAGTGTTCGTTATAACGAGATTTTCACTATAACGGTATTCCACTGTAATTTATAGTCACGTAGGGGGCCTCTGAGAAACCAATTCGCCGGGAGGGGCCCACAGTACTCTCGAAACGGCCCTGACCTACGCCGCTGTTCCAGAGCAATGTTTCTCAACCGCCGGGCCCTGACATCATTAAAACCGGCCGCGAGTCATTAGTCGTTTAATTTTCTCCCAATCATTCACTGTTAGCCCGTTTGTTTGACCGGGCCTCCTACTTACAAAAATAAATGAAACCGGGCCGCGGGCTTCCAAAGGTTGAGAACCCCTGCTCTAGAGGACTTAATTAAGCGGCCCGCGAACACGTTTTCGAAATCAATGAAGAGTGGCCCACGCTCTCCAAAAAAAAGTTGAACCCCCGTTACTTTAATTAACCTTACTTTGCTTAAAACACAAAGGATAAGCGCGGTATAATGCAGCAGTATTCCATCATCATATAACGTATCAATATAAACCATTTATATCCCTCACGCGCCTATCATCATCAACACCTCGTTTTTTACGCAGCTCACAGTACAACTATTACGCCTCGTCTCGTCATGTACGCACAGTATTTTACCTGTACTGTGTGTTCGGAGGAGGGGGATGAAGATGAGCAATCTTTTTATTTTAGATATATGATGAGAGAGAGAGAGAGATTGGGGGGGGGGGTGGCCCTCCGGTGGGGGGAGGGGGCAGCTTCGGGGTCCCGCGCGTGTGTGTGAAGTGATTGCTGTACACGTGTGTGTATATACAGTAAAGTACTGCGGCGAATGCAATCTATCAATCTGACGGCCCACTTTTATCGCTGGCGTAGTCGAAATAATACTTTTTCTCGGCGCTGTATATTATTCTGCTGTATATACAGCAAAAATATGGAGAGGATAGAGATGAGTGAGAGAGAGGAGAGAGAAATTTTGTGTAACAAGGTGTTCTCTCTTTTCGATGCCATTTTTTTCCCCATTTTTTACCTCCTCCTCCTCTTAATTCGATTTTTTTACCTCATTTTTTTTACCTTATTATTGTGATCCGTTTTTATTTTATTTTTGTAACGAGTTACGTCGCTTGCAGCTGTCATTTTTCACCGATTTTATACTACTGCTACTGTATGTACCCTCATTGAAACTAGAGCTTGGAATAATTTTTTTGTTTGTTTATTTTTTTAATGCAGCCAAACTCGGTTATAGCGGCGGTTACAACGATACCTTCGCTATATCATCGATAATTGGCGGTTAATGCCGATTCCCGTGGATGAGAGAATGTGGATGAATCTGCTTATATAAAAGCCGGCGTTATATCTGACCTCAGATATAACGACGCATTTTTCGTAGTTCATCTACCGTTAGAGCAAGGGGGTGGCCAACATCTTTCCGTTCAACATCCGACATAATGGTCAGCTGGGCAGCATCACGGGTGTCACTCCGGTGTATAAGTCGCACCAGTAAAATGAGATACCCGGAAAACTCGCACATTCGTATACGCTATTAGTAATGTGGTAAAACACGGGCAGTTTAATCGATAAACTTTTACCCTGGGCATTGTATTCCCTTTCATCTTCATAAACTCAAAAACATAAATAATATTGTATAATAATATAAATATTCATTGTTTATATCTGGTTCCGTTCGCAGCCAGATGTAATGCGTAAAAAATGATATACAGAGCGCACATAAAACAGGGTGTATGGCATTTTACTGGCGAACCGTTGATTTTAGAGGCATACTTTCAATTAGAAAAAGTTTTCAAATAACGTGTAGTATTCAGATGTGTCCTTCATGTTGCAAGATGTTGTATAGTTATTAAAATAAAGAAATAGAAAACTTTTTATACAGTCCCCGTGTGCTCCAAAACCCAATTAGAATGTTGTTTTCATGTCTCTCCTGATGCCACGTTTCTAAGTGCAATATTCACTGAGATATTCGAATTAGAAAAACGGAGGAAAATTTGGGGGGAAAAAAAACAGCATTAAATGCAAGAAAGCCGTTTTACCCGCTAATTATTTTGATTTTTATTAAAAAAAAGACAATTATTTCTGAAAATAATGAGAAACAATTGTTTCCCTCTCTCTCCCTGTCTCTAGAATTGAGAATTGTTAATAGTTAACAATCAAAGGCATTTAATTGATAATTACATTATAAAAAAATTAATTGATTAAAAAATTTAGATTCTAATATTTCATTTTTTGGCTCATTATTTTGATTTTTATTCAAAAGAAAGATGACAATTATTTTTGAAAATAATGAGAAACGATTGTTTTTCTCTCTGTCTCTAGAATTGAGAATTGTTAATAGTTTACGATGAGAGAAATATCACGCGAGATTCTTTAGCGAAAATCTATTATTGATCACAATTTTTGAAAAGGTGAAAATAAACCAAAAAATTAAATTAAAAAAAAATTAGAAAAATTGGAAACTTCCGTTTATTTCTAGGATTTCGATAGTTTTCTCCATTCTTATGTTGATCCTGACGTGGGAGAAATTTTTCCCCCCACGTTTTCTAATTAATTTTAAAATTCAATTTACTCTATATCCGATTATCTTTTCGTGTCGGCGGCTATCTTTTATTATTTTTTTTTAGCTAATTACGAGGAAATTAGTGGAAACCGGAAACTCTGATAACGTTTTTGAGATTTTTCCGCTAAGTTTTAAGACAGCTAGTTAATTGAAAATAATTCTCAACTAATCAACACACGCCATCATTGATTTCGCTGCTTATCCTTAAGGTGTTTCCACATCACCACGTCTTGGTAGTATCTTACCTTATCCTCTGTACTTTCTCTCTTTTCAACGACATCTTTTGTTGAGAATGCAACTTTTTATTTATTTATTTGTTTGTTATTAAAAAGAATGCGAAATCCGTAGGTCTATGTGTCTCGCGAGAATTAATTAGTTTTAATAATTGATAACCTCTTTGTGTGATAAGCGAAATGAAATGAGCCAAAAAGAAATAAATGTAAGAAATATTTTTATGACACGTTTTCTCTCGTCTTTTAGATTTTTCCAATATTTTGGGTAGGATCTGTGTATGTATGGTTTGTGCGTCGAATTGTCCGTTTGAAAGTTTGACGGTTGTTATTGTTGGTACATGCAATTAATTGTTGTTGGGAGAGAGAATTTTAGATTGTGGAAAATATGAAAAGCAAGAGTCGTTTCGTTTTTGACTGAACGTGTCAAAGACGCCCCTTCTTGAAGATTAAATTGATCGAATGAGAGTTCACCCTTGGTGTCACAGTCACAGGTCAAATTAAAGTCAATCTTTAGCGATAGTTCGGGTCAAATTTTGGAACATTAGCGAACATTGGAACATTGGTCCTTAGCTACAATGGAGGTGAAATTGAAGATGATTCTTAGCGACATTTCAGTCAAACTGAAGCTGATTCTCAGTGACATTTCAGTGAATTGAAGCTGATTCTTAGCGACATTTCAATCAAATTGAAGCTGATCATTACCGACGTTACAGGTCAGATTCAAGCTCATCCCTATCGACATTGCAAGTCCTTGCAACTGAAATCGGTCCTCAGTGATATTGAAGGTTTATTTGAAGCTCATCCTTTTAGCGACAGGGGAAATTAAAGCACATCCTTAGTAACATTGCGGTTCAAATCGATCAAATTGGAGTACGTTTTCAGTGTCGTTCCTGTCTAAATTAAAGTTTATCCTTAGCGTTATAATGGAGATTATTGTAATTCATCTTTGGCATCCTTGCAGGTCAAAGCGTATTGGCTTCTTATCAAGGCAAATTAGAGCTTATCTTTATCTGGCTGAATTAGAGTTTGGTAACTTTTAACAGGTAAAATTAACGAAAATATCGTTAATCTTCAACGGGGCAAATTAACCACTAAACTGTAGTGGATCTTTTGCAGTTAAAATTTGATTTAATTCTTGATGCTCTCAATAATTAAAGTTCGAGTTAACCCTCAGCAGGTGAAACTAAAATTCATTCTTAATGCCTTCCTAGTCAAATTGGATTTCATCCTCGGCGCACTTGTAAATCGAATTATAGGTCGTCCATGTAAGTCAAGCCAGTAAAATTGGCGTTCATCATATGTGTCGTTTGAGGTCACTAGCAACATTTAATAGATCGTGTTTTTTTTTTTTTTGGTGCTTGAAATTTTAGTCACGAAATAAACAACTTATACTCCAGTCGTGAAAAGCACGTTCAATAAAAAATTCTCCATTCGTTTAAGGTTCACCTTTAACATGGTGAAAACTATGCTGTAATAGAAATATCATTAAAAATACTATAACCATTGGTTTATTTCAAAAATTTTTTACACATGTTCTTAATTGTAAGCGCTATCTTATGCTGGTATGAAGTTTTAAATATTTTGGATACTTGATTTTTTTTTGTCAATTTTCAAGAAATGCATTAAAAAACAGCTTGCGTGCATGATAAAATACCATGGGATCAATGCAGTTTAATAAAAATTGATTCAAAATAAAGGAAAAACTGTTTAGTTCATGAAATGAAACAAAAGGTTGAGATTTCATTGACTCAACTTTATTTAAAATTAAATTTCAAAAATTTTTAAATTTTAAATTTAATTTTGAATAAGATTGAGTCAATTAAATCTCAAACTTTTGCTTCATTTCATGAGCTAAACAGCTTCCTTTATATATATTTTGAATCAATATTTGTGTTCAGTTACATTGATGTTACGGTATTTTATCATACGCGCAAGCTGTTTTTATTGCATTTTTTGAAAATTTACAAAAAATTAAGTATCTAAGATATGCAAAACTTTACCCAGCATAGGATGCTACACATACAATCAAAAACATGTGAAAAAAATTAAAATAAATCAATGGTTAAATAGTATTTTTAACGATATTTCTATTGGAGCATAGTTTTTCACTATGTTAAAACGTATCAGACCCCTCAAGAAAAAAAATTTTGATTAATTCAGTCGAAACCGATCATCTCTGGTAAGACGAATTAACAACATAGTATTATAATTAATAAGTACAGGATACATCGAAAGATACCAATGACCTAATCGTGTTTATATCAGCCGATGACGTCACAATTACCTTAGAGCAAGGGTAATTAGTCAATTAAAAAACAATCAATTAATCCATATTAACAAAAAATAATAATGAACATTTCCAAGAACAATTTTCCCAATCAACAATTCAATCTTCATTCCGGTTTTTTTTTTATTTAAATTCCAATCAACACGCAAAAGTAATCAGATTTTATTACTAATTACTCAAACAAAAACGAAAGTAATAAAAAATATCTCTTAAATATCCGTAATGTTATATTATTAAATCCAATTGACTAGAGTGGGGAGGGGGGGAAGACAAGAAAAAGGGAGGAAAAATTCCAGAAAATGGTTTGTTTTCAATTAATTGTCGGAAGGCAAGAGAGGCAGGAGTTGGCGAAAAAGTGTAATTACTATTGACAGATTGGCGATGGGTGGATTTGATTATTGGCGGTGGGGGAATGGAATCATTGCTTTCCCTCCCTCCTGTTTTCCAGAATCTTCTCCTTTTTTAAAAGAGAAAGGAATCAGCAAAGAAAGAGGCAGAAACAACAACAACAAAAAAAAGAAGGAAAGAGAGGAGAACAGAATTACCGGGAAAACGTGTTTTTAATCAATACGCATGAGCTTGGCTGTCATTAAAAATGAGGCGTTTGTGAAAATTAGGTGTTTTCTGCAGCGATTTGATTTTTCCCATTTTCCACAATCAACACAAAAACAATGGGGGATCCACCAAACATTGAAAAACTTCACGGAACATTATTTTTCGCATAGTGAGTGATTATTATTAGAACCCGGATTATATGTGTGTCACGGTAAATGCCCGGATGAGCGGTGGAACCGAGGGTTTTTTGGGCAAGGCGAGTTGGTAAAAGCACGAAAATTTCGGACTTTTCATTTCGGACTTTTACCAAGACAAAGCCCGTTTTTTAATTAATCAATTAACCATCATGAAATTATTAGTTCCTGATTCTTATTAATTAATTAGTAATTAAATATTTAATTGTTAATTAAAAGTTTTTAATAATTATAATTAATCCTGCGTTAGTGTGGTGGGGTATTTCAGAACCTCAACACAACTATTTATAATTGCATTGACTGCGCAAGAAATATAGTCGCACTAACGCGGGGTCAATTAATAATTAGCTAATGGATTAATTTATATTTAATTCGGCGTAAGAAAAATTTCTTACAGTTTGTGCAACGTGGTTTTTTTTGGACAGACAAAGAACATAAGAAAACCAGATAACAAAGGCACAAAAATAAACAAAAAGAGACATATATACAGGGTGATTATAATTAAAGTTTCCTACTCTGAGTAGTTTTTCTCAAACACTGTTTATTGGAATGCAGCCAAATTTTTTGGATATCTTAACAAGACCATGGGAGAAAGATTTATGAAATAAATAAAAAAATAGTTTAGTTTTTCCCCACCAGGTGAAAAAGTGGTGCTTTTTTATTGCATTTTACATTTTCCCTTGGTGCATGTAGCGTACATACCAAGTTTCAATGGAATACGTCTACCAGTACGGGCGCTATATAGGTCTGAGTAGTTTCAGTGTACTGACACTGCTTAGACCTATGTAGCGCTCGTTCTGGTAGACGTGTTCCATTGAAACTTAGTGTATACGCTATATGGTCCATGGGAAAATGTAAAATATGCAATAAAAAAGCGCCACTTTTTGACCTGGTGGAATTGAACTATTTTTATTTAATTCATATTTGGCTGTATTCGGCAGAGTTTTTTCGAGTAGTTTTTCAGAAAAACTGCTCAGATAACTTCAATTATAATCACCTTGTACATACTACACCCACTGTGTGACTGACTCGACAGCCTTCTCGACAAGAGCCTAATAAAAAATTTCTATTTTCTCACAAAGAAAAGTTTGAATCATTCAAAGACGACATTTTTATATTATTTGGAAAGCAATACAATAGAACTTGATTAATTTGAACTTTGGATAATTCGATCTTATAACTCCCCTTGCGTTATTTTTATCTAATTTAATGTGTTAAAATTCCTTGTTTTTAATCCGAATTTTTGGATAATTCGAAGTTGGAGGAAAACAATCATGAATTTTGTATGAGGAAATTTAAATTGGAAAAATTCTATATACAAGAAAAGCCACACTTTGCTCTTCCCGGTCAAGTTGTTAAAAAACAAATCTTTAAAGACAAAGAGGTTTTGAAAATTCTGTTGTTCTCCACTCTTTGTTTGATAAATTAATGCCCATTTTTTCACATTGTTCAGCTGGAGTTGCATCGCGACTGCACCACTTGATAGCGATTATGTTTTTCAACCTATAGACCAAACGTAACATTCAAAATATGCATCTTTTGTCGTCACTTAAGAGTATGGAAAGCAGGGCCCAGCAGTAGCTGGGGGGGGGGGGGGAACTGCCCCGGGTGGCAAAATTTAGGGGGGCGGCAGTTTTAGTTGGGAACAAGGAACACCGTTACAAAATTGCATAATTTTAAAGGTGTGGAAGCGGCAAAATAATGTTTTTTCCCCGGGCGACAAAAATCCTAGTTACGGCCCTGATGGAAGATATCGGGATAAGTTCAGATTGTGTGTGTGTGTGTGTGTGTGTGTAATACGTTAATGAAAGTATATTTCCCGCCTTGTTACCATAAGAATGATAAGCAAAATTTGGGAAACAATTTCACAACGGATGATCATTAATTGTTTCCGTAAATCAAGCTTTGAACATAGTCAATAAATTCTGCAGTGATGCTGATTCCAAAACAGTGGAATAATGTAGCAGCTGAGATCAATCATATTATAATTGTAAATTATTAAAATTTAGGAAAGTTTCGTAACTGATGATAAAATTTTAATACAATATAATTCATAATTATTATCATTTGTAAATGTTGATGATTAAGTTGCAATTTGAAGTCATTTTACAGGTCCAGGATAAATTAATTGGATAATTCGAACCTTTTTTCCAGTGACTTTGGACTTCGAATTAATCAAATTCGATTGTATATTACTTCAATACTTTTAATTTATGTGCGATTTTTGAGGCTTTAGGGTTACGCTATAAAAGTTTGATAAAAATATTTTGCAAAACAAAAAAAAACCCGATAATTCTATTTGTTACATTCGCTCGAATGTAACCGTTACGCTTACTGGTTGCATTATTCAAGTTTTACAAAAGAACTTTTATCAAACTTTTATACTGTAATACCAGCCTAAATAGATGTTTTTAAATAATTTTTCCGGTTTTTAATACGTGTTACATTAACTAAGAAAAAAAATATCAGTTCGCATTTTTGACTAACGTTGCGTTTACATAAGGCTTTGTTTGAAATTTTTTTCCAAGTAATTTTTATTCAAATTTTCAAATGAAATTAATATTTTTGGAAATTAAAAGGTAAAATGAATGTCATAACATTTTTTAAATTTGTTTACGAAAGAATTTAATTTTTTTGGCTTTTCAAAAATGAAATTTTTTGGAAGTTTTTATCCTGATTTTCGATCTGGAATTTTTTTTCCCATGACCATAAATAGAAATAAATTTTAAAAAAATAGAAAAATATTTTTCTTAAATTTTTTTGTCACGTGATTCATGCGATTTCCAATATCATAATCACTAATTATTTTAATTAAATTAAGTTAATTAAATTTACATTAATTACAAAGAAAAACATGCTAAATTGATATCCAATTATTTGAAACTTCTCAAATATATTATTTAAGTAACCAGTTATCATACAGTATATAAGAAAATTGTGCAATTTGGTCATGAATTTGAAGAGCTGTCAAAAATGGGTTAAGGGTTAAGTCATTATAGTACTTTCCTTCAAATTTATTCATAATATTTTTTGGCGATACTTTACGAGATTTTAAGAAGAATCTCTTCTAGAAAATGGACGAGAATTAATTCCAAGAAAGGAGGAGGAATGAATCTACAACATCCCTTGCTAATCACATAGATAGAGAGAGAGACCCGAACTCTTAACACCTCGTCATTAACCAGCCAACAACAGCAGTAGCAGCAGCAACCATTGAAGCTTCCGTTCCAATTTCCACCATCATAGGGCACAGTAGTAAGTAGTGAGTGACTGACAGACCTCGAGCAAGGTGTGTGACAAGACCGAACCGAAATTACTCCCCGCTCTCTCTCCAGAATATCGGGTAAAACGTAACCGATTTTCGCACCCACTCGCTAGCTTGTCACGAGCAAAACCACTGGCCAACCAACCACGTGGGTGGTTAGTTTGTCCTTGTTGAATCGGGGAGAGAAGAGGCCAACACCGCGTGTATTGTAGTATGCTGCTCGTGGGGAGTGAGAGCGAAATGTGCAGCCCCACAAACATATTTAGTCCCGATTTATGGGGGGCGAAGAGCGGGGTTGCGGGGGTCTCCTCCCCGACCAAAAGATCCATTAAGAGAATGCCGTAAAGGTGTTATTAGGTAGCGAAAGGTCCCCACCACAACGCACTAAACCCCGTATCTATCTGATCGAAAGCCCATGAGAACGCTTGCACGTGGTCCCCCTTTTAACACCCTATTAATGAGAACGCTAGACGTAACCGTGGGATTCGGTGATGAATGTTGGCAATTAGAGTAAAATGTGTTGTGTTGGAAAGGAACCTATTCCTAAATCCAAAACAGCCGCACACTCTACCCCCGCCACTACCACCGCACAAACACGAGCGGCAAACGTATTTCGCCGACCAACCTCTTTCATGAAACTTGCCAAACAGAATTTTCCCCGAATGAAAATATTTCCTCTCTTAGTGTATTTGGATTTAAAAGCATTCCGGTGCCATTATACATATCCGTGGTCAGAGAGACAGAGAGAGAGAGCGGATGTGGATGTGTGTGTGTGGATTGTGGATGATTCGTTTGCCGGGGGTGATTGTTGTAGTTGTTGTTGTTCGCTCTAATAATTCGGTGGTTTTCGTCTGAATCCGTAACTGCATTTAATGCAAATTTCTCTCGACGGAAAGCCGAGCAAAAGGCTCTTAATGAATCGGCGCTAATGTTGCCGATGTGTTCGCAAGCGAACATTCTTAACATTCTTTTGAATTTACGCGTACGACAAAATATGTACCTACGGCAAAAATTTACGCGCCATCCTTTTAGAAAATTCCTTTCCGAATTCCATGACTGTAATGAATTTTAAAAATGGCGTTTCCATCTTAATTTCGATTATCATTTTCTGAATTATTATCCTCTTATTTAGAGTGAAATTTGCGTACACTCAAACTCGGTTATGACGACATCGAAGATCCGCGGAATTTCAACTTTATAGCTGAGGTGTCGTTACAACCGAGGTTGACATTTTTTTAAGTATCAAAAGTATAATCAGATGCAATAATATGCTATGCATGAAGCCTATGCTAGGCGTTATCGATTACGATGAATAAAAAATAAACGAAGCTTTGTTATGATAAAAGGATAAAGACATACTTGTGTAATGTATAATCGATAAAAAATATTCGATTTTATGTCGTAACAAAAAACTGCAAACACTCCCTCAATTGATGGCATTAACCCTTTAATTGTCAAGCATTGAAATATTCAAAGGAGAAGAAATTTGAGGGGTTATATAACGCAAATGAGGGATACCCCGAATGCTATTACATGACAAAAAAAAATTGTTGTCAAAATATGCACTTAAAAATGCCAAATATGCCAAATATGCGCTTAAATATGCCAAAATATGCACTTAAAAATGCCAAATATGCCAAATGTGCGCTTAAATATGCCAAAATATGCACTTAAAATGCCAAAATATGCACTTAAAAATGACAAATATGCGCTTAAATATGCCAAAATATGCGCTTAAATATGCCAAAATATGCACTTAAAAGTGTCAAAATATACATAAAAATGCCAAAATATACTTAAAAATGCTAAAATATGCACTTGACAATAAACGCCAAAATATACTTAAAAATGCTAAAATATGCACTTGACAATAAACGCCAAAATATACTTAAAAATGCTAAAATATGCACTTGACAATAAACGCCAAAATATGCATTCAAAAACTCAAAATATATGCACTAAAAAATCCTGAAAAAGTTAGAAATTCCAAAGCATGCACCAAAACTGAGAAAACATGCGTTAAAAAAAAATCACCATGCAATAAATAAGCAGATACGTTTTTAAAATGCATTTATTTTGTATTTCTTAGTGCATATTCATTTACAAAAAAATAACCCCACATATGCATATGCAAATAACTTTTACATATTTTTTATTTAAGCATTTTCAATTTCTAATTAGTCGCGGCTGCTCAGTAACGAAATACCAGTGACAAAAGAATTTCCACACGCTATATTTCTACAAAAACATTGAACACTTTCGACGCTATCTCTAGAAATAGCACTACAATGAAACAGTTGAGATATTTGGAAAAAAATTGCAAACATCTCTATTAATTCAATAAATCCCACCCGCGGAAAAGAAACCGATGTTATGAAAATGTTATGAGCAATATATTTATTTGAAATATTATAAAGAAAAGTGATTGAGCTTTAATAAACCTTCAAAAATATGCACTTATTTTGAAAAATCTTATATTTTATGCATTTTTATATGTATTAATGCCAAAAAGACCAAAATGTGCAAATGCATATAATCCCAGAGTCGCATTTATGGTTTTGCCGCCTGCGGGCTACACGAATTTTGTTGCCCTTCCCCGCATTCTAGTCTAATTTTCTTGACTACTCTTTCCTCGAATTCGCCGGCCCCGTCAAATAACAGGCCTCCCTAAACTCCTGCAAGTACACCTGTGTTTCTAAGTCACTCTTTGGGTCACTCTCATTATTATACACTCTTTAAGTCACTGATTTAGTCACTCACATGCTCGCACACTGTTTTGGTCACCCACATGCTTGCACGCAGTTTTGGTCACTCTCACATGTTTACGCACGCTCTAGGTCACTCTTTTGATTGCTCACTGACATGGTTTCTTGCTGGGTGACTCTTTTGATCATTTACGTGATCTAAGTCATTCTTATGGTCATTGACATGCTTGCATGCACTCTAGGTCACTGTTTTGGTGATTCACATGTTTGCATAAACCCTAAGTCACTATTTTGGTTATTCACATCACAAGTTTGCGCAAGCTCTAGATCACTATTTTGGTCATTGACATGATTTCACACACTCTTTAGGTCACTCTTTTTCTCATTCTCATGCTTGCACGCACTCTAGATAACTCTTTTGCCCACTCGCGAGCTTGTAAGTTCTCTAGTTCACTTTTTGGGTACTCTCTGGCCTAGCCTCTAGCTGTCTAGGCAGAGGCGGATTTCGCCTCGCGCTTCTCTCATTTTACCAATTTTCTTAGCCAATCATTCCTCAAATTTGCCACCCCTCTGAACTTGCCGCCCTGGGCTATATAGGTCTATATAGGCTGGGCCCATAGCCTGCTGAGCTCCACCCCGTAAATACGCCACTGTATAATCCGGGATGTACTTATGAAATTGCAGAGAAATACGGAACCGTTTGTGTGTGTGTGAAAGTTCACTAACGCAGTTTTCATCTCAAAAAATATTTTTATTGTAATTTGTAGTGTTTTCATTTTATTTTTACACACACACACGCGCGCGTTCTTTCACTGCGTCACCACTGTCTTGTTCCAGCCGGCGGTTGATGCCTACGTTGCGTCACGTCGGTGCGTTTTGTTGGGGCGCGTATTTTTGTGCGTTAAAATAATTAATTACAAGAACCATTTACTTGACAGCACGACTACAACACAGTCTGTGCAGCACAGTTCATTGCCAGAAAGTAGACGAAGAGAAATGATTACAGGGGTCGTTCGAAGTTATTTTATGTACTTTATTTTGTACACCGCCGGCTGTGTTGTAATCATGATGTCAAATAAAAATGTTTTTTCTACTTATTTTATTGGTCTTTTTGTCCCATTCGATGTCACACCCTTCATAAGCATATTTGCGATTTTGACCGATTAAACGTGGTTTGCGATACTATGTTTTATGGCAATTTTTGTTCCTCTTGATGCCTAATATCACCCCATTGAGTTTGTGTCGCCACTTCAAGGCACCACCCTGTATATATCCACATCATGCACAATAACGGTTTTTTATTACAAATAATAAGTTTTTTTTTTGTTTTTTTTTGCACAGAAAAACCACTATTCTAAAGTTTTTTTTTATTTTTGAACTTACTAATATCAGTTAGTTTTACATCATTTTGCTCACGCTCTCGAAGTCACTCATGTGCTTGCTAACTCTCTAGGTCACTCTTTGATCACTCTCTGACGTAGTCCCTTACTGTTTCGGCAGAGGTGGATTTATTTATACAAATTTTTCCGCCCGTCTCCCATTCTACTAATTTTTTTGGCCGCTCATTTTTCAAACTTGCCGTCCTGGGCTAAAGCCCCCCCCCCCCCTGTAAATACGCCACTAGTCTTAGTCTCTGTTCATTTTTCCATTTGTTTCACCCACTTAGTTCATTGCTAATTTCATCGCTAAGGTAAGAAAACGGTTTACAGATAACGCTATTTTTATCCTAAACTCATGGCAAGAAGGGCTCGTTGATTGCCAGGTTTCGGCAATCTGCCCCACCATTCATAGGGCGAGAGACCTTTCTCATGTGTTGCGGGTTTGCATAACCAGCCTCACTCCACCAGCGGCAGCCTCCAAGGTGGCGTCGTGAGATTTTTTTGATTGAAATATTTAATATTACACTAATTTAATACCAATGTTGTGTTTCATGCACTAAAATGAACTTATTTATAAAAATAATAAAAAAAAATCCACCGGATAAACTCGGAAAACAAATTATGCCCAGCAGTGAAAATGTTAAGAGAGAAAAAACGCAAAAAACCGCAACCAAAACCTCACTGATAATAACGAGTTGCAAAACGAAGCGCAACAGCTAATTGTCGGAATTTTCTCGCAGTTACGTCCGCTAAGGCGAAAATTGAGCGAGAAAACATTTTTAGTGATTTTTGTTGTTGTAATATTTTTGTTTGTTTTAGGCGCAATTAGAAAACAAAAGAGCGAAGACTGCTTTTAATAACGGACCCTTGCGATATATACAAATAAATAGCCGAGTACCTGCTGATAACTAAGTACCGCTATTTCTGTTGCGTTGGGATAAGGCGTGGGGGGGGGGGCTTTCAAAATAATTATAATATAAAAGAAAAGAAAGAGTAACGTAAATGAAATGGAGAGCCATTATGCGTTAAGTGGCCACTTTTGCGTACGCACAGGGCAATTTGGCGATGTTGGATACGAACAGTGTTTTACCGCCGCCATCATAATAACACGAGCGGGGTTTTTAAGCAATTGCTACTTACCTTAGAATGACTGTAATTAATAGGCCGGAGAAGCCTCTCGGTCTCTCTTTTGCCCCACCTTTTTCTCATTTGGCCTCCATCTCCTGATGTAACACTATTGAGCACATTGTTTTCATCTGTGTGTAAGTTATATAATCTCGTTATTTTCCGAGAAAAATACGTACTCTTTTACAACAGGTTTTTACTTGAATTTGCATGAAATTTGGGTGTTGAAACACTTCACGATGGTGGTAAACTAACTATAATTAATTAAATACAGTTAAACTCGGTTATAACGATATCAAGGATTTCGTAAAATTTTGTCGTTACAACCAAGGTTAGCGTTTTCGAGATCTTTTCTGACCAAAAATTATAATCAGTTGAAATCAAATACTTTTCATAAAGTAGTAATTTCATTGTGAGTAGGGTGACGATATTTGATTGATAGAAATATGAGACATTGTCTATTCTCGCCAAAAATGCTGCCAACTACCTCAAAATCCCCAAATGTTACTTACAAATAACTTTTGGCGAGAAATGCAATGTTACAGCAAGTCTGCGATGATTTAAAATGTGTTTCACGAAAAAATAAATAAATAAAATTGAGAGAGAGAGAACATGGCAAATACACTAACTTACTAATGAATAGTAAAATCTATTGACATAATTATCGTAATATACAGTCAATTTCGGTTATAAAACATCAGAGATTCCACGAAATTTTGTCGTTGTAACCGAGGTGTCATTACAATCGAGGATGACGTTTTCACGACCTTTTCTGACGAAAATACAGTATGTACATTAACAGTACATACAGTACATATACAGTAAATGCTACGCACAAATTAGTCTTTTCATTGTGATTGTGTGACCATATTTGATCAAGAAAAGTACTTGAAATTGGGATCATAAACACAGGATGGTTAATAATAAAGTGACACTACTAAAACGTATGTAGCGTCCATTCTGATGGAAGTATTTTGATGAAACTTCGTATATATGGGATATATGAACATTGAGAAAAAGAAAGATTTGATAAGAAAGAAAGTTTTTGACCACCAGGTGAAAAAGTGGCGCTTTTTATCGCAGTCATCTTTTTCCCATGGTTCAAATGACGTATATACCAAGTTTCAATGAAATACGTCCACCACAACGGGGGCTTCATAGGTCGGAGTAGTGTCAGTATAATTACTCTGAGTAGTGCCAGTTTATTTATAACCACCTTTTGTACGAGACATCGCCGATTCTTGTCAAAAAAAAAATTTAATTGTCACAAAATATTGTCATACACGTATAAATAACCATTGGCGAGAAATGTACTGCTGCAACAAGACTACAATGGTTTAAAATGTATTTCACGAAAAAACTTAAGAAATAAAATTGAATAACAAATACGTGAAATCAATATTTATATTTAATGTCATAATTGCCATAATATAATTGAAGGGTCGGGGGGAATGGTTTCAGTCCATAAAATAACATTTTTCAGGAGAAAAATGTTAAAAATTTGTTTGTTTTACATTTACAACAACATTAATTTTAGCATTAACAAATGTTTAACATTAAAAAACTTTTAAAAATCTGGTTTAATTACAATGTTAGAAACTTTACTTTAATTTTATATCATGGTATATGTTATGTAAATCTGAAAATGAACCATTTTTAAAAAAGCAAATAAAAAAATTGGTTGTATAAATTTTTTTTTCTTGGCTTCATCCCCACGAACGTGTAGTTTGAGCAGGATTCTGAAACCGGACACACACATAGGCGTACGCAGAATTTTCTCAAAGGGGGGGGGGGGTTTACGTTTTTTCCTGCGAAATGACACTATAATCTCGGCTAGAGGGTACCACCCCCCCCCCTGCGTACGCCAATACACGCACACACATTGCATAAAATTTGAATAATTATGATATTTGATCATGGTATGATGAATTAAGTTGAAAAGTAGATAAAAAATTATTGGTGGTTAGTGCAGAAAAATATTCGATGAAAAATTGTTTTTTAAATCTTTATTCATCATCGTCGTATATATACTCCAAGTATTCGTCATCATGTTGCTCATCGGTCTCGCGTCCTTCCCACGTCAAGAGTTGTTGTAAAAGCTCTTAAAGATTGCAGGTCATTGTACTTCGTACGAGAGATTGGGATTGGGGGGGAGGGGGGCTTGTAGAAAACTTCCAATTCTTCGATAGGTATATCCTTCTCTTGTTGATGGTCCTTTCTTCCTTTTTGCGTGTTTTTAACAGTAACTTCATGGCTGGTGTGACTACCAGAGAAATTGGAACGGTGGTACACTAAACGTGGTGTGGAACACTATCTGCATGCAGGCATCTGATTGGCCTTGTCGGCAGTGAGCGTTTTTCCTGATACATAGACTTTAAAAAACCTGTCCAAGCTTTAAAAACTTCTTGTTTGCAGTCAACCACTATGAAAGGAGATGGTTTTACACTACCGCTTCTTATAACTTCCATCCGTTCCTCTGGAATCTCGATATAGGACGTTTGTGAAGGGCACAACATAAATCTATACCCAGTGATACTTTGAAACATGAACAAACCTCAAATTCACAAGCGAAAAGCATGAACTACACATCAGTAAAGCAAAACAAATACGTACACACTCAAATATAGTTTTCTGCGCATGCGCATATACTGGACTCTAATCGTTTTTCCATCTGCGTACTGTGACTAAAATCATTGTTCCCGCTTATGCCTTATCTTTCTTCCTTTATTACAGCGAACTGAAAGCATTTTTGCCTCTGATGTTTTACGAGGTTGAAAGAGACGGTCCAAAAAATTTCAATTTTATTTGGACTGAAACCGTTTTTTCCCCCCGACCCTTCAATTTATAAATTAAACAAATTATCTTCATCTCCGATTCTAGTAAAGATTGTAAACTAAAGAAAGCTTCGTTGAAAAACATGACGTTATTACAAGAAAAAAAGTCTGAAAGGGAAAAATTATGGGAAAATATGGAAATGTCCCGTATACGGGTCATACCAATAAGAAGTAAGTGTCAAATGTGTAATAATTTTTTTTTCAATGTTAGGTATATAAAAAAACCACACATGAACATTGCCTCGATGTGATGAGAACTAATTCTTGGACTTTCTTGGGGAAAATATCGTAAATACGAAAACAAAAGAGACAAAAATGTGTCGTTATATCCGAGGTCATCGTGTTTTTGTCGAAGTTATAAGAAAAATTTATTAAAATTATTCTCTATGGAATCAGCTTGGACCGTTAACTGTTGCCGTTAAATTTGTAGTTACAATAGAAGTCGTTATAACCGAGTTTGTAACTATTCATTTGTTTTGCGATTAGTTAATTAACAAACATAACCCCTCAGTTATTTTAGATTAAAATCTACAATTAAAACTCCACAATATAATAAAACGTTATGCCGATTTGTGGGGTTACACCAAGTGTGTTTAACTTTTAGGAGAGTGCGGGCCCTTCACGTAGTTTGAAACGTGTTGCGGGCCACTTAATCAAGTGATGTGGCCCTTGGCGCCACAGGTTACTTGATTAATCTGTATATGTGGCGTGGTTTTGGAACTGTGCCGCGAGTCACTTAAGTGCTCTGAAACTCTGCCGCACTGATCTGTAAGCATGCCGCGGGTCACTCAAGTGATTTGAGAATGTTCCGCGGGCCACTTGAATGATGTGGAACTGCACCGCGTGCTGCTTAAGAAATCTGGAAATGTGCCACTGCCACTCAAGGGTTCTGGAACTTGGCCGCAAATTGCTCAAATGATCTTAAATATGCCTCGGGTCACTCAAGTGCTTTAGAACTGTGTCGCAGGCCATTCAAGCGTAATGTCAATATGCCGCGGGTCATTTGAGTGATCTGGGAACGTGCCGTGGGTTGCTTAAATGTTCTGGAACAGTGCCGCAGTGATCTGTAAGTATGCCACGTATCCCTTAAGTGACATGGGAATGTTCCACGGGCCACTTTAATGATATGGAACTGCACTGCGTGTCACTTAAGAGATCTGAAAATGTACTCAACTGCTCCAAAACTGCGCCGCAGGTTGCTCAAATGATCTGTAAATATGCCACGGGTCACTCAACTGATCCAGAAATGTGCAGTGGGTCACTCAATTGATCTATAAATGTGTCACGGGTTACTTAAGCGATCTGGGAATTTTCCACAGTCAACTTAAGTGATGTGTTTGAAATGTGTTTGACGTCATGGGACACATTTAGCCTACGGGGCCATGTATTGAGCATGTATGTATTACATAATATTACTCAAAACTGATTGATCACGACTCACTATTTAAAATACCAAATAAACAACAATATCCAATTAAAGTCCTTAAATCGAAAACAATTTTATTACATTTTTATGATAATTGATAAAACAATCAGGAAATTATAAGTGGGGTTTCAACGTGACATCGATCAACTTTTTTCGCGTCTTATTATTATTAGTAAAAAAATGCGTCTGCGGCAATATTTGATGATTATTCTCTCGGAATTCGATAAAACAAGTGCTTTTATTTTATGAATGGCCGAATATTGATCAGAAGTGTCTAATTCAAGACAGGCTTCTTCAATCTCCTTCAAGACAATATGAAAGCCTTGAGGACAGGAATATTGATCTGTGCTTGGTTGTTCGGTGTGCACACACAAAGTGCTTTCAAAACAAAACCAATAGAACGCATATAACTGAAAAATTTTCCAAAACAACATTTGCTAAGTAATATACAGTCGAACCCCGTCGTAACGCCCCCCTCAATATAGAGCGCCTAGAGCGCCACAAATTTTCAGTGGACAAATCTTCCATATAGGGATTATAATATAAAAAACGCCAACTATATTGTTTGGATGCATATGTTACTGCCAAAGCCCGAAATTAGCCAGTTCGCGAAGTGGCCAGCCAGATCGCGAATTAGCCAATTTAGGTGCGAATTGCACCGGGCAATGTCTGAAATTCGGACAGTTCGTGAAGTGTCCGGAGCTCCCTGGCCAAAGTCCGATAACAAAAGACATGATTCGGGATCATCGTCAAGTTGGCGTATATTTTCGTGATAATTATGTCCACGTTAGTTAGTCCAACCCATCAAATAGCAGTCACGATGAGGTAATCATTTTTTTCTCTCTCCAAAATTTGGCAGAAAAAACTATATGTCTGTATAATTATTTTTATATAGTTCTTCTTCTCAAATTTCACTTTTTTTTCCTCTCGTCACATGGAACTGACACAGCTGCTATTGAAATCATCTACCTAGATTTGCTCCATTCAGTCACGTTAAAAAGAGTTTTTTCTTTCAATATCTGAAAAAAACGGGAAATTTTTATTATAAAACCAATATATACAGGTAACGCATAGGTAACAGGGCGTATGGCGTTTTACTGGTGAATTGTTAATACTAGAGACATGCTTCCAATTAGAAAAGTATCCAAATAACGTATAGTACTCAGATACGTCATTCATGATGCAAGGGGTTTTGTACAGTTATTAGAAAAAAGTTAACTATTTATATGGACACCCTGTGCCAAAAAAACCCCCATTCAGAAAATTGTTGTCCTGTCTCTTCTAGGGCCAACAAAAAAAATTCCATGTTTCTAAGTGCAATATTCACTGAGATAGTCGAATTCGGAAAAAGGAGGAAAGGTTTGGAAAAAACAGCATTAAATGTGTAAAGTGATTTTCCCGTATTTAATGATGTTTTTTTTTCTCAACTTTCATTCTTTCAGAAAATTCAGAATTAATGAGAGAAAAAAATCTCAGAATTGATGAAAATTCAGGATTAGTGAAAGAAAAAATTGAAGAAAGAATCGAAGAAAATTCAGAATTAGTGAGAGAGAAATCTCAGAAAACTGATGAAAATTCAGAATTAGCGCGAGAAAAAAATCTCAGAACCGATGAAAATTCAGAATTAGCGAGAGAGAAAAATCTCAGAACCGATGAAAATTCAGAATTAGCGAGAGAGAAAAATCTCAGAACCGATGAAAATTCAGAATTAGCGAGAGAGAAAAATCTCAGAACCGATGAAAATTCAGAATTAGCGAGAGAAAAAAATCTCAGAACCGATGAAAATTCAGAATTAGCGAGAGAGAAAAATCTCAGAACCGATGAAAATTCAGAATTAGCGAGAGAAAAAAATCTCAGAACCGATGAAAATTCAGAATTAGCGAGAGAAAAAAAATCTCAGAAAACTGATGAAAATTCAGAATTAGCGAGAGAAAAAAATCTCAGAACCGATGAAAATTCAGAATTAGCGAGAGAGAAAAATCTCAGAACCGATGAAAATTCAGAATTAGCGAGAGAGAAAAATCTCAGAAAACTGATGAAAATTCAGAATTAGCGAGAGAGAAAAATCTCAGAACCGATGAAAATTCAAGAATTAAATCATTTGGAAGCTCACACACCTTGTTTACTACAAAAAAAAATGTGTATTTGATATATTTATGCTTTTTCCACCTCTATTAACGTTAGGTGCGAGGTCCCCACAAACCACGGGGACCCGGTGCGACCGCACCTGTCGCGCACCCCTAAGGGCGGCTCTGATTGTAAGAATGTTTATTTTTCCCCCACTGATAGATATTTATTGTGGTATTTCTCGCGAGCGCGTGTGTGTGTGCGAGACAATTTACTAGAAAACAATATAAAAGGAGGAAAAATGAAAACATTGTTGGCGTGTGTAAAATTTTATGGGTGGAATATCCTCTTCCCTATAACACTATATAATCCACACGCGATGAAATGATAATCCTATCGTTGCATGTTACCATTGCTGGGGGGTTTTTCTTCTTCTCACCGTGTGTGCGTGATAATGTTGAAAAAAATGTGCACAAAATAACAGTAGTAATGATAGCAATAATGAAAAGAATTGGCGCTCGTGAGCCCCGCCCATAAATGCTCATCCTAACTGCCCAATTACACGCCCACTTCACCGATATAACACCTCCTCTCACTCTCTCTACGCATTCCTATCTTTTTATTGTTTTCTCAAATACATTTTACAACGCATGCTATTGTCCCACTATGATCAATTTTTCTAAACTAATGTCTAAAATAAGTAAAAAAGTTTCAAAATTATCGAAATTAATGAATATCTGGATATACAGGGTGTTTGTCTTGTAAGTGGTAATGCGGTCTTTATCTCATGAACCGTTCGTCGTAGAAGTCTGATTCCAATTTTAAAAATGCTCAAAATGTGCTTAAAAAAATTACCTTGTGCCCCTTCTGAGAATGGAAATACAGTGTGTCACAAAATAAAATAATCTAAATTTATATACGTTCCCCCTGTTTTCCAACTTCCAATTAGAAAGTTGCTGCCCTGTCTCTCCTGAGGCCAACAAAAATGTTCTGCTCTTGTAAGAACAAATTTGAATTCAAAAATCAGAGAAAAGTTGGGAAAGAACAGAAAAAACTAATTGACAACGCCTCCTTCACCATTTATATTGTTCTTCATCGACTTTGCGTTTTTTGAATTCGAATATCTCAGCGAATATTGCACTTAAAAAAATAATATTTTCGTTGTTAAGCTCAGAAGACACACAGGCAGGGCATCCACGTCCTGGAGCAGGGCCCTTAGGCTGGGATCTTTTGCGGGCCACCCAGATCAGACTTTCACGGGCCCCTTTATGATGAATTTATAGTGTAAAAAACAAAAAATGATGAGAATCTCGTCCCGGGCCCCAAGGCTGGAGCCCTGTCAGTCCTACCCTTGGGGGACCATGGACACAGGTCAACAACTTTCTACTAATTGGGAGTTAGAGGATAGGCGGACAGTATAAAAATTTAGGTTTTTTTATTTCATGACACACTATATTTCCACTCTCAAAACTGGTACAGGGTGATTTTTGAACACAAACTGAACTGAAATTTATTTTTATTATTATTATTATTATTTTAATACACAGTAACTACAGCACGACAAATATACGAACATACACGTACATGGTCCACTTCTGTTGTGCCTAAGCGATCAGTGCGGTCCGTCCAAGGCAAACTATATAGAGCAGCGGTTCTCAACCTTTTTTGACTCGAGGAGCCCTTTTTTGTACATAATTTTTATGGCAGAACCTTGTAGGCCTCTCTTATTTATTTATCTATCAAATTTACTGATTCATTTTATTTTCCTCGAGTAGCCGCGGAGCCCCTGTGAGTTGCACACGGAGCCCTTGGAGCTCCGCGGAACACCGGTTGAGAACCACTGATATAGAATATCTGTGTTGGTGGCATACATATAGAGCAATAACATAGCCTTAAACATGATTTTTACAAACAATCTAATCACAGGTCATTATTTGATCATACCACATTTTGAGCATTTTCTAAATTAAAACCATACCTCTACGACGCACAGTGGTTGCGTTTCGCGAAAAACGGGGTCAAAACTCTTTACTCGCCTTGAAATACGTTGCATATTCTTGAAAACTGTTTGGAACAATAAATATTATATGACATGATGTTCGTTCTGCACTTGTTAATGCAAGATATACAGAAAACTGCATGTTTTGTGAAGATATTTATTTTTTGAGATGGGGTTGATTTTTTAAGGAAGGAAATAAATATCTTCACAACATCCAGTTTTCTGTATATCTTGCAATAAATATTATGCTTTTTTAACTGCAGGGTGCAGATTATGTGATTGAAGGGATTTGAAAGATGTGAAATGGATAAAAAATGATATGTTTGCATTATATGGCTATTGATAGAATTGCGGGGGGAAAACATAACATGGATTAGTTCATGATATCCCGTTATCACATATATGATATTTGAATTGATTGCAGTAACATGTTAGAATACTGCTGACATGCATTAAAAACCTACAATTACATAAAAATGCTGCATACAGAAAATTAATTAATTAAAAACCGGAAGTTAAAATTAGCATAAAACATAATTTAAACACAAAAATTTATAATAAAATGTTTGCAATGGATGGAAAAATATTTCTGGTCGAAGTCTGGGTGTAAAATCTTATGGTCACAACTATATATTAATGTGTATCACAATAATGTTATGATTATAATCATGATTTATTAACAACTAGCTATAATCTCGGTGCTGCTCAGGTTTTGTCAACATACTGAGAGCATTGAAGAAATGACAAACCATTGTAAAAGAATAGACATGACCGAGACGCATTGTTAGGAAACCACGATAAATAAAGTAAACATTCCGAAAGTCATTGTTGAGGACCAAGAACCATTGTTGCCCGACGTTTTTTCACTAATTTCGGACATTTGTCCTGTTCTGACGAACTTTAACAGTAGCATATCGTTCAAGTCGGGTCCTGTTTAGTATACGAGTATATGCAAAATTTGGCAACGATCGATCTAAAATTGTAGATTTCTATGTAGTGAAGATACACACAGAAAATCCAATTTTACATATGTAAATATCGCTCAAATGGTCGAAACTAGTTTTGGGTTATTGAAGACGTTTTGCAGTAATTTTAATTTTTTTTTCTTCGTTGTTTCCCCATGATAGCATGGATCAGAAAATTCTGAATGGATCAGAAAAATTATTAATTGATGCATCACATCTCTCTTGAAAATTTTTTGCACACAAGAAACTTTTTCGAATTTAAGTTTTTGATGTATTTGCTGTTTCCTTAATTCAATCTGTTATTTTCCTTCTTTTTGTTCTCTTATTAGTCTCAGCAAATCCTGATATGTCCTCACTACCGATTCCTTGTGCGTACTTCGCAGAAAATGAGAACGTTTGTTAAGACCAGTCGAGATTTGCAATTTATTCGTTTTTGCATTTTCTGTATACCCTTCAAATTTTACTTAATTTAACTATTTAAAACTTCATGCTGTGTTCGTTTCCTTAAGCAATTTTCTAAATCGGTGAATGCTGCTTAAAATTTGACAAATGGTCCTTTATATAAGTATTTCATTAAAATCAAAATTTTTCTCTGAGTGAAGCAACTTGAGTTTGAAACTAAAAAGACAAAAAAAAAATCTGAGGCACGTTTTGCAGTTTTCAATATCGAAGCTTAAATAATCTGCAATTATCAGAGCAATGATCTGCCATTTTTAAAGAAATTTTCTTAAATTCAAATCTATTCTGCATTTGTTTAGACAAACCTCAGCTATGTCATGTTGAAGAAAAGTCGCTGGTGTCAGTGGAGTAGCAGATATTAGCAGCTGATTTCACTTTTTTCATAAACTAAAACATGCTAAAGTATGTTGAGAAATGAATTTTAAGAGGACGCATCAGGACGTTCTTTTCTACCGCCACTCACAAAATGAACATTTTAAAATATGACTTGGTTTAACCATTAACTTATTTTTTAATAAAAATACAAAAAAATGAAATTCAAAATGTATTTCGAAATTGCTAATACACATGAAGGAAAAGAGATAACTGCCTAAAATTCCCTGGAGAGCTACGAAATTTCTTATCGAGAGCGGTTTTGTAAAAGGTTTAGATTGATATGCAATATACTGCTACCTGAATTACCACATTGGAGCTCCTTCTGGGTGAAAACTAAACGGTGATGAACGAAAAAAACACGTCAAGAAGCCGGGGTTTATGCACTTGAACGGCAAAACTTCTTTTTGAGGTTTTGGCAGCGATTTTCGCAAAACGCACCACTGTGCGACGAACAGTTGACGAAATGAAGGCTGCATTAGCGCTTACAGAACACCCTGTATAACATTTATTTGAAGTTAATATCAGTAGAAAAATTTACATTAATCCGAAGTCACGCGTTTAAAAACTTCTGGGAATTCGCAATATATTTCTAGTTTTAAGACAAGACAAATTACTAATAATA
Organism: Pholcus phalangioides; assembly: GCF_987345545.1. Classification (NCBI taxonomy): domain Eukaryota; kingdom Metazoa; phylum Arthropoda; class Arachnida; order Araneae; family Pholcidae; genus Pholcus; species Pholcus phalangioides. The sequence continues at coordinate 5,600,870 of NW_028301625.1, read as the reverse complement.
AAATAATACCCTGGTCCATATTTTATAAAATCCATATTTAACAGGAATATAACAATTAATTTTTTTAAATATTCATGATCAATTGTACGTAAAAAAAATTACTAGAGTTGATTAAAAACGTAAAGATAAAAAGAGATTTGTGTTCATTTATCCCAATATTTTGTATATATATTAATATCTACCTTTCTATTTATTTCTAAATGACAAAATCATTACCGAAATAATTACCTGAATATTGTCGATGATGATGAAGCAGCAATATAATTTTCATTTCCATATGAATGTCCAATTCGTCATTTTTAGAAATTAAAAGAATGAAAACAAAGAAAATCGTAGAATTTTTCAAAAATTTTAGGAAAGCACAAAATCAGGAAAAAAGAACATCCAGACTTAATTTACTGTAATAGTTAATCATATATAAGTTAGTTTTTTTTAACTAATCTCTGAAATAATTAAAAGGAACTTCAAAGTTGTACCGAAATCTCTCAATTTCTGGATATTTAATTATTAATTTGAATTTAAGAATAAATGTAAAAAAATTTATATTAATCCACATTCTCATGTTTGAAAACTTCCATAATAGATTTCCAGTTTTAAAAGACAGTTTTTGTGATTAAATAGATATAGTTTTTAAAGAGTTAAGGTTTTCTAGTGTTAAAGTTTCAAAGTTGTGTTTCTAGTGTTAAAGTTTCAAAAAACTAAAAACTACTGATGGTACAATGAAATACTGGCATGAATTAATCCGTGTTTAATGTAGAAATATCAATTAAATTTCTTAATATTCATGGTTAATTAAAATAAAAGAAGTTATACATTTATTAAAAACGTAAAAGAACATACAAAGTTATTTGTATTCATATACTGTGTATATATATATATTACGGTAAATGTGATAAATTCGGTAATTATACATGATAACCGGTTGTTATGCATAATCGCCGTGCATTTTGGTAAGCTTGATAAGTTTCCCTAAATTTATCACTTTTACCAGCGATTATGCATAGCACCCAAGTGTCATCGGTAAATTTGGTAAGTACTAAAAAAATTATCACTTTTACCAGTGGTTATGCACAATACCTAAGCGTTGCGTCGTTGGTAAACATGATAAATCGCACTATATGATATACCAATGGTTCTCGACCTGTATCCCTGAGGTATTGCACGGGGCCACAGGTGAAAAACAGATGAAAGGGAAGCCATGACAAGTGGTGAAGAGGACCCACACCTGTGAAGAAATAAAGTTTTCAAGTGAAATATGGTGGAAGATAATATTACTACTTTCAGACTCCACAAGAGCATTTCCATAGAACTCGGGTCATCTTAACTCACGTGCCCGTGGGCCCTATATCCATAGGGTGCGCCTACCCGATGAGATTAGTAGTCCTACTGATATTTTTTAATGTGAATATATAAATATGTAAGCTTTCACTTCCAGCTAAGTATGGGGCCCTAGAACATCATTTCGCATGACCTATGATATTAAGACGGCCATGCATAAAACCCTCACAAGAGGGAAGCTCAGTGAACTCTAGCCCAGAGTAGGCACTGACCCAGGGTAATGTGTCGGGAGGGTTGATTCTATGTTCGATGGATCATCCCATATTATACACAAACCTATTATTAACATTTTTTAATTCGGGTCTTTGGAGAGATGGTCATCCACCTCCTGGATCGGTGTTTGGCCCAGGGTTATCGAGATCGATCTTATTTATAAAATGTTTGTTTATTATCAACTTAGTTTGGTTTTGATTAAGTTCAATCCGATAAGTAGAGAGGTTGTCGATCTGGAATGAGGGTAGGGGCCCTGGATAAGGCCGGGGAGCCACGAGAAGAAAATATGAAATATTGTCCAAAGGGTATCATTAGGCTGAAAAGGTTGAGAAACACTGCACTACACCATAGAGGGTTAAACAAGGATTTCATGCACTAGTGCACTTATTGCAATTGTCATAAAAATTATTTTTGTGACAAAAACAAAATTTTCTATTCAATTTGAATAAATTAAACCACCAACTAGAAAATAATTCAGACAAAGATTCACCCGCATTCCACAGACTCTTATATATCTCTATTTTATGCAGACCTATTTTTCCATGTGATTTGGCTCTCGGGAGGAATGATCACCCATCTTCTGGATCCATGTCCGGGACCAGGGTTCCTGAGATCGAGCTTATTTATAAAATTGTCGTTCAATTCAATAAGTGGAAAGGGCCTCGCTCTTGTATGAGGGTCGGGGCCCTGGGTAAGACAGAGGGCAACGAGAACAAAATATGGTCCAAAGAGGGTCATGGTCTGAAAAGGTTGAAAAACAATGTTCTGAAATACCAAAAAAGTTGAGAAAATAAATAGGTGTAATGGGTTTTTCGACAGCGTATTTTTCATGTATATTTAAATATACACTGGGCCATAGAGGGTCAAACAAAAATTTCATGCACTGGTGGGCTTATTGCAATTATCATAAAAATTATTATTTTTTGACAAAAAACACAATTTTCCAGTCAATTTGAATTACTTAAACCACCAACGAGACCATAATTCAGACAAAGATCCACCCCTATTCAACGTCAAATTTGCAGCTACTAAGTAATTACCGTATCTTGACCTTGATGGCAAAATAATTATTTTACCTTACAATTATTTTATTATTCGAAAAACGTCCGAACAACAATTTACCGACGAAAAAAGCGCGTTTCCCTCTCTCTCCATCCTTTCCATAAAACGGTAAAAACGTTCAGTGTCTGTATTTTTTTTTAAATATTATTATTATTATTATCATTCCCTCCGCAATCCGATTCCTCCAGCATCGGCTTCTCAACCCCCAGATTTTGACCCCACACCAAGTCTTCGTATGTAGTGCCTATTCCCTAGCTGGCAATCGCACACACCACACTGCACACGACCCGGTCCTAACCCCATCCGTAGGTTTTATATGTATGTATGTGTAATAGACTGTGCAGAGAAGCACCCACACACACTCGGCGCTCTCTCTCTCTCTCTCCTAGATTTGATCGACGAGCTTCGATCTCGTGGTAAGTGTGTGTGTGTTTGGGTAAATCCCCGCGATTCCTTTTAACACGTGCTTTCCTTCTCACGGCTGCTGGAATCTTCACGGGCCTTTCATCTTCAACAAGGGCCGTGTGTGTGTGTGGAAAAGGGAGGGCTACTGCTAATTATCCGCTGAAAGACGGCAGGCAGGCATGTTTGGTTGCATGGCGGTGTGGGGGTAGAGAAAGGTAGCAAGTGATGTATAGTAGCCGACACTGAATTGCAGAAAGCGTACCTACCGTGAGAGAGAGAGAGAAAGAGAATCTCGCGCGCTCACTACACACACACACACCAAAAGGATGGGTTTTGCGGACATTTTCAAGATATCAGATGGGTAAGAGAGGAAAGTAAGCGGCGGTGAAAAGATATAAAACAGAAAGACTTATTGCATGAACTATCAACTCGGCAAGCACCTCCTCTCACTTTGCTCGCGTGCGCCTAAATATTGCACCCCCATCGCCCCCCCCCTTCAGCACCGCTACAACATTCCAATTTTTTTTCTTTCACCCGCCACCTTCTCTGGAAAACAGTAAATTCGTTCTCCCCCCTCCCCCTTCCCTCTCCCACAAAACTGGAATCTGCATTAGATAAAATCATGAGAATGAAAGCTCTGAGAGAGATCAACACCATCCCCTGTCTATTCAAATTCATTTCTTTATTCCATCGGTCGGTCATCAGGATTTTTCCACGATGACAGCAATTAAATATACAGTAAAATCTTGATAAGTCGTCACTCGAGTTTTTTAGTTTTTCGAGTTTTTTCTGTGACGGCTTAAGCGGAGTGACAACTTGAGGAAAGTATCGTTAGTTTCAAGTGAAATACTGTAAAAACCGTATAAATTTAAAATAATAGCATCATTTATTCGAAAAGATGATGTCACTCTCCTCTATTACTACGGTTTCGACAGCAGGCTGCGAAGATAAATCCAGGGAAGAAAATTCAACTGGCCTTTCGGAGAAGCGAACCCACGTGCTCTCACTTACCGGGTGAGCGCCCTAGATCACTAGACTACAAATCCAACTAATCCTCTGTCCTTAGAGCTCGGGTGCACTGAACGGGACCGTACATGGACAGCCAGACCTAACTCAGGCCAAAGCTCACTTATTAGCCAGCTGTCGATACAATCGTAGTAACAGCGGAGAGTGACATTATCTTAGGATAAGTCGCCATCTGCTGACAGTGTCAGAAATTGTGAGCTTTGGCTGTCCATGTACGGCCCCGTTCAGCGAACACGAGCTCTATGGAAAGAGAATTCGTTGGCTTTGTAGTTTAGTGGTCTAGGGCAGTGTTTCTCAACCGCCAGGCTGCAGCCCAGTACCGGGCCCTAACACTAGTCACACCGGGCCGTGAGTTTCATTTTTCCCATTAATTTCTCGTTAGTTGTGTGCATGACCGGGCGCCTTTCACTTACGCAAAAGAGATTTACCGGGCCGCGAGCTTCCAAAGGTTGAGAACCACTGGTAGGGTGCTCACCCGGCAAGTGAGAGGACGTGGGTTTGATTCCCCGCAAGGCCAGTTGAATTTTATTTCCTGGATTTATCTTCGCATCAGCCAGCTGTCGAAACCTTCGACATCATAACAATATAATCCCATAATCCCGGCCTTAGACATTCTTGCGTAGAATTTCGTATTATCAAAGCTATTTAGCCGACCAACTGAGAAATCAAAATTCTCGATTATTATATCACTGCTCACTTCCATGTCTTCTTGGAGTCGTCAACATTTTTCAGTCATTCGGAAACTACTTTAGACCACTACAGTACTACTTAACCGTACATGCACCTCATACACCTGTGGAATTTCTAACGAATCGGTACGATTTTGCGACTTTAGACTCTCTTAGTCATTGGGAGAGACAAAAGTCAAATAAAATCATCACGTATCACGTGTATAGTGGATAACCTCAAAAATAGGGAGAGGGTGTTAAAAAGTGTTGACTTTTTTCTGTGACCATTCCTTGTTGGAAGTGCCTCAAAGGTACTCGCTACAACCGAATATTTTTTCTATCTTTAACATTAGCTTTTTGACAATCATTTGTAAATCGCTCGGTATAGCTGGGTTCTTGTTATGAGCCGTACTCGTTATATTGGACTTTTACTGTATATTTCGTTCAAATTATTTGTAGTTTCAATTCAAATTCAATTATTTGCAGTTTTTCATTCAAGTAATTTGAACCTATTTTTAATAAAATGGTTAACCGGTATCTTCAGTTATCCGTAGTTGTCTTCCCCACTATCACCCTAGAGGCCTAGATGATCGAAGTTCTATTGTAGTAGTAAAGTTCCCAGTTGGGACTGGAATCTAATTTTGTGGTCCGTTAGACATGTCCTTTCCGGAACCTACTTGAAAATATTCAATAATTTTAATTTAGCATTAATTAAATTAATAACAATAACAGGAATTATTTGAGGTGATTAAAAATACTCTTGCTGTTTTTAATCATCAGAGAAATAAAATTGTCTGCGTTTCTTCGTTCAAATTTTCTCAATTCTAAAATTAACGGGCTTGATAAATAATGGAATAAATATTCAATAATAGTATTTTTGGACTTAAAACGAGCATTTGACTATGTGGAGCTGAATATCTTAACAGAGAAACTGTATTCAGCCGGCATAAGAGGAAATATCTAAGAACGGTTTAAAATTTTAAATCATACTACAATAGACGACAAACTGTCATAATAGAGAAAGAAATTAGTGAATTTCAGGAAGTCCCACAGGGGTCGGTTTTGGAGCTGATACTGCTTTTAATTTACATAAATGAATTAAGTAAATTAAATCTGAACTGTAATATATCTTTTGCCGAAGACACAGTTTGATATGTTGAGGATACAGAAATAGATAGTCTGATTATAAAAAACAAATTCCAAAGACAAACTGATTAGTTTAACAAAAATAAATCACTCTGGCTAACTAAACATAAATTAAAAATAAATACACAAAAAACTAAATTTATTTGCATGAAAACAAGAAATATAAATGACAGTACAGAAATCCACGTAAAATTACACACTCATGCCAATCTCAAACTATATCAGAATATAATTGTGAAGAAATAGGTAGAGTGTTTAATTATAAATACTTAGGAATCTACTAAGGAATACTACTTAGGAATACTTAGGAACTTAGGAATAAATGCAAGATAACCTAAATGGAACATACATAGTGAAAAAAATGATTAAAAAACTCGAAATGTATTCAGGAGTCTTTTATAAACTCGAATACATAGTTAATAATTTCATAAAAAAATATCTTCTATGCATGGGTTTACTCAAATATAAATTATGGACTATGTGTCTGGGAGGAGCGTATTATGAAAGCATGCGCAATTTAAACAATCTTTATAATAAATTAAGAGAATTAATAAATGTTCCAATAGATGATAAAAAAAATACAGTGCCACATATTGACACTGAGACAGAGCTACATGTACAGAATTTATAAATTTATCATCAAACACGAAGAATGGTTTGTAAAAAATGTAAATAGAACATCGAATAGATATAGAAATATTTATCAAGTGCCTAAAAGTAATGAAACATTATTTCAAAAACATTTTTTTGTTACATCCCCTCCAAAAATAATGTACTTCATCTACTCTAATAATCACACAAATAGAAATACAAATTACAATATCTTTAATATGATTAAAACACAGATATAAATGCAGTGATTTGAAATAAATTATTGCACCAATGCATGTTAATATTATATGTATGGTTAAAATACATCTAATAAAAAAATGCGCTCTTGCTTGAAGAAAAAGTCAATAATAAAAATCAAATAGGCCTGCTAGAAGGACCTCATAGTCCCTTGGGGCTACATAGTGCATGTAATGTATGCGTGTATTTTTGGTCGTTGTCTTTGTGTAATTTATGTTTGTGTATTTGTATATTACATATTTGTATTTGTATCTTGTAATTTATTGTTTGTTTGTTTTTCTTTTTAAATTGGTAGTCCAGGTAATAGAAGAGTTGATTATCTGTCAGCACAAGGTTCAAGGACTGTAGTGGATTGCACACCTTGTCTCACAGTGTCTCTGTAGGGTGCATTTGAGGCCACCTACTCCTTATACAGTCTATCCGTGTCGCGAACGAGCAGTACAAAGCTTGAAGTCCTTCTGTTTCAGTGCTTGTTCCACACGTTCCAGCTACTGCGAGTACAGGTCCACGATGGCGGATTGGCTCGTCGGTAGCAGCTCAGTAGCCGACTCGCAGCAGTTGGAACGTGTGCAACAGACACTGAAGAAATAGGAGCCATTGGTTAATCGCAAGAGGCCAGGCCTTCTGCTTCTTCACGACAATGCCAAGCCGCGGGTGGCACAAGTGAGTACAAGAATAGTAGAGACTTGGCTGGGAGACACCGTGTCCTTCACCGTATTCCACGGACTCTTTGAATCAACGAATAATTTCTCCATTCCAAGGACAACGACCTTCATAAGGAATCCTTGGCAAATGAGACAGACGAGACTTCCGATTTTTACCACCAGGGCATTGTGCAGCTAAAGCTTCATTAGAAAGAGCAGATGATTTTGCCTAATAATACTCAAAAAAATCGTCAATGAATAAGGCAAATACCAGGAAATACTAAAAAATTCCTTTTTTCGTATTTCCTGGAATTTTTTAGTATTTCCTGGTATTTGCCTTATTCGTTGACGAATTTTTGAGTAAAGCTTCATTGGCAAAAGGATGCAGGATGGCGATGGAGATTATTTTGAGCAATTAAGAAATGTGAGATTTCTTTCATGACAATCTCCATTTCTATTCTCCCATTTTCCTGACGATCCACAACGGTAAGAAAATTTTTAGTTTACAGTAATTGGAAGCGAAGAATTTATGTTCAATACCCTGTCAGTATGATTGAATGCCAAACTAATGACTTCACTAGTTTCCCAGTTTTCATTCCATCGTTCCTTTCTTCGGAAATTTTTTTTCTCATCGGCCTCCAACTCAAGCCAACCCATAGGATCCTACATTATTACCATAGTTTCCTGTTGCTCCCTTTGGCAAACACCGGATTACATATTGGCAATTGGCTCTTATTTTATTAATAGGTGCAGTTTAGTAAGGTATTGTGTGCAGAAACATGGACGTTCGGCAATAAAATTGGACATTGCGTAATGAATGGGAATCTAAGAAATTTGGTATTCTATAACATAGCTATAAGTAATTAGTATTGGGATAATTACTAAATATTGAAGTATCTAATACGCAAATTTTCTGTTCTTCGATACAAGTTTTGCTCATTTAAAAAAAAAGGAATTGGGGAATGAACGCTCCTCTTCCAGTTCATGCCAAATCTCTCTGATTACCGCTCCTTATCCCGAGAGAGAGAGAATGCAGCATTTTCCTTTCCTAAAAGAGAAGTGCTCAGTCTGAACCTCGTATACGTCTATTGAGTACAATAAATTGCTCTCTTTTGCTGCTCTTATTGATCGCGTGGCTTTTCGCGAACGATTCTGCAACCACAGACCTTCTATCTTCTACTAGATATATTCCTCGCCAGTGCTGCTGCCACCTTTATTTTTCCTCCTTTTCTTTTTAAACCATTTCTTTAGGAGCCGCCATGCAACAACAGATACGAGAAATGGGAATAGAGAAAAAGAAAGAAGAGATTGGCGCGTGATGATCACTTTTGGAGATGAAAATTGCTTCAATGGCTCCTCTTTTTTTAGGATGAGGCTTGAAATTCCGATAACTTTCGAGAGTAAGCTGTGATGGTAATTTTCTTGAGCAAGCAATATTATTCCACTTGGTTTTGTGATGTGGAACAACCGGCGAAATTTGCGGAACCTAATGTAGAATAAAGCAACACAAAAACTGTTTACTGAATTGGTATGGGCATGAGGTTTTACTCACTTTCATGGCCATTTGTTACACAAAACTCATCAACAAGCAAGGCCATTCTTCACAGATTTAATACGATTTTAAAACGGCAATTATGCAGACTAAAATAACCAGAAGTTTGTCAGCCATTCGGAACTTACTTATTTTGAGTATAAAATTCGAAAGATTTATTGCTCGACCACAAAAATATTATTTCCCCTTTAGCCTATTAATGGTTTTCTTGACAAAAAAAAAAGTGCATTTGCAGAGAAACTTTGTAAAACTGTTTTTCTTGTTGAGATAGCGTTGTTGAAAAAAATTTTACGGCAAAAATGCATTTACTGACTAACTTCATAAAACTGCTTTTCTTTATTGAATAATGATATCGCAAAGAAACTATGCAGCTTGTAAAATAACTTCCCTGCGTCAAAGGAACTTTCTAGCCAGCAAAAACACTTTTTTTAGATCATAGAAATTTTGCAGCCTGTATAAAACTACTTTTTTAGATCAAATAAACCTTGTAACCCGTAAAACTATTTACGTTGATGGGATACTGATACGGCGAAGAAACCACGAAGCTTGTAAAACAAATTTCCTAGGACGAAAAAACTTTGCAGCCTGTAAAATCATTTTGCTGGGTGCGATTGTGATATTTCAAAGAAACCTTGCAGCCTTTAAAACAACTTTCCTAGGCCAAAGAAACTTGGTAGCACTCGTAAAACTATTTTCCTGGATAGGAGGATAGTGATATTACAAAGAAACTAAGCAGTCTGTGAAGCCATTTTCTTACGTCAAAGGAGCTTTTCAGGCAGTAAAACGGCTTTCCTGCGTCAAAGGAACTTTGCAGCCTGTAAAATCATTTTTGTAGATACGATACTGATATTGCTAAGAAATAAGCAGCCTGTAAAATCATTTTCTTAGGTCAGAGAAACTCGACAGCCTGTAAAACTATTTTCACCGTCGAAATAATGCTATTACAAGAAAAACATCGGTAAGGATGACCGATCTGTAATACAATCAATCAATAAATATTTCTAATTAAATAATAATAATAATAAAAATAATAAGGCAGGGAAGGGAAAAAACAACAAATTAAAAGTTATCAATATAATAACTGAAGTTGAAAAATTTCATTTATTCGCATCAGATAATTAAATAGCAAACCCGAATCCTATTGAAAAAGAATTTGGGAAAAGCAAATCGAAACTACAAATAACAGATTTTAATAATTAACGCACCCCTCAAAGCTTAATTTACTCAATCATTTCAAACTAATTACTCGAAAACGATGGGGTATGTATAGAGGAAAGGTGGGAGGTTGAATAGCTTCACACTTGAGGCGCGACCCTTTCTCATTTCCCTTCAGTTTTGCGCAGGCGTAAGTCGCTCAATTTCGCACTTAACCAATCAGAAGGCGGCGCCTGTCAAAAACCGCAGAAAAATTCCCACGACATGGAGTTGGAAAGAGAGAGAGAGTGAGATGCAAGTGCTTAAAGTTCATCAAATTTTCTCTCGACCCGGAGCTTTTCGTAATTTTTTTTCTAATTTGTTTCTATTGCAAATTGGTTTTTGGAGAAACGGACGCTTAATTCTTTAGAGGAGGCTAATTTATGGTCGATGACAGATGTTGTAGTCAGGTTGCAAGACGAGAAGATGAACGCTATTAATAAAATTTTCAGTTAATTTTCTGCAAAGCAACGAGGATTTTCTCCTCGCTAATTAAGAATTTTTCTTTTAAGCACCTTCTCGCTTCTCCTCCTCGTTTTGCCGAATCTCTTTGTTTGTAGGAGTTAATTACTGCAGGCTCTTTTCTCTCACTCTCTCTTTCTCTTAAGGGGGCGAGTTGCTAAATTACGTTAATGAGGCTTTCCGCTAATTTTATGGTATTGTCTGGAAATAAAGTCCTTTTCAGAGGTGTTTTCATTCTCCTTTTTTTTCTCTCTCTCCTCTTTTGAGGATAAAATTTATATATACCTTTTTTTTCCCCTTGTACTTTGTGTTTCGTTTCTTGTGCTAATTGCCCTCTTTTGCTCTTTAACACTAATGAAACAGACAAAAGAATTCGTTTCAGGCTTAGTTTCTTATGATGGAATACGTGGTGACAACTTGGGTATTTTCTCTTTTGACTCAGAGTTGAATTTTTTTTCTTCTGTTTTTAAACATTCAAATAAAAGATAGATTAAAAAAAGGAAATATTTTAAATACTCTAAACTTTAATTATATTCCGTATGCGCAGAATTTATCATTTAAGAATTTTCAAGTTTATGCATGTACTGAATAGTATATTAATTTTATTACACTCATAGGATTTATTTAGGTTATTTAATATGCAACGAGTAGCCTATAGAACTAGTGTCCTGCACGGGATACTGATCTTGCGAAGAAACCCCTACAGCCTTTAAAACAAGTTTCCTAGTCCAAAGAAACTTGGCAGCTTGTAAAACTACTTTCCTAGATAAGGATGTGAACATAGTGCGTCTGTATTTTCAGATTCTGGAAACCCGCGTCGTCTCCGATTAGTTAAAAACCCGAATTTCAACTTTTTTTAACTTGAAATTTGGGTCTTTAACCGATCAGAGGCGACGCGGGTTTCCAGAATTATGAAATACGGACGCACTTATGTTCACACCCTGAGATAGTGATATCGCAAAGAAACTAAGCAGCCTGTAAAACCATCTCCTTAGGTCAAAGAAAGTTTGCAGCCTTTAAAAATGTTTTCTTTGAGGGGATAGTGATATTGCATATGCAGCCTGTAAAACCCCTCACGTGAAAGGATCTTTTCAGCGTATAAACTTGCTTTCCTGCGTCATAGTATGAACATAGTGCACGCGGGTTTCCGATTCTGCGAGTCGGCACCGTTATAGATTGGTTAAAAAACCTGAAATTCAGGTTTTCTAACGAATCAGCAACTATAGCGCCTTGCAGAATCGGAAACCAGCGTGCACTATATATTCGCACCTTCAGCCTGTAAAACTGTTTTCTTATATAGAATCGAAATATTGCAAAGAAACTAAGTAGCCTGAAAAAGCATTTTGATAGGTCTAAGAAAGTCGTCTCCTTTTTTGAGGATAAAATTTATTATATTTGTTCTAGTGCTTTGTGTTTCGTTTGTTCTAATTTCCCTCTTCTGCTCTTTAACACTAATGATACAGACAAATAATTCGTTTCAGGTTTATTTTCTTATGAGGAAATGCGTCGCGACAAATGGATACCAAGTGGAGTTGAAGTAAGTTCGGAAACAAAATTCACATGCCTCTACGGGAATCGAACCACCAACCTCTCTCTGTCCGGGCCATTGCTTGGTACCTATTCTTTCGTTCTTCGTATGAAAAGCGGAGAGTGACATCGTTTCTCTTCAAAGAGTTGAGGTCTTTTTCCGTTTATAAGCATTCAAAATTAGAGAGATTTAAGATATAGAAATAAATACGCTAAACACTAGTTATATTCTGTACGTGCAGAATTTCTCAATGTAGAATTTTTAAGTTTATGCATGTATTGAATAGTATTAATATAATTTTATTACGCTCATGATTCATTTATTTAGATTATTTAATATGCGACGAGTTATACATGTACTGTAAGACAAAAACTACGAACTACAATTAAGTTCAAAGTTCGGAATACGCTATTTTATAGCCAAATAAATAAATCTGATGTAGGTGTAAACTTGTATCCGACCCATTGACCCAAGCCCCCTTCCCAATATATATATTAGCCTGAGCTTTCCCAATATTTCCAATATATTTACGCCTATAGCCTATGTATGAGTTGATGTTGAAGTTTTGTTTACGAGTTTGACACTGCTACTTTTTCACTTCGGTGCATCTAGAGTTATTATAGAATGAATCGTTCACGCTCTCTGTCTATATTCGGACTTTCAGTCGCTTAATAGTAATATGAACCGTTCTCGGTCCATGTCGGAACAATTCAAATTCAGCATTGGAGTTAGGGCAAATGTGAACGCAGTTTCATCACACCCTTACTGTCATTTGCAGTCAGAGGACGACTGAAAAAATTCAGATTATTTCCCACCAGGCGTGAGTGGTTCAATGACTGAAACAGTTGCAAATAATGGCTTCCAAAGACCTTATTGCTGATGTCCATAGTTGTATTTCAGATGCAGGAGAAAGAGCCCTCAGCACTATTCTGCCTCAAATGACAATGGTTGTGAATCATTTCTTACTAAACGTAAAAATTATATTTATCAACTATATATTTTGATTTTAAATATTTTGCCTTTCTGACAGTAGCTCAATTATTCAAATCATACTTATTATCTCTAATTTTGATATTTAATATGCACCCACCACGCGTTGCCATAATGATGTTACAATTAATTTTTTGTTTTTCCCCCTTCACCCATCTATTATTTGATATTTAACTATCAATTTCCCTCCCCATTTATATTTGTGTTTATGTAAAAGTGTTTATATATAGGTATTTCCCCCCTTCACACATTGTACTTTTTTTGTAATCAATAACCCATCATCCAGTATGTGACAGTCATGTTCACCTTGGATGAAAAGTTGTCTTTGCTGAATAAATATTTTTACTTATTTTTTTAAACGATCAGTCTAGATCACCGTTTCCCTAACTTTTTGTCACATCGTCCCCTTCTTCAGAAATTTTTTTGTCTCATCGCCCTCAACTCAAGCGTGCTCATAGGATCCTATGTTATATCCGTAGCTTCTATCGCCCACCAGGGGGCGATGTCAGGGCCGTCTTAAGAGCATCATGGGCCCCAAGGCCACGTGATTTTTCTGAGGCCATACCTGGAAAAATTCTTGAAAATTCCAATCAGTTCTCATTTATGTGAGGCCCCTTTTTTCTTGAGCCCCCCCCCCCCGAGCCGTGCCTGGGTGGTCCCATGCGTTAAGACTAGGGAGATGTTGCCCACTTTGGGAAACACTGGTCTAGATAATGCTCTGGTCTAGCTATATCTCTTTCCAGCTCCATCTTCTAAGAGGCGTATTGCTGCACTTGGAACAGAGCACAGCAGCAAAAAATATTCGATCATATAAGGCACGAACGCCTAACTTTTTTACTAAAGTATTCATTCCGGCCTCGGAATCTTTTCTTACCAGTCTAGTTTAGATCAACACGCACGCACGCACAAATCATTAGATCTATTCGATGAATGTAAAACCAATAGACGATTCATTCTTTTGAATCGATTCCCTGATACCAGCAACACACACAAATAACAAATTATTAAAAAAAAAAAAACTCAAGGTATCATACATTCAAAGTTTCTAATTAAAAGAGCTCTAAATTTACATTTCGTAATTGAATATCAAAAATTTGAATACGAAATCTGAATAAGCGCAACGAGAGATAAGAAGAGCCCTTTCTCTCATTCGCAACAATAAACCTAATGATAATAACATAAAAGAGGGTACTTAAAAGGGAGGAATGGCAATGAATTGTTTTAATGATCAAACTTGAGACTTTCAGAGAATGAGCTAACATTCGCCGGTCGCGTTTGTTTCCCAAAAACATCCTCGACTCTGTGACCGCAAGCGATAAAATTGATTTCTTAAGCTTGGAACGGGGAGAGACAGATATCTTAAACATATATATACACACACACACACACAGAAAGAGACAACGATCGTTTTATTGCAAGAGCAGAGAAACGACGCCATTTACATACGAAGCGAAAACCGTTTTAATTGCTAATTTTGTTCCTCAGTGTTAGCACTAAAGGAAAAACATTTATCAAGTCTTCCAACAAATATCGTCACATGCCTTCCTTTTACGTTTACGCGCCCCCTTTTCCATAATAATAACGGATACGAAATGTAAATATATATATATATGTGTGTGTGTGTATATCTTAAAAGTTTTCTCTCCGGCATTTAATGAAACGGCGGTAATTTTCATCACAACAAAAGTCACCGCTAAAATCGTCTCGAAAATTTGTGCTCGTAAATTTATCGGTTGACAGACGAAAGCGTAAGACTTGCTTTTCCCCGATCGCTGGTTAGAAAAGCTATACATACGTTTATCACGGCTTTTAATATGTTAGTTTAAATTGGAAAATCTATTATCGTGTATCCGACATTTACGCGAGTGTCTTTGTGGATTATCTGCAGCGGCGCTCGCTCTCTCCAATATTTAACCGCTCGGCATTGTAACAGAGAGTTCTCGCTATGAGCAATTTAGTCTTACGAAAACGGTGACAAAAACCGATTATTCATAGATGTGATTAGCTTTGAACCTATTGTGCTGTGGCTTCCCATAATATGCTGATGGAATTTGCTAAACGTGAACCACGCGTTTGAAACGTCTTTCTTTTCTCTACGCCAAAGGTCGCTTTTACGGAAATTATTTATTAACTAATCGTATTTTTCATTTGAGAGTAGGCTCATTGAATTAATCCTCTATGGTCGGTATATATCTGAATATATGTTACTGCCGAAGCCCGAAATACGGAGAATTCGCGGCGCGGCTGGCCACTTCGTGAATTCGCCAAGAGTATTGGCCAAAGTCCAAATTGCAGGAATAATTCGGTCTTTGGCCGGCCAGTTCACAAAATGGCCGGAGAACCCTGACCAAAGCTCGATGTGCTGATGTAACAAGGCCCGATACGAAAATAATCCATTCCTTTTAATCGCTAACGTGTGATACATGTCTATATATAGTAGCTGTATTGAATTAGCTCCGTGTGACGAGAGAAAAAACAGTGAAATTTGAAAGGAAAAAATATTAAAATAATTATACAAACAAATAGTTTTTTCTGCCAAATTTTGGAAAAAAATTATTACCGCATTGTGACTGCGGTTTGATGGGTGGCCATAACCAACGTGGACATGATTATCATGAAAAAATACACCAACTTGACGATGATACCGAATTATGTCTTTTGTTATCGGACTTTGGCCAGGGATCATCGGCCACTTTGCGAACTGGCCGGCCAGTGTCCTAATTTCGGACATTGGCCAATTTCGGGTTTTGGAAGTAACATATTCATGGCCAATACATGGTCAAAAGAAAAACCCGTTATACCAATTTCTTTTCTTCTGTTTTCTTGGTACAGTGAAACCTCGATATAACGATACTCTGCAGACCAAGAAAAAATATCGTTGTAGAGGAATTATCAGTTATATAGAGAGGTGGCGTTATCATCGCGTGCCATCAAATTTATGCTGCTGTTGGCATCGTTTGTAACTCAGCGTTGTTAGTACCACCAGAAAATGAGATTTTTTATGCATTTATTAGTGACGAAACATTGTGATTGATTGGTTTATTAATAAAATTCAGTAAGGTGCATTGCCAATGTAAACTTGTTTATTGCATTTCACTTTTGTGTGCTGCACAGAAAGTAGTGATAGCAATAACTTCTGTTTTCGGTGATCCTGTAGTGTAAATTACCGATGTTATTAGACGCCTTCTGAAGAACGAAAAAAAGTGATAAAGTTTTAAAATAAAATTCAAAACGAATTTGAGTAAAGTGTAAAAAAAATATCGTTATATCTGTTTCGAAATTTCTTACAGAATATCGTTATATAGCGATTTATCTTAGTGGGGGGGGGGGGTGGGTATATCGTTTTATCGGGAGGAGTTTTACAGGGAACCGTTGATACTAGAGGTATGTGGCGTATGCAAATTGTGCCGTGCTGTGATGTGAACATCTGACGCTGCAGAGTCCACCCACATATAAAACGGAATCAACCTGGAAACACTGCTGCTCTTTACTTGATTTGTCACTAGCCACCACATTCGCGCTGTTCGTGTGTTGATGGCAGCTCAATTCTCAATTTTATGTAATTAATTATGACCTAATATTTAAGCGTTGAATGTTTAATTGTTAATAGTTTAATAAATAGTTATTAACCCCTTCAAGTTCGCATATTCAATATGGAGTCATACACCACACCACCAGAGGTATACTTCCAATCTGAAAAAAGTTTCCAAATAACGCGTAGTACTCAGATATGTCATTCATGTTTCAAGGGGTTGTATAGTTACTAAAATAGAAAAATTAACTTTTTGCATAGTCCCCGTGTGTTCCAAAACCCAATTAGAAAGTTGTGGCCGTGTCTCTCTTCATGCCAACGAAAAACTTCCATGTTTCCAAGTTCAATATTCACTGACATGTAAGAATTCGAAAAACGGAAGAAATTTGGGGAAAAAACAGCATTTAACACTAATGTTTCCCAAATTTCCTCCGTTTTCGAATTCGTATATCTCGGTGAATATTGCACTTAGAAATGTGGAATTTTTTTTTTGGTTGGCATCAGGAGAGACAGGGTAACAACTTTCTACTCGGGTTTTCGGGCACATGGGGACTGTATAAAAAGTTATTTTTATTTTAATAACTAAACAACCCCTTGCAACATGAATAACATATCTGAGTACTACACGTTATTTGGAAACTTTTTCAGATTGGAAGTATACCTTTAGGATTCACGGTTCGCCGGTACAATGTCATGCCCCTGTTTGCTATGCACCCTGTATAAATTCAAAATCTTTGAGAAATGAGTGAAAATCCTTTTTTTATACGGCTGTTTAAATAGACCTACGGCTTTTAAGTGAACATCGATGATTGATTTATTTGTAATTTTAATTAATCGCAATTGTTCAAGAAATTTGACTTTCATATTTCAAATAATATGGATTATCTTCTACGGTGGAACCCCGTTTATACGATGTTCAAGAAGCCAAGTCGGAACGTCGGATAAACGTGAAAGTCGTGTAACTGAAACTTATTTTTAAATTATAGCAAGCACCCCAAATTCTCAAAAATTCAATGTGTTTATTTAATTTTCAGAGATTTTGCTAAAAAACTGAATATAAAGTGTGGCTTATGAGAACAATCTCGATATAACGAGTGATTTGCAGATGATCGTCAAAGAGCTAATGTTACAAAAAACATCCGCTTTTAACGAGAAGTCCGTTAAAACGACAATTTTTCCTGTGATTGTGAGCTGTCATTATAACGGAGTGCTAATGTACAGGATGATTATAGTTAGAGTTCTCGTACTCTGAGAAGTTTTTCTCGGAAACCGCTTATCCGAATACAGCCAAATGTTTAGGACAGCGGTTCTCAACCGATGCTCCGCGGAGCTCTTGGGGCTCCATGTGCACTTCCCAGAGGCTCCGCGGCCACTCGAGAATAATAAAATAAATCAATAAATTTGATAAACAAAAAAAAGGCCTAAAGGGTATCGCCATATGAATAATGTAATAAAAAGCTCCTCGAGTTAAACAGGGCTCCACCATAGAAATTATTCACTGAAAAAAGCTCCGCGAGTCAGAAAAGGTTGAGAACCGCTGGTTAAGGATCATCCTTAATGAGACTATGGGAGAGGGATTTATCATCCAAAAAAAGCCCAATTTTTGACCACCGTGTGAAAAAGTGGCACGTTTTTATTGCAGTTTAAGTTTTCCCATGGTCCATATAGCTTATATAGCAAGTTTCAAAGGAATACGTCCTCCAGAACGCTATATCGATCTGAGTAGATTCAGTATGCTGACACTACTTCGACCTATGTAGCGCCCGTTCTGGAAAATTTATTCTATTGAAACTTGTGTGTGTGAGTGTGTGTGTGTGGTATATAAGCTATATGGTCCATGGGAAAAACGAAAATTCAAATATAAAACTCCAATTTTTCACCCGGTGGTCGAAAATTAAATTTTTGTTTTTGTTTCGTAAATCTCTCTCCCATGATCTATCTCTAAGATTTTTCTAAAAATTTCTAAAAAGTTCTTTGTATTCGGATACGCAATTTTTCAAAAAAAAAAACTGTTTAGTGTACGGGAACTTTATTCATAATCACTCTGTATAATACAAATTACTTTTACTTGAATTTTGACGGTTCTGATGACATTCTTTCCAAGATACAGACTAAAATTCATGACTTTTCCGGCGGAAATATCCATGAAAGATGGCTTCAGGTACATACGTATACCACCTACAAAAAACAAATTATCTTTAGATCAATAAAAAATGATAATTTTTTTCAAAATTTGGGATTCAAGCCCAAATTAGAAACGTCTTATAATTGAAGTTAAAAAACGTGTAAATGAAATATTTTAACACATTAAAATGTATAGAGAAGAATCGAAGAACCTAAATGTCGTATAAATCAGGTTCCACTGTACCAAAAAATATTTTATTTTATTATTTCATTCTTAAAGTTATTAAATTCTACAGGGGGTAAAAATCATCCTATCTTGGAAATTTATGAAAGTTTTCGATTTTGGGAGTTCAAGGGTTAATTAAATTAAGTGTGGTTTTTACGTTGAATACATTTCAATACCGCGAACGTAAAAAATGTATTAAAATAAAAACAAAAAAATATAGAAATAAAAGTTTCAATTGTACATATATTTTTTTTTTAATTTTTGATTCGTTTAAGTATAAAGTTGAATAAAAAATCTTAAAAAAATATAGTTCGTTTTTTAATCACTGAAATAATGTCATTTTCACATAGAGATAGATATATAGGCTCTTTAAATCAGTGTTTCTCAACCGCCGGGCCTTGACACCAGTCAAAACCGGGCCGTGAATAACTCACCGATTCATTTTTACCCATTTATACCCCATTAGGCGTGCGTATTACCGGGCCTTCTACTCACATAAAAGAAATCAACCGGACCACGGTCTTCCAAAGGTTGAGAATCACTGCTTTAAATAGTTTTCCTTCCTATTAAACGAATATACAGGGTGTCCTGTTAGAAGACAGGGGGACCGTATAAAAATTTAGATTTTTTATTTTGTTACGCACTGTATTTTCACTCTCAAAACTGGTACAGGGTAATTTTTTAACACTTTCTGAGAATTTTTTTTATTTATTTCTTTTAACTAATCCATCACGGACCTCGTGATAGTATAATGTTGATTGCATGATCTTAACAAGTTTAGAAGACCAAACTTTCTCAACATGGTCATTTGTCCCAAAAACTATGCTCTAGTGCAGGGGTGGCCAACCCGCGGCACGCGTGCCACAATTGGCACGCCATGGTATCATGAGTGGCACGCGAACGCTTTTTTTTTAAAAAAAAGTAAAGGAATTCTACTCTATTTTTCAAATGGAATGTCTTCGAGAATTTTTAAAACAATCTTTTCCTATATATAAGGCAGGGATTACACTATAAAAGTTCTTTCATAAAACTAGAGAAAATGCAACCAATAAGCGAATCGGTTACATTCGAGCGAATAGTATAGGCACTCTGAAAATAATAATCATGTGATGACTTTCTATTCAATTTGATTATGTTCTTCAGTTTTTTTATCATTGACATCTCGTTGCTGAACGTGTGTATCCATGCTCACGAGGTTCAGGATCGTCCACGTGGGCAAGGTTATCAGATTCGAAAATTGAGAAAGGGTGACGCCTGCACGCGCACTCTTAGTAACGTCACTTTCCACAATTGTCACAACAGACGGCGCCACTATTCTGACGAATAAAACCGGCCACAACAATAATTTTTCCCAAATGAAACAGAACCGCTAAGGAAAAAAACAGGAAAAAAAATGGCGCATTATTATATTAAATGGCGCAATGCCGTACGCAAACGGGGAAGGAATCTGACTCTGCCCCCCTTAAGCGAGATTGTAATGTTATTTAGCAAGAAAAACGTAAAAACTCAGAAGGAAATATTTTTTGATTACTCTCCCTCCCCCGAGAAAATCCGGCGTACGCCTATGATAGGTATTATGCCAACATAATGTTTTACATATATTCAATACTTAGTTTTTTGCAAATTTTCAAACATTAGGAAACAACATGCAGTGAAACCAAGGCCCACTCGATATAACGATAAATCCCTCTACAACAGAGGTCTTCAACCTTTTCTACTCGAGAGCATTGCTTGTACCCATCGTCAAACGAAGGGCACCCTGACGGCAAGTTTGGTATAGGAATGCATGAAATCAGGACGTGTTTCAGTCCTTGAATGCAATTTATATACAAAGGGATTCAATTGTAAAGTTGATCAAGTGCTCGCGAGCATGAAATCGGACACGAGCATTGAGCACTGCTCGCGAGCAACGGGTTGAAGATGCCTGCACTACAACGATATATTTTTTCTTTGTCCGTAAAGTAGCCTATCGTTATATCGAGGTTTCACTGTGTTTTTAACATCTTGCGCGCATGGTAAAATAGACCTGCTATCATTACTATCAGATCAATTGAATCAAAGAAAAATTGATTCAAAATCAAGAAAACTTTTCAGTTCATCAAATGAGACAAAACATTGAAAATTCATTGCCGTAATATTATTTAAAATCAAATTTTTAAAATTCAAAATTTTAAAAATTAAAAAAATTAGATTAAAAAAAAATCAAGTAGAGGCCTATTATTTGAGAAATATAAACTATTTCACCTCGTTTTATGAACTAAACAATTTTCCTTATTTTTAGTCAATTTTTATTTAATTTAAATTGATGTTTTAATTTATATTGGAATTAAAAATCTTTTTCATGTAAATTGATAAAAACTAACAATTTGGAATCCTTGTTTGATTGTTGGTCTATCCGTTAAGCTGCCACCACTAGCGTTGATTATATTCAATTTACCGTAATTGAGTGAAGCTTAATGTCAGATTGATATAAAATTCAATTAGGCTACTCACCATAAGCTTCAGTACAGCCTACTGAGCAGTGTCAGTATACTGAAACTACTCAGACCTACGTAGCGCCCATTCTGGTGGACGTATTCCATTGAAACTTGGTATATACGCTATATGGTAAATGGCAAAAAAGAAAATTCAATAAAAGAACGCCACTTATTCATCTGGTGATCGAAAATTGAAATGTTTTTATATATTTTGCATAAATCTCTCTTCTATGATCTCATTAAGATATCCTGAAAATTTGGCTGTATTCGGTTGAGTAGTTCTTAAGAAAACTACTCAGAATACGGGAACTTTAATTATAATCACCCTGTACATTAACAGATTTGGGTATAACTTATCAGCATAAAATACAGTCCTTTAAATTTTGATTCATAATCAGCACTAGCTGAATGTATCCTACAGTGAAAATAACAAAACAATTCATTCATAGAATTATTTGCAATCGTGTTTCGAATATTTTACACGAACTTTGCTTAAAATTTGGCATAAAAGTTATTTTTCATAAAAAATGACATTAGGTTGTCCAAAATTTATTATTTTTTTCCATCATTTTGAGACACATTAAATCAAAAAATGTTAGTAAAGTTCACTCCAGTATCATTTTATAGGAAAATGCTAAGACAGGTAGTCGGATACCTCAATTAGGGCCGGAACTAGAGGTGGGCAGGGGGAGGGGGGGGGCACCACTGCCCCGTGCGGCAAAATGTAGGAGGCGGCAATTTTAGGTAGAAAGAAAGAAAACCATATCATAAAAAATTGTCGAATTTTCAAGTTGTAGGGACGGCAAAATCATGTTTGCTCCGGGCAACAAAAATCCTAGTTATACGGCCCTGCCTTAATATAGAGATTACCAGCAGAGAGAAACAAAGCGAATCCGTTTTATTAATCGCAATTTGCTGTATTTTCGTACTTTCTATTGGCAATCGAGCTCTCGAAGTAATACGGATGTAAGTCATATCCGATTTATATTACTACGAACAACGGTTAAGGACCCATGAAAGGAATTGCTATAAAATCATTGAAATCGTACGGAGCCCGTTTCCTCCTCTTACAACCAATCACGGAGGTTACTTTGGTTGCTATGGTATCTTCACGCCAATCAAATTGACGGGAGGCGTGGTAGTTGACAAGTCCTTTAACACTATTTGAGGATGGGCGGTTACAGTACAGCTACTAGTATTGGCTCATTTGCCTCAGTTAGACGAGTCGAAAATTACTTCATACACATTCCGCATCCTCTTTAACGATGTATACAAATTAGTTTATTCATACATACTCGAAACATACTTGAAAAAATGAAAAATGAAAGTTATTTATTAAATTTTCTTAATTGTAATTAAAAAGTTTTACCGGCTGAATTCAGATTTGGTTTGATTTTTTCATAATTTTTTTCCTTTGATTTGATTTCCTGATCGTTTAGTTTAGAGATGTGAAGAAAAAAAATTCATGAGAAAACTTTTCTTGTATTTCGCGCCCGGACATGCCCATGTCGGCAGATGCAACATGGAAATTAAAAACAAAAAAAATTAAATTTTATTGTTCCTTTTAAATAGGTGATTTAAAATAATTAAATTTATGACATAAGTGCTGAAATGAATGAAATTTTTGTCTTGTAAATTAAGTTTGGAATCTCTCACATGTTCAGAAAAAAAAAATCAAGTGTTTTCATGAACAAATTTTTTTTTTTTTCTAATTACATAGTAAAACCGGTTTTGCCAATTGGGAACAATGACCGTAAAAAGGTTGACGGCTACTAAATTTTAAAAAATTTATTATGAGTAGGAACATATTGAAAATGCTTTTCAACAGAAATAAGTTAATTTATTTATTAACCGCGCGTCTATGGTTCACCCTAATAAAATAGGATGAAATTCTTTTTGCAAACACGGATATAAATTGGTGCTCTTAGCATAGGCCTACTTTGAATTGAAAAAAAAATTCATTTCCACAGTTTAGTTAATTAGTGTGGATTTTTTTAATTAGTTGAAATGGCTAATTAGTGCGAAATATACAGTTATCTATAAACAGATAAATGCTTGCTCAGCAAATTTGAATAGTTGTTTCCTTGAATTTTATTTCTGAATCCCTCAATTTGATGCGATTTATAAATTTCTGAATACGCGAAATTTCATCAGCTCTCAAAAAATGACACCGACAAGGAATAAACTCTTTTCTAGATAGAAAAGTACTATACTTATCTAGCCGTATTTTGTACCGAAATGACACTAAAGGATGTAGGCCTACTTTCTAAAATACCAAGAAAATTTAGAAAAGAAATCGGTATAATGGCTTTTCTTTTTTTTGACCATATGCATTCAAATATACACTGGACCATAGAGAGTAAAAAAAAGTAAAATTGAGAGAAATCACCTAATTAGGGCATCAGAAATCAGCAAATATTTTCTATTTTTTAAGAACAAATATTTTGAAGAAACACTCAATTCTTTTGGCAATAGCATTAACTTGGATATTTTTTTCAAATAATATCTATTTCCTTGATATCTTGGAAATGATACCTTGATTATCGAATACCTTGATATCTCAGAAAAAAGCCTCGTCTATCTCTCAATACATACATTTTTCTTTGATTAATATATTCTTTCGTAATTTTACTTTTTGTTCCCTTTCCTTTTATCTTTTTTAAATATCTATGAGTGTGTTATATTTATCTGTGTGTGCGTTTATGTAATTGGCATTTTTGCTGTTTTATCGCACATTAAATAAAGTTAGTATTTTAAATATAGATTCACTCAATAACAACCAATTCAATAACATCAAATTTTTTAATTCCATTCACATAAATTTGAGGGTTTTTTTAAATATTTATTGAAAACATTCAGAAGAAACTAAGAAATAATTTTTATAGCGTAGAAATAATTGTAACCCACCCCTCATCTTTAACTTAATAAACTTTAAGTTAAACCTTTTACCTAGTAAATTCATTAAAAAAATTTTTTTTTAATTATTTAAAAAAAGGATAGTAAAACCTAGGTACTGCTAGACTCTCGCTTCGGGGGTCATGATTGTAAAATTGAAATTGCAACCAATCTTCTAGAATTTATTTATGTGTGTTTGTATTTGGCATCTTTTGTGTGTGGTTGTAATTGCCTTTTTTGCTGTTTAAAGCACATTAAATTAATTTTGGAATTTTAAATACAGATTTACTCACAATCAAATTCCTTAATTTCATTGATGTAAATTAGAGATTTTCTTTAATATTTATTGAAAACATGTTCGGAAAAAATAAAAAATAAATAATTATTATAACATAGAAATGATTGTGACCCCATCCGAAACTTAATATACTTTAACTATATATAACCACTCTTTTTCCCTAGTAAATTCATTAAAAAAAATTTCAAATCTTTAATAAAGGATAATAAGACCTAAAAGGTCCTGTCAGAGTCTCGCTTCGAAAGTATAGATTGTAAATTACAATTGCAATCAATTTTCTAGCATTTATTTATGTGTGTGTTTGTATTTTGCATTTTTGTGATTGACATTTTTGTTGTTTTAACGCACATTAAATAAATTTTGAATTTTAAATATAGATTTACTCAATAACATCAAATTTCTCAATTCCATTGATATATAAAATTAGACTGTTTTTTTTATATTTATTGAAAACACTCTGAACAAACAAAAATTAATTAAATTATAAATTAATTAACTTAGTAAACTTCAACTAACCACTCTTTTTACCTATTAAATTCATTTTAAAAAATGTTTTAAATCATTAGAAAAAAATTTAATAAGGCCTAGGTCCTGCCACACTCCCGCTTCGGGGGTCATGACTGTAAATTAAAATTGCAATCAATTTTCTAAAAACTTCATTGTTATATAATCAGAAAGTTGAACAACTTTTCGGGAAGATTATTTAGTTTGTGTAAGAGTATGTATGTACGTATTTGTATACAACCTACCTTCTCTTCTCCTCCACATAAAGGGGAAAACAGTTGGCGAAAATTTCCTCATCCGTTGAACTCCGTCCCGCCAAATCTTATCCGAATGACATTATAGAGAAGAGAGGTGGCACTTCTCTCACGCGGTCGATTAACTTGCGCCAAAATATCCGGCTAAAAAGCCCAAATCGTTTACGGCGCGCTTCGTGGCCAATTAACGTCGCCAATTTCGCTATGCCGTCGACGAGGAAAGGGACGGGGAGGGGGTATAAAAGTGCCTCTTTAAAGTAGCTTTGACACCGAGGCGTGGTCGCGGGTAGCTACCTGATTAACACCGCCAAAGCTTTTAACCAACGAGAGGAGGCGTGACCCGACGTCACGGGAGCCGAGCTTCGGCAGCCAATTAACACCGCCAAACTCTGGGGAAGGGTGAAAACCGGAGCGTGAGAGGGAGAGAGAGAGAGTGTTTATGAGGGGGCGGAGTCGCGGCTAGTGGCGCAATACACGCCCAATTAGTGGCCGCCAAAATGCCGCGACATCGCGTGAGATGGGATAAAACGATCGATTTATATATCGACACCTTTTTCCCTTTTCCGCGAGATTGGGGTATTAAGCGCTAAATTAGGTGTTGGCGCTCGGCACGAAAACTCACAAAATTCTCAAAATTCTCGTGCAACAAAGACACACACAACAGCCGCTACCGCAAAAGGCTGAGCGATAATCCTATCTGTGCGCCCCCTCCACATACTTCTATTTTAAACACATTTCTTCCGAAAAAATGTCGCTTTTTGATAATTTATTTTATAAATTTAATTTTTATTTTAGTTTTTAAAAAGAATTAAATGACATAAAAAAGTTTTTATATTTTAAAGGGCGATATCTCGAATCAAAGAAAAAAAAAGAAGGTAGGAATTTTCTTATATATTTTTTTTCAACTTCATATTAATTAATTTCAAAAAGTTTTCAACATCAATTTATTGTCATTGAATTGACGTATAAATTTTGAAATTTTATTTTACGCATATTTAATATCTACGTACTTCGATGCGAAAATTTTCTTCTCCGTTCTAGACAGGATAAAAATTATTTCGGGATGATTACTAATGGCTATTATTCGAAATTTTCAACGCGGTAATTATTCATTTAATTAAAGATGTAAAAGCCATCGCCGTGAATTGTATTTGTTATATGCGCAGTGGGTTATAAATACGTGCGTTAATATCACGCGTTATTATTACTTATTTTTAGAATTTTATATGTATTGTTAATTAAGTGTCTTACGCGAAATGTTATGTGTTTGTAATAGAGAGGCCTACCTCACGTGTACGCGTATTGGCCAAAGTTATTGACATTGATGATTTTATACCCGCTAATTATTTGATAACCGACTTAGTTTAAAGAAATGTTTTAATAATTTATTTTATAAATTCACACACAATTTTTAATTTTATTTCAAACAAAATTAAATGTCATAAAAAAGACAATATCTCGAATCAAAGAAGAAAAAAAGGTAGGAATTTTTCTCTTATACGTCTTTTTTTAATTTTTGTTTAATTTAAAAAAAAAAAGTTTTTAATATTAATTTATTGTCGCTGAGTTAACGTATAAATCTTAAAATTTTGTTTTAGGTGTTTTTAATATTTACGTACTGATGCAAAGGTTTTTTTCTCCGTTCTAGACAGGATACATATAATTTCAGGATGATGGCCAGTGAACGCGGTAATTATTCATCAAATTAAGCACGTGAAAGCCGTCGCCGTAAATTGTATTTATTCTACGCACACAGCTGGTTATAAATGCGCGTTATTATTACGTTATTGTCGCTAATTCAGAATTCTACACGTATTTTTAATTTAGTGGTATCTGCGGATGTTTATTTACTTGTCTACAATAACTCTCGTGTGGACCTATTCAACATATTTATTCATATTGGTTATTTACTATTAGTTACCCGCTAATTATTTGATAACCGGCTTAGTTTAAAAAAATGTCGTTTGGATAATTTACTTTAAAATTCAATTTTTAATTTCATTAAAAATAATTGAATGTCATAAAAAAGATTTTATATTTTAAAGGGCGATCAAATTAAAAAAATTAAGGTAGGAATTTTTCTTCTTATATATATATTTTTTAATTTGTTAGTTAAAAAAAGTTTTTAATATAAATTTATTGGATTGAATAGCGGTATAAATTTGGAAATTTTATTTTACAGCTTATTCAATATTTAAGTAGTTCGATGAGAATATTTTCTAGACAGGGATAAATTTGTGTGCAAATTAATTAAATTATTTCAGTATGAGGACCAATGGCTATCGTTCGAGATTTTTAACGCGGTAATTATTCGTTTAATTAAATACGTGAAAGTCGTCTTTGTAATTCGTATTTATTCTATGCATACGAGTGTTATAAATACGTGCGTTATTATTACGTAATTGTTACTTATTTAGAATTTTATTCATTAAAAATATATTGTTAATTATAAGTGGCAATATGGAGGGGAGAATATTTTTATATGTCTGCAATAACTCACGTGTACTTTTGAGTATATTTATTGATATTGGTTATTTTAATACCCGCTAGTTATTTAATATCCGGCTCAGTTTAAAAAAATATCGTTTTAGTAATTTATTTCATAAATTTAATTTTTAATTAAATGCCATAAAATAGTTTCGTTTTTATATTTTAAAAGGCGATATCTTGAATCAAAGAACTAAAAGAAGGTAGGAGTTTTTTTTCCCTTGTTATATCTATTTTAAAACTTTGTGTTAATTAGTTAAAGAAAGATTTAAATATTAGTTTATTGTGTCATTGAATTGACGTATAAATTTTGAAATTTTATTTTACGCATATTCAATATCTACGTACTTTTCGATGCGAATATTTTCCTCTCCGTTCCAGACAGGATAAATATAATTTCAGGATGATGACCAATGGCTATCGTTCGAAATTTTGAACGCGGTAATTATTCATCTAATTAAACGCGTGAAAGCCGTCGCCGTAAATTGTATTTATTCTATGCACACGCGGGTTATAAATACGCGCGTTATTACAGTATTACGTTATTGTTACTTATTTGGAATTTTATATGTATTAAATAAATAATACATATAAAATTAATGGTATGTGCGGAATGTTTATTTATGTGTAATATCTCGCGTGTACACCTATTGACCATATTTATTGATATCGGTTATTCTAATACCCGCTAATTATTTGATAACCGGCTTACGTTTAGAGATTGGAACACGTGTTGTTTGTTGCGTAAACTTGATCGAGTTTGTTAAACCACACAAATTCGGTTAATCGGACCTTGATCTATATTTTAATTGCTACCGGATTCCAAATTTTGGTTTTACACATAAAAATAAATACAGAACACTGTTGTTGATCATCTAACCATGATAGGAATGGGCTAATAAATCAGAATTTTGGGATTTAGAATTATTAAACTCTTTTAATTTTTAATTGAAAATAATTAATTGAGTTAAATTTCAATATTTTGTCTTATCAACGGAATTTTCGAAATTGATTATTTTTTCAAAAAAAAAAATCTGAGTTGAATATTAAAATCTGTAAAATATATTTTTCGCAATTCAATTCATGAATACAATTTTTTTTTCTCCATGGCCATTTGGTCATTGTTCATAACTTTTGGTTCTTGAATTTCTCGGAGTAATTTATATTGACCTGTTAGTTTATCAATCGTTAAATCAATTTACAACGATCGAAATGCTTAGAATCATCGAGTTACGATTGATTAGCGATTGCCCCTGCGATGAAATCTTTGATCGTAAGGTAATTATAAAGATAAAAGCAATTAACCAGCACGAGATATTGATACATTATCGGGTATTATTATATGGGCCTATAGCGCTTCTAAAGACATTTTCTCATGCCCAAGCAAGGCCAGTGTTTCTCAACCGTATTGATCCGATTGATCGTAACATCAATCATACCAAAAATAATAATAAATTCGGCATCAATTTGTCACTGACTAAAGTGTCTAATAATTTTCGGCCGTGTTTTAGTTATTTATATTAATGTGATGTTAGTTAATAACCATGTAAATAGTGCGTAATTAATATAGCAATTGATTTTAATTAATTATTTATTGTTGTAGTTTTTAACTAATGGAGCCGCGGTCTCAATCGACACTATTAAGTCGGATCGGATACACACATCCGCATTGCTAAGCATTTTCAACTCGTGGAAAAACCGGTTGTGAGGTATGGCTATCACATCGCGGGCTATTGTAACTGTCAAGTTTGCGTAGCCACCCCTTAGAAACTTGTTTTGCGCAGCTCAGAATCGCGTAACGCGACAGGTCTGGACTCGGCTTTATAGAGCATTATTAAACATTTTTCAAATTAATTATAGAGTGAATAATGGATTTTTTCTATGCACGCATATGGTCTCGATACATTTGGTGCCACCCCCCCCCCCTTTACCTACACGCTTTTGGCAAAAAATTTGGAGGGTGTACAGTTGAAGTAGCCTACCGCTGATGTATCTCAGAAACTGACACCTTTGTTAACATTTAGGAAATGAGGGGGAAAAGATGGATAGAGCAGGTCGTCATACAACCACCCCTTCTATACTTTTTTGCCTCGAAATCGTGGCGAGAAAGGAAATAAAAGAGAATAATTGTGAGGTAAAGAGAGAAACAAATTTCGATTCCCATTTACAGGGTTGCCAGTGAAGCGTCTCGATGAGGGAAAGGAGAGATAGATAGAGAGAGAGAGCGCGCTCGCGAATGCATTTCTTCCATCTACTCCTGGCCGAGATATCTCACCCTTTAAGAGTTGTTAAATATACAGAGTAACCTGCTCATTTTGTCTTACACCAACGATAGATATCTCTGATAAAGATATGTAACGCAGAATGAGCCTGTGATGAATGTTTAATGAACTATTTTGACCTTGAATTCATGGATAGGACTATCTATTATGCGTGTATTTCTAAACTGATGTTTTTCGATTAGTAGGCCTACTTGCCCCCCGAGAACCAGGGCCGGACTTGTGCAGGTGCAAAGGGTGCGATCGCACCGGCCGCAAAATAGTAGGGGTGTAAAATTGGATTTTGTTTCATAGATTACGTATAATGTTTTATCATAACTGCTTTAAAGAGCCAGAACTTGAAATTTCATTGATTCTATTGATGAAAAATGTGTTCATTTATATTAACAGACACACTTATGGTAATGAATCCATGGCCCCCACATCCTTCAATGGGGCTTGATTTCTAACAGGGCTCCCCAGACTGATTTTTAGCTGGCTCCTTACATATTGATTTTCAGGAAAATTTATAGTTTTAAATATTTGAAGAATATATAAAAATGATACCTAGAGATTCCTGAGCCCTGTCAGGCTTTCCCGTGGGAAAGGGGAGGTCATGGTTAAAATAGCACCACGAGCTCTCCGGAAAAGAGTTTCGTGGGGCCCATCACCCTATCAGACTTTAAGTGCTAGTCATCCCAAGTGAAAATCTTATTTCAATGTGTATCCAACATTATTTTGTTTTGCGTTATACCTCGTTATAACGTGAGGCTCCTTGTATAACCCTGTATCCCCATGCATTAAGACTGCCATGGTTTCTGGAACCTCCCCAGAAAGTTTCTTTTTGACGGATCTGAATTCCAAGACTTCTACTGGGCACACGAAATTGAATTTCGGTGAATGTATTGAGCAAAAATGAGTAAATCTCATTGGCCTACATCTATATCACATCTTTCTTGTAATATTGAAGCCCGCAAAACTGTTCTCGCCGGGCCGCTAAATGATTAAATTCGGCCCTACCGAGAACCTCTTGAACCAGCGTTTCGGAGCCTTTGTAAACCCTAGAACCAGTAAGATGTCTGAAACAATTCGACAAACTACTTGTGTCCCTTATTATGTGTTCGGTGGTCTTCCCATGCATCACATTTCAATTCACAGCGATTTTTAGTAGCCCTTCCTTTTTTACTCTTTTATTGGTAGTTTTTCAATACTTTTAACAACAACTGGTGATTTTGTCGACTAATGGCAACGTTTTTGGTTGCATTTAGCGATGTCCCGTATTTTACCATACAGTAGTCTCGATAATTCAAGTCTCGAAACTCCGAGGTACCGGATAATCCGAGGTGCTCGGGAATATTCGAAATCCCTTTTTTCAAAACCTGTTTTCCGCTAATAATGAGTTGTCTTTCATTTTGTCTCATTTTTTTTTACAAAACGTGAGTAGTTTCTGTCTTAAAGGGATCTTCACAGGGACTGAAGGGGTCTTGACAACACCTTCTATAGCAGCTAGCCTCCGCGCGAAGCTTTGACATCACTGAAGTCGACCATTTCACCTGTAGCCATTGGATATAGCAGTCCGACGTATGCGAAATCTTTACCTTTTTTTGCAGTATATCCAATGACTATAGGTGAAATGGTCGACTTCAGTGACGTCACGAGTTTTGCGCGGAGGGAGGCTTTCTGCTATAGAAGGTGTTGGTCATGATGCTTAGACTGGGTTCTTTGGTAGTCTTCCAGGTTAGAAGTTTTCACAGGCTCCTCTATCGTAAATTTATAGTTTACAAAAACCCCATTCCCACACACACACACACACATTTATATTGGAGCTTCAAGCCCATGAGCCCCGTCAGTCTCATTTATAATTGTGTCTTGGCAGTTGTTTAATGAATTAATAACAAAACAGGTAAGAGTAGATGCCCCACCTCCTTCCTTAAAAAGTCGTTTTGTATTTATTTTTCGGATAATCGCAGTTTTCATTAATCCGATGTGGTCCAGCACCTCCTAGAGATAGAAGGTTTCTGCACGGTTTGCCATAAACGTCATTCAGACTACCTAGCCAGTGTGCCACATTTTGAACCACAGCATCCTATTTCGTTTCTTCTTATTTTGGCGTAGAATCTTCCTGATTGACTCATAAATACCGCATAGTGATTGGATGTGGGGCATAGAAATCACCAATTCTGAGCCCGATCATTTCTTTTCCTCACAACAATGATACTGGCACGAGCAGGGAATTTTTTTCCCCCCTGAATATTCTGAGGGAAAATGGACTACTTACTGACGTCAATAGCAGACTGCGGAGACCTTCTATCTCTAGGAGGTGCTGGGTGGTCGCGGGCACGTTTACCTCCGATTATCGAGACTCTACTGTATTTAAGATCCCAGTTTTCCGTGTTTTTCTCAATGAAATATGGCCAACTAGCCATTTGAATATTTTTTTGTGAAATATATTTTTGTTAACTTTGATTTGTAGTAGCCTTTTATTTCCGCAACCTTCGGCAATTTTGGGCAGTAGTTAGCAAATTTGTCGTAGATTGCATTTTTTGGCTACGATTGGTGATTTCCCGTATAATTCGGGATCGCAATTTCTTGCATTCTTACTATGAGATATAACAAACGCAGAAGGATATCATTAACATCAATTACTACAATTGTATGATTTTTTATCAGATTAGAATCAAATTATCAAATGTGCCTGCGAGCCCCCTGTGCTATCGTCCATAGGTGAAACGCTGTGAACCATAGGTTGAGAAACGCTGATTTGGTCTATCACGTAAAATCTTGACCCTTGGTCTTTATCTACCAAAGACTAATTTTTTTTTCTCGAGCACCATCCATGTCCATTATCAAATACACTATATGGCACTTATGAGATGTGCTCGAACACAAATCAGCATAACGCGAATTCTTGAATGCTATTTGTAGGAAGTTTAAATGGAAAGTCCATCATTACCCTCGCGAGTATGAAATTCTTCATAATGATCGAGTCCCCTTGAGTGTTTCAGTCAATACCGCGGTGCTCGTGAGCCGATAGGTTAAAAACGCTTGAGGTAATGATAGTATCTTGTTAGTTTAAGGCAGAAGTTCTCGTCTTTTTGTACTAGTTCATGCGACTCTTCATGGTTACCAGCATAAGCGAATAACAGGCTTTCAACTTTCAAACGGAGGGGGGGGGGGTGGTCGTCCCCTCCGCCCTTCCCCTGTATCCGCATATTGTTACAAGACTACTCCACAGAGCCAAAACAAACTTGAATAATTTCTCCGATGTACGGTTGTAACGACATCGAGAATTCAGTGAAATTTTGTCGTTATAACCGAGGTATCGTTACAACCAAGGTTGACGTTTTCAATACCTTTTAAGTATGGAAAACATAATCAGATGCAATCAAATAGTGTGCATGAAGTTGTTTTGTTATAATTATGGTGCTCATATACAATCAGGAAAAATAGGGGAAATTGGGATCATAAATAAGGGATCTAGCCAATTCTCATTAAAAAATGTTGCCAATTGTTGGCCAAATCGCCAACTATTCCTTATAAATAACTCTTGGCTACAACCACAGAGTAATAATACTATAGAGTGCGCGCGAGGGGTTACAATGTGAAGCAAAGATCCGGAGTCACGTGATTCCGGTCGAAAGGCTGGTCAGGGAATCTCGCTGGCAATGCTTTCCTTATGGCTGTTCGTATGACGATCTCCAAGTGCTGTCTTATTTTTCATTAGAATGGTCACCACGTGTGCAGCTTTCGGATGTTCTGAACTTTATATCTTAAGTCTATGGCTACAACAAGTCTGTAGTGATTCAAAATGTATTTCATGAAAAAAAAAGGCCGGGTCCTTAACAGCATCACAGGGCCCCGGCAAAGGATTTTTATGGGGCCCTCTACTTGGCTAAAAATACCTGCTAACCAATTTACATAAGCTCTCTGTCAAAAATTTGACCAGATTTCATTTTCATGAGGCTCTTTCTCCCTTTTGTGAGGCCCCTGCCACTTTTGAGGACCTCGGTTAGTGCCCGAGTAGGCCCTTGCGTTAAAAAGGCAAAATATGCGAATATTTAGCATATAATTACCATAACACACTCTGTATAAATAATGCAAATTACTTTCTTTCTCGATTTTAGTAAGGGCTACATATTTAAACTAAGCTTCATTGAAAAGAAGGGGCCCTTTTAATAAAAAAAATCAAGAAGGACGACAATATTGCGAAGTGTTCTGTAGTGACATATTATCACTCTAATAATGATAATACGGAATAACGATAAAAAAATGCGTCGTTATATCGGAGATCGTTGGGTTTCCATGGACGTTACAAGCAAGGTTCGTTAACATTATTCTCCATGTGATTTAATCCGAATTGCAAATTATTGACATTATAATTGAGTTGTAATTGTGATTGCTATCGAGGTCGTTATAACCGAGTTCGATTGCAAATACCAATGAGAAAAAATTCAACAGCTTTTGATTGTTTATTGCGGAACCCCGGGTTCCGGTGAACACAATAGTCAACTGATATACCGTGGTGGTTAGCTAGAGGGAATGGGGAGATATATAGGGTGACCATTTGATCATTTTTGTCACACAACGGTTTTTTTTCCACATGAGGGCTAATTAGATCGTGACCTACAATTTAATGCCGATTCCGAACGGCAGCGTTTTATATACAGGGTGATTCCAAAATTCCCCTTGCCGCATTTCACACATGTGTTTCGCAAGGTGTTGTATAGTTATTGAAATACAAAAATATGAACTTTTTATAGAGACCCCGTCCTCAGAAACAAAATTTCAAGGTTGTTGCTTTGTCTCTCCTTGGGGCCCGCAAAAAAAAACTCCATTTTCCAAGTGCAATACTCGCAGAGATATTTGAGGAAAACATCAATACCCGTTTGAAAATATAAAAGTTGGGGAAGAACAGCATAAATCAGGGTAAAAAGCGTTGTCCGTTAGCTTATGCTGTTTTTTTTCAACTTTCCTCCGAATTTTGAATTCAATTATCCCATCGAAAATTATCGCTTCTGGTCGAATTTTGTTGGCCTCAGGAGAGACAGGGCAAACAACTTTCTAATTGGGTTTTTGAGGAGAGGGTGTCTGTATAAAAAGGTGGTTTTTATATTTTAATAACTGTACACCCTTTGCAACATGAATGACGCATCTGTGTTCTACACGTTATTTGGATCTTTTTTGTAATTGGAAGTATACCTCTAGAATCAACAGTTCGCCAGTAAAATGTGGCAAGGGGAATTATGAAATCACCCTGTACATAGATATATGGGATTTCTATAATTCATTTTCGAGTTATTTTCTCAATTCCTTAGAATTATTTTCTGCTTAATTCTGTGAAACACGTAATGCTGAGTCCTCCTTAGGAAACTTGTAGAATTCTCGAGTGGCCCATGGACACTTAGCACTATTCCAAAAAAAATAATTCTATCGAATAATTAGTTATAACTACAGCCCAGATTATATGCACTATAAAAGTGACGAAATATGCATTAAAATGCTTAAAATGCGAAAATATGCATTAAAATGCTTAAAATGCGAAAATATGCATTAAAATGCTTAAAATGCGAAAATATGCATTAAAATGCTTAAAATGCGAAAATATGCATTAAAATGCTTAAAATGCGAAAATATGCATTAAAATGCTTAAAATGCGAAAATATGCATTAAAATGCTTAAAATGCGAAAATATGCATTAAAATGCTTAAAATGCGAAAATATGCATTAAAATGCGAAAATATGCATTAAAATGCGAAAATATGCATTAAAATGCGAAAATATGCATTAAAATGCGAAAATATGCATTAAAATGCGAAAATATGCATTAAAATGCTTAAAATGCGAAAATATGCATTAAAATGCGAAAATATGCATTAAAATGCGAAAATATGCATTAAAATGCGAAAATATGCATTAAAATGCGAAAATATGCATTAAAATGCGAAAATATGCATTAAAATGCTTAAAATGCGAAAATATGCATTAAAATGCTTAAAATGCGAAAATATGCATTAAAATGCTTAAAATGCGAAAATATGCATTAAAATGCGAAAATATGCATTAAAATGCTTAAAATGCGAAAATATGCATTAAAATGCGAAAATATGCATTAAAATGCTTAAAATGCGAAAATATGCATTAAAATGCTTAAAATGCGAAAATATGCATTAAAATGCTTAAAATGCGAAAATATGCATTAAAATGCTTAAAATGCGAAAATATGCATTAAAATGCTTAAAATGCGAAAATATGCATTAAAATGCGAAAATATGCATTAAAATGCTTAAAATGCGAAAATATGCATTAAAATGCGAAAATATGCATTAAAATGCGAAAATATGCATTAAAATGCGAAAATATGCATTAAAATGCGAAAATATGCATTAAAATGCTTAAAATGCGAAAATATGCATTAAAATGCTTAAAATGCGAAAATATGCATTAAAATGCGAAAATATGCATTAAAATGCGAAAATATGCATTAAAATGCGAAAATATGCATTAAAATGCGAAAATATGCATTAAAATGCTTAAAATGCGAAAATATGCATTAAAATGCGAAAATATGCGAAAATATGCATTAAAATGCATTAAAATGCGAAAATATGCATTAAAATGCGAAAATATGCATTAAAATGCGAAAATATGCATTAAAATGCGAAAATATGCATTAAAAATGCCGAAACATGCATTATAAACGCCAAAACATGCATTATAAACGCCAAAACATGCATTATAAACGCCAAAATATGCATTATAAACGCCAAAATATGCATTAGAAAAACCAAAAATACGCATAAAAGAACCCAACCTATGCACTAAAAAAACCTTAGGTTGAAAATTCCGAAATATGTACCAAAAATGAGAAAATATGCATTAAAAAATCATGTCTTTAAAAGGTATATATTTTCTGTTTCTTAGTGTATATTCATTTACGAAAAAAATATCCCACATATATGCATACTGTAATTAAATGTAAATAAATTCTGAAAAGCTTTATTTAGACATTTTTAATTTCTAGTTCGTGTTGTAGCTGTTCAGTAATAAAATACCAGTATACACAAAAGAATTTCGCCATTATTTCAGAATTGAACACTTTTGACGTATCTCAAGAAATAGCGTTACAACAAAACGGTTGATTTTTAGAAAACTATTAATTCACTAAATCCCACCTCTGGAAAAAATACCGATGTTATGACAATATTATGAGCAATATTTATTAGAAAAATTGTGAAAAAAAGTAGTCACTCTTAAATAAACTTTCAAAAATATGCACTTTTTCTGAGAATTCTTTGTTTTTATGCATTTATATATTATATATTTATTTATAGAATATATTTTAATAATATATTTTAATAATATATTTTAATAATATATTTTAATAATATATTTTAATAATATATTTTAATAATATATTTTAATAATATATTTTAATAATATATTTTAATAATATATATCAATATATATATTAATATATTTTATATATATTTTATATATATTTTATAATATATTTTATAATATATTTTATAATATATTTATTTATATTATACATTTATATATTATTTGATTAATGCATATGCATTAATACTAAAAAAGGGGAAAAAATGCAAATGCATTTGCATATAATCCGGGCTCTAGTTATAACATATCTGGATAGAGGTTATAATAGCAAGTTAATTTTGATAAATTCAAAGAGCGAAAGGTTTTATTTTATTCACCTCTTGCTATCAATAGCCTTGTGTCTATGCCATACTGGACATGCATGCCAAGGGTGAAGAACGGTTTTATGTAACACTAGGTACCATCACTATCATTGGAAATTCGTTTGATGTGCAGCATGTCTTACAATTAATAGAACACGAGAACTGTAAGAGTCTCGTTCTACAGGAGGAGTATAATAAGTTGCGATTTCAAAGCGCTGTTTTAAATAAGAACCACTGGTCAGAATGACTTGAAAATTTGTAACAAATACTCCTTAAAGTAATGGAATTTTGTTTTTCAAAGGAAAAGAAATACTTAAAAAAGAGGATCTCATACCTCTTGACATTTTCGGAAGTGCTTAAAACTGTATTGTAATAGAAATATCAATTAAATCATTGGTTTGTTTCAAATTTTGTACACATATTTTATATGCTATGTTAATACAATATTTTACATATCTCGAATACTTTTGTTGTTGCAAATTTTCAACCAAAAATTAAAAAATGCTACCGAGACCTCGCGCATGGTAAAATATCATCAAATCAATTTAATTGAATAAAAATTGATTCAAAGGAAACTATTTCGTTCATAAAATAAGGCAAAATATCTGAGATCCATTTATAAATGCTGTAGGCCTACTCGATTCATAAAAAAATAATAATTTAATTTTTTTTAATTTTTAAAATTTGAAAATAAAATTTAATTTTAAATAAGATTGAGTCAATGAAATCTAAATCTTTTTCCTTGTTTTATGTGAACTGAATAGTTTTCTTTATTTTGAATTAATTTTTATTCAATTACATTGATTTCATGCTATTTTATCATGCGTACAAGGTGTTAATAACGCCTCCCCCCCCCCACCTTAATGTTTGAAAGTTTGGTAAAAAAAAAATGAGTATTAGAGATTATGTAAAATGCCGTATTGTCATATCATAGCATATACAATCAAAAATATGTGTAAAAATTTTCGAATAAAGCAATAGCGAAAAAGTGTATTTTTAATGACTCGTGCAAATTTTTTTCAGGACTTTTGAAAATGTTAGGAGGTATATTAGAGCCATTGATTGTCAAATACTATAGCAATGCGATGTACACGCGTCCCTCACTTTACGCGATTAATTAGTTCCACAAAATAATCGCGTAAGACGAAATCCCGTGAAATGAGTTAAATTTAACATGGGTAAGATAGGAATAGGGAGTTTCCTTCAGAAGAATAAGAAAAAGTAAACCCAACTTTTCTAGCAGCAAAATAGAATTTTTTGAATGAATTATCCAAACTTATAAATAAATCTCGTCACAATTCAGGATACATGAATAAATTTGATTTATACTTTTTGCTTCTGTCCTCACTACTGCATATTGATTCTAGTGAGTGTGGATGTTTTGTTCCCTGAAGATCCCGATATGATAGATTGATAACATTTTTAATGAAAGCAGTCAAGATTCGGCTGACAAGCACCATATTCTTTGTCTCTTTATAAAATTTTAGAAGCAAAAACTAGAAAATTCTTAATATTCCTCACAAATATGACCATTCTAAATTCATTGGGATCGATTTCGATTGAAATCCTGATGGTATATTGTCAATGTGTAACCAGAAGATATTCATTAGTGAGCATAGGCGTACGCAGAATTTTCTCAGGGGGAGGGGTTTCAATTTTTTTTTTCTTCTCAAGGGGGTGTTTTTACATTTTTTCCTGCAAAATAACACTATAATCTTGACTTGAGGGGGGTTAGAACCCCAGCCCCCCCCCCTTTTACGTACGCCAATGTTAGTGAGATCTGGTGAGATGGATTTGAGCGTTTCTTCCGTACAGGGTATTTGTGTCATCTACTGTACATCGGCATATCCAACGGATTTTGCCATTTTAATTATGTCATATTTCTAATTTGCAATCCCAATTTCAGGATTAAAATCAAACTACAGACCAAATTTTGTGGATTGCAATTTCTAAAACTAACTTTTCGAAATCGTGTTATAGCGAAACCGCGTAAAACGAGGGATAACTGTATACATTTTAAACGTCTGAACGCATTCATTACATCGTCATTCGTCAGCATTAATTTTGATTGCTTATGGCCAATGACCATCAAATTCCGCTGGAATTTCATAATTTTGTTACGGTATGTCTTAATTCGTGACCGATTCGTAAGTTTGTCAACGCATTTCAAAAAGGTTAAGCGCACCAGGAAGACCATCATCTTACGTAAGTATCGTGAAACGTTTATTTTCCATCATTTCAACAAAGACATTGATACAAAAATTCAGGTAGGTAATATCTTCTCGAAGTTTTTATTTGAAATAATACAAAAAAATTCCAAATATTGATAACAAAGGTAAGTTGATGGTATGGCTCTGGTTACTGCAGTCAAACCCCTTTATAACAAACGTTAAGGAACCGGAAATTTGATTCGCTGTATCTAATATAATAAAAGATCTTTATCTCGGCGCGGAAACCGAAAGTCTTGTCCGCTATATCTGAAGGTTCATTATATGCTGGAATCGACTTATAACGAAAGGACATTTTTTCTGTGTTCTATATGAAATTTTAGCCCTGCCATCTATATTTCAAACTGTGAGTGAAATGTGATGATCGAATATTTGTATCATTGTACGTCTGCTATTCTTTGTGACAAAGCATTTTAATGGGAAGATCGGAACACATGCGCACCTCAAAATTGGGAAAACCACAGAAAACCGACTTCAGCCGACCACCACTGCATTAATTGTCTACGGAAATTGAACCCAGGTTCCTGCGATGCGAGTTCATCACGATGCCCACAAGACCGCACAGCGTCGCCTAATTAACACGAAAAAATTACACATCCAACCTAGAATCATGTAGAAAAATTCTGAATCCGTTCTTGATACTAACACGGTAAATAACTAGGAAACTAACAAAATTACCGAATTTCAACTCCCGGTGGATCAGCGGAACAACCAAGTCCGTACAGATAGGACGCTGTGGTCAGTTCAGTTCTGACCACAGCGGCTGATTGACATAACTATAGTGCGTCGAAACACTTTAGAAGGCATGGCTTTTCCTCGTTATTTCCCTTTATCGTTGGTTTTTAGTGTGTGTCTGAAATCAGATACATAAAAGACGTCAATTACATTTGAGTGGAACTCGCGTAAAATCAGAAATCAGATCTCCAAAAGACCATAATTATAATGAAGCGTAATATATATGTGTTCAATTCAGAATCTTAAAAGCTCGTCTAAAGCGCGTGTCCCACGATTCTTGGTCGGCGACGCAGGGTAAGGTAATTAAAGTAAAAGATAATAAAAAGTCTTTGTTGGACATAAACCGCAAAAACCACAGCCGGCGTGAAGGAAATCCCCTACTTGTTCGGAACAAACACACGCCGGCTGTGGTTTTTGCGGTTTTATGTCCAACAAAGACTTTTTATTATATATTTTACTTTAATTACCTTACCCTGCGTCGCCGACTAAGAATCGTGGGACGCGCTTAAGTATTCTACTGTTCGCTTCGACCGTGCTGTAATACATAAATATGCTCAGCTTTTGCTCTTGTTTTTTTCTTTTCTTTCTCCTCCAGAGCACAACCAACACCTTTTATAGCAGAAAGCCTCCCTCCGCGCGAAACTCGTGACGTCACTGAAGTCGACCATTTCACCTATAGTCATTGGATATACTGCAAAAAAAGGTAAAGATTTCGCATACGTCGGACTGCTATATCCAATGGCTGCAGGTGAAATGGTCGACTTCAGTGACGTCAAAGCTTCGCGCGGAGGCTTTCTGCTATAGAAGGTGTTGGCACAAGCCGGTTGTGATCGCAGCGCCACGAGTCTCGTCGATGAACCCACCGTCGGTGGGTCCGCCGAAATTTTACGTTCGTCTATTGCGTATTGCTTAGCTTGCAATAAAATATTTCATGATAGCCGTAGAAACTGATGAAAATTTCAATAAACTACTCAAGGTCAACGTATAGCAAGCATATATAGATGAAATTTAACAAACCTCGACTAGCCCTTAATCGCATACTCGCAAACTTAACAAGTCACACGAGCAGTGTACACGTACCCTAATATAAAATTAACAAAAGGGAAAATTATTTTGAAATTACCTGCGCAAATTAGACTGAAAGCATAGTGGCGTGGGTTGCTGTGATTGCTCGAGCATCCAAAGTATTTTAATGACGCTAATGATATTTTGAAGCTCAATAGACGTCCAATCGTAAATGAAGTACCTAAAAGACAAAATTATATTGAATCATAATGTAACTTTCAATTAGAAATCAAGCATCAAAAAGACGCCAATTAGGTCTATAGTACAGTCTAATCCCGTTGTAACGAACTCCAAGGGACTGAAGAAATTATTTCGTTACAAAGGAATTTCCAATTTTACGAATTTTAGCATTCGCTTAAAAAAGTTTCGTTATAGCGGAATTTGATTCAAAGGAAAAAATTACTTATTTACGTTCTAGATAACAGAAAGAATGAAAAGTTTAATTTCGAAAGTTACACAGAGCAGCTTAAATCAATTAGGCTTTAAATTTTTTTCCCCTTTTTTTTGCATAAGTTGCTAACATTTTTGAGACAAATAGTCCGTGAT
Source organism: Pholcus phalangioides (assembly GCF_987345545.1). Classification (NCBI taxonomy): domain Eukaryota; kingdom Metazoa; phylum Arthropoda; class Arachnida; order Araneae; family Pholcidae; genus Pholcus; species Pholcus phalangioides. Next base: position 5,558,461 of record NW_028301625.1, on the reverse strand, counting down.
TTTTTTTTTGTACAGGTATTATGGAAGCCGAGAAAACCACAAATTCTTCTAAATCAAGGATTCCCAAACTGCATGCCGCGGTGCCCTGGTGTGCCGCAAACCTGTCAACAAAGGTTTTTCGAAGAGATTGTTTGTTAAACTGCTCTGGGGCGCCGCGAGTGGAAAAACTTTGAGAACCCCAGCTCTAAAGTATACACGTTTTCAAACACGTGCAATACTTGAAACATTTCGCATCCAAAAGCACGTGCAAATTCCAGTCTTTTCTCGTACGAGCGGGCCGGTAACTGGCACATTTCGGGAACGATTGCCCTGAAACCATGTATGTTTTTGGAATATGTCTTGAACGAATGTCCTGTAAAGACAACTGATCAAGTCTGATCTTTTTCTTATGGGATCCTACAACTGCTGTTTGAATTTGAAATTCCAACCTAGTCTGATTTTTCATAAATGTTGAAAGAATAGATGGAGAAATGCTGTATATAGGATTGGATTGGATTTTAAATTTATTGGCGCAAGGACCATATATGCTGTATATATACTTATTTTAATGTCCCACATTGGTTTTATTTGCTCTAGCATCCACTCAGAAATGGTCTCTCTCTTTTTCAACTTCAGCAATGAAGTTTTTCTTTAATTGAAAACTGTTTCCTTTCGAGGCCACTCATTTAGAAACAGAAAAACATGAAACATTCCTAACGTGCAGCACTGGTTTACCACAGATTTTATTTCTTTTTCACGCACTCTTCCCGCAACCCCACAAGCCTTAGAAGAACAATCGTTCTCTCCCCAACAGTTCAGCAAGTTAATTCTCGGAATCCGATTTTACGGGATCATTTTTGAAATGTTGTGTACTCTTTTGTTAGTTTTCAGAAACTTGTTTTTGAATTCGTTATAACGGATTTTTCATTTCGTAATATCAGAATTCGCAATACATTGTTCCTATGTAAACTTATTTGGGAGATTAGATAAGTTTTTGTTACAACGAAATTTTCGCTATAACGGTATTCGTTAAAATGGGATTCGACTGTATATTGAAGTGCGACAGACATCCAATTGGAAACCCAGGAAGCCTATGTAATGCCAATCACACACATATTGAAGCTCAATAAGTCGCTGTCGCATGGAACCAGCTACAGCTTATGGAGGATCAAACCTCAAGGAAATGATTAATGGCAGAGATCTTCAACCTTTTTCTAGTCGCAAGCACTACCTGTATCCATCATAAAAAAGACGGCAAGTTTGGCATATGAATGTGTGAAATCAGGATGATTTCAAATCCTTGAATGCAATTTGTACAAGGTGTTTATTGGAAGGTTGATCAAGAAGTACTCGCGAGCACGAAATTGGCACGAGCATCGAGCACTCTGGGTGCTTCAGGGAGCACCGTGTTGCTCGTGAGCAACGAAGAAGATGCCTGATTTATGGTTTTCGAAACAGAGTCCTTTGAACAATGACGGGACAGGGAATCACGCGCCTTTGATGCTACAGATTTCAAATGCTATATAAGCGGGTCGACTCATCATCCTCCATCTTGCTAACCATCCAAACCAGTTTTTTTGCTCAATGTGACGTCTAATCATTAAAAAAAAAACTAGAATAAGGAACAGCGATTGGCTATAGCAAGAGTTCTCAAACATTTGTCACCTGGGGCTGCCTTGCCCTATTCATAGTACATCTGCGACTCCCCAAAATAGTTAGGTAGATATTGTGCACTCACAAAAGAACACTTCAAAGCATAAACAGGCACACAAATCAATATCTCCAGTTCACTGAGACGCCTCTGACAAAGGCTGGCGACGCACACTTTGAGAAACACTGGCCGATATAGCGGTAATATTTTCTTTTCAAACCGAGCACAGCTCGAGTCTATCGCCATGGTCAATTAACTACTGATTGAGTTGTGCCGGAAGTATGCAGGATACTTAACAGTTTGAGTACGTATGTAGTGTTATGCATGAATTTTAGTGCTGCCATCTTTTTTCAAACTGTGAGTGAGGTGTAATGATTGAATATTTGTACTATTGTGGCGGGACTTTTAATGGGAAGCTAGGTTGGCATTCACGTTTCGAAGTTGGAAACCACAAAAAACCAACTTCAGTCGAACTCCACTGTGGCACCAGTGGGGCTCGAACCCGGGTTCTCGCGATGCGAGCCCGCCGCTATGACCACACGACTACGCAGAGGCAAGCGATAATGCTGACGCCACAATTCACACAAAGATGGCGGATGTGCCAGCGTTGAGTGCCAAGGAATCGCCATTATCGGTGAAGTCCGGCATGATTTCCAGTAGCCTTGCTGTTGTCTGAGGCGATTTGCTATGTGTCGAACAAAGACGTTTTATTATGGTTCTTGTGAAATGTGTGGGATTTTGTTCCGTGTGACAGTGACTATACACGTTCAATCGTAAATCAGGACAATAAATGATGTAAGTCAAGTCACTATATTCAAGTAGGGCTCCTTGAAACTCTAGGCAGATTTATCTCAGCCATCTTTGAGTAAAATGTCGCTACAGCAAATCCGTTCCTTATCTTCCCCCTTTTAACGATTAAACGTCACTTTCAACAAAAAACTGGTTTTACCCTTCCAAAATGGAGGACTATCAGTCTGTCCACTTATTCAGGCCGCTTTAAGAGGCTGTTCAACAGTTTGGATTAGACACGCCTCGGAGAAACGTAATGGAATTTCTTCGTTTGACATAAACCGTAGAGTACCTCCTGCAACACCAGCAACTCCACAAGCCAGCTGGAAGAAGGTCTACTGTCGAGCTTCGGTGGTCGGCTTTGAAGTATCAGGTGGCCTGTGATTCATGGAAAACCCCTTTTATATTGACGTGCAATAGATGTACGATCGTAAGTCAGGTCCCTGATGAACGATGTTCCCCCAATTTCTTTTTTTACTTACGCTGAACTGATTGTTGCATGGGAAGCAGTGCAATCTGTCATGTGCCACTCTGACCAGCGCAAAAACTGGTTTTGAAGTGCGGCTAGCACAGCGTGGGTGATTTTAATGGTTGATTTTCGTAACCACTCCCGAAAACTTGTTATTGTGCACCTCAGAATCGCGTAGTGCAGCCGGTGTGGACCCGGCATCACTGTGTGAGGGCATGCACGTGCGAGCTTGGAAAGAACATTGCTGAAAGAAGTCAATTATATTGAAGGACAATTCATGTCCAATCGTAAATCAAGTAGACCAGCGTTTCTCAACCTATGGTCCACAGGCAGACTTGATAAAATTATTCATCCGTTGTAATTGGTATTAGTAATATCCGTATGGGTGCTGAGCGGGGGTCGCGCCCGCGGTACTGTCCTGGCTTTGTCGAGCGGTGATGTGCCCTGGGATTGGGGGTTTAGGTGTAGTTGTGCTGCTTGGGGGGGGGGGGGTTTGCGGGATGTTGGTCCGAACCGGGTGTGCTTTCCCGGCCGGCTTGCTGGTTTGAGTTTTTTTCCGGCACGCCCACGATCTCACGATCAATGAGCTTATATCGCAAAAGCGACAGAGCCTGGGCGTGCTCGGTTCTATACTATACTACACGTATGGGTTCAAATAAAATTATACCGGCATACTTAGGTTCTCAATACATCATTGAGGAGAATACAAGAAATTTCGATCTTAAATACAGGATATCACTAAATTTTTCCAAACATTTCAATTTATTACTTTAAACGGAATTTGCTAATTACTGCTAAAATTGTTGAAGAGTGTGGAAATAAAAGGCTGCTACAAATCTGTTAACAAAAATGTACAGTATTTCACGAAAAAAATGTTCAAATAATCTGATGATTATTTCATTGGGAAAAATATGGCAAACTGGGATCTTAAATAATAGGAATAATCGTAAAATACGGGACTTTGCCAATTGTCATTAAAAAACATTGCTGAAGTATGCACAATCACCGGTCGCAATTAAAATTCCTGAAAAATTACGGAGAAAACGTTAAACTTGATAAATATGTGAGATGAATACTGTATTATCATTTTCGCGATAATTATCATAATATGATTTATATTAGGAAATTGGTGTGTGTGAGTGTGTGTATTCACGACTTGACCCATTTTTGATTGATTTTGCATTTTCTGCTTTGTTTAAAAAAAAATTTCAAATTCAAATACTTTTCATTCAAATTTTTGTATCAAGTAAATAAACATTTTTGGGAATTAAAAGGTCTAATGAGTGTCCTAGTATTTTTTAAAAAATTTTTAATATGAAATTTTATTTTTCATGATTTTTCAAAAGTGAAATGATTTTTTAATTTTTAGATATTTCATTCTGATTATCTGAATTTTTTTTCCTGACCATGAACAGAAATAAATTTTTTAAAAGTAGAAAAAAAATAATTTTTCCCCAAATTTTTTTTGTCACACGCTACATGAGGTTTTCCAAAATCATAATTATTAGTTATTTTGATTAAACTAAGATAATTAATTTGCATTAATTACAAAGAAAAACATGCTAAATTGATGTCCAATTTTTTTAAAACTTCGAAAAATATGTTATTTAAGTAGCCAGTCATCATATATATAAAAATTGTGCGATTTGGACACGAATTGTAAGAGTGGTTAAAAATGGATAAAGTAAATATTACAAATTCAAATAAGTATTGTTGAAAAAACGGAACAACAAAAATTACAGGAATATCCCGTAACACGGGATCCACGTGTTCTGTCAAATTATTTCAGACATTTTACTGGTCCTTGTTTTCAGAAAGGTTGAGAAACACTGGTGACAAAATAACGTTTTCAATGTAGTCTGATACCTTAAAGCAGCGGTTCTCCTGCTTGACTCGAGGAGCCCTTTTTTGTTCATAATATTTATGGCAGAACCTTGTAGGCCTCTCTTATTTACTTATCTATCAGATTTACTGATTCATTTTATTTTCCTCGAGTCGCCGCGGAGCCCTTGGGAGGTGCACACGGAGCACCGGTTGAGAACCGCTGCCTTAAAGCATTTGAAAGGCAAGATTTCTCAAAAAGCTTTTTTTCCCCTACTTCAATCCGTTTAATTTTCATCCTTTGTAACACCCATATTGCAAATAATACGGCAAAAACTGCTCTGCTATACAGTCTTGACATCCTCCGCGTCACTTAAGATGCGCATGTACAAATTTTGTAGTAAGTAAAAACTTCGAAACCTGCTCTTCCAAATGCTTTAAGATGTTTGTCTCTATCTCTGTGTAGCTTTTTTAAAATATTTTTTCAGAAGAGGTCAAGACTTCTAGACCACCCTGTATATTCAGTCGCCTGGGCTGGAGCCTCCTCAGCCTTTAACACGGGAAAAGCATAGTTGAAGAGTAGCTCGGTTCTCTTATCCTTACCTATTTTTGGACATTCTTGCATTTTGTCATTGATGGTCATTATGAAATTGCGGTATGATTAAAGTAGCCTACTGCATGTGTATGCTTTGCCTAAAGGTATTTCTATTGTTTGCAGATATTTGGTCATGAGCATGGAGTCAAAAATTCAAGACGACGAAGCGTCGAAAACGTCGAACGAGCCCGATCCCGAAGTGACCCAAGCATCACCGCCTCCATCACTGGCAAACAAATTTTCTATAGACGACATACTTTCGGGCAGCACCGGACAATATCGTGCCCCCGGCCCACCGACCTCAGCTATACTCCTACGGGCCGCGGCACGGGCAGCGGCTCGCAGCAATAACAATACCAGCAGTAATGGTAGCAACGGTGGCAAGGACGATAATAATAACGTGTTGGATTCGAGGCAATTTATACTGAACAGAACGCAGCCGGTATTAACGGGTTGCGTCCGTCCAACTCCTGTGGCCCTACATCCGACCCTTTACCAGCAGGGAGCCGCAGCTGCAGCGGCGGCGGCGGCCGCGGCAGCAGCGGGGCCCCTCGGTTCTATACCGCTGAGTTACCTGACTCCGCTCGTCGACGTCCAGATGCAGCAGCACCATCAGCAAGAAGTGACGTCACATGCCATGTCTTTCGGAGGTGGGTATACGGCGCCATCTGTCGGTAATATGAGCAACTACGGTGGATGGCTCGGGCGAGCTCCTTTCTTCCAGCTTACGGGTAAGTTGAGTATCAGTGATCGACAGTTTTAATTGATGGATTTAATTGATCAACTAATTGAAACATCAGAATCGATCTCGAATGAGACAACAGCGGCTTTTTGAACAATGAATGGAATGGTACCATGAGTTTGTGCTGTGGCAGCTTAACGGGAGGCCATCAGAGCCACCCTTAGCAGAGCCACCCGTGTGCGACAAGTGCGGTCGCACCAGGCCACGCGTTTTGGGGCGCCCCGCATTTACGGTTACAATAATTTCTTTCATATATTCTGAATTTTGATCAATTCTGAAATTATGTATTTTGATCATTTCTGGAATTTGAATTTTGATCAAATATGAAATTATGAATTTTGATCAAATATGAAATTATGAATTTTGATCAAATATGAAATTATGAATTTTCATCGATTATGAAATTATGAATTTCCATCGATTATGAAATTATTTATTTATGGAATCTGAACAGAATAAATAGGCTGTAGATTTGTCTTGTAATCTCCTCCCCAGATGATGATGCCATATAATTGACAATTGAATAAAACCACGCATATAGTATATTTCTCTCAGAAATTCTGCCGTTACCTTTTGTTTGAGATAATAGAATTTATATACGATAAAACATAGTTTTTTTTAGCTATTTCCAGTGCATGAAGTTTTCATTTTAGATTGCTACTAATGTCAAGTCCGAGATATTTGATATTTTTACGTGCTGAATACAAATTCAACTCCACAACAGGCAAAATGCCCAAAGGAAGTGCTGAGAAAAAGATGCTGATAACAATTATGGATGTCATATACAGGGTGATTATAAAAAAAACCATCCCGACATATGGGCCCCTAACTATCATACCATTCACAGAAACTGAATGAAATTTTGGCATAAGGTATTTTGATGTATGCGCTCAAGAATGATATGGAAAACAACAGTGTCACTCTAACAGTTACGGTTACAGTGAGAAAATTTCGAAAATATCAAATGGCAACACCAAGTTTTTTGTATTGGAATGTGATCTCCATTGTAAAAAACCCTAAATAGCGTTCGAACGGCAACTGTAGCATGAAAATCACCGGCGGTAGATAGGCTAAAAGTGAGGACAACCAATAAGGACAGAGAAGCAGCATAAAATAAAGCATTTTATTGTGTTTTCCACACGACCTTGTGGAGGACTAATCAGGCTGCGATCTCAGCCGAATGGAACGAACATTAATGCTCTGGTGCACGGCAAAGTCCTTTTTACTTTTTCCTTGCCTAGCTCCGGGGATTTTCGTGCTACAGGTGCCATTCCAACGCTATTTCGTGTTTTTCAGTATGGAGATCGCATTCCAATACAAAAAACTTGGTGTTGCCATTTGATATTTTCGAAATTTTCTCACTGTAACCGTAACTGTTAGAGTGACACTGTTGTTTTCCATATCATTCTTGAGCGCATACATCAAAATACCTTATGCCAAAATTTCATTCAGTTTCTTTGAATGGTATGATAGTTAGGGGCCCATATGTCGGGATAGTTTTTTTATAATCACCCCGTACTTCAAAATTACAGCAACCCTAATAAAAAGGCAATTACAAAAAACTAGAAACAGTATATATACATGATAAAATGTTATACAATGCCCAAAGAATACTTACGGTTGTCTTATTCTAAGTATGGATAGCTTCTCGATTTACCCCAACATGTTTATCGTATTTCTTTTTAAACGTGTCAATCGTGTTACAATTTACTGCCTCCGGAGGTAAGCTGTTCCATTTATTACCAACCCTATTAGAGAAAAACTCCCTGCGACACCATAACTTAGAATTGTCCTTTACCAATCGATACATGTGTCCCCTTGTAAAAGCATTCGATTGATGGTGTAACAATAATTCATGGTCCATCCTATCCATCCCGTTAAAAATTTTGAACACTTCGATCATGTCTCCCCGAAACCTTCGTTCATCCAATGTGAACATATTCAAAAAAAGAAGTCTCTCTTCATAACTCAAGCCCCGTGTGCCAATAAAAACACGCGTAGCTCTTCTCTGCACCACTTCAACCGAGTCTATGTCCCTCCGGTAGGTATGGTCTCCAAAACCTTACAGCATACTCCAGTCCAGGACGAACTAAGCCTCGGAAAAGCGGAAGAATGACTTTACGAGAACGCGAAGAGACCTTTTTGAAAATGAGACCAAGCATTCTATTCGCTTTTTTGACCACCGCTGAACAATGTCCAGAAAACCTAAGCCGCTCGTCAATGAGAATTCCCAAATCGGTTACCCTTGTTGCATCAAGATAGTGACACCATTCAATTCGTAAGAGAAACGTGGGTTGTTGGAGCTAAAATGAGCGACCATGCACTTGTTAATGCTTAACTTCATGCTCCATTCATTTGCCCATGTTCCGATCCTGTTCAAGTGGGTCTGGAGCAACTCACTATCGCTTTGATTCCCGACTTCCCCTTTACTTCACGTCATCTGCGAATTTGCTAACAATCCCATCGATACCTTGATCAAGTTTATCGATAAAAAGGGAAAACGTATGGGGCTAAGGACACTTCCTTGAGGAACTCCACTTGTGACTCCTGTCCAATTAGAGATTTCCCCGTTCACCATATAACTCGTTGCGACCTATCTCTTAACCATGATTCTATCCAATTCCCATGAATTTCTCGCATTTATTCTGAATTTTCAGGATTTTCATTTTCTGAATTTTCGATTCCCCTCAGAAAAAAAAATTCCCCACTCAAGAAAAAAATCGGGGCTAAGGGGCTCCCGCTATTACTTTCGCACCGGGCCCCGCATCTGGTTAAGACAGCCCTGGGGGCTCCAGACAAAGCCATCTCAACAGAATCATGGGCCCACGGCATGAACACCACAAGGGTGGGCCCTGATGTAGTATGTGGGTATGTATGCTCTAGAGCAGCGGTTCTCAACCTTTTTTGACTCGCGGGACCCTTTTTAGTGTTTTTAATTTCTATGGCGAGCCCTGTATAGGCAGGGCCGTAACTAGGATTTTTGCCTCCCCCACAGCTTAAAAATTGGATAATTTTATAGCGGTGTTCTTTGTTCCTACCTTAAATTGTCACCCCTAAATGTTTCCACCCGGAGCCAGCTGTCCCTCCCCGCCCTCCTCTAGTTCCGGCACTGTGTGTAGGTATCTTTTCTTTATTTGTTTATCAAATTTACTGAGTTATTTTATTTTTCTCAATTGGCTGCGACCAGTGCTGTCTCAACGCGTGGGCCTACCCGGGCACGGCCCTGAGGCCTCAAGAGAAGAGGAGCCTCAGAAAAACGAGATGCAGTTGAATTTTTCGATAATTTGTGAGAGTTAGGGCCTCAGAAAATTCCTTTGGCCCGGGTGCTCAACACGACCCTGGCTGCGACCCCTGGGAAGTGTGATTGATCCCAGATTGTTGAGAACCTCTGCTCTGGGGCATACACGGCTTTAAATAAATTTTTGCCTCAAAAAATGCATTGGGGCTTATTTTCGGGGTAGAGCTTTTACATATTGGAAGCATCCTGAAATATCGCGCTAAGGCTTATTTTTTGGTATTTATATTTTTATTTGATAATAAATAGTAATAAAACCATTTTTTATCGTTTTTTATATAGTTCAATACAACCATCCGTCATGTGTTGCAACGACATGCTAAGTGCATCTCATTGGCGATTTTAGCTAAAACTTATTTTCGGGGTAGGGCTTATACTAGAAGCATCCTGAAAAATCATGCTAGAGCTTATTTTCTGGGAAACACGGTACTTTCCCAAACCTTTTTGCTCCATCGCCGCTTCCTCAAATTTTTCTATTTCTCATCGCCCCCTCCCGACTCAAGTCGGCCCATGGGATCCTACAATAAACTATAGCTTTTACCATCTCCATGGACCATTGTATCGCCCCCCGAGGAAAGGGGGGGGGGTAATATTGATCACTTTGGGAAACACTGCTCTAAGGCATTGGTTTCCCCAACTTCTGTTTTGCAAGAACTTTTCAATGGTTCCATGACATCAAAAGCTGTAAAATTTTTCATTAGTATTGCAATAGAAATATCGATATTGAAGAAATATCCATGTATATTGGGGTTCCGTGCGCAGAACAGTTTCGTAACCCCAGCACGGGTTGCATTCCAACCATTAAGGCAAGAGTAGTTAACCTTTAGGTGAATGCAATCGACTTCATTGGTTTGGAAACATGTTGCGCGGGCCACTTAAGTGATCTGAGAATGTGCCGCGGGTCACTTAAAATTTTAAGCGCATTGACGAGATATCTCGCCTGCTTAAAAGCCTGTTATTTGATCATTGACAAGCCCATATATTTTGTAAAGTTGATTTCTTAATGGAACACTTTCACCAGCTGAAAATCGGAAGATACTTCATTAAAAAAGATATAGCATTTTGAAGGGGATTTAGTGATTTCTGCTGTGCCGCTTAAAAGGTTGAGTGATCTGGTAATGTGTCGCGCGCAAATTAAGTCACGTGCAAATGTGCCGCGGGCCATTTCAGTGATCAGAAAAAATGCCATAGGTAACTTGAGTGATGTATAACTGCACCGCGGGCCGCTTAAGTGCTTTAGAACTGTACAACACGTCACTTAAGTGATCTGTAAGTACGTCACGAGTCGGTTGAGGGATTTGTTAATATGACCCGGGTCACTTAAGTCATCTGTCAATGTGGAGCAGTTCACTTGAGTGACATGGAACTGTACCACGGCCCACTTAAGTGATCTGTGAATGTGCCACGGGCCATTCAACTAACATGGAAGTGTTCCACGGGACACTTAAGTGATCCGTAAATATCATAGACGGATTTAGGTCAGTGGAGGACCCGAGCTCAGAAAAAAATACTAGGGCCCTTCAAATGAAATAAGTGCGAAATTCGGGTTCTGCGTTGCCCTTCAGAAATCGGGTACATTTGCCTCTGGTAAATCACAGTTCAAATGTCATATGGAGGAAATCATGTCGAGCAATTTTCAAATTACCAAATCCACGCAAGCGAAGTCGCCGGTAACAGCTAGTCAAATATATGTGGTAAAAATTTGAAATAAATCAATGGTAAATAATGTTTTTAATAATACAGGTTGAACTTGGTTAATTCGAAGTCCAAAGAGTCACTCGAAAAAAGTTCGAATTATCTAATTCATCTATCCTGGATCTGTAAAATGACTACAAATTGCTACTTAAGCATCAATATATTCACATAGAATAATAATTATCAATTATTAAAATTCGGTCATCAGTTACGAAACTGTTTCCTATATTTTAGTAATTGATAACTGTGTTGCTGTGGGTTTTTTGTTGTACTTTCCGATACTTCCTTACTCTTAAAATAACAATAAAAAGTTTCAGATTTTGAATAGTACTCCCTGATCCATAAGTTGAACAACGTAATTCGTATCAAATGGTGAATATTCTCGATGCATTCCAGTTGAACAATGTTAAAATCGGCATTAAATTATCAAAGAAAAAAGCATTTAAAATTTACAAATTAGCATTTTAGTTTTTCCTATATCAGGACCGGATAAATCCACACTGTCTATAGCAGAAGGCCTCCGTGCGAAGCTTGTGACGTCACTGAAAAAGGTCATCTCACCTATAGTCATCGGATATACTACGAAAAGGGTAAAGATGGAGCTTGCGTCGGCCTGCTATATCCAATGGTTATAGGCGACATGTGAGCTTCTTCAGTGACGTCACGAGCTTCGCGCGGAAGCCTTCTGATATAGATGATGTTGACAAATCCCAGGCGCCAAATCACAAATGTGTTGTTACTAAATTTTTTGCAGGCTGCTAACTTGCTACTTAAGCATCAATATATTCACATAGAATAATAATTATCAATTATTAAAATTCGGTCATCAGTTACGAAACTGTTTCCTATATTTTAGTAATTGATAAATTGTTAGCGCAATTGATAGCGCAAAATGTTTAGAATTATAGCAGCATATCTGCCAGTATGAAAAGAAGGTCACTATGCTCTGAAAAAGTCAAAAGAACTTTTGGAACTTTTTCTTCGGGTAAAAAACTTTTGGTGCCTAAAAATTGTTCTAGAGTTTGTTGTGATTTGTCCAGCCCCGTCCTATGCTGACAATTCATATTTGAAATAGCTCACTCGTCATTCAAGCAGGGAGTGAAGGGAGACTGAGCGCGTTATAACATAGGGTGGTGAATTAGAGGAACGAGTAGTCAAGAATATTAGACTAGAATGGGAGAAGGGCGGCAAAATTCATTTAGCCTGCAGACGGCAAAATCATAAATGCTCCTCTGCGTATATGATGCTCTCAGCTAAAAAAGTGTCAGAGCAGCGACGTCACGCTGCAGCTCCGAGACCACGCCCACTGAGCCAAGGCGGCAATCTCCACTTCAAAGGGATGAAACAGCAGTGACTTTTGCCCCTGAGGGGATCCTCTCCATCACGCCCCTTCTGTATCTCCACCTGGACCAGCCCAGTTAGTCCAAAACATGACAAGACGGCCATGAATCGGTGAACCGCACGGAATCTATTGAAACTTTTCTTGACGATCTTTTTATTATCTCAAATACTTGTCGATATTTTTGCTCCTCTTAAATGTATTCTTCTTTCTTTAGCCCCAAAGCCTTCTGGGAGAAGGCCTAGGAAACCGGGAGTCGAAAGGAAACCTAGGCAAGCCTACAGCGCCAAACAATTAGAAAGGCTAGAAGCAGAGTTTAAGGTAAGACAATTAACAGAATAACAATAATATCTTCATGGGATTCATGAGCAACTAGAAAATTTCGATTGTTATCGCATCTAAATAGTATGAAATCATTGTTTCTTTTGATTGTTGTTATAGTTGGACAAATATCTTAGCGTCAGCAAACGTATGGAGCTTTCGGCCGCTCTCAACTTGACAGAAGTTCAAATCAAAACGTGGTTCCAGAACCGAAGGTAATCCAAAGTTTCGTTTGTATTTTGACTTGAGATTTGATGTACAGCAAAGGTGCTCAACCTTTTTGAAAGGGTGGGCCACTTCATTGGTATAAAAATGTGTCTCGGGCCACTTTAGTGATCTGGAACAGTGCCATTATAGGTCGCTTAAGTGATCTGGAAATGTGCCGCAGGTCAATTCAGTGATCTGGAAATGTGCCGCAGGTCAATTCAGTGATCTGAACATGTGCCTCGGGCCACTCGAGTGCTCTGGAATTAGTTCGCTGGTCACTTAAGTGAGAGATCTAGAAATGTTCCGCGGGTCAATTCACTGATTTGGAAATGTTCTGGGCCACTTCAGTGTCTGAAATTGGGTCGCTGGGCATTTAAATTATCTGTAAATGTGCCACGGGTCACTCAAGTGATCTCAAAATGTGCCGTTGGTCACTCAATTTTTTGTTGGACCAATGTGGACCGCATTGCCCGTGGGGTTATCTGATGTGGCCTGCCCCCAACCTAATTCAGTAAAAATGAACTAAGTGGCACATTTACTGATCGCTTAGGTGACCCATGGCACAATTCCAGAGCATTTAGGCTGCCCGTGGCACATTTTCAGATCACACAAGTAGGCCTGTGGCACATTCACAGATCACTTAAGTGACCCGCGACACAGTTCCAGAACACTTAAGCGATCCGTGGCACATTTAGAAATCCCTTGAGTGACAGTTGGCACAGTTTTAGAGCACTCAAGTTACCCCCAGTGCGGCTCTACATCACTCAAGTTACCCCCAGTGCGGCTCTACATCACTCAAGTTACCCCCGGCACATTCCCATATTATTAAGTGATCCGCGGCATAGTTATGGATCACTTGGCACAGTTCGAGCGTACTTAAGCGACCCAAACATATTTCTAGATCACTTGAAGGATCCACGAAACGTTTAGAGATCACTTAAGTGGCTCTTTAGGAGACATCAATAGGGAGATTGTTAGTTCAGGTACCCACAAACCACAGTTCAGGATGTCATTATGAATATTTCATATTTTTATAAATGGTGGTTGATGATATAAGCATCATCCAAACCCTCCCCCTTGTCATCAAAAGTCAGCAAATCGGAAACCCCCCATCGATGCTGACGCAATACTTGAATGATCCCTTAGCGCACAAACCCCTTAGTGAGGGGTTCTACACGAGTTGCCTGCGCAAGCGTTGAAATGTTCTCCGATCGGGTACCGCCCTGTTTGGAAATCGCTCCTGGTGAAGTCTTACCACTTCTACGGCACTGCCGTTTACAGCCCCGTGAATAACGTGCATGTCGGCTTTCTCCGCATTTGAATATTCCTGCATCTCTGCCAACGAATAGCAGTTGAATGACGGGTTCAGCGAAGGCAACGTTTCATCCACTTCAGAGAAAGTGCCCTCTCGCGGCTCGCCGCTTGCTTTCCGACCCCACATTGTATGGGGGAAAGTTGTTTGTTTTGGCGAGTTCTATCCCCTCTTACAGTTCTGACCATCAGTTTAGTAACACCCTGTGTAGAGGCAACATTAATATACATTAAAAACACAATATAAACGCATGCAAATATAGCAAAAATACATAGAAACCCCGAAATGCAGTGCAGAACGATAGTTAATTTATCGGACATGAGTATATATATATATATATATATCTTACAATTATCCAACACTAGTTAGCCAGCATCGAGGCTGACCGTTTTCCTTGGTAACGTTGTTCTATATCAGTGTTTCTCAAAGTAGGCAATATCGCCCCCTGGTGGACGATAGAATGGTCCAAGGGGGCGATAGAAGCTATGAGTATAACATAGGATACTATGGGTTCACTTGAGTCTGGGGGCGATGAGAGAAAAAAATTTCTGAAATGAGGGGGCGATGGAACAAAAAGTTTGGGAAATTACGTTATATGTGGTCCTTGCCACTTTTTCACAATATAATATCGCTCATCAAGCACTTCTTAACTGTTAACATGATAATATCTCATAAACAAAAGCGAACAAAACTTTCTCATGGTTATATTCGTGTTCATCAGGTCAAAATCATTTGGAATTGTTTATTTTCGTGTCGGACGCAATTTCATTGTTGTCCGCTGAAATTATGGATTGAAATTCGATATTCATAAAACAATGCTATTTTTGCTTCTTTTTTTTTCCAGGACAAAATGGAAGAAACAACTGACTAACCAAATAAAAAACGCTCGCGGACAAGTCCTGTGGCCGGCACATTACCTACCATCAGCTCATGCTTTCGCACCATTCCTCAGCACATCCTATTGTCAATTATCCCAAGCTGCGCTCGCGGATAACTCGGACTTAGACAGGCCTACGGCACTGGACAGTAGCAATGGCGATCCGGACGATAATAGGTCTATGGACGCTAAATAGTAGAGGTAACACGTCCTTGAAGGAATGGCGCTTCCACACAAGAAAAATCAGGACAGCACAGGATGGACATATGAAACAGAGAATAAGTAATATTCTCTCAATTCAGGGCCCTCCTCACATCTCCGAGTCGGGCCTCTTGGTCGAAATCTTTGGCATACCTCCAGGATAGGATTCTTCACGGGCCCCTTTATAGTGAATTTATTGTGTAAAAAGCCAAAAAATAATAAGATTCATCCCGGGGCCCTTGTCAGCCGCCCCCCATGTGAGAGCCATGAGCTAATGAATGCACGACGTTCAATAAATTGCAATAATTCAGATTTAATGTGATATTCTCGCTTGCAATACCAAGTTAGACCATTGAATACGAACGTGTTTAAAATCGATTGGAATTCTTTCTTGAGTTTCATCGTTCTGCTTCTGGATGTTACGTCAGGGCCGTCTCAAAGTATGGGGCCCACCCGGTCACTAAAACGGTCCCTAGATCATGTTTAAGAGACCAAAATGTTTAAAAAATTATATTTAATACAACACGCCAGATTCTAAATGAGGGAATGGTGCAGTGATGTATCGCAGTTCCACGCTCCAATTTTTCGAGACTGTGCGTGCTAAAACATGGAATTTTTCTGACAGACATATACAGAAAACATTGTCCGGTAATTCGACATTAGTTCGGTGATTGATTTGTGCCGAATTGCGAGGCATCACTGCATTACCAATCTGGAAGGGATGGCCCAAAACATCTTTTGCCGGGGGGGTCCCGAAATATTGTTAAGATGACCCTGTGTCTTTGTTACCTGTGTCTGTTAATCCTGGTGATCTTTATTATTATCCGGATACTCGAACGTTTTGTTTGTTGTATAATCCGGAAAAGAGCTAACCCATGAAATTGTATTGTAGAGGGTCATTCCGTCTGTAGAGGCCTCAAACGATTATCTATAAAAAAATTTTATTGTGATATTGACTTGAAAATTTATGTACACCTATTTTCAACAATGCAAAAAAAATCATTTATAATTGCTGAGAATGGTCTTGATCTCTACATTTCAAGTACGCTTGAATGCGTTGCTCCGAAATTATGAATGTTTTTCTCAATGTGATGCAGTAGAGTCTCGATAATTGCAGTCGGATGGGACCGAGGCCACCTCGGATTATCGAAAAACTCGAATTATCGGAAAAACAATAAAAAATGCTTTAAATGTTGGTTTGACTTAAAAAGACAAGCAAAATCAGTACTAGCATACTTACTGTTGTTTCAATTGTTGAATAAGATATAGATGCCATACGATTTGTTTCAAAAAAGGAAGAACGTGGGAAAAGCCACGAAGATGAGAGAGTAATTTAGAAGAGTTGGAGATGGGATTGATGGTGAAAGACGCTGAGATACTGATAGCTTTCAACTGCCTTTCCAATGATTTTACTTAAGCAATTAAGGGGCAATGCCATTGTCTACCATTACGAAGAAAACGGTCACAAACTTGCTCCTCTTTCTCAGCGACTCCCCGAAAGTTAAAATGGTCTGCGTCCATTCAAGGGAGTTTAATATTTTATTACACCAGTTATATACCCATTATAGAGCTGGGGATATATAATCCTTTTCAAACTGAAAAATTACTGTACAATACGTACATACTACTCCTGAAACAAAAAAGGAAAAAAGAATTTGGGTTCTAGGGAAAAAAAGCGGGTTTCAAAAAGGAAATTTTCGAAAATTTTCAGTGCCTCGGATTATCCGGAAACTCGAACTTTCGGAGCTCAGATTTTCGAGACTTTAATGTAGCTGCTTGAATTTCGTTGGCCACGTGATCCCCTAATCTAAGGGTACGAGCATAGTGCACGCTGGTTTCCGATTCTGCAAGTCGGTGCCGTTACGGATTAGTTAAAAAACTGATTTCAAGTTTTTGTTACGATACCGACTCGCAGAATCGGAAACCAGCGTGCACTGGTGCACTATATGTTCGTACCCTGATGCCTGCCGACTGTTTTCTTTAGTGCCTATTATAGGGTACTGTTAAAAATTGACAGAAAATGCGGCCCATGCAAAGAAATTCTCAAAGCCACTTTACGCCAGAGATCGTCAAACTTTTTCGAGTCGCAGATTTATCGGAAGAAAAGCATACATATGTGAACTTTATCATTTACTCAAAACCTGAAAATCAGTATTTTGCTTAATCCTTGAATGTAGTATTAACATGAGGTGTCACCAACACACATCTTGAATACTAAGTTTTCAAAATTTTCACAAGCAGCGAACACTCTTTAAGGGCTTCAATGGCACACGAGTAGCATGGTTTAGAACAGAGGTTCTTAACGTTTTTCAGCCGCGACCCAAAATCAACAATAAGATTTTGTTGACCCATGGGACTGCTTGTTCTTCGAAATTAGTAAAACCAGTGACCCAATAAGTGAATAGAATATTTATAATAGAATGTAAGTGAATTCGTACGACTCATCTAGGAAGCGCCTGCAAATCAAGTTTGGATCGTGACCAGTGTTATGCAAACATATAATTTTGAAGAGTAATTTCACTCCTCTTCAAAGTTCTAGGGGGTATTTTTATAAAAAGAAGGGTATATTTTTTATCTGTAGAAAATAACTCTATTAAAAAAAAACCTCAAATTCGAAGGAGTATTTTCACTCCTGAACGAAATTTGGAGGAGAAAATTTGAATTTTGATGCGTGGATCTAGATACGATCTAGTACATCCAAATACGTATTGCAAACACTGGTTGTGACACATAGCTCGAGAATCCCTATCTGTAAGTATAGTAAGTAAATTAGTAAGACCCATCTCGGAAACCTCTGCGAATCAAGTTTGAGTCTGTGGCACAGCTCGAGAATCCCTGGCTGTAAGCAGATTTATACGACCCATCTAGGAAACCCCCTGTGAATCAAATTTGGATCATGAACCACAGCTCGAGAATCCCTGTTTGTAAGTACATTCGTACGACCCATCTCAGAAACCTCTGCGAATCCCGTTTGGGTCGGTTACCCATAATTCGAGAAACCCTCGCTGTAAGTGGATTTGTACGACCCCCCTCCCCCCCCCCAGAAACCCTGCAACCAGAGGCGCCGACATAAAGAAAACATTAGAGGGGCTGGAAATTGCTGGTCGTCCCGTATATACGGACTCAAGCGCGTACGCAGGAGGAGGAAGGTGCATTGCATTGTTTTTTGTAGAAATTATTGGGGGGTTCAGCCCCCTTATAAAATTTTTTGGGGGGGAGGCTCAAATATCCTCAGCCCCTAAGTTCCTGCGCCTATGCCTGCAACCAAGTCATGACCCATAGTTTAAGAACCTCCTGGTTTAGGATGTTTGTTGTACGTCAGGAGGAAGGTATTTCAAAATTTGCAGAAAATCATTGAGGCGCGCTTGGACGCTGCAAGAAACAATTTTAGCAGAGAATGTGAAGGGTTCTTGTTCTCCATTGTTGAAGGTTTTAAGTGTATATAGATTTTCAGGACAATCATCTTGATAATGAAATTTTTTATGATTAATTATTTGTGGCTTCTAGCAGAAGAATCACCCGTCTAACGTATTCGAGAAATCAAACAAAACTTGGCACATGGCAGGAAAATCTACTAAAGTAACCGGTTGAATAATTACGATCAAGGGTCATACAGAAAAAAAAAGAATATAGTGATGATGTGTCTTCAACTACGACACATGCAAATTGTAAAGACATGTGAATAAAGGTTTTTATGAAAGAAAATGCTTACATGTTTTATTTTCTGTTATTTTGTCATGTTTTATACCAGCGTTTCTCAACCTATGGTCCGCGACGATGGCATAGGTGGTCCACAGGCAGACGTGTTAATTTGATTCTAACTGATAGAAAAATTATTCAGTTGTGTTGTAATTTATATTACTAATATTCATATGGGTTCAAATATATATTGTACCTTCATACTTAGGTTGACCATACCTCATCAAGGGAAATGCGAGAAATTGCGATCCTAAAAGTGAGATATCACTGATTGTAGCCAAAGGGGGATGTAATTTATGACAAATTTGCTAATTACTGCAAAAATAAGTGAAGGGGTGAGAAATTTTAGGGTTTCTACAAATCGCAGTAAACAAAAATGTGTTTGTCGAGAACAACATTCAAAGGAATAGATGACCATATTTCATTGAGAAAAATAAGGGGAACTTGGATCTTCTGAATATTGCAAAATACGGGACGTCACCAACTGTGATCAAACTCGTTGCCATAAGTCCGCAAAATCCTTAATTACACTGCTGAAAACAATTAGGGGAGCAAGCAAAAAAGTGAAGAAAACCGTGCGAGACAGACACGTATTGGCATACAATGGATAGTACACGCGTATCAATGCGCAATACAGAAAAAAGACGTAAAAAAATTTGGAATTAAGCTTTAATTCTTTGAAAATATGGAAAAAACATGAAAAGATGATTTAGGGCAACAATTTGGTTACATATAAACGATAAAAAAAGTACTGTTTAGACATGATGCATGAGTTTTAATAGGGCGTGTGGTCTCCTCGAACAGCTAAGACTGCTGCACACCTGTTTGCCATGGATGCGATGAGGTTATCGATCAGACTTTGGGGAATACTGTTCCACTCCTCAAGAAAAGTCTCGAACAGTAACAGGCGGCCTTGGTCGCGCAGCAATGCGTCGTCGTTTGGATTCAGGTCAGGAGAGCACGCTGGCCATTCCATACGCTGTATTGTTTCAGCTTCATGCATGTTCTCCACCAGACGAGCTCTATGCGGTCGGGCATTATCATCCTGAAAAACAAAGGAATCTCCAATGGCTCCAGCGTAAGGGATGGCATGAGGTCGCAGTATCTCGTCTGCATACCTTCGGGCCGTCAAAGTGCCATTCCGAATGATATGCAGGTCCGTACGTCCGCCTATGCTGATTCCACCCCATACCATCCAACCAGCTCGTCTGTATTGTGACCTTTCACGAACGAATGCAGGGTTATTTCGAGTGCCCCTGTCCCTCCATACCAGAACACGTCGGGTGTCACACTCCAGACTGAATCGGGACTCGTCTGTAAACAGCACTTGGCTCCAATCATGTTGCTCCCAATCTCGATGTTCAGCAGCCCATCTTCTTCGGGCCGCACGGTGGCGTGGGGTCAACGGAATGCAGACCATTGGCCTACGTGGATAGAGCCCTCCCTCATGAAGCCGATTACGTACTGTTTGGCTGGACACCCTTCGTCCTGTTGCCAAAAGCAACCGTCTTTGCAGCTGCGTAGCATTCTTTGTTCTGTTTCAACGGGCTGTTAACCGTATATACCGGTCATCAGTTGCTGTAGTGGCGCGTGGCCGACCTTGCCCTGGTCGACGTCTAACATTTCCTGTTTCTTGGAATCGATTCCACAGCCTTGCAACAACACTTCTGGCGACTCCAACAGCGTCAGCGACACTACGTTGTGTTTGCCCGGATTCCAGTCTGCCTATAACACGCCATGCCATGGATTCCGGTAAATCACGTTGTTGAGACATCCTCAAGTCACCTTGTCTGAAAAAAAAAATACTGCGCAATCGAATTTCACAGTTACGGCAGTAAAATAGACGTTTCTGCAACATCCCGATTTCTGCCTTTATCTCCTTTTTCTGGTTTTTGACGTCATGAACTTTGATTTGCATATGAAGTTTTCTTCTTCCGTTTCCTGCTAGGCTTTAAATTATGGATGATTCATTTTATGTTACTTATCGGTATACATCTTTGCGTAATTTTGTTAAAACCATGTGCTCCCCTAATTGTTTTGAGCAGTGTATAATTAAAATCGCTGAAAAATTGAGGAAAAAAACGTTAAACCTCACAAATACGTAAGATGAATATTTGTATTTATAGTCATAATTATCATAATAATTATGAAAACGCTGTTTATTCACAATTTTAGTAAACATTACAAATTTAAATAAACATCGTTGAAAAAACTGGGCAAATGTATAGAGCGATTCGGAACAACTGAAAATACTGGAATATCTCGTAATACAGGACAAATGGTCCGTTGAACTGTTTCAGACATTTTAATTATTTTTGGGTTTAGAATGGTTGAGAAACGCTGTTTCATACGATTTTCCGACTATTTCGTGAAATGTTACAATTACCAATTATAAATTTTTATGTGGTAAACCGTACGAGTTAAATGAGATAATTTTTTCCGGGATGCAAATAGGATGACCGATTTGGGAAATCTCATTGGCGCGCGGCTCAGATTTTCTGAACATTGTTCAGCGGTGGCCAAAAAAGCAAATACAGTCAAGCCCGCTTAAACAAAATCGGATGTTATGATGTATCGGTTATAACAAATTTTTCCCGTCCTAATGAGCCTGCAATACCAGAATAATGGTTAAAAATATTGCTTTTGGTGAACTGCCGTATCTATGGATATCGGATGTAACGAAGTGTATGTGTTTTCGGCCAGAATAGAATTTTTTCATAGAATAAAATTCCAGAAAATCAGAAATTCCGAAACAAATTCCGAATGCGACGTACTACTGTAGTACTATTTCGAAAATTGGTATGGGTTTGTTCTGTCAGCGCCATCTATAGCTAGATATGTTGATCTCTAACAATAGATAGCGCTGGTTCTGCTCATTCATAAAACGGTTCGAATGAAAGGAATGAACATAACCCCAGTTTTGTTTACGGCAGCGTTTCTTTCTTTGTGAAACCCAGGGCCATTCTTGTCAGAAACGTTCTGACGTAGGGTACAACAGAAACAGTGACATGACCCCAGCGAAAAGATTGCAACCGCAAGGAGCCTCAATTTAGCGCACCAATCTCTCGGTGAGTGTAAAAAATGGATGCCGTTTGGAATCGGCAATAAATGGTAGGTTCCAGTCTAAAAATCCAGGGCCATTCAAGTATTTATTAAAGATCAATGGACAACTTAACAGTTAATTTTTAAAATTTCGCCACCTGTAGCTCCCTTACCTCAGTCAACGTTTAGCTGCGTCTCCCCGGAAAAAAATCTAACAAGAATCACACAGGCACACATCAATATCAACAGATTACATCTGACAAAAGTTGGCGATGTCCTTAGGAGCCGCGGTGCACACCTTGAGAACTGACACACAGTATATTGGTCGGAAATTTCATTAAAACCTGTGTGAATATTGTTATTTTTGTGAAATGTACTTGAATATTTTTCATTTTCCATTGAACTTTCAAGACTGTCCGTAGACCACCTGTCCAATTTTCGCGAAACAGGTTGCTGTTCCAAATGGATTCCTCTCATTAAACTCGAGTATTTATCATGTATCGATTATAAAGAATATCGGATATTAAGAATGTTTTTCACGTTCTCGCGTGAATTCGTTATATCTGGGCTCAACTGTAAAATGCTCGGTTTCGTTTAAAAAAAAAACATCTTCACGTTCTCAGTACACAATATGCCAAAAACTGGCTGTTTATGTAAATAAACTGATTAAAAAGTTCATAGGGCTACCAGACGTCCTACTTTTTGATGTCATTTCAAGCGTCTTCCTACGTTTCGGAGAATTCACTCTTTTGTCCTTTTTTTTCACTTTTCCGGAATTCTCTTTCTTTTTTTTTTCTTAGAAAATTTTTTTCCCACTTTGAAATATATCTCTTCATTGACATGAGTGTTTTATATTTTTTCTATTGACCAATTCGGCAGTCGGAGTTTAGAAAATATTTTCTGGTTTTTTTTTTTTTCGTGGTCCTGTTTTAGTTTGTGAAAAATTACCATTGTGGCCGGTTTTATTGGTCATAATACTGGCGCCATCTGTTGTGAAAATTGGAAAAAGCGACATCACTATATCACTCAAGAGTGCATGCAGGCGTTCTCTTTTCTTAGTTTTCGAATCTGGGAACCCTGCAAGTACAAATGGAGAGGACATCTTTCTCTACATATATATGTCTCCATCTACTGGCGTTGATGTCATTTGCGAGTCATTAGCTGATTGCTATCACCTTCCATCGCATGATACCGTTCAACATATATACGCTCCAAGGAAGAAATATTCTATCTTCTTCTATATCGTAGAGGTAGCGCACTCGTCCGCAATGCGAGAGGATATGGGTTTGAGTCCCCGTAGAGGCAGAGGTGAATTTTTCTTTCACCCAATCATAGCTCTACATAAACAGCCAGTATATCTTGTGTTAACAAGTGGAGAGGAGAAATTTCTCAACAAAAAAAATAGCGATTTTTCAAACAATGCGTTTCTTCCTGGCGATAATAATTGGCAATATTCCCTTTTTTGCTCAATGAAATATGGACCCGCAACTGTCAATCTGAGGCTACTGACGTCATTAAAAACGGACCAGCCATCCATGTGGAAGTTAGCCGTTTAAAAGGCATTCTGATTACATCAATTTCGCTAATGTAGGCTGTCCTGTAATGATTGTTTGTTCAGTTAGATGATTCCAGTTATTTCGCTGTTAGAACAACAAATAAGTGTCTTATATTGATTTTGGTACATATTCTAAGTAAAAAATCATATTTTTACCTTATACCTATTACATTTTTTTTCATATCTTTGAGTGGAAAATTTTACAATTATTTAAATATTATTAAGCATGAGTCACACTTGTGTTATATATATCTTGGAGTCTTGAGTTGAATTCTTTGAACTGAAGTTGTGTGTGTGAATTCTTGAAGAGGGTGAAATTTGGATTGCTAATTATTTTTAAATTGCGAAAACCATTATTTGAAACTAGATATGTTGTGTTAATCAGTTTTGCACAGAAGTTCTTATGGAATGTATTAAAGTTGAGTGTGTAACAAAATTGAGTATTCTCTCATACAATAGGGCAGTGCTTTTTAATCGGGATTGCATGCATTGGTGAAAGCACAAAAAAGCAAACTTAGGTATATCAGTTGGGAAATATTCAATGACATTTGAGAGAGTTGATGGACGATAGAATGTAAACCGAAGGTTGCTGTTGAGATGCAAGAATATGAATTGAAGTTTATTTGGGTAGAAAAAAGTCAACAATCACTGCAGTAGAGTCTTGAAAATGTGAATCCTGAAAGTTTAAAAGTTTATATAATTTCAAGCACTGAAAATTTATGAATTTGGAATAGCTACAGCATAATCTTTTTTGGCGATGTTTTGCTTTGGTGAGAAAATGATTGCAATATATTGTCAAATGCAAAAAAAATGGATGCCACACAAACATGGGCAGAGATACGGGGTGGGGCATTGGCCCCCCCCCCCCAGAGTCAATCGTGGAGTCGACTGATTTAATGTATATATGTATAGATGAATTGACATCATCGTGCCCCCCCAGCAATAATGACCTTGCCCCCCCCCCCAGACTTCCAAGTCAATCTCCGCCTATGCACACAAAAGAAGCAAATTAAAACAATGAAAGAGTAACAGATTATAATTAAAATGAAACCTCGTTATAACAATACACAATAAAAGAATAAATCCCTCAATAACAGTGGTTCCCAACCTTTTTCTTTCCCACACCCCCCGTGCAATGCGGCTTGCCTTCTCGCACCCCCGTTGGATAATACATTGTTTATATGATAGAAAATTTAGGGGTTTTTTTTTGTAATTGATTACGTTAGTTGTGCGATAATTGATTTCTATGAATTCTTTTACTTATTGCTTAACCCTTTGTTGTGCAGTGTTCCACTGCATAGAGCACCCAACTTGACTGGCTTCTCAAACCGTTAAATTCAATTGTAAATGGATAAAATGAGGTTTACCATTTACTGTGAACTTTCCTTTTCAATCATAGATGGCACCACCGCACAAGGCAATCTATAATCTTCAGCTGTGACTCGTTATTTAAAATCCCCGTATTTACAAGGAATGTTGTATATTTTTTTGTGGTACAAAAAAGGTTGCTTGAAAAATAAATTGTTATATCGTTGGCTGTACTCTAAACTATTTATTCTATATTTTTAATTTTTTATACAGGAAACATACAAAGAATCGAATAAAATAAGCTGTCCCATTAACTGGAACACTGCGCCACCAGCTCTTATATTACACAACTGAACGCGATGACGAGAGGAAACATCTGTTTTCTGTTTGGGGGTAATGAAGTCAAGCTATCAGATGCTGCGAGGCAGGGTTGGTTGTCTATAAAAAAAACAAGAAATATATATATTCCATTTGTAGGAAATGTGATCTTTTGGAATTTTGTGGGGAGGTTTCAGGCAGGGATGATTTTATCAGTAGCTCGAGTCATCTTTACTTTGAGCTGCACGAATTATTTTGCTCTCGCTGTTGAGTTTCGCTACCGTATATTTTGTATAAATGTGTAGATATATATACAGTAAAACCTCGTTAAGTCGTCACCCTAATAAGTCATTTTTCTTCAGGCCCTTCCACCTCACATAGACAACAATGTTTTTTTTTTTGTTTTCTTTTTTTTTTCTTTCAAGCCGAGCGCAACTCAGGTCTATCGCCATGGGCAATTTAATACCTAGTGAGTTGTGCCGGAAGTGTAAGTATGTGTACCTAACAGTCTGAGTGTGTATCTAGTGTTGTGTATGATTTTTCAGTGCTGCCATCTATATCTCAGAAGGGAAGTGAGTGAAGTGTAATGACTGAATATTTGTACTGTTTGTGGGACTGTTGCTCTCTGTGGCGAGACTTTTTAACGGGGAGATCGACTCGCATTTGTGCCTTGAAGTTAGACAACAATGTTATTAATCATACTCTCGTTTACTCGTCGCTAATTTCAGTTAACTCGTCACTATGAAAAAGTTTGAAAAAGTGGAACAGACTATTTTTATGGCTCCCATTAAAAAGAGCTTGTTAACAGCATTGCCATATATGCTTAAGTCACCATAAAATTCTATATACCCAAACGGAACAGTTTAAGTAAAGAAAGTTACGCTGGGGAAGTTCATTTGCTGACTAAGGTTTTTGGAACGTTGGGGACTGTTCAAGCTAGATCTCATTTCTGCATGGGCTTTACTGGAGAAACTGCAAGACACCCAGGGGCTCTGTCGCAAGAAGCAACGTAAACACTTCGGCCCTACCAGGGCATCTCCGGCAAAACCAAAATTTATTGATACGTCAAAGATTACACATAGTGCAAGGAAATCAAAAATTATGTAAATTGAAAGAATCAAATTAATGAAGTCCAAGTGCAACGGAAACGGATAATAAATAATCATAGAAAGCATGGGCTCTACTAATTTAGGGCTTGAAATTTAAACAAAATATCTTTGTTGAAAAAATTAGACATTCTTTCCTAAGTTGAGGTCTTGTGTTTACTTTTCCCTGCCCAGGGCCCCTTCCACCAAGTCAAAAGTGTTCGAGATTACTTTGTAGTTGTATTGTGAACTACTGATGAAGAATTAAGAAACTAAAATTATATATATATATATAAATTTGATGTATATGTAAAATTAATATGCAATAGAGTTATTATGACTGGACTTAGACTATTATGAAGAAAAGCTACCTACTCTAACAGTTGCTCTGTTAGTCTAAATTAAAAATTACTAGTATAAATCAAAGTGTACAGTACATTTTACTACAATAATTTAAGTAATAAGAGATAAAAAATGTAAAAAATTGCTATTATTTATTCTTTCGTGATCTATACATTTTATTAATATTGTTATTTTGATTCATACTTTAATAAATTTCATATTACTTTAAATTTATACGATTTTCACAACATTGCACATTGAAACTGATGGCACTCCACTTAAGTCGTCATAATTTTTCGATAACTTGAGGGGGTGACTTATCAATGTTTTACTGTATATACATAGCGTATTTTTCTTTATTGTAAATAGAATTGTAGTTAATTTTTTTGCTAATTAATCATTCTGTAAATGGCACGGAGAGGTCTGCTTAGTGTTCCCGAAGCAGTGAAAGTGCTTAAGGAATTGCCTTCGGGTAGCGAATCCGAGAATGCAGATAGCAGCGATACCGAGGAATATGCTCCCGAACCTTCGAAAAGTTTCATGAAGCCAAAAAATAAAAATAGACTGTGAATATTTTTGCACATAGGACTTGTGTATATATATATAGGAACTGTAAATACTTATTCTTTCATAAAGAATCATAAACAAGGATTTTTTGGGGGGATGGGGGTGTAGAGTAACTCCCCATGGTGCCCTTGGGTCATGCTAAATCTGTTACACAGGCATAACAGTGTTTTTCATTCATATGCAAAAGCTTCTACTCATTTACACGCTTCATTGCAATGCTTGCTTAGACACACTTTTCAGAGCTTTGGTGGCGCAGTGTTCCCGCTTATGGAACACCCACAAAATCAAAACGGTAAGTGAAATCTTTACGAAACTATACCTTCGTACTCCCTTAGATCTACAACGGTTTTTGTTGAAATTCCAACTTAAACCCTTTACTGCGCACCACCCTTTAATGTCTTTTCGGCTAATATTTAATTTGGCTTCATTTTTTTTAAATTTAAAAATGAATCTAAAAAAAACTATTTTTAAAAAAATTTTTGAGCTTTGGAAAAAAAAAATTCATTGAATGAGCTTATATATAAGCTTAAATAAATAGCTTAGATTTATATATAAGCTTAAATATAAGCTTCACTTATATATATATATATTGGTTCTAGCCGCAACAACTATAAATTTGTTTCCTTCACACTTAACTGAATTTTTTTGTTTTTCCTGAGTCGTGTGTTCACGACAGTATCAAATCAAATAAGCACAACATGCTAATAATTCAAGGTACCAATGTAAGCAAACCACAAAATAGTTTAGGTAAATAATGGTATTTTTTCTCAACCGAAAATGGGAAACAAATGCTATCGCTAATCGAAAAAGAAACTTACAATGGTGAATTAGTATGACACATTTCTACCAGCAGAAGTTAGAAGATGAAGCATCAAAATATTGGTAGGATTCATATTATTTCTAATGTCTATACTCTTAAAATAATTATACTCTAATGCAGTGTTTCTTAACCTTTTTTTGCCGTGGCCCCCTTTGAACCATATTTTTTTCTCGTGGCTCCCCTGTCTTACCCAGAGGTTTCAACTCTCATCTAGAAGCAAGACACTTTATACGTATTGAAATGATTTTTTTCAGTGAATTTATACTGAACGAAAATTTTACAAAGAAAATTGGCCTCCAGACCAGTAGCCTAGAATTTATTGATCTCCCCGCTAGTCCGAGTTCTATCAGGACCGTCTCAATATCATAGGGGCCCCCCCCCCTCCTTAAACAAAGTGGTGCTATGGTAGTCCCATACTTTAGCTGGAAATAAACAGCCTACATATTTCCTATTTATTTTCAAAATTAATTGTACTATACAAAATATCATAAGGTGGGGTCACTTATATGGGAATGAGGCCCCTCACAAGAGAGGGACTGGCATGGCCCCCACATGGGGCTGGAAAGAACTTTTTGATTTTTTTTCAGATATATCCCATAGGAAAATAGACAGGACTCTTTAATATCAATCATATCAATTTGTACTCGTATGGACGGATATCTTGAACTACGTACCTTAGTTCTCATTGAAATTTTTTTTAACTATACACATGTACAAGTAAACGGAAAAAAAACCCCGGAAACAAAGAAAAGAACATTGTACAAGGACCCCCCCCCCCGGCTCTCATGGCAGTCGTTCTCCTAGAAAGGAAGAAGAAAAGACATTGTGATAGTCATGGTTACTGAGACGTCAAGGACACCAGCATTTTGTGTGTCCTCAGGGCTATAGCCACTAGAATAATCCTTATCTAGTCGTCGAGCGTGTGTAGGGATCTACAGGGCTACCGCGCGACCCCTGCTGTTTCAGTTCGTAGAAAGCCATAATGTCTTGATAGAATGAAAATTGGAGTAAACAGACATCGTATTCCACAGTGAAATTGCCTCTGGGTGCCGATAAAGCACATGAACCACTCCCCCCCCAACAACCTGGAACAGGGGCCCGTAGGCTGCGCTCTTCAGCGGACCCCCTCTATAGTGAACTAATAGTGTGGAAAAAAGACAAAAAATAACAAGAATGGTCCAGGCCCCAGGCCCGAAGCTCCGCCAGCCCCACTCTCGTGGGCGGGTTACGATACTGAGACAGCTTTGCTGCAAGCTTTTGTATACAGTGGATCCCGCATTACTTTTTCCTCCTTGGGTCCTGCGACTCTCTGGTGCCAACTCTTATTACTGATACTCATCCAGATTTCTCGTTCAAAGCATTTTCCCGCAAAAAGTATTGTACGGAATGGCTGTAATGACGTGTGTACTGAATCACATGATTTCGCTTGCGGTCCCTCTAGTAACCCCCCTCCCTCTCCCAGTCCGAACAAATCAAGGGGTTTTTTCTTTGCTTCTGAAAAAAAAGCCTACATTCCGCATCAGCCTTTTTTATTCGCTGTACTGTCTTAAGTGAGGACACATCTCTCCTCAAAACTTCTATTCACAGACGATATTGTGTTGAACAGAAAAATATTTACAGTTCGCGTCTGCAAAAATACAGTTGTTCGAAATCTTTTAGTAAAATAATTGAACGAGTTTGCGTACATAAAGGATTAATTTTTTTTCCCACGTGGATGAATCCTACGGTTCTAGCCCAAAAGAACGGTAAGCAAAGCTAAAAATTTGAATTTTTGTTAAATTTTTATTTTGAGCATTACGAGTTAACTGTAATAAATCTATGTCAGAAGAGTTTGGCCCTGCATCGAGGCTAGTTGCGATGTTTGTTGAATTGTGTTTCATAAAGTTTAAAAACGATTATTTTTAATAGGGCTCGTTCATACGTCACTCAGTTATACGACTTTCATGTTTATACGACGTTTAACTTGGGTAGCAATTGGTAACAATACATTTTAAACGACAATACATCAAATTCATTTTAATGTTAAAATATTTCATTCATTTATTTAACGTAAAACCTTAATTATTCGACGTTTTCACTTCGACTCAAACTCGGAAACTTTTGAAAAAAGAAAAACGTAATTTATATCCATCAAATGCGCATAAAATTTTTGTATGCAGTGAAAAAGCGTTGTTGCAACAGTTCTAGCATATTGTCACCGCAAAAGACATAAATTTTAGGGTGATTGCTGACGTATACGAAAATTGCCAGTGAGATGGCTGATGACCATTTAGAGTGGACTTAGATGATTTGTTTATTGCCTCTTTCTGAGAATACGCAGATGTGGAGAGTCCCGAAGAAATGGGTTTCAATTGTTTTGACGGCCATATGACCTTTCAGAATTTTTTCTCTCCCTATGTTTTCAACGTTATCCCGAGAGGGGGAGAAAGTCTGCTGTAAGCATTTGGGGGGTACAGGTCTGCCGAAAATAGGTACACATGCACAGTAAGTTCTTTCGATCATTTCCTGTAGAACTTCCTTTCGATGTGGTGCTTTGCTTGCTGACAGGACCGTCTTAAGAGCATCATGGGCCTCCGGGCCAATTGATTTTTCTGAGGCCCAACCTAGAGAATTCTCAAAAATTTCAATTACTTCCCATTTTTGTGAGCCCCCTCCCCACTTCTCTTGAGACCCCAGAGCTGTGCTCGGGTGGGTCCATGCGTTCAGACGGCACTGCTTGCTAACTGTGTCAAATTCGTTGTTCGTAATGTCGGAAAAACAAAAAACGCTCTCTCTAAAAAAACTGGAAATTTTGGAAGAATTCAACAAGAATTTTAAATTGATAATGCATCTTGCAAACAGGTCCGTCATTTAGGGCCCCCCCCCCCCTGGATTTTGAAAATACACTAAAAATGGTATATATATACAAATATATATATATACATACATTGAATACATGGGTTTTCCACCCTGGAAGAATTTTGCTCTCAAGTATAATTTTAATTTCTCCTTTTTCTCTGTCTTTTAATTTCCTCTCAAGTATGAAATATTTTTTTAGAACAGAATTGGAATGCAATTAAACACATAAGATTTTATAACATTTTATATGTATGGGGGGGATAATTTTTTAAAAAGGCTGTTATATTCACTTCAAGTTATACATAAAACGTTTTATGAAATGTTTTGACTTGGCCTCTTGAACGTCGTATAAACGACTGTAACAGAATTGTAAAGTTGCTCAGTTGAATAGATGAAGTGAACATAAATATTTGAATTGTTTCAGTTCACACTCGCACAATTTTTCAGGCCGGTGCTTCAACCAAGGCCAATGAAAATAGTTTTCAGTATAATTACTTTAACTCTTTAATTCACTAAATTTATTCTTTTTGCACCCCTGTAGTGAATCGCCTGGCATAACGGAATCGCTTCGTTTTATCAAAAAAATCATTGCATGGAATAACTTCACGTTAAAGCAGGGCATCTCAAACTTTTTCCACCTGAGGCGCCCTTTCCCCCTATTCAATGCTTATCCGCGAGCTCCACCGGCTCTCCAGAGCTGTTTAACAAAGAATATTTTCGAAAACCTCACACCATGACAAAGGTTGGAGGCACACAGTTTGAGAACCTGTGCGTTATAGGAATAATCTTTGAAATAAGGAATAATCTTTCTAAATTGAAGTTAAACGTTTGGATAGAAATTTTGTTTTGTGTAAAACACGTTTCAAACTGGTTCGTCATGTGTAGAGATTCTACAGTAGTTTCATTTGGTGTAGTATGAGTATACTTGCTTGCTTGGGAAACAACGAAACTATAGAGATGCGGTGGATATCTTATCTGAGAGAAACTAAGGATAAATTTGATACTGTGCATATATATCTATACTAGTTATAATACCCGGCGCTGCCCGGGTTTTTTCCAATGAAGCTTTTTTGGATCACGTATCTCCCTCTCTTTTTCTTGAGGGACATACAAACCGTGTCCAAGTTAACCAATATGGCGACTTCCTGCATGATTCATGAAATAAACAAATCTAGATTTACAGAAACGTAGAAATGAATATATATTTTTCCTTTTTTAAGGGGCGCTAGGTATTTCGATAAACCTCCACCCCCTGAACTTCAAGTTACCCATCTGCCTGTTTCAGCTTTCAAAAAATGCTTAATTAAAGCTCTGGAATTTTTTCGATCCACTTTTTACGGGCTCATAATTAAATTTAAAATCTCTTAACCCACATGAATTTATGCAAATAAATATCAAAAGACAATACGGAGACATTAATTTTCATGCTTGAGAAGATATAAATAAAAAGTTGAAATCAATGTTATTGCATGAATATCCAACTCAATAGTAGGTCCGGCTAATTACTTCATATTTAATCTCCTGGGCTTCTAAGCGAACTGAATATTTCAGAAATCGAGAATTTTCAATACAATTTTTAAAATTATTGATGGGGCGGAAAACCCCACCAAATTTCCGCATTTATACAGTAAAATCGGCAATTTTTACACTGATTTCTATGGGGAACATCCTTTGCCTGTCCTCAAAGTAGTGCTGATGGTTACTCAGACGTCTATTCAAAAAGTTCTCATTACTGGGAGGATTGAAAAAGTGGCAAACCATTATAAAGGCATAAACTATTATACATATACTAACAGGATTAAAGAAGTGACAAACCGTTGTAAAGGCATATACACATCCGAAACGTATGGCTAAGGAACCACTGTAACCAAAGTTAACGTTCGGAAAGTGATTTTTGAGGCCCAAAAACCATTGTTGCCCGACAGTTTTTTGCCCATTTGGGGCATTTGCCCTGCTCTGATGAAATTTTAAAATAGCCTATCGTTCAAGTTGGGTCCTATTTGGTATATATGCAAAATTTGGTGACGATCGATCTAAAATTGTAGATTTGTATAGAGAACATGCACACACACACAGACAGAAAATCAATTTTATATATATAGATATAATTGATTTTCCGTCTGTGTGTGTGTTCTCTATACAAATCCACAATTTTAGATCGATCGTCGCCAAAATTTGGATATATACCAAACAGGGCCCGGATTGAACGATAGGCTACTTCAAAAGTTCGTCAGAGAAGGGCAGATACCCAAAATGGACGAAAAATCGTCGGGCAACAATGGTTTCTGTGCCTCAACAATCACTTTCGGAATGTTTACTTTGATTACTGTGGTTCCCTAGTAATGCGTTTTACACGTGCCTTTACAATGGCTTGTCACTTCTTTAATCCTGCCAGTATTATATATTTATTCCTTTGTAATGTTTTGTCACTTTTCCGATCCTCCCAATAAATGAAGAAAACACGGGCAGCGCTGGGTATTGTAGCTAGTATTGTGCATGATAAAACTGCAGTGAAATCTCAGTGTAACGATATTCTGCGGACGAAGAAAAATACAATAATAGAGGTATTATCGTTAATCGAGAGACTTTGACATTGAACTCTAGCCATCAGGGCCGCAACTAAATGCTTGATCAGTTGAGGTAAGCACATATTTTGACATCCCCCCCCCCCCGTAATTTTGAAGAAGAGGCTATAAAAGGTGAATTTTGCGCACTCTTCTGGTCCTGGGCAAGATACCTGCTTGGCCCCCCCCCCCCAGTTGCGGCCCAACCATGGATCACGACCACCATTGCTGTATGCAAAGGGGGTTTAGGGTTCTAAACCCCCCCCCCAGAGCCTAGATTATAGGGAAAATTAATATAAAATTATTGCAAGAAAAAAGAACGTAACCCCCCCCCCCACCCTCGTGAAAATGGCAATACGCCTATGGCAATCAGAAGTTTCTATGGGAAAACCATATCGCCTAACCAATTCGTTCTTTTAACTGGCCCATAGGGGAGCTCTATTGTATTGCGTAAAATTATATACAAATCACATAATCATATCTCGAAATGTGATAATATTTATCACACACATACAATTATATTTTATTATTTAGTTTAAATAGACAGTGAAACCTCGATATAACAATATTCTACGGACCAAAAAAAAAATATTGTGGTAGAGGGATTAAAGAGGTAACATTATCCTCACGTGCGATCAAATTTATGCTATTGTGATTTTTTCTATATCGGCATTGTTAATATTATCGGAAAATACGCTTCTATGTATTTATTCGTTACAAAAAATTGTAATTGATTAGTTTATTTATAAAATTCACTTAGATGTGTATTGTCCCTGTACAGAAGCTTACCGCATAGTGCTTTTGTGTGTCGTACACATAGTGCAGCAATACAAATAACGTTACTTTCGGTGATCATTTAGTGCAAAATATTGTGGTAGCGATTTCGAAATTCTCCTAAGAATATCGGGTTATAGAGGCGTTTATCATAGTAGATGATGTCGTTGTACTGAGAGTTTAGCATTAAGCCAGGCAATTCCAAACAAGATTTGAAAAAAATATCATTGTAGATGTATTTATTATCGATTATCGTTGTAGCGATGTCTTGCTGCATATACAAATGCTGTATCGTATGCTGGATTTTTTCATGGGGGGGGGGGGAAGGAAGGGCATTCCACTTTTTTTTCTTCCCGAAAGGTGGTTTTTTTTTTACTGACAAAATACACCATAATCTTTTCTCAAGGGAGGTGCACAAAATTTTTCGGGGGCCCACAAAAAATCCTGGCCTGGGGGCCCGGCACTAGCATGTGGGGGCCATGGCTGTAATGTAGCTGCTGTCTCTCAATATAACAATCTCTCTAGAAGGATATTTCTTAGTCTGTAGAGTATCATAAAATAGAGGTCTCACTGTACAGGATGGTAACTATTGACCACCCAATAATTACACGTGATTTCTTGTGAAAAACTAATATAGAAAAGTCAAGTACTATTTCAGTCGGTTCGCAAACTAATCTTCTTTTATTTATTTCTTGCCTGTCTGCCAATAACTAAACATTTATTTTTTGCTTGTCTGCGAATTATTTCTCACATTTGGGGCCGTTCAAGTATTACATCCACATATTTTTAGCCATTTTTGACCTAGCCCTTGTCAGCACTACTTCCTAACGAATGTTGGTGGAATCAGAGACGTAAACAGGTGGAGAGGTATAGGGAGGCTCGTGCCCCCAGAAGATCAACAAAAATTTTATTAAAATTCCTAAAGAGAATACCTTTATATGTTATAATCAATTTCTAATAATTTCAATGCTATTTGAAGACTTTCAAATCAAAATTTATTTTTAAGAAATTTATTGCAACCCACCCTCTAAGTCGTATATGTTAAAACCTTGGCCCGTGGACCAAATGCAGCCATGGGGGTTATCTGATGTGGCCTGCCCCCCAAACCTAATTTTGTAAAAATGAACTAAGCGGCACATTAACAAATCGTTTAAATGACCCATGGCACAATTCCAGAACACTTAAGTGATCCGTGGCACATTTAGAGATCCCTTGAATGATGTGGCACAGTTTTAGACTACTTAAGCAGCCCCAGTGTGGTTCTACATCGCTCATGTTACTCGCGGCACATTCCCAGATTACTTAAGTGATCCATGGCGTAATTATGGATCACTTGAGTGATGCATAGCTCAGTTTCCGAGCACTTACGCAGCCCAGACACATTTACAGATCACTAAAGTGGCTCTGTAGGGGACTTATCAATAGGGAGAATGTTAGTTCAGGTGCCGACAAACTAACGAAATGGGTTTTTTTTTTGTCACACCCAGTAAAGATGCCATTTAGAATATTTCATATTTTTATAAAGGGTGGTTGATGACGTAAGCATCATCCAAACCCCTCTCCCTTGTCAGCAAATCGGAAACCTCTCCCTACCCCATCGATGCTGACATAATACTTGAATTACCCCTCTCTGCCTATTCATGAAACTGTTTAACTATTTTTACCATTCCACAAATTAATTTTGCCGGTCTGCAAATTACAATAAAACCTCCAAAAAACTGCCGCTAATGGGACCGGGAAAATGGGGTAGTTTACTCCCTTAATATTCGTCCGATCCCAAAATAGAAAACACTTTTCTGTATTAGTTTTTCGCAAGGAATAACGTGTGTAATTATTGGGTGGTCGATAGTTTCCACCAGGCAGAGGAACTCTCAACGTAGGGAGTAGAAAGAAACTGGCCATTAACTGTAGGAATGGACTTCTTTTTACTTTACACATGCTTTTACTTAAGGAAAGAAATTGCAAAAGAGAGAAGTGCTACACATACATGATCATCGGGGCTATTGTGACCCGATTAGGACATTGTGAACTGAGTATAAAAATTTTTTGTCAACTAAGAAATTTATAGTGCAGCCAAAAAATTTTCTGTATTTGATTGCTTATTTAGAGTTTAAGAATGACTTAAAATTTTCGATTTCATAACAGTGCATCTTAACAGAGGGGGAATATTAAGTCCCAGAAAAGTCAGTAAAATATTATTTAGGACTGTTTTTCTTGAGTCTAAACTATGTTTTGCTCTTAAGAAATAAAACAAATATAAATGTCTTCCTTCACTATAGAGGTTATTCTTTTGGGAAGATTTAATTGGCCATTAAGTATAATTTTTATGCTTTGTGTTTTTTCAACAATTTTCTATTGATAATAAGTTTTTTTTTTTCCTCTCTGTATTTAGAAACCTGCCAGTCAAACAAAACAAAAAAAATGTATGACCCAGAGTACAGCTCGATGCTGAATGATTTTGGCAGTTCCTTCTCTGAAAAGAAGATTCGAATGGGTTTGTATTTCTGTGGATATTAATAACATTTATATTCTGATATCATGTTGATTCTATTTATTTAAAGTCATTGTCTTATTAATTTTCTTTTGAATTTCTCACCACCTCAAACCAGCTGTAGTTATTCATATAGTTCTTTTTGTATATAAATTTACAGCCACTTCCCTAACTTATGAACTTATTCCTATGATTGGGAGATTCAATGTCCTAAGCAAATTAAATTATATTCCACATCTTCGGTAAAATATTACAGTAGTGCAAAAGTATTTTTGATAAAAAAACATGCACAAGATTTTACAATTTTACTTTTTGATTTGCTGGGAAAACCAACTGGGCATTTTAATCTTCCCTGTGAAGATTTCCCTAAGTGGACCATGTTGCATCAGGTTTGGCATTACCAAATGCTGGGTACAGTGCAAAAGTAATTGTGGTAGCTCCCTTAATGATATGGAGGTCATTCTCACAAAATTGAAAAAAAATGGAAAGAAATGTACCAAGAAGAAATGCTAACCAAAAAATTAAAAAAAAAAACCTTAGAGACACTTCTTTACATGCTAATAAATGAAATACAGTAGAGTCTCGCTTATCCGACATAAACGGGAAGGCAGAAAATCAGATAATCGAAAATGTCAGATAATAGGTAGTGTTATTAAAAAGCCTATTAAACATCAAACTATGTTAAAATTTTACACATTATGAACGTAATAATCATGTTTAGCAACAAGACAACAGGAAAAATTAACTGATTACAGAAAAGTAACAATTATAGAAGCATCACATTAAACAAATTTCTGGGCATAACATTGGGCTTCAGGTGCAAAGTCCTGGTTTGTAAAAATGGCAATGTTTTGGGATTCTATTTCTAAATCACTGTGAAATTTTTTTTCTTTAACAGCTTCTCCAGCTTGTGTCAAAAATTAGTGTAGTTTCGTTACATATGGTATTCCAATTCACTAAACAGAGTTCTCACTTGATTATCACTTAATAATTACCCAGGTCCATCTAATAAGGGCTGTCTCATGATACACTGAAGTTGGTACCAGCTGACGTCATGGCCCTGAGAGAATTGGTTAATTGCCATTGACTAACCTGGTATTCTAAGGTCAGGCTTTAATTTAAAAGTATTAGAGCAGTGTCATCACTCACCTGATCTGAGGCCACGACCATTGAGCCAAGGTGGTAAAAGCAACTTCAAAGGGATGAGACAGCCCTTACTGTATAGCCCTGATAATTACCGCCATCTCTGCAATAATTCTGTGATCATTCTTGAATTTGAGGAATGTGAATTTTTCATAGGAAATTCTGTAATTCAGAATTCACATAAGTTCAAGTCTGGGTATTATTGTATTCGAAAAAACAAGTCAAGTATTGTATATAAAACTTTTTTTAAAAGAAAATTGACTTTCTTTGAATTTTATTTTGGCACGTTAAATTTTTAAAAGGAAACTTGCTGACACAGATTTCAGAAAGATTTTCTTGTATAACAAACTTCTTATTTAGATGGTCATAAAAGTATGAAATTCTTAATCCTATTAAGTAGTAAACCAAAGATGGTTTTAGAAATGCTTCTATTATCCATGATTCTGTATTAAGTGGAATGATCTGCATATACTGTGTGTTTTACATGATACATGACAAAATTTACTGATTGTGTAAAATTATGGGGGAGGGCAAAGTTGCCCCGGTTGATAGGCTACTTACTGTACCAAAGGATGTTCAAAAGTTTCAGAAATTCATTACTCAATTAATCCTTGTCAGAATTTTTCTCCTGTTACAGAAGTACAAATAATGACAAGGTGACTGCAAAAAATATTGTTATTGCAGGAAGTTCCCATTGACAGATTAGTGCACCCAGGCCCGTAGCGTACCTTCTCAGGGCCCAGGATCAGACATGTTCTTAGGAGGCCCCTTAAAAAGGTGTAAATTTTTGTGAGGGCTCCCATTTGACTCAGAGACCCCAGGACAGTGCCACGGTTGCTCCAGCCTAGTTGCAGTCCTAAGTGCACCAATCTTTTGGTATATGAAAAATTAGTCACAGTAAAACTTTGATTAGCCATCACTTGTTTAACCATCAGTTTCTGTTATCCGTCATCGTTTAAAAAAAAAGTTTTTGAGTATCAACAAACAGACATCTTTAAAATTGTTCACGGATTACTTTTATATTATTCAACTCAAGTGGGAAACTCGGTCAGCATGACTAGTGGTTAAATTTTCCTCTGAAGACGGCACCCATTGGTGTTGAAATGCATTAGGACTTTTTATTTTCATGTATTTGCCTTATTCGTTGGTGTCTTCTTAATATTCTTGGGCAAAGTTGATCAACTTTTCTATTACTTTTATACCCTTCTGTAAAAGCTGGAAATGACTACTGTATGATGACGGAAGTGTCTAATCATCGGTAGCGGAGGAGTTGAGCCTGATCTGCATGCCACAAACCCATCACTAACCAGTCGCTATTGCATTACATACTGGTCATGACAGAATGTGTATTCGAATCAATGTTTCGTTTTGGTTGAAATGTGACAAAATGGATGGGGCTTTCTTTTTTTTTTTAAATTTCAAACAATGATGAAATTGTTTCTAGTATCACTACTGTTGAAGAAGAAATTATGATGATGAAGGATTAGTCTTTTACCAAAAACCTACAACTAGCCACTCAGAAGCAGAAACAATGTTATCAAAGTGTATCGACTGGTTAGAAATGCAAGAGGAGGCAAATGCAACTCAGATCATACTTCTGCATAAGATACGGTACATCGCCACGCAGAAAGCTTGAGCCTTAAAGACACAGAAAAATGACAGATTATTTTAAAATACTCTAACCTAGGTTTACAGTATTACAATATATTTCTGTATATTATTACTCTTATATTGAAGTTTATATTGATCGTTTTGTGTAAAATTAAATACAATATTTACATATTATTCCCTTTTAAAGGATTTTATTTTCATCCCAAGCCTGCAGTGAAATCACGTTACTGTGCATATGTATTTAGAGATTTCTGGTATCCCTATTCTGTTATCTGTCACATCCCTGGTCCAGACGGTTAATCAAAGTTTTACTGTAACTTCATTTGAAATTTGCTGTAAACTTAAGGTCTGCTGAGCTAATCAGCCATTTTATGCAAAAAATAAGAGTTCGACAAAAATTATATAAAATCAGCTACTGTACTACTGATTTAATAATGAATGAAAATTTTGGGTATTTTTATATCCACAATTATTCTATTTTAATAACATATTGATAAGTTTATTGTAATTATTTTTTAGCATTCATACGTAAAGTGTATGCAATACTGATGGTGCAGCTGGCAATAACTGTTGGATTCATATGCATTTTCATATATTCGTATGTATCATTACTTTTCATTCCTGTAAACAATGTTTTTAGTATATTATAATATAGGAGTACATAAATACTCAGATTTTGGGTTGAAAATTTTCTAAAGAATAAAATAAACTGACTTGTCCAATCATTTTTTTTTTTTTTTTTTTTTTTTTTTTTGGCAAGATATTTACATCAGTAAATCACAAATACAAAGGAAGTTTATGAAATTGATAAACATTTTAATTGTTGGGGGGAAAAAACTGCTGCAGTCATTTTTTCCCCCTAATATGCTTCTTGTCTCAAGGCTTTTCAAATTTAAAACTGCAGAACCTTTCTTAT
Organism: Pholcus phalangioides; assembly: GCF_987345545.1. Taxonomy (NCBI): domain Eukaryota; kingdom Metazoa; phylum Arthropoda; class Arachnida; order Araneae; family Pholcidae; genus Pholcus; species Pholcus phalangioides. The sequence goes on along the minus strand of NW_028301625.1, from coordinate 5,518,095 downwards.
CTGGTTCTTTTTGATTTGGATCTTTCCCTAAGCTATCCTCCATGTTTTCAAAATGTGCACAAGGGACTGTATGTTGCCTTTTTGACAACTCCATTTGGTAAGGAGATGAGATACTTTCCAGTCGGACAAAAGTGGGACTGAGATTTCAGCCTCCTGCCTGTGATGTTTTAATGAATAAACCTAAAAAAATGTAACCTGATATTATTGAAAATGTGATATATATAAGAATTGTCCAAAAATTAAAATAACATTAATACATACAAATATTGTCTCAGAGTATTTTTTCGAATAGGAATAAAAGCAACATAGAAATTTTTTTTTAACACTATTACAAAACTGGCCAGCTTGTGCAGATTCGGCATTCAGAATGAAATTCTAACTCTATTTAAAAAAATTAAAAAAATGCTATATCATATAATTGAAGACAAACTTTGAAAAAAAAATAGTTTTATAAATTTGAATGAAGTGGTGGTGCAGTACTGAAAGCTGTAGAGCAGCGATTCTCAACCGGTCTTCTGCGGAGCCTTTGGGGCTTTGTGTGAACTCCCCAGGGGCTCCGCGGCAGTTCGAGAAAAATACAAAAAAACAGTAAATTTGGAAAAAATAATTATAAGTATTTTTGAATAATAATAAATCAGTAACTTTGATGAATGAATGACAACTAGGCCTACAGGGCTCCTCCATAGAAATTATATACCAGAAAGAGCTCCGCAAGTCAAAAAAGATTGAGAACCGCTGTTGTAGAGGTTAAATCTATTTTTCTATCACTGGTTTCCTCCCTGAAATACCAGTCGGCCCCTCTGAAAAAATTTGTGGCAATGGTCCTGACTTCAATAACTCTATATGAAAGACTAGGAATTTCACAATTCATTTTGTTTAAAAAATGGCATGTAATGTTCATTTTTTTTCATGAGGCAGTAAAAGTTTTAATCTTAGAATATATGGACTGGTTTGTAAGTTTTCAGGAAAATATATGTATGTTAGTCTGTTATTTACAAAGTTGTAGAAAGAAATGATTTTATTGCATAAAACAAATTGGATGGCCAAGAACATTTGAGCAATACGATGCTGTCATTTCTTCTTTTGTGTTTATCACAACTGGAGTATCTGAAAGGATGTGGTTCATTAACATTCTGGAAAGCAGTAGCATTGTGTGACACAAAATGTGTTGTCAAACAATGTCATCAAGACATTGATCACAATATACTATAACAAAAAAAAAAAAGTCTTCATACATTAACTTCTTTATACAAGCATTTGTTTTTAAAAACTCATTGGAATTTTGTTATGCATGTCAAAAGTATTGCACCAGCATATTTTGATTATTTTCATTTCAGCTCTCATTCATATTTCATTTTTAAAAAATATTACTCTCTATATATTTATGAGATGCTTTATGAATTTTATTTTTCTGTATAACGGTACAAGTCTTTTTAGAAAAAAAACTTTGAAATTGCCACTTTTAAGAAATAACACAGAATTTGGGAAAAAAATAATTTTCTGATGATCATTTTCAGTTAAGTTACACCAGGGTAATTGGAACCCAATATGATATGTAAAATTCACTTAGCTGTTGGGAACTGTCTCTTTCAGGATTTTTTCTTGTGTTCTTGCTTTATTTTCCTGTAAAAATGGGTTTGAAACTCTGGCTGAATGCTGAGATCTCTTCCAGCTCAGTTTCTGGGCAGAGTCTGGAACACTTCAATATTAAGCCAGGAAAAATTACAAACATATATATGCAAGGGTGCCTTCAAGTATTGGCAAACTCAGAGGAGTGATATTAGGTATCAAGAGGAACAAAAATTGCCATAGAGCATGGTATCGCAAACCACATTTAGTTGGTGAAAATCGCAAAAATACTTATGAGAGGGGTGACGTCGAGTGGAACAAAAAGGTCAATAATTAGAAAAAAACATTCACTTGACAGCATGATTACAATACAGCCTGTGCAGCACAGTTCAGTGTCAGAAAGTAGACAAAGAGAAATGATTACAGGAGATATTTGAAGTTATTATTGTACTTTCTTTTGTTTATTTGGTACACCACAGGCTGTGTTGTAATCATGCTGTCAAATAAATGTTTTTTTCTATCTATTATTGGCCTTTTTGTCCCACTCAATGTCACATCCCTCATAAGTATTTTTGCAATTTTCACCGACTAAACGTGGTTTACAATACTATGTTTTATGGCAATTTTTGTTCCTCTTGATGCCTAACATCACCCCTTTGAGTTTGTGGCCACTTCAAGGCACCACCCTGTATATATATATATATGTGTTTATTTTTATTTATTTTTTCTTCAAAAATATACAAATATATAAAAGTATAGCAATATGCAGTGAAATCTAAGACGGACACACTGTATGAAACTAAAACCTGTCTTGAATGGAATCAGAAGATACAAGCACTGTATGTGTGTTCAATGATTAGTGCTTTAATGTGCACCTTTATAAAATGGAAATCTGTAACACATTTCATTCTCTTGACTTTTAGTTTATACATGTTTTACTGTATTTTCCTGGACATTGGGTACTGTAGCAATTAACAGATTTTTTGAAACACTGGTTGCTCACAGAAGGTTTCAAAGAGATTTCATTTGTAGAAGTTAGGATTTTGATCATGTCACTGGCTGTTGTGCTCTTTTCATTTACTAAATCAACTATTCCTGAAAGTGTGAATCAGCCAAATTGAGATTTTTCGGAGTCATGTCAATCCTTTCTTATTTTTTAATATGTCATTATTAATATAATTATGATATTTCTTAAGGAAAAATAGGAATTAAGGGGGAAAGGGTCCACTTTCTTCACATTTTTCTTGGACTGAGGCAAGTGGAACCCAAAAATGCTAGATTAAGTTTGCACTAATGAAATTAGCAATTCCATTTATTCGGTGTACCTTCTATGTAATCACCTTGCTACAATTTATGTCATCAATTTATTATCAAAGTTCTTGATTCGAATCAGTTTTTTTAAAGAAAATGTTTTATTATATATCTTTACAGAGAGCCTGTCAAACAGTTTTCTCGTGAACATCAAGAGCTGAATATTGTTGCCTTGTAGGTTTTGGTATTATTTTTTTTTTATATCCAAGGTTTATCTTTCTGAAGAATATTAAAAGGTTTAGTTCATACTTATGCTTCTCTGGCTGGTGGTTCCTGAATTGCGAATCCCTAAAAGAGGAAGTTAAATTTCATAATAATAATCAATATAATTTTATTGTTCTTGAAATTTAAATTGGTTAAAAAACATACAAACTGTTGAAAAAATTTTAACCATTTAATATAGATTTTTTTTCAATTGAAGCATGGATAGAGCTTGTAAAAATGCAAGTAAGTAATGAGAAGGCTACAGAGATGCCAATGACATGCTATTGCGCTTCAAATACCTAGAATTTTCGAAAAGAATGCATAAAAATTTGGTTCATGCTTCCTTTTCTAGTTCCAAGAAAATAAAAGTAGGGAGAATAAACCTCAACTTTTTCCCCCCCATCTATCATGATCGCTCAACCTTGAAAAAGTAGTTTTGTTACTTTGAAGTACAAATGAAGCATTTTACTGTACTTATTGATATACAAGTGGGTTGTTAAAGAATAAGGTGATGGATATCTAGTTGCATCCCTGAATGAGGGGCCGTATACCGAATTTTCAAATTTCAGAATTTTTATTCCCTGCGGGTTTTCCCCCTCTGGTTACATACCGGAAACTACGGTACTTTCGTGTGGCTATATACCAGCATTCAAAAAAGATGGCGTAAATTTGCCTTGTTCCTACAAGATAGTGAATGCACATTCTTTGAAAAATCATAAAGGATTGGAATGCTCATTCAATTGTCGAGATCGCTGAGAAAAAAAAACTGAATCTGTAAAACTCTACCTTGAATATCCAGCTTTGTCATCTAGCTGCTATACGGTAGTCACTGTTTCACATCGCAAAAATCATGGGTGTGTATACAGAATCGGCTTTTGGAGGAGCACAAGGATTTCTTTTGCAGAAATTGTGGGTCACTGACACTCAGAAAAGAATTTTAAATTAATAGTATAAGAATTTTTTTTAATATTTTAGTTTTCTACAAAAATATTTACATTTTTTTAAATTTTTATCTTGAGGGGCACAGGCCCTCATACCCCTCAGATTTCACCTTTGGTGAAAATTTGGATTTCGAACCCCCGATTGCACAGCAGTAATCTGCAAAATATAATTTTCTAAGATTTCCCAACTTTTTGGTTATTCCTTTGCAAAAAACTGTTGCCACGATAATCACACAGATCTGCAACGCAAATATATATTCACATTAAATTTCAAATCCTCACATTAGCAATTTGGAGGATAAATGGCACCACCTGCTGAACACAAGCACACTGTTAAGTTTCACCATCAAAAATCTGACATTAAATTACTCCTATAGTCAGGTGTGAAAATATGTGGCAGTTAAATGGTGGTAGATCAGAGTTGTGGACCATCAGGGAGGAAAAAGAAAATCATTCCACCAAGAAATTGCTTCGCAAAATGAATAGAAAATCAGAAGATAACTGTCAGATTCCACTTATAACGTTTTCCAAAAAACCACCATAAAAACGTTGTAAGCGGGAAAATGCTTTAAACGCGAGAAATTCAATGAGAATTACTTGGAGAGTTGGGATAATGAAAATAAGTCGTACAAAGCAGGGAAACTTTCTCAATGGGAACATTATAAGCGGGATCGACTGTATATTTGTTTTAGATTTATTACATGTGTTAAATTCCATATGTTAAATTCTCAGTGTTAATAGGAGTCTTTGCAAACTTTTCCTACAAGACTTTCCGACAATGAAAGTAAAAGATCCTAATTATAAGCTGGTAAATTATTTTTTTCAATGAACCTTTGGATAGAACATGTTTTTAGAAATGAATTATTTGATCCACAGAGATACCTTCTCAGCACAACATGGCCCACTGCTCTGTCTCAATGAAGAGATGTAAGCAGGTAATCAAAGGCCTAAGCCATGAAAAAAATTCACAGATACCAGTGAATGATGGTTGGGGGAATCATGCTTTTTTTTAAATAGCTGTACCCACTTTCTCTCAAAAAGGGCCCAGATAAATTAGTACAACGGCATCTCTGATTCTAAGAATGAGCAAAACTGCATGACTTGATGTTTTTGAAAATTATGCAAATGCTGCTTCTATAATAGCGGGGGAATTACCCACCTGACTTGGATGACTTCTTCATTAACACTAAATCGCAGGGCAATTTAAAATGTGCGCTAATAAGTACAGTGTCTCGCTGATTAATTGTAGTGAGTGTGAATGGAGCCTGCTATAATAGGCTAATATTTTTTTTTTTACGAAACAGTTGAGTTCAAGTAGACAAACAGTATTAGTTATCTTTTTATGAAAACTTCAGTAGCAAGAGAATTCTGAATATCCCTTGCAAATGCAAATATGACACAACTCTAGTTCATTATTATCTTTTTCCGTGATTAAAATTCTGATAGCATTGTCAATGTTACCCGAAGATGTTGATTAGTGAGATCCGGTGAATTGAATTTGAGCATTTGTCCCATCTAAATAATAGAATTCAACAGATTTTGTCATTTTAACTATGTTATATCTTTAATTTGCAAGCCCATTTTCAGGATTAATATATTAACTTCAGGCTAAATTTTGCAGGTTACAATTTCTAAAATCTACTTTTCAAACTCGTATTATAGAGAAATCATGTAGAGGGATACCTCTATCTGGCTAACTTTCATATACTCACCAAAAATAAAATATGCTGCCATAATTTGTCATTTTGATGCTCCATGGAAATCCTGATCATGGCAGTATTTTCTCAATTGTACATCATATTACCATGGAAAATTTTATTACAAAAAATTAAATTGGTAAAAATTTTCAAAACTTTAGTGTTCTACATGATCTTTGTTAAAAATATTTTTTGCAGCAATGTTATAGGCCTATACATTTTCTTTTACAGTGTAGGTATATTTGCTCTCATGATTGCAATGGCATGTTGTGAAGGTCCCCGTCGACAATTCCCACTGAATTTCATTTGCCTCTTTCTTTTTGTAAGTAAAATCTTGTTTTAAAAAAATTGGTGAAAAATTTAACATCAGCATTAGATATATTTTTCTGTATTATGAAAAATTTTAGTTTTGCATAATATTAATGAAATGTATTAAATATTAAGAATTAAGAACACAAGTTTTTCATCAACTCCCCTTCCTTAACCAAAATAATTTTATTTTCATTTTACATTCTGTGATTCATTATACAGCTGAGGCCAGATACAATAAAGTTGCAAGAGAACATGAAAAACATTATTGATTTCCGATATTTGTTATAGCTGATACATGATAAATACTTGAGCTTAATGAGGGAAATAAACTTGAAGCAACGATGTAAATGACAAATGACTGACTTGCAACGTTCTCAACTTATGGTCCATGGACTAGAGAGGGTCCTCAGGTAGACTTTAAAATTTAATTATAATTAAAATGAAAATTATTCATATGGATCAAAAATATTAACAATATTTAGATAAAATATTACTTGTATATTGTAAGTCAGTAGTTCTCAAAGTGTGCATTGTGACTCTAAGGGGCATCGCCAACCCATTTCAGAAGCGAGCTATCAAAATTACATTATTCTGGGGAGCTGCAAATAAACGTTGACTGAAGCAAGAGAGCCGTGAGTGACAGAAACTGAAAGAACCGCTACTCTAAATCTGTGCTCAGATGGCAAAATGTAATGTCAGTTTTTCAAAATTTCACAAGGGCAAACTTGTAAACAATATTTTGCAAAAATGTGATACTGTGGCTTTTGCAATTGCCTCCATTGGTTTTTCATGAACCGAAAGAGATGGACGAAATTTTGTCATCTTCCAAAATTTTGATGAGTGAGATACCAGAATGCGAACAACTTAATTTTTTGGGAAAAGTGACTTGCCATCTGACCACAGAAATGGTTCGTCAAATTGTTAGACATTTTAATGGTCCTGAGGTTTACAGAAACTGAGAAACGTTGACATAAACTAAACTGGTAGTTATACAGATCTCACTTTGTTCAAGCAGTTCTGGGAAACCAGGGCTATCTGTAGCTAGAAACTGTCATCTAGCTACAGATAGCACTGACAGAACACATCCATAGCCTTTTTTGGAATCGTATGGTAATATTTTAAAATCTGATTGTTTCTGATTTTATGGAACTTAATCCTATAAAAATGTTCTATTCTTGCCAAAAACTTTTATATCCAATATTCATAAATATGGCAATTCACTATAAACAATATTCTTAACACACTTTTAGTATTGCAGGTTCACTGGGATGGAAAAAAATTTTGTTATAACCAATACTTTGTAATATCCAATTTTGTTATAAGCAATCTCTCTGTTATTCTTATACCAACTTCAGGTAACCACCACTGTACTGCTAGTGAGGTCAAACCTGGATCCTTACAATGCAAGTCCATCACAATGACCACATGACCACACAGCAGCTAAGAACGCTTTGCTAGATGTGACTGAAATGGGGATCTAGGAACTGCAAAAAAAATTAAATTTCTTAGGTTTTTACAAAATTTTTGTAAAAGAGTAACTTAAGGGGGAGTTGCTATTGATCTGCTATAAGATTAGACATCCTGTATAATAAGATTCAACGTGGCTGCACGATTCTGAATTAATATATCTAGTAATTCTACTAGAAACAAATTCTTTCTATAGAATATTTCAGAATGTTGCTGTAGATCATTTGAAAATTTGTAAAGATTTCATTTAATGAGAAAAATCTTAAAATGTATAATGACAATTTTATACCATCCCTCTCATGTTAGATGCATGAATGTGCAATGTCCTTGCAAAAAAAAAAAAAAAAAAAATGGAAATTACGTTAAAATGTTGATAGTTTTACCTATGTTACTAATCTATGGAAGTTATTTTCCTAAAATGTTTTGTATTTCAGGCAAAAATTAGATAGCAAAATAAAGTATCCAACCAGCTGATAAAAAAAAAAGAAAATTTGCACATTCAAAAATGCTTCTAGCACGAGGGGGACGATATATTTTTGAGAAACTATGAATATAATGTTTTGATTTTTTTTTTTCAGACAATTTTGGAGTCATTTCTCCTGGGATCAGTTTCCAGGTATTTTTTGATAAAATAGACATCTCTCATAAATGTTGATGTGTTAGTACTTGAAAAGATATCAGTGTAAACCTATGTATGAAAATACCTCCTTTGTGAAATACTTGGTTGATTACAAAATTATTAATTTAAACTGGCTTATTCAATAATTTTTATTATAACTGGCTTCAATTTAATAATTTTTAATTTGTAAACATAAGCTCACATTCCTGAATCCTCATTAACTAAATTCAAATAATTTTTTTTAAATAAACTTGATATGAATTTTTTTATTAACTGCTTAGCTTTGTTTTCTACTCTTTCACCAATGTCTGCATCTGTTAGTCAAACCTCAATTTCTAGAGGTGAACAAGCATATGAACCTCTTTTAAACCTGGTGAAAAATGTTGCTAATCTACATTGATATTCCAAAATAAGCGAACAATAATGCAGGAGAGACATGAATTTCCAATGCATTTTATGAGAATATAAACTGGGATTTTCAGCACTCCAACTTTTTTTTTTAATATTTCTGTGGAGAAGTTTATTACTACATCACACACACACAAATTTTTGTATTTCCCAAGTAGTAGCATTAGCATTTCCCATTGGCAGATGCTAATGAAGTCATTTAAAACCTGATAAAATGCCAGTTGCTTGCGGGAAGACCAGTGTGCATGTGGGACTGATTGCCTCTTAATTAGAGCCAAAACAAAAAAGAATCGGATTTTTTTTTAATGTTGGCTACATGTTATATTCAGGAAAATATCAGTAAAGTCATGGAATAAAAAAAAGAATGACTAAAAGTTAGCCCGGAATTTTAAGATAAGAGATATTTTGCAAATGGCATATCTAAACCAAACTTCTAATTGTCTAAAACACCAGGGGTAAAAATTACATAGGTGATTTCAATAATAAATTGGATAGAAAGCTCAAGGGGGATTTCCTTAAATTTGAATTATCCAAAAACTTGGTAAGTTCTCAAATCAGCCACGTTCACCTGTAGTATATGAATGGCAACTGCAATATACTTTATAAAATACAAACATTTATATTTCTGAAAACGAAGCTAGGATGGAAGAGATCTCTGCAACAGGATAAGTCTGATGGAAGAGTCCTAGTGATCATTCAGTTATTTATATTTACAGCATTAGAATTAAAAAATAAAAGTCACTGGTAGCAATACAATAACTTACTGGTCTGCAGACATCATGACTGGTCCGCTGAACAAAATATTTTCTGAATACTGGTAATTTATTTTCCCAAATATATTATCATTTAAAAGAGGAATATACCACTAAGGGGTGCAAAAGCCATACGAAGCAATTAAAACTCTACAGCAAAAACCTCATTATTTAAACCGCAACTGTTGATTTTGTGACTTTATCAAAAAACAAAATATGAAGGCTTAGAGATGCATTCTGTTTTGAATTACATTTTGAGAAAACATTCTGCCAAACATATTTGCTTCTAAGAAGATATATACTGAATGTTTTGCTAAGATTCAAACAGCAGTATTAATTAAGAAATAATTGATATCTCCATAAATGCACGTCTTTGTTTTTATTTCTTAACATATTCAGCATAAAATAAGACATTTTCAGGTGTCAAAGATTCCAAGACAGACAAAAAAAATGAGACTCTGGAATGGACTGTATACACCCTCTGCAATAAAAGGGAAAAGAAACCACACACTTTTTTGCCCCAGATAGAAACGATAAAATCATTAGATAGATACTAAAGGATTGAGAATCAGCTGATATATTCATGGCTCATAATGAACGAAATTCACTATAGTGCAGTGTTATTTTTTTAGACAAAAATTAAATAAAAAAAATTGTGTTTCAATCATGATAAAATTTGAATAACAAAAACAGCAGAATGCAGGATTTTCTCAAAGGGGATGGAATTTCATCACACTATATATATGATGATGGCTCGGGATCCCCCTGCTGCATATGCCAGTGCATGCAAAAATCAGAAAATGGTGGTCCATTTTAGAAAGCCTATCTGAAATGCATGAATTCAGGAGTCTGATTTTTTTCGTATGATTTCATTTAAAAAATTTGGCTGGAATTTAAAAAATTAAAGTTATCATTTCATATAATTATCTAAATTTTTTACTTGTAAATGTAACTGTGAATTGTGATTAGAGATGATGATAGGTAAAAATGAAATTCCCTTTTTTGAATCTTAACACTTTAATGCATACTGAGATTGCTCAAAATTTAAATTTGTTCTAGTTTCTACAAAGCTGATGAAGTCATGTGGGCCGTTGGGATCTGTGCAGTAAGTTATAAAAGTGTTTTTACATTATTTTGTACTACCTTATGTAGTTGCTTTTTATTGTCAACTGCAGATTTGTTTATCATAAGATCATTTTGTTCTGAGCTGTTTAATTTTAAATGCCATTCAACAATGCTGTTAAATATCATTAGTTTTGTTTCTCATTTCCAGAAGATGTTTATTAGTGAGCTCTGATGGGTGGGGAATTTGAGGATTCCATCTATATTTGTCTCATTCTACATCCTCAAATCTAACAGATTTTATCATTTTAAAAATATCTCATTTGCAATTTTTAAAATTAAATTTTCAAAATTGTGTTAGTGAAATCGCATACTGTGAGATCATTTAAAGTGAAGGATACCTGAATAGAGATTTCACTGTGTATATTAAATTATGTATATGTTATGGCCATTCTCTGAAGTCTAGGTTCTTCACGAAGTGATCAGTGTCTCAAATCTGACCAATGTGCAAAGAGGCTGGCCACTGTGTGGAATAGCCCAACTTTAAGCTTTTGCCATAGCATATATTGGAAGTGCTGGGATTATGGGATAATCTGGTAATATGGAATACCCGCTTTACTCCGCCTTCAAGTATAGCCACCAAATAGAACAATGATAAACTACTTCATGATGTCAGTGTTGCTCGATTGTCATCATTGTTACGTCTGCTATAGGAGAAGATATGTTTTTCAATTTACAGAAACTTAAACAAGTTTTCAAAAGTTTACCAATTATTGAAAGAGTGCTTACATAATACTGTATTTACTTGCGTATAGGACAATGTTTTTATTCAATTTTCACTACTTCAAAAACCTGGGTCGTCCTACATTCATGAGCGAATTTCTAAACAAAAAATCAATAAAAAATTGGGATTAATTTAAGAAATAACTCCTGAACTAATGATAATTTTGACTGATTGAAAATGGTAATTTGGGATTTATTGAATATTCAATATTAATGAAAAAATTGTAGAATCGGGGAGTAAAATAATTCAAAATTTATGAATGAAACACTCAAAAATAATGCAAGAAATACTTCCTGAATTAATGAAAATTCAGAATTTATGAAAAACAATTTCATAATTTGTGAAAGTTTTCAATTCTTTTGGGGCTCACTGTTTGATTCAGGGGCCCTAATTCAGACACAGTGATGGCAACAGTTACATCAGAGCTGGGAGCACATTGGGGAGCACCCACAGTAATTTAACCATTCTGAGTCCTCCAGAATTCATTCGGAAATCCCCTATACAATAATACCCCCAACTTGCGTCACCCCTGCATTCATATCGTCTCACCCTAAAAATCTTATGCTATTATCTGTGAATAAATTAAATAAGGAGTTGGATTAATAAATCTAGTTTTCCTTATTTTGATCTCTAAAATCATACCTCGTCTTATATGCAAGTAAATACTGTAATTTGAAACTAAGCACAATATGCATCAGAGTTGCATTTTATTATGCTATGTTAATTTTTTTAGCTAATTCTTTCTGGTTAGATGGACACTAATTTTTAAAAGATGGTATGTCAGATTATATGGAATACTATAAGTATCATCTGAGTTGGGCTTTTTACCATCTACTGCACCAAATAAAAATGATGCAGAATATTTCTTCAAGGTGGGAAGTTTTCAAAAGAAGAGGAGAGGTCTGGAAATATTGTCTTGTTTTCTGAGGCAGAAGGGAAATTGCATCAATGACTTCTGTAAATTGACAATGGTGAATGGTACCCTCACCATTATAAAATTTCTAAACAAACTTTTTTTATTGTCATAGCTGCAATAAATCGTGTTTTTGGTCAATCACAGGGTGTCTGTCATCATAGAAAAGTCATTAAGTCCCAGGAAATTCATGAAATTCGGGTACAGGTCACAGAGTTTTTAATTCTTGGGAGATACCTCTTTTTTTGGTTTTTTCCTTGAAATCTAGGCTTTTGAAGCTTTGGCATTCAATATTTTTTCCCCTTCTCAGTTTCTTTTCTCCAAACTTGCTCAGATAATCTGCCCCTGGATAATCAAGGATCTACTGTATGTATACACTAAGTTTCTAGTGCAACCTATATAAATGGCAAAACCATTTTGTAACTATATTATATAACCAAAACAATTGTATCATGAAGGAATTCAATGATATTGTCTATCTTATCCCATTCTGTGTAATTAAATTATTTTCTACAAAGTTTATCTGAAGATTTACAAAATTTATCTGCAACTGATAGAAGTTGAACTATAATTTTAATGAACTTTTTAACCAGGAGATTACAGATATCATTATAAATGATTTCTGAGTATGAAATGACATCAGGGCCAGAGTGGTAACCAGTTGGTCCACCCTGCATTTTAAATATTTTTACCCATCATTTACTGTCACCAAATCTTCTCATCAGTAATTGCTGTATAACAAGGGGGGTCTATCTGGTCTTGAATATTGTAGCTGTCAGAAAATTATCATAAATACATCTCAAAATTGATTATAATGATTCATTGCCAAAAATTCTGCCGAGTATGATTTCCATAATTTTGCACAGAATTGTTTTCATTCTATTTTATTGTAAATCAATGGATAATCAGTGTAGTTAAGATCTGATCATGATAATAAATTTGATTTTCTATATCTGGTATTTATCAAAGATGTTATTCAATTACAGTTTATCAGTCTTGGGCTCACAATTTTTGCATTTCAAACAAAGGTAAGCTTTTAAATTGAATATTCTGTTTTTTACTCTAAGGAATTAAGGGTTCTTTTATTGAAAAAAAAATTGCAGAAGTGTAGCAGAAATTGATGTCTTTTTGTGAGATTTCTCTTCTTTAGGCTTGTATTTGATGTAAATAGTTCAAAACAGTTTCAAATATATATTTTTGAACTTTTCTGTAAATCTTTTCCTTATTCCAGATTTGATGCTCCTGCTAAAGTGGCCCCAGAACCACCCCTGGCTGTGAGCATTTAAATAATTTTAAAAAAAAAAACCAGCGGTTTGTGCCAACTTTTGCCCTATGTGTCTTTAAAAATAGTAGCTTTCACTCAAGCCTTTGAGTTTCATTTCCAAATTGCTAGGAAAGTTTTTGTCTTTAGCTGGTTCCTCAGCTTCTAATTTAGCTTCTGAAATACCATCTAAGCTTTATTTCCTATGATTCCCCAAAGCAAAATATGCTGAAAACTGTGAAATGCTTTACAGAACATACAGAACAGTCTCTAAGAATTTTAAGAAAATTACTGCCTGCCGTTCGGAATCGGCAATAAATTGTAGGTCCCGGTCTAATTAGCCCTCGCGTGCAGAAAATGACCGTGGTGCGACAAAAATGATCAAATGATCAAATAAGAAAATTACTTTTCTGTGTAGAAGACACTATTATGGGAATTTTTACCACAGAGAACATTTTCAGTCAGCTGAGCAATGCAAAACATTCTACTTTAGGGTATATAATATTTGTACACATGGATTAAGCAATTCTTCCTTGCTTATTGCATCATAATTTTTTTCATCCCAAAAATAAGTTAGTGAGGTTTACAAAGTATGCTCAAATTCGAACGCCTGGTTATTTTATTTGGTTGGCATATGTGGCAGTGTAACATTTTTCTCACGATTTATTTAGGGCGGCATGGCCTTACTGATTCTTGCCTCATTAATCCTCCATTAGACTCATTCAAAAAGTTATTAGAATGGGTGTAATTCGTATTTGTCATGTGCGTATATCAAAACCTAAAATTTCACTTAAATGGAAAAATGAATGAACACATGATGCCTAACCATGCTTAATTCTTCTCCAGAATGAATCTTTATTCCCATCTACAAATGAGGATTTTTTTTTTTATAAAAATAGACAAAAATCTAAAGATAAAATTTGTCAATAACTAATCAGATTGCTAAATCAACTTCAACACTATCAAATTTTGAGTTGAAGCACTTTTTACAAATTATTTTTGTATACTTCAAGTGCAGAAATTGTTTGCAAAGTTTACTGAAGCATTCAGAAGACACCCATTTTATTATTTTAAAATAAACTTATTAGCTTTTGAAAATTATTTGAAGTGCAAAAACTTGTCTGTAAATATGCACATGTGAAGTGAAATTCACTGAAGTGAAAAAAAAACATTTATGTTACAAGGCCACAACAGACAATAACTTTTGATAAAGAGAAATACATTAGCTCTTATTTTGCTTTCAAGTTAAAGATTTGTTATTTAAACTTGAATGTGACGCACTTGATGGAGAGTTGAAAGACAAAATCTGAATCCTAAATGAAGGTGTGGCTCAAGTTACAAAACCTTTTTCTCGTCACTCAAATTTCACAGTGCACTTGGACGCTGAGAACACTGAAGCAATAAGACTGTGACACTCACACTGATTGGTTAAAAACCTGAAATCAAAACCGGTTTTGTGTTATTAACCAAATTGTGTCTGTCTCAGTCGTATCGCTTCAGTGTGCACCATGCCTTATGCAGCTTATATTCCTAAAATTATTCCATAATTTTAAATGATATAATATAATAAATAATATAATTTTAATTATTTTCCTAAAATTACGGAATAATTTTAGGAAGTCATAAGGCAGTCATAAATAAAAATATATGACTGCTTTTAAGTAGGTGGATCTTCTGATTTGAAAATTAATAAGTTTTTTTTTCATGAAAAGTTATTAATATTGATTAATTTTTCTT
Source organism: Pholcus phalangioides (assembly GCF_987345545.1). Classification (NCBI taxonomy): domain Eukaryota; kingdom Metazoa; phylum Arthropoda; class Arachnida; order Araneae; family Pholcidae; genus Pholcus; species Pholcus phalangioides. Next base: position 5,503,058 of record NW_028301625.1, on the reverse strand, counting down.
ATGTACGTATAACATAGTCCCTGCCCTTTTTGCCACCCTGTTATGTTTTAATAGCTGGAAAAAAGAAAAGATTGTGCTCTCAAGTTTAAAACTTATCTGAATACAATACTATCTGGTCAGAGTAATTTTGCTTTCAAAAAAAATTTCTCTATACAAGATTACAGGTGAATTCAGAAAATATGTATTTAAAATTTCATGCAGTTTTTGGTTAAATAACATTTAAGTATCACAATACACGAATATGCAATATGCTTATTTCTTTGCCTTTCATCTTACAGTATGACTTCACCATGCTTGGCGGTATGTTATATGTAGCAGTTTTAGTATTGATCTGCTTCATGTTCCTGTTGATTTTCCTGCACAATGAAGTAAGTTCTTTCTATCATATGTATTTGTGTGTGTGTGTGTTCGTAATTTGGATTTGTTCAATAGAGTTAATCTTCGTATAATTTGTGTGTCCATTCACCAACTTCCATCTGTATAAAAGTTGTCTTAATCTCATAAGATTTTATGGATAGTCGAACTTCAGTTGTTTGGGTGTAATGGGGGCCACAGGTAGCCACAAACCTTATTCAATCCCACCAGAATTTAAAATAAAATTACAAAATATACAAGTTTTTATGGCAGAATTTTCAAATACAGTAAAACCCCATTTAACAGACACCCCTCTTCTACAGCCAAATAATGATTTTCCCTTGTATAATAAAAGTATGCATTTCAGACCCCTCGTTAACAGTCACCCTCTTTTATGGAAAAATTTTCTTGTCCCTCTAGTGCAGTGATTCCCAACGTGGGTATTGACACCCCCTGGGAGGGCAATGGAATGTTCCAGGGGGGTGGTAGAAGCTGCGGGTATAGCATAGGATTCTATGGGTTAGATTGCGTTGGGGGCACTGGGGAAAAAAATTTCTGAAGAAGGGAGCGATGCACAAAAAAGGTTGGGAAACTAAGCTCTAGTGCAGCGATTGTCAACCAGTGCTCCGCGGAGCTGCCGCTCAAGGAAAGTAAAAAAGAAAACCAGTAAATTTGAAAAAAATATATATAAATATTTTTAATAAATAAATCAGTAACTTTGATGAATAAATAAACAATAGGCCTACAGGGCTCAGTCAAAGGCATTATAGACCAGAAAGGGCTCCTTGAGTCAAAAAAGGTTGAGAACCACTGCTCTAGTGTATGCGAAAGAGAGGTTTTACTGTACTTTACCCATGTCCAAAGTTTTGTGCACACGCTGGAGATGTTGAAGCTCTTGAAATACGAACTGGACAGCATTTATGGGTGAAAAACACCAAATTTATTAAGTGAAGCATATTCACAGAGAAACATTTAAAACAAATATTTCTACAATTTTCTTATAAAGTGTTTTGATTTGAGCCAGACACTTAAAGAGCCAACATTCCAAGTATTAATGTCTATAAATGTGTGCATGTGACTTTAAAGCTTAATTACCATTTTGTGGATGGTCCTCTGGATGCACATCTCTTTCAGACCCTGTATGTGCAAGGGGGGGTGTGCTTTTACTCATCTTATATATATATATATATCTTTTTTAACCTCAGAGTTCCACCCGAACTTCAGTAATTATAAGTGTTTTATGAAGTGGTGTGGATGCACCCTGTATATTCAAAGTGAAATACAGTAGCACGCAGAAGTAATGTGATAGGTGGGACTGACAACAAGTGTGTAACTTGATATGCAGTTTTTCATACAAATGCATTAAATATTGGTTAATTGGAACAAATATTTCCCAAATAAAATCACCATGTGTAATGTGATATTTGATAACACTTTGGTCCAACCAAAAAAATAAGCTGCTTGTGCTAAAGCAGGGTAAATTTTGTAATCAGTTTTTGTTCCTTTCCATAAAATCAAGTAAACAAACTTCTCTCTCTCTCCGAGAGTATCGAAATTAATTAGATTGACGGGAGTGACCGGATGTATTTTCAACATATATGAAATAACATTATTTTGAAAGAACTTGTCCACGACCGGGATAACATTTGACTCAACATATAAAGTTGTGACCAAACCAATCTTTAAAATGGAAGCTGTCACTAAACCCTTGATCCCAACTGATTTTAAGGCTCAAAGTGATTTCAAATCTCTGCCAAAGTTTAAATCTTCAGCTGCTTTCCCGGTTTCTTCTTTAACACATGAAAACTCAGCTCAGCTTAGCTACATGTGCTAAGCTTTTAGAATTATAATTTTATGATTTATATTTTTGAAATATATGACTTCCATATTTGTTATGGGTATCTTTTTCTCAGCCACCTCGTTGGGCATTTTGCCTGTTGTGGCATTGTATTTGTATAAAGTTTGTATGTGACAATCTGATTGAATTCTTACCTGATTATCATATAATTAAAATATTGTTTACATATCAGCTATAACCCCAGAATGTTTATGAATTTGTCACAGAAAATCACTTAAATCTGGGTATGACTGTATGGACAAAACTAACGTGTCTACCATATAGCCTTAAATAGATGGCCTTGTATATTTAAGTTTTAGATAATTAAATGTCTAATTTCTAACTTTTAAAACACAGTAGGACCTATAGAATAATATTGACAATGTGAATGAGGACAAATTACTATTTACAATTTTTCAAAACGGAAAAAGATTTGAATAATATTCAAAGGGACCACACACAGGCTGGACATATAATGTCACTAACAGCAGAGGACAACAACTATGATGTCAAAACTGAGAATAAAAATACTGAAGTGAAGGAAAAAACTCTGATCAACACAGAGGCTCTCTCAATCTGACCACGTTTTTCGTTGGGACAGAACGTGTTTGTTTTTCCATCTTAATAACGGCACCCATGAGTTCCAAAACATATGTCAGTGTTTTGTAAATTGTAGTTTGTCTTCATGTTATCAATATTCTTTCATATTTTCGGGCAAAGTTATTCTTTTCAATTAACAGTAGAACCTCTTTAATCCGGATACCCATAATCCAAACACTTCCACCAAGAATTTTTTTCTCTGAACTAGGGACTTCGATGTTTTTCTTTACCTAAATTCCTTTTCAGCTTTTTCTATTACATTGCCCATTTTATTTATTTCTTTGTACCACTTTTTTCCTCATGATGTACTGTTAGTGTCCACTGCGGTTTTTTAGGCTTCTGGGAAAATGGGAACAATAATGGCATCTGCATATCTCAATGAATGTGATTAGTCAGAAAGTCAGCTTTGATCAAAATTTTTTTCTTTATTTTATCTAACTCTGGTGTTTCAGAGAACTTTTCCCCCAATCTATCATTTTCTATGATTATCAAAGTGAATTTCCAAACATGCTGAAAACATCAAGTGATGTGGCTGGTACAAGCTGCAAGTGGAAAATAGCACTTTAAGTATATGTGAGAAATTTGAAATTATGTAAAAGTTATAATGTGAAACACCATTACTGTGAAGAATATGGAATAAGAAAATCTACTGTTTATATATGATCTTCAGAAACAAATACATATTTTTCAGGGAGGGTTTCCCAGATTCGAGCATGCCTACAGAAAATGTTTAAAGAATAAGTAAAAGGATTTTTTTCTATGAATATCTAGTAGCGTTGTATATAAATTGGAAATTATGGTAATTTTTTTTCAAGGAAAATATGAATCAAAGTGCTCAAAGAGGCATATTACTGCTTCAAATATCAAAACTTACGAAATAAACAAAACTTCATCTATAATCTAGAAAATTCCTTAATCTGGAATTACTTAGGTCCAGAGGAATCCATATTAGAGAGGTTTCTTAATGGAAAATTCAATTTCTATATATAATCAAAAATATTAATCATGAATTATGTTGTGTATTAGTCAAATTTATAAACATGTTATGTTTCTCATGTATCTATATTTTCATGATTTAATTTACTTAAACATTCAATTTGCAGGTTGTTCGTTTGATTTATTCCTGTCTGGGAGCTCTCATATTTTCTATGGTAATAACTTGAATTTAACAATGTTTGATTTTCAATTACAGTGATGTCTCGGCTAACAAATACTTCAGCTTAAAATTTTTTGGCTAATAAATGTTTTAGTGGAAGAGCACACTGACCACTTTTTGAGCTGAATTTTTGTACCAATCAGAATTGCTGTCACTCAACCCGATTAATTTATAATCTGCTTTCGAATCACTTTCAAGATATACCATTGTTTCTTCTCTTTCAGAAAACTTTTGAACCATTTTACGTAAAATAATTCAAAAGCTAAGAGAAAATGCAAAATAATAAACCTACAGTTGAAGATTTTCTATGTATATGGTAAGACTTGGCATCAACCTGACTAGTCTGGACATTATAGGAGCTTATCTTTCCCTTTCATTTGTAGAAATGAGCAGACCACATTACATTGGGAAGGGGGAGGGTTGATTACAGACCACAGAAACCTATGAAAAATCTTGTTTCAGCTAAGAAATATTTCAGCTTAAAAATGTGCTTCGTACTTTCCCATATTTTTGTAGTTCCACAAAATAACTGTTTTGCTACTTCATTCTAGTTAACATTATTGCCATTAATTAGCTGTCTTGTTATGAGTGCAACCACATTGAAATCTGAATAGAAAGATTATTAATGATATATACAGATTTTGAGTAAGTTATGTCAATTGAAAGGTTATATTATACATGTCAAACTTATTGCACAGGCTTATTTTATAAATACAAAATTCTATAATTGTATGCCAAAACTTCCTTGATTTTTGCTTTCATTCATATATTATTTAAAAAATACTGTTCGTATACTTTTACAATTAATGAAAGTATGCCTAATAATGCACACAGTCATAACCTTAGTACTTCGGTTTATAATAGGTTCTGAGCTTTTGAATTAGAGTGAAGGAGAAATACCATCCAGTAATCATAACATGAAATGTAAATTTGATATTGTTTTTGCTCATTATCTGAGCCAGACAGCCTACCCTTCTAGAAATTTATTTAGATTAAAAAATATTCAAGTATAAAATATTGTTAATAATGAGATTGAATTGCTGTGGAAGTGCTAAAGTTTTTTGGCATTTGCAGTGCACATAAATAAGAGATACAAATTATTTCACATTTATGATAGGAAATATGTTTTTTTCGCGGTGAAAAATATTTGAAATAAAACATTCAATATTTTTCATACTTATGTTTGAAGTGTCAAGAATACATTCTATCTGTACGTTGTATAATTTTCTGTCTTCTAATATTATTTTACATGCATATTTTTATGTCTTATATAAATTTAATATTTATTTGCAGTATCTAGTCTATGACACCCAGCTTCTGATTGGTGGTCATCACAAATATTCGATTTCTCCTGAGGAGTATATTTTTGCTGCATTGAATCTATATATTGATATAATCAATCTGTTCATCTACATTCTACAGATTTTTGCATCTAGAGATTCATAACTTTTCAATTACAATTCAATATTGTAGTCGCTCCAAAAGTATCATGCAGATCAGTGCAGCCATGAAATTTGAAAATAGTTCATCTGTGTTCAATATTTCTTCAGACACTTTTTGTAAATAGGTATCTGTGACTTCAAGGCAGTTGTATAATTATGTTTGAGTATGCTTGCATATTCTTCTGAGTATTATAATCCTTGATTTGCTGTGAACTTGTACTGTTTTAAGATTCCATTGGACAGAGTTAAATGTATTTGTATTTAAACTTAAACAAGTTTCAATAAATTAATATCCCAATTCATATTGCCTTCACAGTATTTAATTATGTTTATAGAACTGAACTGTGTAATATTAATAAACCGCAACATATTAACTGTTATGCATTAATTATTTTCCCTTATCAAGTTAAATATAATGATTAACATGTATTGGTTAAACTAATTTATAACTCGCATCCCAGGAATGGGAAATTTTGTTGCTGTAGCGGAAGTACAAAGTACAATTGATTGGATGTGATGAATTCATGTAAGAAAAATTCTACATGCCCCTACAGGGAATGGAGCCACCGTCCCCTTGCAATATGGGCAACCACTTATTGCAAAAGCACTTAAGTTAGCTGATTGTCATCATGAGCTATTAGATGAGTTAGAAGACTGCCCATTGTGTAATCACCTTCAGTGTTTATGTATGCTGTCAGGAAGGAAAATATATTGGTGCTGCTTAGTGTAGTTGTTAACGCACTTGCTCAAATTGCAAAAGAGGTTATTAGATCGATTCCCTGCAGAGGCATGTAGAATTTTCCTTACGAAAATTCATCTCCACATCCGATCCAGTGACTTATATATTTATAGGTTGGGAAAATTATCCTCCTCTACCATTTTAGTAAAAATTACAAATTCAAGTGAGCTTTGAAGACAAAACAGGACATTTGGAAATAAAAATTTAGATAGCTGATGTAATGGAAAAATGTGGGAATGTCCCATAAAATACGGGTCATATGGTTATGGACCTTTTTCATACCACCACCTTTTCAGCTTTTCCACAGACTGAAACAATGGGTAGTTGTCTTAAGAAGCTAAAGAAAATGCTGAATTTAATTTTAGTTAATCAAATCATTGCAACAACACAGTAATTGTCTTGAGGTGAAATTGAGGTTCATGCTACACTTTCTCAGGTTCCTTGGGAAAGAAGGGGAAATGTTAAATGGGAGAATGAGTAAAGTCATATCTGACTTTACTCATTCTCCTACTCAAAAATCGCTTGCATCCATATCACCAACTTTTCGTCATACACGATTGAGGATTTGATGTAAAGATTGTACCTAGTCCTCTGACTCAGTGTAACTCAACCACCAGGCCCTAACATTATTCATATTGGGCCGCGAATGTGATTTGCTTTTTTTATTTTCCATTGGTCGTATGTTTGACCGGCTTCTAGTTAAAAAAATAAATGAAACTGAGTCACAGGCTTCCAAAGGTTGAAAACCACTGCTCTGACTGACCTCAGGCATCGTTTAGTAATTAGGTCTCTATTAATACAGTAAAATCTCGCTGTGTGCAATGATACAAATACAAATACAACGCCACAACAGGCAAATTGCCCAACGAGGTGGCTGACTTAAGAACATCATGGATCCCCGAGCCATTTTCTTGGAAGCCCTACCTACTACTACTACACTACACGTGCACCCCGCCCACACCCCGCCCCGCGGAACCCCCCAACGAATCGGTACATGCGGGAATGTGCGTGTACGTGTAGTGAAACCTGACGTGAAGTTTTTGTTGTTTCTATGTAATGCTTGTTATGTGTAGTGCTGCCATCTGCCACTAGTTTTCTAACTATGAGTGAAGTGTTATGATTGAATGATTTATCGTTGTAGGACTGTTGCTCTCTGTGGCGAGACTTTTTAACGGGGAGATCGGCTCGCATTTGCGCCTTGAAGTTGGGAACCACAGAAAACCAACTTCAGCCGACCACCACTGTGGGGTTCGAACCCGGATCCTCGCATCGCGAGTCCGTTACTATATCTATTGATACTCGATATAACAATAAATCCCTCTACAAAGATTTTTTTTTTAATCTTGTTTGTGGTTACCTAAAGTCCAATGTTAAACTCCTCGCGATACAACGATATCCTCTGCTATGATAAACCTCTCTACAACGATATTTTTTGAGATTTTGAAACTGCACTACAATGATATTTCTTTATATTTCACTTGAATTAACCTCGAATGTTTTTTAAAATTTCCTCTCCTGTTTTTGTTTTTTCGGGGATATTTAATAACATATTGGTATTTTGCACTAAAGTTAGATAGTTGGTGTTAGTTACTACTTTGTGTAATACACAAGTTTTGCACAGTAAACTACTAAAACTTTGGAAAACGATAATCATTTCCATTCATCGAATCCACGTAATTTTCATGGATTGTTAAAACATGTTGCTGAAATAATTTCTCTCGCATATATACGTATTTAGGGGAGACACCCCTAATGAGAGACAGAATAATGGACACCCCTACATATTTAGGGGTGTCTCAAGTGAGGGTGCAGGGATGCGCTGCACCCGAAGGCCAGCTTAAGAGTTAATTGGGCGACAAAATTTTAAAAAATTTCTAATAGTAAAAATTTGCTGGCATCATGCTTTTAAACCATACCTTGACAATGGAGATGTTGAGCAAACTTGAATAAACAGAGCCTGTGACTGTAACACAGTGGCGTAGCCATAGGGAGCAATTGCTCCCTTAATTAAAGATTTGCCTACATTGGTGCCTGTTCTCCTAAATGGCCTTTGATCTCTGAAAAAGAAAACTAATTATTTTCTGCCTTTATTGACAGAGGATGAATACCCCTAAGTGAGAGAGGTAAGAAATTTCATTTAAATGCTTCCTCTTGTGCAGTTTCACTGTGGCTGGACTTGTGCTGTTCATTTGAGAGAGAGAAAAGTACGGGAATTTCCTTACTATCATCTATTAAAATTGTTTTCAAGCTCTCCAACTGGAAGCATGGTCAGAGCAGCCCCCCCCCCCCAATTCTAAAAGACAATATTTTTTGCCTATTTCTTTGTGAGCTTTTTTTGTCCGCTGTTGATCGTTCAGGTTAGAGCTCTTATAAACACCTTAGTTCTGAGGACCAAACCCAAACACTCGTTCTATTGCGAGGTGGTCTCGTAGAGCTTTGTCTAAGGTGCCTGTTGAAAAAAATAGGTATGATACAGAAAAAAACCTATTATGGAAAGACCACCGAGCCTAGGAAGTAATGGCTAGAATTTGAGCTCCTAAAAATACCAACTTATCTACAGGTACCTAGAATAGAGTTAGATCTAGAAATACCACCTTATCTCTATAGGCACCTTAGCTAGAATTGCTAGCTTGCACATAGGTCAATGTTAAAAATTAGGAAAAGATGAAAAGCAAGTCTGAGATTCTGAGCTCTAAAACAACCAAGATCAGACACAATGGAAGAATTGTTTCTTGAAGGTGGGTAAAATTTAAAAAAAAGCTATGATAGGCCCACAATAGCTTTTTAAAAGCAGAGAATGAGGTGAGGAAATGACAGCAATCTATATTTTATGGTAAGTGCGATGTGCAAGGCAGTAGCGAAAGGGGGGGGGACTCGTGACAATTAGATGTGTTTACAGTTTTCAAGAGTGACTAAGCAAATTGGTAAGCAGGTATTTTTAGTTGGAGAAATAGGGGGTGGTGCTCCAGAAAAGCTATTTTGCCCAGGTCCTATGGTGTCACGAGTCGAGAGCCTCAAGTGCCGAGAAAGCCTCGTTTTGTGATCTGGTTGAAATTTTGGGGAGAGAGCTGCAAATTGATAGGCAGGTATTTATATAGCTTGAAAAGACTTTTTTTCGGGGTGGGGGGGGTGACTATGATGCTGTTCAGACGATTCGGAGCTTACTTAACCGAAATTAAGTGAAATCTCAATCCAAAAACTGAACATTAACGCAAATTCTTGCTAGCAATTAACTTAGTTTCTCTGCTTTTGTGTCACCCTCAGTCTCATACAGTAGAGTAGTGAGTTGGAGAAATTATCCTTGGAATAAGTTATGGCTAATGCCTTCATCTTGTGTGTAGTACCTACATCCCTCTTCCCATTAATTTGTTGAAAAATTGCAAAATAATATAAATGCACCACTCATCATTTTCCTGAAGCAGACTCTCAGTGCGGTCAATATAAACGCCATGGCTTGCCATCTGGCGAAATTCTGTTGTTTCAGGCCAAATGCAAAGCCTCCATACCATGCCCCTCTTCCCTACATCCTGCAGAGGACCGGGATTTTCGTTGCGCCCTGGTCAGTTTTCTCACGGATTTTTTCCGAATTTACAGTGCGGAAAAACACAATAATTGCCCCAGGGTCAGAGCCCTGTCAACCGCACCCTTGTAGGGATCATGCCCCGTACTGCTGCTCTAATGAAATGTTTTGTCCACCAAGAATTTGATCAAACATTTTCCCTAATACAGCCCAGACGCAGAACAGAGCCTGTTTCGCTTTTGAAAAAGTTCCTCTCCGGCAAGCGTTTCTTAACGGATAAAGAATGGTCCTACCTACATCAGGTTACAAGACACTACTTTGACACAGTCATGGGGGTATTTTAAAACTCAATCTCACGCTTTGTCAGATCTTTCAGAAACAATGGAAATTATGTGAAAAAAAGCTTGAGAAATACAGGGAACCTTGTGATAACGGACACCCTTGGGACCAAAAGTTTTGTCCCATAACGGACAAAAAAATTTTCCATTCATTCATTGTCCTCATAGGCGGAGATAAACTTGGAAGTCTGGGGGGGGGGCCACGATGATGATGATGTCAATTCATATATACACATATACATTAGATCTGCCCACTCCACTTTTGACGCTGGGGGGGGGGGGGGAAGCCCGTATCTCCGCCCATGATTGTCCTTTAACGGAATTATCCGTTAATCGATAGCAAAATGCGTTGAATCCAGTGGACGTAATTAAAAAAAGTAACCATTAATGGGAGATGTCCGCTTACGGTGAGTATTCGTTATGGGAGGTTCCACTGTGTACTGCATCAGAGAAAGAGAATACTATACCTTGAATGTTCAGTTTACTCTTACAACTTTATCCAAATCACTGGTTTCCAATCAGCACTTACCCGAGGACTCTTTGGTCAAACAATGAGGGGAACAAAGGCCTTGTCTATTCAAAATCACTATAGTTTCATTCTTTTCTGATTTGCTCTGAAATCACTAAAACAACCAACAAATGACGCAAATAAAAGGAAAAATCACGAAATTCCTAACTCATGTTGACACACAATAGGTGCTGTGTCGAGAGGATAAATATGACAACTATCACGTTCACCGGGAGATTCCACTTGAGATGGTCATCAAATCTTAACTTTCGGGTGCTCAGCGAAAAAAATACGTCTGTGCGAGTCACTCGTCGAGATCAGAATTTTTGTCTCAAACTTGTCTCATTACTTACTGTTTCATGTTCTGAAATAAACTCTCTGGAAGGGTGGCTCTATAAAGCTGTGCGACCCATGCTGCCGTAAATGACGCCACGATAACAGGAACGCCAAATCAGAATTAAAGGGAAAAAATAATTGCAGAAAATTTTAGAAAAAAAAAGTTTTGTCTGTAAAATTGAAATTACAACCTACAGCAAATGTTCATTGGATGAAATGATTCGTAGAGAAAACTAATTTTTTCATGCATTTCATCTAGCTGGGAACACAGCTATGAGTTTTCGTGATTGTTTTACTGGTGTAATTTATACGCCAGGAGGGGTGCTAAAAAAAGACCCTTAAGCAGGTGAAAATTCAGTCTCGAGCTACCATTGGCCCTATGGATTTATTTAACTAAAAATAAACATACTACACAATGTCTGTTGAAGTTTCCCAACTTCGAGCAAGATTTCCTTAAAAAATCTTCCACTGAAAGCAGGTAGATCCGATGAACACGAAAATGAATTCATTTGATATTCAATCAATTCATACACCTGCCACTTTCACTTCTAATTTGGGACATGGATAGTTGCGCTTCAAACCATTCACACGCCTCCGACACTCCAAAATACAGTACATCAGGCACACATACTACACATTTGACATTATTCGTCACACACCAATTCATTTGAAATTCCTAAACGGTAGTTTCAAAACTTTTTCGATTTACAGTGGCGCTCTGTGCGTGAGCATCTGCAATCTAGTACTATGCAATATCTGCTCATGATAATAGTGCAACATGATGACAGCTATTAGATGGAATTATGAAAATTTTTCTAAACTTTCATTTCGTAGATTGCTATTTTTCTTTTCTATTTATTCTTTTATATTTCAATCATATTTTTTTCAATCACTTTCTTCGGCAATTTACTAGTTGTGGCCTGTTTTTATGAGTATAACTGTGTAATGAAATGTTATGCAAATTTTAAACTTGATTAAAAAATAAAAATAAATTAGATCAATTAAAAAGGATTAATGTAGTTAATTTTAATAAAAGCAAACTGTGAAAATAAAGAATAGATTTAATTTGATTTTTTTTTTATGAAATTCAAAGAACTTTCACGAATGCATATTTTAAATTTGCGTCTAAACAGGAAAAAGGCGACTTTCGTGATTTCACTCCCCAATTGACCAAAATCTGGCTACACCACTGATAAAAAGCACCTCGTTATGCAACATTTTTTACAGGATAAGTGCAAGAGATGTTGGCCTAATTAATAAAAGATGTTTTATCGATTAAGTTATCTCTCTGGCACAAATGAAAACGGTAAATAATTCTGGATCGAAAAGCGGGACAGCTCCTTTAAAAGCAGGATGTATGCCCACGTATATTTTCCTCGGTAAACGATGATGTGTGGCTTTGTTCTAAAACAAAACCACGTTTATCCCTGAGTTCACAAGGATGAAGCTTCATCAACCTCCTGCCAGGGTCACCTTTAGGGGCGGCAGATAAGCTCAAGCCGCCTTTGTACATATTAAATACAAATACAACGCCTCAACAGGCAAAATGCCCAACGAGGTGGCTGAGAAAAAGATGCCCATAACAAATGTGGATGTCATATATTTCTAAAATACAGCAACCCAATTAAAAATAAAATTATAAACAATATATACACATGATAAAATATTATACAATGCCCATAATGTATTTATGGTTGTCTTATTCTAAGTATGGATAGCTTCTCGATTTACCCCAACATGTTTATCGTATTTCTTTTTAAACGTGTCAATTGTGTTACAATTAACTACCTCTCCGGGGGTAAGCTATTCCTTTTATTAACAACCCTATTAGAGAAAAATTCCCTGTGACACCATAACCTCGCATTGTCCCTTACCAATCGATGCTGGTGTCCCCTTGTAAAGCAATCGATTGGCGGTGTACTAAAAGTTCATGTGGTCCATCTTATCCATCCCGTTGAAAAATTTGAACACTTCCATTATATCTGCTCGATGCCTGCGTTCATCCAATGTGAACATATTCAAGAAATGAAGTCTCTCTTCATAACTCAAGCCGGTAGCCTGCTTATATCCCACAAGGGACATAGCGGGGGCCATGTTTGGTGTTAGTAAAACTCAAGCCCCGTGTGACAATTAGGACACATGTAGCTCTTCTCTGCACCCTTTCAACCAAGTCTATGTCCCTCTGTAGGTATGGTCTCCTAAACCTTACAGCATACTCCAGTCCAGGACGAACTAAGCCTCGAAAAAGCGGAAGAATGACTTTAGAAGAACGCGAAGAGACCTTTTTAAAAATGAGACCAAGCATTCTATTCGCTTTTTTGACCACCGATGAACAATGTTCAGAAAACCTAAGCCGCTCGTCAATGAGAATTTCCAAATCAGTGACCCTAGTTTCATCCGGGATAGTGACACCATTCAATTCGTAAGAGAAACGTGGGTGGTTGGAGCTAAAATGAGCGACCATGCACTTGTCAATGCTAAACTTCATGTTCCATTCATTTGCCCATGTTCCGATTCTGTTCAAGTGGGTCTGGAGCAACTCCCTATCGCTTTGATTTCCGATTACCCCCGCTTCACGTCATCTGCGAATTTGCTAACAATTCCATCGATACCCTGATCGAGTTTATCGACAGAAAGTGAAAAAAGTATAAGGCCAAGGACACTTCCTTGAGGAACTCCACTTGTGACGCCTGTCCAACCAGAGAATTTCCCGTTCACCATAACTCGTTGAGATCTATCTCTTAACCACGATTCTATCCAATTCAGCAAGTTGCCCCCAATCCCAATCTCATGTAAATGCTTCAAGAGTTTACCATGTTGGACCCGATCGAATGCCTTCTAGAAATCAAGGTAAACAACATCTACATTTTTGCTCTTTCCCAAAATTCAAACAAAATATGCGAAATAAAGACAAATAATCAGTCATTTTTATTTTGACAATACACATTTGCACATCGGAATACAAGTTAAACCAGAATTTTTGCAATTACAAAACATTGTTCGACAATTCGACGTGCATTTACAGGGCTGAATCAAAGACTCCGGAAAAGGTCGCTTTGTCATTTTGTTACCATTTTGTGCTTCATAGTCAAATAAAGTGTAATCAATGGACTTAAATTTTGCACGATGAGAATTTTTCCATATCCAGGGTGTTCTGTTAATGGACCGACATACTCAGAGGGTTGTTAGTAGACATCAAGAGAAACAAAAATTGCAATGGAGCATGGTGTCGCAAATCATGTTCTATTCGCAACAGGGTGAAAATCTCGAAAAACGCACGCAGGCGCTGAGACCAGAGGAGACGAAAGGTGGATATCAGTTGATCGCTGAATGCGTTCGTGGGTTCGCTCACCATATCTGACATAAGCAGCGTCGCGAAACGCATGCGCTGGGGTAGGATCACGCGCTGCGGACTACGTAAATTAGCGCTATTGTGGTAGTAAGCACGTGTAGCCAGCGATGTAACTAGACAGGTGCACTCGCACAGGGCCACTTGGAAGGGGGCCCAGAATGGGACTAAATGGGCCATTCTGGGCCCAAGAATGGTCCAGAAGGGGCCTAAATGCAAATTCTTGCACAGGCCACAGGAATAGCTAGTTACAGCACTGCGTGTAGCACTTAATTGTCTGTTTCAATGAGTATCGTGATGGTTGACTACACGAACGAGGAATACGCTGATATGCATCTGATTTATGGTCGAGCAGATGTGGTAATGGTCGTTTAGCACAGCGGGCACACCGGAGGATATAATCTCATAGTGCGGGTGCGGATTGCCGTCGTTAGGACAGATATCAAAAGCATACGCGGTATCTTCGAGCGCGTCCGGGAATCCTTTTTACGTTGTTGTAGACTGTGCAATGATGTCAGCGGCCGCCACTTCCAACAACTCTGGTAATAATTAATCAAATAAATCTTTTTGTAGTTATTATTGTACTTTTTGTCGTTCCAGCGTGACGTCGAAACCTGCATGCATTTTTCGCGATTTTCACCTTCTCAACGTGGTTTGCGACATCATGTTCCATAGCAATTTTTGTTCCTCCTGATGTCTACTAACAACCCTCTGAGTTCGTCGGTCCATTAACAGAATATCCTGTATATGTTTGTACTGTAGTTCTTAAACAATGTAAATGCAAAGCATCTAATGTGCATATTAGTTTCATTAAACTGAGGCCGAAGCCCCTATATTTTGTGAAATCAATTTATACCGGAGTTCATCAGCAGTTAATTTTTTTTTTTGAAAAAAGATATGTGCAAATTGTTTCCAATTCTTTCAATTGTTCATCACTTAGATGTAGGTTTCCCAAGCATGAACGAGCGTTTTGTACAAAATCCAAAGATGCGGCTTTTAAACACTGTTTTTTACTGCCTGACCTGCTAGTTCTATCGCAACCACTCACGGAGTGTAATGCCGGAGAAACTCGAGAAACCGCGAGAGTGTAATGCTGGCAAAATACGTTTTCGCCAAGGGATTGAGCAACCAAATGACATCCTAGAATATGTTCATTTTTATAAAAACCGTCGAACCATAGACCTTGACAACCAATACTAGCTAGTTGTTGCCAGAAATAAATTGCCAAGATTTATTTTGGTTGTATTTATTCGTTGTGCCAGCACTGAGGATAATAACGTGGGCAGATTGAATTCTTACTGCGTGAAATATGTGAGAAAACATCCTCGAATCTGCTTCTAAGTGGTTCGATATAAATTCAGGTACCTCAGAAAATGAAGGACCTTCTAGAATATGTCTTCTTCTTCGAATTTATAGCGTGAAAAAAAAAATTATAATTGTCCCGGGACCCAGGGCTAGAGCCCTGTCAGCCCACCCTTGTAGCAGCCATAATATACTTATAGGTTGGAAGGCTGTCGGTGCTAGAAAACCGATTATGTACCCAGGGCCACCACTAGATACTCTTTCAGCCGGGCAAGCATGCTTTATGCCTTCCTCCGTGTAATTTTGAATAATTTTAAAAAAATTTAGCACCCCCTCTGGTCCAACGCCCGGGGCACTAGGTACACCAGCTTCCCTCTCTTGGCTTGGGGCGGGGTTCTGTGAAAAACCTTGGCCAGAGGATTCCTGCTTACGTATTTCTGAGAGTACACACGGCAAGCCCCAAAGAACCGGGTTTCAAATGTTCAAAATACGAACATGTGCCCTTTGAGAGTTTTTTCTATTGTCCACACCCTTATTCCTGGAGAGTAGGAAAGTGCATTGAAACCTGCCTGTTATTTTTGGTGATTATTGGTAATGCCCTGTATATTCACATATTTCGAAGCCCAATTTCGCGTATTTTTCTCAAGAAAATAGGGTCAGCGTACCTATGATACATCATTCATATTGCAAGTGGTTGTATAGTCATTAAATGTAAAAATTAACTTTTTATTCGGACATCTCTCATAGACCCAATTAGAAAGTTGTTGCCCTGTCTCTTTTTAGGCCAAAAAAAATTTTTTTTTCTCGCACACTGAGTGCAATATTTGCTGAGGTATTTGAATTCAAAAAACAGAGAGAAGTTGGAAAAGAACAGCATAACGTTTTTTTCCTCGTTTATGCTGTTCTTTCCCAACTTTTCTCCGATTTTTGAATCCAAATACTTCAACGAATATCGAACATAAAATCGTGGTTTTTTTGGACCCGTAGAGACGGGGCAACAACTTTCTTATTGGGTTTTTGAGGACAAGGTGTCCGTATAAAAAGTTAGTTTTTATATTTTATAATAACTGTAGAACCCCTTGCATTATAAATTATGTATCATAGGTCTACATGAATACTTTTTCTAAGCATGCCTCTAGGATCAATGGTTCGCCAGTAAAATGTGGCAAGGGAAATTATGGAATCACCCTGTGCAAAAATGGATATGGTGCAAACAAAATAAGTCAATATTTAAATGATCGAAAAGCTGATCAAACTACATAATTTATTCAAATGAATTGCTGAAAATGAGTATTTACAATGTAACAATGATATGTTACTCTTGGTCCTCATGGCATCATTTATGTACAATATATATGTTACAGATTGCATTGAGAAGCATTGCACAAAAAATATAATAAAATGGACTTTGGACAAAAAAAAAAAACTTTGAAGCAAATGCTATAAAAGCTATTGTATAGCAGTTGTGACACAAACAACGTGTTTTTCACACATAATTTGAATTACAGTCAATGATTTAAGGTATGTAGCGTAACAACTCCCCAAATGGTTATTTGCAGCATTTTTACAATCAACTCGCCAAAACAGCCGTTCTTTTACGCTCGTTTGTGAAACTCTGAGGCCGATCCTTCAATTTCCCATACTTTCGTGGGATTCCAGCCTACTCACTGTCCATCAGAAGAAGAAAAAAACTGAAAACCTCCTGAGCTGTTTTTCAATTCATATTTGTTCAGTGCACTTTTTCTTTCTTAGCCCATATTTTATGGACAAAACTCGGTATTACAGCTATTGTGACGTAAGGCAATATTGCATTCAGGATAAAAGCTGTTGCGTAGAATGCCATCATATTCCCTTTAGGCAGATCAATACGCTCTGAAAGCTTTGACATACCAACTGCGAGACATGCTGCAAAAATTTTCATGGAGATTGAAAAGTTTACATTAGACAAGGCCGTGAAACGTTGACTTGTCAGACCTAAGCCCATTCCTAAGAAAAAACCACAGTAACGCATCATTGAAAAAAATGGCGTTGTATCAACGTGAATATACTCTTGTTTGGCACACCATTTAACAGCTCTATCAACGGACCACAATGGGTTTAAGCCCATAGCTTTCAATGCGGCGAAAGTGCCTAATGCGCTTCCTAAGAGTGCAATAGTTCCGATGATATAATGATTGGCAGTCATTTTATCCGTTTTTACATTATTCATAGACATTGCAACTAAGCATCCTGAAAAAAACAAAAAGGAAAGACGTTAAAAAGACGATCATTATATATATAAGTAAATGCAGTATCAGGAATGATCTTTTGCAATAAGTTTTTAGATAAGCGAAAAAGAGAAATATATGAATTTCACTCTGTTCTATCGTAAAGTCAGGGCCACACTTGTGTCAAGTCTGGGCTTTCGCAAATATTTGCTTCCGATATTTGGCTTTCCCTGATAAAAGGAAGCAGCAGCGGCATAGGCTGGCTACACATTGGCCCAGCTTGGCCCAATATTCCTTAGCAAATATTTGCTAACACAACACTCTCCGTGTTGTGACTGTTGACGTTCTTCGACAAATCTGTTGCCAGACGAATTGGAAGATCGGGAAGGAAGGCGGAATTTTTGACTTGGGTTTGAAGCTGGAAGGTACTGTTCGACCAGCCTTCCAATACCTTCCAGCCCCCAACATTTGACGATCATTGACAATGATGGAGCAGCCACACTACTGGCACATGGCCAACCTTGGAGCGTACTGGGTTTGCCTTGACACGAGTATGGCCCTGGTTTAAAGCGATCTTTTTTTTTGCACCATCTATATTCAGGGCCGGACTTGAAGCCGTTACATACCACTCTGACATGACGTGGTGAATTCCCACGTGGACCACGTCACGTCAAAGTAGCGTGTAGCGGCCATAAGGCAGTTGCGATTACACCAGGTCACAAAATATAAGGGCCCGTAAAACTGAATTTCATTGCTTTGAATGCGTATAATATTTTACAATAAATACTTCAAAAAGCTAGAACGTGAAATTCTATTGATCTGTTGATGAAAAATACGTCGATTTATTAACAGACACAAATACGGTAGTGAATCCGTGACCCCCAACAGAGCCTTAAATAGAAGGGGAGGGGGCAACTGCCCAGGTGGCAAAATTTAGGGGGTGGCTGTTTTGGGTATGAACAAAAAACACCATTAAAAAATTATCGAATTTTCAAGTTGCAGGGGCGGCAAAATAATGTTTGCCCCAGGAGGCTGAATCATGTGTGCCCCGGGCGGCAAAAATCATAGTTACGGCCCTGGCCCCAACATCCTTGAACGGAGATTCCGTTGATTTTTGACAGGAGCACAGACCAAGATTTACAGCAGACTTCGCATATTGATTTTCAAGAAAATTTATAGTTTTAAATAATTAAAAATATGTAATACCGATACCCAAGTCCTCCAGAGCCCTGTCATCCTTTCCGAATGGGGTGGGGGGGGGAGCATGGTCTTAACAGTACTATGAGTCCTGTGGAAAAGAGTTTCTGTAGGCCCGTCATCTTATCAGACTTGAAGTGCCAGTCTCCCCCCCCCCTTCCCCACGATTCAAAATCTTACTCAGGGCCGCAACTAGATGCTTGGTTACCCGGGACAAGCGCACATTTTGACGCTCCCTTGTAATGTTGAAGGAGAGGTTTCTGAATGAAATTTGAGCCCCCCCCGGGTCCATAACCCAGGGCACGAGACCCTCCTGCTCCCCCCCCCCCTAGTTGCGGCCCTGATCTTACTTCATGTATTAGAAATTATTTTGTTTTGCATATGTCTCGTTAACATAAGGCTCCTTATCGACCTACACTATCTAGTATGCCCATCCGTTAAGACGGCAATGCTTTCTGGAACCTCCTCGAAAAGGTTTTTTTCCCAACTGATCCGAATTCTCAAACTTTTACCGCCCCCCCCCCCAAATTGAATTTCGGTGGATGTGTAGAGCGAAATGAGTTATCTCTAGGCCTAAACCCCCTATCACATTATCTCTCGTAATATTGAAGAGGACCGTTAAATGACTAAAGGCCGAAACATACTGCACTGGCGTGACGTGATTATCACGTCACATCATTTGGGGGCTGCGAAGTACACGTAGATGTATCACATACAGTTCCT
The DNA here is from genome assembly GCF_987345545.1 of Pholcus phalangioides. NCBI lineage: Eukaryota > Metazoa > Arthropoda > Arachnida > Araneae > Pholcidae > Pholcus > Pholcus phalangioides. The sequence goes on along the minus strand of NW_028301625.1, from coordinate 5,483,450 downwards.
AGATTAAAATTTTAATTTATATAATGTATTGTATTCATATATATATGTTTGATAAATTTATTATTTTTACCGGCGAAGATGCAAAATACCAAAGCATCGTTGATAAATTTGAAAAATACTGAAATCGTTTTCATTTTAAATGGCAATTATGCATAATAACCAAGAATCGCTAGTAAATTTGATAAATACTTGAATTTGTCTGTTACAGTCGAATCCCGTTATAACGAACGACAAGAGACCGGAGGAATCACTTCGTTGAAACGAAATTTCGTTATAAAGGAATTCCAGATTACATAGCATTGTTCCTATGTAAACTTATTTGGGGATTAGAAAAGTGTTCGTTAAAACGAGATTTTCGTTATAACGGTGTTCGTTAAAACGGCATTCGACTGTATTATGATTAATATCCAAGTGTAATTGGTGAATTTGATAATTATGAAAAAAATATGTGTAATAAATCTAGTATGTGTGATGAATATATAGTCGGACCCCGATATAATGAAAGCAAATTTTAGGATCGAACCCTGATATAATGAAAGCAAATTTTAAGATCGTACCCCGATATAATGATACAATATATATGGATGAATTATGTACAGCAGTGATTCTCAACCTTTTTTACCCATGCCTCCCTTAAACCATTTCTCATTACTGTGACTCCCGTGCGACCATGATTAATTTCCTACCCCTCCCCATTTTCCTGTTGGAAGATAGTTATTCAAATGTTGTTTGAAGTATAAATATTATTGAATTTGAAAAATTTAAAAAAAATTAACGAAAAATCAAAATAAACATGAGAAATACAGTAAAAAAATGGTAACAGGACATTTATAAAAAAAATGTGTATGGCCAAGTAAACGGAGAGATACGTTTATAGGGCGAACAAATGACTCGAGTATTTGCCATTAATTCCGGCTGTCCCGACTTTTTCTAAAATAAAAATGAGGCTTTTCGAATACACGTCATAATCCTCATCAGCATCACTCTGAGGGACAAACACTAGGTGATCCCCATAGAGATCAATGTTGAAATTGCCGATTTTAGTGTAGAAATGCGGAAATTTGGTGGGGGTTTTCCGCCACATCAATAATTTTGAAAATTGAATTGAATTTTTGATTTTCGAAATATTGAGCTCACTTAGAGATACGAAACTCAGAAAATTAAATATCAAATAATGAGCCAGACCCACTTTTGAGGTGGATGGCCATGCAATATAACGTTGATTTCAACTTTTTATTTATATCTTTTCAAGCGCAAAAATAAGAATTAATGTCTTCTGTTATCCAATTGCATCAATCCATATAGTTTATGATGTTTTGAAATTAATTATGAGCCCATATCAAATTACATTGAAGAAATTCCGCAGCTTTAATCAAGCATTTTTTGCAGCAAAAACAGGCAGATCGATAACTTGAAGTTAAAAAAAGATTTCGAAATATCTAACTCCCATTAAAAAGAAAAAAAAAAAACGATTCATTTCTATGTTTCTTTAATTTAGATTTGTTTCTTTCATGAGTCGCACAGGAAGTCGCCATATTGGTTACCTTGTATGTCCCTCAAGAAAAAGGGAAATATTACGTGATCCAAAAAGTCTCATTTCCCGTTTTCTCAACGAGGCGTGCTTAAATATTATTGTTCACCAACGTAAAAGACAAGACCGTAGAGGGAGGGGGACTTGAGGGCCTGTCTCCCCCCTCGAAATGCAAGAAAATGGTTGAAAAAGGGGAAAAATGTCCCAATCTATTGTTCGACTTTTGTGATTCCCAGAAATGCCAGTGGTCCCCCTCTGAACAAAATTTGTGGCTACCGGCCTGATCAAAGTTATTGTTTCCATAACTCATAAATTAAACAGTATATAATAATCATGGAAATGAATATGAATCTTAAAAATGCTTTTCTGGCGACAATCAGCAATATCCTGATACTTTTTCGGAAAAATATGGTCAATTCAATCAAATTTTCATCTACCCTTGGGCTGCCATCTATTAAATAAGATATGTACTTACATATTATTTTGAAAACATAAAGAGAAAATAGAGCCTTGACTGCCATCTATTGGCATTTATTGAACAGAAAAATTGCAGAGTTCTTGTAAGCTATTAGATGGCAACAAAATATATTTTTTTGGATTAAAATTTTACGAAAATAAAGCCACACCCGTCTTTTTTTTAGTTTTTTTGATTAGACAGCTACGAATTTTACGATCTTCTCGATATCGGAATATTATCTACCAACCAGAACACTTCAAATCGTAATTCTGGCTAGCCGATGAAAAGGCAAAACACTCAAGTTCGTAACGCCGCCTGTAAACAAACTCACGTGTGTTGGTGTTGAAGTGTTTATTAAAACAAAGTTAGCAAACGATCACGAAAATGGAAACAAAACACGAGGCAGCCGAAGCTCCAAGCACCTACAGCATTCGCCCGCGTCCAGAGCAGAAGTTCAACAGGGAAACTGTACGGGATGTCGTCAAGAAGTCCCTGTCCGAGTCCCTGCATTTTAAAATCAAAGAAATGAATTTCGATCGGTACAAGTTTATCGTAGAGGTAAACATCACGCAGCAAAAAGGACAGGGAATCAGGATGTGCAGCCGCTGCCTGTGGGATGCAGACACTGACGTGTCTTTGTCCGAGGTCTTCAGCACCGATTCGTTCAATTGTGCCGTCGGCGTATTCGCCACTTACTATTACTAATACTCCACCAGCTACATATGTTTCTGTGATTATTGTGGTCGTGCATCTTTTTACCTGAAGTGTATTATGACTTTGTGATGTTGAAACAAATGAATATAATTTATATATTAGTTTGCGAGTTAGTGTTTTATTTTTGTGCATTGAAAATTTTACCACTCATTCATCAAATTCACCGCCCTGTGCCCCTAAAGCAGAATATGCCGAAATCTGTGACATACTTCACAGAAAAGTCATGACAGCATTTTAAGTCAGGCGTGATTGACCACCTGCTTCTGGAGGTGTGTGCAGCATTTTTCGCTGATATCTTCATTTTTGTTTTCTTTCTATTCCCTTCAAATCGGAGCATGTAGACAACAGAATATCTGATGCCAGAACTAGAGAGGGGTGGGGACAACAGTATAGATGCAGTGTAAGTCGCCAAGGTAGTCAATGATGCCAGGTTAATGTAATTTTTTTAGATTTTCCATTCCAGGTGGCACTAGTAACCTGGGCTATTCAAATGGTGTCTCTCTTTGCATAATAGTATCTGAAATAGCATCATTTTGTTTTCCGTTGTCTTGCCTCACTAGGATTATGTTTCCCCGTCAGGTTGTATCTTTCCGATATATTTATTCTTATTATTTTTTGTAACTTCTGCCCTTCCGTTTTTAGTGTCGCAAAGAAATATTAGATCACTCCAGATACTCAGAGTGACTTGTGCTCGGATTGGTTTATTTTTCAAAGAGAGCCCGGGTTTTACTTATTTATGGATAATATTTATTTTTACAACTAGAAGGACCGTAGTTTATTTAAGAGGGAATTCCTAAAAGAGTCTGGATACTCAGAGAAACTTATGCCCGGATTGATTTATTATTTTGAAGAGAGTCCAGGTTTTATTTTTTTCATATTGAGAATATTTATTTGTAATATTATTGTTGGTTTCCGCTTTTGTTATGTTTTCTATGCCAGACTTTTTTTCCGGCATCTGTAGTCAGTCACGGTCTTGACGACTTTCCTCGGGCTGTCTGAAGTGTTTGGTGCCGAAAAAAAAATCGCCAACGGATCTGGATTATACTGCATGTGTTCCTGGACAACTGCCTTAGGTGACAAAATTTAGGGGGGCGTTTTAGGTGGGAACAAAGAACACAGTTATAAAATTATCTCATTTCAAAGTTGTGAGAGCTGCAAAAATCCAAGTTACAGCCCTGGAACAGGGCTACTACTATATATTATACAGCAGCGCTGAACTGATGCTCCAAGCTTGGAAAACACACATGCACAGTGTGATAAAGTTACATGTTTCTGCTGAGAGTTCACAGTTTACTTTAATAAGGGGGAAATTACAAAATATATATTCTATGCAGTTTGTTTGACATTAAATTTTTTTTGGTCACTATGTTTACAAATTTCTTCTTGGTGGGCCCCTCTCCCTTTTGCAAGATTTTTATCCATGGACTCCTGGAATATTGTAGGGTCACGGTTGAGAACCACTGATGTACAGTATATTGTATAGTATGATTCATCATGTTTGCCCACGATGCAACGCTTGGGTATTATGCATAATTGCTGATGAATTTTTTTTTTGGTACTTATTAAATTTACCAACCTTGTTCAGGTACTATGCATAAATGCCTGTAAAAGTGAATAATTTAGGGAAGGTACTATGCATAATTGGCAGTAAAAGTGATAGATTTAGGGAAATTTATCAAACTTACCAACATGCTCAGCGATTATGTATAATAACCGGATTTATCACATTTACTGTGACATATACAGGGATACTTTTTTTGTAGTGAATATGCGCTTAGAAATAGAAAATATGAATTTTTTTAAAAACATATTTGCTTTTTTTTTAAGTACAATACAGAATTTTTAAGCGCATATTTTGGCAAGCGCATACTTGTGTATTTTTATAATATATTTCACCACTTTTTATATAGTGCATGTAATCTGGGCTCTACTAGTCAGTTTCTAAAATTGAAAAACAAATTTTCTATTTACCTATCGCTATTCCCATGATGCACTGATGCGGAAAATGAGCCGCGATGAACACTCTGGATGTACTGACCGTAACCAGCATTGCCAAATACACAATCCAACAAGTTTTTTCAATCAAGTTGCTATTCCTTTTATTATTGACAGCACCAGTTCTCCTCAAAAACGATTCAAATATGACGTAAAAAATTGCAGCAGTGACCATAGCATGACCAGAAGGACTTCCTGGAAAAAAAAATGAAATAGAACATGTGTTTAAAACTTGATTAGAGATAGCCGAATGTTCGTTCACATGACAACTTGGTCAAAGCAGAGTCCACTTATCCCTTTCAGACCCTGATGTCACGAATGTACAGATTACTTTTTCTTACTGTAGAATTTTTTCTTTTAACCGCAGGGAGTTAAGCCTTGACTTAAAGAATTGTGTAAGCTTTTAGTTAAAAATATGTTGAATATGAACTTTCATCAGGGGGCAGCTCTTAAAGTTGGACATTGGTTTTTTAAGATGGCTTCCGGGAGGGGGGAAGAAAGTGCCTTCTGGAAAATTTGTGCTTTATTACATAAAATTCTGGAAAAATTGTATGTTAAGATTACATACATCATCTTAGATGAAAAAATTTGAACAAAACAAATTTTATTTCCTCACAAAAAAAAATAATTTTTTTTTGCTGACATTTATGTTTTTGATGCTTTTTTTAGTATCAAAAATGCAAAAACATTTTGAAAATTCCAAAAAATGGATACTCAACCTTTTGGAAAGTGTGGGCCACTTTTGGTTTCGAAACTGGAAATCTGCCTCATGTCACTTGAGTTACTCGAGTGAGTAACGGGTCGCTTGAGTGATCTAAAAACGTCCCACAGGCATAGGCGGAGATAGACTTGGAAGTCTGGGGGGGCAAGATGATGATGATGTCGATTCATCTATACATATATGCATTCGATCTGTCGACTTCACCTTTGATGCTGGGGGAGGGGCAATGCCCCCCACCCCTTTCCGTATCTCCGCCCATGCCCACAGGCCACTTTGGTAATCTGGAAATATGCCATGGGCAATTTAAGTGATCTATACGTGCACCATAAAAATGATTCGAGCAGCTCAAGTGATTCATAGTTGTGTTGCCACTTTAGTAATCTGCAAATGTACCACGTGCCACTTAATTTGGTTATTTGCTGTGGGTCACATCAGATGACCTGAGGGCCATGGGATGAGCGAGCATGTATGACTTGAAGTGACTTAGCGAAGTAAAAAACAAAAATTCCAACTTTAAATAACTTAATACCAAATATCCGAAATTTAAAAAAAGATTCTCTTGTTATTTCATGGAAAAACAAAAAACTATAGAAAAAATATTTAGACACCTTATTTTTTGAGGAAAAGTAAAATAAAACAAATTACATATAAATTCATCAAAATGAATATTTTGTACAATCACCTGTCTTTCTAATCAAAGCGATTTAGCATAAATTCAACCAAATCAATCGTCAGAGTGCCACAAGAGATTCCAAGCTTGATATGGCGGCTTTTAGATGCTCGATGGAAGAAAATGTTTTGCTTCCCACCTGCATATACTGATCTGCAAAGGATGCCCCACAAATTTTCCATGGGGTTGAGGTCAAGGGAACGAGCCGGCCAAGAAAGAACATTTATGTTTTCTTTCTTGAACCAAGGGCGTAGCGAGGGGGGACTTTTGGGGGTCTGCCCTGAAAACCATACTTGACACCCCGAACATTTCTAGAGTGAGTTTTTGCCGCAGCTCCTGTGCATTGCGTGAAACCAATGAAAATCATTAAGATAATAACCATACTATACAGAGACGAAATGAAAAAGATACTAGGGCCATGTCTGTGCAGTTTCATTAATATTTATAATCCCAATGTCAAAGCACTCAAAAATCTTTGCTTGCAACACAATCTGGCCCAAGCCAAATTCATAGTTCTGTAAGGTTTGTCAATGGTAGCAAATGCAATTCGTAATGTAGAACAATAAAATAATATTTGAGAAGTCATATTGAGAGTTAATTTTATGCCAAAAATTATTGTAAAACATTTTTGTGGAAGTTCTCGGATGTAGAGCTTCTTGAAGTTTGAAATGACCTGCTGATCCATGGATCACCGCTGGATAACGGCGTTACTCAGATGACATCAAATCCTCTCAAATGAACAAAAAAATAGCCACGTGCCACACACTTCTGAAATATCCTTCGCTGTAGATTCAGTGCTTTTTGTGTGTTCGTAAACTAAGACTAGCTCCTCGACTGAATCATTTTTCGTTGTTCTCGAAATGAGGGTTGATTGTACCAAGTTGCTCCTGTAAAAGTTCTACATAGACTTTTTTGAGTATATCGTGAGGGCAGAAAATGCTCCCCAAACTATCACTGAACCACCACCCATTTCACGTCTCATTAACAGCCGCTTTGGAGACCTCAAATCATGCCAATATGTGAATGGAAACCATCAAAACATTGAATTTTTTTTTTCATCGGAGAACGTAACAGCATACCACTGACAAGTCCAAGGCATGGTACGTTTTGCGAAAGTCAAACGATCCCCCAGCGTCAAAGACGGAGCGGTCTGATCTCATATATAGCCGTATACATGAACGGACATCATCCTGACCCTCCCCCAGACTTTTATGAATAGTCACTGACCATTTTGGTAAGTTTGATAAACATTGTGGATTTATCACATTTACCGGTGATTATATACGATAAATCGTCGATCAATGATTGTATTTAAATTTTCCGGACATTATACATGAATCATTGTCAAGGATGATGAATTTGATCGGTAATGTTGGTAATATTTGCGCATGTTGATAAATATGAAGAAAGCCAACATTAACAAAGCCGGTAAAAAAAAATATTTTTCCATCTTTTCACGCGTATTTTAATTTTTATGGTAAAATTCGTGTAGTTCGTGCATCACGTACAGGCAAAACTGCTAAGTGGTTAAATTAAAGTTCTATTTTCATGTGACTTCTTCCATATTTATTTAACTTAACTCCATTTAGGGAGTGTGCGTAAGCACCGGGTTTGTTTTTGCGTCGTAAAATAACCGGTAAATTATGCATAATAACCGGCGATTATGCATTATTACCGATTTATCACATATACCGTAACATATAAAAGCTTGTTTTCAAAATTTTACGTAAACACTGAACACTTTGTTCACCTCAAACACGATCTTCTGACCTTCCAGAATAAAAATCTGTCGAAAACAGAACTGCTTTCTTCATTCTGGTGTTCTTTCATAAAAACAATATTTTCTCCCGTTGAAATTAATTCACATCACATTTCTCTGACGTTTACAATGGTGATACTGGCTGAGCTCCAAAAACATTAACAGTTACGTAATTCAACTCATCTCTCTTCTCTTTTACCTTGACTTATTCAAATCACGAAAGTGTGGCGCAATAAGTGCGAGACACCATGACATAATATATGTATATAACTCTTTTCCATCTTCGGGGGGTAAAATTATATATTTTTTTAAAAAGTTGCAAGTTAATTCATGTATTCAACACGTGATCAAGCATAAAATTTTAGCCAGAAGAAAACACATGGCGCATTTAACTTGTATGAATCTTAAGGAGTCTCGTATCTTTTAACATAGTGAGAAAACTGCTCTGGTAGAAATGGCATTAAAAATACTACTTGATCTATTTCAAATTATTTTTTACACATATTTTTGATTATACAGGGTGGTAACTATCGACGGCCCAAATAATTACACACGTGATTCCTTGTGATAAACTAATATGGGAAAGTGTTTTCCGTTTTTTTGGATCGGACGAATATTAAGTGAGTTATAAGGTTTGTGACGTGTCATCTTTCTAACGGTCAGCTGTGTGCCAAACTCCGAGCGAAAGTACATTTCGCTGCCAGCAGTGGGTTGTTACTTCTTGAAAATTAACTAAAATATTCAATCCCATTAGAAGCTAAGTTCTGCCTTTTTCCTTCACGATTGGCGTTTTTTCTCTCTATGTTGTGTGACATTATATTACATATGATCTTCCCCTATGTCGGCAAATTTATCACCGGATTTGTAAAGTGTTAGCCAAATGAGATCTGTTTGAATTTCTTTTTAACCAAATCAATACTTTTTTTCCAAAATGTGGCATAATTTGTTTACCTTCAATATCAAGTCAGATTTTTTGAGTGAAGGTGTGTGCATACAGTGCGTACGTGTACACTGCGCGATCGCTATTTTACGTTGTCGGTTTTAATCAGATTACATGTTTGAGAGCCCGGCTGCAAGATGTGGTGGCCATGGGTTAAGTAATATTTTCAATGAAATTTCTACTAGAATGTAGTTTTTAACCATTTTAAAAAGTTATGAGTGTGGCCTCTTTCAAATGATGGATTTCGTCAAAATTTTCGAAATTGTTTTTATTTGTTCATTCGAAAGAGCAATTATTCTAGAATCTAAAACTGTTTCATTTTCATCTCTACAATAACTAGAAGCGTATCAATTGCCAATTAAGTTAAACGACTTTAATGATCTTAGTTTGGAAATGAAATATACGAATGTGTTCTCTGAAGATTTGTTTGTTTTTTTTTTGCTTTTTTACTTCACGAAAAACATGAATATCTCAAGAATTTTCCGAAATACCTCTATGAAATATTCCTACTGTATTTTAAACAGTTCTGGCTATGCAGCGAACTAAAAGCCAAGCAATATGTTCAAAACTTTTTGATTTACGTGATTTTGAATTGAGAATATCGAGTACTTTTAACGAACAATATGTATTTTTTCACGTTTATAATCATATCTCACAAAGTTTTCATACTATTCTAAAACTTTCACTTCATTGCAGAGAAAAATGTCATAGTAATAATCTGTGTGAAGAACATGTTGATACAGGTAGTAGTTTTTAGTGTACAATGTCTAGCAGAAGTACTGAAAATATGCTAATTTTACATTCATAATTAGCTGTATAAATTTTTTTGACAAAATGTTCATGAAATGACATTTATTCTCTTAATTTTATACCATATCCAAACCAGTCTCCTTCCGCTCATTTCATGGAGATTGAAATTTGATAAAAAAATTTTTTTACTCATTGTAATCGAGAATGCATATTGTATTTTATGTTTCTTACCAGGTCCTGTTTCGCATGTCAAAGAGTACTGCTGTATTTCAGGTGTATTTATTCCTGTGCGATTATACACTCCGGTTTCATGAATCCACCAATATGGCCGTTCTCCGTGAAGCATCCTTGTATGGTAAAATAAAAACAGTTTAAAATAAAGTCAATGTGGCATGTTAATTTCTTAAAACAAAAGAATAAATTTTTGTTACAAATTACAGTCAACCTTCGGTTTACGAACGTTTCGATTTGCGTACAATCCAGTTTACAAAAAACAAAAATTGATTAGGTTTACGAACTTGCAAGCCCCGGAAAATATTGGACTGAATCCCAAGAAACAATAGAGAAATTGAAATGTCTATGGCCACATGGCTGTTTTTTTTAAAGTTATTTTCTCCAAATACGAGATTCCTCTTATCCAGCTGATAGATAGATCAGCATGCCAATTTAACCTTTAGAAGGTTTTACGTCAGAGAATTTCAGAGATATTTTGCAATAATTTCTGACACACAATCAGCACTTACTGACCTCTAGAAACATCATTTTAATGTTCTACATTGCTCATAGTGCTTATTGATAAAGCTTGGCAGCAAGTGACTTACAGACGCATGAATTTGGTTCGACAGGAAATATGGCCAGATTTGTTTTACAGGCAGAAATTTCGAGTGTTTTGACACTGAGATTAATAGATGAAATTAATGAGACTAGACATGGGTCTGGTTCTGCCCTGGTATAGGATTTTAAGCCCGTTACTTCGTAAGGTTGGGGTTGTTCCTCTTGGGAGAAGTGTTTCAAGAGTCAGTATAATGATTTTAATTGGTTTTTATGTTATGCACTTGAGCATAAAGCAGTGTTGTAAAAATTGACACTAGAAATCTTCGGGGTCCCGGGAACGAATTAATACATTTTAAATCGATTCCTATGGGAAAAATTATTTTGGTTAGTTTTCGAACGATTAAGTTTACGGACGGATTTCAGGAACGAATTAAGTTCGTAAACCGAGGGTTGGCTGTAATTCATTAAACATTATCGTAAACTTACCATTTCAAAATCTGATTAGACCACTCGGCAATGACTGTAACCAGCATGATTTTTTTACCCGCTGTCCAATCCAAAGAGAAGACCAATGGCGAATAAAACAAGAAAGCGTATCTCGGATCAAATATGTTGGATATCATGAAGAAAATATTGCTTTGATAGTGGAACCTAAAAAATAATTATTATTATTTATTTCGAGTTATATACGTTATATATAATATTCATCACAGAAAATAACTTAAAGAATCACATTTAATGTTTTCCTAATGTTTCTATATACGACTAGCTTTTAAGATTCTTGCAAAAACATCACAGTCGCTGCCATCCATTGGCAGCCACCTAACCCATTTTTGACAGACGTTCCATTTGCTCAACGCTTTGTTTAACATTTTGTTTCAAGTCATTTTCATGGAAATGACTATTTTTGGGAATCGTAAAGTTTAATAAGTGTCATAGTATTTTTTAAAATTTGGTTACAAGGAAATTTGATTTCCTATGACTTTTCAAAAAGAAATTTTTAGAAATTTTATCCTGATTTTCTGTCTAAAACTTTTTTTTCATGACCAAGAACAGAGAGAGAAAGAGAAATAAAAAATTTAAAAATATACAAAAAAAGTTTTATAACATTTCCCAAAATCATAAATACTGATTATTTTTTTTAAATAAGTTAATTAATTTATATCAATTGGAAAGTTACATTAAAATTACGAAGAAGAATATGCTAAATTGATGCTCAATTTTTTGAAACTTCTTAAATATGTTATTTAAGTATCCAGTAATCATTTCTACAAAAATTGTGCAATTTGGTCAAGGATTTCAAGAGCGGTTAAAAATGGGCTACTATCGCCGAAAAAACCAATTTTCATATAAAATATCTATGTAAACAATTCTTCATCAACGCGGGGCCGGAAAAATAAATTGAGAGGCTTGATGCTAAATATTAATATATTTTTTAGTGACTGTTTGAATCCAACTTAGAAATTAAAAATCTTTTTATCCATGCTTACTACTAAAAATCTTCAACAATTTGGAGCAGCGTTTCTCACCGTTTCTGAACCCAGGGACCAGTAAAATGTGGGAAACAATTTTACGGACCACTTGTGTCCCGTATTATGGGACTCCTGTTTTGGTTGTGCCGATTTTTTTTTATGCATTTGTTGCTATGCTTTTATTTAAATTTGTAATATTTACTAAAGTCGTGAATACGCAGCATTTTTTCATAATGCAGTATATAAATTACATCAAGATAATTATGGCAAAAAATATGGATTTTCATTGTTAATATTTGTCAGGTTCGAAGTTTTTCAGCAATGTTAATAAAAATTAGTGATTGTGCCTACTTCAGGCAACATTTTTGATGACAATTAATTATGTCCCGTATTTTACCCTATTTAAGATCCCAGTTTACCGCACTTTTATAAATGAAATATGGTCATCATCATTTGAATATTTTTTCATGGAATATATTATGTTTACTGTGATTTGCAACAGCTTTTTATTTCCCCACTCTTAAGAGATTTTAGGAGTAATTATAAAATAGCATTTAAGGCAATAAATTGAATTTTTTGGCAAAATTTAGTGTTCCGTATTTACGATCGCAATTTCTCACATTTTCCTCGATGATGCATAGTGAACTTTAGTATGACGGCATATTTTTAATTAAACCCATATGGGTATTACTAATATCAATATTACAATGGTTGAATAATTTTTCATTCAGTAAGAATTAAATTATCGAGTTTGCCTGCGGGCGACTCACAGACCATAGGTTGATAAACGTTAATTTGGAGGACCCCTACGGACCACGTTGGCCCACCCATTAAGATACCATTATATTGTATTAACCCCCGATCTCCTCTCGTTGAAATAAATCCGAAGCTTGCGAAACAATGTCGCAGCCATGGATGCTATCAAATAGGACGAATACGAAAACAAGTTCCAAGGCCATTTCAGATATTTTAATTGAAAAATATTCTCATAACTTTTCGTTTGTTTTGATGGCTTTTCAAAAACACGTTTATTTTTGTATGTAAGGTAGAAGTATATTACTTTGTTTGTAAGCTCTCTATTGCGGACACGCTATTCTCGTGAAGCAAATCCATCGTGTCGGTCAACAGCACAGATGTCATACCTACAAAATAAATGAAAAAAAATCATACATCAATAAAAATTGTTTAAAAATTCTTTATACACCCTTTTAATAGACTACGAACGGGGCGGCTTAAGCGAGGGTGCAAGGGGATGCGGTGCTCCCTGGCGGCAGCTTTTATAGGCTTTAGTTGGACACCGGAATTTTTACAAATTTCCGATAGTACAAACTGAAATGACATCACGCTTTTGAGCCATATTTGACGACGACGATGTTGAGAAAAGTTGAGGTGACGAACAAGGCGCTGAACCATAATACCAGAAACAAGAATGTATTCTGTCACAAGGGGCAGGTGTGCAATTTGGTGCCCCACCCAGCAATTTTTCTTAAATGATCAAATAAAGGCAAAGGAAAAATTCGGCTCTCGAGCACCAGAAAGAAATCTGAAATAAATTTCTTAAAAAATTCACCTCGTTATACTTTCTCTTTACAGGATAAGTGCAAATAATGATAGCTAATATCAGTATGAGCTATAAAAAATGTGGATCAAGTTATCTGGTGTAATTTTAGAATGTTATAATGATGCTGGATGAAAATGCGGGACAGTTTCTTTCAAAGCTGGACGTATTGCTACACACATTTTATTTGGATAAACAATGATGTGGTTGGCTTTATACTTGAAAAAAATCAGGTTTGACCAGGGTAACCTGGTTAAGACCCTGTCAGCCTCCCGCCAGGGATCATCTTTAGGGGTGGCACATAAACTTCAGCCTATATTTATATGAACTACAAATACTCAGTTCATATAAATATTTATGTGCAGCATTTCACTATACGGCAGGGCGATTCAAATTGTATCCACGGGACCATCTTTGAAACCGTTGACTTCAGAGGTATACGTTCTCAGTCACAAAAAGTTTTCGAATGACATGTGGCTTCTTAAAATGTCGTAATTTTTTTGAGGTGCCGTATTATATAAAAAGATAAACTTTTTATACAGTCCCCGTATGATGAAATTTCAAGTTAGTGATATGTAGAACCAGTTTTGGAAAGTCATTTGCAAAAAATTCCATATTTTTAAATGCAAAATTTATGGAGATATTTGACTTTGATTGTTCAGTATTTATTGCCAATAATTAAGGTGTGGCTCATAAATTGCGAAAACGTAAATTAAATTCAAAATGTAAAAATTCTTTGAAAAATATAATTGTCATTTTCGTAAAAACAAAAAAAAAAAAGTTTCGGATTTTTAATTATTTTTATAACAAAGCATTTTTCCCAGTCAAGTTACTTCACTATGAAAGCACATAATCATCTACGTTTCTCATGTGACTAGTGATTTAAAACTAGAACCATCAGCGTGTTTCCTGCCTTTGATTCTATCTGCCGAAGAGATACAACATTTAAAACACGTTATGTTTTTTTCATTTCACTTTCACGTTTGTTCCTCCAAAATTCGAATAATTATTTTTTATATAATTTTGTGCAAAAGAGCGATGAAAAGTATCTGACACAGTAAGCGATGTAAAGCATTAATCTTTTCAATACACCATAAAATAATCTAAATAAAAAAACTAATAGTTGAGGTCATTTGATTTGTGCACAGTCCCTAAAAATGGAAATTCTCGAGCCAATACAAACATGCCAACACAGCGATAAGTCACCAAAGCATTGTAATATTTCATCTTTAATATCTCGATTTAATATTGCATTTGAAAATATGGAATTTTTTGCAAATTACTTTCCAAAGCCAGTTCTAAATTTCACTAATCGGAAGTTTTAGCACACGGACAGTATCAAAAATGAATGTTTACGTTTTTTTTATATATGCGACCCCTCAAAAAATTAACATTTTGGGAAACCGCATGTCATTTTGAAAACTTTCTGTAATTGGAAGTACAGTGATACCACAGCTAACGAAGATGATTCGTTCTGAAATCACGTCCGTTAGTCGAAATCTTCGTAAGCCGAAACGTGATTTCCTATTCGTATCTATGGAAAATCGTTTGCAAGTTCTGCCCAAAATATAAAGATACGTTTTTTAAAACATTAAGAAACGCTATAGAAAAGACAAAAACTGATTGAATGCTAAAATGATGAGTGTTAAACGCCTTCAAAATTGGATAAATTATAATCTACGGGGAGATGTGATAGAGAGAGAATACTGAAGATTTTTTTTCATTTTACACCAATGTACCCAACCAACACAAACTTTAGTCTACTAAAGACGGTGCTAACACAACCCAGTTGAGTTCGTGGGTGTCCTTCATCCATTTGTGATTTGGTCAACTCATTTCTGTGTCTGATACATGCAGATTAGAAAGATAAGCTCCTAGAATGTCCAGACTGTTCAGTTCGATGCTAAGTCTTGCACTGAATGAAAGTGCGCTCCCGAAAATTAATCTCGTTTTTTTTTCTCAATGCATGTTCTATTAGCTGGATCTTTCATTTTACATGAAATGGTTCAAAAAATTTCAGAAAAGTTAGTGGAGGTACATCTGGGAAAAGATTCCGAGGTGAACAAAAGAATTAATCGGGCTCGAGTGACAATGTATGATGAAAATTTAGCTCATGACACGGCTGTTTTATATTAGTACGTGCATCCACATCATCAAAAATGTTCATTAGTTGAATTCATATTCGTTACCCGAGATAGAAAAATCACGAGAAAATCTTCGTTAGCCGAAAAATTCGTAGGCTGAGGCATTCGTTAGCTGAGGTATCACTGTATGCCCCTAGAGTCAACGGTTGCAAAGATAGTTCTCTGGACAAACAATCTGAATACTCTTGTATAATGGGAACAATTCAAATGCAGTAATTTATATGATATTAAATCTCTGTGTAAAAAAAAAGACGCATGCATTTATTCAAAATATCGAAATCAATAAATAAAAATGCTTCTCAAAAGATGAAAGAAATGGACAGTTTTTTTAACACAATATTTTGGCAAATAACTTAATCTTATCATATTCTATTCCGTTAATAAGATAATTTTTCTCTCTCAAAGAAGCTTTATCTGCATTTTGCTTGTAAAATTTACATACTTTCACCTACGAGTCCAAGTTTTTACCGGAACTGATAGGATTTAATCGAGAAGGGGAAAAAATATGAGATATCTAGTTCACATGATAAAATATTAACCAGAAGAAAACAAACACATTCAATAGAATGAACTTCGACCTTATTATACGCAACCTAATTCTGCCCTACACTTGTTGCTTGATAATCTGATATCATTGAAAGCTGCTGCTTTTTTTTAATACGAATTCATTGATAAGATATTTTTTCTAAAACATTCATTCTTTTTTATGTCTCTGTATAAGTTCGATGTAGTATTAATTTTTTCGATACTAACTAAAAGTTCAATGGAATAACAGCAGTGGTCATCAAACAAATTCAAGTTTCAGATTTAAAAAAAATTCAATCGTTAGCATTGAATTAATCATTTAGAATCTTTAGTTAGATTCGAAAAGGTTTTTTTCCCCACAATAACAGCACATAAGCAAACTGAAATTCTCAAACTAATTCAAAAACACTTATAAAATAGGAATTGTTTATTTTCAACTATTAAAATAACTGTACATAAAGATTTCCTACCTTTCTTTATGAACTATTGTAGTCTTTCTTTGCTTAAAGATGCACGAAAAGACGGAGATGTTTAATATTCCTATACACCGGCTTTAAAGTGTGTAAAAAAATTGAAGGCATATAAACGCTACCGATTATTGCTTCAACTGATGCCTGTTCACGTTGCTTGCGTAATATAAAGAAAAAAATCCGATCAGTTACACAATACATCATGATTAATCAACCCAGCTGTTAGCTTCCGGCTGCATTGGCCCGAGGTCGACAGAGCACGTGCTCAGATTGTTTACGTCCTCACAGTTAACGTCGCAATCCAAGGACAGTTTCCGCGATATATATGGTTTAAATACATATATATTTTAAATCATTGATTACCATTCGGGTTTGTATTCCTTATCACAGGCGTCATTAATTGAACACGCTCCCGACGCAAGTTTATAATGCAAAAAAAAATGTATGATTCAAATCTTATATACGTATTAGGAAAGCGATAGATTCTCGATTATATACAGTATAAAGTGTATAAAATTATATTTTTATGCATTTGTTTATAGTAGCCATGCTTTATACTGCTCAATGCGCCAGCACAAATTGTGTACGCTTAATATACGGTATTCTTTCATTTTCATCACAGCTGCGAAACAATCAGAGTTACCGCGCTAAAACTCAAGAAGTATCTCAACTCGACAATAATAAAACACGGAGTATGATGAGTTGTTTATCTCTATGTTAACCAATGTAAATATTAAACAGCATCATGGAGCGTTGCTTTTATTGTATACGCATACACATACAACATATTCATGTTATCAAATAATTCAGCACGAGGTTCTGCAAACGCGAGGCGTTTTGCATGTCACTAAATAAACAACGCGTTCTGGATACACTGATAAGCTGCTTGCATACAGTAAATATTAAAGCATCACAGTTTATATTTTCATCACAGCTGTCCAATTCTATTATTTCAATCAAAACGGTTCCTATTCAATCACTCAGGGCAAACAGTGGAAATTTTTAGTAACGAATTTGACTCGGAATCGGAGTAATCTAGTTAATCCTTTGACTTTACAAAATAACTCAATAATTTAATTAATTTAATTAGATTAAATTGAAAAATATTTTTACCTACCTCTTGCCAATGAAAAGAAATCAAATTTTTTCCAATCAATATCTTTCAGTACAAGCAGAAGCTTTTCTAAATTTTTTTTTTTAATGAAATGGAAAAATTATGTTTCCCTTATATCAGCTTTATATGATGTGTATTATTCAAAAATATGTCGCGCCTTTTGCTATGGATTCGGATATTTACTGGTTTTTATACGATTCCGAAGAAACGCTGTTTACAACATATGCTATGACGTCAGTAACGACTTGATAATGCAAGTGCGAAGTTACGCTGAACGTGTTTGTGATTTTCTTCGATATTTTTATTTTATTATTATTTCTTTTCTTTCCTTTCTTATATGATAAATATGTTTTTTTGCTCTTCGTTTTGTTTCATTTGAAGCCGGCGTTGTCTGTTGTTACGGTTAGTTTTTGAGCCTGATAAGTTTTGACCCTCGCGTGCCCGGTGAGATTAGTCAGAAATCGTGACGTCACTTTCTTCAAGACGTTAACACACAAACACATGTGCATTTTTGTTTTCATTCTACTTGGTTTTTTTGATTAGTTTCTTTACTTGTTGCCGGCTTCTTATTTTTTTAAGTTACAGGTGTTTTCGTTGAAAATTATACTTAATACGCAGTTACGAGTAGGTTGTTGGCAACAGAGGTACACAGATGCGAAGTAAACATTGGGGGGGGGGGAGGGGCTATTGCTGCTAAACGTCCCGTATATACGAATTCAAAGGCGTACGCAAGATGGGGGAGCCGTGCGTTGCATTGTATTTTTATGAATTTTTGGAGGAGGCTCAGCCCTCTCACAAAGTGATTTTTGTGCGGATGCTGAATAGTTTATTGCTGACAGAAATTTGTCCGGTTTTTGAACAACAACTTTTAACGTTGCTCCAGCAAAATGTCCTCTGAACCCCTAAATCGCTGTGTACACTAAAGCGATGCGATGAGCGACACGACAGCAACATCCACACGGATTAATTAAAAATCTCAATTTCAGGTTTTTTAACCAATCCGTGTCGATGTTGGCGTTGCTGTTGTATTGCTTATAGTATCGGACGAGTGTAAACCCGGCCTAAGATCATGAAGGTCGCCCCTCCTTAATGGTGAGTGACGTATGACAGCACAACAAAGCTTCAATTCCATGAGAAAGCACTGAAAACAACCATTCAAGTCTACAAAGACATTATTGTGCTAGAGTAATGGTTAAAAATTTCCGCAACATAGGAGCTTATTGTTCTGTTCCCCGTAAAAAATAGCCAAATGAAAAATTTGAAAATAATAAAATCGATTATAAATGAGAATGGAAACTTTCTCCACCCTTCATGACTAAAAAACAGTGGCAAGGTCAATTCAAAATATCATCTTTGACTGTTTCTGCATCTCTTTATCAATTTTTTCTCAATTCTTCAACTTTGACCTTTGTTGAAAAATGGAACAGTGAATCTGGTGAACATCATGAACCTTTCTTTTTTTTTTTCGTTTTCCTACACCTGAACTAACCTTTCCTACATCTAATTTAGAATTAATGACTTCTTGTCCCCTTTGTCACACAGTCGGAACTTTCAAGACGTCCCCTGCCCTATTCGCTCAAGTTTATACTATCCACGGTGTTTATACTATCTAACAGCATCATGGCCCTCATATGGTGGGATGTCTCACGGGGCTTCAGCCGGGGGTCCGAGAGATGAATCCTATCAGCTTTCTTTTTTTTTACTTTTTACACCATAAATTTACTATATAGGACCCGTGAAAAATCCTGTTAAGATTTCACCAAAGATCTCGGTCTGTGGGCCCCTGCTCTAATATGTGGGAGCCATGTAAAGCGTAATTCTATCACTTTATGCAAACAAAAGACTGGGACGTACACACGTCTTTTTTGTGCCTTGATAAACATCAACAGAAAGTTTGATGATCGAATTCGAAATGACCACTATCAACTACTTTAAAACTTTTTTTTAATACTAGTAACCATGGATGCTTTTTACACTTTTGACAAAATATATACAGGCAAATACAGCAAAATCTAAAGCTCCTTTTGAAATTAGTTTAAAATAAGGCTGCTTATAAAATTCACATTTTTTAAAGACTTCATTTCGTATATGTAATAATAATAACAGAATATATTATACCAACTCTTCTCAGAAACCTAAATCAGAGCTTCCAAACTTGAACGCGAAAGAACCAGTCAACTAGACGTATATGGGCAAAAATATTCATAGGTTGGGTGGGCTTCGGGCCTATAAATGTAAGCTACTATAGCCCAGAGCGTACGCTGGATCGACCTTTGGAGGGAGCACAAAAGGCTTGGGAGTGGGGGAGGGCACAAAAGTTTTCTTCTTAAGAAATTTTGAGTTACCACTCTTCAAAAAGCATTTAAATTAACAGAAAGTGGTTAATATAGCATATAAAGGGTATTTTCTTTCGATATTTGAATTTTGTCAGCGAGATGTTAAATTTTTTTTTCAAATTTTTGGTTTGATTGCGGGGGTAAGGACAACCCTGCGCACCCTCCTGCTCACGCCTCTGCCCATAGCCGTATTCAATAGCATTCTGCCCACACGCGGGCCGTATACGGTGGATCAAGAAATAAAGTGTGAAATAAAGGAAAAACTAACAGAATACCGAACTTTAATGTAAATATAATAGTTACAGGCATCGCGTCCAAATTTTAAATTAATAAAATTTAAAAGATAATTTATAAACTGAAGGTTCGATATCATTCCAAGCGTGGGATTATGCAAAGGCTCTATATCAAGGGTACTCAACCTTTTGGAGAGTTCAGGCCACGGATCACGTAAATGAAGTGAAAATGTGCCGCGGGCCATTTAAGTGATCTCGAACAGCGCTCCAGGTCACTTAAGTGATCTATAAATGAGCTGTGGGTCACTCAAGTGATTTGGGAATGCACAACGAACCACTTAAGTGATCTGAAAAATCCGAAATTTTCAGTAACTTTTGTGTTAATTTACATTTAATTGTGTCCATATTTTTGACATTTCTTGTAAGTTTTGTAATAGTTTATGAATTTTTAGATGCCGTTCGGGGCTGAGGGATCACGAAATTGTTAAGACGCCTCTGGTCCCTCTATTATTTTCGCAACGGGCCCCTTGTCTGATAAGAGCATGATAATACAATCGACACTCGCTGTAAAGACCGCTACAACAATCGTTCCATTGTAACGACCGATGCGACAAGTCCCAAACGTTTTCCTGTTTCCAACATGTTAATTTTTATGCAATATAACGACCGCTCGATATGATTCAATCCGTTACAACGACCGAACTCAGCTCGGTCCTCCCATTTTTTGCTCGTTTTTTTGCAAAGACATGGACAAAATCCGTCGTCGAGTGTATTTGGTCCTGATCTTTGTTGCTTTTAGAAGAAAGAGTATGGAACTTAAATGGTTTAACACACTAAAACCGCCGTGTTTTAGACTAACCTAAAACCACCGTTAGGGGTCAACTTGACCCCAATAAGAAATTATAGCCCTATTAAAAGTAACTGTTGTTTCATCGATAAATGATGTTGAAATGACAATATACAGTAAGACCTCGTTGTCAACCACTTTTAACATCACTCTGCCTATAACGTCAATTTTTCGAAAGTTCTGCTAGCATATAAGTTTTAAACAAAAAGTTTTAAACGTTATTAAGTCACCCCGCTTATGAAGTCATTTTTATTTGGTGTCTAGAGGTGACGAGGTCTGACTGTATAAGATTTAACCTGTTTCACGATGTGCTTTTACATGAGTACAAATTATAATAGAGCAAAAAAAAAGCGTTATGACTCAACACATATTATATAAATTATTACATGTCTCAAAGCGACATTATACTCATGAACATAAACTATGAATGAACCCACAAAATGTTCTAAAGTTCGTTAAGCATCAGCACAAGTTGAACAATATGCACGCTTGACATTGGCTGTTCTAGGTATTGCTGTGATTATTTATTTTCATAATTAACATAGAAATATAAAAATTGGTCTCAGTATTTCCTGAAGTATTTTAAGAAAAGTCAGAAAATATCAGCTTCGATGTGTGTAAAGTAGGGGAAATCGGAAAAAGAATCAAAATGACCACCCAACGGCGCTTCTAGTGTTAAAGATAAACCCTTGTCACGTATATGGAAAACCCGGTGGTTAACTAGCGCCATCAGAAGAACCGAGGCGACCCATGGCTAAGCGCACAAAGCTCGCCGAAAAGATTGGATGGGGAATGTTGGTGTTTCTTCCCTTTGTTTACCATTCAGTTTTATTTTCACACTTACATAGCGGCTCACTCTCACTTCCCACGCGTTAGATTTTTTACCTTGTTCTAAATTTCATCGCTCAATTTCAGTCAAGTGAACTTATGTTGAAATGAATAACTTTCTATTCATTCGACATGGCCAACTCACATAACCAGAGTGCCTTACCTCTAGATCTCAAATTGAAAGTTTTGGCAGAAGTCGACTATAGAAATTGATGTCGAGAGCCAAAGTAGTCCTAATCATTTTTCAGGATAAGCTAAATTTGATAATTTTTTTAAAAACGTTCGATATATGGACCTTCCAATATAACGTCCGTTTTCCGTGGAACGAAGGGGGTCGTTATAACGAGCGTCGACTGTAGTACACTATTAACAGCGAATGATCGAAAAAAAATAACTCGAGATAAGCCGCAAAAAAAAATGAAAAAAATAAAGAGAGAGAGAGATGAGATGCAACACAAGCCTCGTGTAAAAAGGCTTCTCAACTTTAAAGCTGTTATCTAAAAAAACAACGTCGGCATCTTGACGTAAAAGCCTTTCCGGGTCCTTGCCCCTAAACATTCAACAATCCAATAGATTTATCTTTCCTCTGATACGTCCTAGAAAAATCTATTCCATATACCAACCAACCAAGTCTATTGAAACAGATGTGCATATTTAGACGCGTTTGTCATTTGTAAGGAAAGTAAATAAATACAAATACAAAAGCCACAACAGACGCTCTACGAGGTGGCTCAAAAAAAGATTCCCATAAAAAAAATTATGGATGTCGAATATATATCTCTAAACTATATCAAAATTACCACAATCCAATAAGAGCAATAAAAAACCAATAATTATGATAAAATATAAATATGCTGCACATAAAAAATTATGGTTGTCTCATATAAGTATGTGGATAACTTCTCCATTTATCCCAATATGTTTATCGTATCTGTTTTTAAGGGTGTCAATTGTGTTATAATTCATGACCCCCGGAGGTAAGCTATTCCATTTATTTACAACCCTATTAGAAAAACTCACCGCGCGACACCACAACCTAGAATTGTCCCTTACCAATCGATACTGGCGTCACTTTATCGAAGCAGTTGATTGACGGTCCATTTTATCCATCCCGTGTAAAATTTTAATTACTTCAGTCATATCCCTCGACACATCTGCGCTCTTCCAATGTAAACATTTTCAAAAATCAAGTCTCTTTTCATAGCTTAAGCGCTGTGAGCCATCAAGAGTACGCGTGGCTCTTCTCTGCACCCCCTCGATTCTGTAATTATGGTCTCCTGAACCTGACGGCATATAAATAGGTTTGGCATTACAGTGCTACCTCGGCTACCGAAGATGATTCGTTCCGGAATCACGTTCGTTAGCCGAAACGTCATTTCTCACGTGTTTCTTTGGAGAATCGTTTGATTCGTTCCAGCTTCTGCCTAAAATTTAAAGATGCGTTTTTTAAAACATCAAGGAATGCTATAAAAAATATAGAAACTGATTGATTGAATGCTAAATTGAACAGCTTTGAAATTTTATAAATGAGAATCTACTGGAAGAGATGGGAGATCTTTTTATTTTATACAACAGTAGAGTCTCGTTAATTCGAGGTGGATGGGACCGAGGTTACCTCGGATTATCGAAAAATTCGAATTACCCAAAAAACAATACAAAAATGTTTTTTAAATATCGGTTTTACTTAAAATAAAATACAACCAAAAGCTAGTGCAAGCGCACTTGCCGCTTTGGTGGTCATGTTGTCAGAGTGACAGACTCGCGTCGCGAGGGCCCAGGTTCGACCCCTGCTGGCGCAACAGTGGTGGTCGACTGAAGTTTTTTTTTTTTTTGCAGTTCCCAACTTCGAGGAAGGAATGCGAGCCGAGCTCCCCGTTAAAAAGTCTCGGCACAGAGGGCCTACAAACGGTACAAATATTCAATCATTACACTTCGCTTCTGAAATATAGATGGTCCGCAGGCAGACTTGATAATTTAATTCCAACTGTAGTAATTGATATTAGTGATATTCACATAAGGGGGTTCAAATAAAAATTATACTTACCAGTGGCGTCGGAGCCGGAGGTGCTGTGGGTGCTCAAGCACCCACGATAATTTGTGAAATGCATCCGAGCACCCCCAGAATTCATTCAGAAATTAAAATTTCCGATATAAAACTAAAGACGAGCACCCGCAGTTTCGAAACACTTCCGACTCCCCTGATACTTACCTTCATACTCTCTCTTGGATTCGCCATACGTCATCATAGAAAATACGGGAAATCGTGATTATGGGGGGAAGGATATATCGCTAGTTGTAGACTTGGCAAATTTGCTAATGCGCATTAGCAAATCTGCTAATTACTGTCACAATTGCTGAAGGGTGTGAAATAAAGGTCTGCTAAAAATCGTTGTAAACAGAAATGTATTTCCCGTAACAAAAAATAAATAGACCTGGTGAGCATGTTTTACATTGAAAAAAATACGGTAACTACGATTTTAAATATGTTATAACTCGGGACATCGCCATTTATCACCAAAAACGTCATACGTTGGCAAAATCATCGACTGTTCTTGAAGTTGGGGAAATAACAACGTACGTGTGCGTCAGTGACAAATATGTGACATGAATAATTATATTTATATATCCATAATTATTATAATATAGTTTATAAGTTATGAAAACGTTGTTTATTCACGATTTTATCAAATATTACAAAAAAGCATCGTTAAAAAACGGAACAAATGCATAAAAAAATCGGAACAACCAAAAATACAGGTATGTTCCGTAATACGGGACGCAAGTGATTCTTCGAATTGTTTCAGACATTTTACTGGTCCTCAGAAAAGTAGAGAAACGCTGTCCTATCATGTCCAGACTGTTCAGCTTGATGCTGAGAGTCTTGCACTGAAAGAACGCGTTCTCTGTAAACAGTCTCCCTTTTTTTTAATGCATATTCTATTAGCTGAATCTTTCATTTTATATGAAATGGTTCAAAGAATTTCAGAACGGGAAGTGTAGGCAGGGCCGTAACTAGGATTTTTGCCGCCCCTACAACTCTAAAATTCGTTAATTTTGTAACACGGTGTTCTTTTTTCCCACCTAAAACTGCCGCCCGGGGCAGTTGACCCTCTCTAGTTCCGGTCCTGAGTGCAAGTACAAATGGAAAAAGATTCCGAGGCGAACGTATGAGTTAAAATCCAGCTCTAGTGACAGTAATTCTGATGATAATTGGCGAAAAAATTCAGTTCACGATGCAGCTATTTTATGTTAGCACGTGCATTCATATCAACAATAATGTTCGTTGGCTGAGGCAGAGAAATCACGAAAACATCTCGTTAGCCGAAAATTCGTAAGTTGAGGTGTGCATTAGCCGAGGTATCACCGTATATGTATTTGTGCACGTATATCATCATCTCGATTGATCGAGACGTTCTTATTTCGAACATGAAGAAAAATAAGGTGCTTATCACTAAAAAAATGTTTTTTTTTTCGAAGATATCAAATAGGTCACGGACAAGACAAAATATGTGCACAGTCGCACGATAAAAATTCAAAACACATTGCGAAATATTTTCATTAATCAAAAAATTACCTAATCAAGAAATATTTGGAAAAATATTCTCCAACACTGACCCATCACATCTAAACCAACTTTTTTAACCCAAATACCTACTTCACCGCAGTAAATCACCCTGGAAACATAATTAGCAATGACTTAATGAAATATTTTTCTTAGCATGACTTCTTAACCACTTATATCTACTTTGGAGACAGAGTGGGAGTCATGTTTTGGTTTGGTAGTAGTAGTAATGACATATATATATATATTAGAACGAATATACATTTTATTGCATGGAGATCAAATCTCATCAATTACTTTCCTAGCGCTTTCTGTGATCCCTTGATGCAAAATACCGATTTAATAAGACGCATTCAGAAGAACGAAAAGAAGTGACGAAGTTAAAATCAAATTCAAAACGGTTTTAAGAAGTCTCGAAAAATATCGGTATAGAGGGATTCATTGTAGTAAAGGATATCGTTGTATCGAGAGAAGTTTAGCATTAGGCATTGGCAGTTCCCAGCAAGATTTGTAAAAATATCGTTGTAAAGGGGTTTATCAAGTATTGTTGTAAAGGGGTTTATCAAATATCGTTGTAAAGGGGTTTATCAAGTATCGTTGTAAAGGGGTTTATCAAGTATCGTTGTACCGAGGTTCCACTGTATCAATCTCACTGAGACAGGGACCTACACTTTCGAGTAAGAGTCGATTTGGAACTTCTTCACAAAGACATCCATGTTTTAGCTTTGATTCGAACTCATGTTTGTTGAACGAACTGGTGGTTGTAGAGATGTTATAGTTACTAACTTACGTTTAAACCCATTGAGCAACAGTCTGCAAGCAAAACACAAGCATGGCAAATTTCACGAATCATAAGTCATGACAATCTAAAAAGATCTTTGGTTCATGCAGCTGTCGAAACAAGCTTGTTCACTCGAAACATGCCGTAATTTAACTCATCAGTGGCCCCAAAATCTGCAGACTCTAAGAAGGGCTGATGATGGAAATTTGAAAAATGTTTCATGAACTACTGTATACATACAGATAAGCCTACATTATGTCAGAAACATAATAAAATATATAAATGCATTTTGTAATTCATTCCACGAGAACTAATATAGTATCTATACAAATACAAACATAAAGGCCATAACAGGCAAATTGCCCAACGAGTTGGCTGAAAAAAAGATGCCTATGAAAAATATGGATGTCAAATATTACTAAAATACAACAATCCAATATGAAAACATACATCTCGAAAATAATTAATAATATTATTACATTATTATTATTATTATTATTATATATTATTAATAATAATGTTATTACACTGCCACGATTGTCATATCTAAGTATGTGGATAGCTTCTCGATTTATTACAATATGTTTATCGCACTTCTTTTCAAACGTGTCAATTGTGTTAGAATTATTAACAACCCTATTACAGAGAAAAACTACCTGCGACACCACAACATTGGAGTTGTTCCTTGCTAAACGATGCTGGTGTGCCCTTGTCGAAGCAGTTGACTGACGGTGTATTAATAACTCACGGTCCATGCTATCCATCCCGTTGAAAATTTTAAACACTTCGACATAGCTCAGTCCAGGCCGGACTAAGCTTCCAAAAAGCGGAAGAATGACTTTAAAATAACGCGAAGAGACCCTTTTAAGAATGAAAGTGAGCATTCTATTCGCTTTTTTGACTACCGCTGAGGAATGTTCAGAAAACCTAAGCCACTCGTCAATGAGAATTATATGATGAGGGTATAGTAATACCAGTCAACTCTCTCGTAAGTGAAACGTGGGTTGTTCGAACCAAAATTAGAGACCATGCACTTATCAGCACTTAATGTCATGCTCCATTCATTAGCCCGTGTTGCAATCATATTCAAGTCCGTTTCTAGCATCTCCCTATCTCCCTATCCGCTAATGGGGGTGGATTCCCGACCACCCCCATTAGCTTCACATCATTTACGCATTTGCTAACAATCCCATCGATACTCTGACCGAGTTTATCTTGAAAAAGTGAAGAAAGTATGGACCCAAGGACACTTCCTTGAGGTACTCCACTTTTGATACCTGTGCAATCATAAAATTCACCCGTTCATCATAACCCGTTGTGGCCTATCTCTCAACCACGATTCTATCCAATTCAACAAGTTGCCCTAATCTCAATTCTGATTTGGCCAGTCGTATTTAGTACGATCTCACAAAGTTCGCCGAAATTTTTTAAATATTGGGTGAATGTGAATGGCATTACATCATTGCTGATGAGTAATTGAAGAATACCACGTGTCCAGTCCACCGGTTCTGGCAGAATGATCACGTGGTACTCTTTGCTTACTCAGCGGAGAATGGCGTTACTCACTCACATTTGGCAATTGAAACATACCACAACAGTATGTACGAAAACCACTTTGCACCTAACAAAGTCCACGCGATTCTAGCCTGCCCCTTAAAAATGCATTATATGAAAATGTGAGGTTTAGCTTTTCCTTTTTAGTTTTTATTTACCGAAATTTCTTAATAATCATTTAAGATACCCGAATCGTCAGCGATGAGTCATTATATCTTGTTTCCGATCGCATTCTACTCTCGATATTGTTATCAAAAGAAACTTGACGTCATTGAAAGATGTGGGAGAAAGATAATTACCAAACGTGATTAGTATTCTCGTAATAACCAAATCTTGACGTCAACAAAAGAAAAGACGAAACAGAAACTACACGGCATCATATATACACCGTGTCCAGCAAGTCATTACTCAGGCTTTTTTATGCTCAACAGTTGGTTATAGAAACATACTGTACTTTCAATTATAAAAAGTACCCATATAACACTTGTACATTTTAGATATGTCATTTCTTTCACTATAGGGACCGTATATATATTGAGATGCAAAACTTTTTTTTTTACGGTTGCCCCCTTCCTGTCCTCTAACTTCCAATTGGAGAGTTGTTGCCCTGTCTTTACTAAATCCAAAGAAAAAAATTCCATGTTTTCAAGTGAAATATTCGCAAAGATATTTGAATTCAAAAATCGCTGAAAATGACGAGATTACGTACTGTATAAAGGGAAAAAACTTCAAAAAACATTGGGAAATTCCAAAGATTCTTTGAAGTTGCAGTTTATTAATAAGTAGCTTTTTTTTTAAGTTCTGGCATTCCCCTTAACCTTCAATGATCAATATCTCGGCGAATATTTCACTTAAAAACATGAAATTTTTTGTTGGACTCACGAGAGATAGGGCAACAACTTTCTGAATGTAAGTTAGGGGACAAGGTGGCTGCATAAAAAAATTAAATTTTGTATTTCAATATATATACCGCCCCCAGTAAAAGAAATGACATATCTAAAATAGGCACGTTATTTGAATATTTTTTCTAATTCTAAGCAGGGCTATATAATAAGGCCTGTTTCCATGACGCTGACATCATGCGTGACGTCAATCTTTCGATTATTGTCATTAGTATCAGTATATTTATTGGCTTGCTTCGTTCAAACCATTTGAAACATTTAAAATGAGAAATTTTGCATTTGCTTATGAGACACACCTTCCACTAACAATTTTTTTTTTCTTTTTTCAAATTTGCCTATTTCTAATACTTTCACCAAAAACTTGATCCTGAAAACTACTGCATAGACAGTAGAATCCCGTTATAACGAACTTTTGAATACTATAAACAAAATTGTCAGTTTCTTGAAGTGCATTATAAAAGAGAGTTTGACTGCATATTCAAATACATTCTACATGTTTCTATGATAGTAATCTGAGTAATAAACAATAGATTCTAAGATATACTCAAAAATCTTTAGAAAAAATGTGTCGATTTTCGTAAAACAGTACTGGACTTTTTTTTTTTTAACGGCAATTCAATATTTCTTCTTTGAATATCTGTTAAACTTTAAAAAATAAATTTTCACAAAATTGTCAATTCGTAGGTAATGAGCAATTTCAATTAAAACCTATTTGTTTTAGTTTTTGCCCGGGAACACGATATCTACTAATGCGATTCAACTATTTATCCTATCATGTAACATAAGATAAAGTGATATCTGCCATAATGGGTGTTTCGAGGAAGAATACTCGCTTCGCTTTATCTACGGACAACGAACAATACTTAGATCAACCTGATAAGAACATTCTATTCACTTCCGAAACGTTTTGTGCAAACTGGAGGATAGAAGAGAAAATGAATACACATTTCGAAAAACTTTCCACTTTACCGAGATTCATTGTCTAATACGGATTAAATTTTCAACACTGTACATCAAACGTGGGGAGAATGTCAGTTATCTTATCAATCATCTCTCTTTGTTGATTTTTTTTCCCAACTTCTACTAATAAAGATGTTGACAATAACGACTGATCCCCTGGAATGGTTTTATCTTCAATGTTTGAAATAATTTATTGAAGCTTGGAAACGACAAGTCTGCGACGAATGAGATCAAAGAATTACCTTGATGAAATGATGAGAATTATCTGAAGTTAATCAATATACTCACTTTTTTTAAGAAATGATCACATACCCCTCTCATTTATTTATACCTAACCTGATCATATTTCCTCTTGAAAAATTCGAGATGTTGCAAATCGTCACCAAAATAGTTGATAAAATTAAGAAAAGCCAATTGTCACAAAAAAATGCCGAAAAATCACTAATGGCGGAGAATGAAGAACCACTGAAAATCACGGTGGATTAAAATGTATTTCACAAAAAGAAAAACATAACAGATAACTGAGATGAATACTCATATTTATAATCATAACTATTAGCAGTAGTTGATTAATTGTGAAAATAATCTTAATATTCAGTAAAGGAAAATTCAAGCAAGCTTCGTTGAAAATATGGGAAGAAACGGGAAATTTTTATAAAGGAAAAGTCGAAACAATCAAAATTACGGGAATATCCCGTAAAATACTGGTCAATGGTCACCTTATGTAGACCCGAACGTATGTGAAGGAAGTCCTTCTGGATCATGTAATATTTTCCTTCCCCAGCGAAGGGTTTGAGGGCCCGTATCACAAGATAACCAACATGGCGACTTCTCCGGGCGTTCATTGATGAAATAAATCTACATAAAAGAAACGTACAAATAAATCGATTTCTTTTCTTCGTGAACAGGCGCTAGATATTTCGAAAAGAGTTTTTTTTTTTGAAGTGCAAGGATCTGTATGTTTTTAAATCGAAAAATGTTTCACATCGATGCAGTTGAGTATTAACCCCTTAACTGTGGGAATACGTTTCGGGAAAATGAATGAAAAATGGAAGTCTTTCCCTATTTAATTTCGTGTATTATATCAATAAAAAAGATAAGCAAACTCAATTTGGCCGTCAATGTGAACACAAAAAACACTTTTTCTCGTGTCCAACAGAAATATATATTTCTCTTATTTATTATTATAACTTCCAATCACAAAACATTGTACTTTTTTCAGTTTCCCGGGCGAAGTGCAAACAAGGCGCAGGTAAGAAGTTAAAAGATAAAATAGAGACGTAAGTTTTCATTTTCATACTTGATAAAATATTAGTAAAAAGTTAAAATCTGTTAATGCTAGCATATAAAACTCACCGGCTAATACTTTTATGCATAATTTTCTCGGTTTCTTATCTTAAGCGAATTCAAGATTTTAAATACGTATTAAGAACTCAATTCATTTTTTAAAAATTATTGACATGGCAGAGAAGCCCACTAAATTTCCGCATTTCCAAAGTGAAATAGGCACTTTTTTAACATTGATTTCTATGATGATCATCCTGTGCATGTTGAAAATTTCATGTGAAATGCTTAAAACGCTAATATCTCAGGATGAAATTAAAATATGTCAGTGTTTTTTATGTCAGTGGGTAGATCCCGTTACCAATACCCCACTCTGGTTTCAATACCTCTTCCGTTCCGAGTACCAGGCTCGCAGCTCGAGCCCGAGTGGCGCAGTGGTAAGATGCTCGTCTCCCACTATGGAGGTTACCATCAAAGTCCCCGGATTCGAATCTGGACAAGAACATCAGAAACAAGTTCTTCACCTCCGAGCCTGGGGCGACCACAGATAGATGGCGCCCTCGTTACCTACCCAACTCCACTGGTTAGAAATTGGCATATGGCGATATATGACTAGTGAAGTAGGCTCACAGCCCACATTCATAACGAAACTGTTTTACGCTGTATATCAGGAGGCTCACAACGCAAATATAAGTCAATGGTGTCGTCAGGTAGATATTCTTAAGACGAATCCAATAGTGCTTCTCTGGTTTTCATACCTCTTCCGATCTTTACGCCAGGCTCACTTCCCACTTTCGTAACGAAACTGTTTTACGCTATATCTTAGGAAGTTGACAACGCAAATAGACGACATTAGTATCGGTTAGATATTTGTAAATCTGATGATATCTATTTCATTAAGTCAGTACCTGCCACGCGGTTCAAGGCACAAAACATATTAACGTCAAAACTTGCGACCTACCCCAATTTTTTTGCTTTCTTTCAAACCTAGCGCAACTCCGATCTATTGCTATGGGCAATTTACCACTGAAATGAGTCATGCCAGAAGTGTGTATGTGTGCCTAACAGTCTGAGTGCATATTTAATGTTGTGGGTGAATTTTTAGTGCCGCCATCTATTTTTCAAACTGTAAGTGAAATGTAATGATTGAATAGGTAGGTAGTTTGTAGGTCTTTTAATTTCTTTGGCGAGACTTTTTATTGGGAAGATCGGCTCATATTCATGTCCCGAAATTCGGAACTCCAGAAAACCAACTTCAGTCGAAAACCACTGTGCCGCCGTTGGGGTTAAAACCCGGTCCGTCACTATGACCACACGACTCCACAGTGGCTCAAAATGATGCTGATGATTATGACGTCTATGGGAAAAGCCTCAGTGGCCGGTTTTTAATGATACGCAAGATCAAGGCCGTCTGAACATCTTCATGGTCTTTCCTGGGCAGGGTGATGTTCTGGGGCCTCTATACCTGGCTGGGCATACCAGTCTTTATATTTACATAATTTATTCTCGAAAATCGTAGTATAGTCTCAAATCTCATTATTATATATATATATATATATATATACTTTTTATATATATACAGCAATATATATGACCTATATACCTTAATGCCTAAAGTATCAAAATCGATACCTGCTTTTTTCCGAAATAAATATATAAAATATGTATTGTGATTTTTTTTATTATTTTTCCCTTTATCTGGCTACTGTAACGAACACATTGATATTTTAAATTTAATTTGGAAAATGAGTCTTCTAAGGGTTAAGGCTTTCAGGTTGTGCCCATGTGGACAAATGCCATAAAAGGACCCTGCGCATGACGAGTTTAAGAACAAAACAGAAATTATAGTGTAAATATATCCGGTGATTCCATAATCCCTCTTGCAGCATTTTAATGGTGAACCGTTAATCCTACAGGTACACTTCCAATTATCCAAATATTGTGTAGAGCTCATTTACGTTATTCATAATGCAAGGGGTCGTATAGTTATTAAAATATAAAAATTAACTTTTTATAAGGATACCCTGCCCTCAAAAACCCAATTAGAAAGTTTTGCCTTGTCTCTCTTGATGCCAACAAGTTCCACATGTCTGTGTGAGTGCAATATTTTCTCTGAGATATTTTTTTTTTACTTCAAAAGCTGAAATAAGTTGGAAAAGAACAGTATAAACGAGGGAAGAAAGCATTGGCCGTTATTTATGCTGTTCTTTCCCAATTCTTCTCCGATTTTTTAAATTCAAAAATGTCTCGGCGAATATTGCACTTAGAAACGTGGATTTTTTTTTGCGGGCATCAGGAGAGACAGGGCAACAACT
Organism: Pholcus phalangioides; assembly: GCF_987345545.1. Lineage (NCBI taxonomy): Eukaryota > Metazoa > Arthropoda > Arachnida > Araneae > Pholcidae > Pholcus > Pholcus phalangioides. Next base: position 5,450,254 of record NW_028301625.1, on the reverse strand, counting down.
TTCTAATTGGGTTTTTTAGAACAGGGTGTCCGTACAAAAACTTAATTTTTATATTTTAATAACTATACAACTCTTTGCAACATGGATGACGTATCTAAGGTCTACACATCAGGAGGTTATTTGGACACTTTTTCTGATTAGAAGTATGCCTGTAGAATCAACTGTTCGCAAGTAAAATACTGCACGGGGAATTATGGTATCACCCTGTATATAGTAGGGGGTAGGGGGGTTACATTTTATGCGAGTTACATTTGCAGCACCATGGGGTTCTCTGTTAAGTGTTAGTTGAAAGACGCTACTATAGAGGTGCCCCGCAAGAAAAACTACTGCCTGTAGGTTCGATGAAGATCTCGGCCTAGGAGCACATTTCAAGAACGTGTAGGCCCCGGAATTACGTGAATAACATTCGATGGTTAAATTATCAAAATTAATACATTATCTGATCCCATGGTGATTTACGGTGAGGAAAGATGGAACTCTCAAAAAACCAGTGAAAATTTGCAGCTCATGAATGGAAAAACATCAGAAATCTATCGGTGAAAGGGTTGATACGATGACATGATGATAAAAGAAAAATTAGTTAATGCAATCATTTTGGCCTACTGCCGATATTTCTTTGGCCTTCGTATTTTGAATTTTGCCCGTTTGAAACAGCCTTGAAGTTGCTCATCACAATATTTTATATTATTTCTTTTTTTTTTCCTTTTTTTTAAGAACGAGACCATACATTACGCATTACGATGGTGAGCTAACATATCTTTAAATTTGTTTACTCAGATGCATTTAAGAGTGAACTGATATGGATTATCATATTCAGGACTTTGTACTACAAGAGTCCGGACTCCAAGGTGTGGTAGATATCGCTAGAACATCTTTCGGTTGTTATGAGCTTTATCCAATTCCATGATAAGCTACGAATGATAATTTTTTTTTTCTCAACCAGGTGGCCAACCTGTGGTTGTTGAATGACAGCCATTCAGTTCAATGAGAACAAAAACAATATTAAAAAAAAATGGTGATAAAACTGCATCCAATGGATGGAAAGCAAAGTCTAAATGTTCGAAAATCCAACTCCACGGGAACCGTTTTTCGAAAGTGCAGCGTCACATTTCCCAAACGTGCAACATACAATGACCATATGATCCGTATTTCCCGTGAAATTACCACGTTTTTTCTCTCGTGATTTTGGCCCCATCCTGATTTTTTTCCCATTAAGAAGCCTTATGAGTTTTTATTCTTTCCTGAAATTAAGACTTGGAAATATTTTAATGACTTATAAATTTGTGTTATGCATAATAATTATGAGTATATTAGTATATACAGGGGATTTCATAATTCCCCTCACCGCATTTTACTGGTGAACGATTGACCCTAGAGGCATACTTCCAATTAGTAAAACTATGCAAATAACGTGTAGAATTCAGATACGTCATTCATATTGAAAGGGGTTAAAGTAAAAACTTTTATTTTTTATTTGGGCACCCTGTCCTAAAAAACCCAATTGGCAAGTTGTTTCCCTGTCTATCGTGATGCTAACAAAAAATTTCCACGTTCCTGAATACAATATTCGCCGAGATATTTCGAAAATGAGATAAAGAACCGCATAAACTAGTGGTTCCCAAACTTTTCTCACCCGCGGCTCCCTTGCAAATACAGCAAATTCTGCACTTAGAAACGTATTTCAGCAAATATTGCACTTAAAAAGATGGGGGTTTTTTTTGCCTCAGAAGAAACAGGGTAACAACCTTCTCTCTCTAATTGGGTTTTTAAGATAGGGTGACCAAATCAAAAGTTAAATTTTTCCTCTTACAATATGAATGACGTAATTGGAGTCTACAGGCTATTTGGATAATTTTTCTAAATGTCATCAATGATTCGCTAGTAATTTGCGGCAAAAGGATTTGAGCGTTCACCCTGTATATATGACGTGATCTGGTTAACCGCTTGTGTGCATAAATTACCTTGGTGCAACAAAAAAATCAATAAATATGCACGTTCTTTTCAGTTAGAACACCCCAGAAATTTACGAGAGCAATTCAAGAAATGCTCGCATTGAGGGTGCAGTTGTGTAAAGTTGCATTTTCATCTTCAAAGAGGTTTTTTTTTCGCATATCGGTGGCAAAAAATGATTGATTGCGTTGTAAAATGCCAAATTATTTTTTCCTCTTTGTTCCAAAAATTTAGAACATCTGACTTGAAACGGATTATAACATGAATATTTTTATGCAAATTTACATCAACTTGATCGAATAAGTGTTGTAAGTCTTTGAGTTGGTTATGAATGTGAATCTAGAATAGTTCAATCTTCGCATTACGGGTAGAAAAACGGGAAATTTTTTGCAAACGCAAAATTACGTGTGTATTTGCTTGGACAGTACGGGAAAACGCGTGCTGATATCAATAGCTTCTCCTGTGGCTATATTTGGCCTTGACCATGGATTTCATATGCATCCAGACATTGCATTTATGAGTCTCCGGGAAGGATCTGGATCGGACCTCAGCCATGAATCCCATCTTCGCTATTGTAGAGCCAATAGCAGCTGGTTTGCAATTGATCAGATTTTTTTTAATCTCTTGATAAGATCAGCATCGGGTATCAGATATCACGAAATAACTGAAGTATCGATGATGTTTGATGGACATTGGAAACGCGGGATCCTATCAATAATTCGGCAATATCCGTCAAACATCATCGATATACTTTGGTGATATCTGATGATTGTACCCGATGCTGATCTTATCAAGAAATTAAAAAAAGGCTGATTAATTGCAAACCAGCTGCTATCGGCTCTATAATAGCGAAGATGGGATTCATGGCTGAGGTCTGATTCAGATCTGTACCAGCAACTCATAAATGCAATGTCTTGATGCATATAAAATTCATAGTCAATGCCAAATATGGCTACAGTACAAGGTATTGATATCAGCACGCGTTTTCCCATACTGCCCAAGCAAATACACACCTGATTTTGCGTTTGCATAAATGTCCCGTTTTCCTACCTGTAATGCGAACTATTTCTAGATTCACATTCATAACCAGGAAAAACATACAACTCTTATTCGATTAAATTGATGAAAATCAAATTTGAATGAAAATATTAATGTATTAATACGTTTTGAGTCAGATGTTCTAATTTTTTGAAACAAAGAGGAAAAGTAATTTAGCATTTTACAACGCATTCACTCTACTTTATTGAAATTCTTTGCCACCGATATGCTCAAGAACCTCTTAGAAGATGAAAATACAAATTACAACCGTACCCTTGATTTGGGCTTTCCAACTTGAGATTTTCATGAACTGCTGCCGTAAATTTCTGGGGGTACTCTAGTTATTTTTGAAAGGATGTCAATGATCAAAATCAACCCTTCAAATGCGAAAACAGGCGATTTTCGTCTCTATTTTCGCCTGTTTCGACTTAAATTCCCCAACATAAAGGCCGACATCAGTCAGTCAAGGAAAAGTGAGAAAATTATTTCTCTCTCTTCGGCAGCAGTTTAGCGTCTGTACTTTCATCTAGAAAGGATAGATGGAGATCACACAAAGATTACAGCTGTCGAGGTTTCAACGTAATACAGGAGAGTTGTATAGAAGTTTCCCCCCTCCCCCTCTAATCCGCGATCTAGCTAAAGACGATGAGAAGAAACAATAAAACACATTTACCGCCCTCTATACATCATTTAACCCTTTCAGACCCGAGCATTCGGAATTATCAAAATGTTTTTACATGTTTGATACTCAAAAATTCATTAAAAACATAAATGTCAGTAAATCTTTATTTTTAAATTTTTTTTTGTGAAGAAATAATTTACTTCTTTCAAATTTTTTCAGCCAAGATGATGCAGGATATATTCATCTTCACAAACAATTTTTTCCAGAATTTTATTACTAAAAATTTTATGTAATAAGTCACACTTTTCCAGGAGATACTTCCCCCCCCCCCTCCCCTCCGGTAAGCCATCTAAAAAACCCCCTGAAAGTTCAACTTTAAGTGCTGCCCTCTGATGAAAGCTCTCAAAGTTCATATTTAACATATTTCTAACTCAAAACTTACACAATTCTTAAAATCTTAAGTCAGAGCTCAACTCCTTGAGGTCAAAAGAAAAAATTCTACAGTAAGAAAAGTAACTTCTTGGAGGCGTCGCAAATCGCATACACGTGAATAAGTGATTGAAAATTATGTAAAATTACGTTTAATTTCTTCTTTCCCGTATTACCTCACAAAATTCTAAAATTCTTTTTCCCCCTCTTTCTTTATATCAGTTTGCATGAAATCAGCAGGAAAAATTTTCATGAGCACCATTAACCTATTTCTGATTAATCACAACGTATCACCGCGATGTGTTGATTAAATCTTATCATGGAAAGGTTCAAAGCTTCTCTCTATTCATTTTTGTTTTTTCTCAACACCTTATGAGAGCCGAAATGATAATACGAACTTTGGACGACTTCAAATTAATGACAGATTAAATTTGAAAAAAAAAAATATGTATAATCTTGACGTCCATAGCTTATCATCATTCCGGTTTAAACCGTTTGAGCACTTAATATCAATTTATATATTTATATTATTCTACAATCGAGATGTGTATGATGACGGAAGTAACCCGGTCGTACGTTTACATATACAAACCCAAACCCTTTGGCTTTTGGACTTTGTAATTTTATCGAATCCGTTTTCAGAATAATGAAACCATAAACAAGTGATAATATATAGTACAGTAGATATGAAACGATAGCCCGACGTGCGGAAAAGTCAATGTCTTCGAAGGGGAGGGGGGGGGGTGTATCGCTTTCTCCATTCTGCGTTGTTGAGCGCTCCATTACTTTATATAATCGTGAGTCTGTCAGTTCTCTGACAGTTCTGAAACTGTCTCTCTCTGACTGTTGTTTTTCCGTAATCCTATATGTGGCCGAAGTCTCCTAGATATTTTCTCATGGTCGAATTCAATGCACGTGCCCCATTTCGGTTCGCACGCGACCACAGACATCGCCTTTGTGTTTGTGATGAATTTATCCCGACGTGAAACTGAAAAACAAAAATGCATCAAAGATAATAGAAATAAAAATACAGTAAAACTTTTTGGATTATGAATAACTCGGTTTTTACGACTGTTTAGCAATAAAAATTTTAAACAAATTTTGAGCATTACGAGCAAAAATTTTACTTTATAAACGAGAAATTTCTCGCAGTACCTTTCTAGATAAGGTCAGAGAAGGGGGTGTAAATAATACTTACAGCCCGGAAGTTCAGCCAAAATGCCATAAATGCCTTTTTTTGCATATTTTCAAACTTTTTTAGTAAAAATTTGAAATAAACAATATCCGGAAATTGGATAGCATGTATAATAGAATAAGATCTCAAATAATAACAGACAGTACGAAAATACAGTGCCACACTATATCTTTGAGACAAAACTAAATGATAAAATTTTCACAAGTAAATGAAAAATATTTAACAAAAAATCAAAATAGAACCACACAGGTAGATGCAATAGAGTACATACCAGGTACCAAAGCCTAATAAAACACTGTATAAAAAGAGCTTTTCCTACATAGCCCCTAAAGTTTTAAACTTATTTTATACCGAAAATCAATTTGGCAATAGAAAAAAATATAAATCATGTAGTATTTGACTTTGTTAAAAATATTGGTTGTGAAATGATTTTAACAAACACTTTGTAATCAGATATGAATATAGTTTTGCACTATGTACAAAAAGAGAGAGAAAAAATTGTAAAATGATAAAAGAATGTATATGGTTTTGATTGTGCATATAAGTGTAGATAGGTAAACATGTATATGTATGGTTTGTAATGTTCTAATTGGTAGAGAGAGAGAGAGAGTGAAGATATATTCACAATAAGTAATTTAATTATATAACCGTGATGATGTGTAATCATCAAAATGTGACTCTCAAAATGAGTAATTAACATTTTAACATATATCGCAATCGTAAATATATAAATAAAAATACAATATATAACATGTCTAATCATTATAATAAGCTGTTGTTTGAACCATGTGTTTATAATTCCCTTTAGACCTGCTGGAAGGACTTTCTAAGTCCCTTGAGGTAACAAAGTGTATGTATTTGTATATATGTCTGTGTTTTTGTGATTTGTTTATTTTAAAAAAATGCATTTTTTTGAAATTTTCGTGCCGTGTGTGTGTGTGGGCGCGCGCGCGCCTATTTTAACATAGTTTTAATTTTATTAGTGAATATTTCAGTAGTATCTTTTTAATTTTATAGTGAAGTTTATCTGTAAAACTTGGATATTTTGGGCATTGGAAACTTCAAAACAATTGCTCTTAAAATTTTCCAACTCTCAGTATTCAATGCCGTCAGAAAGCCCACTTTCCCCCCCCCCCCCCCCTCCAGCTCCATTTAGACGCAACCAAGTGATCAGAGAGATTTGTGGTGCCATGCATTAACTTTGCTTTGGCCGGATGGTGTTAGAAGTGAACGATTTTCTTTCAGATGAACGCAGCCCGGTTAGAAAAGCAGAGGAAAATTAGAAGTTTTTGTTCCCCAACAGGCTTCACATAATGTGTCTCGCTCAGACATTGGACAGCGTTGTATGTGCCAACACCACCTGTAGCAAAAAGCCTCAGCGCGAAGCTTAGACGTCACTGAAGTCGTCCATTTCACCTGTAGAGCAGGCCGACGTATGCAGAGTTGCCAACTGCTACGGATTGTCCGTAGTTTCTGCGGACGGCGGCAATGAACTACGGAGCTACGGGAGACGCTATCAATACTACCGAAATTGGTTTAAAAAAATCGGATCTTTGAGTTTCTTGTGATGTTTTACTTATTTTTTATTATTAATTTTTATAAAATTGCATCGATCTTTACTGTAACGATGAATTCGTATACGCATATGAGAAAGTTCGAGAGAAGACAAACTCGGAGCCGATCTGTAAAGTCGCGTCTACACCCGCCGCTCTATCAACACCTTCTAAGAAGAAAGCCTCCGCGTGAAGCTCGTGACGTCACTGAATTCGCCAAATTTCACCTATAATCATTGCATTATACAGCAAAAAAGTAAAGATATCGGCCTGCTATATCCAATGGCTACAAGTGAAATAACGTCTTCAGTGACGTCACAAGCTTCGCGCGGAGGCCTTCTGCTATAGAAGGTGTTGGCTCTACTCGATGCACAAAACCCTGTTTCCCGTCAAAACCACTCCACGATGTGGGCTGAAAACAATGGATTAGTGCGGCGGGTCCGGACCCGACTTCATTTGCATAGTGCATGGTCGCGGAACTTGCGTCGGAAAGAATGTTTAGTGGTAGGTGCCGTAACAGTTCTAATACGAAGTAAACGGAGATTGGGGGAATAGGGTTGTGCTAGACGGCCGTATATACTGCCAAAGCCTCCTAGATACTACTTCTAGGAGGCTTTGATACGGCCCACGAGGGCGTATGCGGGTTGGGATTGCATTGAATATATATATATGAATTATTAAGGGACTCGACAACCTAGTAACGTTGTTCCGGGGGGGGGGGGCGCTCATGCGGCTGAGCCCTATAGATTCCAGTTCCACTGAGGTGCTATATTTAATGAACTTTGATTTAAAATTTAAAAAAATTAAATTTTTGAGTGATTATTTTTTATTATAGTATGATTATGTTGTCCTAGGGGGGGTACCCCCCCCCCCATGGCAAAGCTGAACATTCATCATTACTGAGAAGGGGTTTAAGCTAATGTTGGCATGTCTGCGTATGCGAAAAATCTCTACCTTTTTCACAGTATATTCAATGACTATAGGTGAAATGGGCGACTTCAGTGACGGCACGAGCTTCGCGCGGAGGTTTTCTGCTATAGGAGGTGTTGGTATAGCGAACCGATGATTTCCCCAAGAGGTCTTGAAACGTCATATTTCACACAAGGCGGGGTAGGAGCAGACACAGGGCTGGCTATTATAAAACAACCAAGCATTAAATGCATAACCACGGCTATTCATTAAACATACTGTATATGCAGTGTTCGATTAAATTGGCAAGAGTCGCCCTCGGGAGGTGTGACAGATGCGCCCACGCAAGGCCTCGCGTTTGAAGGAGTCCTGCATGTAAAATATAAAAAAGTCACTTTTTTTTTACGAAAATAGAACAAGATAGCCATGTTTCAACTATAGAAATGATAATGATTATTCCAAATAATACAAGTAAATGAGAATTATTCGCTACTCGAGGGAGCCGCGCAGATCATTTTCTCTACAGACTCCGCGTCTGGTAATGGTGGCCCTGGAATTGGCCTAATCCTGAGGCTCTACTAACATTTTATTTTGAACTTGAAATCAATTTAATTTGGATAATAATGCAGTTATTATAAACTGTAATTAAAAAACAATAGACGGATTAAATGCACTCGATTTTTCAACTAGTTTTTGGACCCTTAATACCTTTGTTTTTAGTTATTTTTCTTCCTTCCAAAAATTATGCCTTTTTTAGTGCCTGTTGTAGGCATTTCTTGTGCCTTTTTGCCTGCCCATTTCGACCGTTTTTAGTTCCAAAACTTCCGGGCTCTAATAATAATATTCAGAAAGGGGCACAACCTCCGGCCTAGGATGTGAACGCGGCCCGCCAAGGGATTCCATCTGACCCGCAGAAGGTGTAAAAAGTATCAATACGCACACCAGGAAAAATCTATTTTCAGTATTTCATAGATAAAAATACGAGAAATCGGGAATCCTCACGGAAAATAATAGGGCATGGCCAGGTATCCCCAAAAAGGGCAGACAAAGCTGCCGTTCGTTACTGAAATCACTGAAACATTGCCAACGATAAGAAATCAAGCGCTACTGGTAAAGCACAGTGGATTAAAATGTAATTCACGAAAAAGAAGTTTAATTTGACAAATGCCTGAGATATGGAGATGGATATTTATATGGCTGTTTATTAATCTCGGTAATTACAGTCGTCATAATTTTCATAATATAATTTATAAGTTATGAAATTAGTTTAAATCCTTGATTTCAGTAAAGAATAAAAATTCAAATGAGCTTCGTTGAAAATACGGGGGAAACCGAACATTATATGTAAAAAAAAAAAATCCGGAAAACGGCCAAAATTACGGGAAATGTTCTATAAAACAGGATTCCCTCTCAAACCTCAAATGGGTTTCAGAGGGAATCGAACACACAACCTTCTTTACGTGTGTCTGGGCTCTAACCACCAACAGCAAATGCCGGCTTTGAGCACAATTAAGTATATCTATTGTTAAACGTCACCAGCAAAAATTTCACTATTAGTAAGGTAATGGTTCATCACTCATTTCGGCCAATCACGATGAGCGGAACTAGGAATGTAGGGTTAGCTTATGAGCGCCCGTGTGGGCCCATGCAACACCTTCTATAGCAGAAAGCCTCCGCGCGAAGCTTTGACGTCACTGAAGTCGTCCATTTCACCTGTAGCCATTGAATATAGCAAGCGAACGTATGCGAAATCTTTACCTCTTTTTGCAGTGTATCCACCCGGGCACGGCCCGGGGACCTCAAGAGAAGAGGGGCCCCCCAACAAAAATGAGATGCGGTTGAAATTTTCTAGAATTTACTAGGTAGGGCTTCAGAAAAATCTCTTGGCTCGGGGGCTCCATGATGCTCCTAAGACTATAGGTGAAATGGGCGACTTCAGTGACTTTACGAGCTTGCTTTCTGCTACAGACCAGACGGTATTGGCCCATGAGACATGGACGGTTCGAGAAAAAATTTATATCATTGCGAGACCTACTTTTGGCACACCCCGACCACGTTTTTTTTGGGTCTACGAAGCTTTTTTTTTCCCTTTTAACACGGATTTGGCACACCAAATTTCATGTGTTAAGACGACCCTGCTCATATCTCAGTTTCAACGAGCGAAAAAATAACATAATTTCATGAAGGTTGTCATAATCAAGTTTGACTCAACATGTATGTAAGAAAACGCACTCGTAAATTTTCAGTTAAGTCATGGGCCCTCCCCCTCAAGGGTGGGACTAGCAGGATTCCAGGGCAATTCTTACTTTTTGTCTTTCCACCAGTGCCATCTTAACGGATGGCCCATCCGGGCACGGCTCGCAGGCCTCAAGTGAAGAAGACCTCAAAAATGAGAACGGGTTGAAATTTTCAATAATTTGCTACGTAGAGCGTCAGAAAAATCACTTGGCCCGGGTGTCCTGATGGCCCGGCTTTCCACACTATAAATTCATTTGTGAGATCCCGTGAAAAATCTGGCCTGGTCCCCCGCTTCAGGATGCAAGAGCCCATGCCAAGGGGCTCTGCAGCAGTCTGAGGGGGGGCCATGAGTAAAGTATCATTGAAAAGCAGTGTTGTGTGTGTGTGCCAATAATAAAAGAATCAAACAACCAGACATTTTGAAATTCGCATAAAAAAACTAAAATCGCGTTCTAAACTAGAAAATGTAATTATTTCAATTATATAAAGCTTGGTTTGCTTCGAAAATGGATTGGTATTTTTCCGCCAAAAAAAATCCCACATCTAGTTTGAAAAACAGTAATAAGTCAGTTGGCAGCACCTGAAAAGCGCCAAGTTCACATATATGTCTTGATTTTAACCGCTTTCTTTCTTTTTCTTGCAACTTCGGAAGAAGAGCAATTCCTTTGTCATAGACAATGGGAGACAATGCAGATGCAAGTCTCATCCCTGCGTAGTGGGAGCGCACAATAGACCTTTCAATAGATTACAAAAGCTTTCACGTCCTTTCGCCGCAAAAAAAAAAGTGAATTTTCGCGGCAGAAAAGTTACCGCCTCTGTCATTGGCGCAGGTTTGAGCACCCTCATCACAGCACGGCTGGGTATAAATTACCAGAGAGCCAATCATTTGTAATAAATTCATAATAAAATTATCACACCTAATAATAAATAGACATCTCAAGAAAGAAATTTTTATACTTGCAAATTTCATTTAAAATTTTTGAAACATTCATTGAAAATATGCTCTCTCAGACATAATTTTCACACTTACCGAGGTTTCTTTTTAAGCAGTTTTTGATTTATTTACAAAACACACAGAGCAGCAACTAGGGGAAGCGGGTCTATTGCTTCGGGCACTGGACTAGAGGGGGCGCCGAATTCACCCTTTAACACACTGCTACATTACACGTGGATGTAAAAACCTTGCTTGCCCCAGCTAACAAAGTATCTAGCTGAGGCCTTGTACATACTTACAGACAGTGAAGTTGGGTTAAGCCCAGGGTGGCAAATTCGGAGGGGCGGCAAATTTTAGTAATAGATGGTCAAGAACATTAAATTATAACGTGAAAAGGCGGAGCAATGAGAATAGCCCGCAGGCGGAAAAGCCATAAAGCTTTGTGTCTGCATACAGATTTAGTAAGAAGCATTTAGATGATTTTGTACGAAGGACATTATCCCAAGTATCACAAAGATATAGATCTATATCGTAAAATTTCAATTTCCAATATTGATCTATATCGGGCCACGATATCGTTCTAGCTAAAAAAGGCATATAGTCAGAGATAAATAGATATATATCATGAATGGGGGGGGGGGATGATATATATGCAAGTACTTTAACTTTTGGACGATAGATGGCGCCATTTCAGAAGAAATTAATTTTAAAAAAAAGTCTAGTTTTCCTGTGGGTGGGTTTGAGCAACACCTGCTTTAGAACCTACCCCACCTCGAACTTCATGCTTTACCTTGTATCGGCTGCTCGGTGCTATTATAACATTAATTTACAAGTAATCGTTTTTAATTTTTATTTGAAAGGTCAAATTTATTCATTTTGATATATACACAAAAATTACAAAAGAAAAAATGCGAGACATTTATCATCTAGAGGCAGATGATTGAAAAAATTATATTATAATTAAGGAAATTATATAATAATTATTATATAACATAAAGAAAGACAAATTAATGTATTAAAATTAATGTATTGTGTAATATATAAATTATTTATTTAAAATTATTAATTTATATAATAGAAAAAAAAAAATACGCAACACAAAAAAGTTAAAATTCTCAAAGTATGGTAAAAAATGAACAAAACATCGAAAAGAAATAATAGTAATAAATATTTTAAGAAAAACACACACATATAACAACAAAAACAAGAGCAAATTTTTCTAAATTAAAAATTATGTGCAATTATAAATACAACGCCACAACAGGCAAAATACCCAACGAGGTGGCTGAGAAAAAGATGCCCATAAAAATATGGATGTCATATATTTCAAAAATAAAATATACAAGTGGCAATTAAAGTTACGGTGGATAAGTTCTCGCCTCCTAAAATGCGCAACACAAAAAAGCACACATCATCTACGACGTAAAATATACACAGTAAGGATTCAATTATATATAATTGAGGAAATGATATATCAACATAATTAATCCTATTAAAATCAAAATTTTAATATGAACAATTGTTCATTCAAACGGTTTTTTTTTCCATTGAATTTCCATTCAAACAAAAAATTTTACACTCGACATTGAATTTTAATTTCAATGCACACAATATGTTGATGTATCAGCATAATGTGTATCTTCCTTTCTTTCAAACCGAGCACAACTCCGATCTATCGCCATGGGCAATTTACTAGGGGCCGTTAAAGTATTACGTAAGCACATTTTTAGCCATTTTTGACACCCCCCCCCCCTTGTCAGCAAAATTTCGTCATCAGCTCTGCCCCTCTGAATCCTAACTCATATTTTCATAAAGGGTGTTGATGACGTAAGCATTACCCAAACCCCCCTCCATCGATGATGACGTAATACCTGAACGGCCCCCTACCGATTGCGTTGTGCCGGAAGTGTGAATGCGTACAGTGTTGTGCGTGAATTAGTGACGCCACCTATATTTCAAATTGTGAGTGAAGTGTAATGATTGAACATCTGTAGCGAGACTTTTTAACCGGAAGATCGGCTCGCATTCGCGTTTCAAGTTGGGAAAAACAGAAAACCAACTTCAGCTGACCACCACCGTGGCGACGGTGGAGTCTTGATGTGTATCTGATATAGATCTATGTCTCCTAAGATATATATCGTGAATCCGATATAGATCTATGTCTCCTAAGATATATATCGTGAATCCGATATAGATCTGTCTCCTAAGATATATATCGTGAATCCGATATAGATCTATGTCTCCTAAGATATATATCGTGAATCCGATATAGATCTACGTATTTCAAACTATATTACAATAATTTATTGTCCCAAGTTGTTTTCCTTCAAAGTAAGATTATTCACATGGAATCAAATACATATTCGACTGAAAAATTAAAGACTTGATCAATTAATATCATAAATAATTTGCACCATATAGGACGAGATCGTTCTATATCATAGTTATGAGACATCTGATATTCCTCTAACATTTCGATATGGTCCAGATATTTTACTATGTCATTATGCTACTTGGGTGTGTTCCCCTTCGTGTCATCAATCGATCTAGAGCAACACCACCTATAGAAAAAGGTCTCCTCACGAAGCTTGTGATGTCACCAAAGAAGGCCATCTAACCTATAGCAACTGAAAATACTACAAAAAAAGGGTAAAGATAAGCATGCAAATTGGCCTGCTATATCCAATGGCAATAGTGAGATGGCCTTCTTCAGTATGTCACGAGCTTCGTGCGGAGGCATTTTTCTATAGGTGGCACTGTCTAGAATCGGAAGAAAAACGGCCTCTGATAATTTATCGGGAAAATAATAAGTGAAGTTTTCATGAAGATGCTTTTTCGTGTTCATCAGTACAAATCCATTGATGGTCCGTTGATAGATGTTTCTCATTATTATACAGGGTGGTAACTGTCGTCGACACTGCCCAGTAATAACACATTCTTTGCGAAAAACTAATATGGAAATGTTTTCAGTTTTTTTATTTGACCAATAATTAATGAGTTATAACGCTTTAATCACTTTACGATCAAAAACGTTATTTTGCGTCCAAACGCTATATATATAGTGGAATAAATTCAAACAAGTTTTCTTTCCTCTCCCCTCATCATCGCGAAGCTTTGTTGTAACCCTATGAAAAAAGTTGCTTTTTACATCCGTTTATTCCTTTACTCCTCATTGGAGTTGGGCTACTTAAATCAGTTTTTAAATTATTTTTAACTCTAAACAAATTTTCAGAATTAACGATTTTGCTTGGGGGAGACGGTATTTGCGCACTTTCCCTTATAAATTGGTATAAAAGTGTGACTTGATGAATTAATAGAAAAAATTCGAAACAACTAATTATATTGAATATGCCAATTAATAAAATAACTAGTTTGATTAAAAGTTTCTGATTGAATCGTTATTATTTTACTGTTTCCACAGCCACCTTCGTCAAGCTACCATTTTTACATTCTTCATTGAAGCTTTTACACGCTACAGTCTCGATGAAATTGTATAATTGCTCAAAAATATTGTTCTGTTTTATTGATCAACATGTGATGTAATTCGAAAGACGGTAAAAAAAACGATCGCGCAGTAAACACTATGTGCTATGTATGCACCTTAAATGATTCCATTTAACAGTGAGGGAGAGCAAACTTCCACATTTTGGCAAAAAAAAGTGTTGATTTTGAGAAAACAATTTTTCAATTAGATCTCCTTTGGCTAACACTTTAGAAATCTGGAGATAAATTTGCCAATATAGCGAACGAAGGTACTACGTAATAACAAGGTTACAACGCCACACTACTTGAAAAAAAGCGCCAATCACGAGAGAAGACCGAACTTGGCTTCTAACAGGATTGAATATGTTTCAGTTCATTTTCAAAAATTGGCAAACCCTCTGCTGAGAGAGAAATTTACTTTCGTTCGTGTTCGGCGCGTAACTTGCCGTTTGAAAAGTGGTAAGTCACAAAATTTCAAAACATTGCAACTCCTTAATATTTGTCCGATCCGAAAACGAAACAAACTTTTCCATATTAGTTTTTAACAAGGAATCACGTATGTAATTATTGGGTGGTCGATAGTTACAACCCTGTATAGTTCCATACCCAAGTTTGTTTTTTAATGCAATTCTTTTTTGGCTTGGCCTCCTAAAGTTTTGCAACCCAGGAGCTTTGCCCCCACCCCTCTAGTTCTGTGTCTTACTCCCCGTGTAATTTGTATCTAATTCATTTTACTCACAAAGTAAACTATTCACGTTGAAAGAGCCAAAAAAAGTACTTTCACTTGGTTAAAAGTGATGGTTCTTAACCAAGGGTCCTTGGAGAGATTTTAGGGGCTCCGTGATAAAACAAACTCATTATTTTTACATTGCTATATACAAAATGTTATTTTGTAAAGGCGTCCGTGACCTTCACTTTTCTTCATTTTATTGACGCGGGAGTCCTGAATGAATGAACGCTAGAACTCTGCCTCCGGACTTATCCCGTTGCCGATATCTCTTCTAGCCCAGTTCCGTGGCGTAGTCGGGCACAGGGTGTCTGTGGACTCCATCTCTTACTGGCACAAACTGTCCATGAAACACAAAACGTCAAGAACCTCTAGTAAAACTTCTTCCGAAGAAAACACTGAAAGAGAAAAATAAAAGCAGTAATCAGGATATTATTTAAAAACTATTATTATTATTTATTTATAGATTGCTGTGGGGGAAAAGGCCTCGCAAGGCTCTTACTCCGCTTCACAAGGACAGCATGTGAAAAATACGAAGGTTTTAACAACTGGCTGTTGCGAAGATATATTATGGAAAGAGAGAAAATTCAACTGCCCCTACGGGAAATCGAACCCACGTCCTTTCACTTTCCGGGTGAACGCACTAGACTACAGAGGCACCGAATCTCTAAATCTTTCCTTGGAGCTCGTGTACACTGAAAGGGACCGTACATGGACGGCCGGACCAGACTCAGGCCAAGCTCACAACTGCTGACGCTGCCACCAGATGGCGACTTATACAAGGATGCAATTTCAAATGTGGCAGTTATAATGCGGATGAGGAAAAATTTAAAAACCGCTTAAAGGGTTAAGGTGGTTATAAAAAATAAATAATCCAAATAAAAGTGAAAATGCAATATACAAATACAAATACAACGCCACAACAGGCAAATTGCCCAACGAGGTGGCTGACTTAAGAACATCATGGATCCCCGAGAGCCATATTTTGGAGGCCCTACCTACTACTGCTACACCACCCCCCTACCCCGCGGAACCCCCAACGAATCGGTACATGCGGGAATGTGCGTGTACGTGTAGTGAAACCTGACGTGAAGTTTTTTGTTTTTCTGTAATGCTTGTTATGTGTAGTGCTGCCATCTGCCACCAGTTTTTCTAACTATGAGTGAAGTGTTATGATTGAATGATTTATCGTTGTAGGACTGTTGCTCTCTGTGGCGAGACTTTTTAACGGGGAGATCGGCTCGCATTTGCGCCTTGAAGTTGGGAACCACAGAAAACCAACTTCAGCCGACCACTATGTATATATAGCAATTAAAAACGCAGTGTAGACAATAAAAGTTCAATACCGACTGTAAAATAAAAATGTAGGCAGAAAAATGAAAAAATAAATGATAATAAAATACAAATAAATAAACAAAATTAGAATATAAAACAAATTCAAGGGGAAAAAATCGTTAAAAAGGGTAAGTTTTTAAAAAAAGGCGATAAGTCGAAGTTGGATAGATTTCTGCAGAATTCTCGATATGATGAGCAATATCTCTGACGATAAAATGTTCCATGTTCTGCCAGTTATGCATTTATAGCTGTTGAATCACACGTTGCCTCTTGCCATTGATATTCTGATTTGAAATAAGTGTCGACGAAATCATGCTTGATTACGCAGTTCAAAAAATGGTGATTGAGGTGGTGAATAAGTGTCGAAATGTATGAGTCTGTAGCGGAGCTTTAGGTCGGCCTCCATGCGACGCGATTCCCCAGTGCTTTTACTCTTTCTTCATAGGCGAAACTATGAATTATTTCTGATTTTTCCCCATGAACTTGATATATTTGATGGTATATGGGCAATGCCGTCTTAACGCATGGGCTCATCCGGGCACGGCTTGGGGCCTCAAAAAAAATTAGAAGTAGTTGAATTTTCCAGGAATTTGCTAGGTAGGGCCTCCGAAACATCACTTGGCCCGGTGGCCCATGATGCTCTTAAGACGGCCCTGTATATGGGCTCCATATTTGCGAGCAGTATTCCAATATTGGGCGTACAAAGACAGTGTAGGCATATAAGATTTTAGGCACATCACGTTTCGTACATACTTTCTGTAACACGTAGGTAACTTTACCCGCTTTGCATACAATATCTGAATAGTGGTGGGAAAAATTCTAGTTGCAACTAAGGTGATACCTGTACAAAGGGACTAAATTTCAACTGATACAAAAAATGAAGGGAGTTCTGAAAGTTCCAAGCTTTTTAAAAGAAAAACTTATTCTCAAATTGTTTATTGTCCCTCCTTAAAAATCAAATTGCCCCCTTGCGAGGCGTGAGCCCAGGTCCGTAGCCAGAACTTTCGTTCGGAGGGGGAGACCAAAGTGATAGAACAATAGATTTGGCCATCTTCCCTTTCTTCGGTCACTTTCTCACATTTTGGGGAGGGGAATACCACCCCCAACCCCGCTACGGCCTTGCGTGGGCCCCACGTTGGGAATCACCGATCCAGCTGCTTTTTGAATGTTAAGTATTGAAAAATCTATCAGTCGACTTCGCTTATTGACAGCTCTGTAGGAAAACTAAAAATAAATAGCACAATATGAGAATCCAAAAAAGAAAAAGGAGCTGTCTTTCTTTCAAACCGAGCACAACTCAGGTCTATCACCATCTATGAGCGATTTACTACCTAGTGAGTTGTGTCGGAAGTGTAACTGTGTGTGTACCTAACAGTGAGTGCGTATGTAGTGTTGCGTTTGATTTTTTCAGTGCTGCCATCTATATTTCAGAAGTGAAGTGAGTGATATGTTATGACTGAATTATATTTGTACTGTTCTTAGGTGTGTTGCTCTTTGTGGCGAATTTTTTCAAGGAGGAGATCGGCTCGCATTCGCGCCTTGAAGTTGAGAACCACAGAAAAAAACTACTTCAGCCGACCACCACTGTGGCGACGGCGGGGTTCGAGTCCGTCCCTATGACCACTCGACCACCACAGCGGCTAAGGACCTGTCTGGTTTTCAAACTCTAGACGGCTCCGGTTTTCCTCAAAGTAAAATACGTGTGGGAAATTAAACACCACAACACACAAATAAACACACACTGATGAAGAGACTTATGTTTCAGTTTCATTTTTTTTGCTTCTGGAAAAAGAGAAAGGGAAAAAAACGCGGCACCCTGAAAATGAGAACAAAATGGGAAAATTTCGAAAACGATTCTCCAACTAGATCTTATCGCGCTTGTCCGGACTTTTTTTTTCAGGGGAATTTTTAACGAATCGGTTATGTCGCCCACATCTTGAAGCAAGGGCCCCAGACTAGTGAATTTATAGTTTAAAAAAAAGCAAAAAAAAAAAAAAGCAATAAGCGTCCGGAGCCATGTCAACCCCACCCTTGTGGGGTCCATGGAATCGGTAGATGCAGGAACGTGTTGTCTGTGAGTGCGTGGCCCTAGCGCAGTTATCTTGTCAGAGTTGTGCTTGTCGTGTTCTTGCTGGTGCTGCCATCTTCATGAAGTAAAGATGTTAAAGGCTTAAATTTTTTGTAAAAATCATGTTGAAGAGACTTTTTCAAATGGGAGATCGCGTCTCGAACCCTTGAAAACTGCAGTCTCGCCCGGATCACAAGCAATGAATAATTCAGCCAGTCCAACTAGATCTAGTCTTTTTTAATTTTTTTTTAAGTTGGAAAAAAAATACTAATCTGCAAGCAAACTAAATTTCAAAATTAAAATATTATTGCTAAAAAATTTTCTAGTTGTTTAGATAGCGATTTTAGGTGTATTTCCTGCGAATAGTTGTTTGAAATTTGTACTGCTGGCAACACTACATTTGAGAGAAAATAAAAATGGGCATTTTCAGCGATATTTAATACATATGATGGAACATTGATGGCAACTTGTGGGAAATTTCACATATCCGTGGGAAAAACTAACTATAGAAAATTGAATTTTTTGAAAAAATGCAGTACAATATTTTTCTGGTGTAAAATACTTGACTACGTATTTTCCCCTGTAGATAGCAGCACGTTTTTTCGAAATGAGCAAGGAAAATTAAGTCAAAAGCTATACGAAACTATACGTATAGCTCAATGGTCAAAAGGGAAATTTTATTCCTCGAGGTTACCATCCATCACTGATGCAATGATGGTAACGTATGGGAAAAATTGCCAAAATTTCTTTACATGGGAAAATTTTTGACAGTTCACCGAACAAAATATTTTTTTTAAATAAAAAATTAAGTGCAATATTATCTTTGTGTGTGTGTGTGTAGTGTGTAAAAATTCTTGACTATGTATTTTTCTCGGTAGATGGCAGCACATATTTCGTAATGTGGGGGGAAAATTTAGTCAAAAGGGAAATTTCTGAGGGAAATATTGCTCGATGAGGTTACGATTACTGCTGCGGGAAATTTCCCATATTAGTAAGAAAAATTGGCCAAAATTTGTCTTCGTGGGAATTTTCTTGGCGTTTTCGGGAAGTTTTAAGACTTTTATCAAACAAGGATTTTTTCGGAAAATTTTTTTTAATGCATTGCAATACTTTACTAATGATATATACTTGACTATGTATTTTCACCGGTAGATGGCAGCACATTTTTAATGAGCGGGAAAATTTATAAAAGAGCAGACAGAGGGAAATTTTGCTCACCAAGGTTACCAACACTGGTGTGCAACGTGGAAAGTTCAGTGGCCGTTCTAGTTTGGTGTTAGTTGTGATGAAGTTGAATTTGTACAGTGTGATTGAATATCATGAAATCGGCTATTTCTATACGCTAAGAATATAAAGATACATGAACACGATCCATCCTCGAAAAACTAAAATTTCATTTATAAGTCGGAAACAATTCAGAAAGAGGTAAGCCTATGTTGTATACCAGGGCTTGACAAATCGAAAAAAAAATTTAGGTGCCAGCAAAATTTCGTAGGTACCAAGGAATTTTTTTTCCGACAAAATCGGTCCAAACTAGTGTATTTTTAAACTTTTTTTTTAGTCGCCATAGTGACTTGGCGCCTGGGATTAGTTCGGCCCTGTTGTATATTCCATATAGAAATATACCCTAATGTATATAATACTTGCTCTCTGTTGGGATGTGGTATGTATGGTGTGGTGTGTAATGTATAAATAGGTCATGTGTGTGCGCGTTAATGGGAGTAAAAGTGGTTAAAACCCACACACTCCAACCGTTGAGTTTGTCTCTCTGTGCAATTAATTAATAAACCACAATGAATACTATACCTCACCTTTGTATTTTCTTTTATCCTATTTTTTTACCTATTATTCATCATTACTATTTTGAAAATTGTAAAAACTCTTGGAAAATTTTGAGGATTCATCAAACAAAAGAATAATTTGGGGAAAAAAATATATAAATGTATTGCGCAGTGCTTTTCTTAATGATAGATATTCTCAGTATAGATGGCAGCACATCCATTTTAAATGTGTGTGGGGGGGGGGGAATTTACTCCAAAGGGTAAATTTTTTGTTGGGCATGGTTTTACAGAGTAACTTACAAAGGTGTAATTCAGCATTAAACAATTATATAGCATTGTAATGAGTAAATTATTTTGTGAATTCTAGATTTATTTCAACTAAACACTGTTTCAAATTCTTATGATTAAAGTATTTTTGATACCCATTTATGCTGTGTACATTTAGATAAATTTGTTTTTTACTGAAAAAGTTTTCCAGTACATTATTCAGATGTACAAATTCTCAATGTACGATTTACAGCCATTTGGCTACTTTTTTTCATTGCCAGATCTCATTTAGCGCTATTTGGTTACCAGCATGACAATATGAAATACCATAGTGACTCCACAACTGTTTAAGAACTCAAATGAAATAAAGTAAATAAAAATCCTAATCATCCTTTACTTTCTTACAGAAATATTTAAACTTACTCCTGTTGATTTACATGAATGCACTTGATCTTCAGAGAACAAGATTTTCACTAATCAGCGCATTTATGTGGCCAACAAAACATTAGGCACAAAAATCAAATGAAACTTTTATATAAGCCGATTTCAGATTTTGAAAGTTGATTGCTTGTAGTTCTCTAAGTTCTAACGCTCGAGTGGTGTGGTGGTAAGATGCTCGTCTAACACGATGAAGGTTGCCGCCATGTCCCAGGCAATGCTGTCTTAATGCATGGCCCCAGCGGCCTCAAGAGAAGAAGGGCCTCACAAAAATGAGATCTGGTTGAAATTTTCTACGATTTACCAGGTAGAGTCTCCGAAAAACCACTTGGCCCGTGATACTCGTAAGACTGCCCTGGTCCCAGGTTCGATCCGGGAAAGAATGTAGATATCAAGATATCTTTCCTAATGAGCTTGAAGCCACTACCGATAAATGGCACCTTTATTTTCGATCCAACTCATTAGCTGCAATAAATTGCTTATAGTGATATGTCCGGAGTTGGTGTGTGGTGAAGTAGTGTAGCCACAAGTTCTATACAGGGCTTGACTCTCTCATCAAGCCCTGATCTATTGTAAAATTTGACAGTGATATGAAATCTTCCTTGTACTCAATAAAGTATTCTCCTGATACACAGTCAAACTTGGTTTTAATCACACCTACTATAACGTCAATAATCAATATTTGAAAAAGGATTTATTTGAAGAGTGTTGATCTCATTTGCTTCTCATTGACATGGCCAAAACCGAGACCTAATAATATTTTCCCTTAAAATTTTTTGTTCATAAAAATAACCTGTTTGCCCTGGTTTTTTCAATCAACGCTTACTTTAATTCTTAATTAGAGATGAAGGTACTTGCGTAGTTTTATGGTTTTGCATAACTTCTAAACAGTGTTATAACGAATGACTAAATATTCATTTTGCATATATGCTATGCCATTTTTTTTTTGTGAAATATATTTTAAGACTTGCTGTAGCACCAGGCACAGATCCGAATGCGGGTTAGCGATGGGGATGATTACCCCTTCCAAGAGTCAGATAATATAGGGAAAAATTTATCCGTCCCATAAAATGCAGGATGATTCTACAAACCTAAATAACAAATCACTGCTCCCAACATCTCCCTTAATGTGTGCTGGTTGTATCAACACCTTTGTTATAATGACAAAAATTTGAGAGATCTTCAATGTCCAATTACATTATAACAGAGCTTCACTTATATATTTATAAACAGTGTTATAGAAATACTGACAGTAAATGAAAAGGACTCAATCAATGTATGTATTGATTCCCTTTCCAATCAAATGATCACACAGCTGTGTCAATAATTGAAAGTTATGATGCAACAGCATCATTTAACAAACAAGAATTTCATTTGTTTTGTTATTTGTAGTAAAGGGTTATGTGGAGTCATATCTGGACGCTTAGGAAATCAATTTGACTTATCCAAGTTTCCACTGACAATATGTTCCCCTATAGTTGTAATGCAACATTGTTTCACTATGAGATTTGTTTGTATAAACACATGCTCATATAGCCCATTGGTTCTTAAAGTGTGTCAACTTTTGTCAGTGGTGTCTTGGTAAGCTGGCAATATTGATGTGTGCATGTTCTATGAAGCGGTTCTTTGTTAGACTGTTCTAGGGAACCGCAGACACATGTTGATTAGAACCAAAAGGCAAATTCCAAAGGCGACAAAAGTTTCAGAACTGCTGCATTAGCCACATTAGTGAAAACCTGTTATAGTACAAATAGAATTCTGGTTACAATGTGTTGTTATGTTCCATAAAATCACCTGCCCTTATATCCATTGTGAACCGATGCTCTTATGACAATTTACATCCACGCTGCTCCTGCTTTTTATATGTCTTGGTTGTTCATTACTTCGTATAGGTTTATACAAATTACTTATAATTGGTTTATACTTTGTATTGGTTAGGTAATAAAATTTTGCAAGCATGGCTAATTAACATAAACATGTGGGATACAAAGTAGTTATTAAATTTGTATTCACAAGTTCAGCCAGTTTCACAAACCAAACGAAGGCTATACACACATCTCAGGGGTTGACAAATCATTAAAATATTTAGGCATGGGCCCAATTTCTCAAGGGCCAAGCATAGTATTTTGCTATTAAAAAAAAGTCCTAAATAATGCTCTCTTTTACTCTTCCCATGTTAATAGATGTAGTGTAATGAAAAAAATTTGTGTCACCCTTAGAAATTTAGTATAACTTATCTCAACTACATTTAGAAAATTTTAGCTGCTAATACCAATGTTCTAGTCGCCATGGCGACCAGGGATTTGTACAACTTTGTCATACATAGATCCTTACTTTGCACTGCATCTTTTTTCAACTTTTCCCACAGCTCAAGTTTCTCATCACCGACCTTATTTGCTTGCAACATAATTTTCTCTGCTTGAATCAGGGTGTTTTTTCTTGTATCAACATCCAGATTTCTACTCAGACGAGCCCATACTATTGATAACTCCTTCATGAGTGCTAGAAAGAAAAAAATCACAACAAAGAGCCATATGTATCTCCAATCGCTTGATCATCATTGAAAACATTTGTTTAGGATTAAAAAAAAAAAAAATTCGGCAAAATACCACAAAAAGTTGTTTTTTTTTTTTACCGAGGTACTTGCGGTCTCTTTCGCGCAGCAAAGTGAAACTAGTGTGCAGATCTTTTGGCAAAGGAATGTTGTTCTCTATGTGACTGTCCAAGTATTTCGTCAGCGCGATGAACTCGTTCTGCTTTCCGTTTTCCGCCATCGAGGTGTTACCCACCCAGACACCCACTCCTTGAAATGACTGATCGGCTGACCATGTTTCCGCTAGACAAATACATGAAATTGGATCCCAAAATCGCTGGTTTTCGCCGAAAAGCGATGCCAAAGGTAAAAAAAGTTGCCAGTTGTCGCTCTAAATCCCTGAAAAATATTTGTAGTTGAAGTTGACCATACGTCCCGCATTTTCCGGGATAGTCCGTTTGATTGCCTGACTATTTTGACTGTTTTTCCAAAAATATCCCGTTTTTTTAAACAGTTTACTCGAATTTGTTGTTTTCATAAAAAATGTTGACACAGATAATTTTCATAACTCATTAACTGAGTTGACATTATTTCAAGTGATATATATTTGTATTTTCTCTGAATATTGGCAACTTTCAAAAGTGAGTTGGAGGATTTTGAAATGTTTAGTGGCAGTATTTCTCAACGTACATAAACCATGTAGAATATTATGCTTGTGAATTTTTTTTTTTTTTTGTCGGAATCCTGCTGCTTTTCACATTTGAAAGGCGACTGTGTGAACAAGTTAATTCCTTCAATAGATTTTCTTCCACATCTTAGGGGCCGTTCAAGTATTACGTCATCATCGATGGGGGAGGGGGTTTCCGATTTCCTGACTTTTGATCACAAGAGGGGAGGGGGGTTTGGGTAATGCTTACGTCATCAACCACCCTTTATGAAAATACGAAATATTCTTAATGGCAACTTACTCGGTATGCCAAAAACGAGAAAAACCTTTTGATAGTTTGTGGGCACTTGAAGTAACATCCCCCAATTGATAAGTGTCCCTTAAAGCCACTTTAGTGATCTCTAAATGTTTAGCGGATCCAAGTGCTCTGGCAATGTGTCCGGGCAGCTTAAGTGATCTGGAACTGTGCCACGCATCACTTAAATAATCTGAGAATGTGCCGCGGGTAAGTAGTGAGTGATGTAGAACCGCACCGGGGGCCACTTAAGTGCTCTAAAACTACTTCACATGTCACTCAAGGGATCTGTAAATGTGTCACGGATCGCTTAAGTGTTCTGGAGTGGTGTCCCCGGTCATTTAAGGGATCTGAAAATATGCCACGGGCCGCTCAAATGTTCTGGAATTGTACCACGGGACACTTAAGCGATCTGTAAATGTGCCGCTTAGTTCATTTTTACAAAATTGGGTTAGAGGAGGGCAAGCTGCATCAAATAACCCCCAGGGCCATATTTGCTCCGCTGGACAAAGGCGTTTATGCGATTTATCATTATATGGCTTAGAGGGTGGGTCGCAATGAATTTATTAAAGATAAATTTTGAGTTCACAGCCTTCAAATAACATTGAAATTAAGAGAAATTGATTATAATAGCATATATAAAGGTATTTTCTTCCGAAATTTCAATTAAAAAAATTATTTTTTTGCATTAAAAAAAATAAATTTTTGATCGTGGGAGGGGGCACGAGAGCCCTCCTATGCCCCCCCCCCCCCCCGTGTACGTCTCTGATCCCACCAATATGCGTTAGGATTCAGAGAGGCAGAGCTGATGACGAAATTTTGTTGACAATGGAGGAGGGGGTCAGAGTTTTGCTTACTTTTGCTGACGAGGGGGTCAAAAATGGCTAAAAATTTGCTTACGTGATACTTGAACGGCCCCTTACGTGTTCAGAGTACCATTAGTTTTTCAAATAAAACTTGGAGATGGCCAGTGAATTTCACGGAAAATCTTTTTATTTTATATTTTGGAGAATAAATACATTCAGAGCACAAAGTAAAACTGTAAATAAATATGTGAAAATGTTCTGGTTTCCCTTCACTTTGAGGAAAAGAGTTTGGTGGGCGATGAAAAAATAAATTTGAATCGATTAATGAAAATAAAATATTCGGAATTCTCGGATCGCCACAAAACGAACTTATTCTGAAAATCTTTTGCAACTTGGGAATTGAAAACACCGATTTGTGGGGTTTGAGAAAATTTTGATTGGTTTTGTGCTATAATTGGCAATTTAGCAACAATGAGGCTTTTCGAATAGACGTCATAATCAGCATCACTCTGAGGGACAAACACTGGATAATCCCCATAGAGATAGATCAATGTTAAAATTGCCGATTTTAGCGTAGAAATGCGGAAATTTAGTGGGATTTTCCGCCACATCAATAATTTTAAAAATTGAATTGAATTTTTGATTTTCGAAATATTGAGTTCGCTTAGAAATACGAAGTCCAGAAAAATTGAATATAAAATAATGAGCCAGACCCATTTTTGAAGTGGATATCCATGCAATAACATTGATTTCATCTTTTTATTTATATCTTCTCAAGCACGAAAATGAGAATTAATGTCTCCGTTTTGTTTTATAATATCCAATTGCATCTCTCAATCCATATAGTTTAGGATGTTTTGAAATTATGGGCCCCATATAAATTACATTAAAGAAATTCTGCAGCTTTAATCAAGCATTTTTTGAAGCAAAAACAGGCAGATCAATAACTTCGAAATATCTAGCTCCCATAAAAAAGAAAAAAAACGATTCATATTTCTATGTTTCTTTAATTTAGATTTGTTCCTTTTATGAGTCGCATGTAGCATTCCTTTCATGAGAGTAATTAAAGATAATTCCAGAATTAATGAAAGAAATAATTTCAGAATTAATGAAAGAAATAATTCCAGAATTAATGAGATATAGTTTCGGAATCAATGAAAGAAATAATTTCAGCATTGATGAAAGTGATAATTCCAAAATTAATTAAAGAAATAATTATTCCAGTATTAATGAAATAAATAATTTAATCTTTTTTCATCTTTAGATGAGTTCCTAATCCTTTTTTTTTATCTTTAAAACCCAATATTTAGAGACTGAACTGTACATTTCTATGGGCAAACGAACTTTGTTTTCACCGAGTCACGTGGCAATATAAGCTCGATGCATAAGTGATATCAGTAAGGGGCCGTTCAAGTATACATAAGGAAAGTTTTTGCCATTTTTGACCCCCTCCCCCCTTGTCAGCAAAATTTCGTCATCACTGCCCCTTACCTCCTAACGCATATTGGTGGGATCAGAAACGTACGCGGGAATGAGGTCTCGTGCGCCCCCCCCCCCCCACACGACGGAAAAAAAATTATTTTTTTTAATGCGAAAAATATTTTTAAAAAAATTAAAATTTAAAAGAAAATACCTTTATATGCTATTATAATCGATTTGTTAATTTCAATGCTATTTGAAGGGTAAAAACTCAAAATTTCTCTTTAAAAAATTCATTGTGATCCACACTTTAAGCTATATATGGTAAACCCTTGACGCCCATGGGCGGAGAAACGGGGGGGGGGGCCAGCGTCAAGGGTGAAGTTGACTGATCTAATATATATATATATGAATTGACATCATAATCGTGCCCCCCAGACTTCCAAGTCTATCTCCGCCTATGCTTGACCCACAGACCAAAAGTGGCCCTGAAGGTTATCTGATGTGGCTTGCCCCTCCCCCCCCCCAAACCTAATTTTGTAAAAATGAACTAAGCGGCACATTTATAAATTGCTTAAATGACCCGTGGCATAACTCCAGAGCATTTAAGTGGCCCGTGGCACATTTTCAGATCACTGAAGTAGGCCTCAAAGATCACTTTCACGTTAAAAGATCACCTAAGTAACCCGCGACACAGTTACAGAACACTTAAAGTCCCACCTCCTAATGAATGTTGATGGAATCAGAGACGTAAACGGGTGGAGAGGTATAGGAAGGCTCGTGCCCCCTAGAAGATCAAAAAAAAAATTTTTTAATTAAAACTTCTAAAGAGAATATCTTTTATATGTTATTATAATCAATTTCTGATAATTTCATTGCTATTTGAAGACATTCAACGCAAAATCAAAATTTCTTTTTAAGAAATTTATTGCGACCCACCCTCTAAGTCATATATGGTAAAACCTTGGCCTGTGGACCAAATGCAGCCCTGGGGGTTATCTGATGTGGCCTGCCCCCAAACCTAATTTTGTAATAATGAACCAAGTGACACATTAACAAATCGCTTAAATGGCCCGTGGCACAATTCCAGAACACTTAAGTGATCCGTGGCACAATTCCAGAACACTTAAGTGATCTGTGGCACAATTCCAGAACACTTAAGTGATCCGTGGCACATTTAGAGATCCCTTGAGTGACATGTGGCACAGTTTTAGAGCAATCAAGTGGCCCCCACAGTGTGGTTCTACATCACTCAAGTTAAACGTGGAACATTCACAGATTACTTAAGTGATCTGTGGCATAATTACGGATCACTTGAGTGATGCGTGGCACAGTCAGGGCCATCTTAAGAGCATGGGCCAAATGATTTTTCTGAGGCCCTACCTGGCAAAAAAAAAAATCTCAAAAATTCAACTTCTTATTTTTATGAGGCCCCCGTGCTGGGCCCATGCATTAAGACGGCACTGGGCACAGTTCCAGAGCAATTAAGTGGCCCCGAAACATTTCCAGAGCACTTGAAGGATCCGTGAAATATTTAGAGATCATTAAAGTGGCTCTAGAGCCACTTTAATGATCTCTACAGATCTGTAGGGGACTTATCAATATAGGTAGAATGTTAGTTCAGGTGCCCAATAACTATTGAAAGGGTTTTTTTCCATTTTTGGCACACCAAATAAATGCCATTAAGAATATTTCATATCTTCATAAAGGGTGGTTGATGACGTAAGCATAATCTAAACCCCCTTCCCTTTTGTTATCAAAAGTCAGCAAATCAGAAACTCCCTCCTCCATCGATGCTAACGTAATACTTGAATGACCCCTAAGGCATCTAGAAAGGAGGATCATATTTGAATTAAAAAAACTAGTTTTGCAGTTCCAAGTGATGTCTAATCGTTAAAAAAAGCAAGATAGGGAACAGCAGTTAACTATAACTAAGGAGACTGGATAAGGAGTACTATTTGGACACTATTTCTAGAGGCTATAGCTATAACGATAATACACTGATGTCACACTTCCTTTCAAATTAGAAATCCAAATGCAGGATATTGCCAGAAATCATGCAAAAAGTAAGCAAAGTTGCCAACTAACAAATAAATCATTGTAAAATCGCCAATGGTGGGAGATGAATTCATTTTAATTCTCTCTCTCTCACTGCAATTTGCAGTTAATTAAAATGAACTCCACGAAATAAAACTTTCAAACTTTGCAAATATATGAGACATTATAGTTGAATTATCACAATTTGCATTCGAGCGAATGTAACCAATAGGCTTATTGTGGTTGCATTTTTCAAGTTTTATAAAAGAACTTTTCTAAAACTTTTATAATGTAATGTTGGCCTTACATTAAAAACCTGTCACGTTCTATTTTGTCCATACTAGGGTCACCATATGACCCGTGATTTTAGTAATCTCTATGATTTTTATGTGAATGTCCCATATAATTTCAACTAAACCTACTTGAATTTTTATTCTTTATTGAAATCAAGGATTAAAATTATTTTCCCAACTCATTTTGATAAATAAGTTATCAAATATTTTTCATCTTCAATGGTCTTTTATTGAAATACATTTTGATCCACTGCGATTTACAGTAACATTTCACTTTACGTTATTTTTCAATGGTAACTGGCAACTTTACTAATCTTTGGCAACAATCAGTGATTTCCCAAATTTTTCCCCCAGGGAAATACGGTCAACCTAATCCACACTTCATTAAAGAAAAACTACAGGATGTTGCCAAATTTGCCAATTTTCGGAAAATAAATTATTACTGCAAACCGCTTATATTTTTCTATCTATCCTAATGCAGTGGCTGATGAATTTTTTGTGGAGCAAAATGCAAAGTAGAAATCATAAATACGGGACATTGCAGATTCTTGCCCACAAAGTTGTCAAACATGGAAAATATTCCCTGTGGCCTGTGTGTGAGAAATTGAGAGCTACAGCATAACACAGTGGATTGAAATGTATTTCGCAGGAAAAAAAAGTTGAACATGACTAATAGATGAGATTGCCACCTGTCAGTCGAGTGGTTAGGGAGCTAGCCTCTCACTGTGCAGGTCTGGGTTCGAATCCTGGTTTGGGCATGAATGTCTACTAACCACCTAACACTAATAAATTCCCTGGATGGATCATGCTGATACCTTGGGAATACGGGGGGGGGGGGGGGAGATTGCAGTATTTAAAAAAATATATATATTCATAGTGTTCAAATGTAATAATGCAATAATTTATAAGTACAGTTATGAAAATTATCTTCATCCATGATTCCAATTAAAATCACAAATTTAAAGTAAGTTTAGTTTGAACATGTTTCCTCGAGAAAGAGGACGGGAAATTGGGATCTCGCATACAGAGAATTGCCAGTTGTTGCTAAAGCTAAGCAAAGTCACCAATTACTGCAGAACTCACTGGAAAAATCTCAATGGGGTGGGAAGCGAAGCACAACTGCAAATCGTATTGGATTAAAATTAATCCTAGAAACAAACTTTCAACATAACAAATAAGTGAAGTGAATATTCATATCGTCATAGTAATTAATATAATTTTTGAGTTGGGAAAATAATTCTTGATTTCATTAAAGTATAAAAATTTGCGTAGGCTTCATTAAAAAAAATTGAACAGTTTTATACCGGGCTGTGTGCTACTAAGGGGAGTGCAGGTGGGTCTGGTACCCTGGGGTATGGACTGGAGGGGGTGCCTAATTGACCCTCAAACTGTTCCTTCTACATTACATGGGAGTGCCATAATGCATGCTCTTCTTGGCTGACAAAGTATCTAAAGCAAAAATATGAGAATGTCCCGCGAAATGCACGTCATTTGGTCAGCCTACTAATACACCACAGACATTTGATTACATGCTATGTTTATAGTCTATTTTTGTAAATCACTGTTTGTCGATTAGTAGGAATTATTTTCTGTATTTCTTCTCTTTCAGCCAGGCCTCAACTGTATACGTAATTTTTCCTGTTATTGAGTGAAAGGAGTGAGAGTTGAATTTCTACTGTACAAGTGCAGTCCAGCAGAGCAGCCAATATTTAGGCACGTAAAAATTATTAGTGGCTATACTTCGGTTGCTTTGCTAGATGAAATCATATTTCTGTGACGGAAAGCAATGTTTTTGATGAGATAAAATGTCTCATAAAGCAGAATGAATGTATTGTACCAATGAACCCTCTAAAGCTGGGTCCAAATCGACTGAGCAGCACCATGCTGAGCCAGACAAAAAACGGTATGGTGCCTATGTGCCGGAACCTAGGAACGCCAAGCCATTTGAGGTCCCCAATAAATTTTTAAGGGGGCTGAGCATCCCTCCCCAATAATTTCTGAAAAAACAATGCAATGCACCCTCCCTCTTTTGCGTACGCACTTGAGTCCCATATATATGGGATGACCAGCAACTTTCAGTCCCCCAATGTTTTCTTCATGTTGGCACTTCTGGTATGGTGGACTGGCTCTGCACATTTGCCACACAAGCAAGCCGATTTCTTTTGATGTGCCAACAATGAGTGGTTCTTATTCTTCTGAGCACAATGTTGTGCAGTTTTACTGTCGGAATCAAAGTGCTTGAAGAACTTCACACGCCTTTGGTCAGAATTGCTACAACTATGCTGAGCCTCTTTTCTATACTGGTTTTGTTCTATTTGATACTGTGGGTCTGGACCCTGCTTGAGCTGTTCGCAGACATGTATGCTCAAGATATACTCCATTGGTGTGCATTTGAGACCAGGTATGGCCTGGATGATGTGCAGGAGTGTATAGGTTCATAGGGTCTTCCCATATTTTACGGGACATATCAAATTTTCCAATATTATCCAGCTCTTGGGAGGGACGATCACCCTCCTTTGAATCCAGGTATAGCCTTGTGATAATGAGATTTTTTAAGTATGAAAATTGGTGGGAAGATACTTCCAACCCAGTAGAAAACTGCAGAACATCACTTTGCTTTTCATCACTGATGTTTTTCCCATAAAAAAATTAAAATTTGCCATCGGAAGCAGGCCGTCATTTGGGGGGGGGGGGCAGGGAGGGCCATTGCCCCTCTGGCTTTTGAAAATACACTAAAAATGGTATATATATATATATATATATATACACATATACAAATATATACATACATTGAATATACATGCTTTTGCCCCCCCCCCCTCTCCTGGAAAAAGTTGAAATGACGGCCCTGACCGGGAACACAAACCTCTGCTAGTGCCAGCCTGGTCACTCAATCGAACCCTTTGTAACCTTTGGATGTGGAGTTATTTTAAGAGCTGCGTTCATCAAAGTTTTGAGCTTAACTGCCTTGAAAAAGGCCAGGATTACACTTTACAAGTTTGAAAAAAACAACCAACAAGCATATCGGTTACATTCACTCAAATGTAACTGATATGCTTATTGGTTGTTTTTTTTTCCAAATTTTTTAAAAGATCTTTTATCAAACTTTTATAGTGTAATCCCGGTATAAGGGGTGTCATGACCCTTGGAGTCTTTTTTTTTAGAAATGACTTTAAAAATATTTCATTCCACTTAAAATCAAATGAAAAAAATTTAGTGTCAATCGGTTAATTTTGTTTTTCAAAATGAAAAAAACAAGTAATACACTTCGAACGTGATTTTCTCTGATTGCAGTTTTTGAGATCATCTGTTAAGATAAAAAAAAACTATTGCACCAAAAATTTTGAAATTTTACAGAAATGTTTATTTGACATTTGTTAGTAAAATTGAACCTTGAACTTGAATATCTGACTATTTGTTAGAATTTAATGAATTTTTAAAGTTTAAAAAAAATACAAATTTCAAACAATTTGAATTCAGCACACATTTTTTTTTAAATACTTCCTATTGGTCAACTGCAAAATGGGTTATTAATTGTACTAACACATGTCAAGTAAATATTTCTGCAAAGTTTCCAAAATTTTTAATGTAGTAGTTTTTTTTAATTCTTTATGCTTAAGCTTATTCTTAAGCTCAAAAAAACTTAATCTGAGAAAATCTCATTCAAAGTGTTTTTTCTTGTATACAGAGTGGTCATGAAATGACCATCGCTTGTGATCATCAAGCATTGATCTCATTCAATGCTTGTGATCATAAGTATCTTCACACATTTACATTTCAGTAAATTAATGTAAACAAATATAGCAAGGGTTAATTCAATCAAGAGTGTTTTGCTACAATTATATATTTCATTGTATCAGGAGGCATGATTCCCCACATCTTGCAACAGGGCCCTTAGGCTAGGATCTTTGGTAGACCCCAGGTCACTTGCCACATGCCCCTCTATAGTGAATTAATAGTATAAAAAAACACAAAAATGATTAAAATCGTCTCAGGCTCTTGGGTTGGAGCCCTGTCAGCCCCAACCTTGTGGAATCCATGTCAGGAGGCCATCAATAAACTTGTAGAATGATACAGTTACAATTATATATCTTTCTTGCAAAAGAGCAAAACCTTTTCTGCCAACAATTTAGAACGGTATTGACCTGCCTTACAGTGAATATTCCAATTTATTCCATAGATGATTTGTATATTTGAGTCAGTGCTTTGGGTAGGCTAGTGTAATTCCTCAACATTCAATTCAGCAATCCAGCTCTCCTGCACAGTCTTTGTTCTATGGAAACAAAAAAAAATTGGGCCTCATCAAACTATTATATTATTATATATTGACAATTGTGAGAGACTACCACTCAGGCCTGTCCTGGGGAAGGGAGCCCATAGGTCTGGCATTGCGAACACTGGACAAAAGGGATGCACAAAATTCATCCTCTCTTTCATACTTCAAGTTTTATGGGGGCACCAAAATGCCTGTATGCTAACATAGTATCTACTTGGTTGCAGTCATGTGTGCCAGACCCTAGGGATTGAGGACATTTGAGCCCCCCCCCCAATTATTTCTGAAAAAACAATACAGTGCACCTTCTATCTCCTGTGTATGCACTTGAGTCCCACCATATAATATATATATATATATATGGTGGGACTCCCGTATATTAGGGGACGACCGGTGACTTTCAGCCTCCCAAATGTTTTCTTCATGCCGGCGCCTCTGGTTCCAGTTACCACCCTTCCCCACTAATTTACTACCAATAACCAAAACACTGTCTAACAGCTAACTACAGACCCCTATACCATGCATTATAGTCAGAGAGTCTCCTTATTAATATAGAAGGATTTCTTGCTCTAAAAATATTTGCAATTATCTTCCTGTTTTATGTATCCAACTTTATAAAAGAAATGCAAACCTCTACTCTTTTATTTATCTGTATCTTGCATTACAATGCTTGAAGGAAAATGTCTGGAAACTTCAAATTAAATAGTATACATGCATGCATTTTATGTGAAATACTAACGATACTAAATTCAACGAGATGCAGTTTTGTTAGTTCCTAAATAAAATATGAAGAAAATAAAATATTAAAAAACAAGGGGAATTTTAAAATTAACATTGAATTCAATAATTTTTAATTCCATGAAAATTTTTACAAGGTTTAAGTACAGAGAAGCACACACACTTTCTCAAGAAGAACACACTACACTTTCTCAAGAAGAACACACTACACAGAAGAACACACTACGCAGAAGAACACACTACGCAGAAGAACACACTACGCAGAAGAACACACTACACAGAAGAACACATTACACAGAAGAACACACTACACTTTCTCAAGAAGAACACACTACACAGAAGAACACACTACACAGGAGAACAAACTACACAGGAGAACAAACTACACAGAAGAACACACTTTCCTCAAAAAAAAATATTTGAGGCATTGTAAATGAGAAACATGCATATTTACTAAGTTTGTATCTAAAAAAAAATTCACAAAGCATAATAAAAAATAAGATTCACTATTATACATACAATAAACACTTCAAGAAACTTACAAATTCATTATTTACACAAGTGAAATAGGTACATGCATCATGCACTATTTCTTGACTAAACATTTATTTCTTATAACACATTAGGCTTTTGCTGCCTTTATTTGTACTGTGATGGAAAGATTTTTTTCAACCGAGTAACAGGCATTTTCAAGAGCAGTAATCAAGTGATGCAAAGTTGAGGAAAACCCCTGTATTCACAAAGTTGTCTAGCTGAGCTTGTGTTGCTTTGATGTCATCGGTCAATAGCACTCTCATCTATATATATTTGATTGGTTTCTTCATGCCTGACCCAAACGA
The DNA here is from genome assembly GCF_987345545.1 of Pholcus phalangioides. Classification (NCBI taxonomy): domain Eukaryota; kingdom Metazoa; phylum Arthropoda; class Arachnida; order Araneae; family Pholcidae; genus Pholcus; species Pholcus phalangioides. The sequence goes on along the minus strand of NW_028301625.1, from coordinate 5,415,387 downwards.
GATGCTAGTTTTCTACTATTTGGCTCTGGAAACCATGTCATTGATCTTCATTTTTTTCTTTTCCCTTGAAACAGTGTATGTGCTAGTGAATCTCAATATTGTCTCTCTGAATATCTCTCTCTGTTGTATCAATACTCATATCTTATCCACAAATGAAAGCTAATACCCTTGTGTGAATATTCGCCCATGTAAAGTTTGTTCGATCCCTTCAGTAATGAAAGGTTCTGTGCCTTTTTATGCATAATAAATGCAGTGGTGCAGCCTAGGCTCAATCGGGGGCTGGGGCCCTGGCTCTCTGGGGGTTGTCATGAATGCTATCCAACAAGTTAACCATATGTTAGAGGTTCCTTGTAAATATTAACATGGGGACGTGTCTGGCTTTTCTACCCTTGAATATTCAGAGATGCAATTGAAATTTAATAAGCATGCATACTGTTTCAACAGAAAGAATGAAAGTGATGAGTGTTTCATTTTCAGCACTAAATAGTATGAAAATTGCACTTTGTCTGGAGAGAAGCAACTAATCAAGTAGTTCAAAAATCATGACCAATCACAATGCAACAGTGAAAGTCCAGTCGGACAACTTCATAAATACAGGCTTTGTCTTAGCAGTGCTGAATATACACGACAACCGAACATCCCAAAATCTTTCTATCATAGTACATTTACTTTACTTTTACTACTCACTTTTACAAAGCGATAGGTTTTACAAACTAGTCCTCTGATTCTGAACAATATGTCATTTCTTTGAACATCTTTCCCATTTGTGAACTTTCGATTTTACGATCCAATTGTTCAAGTCTGTTCCAATTCATGAAAACGAACGTTGACTGTATTTATTTATCTCAAACTTACATATGACAATATTGTCATGAAACAATTTTTTACAACAGGCAAGCACAGCTTCTTTCAGTTTGCAGGCCAGATATGTGAGATGGTTGTTGCTCAAGCACAACAAAGTGGCATAGTTATTAGTGGCATTATACTTCTACATTCATAACTGTTGTGTTGTGGATTGATAACTTTATTTAGAACAATTTTTGTGAGTCAGACGAAATCCCTTTGAGCGCTGCATTTGGCCCATGGGCCAGGAGTTGTGCACCCCTGGTTTACAACTTCTTCAAAAAATTAGAACTTGATTGACAATTCAATGAATATACAAGATGCCCTGAATTCATAGGCCGCACATGAGAAAATGTTACACATGAAACCCACCAATATTCATCATAGGAAATACACAGTCACAAACACAGAGAGGAATCATAATCACATAATCATGAAGGACATCATATGAGAAGATATCTTATACTCATAGCTGGCATTCTGATCATTCATGCTCATCAAACATTTTGTTGATTAACATAGAAGTTACCTGTCGGAGACAGCTGGAGGCACAGTAATTCTATAGTGTAGTCTATGGAGCATAGGATCACTCATGGTGTGGTCTTTGCAGATCTCTAACATTGCCTTGAACTACATCTTATATCAAGTGCATTTTGGCTTTCTCTGTATTAGCAAACCACTCAATCTCGTGTGATGGATGCTGTGGTTTAGCTGATTCAGTGCTTCTAAACCATGCTACCTCATCATGCAATGCTCTTTACCAGCACTGAGCTGCGTTTGAAGTTGCATATCTATGACAGGCTTTGGTGGGTATTACATCATCCCCTGATGTTTGGGCCATTAATTCAGGGCCGCTCCATACACAAGTTATTATATCAACAGTTAATGATATCCCTATTTTTGCATGTAATCAATTAATCAGTTTCCTCTTTTCTATAATTGACAATTTGCATCTTAGTTATTTTATGCTTAGAAAACCTGAGTCATTTCTGATTATTTTTCACATGTTGATTCAGGCATTGTCAGTTTCTCAACACAATACATCTAAGAAAAAAGCAACAGTCCAGGATATGCTAAAAAATTAACTGTTCAATATAATCAGCTTAATCAACAGTTGTGATTCACATTTTTTTACAATGTTCATCCTAATACTATTGGAGTTTTAGGGAATATCTTGTATTTATCGCCGAGTAAGGGCAAGCAAGCTTTGAATTTGCTGCCAAAATTCCCCTGAAATGAAAAAATGTTGGAAGTAAGATGAATAAAAAATACATTGAATCAAAAAATTCCTATATATTGATCAATCATTTAGAATTTGGAGAGGATTGTGCAGCTCCCTCTACATTCTAAAAATGCTTCCCCCCCTCCATAGGCCAAGGTTTTTTTCATGGGCCTCTCCACAGTAAATTTGTTGGGTAGAAAATAACAGGATTCCCCTCCCTGACTTCCTAGCTGGAGCCCTGTCAGCCCCTTCCTTTATGCGAGGGAGGGGGGTGAGCATGATGGCAGCCTGCCAATAGATGAGGTTTGCAACCTAATTTGAGGAAACCGTATGTCTTAAAGGAATCTACCTGCTTTGCAAATTGTAATTATTGCCCCTATGTTATTCCACCTGATCCAATTTTTTTGACTACCATTCAAGTGCATCAATTGCGGTGGCAATCACCCCACATTTGACAGAAAATTTCCAAAATGGAATGAAGAAAAAGAAATTCAGAAGATCAAGGTCCTTAATAACATCTCGTATATTGAAGCACATCATCGTATAACCTCTAATCAAGCTCCAATAGTAGGTAGATCATACGCTAATATGGCAACAACACCATCATTAGCTAATAAGACTAACAGTGTCACTAAAGTGTCTATTACTACTCAGACTGAACCCATAGCTGACACATTTACTCAAACATCATCCAACCACCCATGCAATAGTTGTGACTGTTGTTGCTAAGCTGGATTCCGGAGGGAGTTTACCTCTGAAGAAATCGGAAAAGCTACAGCTAACACATTTAAAATTTTCTCAGGTACTAAACCTAAAACCACATTCGGAAGTAAGTCCAAGAAAAAACACATTTCAAAAATGGATACTCTAAAAAAGCCATTCAAAGAGCACTAAAAAATATGTCACTACTTGATGATAAATCAATTGGTGACATGGATCTCGATAATCCATCAGAATCGGCTAGTACTCATCATAAACTAGACCGGAATAAATTCAAGGACCTTGAACCATCCACCTCTATTTAATTCTTTAATTTATAGCCAACATAATTCAATGGAACATTCGTGGTCTTAGATCCAATTACAAAGATCTCAAGGATTTAATCAATCGATATCATCCTCTTTGCGTGGCACTGCAAGAAACTTTCATGAAGCCCTTGAAGACATGGAGCATCCAGCGACATTCCCTATTTCGTATTGATTACGATGGCGGAAGTGGAGCTCGCACAGTGGTGTTGTTCTGCTGGTGCTACATCACATGTCGTTGCATGGTTTAACACTGTGCATGAACCTGCAGGCCATATCGCAGTAGAAATCTTTACAGGCTTAAGAATCACCATTTGTTCCATTGATCTGCAACCAAATGACACCATCTTACAGAGAGATCTTGAAGATCTGATTGATCTATTACCTCCGTCTTTTTTCCTTCTTGGAGACTTCAATGCTCATAATATGATATGGGGATCTAACAGCAACACCCCTCACACACCTTGTCTATCACTGGTACACTCTACGTGGATGATCTGCTAATATTGTATCAATCAGTGAATATGAGGTCAGTCAAGAGACAATTACAAACCACTCTCAACAAGATCAGCAAGTGGGCTCATGATAACGGCTTCCCTTTCTCCGCTGACAAAACTGTCGCAGTGCACTTTTGTCGACGTCAAGACCTTCATGATGACTCACAGATGTCTCTAAACAATAATCCAATACCAATAGTAGAAAACACTAAATTCCTCGGCATCACATTTGACAAGAAACTTACATTCAAGCCTCATATTGCACAATTGAGAGCTCATTGCATGAAAACGCTGAACCTCTTGAAGGTCATATCTTCTACATCATGGGGAGCAGACCATAAGTCTCTCCTTCACATAAATATAAATCTCTTGTAAGATCAAAGCTAGACTACGGTTCTATTGTATATGAGTCAGCACGTCAGAGCTATCTCGCTTTCCGCATTTGCTCTGGAGTTTTCCAGACGTCTCCTATGGAGAGCCTGTATGTTAAATACAATGAGCCATCTATTACAACAAGATGCCAGCAACTTTCTTTGAAATATTATATTAAAATGAAGTCTTTACCAAGTCATCCACTTCATAGTGTCATTTTTAATCCCTCATTTCATAGACATTTTGCTGCTCGTCCTTCATGCGTTCCATCTTATGGTCTTCATATGAGGGCACTCGCGGAAGAACTAAAAAATGGGACATCAGACGCGAACAGTCTCTGCCAGGTGTCTCTATCATTATACCCTAGAGCTACCACAGCAGATGTCATATATTCTTTTGGCACAGGGGTAGGTACAACAGGTACTTCCCCATATATACCAACGGCTCTAAGAGCCCTGGGCGTGTCGGTTGTGCCTACATCTGCTATGAGGAGACATCTTTCAAACTACCTGACACATTCTCTATTTATTCGGCGGAACTGTACGCTATCCTTCAGGCTCTCCATCATATACGACGCAAATGCCACCAACAATGCATCATTTATACTGACTCTCTCAGTGCATTGCAAGCACTGTGTTCCATTACTTTTCACATTCATCCATTTATTCATGCTACTTTTCATGAATTGCATCACTCATCCATCACTGGATACCACAGGTCATGTTGGAATACCGGGCAATGAGAAAGCAGACCGATAAGACCAGATACATCCCACCTTACATCTTTTGCAGATTTCAAAGTGAGGAGAAAGCAGATGCTACAGCTCAAACAACATCCAACATTGACAATAGCTCTTTTGTTTCTACCAGTGGCCACTTCTCAATGCTTCGAGAAGTGAGGCATTGCCACTGGCAGGATCATTGGGACACTCAAATAAATAATTAACTACATGCCGTCAAGCCTACACTTGACCATTGGCGTTCAAGTTGCATGACCAACCAGAAGGAAGAAGTCTTGATTGCTTGGTTGAGCATAGGACAAAGTCGCCTCACACAATCATACCTTCTATTAAGAGAAAGTCAACCATAGTGCCCTCACTGTCAAAGTCCATTGACCATTGCTCATGCTTTTACTTGCTCGCAAAATTGTACAACCATTGTACGACCGCTTTTGGTCAAAGTCATCTTTCACTTTGTGACATTTTAAATGACCATCGCGATGCATCTCACATTTTTAACAAATTATAGCTATTTACAATCTACGTCATTGTTTTACGTTTCACTCAATATTGTTTTTTAAAATGCATAGTACTTTCTTGACAAGACAAGGACAAGTTTTATCTTATTTTATATTAGTCATTTGTTTTGGCGCAGCTTGACCTAATTGATCCTTGCGCCAGTAAAATTAAAATCCAATCTAATTTTTTTTTTTTTTTTTTAAGTTCTTTTTTATTATTGTAATCCATCATAATGTTCAATTGGCACTTTTAGCATGGGGCTCCCGAATAATTGACGAGCTGGCAGGCTTGAAAATCTTTAGATGGCTAAGTTGTCCAAGAATTTTCCTTTGTGCATACCACCCCCCCCCCTCCTTCATGGAGCAGGTTCCTAGGCTAGAATTTTTTTGGGCTTTCTTTTTACTCATGAAAAAAAACTTTCTTATGAATTTACAGAACGAAAAAATTTTAAAAGTAAAATAAATAAAACTAATGTATTTTTTAATGTATTTGCTTGAAAAGAAAAAATTAACATCTAAATAACTATACATACCATCAGGGGAAATTTGTTGTCATTCATTTGACATACAGAGCATCGTGTTGATTTCCCACATGAAAATTCTCAAATTATCAATGACTTCTTTCAGTTGACGATTATGAAGCATCACACTCTATGAAAAATAAATATCTATTGAAAAATCAATTATAGGACTTCTAACTTAATCAAATTAATTATAATGTCAATTTGAGAGTCAGAAACCTTTTATTTAGAATAGTTATCTATAGATATCTGTGTATGCTAATACACTCATTGCCATAAAAATTTGCGCACCAAGAAATAATTGTGGGATCGAAACGAAAGTTGGCATGAAGGTACATGTTGGGCAGATATGCAAATGATTAGAAATGCAGCGTGATTGCGTAATGCCACTAGAGGGCGTTGAACTTCGTTCTCCTTGGAGTATAAAACAGGTAAGCAGAGCTTGCTGGAGTGTATTTAATCGTTTGCAAAGGAAATGCTGAGGTAGACATGCCGTTACGCCGCCGTCGAAGACCATATGAGCAGTTGTCAGAGTTCGATAGGGGAAGAATCATCGGGATGATGGAAGCTGGGTGGTCAGCTCGACGAGTAGCTCGTCAACTAGGCAGTTCTGATTTTACTGTGAGGAGGTGTTGGGACCAGTGGACAGAAGAGACGTCATTTACACGGGGACCAGGTTCAGGACGCCCTCGACAGACCAGTCGTCGAGAAGACCATCACATCATCCGAAACGCACGCGTAGAGCCAACTGCCTCATTGGCCGCTATCCAGACACAGGCAGCAGCTTCACTACAGGCCCCTGTGTCTTCCCGAACCATCGCAAGGCGCCTGGCTGAAGGACATCTGGTATCGCGGCACCCATTACATGTGCTGCCAATGACACCCACCCATCAACGCCTCCGTTTGGAGTGGTGTCGAGCACGACGGAATTGGACTGCAACGGAATGGAACCAGGTCGTCTTCAGCGACGAATCGAGATTCAACTTGAGCAGTGATGACAATCGTGTTCGTGTGTGGAGGCCCCGTGGTGAACGCTTCAATCCTGCCTTTGCTTTACAGTGACACACCGCTCCCACAGCTTGTGTCATGGTATGGGGTGCCATTGCTTACGATACACAGTCACCCCTAATATTGATCCATGGCACAATGACAGCCCAGCGGTACGTCCATAACATCCTTCAGCCACATGTGTTGCCACTCATGGCAGGGCTCCCAGGAGCCATTTTTCAACAAGACAATGCTAGGATACACACAGCAAGGATGTCACAAGACTGCCTCCGCCACATTACCACCCTTCCCTGGCCTGCTCTATCCCAGATTTGTCACCAATCGAGCATATCTGGGATCATTTGGGACGGCAAGTTGGACACCCTACGAGGTTGGTCGAACTAGAGGCGCATTTACAGCAACTGTGGAACGAGATGTCTCAGGACATCATACGGAACTTGTATGCCTCAATGCCCGCTCGTATCGCATCGTGCATTCGCGCTAGAGGGGGTCCAACAGAGTACTAAAACTTCTGTTCATCTGTACTTTTTTCTGCAATAAATTATCCTTTTTCCTGGATTTTCTAATCACTTACTTATATCAACGTAGTACTTACATGTGTAAAATTTCGTTTCATTTTGACGACTTCTTCTGGGTGCACAAATTTTTATGGCAATGAGTGTATGTTTGATAATATATTTAACAATTTTGCTAAACTACAGAGGAGTAAAAATCCTTTCAAACGATAATGTCACTATTCGCTATCCATATGAAGGTTTTAACGTGCTCCACATTCAGTGCACACAAGCTCTAAGAAAAGATTGAAATTTGTTGCCTTTGTAGTCTAGTGGTCTAGGGCGCTCACCCGGCAAGTGAGAGGGTTTGATTCCCTGCAAGGGCAGTTGAATTTTATCAGCCAGCTGTGTTAAAAAACCTTCGAAAAAATCCTTTGCCTGATATTAACGCAATAAAAAAGAACCAAGGATATAATACAAATAAAAGGCCACAACAGGCAAGGTGGCTGAGAGAAAGATGCGCATAACAAATATGGATGTCATATATTTCTAAAATACAACCCCCAATTAAAAATACAATTATAAAAACTAAAAACTATATATACACAATAAAATATTATACAATGCCCATAAAAAATATTCATGGTTGTCTTATTCTAAGTATGAATAGCTTCTCAATTTACCCCAACATGCTTAAAGTATTTCTTTTTAAACATGTCACAATTGTGCTAGAATTTACTACCCCTGGAGTGAAGCTATTCTATTTATTAACAACCCTATTAGTGAAAAATTCCCTGCGACACCACAATCTAGAATTGTCCCTTACCAATTGATACTGGTGTTCCCTTATCAAAGTAGTCGATTGACATCGTATTAATAATTCATGGTCCATCCTATCCATCCCGTTGAAAATTTTGAACACTTCAATCATACCCCCAGCATTTGCATTCTTCTAATGTGTAAACAATATTCAAGAAATTAAGTCTTTCTTCGTAGCTCAAGTCTTGCATGCCAACAAGGGCATGCGTATCTCTTCTCTATACCCCTTCAACTAAGTCGATGTCCCTTTCTCTAGGTATGATTTCCAAAACCTTACAGCATACTCCAGTCCAGGATGAATTAAGCCTCAGAAAAGTGGAAGAGTGACTTTAGGAGAACACAAAGAGATCTTTTTGAAAATGAAAATATATATATATAAGTATTCTATTCGCTTTTTTGATCACCGATGAACAATTTTCAGATAATCTAAGTCGCTCCTCAGTGAGAATTCCCAAATTGGTGACCCTAAGTGCATCCCAAATAGTGAAAGCCAAAAGATTACTGAAGATTTCTTGAAACAATGTTTTAATGTAAAGCTAATTCATTCTACATCACAGGAATAAAATTTATTTTCTTCATCAATGATAGCATTTAAAAAACGTGAACATGCATGCTGATTCATACCATCAAATAACTACACAGCTTTAAAAGTGGATTGACTATTTTATTAAAATTAAAACATTGATTAAATGGTCAACCATTGTCATTGCCCATGAGGGCAGAGGATAATGTGACATCGAACATGGAGACTAGAATTTTACTCATTCATAGAACAAAATTATACAGGCTATGTCATCTCATATATAAGAGCTTCTTCGGACCCTGAAATGAAAGTATATTATAAAAATTTCAGGTAATTTTTTATTTTTTATGATGTGATCCTCACGTATTCCGAAGAGATCGGAATTAGCATTAGTAGACATCCATGATTGAACCGGGATTCAAACCCAGACCTGCACAGTCAGAGGCTAGCTCCCTAAACAAAACATACAGCATGTGGACAAAAATAACTAATTTTTTTTTAAACCATTTGGTCATTGTTAGTTTTACCTGTAAATTTGTTTGTAGATTTTTCTCAAAAAGATGTTACCACATACAATTAAATTAAATTTCTTTGTTTGTAAATTATTTTCAAGTTTGACAACATGGAAATTCAGACATTTGTCATTTTCACTTCAAAATACAAAAAGGAGATGGCCGCACCAGTATGACACGAAACAAGCATAACTCTGACAACATAAATAAGTAAGGTCCATGCATATATACACCTGAAACATGTCCCGGCATGTAACCAGTTTATTAGGAATTTCCCAGAGGAATGTTTATGAGGTGCATGTATGGCTAAGTAGTAGTATCTTTACGTTTGGAAAAATTAATGCCTATGATACTGTAAATTATCATGTATTCTAAGGATATCTTCAAAGAATGGACTGAATTGACACTATACAGTAAAAATGTAAAGTATCAAAGAGACACCTTTTTAACCCTTTAACTGCTCAATCATCTATGAGCAATTGATGCAATATTATAAAAATCAAATTCTTAGTAAAACAAATGATGTGATTTCTTGAGAAATTTACACAATTTTTTGCACAATTGAAAGGTTAAAACGCACCCAAACAGAGACCATTACTGTGCGTGTGTGTGAGACTTTATATGCCTTTAGCTGAAAATCCTAAATGTTCTTTTAACCCTTTAAATGGTTTATGAAATTTCTGTGATCCACATTATAACTACCATAGAGGAAATCACTAAACCTTTTAGAAATTGCCATTGTTTTCAAGAATATTTTTTTCTGATCTTGTGTAATGATAAATGCTTTCCCTCCAAAATCAATAATAATAATAAAACCAAAACAAGGAAGATAAATACTCCATCTATTTTCTATCATTTATTCTGTATAGGCATATACAACACTGAAAAGATGGGAAAAAAACACTGTTTCTCTCCTATTACCTAACTGAATAAAAGCTCACTCCGCCCACTGACAGTTTATTGACAGGATGGGGGAAAAGGAAAACATGTTATCAGGGAAAGCTCTCTTTACAGAGCTAGCTGGGCTCGGGATTGCCGAAATGAGAGGGTTTTAGGAATTCAAGATAATTGCCGCTGTAAAGGCTAATAAAGTCATAAATAAATCCATGATAGGGTTACTTACTTTACTTACTTCCAATTATAGAGTTTGATTATAAGGGTAAATTTTAGATGTGCTAATAAGTTACAATAATGCCATATCCAACAACCTCAAGATCAAGTAAAAAATAACCTGCACTTTCAACTTGCTATATCTTTAAGTTATTTAGTCCCTAGATAGTCTTGATTAATCCCCCATGTTTAGGTTAGTTTAATTTGTTACACTGTCATCTGTGCATGCATACGTAAAGTTCATACTACTGTGGCCATGTTATCAAAGTTTGGCTTTGATAGTGTCATTTTTTTTGTTCTTTGTCAGTGTAAACATGACCACTTTATTAGCAGTGTGTGTTAAGTATAAAAAGACAGCAATGATTCGATTTTTCTGGTCTGATGACATGCCAGGAACTAAAATTCATCAGATGCTTAAAATACAATATTGAGAAAATACTGTATTACATAAAAGTGATAGAAAGCAGAGTATGGAGTGTAAATATTGCCAAAGAAAATCAAACAGAAAATGTGATGCTAATGGTTTTTTTGGGACTTGCAAAGATTTAGTGTTGGTTTAAAAAATAACTAATTAGAAGACTAACTGGAGAAAGAGCATGTGCCTAACAATGCAATATATAGTGAGTTGCTAGCCAACAACATGAGGCCAGCAATTCGCATCAAACACTGAGGCCTTTTGTCAAAGAAAGTGATGGCAATGCCTGCCCACACACTGCCAACCAAACCATTACATCTATTTGAGTTTCAAGGTCCTGGAACACCCTGACTACAGCCCAGATCTTGTCCCTTCTTACTCCAGACCGCTCAAAGATCCTATATAAGGTTGTTAGTTTTCTATGGACAAAGAAGTGTGGGAATCCGTGAATAGTCCAGACAAACTGGTTGGAGAACCAACCAAAAAATTCTTTTCTGAGTGAAAATAAGAAAAAGCATTACTTTGTACTATGCTTTTATAATGTTTCTTATCAGAGTTGACAGGTTTTTTATGCATGACAGTTTTTGATAGTCTAAAATGCAGGGTTGTTTGGTTTAAACCTTGGTTTTAACCAAGTGGTTTTTTTCAAAAAATCAAATAAATGTTGCCTAAATATCATTTTTTCCTTGAAAAATATCATATTGGTTCATTATTAGCCAAACTTTTTCATTTTTATCGCATTTTATATCATTGGGGTATATTTTGATGGTATATCTTTAAATGGCATAAAATGGTGTAAGTGGTTTTTTTTTCAAAAGTCTCATAAAAGTGGCCAGAATATATATATATTTTTCATATGAAGTATCTTAGTCATTTAAAGTTATATACAGAAGCCAAAATTTTGTCATTCTTACAACATTTTCTAACCTTTGGCTACATTCTGATGCTCTATCTTTAGCAAATTCATGACTAAGGATTGCATCACACATCTAAATGTAGTGGTGTATTATCTCACAGGGTTTCTTTTTCCCTTCACAAAGAAGCAGCTACAGTAGTGACACCACCATGCTAGGGCCAGGTGGTCCTATAATCCAATAAAGACACCAACTTTTTTTCTCTCTCTCTCTCTCTCTCTCTCTCTCTCTCTCAATAGTTGTTTTTTTTATACTTTCACACACACACTGTTAAGCCCAGTTAATCAAGGTTCTACTGTATAGTAGTAACAGATTTATGAAAAATAATCAGCTATATACAGGGTGATTATAATTTAAGTTTTGATTCCAAAACTATACAATAAGTACTGATCAGAATGACTTGAAAATTTGCATGGATACTCCTGAAGCAATGGAAGTTTCTTTCGCAAAAGAAAAAAGTGCAACATGTGCAAGTAGATGATGCTGTACTTGGCCAGCAGTATAATCTATTTTGTGCAACCATATCATTTCAGCACTTCCACAGCATCAGTGTGTGGATAGAACTTCTATCAAGATGCACATTGCAATACCAGCAAAGCAGCTGCTGAAGACCCATTTTGACAGGATGCACCTTAACCCTTGCAACTGGGGGTACCTCAAAATGTTATAAACAGTGGTCAGATTGCAAGCTTTGGTGAATTGCAAACTCCAGCACATTCCCTATATGTTAGAAGTTCCTCAGGAATATTAACGGGGGGGGGGGGCGGGTTTGGTTTAATAAAGCTGAAATTGCAAGCAAATCCACATTATGACCATGGCATACTCCGATTCTGTTGTTGAACAAGAATTTTTGTGCTTTCAACCTCATAGCCAGAACACGCGGCGGACAACATATTTAACAATTCTTAAGTAAGTTGTAGTTATTTGTTCAATTACTTCATTTTTTGTGATGTTTCCATGAATTATGAAATCGTGAAATGCTATAATTAAGGTATCATTCTGCCATGACTGGCTATCGTTTCCATTCTGCGAGCAAATTTCCCACATGTTGGATGATGTCATTAATTTTACATTTTTAAATATTTTTTCCCCTTTACCAAATAAAATTGAATTTTTTCAGGAATATTCATGTCAATTTTCAAGTCATTCTGACAATCACTCTTTTTTTACTGTGTTTCGAAATCAGAACCTTAGTTATAATCACCCTGTATATCGTAGATCATTGCTAATTAATCTGCATTATTTATGCTTCATTAAATACATTATATTCACCTAATTTTTATTACTTTTTGCAAAATAGCTTCCTAATTAAGTATACTGAAAGTAACTGGAGAAAAACATTTATATATTATATGATTAATAATAACATTAAAAGAATTTTCAAATACCCAGTAATCCATTGAGTTAAGCAAAAAATAATTAAATTGCAAAAGTTGGTTTTTGTTAAAATTTAATAAATATTTATTGATTAATTAGCATGGGAATAGTGTTAATTACATTAATAAACATTTTATTTTAGTTACTTATTGGAAGTTTGAATGATTTTTCAGAAATTTTATTGTTTTTAATGTCAATACTATTTAAAACAAAAAACCGGTTTAAACCAAAAAAACCGGTTTTTTACCAGCCCTGCTAAAATGTCACATCATAATCTTCAAATATTGCTTTTCAATATAAAAATTCCCATTGAAAATACACACATTTATTGCATGTAATGTTTAAAGTGACTATGTTGTACATAGAATAAATACTTAATATGATTATAAAATTATTTTCTACTCTCTACAGAATTATTTTGGGCAATATATACAGTAGAATCTCATTGTAATGGACTAATAGGGGTTAATATAACTTGTCCATTTTAATGAAAGTCTGGTTTATAACAAATAATTCTAATAGAGGTGTAATGCAATAGGGTGTACATCAATTAAAGTATAGTAGTTACCGATAAAAAGTGTTTATTATATATCAAATAAAAACAGCCTTCAACATAGGTTGAATTGAAAAAAATGTGTACGTAGACACTCCATTAATCTTAATTTTTCTGGCTAGCGAGTGGTATGAGTAATGCAGTACATCCCATGTTTACACAAAACAACACAATGATCAATGTTTAATCGCTTGCTTGGAAATGCTGTTTTAAACAAGTTATTATTTTTTTATGCTGAAAATGGGTTTAAACTCGTCAGATAAAAGTAAGCATTCTTTATTATTATTATTACAATTTTTTTAACTATCAGTTATAAACAAAGTCTGTTATAAAGGGGTCCATTCTAATGAGTTTCTACTGTATGTATTTTTTCTGGCAAAATATACAATTTGCATAGCATAGCATAAAAGCTGAAGGAAAAACTGTGGAATGATTTAATATTCTTCAAGATGATTTTTGACCTTCCAAAATTTCTTTAACTGCTTATCTATGTGTATAGATATAAACATTTGCTGTACTCTTTTTATAACAGATAGGTGTTTAAAAAGTTATTTTATGCCATATATGTAATGTTTATTTCTGTTATCATTAAATTATCTAGATAATCACTAATACTTAAAACAATACTCTTATTGTGCATAACATTAGAATATATCTAGCAATCAAAACACTAAATTGCAGGACTAAAATGTCCTTTAATTTGGCAGTGCTGGTTGTATATAATGCTTACGAAACTCCTATAACTTATTCTTAGTAAGAATGACAATTTGACTACGATATGGTATATTTACTACTTCATCAAACACCAACTCTAGCCATATCACTATATTGCAATTGACTGCCATTAATGAGATGGGTTGAAAATGAAGGCACTATTTATCAGTAGTCACCTCAAGTTTGTTACGGAAAATATCCTCCCTTGGATTCGAACCCAGGATTGTGACAGCAACCTTAACGGTGGTAGACGAGCATCTTACTACCATGCCACTCAGGCATATGGTATATATACTAGCATTTATAATGCAGCGACTGAATGGCGCAGTGGTAAGATGCTCCTCTTCCACTATGAAAGTTACTGTCAAGGTCCATAGGTTTGAATCCAGACTAAGAACATCAGAAGCAAGTTCTGTACCTACTGAACCTGAGGCAACCACTGATAGATGGTGACTTCATTTCCCACCTAACTTCCACTGGTTGGAAATTGCAGTGTGGTGATATATGAACAGAGTTGGTGTGTGGTAAAGAAGCATTTATAATGCAATGGTTTTCCCTATTAAAGCTGTATCTAAACGTGCAAAACAAATTCTTTGGGTATCAAATCCTATCAGCTCTGCTTTGATTGAAAATATTCTTTTAAACTGGATTTATACGACCTAGGCTAAGAAAATTTTAGATGAAAATAAATAAATTCAATTAGTGTATTAAGATTACAGATGCTGCATGAGAATTTTTAATATGGAATAAAACTTTGGGCAGATCTAAAAATTTAAAGTATCAAAACAGATATTTTATAACTCAGTAATTATAATTCAAAATATAAAACACTTTAATCTACATAGAAGTATTTTGTTATTTAACATATCTGTCAGGTTAAAAACAAATATTCAACAACAGGTCAAAAAATTGAAAATAATTTTTTGACTATTATAATACTAAGTATTATAAAAAATAATACTAAATTATTTTAATACTAAAATGACTGCTCTTGGCTGTTCTAGATATAAATGCTGATATCACTTGAAAAAAACTTCAATATCTTCAATTTTTTGTACACTGAAAGAGGTACAGAAAAAATGAAAAATCACCAAAAATTGAGTGTATACGTTGAATACTGTTAAGATTATAGTGTTTTCAAAATCAAAAGCAGTTTTAAACCAGTTTTTGACATTTTAAACCAGTTTTGACACTTGTAATGTCAAAAATTGGTTTTTGATGCCAAAAACTCAATTCTGCTTTTCATCAGTTAATTCTTGACCAAAAGCACCAAAAAGAAAGAATACTGTAAACATTGACATACTGGGTGAACTCTTACATCATTTTTGTAAATAACTTGTGAAAAAATTAAGTGTGAATAGCTTTTGGCTATTCTTTGTACATGATTTGAAACTTAACATTTCTTTACATCTTATTTCCACACAATTATTTTCAAAACAGTACCTCAACAAGCTGTTTGTTTTCTTCTTGCAGTGCTTTCATGGCATCTGAAGGAGGTTTTTTGTTCTCTGGCTTTGAATCTAATTCATCTTTCAAGGGAACAAGGCTCTATGAAGAGATAAAAATGCTCACATTATATTTATTATACTATACAGTCGGCCCCCCGTATTCGCGGTTTTTTTTCCTTCATTGGAATTTTTTTTTCGACAGCACTCAGCAATCGTCATTCACGTGTTTTGTTTACAAAATTTGAGCTGTATTTGTTTAGGATGGATCATTCTTCTAATGCTACTGATAATGCTTTGAAAAGACTAATAAAAGTGAAAACTTTATAAGAAAAATTGGATATATTGACGAATACTATGCTTGGTGAAAGTAAGTCAATACCTGCTGTGGTCCGCCATTACGAAATCAACGAATCTACGGTGAAATGCATCAAGAAAAAGGAATCTGAAATATATATCTATATTTACAGAATGATTAACTTCTTAACAAGAAACAACGAATGGTTACAGAGAAAAACAAATAGAACCTCGGTAAGACTTAAAAACGAATATCAAATTCCAAAAACTAAAAAACATCTCTTCCAGAAAAGTTTCTCTTTCAATGCACCTAAAATAATGAATTTATTCCAATCGGAGTACCAAACAACTAACAACACTAACAAAAAGTACGAAATATATCAATATGTAAAAACGTCTGAAATAACGAAAATGATATTTTCCTAGCATTATGAAATGTTCTTGATTGCTCTATTTCATTTTCACATGTCCTGCCAATAGCATATCTAGACACTATTACATAAATTATGTCTTGCACACTGAATCACCTACAATATATATAATTCTCGAATTTTTGCGAAACCTTCACAATTGTGAAGTTACAATCGTCTATTTTATATTTTTTTCTCTGATAAATTTTATCCCATTGCTTTATGTCTTCATGCAAATAGAAAACCTAATAACATTGTAATGTACTTTGGTTCAAATTGGCGGCTAAACAAATAGAAATATTCAAAGGAAAAGAGAAAAAGATATATATGTGTGTGTATATGTATATGTATGTGTGTGTATATGTATGTATGTATGTGTGTGTGTATATGTATATGTATGTATATATATGTGTGTGTATATGTATATGTATGTATATATATGTGTGTGTATATGTATGTATCACTCATTGTATTACTTTTATAATTATTATTTTTCTTTTTATTTTTTATTTAATTTAATTTTTTTTTAATCTCTTATTTTGCTTGTGTAAACGGATAAAACATAATTCTTATAGGCTTCCTGGAAGGACAATTGTCCCTTGGGGCCACACAGATGTCTTTATTGTTTGTGTGCGCGCTTAGCGCTCAATTTCATATGTATATTTGTGTATTGTTAAATTAATAAAAAAAAAAAAAAAAAAAAAAAAATTCATTCAGCCGTGGCTGTAGGTGCACCCGTGGCAGTCAAAACTTTGGGATCCACGTGTTTCTCATACAGAAAATGTCATTTTTTGTGGTTACAAGACTGATACAAAAAGGTATTCCAATTGATTGTAATATTATAACAGAAAAGGCGAAAATTTTTACTCTTCCATAAGGAAAAGGCTAGTGAAACGTCTATTTCATCAGAATTTTATGCAAGTAAAGGTTGTTTCATAAGTTTAAGAAACAATTCGGATCACGCAATACAAAAATTACTGGCGATCAAGCCTCTGATGACCAGGAGACAGCTAGAAAATTTCTGAAGACTTTGTAGAAAATTATTGAAGAGAAGGGTTATGCACATCAGCAGGTGTTTAACGCTAACGAAACTACATTATTTTGGAAGAAAACGCCACAAAGAAGTTAAGCAAGAGAAAAAAGCGAGCTCCTGGTTTTAAGGCAAGTAGAGATAGACTTACTATGTTGTTTTGCGCAAAAATGCATATGGGTACATGATAAAGCCCACTATATTTTCAAATCTGCGAATCCATGAGCATTGAAGGGAAGGATAAGCCAAAGCTCCCAGTATTTTGGACGAACAACAAAAAGGCTTGGACTATGAAAACACTTTTCCTGGATTGGTTTAAACGGTGTTTCGTTCCAGAAGTCAGGAGGTACCTTGAGAGTGAATACATGCTATTCAAAGTTCTTTTGATACTGGATTGACCGAGGAGGAATTAATGCAGCTAACTGGTCCTGAAACTGAAGCTGCACGAGATGAAGATCAAGATGAAAAAGTAGAAGACAAGTTCAACTACAAGTAACATAGCGGAAGCGCTTCGCAAGCTCAAATCAGCAATAGATTATTTTCATAACATATATCCCTCTATTTTACGTTTTTCAGATGCAGAAAAATTAGTAGAGGAAGCCTTGTCAACATACTTGATGATATGAAAAAGAAAAAATAGCATACATAAACCACAACATTCTTTCAGAAAACATCGCCAACAATCGCTGCACCCTCTTTGACATTCCTTTTTACCTCTGCGTCACCCTGCTCTCTCTCATGATGTTCACTAAACGAGATATACAAAAAAAACCTACGGTTTCTGTTATTCGCGGTCATCCCCGGAACGTAGCCCCCGCGAATACGGGGGGCCGACTGTATACCTATTTAATATATAAATATATCTATAAGATATAAAACTAATATATACAACCTAAAGATGTTCCTGCGTGAGGTTGCAAATTGTTAGAAATGTTGAATAATTTTAATCAAATTTGTTTTTGTTTTTTGCTATATATAAAAATTTCTGATATTTTATATTTCAAATATTTCCACACTTCTATATTTCATTCCATTGATCAACAACAAAGCATTTACAAACAAATTTATTTCATTAGTTGATGCTGCCCAAATGGCAGTAGCGGGAAAGGTTTGAACAAATCAATATTACTCTGGTTAAATTTATTTTCAAGTTAAACAAATCAGCAAACAAAGAAGAAATATTTTACTTCAGAGAAGAAGACGTTTTTTAAAATGGACATAAATGTGTCATCAGCTGTGCATGGTTAACATATGTTTATTTGTGTTTAAACAAATTCTGGTAATCTGTTATTCAGTGTTCTCATTATTTTTAATAGAGGGAATGAGTCCTATTTCTATTTAATGAATTCTTTGATTCAATTAATTTTTTAGAAGTTCCTATCCCCACAAAGAGCTTTGTGGGGATAGGAACAATTTTACAAATAAAAACATAAATTTTAACTGATTCATTAAATCAGGGTTTGACTGTATATACAGTAGCTCTCAAAAGTCTTTTGACAACTATAAACACGTCTGCAAAATTTGTATTTTAATTTTTTAATGAAATCTATCTCCTATGTGAAACATAAAAACAAAGTCTCATTACAAACTATTATGAACAGATTGCAAAAATTTACAAAATTTTCATATTTAAACTTTTTAAATTCAGAAAAAAATTAGTTCACTTCTATGTTGGCTCAAAAGTCTTTTGACACAGACAAACAGGAAAGCAAACACCTACTAAATAATCAAATCAGTCATGCATTGGGCACCATAACAAAGTAAAATAAGTCAACATTTTTTGGAAGCAGTTTAGATTGTAAAATTACTTACCATGGTTGGGTATGGGCACAATGAGTTTGTCCCATGGTCAGTGGGTATTTTTTCTATTCCTTTTTCATCGCCCTTTCTTCAATTCTTTTTTTCATTTGCGCCAAGATCAGGGCAGTACATGCAAATGAGTTGGCGATGCAAACATTATTGCATTTGTCAAAAGACTTTTGAGAGTTATTGTATTAGCCCACACAAGAGAAATACTGTAGGTGTATCCATATATTATATACCCACAGGGACGTTCCCCCCAACCTTGAATCAGGCAAAGGGAAGGGGAAAAAGAATAAGGGATATTTGCTAGCCACACTTGGCAATTTTCTGCACCTGAAGAGCAAGTTTAGATTCCAGTCAGACAAGGTTGGACTGACATCTCAGCTCTCCTCCCATTTGTTATGTGTTAAGATGTATTATTCTGTATTAAGGTAAAGAGAAATAACTAAATCAAAAGTGAAATAATCAGAGCTTTGAAATACAATATAAAAACAGATCACAGATGGTGTAGGAAAGTTCAATGGTGATCTTAGACATGCATGAGCTTAATCTTTGAGACAAAGTAAAAATGTGAAATGCCTCACAATTTTGCATATCATCCGTATGCAGGAGCCACGCTAATCTTCTCTGTATCATTCCAATTTTAGTGTATGTACTGCCAAAGTTAGTACTTAATTGTGATCACAAAAGCACTAAAGATAGCAAAAAAGTTTGAAACCAGCAAAGCAAACATCATATTGTCGTGACAATACCACAACTAAATAACTTGATTTAAAATGTTTTGGAAAAAACATGTTTAAACACTAGATGAAGTGTATATTTAACATTATATTACATAAAAACAAACAAGAATAACTTCACTTAGACTTGTGTTACAGATTTCCTAGTTGTAGCATATCAAAGTGCATGCTAAGATGTGTCATTTTTTCGTACTTACCTAAAAATCATAAATTTTGGGGTTTTAGTATTGAGGCAATGATATACGGAAGACTTTTGCACTAAAAAAAGGGGGAATAACTAAACTGTCATGAAAAATGACAAATAAGTTTTAGTTTATTATTCAGGAGTTTAATATTCTGAAGAAACATGAAGGAAAGAATTTGAGCAAACAAAATAAAGCAGATAGAAACAAAAATGAAGCTAAAGTCCACAAAGAACTCTGCTGAAAGACAAAGTTTACATAACACTATCAAAAACTTTATGGGGACTCTCATCCAAATAAAGCTCTTAGATGGCAAGTAAAATGAATGTCTGAAACATAGCAAACTACAGCGCACTGGCAACTGCCCCTTCCAAGAATAATGGACCAATCAAACAATGGGATGACAAGTCACATCACATAGCAATTCACTCATTCATTTATGCACTTCTTTAATTTTTCCCACTGCTTTGTATGAATGCTCAAGATATTTACAAATTACACAGAGTCTGTGACTCCCATGTCCTGACAGGTAAGAAAATATAAGTTTTCATGGCCTGCAGTCTACCTTGCCTTTTTCTGGCATGTTGTCTAATGTGTGTGGGGGAAGTGAAAAAAAATTTTTTTTTTTAACCCCTCTTACTGTATATTACCTATAGATATATTACTTTACAGCCTATTTCAGTTTTTCTCTGAACTAATAAAGCCACGGGGCCTAGTTGTGAATGAACACTTCGAAAGAAATTGTTCAGAAACTTTATGCAATTTTATTTTTTCACCTTTTAAAAACAATTTTTGATTTTTTTAATAATTACCATTTTATTTTTTGTATTGAAATGGCAAAGATTAAAATTTTTAGTTTACATCTAAAGGTGAAAAAAACTATTTATCCAATACAAAATGTAAAATTTATAAGTTTTGAACACACACACGCACAGAAAAAGATATCATTAAATTAGTACATTAGCAAAATAAAAATCATTATTAAAATCTTAGTACATCAACTTCAATGTGTGTATATTCCATTCCAGCAGAGCTTTCATTGCATTTTTCATAAATGCGTCGTAGTTTCTTGAAAGCAAGAGTTATATTTTTCAAATTGTCATGAAGCTTTGCTTTTCTTTCCTCCTGTTCACTAATGCTCTGCAAAGTGTTAGTTGGCGGCTACAAAAGAAAAACATGAAGAAAAAAAAATCAATAAGCAATATACATAGTAATACTGGGAAAAGTTACCATATTTTCCCTTCAATAAAATTACTTTACCTTCATTCAAATATGATAACACATGTCACATTCAAATATGTAAGTTATCAAATTCTGTATCCATCACATTTTCAAGAGCAAAAACAAAAAATGGCACTCTATGTCTGTTCAGTTCTCACCACCCTACTATTTACAAGAAAATAGCCTGTTTCTAAGGGGGGAGGGGTTAGGTTAGCTCTATTACTCTTTATACAAAATAGAAAAAAACTTTCTGAGTACTCATTAATTTTGATTGATTTAATTGACTACATGTCAATTAAGAAATGCTGAGCATCTGTTTTTCAGTGCAGACTTTGATTCTTCCAACTGACTGATGTAAGATCTAATAATTTCTTCGCATCATGAGTTCCAGGACAACTTACTGATGCCAAGGTGTATCACTGTATCTGGAAAAAAATGTAAGCATGCATTCAGAATTTACAAATTTCTTTTATAATCATTCAGATATTAACCATTAAGATTATGACTATCGCTTCTACTAATTTTTGAGTTCATAAATTCTTCTTGGTACAAAAATCGGCCAAAGACTGCTACTAGAAAAATAGCCTCTGGGTGAACTTATTATGTTGTCTGAGGATTGATACTTTTTTTTAAATTCCTTTCGCACCTGGATATCAATACATGGACTCACCTGGGCACTGCCAGGGGGCTCTTGGTGTGCAGGGGAGACCCTTAGATGATTTTACAATTACCATCAATTGTTCTCAACTTATAGGGGGATCTCAGAGCTTTGTCTGCTCGCCCCCCCCCCCCAATGTTGCAAAGCCGGCTCTGTTTTCTTGGCCCAGTTAGAACCCACTTTACAGTCCAGAATTAGTGTATTCCTTGCTTTAGGGGACGGGAGTGTTGGTAAAACTCAGAATGAATTTTTCGTTTCAAAAACTGATTCATATTTAAGCCAAGCCGCTCCCCCCCCCCCACCCCCGATACAGGAACAAATTTTTGAACACAATTTTGAAAACTGTGCTTATACACAAGTATACAGTAACTATCCAAAACCTGATATTTTTGAAAATCCAAGTCCGGAGGTTGCCAGATTTTTGAATGTGAACTGTGCTTAATTTATGTGCTCAAAAGTATACTCTTAAGTATGCTCAAAACTAACTATTTGATACAAACAGTTGTATGAAAATTTCATTGGGAAGTTAATTTAGGATTCAAAGTTTTAATGAGGTTTCCTGTAATGAAAAAAAAGACCACATTGATCTTCAATGGGACTATATATTTTGATTCCATTTCATAAAAGGCCCTACTCAGGCAAGTTGTACTTTATTAATTTTTACATATTTATAAATACAGTTGATCCGGCTCATACTGTTTTTCAAAAATTGCAACTAATGTCTACAAGAATAATAAGATAGTTTTTCACAGACCATAGTTATTTCCTATAGTATTTTTAATCTATTAACAAACATTACAGTACATATAGAGATTTAATAGGAAGAAATTATGTATTTGTTATTCCAATAAATATTTACGTACGTTATACGAGGTGTACTTTGTAGAGAAAAAGCAAGAAATATATAAATAGAAAAAAAGAAATCTTACATATTTTGATTGATGTACAATACATCTTTGAACCTAGGATAGTGTTTAACATGCTGGGAGGTAAATTGAATTTTTTTTTTTGCTGTTGTAACTCTCGAAAGCAAAGGGTTATCATCTAAAAATTTAAGAATTTTTATTTAATCCCCTACATTTACAGCTTTCCTTTTTGACTTGCTCTGAGACATCCTGACTCAAACAGTGCTCAGCAAAATATAACGTTATTACTGCTTCATTTTCAAATGCTACTTGATGCTGGCTCTGAAATCTGTCAAGTTATTTACATTAATCCCTGGCACACAAACACTGTTTTGTTTTTTTACCTGTGAAAAAGGTGAAAAGTACACTGTTTTAAAGGGAGGAAAAAGCCTGATATGAATTTTTTTAACGTTGTAAGTGGGAATAGTAAAAAATTCAAATGTTGCATCCAGGAAAAATTAACATTATCAATATAGGAAAAAAGTTAAATTCGCAAAAATTTGTCATACTAAGCAGGAACATTATAAGCAGAATTGACTGTAATACAAATGTATTTGTGTGTGCATCAATTTGGTCACAATTTATTTGCACAAGAGCAACACAATATGGAACAATGAAGAAGCAAAAAAATTAATCTTGGAGCACAAACAATTTTGCAGTTCACCTGAAACACCCCCCCCCCCTCCCCATAATGAACCAATCTTTTTTACGTCACAACAGGCAAAACAATGCCACAACAGGCAAAATGCCCAATGAAGTGGCTGAGAAAAAAATGCCCATAACAAATATGGATGTCATATATTTCAAAAATACAGCAACCCAATTAAAAATGCAATTACAAACAATATATATGATAAAATATTATACAATGCCCAAAAGAGCATTAAATTTCCTGTCTACACCACTGACTGCATTTTCCAATAGATTCATTCGCAGGGCCAGTGCAAGAGTACTTATCACTTATCACACTTAATGCAAAGAAAAATTCATGCACCTATTTTCAATATGTACTTATAAACTCACATGCAAAGCGAATGTA
The DNA here is from genome assembly GCF_987345545.1 of Pholcus phalangioides. Lineage (NCBI taxonomy): Eukaryota > Metazoa > Arthropoda > Arachnida > Araneae > Pholcidae > Pholcus > Pholcus phalangioides. Next base: position 5,391,502 of record NW_028301625.1, on the reverse strand, counting down.
AATAAATTTTAAAAATAAAAATTTCTTATTGACTTTTTAATTAACAAACAATATAAAAATTGCTATTGGATTGCTGTATTTAGATTATGACACTCATATTTTTATAGGACTATTTTTCTATTACTACTGTCCAACCCTGATATAACGAATTCAGATTCAATGAATTCCTCGATTCAACAAACTTTTTTCTAAAATTCTGACAAAAATAAATTTCAAACCCCTATTTAATAATAAATAATAAATAAAAATCCTCAATATAACAACTTTTTTTAACTCTTAAACTGGTGTGGTGGGATCATTTTGACCCCCACACATTTTTCCTCTTGTCACCCCTTGAGAAAGAAATGCATCTGGACCAACTTATTTTCAGTACCTTTCAAGCTAGTTGTTTACATGTGTTTCACAAATTTATGTGATATTATTCTATTTTTTCTTCCCTCTATATCCTTGATCAAAGTGACCCCCCCACTCACCACTTGCGTAAGTGTTTTTTGCCTTAGGACAGAGTGTTCAGGTCGAAATGGTGTATTGGAAGAGTGATAATGTTCTCGATAACAGTTTCAAATTAATGGTGAAACATTGGATGTCCAAGGTGAGGTTGAGGATAGTGTTGTCATAGGCGGAGATAGACTTGGAAGTCTGGGGGGGGGCATGGTCATTATTTCTGAAGGGCACGATGATGATGATGATATATACATATATACATTAGATCAGTCGACTCCACCTTTGACTCTGAGGTCTGAGGGGGCAATGTCTCCACGTCCCCCGTATCTCCGCCCATGAGTGTTGTTAGTGAATCCTACGCAAGATCTGTGTGATTAACGTGTAATGGTGTTGTTTGCAAATACTGTGTTTCTGATGTAGAATAAGATTAATTTTGATGCTTGTGGAAATACAGTAAATATTATTTTAATTTGTAAATTTTATTTTCTGAGTATATTTCAATCATATCTGTTCATTTTTTAATCATGAAAATTATGTTCACAAAATTTAATATATAATTTAAAAAACATTTCAAAAGTCATACATTCCTTCATTTTTTTCAAATAAGTGATTTAATAAAAGAAAATTTTTAAGTAATAAGGAAAATAATTAGAGAAATTTTAAAAATTATTTAGTGAATTAATTGACAGATGAATGAAGTCATGTAAAAAACCCATTGCTTTTATGAATGACTGTTTTTGTTGATTTTTAAAATGCATTAATACTTGCTGGGGTTAAAATGACCCCACGATGCCAGTTACGCACAGAATTTTTACAATGCCTGTTAAGTTTAAAACTATCCTTAATGTTTTTTTATTATTCCTCATCCTTTGAAACCACAATTAGACGATTTAAATTCCCAGGATCTGACCTTCAGCTTTTCTTTAGAGACAAACAAGAAAGAGGGAGTAGGAATCTGCTCCTTTTTGGATAAAGGTGGCAATAACATCATTTAGAATGTGTGTGGGATGGTTTCAGTGGCCAATTGGTGTACACCAATACTGTAAAACATTGTGCTATTCATGTTTAGATTTCAGTAAAGAAATAAAGTTACTTCAAGTTTGTGCTCTGTCTGGACAAGAAAAGAATGGTGGGTCAAATGAACAAAAAGTGTTTTTCTGTTAGACAAAAAATTACAATTTTGACAGAATTTGGTAAAAGCAGTGAAAGTACCAAACAAACTTCTATCAAGCAATTTTTACATGCATCCTAATTTTATTCTTAAGCTAATTTTTTTCAGTTGTTGTCAGAAATAAGTTTTAACAGCAACCCCAAAGTAGCTTCTAAAATTTGCTGTTTCAAGTATGATCAATTTGATCCCAATTTGAAATTTTCTCGATTTAACGAATAAAATTGTCATTTTCTTCTGATTTGTTAAATCAGGGGTTAGACTGTATTTATATTTTTTTCTGATATTGATTTTTATTTTTTTTAGTCATTTTTTTTTTGGCAATTCGCCTATTGTGGCCTCTGATTTTCTATTTGTATATGTAAAACTAGAACAAATGGAGATATTTTTTTCCAATGGAGCAATGCTCCATTGTTCCAGCACCCCAGGTGGTAACCTTCTACTTCTGAAAATCTTGTGTATTTAAGAATTAATTTAAGTTACCTGAATAGATTTCAAATTTTGGAATAATTCTGTTGTCTTGTTGACTATATCTTGAACTGTCTCTTGGCCAATACGGCATAATAAAGCCATGTTCACATCTTTTTGTGGTTGCGGTACTTCTTCATTGGGGTTTATAGAAGATATAGAAGTTGAAGGCTCTATTCCATCCTGAGGTTCAGACACTTCTACAGGAACTATACTGGAACTGGAATTCATGTCAGGAGCTTAAGAATCTCACAAAGATGCTTTAAAATTCTACGAGATTGAACTAGATTCTGTAGGGGCAAAAAAAAAATAAAAAAAAATATATATATATATATATATATATATACAAATTTGACACTTATAAGAATTAAATATATGTATTAATCCAACAGCATTCACTTTCAAATTCTATTCACGCTAAGTTATGTTGACATTAAACACCAGACATCTCTGATAAGATAAAATAGGATTATCCTACCTCAGTATATATATATATAATGCATTTTAACCATTCATCTCTGGCCAATTAATATTTCCTTTTCTTGAAAGTTTGAAGTTAACAAAATATATTTTTTGATTAAAAGTTTTTTATGAATACATTGAAATGAGTTCACACACACACACATCAAGTTCATAGATGTTTTTCGAAATCATAAAAAAATTAATAATTGAAGTATTTAATAATTAGGTTTATAAATTATGCAAAAATTGGCATGACATGCTATTCCGACATACCCAGATGACTGATTAAGAGCATTCAAAAATGCTCTTAACCAGTCATGAGTGCTCAAGAGAAATATATACTAGCTGCAAGTATCTGCAACTTTGTGGCAGTGCAAATATTGTGATGGCCTAGCATTGTAAATTGAATAGGATTGTAATGATGTAAATGATGGTAATCTTACAGAAATAGCTGATGAAGCTCAGTAGAGAAGGTAGAAAGATTGTTGGTCTATACTTATTTGTCACTGAACCAGAGTCGCCCTTAGGGGTGCGCAACAGGTGCGGTTGCACCAGGCCCCATACTTGCGGTAATGATAATTTGTTTCTTAAATTTTAAACTTGCATCAGATTCAGTTATTTCTTTAATTTATTCAGAATTTTCATTAATTCTAGAAGTATTTCTTTGGTTTGATCAGAATTTTTATCAGTACTAGAAGTATTTCTTTGATTTATTCAGAATTTTCATTAATTCTAGAAGTACTTCTTTGATTTATTCAGAATTTTTTTATCAATTCTAGAAGTATTTCTTTCATTTATTCAGAATTTTCATCAATTCTAGAAGTATTTCTTTTATATATTCTAAATTTTCATCAGGGGTCTGGAATTATTTCTTTCATTTATTCTGAATGTTTATGGGTACTGGGATTATCTTAATTATTTTTCTCATTTTTTATTCAACGATTCTGAATTTACATTAGTTCTCTGATGATTTCTTTCATTAGATCTCAATTTCAATTATTTTGAAATTATTTCTTTCATCAATTTAAAATTTTTTCCTGTTAGAAATTTTCATTTAATTTTTTGTTAATTCAAATTTGTGTCTATATTTTTTTATATGGAAATTTTTCAGCATTTTTTTTTTCCTGTACATTTTATTAAAATGTATGAATTTTTGTACGTGCTGATTCCTTCTTTCCCACAGAATATATAAAATCTAGGCTAATGGAGCCTCACGCCTGGCAAGGGCAGCCCTGCACTGACCTCTTAAAAGGCATCTTAATGTTACAGGAAATAGAAGCAACTCAACCTGTATATATAGAGCTTGTTTGTATAAAGAAGAAAGAATTTTCATAAAGGAAGCTACAAACTTTATGAATGTGAAATGTACTATGTGCACATAGGTTTGAGCACTTGAGATTGCACACAAGGCCAGTTTCTAGCATGGGCAAAACATGGCACGTGCCCAGGGTCCACAAAGTTTCAGAGCCCCAAAATTGGTCGCTTTTTGTATTAAGAGCACAGGCCTATCTACCCTCCCCACACCTCATTGACAACCTTTCATTTTCACCCCTACCAATTCCCTGCAGTCGCATACCCAGCCTTTTACTTTGATTGTTACCAAAACTGGAGGACCAATTTATGGTCATATTGTATTCAATATGTCTTACCTCTCTAGCTGTGTTTTTGAGTGAGTTTCAGCAGAGACTTCCAGCTACATGTTTCCTTAAATATGGTAATAAAAATTTAGCCTGATGGAAAAAATTCCGAAATTTTTGCCTCAAGCTTTTCAGCTGCAAAATAGCTTATCTGATGCACACATTCCCTTTTTTATTCTTCCTAAATTCATTTGTTTAATCACAAAGAAAAGGTTCTTTTCTTCTTAAAGTTTTTTTTTGTTCAATCTGCTGCCTCCATTTCTCTTCCCTTAAGCTCATCTCTTTATTCATTTATTTGTCAGTTTCAGTTTCTCTGAGAAGTATCTTCCCTCTATATGAGAAGAGAACATTTATAACTTCTCTTAACATGTCAGGTAAACAAAAATGGCTTACTTTAAAAGACAAAATTGAAATCCTCCATTTTACAGAAAGAGAAAAAGTGAGTACTCATACATGATCACTGACCATTTTGGTAAGTTAGATAAATTTTGTTCATAAACCGAGAATCTTTCATATTCAATGGGAATTGTATATAATTCCTATATCGAATTGGTAATTATGATAAATCGCAGGGCCATAACTAGGCTGGGGCAACTCGGGCACTACCCCGGGGCCCCACAAATAATGTACATTTATTTTACATAATTTTTTCCCTTTTAAGGGGCCCCCAAGAAAGTGTCTATACCGAGGCCACGAGAAGGCATGCTACGACCCTGAGAAATGGTCAATTGCTTAATTAACTAGACATAATGCAATTTACTATATTCTAGGATTGCGAATTCAAATGGTAATGTTGATTTTGTTTGTACATGTTAACACTTGCAAAGAAACCCAATATTAAGACTGATAATTGATTATTTACATGTTCTTTTATCTTTATACTTATTTTAATTTTTCTGGCAAAATATGCGTAGTATAATGGCCAATGTTCCATAAATGGAACAGTTTTTATTTGTAAAAATATCAGATAAAAATTAATTTAAATATTTAGGATTTTTTTTATTGTATATAGAAGAAAATTCAAGGTATTTTTTGAAAAAAGTTTGGAAACACTTTTCAAGCTGGTGTAAACTTTTTGACGAAACTTTGAAATTTGATATTTTTTAGGCCTTTTTTTACATTTTGATTTAAAATTTGATAAAATTTCAATTTTTAAGTAAATGGAAAATTATTTTGTGTCTTTTACTACTACATATGTCAATCAAAGTAAATCAATCAGTTTCTTCGTACTGTTAACACATGAGCATGCTATTTGTGCGTTCAAAAATGCATGTTCCATTTATGGAATATTGGTCTTTCAAGAGAGTAGAATTCACGGTTAGTATCAGATGTGTGTTGGGCTGCTTCAATGTTCTTTCACCTGCCATTTATTCATTGAAAGTCATCACTTGGAGAGGGACGATTGTCCACTGTTGAATTTGTGTCACGGATGAAGACAACATTTTCAAAAATGATTACGTGACAACAGCTTCAGCAGAATGCTGGATAAATTTTGTGATGATGAAGATAAATTATATTCCCCCACGATAGCAGGGTGTTGGTAAAGATGGCAAAATTTCGTTGACGAGAGGTGTCAAAAATGTGCCAAAAATCTGCTAATGTAATACTTGAATTGCCCCTTATTAAGAGGTCTACTGAGGTTAATTGCATTTTTAATTGGGTTGCTATATTTTTGAAATATATGACATCCATATTTTCATGGGCATCTTTTTCTCAGCCACCTCGTTGGGCATTTTGCCTGTTGTGGCGTTGTATTTGTATTTGTTTGCAATTTGTTTTACTAATACATATTCACAAACGGCTTTAAAAAATAAAATCTTTTTACTTCTCAGAAATCAGAATGCTTTTCATCATCTACTGCATATTCGAATAGTGAAATCCCGTTTTAACGAATACCGTTATAGCGAAAATCACGTTTTATAGTGAACACTTTTCTAATCCCCCAGATAAGCTCACATAGGAACAATGCAAAATCTTGGAATTCCTTTATACGAAATTTCGCTATAACGAAGTGATTTCTCTGGTCTCTTGGAGTTCGTTATAACGGGATTCGACTGTGGTAGAAAGTTGACTTCATTTGTCAATTTTTGAAAAAATTAGGAAGGTAATGAGCCGAGTTGTTTGGTTTGTTCAATATTTGCTAGCTATTATTGAAATATTATCATGTTTTGCGGTTTTGTTCAGAATTCCGGGCCCCTAGAAACTCCATATGGACGATCTCACCTGAGGTATATCATATACGAGTTCAACTGATGCATGCGATTAAACTCAAAACAATCATTCTATTTCAAAAAAAAAATCCAATGTTTCAGAACATAGAATTGGATTCGTACCTCCAATTACAACACGTTCATTATTTCGCCATTTAAATTTGTCAATCAATGATTGCACAACTCCATTTCATACCATCGTACCTCTTCAGTGATTTTTTTTTTTAACTCCTTTCTTCCAGCGGTTAGTTTCGGTCTCTTTAGTCATTGCCACCTTCAAATCAAAAAATATACAGACACCATGACCATATGGGCCACACTTTATAAGACTTCAGCCTAATGACTATATGTCCTGTATTTCACAGGACAGCATACTGTATTCTTATTTGTAGTCGTGATTATTGTAATGTAATTTCTGAGTTGGGAAGATAATTTTACTAGTTGGTTTGAAAAAAGAAATGTATAAAAAAGTGAAAAAAACCAGGACATTTTCATAAAAAAAGTCGGGACAGCCAGAAAAAAACCGGGACTATCCCGGGAAATACGGAATGTATGGTCACTATACTGTTAAGCCGAGTTTTCCTAGGAGCAGGTTTCTTCAGCACGTGGAGCGTAAAAATGCTGATTGGTCAAAAAAACCTGAATTTCAGGTTTTTAACCAATCAGCGTTTTCACGCTGCACACAGCGTAAAAGTTTTACTCCTAGGAAAACCCGGCTTTACTCTTTTTCGCAAAACATGTCCCGGCTTTACTCTTTTTCGCAAAAGATGTCCCGGCTTTTCAGGGATTTTCAACGAACCCAACTTGTCTTTTCTTAATTTGATTCTTCAAATTTCAACGATAAAAATTACCTTCCCAACTCAGAAATTACATTACAATATAGTAATGACTACAAATAAAAATATTTATCATGTATATTTGTGTTTTTTTAATTCACTGCAATTTGCAGTGCTTTATTTAAGCGCTTCCTTTCCCGGGATTGGCTACTACTGTGATTTTAGCATGAGTTAGCAACTTTGCTTACTTTTGGCATAATCTTTGGCGGCAACTGACAATGTTCCGTATTTTCCCCGAAGGCCAATATACCGCATTTTTCTCGAGTAAATATGGTCACTCTATATCTATGTATTTTCTCTGAATATTACGCGTATTAGCAACATTTCGACACTTCAATACTTGAATTATAATTTATTTTAATTAAACTCCAATAAAACATTAATTGACGTTTTTTTTTGTTGCATTGTACTTTGATAAAAGGCGCAAGTTGAAGTAGTTCTCAACAGCAAAAACCATATATACATAGGCTGACCATATCTCTTCCAGAGAAATACGGGACATCGGGATTCCAAATACGGGAAAATACGGGACATCGCCAATTATCGCCAAAAACGATGCCAAAACCAAACAAAGTTGCCAAATATTATCGAAATTACGGAAAATCACAATGGCGGGAAATGATGCATTACTACAAATAGCAGTGGATTAAAATGTATTCCACGAAAAAAAAACGTTCACCATGGCAAATGTGGGAGATTAATATTCTCATATATAGTTGTAATTATCGTAAAATAATTTCTGAGTTGAAAAATAATGTCAATCTTTGACTTCAATAAAGAATAAAAATTCAAGTAGGCTTCGTGTAAAATACGGGAAAAACCGGGACACTTTTGCCAAAAAGTCGGGACGGCCAAAAAAACAGAAAATACCGGCACTGTCCCGGGAAATACGGGACGTATGGTCACCCTATATATACAGAGCATTATGCTTATTAGCATTTTTTCCTTCCTCTCAGAAGCCTGGCGTTAAAAACATGATTCCTATAACTAATCAAATTGCTATCCAAGGCACAACGACCTTTAACGCTTTCAACAACACTATCTACGCGCTCGGTTACATCGACAACACTTATGAAATTCAAACTTTCGAATTTACAGGAACAGACATACCTTTACAATACAGAGGAGTCAATGTTCGGAGCCCTGGAGATTACGCTCGCTACAAACTACCTATATACAGCCACAAATGCAGTCACATGAACGACCACAAGATGATGTTCTGGGATTCCATGGTTAACGCTGAACAGCTCATGGAACTCAGACCAGGTAAGAACGCTATTAGTTACAACTGGATTGTTTCTCCACAAGACGAACATATATTTAACACTAACAGTATCATGTATCCAGATCGGGCCGAAGTCACATGGACTCATCACAAGGCTATGAACGACCTCAACGTTACACCCAACAAAAAAGCTATTCAATGAGCCAGACGCAACTGGAAAGAAACACGAAAAAATGAGACATTGTGGTATGGAATCTAATTCTTATGACGCTTCAATACCTAACTTTTTTCATTGAACTCATTCCTTTATTCGACTCTAACACCACTGAAGCTCAGATATGCATTGTTCGTAAAATAACTTTCTCCGTTATTCTTAATTTAGCTGTAAACAGGCCTAATCAAACACCACCTATTTGTAGGTGATGTTGCTATCGGATATCTGGATTACACCGCACTCTTCAAGAGCAACGACCCCGAATTTCAACTGCCTAATCTACAACAGATCTGCTGGAACCTCACAAGCAAGACGATATCCTACCCTGTATACCAAGAACAAATCAACAGACAGCAACTGAACACCTACATATACTCCTACGACGACACCACGCCTCCAGATGAAGACACTGCTTTACTTATGTCTAAAAAAACATACCTATGGATAAATAAACGCAGCGGCGTATACCGCAACGAAAATAATATATGTGTGTCTCTCTTTTTTTTTCCTTTCAACTCAATAAAAATAGTCTAAAAGTAAATCCACAATAACGAAACCCATCTATAAACTTTAATTCACCTCCCCAAAATGTTTGGGCGTGAAATTCAAACCAAACCGTTGGCGTCAGCCCACGTTTTAACACATAGCCAAAGGCTTAAATGTGACCATGTCACGGCTGACACCAACACATTTGACAAGCAGCCGTCTTAATTAAATTACGATTCAGATTTTATACATCTTGTGTGTTGAGAATAACGTCGATTAAAAAAAAACGTGGACATGGATTGTGAATTTCACCAAATATCCCTTTTTTTCATTACATATAATTGCAGAATAAACACATCCAGAACGCAAAGTAAAAATGTTAACAAATATGGAAATATTCTGGTAGCGTAGCCGGTCAATTTTTTGCACTCAACTTGTCGCAGTGTCAATTCGTCGCGGTACAAATTTGTCGCAGCTCCAATTCGTAGCTGTACAAGTTTGCTGCCGTGTCAATTCCATCGAGAAGGTCAATTCGTCGTGACGTCAATTTATATATTACAGCGCAGAATCAATTCGCGCGCGCGTCGAACCTTCACTATACATGTTCCACGCGAGCTTGTATGTAGGTTTTTGTCTTACACGTGAAATAAAAAACATGAACAAAAGTGTACACGCACACACTGAAAATTATTTTTTGTCAATGCGGAAAGGTCATCAAAATTAAAATTACAATATCAATTACATTTAAAAATTTAACTGCATATAAAAATTTTATATTTGAAAATTCAGTTATAAAAATTTGAAATGTTAAATAATTGATTTTTGCTGTGATAAAATTTCAATATCGTGGAAAAATTTCGGTTTGTATGATATTCCCCAAATTACACTGAGCCTATCTTTAACGGTAAATTTCTCTCTTCCCCCCCCCCTCCGAGAGTCGCCAACATTTACCATTACAGTATCTTCATAAGAACCTGAAAAATTAATTCATTCAATTAAATTAATATTTAATTTTTACCGTATAAGCCGCATTTCCCGCTTTTGTTGGGATTTCTATTTCTCACAGCGAAGGGAGTTGGGCGCAGATCAAGGGTAGAAATGTACAGTGCTTTGTGCTTATGAATGACGGATGGTTTTCATATTGCCCACAGGATGAGCACCGACAAAGACCATGTAATCACCAATAAGACAACTATGGGTCAGTCGCATAGATATAACCATTAATCTTATGCTTATAATCAGTCGCATATCTTTGGCTGGCTTGTTTGAATATTTTCACATAGTTTTTCATTAGCGTCTAGGCTTTTGGTACAAGGTTGGTGTGCTTGGTCTACATATTTCTGTTGGCAAAAACATGGAATATTGCATGAAAGTGGAAATGATATGTTGGTTTGCGTGTGTGTTTAAAAGTTTTCCCCCATAATTCATGTTCCGAAATTAGAAAACTTTTAATGCAATTGAATGAATTAGTCCCTATTATTAATTTTCTTTGAGTTTTTTGTTGTATCATAAAATAGAGATACAGATTATACGGATGACAAAAAATAATGTAGTACTTTTTAAATTAAATTATTTGAATTCAATTTAAATTGCAATAAATTAAAATACACGTATCGTTAAAAAAAGAAAAAAATTTATGATAGTTTAAAATAGCATCACTTGTTATTCTATTAATCATCATCTGGCTTTTTATTGCGATATTCACGTTAGATAAGTTTTAAATAAAATGTTACTCAAAAAGGCACTGAAAATAAATAAAGGTTTAGATATTGTGGAGTGTTTATATGTGTGATACAAATTGTTTTTAAAATTAAAATTATCCTAATAAATGTAGGCTATAATCAGAGGCGGATTTATAGTTTTTCCACCTGTGGGCTATTCAAATTTTGCCTCCCTTCTTTCTAATTCATGTTCTTGATCACCAATTACTCAATTTTGGTTACGCCCTTTCACTTGAACTTGTCCATCTTGGGATAAAAAGCCAGCATATCACCTCCCCACCCAGGAAATATACCTCTGAATATAATCTTATATTGTCTGCTAATATTAATTCACTTGTGTTGTTTAAGAAATGCTTACTAATCGTTGACTCTGTCAGACCAGACACGACCCAGGCTCTGTTCCTCCCGGTATATAAGCCTTTTATCCGTGTGGGTTGACTAAACTTTGACTGGAGCCGTATGAGTGTCATGTACATAAAGTTACATACAATGGGCTAATTAAAAGTCTGATTTCATTCTTTTTACTTGAGAGGTGTTACTATAGAGTTGAAAAAAAAAAATCAAAAATCGATTGACATTTGCAGTGGTGTCAGGTGCCCAGGGTACTTTATGGAATGGGTATGAGCACCCAGAGAAATGATTCAGAAATCAAAATTTCCTACTTCAAGATCAAGACAAGAACCCACAAGTTCCAAACACTTCCGGCATCCTTAGCCAGTCAAAGGTGTCGATATGGAGGAAACATTGAGGGGGTGGGGGACTGAAAATCGCCATTCATTCCGTATATAAGGGACTCAAATCCGTACTCAGGAGGCGGAATGGTGCATTGCATTGTATATTCATGAGTTATTGGAGTGGGGGGGGGGCCTCAAATGGCATCCCCCAGTTTCTGGTGCCTATGGTCGGAGTGTTTGAATATTATTTCGGTGTGATAATACAAAGTGATTTGAAATGTACATTGCATTGCAAAAAAATAATTTAAAAATAAGGCTTTTCGCAGCTGCTACACATAAAACTTAGATACCTTGTCGATAAAAAATTCCTGAAAAGATATCTCTGCATGGATACATTTAATAGTGAATTACGTAAATCGTGCTGTGGGGGAGGGACACATTGATCGCAATATATTATCTCGATGTACACCCCCAATGCCTACAGAAATCCCTACAGAAAGCGGGAAATGCGGCTTATATGGTGGAAATTAAATTTTAAAAAATTCATTGGATCCCAATTTATTATCTTGTTGTACGTTCCAATATGTCCCTCAATGACTTCAATCAATACGTTCCTTCATTTGTTAAAAATTAAAACAGAGATAGGAAGGGGGAACATTTCCAAATAAACGAGAAAAAAATTAGCTCAATTTTTTACGCCTAAAGCAACTACCCTATTTATAAGATCACAACATATGAATTTTAAAGCAATTGAAGTTTGTTGCGACGAAATGATTTCGCTACAACTTTGCACAGCCCCAAAATGAGTCTGCGAAAAATGTGTACCGCGACGGAATGAGCCTGCAACAAATTTGTACCGCACCGAAATGAGCCTGCGACAAATTTGTACCGCAACCAGTCTATAGCACGACGAATTGACGCTGCGACAAACTGAACGCAACGACTTGATCTAGACCATAGCCTCCCAAACTTTTTGTTCCATCGCCCCCTTCATCAGAAATGTTTTCCTCTCATCGCCCCCCAACTCAAGTAAACCCATAGGATCCAATGTTAAATCAGTAGGTTCTATCACCCCCCTTGGACCATTCCATCGCCCACCAGGGGGCGATATTGCCCACTTTGGGAAACACTGATCTAGACCCTTCTGGTAGCAGTCTTTTTCTCCACTTGAGGGGGAGGGGTGAATGGAAAAAATCCAGAATCAATGAGAAACAAAATACTGTACTTGGAATTCCCGAATCGCCACACAAACGAACTTATTCTGGAAATCTTTTCAAACTTGGGGAATTTAAAAAGTTTTTTGTGGTGTTTTTAGAAAGATTTGGTTAGTTTTGTGCCATAATTGGCAATTTTGTCGTTTGTTCGGCGGAAATTGGCGATGTCCCATATTTTTTCAAGGAAATATTGTCAGCCCAGACTTTACTAGGCTGATTATATACTTTACGATCAAGGACGTAATATTGCGTCCAAACGGCAGTGGAATAAATTCAAAAAAGTTTCGTTTTGCTTCCTCTCTACACATAACAGCGAAGCTTTGTTGCAACCCTACGAAAAAAAGGTTTTTTTACCTCCGTGATGCATCCTTCTATTATATAAGGAGGAGGATACGAATCCTAAGAGCAAAAGAGAACAGGTAAATAAGTAAGAGCAAAATGAGAAATCTCTACTTTGTACCTACTCTATTATCTAAGTATTTTACAGATAAGAGAGGGGGAGAGATAGTGTAATAGAGATAAGTATAAGAGAGATATATGTACTTATGTATTATACCGTTTTCCTTTTGTTTGTTTTTTCAAATTACTTCTTTCTTTCCATCCTTTTTCTAACATGCGGTTAGGTTAGGACAAGGTTACAATATTTATCACCAATTCATCAAACAGATCATCTGAACTTGCCAATCACTTGTAAGTGAAGCGGTTAATAAAAGAAATAATTTCAGATTAAAAATTTTGAAAGAAATAATTTCAGATTAAAAATTTTGAAAGAAATAATTTCAGATTAAAAATTTTGAAAGAAATAATTTCAGATTAAAAATTTTGAAAGAAATAAATTCAGAATTTTTTAGAATTTAAAATTTTATCCTTATTTTCGATAAGAATTTTTTGTCCTGAAATAATTTTAACAATAAAAAAATATTTTTCTTCCTTTGTTACATGATGAGATTTCCCGCAATCATAATGGTTAATTATTTTAAGTGTATAAAGTTAATTAGTTTGTATTAATTAAAGAGAAAAACATGCAATTGGTTAAAAATTAGGAGAGCAGTTAAAAATAGGTAAAAAAACACAACTACTGTAGTTGGCAGAAAATTTTGTCACCAAGAGGAACATGAATATACTTGGGAAACAGACAAATAGATTAAAATTTTACTAAATTTTTAATAAAAAGTGCAGAAATATTTGTAACCACTTGATTGAACTAAATTTCAATATTTATGAAAAAAATTAGCAAGACTGTGCAGCTTATTTAGTGGAAAAATGTAAGTTTTAATGAATGCACCTTTGCATGTCAAACTTTAACAACTAATATCTAATATGATTAAATAATCTACGTTTGGGTGTACCCAAAATTCCAAAACGAACACGGCTATACGCGTTTCAGAACTATATGAAGTTCCTTCATCAGTAGGAGAAACAAAGAAGAAAGAAAATATTGAAAAAACTCCCGCTATAAGGAGTTTTTTCACCCCCCCATGGGGACAGTATTTTCCACTCTGAGAAACACTACAAATTAACAGAACCATTGCAGCTTCTATAGTCTTTCCTTTTCAGCACTTTATGCATTACACTTAACTTTGGGATACCAGTGTATTTCAGAGAACCAGGCTTACATATATATATGTTTATAACATTTGAAAAATGTTAAAGTCAAATCAAATCTCAACACATATTTCCAGGCAGCACAGTGAAATTAATATGCCACTTCAGCTTTGTAGCCTTTCAGTACATCCTGCAGGCCACAATGTAGAAGCTGTGTTGAATGCTCACAAGTAGCGCCTATGCTAAAAGATGGCAGAATGCGAGGTTATTGTTGCAAATGGTTTTGTTTACATCTGGAGAATTTTTGAATTTAAACTACCTATCATTTAAAGTGTGAAATTTACGCAAACCTTCCTCTGTGACCAAACTCACATAATCTTGAAGGACAAGTATATTATTTCATTATCATACTCTCTAAGATGAATAATACCAAAGGGCGCATTTCCATAATGTTTCATTTACAATCTATGCATGGCAATTCAAATAAAATGCAGAGCCGTCTTAAAAGCATCGTGGGCCCCCCGGCCAAGTGATTTTTACAAGGCCTTATCTGGAAAAATTCCTGAAAATTTCAATTACTTCTCATTTTTGTGAGGCCCCCCCCCCTTCTTGAGTCTCCCGGGTGTACTTGTGGGAGGGGGCATATTAATGTGCCACCGATTTTTGGGAGCTCTACATGATTTTATTTTGTTCTTCAAATGCTATCAAGTTTGAAATGAGGGTGGCGGCAGATGAATTACCATCAATGACTGACAACACACCCTTTCTACGTCAGAAAAGGGAAGAGATATCACTCAACCAACAAATTAACAAAGCAACTTGTACCAAAGGAGATTTTGTCCTGGTGTGGAATATCAGGGCATACTTTATCCAGGGGTGAAATGATGACATATTTTAATGACTCTGGGAAGGCTTGTGTCTCAGCCATGAACAGAAAAGGCAGGTTTTGGGTTTGATCCAACCCTAAAGATGAGCTTTATTACAAAAATACCCAGATAAAGAATACAATCGCTTCCTCAGTGAGGTTTGGAAATGAAGGGAAATTGATGGTGCCTTTGAAGAAATGAATTTATAGTGCATCCTATATTTTATTTGTAATGCCACAAAAGTTCTTTTTAGAGTTTAAAAGACTTAATGAAGTGTTAAAAGAAAATGTCTTGTTTTCCCCCTTTCCAGTAACTTGACTATAAAATTTTTCTTGCAAACAAAACAAGCTCTATTTGATAGAAGAGGTAAAAATGCATCAGGGGTTACTCAGAGCATGCATTGGTTTAAAAAAGTAGATGGCACATTATCCACTTTGGATAGAAAAAATGTGTCAAAAAAAATCCTCCCCCCCCACTTATGTGATAAAAATTTTCTTTAACCAGAAATTGAAAGCTAAGGTGTGTAGCACCATCACCTACAAATTTTGTCCTGATAAATTTATTTAAGAGGTTATAGTAAAAAAACCCTACAAAGTGGCACATTATTACCCCATTTTAAAGTAACTTTTTAAATTTGAAAGTTTTATGTCCTGCTTACCACCTGTAGGATATAATTTACTTACATTTATTATTATTTACTATCAAGTTTTTTTTTTAATTTCTAGACAAGACATTAAACAAAGTTCAATCATTTTCCTAAGATTTTTACCAGAGTTCTTATATTTTTCCTCTCATGTTTTCCCCCCTCAAAAGCTAGGTGATAATGATTAATGGATAACTCGATTCAAAAAAATCAAAACAAAATTAATCTTGATCCAGACCAAAAATCTTGAATGAGTAATGAGTGATTGTTATTCAAATAAAATGACTTGCAAGGAATTTAAGAAATTATTATTGTAGTTATATCTTGGGAGATACACAATACTTCATAGTTATACCGAAAACAAAAACTATACCTATGTGCATCATAATTGCAACTGAAGCATTAGGGATAGTACATCTAATTTACACAAAGGAAAAAAAATTGTGTATTTTCCTAAATCTCACCTGCGCACATAGAAAACTTTAATTTCCACAATATACATATAATCAGTATTACTATATTTTATACAATCAAATAGCTTTCAGAAATTTTGCATCAATGAACAGCAAAAGTGCATGGTTCATTTATGGTCTGCACATAAAAATATAGAATCATGCAGAGATTACCGATAACTTCATATCATGGTAATTTTATGCACCCAGGAGTGTTACTTAGTGGGAATCTAAAATTTAAAATTACTTCCAAACTGCTACACGAAGATATCTATGTTCTAGCCAAGATTCAAACCTAAGATATGCCGAACTAGAAATTGGTGTTCATCAGAATCTTCAGGAAGCAATAATCAACAAAGAAATATCATTTAGAAAAAATAGACTTTAAAAATGCTAAGCACCCAATTATACAATGAATAAAAACTAGGTAAACAGTTACTTCAAATCAGTATGTATACCTTGATATATGAAGAATAACACTTTTCATGAAACTAAAAAACAATTCATAGAAATAAGATTCAAATATTTAATTTCATTTTTGAGAAAAAAAATTAAATTCATACACATTAAAAAGTAGTAATTTTCCCCTATAAAATGTACGTGGAGTGTATAAGGTAGTTTTTCAAGTTTATTTTTGAGCATTCTAATTCATTTACCATCTCAGTACTGTTGCATTTTCTTGATTTTTTTTCCCAAGTTTGCAGTAGCTATAAAACAAGAGACTAATGAAAAGCTCAAAAATCAAGTTAAAAATTACCATAAATACTCCAAAAGCTCCAGGAAAGTTCATGAAGAATGTGTGTGAACACATTTGCTTTAAATATATACAATTCTTTCACACAAATTTTTTTTTTCCAGTTATGCAGCATAGATTTAGATGTTCTGTGAGAGAAAAATATAAATTTTGCAAGATAATTCCTCTTAGAAAACAAAAAGCACCAGCTTTTACAAAACCTTTAACATTAACAAAAATATATATATTTGAAAAAAGTAAAAATTGAAAATGAAAGAAAAGCTAGAGTTTCAGGAAGGCATTATGAATAAAGAACATTCTTGAATTTTATATATTTTTATACAGGGCTACCATTTTATATATACAGGGTACATGGAGAAAGTCACATCTGACCTGAAATAATTTGCAAAAAGCCCACGAGGAAGAGATATATGCAACTTCAAAAACTGTATAATAGTGACTAGCCAGATAAGATGTAAAAAATAGAATATTTGGGGGAGTAAGTTAATAATAATATACTCCCCCAAATGAAAAACACCAATTAGGTAGTAAATTTGTGCCTGCACTTATGCCTTAGAACTTATTCCATGAGATTTGAGGAAAAATTCACTGAGACATCAATATTGACACTCCTGATTTTTGCTAAAATCTATGAACCTCTTTGAAATTCAGTTATTTAAACACTTAAAAACTAGCAAAAATCAAAATTTCAATTATTAACAGCTTAGCAAATTTTTCTACAAATCTTGAGGAAATTTCCTTCAGTATAATAGAGCAAATTTTATCAATAGACGTTATTGTTGGGAGTCGTATAAATATTTTCATACTGGACTCTTTCCCAATCATTATTTTACGTTCTGCTGTTCATTGTCTCCAATTAAACTGTAGACATTTTACTATACCACAATCCAAAAATTACATATAGCTCTCTCCATTTGCAAGTTATTTCAGATCAAAGAGACTTTCCTATGCACCCAGTATGTAATCAGGTGAATATTATAATTGGTGACTTTCAGGTAAGCACAACAAATGAAACTAGGCAATCTAACCTAATCTAAGTCCCCAAGCAGTCATTTTTGTCAGTTTTAATAATAGAATAAGCAAGGTGTATATTTTGAACTAAAGTTCAAACAAGTTTTTCTGACACAATCTAAAAAATTGAGTTACCTAGTTGTATAGTGTTCACAGAACAAATTATATTATTACTTATCTTTTTATGATTATCAGAAATTGTGTCTGATTTTTTACAGAGTGAAAACATGAACTTAAATGAGAAAATGTTTCAAAATATTTTAGGTATTATGATATGGAAGAGAATCTTTTACTTAAAAATATGGTACAAAGTACAATAAACTATATTGCATGGAACTTTGAAATCTTTCTTGTACCTAATTTTACACAGCATAAAAAATCTATTTGGGTGAATGCAGTTTTTCACTTTTGAGTAAAAAGGAAACCAAGATTCCTCATAAAATACTGGGCATTGTTACAAAAAATTAAACACCATAAATAGTGATACATAAAATTATTGCTCTAATTTTGCTTATAAAGCAAGCAATAATAAAATAGTTGAAAAATAATTCTAAAAATCATAACCACACAACAGCAAGCACATCATAAATAAATTTTGAGTACAATTGTTCAGAATGTATTTCAGTATCTACATTCAAGAATATCAAATTTATCTCAAAGAATTCAAGAAAATACTAAAAAGAACAGTTGCTATTCCACTGAACTTAATAGCAATACATTCATTCAAACATAAAGGCATGTATACATTATTGAGCAGAACATGTAACACCCCCCGGAGCAGTTCTAATCCGTTCTTGGGTACACAAACCTCCTTTGTGTTCCTTTCTTTTCTTGTGTTCGTTGAAAAACTGACTCCTGGTGGTCAAGTTTGAATGGCTCAAAAAGCATTAGTTTATCATTCACAACACTACAATTTACTGAACTAATTGTGAATGCTTAAATTACATGATCCGCTCGCTAATGTATATGTGCCTTAAGGCACCAAGGACTGCAGAGCACAAGCAGGAAAAAAAAATTTAACCCATTCACACACAGGCTTTTGGCAACAAATTTGGATGATCTTTATTAGAAGTATCAGCGATAAATCTGGTAGCCTTGTTTGCACGTTAAAAAAAAAACAAGGGAAAGAAAGAAAAATAGAAGGGGAACCCCAAAGCAGAATGATTTGCATTGTTCTTCAATGAGCCCTCGGCTGACTGGAAATGTTCTATATATGGTAAAAATCCCCATCAGTGTTTTCTACACTTTTCTTAGAATTCTTCTACATTGTTCTGCAGTAGCACTGATAGTTCAGCGATATACGTCACAAATTTCGGCATATTCTGCTTTGGGAAGGGGGAAAACTATAAAGCAGATGAGAGTAGGTCTACAGCAGATTTCTCTTTCACCCTCCTTTACATGTTCTATTTCTCTCATATATACTGTATTTACTCGCATATAGAACAGTGTTTTTATTGCTTCATAAACCGAGGTCGTCCTTTATCCACGAGCGCAGGACTTATTGCATTTTTATTTTTGAAGATCGAAAGATGGCATGGAAAAATTGTACACTGAGTGTATTGTACTAAATCATTATAGCGAAACTTCAATATAATGACACTCTATGGACCCCAAAATTGTTTTAGAGGAATTTATTTTCTGTATACAGTATCATTGTAGTGAGGTTTCACTATGTATTTTATGCTGTTAAATTCTGTGAATAAACAAAATAAATAGTTGCATTAATAAATGTAGTTTTTATTATTTTTGATCTCCAAAATCATACCTCTTCCCATAAGTAAATACAGCATATAGTAGAAAGATACATTATATGGGAAAGGGGAATCACTGCACACAAGAACATAGAAAAGATGGAGACGGAAAGAAAAACAACTTTGGTTCATAGGGTTACAATAAAGCTTTGTAAAAGAAACAGACACAGTGAATGAATTTATTTCGCTGGTATTTGGATGAGAAATTTCGCCCATGATTGTAAAGGGGTTAAATTGACACATGCTCATTGGATAACTGATAGTTTGTTTACGAAGCCTGATCGGCACAGAAATTTCAAATACAAGTATAAACATTTTATAATTCAACAGATACTTGATATGTTTAACAAATTCGAAAAACTTAGCATATTTCCCTTTGATAGAACACTTTCTGGAAAAGAAATAATTAAAACTTCCATACTTTATGAGACACAAAAAGGGGGTTCAAGACCAGTCAAAAAAATCACATTACTATGCTACGATTTCGGCCATATAACACAAAATTCTTAATAACTTTGAGGAACCAAACTACAGCAAGAAACAAATTATTCGGCAGGTGATGCATGCTAACTAATATTAACAGAGCTATTTGATTTTTTCAGATGAGCATCAGCAAAGATTGAGAAAAATATGGTTCTTGAAAGGGATATTAAATTTAAATTTGTTCAATATTAGTTAGCATGGCTATGTGTGTATTAAATAATGCACAATGCAACATAATATACACACTCACACACATATTATATAAATATGTATGTGTGCATGTACCTACCTGCTGAAATAAAGATACCATCACCAAGAAAATGGATGGATATATCCAACTGTCTGGATCATGTGTTTCAAATATCACGCTGCACTGAAATGTATATCCCAGCCAATTTTTTATACCAGTTTCTTCAAGTTTTATATTAAACAAATATAGTTGACTCTTTACGAATGTCACAACTAAGATGATAAAGGCAATTCCAATAACAGTTTTTTTAAATATCTTCTAGAATTATTCACCTTGCTCTCCAGCACCATCTCCTCGCAAATGGAGAGCAGAAAATTTATTTTCTAAATCAAGTTGAAGTCCAGATGGTGTGTCAGCCTTTGATTTAATACCATGTTTGACTGACTGAAAACTTTTATCTCCTTCATTGCTAAAAATGAAATAAAAAATAAAAAAACGGATTAATTAAATAATATCAAATTTTAAACTGGTGAATTCATATGAGACAACATCCTATAAACACGTGTTCATCAATTTCAAAACTGTTAAAAAAAAATTATGTTTTTATGCTTTGAAAACTTTTGATTATTGAATCATTAGGAAAAAACATTAGGACTTTTGTGGCCATTATTTCTATGTAATAGAAAGATTTCAAGATTTCATTAATGAAATCTTTAATTAATTTCATAATTATTCATTAAGAAAATTAAGTAATAGTATTAAATCTTAATTTCATTAATGGCCATCATTAATGAACTCTGTTTCACTCACATGAGTGACAATTATTTTCAGGAGATAGTGGTCAAGTGATGCAAAGTGGAGGACAAATTGTGTATTCATGAAGTTGTTTAGCTGGTAAATAGAAACAATATACAGTGCCAACCACACAACTTGACATGTGGATAAATATATTGCCCAGTTAACTTGATATTCATTATTCCCACAGTTGGCATGTTACTGAATTTGATGGGAATGTGCGCTGATCCAGGATGTGTTGGGAGCCAGGTTGCTGGGTCGTCTTAAGGCAAGGCCCGGGGGCCTCAAGAGAAGAGGGGCCTCACAATAATTATATCCTGTTGAAAATTTCGAGAATTTGCCTAGTAGGGCCTCACAGAAATCACTTGGCCCGGGGGCCCATGATGCTCTTAAGATGGCCCTGCCAGGTTGTGAGAAATCCAGCCTGGTTTTTTTAGGTAAAAATGTGGAAAATTTAATTTCTTCATTCTTTAGTTGAAAATTATTATATATGTATGTTTAGATTCTTTATTACACCTGAATATAAATAGTCTAGCATACATTGAAATTATATTTAATAAAATTGAATCTAATGTTTCATATTGTTTTCATATATAACATATACATGCTCACACACTATTGAGTTATTCTATTTGAACTTCCACATGCAGAAGTGCCAACTTTTGGAATCCAGAAATACTGAGATTCTCCCGAAGGGGGTACCCCCTCCCCCCGGCACTCATAAACTCGATCAAAAAAAATTTCTTTTTTTTTATCAATTAAGAAAAAGTTACATTGCCACCCCCCTCGAGCAGAATATAATTCCATGTGTGTCTTTCCATGCAGAATAGAAAATCACATCTACATACTGTTCATAAAACATAAGTGTTTCCTTTCATGGATGCTATCAGTGATTGATGATCTTGGATATATGAACTCTTAAAAGCTTTATATAGCTTAAACGTTTATATTTTCTTTCTGAAGACATATTTAATCGGATGAAACAATTTAAAAAAACTTCAAAATACAAAGTTGCTAATGAAAAAACTTGTGTTTAACGCACGGCTGCTAATGGAATACAATAACAATTAAACAGGAATTTCGGCAACCAAGGTCATGCCCCTGATAAATGATTGCAGAATAGAGAAATCACATCTACATACTGTTTATAAAACATAAGTTTTCTTTGATGGATGCTATCAGTGATTGATAATCTTGGGTATATGAACTCTTAAAAGCTTTATATTTAGCTTTATATAGCTTAAAGTTTTATATTTTCGTTCTGAAGACATTTAATCGGAGGAAACAATTAAAAAACTTCAAAATACAAAGCTGCTGATGAAAAAACGGCTGTTAATGGAATACAATAACGATTGTACAGGAATTTCGGCAACCAAGGTCATGCCCGTGATAAATGATCGCCGATAAACGCTACGTAAACAAAGTCACGTCTTTGCCAGTTGCTTAAATGCGGTCACCAAGACTTTTTTTACGGCTGCTCGATGGGAATGACCACGGCTGTCTTCTATGGGTATTTTCCCTAATGACAACGGCAATCATTGACGTGACGACTATGTGAAAGTTTGCGTAAAATCTAATTTTCTGTGAAAATCCGGAGAGTTGGCAGGTCTGCACGTGTATGAAATGGAAAAGAAGACAATTTGAACTTATATTAATTCAATTATCATAATTTTGGTCCTAATATAAACTCAATAATAATAAATTACCAAAACAATTAAATTATATAATTATAATGTGTTTAAAGAACAAAGACAAGTTTACTGACAGAATTAGATAAACAAAAACTCTTGTTTTTTTGGTTTTTGAGACAGGCCCGTCATTTGAAGGGGTCAAAGCCGGCTTTTGAAAATACACTAAAAATGGTATATGTATATAAAAATATATATATATATACATACATTGAATGTATATCTATGGTCTATCACAGGAAGGGCAATTCCAACAGTTGGAAAAAGCGGAAAAGCTAAATTCTGTGACTTTTTGAAAACGTTTGTTTAAATGGGGGAGGTTGTTATAACGAGAGTCGACTGTACAAAGAAATTAAGGTCACCTGAGGAAAGAAATTAAATATGCTGAACTATCTGTTAAGTCTTGGAATCTCTTCACTTGGATCTGGTAGTTTTTATAGAAAATCAGTCAATTCTAGGTTGGTCACAGATTTAAAAACTATTTCCAATCTTCATGCTGATGTTTGCTTCTCTTGAAGACTGAGAAAATATTTCAGGGTCTTTTGCTCCTAAATAGTACTAGACAGAGCCAATGCTTACAAAATATGAAAATTGCTGTTAACAGTGCAGACAGAGGTTTCTTAACTTTTTTCTGCTAATTGAGGACGAGGATTGAAGATTAATATTTTCTAACTCCCTCTTTAAAATTTATTTAAAGACCATTCCACTTTAAGAGCTGGTGTAACCAATGAATTTTGTTTCTCTTCTAAAACTTCTATCAATCTAAGTTAAAACCAAAATCATTGCCAGTTTTGTTCGAATCAACTTGTATTTCCCCAACTTAAACTTTCCATTAAATTTTCACAGAAACATTTCAAAAACACAAAATAGTTTGGGACAATACAAGCAGTAAAACTGAAAGGCATGTAAAGAAGTGAGAATTTGACTATCAACTATCCTTATACTGACCAAGACACAGGTACTGGAACAATGCACGTTAATGGGTCATCATTTAAGAAGTCACATCTATTCATAAGGGTATCTCGATTTAAATCTGCTTAATTCAAATTACATGATTTAAAGGGCGCAGTAGCCCAGGTCGATAAGATACTCACATAAAGTACCAAGGGATGTTTAGAGGTGTTGCGAGTTTGATACTTGGTTCTTCCTTTTCAGAAACTTACACAGAAACTGTGACATGACCACAGAAAAAGATTGCTATCACAAATTGCTATTTAAATCAAATACTAAAACACGTGTGGACATTATTGGACATCAGCCTTAGACTTATTCACAGACATCAACGACTACTACTACTGAACCATACATATATCTCGTACAAATTCCTTTATGGAATTTGTAATGAATTAGTGCATGCCAGAATGTGTGTTCTAATTGTATGTGTGATCTAACGTATTTATATTG
Organism: Pholcus phalangioides; assembly: GCF_987345545.1. NCBI lineage: Eukaryota > Metazoa > Arthropoda > Arachnida > Araneae > Pholcidae > Pholcus > Pholcus phalangioides. The sequence continues at coordinate 5,367,161 of NW_028301625.1, read as the reverse complement.
AAAGAATTGAATGTTTTGTGTTCTTGCTGGTGCTGGAAAAAAAAATCGTTCTTCCACATTTTGAAGTAAAGATGGCAAATGCAGTAATTTTCATGTTATGTCAGTGTAGTGTTGTAGGTGTGCCTGCTCTCTGCCTGAAATTAATGACTGCTCTTGATGAAATGAACTATATGCAAAATGTGTAAATTACAAGGTCTATTGTTAAGAACCAGATAATTTTACTGCACTGTTCATCTTTTTGCTTAAAGGGATTTGTATATTTCAACCGCTCAAGGGTACAGCTTCATAATTTTTGGCTAATGAAGCCCTTTTATGTCTAGTGTTTTATAGATCTTTTTGAACATTCTTTAATCTTCTTCATAGTTAAAATACAGAAGACAACTTAAACACTATAGGCAGAATATAATATAACTCAGAAACAGAATATAATTCCATGTCAGTCTTTTCGTGCAGAATAGAGAAATCACATCTACATACTGTTCATAAAATATGTGTTTCCTTTCGTGAATGCTATCAGTGATTCTATCTTGGGTATATGAACTCTTAAAAGCTTCATATTTTAGCTTTATTATAGCTTAAAGTTTTATATTTTCTTTCTGAACATGTTTAATCGGAAGAAACAATTAAAAAAACTCAAATTACAAAGCTGCCAACGAAAAAACGTGTTTACCACACGGCCGTTAATGGAATACAATAACTATTATACAGGAATTTCGGCAACCAAGGTCATGCCCTTGATAAATGATTGCAGATAAACGCTACAAAAACGCAGTCACGTCTTTGCCAGTTGCTTAAATGCAGTCACAGACTTTTTTAAGGCTGCTCGATGGAAATGACCACGACTGTCCTCTATGGGTGTTTTCCCTAACAACGACGGTAATCATTGACGCCACAGCAACGTGAAAGCTCGCGTAAAATCTAATTTTCTGCCAAAAATCCAGAGAAATTGACAAATCCGGAGAGCGGGAGGAAGGATGAAAAATCCGGAACCTCCCACCTAAATCGGGAGAGTTGGCAGGTCTGTATGTCTTTTGCAATTTGGTCCTTCCCAGATAGTCAGAATTTTGTCAGTTAAAAATGGTTAAATTTTATTAATACAAAATATTGAAACAGGATCAGTGCGGACATGATGAATGCTGATTTGGAATTTGTGCTGACCTACACAAAGTGTAATTGTGACAGCACCAAGTGCTGTCACAATTTTGAACTTCCTGGAAAAAAATTGAATAGCTGAGGCATGCGAAACACAAATATTTTACTGAATTGCAGCAGCTGCTCTATCAACTTCAGCTGACGTTGCTGGATATTGAAGGCACCTTGCATAAACACCGTGATTTTAACCTTTTTTTGCAATTATCAACATAATATACATTTTCATGACAATAATGGCTAAAATTAATTTTGGTTAAATAGGTAGTTTCTAGTTGTTTTTGACAAAGAATCTAGTTGGAAAATATTTTTTTGACGGTTGGCAAAATTGGTTACTCGGCAAAGACAATCATATTTATTTTATGGCTAAGCTTTTTTGCCGCTGTGGTGGTCGAGTGGTTATAGTGACGGACTCGCGATGCGAGAATCCGGGTTTGAACCCCACAGTGGTGGTCGGCTGAAGTTGGTTTTCTGCGGTTCCCGACTTCAAGGCGCAAATACGAGCCGATCTCCCCGTTAAAAAGTCTCGCCACAGAGAGCAACAGTCCTACAACGATAAATCATTCAATCATAACACTTCACTCATAGTTTGAAAAACTGGTGGCAGATGGTAGCACTACACATAATAAGCATTACAGAGAAACACAAAAAACTTCACGTCAGGTTTCACTACACGTACATTCCCGCATGTACCGATTCGTTGGGGGTTCCGCGGGGGGTGGGGGGGGATGCATGTGTGGTGTAGCAGTAGTAGGTAGGGCCTCCAAAAAAAAGGCTCGGGGATCCATGATGTTCTTAAGTCAGCCACCTCGTTGGGCAATTTGCCTGTTGTGGCGTTGTATTTGTATTGTATTTGCATTTTATGAGCCTTTTATTGAGCATGGCATCTTCAAATAGGTGATTAAGAAAATTATACTAGAATAGATAAACAGTGAGAGTGGCAAAACCATAAATCCACCTGAGGGGCAAGGAGCAATTTTCACTATAAAAAGAATTCAGTAAATTTTCTTGATTTTTTATGTAATGCTAGCTACTTTTAATCAGCCAAATTTAAGTCAAAAGCTTGTGGTTTTAATATTCATTTGGTGCCTGCTTAACCCTTTGGCTGCCTGAATAGTCAGAGAAATGTTTCTCTCTGCAGGAGTGAAAAAATATCTTTTTTTTCAGTTTTATTTTGTGAAAGATAGATGACAAACAGTGCAAATTCAATACAATTGAAAGAAAAGGTATGATACAAAAAATCTGGATTCGAACCCACTGTCACTAACACACTAAGGATTTGAGAGGGAGACATTCTACCACTAACATCATCCCTTGTGCATCTCATCCCATATAGTACAAGCAAACCTATCAGAGGGTAAAATAAAATATAAAAAAATTTGCAACATGAGTATCCCATCTATACGTCATTTTAAGAACTTCATCTTAAAAAAAAAAAAACTGAATAAGAGAATGATTGAGCAGGCTACTATGCTCTTTAACATTTAATTGGCTTCACTTTTTGTCTTAAATTCCTTCCATCAGAAAACATGCCCTGTATCAATCTGCAGATACCACACAACCATTGCTTCATGTATGGGATTTTTTCACATGCTTTACAGGTAAATACCATGGCAAAAACCTGGTAAAAACAATTAGCCTTTATTGATTTTTTTTTTATTGATGAAAATATGTAGATTAAGTGTTTTTATTTTACTAATAAAGATTCATTTATATTTACACTCATGTCCATAAATTAAGGATAATGCCAGCTCCGGCAAATAAAGGTTCAGAAACAAAACAAACGTTACTTATTCATAAAGCCCATTTATTAAACAAAAGATGAAGAACAAAAACGATGGTGTATGTATGATACCATTCATAAAAACTACGATTTTTGCTCCCTGGAGCAATTGTAAAAAATATCTCCTTTACAAAAACTTACTATTACATGGTTAGTATGATGGTTAATACATTGTATGTCTCCCATGCGATGAAATACAGTCCGTACAACGCCTAGGAATGCTGAGTATCAAATTATCGATCTGATCTTGGGGAAGATCACTCCACTCAGCAAGCAATGCTCTCCAAAGTTCCGGTACACATGTAGGAGGTGGTTGACGGGCTGCAACTTGTCGGCCAAGCATGTCCCACACATGCTCTATCGGATTCATGTCAGATGAGAATGCTGGCCATTACATACGGGTTATATCCTCAGATTCAAGGCATTCTTTTACGATGTTTGCTCGGTGAGGACGGGCGTTGTCATCCATAAACACAAATTCTGCACCCATGGCACCCCTAAACAAACGTACATGTTTTTCCAGAATGATGCCCCGATAAATTTGGGCTTTCATGGTTCCGGTTTGAAAATGCAGATCTGTTCTGGAACCCAGTATAATTCCACCCCAAACGAGCAATACTGCATCACCGTAACGGTGTCGTTCAATGATGTTGTCTTGGTGGTAACAGGTACCTGGCGTTCTCCATATGAAAGTCTGACGTGAATCAGACTGCAAGCTAAACCTGGACTCGTCGGGAAACATCACACAAGCCCACTGTGACGATGTCCACATTGCATGTTCCCTACTCCAGGCTAATCGCTGCCGACAGTGAGTTGCCGTGAGCGGAACACATATGACAGGCCTGCGAGCATATAGACCAATATCGCCCAAACATCTGTACATGGTTTGCCTTGACACTGTGGTACCCGTGGCTGCAGATAGCTGACGAGACAGGTCGGATGCTGTGTTCAGTCTGCTTCTTTTGGCAGTTACTGCCAAATACCAGTCTTCATTCGGAGTTGTAATTCGGGGGCGACCTGTACTGTAACGTCTACTGACATTTCCGTTATCTTGGAATCGTTGCCAAAGCCTAGAGATGACACTTTGGGCAATTCCAAGTTCCTCGGATACTTCCATCTGAGTACGCCCACATTCCAGGCGGCCGATAATTCTACCACGTAAAAAATCATGCACATGCATCCTCTGTGTCATAACTATTCGCTTATGGCACTGAGCGCCTTACAGAACTGTTGTGAATAATTTTACTTCTTTGCCACCATTCCTTATGTACCCCCCTCTTACACTCTCGTCATTGTGACGTACTATCGGCATCATCTGGTGGCTTCCTGAAATTTGCATATCATTCTTGCAGATGTGTGTGATAATTCTACAGGTGAAATTTTTACTTTAGATTTCGATTTCCGTGTGATTCTGAATTATCCTTAATTTATGGACATGAGAGTATTTAAATAAATAATAATCTTAAGTATATTTTATAATATATGTATACAGTTGGATCTCTATAGTTAGCTACCATAGAAGAGAATAAACTATGAATAAATTATATGTAACACAACTTTTTTATAAATATTTCTGCTCCATTTCCATGTATCAGTAGAAGAAAAGATAGATAAAACCACTAGAATCATCACTGTTAGTTCGAAATTTTTAATTACAATGAAAATAATGCTTCAGAAGTTTTTTTTTATTTTTGCTAACCTGTTGAAGTACAAAATCGTGCAGAAAGCTTCATTATAGTTGGTTTTTTACAGGAAACTTTTGACTGGTAAAAATCTGGTAAATACTACCACATGTTCGTACAACAATAAGGCAGGGCTTGACAAATCAAGGAAAAATCCAAGCCACAACCAAATATTTTATGAACCAATATAATTAATATTTTGTTTTAATTGTTGTAATAAATTAATGTTTAAAAATAAAACATTGTAATATGCAAAAAATAAGTTTTTCATCATGTTATATACCTCTATTGTGTTCAAAACATTATCCAAAAGCATTCATTTAGGTTTTTGGTGGATTAAACCAGTTTTTTATACCTGTCATGTCAAAAACCAGTTTATAACAATTTTTGATGCCAAAAACCCAACACTTGTTATTACCAATAAGCCCTCATAAGATTACTTTTTAAAAGACTCTTTATAAACATATTTTGCCCAGAATTTATAGCCTTTACTTGTTTTTACTGCTATTCATATTGGTATATGATAACAATATAATCTTTATGTGAAGAGAATTTATAACATGATGAAATGAGCATATATAGCACCAGGTTTACAAACCTCTAGGAGGGGATAGGGTGCACCCAGAAGACTTGGAATCACATGTAATGTGGGGTTAGAGACATTTTCCTGATACATTAGGTGGTGTTATACTGGAGAGGTGGTTCCGGGCGTTTGATGCATTACCTGCTCGGTTGTTGAATCTATCATGACTTGATCTCCTGGAGTTCCCAGGGGCATATCAAAACATAGGTGGATGATATTCCTGTTGACCGCACTGAGGAACTTTTTGCCTGAACTGCAGGGAAGTCTAAGACATGTCCAGTATCTTCCAAAATGTTTGAAATTCAATGCACGTCTGAGATGTGAGACTCACATTACAGCTCATGAATGAAACTTCAAACACCTTTGACCTGTCTCTTCTTGATGCACATGTTATTAAAATCTGTGTTCACTTACATTATGTCCTTTTACTTCCACTGGTGATTTCTGTGTACCCTACCGCATCAGGGAGCATTTCCAACTAAGTATTGCTGTGTGATTCTCAGTCGTCTAGGCATATCTTACCTCTACTAGAAGTTTGTAAACCTGGTGCTGAGACACCCTGTATAGGTACTTTAACAGACATGCTATTAAGAATATAATTTTCGTTTTTGGTGTTTGCACAACAGCGGCTTAAAATTATGTATTTTGTTCAGAAAAAATGAATGAGTAGATAAAATTTTTAAATAATGGCAAAAACTGATATTTTCTTCTGAGGGTGGTAAAAACCATCAACAGTAAATACCATGGCGATTTGATTCATAGTCTATGTGAACTATAAACACAGTCTTTGATCTGCTACCGCTTCACCCATATGTAGCGACTTTGTGGATTTGCAGAACAACTCAGCAATGAGTATGACTTATGAAGTTTTTAATGTTCTTGTTAATTACACATCTTAATTGGATAATTTTGTTAATTGCTAATAAATTACGCTGATCTTCAAAATCTGTGGAATTTATTTGATTGTCTCATCTTGTATCACCGCACTAGACACAAAATAAAGTGTTCCAGACTCTGCCATGAAGCTGGGCTGGAAGAGATCTCGGCAACAGGATAAGTGTAGTGGCAAAGTTCTGGCGTTCATTCATGTATCACTGCACCAAATACCCAGAGTGGAACCTGGGTTGTAACGTATCGAGTTACGTTACAACTGCTTATTGCTTGCGTAAAGTTTTGAATATGGGGATAATCACACTCGTCTGTGTGGCATAGACCTAATACAGTAGCGTCTCTGTAACTCGACACCCCAAAAGTATCAACAAACATGACCTAAGCAGATGTCAAGTTAACAGGGTTTAACTCTAAATTTTTGTCAGATCATTTTTGTGTACATAATTATACATTCAAACAATTCCATTAAATAAAATGCTCAAATTCTCTCATTAATTTTAATCCAGGGTTGTTTCATAATAGAATCAAAAACATATAAAAAAATTTATCTCATGAAAAATAATTAAGTATATTTGTTTTTCTTTCCGAAGAGAAAACAAAAATTCTTCTACAGTGTTTAGTTTATCCTGTGATTGTTCAGTCTTTTTCTGAGTGCGTAGGAATCGATGTACCACATCTACAGCTTATAATGCATCATGGCGAAATGGTGCAGATACTTCTTCATCTGAACTTTTGGATTCTATTTCTTCAGAATATGAAGCACTTGCTCTTTGGTTGATTGATTTTAGAATATTATAGTCAAAAGTCCAGAAGTTACAAGATCAGAGTCAACGTTCACACATTCATCTTCGATACAATCACCCACAGCGTTATTTATGCTTTCTCCACATGTAATCTGAAACTTCAGAGAAATTATCGTTTTCCAAAGACTCAGAACAAAAACCAACATGACGGAAGCAGTTCCTAATCATGGCACTCATGACTGACTTCCATGCAGGATGTCATTTCAAAAGAATCTAAAACAGAAATTTTTGCGTATATTATAACATCTACAAATTTTTTGGTCTCATTTTCTGTAAAAAGTTTTCATACTTAGGATAATTCCTTGATCCAGTGGTTGTGAAATTGCTAATGAATTAGGTAGTAAAAAAGCATAATTTAATTGCTGAAAGGTCTGTTATTTTTGGATGAGCAGTGCAATTATCCAAAATAAATCAAACTTTTCTAACTTGAAAATTTTCCATCTAGCTTCCTCAACCATTGTTCGAAAATCTCTGATGGCAACAAAAAGGCATGGATGACATCATAGACCACAGGAAGAGTTTTAACATTTTTAAAGCACTGCAGGTTTTTGATTTTCCAATAACTAACGGTTTCAATTTTTCAGAGCCGTCTTGAGTTTGATGCCAAAAGAAATGTCAAATGTGTTGCGATCCGATTTGTAAATCAGATGCTGCTGATATCAATCCGCCATGACGTCATCGATCATGTGCGATCCGCCTATATAAAGGAAGATTTCCTCTGTGCACACACACATACTTAACCCTGTCTTTTAGTTCAGTATCACGGCGATGTGCGCTCGTAAGAGATGTTTTAATCTTAACTGTTTTTATGTTTAGTTATGTTAAGTTTCATTGAATAAAATTACTTTTAACCCACTGCATTTCCGCCTCTTAAAACATGGCACCGAGATAGTGATTCGATCCCCACGACTTCGTTTTCCGGTGATGATGCTTGATCCTGTGAACTTTTCGTTCCATGATGATGCTTGATCCTGTGAACTTTTCGTTCCATGATGATGCTTGATCCTGTGAACTTTTCGTTCCGTGATGCTGCTTGATCCTGTGAACTTTCGTTCCGTGATGCTGCTCAATCCTGTGGACTTTTTCCTATAGTGCTGCTCGTTTCCGTGTACTTTTTCATCTGTTCGTTCCATCATGGTTGTTACTGCTCGATGGAGGTAAGAGGATATTTCTGATATTTCGATCGTTCGGTTTCGTGTTCTGGCCATTCGGGAATTATTATTTTTTTTTTTTGCCCCCTTCCTTTCTGGTTCAAAGAAAATAATTATGGCATGTATAGGATCAATGTGTGAATTCCATATTTCGGACCCTCCCTCGTGGGACCTTTACAGGGAAAAGTTAACTTACTTTTTGGAGGCTAATTGCATTGATACACCCGAGTTAAAACGTGCAGCTTTGATCGTGGTATGCGACACAAGGACCTTGAGTATAATTCGTTCTCTGATCGCGCCAGCTACAGTTGCCGATAAATCTTACGATGACCTCATTACTGCCCTAAAAAATCATTTCAGTCCGAAAGAATCTGTCATTTATTGTAGGTTTATGTTTCATAAACGTATGCAACGACCTGGAGAAGGGATAAATGACAACGTTGCGAAACTGCGACGCCTTGCCGGGAATTGTGATTTTGACGCCACCTTGGAAGAGAGATTGTGTGATCAATTCGCTTGTGGGATTGCGGATGGGGCTATTCAGAAGCGGTTGTTAGCCAAATTGGAATTAACTTTTGAGTCTTGAGACCGCTGTGTATAGGGCCTTGGCTATTGAATCGGCCTCATCGCAAGCTCAACGGATGCATTCCCAAACGGGCGCTTGTGGTTGCAACGTGAGTTTCGTGGATAAGGTGGAAATGCAGCAAAAAAGGGGAAAAATTCCAAATTCCAAAAAGGCTTGTTTTGGTTGCGGCGAAATGCATGATCGAGCCGTTTTCCGTTTCAGAAACGTAAATTGTAGATCGTGTGGGGTCAAGGGTCACATTGAAAAAGTATGTCGTAAAAAATAGAGTTCTCGTAAATTTCAAAAACGAAGTTTCAAAAAATTAAATGATGTTGATACAGTTTCTCTGAAAAATTATTCCTTAAATACAGTAATTCAAATTAATTCTCTCAAACAAAATATTTGTGTAAAATTGGACAGAAAAACATTATTGATGGAACTGGATTCAGGATCTTACTATTCCATTATTTTGTTCGATACTTTTCGATCTTTGTTTGGTTCTAACAGACCCAAAGTATCTCGTACTTCCGTGAAATTCACGGATTTTCAAAAAAACTCAATAAAACTCGTGGGCAAATGCAAAGTGCAGGTTCAGTTCAAAAACTGTGATTCAAGGTTGGAACTTTTGATTGCCAATGCTCGCTGTTCCAATATATTGGGTTGTTCGTGGTTTCCCTTCCTTGGTATTGGTTTCAGCGGCATAAATTCTATTTCCGATCCTGTACAAGGCGTTGCTGCTGAGTTTTCTGAAGTTTTTGAGGAAGTCTTGGGAACTTATACAGGGCCTACTGTTAGTCTAGCTATCGATCCTAATTTTCCTCCCATACGCTGTAAGGCTAGAAATGCTCCGTTGGCACTTAAGGCAAAAATTGAAGATGCTCTTGAAGTTCTCCAACGAGAGGGTGTTATCGAGCAAGTCGATAATCCCAAGTGGGCAACCCCTGTTTTACCGGTTCTGAAACCATCGGGTCAAGTTCGTTTGTGCGGAGATTACAAAATTACGCTTATTAAAGCTATGGCTGCTTTTCCGTATCCGATCCCTTCCTGTTGTCAAATTTAGAGGGAGGCGGATTTTACGCTAAAATTGATCTCGCACAGGCGTACTTGCAACTGCCCGTGGATGAGGAGTCTGCCATGGCACAGACAATCATCACTCACAAAGGAGCCTTTAAGGTTAAAAGGTTACAATTCGGTGTAAATAGGGCTCCAGGTCTTTTCCAGAGCATTATTGAAGACACATTTGCAGGGCTTGAATGGGTAGTCCCTTATTTTGATGACCTTCTCATAAGAGCCGAGCCGCACAAAGAGTTGGCTTCCCTTTGAAAATAGTGTTAACTCGTCTGCGAAATTCCGGACTTCGTGCCAAAAAAGAAATATGCCTATTTGATGTAACAGAGGTGGATTTTTTGGGGCCTCAACCCTTTTCAAAATAAAACTGCACTGTCTTTTGTTATCAAACATCTTTTCGTCAGCTTGATTTTTGCTTTTGACACCTTGTTTGAAAGAGCGGCTGTCATAAAATTTTTTGCACCCGTCTATTTAAGATGATTTTTGCTTACTGAGGGCACTATTTGATGCCTTGAACAGCAGCACTTCAAATGAGCTAAAAAATTTTTATAATTTTTCAATGTTTTTATACTTGGAAAGAAATTGTTGCAAAATGGGAGAGAATTTCGGAAGAATCAACTCGATGTTTGGCGATATTGACGATTTAACGCTCGTTATTCGGCAACATTGGCGATTTAACGCTCGTTATTCGGCAAAGTTTCTAAACTAACATTCGTAATTCGGCAGACAGGTGCTTTTTACTCCCGGAATGAAAATTTTTTTCACGAAACAGCGGGATTTAAAACAATGACAATCAACTACAGTAATTTCTGCTGCTTCCAGTGACGACTTTTTTTTTTAAACGGAAACACTCAAATTTGCACTTTAAAGCTGAAAGGCATTGCAAACCATCTTCAGTTCCACGATCACGGACAGTATCGGGGTTTTGCGATGGATAGCCCGATCAGGGGCCGATAGTTTAAGTATAGTGTAATAAAATACGCTCTTCTCGTAAAGAAACGTTTCGTGGCTAGCAGGAACAAAAATTTTTTGGCATTCTTTCCAAAATTCCGGGCATACTGAAGCAAAATTCACTATTTGGCGCAGAAAAATGCGAAAATACGCTATTGGAGCAGGATGGCGCAAGATATTAGTTTTGGCGCAATTGGCGCAGAGTTCCCACCCCTGCACTTGGAATCAGTCATGATAGAGTAAGTTTTCAGAGAGATTACTTGATGGCTCCAATTAAAAGTAATTAAATTGTAGTAGAGTCAGGACTGCACATTAAAAAAGTTACATAAAAAATATAGGTGTGATTAAAATTTTACATTATACGGGGAGTTTTTTTAAATAAATTAAATAATAATAACAATAAAAATTCAGACTTTGCGAGATCGCACGAGACAGAAATTCAGCGACCAACACCCACTATTGCCAGATCCAGAACATTTTCATTTTCATTTATGAACTCACAAGTTTCTTTTGAGATCGCAAGATTTCATTTTCCACCAGTATGCATTCATAGTTACAATATCAACAGCAATATAAAGGATATTTACTTTTGTTTTCCTTTTGCTGCTGCTGATAATGAAGGAAAATCAAGCTCACTATTTAACTCAGGTGTTGATTTTGGATGTCTCCTTGAACTACCAGCACTGTTTGGAGAATTCGATGCTGAACTACGTAATGCAGGGGGTTTGTATGCAGCAGGTTTGGCAGTCTCTGTAATTTCTTTTTCAGGGGATTCACCTAGTTTGAAATGAATTGAAACAAACGAAACCCATCAATACAGCTTACGAAGGTCGATATATAACTAAGAAACTGTCAAATATATCTTCAACTCAACCAATACAGTCTCAACTATGTACATTGAGTTTAATAAAATAAGTGATACAGATTATTAGAAGAGCAAAACTGACATGATTAAATATACCAACATATAGGCTATAAACTATTTTTAAAACATTAAAAAATGTATGGTCAGGATCACTTATTCTCTTTTGCAATATCTCTTGATGCAATACTGTCACTAGAGATTTGGAACATTGATTCAGCATGAAGTTGGCTCCCCTCTTTCCTCATTGATAAGAATATCATTTTTTTTTTCACTCAGAGAAATTGTTGCTCTAAATAAGTAATCTATGTTTTCATTTTCTTTACCCTTTTTGGCACTTAACTAATCAAAACCGGAGAGAAATGATGCATACCTGAGAAGTCATCTGTGGCAATCTATGTTTTCATTTTCTTTACCCTTTTTGCACTTAACTGTAACCAAAACCAGAGAGAAACGATGCATACCTGAGAAGTCATCTGTGGCAAGGTCCTATTATGTATAGAAATTCTTGAAAGAGGCTCATTATAAGTAACTAAGATGAAATTAACAATTTGATAAGTAATTTGCAGTATTGCCAGTGATTTGCAGCAAGAGGAGTTAGCTAGATTGCACCCTGTATATAATATAAATATTACAAATTCAAAAATCCATACCACAAAGGCTGTAAGTAAATATAACAGAAAATAAAGTAAATGTTGAACCAAAATATGTAAATTTTTTGAAAATGTAAAAAATTTGATATGTAAAAAAAAAAAATTTTCAAATGATGAAATGAATATTCAAGGCCAGTACTGGGTTTGTCATTAGGGGGGGGGGGGAGATACCTAGACACTGGTTGAAGTGGCCTGGGTGTTCCCCCGATGACAAACCCATCACTGATCTTGAATATTCTCTCATTTCATCATTTGAAAATTTTCTCGAATTTGCATATTTTAGTTCAACATTTATTTGCTTTATTTTCTGTTGTGCTTACTTTCAACATTTGTGTTATGGATTTTTGAATTTGTGTTATTTGTATTATATCAGGGTGTCTGCCACATATCAAAAGCAAAATTCTGTGACTTTCAGTGATCTTTTCTCATCCAACAAAATGAGCCATGCTGGACTTTTTTTTACAATAGTGGTTCTCAAACTGAGTCCTGAACCCCTAGGGGGTTGTTTTAATAAAATAGGGGTCTTAATGAAAGGAGGAATGAATTTCCAAAATAAAAAATTTGATAAGAAATCAATTTTAATCTTTTGCAACGTAAACTAATTGAACCATTCAACATGTACATATCATAATATATTAAAATTGTACATCTACGAATAATCAACAGACAAATATATATATTCAGAATTAACTTTCTAACTGGCATAGCAGAAATCACCAAACCTCCTGTAAAATGCTACATTTTCTTTTAATGAAGTAGGCTTTCTTCTGATTCTCAACAGGTGCAAAGTAAAGGGAATGGGAAAATGTGCTCCATTGAGAAAGCACATACAAAATATCTGAGCTTGTCGCTGATAAAATAGAAATATTTTTGCTCCACAACCCATTGAAAGGTTAATTTATGTACATAGAAAAAATAACAAAAAAACTATTTGATAGCACGTGATAGTGCAGTCACTGTTTTATTTTGAATGAAGGTGATTGAAGAGGAGGGGGTTGGTAAAAATTGTTGTCAAGGGTGGGCGGGTCGATGGTAAAATTCTTATCAAAAGACAGTCATGCTTAAAATAGTTTGAAAACCACCAAAGCACGATATAGACTAGAAGATAATACACATATATCATAGCTGCCAACTTTTGAAAATGAAAATTCGGGAGATTTTCACGCACACCCGTATTTTATGCTAAAACCACTCCCTAATAAATACAATAGGGATTTTTCCAAATAAAATAGGGATTTTCCAAACATAAAAGTTAAAGTGTAGGGAATAAAATCCCTACTCAAAAACTGAAGTCAAATTAAAATAGGGATTTTACACACATGGAAGTTAAACCCTTGGGAATAAAATTCCTACGCAAAAAACAAGTGGAATTGGAGGTCAAAACTTCAATGATGTAAAAATAAATATTGTGTTCAATCAGAAACGCTGTGGACAAACATTCTGCGCGAATGACCCCAAAATCATCGGAAGATGAAGGAAAACACCGTCAATTTTTCAAGAACACTGACTTTTTGTGACACTTGCTTGATGTTTTTTTTTCACTTCACGACTGATGATGGCAGTCTTTCCATGACCGATGTTTATGTCCGTAACACAACTTGTACAAAAAGGAAAAGTCAGCCCTCTTCTGGAACGTTTGATGAAAGGAAATTCATCGGAATAAGTATCTTTAAAATTGATTAAATATGTTTTTGCTTATCATTATTCATGCTTTGTTATATCGCACGTACGTAACTTCAACAAAAGAAATTTTGACCACATGTGCATCACCATAATCTTCAATTATTATCCAGGACTATTGGCTGCTAAGCCATTTCCCTGCACGATAAGGCAAACAACTTTCTTGTTACCATCAGAGGGTTTGTAAAACTTCCTTAAAAAGGGAATTTCCCCATTTACGACGTGTGACGTCATTTCGAAAGGGAAAAAAAAGAGGCTTCATGCCCACAAGAAATTCCTTAGGGATTGTTTTCATAAGCGGGGATTTTTTTAATGAAGTAGGGAATTTTTAGGGACAATTAGGGATTTTTGTGATTTTCGTAAAAATTCGGGAGATTTAAGAACATTTCGGGAGATCGAGCGATGAAGATAAAATTCGGGAGATTCCCGAAAAATTCGGGAGACTTGGCAGCTATGATATATATACAGATCAACTGAACAAATATTTGATGATTGGGGGGGGGGGGGTCAAGGATAGAAGGGCTGCAACCCTCTTATGCCCTATGTATCTCTGCCCATGGAAATACTCTTAAAGCAAAAACAGAAAGCAAATTTCTCTATCAAAATCAAAACTTATTAATGAAAACATAAAAGGAACCAAGGAGATAATGTATTTCATTTAGACCAAATTTCTAAAAATTTAGTTTAATGAGAGCCAATACATGTTTCATACAAAAAGCTATTTTGCATTAAGGAATGCCATTTAATGAGGTTCAACTATTTATTTGCAAATTGTTCGTTTTTGCAGCACCACAGTAATTTTGTGCTCATAATAAATTCAAATGAGACTTAGTAAAGCCAAAGCAAATATCTCAGGCCACATAAACCACCCCAAGCATAAGCAGATACAAAATTCTTGAAAGGGGGAGAAGAGGACGAACGTATATCCTTCCCCACTTTGGCCAATGATACTCTTTTTAATGAACGGAAGACAATCATCTCTCTACTGCCCCCCCCCCCTCCCTTTAGCACCTATGCACTCAAGCAACTTTGTGATGTTGCTTAAACCCTTAATAATTCACAAATATTCAATGAAATTAAAATTTTAATTGTATTACATTTCGCTATTTATAGCCATCTTCATGTTCCCTGCTATAAGGGCTCTTGGCCTCAAGTTTAATAAATAAATATACGGGGTGATTATAAAAAAAACTATCCCGACATATGGGCCCCTAACTATCATACCATTCACAGAAACTGAATGAAATTTTGGCATAAGGTATTTTGAGGTATGCGCTCAAGAATGATAGGGAAAACAAGTGTCACTCTAACAGTTACGTTTACAGTGAGAAAATTTCGAAAATATCAAATGACAACACCAAGTTTTTTGTATTGGAATGTGATCTCCATTGTGAAAAACACTAAATAGTATTCGAACGGCAACTGTAGCATGAAAATCACCGGCGGTAGATAGGCTAAAAGTGAGGACAACCAATAAGGACAGAGAAGCAGCATAAAATAAAGCATTTTATTGTGTTTCACAAATTTTCCACATGACCTCCTTCACACACGATGACACTTTGCATGCGGCAGATGGTGGATAGCACTGCAGCACGTACCATGGCAATAGGAATCTCTTGAACCGCAGTTCTGATGGCATCTTTCAAATCAGATGCAGTTTGCGGACGAAACTGATACACTTTGGATTTCAGATATCCCCCACAGCCAGAAATCCATTGGTGTGAGATCAGGAGACCTTGGTGGCCACGGAAACGGGAAATGAAGGGAGATAACTCTGTCACCAAACTGTTGACTTAAGACACGTTTGACTGAAGACCCTACATGTGGAGGAGCGCCATCTTGCATCCACACAACTTCAGATAGAGCATTTTGCCGTTGCAATGCGGGAATCGCATAACGAGTTAACATGTCCAGATAGCGAGCACTCATTACTGTACATGTTTGCAGATCACCGGCAGTAACCTCTTCAAAAAAGTAAGGGCCGAGGATGAACGTACTCGTTATACCACACCACACCACACCACACAGTCACTTTTTCCTCGTGTAATGGACATGCAAGCACATCATGTGGATTATTGTCTGCCCAGTGCACACAATTTTTCAAATTCACGTTACCAGTTAACGAGAAATGTGCCTAATCTGTCCACAGAATGCGTAAAGGCCAGCTGCTATCTTCATCGTACCGGATAAGGAATTGATTCGCAAAATCCAGCCGTAATTGATAGTCTCCCGCTTCCAACATCTGGACACGCTGGAATCGATACGGAAACATGTTTAGAACAGAGAGCAGAATCTTGCGGTCAGTTGAATTCGGCAGATTCAGAACACGTGAAACACAGCGTGCACTTGCGGGACGAACTGTGCTTACGGTCTGATGAACTTCTGCAACAGCTTCCACGGGAACAGAAGGTTGTCCAGACCGAGGTAGATCGCATGTGCAACCAGTTTCTTCAAATTTATGAATCAAGTCCCGTACAGCTTTGACAGTGCACGGGCCTCGCCGTAATCCATGGTTTCTGCGGTAAACAAGCAATGTCTCTGCGGCATTTTGTCCATTCAGGTAATAAATCTCTACGATTTCCCCACGTTCTTTCCCTGAAAGCGGCATCTTGTTCGGAATGGCAGAAAGCAACATACGTGGCTCGCATTTCGCAGTGGCTTTTCTTTCACCTAGCGTGACGACGTCAGTTATGACTGTGTCTTACGTAGAACCCGACATTTGCATTTCTTGGTTTCTTCTTCTCGTTTTATGGAGGACTAATCAGGCTGGGATCTCAGCCGAAGAAACGGTGTGACGAATGAAACGAACATTAATGCTCTGGTGCACGGCAAAGTCCTTTTCACTTTTTCCTTGCCTAGCTCCGGGGATTTTTGTGCTACAGGTGCCATTCCAACGCTATTTAGTGTTTTTCAATATGGAGATCACATTCCAATACAAAAAACTTGGTGTTGCCATTTGACATTTTCGAAATTTTCTCACTGTAACCGTAACTGTTAGAGTGACACTGTTGTTTTCCATATCATTCTTGAGCGCATACCTCAAAATACCTTATGCCAAAATTTCATTCAGTTTCTGTGAATGGTATGATAGTTACGGGCCCATGTGTCGGGATAGTTTTTTTATAATCACCCTGTATATATATGCACATCATATTTTCACTTATTTTATATGGAAGGCTTGTTGGATATTTTCAGAAATACCTACTTGCATTAATTTTTTATTAATACACAATCAATGTTTTTTTTTTTTTTTCAATACGAGATCTTCCACTGACATAATGGAAGAATAGAAAACTTGATCTAGTTGAGATGACCTTGCCAATAGTGAAGCAAATTATTGGCTTTTCAGTTTTGATTATATGATGCTCGACAGACAAGGCCAATTTGCAAAGCCTTATATAGACTAGTGCTCGTAGATTATTTGAGTCTTTGGTAAAAGTACTACCCATAGTGCAAGAAATATCTTGTTTATCAAGCCAATATCTGTTAAAAAAATTATGAAATTTTTGGTTGTCTCATAATAAAAAATTTTGATTTATTAGTAAATGATAACACCACCACTGATCGCATCATCATAGCTTGGATTCACTTTAAGTGTACATTTTAAGACAATACTACAGAAATTGTTTTTTTCCTTAGATTTATTTTTTATTTAAGAAAAACTTTGTCTGCATTTCTTGTATTTCTTACAGTATTTTACTTATTATTATTGTTAAATTGTGTCTATCTTTACCCAAGCGTAACAATAAATTTATATACGCATGTAATAGAATGAAAGAGCTTGAGAGAAGGCAAACATCACAGAAAAAAAAAGTTGTTCATCAAATTGACATATCGTTCGTCATTAAGTGTTACAATGGAATATTTGGGCCAAACTGAAAGGCTTCATCATCACTAAAAGGACATCTGTGACAAGCTTATGATCCAGACCAACTACAGAGCATCATGTTAGAACAAATAACAATAGCAGATAGTTGAAAAGGTTTTCGCGGCCGCCATTTGCATTTGACAAAAATTGTTCAGGTTCTTCATCCGTTTGAGTTAGTTCACAACGTTTCCCCAACACTAGTGGTTGGCATCATCAGGAGAATTGATAAAACTGGATCAAAGTCAAGTTTTCCTGAGTCCCAGGTTATACGTATTTACGTACATGAGTGGCTTGACATACACTATTGTTTTGTGATTGGTCAGTTGATCCTATGTCTGGCAGCAAATTGAAAACAGTTTTTATGATGGGAAAATCTGACTGGCCGAGAGATGTGGAGTTATCTGATTGGCTGTTGTCGTCATTCTGTCCCTGGATCTTGAAGTGGAAAGTTCTTGTTCTTCTGAGAGCGGGTGTCCAGGATCTGCTCAATTTCAAAGTTTCTTCTCTTTTATTAAAGCTGTTTCTGTGCTGTGCTTGTATATTTCAATAGCCTCTCTGTAGATTCGTGGAAAGAAGTGGTCAACATTAGCTATTACCTGTGTTTTTGCTGAACTGCACACTGTGGTTGTCGTTAAGCGCATGCTCCACCACTGCCGACTTTTCTGTTTGGCCTATTCTGCAGCATCGTTTATGTTCTTTTATTCTCGTGGCCACAGATCTTCTTGTTGTTCCAATATATACCTGGTCACAGGTGCACAGTATTCAGTAGATCCCGGTATTGATAGAGGGTCACAGTGGTCTTTTGCTGATCGCAGCATTTCACATATTTTTCTGGTTGGTTTGAAAATGGTCTTTATATGTTTTTTCATGGCCTTGCTGATTCTTGCCGTCGCTCTGGGGATAAAAGGCAGCACAGCTTTCCCAATTGATTGTGACTCCTCATTTTTTGATGGTGATTCCTTGATAGGGCATAAGGCTTTTCCGATGTCGTCTTTTGTGTAGCCAACGAGGCGTACTGAAAACCTTGATCGCGAGGGCAAGAAGACTGAAGAAAAAGATCCAAGTAAAGAGATTGAGCACTTAAAATCAGTTTTCTGCTCTAATGGGTACACAAAAGATGACGACGGAAAAGCAAACATTCTTTTCTTTAACCTGCATGATGTTTTGTCTGAACGTGGTAAGGCAATCTGTAAAATGCACCCACAGTGTGTTTAGTAGTTTTGCATCTGCATAGACGTGCTCAGAGCTTGTTTTGGAGAGAATATTTTGTCGCAGGTGCCATAGGAGTTCTGATATGAACAAAATATAGGGGGAAGTTAAGTGTTTCCAGACGTCCCTACATGCGACCCACAACTCATGTAGGGAGGGCTTGCATTTTACTGAGGGACTCAGCAACCTAGCAAAGTTGGTTAAGGGATTGGGGCTCATGTGAAATCAACCCCTATGGGGTGTTATATTAAAAAGAATTTCAATATTTTAAATAAAAATCTAATTTAAGTGATTTTTTCAAAATCAAACTATGATTATGTTGTAAAGCTCAACATTCATCACTTCTGAGAGGCTTCATGACAATGTTTGTATGTCTGTGACCACATGGTATGAATTGAACATACAGTTGAACCCAGTTATAATGCCACCATCTGTCTCAGACAATTTTGCCATTATAACAAGATTAACAGCATATCGGATCAAGGACTTCAGAGCATTTCAGAGAAGCTCTATCAGATAAATTCACATGTTTATTATGAACTAGTTTGTATTTCAGTGCCTTATTAATCATGCCACTATATACTGTAATTTACCTTGGCCCTGGGACCCAGGTTACTGATCGAATCTGGGTCTTTTTTGAGGGAAAGTGGGTCCCCCCCTAAAAAAATTGAAGTCCCCTCTCTTCCATCATTCACTGGTATTCCTGTGAATCAAATTCATTTGTAAAAACATGTTCAATCCAAAGGTTCATTAATAAAAAAGATTACCAGCCTATATAACTAAGTTCTTTTACTTTCATTTTCTACTATTAGAGAACCAAATTTTTATGCATTCTTTTTCAAAATTACGGGTATTTGACATGCTATAGTGTGTCAGCAGCATCCCTGTTAGTGTTAGTCCATAAATAAAATAACTCATTTTATATGCATTCAATTTCATATTGAGAAAATACATAAAATTGTAAACACTATGCAATGACTTAAATATTTCCTGATATAAAACAGAAAAACACACACTTACCTTTGAAATTATTTTAATTCTGCACGAATTTAGTGACAAATTTTATAAAAAAAAAAAAAGAATTAACAGTGGCATTGCTTTTAATCCGTAATATTGATTTAAACTGGTTTGATAATCACAAATTTCTAATTTTTCCGATATTGAAAGCACTCCTTTTGACATGATTGAATGTAGTAAATTAAAGGAGATGATACCACTCGTATCAATTGACCAGCGAGTAAAAATATGCATCCCTTATCAATAAATCTGTTGTTTTCAATATGTTAATTGTTCAGCTCTACAAGGTCCCTACACATGTTCAGGTATTCAATGCGCTTTTTAAGGCCCCCCGACCACACCATTATTCTTTAAGTCATTTGCTCTAAACTGTTATGCTGAATGATAATAACAGTGGAATAAAAAGTATAAATCCTCAACTCCTTTCAAAAAAGAAAAACATGATGGAAGAAGAAATGTGGAAATTCTTGGAAAATGGTACACTAACTTTGTATACACACCCAAACAATATTTGGCGTTATAATGAGTTGGTGCTATAAAAGAGGTTTTTTACATTATAATTCCTATATGGAAGATTTTTTCACTGAATATTTATGGCGCAAAGCCAGGTTGGCACTGTAACAGGGTTTGACTCCTTTTTTTCCACTGAGAAACAAGTTGAGATTTAGCAACCAACCCAAATGGGATCCCCATCAGTATATATGATAGTGGTTATATTTAGCCACTGCGGTGGTCGAGTGGTCATAGTGACAGACTCGTGTTGTGAGGTCCCAGGTTCGAACCCCACCGCCTCGGTGATGGTTGGCTGAAGTTGATTTTCTGTAGCTCCCAACTTCAAGGCGTGAATGAAAGTCGATCTCCCCTTTAAAAAGTCTCGCCACGGAAAGCAACAGATTTACAAACAGTACAAATGTAATTCAATCATAACACATCACTCACTCAACTTCTGAAATATAGATGGCAGCAGGGTTGGTAAAAAAAACCAAAAAACCAGGTTTTTTTGGTTTAAACCGGTTTTTTGTTTTAAATAGTATTAACATTAAAAACAATGAAATTTCTGAAAAATCATTCAAACTTCTAATAATTAACTAAAATAAAATGTTTATTAATGTAATTAACACTATTCCCATGCTAATTAATCAATAAATATTTATTAAATTTTAACAAAAACCAACTTTTGCAATTTAATTATTTTTTGCTTAACTCAATGGATTACTGGGTATTTGAAAATTCTTTTAATGTTATTATTAATCATATAATATATAAATGTTTTTCTCCAGTTACTTTCAGTATACTTAATTATGAAGCTATTTTGCAAAAAGTAATAAAAATTAGGTGAATATAATGTATTTAATGAAGCATAAATAATGCAGATTAATTAGCAATGATTTACGATATACAGGGTGATTATAACTAAGGTTCTGATTTCGAAACACAGTAAAAAAAGAACGATTGTCAGAATGACTTGAAAATTGACATGAATATTCCTGAAAAAATTCAATTTTATTTGGTAAAGGGGAAAAAATATTTAAAAATGTAAAATTAATGACATCATCCAACATGTGGGAAATTTGCTCGCAGAATGGAAACGATAGCCAGTCATGGCAAAATGATACCTTAATTATAGCATTTCACGATTTCATAATTCATGGAAACATCACAAAAAACGAAGTAATTGAACAAATAACTACAACTTACTTAAGAAATGTTAAATATGTTGTCCACCGCGTGTTCTGGCTATGAGGTTGAAAGCACAAAAATTCTTGTTCAACAACAGAATCGGAGTATGCCATGGTGCTTGGAAGGCTTCTGGATGTTTGTGCTTTTGCGGTTATCATAATGTGGATTTGCTTGCAATTTCAGCTTTATTAAACCAAACGTGCCCGCCCCCCCCCCCCCCCCCGTTAATATTCCTGAGGAACTTCTAACATATAGGGAATGTGCTGGAGATTGCAATTCACCAAAGTTTGCAATCTGACCACTGTTTATAACATTTTGAGATACCCCCACAGCCAGAAGTTGCAAGGGTTAAGATGCATCCTGTCAAAATGGGTCTTCACAAGCTGCTTTGCTGGTATTGCAATGTGCATCTTGATAGAAGTTCTATCCACACACTGATGCTGTGGAAGTGCCGAAATGATGTGGTTGCACAAAATAGATTATACTGCTGGCCAAGTACAGCATTATCTACTTGCACATTTTGCACTTTTTTCTTTTGCGAAAGAAACTTCCATTGCTTCAGGAGTATCCATGCAAATTTTCAAGTCATTCTGATCAGTACTTATTGTATAGTTTTGGAATCAAAACTTAAATTATAATCACCCTGTATATAGCTGCTTATTTTTCATAAATCTGTTACTACTATACAGTAGAACCTTGATTAACTGGGCTTAACAGTGTGTGTGTGAAAGTATAAAAAAAACAACTATTGAGAGAGAGAGAATATTAAGACTGGGAGATATACAGTAGGAGATGTGCTACTTCTTATGGGAAAGAAAATGAAAATGTATGTGAGGTAGTGTAACTACTAGTACACTAGTCTTTGTCCTTTAAGGACAGTTGGTGTCTTTATTGGATTATAGACCACCTGTACCTAGCATGATGGTGTCACTACTGTAGCTGCTTCTTTGTGAAGGGAAAAAGAAACCCTGTGAGATAATACACCACTACATTTAAATGTGTGATGCAATCCTTATTCATGAATTTGATAGAGCATCAGAATGTAGCCAAAGGTTGGAAAATGTTGTAAGAATGAGAAATTTTGGCTTTTATATATAACTTTAAATGACTAAGATACTTCATATGAAAAATATATATATATTCTGGCCACTTTTTGAAAAAAACCACTTATAAAATCTTATGTCATTTAAAGATATACCATCAGAATGTACCCTAAGGATATAAAATGTGGTAAAAATGAAACATTTTGGCTTATAGTGAACCAATATGATATTTTTCAAGGAAAAAAATTATATTTAGGCAACTTTTATTTGATTTTTTTAAAAAAAACCACTTGGTTTAAACCAAACAACCCTGGATGGCAGCACTGAAAAATCAGGGCGATTATAATTAAAGTTTGTTTTTGAAAAAGCTGTAAAAAAAGAACCACTTTTCAGAATCACCTGATATTTCACCTGAATATACATGAAGCAATTGGATTTTGTCCGGCTAAGAGAAAAAAATGGTTCAAAAATTGACCGATGTATGGTGCTTTACTTGTCATAAGATGCAACTTAAAAGACATGACATGTGCACCGCATGTCGCAATTGTGATAAAAGGTGTGGAACATGCAGTTCCTATTATTCTCTGTGTCCGAGAAGGTTGTCATGATGTTGTTATTAAAGGATCGGGCTCTGCTTTTGAAACTTTTTACAAGAACAGTGACTGTGCTGCGTGGAATCTGCATCAAAGAAATTCTGGGCATTAAAGGGTATTAGAAGTGGCTCTGGTCCGATGTGTGCAAACGATCTAATGATGATGATTGCTAAATTCAAAGAGACGGGTTCGTTTCACGTGCAATGTGACAGAGAGAGGAAAGCAATTGCTTTGACATCAGTGGAGCAAGTGGCTACACTGATAGTGGAAGCGTCAAGCAAGTGCTTTGGGAATGTGCAGTGCTCTGGTAATTGGCCGAAATTTAGACATGCCTATCAGCACGGTTCGTAAAATTTTACGACACATCCTGCAATGCTATCCATACCAAATTAAGCATGTTCAAGAGTTGTTTCCTGCAAACCTGCCAACACAAGAACATTTCGCCCAGCAATTTCTTGCTCGGATGTATGGATAGCACAATTTTAATGCACAATGGCACTCCTCCGAATATTGCAACACCAGTGAAGCAACTGTCGAATTTCCATTTTGACAATGACAGAGTTATCAGTCGCCATTTTCCAACATTTTAGCTACCACGACCACCTGATCTGAACTCTGTGGGGTCAACTAAAAAATATTATGTACAGTGGTCCGATTGCAAAATTAGCCAAGTTGAAAAACTGCATTATGCAACACATTGACAACATCACCCCTAATGCACTTCGATCTGTTGTGGAACATGCTGTTGTGCTCTTTCGGCTCATAGGAGAAAATGGTGGACAGCATATTGAACATTTCTTGAGTAGCAGCTAATTTATCACATCCTTGTTATGATGGTTTCATCAGTGTTTGCTTTTCTATAATTTTTCTTACGGTCACGTCTTTTAATTTGCATCTTATGACGAGTACAGCACCATCCATCAGTTAATTTTTAAACTATTTTTTCTTTTGCCAGACAAAATCCCATTGCTTCATGTATATTCAGGTGAAATATCGGGTCATTCTGACCAATGGTTCTTTTTTTTTATAGCCTTTTCAAAAACAAACTTTAATTATAATCACCCTGTAGTTATATTTTACAATGAACAGACACAAAATGGTAATTACTTCTTTCTTCTTTTTCTTCACTTTCTTCTTTTTCTATTACCACTGGTGCAGTTGGAGTAACAACTTTCCATGGGCCATATAGTCCATCTCCAGCTTTAGATATATCATCATTTTGCTCTGCCATTTGTTCTTTAAGCTGTTCTTCTTCTTTTTCTTTATCACTTTTCATGAAAAAAAAAGTTTAAATTCATTTAACCTTTTAGGTTCACAGCAAGATAAATAAGAACTTCAAATACCTTTCAGCGTCTACATAAAACTGGTTGGGATTTTCACAATCACTTGTCGTAATTACTATTTTTAAAACAGTGCCTGCAGCTCATTAAACCCTGACGATAATGATTTTGGCTGATTTTTATAGGTCAATGAGATACTTGCGTACAGTACCAAACGGATATTCAAAAGTATTGCAAGTTTGATACCCAACTTACCCTGTCAGAATATTTCCTGACATAGAGATACAACACAGTGATATTATAACAGCAGAAAGCACTGCTACCACAGGAAGTCCCCACTGATAGGTTAGCGCACCAACCCTTCAACGATATGCATGGAGAATTTAATGTAGAATGCTGTCATTTAGATTCAACAATAAACTATAGATAACCTTGTGTGCAGAAAATGACCATGGTGCAACAAAAAATCATCATAATGATCACGATTTTTATAACAAATATAATGCCACAACAGGCAAAATACCCAACGAGTTGGCTGAGAAAAAGATGCTCATAACAAATATTGATGTCCATATTTCAAAAATACAGCAACCCAATTAAAAATGCAATTACAAACAATATATACACATGATGAAATATTATACAATGCCCATGAAAAATACTTATGGTTGTCTTATTCTAAGTATTGATAGCTTCTCAATTTACCCCAACATGTTTATAGTATCTCTTTTTAAACGTGTCAAATGTGCTAAAATTTACTTCCCCGGGGGTAAACTATCCCATTTATAAACAACTCTATTAGCAAAAAATTTCCTGCGACACCACACAATTCAGAATTGTCCCTTACCAATCAATACTGGTATCCCTTTGTAAAAGCAGGTGATTGGCGGTGTACTAATAATTCATGGTCCATCCTATCCATCCCGTTGAAAATTATGAACACTTTGATCATATTTCCTGGACACCTGCGTTCATCCAATGTAAATGCATTCAAAAAATGAAGTCTCTCTTCATAACTCAAGCCCTGTGTGCCAATAAGGACATGCATAGCTCTTCTATGCACCTCTTTAACCAAGTCTATGTTCCTCTGCAGGTATGGTCTCTAAAACCTTATAGCATACTCCAGTCCAGGACGAACTAAGCCTCGGAAACGCAGAAGAGTGACTTTAGGAGAACATGACGAGACCTTTTTGAAAATGAAACTAAGCATTCTATTTGCTTTTTTTGACCACTGATGAACAATGTTCAGAAAACCTAAATCACCTGTGACTTAGGTTAAAATTTATTGTCAGGATAAAAGTGGTTTTAATGAGCAGCAGGCACTGTTTTAAAAATAGTAATTACGACAAGTCAATGACAATTCCCAAATCAGTGACCCAAGGATGCAACATCCGGAATAGTGATACCATTTAACTCGTAAGAGAAACGCAGGTTGTTCGAACCAAAATGAGCAACCATGCATTTGTCAAAGCTAAACATCATGCTCCAATATGTTTAAGTTGGTAAAATGAAGCTTGTCAAATTCATTGGATGATAATTGGACACAGCTCCTCTACTACCCTTTTTAAATATTGGAACCACATTAGCAAGCTTCCAATCCCTTGGGATTATATCCTCAGCAATCTGTAAATCTGTGCGACTGGCCCCAACAATTCATTAGTACATTCCCTGAGGACCCTAGGATAGATATCATCTGTAGTCGTACAGATGATCTGTATCAAGTACAGATGAATGGATACCAAGCAAAGATAATTGGAAAGAAAAGTTACATTCTTCTGTGGGGAATCAAACCACCAACCTCACACTTTACAGATGCGTGTTCTACCATTAAACTACAGAGGACAGACATTTTCTTTCCTAAGAACACTGTGTTCCTTTGGGCTGAACTGTGTGTGACTGGAAAATATTCTCAAGATTACATATATTATAAAAAACTAGAAAATATTCTCAAGTTATTTATAATAGTCCTTCCAAAAATATTCTCCTCAATGAGAATATTCTCAAGGTATTTATAGAGATTAACCTATTTATTATATAATACATGTTAATACAAATATTCTTGAAAATATCCTTTGGAAAAGCTATCATAACCTGAGAATAATAATCATAAGAATATTCTCCAGTAATTTATAATAGTCCTTCTGGAGAATATTCTCAAGAATTTTACATCTCTAAGTAAATCAAAAAGTAAAATTTCAAAAACTTATATTATAAATATAAAATAAATACACCACCACAACAGGCAAAATGCCCAACGAGGTGGATGAGAAAAAGATGCCCATAAAAATATGGATGTCATATTTCCAAAAAAAAATATAGCAACCCAATTAAAAATACAATTAACAAAAATTATAATCAATATATACACCTAAAATACTATAAAATGCCCATAAAGAATACTTATGGTTGTATTATACTAAGTATGGATAGCTTCTCGATTTACCCCAACATGTTTATCGTATTTCTTTTTAAACGTGTCAATTGTATTACAATTTACTACATCCAGGGGTAAGCTGTTCCATTTATTAACAACCCTATTAGAGAAAAATTCCCTGCGACACCATAACCTTGCATTGTCCCTCACCAATCGATACTGGTGTCCCCTTGTAAAAGCAGTCGATTGGTGGTGTACTAAAAGTTCATGGTCCATCCTATCCATCCCATTGAAAATTTTGAACACCTCGATCATATCTCCTTGACACCTGCGTTCATCCAATGTAAACATATTTAAAAAATGAAGTCTCTCTTCATAACTCAAGCCCCGTGTGCCAATAAGGACACGCGTAGCTCTTTTCTGCACCCCTCCAACCAAAACTATGTCCCTCTGTAGGTATGGTCTTCAAAACCTTACAGCATACTCCAGTCCAGGACGAACTAAGCCTCGAAAAAGCGGAAGAATGACTTTAGGAGAACGCGAAGAGACCTTTTTGAAAATAAGACCACACAAGCATTCTATTCGCTTTTTTGACCACCGATGAACAATGTTCCGAAAACCTAAGCCGCTCATCAATGAGAATTCCCAAATCGGTAACCCCCCATATTGTAAAAGGAAAATTCTATAAAGTTTTTTTTTTAAATATGTATTTCTACACTAGTGAATTGAAACTAGTGTAAATAAGTTATTGACATAGTTCAGTTGCCTGATCTTCTACCAAATCTTTATCAGTCTAGACTGTTACCTCTTTCTATCCCATGGTCAGCCATGCCAACAATGGCTTAAAGCCATAGGTGGAGATAGACTTGGAAGCCTGAAGGGGGGGGGGGATCATTATTGCTGGGGGCACGATGATGTCAATTCATATGTCGACTCCATCTTTGATGCTGGGGGAAGGGGCATTGTCCCCCATGCTCCTGTATCTCCGCCCATGATTAAAGCTCGTCAGTAGTGATGAATGTTCAGCTTTGCCATGGAGGGGGTACCCCCCTAGGACAACATAATCATAGTACAATATAAAAAAAAATCACAAAATCTAATTTAATTTTAATTTAAAGTTTATTAAATACAGCGCCTCAGTGGCACTGGAACCTATTGCGGCCCAGGCCACTTCAGTCCCCCCACCTCTCAAAATGATGTTCCAAGGTCACAGAGTCCCTTAATAATTCATGAATATTCAATGCAATCCCAACCTGCATACACCCTTGTGGGCCGTAGCAACCCTACGCATATTCATATCAGAGCTACGACGGCACCTGCGACGAAACATTTTTTCAGACACAAGTTCCGCAAGCTTGGCCATGCACTATGCAAATAAAGCCGGGTCTAGACTTGCCATGCTGAACCATTCAAAAAATCTGTTTTTAGTCCACAGCGTGGGGCCGTTTTGACAGAAAACAGGTTTTTGTGCGTTTGGGCATCGAGTAGAGCCAACACCTTCTATAACAGAAAGCCCTCTCACAAAGCTTTGACATCACCAAAAAGTCGCCCATTTCACCTGCAGCCATTGGATAAAGCAGGCCGACATATGTGAGATCTTTACCTGTGCAATATATGCAATGACTGTAGGTGAAACGGACGAATTCAGTGATGTCACGAGCTTCGTGCAGGGGCTTTCTGCTATAGTTGTTGATAAAGCGGCATTTTTACAGACTACCTTTCGCGCACAGACAAAACAGTTTGGCTCCAAGTTTGTCTTCTAACTCTACCACATGTGTATACGAATTCATAGTTATGGTAAAGAATACAATTTTATAAAAATAAGTAAAACACAAGAAACTCAAAAACCCAATTTTTTTAAACCAATTTCCTTAGTATTGAGAATATCTCCCTTAGCTCTGTAGTTCATTGCGGCCGGCCGTAGAAGCTATGGACAATCTATAGCAGTTGGCAACTCTGCCCATGGTAGAAATACACTGGAGTTGTGTTAAGTTTTAGAAATAGAATTCTCCATCTTTTTTTGAATCCTCAGTTTCCTGTCACTAAGTTTCTTCTAAGGGAATTTTCATTTGGTCCTAAATTAGGGATGACCACATCCACACATGCATAGAAGTGACTTGAGATATATAGGCTATACACAGTGATACCTTGGCTAACAAAGATAATTCATTCTATAATGATATTTGTTAGCCAATACATAATTCCCCACAGGTTTCTGTGTAAAACTATTTAATTCGCTACAAGGATTTGTAAAACATTTATGAGCACAAAGAAAAAATCTGACAGATGAACAGCATCACAATTGGATGAACAGAATTAAAAAGAAGAGAAACTAAAAATCTTTTTCATTTTATGCTATTTACACAACTTAGGTTTGTAATGTGGTTGCCCATATGCATAGGTACCAATTCACAGACTTGAAAAATCTGTAGTTTATCATGTGATGACATTCCGTATCAAAGAAAACATGTCAAACAAATAAAAGGGAAAACTCAGACATTTTTTAGAAATTTCAATGGGTGATCATATATAAGTCCCATTTTTCCGAGATGCATTTTTCACTGTTCTGATTTTTTTTTTGGCTATAACTGGCCACTTTGCTTGCTTTTGGTATCATATTTGGCGACAACTACTGATTTTTCGTACTTGAAATCCTGATTTTCCATATTTCTCCTGCAGGGTTCCCAGCAAAATCTGCTCAATCATTTCCCTGACCAAAAACGTGCATTCAAAAAAAAAAAAAATAGGAGGGGGGTACCTCTTTAGACAACATAATCATAGCATAATATTTTTAAAAAAGCAAAAAATATTTTTTTTTATAGCACTATTTCAGTATCCTATAAAATTGACTCAAGCTAAAGCAAAATGGCAGAAACGACTTGGTAACAAAAACAATTGTTGTCCAAAACAGTGTACTTATCAACCACAGATAATTCTATCCCGTCTCTCCTCATAATACGTTACCTTTTTTTTCGAGGAGTCTTCTCAAGTCCAGTGTGTAAACTCTCTTCCTTGATGCACAGCAAATTATGAAGACATGCAAGTTTTTTAAGAATGAGGCTCTTTTGCGAACACTTCCAAAATCACAGTGCAAAATGTGAAATTACAAGGTCCAATGTAAATAAGTCCAGGTGAACTGGATGGTTTTACCGAGCTGTCCATCTTTTTTTTCTTTTTTTTGGGGGGATTTGTGTACATTTTACTGTTCAATGCCAGTGCCATAGTTTTCAATAAATTAAGCACTTATTTCTAGCTCTTTGCAGAGCTTTGTAAACATGGTTTATACCTTTGCATGTCCTAAAAATAAAGAAAATCAAATGCTATAGGGTAGCACCAGAGTCACAAAACTTAGAATCAGTAGTTTTTAACTGGGAGTGCGAAAGAGTATTTTGAGGGTGTGAGATAAAAAAAAACATGTTGACTGATTATCAAAGAAAATTAAAATTGGGGCGGCTTCCCAATACAGATTAATTTCAAGAAGTTGTTTTGCGGAAGCCGCAGTCTCCAACTTATCAGATTCCAATCTTGCAATAAATTTTCACATGAGATCTTGAAAAGAGCTTCAAACTAAAAAGGAGCAAAATGTTTGGGACTGAGATTTTTTTAGAAATGACTCTGCGGGGCGACAGTCTTAAAAACTCACATTTAATGGGGGGATCTTTTACTGCCAGGTCAACATAGGTAGCAGGCTTACCTGAAAGAGACCTGTTGTTCTCTATAAACTTTACATTGTCAAAAATGTCTATAGCTCTTTCTAAACATTACACATTTTCAACCCATCAGTGCAGTCTTAAGGCATGGGCCCACCTGGGCATGGCCTGGGGCCTAAAAAAAATGAGGGATCCGGTCGAGATTTTCAAAAATTTGCCTGGTAGAGCCTCAGAAAAATCATTTGGCCCTGCAACCAATCCCCTACTAAAAAAATTCAGAGAAAACAATTCTTTCAATTTTACTCATTTTTGATGTCTAATGTCTGTGAAGCGTGTGTAGCAAGGAGGAGAATTCCAGAATTCTATACACAAAACATATATATACCACTGAGAAGCTGTTTCATCCCATCAAGCTGCCTTCCATACAACCCGAAGGTAGAACCCCTCCCCATGTTGGCATAATACTTGAATCGAAGCTGCATTAAGAGTAAGCGTAAACAGTCCTATGGTTAAACTGGTATCCAAACGGCATCAGCGCCCTCTCTGTTTAGATGGGTGCCTGCTGGCCTATGATTGGCTGCTAGCATCGGGTGGGAAAGTCATTTCCCATAATGCATTTCCCCATGACGGCGCCATTTTGTTTACTTACTCACGTGAAGACTCTCGGTTAGGTTGGTTAGCTATTGCTCTTGGTTATTTTGGCAAATTGTTCATCTTTAAACTTATAAAAACAGACCTTCTGAGGGCCAACTAAAATTATATTTATTGAATACGTCCGCGTGCATTTGATGGGTGTAAAATGACACGAAGACGGGTGTTCACAAGTATAGATTTAGCTGTTGAAGTGTCTATAACATTGTTATTGTTACTGAGTGATTTATATTTTTATGCACAAGTACGTCTCCTATAAAGAAGTAAAAAATGTACGCTTTAGTGGGAATTAAGATTTTTAGGTTCGTAGCAATAGACTGATAAATAAATCAAGGTTGAAATCGGAATAACGCGATCAAGGGAAGGGGGAAGAGAAGCATGGGAGGCACATGATCAATCTGCAAGTTTGACAGATCAAACTTCAGATGGCACTGCTATCAATTCGGCGGCCTTTCTTTAACATTGAGTGGGTACGCTTAACTTACAAGCGGCTTTGATTTGAATAGCTCCCTATACAGAGGCAGAAAAAAAAAGCAAGAGGATAAACCATTTTCTCAGAAGAGGTAGAAAAGAAATTAGAGTTGGTATTGGCTTTCTTTTGAACAATGGAAAGGAGGGTCTCCTCCTCAGATACCCCCATTCTTCCATTTACTGAAAAAGCAGGTTTAGTGACCTTGACCAACATTGATTTCCAGTATATGTAAAATCCCACCTTTCAACTGATAAGACATTTTGCTCATGCATACCAAACTGTCTCTCAGTAGGGGATCCAGAGGAAAATGCAGATAAAGATTGTTGATAAGGCTTTCTTATTCTTTCCCAGAGGATCTGAAAAAGATAATCTTCTATGGGGAAAAAGTTAAGACCAACCACTGGAATGGGAATTTATCCCCTTTAAATTTTTTCCCCCTTCAGATTTTCCCTGACTTTTGACAAATATTTAACATTTTTCCTGACTTTCCCTGACCATTTTTTGATTCCGACTTTCCAGGTCGCTGGGAACCCTGTCCCGAGAAAATAAGATCATCCTGAAATTGTAAGGACTGAAAGAGTATTTTCTTTAGGGATTTTCCATTCAAACAAAGCTCAATTTGAAGATTTTTAGAAATTTTTCTATGAAGATACAAAAAATTGGAAGAATTAGATTTCTGACCGGAAGATTTTAATAAGGCTGAAAAGTTGGAAGCATTGGCACCAATGCACGTGATGAGGTCAGCTCATTTCTGTCTCATACATGCAGATGGAGAAAATAAACTCTTAGAATGTTGAGACAATTCAGTTTGACGATCCTTACAGTTTGTACTAGAAAAATCTAGAAGTTCCTGAACATCTGAAAGTTTAGGCTTCTATATTCTTTGTACATTTTCTTTTAACTTAATATTTCATGAAATGGCTCTGAAACTTTCTGAAATAGAAATAACAGTACCTTATTTTAATGTGTATAAATAACCTCTTTTTGTCAAAAATTAGATCCCAAAAATAGAGGGGTTCCTATACATGGATAGTACTATAGATATGTACCACCATGGATGTGGCATCAAGACATTATCGCTATTCAGAACCGCTTGGTGATAACAACTTACTCTCTTGTCTGACTCAATAAATTACTACTACTCCAATTCTTGTGTGTGTGTGTGGGGGGGGGGGATATAAATCAATGATTAATTTATTAAAAACAACTTCAGAGCAAACTGGTTAACGGAACATAGTTAAATTATACAACTTAAAATAGGTAACTGATGTGCATAAAAGTAAATAGGGAGCACGTGAAGAGCAAGCCAACCACATTTTTATATAATGCTAGCGGTGATGTAGCATCAACGTAATACAGGGTACGATGATGTTACAGCAACATAATACAGGGTACGATGATGTTACAGCAACATAATACAGGGTACGATGATGTCACAGCAACATAATACAGCGACACCTACAGGTATTAAATAATTGGTCAATTCTTGTAATTTGCGATGACAGTGACTCTGATGATAATGAACTAGTTCAGCAAATACTTTTAGTCATGAACCTTCCCCCCTCAAATCTTGGTGTCTGCCATGGACCTACACTTTTAATTGTGGACCCCCTCCCATATATAGCAGCAGAATCTACTGCCAATCTAACAGTGTGAATGTTCTTTAACAAAGGAGGACATTCTATCCAGTACTAATATAAGTGATGCCATATCAGTGCTATCTACTGGATGACAAAAAGGACTAAAATATTTCATACTCCTATTAAGAAATGTCACCACATACGCATAATTTTTTCCAAGTTATAACAATATTACTACTACAGTCTATCAATGCTCTCACAGTGCTTTTGTATGTTAATTTAATTATTTTTTAAGTAATTTATTTATATGATTTATTTTTTACCTTAACATTAATTTTTAATTTTTTTCATAATTCTACAATTGTGCCATGAATTGCAAATCGCTAAACTAGTTGATGTAGCTGATTATGGTGCATCAGATGAGTGATGAATTTAACAGTTTCTATGATGAATTAAAAAAAAACCTTTTTTTTATATCTCAAAATAAAAATATCTTCAATGAAAACTTTTTCCAAATTTCAAGCCCAAAAAATCAGGGGGTTCCTCATACATGTTAAAATACGATATATACCTGGTAATCGATTATGGAAAAAAATGTGTCAAGTCTGGAAAAATAAATTTCGGATATTTCTTAAATACCTACATGCAAACTAAACACATTTAGAATGAGCAGAAAAAACCTATAAAGTGATACCAATTTCAGCGAAATATCTCCATTTAATGGCTACAAGCATTGAAAGATTGACGGTCAAAATCGAATTGTCGGCGAAATTTTTAATCACGAATTCCGCAAACACTTCTAGCTAAAATCTGTTGATTTTTTAAAAAAACTTGTCTATTCTACCAGTTTCTGAAAGAGACAATGATAAACCACATATCTGTGTTTAAGTTCAGGAGAAATTTAGCTTTTTATTAGCAATACATCACTGTAATCAGTGTTTGTTGAAGTAGACAAACAATGAAAATTTGGAATTGGCGATAATTTGATTTTTCAGAAAAAATCTCATAGGGTGATACTACCTTTATCTACAAGATATCTGTATTTAATGAATGAAAAAATACAAGTGACAATTTGAATTTCACCAAAACCCATTAAATCATTAAATTACTTTCACGAACACAGATTTCAATGCGATGCATTGTGAATGAAAGGATAAATTTCTCCTGAACCAGAACATAAGGTTTACCATAGTCCCTTTTGGAAGCTTGTAGAATGGACAAGTTTTTGTTAAATTTGACTGATTGACATAGCTAGAAGGGTGTTTGTGAAATTCGTAATAAAAAATTTTGGCGACAATTCAATTTTGAACCTCACCAATCTTGAAGCGCTTGTAGCTTGCCATTACATCCAGATATTTTGGTGAAATTGAACTCATGTAATAGATTTTTTTGCTTGTTTTAAATAAGTGCTTAGTTTGCATGTAGGTCTTTCAGAAATGCCACAAATTCAAATTTTCAGACTTGACACATCTTTTATCCATAATCGATTATCCACCATAACTCGAAAACGATTCAAGATAGGACAGAGTTGATAGGGTGTTTCATGCTCCAATTGGGCCCGTCTATTCCCCTCCCCCCTTCACTTGGAAGAACATGTCTTGTTCACACTTTTATAATAGGTTTGAGACCTAAAATTAATATTCAGACAACTTAGGGCAATAAACTACTGACTTGCAATTTTCTTTGGGGGGGGGGGGGAAAAGGTGGTATGCTTTTATATGAAGAACCACCCCTGCTATTTCATTGAAAAATATATAGCAATTTTTGAGGGGGGGGGGTTAGTGATTTCTATTATGATAAGCGTTAAGTACATTTATTGGCATAACAATGCAAAATCGAAAATAAAAACACATTAAAAAACTTAATCACCTCACAGATAATGCCTGCACTTTCAGCCCAGAATAATCGCGTTCTTGATTATCATCAATATTTTTCCATTCATCATCTTCCTATAAAAAAGGAAAAAGAATTTATGAAGAACCAGGGTTGTTTGGTTTAAACCTTGGTTTTTTTAAAAAAACCACTTTGGTTTTTTTCAAAAAATCAAATAAAAGTTGCCTAAATATGATTTTTTTCCTTGAAAAATATCATATTGGTTCACTATAAGCCAAAATGTGTCATTTTTACCACATTTTATATCCTTAGGGTACATTCTGATGGTATATCTTTAAATGACATAAGATTTTACAAGTGGTTTTTTCAAAAAGTCTCATAAAAGTGGCCAGAATATACATAAATTTTTCATATGAAGTATCTTAGTTGTTTAAAGTTATATACAAAAGGCAAAATTTCTCATTCTTACAACATTTTCTAACCTTTGGCTACATTCTGATGCTCTATCAAATTCATGAATAAGGATTGCATCACACATCTAAATGTAGTGGTGTATTATCTCACAGGGTTTCTTTTTCCCTTCACAAAGAAGCAGCTACAGTAGTGACACCATCATGCTAGGGCCAGGTGGTCCTATAATCCAATAAAGACCCCAACTGTCCTTAAAGGACAAAGACTAGTGTACTAGTAGTTACACTACCTCACATACATTTTCATTTTCTTTTCCATAAGAAGTAGCACATCTCCTACTGTATATCTCCCAGTCTTAATATTCTCTCTCTCTCTCAATAGTTTTTTTTTTTATACTTTCACACACACACTGTTAAGCCCAGTTAATCAAGGTTCTACTGTATAGTAGTAACAGATTTATGAAAAATAATCAGCTATATACAGGGTGATTATAATTTAAGTTTTGATTCCAAAACTATACAATAAGTACTGATCAGAATGACTTGAAAATTTGCATGGATACTCCTGGAGCAATGGAAGTTTCTTTCGCAAAAGAAAAAAGTGCAAAATGTGCAAGTAGATGATGCTGTACTTGGCCAGCAGTATAATCTATTTTGTGCAACCATATCATTTCGGCACTTCCACAGCATCAGTGTGTGGATAGAACTTCTATCAAGATGCACATTGCAATACCAGCAAAGCAGCTTGTGAAGACCCATTTTGACAGGATGCACCTTAACCCTTGCAACTTCTGGCTGTGGGGGTACCTCAAAATGTTATAAACAGTGGTCAGATTGCAAACTTATAAAAAACATATTAAAAAAAACATTGCAAAAACATAAACAAAACAGTGGTTATAATAATCCCTCTTTATTTGAGCAGTTCCGGGAATTAATAGAGCTGGCACTATCTGTAGCTAGAGATCATCTATACTCTATTCGCTCTAACTTGGGTCCTGATGTAAACAAAAGCATGTGTGCGATACTCAAAATGATTGGTTGAAGAACATTTCACCTTTCTTACCGTACAATACCACCAAAAATATAGTCCTTTGTCATTTGCCTCTCATTCCATAAAATACCTCATAATTTTTATTTTTTTTTGGTGTTAAGGCCCGTTTACATGAGGCAAGTGCTTTAGTTGGTAACTTAATTTTAACTTACCGATTCTTCTTGAAAGTGTCCACACAATAAGTTTTAAGTAGACGCTCATTGGACAATTTTTACGGAGGTGAGCGCAGTTAGCGCATGCGCGTTTCAGTCTACTCAAATCCACGGAGAGAGACAGACGCAACGCGCGGGAGTATAATAGTAATAATTTTTTATTTATCTGGCATTCAGAGAGGTGCTTTTTTTAAAGCTCATAGCTTTCGTAACGATGGATGAAAATGATCAGGTAGAACTTAAGATTACTGTGATCAGAGCCACATTATACGATATATTTTTTAAAGAATATAAATTTATTCACTTTCACTTACTCAAGAGGGGTATAGTTATGTGGTACACATCGAGGACGATGTATATTCTGACTCCAATTGAAGAAACTGTTAATAATATTTAAGTTCATTTAATTTTAAAAACTATTTACATAGGCTAACAATATTAATTCCACATAATAAAAAAGGAGAAACTATATCACTTGCGCGAGAGCAACACACTGAGCAAGAAGTGGGTCACGCAAGGGAAACAGTTCGCTTGTCCCCTTTTTTCGCCTCTGCCACCCACACATCAGGAGGTGCACGTAAGGGGGCGAGAATGCAGCTTTGCTGTCAACAGAACGTTTCCTCGCTGTAGTCGTAAAACAGTATACACTTCAAGAGATCTCACTTTGCCAACATATATGTGCGTGTCTGGTTTCGAAAAGCCAGTTGAAATATCATTTGCAGCTGCGTTTTATTAGGTGCCTATAACTAAACAACAAAAATTTCATTGGGGTAAACAAGATTTTTTTTTCTTCTTCTTTTTACAACTGCGCTACGAAACTCACAGGGATAGGAGTGGGAGGGGGGGTTACTTATCGTAACGAGTGCATTCACAAAAACTTCGCAGTATTGCTCAAACGGCTCTCTTGAGTAAAACACAGTTCTTTTGTTCACAATCTATTTTTCTATTTTTTTTGTCTTCTGTACATATCAATCGATTTTAGAAAATTAATTTTTGAGTATATTTGATGTTAAATTCTTACGTATCATATTTGGAGATAATTTTAACCTTTTTTTTTATTTCCAACGTAATTTTCTAATTAATTAAATGTCAGAATCTGTTCCCGGCACATCAAGCTTAAAACACCAGCAAGGTAAGCCACTGAGAAGTGCAGAAAAGAGAATAATTTTGCATGTCTTTGAAGAGATCTCAAAGAAAAATCCAACTTCATCTGTTAAAGACTTGGAGAATATGACAGCAGAACTAACAGGTGTCGGAAGAACTAGTGTACAGAGAGCTCGGAAAGAGTTTCAAGACACCGGAACAATTGTTACACCAGGTAAGAAAAAGAAAAAAGAAAAACCGTGCTTGGTAAATGTGATGATTTTGTGCAAAGTGCAGTGCAGGTGATAATTCACAATTATTTTAGAAGTGAAATTCCAACTTTGAATAAAATTCTGCAATGCATGAATGACGATCCAGATTTGCCGAATTTGGGAAGAACGACGCTTTACACGTTAATTACAAGTCTTGGATTTGAGTATAAAGCGAGGAGCAAGACCTCTGTCATTGTCAAAAGAGATGACATAATATTATGGCGGATGCAGTACTTGAGAGCAATCAGGCATTTTTGAGATGAAGGTAAAACTATCTACTTTTTAGATGAGACTTGGATTAATGAAAGGCACACAACTAGTGAAGCGTGGTCTGACAGTACGATAAAGACCAAACGACAAGCGTACCTGGAGGGTTTATCGACAGGGTTGAAAGCCCCCATTGGGAAAGGTAGAAGGCTAATCATAGCCCACATTGGAAGTGATAGTGGTTTTGTCGAAGGCGGCCTACTGTTATTCGAGTCCAAAAAGTCCGGAGATTATCACGAGGATATGAATGGCGACGTTTTCAAGACCTGGTTTGAGAGCATACTGCCCAAACTTCATCCAGATAGTGTCATCGTGATAGACAACACTCCATACCACAGCGTTCACGTGGAAAAAAAACCAAATTCGTCTTGGAAGAAACAGGATATCATCAACTGGTTAAAGCAAAAAAACGAAATACTGGACGACTCCCTCATCAAAGTGGAACTTCAACAGGTTGTGGAAAAATACAAAAGTGAATGTGATAAGTACGTCGTAGATGAAGTAGCAAAACATGCAGGTCACAAAGTCCTCCGGTTACCTCCATATCATTGGATGCTGAATCCGATAGAATTAATTTGGAGTCAAGTTAAGGGATTTGTTGGTCGAAACAACAAAACTTTCAAAGTTCCAGAAGTCCGTGAATTATTAGCAACTGCTTTGGATGGTGTGACAGTGGACAATTGGTGAAATGCGATTTCTCATATCATCGAGGAGGAAAAGAAACTGTGGCAACTGGATGTTAAGGTCGATCTGACGGTTGAAGAGCTAATCATCAATCCATCACAGAGTTCATCAACATCCAGTGAAAGCAAAATGGAAGGAATTTCACTCCTACCAGTATCCATATAATGATCTCCAACCAGTAAAATATTGAAATGCAGTAAAACAAATATAGACCCGTAAGTAAGTAATGAAGAATGGTAACAAAATGGTAAGTTATTCGTAATTTTATTTCATAATGTATTTGATAGAATATTCAGACCAGAAAATCATGTGTGTGAATTAGTTCAAAGACATAATTTTTAAATTTTGATGGGGGGGGGGGGAATGAATAGAAAATAAGTAAAGGATTTCTTAGTATCTACCATAAAAACAGAGCCGCCATTAGGGTATGTATGACAGGTACCGTCGCACCGGGCCCCATGTTTTGAGGGACCGTCCCTGTACTTATAGTAATAATGACGTCATGGAATCTTAATTTTCATAAATGCTAGAATTATTTAATTTATTCTGAAATTTCATGAAGGGGGGGGGGGGGTGCTCAAATTATTACTGTCAATTATTTTTCTTACTTTCAATTCGATTCTGAATTTACATTAAATTTTAGACAATTTCTTTCATTGATTTTTTCTTAATTTTAATTAAATTTTGTCTTTTGTGTGTGTGTGTGTGGATATTTTGTAATTATGTATGAATATTTGAATGCCGATTTCCTTCTCTTCCAGAATATATAAAACCAGGGCTAAAAGTATTTTGAGAAAACTCTCCCTATTTTAATTAGTGTTATCAACTGTTTTTATTTCAACGAAATTCGAAAAACAGTGAAAATTTTATTTTCTGAAATTCGTAATAAAAGAATTTTCCTATTTCACATCTGAAGTAAAATTGTACGTGTTTGGAACACGTAATGAAGGGGCAGGTAAAATTACAACCAATAGAGATAAAGGATGCGGAGTGATATCAAAAATTGGTACAGCGGTTTGTTTACATCAGGACCCAAGTTAGAGCGAACAGAGTTTAGCTATAGATGGGGTTGACAGAACACACCCATAGTAATATGGGGGCAGTTATATTAAAATTTAGAATATATACCAAGTTTGGTTTTTCAATTGGTATGGATAAAGTGGATCCCAAATATGACATTTTTTCAATGTACAGGGTGCATCCAAAAGTATGCAAAACTTATATAGTAATGCAACAAGGAAATTTTGTTCAAAGTTATTACTATATAGGCATGTAGCAAATCAAATTAACCTTTTCTGACTCAGTGAGCCCATTCTGGGTAATAGATATGAGAACATAAATTCCCTTTTCAAATACTGGAAATAAATGATAAATAAAAATGAAAAAGAAAAGTAATTCATGGATTTTAAAGTGATCCTTAAACTAAAATGAATTAGTTT
Source organism: Pholcus phalangioides (assembly GCF_987345545.1). Classification (NCBI taxonomy): domain Eukaryota; kingdom Metazoa; phylum Arthropoda; class Arachnida; order Araneae; family Pholcidae; genus Pholcus; species Pholcus phalangioides. The sequence continues at coordinate 5,326,732 of NW_028301625.1, read as the reverse complement.
AGGGATTACTTTGAACCTTCTTCATCAACACTAGATATCAGCACCACACAAGCTGATCCATACTTTCGCCTGTGTTTATTTTTTAAAAACTTGTATTTTTCAAAGAAATGGATTTCTTGTTCTGTTGTTTTTTTTTTTTTTTTTCATATAAAAAGGATTTCTGGAAAAAAAATTCTATGTTATTTTGTTGGCTGGGCACTAATCTCTTTATTCTGTATAAGTTTTAACTTTTTACATTGACAGCTTGCCTAAAAGAGTCCCAAATTCAAGGTATGGGGGCACACCTATAAAATTAAAACGGCAAGTGCAATCTTTACAAAATTACATCTGCATACTCCTCTAATCCTGAGTAGATTGCCTAAATTTTTTTTTTTAATTCCAACTTTAAAGGGTAGCATATCGGAGAGGGTTAAAGCTTTTTTGAAACATATTTATAAATATGTATGTTTCAAGTTCATAATATTATTTTTAAGGAGCAATGATGTCAGAACATGGGCGGAGATACAGGGGGGGGGGGCATGCCCCCCTCCCCCACATGAAAGGTGAAGTCGACTGATCTAATGCATATATATAGGCCTATAGATGAATTGACATCATCATGCTCCCAGCAACAATGACCGTGCCCCCCCCAGACTTCCAAGTCTATCCCCGCCTATGTGCCAGAAACCTTCATTTCACTCGCAAATGTGATTTTGAGTGTAATTTTAAATACAATCGAACCCCGATATAACGAATGCTTTGATTTAACAAATTTTTTCTGACAAAAAAAAAGGTCAAACCTCCATTTAACAGGGAAAAAAAACTCACAATATAACTTTTATCAAACTATCCTTAATTTTTTTTTTCTTATCTCCAGTCACCCGAAAAGATTTATTATCTCTAGTCCACAACTGGAAGATTTGACTTCTTTGGATTTGACCTTCTGCTCTTCTTTACAGACAAATGGAAAAAGAGAAGGAATGTGTTCTTTTTTGATTAAAGGAGCCATTAAAGCCGTTTACATGGAAAATAGAAGAGAAATTAAAATCTGCTTCAAGAATTTTCACCAATGAATACTCTCCCATTTCTTTCCTTACAAAGAAAAAAGTTCTCAAAAAGGTTCTAGAACTCCCAATGCTATCGCAATACTGCACATGTAAACAGGGCTTTAGAGTGTGCATGGGAAGGTTTCAGTGGCCAGTTGGCGTACATCAATACCACTAAACCACACATGTACTATGTCCATATTCCTCTGCAGAACTTCTAACGAATTGGTACAAGTTGGAATGGGCCTGTATGTGTTGTGAACCTAATGTAAAGTTTGTTCCTCTGTAATGATTGATACGTGGAGTGCTACCACCTGCAATCAATTTTTCTAACTATGAGTGAAGTGTAATGATTCCATAATTGTGTCGCTCTCTGTGGTGACAATGGGATTTGAACCCAAGACCTACACCAATACTGTAAAACAACGTTTCTCAAAATATGCGATGCAGCTCTGAGGTGATTTGTACACCTTTGTCTTGGGCATCGCTGCCAGAGTTATATAGTAAAAACTTTTTCATCTCTTTGATAGTGATTTTTTGAAGGGCTCTCTTTCTGTGAAAATTTATTTTTGCGAAAAAGGTCATTAATTTTGTGAAAAATAAGTTACTTTATGAGAAGTGAAATAATAGAGTTAATTCATCATAACAGAAATGAAATACCAAATAAAGGTTTCATTTTTTTGTGAAAGGTCTGGAAAACAAACCCAAATTTTGGCTGTACAGACCTTCGAATATGTATAAACTAAAAGCATATATATTCATAATTTGCTTGAAAAATACTTTAATTTGATACTGCATGCTTATATATAACAATGTCTTTGAAATAATTTCCTAGTTACTATTTCCTACCTATAAGTTTTGTATACTTTTGGATGCACCCTGTACATTGAAAAAATGTCATGTAAATTTGACAAGTAGAAATGACATATTTGTGATTTACTCGATCCATACCAATTGAAAAACAAAACTTGGCACACTTTCTGAAGTAAAGCTGTAACCAGATTTGCAAGACATGTATTCCTACTATGCAGGTTATATTCTTTAACCCAAATATCTGTAGTTCAGTTTGAAGTGACCATCTACTTCAATGTGGTATGCCATATGAAATTTGGAGATGAATGCTTTTCTGTTTTCGACACAAATAATTGTGTTCAGGTATGCAACTCCCTTGGTCACCAGCACAATATGAACCTGACTATCAAATGTGACACACACATTTCTGCGGGTCTAGGTCAATTCGTTGCGGTACAAATTTGTCGCAGGCTCATTTCGTCGCAAGCTCATTTTCTCGCGACAAATTTGAATTGCTTTAAAATTCATATGTTTGTCATGATCTTATAAATAGGGTAGTGGCTTTAGGCATAAAAAATGGAACTAATTTTTTTTCTCATTTATTGGAAATGTTCCCCCTCCCCATCTGTTTTAATTTTTAACAAATAAAGGAAAGTATTCATTGAAGTCATTAAATTTTTAAAATTTAATTTTTACCATATAAGCCGCATTTCTGTTGGGATTTCCATTTCTCATAGGAGGGATGTTGAAGAGACAAGACCCAAATAAAAAAATTGAGATCAAATAAATTTTTAAATTTTAATTTCCACCGTATAAGCCGCATTTCCCACTTTTTGTCGGGATTTGAGTCCCTGAGTACGGGTTTTAGTCCCTTATAAACGGAATGAATGGCGATTTTCAGCCCCCCCCCCCTCCTCAATGTTTCCTTCATGTCGGCACCTTTGACTGGCCAAGGATGCCGGAAGTGTTTGGAACTTGTGGGTTCTTGTCTTGATCTTGAAGTAGGAAATTTTGATTTCTGAATCATTTCTCTGGGTGCTCATACCCATTCCATAAAGTACCCTGGGCATCTGACACCACTGCAAATGTCAATCGATTTTTGATTTTTTTTTTTCAACTCTATAGTAACACCTCTCAAGTAAAAAGAATGAAATCAGACTTTTAATTAGCCCATTGTATGTAACTTCATGTACTTGACACTCGAAATTAAAATTACAATATCAATTACATTTAAAAATTTAACTGCATATAAAAGTTTAATTATAATTGAAAATTCGGTTATAAAAATTCAAAATGTTAAATAATTGATTTTTGCTGTGATAAAATTTCAATATCATGTGGAAAAATTTCGGTTTGTATGATATTCCCCAAATTACAGTGAGCCTATCTTTAACGGTCAATTTCTATCTGCCCCATGGGCTCGAGAGTCACCAACATTCACCATTACAGTATCTCCATAAGAACCTGAAATATTTAATTAATTAATTATTCAATTTAATTAATATTTAATTTTCACCGTATAAGCCGCACTTCCCGCTTTTGTTGGGATTTATATTTCTCATAGCGAAGGGAGTTGGGCGCAAATCAAGGGTAGAAATGTACAGTGCTTATGACTGACGATTCGATCAAGTTTTCATAATGCCCACAGGATGAGCACCGACAAAGGCAATGCAATCACCAATAAGAAAGATGACTATGGGTCAGTTGCATAGATACAATATAACCATTAATCTTTTGTTTATAATCAGTCGCATATCTTTGGCTGGCTTGTTTAAATATTTTCACATAGTTTTCATTAGCGTCTAAGCTTTTGGTACAAGGTTGGTGTGCTCGATCTACAGATATTATGACCAAAATTAAGTAATTGGTGATCAAGAACATGAATTAGAAAGGAAGAAGGAAGGCAAGGTTTGAATAGCCCACAGGTGGGAAAACTATAAATCCGCATCTGATTATAGCCTACATTTATTAGGATAATCAACGATTAGTAAAAATTTCTTCTTACAATACAAGTGAATTAACATTAACAGACAATGTAAGATTATACTCAGAGGTATATTTCCTAGGTGGGGAGGGGGTATGTGGGCTTTATCCCAAGATGGGACAAGTTCAAGTAAAAGGGCGTGACCAAAATTAAGTAATTGGTGATCAAGAACATGAATTAGAAAGGAAGAAGGAAGGCAAGGTTTGAATAGCCCACAGGTGGGAAAACTATAAATCCGCATCTGATTATAGCCTACATTTATTAGGATAATTTTAATTTTAAAAACAATTCGTATCGTACATATAAACACTCCACAATATCTAAACCTTTATTTTCAGTGCTTTGAGTATCATTTTATTTAAACACTTATATAACGTGAATATCGCAGTAAAAACCCGATGATTTATAGAATAATACGTGATGGTATTTTGAACTACCATAATTTTTTTCTTTTTTTTTAAAGATACGTAGAAGATTTCAATTTATTGCAGGTTCTTATGGAGATACTGTAATGGGGCAGATAGAAATTTACCGTTAAAGATAGGCTCACTGTAATTTGGGGATTATCATACAAACCAAAATTTTTTCACATGATATTGAAATTTTATCACAGCAAAAATCAATTATTTAACATTTCAAATTTTTATAACCAAATTTTCAAATATAATTAAACTTTTATATGCAGTTAAATTTTTAAATGTAATTGATATTGTAATTTTAATTTCGATGACCTTTCTGCATTGACAAAAATTAATTCTTTTCAGTTAACTGCGTGTACACTTTTATTCATGTTTTTATTTCACGTGTAAGACAAAAACCTACATACAAGCTCGCGTGGAACATGTACAGTGAAGAATCGACAGTTCGACGAATTCATTCTGCGTTGTAATGTATAAATTGACGTCACGACGAATTGACACGGCCGCAAACTTGTACAGCTACGAATTTGTACCGCGACGAATTGGAGCTGCGACAAATTTGTACCACGACGAATTGACACTGCGACAAATTCGTATTGCGACGAATTGACACTGCAACAAATTTGTACCGCGGCAGATTGCCACTGCGATGAATTTGTACAGCGACAAATTGACCGGCTATGCATTTCTGCCCTTTGGAATTAGTGGGGTCATGTAGCATAGTGGATTGAAGCTTTAAGGGACCATTGTGAGTTGACATCCACTTTGAAAAAGTTTTGTTACAGCAAGCAGAAGACCAAATATGTCAAACAGGGTGGAGAAAAAATAGAAAACACAATGCATATAACAAACTTTAAGAACGATTAGTGTGTTTAAAAAGGCAGTTTGATGGGAGCATAGTACAGCAGAACCTCCCATAACAGATACTTCCAGTTAACACACTTTTTTAATTATGTCAACAGACTTCATTTTATTTCACTACCAATTAACAAAAAATCTGTGAGCGAGCAAAATTGTCTGTCCCAAGTGTTACCGTTATTGACAGATTCCATTGTGAGTTGACATCCACTTTGGAAAAAGTATTGTTACAGCAAGCAGAAAACCAAATATGCATTCAGCAACAAATACAACAGGCAACTTGCCTAACAAGAATGGGGAAAAAATAGAAAAAACAATGCCTCTAACAAATTTTAAGAAAGATATGCGTGTTTGTAAAGGTAGTTTGGTGAGAACATAGTACAGCAGAACCGGGTTTAAGCTAGATAAAAAGTTCCTTTAGCAAAAAAGCAAAAATAGGACCAAAAGCTATAGCAAAATGCTATAGTGCTAATGATTTATTGTTGGATATCTTCTCGTTTCATACCTCCTGTAAGCATTTTAACAAAAGTGGCTACTACTTCTTTTGCCTTCTAAGATTTTCTTTTGAATTTTGAGAAAAATACGATTAGCTTAAACCCTGCAGCAGAACCTCCCATAACAGATACTTCCATTCATAGGCAGAGATTGGGGGGGGGGCACCCCCATATCTCCGCCCATGCTTCCAGTTAACACACTTTTATAATTACATCAACAAGTTTCATTTCACTACCCCTGCTTTAATAGGAAAGACGACTCAGTTAGCAAAATTTTCTGTTCTAAGTGTTACCGTTATCGACATATTCCACTGTAAATAATTTTTGTCACTATAATCAAGAAGTCTGCTGATAGAACCGATAGCTTGAAAAAAGATGCAATACAACACATATTTTTACCTAGTCAAGGGCTGCATAAAACCCCCCCACGTGGCCAAATTGTTGGCTACTCCTGGTGTATCCAGACAGTTGCATTGACAGTTAATGCTCTACACACTATTGTTGGACATGGTTGGAGTAGTAAATCATTTTTTCCACTGAAATAAATGCTATATTAAGGGCCTCAAAACATTACCAGGGATTTATGGGTGGGGGTAGTTATTTTATAAAAACACAAGGGAAAAAAAGACATTCAAGTGTTTTTTAAGATGAGAGTTGAAATATTCTTGGAATTTTGTGAAAATCAAAGGAAAAAAAAAAGTTGAAAATCTGTCAAATGCAATGAAAAGCTACATGTATATGTTTATCATAAAGGTCACATGGACCAAGGTTTGAAAATCCGTCACTTAATAGTAATTAGTTTTTCAATGAAATATTAAATTACCTGCTCATTTGCTGCTGGTGTGTACTTGGAAGTACTAAAAGAAGATATGAATGTTTGCTCTCTGGATTCCTTTTTAACATTCTTCTACGCAGGGCCAGATTAAGACGCTTCTGGGCTCTAAACACTTAATTTTGGTGCCCCCCCCTTTTCATGGCATTTGCAATTCAGAGATTTTTTTTACGTTTAAAAGGCTAATAATTTTTACTTTCAGGCTTTTTTCACATTTAGCTTTCTTATTTTTTGGCAAGAATTGACAATATTGCCAATTCTCTCCAGGGTGACCATATGTGCCATATGTCCCATCTGTCTATTCTTGAATCTATCATTTGGAAAAATAAAAGCATAAGAAACGTTAAACTAAATTTTATACTTCAGAAGTAGGCAGAATATGATGTGAATACTTCTAAGCACACATTTCATTTGTTTAAAGGTTCTCTCCCCTCCTTCCGCTTTTTCTAGTTTTGCACAGTCTTTGATGATACCTTCAAAATCTTGCTATGCAATACATCTGCTTTTACTTTTAGTAGAGATGAAGCATCAAGCCTTTCTATTGTACTGTAATTTTATTTTTATTTTTTCAATGACTAACATAATTCTGGCTTCAAAATAAGTTACATTTCTGTAACTTTTTCATTAAAATTTTGCTTGATTCAATATATTTCTTAATTAAGAATTCTAAATTTTATATCATATCTGTTAAAATTGAGCAAGCCAAAAACACCATTGAAATGCAAATTAGGGTTATTATCCCTATTTTTGAATTTGCCAAAATGTACATTTTGGAATTTTTCCATTCATATTTTCCAAAAAGACAAACGTTAGATTTCTTTTACCTTTTGTTCTAGTCTTTTAAAAACATTTGAAGATATTTTCTCCCATTGACTGCTTTTTATAATTTTCCAAACCGGCTTGAGGAGGAATCGCTCAACTTCAGCACGGCCAAAATATTATTCACAAGTACTGTACCTTAGTTTTGGTTAACCACCATCATCGGGTATCTTTTCTTTCCGATATATTTTCTGAGTTTGTTTGCCATCTAGATCTGGCAGCATTTTTGCTTCTACGCCGAGTCAAACTACACGGTTGATCCACTTATGATCCATATACGAGTATACCCACACAAAAGATCTGCATGGTTTACGTTCATGCATTTATTCTGTATAACTTTGGTCTACACGATACCTGTGACTACCTGGCCATGCCTCAGGGAAGTGCTGAGAGGACCCCTAACAATTATATCTGGTTACAGTTCTCGAGAGCAAGAATGCAAATTGGAAGCTAGGTATTTTTAGCTAGAGGAAGGGGGGGCACAGAAAAATCACTTTGCCCGAAGCCTCATCGAAAGCATACATAGGCCATGATCAGGGCCGTCTTAAGAGTATCATGGGCCCCCGGACCAATTGATTTTTCTGAGGCCCTACCAAACAAATTCTCGAACATTTCAACCAGATCTCGTTTTTGTGAGGCCCCTCTTCGCTTGAAGTGCCCGGGTGGACCCATGCCTTAAGACGGCACTGGCCATGGTTGAGACCTTTCGAGGGACACAAGGAATCTTTCTAGAGAAATTTTGAGGTAGTACTTAATTTTCAAAAGCAGTATTTTAAATTAACAGATATTGATTTTTGGTAACATATAAAAGCATTTTCTTTCGATATTTTAATTCTTTGAACAAAAATATTTAATTTCTTCATCATCCTGTGAAGGGTACAGGGCCCCTACTTGCGAAAGCCTTTGGAGCTTATGATACTGTTAAGAAAGCTCTGGTCTTACTATATGGAAATTTTGTGACATCTCTTTCCAAAAACTCATTAATGTGTGTGTGACCTCTAATTTGCAATATTATTAGTTTCCCCAGATTTGAGATTTCAATATTGTTGCTGTAGAAATAAGATATATGTGCATCTCATCTTGCATCAAAGAGAAATTTCAAGATGCTTTCATTTACAATATGATCTTTGAGGATTTTCTACCCAATGGTCGATACTGTGAGAAAAAAAAAATTGTACATTAATTTAAAAAGTATAATTTGATTACTTTTTGTGGTGCCCCATTTCTCCTGATGCCCTAAGCACGTGCATATTTTGCTGAATGGTTAATCTGGCCCTGCTTCTACGAGGTTTAGCTCTTCCTTAGAGACAAAGGGAAAAAAAGAAAGTAGAAATGTGTTTTTTGAATCAAAGAGGCAATAAGGCCATATTTTGAGTTCGTAGGAAGCTCTCACTGGCCAATTGGTGTACACAAATACTACTACTACTAAACCACACATGCACTGTTGTGAACCTAACATGAAGTTTGTTTCTGTGCAATGCTTGATACGTATAATGCTGACATCTAGCATCAATTTTTCTAACAATGAGTGAAATGTAATAATTGAATAATTGTATTGTTGCTCTGTGGCAAGACTTTTTAAAAACCGGGAGATTGGCTCACATTCACACCTCAAAGTTGGGAATCACAAAAAAAGCCACTTCAGTTGACCACCAATGTGGCGATGGTGGTGGGGGGTTCGTCACCAATTCTGTAAAACAGTGTCAAAGTGTGCATTGCAGCTCCTAGGTGCTTTGCCAACCTTTATGTTGGGTGTCGCTGCCAGAGCTATATGGTAAGAACTGATATTTCATCAACTTTCTTCTCTGATATTGTGCTTGCCACACTGGCTCAGTGGTCACGAAAGTGCTGTGTGTGACGTCTCACAGCCTTCCCACTTTTTTCTCATAAATGACATCGGCTTGCAAAATGTACTGTATTGAAGAGGACGATTTTAAATTTTAGTTGTTCATTTTTTTACTGTTTTAAGCGAGTGATTTCTTGTTCATGGTGTTGTTCTAGTGTCACTGGTATGCACGGGTGGCATTTTTATAATTTTTTTTGTGATTCTTGTGTAAATCAGTGATAAACAAATACGAGATCGCGTGAGATTGGAACATGTAAGAACAATTCTCAGAAGACAAGGAAACTTTGGATTAAATTCATTTATCATACTTTTCCTAAAGACCCAGAGATTTGCAATATATGGATGTCTAAATGTAAAGAGGTTTGGTCAAGTAAACTGTAAGTGCACTTATAGTTGCAACAGTCATTTTCAGGGGCGTCGGAAATGTTTCGAAACTGGGTGCTCGTCTTTAGTTTTATATCAGACATTTTAATTTCTGAATCAGTTCTGGGGGTGCTCAGATCCATGCCACAAATTACCGTGGGTGCTTGAGCACCCACAGCTCCAACGGCACTGATAATTTTCAACCTATCGATTATAAAGATGATCTGGAGAACAATCCTCTAGGTTTACCTTAAAAAAAGTTTGAAGGATTGAAAGGGTAATTGAAATTATGTGTCTCGAATTGACTTTCAATCAACCCAATAAAAGTTGACGTATATAATTCAACTGAAATGGATCCAAGAAAAATATTCTTAATGAAAGTAATCTCATAAGCAAATGCAAAACTTTTTATTTTAAATGACTAAATGAAGCAAGTCAATAAATAAAAAGAAACTAATGAAAATAATTGAAAAGATAATTTTGGAAAGAATTCAGTGAAATGAGCAGTAAAGCAATTTTGCCAGGGTTAGCACTGCTGATTGCCTTATTGTCAAACTGTGACAAAATATTCCATTTGGCGAATAAATAAAAGATCGAATTCGCCAAATCGCGTGAGTGTCCATTCAGCCTCTTGATATTGGAATCTTTCATTTGATGAATGTCCAACATAGGTGGAGATAGACTAAGTGTGGGGCATGATGATGTCACTTCATATATGTGCATATACACTGGGTTAATCAGATCAGCCTTTGACTCTAGAGGGGAGGGCATTGCCCCCCCTTTTTCCATGCATCTCCCACGATGTGCAAAAATCCAGAAGTGAAATTTCTGTTAGCCAATCGTGAACAATGCAAAAGTTTTTTGATCAGCCAAAAAAAATAAAAATTTCGACAGAATTTGATAAAAGTGTTGAAGGAATAAAATTTTTATCAAACATATTTATGCTCTTGATCAATCTGACCCAAATTTAACAATTTTATCGATTTAATAAAACTGCCAGTTCTTCAGATTCATTAAATCAATGTTCAACTATATGTCAATAATGCCATGTTACATATCTATAATGAAATGAAATATTATGAGATTTATGAACATTGTATATACATGTCCATCTCAATCAATTCTATATTTCTTTGCCATTTATTTTAGAAGATGGAACTGAATCTGAAGGTGTTATGGATATCACAAATGCTGTAGTAGCTCATCTATTTACAATTGTGTGAACATAGTTGACATTATGAAAGAGACAAAAATGAAAATGTATTAACCCCAAAGCAGAATGTGCCAAAATCTGCGACGCACGTCACAGAACAATTAGCGCTACTGCAAAACACTTTGGAAGAATTCTAAGAAAAAGTTCAAAAAAGCACTATTACATATATGGGGATTTTTACCGCAGAACATTTCCAGTCAGCTGAAGGCTCGTCGCAGAATAGTGCTAAACATTCTGCTTTGAGGTGTATTACATAAGATGTAGTGCCCAAAGGACGAATTGTTGTACATTAAAAAAGTGAGTCGATTTATGTAATCAAGTCTTTTAGGCCGGTATTTGACTATGAAAGTTCTTCCATAAAACCTGAAAAATTCAACTAATAATCTTATCGGTTGCATTTGCTCGGATGTGACCAATAAGCATATTGGTTGCCTTTTCAGGTTTTATCAAACAGGTTTTGCAAAACTTTTATAGTGTAATCCCGGCCTAAAACTGAAAAATAGAACACTTTTGACATACATGAATGTGTTTGAGAGGATCAAGTGCTACAGTTCACATTATCATAAGCAAAATTTATCTCATGATGAATAACATTATCACAGTACTGCGACGTCATCATCAATGGAATATAGAAAAAAGGGCCGGCTAAGCCAAGCAGAATCAAGTAGATCTATTGTATCTTACAGGATCAAAAAAATATATATTTGAAGACAAAATCTGTGTGTATTTTGTCAAATAGTTGTTGATATTTTGTGTAAGCTCTGATGAAATAGGAAGAAATTTTTGGACATTAAGTCATTCCAAAAGCAAGGATGTTGAAGCAAGATTGGCTTTCCTGAATAAAGAACAAGATGTTAAAAAAAATCATAGAAATTGCCTTTGTGAAGAAACAAGAAATCTTGATGCCTTTCATAGGGTGACACTTGACCCAAAATGGGAAGTTACAGTTCAAAAGGCCATGTGACTTGGAATTTGCAAACATCATAAACAGAATCTTAACACCATGTGACAGTAGTGTGCATCCTCACATGAATATGAGAATCATACAAAAGAAAGTATAAATCACTTCTAGATAAAGGAAGTTTCAAGAGAACTGTAAAAGCACAAAATGACTTATAAAAATTTCATTCTTTTACTTGGATTATTTCATGTTGAATTCCTTCAGCTGTTGTCATGTCACATTTCCCTCGCTGCATCCTCTTAAGATTAATATTCCTGCAAAATTTGTTACTCCGTAGCCGAAGAGCAAACTTCTGCAGGTTTGGGCCTACGTTTCCACAAATTTCAAGGAGGGAATACTTTTCAGCATAATTTCCTTAATGTGTGACTTAAAATTGGTTTCGTGATCAAAGGATGCCCTTAATCTAGTAGAAGTGATTTATACATTTCTTGTATAACGTTCATATTTACGTGAGGATGCATGTAACTGTCACACTGTGATAAGATTTGCTTCACGACATAGGCGGAGATAGACTTGGAATTCTAGGGGGGGGGGGAACACGATGACGTCTATACATATATACATATATACAGTCGGATAAGCCGACTCCACCTTTGATGCTGAGGGGCAATGTTCCCCACGTCCCTCGTATCGCCCATGCTTTATGATGTTTAAAAATTAAAATCACAAACAGGTATGTCCTTTTGAACTGGTAAATCCAGTTGTAGGTTAAGTATTATCCCATCAATAACATCGTTTCTTGGCGAAGACAATTTCTATGATATTTCATATTGCGAGCCAAGGCATCTTGATCTTCATTCAAGAAAGTTAATCTTGCTTTAATATCCTTGCTTTTGGAAGATCAAAAATTGTTTTTCTTATTTAATCAGAGCTTACACAAAATGTTTGATCATACACACTTGTTTGACAAGATACACACAGATTGTCATCAAATAGCTTGTAAGATGCTACAGAGCTACTTGATTCTGCGTAGCTTAGCTGACTCCGTTTTCTATATTCTGTTAAAAGATTTTGCCGTTGCAGTACTGTAATACTGTTACTCACAACGAGACAAATTTTGCTCATGGCAATGTCAACTTTAACACTTACTATGGTAGAAAGTGAGAATCATCTCAGGAAAGTAATGTTTTGCGTCCATGTTTCTCTTTGTTTCATTTTTCAGAATGCAACTTAGTTACATGAAGAGACTCACTTGTAACACAAAAATTCATCCTTTGGACATTACATCACACATAATACATACTTTTTCTTTTTTGTCTTTCATAATAATGTCTCAAACTATGTTCACATAATTTTAAATAGATGAGCCATCAGAATATTTGCAATATCTATAATATCTTTACATTCAGTTTCATCAACAGTTCCACCTTCTGAAACAAATGGAAAAGAAATATAGAATTAATAATAGACATCTAATATATAGGCCTATACAATGTGTGTTCTCATAAATCTCATATTTAATTTCATTAGATATAACATGGTGTTATTGACATATTTAAAATTACACAGAAAATGATATTTATGAGTTAAATGAAGGTTTCTGACATCATTGCTCTTTGAAAATAATAGCAGGGGCCTGTCCAGACTTTTCTGTAGGACCCTCTCTCTGTGAAAATTTGTTATTTTTGTAAAAAGGGTAATTAATTTTGTGAAAAATAAGTTATTTCGTGAAAATTAAATAATTGAGTTAATTTATCACAAAAGAAATGAAATTCCAAATTTAAGTTTGCATTTTCTTTGTGAAAGGTCTGGAAAACAAACCCAAATTTTGGCTGGACAGACCTTCGAATATGTATGAACTAAAAGCATATTGTATTCATCATTTGCTTCAAAAATGCTTTAATTTCATACTGCATGCTTATGCATAACAACGTCTTTGAAATAATCACCTTGTTGCGTTACTATGCGAGTTTAATGTAACTATGTGAGTGACATAAATTTGACAAGTAGAAATGACATTTGTGATTTACTTCACCCATACTAATTGAAAAACCAAACTTGGCAAACTTTCTAAAGTAAGGCTGTAACCAGGTTTACAATACACGTATTCCTACTTCGCAAGTTACATTCTTACTGAAATACTGATAACCCAAACATCAGTATTTCAGTTTGAATTGACTGTCTACTTCAATGTAGAATGCCATGTCAAAATTTGGAGATGAATGCTTTTCTGTTTTTGGCACAAATAATAGTGTTCGGGTGTGTGGGACTACCTTGAAATTTCAAGGGGACCCATTGCAAGTTGATATCCACTTTGAAAAAAGTATTGTTACAGCAAGCAGAAAACCAAATATGCATTCAGCAACAAATACAACAGGCAACTTGCCTAACAAGAATGGAGAAAAAATAGAAAAAACAATGCCTCTAACAAATTTTAAGAAAGATATGCGTGTTTGTAAAGGTAGTTTGGTGAGAACATAGTACAGCAGAACCGGGTTTAAGCTAGATAAAAAGTTCCTTTAGCATTAGCAAAAAAGCAAAAATAAGGGGAAAAGCTTTAGCAAAATGCTATAGTGCTAATGATTTATTGTTGGATATCTTCTCGTTTCATACCTCCTGTAAGCATTTTAACAAAAGTGGCTACTACTTCTTTTGCCTTCTAAGATTTTCTTTTGAATTTTGAGAAAAATACGATTGTAGCTTAAACCCTGCAGCAGAACCTCCCATAACAGATACTTCCATTCATAGGCAGAGATGGTGGGGGGGGGGGGCACCCCCATATCTCCGCCCATGCTTCCAGTTAACACACTTTTATAATTACATCAACAAGTTTCATTTCACTACCCCTGCTTTAATAGAAAAGACGACTCAGTTAGCAAAATTTTCTGTTCCAAGTGTTACCGTTATCGACATATTCCACTGTAAATAATCTTTGTCACTATAATCAAGAAGTCTGCTGATAGAACATAGAAAAAAGATGCAATCCAACACACATTTTTACCTAGTCAAGGGCTGCATAAAACCCCCATATGGCCAAATTGTTGGCTACTCCTGGTTTATCTAGACAGTTCCATTGACAGTTAATGCTCTACACACTATTGTTGGACATGGTTGGAGTAGTAAATCATTTTTTCTGAAGAAAATGCTATTTTAAGGGCCTCAAAACATTACCAGGGATTTATGGGTAGGGGTAGTCATTTTATAAAAAATTCATTTGTTTTTTTAAGATGTTGAGAGTTGATGATGAAAGAGGTGAAAATCTGTGTCAAATACAATGAAAAGCCATATGTATGTTTATCATAAAGGTCACATGGTCCAAGGCTTGAAAATCGGTGTCAATTGATAATAATTGCATCGAAACTTTTAAAACGAAATATTAAAGTACCTGTTCATTCGTTGTTGGTGTACTTGGTGAATTAGAAGAGGATATGGATATTTTCTCTCTGGATTCCTTTTTAACATATTCTTTTTTGCCGCCTTCTTCTAATTTTTTAGCTATAGTATCCGTGGTAGTAAATTTTGACTTTTGCTTATTTTTCTTATTCTTATCTTTCTTGGCAAAAAACTCATCCAAACTAGAATCTGCCATGTTATGTGAAAATATACCGAGCGGGCGCCACGGAAATCACAAGCACAACTTATGCAATGACTATGTGGCCGACGGACAGCGTGCTCTTTTCGACGTTTTCCCGCTTTCGGCTAACACAAGGACCTATTCGCCCACAACAATCTCTTCAAGCTTTTTAATTAGACGAGCGATGTATATCGATAGAAAGAACGATTTTTTTTTTTTTTGCCGCACAGCTCGTGGTACTTTTTCGATTTTACCATGCCGAGTACCACAAAAGATGAAAATAAATTATTGCACATTAACATATCCCCGACTTAAAAATTGTAATTAATCTTGTCAGAACAATGCAAAATTCTTTCCCGTGACAGTTTTCGCTAGTGCAAAAGTGACACCGAATCCTAAAAAACTCTAACAAACTAACACATTAACCTTGTATATTTCTTTTTTCTACCCGTCTTAAAACCCTAGGTTGGTACAAAAGGACGTAAAACAAGTCAAAGTCAAAGTGACACCGATTTCAACTGATATCACTTCTGCATGGCCCCCACAAGGCTGACAGGGCACGGGACAATTCTAATCATTTTTTGGCCTTTTCACGCTATAAATTAACTATAGAAGGGTCCGTGAAAAGTGTGACCAGGGGGCCCGCAAAAGATCCCAGCCCAGGGGCCCTGCTCTAAGGTGTGGGGTCCATGCACTCCTGAGACTGTCATAACATGATCAAGTAGTGTATTTACAGGGGCGGGGGGCTTTGAGGGGGTAGCAAATTTTGGAGTATGCAAAGAGGGGAAGAGAAATTTTTTTTTTTAAACTCACGTTTCGTAAATGTGTGGAAGTGATATGTGCCATTTCTATCGCAAATAATATATAATTAATAAACTATATTGTTTATTTTTATTTGTTTGTATTTTTTACACACAGACTGCCGTTAAAGTAAAAAAAATTATGATTAACTTTTATATTTACAGTGTTATTCGCCGCCTTCCCAGATATTATTCTTACAAGTAGAGGAATATGCAAAGTGAGTAGGACAGAGTGAGTAAGCGTCCAGCGAAGCAAAGCAGCACTCATTTCCATCGAGCTTATATTTGGAGGGAGTATGACGTCAGCGGTCTCCGCGGCATGTTCACGATATCTACAGACAAAATGTTCGGAAGCCCGTATTCTGTTCCCTGATTGGTTAATTTAGTAGAGGGTGGTCAGGCCTGGCCATTTATCGTTGGCGACAAAATAATAACGTTAGCAAACATCCTAACATAAATACCACGGGAAAAAAATACTTGAAGCGGAATAGCAAATATTGAAAAGAAAAGCCCCCTCCCCCCGTTTTCATTGGATTTTTTGTGATATGAATATTGATTTCCAAGAAATAATCATTTTTTTCATTTCATCGCTTTTTCTCTTCCTTCTTTATTGTGTAAAAAGGAAAAAAATATGTGGATATGCAAACGAAGGAACAGATGCGCCACGTTAGGAAAATACAAACACCTGCATGATTAAGTTTTTTTACGTTTCTGTCGACCGGAAATGGTCCTATTCGGTTCACGCGGGTTTATTAGTGCAGATTATATAATGAAAAAAAAATTCCCTCCCCCAAGTTGAGGGGTGGGGTTATTTAATGTCTGCTTTGCCCAAGGCCATGGTCCTCACATCCTGGAGCAGGGCTTCCTAGGCTGGGATATTTCACGGGCCCCTATATGATGAATTTATAACGTGAAAAATACTGAGAAGCATCCCAGGCCATCTCGTCCATATTCCTGGGCCGCAGGGTTGGAGATCTGTCAGCCCCACCCTCGTGCGGGCCAGGGCCCTTGCAAAAGTTGGTTCCTTAGGTGTATACCCCGAGCAGGGCCGCAACTAGATACTTTGTCAACCGGGGCAAGCCGGCATTTTGACGCCCCCTCTGGTTCAGCGCCCGGGGCACCTGACCCACCTGCCCCCCCCCCCCCCCAGTTGCAGCCATGGCCCCACATCCTGGAGCAGGGCCTCTAGGCTGGGATCTTTCATGGGCCCCCCCCCCTGTCAGACTTTCCATGGGTCCTTGTATAGTTAATTTATAGCGTGACCAAACTTTATTATGGGCCCTTCAGCAGTGAATTTGTAGCATGAAGGGAAATGATCGTCCCGGGCCCTACCTAAACTTGCGGGGCCATGGCGACCATTATACATTGCATATCATCGTGCCCTTCCCCCAGAACTTGTCTACGTATGCCTTACACGCAGGGCCGGGCTTAGGAATTTCGCGGCCCGTTGCAAAAAAAAAATTTTGCGGCCCCTCCAAAAAAATTTATGCACAGTCGATCCCCAACTTGTAATTTTTTAGACTTCCGAAAATAAAATAAAATTTCCCCTTTTAAATCTTGGAGGGGGGGGGGGGAATTGTTCAGGGAGAACTCATTTTATTATGCTTATTTTTCCACTATTTCAGGAACGCGTTGATAGTTGAGATCGTTATCAAACATGGTACATTGAGAGGAAATTGCGTTTTAATTAATTTGATAAAATTTATAAATGACTTATAATAACCTACTTGGTCCACCTGCTTACATTTCATCGTGGCTCGAATCATATTGAACAGACATACATTTCTGACATTTTTAAAGTGTTTCATCATCTTTGTCAAAGATATGTTACAATTCGATAACTTTTTCGAATCTTTTATTGTTGTGTTTGCTCAACTAATGTAAATAATAGTAGTAAAGGAATAGAGTACTGGGATTCACAAAAATAAAGTGTATTCCATTTAACGTTCCCACTTGGAAAGTTCTCGCTGCGTACGACTTATTTTCGTAATTCTAACTTTTACTAGCACTTGAAATTTCCCATTTAAAGTGTTTTCCCGCCTACAACGTTGTTTTAAGACGAGTTTTTAAAAAACGGGATTCATTATATATGAGCACTCCGATTTTATTACTTGTTTAAAACCAAGAGTTTTTTGCCACAAATAATATCCAAGATTGTAATCTCAATATTTGAATATTCAAACTTGAAATTCAGAAAGATGCCCTTGTATAAGTTGTCGAATATTAGCAACGCTACTGCAATCAGTCTAAACCTCAGATATAATTTATTTAATAGTTGGCAAACACATTTTCTTATCAGAGAATGAACTATTGGGCTGCAAGCAACGTCGCCTACATCCTAAATTTTTAGACCTTTGTGCTCTTAAATGTTTTTATGCATGGACTCCCTGTTCATGAAAAATATCTCTAATGTCGGTACTGTACTAAATGAGTAATTAGATTGAGAAAAAAAAATCAGAGGAAGAGACGTCTTACCTTTTTTTTTTCGAAAGCTCAGTTCTAAAAATTGTCACGATTTAGAATTCGTACATTGTATATCCGTCTTCCGGGATATATGAGAGAATTATTCTCAGATGGTGGCGTTAGGAAATTTCGAAGAAGCTTTCAAGCCTCCCAAGCAGGGCAGTAACTAGGCTGGGGCAACCGGGGCACTGCCCCAAGGGCCCCGAGCCGAATGGGGGGGACTTAAAAAATTTACATTTATTTTGATTAATAGAAACCCTTTCAAGAAGGGCTCCAAAGAAAAGTCTGCCCCGGAAAGGCACACTACGGCCTTGCTTCCTAGGAAAACATCATGACAGTTCTCAAGAAGGTATGCAATTAACACTCCGAAGGACAGTCGAAGTCGTCATCTAGAGATATCCATGTCACAGGCTACTATAACTAATGGAAACACCACCGGATGAAACTACATATTGTGAGCACTATTTGTACCTTCAGACCAGATGGTAACTCCAATGAGAGGGGAGGTTGTCATTGGGAAAAAATTATTAGATTTCTTTTGCGGTGTCCCTTTCGTTTGATGTCCTAAGCATGTTTTTTTCCTTGGTTGATGCAGCCCTGTTATATCTTTAATAGCAGAAAAAATAAAGGCCAGACTTTTTTCAGGGGTAAAGAATGTGACCACTTGCATACACTCTTTTCCTGTTTGAAATAACCTAATGCCATACCTAATAACACTAAAAATGATATTATAGGGCTTCTAACTGAAAGCCTCCTTTCACAATCAATAATAGTTTGATAGGGGAAAAATTAAATTTTAATCAAAAATTTCCAAATCATCTGCTGAGAAAGAAAAGGGTTTCTTCCGGAAGAATTGCGGTCCCTGAAATTTTGAGGCCCGGTGCGACCGCACCTTTCGCACCCCCCTAAGTCCTGCCCTGCTTACACGGGTGGAACAGTGTCATCTTAACACAAACTCACCCGAGCCTGGCGGGATCGTCTTCAAATTTTCTTTAGTATACATGTAAATTCATAGGCAGACCATTTTTAGTCAGGTAGGACCTCAGAAAAATCTTGGCCAGACATCCACCCGCGTCTCAGGTAGCTGTTTAAGATCTCTTACATAGCCAGAAATTTTTTCTGCGGGGAGAGAGAAATCTACCCCTTTCAATGACCTTGCTTTGACTACACATAGCATAATGTTAATTCTTGAAGTGGTTTCCAATTGGGCTGTTGGACAGCACTTTTGGGTGCTAGCAAGCAACAGGCGAGATGAGTTTTAAATCATTAATCTATAGGGAAATTCAAAGGCATCTCGTTACAGCCTTCGCTCTCTAGACCATTTCATCACCCCCTCAGAAGTTATTGGTAGACAAGGAGGAAAAAATTTTAAGTTTGGGAAACTGGGCTGATCACTTCTCCATGGTGTCAGAAGTGTTTCAATCATGTGGGTGATTGTCTTGAGCTTCACATAGGAAATTTTTTATTTCTGAATCGATTCAGGAATTTATTCTAATAATTAAGGATTCTCATCAATTTTGGAATTATCTCTATCATTAATTCTGAATTTTCGATTAGTTTTGGAATAATTTCTTAACTGAATTTTAGATTTCTTTCATTCATTCCTAGAATTATTTCTTTCATTTATTTTAGAACTATTTCCTTCATTTATTCTAGAATTATTTCTTTTATAAATTCCGAAATTACAGTATTTATTTCTTCTTGCATAAATTCTGAAATTACTTTTTTTCATTGATTTCGAAATTATTTCTTCAATTAATTCTCTGGAATAAATCGTTTTTCAATGTTTTCAACTATTTTCAGAAAATGATCAGCGGGCCACACGTTGAAGACCCCTGGTATAACGGAAAGGCTATATAGTACTTACTATAGCGGTTTCTTTGTTTGTCACATCTTTTACTCTAAAAACAACGGTTTTTCTCTCCTCGTCATTTCTGATTACTTTATAACAGTAATTACTAGGAAGATCCTCCATTGCGATCAATGTGATTTGGTCCTGAGAAGCGCATTTTGTTAAATTCATAAAATTAAGCGTAAGATTAAAAATTTAAAAGATAAAAATCGAAAAGGGGAAAAATAAAGCGAGAAAATTTGCCGAGAGAAATGTGTAAAGAACGTGATGGTAACCTTTCCCAGCAAAATTTCCTCCAAAAATTTACCTTTTGACTAGGCTGACCATATTTCCTCGAGGGAAATATGGGATATTGAGATTCCAAGTACGGAAAAATACGGGACATCGCCAATTATCGCCAAAACCGAACAAAGTTACTAAATATTGTTTAAACGGAAAAATCACAATGGCGGCAAATGAAGCGTTACTGCAAATTGCAGTGGATTAAAATGAATTTCACGAAAAAAACGTTCACCAAGACAAATGTGGGAGATTAACATTTTCATTCATAGTTGTAATTATCATAATATAATTTATTACTTGCAAAATAATTTCAATCATTGACTTCAATAAGGAATAAAAATTCAAGTAGGCTTCGTGTAAAATACGGGAAAAACCGGGACACTTTTGTCAAAAAGTCGGGACGGGCCAAAAATACAGAAAATACCGGGACTGTCCCGGGCAATACAGGACATATGGTCACCCTACTTTTGATTAATTTTTCCCACGCATTCCAAAAAATGTGCTGCCACCTACCGGTGAAAAATTAGTCAAGTATTTTACAATAGAAAAGTATTGCACTACATTAATATTTTTTATTTTTTTCAAAAAATTATTTTGCTTGATGAACTCTCAAAATTTCCCACAAATGCTAAGAAATTTCCCTCTTGGCCAAATTTTGGCGAATTTTCCTCACGAATATGGGAAATTTCCCACGAGTTACCATCACTGATAAAGAATGACACGACATGGAAAGAGAGACTAGCCAAGCAAATGGAAAGTAGCCAAACAGACAGCGCTCCGGCAACCTTCGTTTCGCCCAATCAAGGCGCAGAATCTGGACTCTCGAACATTTTGTAGATATGGTGAACTTGCGTCTCCGCGTTGGCAGTGCTGAGAATGGTGTCCCCCAACAGCTCCGTCGGAAGATCACGTGATTCGGTGGAAACAAACACGATAACCCATAGAGATCAATGTTAAAATTGCCGATTTTAGCATAGAAATGCGGAAATTTAGTGGGGTTTTCCGCCACATCAATAATTTTAAAAATTGAATTGAATTTTTGATTTTCGAAATATTGAGTTCGAGAAAAGAAATAATTTTTCCAGAATTAATGAAAGAAATAATAATTTTTCCAGAATTAATGAAAGAAATAATTTTTCCAGAATTAATGAAAGAAATAATAATTTTTCCAGAATTAATGAAAGAAATAATTTTTCCAGAATTAATGAAAGAAATAATAATTTTTCCAGAATTAATGAAAGAAATAATTTTTCCAGAATTAATAAAAGAAATAATTTTTCTACAATTAATGAAAGAAATAATTTTTCTAGAATTAATGAAGGAAAATTCAAGAATTGATGAAAGAAATTTTTTAGCATTAACGAAAGAAATTATTCCAATATTAATGAAAGAAATTATTCCAATATTAATGAAAGAAATTATTCCAGTATTAATGAAAGAAATTATTCCAGTATTAATGAAAGAAATTATTCCAGTATTAATGAAAGAAATTATTCCAGTATTAATGAAAGAAATTATTCCAGTATTAATGAAAGAAATTATTCCAGTATTAATGAAAGAAATTATTTAATCTTTTTTCATCTTTAGATGAGTTCTCTTTTTCTTTTTTTTAATCTTTAAAACCCAATATTTAGAGACCGAACTGTACATTTCTGTGGGCAAACGAACTTTGTTTTCACAGAGTCACGTGGTTTCCTTGCATTTGATGTCTAAGCCATCGCGGCGGCTGGATGCTCCCTCGAGTAATATAAGCTCGATGCTCATTTCAGATTACTGAAAGTGTTGGAAAAAAGACAGTGTTCAGCACACATCCCTTCAAGAAGAAGGTGGGTGCATCTTCTTTGGAGGGCTGTTTTAGAGGGTGTTTGTACAGTGGTCTGGAAGAAAAAAAGAGAGGGTTCCTCTTCAAAGAGCCTCCTATTTACCACATCTAGTAGGCTTTGGGTCTTTCCGTGACTGGAGGCTGCTGCACCCTTCCCAGCTGACCACAAAGAACATTTCAATAGTTCAATTTCGGCACCTTTTAAAAGTAAAAAGACAGAACATTCTCCAACGCAGGATTTCTGAGTACGAGAGGGAAAAAATCATGTTATTTTAACGACGCCCGTCATATGAGTGATGTCCTGCTATAGAATGAGTAGACAGGATGATAAAAATAATCTTCTGCAACAAAGATTCTTTTATTTGCACCGGTCGGGGCTTTGGTGAAAGTCTTTTGGCTATGGTTGATCATCTGGGGAAATAGGCTACAGGTAAAACAGTGTTAAATGTGGCTATAAATCGAATGGATGAATTCGATTACAATGATTTTATTAAACCTGTTTGGGAACCAAAATGGGATGAAACTGGCTTATCTAGAACAACATCCGTTCTCATGGTACTGTAGGCGGGGTCACGCGGTTCCGTTTACTGGTCCTATAAGGACAGCTCTCCTCATGTGACATTTTCCTGGAAATTTAAATAAATTTTGTATCAGAAATATGCAGCGGATGCGGGCCTTATGTTAAGTAACCTGTAGAATTGACATTTTGTTCATAAACAAAATGTCAAAATGCATACGTTCATGTGGTTCTTATTCCAAGAAATACGGTACTTCATTAAACTGCACGACTGAAATAAAAAAATATAGGCTACTCAATATCTAGACTCTAGAAACAAAAGACCACAATGAAATATATATTAGTTATTCTATATAAAAAATTAATTTCAACTCAGTAAACCCCATGTTAATTCACATTTAGAATCAATTTGATATAATAAATTTGATTATTTAGACCTGAAGAATTGAAGTTTTGGAAAATTATCTGGAAACTGATGAACATACAAAGTTTTGGAAAATGAATTTTCGTGATGCATTTTTGGTCACTGATTTTAAATGGCTTGGCTCATTTTTGACTATCATGTAAAGATTTTGCACAAAAATTGATTTCGGTATCACAGGTGAAAATCTATAAAATATGTATTATTCTAACCTTTTAAATACCAAATTAACTTTTCAAAGAACTTTTTACATTATGTTTGTATCATTATATTTTTTTATTATGCTTTTTTTTATAGCTTTCAATATAAAAGTAGCATAGGGAAAAGAACAAGAATGGAAGGAACAGAAGCAGTTTAATTAATAAGAATTTCCATGTTTGTTAAGTATTCACTGAAATACTTGAATTCGAAAATCGGAGGAAAATTGGAAAAAAACTGACGGACAACGCTTGTTTCCCAACTTTTCTCAGATTTTTGAATTCAGATATCTCTGGGAATATTGCACTTAGAAACGTAGCAATTTTTTTTGTTGGCATCAGAAGAGACAGTGTAACAACTTTCTAATTCGGTTTTTGGGCACAGGGTGTCCATATAAAGAATTAACTTTTTTTAATAATTATACAATCCCTTGAAACATGAATGACGTAGCTGAAATTCCTGACTTCGCACATTTACATTCCGCCAGAATGACTTTAATATCGGTCACCGTTTCTTGCTATTCCCATTTTTAAAACCGTCAGGCGATTGTTGGACACTATATTCAAGCATTTAAATCACACGAGTGAACAAACCACTCGCGGGTCCCGTTTAGAATTTTAATCGGTACACGAAACAACTTTGAAAAGTATTTCATTATTTCAGAATACACTTTAGAACGTGCGGTTAAAGATAATAAGTATAGAAATTTGGTAATGAATTATTTATTTTGTTGTTACTGTAACCAAGTACACAGCAAGTATCTCAGCACCATTGCCTGGTGCTGAGATACTTTCATATTCGAATGTATGCAAATTAAATTCGAATTAAATTTATCAGTGTTTTTCATCGATGTGTAGATGCCTGTGGGCCGGAGGTTGAGCACCCCCCCCCCTCCAGTTATGTGACAATCATTTTGTATCGGAATAGGATACGAATACAGGACAGAAAAGCAAAATTTAGGCGCAACTATGTACAGTACCACTTTTTGTCTTTTGTTTGTTTATGGTAAATGGCTTATTAGTAATGGGGGTGGGGGGAGTAAAAAAGTTAGACTGAAATGGGAGGGGACGGCAAAATTTGTATAGCCCACAAGCAGCAAAAACATAAATACGGCCCTGCCCACCCCCATGACATCACTCATATGACGGGCGTCGTTATAATAACAGGATTTTTTCCTCTCGTATTCAGAAAACCTGGGTTGTAGAATGTTCAGTCTTTTTACTTTTAACTCTTTAACTACCAGAGGGGTGAAAATCGATGGACCCTAGAATTTCGAAGAGCTTCTTCGAGACAAATTTCTTGCCCCCCGTATTTATTTCTCCTATTCTTTTGCACATTGTAGAATCTTTCTCGACAATGACCGGATGACTGGTGGAAAGCAAAGTATTTCAACGTCCCTTCTCCGACCAAACAAAGGCCAAGTTTTGGCTACTTATGCTATTTGCCATCACCAACTTCGCCATCAACGACATTTTGTGACAGCAGAAATTGGATTAAACTTATTAATCGATAAAGTTTTACAAATCTGAGTGTACAAAATACTCTAGAAAGAAGATCTAGAAGATCTCTACAAAATATTCTACGAGCTACTCTTGTTTTAAACAGAATATGGATCAAGACAAGATGGCGAAAACGAGAAAAATTGTAAAGCTTAAAAATAATATAAACTAATCACATTTCAGAATAGTGTGGACATTATCTATTCAAGAAGATTGCAGATAACTAGTAGCATGTCTGTTAGTAGAAGACAGAGTTTAGACTATAAAACATCCCACAAATATTTTGTCCTTATTTATCGCACAATGGAACTCAATACCAGACGCATTGGTGGTAAAAAAAAAAAGGTGCCCTGGGAAATACACGAGAATAAAGGGAGATTTTCTGTAATTCAACACCTTTGCATTTCCCAACAAAGTACTTATAAAGATGTTTTAATTACATGCCACTTGGGGTCGGCTAACTTTTCAGTCCAAGGAGCCCCAAACCTGTCCTTCACAATAACTCAAAACTTATTCACAAGCCAAAGAGTTTTTTTTTTTTTTTTGCAAATAAACTACACTGTATTGTTCTTTTCTTAGATGTACTAAAGAGCCACGTGTACGTTTCCACAGAGCCGTAGTTCTCCACTCCCAATCTATGAATCAATAAAAAATAATCCTCTTTTTTGAAAAGAATTTTAAATGCCGTGTTTTCAGATAAGTAAGGACCTCCCAAATTCCAATTGCAGTAGGAAATCATTCAAATCACGTTGAAGCCGAATCTTTTTCACCATAAGTCTTTCTATTTCCTAGAATAAAGTCTTTCTTTTGCAGAGTCCTGCCCAGAGGCGAATATTTTCCTTAATCCAGCCTTCTTGTTTTGATACAAACAGAACGAGAGCTAAAAATGAAAAGAGAGGTCCAAACACACGAAAAAGCAACAGGATAACAAACAGCACAACAAACCGATGGTGAGAGCCACAACCCAAATTCCACTATTGTTATAAGCATATATGTATTGGGGTAGTATAGGCCAGGCCAATTTTTCTTGGAACTCGCCTGTATAAAAGCCCTTACTTATCTTCTCATACATCTATCGCCGACTTTGTGGTAGTGAATTCTTCAAGCATCTCAACCTCTCTGTCAAGTGGATCAGAGGCTGAAAATGTTGGAGACAAGGAGTGGTGTTTATCAAAATCATTCTAGTTTTCTTATCACTAATTTCAAACCGGCGGGACAGTGTTTCTCAAGGTGTGATATATCGGTCATTATGCAAAATTGCCTACCAAAATGGTCTATTATGTATAATCACCAGATTTATTACATTTACCGTAACATATATACTACATGCAATGAATACGAAAACCCATTTGCTGATGAGAGTGGAAAAAAACAAGAACAAGATGTTTGTGCCAGATATGGAACATTTTTGTCCTTGACACGGTTATTATAATATGCCAGTGTTGTGACTCGAAGAAACGATAAAACACTTTCCTAGCACAAGTGAAAATTGCCCACATGTAAGAAGTGTTTAAGTATCCCATATTTTACTACATACTAAAATCCCTCCCACGGCTCCGTAGGGATATCTTGTTTCTATGAACGGCTGAACAGCATTTATTCCTGACTACAAATGACACATATATGCCTCTAATTTCTATCTCTTCCAGGAGAAGCACTGCAATTCTTAATTCAATTAAGGCTAGCCGTGTCCACCTAAGGTAACCAGATCCTGAAACTTGGAAAGGAGGATGCACGACACTATAGCCCCGTTCACATGGGAAATAGAAAAGCGGGTTTAAAACCTGTTTCAAGAATTTTCACCAATGACTGCTCCCCATTCCCTTCCTTACGAAGGAAAAAAGTCGTCAAGCGGGTGCTAGAACTCCCAATGCTACCACAATATTTGCACATGTGAATGGGGCTAATAATATACACACCTGATTATAATAACAGAAAATGTTTTTGAATGTTTTTGATTATAACCTATTTTATTTCAACAACCTTGTCTTGCACATTTGCAGGTATATTTGCATATTATGGATTTATACATACTTGCATTCATAGCAAATAAATATTTTTCCTCATATTTGTGCTGTTATAAAAATTTTGGAAAACATACTGATATTACTTTCATTAAAGTTACTTTTGTAATTCATTTCACTTAAAAAGACGGATTTATACATGATTTCAAAATATTTACGAAGCAAAGTTATCAAAAAAAGGTTCCTTCACACCTTAAATTGTTTAATTACATTTATATGTCTTTCGCTTGACAAATATTCATAAATGAAATATATAAGGAATATTTTCATAGGTCGGGATTACAGTACATAAGTTTTATAAAAGAGATTTTCTAAAACTTTTATACTGTAATACCAGCCTTAGGCAATCATGACTGGCATTAAATTATATATATATTCAACTTCTGTGCTGTAAGGTCATGGTTCATGAATATGCAGCACGATATAACCCTGCCCACAGTATTCCATGCATGTGTAAAAGTGTTTACAGCAACAAAAAAACATTGAGAATCAAAGAGCATCAGAGAGGTTGCCACCTGATGAAATGAGAAAATTTAGTCATTGCAAACTGGGAATGAAATAAAATTTGAGAACTGCAAAGTCATTTCATATCAGAAGCACACCATCAGTCCTGCTTCCATGGAGAAGCCATCAAAATTTTTAAGTATAGCAACAACATAAATCAAAAGAAGATTATGAAGTGAATCTCACTTGGGCCCCATGACTCCAATGGAACAGAGAGCCAAGATATGACTCCGCCCGAGAAGAAATGACACCAATAATCAATTACCATCAGAATTTACAGGCAGCCACCATAGAGACATTTCTAGCCAAGGCAGCCAATATAAAACGCTTTTGCACATGATCAAACACTGGACAGGTTTATATATAACTTGGAACTGCAAAGACCATCTTGTTATTGAACATGCAATATTAGCCCCAAGATATTCAAGTTCAATTGGCTGATGATTAGGAAAACAACAGCATATACCCTGAGTGGCCCTTTTATTATGACCACCTGGCAGTTTTAAACAAATGAGCTATGGCTTCACACTGCTGCCACTAGAGGGCTAGGCTAATACAAAAAAGGAAAGCTTAGTTTCTGAGATAGCAGTATAGGTGAACTGTTTGTGAGATTGGGGGAGGGGAAAGGGGGGGACATGATTCGATGGACATTTCGACTTTGAACATGGGATGATTGTAGGAGCTTGGAGTCATAGTGTATGTATGAGATTATGATGAATTAAGATGGCCAACAAAATATTGATGAGGTGGTCACAATAAAGTGTATTAATGCCACTCAGTGAATTGAGGGAAAAACTCGAGAGCAAATTCAAAACAGTTCATTAAAACTTTTATAAATTCTGAGTTTCACTCCTATTTTCCAATCAGAGAATTATACAATAAATGACATACCTAAAATGAGCATGTCATTTGAATGCTTTTTCTAAGTGAAAGTACGGTAGAACAGCATTATAACGGACAAATAATGACTGAAGGTTGTCCATTGTAATGAAAGTCCCATTTTAGAACAAATAATTTTTATAGAGGTGCAATGTTACATGGTGTACATCAATGAAAGTACAGTAGTTAGCTGTAAAAAATGTTTATTATATACCAAATAAGAAACAGCCTTCAATATAGGTTGAATTGAAAAAGATGTGTACGTATATACTGTATTAATTGTAATTTTTCTAGCTGGTGAGTGGTACGATCATGCAGCGCATCAATATTTATACACAACAAAAAAAACACTGATCGATGTTTAATCACTTGCTTGGAAATGTTTTTAAATGAATCAGTACTTTTTTAGATACTTAAACAAGTTTTAAACTCGTCAGATGAAAATCAGTTTTAAAAATTTTCTAGCTGTCCGTTATAAACAGGGTTCGTTATAGTGAGGTTCTATTGTATGTTTCTATCATCAATGGTTCAAAAAATAAACAATGTATAAGGATAAGATGCTACACCCCTGAATACAGCATTGGCTGTAAGCAATATATAAAATTTTCATACTTTTTTTTACAATAATCTATTTATATATTGGACAAATAATGAAACAATTTCATCACTGCAGCATGTTGAGGGCTGTCCTTTCACCATATTTATAAACTCTCGTCTCATTGCAACTAATTTTTCATATTCCAAAGGTTGTGCTGAACAGATTTTTGAGCGTGTTAAAGAAATATATATTTTTGATACACAAAAGCAGGTGTCACACATACAGTAGCCACCACATATAAGAATCAACCTAAATCATTACAAGAATCGAATTGGCAAACTGAGAACAATACACTCAATGTAGAAAAATCATTGGTTATAAGAATCAGATTTCGCTTTTAGAATAAGTTTTTTTTTCTTCAAAAACTGCCACCGTTCATTTGAGTGGTGAAAACTTGTAGGATGTATTTGTTATTCACAAGGTTATTTAGAGAAATACTTATAGTAACAATTACCTTTGAGAGAGACTGTTACCATATTGACAGTTACCTTTTCCAACAAACAATGAGGATTACAACTTTGAAGTAGAGCTAGCTTTGATGAATGACAGAACTTATTGGCAAGACATTTATGATAAAAAAAAATGACAGGTAAGAAACCAGTTTAGTCTTTAAGAAAATATTGAAGAGAAATAAATTCAAATTAGATGAAGCCTGATGCATATTGACTACCTATTGGGTACTGTTGTCTAAGGTAGCCAGTCTAATTCCAAAGTCTAGGACCAAATGAAGGAATGGACATATCTCCTCTAGAGAAATGCTCAGATTAGTTGGTTGCTCTTTCTTGATATACCTTTCAGTTCCTCTCTTGTCTCTTGTGATAAACTTTACACACTGATAATGTGGTGTGGTAACACTCTCTGGGTGTGGATTTGTTGTCCTCAACTAAGATTTTTTTTTGAATGATCATATAGAGCTGGACTCACTTAGAACGAACAAATATATTACAAATTTTCACATATACCAGAGTTTTTCTATTTCCCATGAATTTTGTATAGCTTATCAAGACGGTAAGGATATACCTAAGTAAGTATACAACAAATATATTCTGTTCCTTCCAAATTTTTTATAAGAGGGTTTGACTGTATATACACCTTTGAAAAAAAACCTGAAAAGAGCAGAGGATTCTATTTTTATGACCTTTACTTCGTTGAACCCAAATTTGTTGCAGTCCCACCAATAATGTGCACCTATTGAAGATTAATCAACTCCATGGTGTCTCACACATCCATACATGTTTTTGGTATTCTTTTGTTTATTCTATATAACTAACAGGGCAACCTTCATATGGAATATACAATGAAACCTCCCACAATGGCTACTTACGGAACTGAGAAAACATGGCCATTATTGGGAGGTTACCGTTGTTAAAAAGTTGAGTATTTCTAAGAATTTTTTTTTTTTCATTATGTGTAAAATTATAACAATCCATACTGTAATTAACTAAAAGTTTAGTCAGTACATGATATTTTGCATTGAAGATCGCTAATTTGTGATTAAACTGTTTTTCTGCCGTTAAGTTCATTTGAATGACAGCTAGGTTCTAGGTATGAAATGAAACTGGTTTTGGCAAAAAAATTATAATGTTATGAAGAAAAGTGTGAAGTACTGTGCTATGATCCAGGATTTAAGCTACAGTCGCATTTTTTGCAAAATGCGAAAGAAAATCTTAGAATGTGAAAGTAGTAGTAGCTACTTTCGCAAAAATGCGTACAGGAGGTTCGTTTCGAAACGAGTAGACATCCAACCATCAATCATTAGCATTGCAGCATTTTGCTAAAGCTTTTCCCCCCATTTTCGCTTTTTTGCTAAAGGAATTTTTTTATCTAGCTTAAACCCTGCTATGATCCTTGTATTCGCCAAGATGCTTAAAAAAAAGAGATCAGACTCTTTTTTTTTTTTTGATACTTGCAGTTATTTTTTGTTGTTATCTAGACCAGTATTTCCAAATGGTACTTACGCGAGCACTCTTGGCCAAAGAGCATGGAAATTAAATACTCCCTGGGCTATGACATAGCAGCTCATCATATTTTATCACTGATCCCCACTTTTTTCCTGAAACGTGTCTAGAACACAAGCTAGTAAATATTTGCAGAACACTGGGATCTGCAACCAGATTTTGAAAGCCACCAACATGGGGAAAATCTATACAGCAGACTCTCTATGATGAGGTTTCACTAACGTAGATACTCAATTGTTTCATCTGTGAAACCAAATCTTTGGGCAGTTTAAATTTTAGGCTATTGCCATCCAATGTACGATGTTAAGACCAAATTCTGGGAGAATTTTCCCAACTTTGTATGATCTAGCTGAATAGAATAGAACAGCCATTAGTTTATTCAAAGGGTTGTGCAGTCATTTTTGCAGGGTGGTGGAAGTTATTTTATCTAAAAATTTTATCAATGATTCCTACATTGTATCCTACGTCTATGGTGAAGGAATATCTCCCATACTCAGTGTAGGCATTGACCTTTATTACAGACAAGTGAGGAGAACACTGGAAACACATGTTGATGAACCCACAAGATTTATGAGATAACACGAAGTTGATTGATTTTTAAAAGCTGCATTGTTGGCCACCAAATTTTGGTTTGACAAAGCAAAGGTCATACAAAAAGTGAAATTCCCTGCTCTGAGATTTTTTTGAAGGTGCACATATAAAATCATTCATAAATATCTCAGTTAATGACAACAAATCCACATCTGATATTCCTTCACTACGGATAATGTTTATCGAAAGAAAAACTAAAAAATATAAAGAAAGAGTGACTAATCAAAGCATTTCTTCAAGAGTGGGGTTGGACTTATCACTTTCTTTATTATTAGAGCATGCCCTTCTCTTGAGTATTTGCCTTTTCGCTATCCTTTTATTTTTCTTAGCTACTGAAGAAGGAACTTGATATAGTTCCGAAACACATCTAGCTGTTGTTCTCTTCATATTCTGGATTTTTCTCACATTGTTTCTCTATGTATATAGCGTATGCAAATTGCCATGCTGTGACATGCACATCTGGCACTGCAGTCCACCCACACATAAACCGGAATCAACCTGGAAGCACTGCTGCTCTTTACCCCACTCTGTCATGGCATACGCCACTAGATATCATCATTTCATTCAGTTTTCAACATTTGAACTCAACTGGTTGTTTACCTTTGACCACAGTACTCATTAAGTAGCCAAAAATGCACCAGGTTTTCTCTAATTTGTTTTTAAAAACATTGCAAATTTTATAATTTTTTCTTCTTATATTGAGGCGAAGTGTTATTGTTTCTCATTCACCAATATTGAAAGAATTTTTTTTAAAGATAATAAACAAAAACATTAAGGATATTACTTCTTTTGTCCCAGGAATTAAGATGACTTCATCATTTGATTTTGATTGAGCTTCAGTGATAGCATTCACGGTGTCCATTGTATGCTTATTCAACAGATTAAAAAAATTGTCCGAAGATACCACTGTCTAAAAATTCAGAATGAAAAATTTTTCAATGCACAAATTACACACATATGCAACTTTTTCAGCTGGTATACAAAAGATTATATAGGATGTTGGTAAATTTTTTCAATAAAATAAGAGAGGTGATAGTCAAGGAAAGCTCGAGAAAAATCTCAATGTTCACCCACTTTAGACTCCATCAATTTTTTCTTCCCTGCCCAACACTGCCTTAGACAATCCTTATCTACCACCTCTCGATTCATGTCCTCTCTGAAGTCATTGATAACTATTTACAAACAAATATCATTTTTCTGGATTTCTCCAAAGCATATGATAAAGTTCCCTATGAAAAAATTATTTTCAAACTTTTTAAACTTGTTCTGAACATTCAAGTGCTCAAATTGTTGGAAACTTTTAAACAATTTGTTCCAATTACCTCATTAAAGTAATTTGTTTCGCAAACAATTTGTTCATGTTGAAGACCATAACTCCTTATCTGCTATCATAAACTCTGGTACTCTTCAGGAATTGGTCCTCTCACCATTATTATTCTTAATATACATTAGCAATCTCCCAGAAATCTTAAACTGCACCACTAGATTCTTAGCTGACAATTGTGTAATTTAACATACCATCAATGATGAGCTTGATCATGAAATTACTTACTTAATCTGAATTCCATCTTTTTTTTTTATAAATAATGTTATCAGCACGTATTCCCAAGAGATTTTTACGATCTGTCCAGGGAATTTGTTAGTGTTAGTATACATCCATGCCGGAACCGAGATTCGAACCCAGACCTGCACAGTCTGCATGACATATGTCTCTCAAAAAATCAAAAACAGTTTTCTCATGAGAGTGTTTAGTAAAATATTTCCTTCTGAATTTTTATACACTATTAATAACTCAACTATATCCAAAGTTTTTTAATTTACAAAAGTGATGCCTTGGATTACAAATTTTTCAGCCAATAAAGATTTTTTTTCAATTTTTTTTGCCCTGGCTAATGAATATGGATTCAGCTAAAGAACATTTTAGTTGATGTGGATGCATGTGCTAACATAAAACAGACGCGTTGTGATCTAAATTTTCAAGCCAATCAAATTGAATCCAATGAGTAACTGTCATTCCAGTCTGATTAATTGATGTTCAACTTGAAGAGATATTTCATGCAAGATGAATGATTAAGCTCAGAGAAAATGCATAAAAAAAGCCTCAAACTTGAATGGTTTTATTGCATACGATAAAACCAAACTGAAAATGTCTGGACACATTCTAAGAATTTATCTTTTCCATCTGCATGTGTATTAAAGAGAAATGAGTTGAATATATAAAGCACCCCCCAAAAAATATATATAAAATTGGGACTAAGAAGCTCCGAAATTATTCTTGCACGAGGACCTGCATCTGATAAGGGCAGTCTGGGGCAATATCGCCCCTGGTTCAGAGGAGCTAGAAGTATAACACAGGATCCTATGGGTTTGCTTGAGTAAGGGGGGTGATTAGAGAAGAAAAAATTCTGAAGTGGGTGATGAAACAAAAAGTTTGAGAAACTGGTATAAACACATGAATGATGATACTGTCGCTACAACACAGTTGTTACAATGAGTGTCGACTGTATTATGTTTATCTGCTGCAATGATACATTTTACAGAGTCTACAGGTATCTTTAAAAAAAAAGGATTTCAAGCACAACTGCGCAGAAAGAAATCTAATGTATTTCTGTATGGTGAGCAGGGTTGGTAAAAAAACCGTTTTTTTTGGTTTAAACCGGGTTTTTTTGGTTTAAACCGGGTTTTTTTTGTTTTAAATAGTATTGACATTAAAAACAATAAAATTTCTGAAAAATCATTCAAACTTCTAATAATTAATTTTAAAAAAATGTTTATTAATATGATTAACACTATTCCCATATTTAATTAATCAATAAATATTTCTTATATTTTAACAAAAACCAACTTTTGCAATTTAATTATTTTTTGCTTAACTCAATGGATTACTGTGTGTTTGAAAATTCTTTTAATGTTATTATTAATCATATAATATAAAGATGTTTTCTCCAGTTACTTTCAGTATGCTTAATAAGGAAGTTATTTTGCAAAACTAAAATAAAAATTAGGTGACTATAATGCATTTAATGAAGCATAAATAATGCAGATTAATTAACGATGATTTACAATATACAGGGTGATTATAACTAAGGTTCTGATTTCAAAACACTGTAAAAAAAAGAGTGATTGGCAGAATGACTTGAAAATTTACATGAATATTCCTGATGAAATAATTTTATTAAGTAAAGGGGGGGGGGAAACTTTAAAATATAAAATTAATGACATCATCCAACACATGGGAAATTTGCTCGCAGAATGGAAACAATTGCCAGTCATGGCAAAATACCTGATTGGGTAAAAGGCTTATATCCCGAGAGGGACAGAGCCTGGGTCGTGTCTGGTTAGTAGTAGTAGTCATGGCAAAATAACTTAATTATAGCATTACATGATTTCATAATTCATGGAAACATTAAAAAAAGTGAAGTAATTGAACAAATAACTACAACTTACTCAAAAAAAGTTAAATATGTTGTCCACCGTGTTCTGGCTATGAGGTGAAAGCACAAAAATTCTTGTTTAACAACAGATCAGAGTATGGCCTGTCATGATGTGGATGCGCTTGCAATTCACCTTTAATAAATCAAACGCACCCCCACGTTAATATTCCTGAGGATCTTCTAACATATAGAGGATGTGCATGAAGCTTGCAATTCACCAAAGTTTGCAATCTGACCACTGTTCATAACAATTTGAGGTACCCCCACAGCCAGAAGTTGCAAGGGTTAAGGTCAAATGAACTGATGGGCGGCCAATTGTCGTGCAATCCTGTTATTGTCGAAATGGGTCTTCAACAGCTGGTTTGCTAGTATTGCAATGTGCATCTTGATAAAAGTTGTTCTATCCACACACCGATGCCGAGGAAGTGCCGAAATGATGTGGCTGCACACAATAAATTATACTGCTGGCCAAACACAGCATCATCTACTCTTGCACATTTTGCCCTACTTGCACTTTTTTCTTTCGCCAAAGGAAATTCCATTGCTTCAGGAGTATCCATGCAAATTTCCAAGTCATTCTGACCAGTACTTATTGTACAGTTTTGAATCAAAACTTAAATTATAATCACCCTGTATATAGCTGATTATTTTTCATAAATCTGTTACTACTATACAGTAGAACCCTGATTAACTGGGCTTAACAGTGTGTGAAAGCACAAAAAAAACAACTATTGAATATTAAGACAGAGATATACAGTAGGAGATGTGCTACGTCTTATGGGAAAGAAAATGAAAATGTATGTGAACGTAATGGAACTACTAGTACACTAGTCTTTGTCCTTTAGGGACAGCTGTTGTTTTTATTGGATTATAGGACCACCTGTCCCTAGCATGATGGTGTCACTACTGTTGCTGCTGCTTTGTGAAGGGGGAAAGAAACCTTGTGAGATAATACACCACTACATTTAAATATATGATACAATCCTTATTCATGACTTTGGTAAAGATAGAGCATCAGAACGTAGCCAAAGGTTAGAAAATGTGGTAAGAATGAGAAATTTTGGCTTCTGTATATAACTTTAAATAACTAAGATATTTCATATGAAAAAAATATATACATTCAGGCCACTTTTATGAGACTTTTGAAAAAAAAAACCACTTACACCATTTTATGCCATTTAAAGATATGCCATCAAAATATACCCCAAGAATATAAAATGCGATAAAAATGAAAAAGTTTGGCTAATAATGAACCAATATGATATTTTTCAAGGAAAAAATGATATTTAGGCCACTTTTATTTGACTTTTTGAAAAAAACCGAACTGGTTTTTTTAAAAAAACCACTTGGTTAAAACCAAGGTTTAAACCAAACAACCCTGATGGTGAGCATGAGGCCAATTCATAGGTTCCACAGTGGTAAAGTATGCTGGGACTCCACTAGATATGCCACTTCTCTGGCAAGACAAAAATGTCAGAAATGACAACTTGTGCTTGTTGGGAGGGTTTTAAAGTTTCTCTTTCCGGACATTCTGAGTGGAATGTGACACTAAGTTCCACTGCAATAATATCATTCACCTTGATGGGTATGATATTATCAGCCTTCTTACTTTGTTAAAACAGTTTATGAACACCCTGTATCCAGTAATTTCTGATGTTAATGGTGACAATAGAAGGGTCTGTATAACTAATTTTCCTATGTCACAAAATCTGTAACAAATTTTAATTAATTTAACAAGAAATTGAAAATGATTTCATCACAAACTTTTAATGAAAGAAAGCTTTTTTTGTTATATGAAGACTGGACTGTAGTTCATAATACAAGTACTATGATCATTTCTGGTAGATAAGCCACACGAAGAAAATAAGTTTTGATAGAAACACAGCAGCCTTGTAATGGGCTGCATATAATTTTTATTAAAAAGCTAAAAAAAAAGAAAAAAAGAAATTCAACATAACATAGAAATAAAAAGAAATTCAACATAACATAGAAATAAAATGAAATATTGTTAATATCAGGAATTCTGTTTTACACTTACTGTGTTCAATAAAATGAAATATTGTTAATATCAGGAATTCTGTTTTACACTTACTGTGTTATTAATCAGGGAGAGTCATATTTAGAAAAAGTTTGCACTGGTAGTAATAGGAAAAATATAAACCTAGTTTAATCATTGTATAACAAAAATTGACAGTTTTATTTAATTTCAAAAAATTTAACTTTATTTTTTTATTTTTGGTGATAGGGAGCCATATTTTTTTAGCTGTCATTTGAGGGGTCAGTGCAAAAATATTAATTGGAATAATTAGAGATTAATCTGTTTCCGCCTTTTTTTCACATTGTGTTACTACTCATTTGTGATTTACTAGCAAATAAAATTCTCTAATACTTTTGTTACATATTTTGTATGCTTAAATTAACGAATAAAATTAATCAGTTTACAAACAACTTATTTATTGAATTCTGAAAATGGATTTGTTGTTTTTTCTCATCACTCTCTAATTATGTTAGAGATTAATTAGGATACTATATTCAAGTTTTTTCTTCATAGGAGGAAATGAAAGTGTGGAAGCTAAAAGCATTGGAAGCTTCTACACAGTCTTAAGCTATTACAACACATATTACTATATTCCTCTGCATTAGCCAGCACGCCAGTACGAGAGATTCCAAAAAATTCATGAATATTTGGACTCGATGATTGAATTGGCTGATTTGAAACTTTTCTGTTTACTGCATTTTAGGATCCTTTTGGTTTCACAAACCTATTACATTCAGATAGTTTAGGCTTCATGTTTTCACAAATCTTGATTTATTAAAAATATTGTATTTCTTAGCATACTTGTTTGTGTAAATTAGGTAAGTTGAATGGAAATATAAGAATACTGCAAAATATTTTTGTAACAACTTGATTTTACACACATGATCTCAACATGTGTGTAAAATTGGCATAAGCAGCAAAAAAAATGGAAGAATCACACTGCAAAACATGATATTGTAATTTAAAAGTTACAGCATATTTCTTCTATCTTTCCACAAAGTAAAGTATTTGTATCAGGTTGACAATAATTAAATTAGATCAATACGTAAATGTTAAATTTTTAATACAGTTATCAATTTCCTGGGCAAAAAATATTTGCTACAGTGCAAAACCATTATTTTCTTCTGATTCACTTATTTATTCTGTTCTCAATATAATAGATAATAGAATATCTTAACTACTACAATGACATGTTAACACTAAATTCTGAAATGAAACATTTTAGTTTTTAAAAATACCATTTCATCTTTGACATTTTTTTCTCGTCAAAAGAATATGGATTCTTTCCTATTTTTCTTTCCATTTGCATTCCTATGTTTCAAAATAATTCTTCACAATGAAACAAATATGCATTGATAAAAAATTGTTCAAAACAGTGGAATATCAATCATCACTGTATTATCTAACAGTTGTAACATATGGGATAATGGCGCACTTTAGTAATACTAAAAAAGCAGGCATGCATTTCATTCATGTATGTCTGCTTTTTCAGTATTACTCAAGTGCACCATTATCCCATACGTTACAACTGTTAGAACGGTTGCATGCTGGAATAACTTCACAGAGCTGGCGTGATAAATTTCATAATTTTTTTTGTAATAATGATGCAAGTCTCCAAATACAGGAGAATGTCAATATAAAGATGATTTCCTACACTTTGATTCACATTCATACATGATCAAGGGATCATTAAGTGTCCATGTGTCATATGTAATGAAGTACTGAGCAACAAATCACTGAAACAAAATAAGTTAAAGAGGCACCTTGAAAGTAAACACAGTGCTCGAGTGACTAAAGAACTAAGTTTCTTTGAAAGAAAAGAGAGAAAATGGCAAAGCTTTCTGTATCATTACCATTAGGCCCCCGCAGTAATAGTCCTGATTCTAGTCATTTTAATATTATATTTATTTTGTCTTACCTTTTAATTTGTTTCTGAGGTCAATTCATGAGATTGTGTGCCACCGATCGACTGCCATGTATGTTTTGAGTTGTTGCCAGGTTCTGTGTTATATTATCTTTTTGCAATATTATTTTTCTCCTGAGATAATACTCACTCACTCACACAAATCTAATCATAAAGGTGTTTTGCCCATTCAGGCATATGCCAGTGATCTCTCAATCATAGTGATGTACTGAAAGTCAAAAGGCATGCCTTGGCACTGCTTGGGTCTCATTGTCCATTCTATAGTTTGACCGGTGGCTTGGCCGGATAGCTCCCAGTGTGATTCAACAGCATCCTGGTTACATCCAGACTTACATATTGGTACAGTGCCCACATTTTAAACTTGCTAGCCAAAGATTTGGTTAAAACTGATGTAACAAAGTATGTTACAAGTATATTTAAATACTTCCACAATCATCTCTCAAAAGTATGGTATCATGTGTAAGGTGGAAGTGCATTGGTCTTCCTGCAGAGGTATGATGGAATACTTATTGTGATTCTCTTGAGTCTTACGTTAAAAATTCGTCAATTGTTACCAAAGTTTGTGAAGACCTCAGATAGTAATATCTCCAGTGAAATCTTAAATATTGATTCAAAAAGAAATGTCAAGGACATAATTGCAATTCTGAAACCAATAGCTAAAATTAATGATTTTTGTACAAAGAAACAACTGCTCCATAGCTGAATGTGTATCAGCATGGAAAAAGCTGCAATTGAAGATAAAAGAAGCATCAACATCAAACAAAAAATAGGTCTTGTCATCAGAGTATAAAAATATGTATAAGCAATCATTAACAGAGATGCACACTTTGCTGCATTTATTTTATATGTGAACATGCTAACTACAGCCAAATCATTGATGCCTGTGTTGAAAGGATTTTTTTCAAGGTGCAGTTCATTCCAAATAGCGAAACAGATTAAGAGTAGACAAAGATCCAAACTAGTGTTTCTAATGAAGAAAATGAACAATTATTCACATAGGGTAAAATTATTTAATACTTGCTGTAAGATATCTATTCAAGAAGTGTTTTTCCCCCTTTTCTTAATAAAATGTTCTGAAATATTTTACAAATATATGATTCTTTATCTTTAGTTTGCAAATATTTTTTAAATAGTCATTATTTTTGTAAGTTAAAATTTCTTTAATTTTGTATTCTTTAAAGAAAACATAGATTAAGGACTAGTGTGTTAGTAATATATATTTTATATATTTTGTTTAAAAAAATCAATAAAATCAACAACCCTGGTTCGACACTCAATGGACTAATTGACCGACTGTCATCAGGAACGTCTCCGGACTGTCTCTAATTTGACTATAATCCCACTGACGTTGGACTAAGATGCGAAAGATGTGATAAATGTTTTCTGGGTCATCTCAACAAATGATGAAATTGTTCCGATTATTGATTTAATTAATCGTTATGTTTGAGAAAAATTAACTTACTGTGATAACCAATTGCCTGAAAAATGTTATATTTAGAATGCAAATTTTAATATTTATCAGAATGTTTTAAATGAACAAACTGGTTTGTTTCATTGTCATCTGTTCAATGAATAATACTGGATACAATATAACAATTGAACCGGGAAATTCAAAAAGAACTTGATAATCGAAATAAGGCAGTTTTTCTGTCCAGCAAGCCACTCTTGCTTCCTATTATGTAGCTCGGGGAATTGCAAAGAAAAAGAAACTGCACACTATTGCAGAGGATTTGGTTAAGCCAGCAGCTATAGATATGGTCTGCATTACATGTGGTGAAGATTATGCAAAGAAAAAGAATTTTAAAAAAAACCTTTATCCAATGACAATACGCACGCATATTTTTGATATGTCGACAAATATCAAAAAACAAGTTATTTCATCCATCAAAACAACTGGACAGTTTAGTGTGCAACTAGATGAAACCACTGACGTGAGTGAAGAAGCTTAATTAATGGCTTATGTATATGCTGGAGATTTCGAAATGAAAGAATTTCATTTTGTCACCCACTCACTACTAGTACTACAGATGCTGACATTTTCAATCTAACAGACTCATTTTTCAAAGAGGAAGATTTGTCTTTTGATCTTAGTGCCACAGCATCCGTACTGAAAGCGCAGTCTATGCTTGGGGCACACCAATAATTCTGTGCAAGAGTGAAAAAGATAAATTCACAAGTTATGGCATTTCATTGTCTTCTGTACAGAGAAAAATCTTGCACCCAAGAGGCTATCAGAAGATTTGAGTGTTGTTATGAAAGAGATTATTCAAATTGTCAACTTCATAAAAGCAAGGTCACATAATAGAATATTTATACAAATCTGCTTGGAAATGGGCTCTGAATATACACACTTGTTGTATTATTCTGAGGTCAGATGGCTATCTCTAGGAAATGTTTTTCAGAGAGCTGTTGCCCTGGAATTGGAAAGGAAATTGAAATATTTTTGTCAGAAAAAATCATTCTTTGACCTTTCGATTTTCAGATAAAAAATGGATGTTGAAATTAGCCTACCTTTCTGATATATTTGTGGAACTTAATAAGTTATAAGTGCCTCTATTTAAGGCCGTGATCACACCGTAATTAGTTTAGTGGAGAAATTGACAGCTTTCAAAGGAAAGTTGAAATTGTGGAAAAAGAAAATATAAGAAAACAAAGTAGCTTCCTTCCCAAATTTGAGCCTATTTTTTAGAAGATGAAAATACAGGGAGCTAGGTGAAAGCAAAAATGTGATAATTGAGCACATTCATAAGCTATGTCGTGAATTTGATTGCTACATCCCAGAAGATGTGGTGGTGCCCGAGTGGCATGGTGGTAAGATGCTCGTCTATCATCGTGAAGGTTGTTGTCTGGGTCCCGGGTTCGAACCCAAGGGAGGATATAGATAAGATATTTTCCCTAACGAACTCCAGGCGACCACCGATAGACAGCGCCTTCACTTCCAACCCATCTCACTAATGGCAGTAAATTGCAATATAGCGATATGGCCAGAGTTGGTGTTTGGTGAAGTAGTAGTAGATGTGGTGAAAATACAGTTGGGTGTGCAGTCCATTTCACATTGAGGATGTTGAAACTTGCCTGAACACTTTTCAGTTATTGTAGGTCTCCAAGAACTTGTCAAGGTTTGAAGTGATAAAGCTTTATATCATTGTTTTCAAAAACAAACACTGTGTTCATTTTAGATAAGTTTGAAAGAAGAAAAACCCATTCTCTTCAATGAAGATATGAAAGTTTTTCTCCCATTTCCTAGTACGAACCTATGTGAAGCTGGCTTCTTTACACTTTCTGTTATGAAAACTAAAAATAGAAGCAGATTACAACCAGAACGTGATATGCTGCCTTTCAAAAATACATCCATAGTTTGGAAGAGC
The DNA here is from genome assembly GCF_987345545.1 of Pholcus phalangioides. NCBI lineage: Eukaryota > Metazoa > Arthropoda > Arachnida > Araneae > Pholcidae > Pholcus > Pholcus phalangioides. The sequence continues at coordinate 5,284,440 of NW_028301625.1, read as the reverse complement.
TCTCAACAGTTATGCAAGTTCAAGGACCACACTGATGCAAAGTAACCCATATTTTAATGTATTTATGGCTACTCTCTGGAATAAATCTAGCCCATTTCGCAATGAAGCTTAATTAAATTTTTTATTCTTTACTGAAATCAAGGATGAAGAATATTTTCATAACTTATAAATTACGCTATGTGCTACTCCTTGCGCCCCCTCCGAGCCGGCCAAAAATTAGAAGAAAAAAATTAATATATCAAATGAAAATATCTTTTATATGCTATTTTAAACCAATTTGTCAATTTAAATGCTTTTTGAAGGGTAGCAACTCAAAATTCCTCAGGAAAAATTTTTTTGTGCCCCCTCCAAAGGTTGATCCTGCGATAATTACACCCCTGTGATTATTACCATTATATATCTGAATATTAATCTTGAATATATGCTTTGTTCAATATTTTTACGTGAAATTCAAATTGATAAAAAAATTACATTTTATTCCACTATGATTTGAGGCAGCGCTTTGATTTGTATCCATTTGCAATTTTCTCTGTTCAGCGGTTTCTTGATAAAAATTGGCGACGTCCCATTTTTTCCCCATGAAATATGGTCAGCCAATTAATGGGAAAAATTAAAGAGCATTTTGTAATTTCAAAATTGCTGCATGGGTTACGAACTTAGTCGAGTTGTTGATTTTGGATTGCAGCCAAAAAAGGTTAAGAAACCGAGTTACACTGTTCAGTTCAAATTGCAAGTAATAAAAAAAGCTGAAGAAATTGGAAACAGAGAAGCTGGCAGTTCATTCGACATCAATGAGTCTAACATCCGACTTTGGAGGAAGAGTGAAGAAAAATTTGAAAAAAGTGGAGACACAAAACAAAGATCTTTGTCATGGTAATGCATTTTGGGCATCACTGGAAGAAAAATTATATTACTGGATTATATCAGAAAGAGAAAAAGGAGCACCAATTGCAACTATAAGGATTCATTTAAAGGCTATGACTCGAGAGATGTGGACTTAAAAACTTCAGACTTCAGTGATTCTGACTCTGAAAATCCTCGTGATGATTATTACACTGACTCTTTCACATTAGATGAACTGTTGTGCTTATTTAATTCCGATTCAGATGAGTCTGAATTTGAAGGATTTTGATTGAACTGTAAATTTTTTTTTGTGTGTAATGCTATTATTTAATAAATTTCATTAATTAGTGTACCAATGGATTAATTAAAACCTTCAAAAATATGCAAATACATATGCATTTGCACATAATCCAGGCTCTATTTATGACTATTGAAGAATATAAAGGGCTTTCTTCTCAATACACAAATGTGATGCTAAATAAATAAACCTGTTGATATCACAAAAATCAGCTAATAAATGGTTGCATCTATTTTTCCACTTTCTGGCACAATCATCTTACACTCCAATTTGCTGGACCAAAAAAGAAATGATACTTACTGGTTGAATGGCTAAATTTGCAGTTACTGCAGTTTTTTTTTTCCTTGCTTTTCCTGAGAGAATAGCATTTTCAATGTCTTCAAAAGGACATTTTTCCTCTTTGCTTAAGATGAACAATGGGGAATCCCATTTGTTTTTGGAATCTGGTTTTTCAAATCTTTCAACTAGAGCATCAAATCTAAGTAAAAAAAAATCAAAACTCAAATAAAATTTTAAAAATATATTTTCTTTATTTAAATTGTTGAATCACTTTGGATTTTACTATGTCAACTATTATAATTAGACTTGAAAATAAATATTATGATATTAAGTTAAATAACATTAACCAATATTTTAGGTCAGGGCATGACAACTGAAAATAAAAAAAATTAGGCACTAGTAAAATATTATATATGAGAGCATTTTTAATATTCTTTGAATTGTATAGGGACTAAGAAACTCCTTTCACTGCAAGCAGACAGGAAGACATAATTTTTAGAAATTTTGTGCAGTACTTGGAATTCCTAAAGCAGAATGTTTTGTATTGTTCTGCAAAAAGCTGATTGGAAATGTTCTGCAGCAATTCCCATAATAGTATTTTCTCAATTTTTTTAAAAATTCTTCTAGGTTGTTCTTTGAGGTACATCACAGTTTTCAGCATATTCTGCTTTGAGGCTTGGACTCCAATGCAGTTATCCATAAAAAAAATGTTGGTTTACTTCATTTAGGTTCTCTTCAATTGCTTTCCTGTGTTCATCCACATTCCAATCAACTGATAATAACTATCCATATGTTTTCTGCTAGCCATATTTATATCTTAAAAACACTACCAAATCGCTGAAATGCATCCATTCTGGATTCCAAAACTACACCAAAACCTACATTTATCAATCTAAAGACAAATAATTTGCCTGTCAGTCATACCCATCATTTCCTGTTTTATAAAACAGACTCTAATCAGAAAAGGAGAGCTTTCACGGCCGGAGTTTATAATAAATTTCATACCTTTCAGGGCTGTTATGTAGTGTTTTAGGCTTCAAAGAAGCTTAACAGCCCTTTGAAGCCTAGAACACCTCATTTTCAAAACTTAATCATAACATCTCGTTCATTTCAGCTTATTTTTTTTATTGATAAATGTGATCAAACCTCACAACGAATTCTCTCTGGTACCATTTTGGTCAATCAGTGACTTGTTTAAACTGTGTTTTGAAGTTATCCCATAATTTCTGAAAAAAAAGTTTCTTACAAAATTGTTCTATTAATGTCTAATTGAATTATATCTTCTAATAAACAGAAGTGTTCCAGACTCTGCAATAAAAGACAGCCTGAAAGAGGTCTGGCTAATGGGGCAAGTTTGGTGGCAGAGTTGTGGTATTCATTCATTCAGCTTTTAATAAATTGGAACACGTTTTTATACCTTCAAAATTAATATTTTTCTGGACTACCTCCATTACATTAGAGAACATGCTTTATTTTCGATAATTTTCTCTTATTCATTGGTAAGTGATCAATACTACATTCAAATTACCAGAAAACTTACATTTCACTAGAATATTTCTGTTTCTCACATCTTTTTGCATTCCATGAAAGGCAATCATTGGGGGATGTAGAACATAATATCTGAAAAATTAATGATTATAGATACAATTATTATTATACAAATTATTATAGAAACATATCTAATTGTGGATGATGGTATGTACAGTTGTATCTCAAAATGCAGTCTCATAAGTTTAAAGTTCTACATGATTTAAAGAAATTTTTTTTTTCTTTCAAATTCGCTTCTCTTTCAAATCGGCAATCCCAGTTTCATAAGGAATTTAGAATAGAATAATAAGCTAATAAATGGCAAACCCATGGCCCACATGGTATTTAATTATTTAATTTTTCAACTGAAGAAATTCTCTCCAATTTTGAACAATCTTTTTCTCATTCATAAAAGTATATGTTAGGCTAACAAACCTACAGTCCATGCATTTTTTATATGGTAAGCCTTCTTAAGAATAAATTTGATAACATTTTATTTAATGTGTTTTTGTTTCGTTTATCATCTTGAAACACCCAACCAGGGACACCAACGTGAAGAAAACATTCCTTGGGGAAAGGGGGCATGGTTGTTGGACATACTGTTTATACAGGATTCAAAGACATTCTCATAAGGGGGCAAGCATCGCATATTCATGAATTGTTGGGGGCCAAAGCACATTGAACCACCCAGGTTTTACTGTTCACTTACTTAAAATGCTGTACACAAGATTAACTTTCATTAATTTTCACATAATATTCACAATTTGCATTATGATTCAAAAATAAAAAAATTACTCAAAAAGTGACAAAATGAACATTTTTATGAAGATAAGAGGACAGCCGAACTATATCAGGAAGGAAATGGTCTTCTCACCTAAAAGTGGGACATATGGTCTACATATCAAAATTTGGAAAGCGACAGCACATAAAAAATTATCTTAATTGTGGCATGTGTAAACTGATTGTGTGTAAAATGATTGGGCCACCCCATCTACAGTAATAAATTGGGCAGTTAAAAATTAAAAACAAAACTGGTAAGATTAAATACAAAGATCCACAGGGGACAACTTTAAAAAATCATTTAATCAAATAAGTTCTTTTTTTTTGTCTGAACTTTTATGAAAATAGCCTTTATGAATGTAAGTACGGTAATAGCCTGACTTTTGCCATCCTGGGTTACTGGAATTCAGAGTTTTGCAGACTGGTCATAGGTTCATACCTGAAGTCTAATATTATTGCAAGTCTTAAAAAAACAATGTTTAATGTGATGCTCATTGGGGACAGACAATTCACCTGGCCTGCAATTTTCAACTCATTTCAACCCATGTCATGAAGAAATCATCAGAATTGAATGAAATGCATAACACATGTTACTAATAACTTCAAAAATGAGTGATTGAAGTTTCAGATTAATTAGCAAGAAGGGAAATCGAACTAAACAAGTCTGCAGTAAGAGCTTATACAGTAGCATAAAATTAACCTTTATATAAACTGCACAAATAATCTCTAAGAAATACCACTGCACAACATGCAGGGTCTTGGGGAAATCACCAGTAAATGATTGAAACAGTATACTAAGATCAGAATCTATTTGTGATGAGAGCAGGGTAAGGGTGGTCCAGCATTGTTGCATAAAAATATGTCAGCAGTAGGAGTTAAATATTTTGAAACTCTCAAAATTTTCTCTAAGGTAGTGATTGCCAATTAGAGTACTTCCAATCTATAGCAACCAAGACCACCTATGAACTGTAACACAGCTGATATCACTAATAAAAAATTGTTGCAATTGAACCATGAAATTAGTTAAAAATATCAATTTACAGGCAAATGCCATCCTGTGAAATTGTCATGATAATGCCAGGCCACACATTGTGAAATCAATCAAAGAAAGGCTACTGACATTTAGCTCAGTTTTTGAGCACAAAAATCTCAGAACAGCCTCATTTTACTATCATGCATTCTAGTTAAGCAAGGTTCTTTGCCTGCTGTTCACTTGACTATCTTAATGCTTCTTATAGCTTTTCACTTCTTATTTACTGTCACTCCTAGGTCAAATTTCATGATTAATATACACAAATAGTACTTACAGTGCACATAGTTGTTTTAACTAACTTGCATACACAATATAATTCATATCGATATCCTAGAATGCAAATAGAAAAAAAAAATTATTTACAAAAAATTGAAGAAAATATAAATAGCTGCAATACCTTAAAAATATGTGATACTTAAAATTCTCATAAAAACATAGCAGAACAAAACCAAACAAGTCTAGCTCAAAAAAAAAAGGCAAAACAATTCTATGAGTCTTTAGAGCTCAAGTACTGTACTAGGGAAAGGTAAAAAGGTTCATAACGCTATGAGATTTAAGTTGCAGTTGGCAACATGCCTTCAATGTTTAAAAATGTGTTGTAATTCAGCTCCAAAAATAGTCAAAACTATTCGTTTTTATTCAGTGTAATACCAGAAATTTAGTGCTGGAAGTTACAGGACTGTGGGGATGGTAAATACAACAATCAGCAAATAAGGAAAATAGTGAAAATAATAAATAATGGTATAGCTAATACAATGAGTTAACAAATAAGAGTCATCTGTACGAAAAAATACAAGTTAAGAACTAAAATATGTGGACTCTATTATTTTACATGCTTTTTGAAAAATCTGTGAAAGCTCAGTAATGGACAAACTACTATGCAAAATATGTAAAAATAAAGTAATAGGCACGATAGAATTTTTCATGTGTACAGTGTGTCAACTATATATACACCCTGTTTATGCTGGAGTCAATGAATCAGAGTTTAGGACATAGTCTCCCAAACATTTTGTTCCATCGCCCCCTTCATCAGAAATTTTTTCCTCTCATCGCCCCAGAACTCAAGTAAACCCATAGGATCCTATGTTAAATCAGTAGGCTCTATCGCCCCCTTGGACCATTCCATCGCCCACCAGGGGGCGATATTGCCCACTTTGGGAAACACTGGTTTCGGAGGATGACAAAAGATAAAAAAACAAATCCACTCATAAACAATGTGAAAATAAATAGCAAGATGAATAAGCCAAAAACGAACGAAGATGAATACAATGGGAATCTAGATAGGAGATGCAATGTATATATATAAGATCTTAAAGAGGAAGGAAAGAAAACTATAGAACATGTTACAGAGAAAAATAGTTCATAGATAAGAAACAATAGAAAAGGAAATGAAAGAAGGTGTAAAGTCAACAGATAACTTAAAGTGCATGTGGAAAGTTTTCAAAGCAGGTACAGAACTTAAATGAAATTGTTGGACACAAAAAAAGAATATCAAAAACTGAAGATGGGAAATCGAAATCAGAAATAGAGGAATTGAAACTACACATGAATGAATTAGAAACTGAAAGCAGATGAAACAATACTAACCCAAATAAGTACCAGAAAGCCAAAATGAGAACGTACATGAAATAATTCAAGCAATGAAAATACAAGTGAGAATATCTGAAAAAACTGAAACAAAAAGAGAGAGTAAGCGAGTGCTCTCACAGAGTTCCAACACAAAATAAAAATAAACCCAAACCTGATTAGCTTGGGTATATTTTTGATGAGATTCAGTTGTGAAATATACAAAAACATCTGGATACAAAGGGCCAAGCATAAAAGTATAATCTTGAAACAAATAAAATAAATTTAAACTTTCAAGATATCCAAATATTTGTGAATGAACATTTAACCATAAAAAACAAACTTCACTTGACAGGACAAACAAAAAATAGCCTCAATCAGAAGTGTGTATGGACAAAAGACTAAAATATTTCTCCAGAGGGTTGAAAATTCAAAAGTAATCGAGATAAGAAATCAATTACAACTACAAAAGTTAAAAGCAAGTTCAAATATAAATGACAGAAATTTCATGCATATACCTCCCAGATTTTGTGAAATTGATATATTACAGGGGTGGCCAACAGCTGGCCTGAGGTGATTTTGTGCCACCTGCGACTAGGTAAAATTACTGGGTATTAAATTGATTTTTTTATTATTATTTAAGCCATTATTTTCCACAGTAGACCTGATTAACATACTATTTACATTCATTATTTCTAGTGATGATAGTGATTAGCTATGTTCTCATCACTCTGCCTTTTCATACATATGTACTGCTTTTAAAGTTTGTTATATGGGCTTTTTACTTCATTTATTTCCGGCACCTCGTTGAGCAAGTTGCTTTTTTGTGACCACTGTATTTGCAGCTCAATGCATATTTTGTGTTCTGCTAACAGTGAACAAACTTTTTCAAAGTGGGTGCCAACTTGCAATGACAGTTTGAAATTACAACTGGCTATATATAGGCTACGCAGCCCCTATAGTTACAAAAAGCGAAAATGTGTCTAGGACTCATGTTGTGCCATTGAACAAGAGTTAGACATCCATACACGATGACTTTTTGTGTCGAAAACAAATCAGAGTAGTCATCTAACGTTAAGTAAGAGGTTGATTGTTTGATTCCCCACAGAGGAATGTGACTTTCCTTTTCCATTATCTTTGCTTGGTGTTCAGTGTCATCTGTACTTCGTATAATTAGCGGAGAGGTTCATCGTTTCGTTCTATGTTACCATCTGGAGGCTAATTTTATTACGAGCTGCTGCTGAGCTAGGAGGCTGCCTATTGTGCAGTACTGTTCAACCCAAAGGAACATAGTGTTCTTAGGAAAGAAAATGTTTATCCTGTGTAGTTCAATGGTAGAACATGCACCCAGAAAGTGTGAGGTTGGTAGTTTGATTCCCCACAGAGGAATGTGATTTTTCTTTCCAATTATCTTCGCTTGGAATCCTGTTGTCTGTACTTCGAAGCAGTCATCTGTCTCTAAATTTTGACATAGGAGATTGGTGGCATTCCACATTCAAGCAGTCTAACACTTTTCAAACCAAAATACCAATAATCTGTTCCAAGAAGGTAACTCAAGTAATCATGTACACTAAAACCTCTCTTTTGTGGACATTGGCAGGACAAAAAAAAATTTCCAGTAAAAGAGGGGCAACCATTAAGGAGTATGAAATGCATAAGTGTGTATTACACAAAGGGAAATTATTATTTGACCGTAAAAGAGGGATGACCACATCTGAGGTGTCCGTTAGAGGGGTTTCACTGTAATAAGAATGCATGTATCACAAATCTGGTTCTGTGAAAATCTCATGGACATAAAGGAGCACCAGGTATTGGTGCATATGTGCATCTATTTACATTTGTGTGTGTGAATCATTTATTTTCAAATATAAATCTTGGTAATGTCATAGAAGAAAATTGTATTCAAAATATAAAGAAAAAAATTTCAAAATAACATAACATTAAACTCAAATTTCTGGATTAAACAAGTTTAAAAAAAAAACCACAAAAGAGTAAATATAACTGGATTAATAAAGAAATACATAGAATAAACTATAAAGAGAAAAATTTTACAAGAAATATGAAAAAAAATTCAAATATTAATTCATATGAATTGGAGAAAAAAAAATTATAATAATGACTTGAAAAATACCGGAAAATTCGACTAATTCAAATTTTTTTAAATGACTGAAATTTTCCATTCAATTTAATGCTAATCTTGAAATTACCTGCTTTAACTTAATTTTTTTCCCCTAATGGGTTGGATAATTTGAATTTTGATTCATATATGTCATTTGCAAAATGTCTTTTTTTCTCTCAGAATTCCTCAAAATATAAGTCATCTTTTTCTTTTTGTGGTTTACTGATCTTTTTCAGAATGTAACATGTAGACTACATTAACACATTAAATCTGTTCATGAATAGGATGAAATCTAAGAAAGCCACAAAAATCCTATTCTAACACTTTCAGAAGCTACAGACACGTCAGAAAAAATAAGGTTCTTAAAGCTCAAAAATTGCATCTTTCATTCTTTAAATTAACTTGAAGATTTCGTACAATGGTTAAGAGCACTCAAAAGAAAATTACAAATTTGAAAATGAAATAGTTTTCGTGATAGAATATTTTTTATACAAACAACTAGCTGCCACAATGAGGAACTGGTATAGTAAGTGATGACATTCAACACATTTTTATAATTATTAAGAGAGTTTTTGATCTTTTGTGAAGACATAGTTATCCTATATTGATGAACTGGATAATTCAAACTATTGGTGTCCCCTTCAGCTTGAAATTAACCAAGTTCAACTATGTGACAAGAAAATAAAACAAGAATACACTATGAAAAAATTTTTAAAATCATGTGAAAATAATAAAACTGCAATGGTTAATATATTATATGTATATTGATACAGGGTGGGCAAAAAGTCCATAGAAACTTTAAAAATGAATAAAAACCGGAAAAATAACCAAAATAAAAAAATGTTTGCAGGTTTAGCATCGCTAGGTCACTGGAAATTTTTTTGACAGGAAAATAAATAACTCAAAAAAACAGCTGATAGGTGGCGCTGGTATGAGCGATTTTGGTGGAAATATGCAACTTTGCCACTGGACTTATCCCGTTGCCGAGATCTCTTCCAGAAGAAAAAGATGACCGAAAGTTAGAGAAAAATTCTCAGAAAAGAAACATTTTGCGAATGATGTGTCTGAATCAAACTTCAAATCATCCAAAATATTGAATTAAACAGGTAATTTGAACATTAAATTGAATAAGAAACTCAAGGAGAATCCCCAAAATTTGAATTAACTAAGTTTGAATCAGCCAAGTTTGCCTGTATTAACAGAAAAATTATACTCAGCTTGAATAATAAGTAACATACTGAAAAAATGGTTCAAAACTTATTATAACAATAAATAACAAGCAGTCATTATGAATGAAGAAATCAGTACATATCAAGAAGTAAGAAAAGATGTTCCACAAGGATCAATTTTAAGACTAATATTGTTTATTTATATAAATGGCTTATGCATACTAAACTTGAATGGTAACTTCATTTCCATATGTTAAGGGTACTGAATTGACTGACTTTAGGTATGATAAGCACACATTTTTTTAGGTACCATTCTACGGTTGAAATCAACCAGTGGTTCACTAAACATTAATGGGGGCATGACGATGTCAATTCACATATACATTAGATCAGTAGGCTCTACCTTTGATGCTGGGGGAGCCCCCCCCCCATATCTTTGCCTATGCCAATCCCTACAGGTCTCATAGCTCCCCCTGTTTATTGTATATCTTTTTTTTTATGTGTATATTTTTTAATGGTTTTTGGCCTATGGTTTAATGGCCTATGACCCTGCAATGTCACCTTATATGATTTTTTTTCTGCAAAATCAAATAGTCACAAAAATCTGTAACTGCCAATTCTGAATTTTCGCAGAATATCTACTCCAACAAACTTTAATTTCAGTGATGTATTACAAGCAAAAGGCTGAATTTCTCCTGAACATTGATATGGTTTATTGCAGACTCTTTCAAAAGATGGTACAATGCACAAGTTTTTGGTAAATTTGACCAATTGTAGCTAGAAGAGAGTTTGCGTGATTGGCGATGAAAACTTTTGACGATAATTCAATTTTGAACTTTGCCAATCTTTCAGCGCTTGTAGCTCACCAATAGATCCAGGTATTTCAATGAAAATGAGGTCATCTCTCTTACAGGATTTTTCCATTCTTTCCAAATATGTGCTTAGTTTGCATGCAGGTCTCTTAGAAAATTCACAAATGCAGGCTTTTTTTTAGACTTGACCCATATTTTTCCCATAATCGATTATCCACCATAACTTGAAAATGGTTTGAGATAGGACAAGGTTGGTAGGGTGTTTCATGATCAACTTGGAATCGTCTATCACCATCTTTTGTTTGGCAGAATAGTCGGATTCGTCCTGTACATATATCTCGTATGATGATTCTGTAGGAAGTAGTAAATTATATTAGGCATTTTTGTAGGTAAATTATATATAAATATTAGGTATTTTTTATTAATGTAGACAGTCATTTAAACATTGAAATACCAGGGGCAGCTCTCGAAGAGAGTGCCTCCCTAGAAAATTTTAAGTCATTAATTCAATTCTTCAAATGTATTTGATACAAACTTGATGTAATAATTGAATTATTTTTTTGAATGAATTTGACAAAATAAAAACAAAAAATTTCAAAATTGCTAGTAATTTTAAAAAGTTTCCTATGAAATCTGGGTCATATGGTCACATTATATGCAAGATGGAAGTGTGCCAAAAGAGATGGCTTTGGTAGTAGGAACGTGGGAAGGGAGAAAGAGGATGGTGGGTAAAACAGTTATTTTTAGAAGCACGAGAAAAAGCACTCATGGAAAAAATACTGATGCTGCCATCTACCTTTTAAATTTGAATATCATAGCTGTCAACTTTGAAGAACAAGAATTTGGGAGGTTTTCATGCAGATCCAAATTCTGCACAAAAATAAATGAGAAAGGGATCTTTTAAAACAATTTAGGGATTTTTCATTTGTAAAAGGCAAATTTTAGAGATATTTTCCCATTGCAAAAACAGTGACACGGTGCAAGCTATCGCCAATCATGGCCAACCAGTAGATTAAAGTCCTTGGGTTAAATTACCTCTCAAAAATCAAATCTCGCAAACCAAAAAATCTTCGTCAAGCCTGAAACAGGACACATGGGTAAAGCAGATACATGCAATCATGCCAATTTCGGATTTCGAAAGGCTGGATCGATGATTGGCTAATTGTGCTGATTGACAAATTTTGTGTTTTCTCCCCAAAAATGTAATATTTTTTGTGATTTGACAAAATGGCAAAAATTTACACAACACTTATGAGAAGCAGCAGTTTTTTTTTTCTCAGATAAATTCTTGGGGAATATTTCCCCCTAAATGTAGGGATTTTTTACAATCATGAGTGAAATTCGGAATATAAGAATTCTTCGGGAGTCCAGGAGATACAGTAGAAATTTAGGAGAATCCAGAAAAATCCGGGAGACTTGGCAGCTATGGAATATAATATTGAAAGAAGAGTATGAATTTCCACAATTTAAAACAAACGAATGCAGGGCAACTGCTGAAGGAAAACAATGATTTCCAACATTGTAAAATATCAGTTTGGCTCAATGCACAAATTATTCATAGCACTATTGTGTTGATAAAGCATTGTTATTTTTGAAAGACATAGATGTACAGATAATGTATTAATAATCTGATAAACAAAACACACTTATAATATACCCTGAATCTAGGCTGGGCAAATCGCAAAAAAATCTAGGCGACAAAAAAATTTTTTACCCGGAAAAAAAGTCCATAATAATGCTTCTTTTGACTTTTTTGGGGCATACAGACCCTCCTTCACGTTGACAGATATGCTGCTATAAATTCCAAACATTTTGTGCTGCTCTCAGCCTGCACACAAAAAAAATTTTAGGTGCTAATACCTACTTTTAGCGACCTGGCGCCTGAGATTTGTCTAGCCCTGGTATACAAATAGAGAACAGTTTTGTATTCTTTGATTTTTGTCTCATTCAATTCTATATATTTTTACCTTTGTTATATGTCCTGCTTCATTGTGGATATGAAATATCAAGCAAATGGTCTTAACTAAGAAAATAATACTGCACAGGAAAAAAGTCAAGAGGAAAAATTTATTTGTATAACATTCATTGTATACTAATGACTTGATGTTTTCTCACAAAAGAGACATGAATGTTTTCGATAAAGAGAAATTTAATCGCCAAAATAGTTACATTTACTACTGACAGATGGGACAATTGACTTATTTTTTAAAATACTGTCTTTCTGTGCGAACTACATAGCCTATGTTTTTTGAATTATCAAATTTTTATTTTTCTTAAGCACTCCTAATACAGTAAAACTTCCTCTAACGGCCACCTCAGAACAACAGTAATCTCTGAATAACGGCCACATTTTGTTGGAACCAAATGCATCCCATAGACTTAGTAATCACAAGTAACCTCAGAACAAGGGTCACTTTGGACATAGTTGAAAAAAATAAATACATATATCTCACTATGAGAAAAATAATTTTCAAGCTGATTTTCAAGGGAGTTTTTTCCTTCCCCCGAACTCTATGGGGAAAGAAATTATGCATACCTTCTTTTCCGGGATACAAATGCTAGTTGGGTATATTGGAGGCAGTGAAGAAGGAAACACAGTCGCTAAGTGCTCTATAGTTGCATTTAAAGATGAACTAAATGATCTGAAAATGTGCTGCAGTCCTTGATTGAAGTGGGAATGTGCCGCGGGTCACATAAGTGATCTGGAACAGTGCCCAGGTCACTTAAATGATTTGGAACCACACCCGGTCACTTAAATGATTTGTAAATGTGCTATGGGTGATTGAAGTGATCTGAGAATGCGTGATTAGTTAATTCTTACAGAATTAGGTTTGAGATTGCGGACAACATTAGATGAACAAAAAAGGTCACATTTGGCCTGCGCGTCATGAGTTTAGCATGTAGGGGCTAGTTGATCTTCAGGTGGGAACAAAGAACTATTTGGGGTAGCTAGAACACCATATCAGTTTTTCTCGCCAAGTCATTTCTGTTATGCTCTACCTTCATTGCAAGCCTAAATTTCACGATGCCGATTATCATGCCGATATCAATTATTATAATATTATCAATATATAAACTGAAGAGCCAAAAAAACTGGTACAGGCATGCGCATGCAAATAAAGAGATATGGAACCAATCAGAGTACGGCGCTGCGGTCGGCAACGCCTATATAACACAACAAGTGTCTGGTTTCCAAAAGGTACCAATATCGACGATTTGATTTTGACAGGGTAAGGGGCTCAACAAAGGTCAAATATGTTTTGTTAGTCAGTGAATATACAGTCAGCGCTCATTATAATGATCCCCAATTATAGTGACCATTCCATTACAATGACTGGTAGGATAAGTCCCAAATGTTTTCGTATAACAAATAATCTGTATGTTTTTCTTTTTGAGATAATGGACTTTCAATATAATGTTAATTTTTGATGGGATGATGGGGGTTGTTATAACGAGCATCGACTGTATATTTTTTCAACTTTTGGGCCCCCAAAATCATGAGACCTCTGCAAAATTACACAATTGTCCATGTGAAAATCGAGCCCTGCCCTTATCATAGTAAAGTGCAAAATTATTTTTGCCCCCCCCCCCTCCGTCCAGAATTTTCTGTGACGAGCCGCCACTGTTCAATACAATCAATAGATGTATTTTTAATAGGAACTTTGGTATTGAAATGCACAATTTTTTCGATTTTTAACTTAAAAGTTTAAACTGTGGTAGAAATTGTCAAAGCCTACCGACTCTGAATTATTCACACAGAATTCATTATGATCCATTTCCTTTTACACATTGGTGTGCCGAATGGATAACACATAGGGTATGAGTATTTTCTTGGATACATATTTATTATTATTAGGACCTAGAAGTTCAGGCAAAATGTCATAAATGCCTATTTTCAAACTTTCAATTCAAAAACACCTTTTTTGAATTTTTCCTGCCATAAATGATTATTTCAACATTGTTTTAAGTTTGTTTGTGAATTTCAGAGGACATATTGGATAGAACTTGGATATTTTGAGCATGGAGAAGTTCAAAAGACTTGATATTTTTAAAATCTCTAACTCTTGGTATAAATTATTATCAGAAAGTGCCCCCCATCCCCTCCAGCCTAATTTGAGCGCAAGTGCCTGAGAGATAGAAAACTTCGATTTTTGAAACTCAAGAGATTTTGCCTGGTGTGGCCTTGCATTAACTTTGCTTTGGCTGGATGGTGTTAGACATGAATGTTTTTGTTTGACGAACACAGCTATGTATGAGAATTGGAGAAAAATGATAAGTTTGTATCTCCTCATAACATATCTTGCTCATGTATTGGACAGCACTGTATATGTATAGCTGACTGATCCCTGTCCCTAGAAGAGGTCATCGCTTGACGTCTTGACTCACTCAGGCCGTGCAGGAGTTGAGAGGGCTCTGGTCTTGGAGCCAAGATTGTATTGGGACCAATTTTATTTTTTTTTTGCACTACAAACAATAATGGCAAAGTTATTTCAGGTATTTAGTATTCGATTGAATTGACCAGAAACGCCCAGACCAGAAAAGACTTGTGTGACAGGTGTGGTTACACCGAACCCTTTAAAGTACATGTACATATGTGGTAATAAATGAAAAAAGTTAATTTTTTCAAAACAAAATAAAACATGGTACCTATGTTTCAACTATAAGAGAAAATGATGAAGTTTTAAAATAATGCAACAAATAAACGAGAATTATTCATAACTCTAAGGAGGCTCACAACCACTTTCTCTGCGGGTTCCGCGTCTGGTAATGCTGGCCCTGGAATAGACCTTTTTTTGTGTGTGTGTTCGTGAGGGGACCACAGACTTTTTATTTTTGGTATGAAATTGATTTTATCTAGAAAATAATATAGTTATTATAAGCTATAATTGAAACAGTATATGGAGTAAGTACAACCAATTTTTAGCCAGTTTTTGGGCACTTAGTATCTAGACTGTCAGTGATTTTTCTTTTCTTCCATTAACTATACATATATGTATTTTTTTAGTGCCTAAACTTCCGGGCTCTAATTATTATTAGATTTATTAGTTTAATTTATTATACACATCTATAGATATAGGCAAGAATTTATATAGCCAGAGCCGTAACTAGGCAGATGTAACAGATGCACCTGCACAGAGACCAGAATGGGCTCAAAAATGAGCCAGAAGGGGGCCTAAATTCAAATTCTTGCACAGTGCACGGAAATGGCTAGCTACGGCCCTGGCCACAGCAGAAGATCCAGACACATTATCTTCTCAATGTCTGAGGTGGAACTCCATCAGTTCCCCTTACGTAATACATAGTAGGTGGCACTGTATGTCCTATGTGATAGTCCTTATCAGTCTTATCGGTTTAGTTCTTTTTTTATAACAACATAGCACATTAAATTTGATTTTTCTCATTGTATATGTTACAGCCAAAGCCCAAAATTAGCCAGTTGACCCAGTTAATGTCCGAAATTCTGTGGAATTGGCCGAAAGTGGATGGAGATCTCTATAATACTGATATAAATCTCCTACCCACAAGATATCGATATTCTGATTCTTTTGATCATTAGGGTTGCAATAGGTAACCATAATTATAAATGCCCATAATTATCACAAAGAATATGTCAACTCAGTAATGACCCAAATCATGTCTCTTCTTTGGCCAGGGATCTCTAGTCACTTCATGAACTGGCTGGCCAAAGCCCTCCTCTTAACTAGATCATAGCCCACTGCTCTGTCTCAATGAAGAGATATAAGCAAGTGGTAGAAGACCTGAGCCATGCTGGAAAAACTTCTGCCTGAATTTCAGACATTGGCCAGGTCAACTGGCTGAACTGGCCAATTTCTGACTTTGGCTATATACATTCCGCTTCAAAAAGCCCCTTTGGTGGTAGCAGGCAGTAAATCGCCCACGCGATAGGCCTGGGTTGTTGTCCGCACTACTAGTAGTAGTAGAAACATATATACAAAAACACTAACTGAATATGACAAATTGGGCATTGAACTCTAACACGTTTGAACATTCTTTGGTACAATAAGAAAGTATCTTATTGAGCGTGCCACTTTGAAGTTTACTTTTTTTGTTATAATTTGCAGGTCTTTCGAATGTTGTTTTTCTCTCACAGGTTATTAAATGATGAAACAGAGTCCAAGACTTCACCTATATTCTTTAGAGTATTCTCTACCCCCTCCCACAACTTTGAGTCACCCTGCAAAAATGCTCAAAATACACTGTTAACTATAAAAACCAGACTGTAAATGACATTCAACTTCTCCATGTTGCCAAATAATTTCCATTTAGATATAACAAGGTACATCAGCAGCCAAAACAAATGCCTACCTAAAATGTTTCAGGATAAGCAAATATCATTGTTTCAATTTTTTTTTTTTGCACAAAATATTTTCAGGAAAAAGTTTTATGAAAATAAAGTTGAAAATTAGTAAAAGATTTTTTTATGGATGTAATATGAATAAACATACCTCCAATGTAATTTGAAGCATCCAAAATGATAATATTGGTATTCGTAAGTGATCTAAAACAAAGCCAAAGTTATATTCAAGTCACAAATCAATTAAAAACATTCAGATGATAGCATGCAAAAATTTAACTTTTAACAATTACAGCTGAGCCTTTACATAATGAAATTTATAACAGAACACTCACAATTATGTTAACCTGCTACATCAAAATTCTATATTGAAAATTATTTCTCATAAAAAAAGAATTCTAAATTTTTGTGATGGAACCAAGTGACTAACACAGAAACTTGGCTGCACTTCATTGGAACAGCATTTCATATGAGAGCATGTAATCGACTGGTAGATCATTTGACCTTTGTCCAATCTTGTGGTAATTATTGAATAACATGATAATGGCTATTGAAATGACATTTAACAAGTTATTTTGGTGTCCTTAAATTTCTTACAAGGTGACTGATCACTTTTTTGATACAACAATCTTTTGTTTATGGCAGCATTCTTCATTTCTTCATAAAAAATTAAATAGTGAAGCTAAAGAATTTTAAATATTTTTCAAAAATAAGAAAATTACAATCTTATTAGTATCGTTTTTGCTGATTAAAATTCTGATAGCATTGTTAATATAGCTTATGTTACCAAAAGATGTTCATTAGCTCTGGTGGGTTGAACTTGAGCATTTCATCTACATTTGCTTCATCTATATCCCCAAATCCAAGAAATTTTGACATTTTATTTATGATAAATTTTTTATTTTAATCATAAAAATAAGACTACAGATTTAATTCCTGGCCAAATCACACAGGTTGCAATTTCTTAAATGAACTTTTGAGAGATTAGATTATTAGATTAGATTTAATTAGAAGGTTGTGCTAGAGAGAATCTTGGTCGGATCTGCTGTAAATTCTTGATAAATAATGCAATCATTGGCGAAAAGTCTGATGGAGCAACTGATTGATAATGGTAGGTCATTAATATAAATTAGAAATAATTGAGGGGAGAGGGCCGATCCCTGAGGCATGCCAGACTTGACCCGGAGATATGAGGAGTTTTGGCCCTTGAAACAGACAAACTGACTGATCAACAAGGAAGGCCTCCAACCATTTCAGTAATTGAACACATAAGCCAAGGTTTTGGAGTTTAAGAAGCAGTTTACTAAGTTTACTATGGGGCACCCTGTCAAGTTCTTTGGAAAATCCAAGAATACAATATCAGTTTGAAGGTTGTTAATACTATTAGATAAGTCATGAATGAAAAGGGCAAATTTGGGTGGAAACGGATAATGACGATCTAAAGCCATGTTGGTTAGGAAAAAAAGAAGTTAATTGAGTCAAGGTGTGAATGGATTTCCTTGGCAACTATGTGCTTGAAAAGATTGCAGCAGGTAGAGGTGATGGCAATTGGTCTAAAATTCAGGGGATTAGAGGGAGGACATTGTGAATAGGAGGATTTGCAAATAAGTATTATTTTATTAATTCTCCAGTCGGAGGGCAAGCGGGAGGTATTCAATGTGCTGTTGAAGATAACTAAAAGATAGTTGGAAATTTCATATGCACAGAATTTTAGAATATGGTTTGGGATCCCATCTGGGCCAGTGGAATGTGGTTTCCATTTTTTCAGTAGATTTTAAAGGCCTTCTTTGGAGAAAAAAATCGGACTGGAGTTATGAAGGGAGTCAGCAAAGGAATATTGAGATCGGAAATGAAAACAGGAGCAAAAGCCAGATTGAATTCGGAGGCAATATCAAGGGGAGAAGTAAGAAGTTCGGCATTGGGGATTTTGAGGGAAGAAGGACCAACAGATTTGGGGTAAAAAAAAATTCCAAAATTTGGCGGGTTTGTAGAAAAATAGTTAGGCAAGGAGTTAGTTAAGTAGTTGGTTTTTTGATGTGAAAAGATCTTTAAGTTTACATGTAGAGACCGAGATTGTTTCGGAGAGAAGAGGCGTTTGTTGAGCTTCAGTTTGGAAACATTGAAGCGAATTAATTTTTTCAGATGGATGATATCACGGTTGATCCATGCGTTGAAGAGACATTTATAGACAAGGTATTTTTCGAGAGAATAGTGGCTTTACATCAATTACAGCTTTGAATTTACTCCAGATAAAATGAATGTCGTTAGAGGAAGAGATGAAATCAGGGAGATGAGTATGAAGGATATTTTGCATAAGAGGAAAGTTGGCTTTTTTAACATCAGGTTTAGTAGTGAGTTTAAAGGAAGGAATGGTGTAATGAAGGAAAAAATTATATTTATTATAGAAAAATCGTGCAAAGCGAGGAGTACCTGTATCTGAATACGACAAGCATAATACTAATAATTGATATATTGATTTTAAAAACAGAATTACACACTTTTCAAGTTCTGATTTAAGTAAAGTCCTAAACTCCTTTTCCATAGTTGAATCTGAAAGAGAGAATCATTTAAAGAAAACCAGTTTCAAATTCTTGCATTAAACATGATCCAAGGGTAGGAATAAGGGTAGTATAAAACATCAGTAAACCATGGAATAAAAAAAATGACCAGAGTTATGTTATGTATCTGGCAACACCAGAAACAGAAAAAAAAGAAACATTTTGCTAATGACATATCTGATTCAAACTTTCAATTATCCAAAACATTAGAGAAAAAAATTGAATTAAACAGGCAATTTGAATGTTAAATTAAATAGGAAACTCAAGGGGAATCCCTAAAATTTGCATTATCCAAAATATATATTCCAGTATATATATATATATATTCCAGAAGATATTCACCTTATTTATTGTATAAACTGATCCCCATAAAGCATGGTGAGCATTAGCATTGCAACCAAAGATAAGTTTTTTTTCAGCCATGCTGCAGTACCAAAAAGTTCTTTGGCAGCATTTGAAAATGTATCTTTTCAGGGTTGAAAAACAAGGTATTTACTGGTAAATACTGTGGTAAAAACCTTGTATGTATACATATAGGCCTATACACACAAGGTTTTTACCGTGTTTACCATATATAATTAGCCTCTAGTATTGATAATTAACATGCAGAATAAGTTTTTCTACTAACCAATGATCAATAGTTATTTAAAAAATAATTATCATAAAAAAATTAAACAAACAAACTTAATCCTTAATTAAAAAATAAAAATTTTAGAAACAAACTGTTGTAACACGACCAATGTTTGGATCTTCATTAGCAGCACACTTTGAATTAAGTTGATGTAAAAACCGATTTTTATTTCTCCCCCCTTGTATGTATAAATTCTAATAATTTATATTTGTACAATTTATATATACTTAAACATACTACAGTGAAAAGCCTATATAATGATACTCAAAGCGATAAGAGGAATATATTGTTATAAAGGAGTTGTCGTTATAAAGTATAAATGGAGTATATTAACATTATGAATTAGGACCAGAGAGTAATATCGATGTAGAGGAAATTGTTATATACGATTGTTGTATATTACTTTTAGTATAGAGCCGAGCTGGGGACAAATCACAAGAAAATCTAGGAACCAGAAAAAAAATTTTACCCAAAGAAAAGGGTCCAAAATAATGCCTCTTTTCACTTTTTCAGGGCATAGTTACCCTCTTTCATGTTGGCAGATATGCTGCTATCAGCCAGCAATTTATTAACTACACAAAGAAAATTTTAGGCACTAATACTAATTTTTTAGTTGCCATAGCAACCTGGAGCTTGGGATCACCCCTGGTATACAGGGTCATCTTAAGAGCATCATGAGCCCCCGGGCCAAGTGATTTTTCTGAGGCCCTACCAGGCAAATTCTTGAAAACTTCAACCAGATTTCATTTTTGTGAGGTGCCCGGGTGGGCCCATGCCTTAAGACGGCACTGCTGGTATAGAGATAGAGAGGCTATTTATCACCTGCTATTTCTAAACTAAAAAACAATTATTGGTTAATACAAGTGTGTGTTGCTTCATTTTTTTTTTTACAAATCAATTTTAATTATGATAAATGATGTCATCAATATTCCAGTTCTTTCCCACTTTTTAATACCACTAAGAGCTCATAATATTACTTTTTAAATGAATATCAGAGGCTTTATTTATGAAAGAAGGGTGCCTAAGCAGTCTGTAGTACAAGGCAGTGAATTTAAGAAGTTTCTGGTCGAAACAATGAATTTGAAACAGTAGAAGGGAGGCAAAATTTCAATAACTACCAGGTGGCAAAGCCATAAATCTGCCTCTGCTATTTATAAACAGATACTTCAACTAGAATTTATAGCATGCATAATTCTCTCCTTTAATCCATCAGCATATGATGACAATATGAGACTGTCTTTACAGCAGGGCTTGGCAAATCAAAAAAATATACTGCATTTATGCACTAGACAAATTGCTTAGGAGCCAAGCATAATTCTTTGTTCAAGAGAAATGGTCCTAAATACATATATATATATATTTTAACATTTACAAATATCCCCTTCTTTTTCTTAAAAGACACGCTGTCATGAAATCAGAAAATTTTGTGTCACCGTAGATTCAATTGAACTGTTACAAAAAGAAAATTTTAGGTGCCAAATGCCGATTTTTCTAGTTGCCATGGCGACTAGGATCAAGCCCTGCTTTATGGCAAAAAAAATTTATAACAATATCAAATGAGCATATTGTAATTTAATATGCATGCTAGTATGAATTTTAGTGTGTGTTCTGTGTTCACACAACATTCTATTATAATTATGAATTTTTTCGGGGGAAAATGGAAAAAAGTAGATAAAAATCACTGTTTCTGCAATTATTAAAAAAAAATTCTCTGAAGGTTGTAAAAACCATGGGTTTTCCCTGGGTGGAAAAAACATGTTTTTTTACCAAGATGGTAAAAACCATACAGTAAATACTATGACAACCCTGAGTCTTTTTCCCTATAGGTAAAATATACTGACATAAAGATCATTTCTCCTTTATGTTTTTACATTTCATAAACTATCTTGACAGCAGCAGTGTCAGTACTCAGATGTTTTATAATGCAGTCAAACCTATTTATAACGAACACAGATATTATGAATTTTCACATATAACGAAGTTTTACCATATCCTTTGAATCTCCAAAGCAGAATGTGCCAAAATCTGCGACGTACGTCGCAGAACAATTTAGAAGAATTTCAAGAAAAAGTGAAAAAAAAACACACTATTACATATATGGGGATTTTTACTGCAGAACATCTCCAGTCAGCTGAGGGCTCATCGCAGAACAGTGCTAAACATTCTGCTTTGGGGCTTTGAATTTTGCATTGCTTGTCTGTGTTATTTTGATTGCATACAATGAACATTGATTTCAATAAAGTAAGTCTATAATGAATTTTCCAGGGTTGGTAAATAAACCGGGTTTTTTTGGTTTAAACCGGTTTTTTTGTTTTAAATAGTATTAACATTAAAAACAAAAAAATTTCTGAAAAATCATTCAAACTTCTAATTAATTAATTAAAATAAAATGTTTATTAATATGATTAACACTATTCCCATATTTAATTAATCAATAAATATTTCTTATATTTTAACAAAAACCAACTTTTGCAATTTAATTATTTTTTGCTTAACTCAATGGATTACTGTGTGTTTGAAAATTCTTTTAATGTTATTATTAATCATATAATATAAAGATGTTTTCTCCAGTTACTTTCAGTATACTTAACTAGGAAGCTCTTTTGCAAAAAGTAATAAAAATTAGGTGAATATAATGTATTTAATGAAGCATAAATAATGCAGATTAATTAGCAATGATTTACGATATACAGGGTGATTATAACTAAGGTTCTGATTTCAAAAGACTGTAAAAAAAGAATGATTGTCAGAATGACTTGAAAATTGACATGAATATTCCTGAAGAAATGGAATAATGGAATTTTATTTGGTAAAGGGGAAAAAATACTTAAAAATGTAAAATTAATGACATCATCCAACATGTGGGAAATTTGCTCGCAGAATGGAAACGATAGCCAGTCATGGCAAAATGATAATTATAGCATTTCACGATTTCATAATTAATGGAAACATCACAAAAAAATGAAGTAATCAAACAACTACAACTTACTCAAGAAATGTATGAAGTGAAAGCACAAAAATTCTTGTTCAACAACAGAGTATGCCATGGTCATGATGTGGATGCGCTTGCAATTCACCTTTATTGAACCAACCTCTCCCCCATTAATATTCCCGAGGAACTGCTAACATATAGGGGATGTGCTAGAGATTGCAATTCACCAAAGTTTGCAATCTGACCACTGCTCATAACATTTTGTGGTACCTCCCACGCCAGAAGTTGCAAGGGTTAAGTTGCATCCTGTTATTGTCAAAATGGGTCTTCAGCAGCTGCTTTGCTGGTATTGCAATGTGCAAGAAGTTCTATCCACACACTGATGCTGTGGAAGTGCCGAAATGATGTGGTTGCACAAAATAGATTATACTGCTGGCCAAGTGTACAGCATCATCTACTTGCACTTTTTCCCTTTTGCGACAGAAACTTCCATTGCTCCAAGAGTATCCATGCAAATTTTCAAGTCATTCTGACCAGTACTGATTATATAGTTTTGGAATCAAAACTTAAATTATAATCACCCTGTATATAGCTGCTTATTTTTCATAAATTTGTTACTACTATCCAGTAGAACCTTTGATTAACTGGGCTTAACCATGAAAGTATAAAAAAAAACAACTATTGAATATTAAGAATGGGAGATATACAGTAGATGTGCTACTTATTATGGGAAAGAAAATGAAAATGTATGTGAACGTAATGCAACTACTAGTACACTAGTCTTTGTCCTCAGGGCCGGTCTTAGACCTAGTGGCACCCGGTGCAAAAACAGTAGTCAGCGCTCCCTTCCCTAGGTGTGAATCCAGAGCGATGTGTCAGAGGCTGAAATTTTTGCTAGTCATTACTGTCCCGTAAAATACGAATCAGATTCTTGGTGGGGTGATCGTCCCCATCGCCCCCCCCCTCCCCACTCTTGGTTTGATATTAAGGGACGAAGAAGTCGAAAAACAAGCTTCTTCTAGAATGGGATTATGATTTAACTTTTAAACAAGCATAAAAAACCAACTTGTTTGATTTAATTATGAGATTTAAAAACATTAAAAAAGCGAAACGTCACACATTTACGCAGGGTACTCATCACAAAGGATCTATCTTCTTCATACTTATTTTAATTGAATTTTATGGTAAAATTATTGTAGTGCACGCATCACGTACAGGCTGAGCTGATAATAAAAGTGGTTAAAAGTGAAATTTATAAATGTGAAATTTCTTTCACATTTATAAAACTCATGAACTTAATTTGAAATTATCAGACCCAGTACTAAGAAACAGAAGTCTTTTTTCAAGAAAAACCAGTTAAAGCACCGGGATCTGCAACTTGGGAGGTTCCCCTAGCCGAATGGGGGGGGGGGCGTTTTTAACTCCTCCTTTTTCTGAGCACAACCATTTCAAGGAAACTGCCCCCGTGAAAGCACGCTACAGCCCTGGGAAGGGACACAGCCATCTTAAGAGCATCATGGCCCCCCCGGGCCAAGCGGTTTATCTGAGGTCCTACTTAGTAAATTCTAGAAAATTTTAACTAGATCTCATTTTTGTGAGGCCCCTCTACTCTTGAGGCTTCCCGGCCGAGCCCGATTGGGCCCATGCGTTAAGACGACACTGGGAAGGGGTTGTTTTTTTTCTCTCTGTAGATTTTTTAACCTCAGGGACTTCGGCTTTAATTTCAATAATACACAATTCTTGAAGTTTGGGCTGAACATCCCTGATGTTAAAAAACGAATATCTAAAGTATAAAGAAGCAACCCACACGTTTGTGCATACAGGATCTAAAAAGGTTTATGCATAATCACCGGTAAAAGTGATAAATGTTGCAAAATTTGAGACGATTGGTGTTTGTGAGGCTTGTACAGAGTGAACTGTTCTGAAAAAGGAGTTCGATCTATGTTTCTATTATTTTGATTATTTCAAATTTGCTCAGCTGATCGTAACTTCCAATTGTTCTTTCTACATCTCCTTTTTAATGGCAACAAAAGACCACTCAATCTATATGGTTCACACACACATACGTTGCACTCAGGGGCGGCTCGAGACAAAATCTCTACCCTAGCGGGACCTATTTTTGGGCCCCCCCCCCGACCTCTCCAATTAAAAAAAAACTTCTGTTTCAATTGCTTCGTTTTGATGCGTTCAAAGGAACAGCGATATTTTATGTCATAATATGTCCAATTTTTTAGGTGCAGTGCCCATCGATTCTTTTCTTTTCAAAAAATAACCGTAATTATTATATACATACACACTCAAACCTCCAATTTTTTTTGTACTCTGTCATTTTTCATGTAAATTTTATGGTTATTTTTTCCAATTCCTATCTTAAAGCTATTTTTCTAGTAATGTATATTTAACACATTTCGGCACCCCTTCTCATTTGATGCCTGGTGTGGTTGCACCGGTCGCACCGCCCTAAGACCGCCCCTGTTTGTCCTTTAAGGACAGCTGGTGTCTTTATTGAATTATAAGACCTGCCCCTAGCATGATGGTGTCACTACTGTTGCTGCTTCTTTGTGAAGGGAAAAAGAAACCTGTGAGAAATACACCACTACATTTAGATGTGTGATGCAATCCTTATTCATGAATTTGCTGAAGATAGAGCATCAGAATGTAGTCAAAGGTTAGAAAATGTGGCAAGAATGAGAAATTTTGGCTTCTGTATGTAGCTTTAAATAACTAAGATATTTCATATGAAAAAAAAATATATATTCTGGCCACTTTTATGGGACTTTTTGAAAAAAACCACTTATAAAATCTTATGTCATTTAAAGATATACCATCAGAATGTACCCAAAGGATATAAAATGTGGTAAAAATGAAACATTTTGGCTAATAATGAACCAATATGATATTTTTCAAGGAAAAAAATGATATTTAGGCAACTTTTATTTGATTTTTTGAAAAAACCAAACTGGTTTTTTTAAAAAAACCACTTGGTTAAAACCAAGGTTTAAACCAAACAACCCTGGAATTTTCACCCAGTTTTCACACAGAAAATGTCAAGAATTCCTTTGAAACCTTATATCTGAAAATTTACCTTTCTACAATGCTTAATTACAACTAGCAAGGCCGGAACTAGAGGGGGGGGGGCAATGATTGATTTTGCTTGGAAGTCAGTCATGAGTGCAATGATTTGGAACTGCTTCTGTCATTTAGGTTTTTGATCCTCTCAGATTATGTGTGGAGAAAGCATAAATAGTGCTAAGAGTTATTCTATAGAGGATGAATTTCTAGACATTTACTCTCATCTTGTAAGTTCAGGACTTTTAGAAGATGATATTCTAAAATCAATCAACCAAAGAGCAAGTGCTTCATGTTTCGAAAAAATAGAACCAGAAATTGTTTGAATATATATAATTATATGCACAAAAATGATTAGATAAAAACTTAGTAAGATTTAAAACTGGAGTGAAACCCCACTAATTTGATATCTACTTAAGTCACAATGTTTGTCTATACTTTTAGGGTGTAGAGTAGCCAGCTGCCACTATAGTAGTCATTCTAGAGAATATTGTCCTTGATGAGAAAATATTCTCAAGTAATTTATAGAGAATATTTAGGCTATTATAATATATACAGTGAAACTTCTATCGGTGATTATCTCTATTCAACGACCTACTTCCCCTTTTCTCAGAATGGACAATAAATAGACTTCATAGACATAATACAAAAATCACCCATATTCTGTGGCTCCCTCTGTATGCGGTCAGCGCCCACTTTCTTATAGATAAGAACTTGAAAAAATAAGTTTTTGTGTTTTTTTTCCTAATGAATTCAGAGCAGGTAATTCTTTTTGTATAGCCTTATAGTCTTTATACATTAGCATAAATACCTTTTCGGATCAATCAGATTTTCTGTTTATGTGTGACACTATCAGGTTGGAAACATTTGTAAATAGGATGGCAAAGGCTAATGCTATATGGTTGCTGCTAGCTAATAACACAATTTAAAAGTTTGCTCCCGGGGTGACAGGGTAAACCAGACAAAGAACCTATGATCTTTACTAAATAGGTAAAGGATGTGGAAGTTTTGGCTTTGAGGATACTTTCTTTACTTTTTAGCATGCAGAGATTCAGTAGAATAACAGTGAGAGAGAGTAAAAGAAATGTGATAAAAGAACATGCACAGCACTTGCTATAAAGAAAGAACAGATCCCTGATAATACTGATAAGGAATTGATCGGATGATTTAGTATTACAAGTTCTGCATAAAATTGTGAAACTTTGATATACATAACGATACTGGACCAAGAAAAAATATATTTGTAGAGGTATTATCATTATATTGTGAAAGGCAACATTATCATCACGTGCCATCAAATTTATGCAGCTGTTGGCAACTTTCAAAATCGACGTTTTTACTATCACAAAAAAATGCCTTCAAATATTTATTCGCTGCAAAATATTTCGATTGATTATCTGATAAAAGAAATTCAAATAGATGTATAACCCCGTAAAGGGGTTTATCCCAATACACATTGGTGTATCACACAAAAAATGTAGCGATACAGAACACTTTCTGTGATGTCCAATGCTGATATTAGGTGTCCCAGAACAACCGAAACATGAGAGATGAATTATACTGAAGAATATTTTGAGCGAAAAATAAATATAAATAATAAACACTGTAGTGGTTTCAAAATCCTCCTAAAAAATATTGTTATAGAGGGGTTTATCATAGTAAAGGATATCATTGTACCAAGAGAAGGGGTTTATCATATATATAGTAAAGGATATCATTGTACCAAGAGAAGGGGTTTATCATATATATAGTAAAGGATATCATTGTACCAAGAGAAGGGGTTTATCATATATATAGTAAAGGATATCATTGTATCAATTTACATACTTACATTACTTTAACATTACAGACTATAGTTAGTCCAAACAAGATTTGAAAAAATACTGTTGTATAGGGATTAGTAAGATTATTTTGTGATATTGAAAACTGTTATTTTGACACCCCCCTGAAATGTTTTTTTTTTCCATCATGCAACCTCTATTCGGCGGTTACCTCTGCAGATGGCTACTTTTTGCGGAACACAGAGTGCCAACTTAGAGGAGTTTCACTGTATTAAAATATTCTTGAGAATACTCTCTGGAACAACTACTATTATAAGTAATTTGAAAATATTCTCACTGAGAATAGTATATATTACTATAAATATTCTCATTGAGAATATTTATAGTAATATATTCTCATTGAGAATATTTATAGTAATATATTCTCATTGAGAATATTCTCAAGTTATTATAATAGTAGTCCTTCCAGAGAATATTCTTGAGTATTTTCCTAAAGATTATTACTGAGAATTTTAAATCTCTGTTCAAAAGTGCTTATTGCAATGCATCCTCACAAACTTTTTCAAACATTTCTCGTGTTCTAGTTGCAATTTTTAAGTTCATTATTTTAACAAATTCTTAATTTGAAAAATAACTAGCTACATTTATAGTTAGTTCTTCAAGTTAAAAATTATAATATTATCATATGAGCCCCATCCTTGAGTGGGACATCTTTTAACCTGTAGAGCCTCAATATATATTCTTATATGTATATGTATTATTATTATTATACTTTGCACATTGGCTCTCTTTCTTAACAAGCACGCTCTGGTCACGTGAAAGAATCTCAGTACATTCTGTACTGAAACACGAGATGATCACGTGACCGGATGCCCCTTCGGAGGGTCCGAAGGACCATGTGTGTAAGAACATCAGTTTAGCTCCAGCTCTCACACGAGATGCATTAACGTCGTCTTTCTCTCTCTTAATATATGTACCATGTAAATAATATCTTCTATATAGCATCATAATTAAAGATAATGTATCTACAACTACGTCTCCTTCATATGGAGTCAGATGCAATTGCGCTACCGTCACCACCTAGCATTTAGCATTTCAGCAAACCTTTTCAGACCTGGTATGCACAAACGTATGGATTGCTTCTTACTTTAAATATTGGTTTTTTTTACAGGTAGGTCAGTCCTGCCTTCAGCGATAAAACATCCATAATCCTAGAAGTCAGGACTGACCTCACTAAAGGTAAAAAATATCTACAGCAACAAAAAAAACCATTTTTTCCCCATTTGTGCTATCTGGGTCTGAAGGGGAGATATTCAATTTATTATTAAATTTATAGTGTCAATACATATATATATGCAGTATAAGGTTAATTCCAGCTTCACCCTTGTGGGGTTGGGGGCATTCAGGAAATCTACAGTCAAATCTCTCTTTCTCAAAATTCTATAGCTTTAAATTCTTGCATTTACCATAGTATAAGTACTTATATCAATATATATATACTTACATCAATAGTATTGTAATCTCTCTGACTTGACGTATTTAAAAAAAACTCTCGATCTCGAAGACCAAGCCACAATGATTGTAAAAAGCATGAATCATTTTGTAGTAGCATAAATCTGGCTTTTTTCAGACGTGAAAAAAAATGGTATTAGTGATAGTATTACAACCCAATGTGATGATGGATCTTTTCAATCATAGGCAGATACTATGTTTGATGGGAGAGGGGACATACATGACATACTTATCCTGGAGCAGGGCCTCTAGGCTAGGATCTTTGGCGGGCCTCCAAGCCAGACTTTTTGCGGACCATTCAATAGTAAATTTATATCACTAAAAAATCAAAAAATGACAGTCATTGTCCCTGGCTCTGTCAGTCCCACCCTTGTTTGGACAATTCACTAAAAAATAGTGTAGTGGCACAAGCGAGAGGGACTATAACCCCCCCCCCCCCATTCATGGGCGGACATGGGGAGGGGTTGCTTCGCCAGCATCAATGATGCAGCCAGTATATATATATATCACATTTTCCCAAACTTTTTATTCCATCGTCCCCCTTTTCAAATTTTTTTCTCTCATCATCCCCTAACTCAAGCAAACCCATAGGATCCCATGTTATCCCAATTCAATTAGCCGAGTATACCAGTAGGTCCTATCATCCCCCGCTGAACCTTTTCATCACCCGCTTTAGGAAACACTGATAATAGATGATAGGCTTTATAATAGAATTGCCATCATCATCATGCCCCCCAGCCTTTCATGTCTATCTTGGCCTATGCTCCCAATCAAAGAGCTCGTATCTGCTTATGCTCATAGTATATGTGTACAAAACTGATATGGACAGTGGGGATAACATTAAACAAAATGAATGGGTTGGGTGACAGACAGGAACTAAGGATTGCGATTCCACCTGGATCAGATCTGGTGGTTCACTCGAATTCCAATGATTTTCCAGAATAATGCTGAATGAAATTTCAAAATATTAGGGACATAAAAATTACTAAAAACACTTGAATCTCAAAATTTTATTATGTAATTTAGTGGAAATGGACAGTTCACTACAAACTTGCAGTACCTTGACTGATACCAAAATTATTTTTGAATGCATGGCTAACTTGGACAGGGCTGTAACTAGATACTTTGTCAGCTGTGGTAAGCACACATTTTGGCGTCGCATGTAATGAAAAAGGAGCAGTTAAAAGTTAAATTCAACGCCCACCCCTCCTATGAACCAGCCCTGGACTAGGGTGACAAAAACACAGCAGAATATGATCCAGATAAATTAGAAAAAAGTGATAGCAAAAAATACTGAACAAGCCATAAGAACACTATCATTTTCTGGAGCGAACTGAGAAGATAGGGCATGAATTAGTTGTAGCTCTTACTAGCATAGCTAACTACGGCTCAAGAAGCAAAAATATGTGTCTAAGTTTACAGATAATTTTAAATAAGGTACATAAATAAAAATTGAACTGAGCAAGAAAAATATTTTAAACATATTTTAGTGTATTAGTGTTATACTGTATTTGATAAGGCTGTAGCAGAGGGATGACAACTTGGTGGTCTGGTCGAGAAAATGACCGGAAAAAAAAGAAAAAGACGGCCAAATCTATTGTTCTATCCCCCTCTGAACAAAATTTCTGGCTACGGCCTTGGTATTTGAACATTGTGTAACTTAACAAAAAATTTAAATAGTGTGTAGTAAAATTTAATATTTTAATTAAATTTTACTATTCATCCATCAAAATTTTTCTATTTTCGGTGCGTTTTTCCTTTCTTACACAAAAACTTCAAAATTTATTCCGGTCCTGTCAGCTTCGAGACAGAGGTTTGATAGTAGATGCCCCCAAAGCAGAATGTGCGACGTACGTCGCAGAACAACCAGTGCTGTTGCAGAACAATCTGGAAGAATTTTAAGAATAGTGTAGAAAAACGCTATTATGTATATGCAAATTTTTACTGCAGAACATTTTCTGTCAGCTGAGGGCTCGTTGCAGAACATTCTGCTTTGGGGGTAGATGCTTGGTCAGCAGGGGCAAGCACACATTTTGGCGCCATATTGTAGTGTTGTATAGGAGAAGTTAAAGGGTGAAATTTGCACCCCTATGTTCCAGCGCCCGCGGTTCTTGGGGCATGCATGACCCCTACAAGGGTAGGACTGACAGGGCTCAAGCCCGGAAGAAACCTTTTTATTTTTTTACTATAAATTCACTATAGAAAAGCCCGTTAAAGATCTCAGACTAGGGGCCTGGATCTAAGATGTGGGGGCCATGCATACATACCCTTGAACAATTCGTATCGGTTGAAACGAAATTTAGCATCTTCATCTTGTATCAATTTTGTCTTAAATTTCTTTTCAAAATGGTTATGAATTTCTTTTGCTCTGGTAGATTTTCCACTACAAGGTAAACCACACATAATTATTAGAGGCATGATCTTCAAGGAAGTCGGGGTTGAGAATCCACAAAGTAAAAAAAACGAAACAAACAAACGTTGACACTACTTAAATGTTGGACCTTAGGCACGAAATAAAAGCACGTGTTCGTGCTTGTTATACAATACAATACAATAATAATTATACAGGGCTTTTGACTACTATCACCATCTCCTGATCATTAAAAAAAATTGACAGAAAAGGAGATGCCAAGATCATGACAAAAGCAAAAACAACATCTAGGAAATTAGAATAAGAAATAAAAAACTATCAAATTATACATTAACCGCAATAGTGTATTTAAGCTAAGCGGGCTGTAGCCCAGGGCGGTAAATTTTTGAGTATAGAAAGAGAGGAGAGAAGAAACTTTTTTTTAAATTCACGTTTCATAAAACGTGCGAAGTGCCATGTGTCATTTCTATAGTAAATAACATAATTAGTATACCATACTGCCTTATTTTTATTTGTTTTTTAAACACAGAATGCTATTGAAGCAAAAATATTAAATTTTATATCAATTAATATAAATATTTTTTTTTTTAAATTTAATATTAAATATATTAAAAATTTAAATATTAAAAAAAAGTTTCCTTCACAAATAGTATTGTTACGAGTAGAGTTGGGAGGGTGAGTAAGCGTCCGGCGAAGTAAAGCACTCATTTTAGATTTAATCTAAAATGAGTGTACCTTCAGTAATACTGAAGGTGTTGGAAAAAAATACAAATAAAAATACAACGCCACAACAGGCAAATTGCCCAACGAGGTGGCTGACTTACGGCCGTATTCACCAACACAGTTTCAACTGCGATCGCAGGTTAAACGATCAGCGATCGACACGGATTGGTTAAAATCCTTAATTTAACCAATCCGTATCGATCTTCAATCCTTCCACCTGCGATTGCAGTTGAAACTGTGTTGGTGAATACGGCCGTTAAGAACATCATGGATCCCCGAGAGATTTTTTGGAGGCCCTACCTACTACTGCTACACCCCGCCCACCCCCAACGAATCGGTACATGCGGGAATGTGCGTGTACGTGTAGTGAAACCTGACGTGAAGTTTTTTTGTTTCTTTGTAATGCTTGTTATGTGTAGTGCTGCCATCTGCCACCAGTTTTTCTAACTATGAGTGAAGTGTTATGATTGAATGATTTATCGTTGTAGGACTGTTGCTCTCTGTGGCGAGACTTTTTAACGGGGAGATCGGCTCGCATTTGCGCCTTGAAGTTGGGAACCACAGAAAACCAACTTCAGCCGACCACGAATTTAAAGTATTTATCTGGAGGTGGGTGGGTTTGAACCCATGTACCCTGAACTCTTCCGATCTCGAACTCCATATCTCACCAACCCACCACTACAGTCCACCCACCACTAAAGACAGAGTTTAGCCGACATTCTTTAAAAAAAGGGGGGGGGGGTGTGGTATCTTCTTTGGAGGGCTATCTTTTGGAGCTAGCATCTTCAACCTGTTGCTCCCGAGTACCACGGTGCTCCATGAAGCATCCAGAGGGTTCGATGCTCATGTCAGATTTTGTCCTCACGTGTACTTGATCAGAGTCCTCATTGAACGCCTTGAAAAAGTTCATTCAAGGGTTAAGATCATCCTGATTACAGACATACGCATGCCAAACTTGCCGTATAAACAGGGTCGCAACTATAAGATGCTGTGTCACCCGGGGTGAATGCGCATTTTGGCGCCCCCTTGTAATGTTGAAGGAGAGGTTTGAGAATAAAATTTGCGCCCCCCTCTGGTCCAGCTCCCGGGGCACGAGACCCGCCTGCTCCTCCCTAGTTGCGGCCCTGCGTATAAAGGCCACTTCTCACTATGACTGGGTCCCGACACAGGGTCAGATATAAGGTAAAAGATAATAAAAAGTCTTCAGAGTTCTTGGTCTTCAAATAGCATTGCTAACAGAAATTATAATAACATATAAAGGTATTCTCTTTCGAAAGTTTAATTTTTAACGAACGATATTTTTTGCATTAAAAAATAAATTTTTGATCGGGGGGCGGGGGTGACAAGAGCACGCGTACGTCTCTGATCCCACCAATATGGGCTGTATTTGTTTTTGCCACCCCTTCCATATTTCAGGCTAACTTTTTAACCCCTTCCCTCCCCTCTTCCCATGCCATTTACTAGTAAATCATAACCAAACAACAACAAAAAAGTGGTACTGTGTATAGTTGCGCCTAAATTTTACTTTTCTGTCCTGTCATTTTTGTGCACATTTCTGTATTCGTACCTATTCCGATCCATAACGATTGACATATAACGGGGGGGGGGGGTGCTCAATCTCCGGGGGGAGGGGGTACTCAACCTCCGGCCCGATCATACATCGATGAAAAACACTGATAAATTTAATTCGAATGTATGCACCAAACATTCGAATGTATTACATAATATCAACAATGCCCAATATTATGTAATAATGTATTACCCATAATATCTATACATATTTGTGGTGACTTCCAAGTCTATTCCGCCTATGCACTGGATCCATGGCCGGAGGTACTCAGAGGTATCTTATTTTTTGTGAACCACTGTCACTGAGTACCTTTTCTTTCTGATACATTTTAGAGGTGTAATATAGCAATTCTTTTACTTTTACGGTGAATCGAACTAACGCCGGGATCACACTAAAATAGTTTGATGAAAGATCTTTTACCAAACTTGAAAAAAATAACCGATAAACCTATTGGTTACAATCGCTGGAGTGTAACCGATACGCTGATTGGTTGCATTTTTCAAGTTTTATATAAGAACTTTTTCAAAACTTTTATGGAGTAATGTCGGCTTAAGGCGTCTTTATACCTATATTGTATAAGGGCTCTAGATCAGGCCAAAAAGGGCGACTCTGGGATATGTAGCCCATGGGACCATGGAGGAAAGAATAACAGGAGGTTACGTGACCAGCGCGTTCGTCGTTGAGAAAGCATGGGGAAACAGGGTTGCCAGATGAAGCCAGTGATCACTCTATTAAAGGGACTAAGTAAGCCCAAACAAACCGTGGCTTCCCATGCTTTCCTATGAGAAAAACATCCCCGTTTTTAAAAAACATTTAAAAATTTTATTTTCACTTCAGGAACTCGATTTTTTTTTCCCTAAAATTCTGTGGGTATATTTATACAATTGAACGAGAGCTTTGACAATTTTAATTGTTATTTGTTTCGAATATTAATTTCAACAACAGAACCTTTTGCAAAAATAACCAAAATCGACACATATCTTGTGCCAAAAAATTTCTTCTCTCAGCATTTTAATTTAAAAAAATTATGCCAGAGCATGTAACCCCTCAGTGTTGAGAGAGAGACAATGTTTAAAGACACTTGAACAAACGGTGTTTGAAACAATCTGACTTTTTTTTTTTTTTTTTGCGAAAAACATATATACAAAACATTAGCATACATAATGCATTTCAGCCTTTTATATTAAAATATTGTTATATTTCAGTCCAGGTAGAACAAAATCTCGAACACAGACACATAATTTTATATTTCAAATTCAATTCGAAACTGTTTTTGTCAAATGTTCGTACACATACCACTTTAAAAGCAAAGTAATAGGTACAAAATGAAGAGGGGAAAAACAGCCCAAGTAATTATTTTCCTAAATACTATAGGCCAGAGAGATAACTTACCGCGGCTCGTAAAAAAGTTTTTTATATTTGATATTTTTTTCTCAATACTACATCTACATAGCGGAAGGTTCGGATGGGCGGAATATATTTCAGTAATACGTATTCAAGAATATGAGAGTGGAACGGAAGAAGGATGGCGAAATTTGTACAGCCTGCAGGTAGCAAAACCATAAATACACAGTGGCGAAGGACGCTCGTGAACTTCCAGTACTTTGAGGCACGGGGGCGACAAAATGCTATTTGCCCCGGGCGGCTGAATCATGTTTGCCCCGGGTGACAAAAATCCTAGCTACGGCCCTGTCAGAAGGTGCTCGAGCACCCCAGAATTGATTCAGAAATAAAAATTCCTCATGTAAAGCTTAAGACGAGCGCCCACGGGCCTGAAACACTTTCGAAATGTCCCAGATCTATCATAAGGATGAACGAAACAGAAAGGCAAAATAAATAGTTAAAAGAAATATTATGAAAATTGCATTTTATTGGAACTTCATATTATTTAATTAATCATATTCCCATAGACATTAATGGGATACATCGAATTTTTAAAATAAATCGAAGGCCCTGAACTAAAAACTCATGACGAGTTGAGAGTGAAAAATGATCTTCCCCTTTCAAAAATAAATTAAAAATGTATAACAACCCCTTTTTTTTGAATTTTATAAGGATGAGATTTTATCTTTCCCCATTATCGGATCATGTAGATTACCTGAAGACGCATTAAACAGTATGGTGCTTAAATTTATTTACTTATTAATATTTTACAAGAATTCGATCTGGCAAAACACATGTTAAGTATAGGGAAAAGAGCGGTTTGTTTGATCTTACTTGTCAGCCCATAGGGTTGCCACAACGGCTTCAATTTTCGTGCCTGATGTCACCTCCTTGTATTCTTTCCTCCATGCCATGGAACGCACGGAGCGCCGGATCACGGTTGAAAGAGAAAAACAATACAAAACTAGTTTTGTAAAAAAAAAAGTTTTATGCATAATTTTCAAACTATATATATGAGCGTACAGAACTGAATGATTCGCAGAGAAAGCCGTGATTTTTGATGCATTTCATCAGGCTGGAAACACAGCAGCGAGTTTTCGGGATTACTTTGTTGGTGCGACTTACAAGATATAACCACGAGGGGTACCAAAACTGTCTCGCACGAGTAATAATAATTAACGATAAGATAATATAATACTCCTGAATTCATCATCGCTCATTCATTGCATCGCCCTGAAACCATACAGTTGATTCGCTATTCACTAAGATTTGTACATTTTCAAGTTCTCGTTCTTATTCTGTAGAACTTGGCTTACTCTTAATGGGCGGATCTTACACGGACACAGCCCGAGGCAATCAAGCTCTCTCAACACAGCCCTCATGACAATTAGATCTGTTAACAATTGGCGACAGTTAGTATGAAAATTAGTAGGCAGGTAATTAAAGCTAGGTACGGAAGGGGGAGAGGGTCCTCAGAAAAATTAGTTTGCCCATGATACAGTTGAGAAAGCCCAAGCTTACTTTATGAAAATTGCACGAAATCTCAGCATTGACGTGATTCAGTTTGCAATATTTTATTAGTTTTTCTGCCATCCTTTTATATAATGAAAGCGTTCAACACAATCAATCGAAACTTCTAGGGTTTTTTGCCCAATGTTAGATGCTAGAAAAAATTGTATAAAAATACATAAAAAAAAAATTCGATACCTTTTCCCTGATGCCCTAAGTACGTGCTTATTTTGCTTAATGGTTAATCCGGCCCTGTTTATGAGTTACTAGCTTACTCGTCGCGCGTTGCTGCGATCTCAGAAGAAAGGAAATGAAGGGGAAAAAAAACTAAAAAAAAGAAACAGCCAGAGAAACCTTCGCGGGAGTGTACTCAACAACTTCCCAAAGTTTGGCAATCGGATGAATGGTGCAGTAATGCATAAAGGACAGACATACATAGGGTGACCATACGTCCCGTATTTCCCGGGACAGTCCCGGTATTTTCTGTTTTTTTGGCCGTCCCGACTTTTTGGCAAAAGTGTCCCGGTTTTTCCCGTATTTTACACGAAGCCTACTTGAATTTTTATTCTCTATTGAAGTCAAAGATTGACATTATTTTTCAACTCAGAAATTATTTTATGATAATTACTACTATATATGAGAATATTAATCTCCCACATTTGCCATGGTGAACGTTTTTTTTTTTCGTGGAATACATTTTAATCCACTGCTACTTGTGGTAATGCATCATTTCCCGCCATTGTGATTTTCCGTAATCTCAACAATATTTGGCAACTTTGTTTGGTTTTGGCGTCGTTTTTGGCAATTATTGGCGATGTCCCGTATTTTCCCGTATTTGGAATCCCGATGTCCCGTATTTCTCTCGAAGAAATATGGTCAGCCTAGACATACATTCGTTTTTATATATATAGATGAAAGCAATTGTAATCTCGATTTTGGTAAAGAATAATATTTAAGCACGCTTCGTTGAGAAAACGGAAAAGTTTTATTTAAAAAGAAGTCGGGACACAGCCAAAAATTATTTCAAATAAGCGGGTCATTTTTGTTTTCCCTATATTTTACGTATTTTCCTTACGTGTTTTCCCTTTTTACGTATTTTCCTTACGTGTTTTCCCTTTTTACGTATTTTCCTTACGTGTTTTCACTTATAAATATCCCATTTTTTTTATAAATATCCTATCTATACAGTAGAATTTCTAGATAATGAACACTCATGGGACCTCGGATGCCCATACGTCCCGTACTTCTCTGGACACAGTCCTGGATTTTTGTTTTTTTTAAACAAATCCTACTTGAATTTTTATTCTTTATTAAAATCAGAGAGACTGAAATTATTTTTAACTCATAAATTATATTTTATCATTGCAAATATAAATAAGAATATTGATTGCACATATTAAATATGGTGAACTGTTTTATCATATGGAATTTATTTTAATCCACTGCAAAATTTGCAGTTGTGCTCCATTTCCCGTTAATGACAACCTTTGCGTGATTTTAACAGTATTTGGTAGCTTTGCTTATATTTGGCATCATTGGCAATGTCCCGTATTTGATATCCCAATTTCCTGTATTTCTCTCGAAAAAATATAGTCATGCTAATGGGGCCAAAGATTTTGTCCTCCAAGTAAGGTGACCATACGTCCCGTATTTCCCAGGACAGTCCCGGTTTTCTTTCTTTTTCTGGCCGTCCCGACATTTTGGCAAAAGTGTCCCGGTTTTCTCCGTTTTTTACATGACACTTACTTGGATTTTAATTCTTTATTGAAGTCAAAGATTGAAATTCTTATTCAACTCATAAACTATATTATGATAATTACAACTATTAATGGGAATATTAATTTCCCACCTTTGTCTTGTTGAACGTTTTATTTCGTGGAATTCATTTTAACCCACTGCAATTTGCAGTAACGCTTCGTTTCTTGCCATTGCGATTTTTCCGCAATTTCAGCAATATTTGGCAACTTTGCACACTTTTGGCGTTGTTCTTGGTGATAATTTGCGATGTCCCGTATTTGGAATCCCAATTTCCCGTATTTATCTCGAGGAAATATGGTCAGCCTACCTCTAACTACTTTCACATTTATACGACGTTTGTCTTCAGCCGCAATAGGTTTTCCTATAAATTTTAATGTACATGTTACTGTATAGTGAACAATGTGTGGTGCAGTGGTTATGCATAATCACCAATTGCCTTAATAAAAAAAGTTTGATTGAATTTCACTACGTTTATCTCTGTTGGGCTGTTGAATAGTCTTTACTTGTTAACTAGGAGAAGACCCTTTAATTGCCTCATTACGAGGACTTGAAGGAATCGACTAGGAGTAGAGGCTTAATGTCCAATGTGCACCTTCTCATGGTGCAGCCTGTAAGTAGCCATGTTTAACACATGGTGAATGGATGCGGATGGGCTTCCTCCAACCTGCACTGGCCAGCGTGGAGGATTACGGATAAAAAAGCTCTAAAAAAGAAATATGAACACTGTCAATAAACTAAGGCCCTCAGTCCCCAGCAGTCTGTGTCCCTGGTTACGGCAGCAACCAGCAAGACATGAAGACAGAGGGTGCAAAGAATCTCTGGGCTGGACCAGGCTGCCATAAGATGATGACCTTGGCCACGTATAATGGACGATGTCTTTCTTCAGAAAATCGTTTGCAGGAGTTGGAAGAAGAACTGGAGAGAATAAATTGGGACATCTTAGGCATCTGTGAAATAAGAAAAAAAGGAGAGGAGAAAATCAAACTTGCCAGTGGACATGTATTTTACTACAGAGGAACAGATAATGGAAGAACCAGTGGAGTAAGATTTCTCATTCATAAAAAGTGGAAAAATCCTATCGTTGCGTTAGATAGCACATCTGATAGAGTTGCAAAGCTGGTTATGCAAATATCAAGCAGATACCAGATACAGATTATACAAGTCTATGCAACAACAAGCTATTCTGAGGAAGAAGTAGAAGACTTTTATGAAGAACTAGATGAGCAGAGCTGCATAGTAAAGGAAACCATCATATCAAAATAGTAATGGGTGACTTAAGTGATGGTCATGGTGTACAAAACGACAGAGGAAACCAACTCGTTGAATTTGCAGAGAGCAGCAGTTATCATGAATTCATTTTGTAAGAAGAAACCCCAAAGAAACTGGACCTGAAGAAGCCTAACTGGAACAACTAGTAAGATAGACTACATCCTATCAAATAAGAAGCATATGATCCAAGACTGCAGTGTTCTCAACAAATTCAATACAGGAAGTGATCATCGACTGGTTAGATGTAGAATAAGGCTTAACACTAGGACGGAAAGAGCAAAACTTATCAAAAATAGAAAAACTGTCATTGAAATATTGTAAAGCTTCAAAAACATTGATATAAATTCCAGTTAGAGCTGAAGAACCGATTTGATTTGCTATATAACACCACTGAGGATGAACAAGATGTCACCACGATGAATAAAACTTTAACCACTACACTAAAACAAGTAGCAAAAGAAGTCGCTGGAGAAAAAGAAATCAAACCGGTGAAGAAAATAACAGAAGAAACAAAGAAACTTATGAAAGACAAGAGCGAATTTCAGATTAAGAAGAATAACCCTAAATCAAAAGTTGAATATGCAGAACTTTGCAAGACAGTACGAAAGCAAATTACAGAAGATGTCACGAAGTTTAATTGCGATATTGTAAAGAAAGCATTGGAAGATAATGGGAGCTTAAAATCCGCGAAACACAAACTGTGTGTTGGGAGAAAGGAAATTTTTGCTCTAAAAAGGAAAGATAGAACCATCACAAAAGATGGAAATGAAATCATTAGTATTGTTGAGGAATTTTATAATACTCTATACAAACATGAAGAACAGGATCGGAACAAAGGAAAGGGAGTGGGAAGAAAAGAAAATGGAGTCGACCTCATACAAGTAGCACCTGTGCTGAAAGAGAAAGTCTACAAGGCTATAAGATGTATGAAAAAAGGGAAATGCCCAGGTGAAGATGGGATTTCAATAGACATTATTAAAGAAGCAGGAGAAGAATTTGCCTGTATGCTAACTGCTTTGTTCACAAATTGCCTTACAAAATCGGATGTGCCTGAAGATTGGAATAACGCAATGATGGTTCTTCTTTACAAAAAGGGTGAAAAGCAGGATATCAATCAGTCCAGTGGACAAATCAGTCCTCTAGCAGTAATTTATAAAATCTTTACCAAAGTGCTGACATATAGGCTTGAATCCAAATTGGACGAAGCTCAACCAAAAGAACAGGCAGGATTTCAAAGTAGATTCAGTAAATGGATCACATCCAAACAATCAGGGACCTTATAGCGAGACATAAGGAATGCAAATTACCATTGTGTATGGGCTTCAATGATTTTGAGAAAGCATTTGACTCTGTCTTCACATCTGCTGTTATTAAAGCTCTAGATGTAATTGGGGTACAGAAGACTTACATCAATATCATCAAGAAAATATATGACAAAGCAACTGCAACGATTCGTTTGGATAAAGGAAAAGCAAAAATTAAACTTGGAAAAGGAGTCAGACAGGGTGATACTATCTCACCAAAACTCTTTATCGCTGTTTTAGAAGAAGTATTCAGAAAACTGGAGTGGTATAAAAAAGGAATTAAAATAAATGGAGAATTTCTCAACCATTTGTGTTTTGCAGACGACATTGTTGTTATCAGCAGTAATCCAGACAAACTAGAAGAAATGATACAAGAATTGGCGAAGGCGAGTAAGTATTCAGTTGGGCTTGAAAATGAATCTGCAAAAGACTAAAGTTATGTTCAACCCCTTTGTGTTGAAGAGGACAATCTTGCTCAACAACAAAAAGATAGAAGAAGTATAAAGCTATGTATACCTGGGACAAGAAATTACCATGGACAATGGAATCATTAATGAAATAAACAGAAGGATCAGGATTGGATGGAGCACTTTTGGCAAAAACTAATTCTGAAGAGTCACATGCCATTATGCCTGAAAAGAAAAGTTTTTAACCAGTGTGTGCTACCAGCACTGACTTATGGAGCTGAAACATGGACACTCACAAGCAAGACGATACAAAGGCTACAGACAACACAAAGGAGCACGACCGTGTGTGCAGAAAATGACGGTGGTGCGACAAAAATTATCAATGACAAAGGAGCATGGAAAGATGTATGCTAGGCATCACAAGGAGAGACAGAAAACGAATCACTTGGATAAGGAAACACACAAACGTGTATATCATCATGGACAGAATTAAACGTTTAAAATGAAAATGGGTTGGACATATTGCAAGAAGACAGGACAACAAGAGATGGACCACAAGTATTCTAGATTGGTACTCCATGGTGTTAAACGACCGAGAAGGCGTCCCCATGCAAGATGGATTGACGAAATCAAGAAAGTGGCAGGAGTCAACTGGACGGCAAAGCATCAGACAGAGCAGAATGGAAAAATTTGGAGACCTTCATCCAGCACTGGATTGAAAATGGTTGTTGATGATGATGATCACTGTTACCTGCAATTATGCATAATTGCTAAATAAAATTGGAAAGTCTGATAAATAATGGAAAAATTTATAACCTTTTTTTCTCCTCATTAAACCAATTAATTATTTCTACCCGTACATGATATGCACACTACGCATATATTTTGTGATAAATTAATTTAAAATAAGTGTGAAGAAGATCAAAACATTCTTAACAACATTATCAGTCTTGTAATGTCTGCTTTTTTCTTCACACATACCAACACAAAACCAATATTGTCATTCGAACTCACCCTT
This sequence comes from Pholcus phalangioides, assembly GCF_987345545.1. Classification (NCBI taxonomy): domain Eukaryota; kingdom Metazoa; phylum Arthropoda; class Arachnida; order Araneae; family Pholcidae; genus Pholcus; species Pholcus phalangioides. The sequence goes on along the minus strand of NW_028301625.1, from coordinate 5,241,903 downwards.
CTAGACCATAGTTATGTTCAGTTAATTAAGTAATTAATTGAAGATTTATCATATTTACTAACACGAGCTTGGGATTAACCATAATCTTAGTTGAATATGATAAATTCTCGGTTTATGACCAAAAATGAATAAATTAAGAGTTTGGAAATAATGAATAAATTAAGAGTTTGGAAATAATGAATAAATTAAGAGTTTGGAAATAATGAATAAATTAAGAGTTTGCCTGATTTTACTGTCTGCTATCCAGAGTGTCCACTAATGGGGAGGGAAATACATTACAGCCTCATTCCATGGGATCGGAGATCAGAAAAGTGTCCGTTAGGTGAGGTTCCACTATATTTTTAATGTTTATTTTGCTTTCTCATTACAGCAAAACCTCTCTTTTACGGACAGCAGTGGGACAAAAAAATTTGTCCTTAAAAGAGGGGTGACTGTTAATGATGGGGTAGAAATGCATACTTTTATTATACAAGGGGAAATTGTTATTTGGTCATAAAAGAGTGGTGACCGCATTTGAGGGAAGGCCATTAATTGGGGTTTTACTGTATTTTCATAAATTAAAAATTGATTAAATTCAAACATATTTATACTTTGCACAATATGAACAATACTTGAATAACTATCTTTGAATGGAAAAACAAGGTGGGATGGGTAGGAAATTAATCACGGTTGCAAGGGGCCACGGGGTGAAATGGTTGAAAGAGCAAAATGGAGAAAAGAAAGGTTGAGAACCACTGGTTTAAACCATGTGGGTGAATACCACTCTTTGATGAATATTAAATGTGGTAACTGAGTGAAAACCCTCTTGTTTTTTTTCCCGAGTTTTATGTCTTGACGTTCTCAGCATTTAATTTTTATACAGTTCCTTTTGGACTAATCGTCATGTGAGCAAAGTGATGGATTATCATCTTCCCAAGGTTCTAAGTTTGATCCCCGCAGCTGGCACAGTGGTGTTGTTATTTTCATTGAAACTGGTTTTTCAACTTTGAGGTGCAGCGAGTTACAGACCTAATAACATTCAAATTGCACTCATACAGATATACAGCAATTTTTTGCCAATTTAATTTTTAAAAGATAGATGGCTGTACTTATACACATACATACACACAAAAATTAAATTTAATAAATGGTCACCAGATGTCCTCATTTATTACGTTTTGAAGTTTCCCCCTTTTGTTCTCATTTTCAGGTTTCAGAAATTATTTTTCTTTCTAGGAGAAAAATCACCCAGTGAATTATAGCACAGTAAAACCTCTCTATTACAGACATTGGTGGGACAAAAAACTTTGCCCATAAAAGAGGGGTGACCGTTAATCAGGGGTTTGAAATGCATACTTTTATTATACAAGGGGAAATTATGATTTGACCGCATCTGAGAAATGTCTGTTAAGAGAGGTTTTACTGTATCTCTTCATCAGTGTAGGTTTATATGCAATAGCCAATCACTGTCCAATTCTGCACAAAACAACCGAAGTATGAAGAAGACAGTCCGAGAACAGCTTTGGAAGAAGGAAACCACAACATCCATTTTGAGAATAAAATTGTTTGATTACTCTCATTTCTAAATTTTGTACTCTGGTCACTCAAATTAAATTCACAGTTAGTTTACACAGTAATTAATTCTGACACAGTCTGAGATAAAATAGTAATAAATTGCTGCTATGGCTGTGTGAATTCAGAAAAGTAAACTTCCTTTTGGATTTTGAGCTGAATTTCAAGTGCTCACTATAGTTTTTTGTAGTGCTTGTTGCATTTTGAAAACTGTGATCAGCATACACCCTTCGAGAGACATCTTATGATAATATGATAAAGTAACACATTATGATCAATACCAATTTCTCTTTTCACAAAAAGAACGGAAGATGTAATGGATGATTACCATGATTCACCACTGTAGTTAATTTTTTTTTCAAGCTTCCCTGCAATATTTTTGATGCAAGAGCATGGCTATGTAACATACAATCCCTTCAAATAGAGAACATTTAATTTTTGTGTAACACATTTCTGTGAGTAAAAACTGAAAATGAGATGTCGAAATGTCAAGATGATTCATATTTTTTAAAGAATGAATGCAGTTGTATTTTTACATAATTTCAACCTCCCTGAATTTTAATCTGTCTATATACTATAATTTTTTTCCTATCTGGCATCCAAAGGATGCTTTACTTAGCACCCAACTCTTTGGCCCAGAATCATAATTATATCTTGTGAATTTAATGTGTTTATTTAAGTATAAATCTGATGAATGAAACATATGTATATCAGTATCCCTAATGTGCCTTCTGGCTTGCATTTGAAAGTAATAAAATTCACTATTTTTGTTTAGGGGATGTGGAGTAAAGAAGAATTCTAATATTTTAATATATTATTAACTTTTTTTTATTTCCATAAACATAAGAGACAAAATATTTATACATATACAAGTTGTTCACACACTTGAGAAGTAGACGAATTGAATGGTATTAAAAAAAGACATGTATCAAATACATTAAGAACCAATTTGACTGCTTTGAAAGTCTTCTCTCACCACTCTCTCTCTCTCTCTTTGCATAAGTAAATAAAACAAAATTTCTAAAGACAGTTAATTCTACATTTCTATTTTTTTTTAAATTTTCATAAAGGAATGTACATTTTTATGAGCTATTGGAATTATACAACAAATGCAAAATTCATTGAAATTCTTTCTTCACAATGACCTGAAATGCTTGGAATCATTTTTAAAGGTTTGTGCTTTCCACAAAAACATACAAAAATATTGAGACAATATAGCTGTAACAATTACTCAATATGACAAGAAAATAATACAACTTTTATGCTTTCCCTTGTCTAGGATGAAAACAGCTAGAAAGCCTAAGAAGGAATGCCATGAACAGATACATGTTTACAATTACAAGAACCAGTTTACATCATCAATATAAATGACTTTGACTTTGCGTAACTGCAAATACATGCATACTTACAATGAGTAATGACAAAGTCCATATGTAACATGATTAGAAATAAGTTTCATTGTACCTGTAAAAGCTAAAATCTGCCAGACTAAACACTGGAATGCTGATTTAAAACTATAATAACTTACATTAAGTATGGCACCATAAATCACTAAGCCACGAGGCTACTTTTGAATAGAAATGTTATTAAAAAAACTGTTGTCCATGTTTTTTTTCCTATGAATCACAGTCCATCACTGAGAAACCAGAATGCAGATGCGAAAATCACATGCTGAGAGTTTATTGACACGAATATTGGCAAACATAATTGTGTGAGCATACAAATTCAAGATAATACTTGCACGTACTTATTTAAATCTTTTACCCCCCATTTATCTGAACTTAGATAAATATCAAGAGAAAAAGAAAATAACTCTTGAAATATTGAAAAAAAAAAAAAAAAATCAAATCCCATATCAGGTTATAACTACCATAAAAATGTTCAGCAGTTAGATTTTTGTTCTTTTCTTCAAACATCAATATACTATAAAATTTTTTTGCTAAAAAGTAATAGATAAATGCTGGGAATCACACTTGAGAGCTCCAATCCCATATTTATAGCACAAGTACCCATGTCTTATCTTCTCAGAAAAAGGAATGATCAATAGGCCCCCATAGATGTAGACTCTCTTATTCATTCTTTAAAAGTATGTATTTTGGAATTAAATAAATAAAAAAAATGATTATGCCATTTGAAAATGGCCAATTCATTATATATATATATATAAGCTGCCATATATCTCTCTCAAATGTATCAATTCAATGATCCTAAGCTACCAGTCATTGAAAAAATGATAGAGCTCTTTTGAATTGAAACAAATAATGTTGATTAGAGCTTACACAGTAATTGGTCCAGCAATCATGCAATCTAAGTTTAATCACAGCTAAACACATGAAGTTTTTTACAAATACCTTAAATGCACACTAGACATCCACAAAAAGCATATTTACCGAGAACAAGATCATTTTTATCAATAAAATTCAATTGAAACCAACAATTCACTAGTAAGATTTATTATTTTACAATGATGAGTTTTGTGATATTTTATGAAGGGAATGATGGTAACTTACATACTCAAATGTACATCCTTCAATGATACCTGCACATCTATTTAGCATCATTTACACATCAGAATTAAACTAAATATTTTACAGGTTTGATATTATGTAAATTCACTTGAAATATACATATGGTGAGTAAACAATATATACAAAAACATTTTGAAGTATTTTTTCTAAAAAATACAATAGTTCATATCACGAAGTAAATCATCACACAACTTCAAATGTCACAAACAGATTCTATAACTGGAAAATGGCTAGAATGCACCCTCAATCCATTTTTTACTTTCATATCTGAATTTGCTTGTACTTGCTTCTCTTGTTGCGTAAATGACTGTTGACTGCATATTGCATTCATGTCCAAAGGAACGGAAGTGGAAAATTTTGTTGTACTGCATAAAACTGGTGCTACAGCTTCTTTGGGATAAACAGCACAAAGTTCTTGCGATGACATTATTCGATCATCATATAGAGAAAACCGACCCTTAATTTCAAATGGAGTTTTCACCCGTTTGACACCTTTACGTCTGCCACTATTTTTTCTGAGAACAGGAAAAGGAGCTTCTTTTTGTAAATGCTGAGATTCAATAGCTTCACCAATCTCTAAAGAGACACCATTAAGGTTTTTATATTCACATAATGGTAAAGAATTTGGTCGTTTGCATTTTTCAGTTTGTTTGACTTCGGTGAAAGAAGCTGATAAAAGTTCATTTGTTCCTGCGTTACTTGGAGAACATTTCAAAAATCCTTCTAACCCATTTACTTTTTCATCAATTTTCATACTACTGTGTGAACAATTCAATGGTTTAACAACAATAGATGTATAGTCAGGTTTATTAACTCTGACCTCTGTGTCAATGTGTTGCTCAGCCTTTTCATCTTCAGGAGCCCAAATGTTATTAGAAATGTTGTTCTTAATGCATTCTGTATCTACTGAAACAGGGGCACAAAAAGTGACAGAAGTGTCTTTTAGAGGTTGCTGTTCTTCAGAAAGGTCTTTGTTGCTGCTTGCACATGCTTTTCGTTCCAGCAAGCTTTTAATTCCAGAACGTATGCTTTCTTTGGTTTTAAGTTTTTTCTTGTCAAACATTTTTAATGGACTCCACCATCGATCCTTTGATTTGAAATCACTTTGTTTATCATTATGGCCACTTTCAGGTACATTTGGCTGCTTGGGAACAACAGACAAACTTTTGACAGCATTCAAATGATAAGGAATTTTGGTACAAATATGAGTGGAATGACTAAGAAGATCATTTGAAACAAGTGAACTGCTGTCAATTGCAACAGAATCTAGAATATCAACATCTCCTTCAGAAAGGGAAAGAAAATTTATGTTGGAAGTGGTTTTATGTTCGATCAGTGTGTTTCCACTGACTGCAACATCATCAACAGGTTCTATCATAAGATTGCGCTCCAAAACTGGATTACGACCTTGATGTGGTTGCAAAGGCAAAGAAACCTTTGAAGCAGTTACTAGAACATTATTCGTAATTCCATTCTTGCAAGTGCTATTGACAGAAGAAACATCTTTCACTCCTGGCTCTGATGGAGATATTAAAGTTTCTATAGTTCCTTCTGAAAGACTGTGTGTTCTATCTCGTATAACTGACTGCATAACACTTTTATTGTTCATATTTTCATAAGCAACATCAACAGAACTTTGTGATTTAACGGATAATATTGATTCTCCATGAGAAAAAGTATGATTGATTGGACTGGAATAAGGCAATCCACCGAGTCCAGCTGCATATATATAAAAAAAAAGAAATACATTTTAAATAATGAAGATAATCACATGCCATCACATAAAATGCCACAAACGCAAAACAACATTTTAAAAGTCACTGGTTTCATTTACTTTTTTTCAATAAGTTTAACCACAAATGTAGTGATTCCAGTATGTGCACTCAAAAATATATAATTTGTTGGTTGAATTTGTTATTACAGCGTAGAAATTGTTTAAAATTGATTTTTTATCTGTCCTGAACTATTTATAAATTCTATTTCAAGGTTTTCAGAATTTTTTTTTAAGAAAATACAAAATTTTGAAAACCACTGTCTTTTCAAAGGATCAAAATGTGTGAGAAAAAATTCTAAATGAGAAAAAAAATTTGAGGATATACTCCCACCCTTGACACTAGTAAATATATTTTTGATTCTCTCACAACTTTTTTACTAATAATCAATTGGCCATCACATTAAAATTCCCTTCAAAAGTCTAAATACACTTCAGACAAAAAGATCTGAAAAATAGCCTCTCTAAGACAAAACTACATATATAGAATGATAAAATTTTCAGAAGTAAATGAAAAATATTTAACAAAAATTCGAAATAGAATCACAGGTAGATACAATAGAGTATATCAGGTACCGAAGTCTAATAAAACACTGTATAAAAAGAGCTTTTCCTACATAGCCACTAAAGTTTTAAACTTATTTTATACTGAAAATCAAATTAGCAATAGAAAAAACATAAATCATATCGTATTTGACTAAAAATAATGATTATGAAATGATTTTAACAAATACGCTATAATCGGATATAAAAATAGTTTTGTGCACTGTGTACAAAAAGAGAGAAAGAAATTGTAAAATGATGAACGGATGTATATGGCTGTTATTGTGCATATAAGTATAGATAGATACATGTATATGTATGGTGTTACATGTAACGTACTAACTCATATTCATAATACGTAATATAATTATATAACTGTGATTATGACTCTCAAAATGAGAAATCTAACATCTTAACGTATACCGTAATTGTAAATATATAAATAGAAATACAATATAACATGTCTAATCTTCATAAAAGCTGTTGTCTGAAACATATGTGATTATAAACCCCTTTAGACCTGCTGGAAGGACTTTTATGTCCCTTGGGGTCACAAAGTGTTTGTGTTTTTATGTTTGTACCTATGTGTATGTTTGTATTTGTATATATGTCTGTGTTTTTGTGATTTGTTTATTAAAAAAAAAGTCATTATGTCTGTGACAATGACACATGTCCTTACCTTTATGGCGCTCCCATAAAACTGGAAGTTCTGCTAGACGTTCTTCAACACAAAGTGTAGTCAATCTTGCTTCTGCATCCTGATCCCAAGATTCTTCTATTGTTTCTTTCAAAGTTCTAACAGCCTAAGAACAGGAATTTGTTGTAGGAAATACGTGAAAGCAAAACACAATCATAATTATAAAAGAAAAATAGTTATAAAAGATATATGAATAAAAGAGGAGCAAGGTTTTAGGAAAGTTCAACTATTGGGGAGATATATTGTAAAAAGAACAGAAAACATTGGGTACATCTGAAATGAAGAATCATAGCACTTCTTAGAACGAATAAGTCTCCACTATAGAGACAGTAGAGATCTGACTACTACTACAGTACAACCCCACTTAACGGACACCCCTCAGGTGTCCAAGGATAGGATAAACACAAGAAAGGGGACAAAAAAAAGTGTTAATAATTACAGACCGATTTCTTTACTATCAGTCTTCTCAAAGGTCATAGAAAAAATAATTAAATCCAGAATAATTAAATTTCTTGACAGCATTAATTTTTTTTGTGAGAACCAATTTGAATTCAGAAAGGCAAAAAGTACAGAGGATGCTCTTGTTAATTTTCTTTCAAGTGTATATATAGCAGATAACAATAATTGTAAAGTTGCATCATTATTTTTAGATATCAGCAAAGTTTTTGATACCATGAATCATAGTATTCTTCTAACCAAACTAGAATATGCAGGAATTCAGCAAATGCCACTTAAATTTTTCAAAACATATCTTACTAACAAAGTTCAAAGTGTGAAAGTAAATTCTGTTTTGAGTTCTAAAAGACAAATTACATCTGGTGTACCTCAAGGATCAGTACTTGGACCTATTTTATCCCTAATATATATGACCTGTGTAACTTTAATTTGAAAGGAAAAATCACTGCTTTTGCTGATGATTTAGCTCTTTGTTACTCTGAAAGCTCTTCAATTAACTTGAGGAATAACATGCAAAATGATCTTAACTCAGTAAATATCTGGTTTAGAAATAATAATTTAAAATTAAATATAGATAAAACTAAATATATATTATTTGGTTCAGGTACTTTCGATGATTTTGGTTTCCTAAAATTTCATAGTATGACACATGGTTGTATCTCGGATTGTATGTGTGCAGTTGTAAATAGAGTAGACACCTTTAAGTATTTAGGAATTTTTTTAGATTAAAAACTATCCTGGAAAACACATATTAATTATTTGAGTGTAGAATTAAATCGGAACATTAGGAAATTTTATTTTATCCGGAATAAATGTTCCCTATCAATTTTAAAACTTCTTTATTTTGCATCAGTAGTATCTAGATTGAGTTACGGCATTACATGTTGGGGTGGAACATACTTCAGCAATCTTTCATCACTTTTTGTCACACAGAAGTCCTTCATCCGTATCATTCTGAGTAAAAATAGACTCAAGCATACATTCCCACTTTTAAATCAGTTAAAGCTACTCCCTCTACAACATTTGCACATTTATAAAAGTTAAAAAATGTTTTATAAAAGAAGTGGCCATCTCAATCTGAAATTACATAAGTCTGGAATGCAATTTAGACGTCATACTATACAGGTACCAAGGCCAAATAAAACTCGTTTCCAAAAATTTTTCCTTTATTTAGCTCCCAAAATATTTAATTTACTTCCTCAGTTAATAAAAGAACAATTTTCATGTACATCTTTTTTTATCAATTTAAAATCTTAGTTGTTAACTCAAGAAGATTTAAATTATCTGTTTGATATTGTAATGCAATCTTCTTTTATCTTACATACGCCGCTAAATGCCAAATTTTTTTGTTTATCAATTCCATTCCAGTTGCCACTTATTTCTTGGTGTTACATATATGTCTGATTTATTTCTTTTTTTTCTCTTGTTATTATTTATGCCGACAGATATGTATCGGATATTGTTTTGTGGGCTCACAAGCTTGCTTAGCCCCTAAATGTTTTGTAACTGGGTTTAAAAATCTTAAATAAAGGAAACTTAAACTATTTGTTAGTGATCCAAATCTTTTTTTGCTCTACTCATAGTGTCATAAAAATCAAGATATGCTTCAATTTGAACCACTACCCTCACATCATGGAGCTGGCCCCCCAGGCTGAAATCTTCAGTTGGTCCAGCACAAGATTTTGGGCCCTTCTAAAGTGAATTTATAACATAAAAAAAAAGAGATACCTTCCAGGTCCCATGGCTGGAGCCCTAAATAAAGGGGGCCCATGACTAAAATATTTGATTCCGAAAAGTAAGAAAATATAAATTTACAAATAAACTTTTTTTTAAAAATATAGTACATTAAAAGTGATTCTGTTCTGGTTGGAAAACTATTGTTGTTTGTCAGTATTGTGTCAACATCTGTTGCGAATGTGTTTAAGTAACGTAGAAAAAAAGAGTATGTCATCCTCATTTCTAAGTTTCAAAATCTGATAACTCTAATCTAAGTGGCTTTTGCATAGGTACTACTTGTATTGCATGACCTCGCTCATGTATCAAGTCATAATTTGATAAACTTTTTTTGCCTGTATTGCAAAACACTTGTAAACGTACTAGCAATATCAGGTTTTACTGCTATTATAAAAAAGAAAAGCACTTAAGCTTCAAAATATATCCTGATGCAGTCAATAGGAAGTAACAGTGTAACATCAACAAGGCTTGATTTCATGTGAAACTCAATTGTAAAATCATGCATGTATAGCAAAGAGTACAAGCAGTATGAAAACAGGCTAGATGTCTAGCTGAAAAAAGTCACAGTTAGCAGTAGACATAGGCCTTTTTCATAATTTTTTCCAAACACACCAGACCTACATTAAAAAAAAAGTAATTAAATGTTTGCAGAACTTACAGGATTTGTATCCTTCCATATATCTGGGAACAGTGGTCTAGCTTTGTGACGTGCAACCAAAATTTGCATCTGCTCCATAGTAGGATGGGTACCAACTTCTGCTTCAAATGGGGCTTTATATTCCAGCACATCCACTCCTTAATATAAATGGAAACAAAATTAAGTATTTACCATATTCCACAACAAAGTTTAATTTGGCGATTCTTAAAGGGTGTGGTGCAGCACTCTTCTAAAAGCAGCCTAGGATAAACTAGTGTACTGTAAGATATTTCCCCCCATCTTGCAGCAGGGCCTTTAGGTTAGGATCTTTGGCCAGCCCACTGTAGTGAATTTATAGTGTGGAAAAAAAAGAATCGTCCCAGACCCCTGTCAGCCCTATCCTTGTGTTGGGGTGGGGGGGGGGGGGGTAATGGTGAGATACTTCAAGGGCAAAATTATACTAAACAGGGTGATGAGGTTATGATTCCCAATTGGTATGCTACAACATTTTAGGAGTTGCCATGAGACACATTTAATATTCTTATTTCATCTCTAAAGGTCTCATGCATGCAAAAAAATCTAGGCATTAATAATTGAACTATTATTCCAAGCCATAGCTTCAAAAAAAGAGACGTTTTAGGGATCTCCCTTTAAAATATTGTAATATATAACATGTATATCTTTATATAACATAATAAAGACAAAATCTGAAAAAATAAAAAATAAAAATTATGAAGCAATTCTTATTTTCCAACTTGTCTTTCACTCTTGTTTATAATTATGATTACAACCTTGTTTCTATGCTACCATGTTTGATGTTTTAATTTTCATACTTTGGCTTACAGTGAGCATATAGGTGAACTCGCATAATAAGATTTTCAATATCTTTAAGTAATTTTAATCTCCCATGTAACTTATTTTCTATAATTTGTAGTTCCATAATTTGAAATAATTTTAATTGATAGAAACACTTCAAAATATCAAAGACATGGCAGTCAAAGATTCTGACAGTCAGCACTGGAAAATCTGTCTGCACTATCTTTATACCCTTTGGTTGCCATTCTGCATTACTTTACTGTCATTTCCTGAAGTAATAGTTTTCCATGCTTTGGAGGGACTACATAAGACAGATAAACACGGTGAAAAAAAGTGGAACTCAAAATTTGTCCCCACTCATCTAAGTTCTCTGTTGATCAGCCCTGAAACCAGTCATTGTTTATTTCATAGATCCAGGACTGACTTTACCAGAAATGGAGATAAGTGCTAAAATAACCATGAACTCTTTCGGAAGATGGATTTCACATATTCCTTACACCTTTCAGATTTTTCAAAGTCCTGGTATTAAACACTTGTTATTTGCTCAGTTTCCACAATCTTTTTTTGACCCAGATCGTGAGGTTGTCACCATACTAATTTCAACTCACATGATTTCAACTCACCATACAGTGTGTTACATCACAACACTGTATGATGATTGATTGATATGTGAATTTGATCAGCAAACTTTTTCTAACCAAATCAGGGATGATACTGGTGGTATCATCATCTTCCTGATTGAAGTCGCCTTCATCAAGGAAGAGTCGGCATACCATATCTCCAGTTCAAATATGTGGTGGAAACTATCCTGCTGGAACTCTAGGCAATAAGGCTTACCTTTGTTTAAAGTTTGTCTTCTATTGAGCTTTCTTGTTCCGTCACATACACATACAAGTTTGTGATTATGCTATCGCTAGTATGTAAAGATTGATGAAATTTCAAAAAATGATAAAAGTAACTAAAATACTGCAAGAAACGTTGACCTGAAGTTTTTTTCAGAGAAAAAAATCGGAAGAAAAAAACAAGTTTGGTAGTATTGAGAATATCTCCCTTAAGCTCTGTTGTTGAGTGCAGTCATCCATAAAAACTACTGACAATCTGTAGCTATTGCACACTCTGCTAATGCTAACTCATACAAGATGGAGAATTTATTAATTATTAGAAATTTTGTTTCACAATCTTAAATAATAATTACCTTGAAATAGATCAGAACATCGAGTAGCAATTTCCCACAGCACCAAGCCCAAAGCATACACATCTATCTGTTTCAATGATGATTCACAATCTCTAAGATTCACTGCACCTTCAAGTATTTCTGGAGCCATGTAACGTAAAGTGCCAACCTATTCATGTATTTAATGATAATAATAGCTAAAAACATTCTTTTGGAATGTATTATTTATAATACAGAATAATTAATTCACATTGAAATTAAAACCTGCTGATACATAATAATGACTGGATATTCCCTGAAAAGAAACTTAAGAGTCACAGATGGATCATTAACACTAGAAGAACCAAAATGATCATTTTGACCGTTTTCAATACTCCATTTTTATAGTGAACCAGATTAGTTAGAATGTTGAAATTTCATGGCTTTTCTTAAAAACAGTGAAATATTATGCTGTCAAACTATCATTAGTTTGAAAAAATTTAACCAAGAGATATTCCCAGTTTTGCCTAAAAGGACCATGACCAGTCAATTTGACTAGTAACATTATAGACACTTAAATTGTACTTCCAGCAAATAGTTCATCCAATTGTATCATCAATTTTTTATATATAAATAGGCTTCTTTTAATAGAAAAAATCCTTACTGACCGACTAATGATAAAATAAAAATATCAGTTTGGCCACACAAAAATGTAGTAATGGGAATCACTAAATTTTATCTGAAAATTCCTGTAGAAATGTGATCACTTGATTATTTTTTTACTTCACTAATACTTGCTGAAAAACTGAAGCAGAATAATACAGGGTGTTTCAAAAAGAATCATCCAGTTAAAAAAAATCAGAACTATTCAGCTTTTAATATGTTTTGATTGAATAATGCATAGGTAGAAAGAGAGAAATCTTGAGTTTCACACAGCTGCCAACAGGTAGCACTAACACTCTTCCTTTGGTGGCCACTTTAGTGTTTGTCAAGATGGCTTCTGCACAACAGAAATCATTTTGTGTTCTAAGCTTTGCAAAGTGTGAGTCCGTAACAACTGTCCATTGTGCTTTTCGTTGACAATACCCTGGTGTTGAACATCCTACCGCTCAGAGCATTAGGCAATGGTATAAACCAGTGGTTCTCAACTGGTGCTCCGCGGATGATGGCCCTGCAATCATGAGAGTAGAAAGAGAGTGCAAGACGAAATTCGTCACTAAAATAGGAGGTGAAGATATTATATTTTTTCAAGCAATCACTGGTAGATAGCTATCCGCTTCAGGCAAAATTATCCAAAGCTGTACACTGGATAATTTATTGGGGTCGGAAGAAAAAATTTAACAAAGAATACATGAAATATCAAATTTTTTCTTCTGTCCAGAGAGAAGAAATACTGCTATCTAACCTTTAGAGTTACTATCGGAACTTTGATTCTCAAATGTGTGATTTACTAAAAAAGATGAGTTTTGAAGTAAGTGATAAGGGATAGTAAAAAGAAAGTGAATACATGGAATAACTTATTCCAACTGGTCATGAATTTTGACAAAATTGGCTCATGTAGAAAGAAATATGATATAAACATATTGGCATGAATCAAGAAGCTATCCATACTTAGATTAAACAATAATTTTTTTATTGGCGGTGTTTTATATTTTATCACAATTATTGGTTTTTTATTGCTCTTTTTTGAGTAGCTTTATTTTTTTCCATTGTTTTATTGGTTCTTACATTGGGTTACTGTATTTTTGATACAGTATGAATATATTTGAGATCCATATTTTTTACGGGTATTTTGCCTGTTGTGATCTATGTATTTGTATGAAAACAAATAGGGGGAAGGGTTGTGCCATTTGCCTCTGAGGTGCAATGAACTTGGAACTATACAGATTGATATTAACTGTAAATATCTGCATATTAATATGACCTCTATGCAAAATAAGAACAATTACCCAATAGAATTTATAGAATGTCCTTTCACCAATTTGGTAAAAAGATTTATCATTAAATTATAAGATTTGAGCCAAATTATAAAAACTGACATTCATACAGAGTGAAATGAGTTGAAATGTAAATTGTAATAGTATTTTACTGCTTGACATAAAAAATGATCAAGTATTTTTATTTCTGTGTCTGATTTACTTCCTTCTAAAAATTGGAATCATATCAATTATATTTCTTTGCTAACCATATTTAGGCTTTATACCAACAAAATTTAATAAAACTTATTATTTCCTTCATTGTTTTAAAATGGCTTTGCATTCTATGCGAATGAATTCCCTGATTTGAAACTTTCCCCAACAATTCTTATACTTAGATAGGAATTAAATATGTAAAATGCCCCTTGATTATCTGCACCTTTAATTAATTGCAGAGTCATAGCCATGATTCCACAAAACAAAATAATTTTATATCACATCTTTCAATAAATAAACTATGTTGTAGAATAATATATATAGTCATAATATAGTCATAAAGCAATCAACAACCTGGTGAAACCAATTTTAATCAGTTTGAATTTATAAAGATATACTTAACTATTATTTTCATGCCATTACTACAAGTAGCTTAAAAGAATCTACATTATTTGAAAAAAAAAAAAAACTATTGTATGATTTTTTTTTACAAAATACTAACATCTGCTAGGGATGTGGTTTCAGCTATTTGTTCTTCTCCATTTACATAGTACTTTGAGCCAGAAATGCAGATGCCAAATCCAAAATCACATAGCATGCAGCTTCCATCTGTCTTTATCAATATATTACGGGAAGTCAAATCTCGGTGTGCTATGCAGGGCTTTATTTTATCTGCAAATGGGGAAATAATTATGTTTGAATTTTCAACTTCAGTATATGCCAAATTGTGCAAAGGCATTCCATATTCTCTAGAATTCAAATTTTGCAATACATTAACAAAATTAAAAAATAATATATATATATATATACATTCAGTTTTTTAATAGAAGTGATAGGAACATAACTGGCAATCTCTGGATTATTCATCCTTTTTATTATTGAAACTTCTTGTTTTTTTGTATGAAGTGTGAATATGGTGGCCATATTAAAATGTGGTGTGGGAATACTATGTTCTAGCATATAGTTCAAGGAACAAGCTTTTTGGATTAATTAAATCCAGGATATCAATCAATAAATTGGGGAAAACAAATACTGTAGCTTTCAAAGAATACCTTACTAGAAATTACATTTTATGATTAAATCAAGGAAACATCTGTTTGGAGATCATTAAATCAAAACTTGACTGTATATGATCTACAATTGACCAAGCAGCATTATAAGATTTTCTGAAGCTGTAATACAAATAACTAATATTACATTTCTATTGACAATAAAAATTGAGTGATAGCTGAATATTTAAAATAAAATCTATATACATTATTGAAGTAAAAGTTAGTTGTAATCATAGGCGTACGCAGAATTTTCTCAAGGAGGGGGGGGGGGTTTAGGTTTTTTCCTGTAAAATATCACTATAATCTTGGCTTGTGTGGGGGGGGGGGGGGGGTTAGAACCCCAAAACTCCCCCTTTGCATACGCCAATGGTTGTAATGAAAATAGCAATTGATGGAAAGATTGTTCTTATAATAGACTTTTCATTTGTTTTGAGAATTTCAGTTTTTTACCTTGTCATAAATCAAATCATAAATCAATATAGCTAACAGCTAAAAGTCACACTTAGTTTGCAACTCACTATAAATGCATATTTTTTTTAATCTTTGACAATGGTTTGCAACAAGGCCGTGGGGGGGGGAATTGGAGGGTCTGCCCCCCCCCCAAAATGTAAGAAAATGACTAAAACAGAGGGAAAAAGATGGCCAAATCTATTGTTCTACCGCTTTGATCCCCCTCTGAACGAAATTTCTGGCCATGGGCCTGGTTTGCAAATGACTCATAATAATGAGATTCTTGTTGTGAGTTGTACTCATCATACCAGATATTTACTGTAGTTAAAAATTTTTTGGTTTGCATTATCCATCGTGTGAACAACAGTTTATAAAAATAATATTTCTCCCTTATATGATACTTTTTGATTGCTATGTGTTTTTTTCAACATCAAAAGCAGAATTAATTGAATATCAATGGTTCAACCAAGAAATCCAGACAGCTGTATTAGGAACTGCCAATTTTCTAGAATTTCTTAAATTTTTTTTATATGTTACTCTCAAAGATAAGCATACCACTTTTTCCATATTCTGTATGAAGATGAGCAAGACCACGTGCTATAGAGAGTGACATTTTGCAAAGTCTCATCCAATCTATTGTATTTTCTTTCAAAAAATCTTGTAAACAGCCAGATGGAGCATATGACAAAACAAGGAGATATTCTGGGCGCCCATCAGGAGAAATTCTTTCTTCAGAACCTAATTAAAAAGTATTATTAAAAAATAATGAATAAACAGAATTTTAGCTAAAATTATTCTGTTTAAATTTACACATATAAAACTTGATAGGAAGTCTAAGAAATTCTTTCTTATTTAATAGATCAAGCATTGCAAAATTGGTAAAAAGAAAACATTTTTTTAAAGCAAAAAACCTTGATTTTTTTTATTCATAAAAAGCTTTTACATTAAAAATAATTATATTTCTGAATAACCATTCAAACTTTAAATAAATAACTAAAATAAAATGTTTATTAATGTAATGAACACTAACTATATTCTACATTAATTTATTTGTAAATATTCATTTCTTCTTTACAAAAATCAACTTTTGCATTTTGCAATATTATTATTTTATAGCTCAACTTGAAGAATTATTTTGTGTTTTGAAAAATCTTGAATTTTACTACAGCGTTGCCCTAAAAATAAGAGCTGGTCTTCTACTTATTTGTGATCCAAAAGATACAGGGCTGATTTTCAGGTAATGTCCTATTTTTTATGTGCAAAATCCTCTATTTACGTATAATAATAATAATAATAATAAAAAAAATAATAATCAGATTCTTAATCTAAGAATTCCGGCTTGAATTTCGTAATAACCAGATAGTAAGTAACTAATAAAGTTATTAATATTACTTTATAATTTAATGCATTCATCGCATGTAGCAGCAGATATACAGAACACCTCCTAGCTGATGATTTAACTAGAGCTTATATTACGAGCATATTTTGGTTTGGTCTTTTCTTTTTTTAAACACAGTATTAATCATATGTAGAGATGTTTTTGCCAATTACTTTTAATAAGCCTAACCTCTTCACACATAGGCTTTTGGATGATCTGTATTTCAAGTATATCAGTCATAAATTTAAAAAAACAGGCTTCCCTGTTTGTATGTTAGAAATAGAAGGGGAAAAAAGATGAAAGAAAAGTAGATTTCTCTTTCATGGACAACCACATCCTTCACCCTTTCCTGCAGGCTTTCTTTCTCTCTCATAATAGAAAGATACATTATGTGTGTGTGTGTCGGGGGGGGGGGGAAAGGAGGCAAATCACTAAATAGGAATATAAAAAGAACGAAGAGGAGAAAAATCAACAACTCTGTTCATAGGGTTACAATGAAGCTTCGTGATGATAAAAAAGAAGGCAAAGACAACAGGAAGAGCTGAAATATATGTCTTGATATCTCATTCCTGATTGTTAAGGGGTTAATTAGGAAACTATTTTGCAAAAACTGTTACTTTGTAAAAATACAAAATATGTTCAATGAAGCATAATTAATGACGCAGATTAGTTGACAATGATTTACAATGTACAGCTGATTATTTTTCATAACTCACTTACTATAGTACAGTAAAATTTTGGTTATATATAACTGGAAGGGGGGGGGGTGATGGTGGAAGAAAAACAAAAACTAATGGATACTAAGCTTGGTGGTGATAAATTAGATATGCTGCTTCTTATGAAAAGAAATGAAAATGTCTGTAAGGTAATGAACTAGCAGATACTGGTCTTTGCTCATTAGGAGCAACTGGTGTCTTTATTAGATTAAAGGACCACCTGACCCTCACAGGTGATGTTTATAAAGTCACTACTGTTGCTGCTTCTTTGAAGAAAAAAAACCCATTTGATGTAATACCACTACATATTGATGTGATGAATCCTCATTCATGAACTTTTAAATGATATATCACTAGAATTAACCCCAAGGTTAGAAAATGAAGAATGAGAAATTTTGACTACTGTACACAACCTTAACCCCTTAACTGCCATGGGCATATATGTACACCTTATGGAGTCTATGTGTTAATTGCTGCAGATGTATTTATATGTCTTTACAGCACATGAGCAAAAAAGGATGACACTGGGGAGCGGATCATGTAAGATTTCATCGGCAGTTAAGTAACTAAGATACTTAAAAAACACAAAAACCCCTTTGACCCCGATTGAAAGCACTCAAACATGTAGAGAAAACTCCAAACACATGACACAAAAACATCACATTGACCCCCCCCCCCCCCGAAAATGTTGCCCGAGCCAACAGAAAAATTTTATATTCATGATTTGATGATTATATTTTAAACACTATTTTACAAAAAAATAGGGTTTTCTTTTCCATGAAGCATGAATTGAGTTTGTTTATCTCTTTTATTGATATAGACTAATGCACAACAATTCAAAACAGCAAACAAAGAAAAAATGTTTCAGTTTATGGTGCATTTTTCTGAAATAAATTACACTGTAAGGGGTTAATATGCAAACTTGCAATTGTTTTTCCTCATTCCTTACGCAAAACAGTACATGTACTTCATCTTAATATTTTTATAAACTGCTTTGCTTGCATATTTTCTACAGATCCGCTTCAAAATTGACATGTCTTTCTTTCTTCCAATTTTGAACAGGTACAAGAGCCTTCCCCCAACTCTGAGAACAATAAACCCAAAATAAAAATATTTGCCTTTTTTCTGTTACACAGTAGAATCCCAATTATCCAGGGGGGGGGGGGCTAACCAGGGTGCAAACATTTAATTTCATGCTTAGCCGTGGGCGGAGATACATCCCTGCAGCATCAATGACGAAGCCGGTATATGCATATATTTGAATTGGTATCATCATAATCATGCCCCTCCCCCCAGCTTTCATTATAGTGTCTCTCCTTATAAGTAAAGTGAAGTGATAAAGTGAGCAAAAATTTCCTAGTATTGAGGATTTTTCCATTTTTTTTGCAGACCTCTTATATTTTTAGAGGTAAAGTCTAATGTCTACATGTTGAAATAGCAGCCCCTATGTACACATAAGTACCTTAGAGCCAGACATTACTCTGGGGCAATCTGCATTTGAAGACTTACAACTAATTTCAGGTGATGCCAGAAAAAAGCCTCTAATCTATAGGGCTTTTGGTCAACATATACTGGTTTTTTTCATTGATGAAAGACAAGACACAAGAGTGGTAACTTTGGTCATAACTGTTTCAGTGGTAACTATTTTAAACCAAAGGGGTTCTTCATAAAGAGTGGTGATACAATAATAGAAGAAAACCGCTCTTTGTCTAAATAATTTTCAATGTCTTAAAAATTTTCATGGCAAACTTTTGCATACCCTAACCACCCTTTTTCTATAAAAACATTCATAAATAATTAAAAAAGCAATGAGGCCTTACCTATATACTTCAGAAGTGATGGGTGTTCCATATGTGGCAGTGTATATATGTCTCTTTCATTTAAATAATACTGTCGATTTTGGTGTCCAAAAACTTTCACTGCAACTGCATGATCATTAAGAGATCCCCGGCATACTACTCCATATCGCCCTCGTCCTATAGTTTCTTGGATTTTAAGATTTTCTACATCAAATGTTGGTGCTTGAGGTGTTGCAGATTTAATAAGATTCAGAGATTCTTTACTTTGTTTTGGTGGATGAAAATAAAATCTGAAGAGGTAATACATTACGAGAGCTAAAACTAAAAAGACAGTCATTCCTGCCACAGATATCACAATAACAGTAGAAGATGTATAAGCCATAGGCTCCACATACTGCAAAGCTGGGGGAAAACATAGAAAAACTCATTTAGTGGTTAGGCATTCATAAAGTCTAATGTATAATATAAATGAAAAATAATCAAATACAGTACAACCTAAAATGCACCTTAAACAAACTTTCAGAGTTGATCAGGAATACAATTACAAGCCATTTTTACATTTAAAGATGCGGCTGCAAATATGACAGTAGGGTTTTACAGGTACAAGAAGAAACAAAAAGAAAGGAATGCACGTAAGGTGTACAACACAGATTCATTAGACAAAACAAAAACTTACAATTGAAATCAAAAGTATATTTCACAATATTTTACCATGTTATACTCAGTGTTCAAAGTTCTTGCCATTCACAGCAGCACATGCCTCTCAATGACATTTCAAAGACAG
This sequence comes from Pholcus phalangioides, assembly GCF_987345545.1. NCBI lineage: Eukaryota > Metazoa > Arthropoda > Arachnida > Araneae > Pholcidae > Pholcus > Pholcus phalangioides. The sequence goes on along the minus strand of NW_028301625.1, from coordinate 5,221,706 downwards.
GCAAACACTTCTAAAATTTGTTTTCTTGTAATCGTTGGAAAAATTTGCAACCACATGTTTTTATGTAAGGGGAAGGCCCATACTTTTTTTTCACTTTTTATCGATAAACTCGATCAGGGTATTGATGGAATTGCTACCAAGTTCACAGATGCCGTGAAGCTAATGGGGGTAGTCAGGAATCAGAGCGATAGGGAGTTGCTCCAGACCACCTTAAACAGGATTGGAGCATGGACAAATGAATGGAGTATGAGGTTTAGCATTGACAAGTTCATGGTCGCTCATTTTGGTTTGAACAACCCACGGTTCTCCTATGAGTTGAATGGTGTCACTATCCCAGATGAAACTAGGGTAACTGATTTGAGAATTCTCATTGACAAGCAACTTAGGTTTTCTGAACATTGTTCTGCTGAACAATGTTCAAAAAAGTGGTCAAAAAAGCGAATAGAATGCTCAGTTTAATTTTCAATCATGACTTTGCATTCTCCTAAAGTCATTATTCCACTTTTCCAAGGCTTAGTTTGTTCTGGACTGGAGTACGCTGTAAGGTTTTGGAGACTACACCTATGGACGGACATAGACTTGGTTGAAGGGGTGCAGAGAAGAGCTACATGTGTCCTTATTGGCACACAGGACTTGAGTTATGAAGAGAGACTTTATTTTTTGAATATTTTTACATTGGATGAATGCAAGTGTTGGGGAGACATGATCGAAGTGTTCAAAATTTTTAACGGGATGGATAGGATGGACCATAAACTATTGTTACACCATCAATCGACTGTTTTTAGAAGGTGACACCAGTATCGATTGGTAAGGGAGAATTCTGAATTGTGGTGTCGCAGGAAATGTTTTGCTAATAGGGTTGCTAATAAATGGAATAGCTTACCGGTAGTAAATTCTAACATAGTTGACACGTTTAAAAAGAAATACGATAAACATGTTGGGGTAGATCGAGAAGGTATCCATACTTAGAATAAGACAACCATAATATTCTTTATGGGCATTGCATAATATTTTATCATGTGTATATATTGTTTATAATTTTTGTGATTGTGTTCTTAATTGGGTTGCTGTATTTTTGAAACATATGACATCTATATTTGTTATGGGCATCTTTTTCTCAGCCACCTCATTGGGCATTTTGCCTGTTGTGTTGTATTTGTATTTGAATACTTTTATTAATCTAAAACTTTAAGTAACATTTGTATCTATGTTCTTAAAAAATTGCAAAAATAACATAGACAGCAGAGTTTAATTTGGCTTGGAACCTAACTCTGCCTACACAAATTATAAATGAAATTTTCTGCAGTCTCTGCACCACTGCACTCTGAGTGCATCCACCCAGAACACAAACAACATCTGAACCAGAGTTCTTTGTTCTCACCGAATTCATAAGACAAATGTCGTTTGATTTAGATCCCTCTCTTGAAGTGCCAGGAGGTTCAATGAAGGTCGTTAGATCAACGTCGTCATTACACAATAGTTCTTTGATATTATCTTCATCTTCCGATGATGAGTCAAAAGATGTGCTTCTTCTGCACTTTTAAAATCATATTAGGGTTTGATTTTAGTATTTAGTGGGTTTTTGTTCTCTTTCTGGTTCGGTCTTGTTAACCTTTGAATTAGTCTTCCTTAATTTCTTTTTTCCTTTTATTCCAAGATTCTCTCGTGGGGTTTATATTCTTCATTTGTAAGTTTCTAAAAACCGGCTTTGTGTAAAAACTGGGACACTTTTGCCAAAATGTCAGGGCGGCCAGAAAAACGAAAATTACCGGGACTGTCCCGGGAAATACGGGACATATGGTCAATCTAGGCAATACCAAATGGGGTCAACAGGGTCAGCTAAGCAATTAATGTAGGATAAATTGCATAGTTTTTATGAAGTTAACTAATTTAATTACGTAGATTATGTAACATACTCTAGAATCAACTGTTCCTGTGAAAATATACTACTAAGGAAAACATAAAGCTAATGATTATTTTTAATCAATACAAGGGGACACCAGTATCGATTGGTAAGGGACAATGCGAGGTTATGGTGTCGCAGGGAATTTTTCTCTAATAGGGTTGTTAATACATGGAATAGCTTACCCCCGGAGGTAGTAAATTGTAACACAATTGACACGTTTGAAAAGAAATACGATAAACATATTTGGGTAAATCAAGAAGCTATCCATACTCAGAATAAGAAACCATAAGTATTCTTTATGGGCATTGCATAATATTTTATCAAGTATATATATTGTTTGTAATTGCATTTTTAATTGGGTTGATGTATTTTTGAAATATATGACATCCATATTTGTTATGGGCATCTTTTTATCAGCCACCTCATTGGGCATTTTGCCCATTGTGGCATTGCTTTTGTATTTGTATTAATGCTTACGTGGCCCACTTTTGAAGTTTGTTTATACCTTTCGAGTCCTCCTGAATTTGTGTGCATAAATAGTGCATATGTGCATGAGAATGGTAATTGCTATAAAATATTGAAAATTGACACTTTCTTCAGACTACCTAAGTATCTCCTGACGATGCAAAAACTAGAGGTGGAGAAGCAACTCAAAGTTGTAAACAGCTTTCCCGCACATAAAGTATTTCTATACTCTTCCCATTTATTTTACTCCAACTGAAAACTTATCAACTGATGTGTACATTTGAGGAGCACAGATGGTGGAAAAAATACAGATGACACTATGTGCCCTCAGAAGAACAAAAACCAGTAAGATGTTTAAAAATATTTGGAAGGCGAGTTTGAGCAAGATACAAAGAAAAAAATGGTTGTAGCAGTTTCACGATTTTTTCAAAAATATTGTTACATAGGGATTTATTGATAAACAATATTTTTGTATTGAGAGGAGTTAACCATTAGACTAAAGGTAATTCAAGACAAAATTTGAAAAAAAAAAAAAAACATTGTGGAAAAATTCATCGTTATATCAAGTATTGTTATATAGTGAGGTTTTTCATTGTATAAAATGTTCTCGCTGTCACAGTTGTTCAAATGGTAAAGAAAAGTTCTTTTCAACAAAAACAACTTTCCCATAAAATATAACGTACAATTCAAAATTAATAATACACATGAATCAAAAGAAAAACTTACCTGGATTCAAATTGCTCTCATCACTTGAAGGGGAAATGTAACCATCTGATACATTGAGATTGCAGAGGTTACCAGAGCAACAACAAAACTTGCTGTTGTTCAAAGCTTTGGGAGGCTTTTTGTAAGCAATACATTCACTGGACCCGCAGTTTTCATCACCTGAGCTATCCCAACAACCTACAAATAAAGGATGTACAGAATAGTTATTGCTGAATATTATCTTTGAAAAAATTTTATATTTGAATGCATATAATTAATCCTAATATATTTTTTTAAACAAAATAAACAGAAAAATTTTGTTAAATATTTCCACCATTTGTGAAGAGAATCTAATTTCAAATAATTTTTTTAGCAAATAATCTACAGAATTCACATAGCAAATTTTATTATATGTAAATACAAATACAAATGTTTTGGTCTGCCAATGAAAAAAGTTTGATTATTTGAGGTCCACATTTTTTTCATTGCGTCACTGCTGAGTATTTATTATATATGAAAATATTATCCTATCAGAGAAGATGATAATTGTAAAAAACTACTAACATAATTGCATAAATATAGCACATATTTTACTATCTTTAAGTACAGATCGTTTCGTTCGTACCGATTCGTTTGGGGGTTCCGCGGGGGGGGGGGGGGTGCATGTGTGGTGTAGCAGTAGTAGGTAGGGGCTCGGGGATCCATGATGTTCTTAAGTCAGCCACCTCGTTGGGCAATTTGCCTGTTGTGGCGTTGTATTTGTATTTGTACAGTGCTGTAATTATTCTGCATTTGAATAAGTCAAACTGGGCCTGAAAGTGAATTTTTTGAATGTTTATTTAGAATTCTAGCTATGAATAATATATATTAGCTATCACATCTTCACACCAATCAAAAAAAAAAGTCAGAAAAACTGTTTTCAACGTAACTGGAGATGATGACATAATGAGAATACTTCTATTTTAGCACAAAACTTTTTTTAAATAAATCATTGGATGAATTTTTTATGTCAAATCCAATGAATAATATATATTCGTAGAACATGGCATGACAAATTTCAGGCGCAACAGGTTGCTATGGCAACTAGAAAATCGGTATTGGCATGTAAAATTTTCTGTATGTAATTAAGTCTATAAATGACAAAAAAATTTCTGATTTCATGTCAGTGTGTCTTTACCATAGGAAGAGGAAATAAAGTTTAAAAAAAAAAAACATTTTATTTAGGACTGTTTTTCTTGAGATTAAAATCATTCTTGGCTCTTAAGAAATTTTTCTGATGAATAAATTTTTTCAATTTGTCAAGACCTGTAGTAGAATCAAACTTTCCTGTGTATATGTCTGTGCATTACTTTTTATTACCCAAGAGAATGTTAAATCACCTGAGAGAGAGAAAAATAATATAATATTAATTACCAATATTTGAGTTATCATTTTTTAGTTACCTTGTGTTATGATGACAATACTCTTATTTACAGGATCTTCTTGCCATAAAGCATAGCAAGAATCAGAACCTTTAGTGCAATGCTCTGTATTATTTGGATCTGCTACATGACCTGGTATGGAATGCTGTGCATATGTTTCATCATCCATCGAAGCATCTTCTCTCTTATACTTGACATTGTCTTTCTTAGAAAATGCACAGAGGGTATTACAAAGAACAACAGTTTCTGAAATAAGAGGAAATGTAAAAAACAAATTACATCAGAACACACTAATCATTTATGAGAGATTAATGCAGATAATAACAATAGCCTAAACCAGCGGTTCTCAACCGGTATTCCACGGAGCCGGGCCCCATGGCCACTCAAGGAAAATAGAAAAAAAACAGTAAAATTAAAAAAAATTATTATAAATATTTTTAAATAGTAAAAATAAATCAGTAATTTTGATGAATAATTAAAAAATTGGTCTACAGGTCTCTGCCATAGAATTTTTTTACTAAAAAGGGCTCTGCGAGTCAAAAAGCGTTGAGAACCGCGCTAGCCTAAACAATGTGCAATACTTTCTCAGGACAGCGTAATTCGAAATGAAAAATTGAATTACTAATTGAAATATAAAAATTATGTACAAAGCATAGATGAATTTTGGGAAGGAAATTTTTAAATGCCTTTGCAGGGAATCGAGCAAAAGTTCCCACACAATATAGGCAAGTGTACCAGATCACTACATTATGCTGAGCCTAGTCTAGCTCTAGTCTCTCTTTTTTGCACCTTCTTGATAAAGTCTATATCCTTCTGTAGGTATTGCCTCTAAAAATATATGCTCCACTGCAAGTTAGTTTACTTTATATTTTTCACAATCCCTCACATTTATTTCAGCAGGTCCAGTTAGCAAAGTGAATTTACACAACAAAATAGAAACAAATTCCAATTTACATAAATGTTGAAAAATTATTTTTACATGACTTTTGTGTGATCCAATTAAGAAGTCAAAAAGTAACTGAAGCTTGTTCTTTTTAGATTACAGTTGCCACATTTGGAGGAAATACAAATTATTTTTAGGGGAACAGAAGTGTGGGCTGTCACCCCTACCCTCCCCACTTGTATCCCCCTATGCCTACCCCATACTTATTCACTTACTTATCACTTATTACTTATTCACTTACTGTGGTGGTCGAGTGGTTATAGTGCCGGACTCGTGATGCGAGGATCCGGGTTCGAACCCCACAGTGGTGGTCGGCTGAAGTTGGTTTTCTGTGGTTCCCAACTTCAAGGCGCAAATGCGAGCCGATCTCCCCGTTAAAAAGTCTCGCCACAGAGAGCAACAGTCCTACAACGGTAAATCATTCAATCATAACACTTCACTCATAGTTAGAAAAACTGGGGACAGATGACAGCACTACACATAACAAGCATTACACAGAAACAAAAAACTTTACGTCAGGTTGCACTACACGTACACGCACATTCCCGCATGTACCGATTCGTTGGGGGTTTGTTGGGGGGTTCCGCGGGGGGAGGGGTGCATGTGTGGTGTAGCAGTAGTAGGTAGGGCCTCTAAAAAATGGCTCGGGGATCCATGATGTCTTAAGTTAGCCACCTCGTTGGGCAATTTGCCTGTTGTGGCGTTGTATTTGTATTTGTATTTGAAAATCATGGGGTCCCGGGTCATGCCCATGTGTTCCAAAGGCTTTCTTTCTAATTCTCAAGAAGCAATTACGCGACTACGCTCTTTCTATATTTTTCAATTCCATTTTCTCATTCCATCTCATGTCCCACCCTCCCTCCTGCAGCAAGCTGGGATCTTCGGTTGGCCCAAGGCCAAATTTTTAATGGGCCCTGTATAGTGAATTTATAGTGTGAAAAAAATTCAGAATTATTTCGGAATGGAACCCTGTCAGCCACACCCTTATGGGGGCCATTTTCCAATTTTCGTTGCCAATAATTCCAAAATATATGACTTTCACAAGGCAATTAGCAAGAAAGATCCTAGGTGCCAGAACTTAGCGGCTGAGGCACTTTGAGCCCCCAATAAATTTTGTATGGGAGCTGAGCCCCTCAATAACTTCAGAAAAAAGCATTGCGATGCCCTTCTCCCTCTCCTGCGTATGCGCTTAAGTCCCGTATGCATGGGATGACCAGCAATTTTCAGCCCCCCAATACTTTTTCATATCTGCGCCTCAGTGAAAGACAGTTTATGCAACACAATGTAGAAACTGTATTAACCCTTTAAGCAGTTTTTATAATTTTCCTGATGCTCATCATAACTGCCACAGTAGGAATTATTAAACATTTTAGAAATTGCCACCTATTTTCAAGAAGAATATTTTTTTCAGTTGCTGATAAATGCTTCCCCCAACACAAAATAATAATAATAAAAACAAGGAAGAGAAAAACTATTGTTTCTGTTAGTTATGTTGTACGCATAAACGTATACTACCACGAAGGGAAAGGAAAAGCATTCTTTCCCCTTCTGTTATCACACTTTGAACAAAAGCTGACTCTGCCCATTGGTATTTGATTAACTGGACGGAGATGGGGGAGGGAAAGGAAAACATGTTACTAGAATAAGCTTTCTGTGCAGAGCTAGCTAGGATTGCCGAAATGGGAGGGTTTTACGATGACGAGATATTTCGGGATTGCCGAAATGAGTTTTACAATAACGAGATATTTCGGGATTGCCGAAATGAGGTTTTACGATGACAAGATATTTCGGGATTGCCGAAATGAGAGGGGTTTAAGTAGATGAGATATCTCGGGATTGCCTCTGCAAGGGGTAATTATCAGGCTAAAGCTTTTCCCTCCTCCATGTTTATGCAAATCATAATGACCAGTACCATATTGAACTCATAGAGCAGGTGTTGTTTTCTAAAGCAGTGGAAGTTCAATTAGAAGCGAAAACAACGTATCAAAGTTGCGCGTAGTATAAATGAAATATGTTATACACTGAAGAGCCAAAAAAACTGGTACACCTGCCTAATATCGTGTAGAGCCCCCACGAGCACGCAGAAGTGCCGCAACACGACGTGGCATGGACTCGACTAATGTCTGAAGTAGTGCTGGAGGTAATTGACACCATGAATCCTGCAGGGCTGTCCATAAATCCGTAGGAGTAAGAGGGGGTGGAGATCTGAACAGCACGTTGCAAGGCATCCCAGATATGTTCAATAATGTTCATGTCTGGGGATTTTGGTGGCCAGCGGAAGTGTTTAAAGTCAGAAGAGTGTTCCTGGAGCCACTTTGTAGCAATTCTGGACGTGTGGGGTGTCGCATTGTCCTGCTGAAATTCTTCACGTCCGTCGGAATGCACAATGGACATAAATGGGTGCAGGTGATCAGACAGGATGCTTACGTACCTGTCACCTGTCAGAGTCGTATCTAGACGTATCAGGGGTCCCATATCACGCCAACTGCACACGCCCCATACCATCACAGAGCCTCCACCAGCTTGAACAGTCCCCTGTTGACATGTAGGGTCCACGGATTCATGAGGTTGTCTCCATACCCGTACACGTCCATCAGCTCGAAGCAATTGGAACCGAGACTCGTCAGACCAGGCAACGTGTTTCCAGTCCTCAACAGTCCAATGTCGGTGTTGTCGGGCCCAGGCGAGGCGTAAAGCTTTGTGTCGTGCAGTCATCAAAGGTACACGAGTGGGCCTTCGGCTTCGAAAGCCCATATCGATGAATGGTTTGCACTTGTTGACACTTGTTGATGGCCCAGCATTGAAATCTGCAGCAATTTGCGGAAGGGTAGCACGTCTGTCACGTTTAATGATTCTCGTCAGTCGTCGTTGGTCCCGTTCTTGCATGATCTTTTTCCGGCCGCAGCGATGTCGTAGATTTAATTTTTTACCGGATTCCCGATATTCACGGTACACTCGTGAAATGGTCGTACGTGAAAATCCAAATTTCATCGCTACCTCGGAGATGCTATGTCCCATCTCTCGTGCGACGACTATAACACCACGTTCAAACTCACTTAAATCTCGATAACCTGCCATTGTAGCAGCAGTAACCGATCTAACAACTATGCCAGACACTTGTTGTGTTATTTCATTAGTTCGTACTCTGATTGGTTCCATATCTCTTTATTTGCATACGCATGCCTGTACCAGTTTTTTTGGCTCTTCAGTTTAAAAATACTGCATATATATAGCAGGGGTTCTCAAACTGTGCGCTGCGGCACCCTGGTGCACCGCCAGCCTTTGTTAGGGGCACCGCGGAGCAGCGGCCCGGCATATATAAAAATGAATTAGAATTGAACCTAAACGACGCAACGTATGAGTAGGAAAGTCCTAAAAACGAGGTTTCACTATGAACTACCGTATATCAATTTTGATATAGCATAAAACACTCCAGTCCTGACATAGCAGAGTGTCTAGAATTTTTTGGCATGCACCAACCAAAACGCTTTTGTAAGACTGGGAAAAAGTACCAATAAACATAAACAAAATATTATTTTGAGCAAAAATTCAAGAATGGAGAAATACATTGATAGACAGCAAATAACTTATTTTTGATGTCACCTCATTAGACCTAAGTAGTATTGATAGCAGTTATGTGCAAGGACAAATTCTAAATTACGATTATCGATCAGATCTTGTTGATTTGATTAGTTCGAATCCAATCTTTGAATACGTAAATCACATACAATTATCCCATCATTATCCCATAAAAAATATGGTTGGTCCAATTAATCAATCCATTGTTAATAAAAGTTAAAAATTTCAGTTGGGTTAATCAACTCGATCAATCAGATAAAAATTCATAGAACTTGTAATAAAATTTTCTTTAAAATTTATCACATTATTTTGATTTATTTGAAAAAAAAGATTGGATTTTTCAAATTGTGCTCCAATACATAACATTTCAGGTACATGACGATATTCTTAAAAAAAACAGAACATCTTATCGATGCAAAATTCACGATAAAATAACGAAACCTTGGGATTTAAAAATATTAAAGTGCTTTCTCTCAGAAAATTTAACAATAAGAGCATTTTCACCAAAACAGTGAGACAGCCGAATAATATGAAAAAAGAAGAAAAATAATTCTGTCCCATAAATATTGGGTGATATTGTCACCCTATTTTTAACAGAAAATCATGGAATTAAAAAAAAACGAATGATACAAATGAGAGATAAAAAGATAAAAAACGGTTTGATCATAAGAAAACCAAAATGCAGGATACATTTTTACTCCCATTATACCTACTACCCTATTTCTCTTCGATGAGAGGTTTAGAAGACAACACCAAAATTTATTGTTTCTACTGGTGAACAACAATATTCTTATTCCAGTAACATTGCCTCCATCCCAATCAAAATAAATACAGACACAGTGGAAACTACATACACAAGTAAACCAGGGAAGGTTTACTTGTTTATGTAGTGGGTAATATCACCATCTGAGGGGCGATGGAAGGATCCAAGAGGCGATAGAAGCTTTGGGTTTAGTATAGGATCCTATGGGTTGGTGTGGGTTGGGGGGCGATGAGAGGAAAAATTTTTTGAAAAAGGGAGCGACGGACCAAAAAGTTTGGGAACCAATGAAGTACCATTCTATGTACAAAGCAGCAGAATGAAGACTGAAACCATTAAAATTTACTAAACCTACGAAATTAACCTGAAACAACTTCGTTTACAAAAAAGCAGCAAAATTCAAGTAAAGAAATTTCAGGACTCAACACATAGTTTGTTATATTGAATTGCTTCCAGCAGGTGGAGTTTTGATTTTTAATCTATTCTTCTCTATTTTTTTATACATTTGACAAATAGGTATCATCATTATTATACACTTACTAATACTACGTGTTTTTATAATTGGTTAGCATCAGAAAATAACCGATTAATCAGAGAATATTAATCGATTAAAAATTTTAGGTTGACCAGTAAAAATTTTACTTAATTTCCAGCACCCCCAACTCTCACTCTAAAAACCTCACAGTCTATTTTTATTTTGACTTTTTTTTTGAGTGGACCTTATTTTCCGTCTTCAACTGAAGTGGGGTATATGATGGTGATAGTGATACGGATACCTACCTTGAGTAAGCCTTGAAAGCTCACCATCTCTAACTTTTCTACTTCAAAAATATTTTGAAAAATATATTCCAAATACGGTATTTGCAATTTTACGCAAATATACCTACATACATGCCAACCTTGAGACACCAAGCCTCTCCATGGTGGGGATGTTCACCGCCTGGAAAGAGGGGAACTCCCCCCCCCTCCCAATTTTTCCCCCTCATGACTATTTTAAAAATTCAAATCAATTTTATCATTTCCTTCAACTTGACGACATCGGACATTTACCCAACTCTGACGAACATTTAAAATAGCCTTTTGTTTAAGTTTGGACTGTTTGCCGTGAATATTCCTCACGAAATTAATGAAAGTTCTTCGATTTTTTGGAACAGGACGATATAACTGCTTCATCTTGGTCATGATTTCCCCTTCCACTTTCTTTGTAGAAACTTATCCATGAAAAATGTTATGAAAAAACTTGATAAATTATTAAACTTCTGCTCATTCGTTTTTTTTCTCCAATTCAGCAATTAAAACGTTTTCGGTATAAGAGTCCATCTAAGGATTCAACTTGCGGATGTGCGACAGTCAAACAAAGCAAACCTTTACAACGACCATCAACGACATGGTTGTTTCATTTCGTTTGAAATTCAGCTCGATATTCATTCTTTGGAGATGCGGTCTTTGTGTGACATCATTTTTTACTCGATAAGATAATAGAATTCAGAGAAATTTTCAATCAAAAACAAATACTTTTGAAAAAAAAGACTTCCGTTGTTTTTCGCGATTCACCGTAATTCCGTATTTTATAGTAGAAATTCGTAGAAAAATCCGGACATTCCGCAGTAGTTGGCAAGTATTCCTGCATAGTCATTCAGGTGTACCTCAAAGAATGCTTAGAAACAACGGCAGAAATGAACCACGCACTTTTTTAGATGATTTGAGGGAATTCAAAAGTGTTCATTAACGGTGTCTATGATGCACCAGAATAAAATAATTTCTTCAATGGCCTTCATAAAATCGATACTCTACTTCACCCTATAAATTCTTATCGAACTTTGTCACTTCCGAACATTATAAAGCCACTGCGTCGGCCGAACTCATACACAACGGCTATTCTCACTTCCACCGGAAGAACTAAGAGAAAGACGTAACTTTTCTTTCCTTGGTCAATGATTCAAATGATTAAGAAAGGAAATGTCACAAAGAATAAGTCACTGGCAAAATACACAGTTGTTGACACTGACACTCAAAAAACATTTGAATCATTTTTCATCAACTAAATTTCGCTTCACGAATTTACCAGATTTTATTATGATTGGTCAAATGAATTTGTCGAAATATGATTCATTCTTATTAACACAACAACTTGTTTACAATCATATGACCGATATACAGTATATGCTAAGGGTACAGCAACGTATAACCTAAAACATTACGCATAACCCATTTCGATTTCACCTATAGCAGCATTTCTCAACCTTTCTGAACCCAAGAACTTGTAAAATATATGGAATGTATCACTAACTTACAACATGAGTAGTGTGACCAATGTCCTATATTTTACAGGACATAAATAAAAGAATAAAATACATAAAAAATCGGAATTTCCCGTATTTAACTTGACATTTTTGTATTTTTGGCCGTTCCAACTTGTATTATACAATTGTCCCTTTTTCTTTCGACGAAGCTTATTTGATTTTCGCTAAAATCGGGAATGAAGATATTATTCAAAATTTATAATATGATAATTATGGCTATAAATATAAACATTCATCTTGCATATGTGTAATGTTCTGTTTTCTTCTTGACTACTTTTTATTTCGCATTTCCGGTAGCCCTTCCTTTGTCATATTGTATTGGTAATTTCTCAGCAATGTCAGCAATAATTGGTGATTTTGTTGATTTATGGTAATACTTTTTAGTGACAATTGACGGTGTTCCGTATTTCGCTGTTAAGATAATTTTTCGTATTTTTCTCAATGAAATACATTTTTGTTTATTGTGATTAACTGCAGCCTTTTATTTACTTGTCCACCCTTCAGTGATTTTAGGGAGAATTAACAAATGTCGTAAATCGCATATTTTTAGCTACATTATTTAGCAAGATTCCGTATTTAGGATTTTTAGTATTTTCCAGCATTTCTTGTGATTAGATAATGTTACATCAAGTATGAAGGTCCAATTTTTATTTGAACCCATAAGTATATTTCTAATATCAATTACAACAATTGGATAATTTTTCATTCAGTTATAATAAAATTAAAGTCTACCTGCGAACCACTCGTGCCAACGTCGCGAACCATAAATTGAGAACCGCTGATCTATACTAATATCATATGACCAGTCAATCGTTTTATAAAAAACATCTTCAGATTTTTAGTTTTACCGGTATACACGACAGGTTGCACGTGCCAAGATCACATACAAGAGAGTTCTTTTTCCTTTTAACATCACCACATAACATCCTGCAATCTCACTTCCCCTGTGGCTGAGCAATTAATTACAATAACAAACTTGTCGTCTATCAACATCAAATCTCGCTCTTTTAATAAAGGAAGTTGGAAACTGGTCGCTACATATAGGAAGACATACAAACAAATGACGAGTTTTTATTTTTGAGGAAATGGAAAAAATGTTGTACGTTTTCCAACTGAAAAGAAAATCCCTTCCCTTGAGGGATAAAGCGATATTTTCTCTACTGAATTCCGACAGTGGCTTTCAATCACTGACAGCGGACTGAAGAAGGGATCTCCTCCTACGGAAATTATATAAATAAAATCAACACTATCATAAAAAAAATGCAGGACATCGACTCTTGTTTCAGAACTTGTAAAATTCAAAATAAATACACAACATCGTTGGGATCTTCCTTTTACTTTATTGCTTTCATTCCTTTTTTCCTCAGTTGATCTTAAGCGACTGTTTTTCTTTATCATCTAGATAATAAAAGCTGGGAAGAGACCATATCGTTCCAGAGAAAGCATCTTTGATTTGAATATTTACGATGGCAGTCTTGTATCTACGAAAGGAAATCAATCTTGAATGTCAGCATCAGCCATCGTCTCTACTAAAGCGCCATCTATTTTTTGACCAAAATACCAGCAAACCATTATCATCATCAACATAAACTCATGGCCTAAAACGTTCTTGGAGGAAGAGAGATACATGCAGGCGAAAAAAAAAAAAAAAAAAAAAAAAATTTATGGAGAAAGAGAGAGAGAAGCCAAGCCAGAATTGAAATTCACGACTATTTTGCTCAATCCCATCACAAGTGATAAACTACCCGCATTTAGATATACTGTAAAACAAAAAGCAACTGGAAATGCAATATGACATTCAAGATGCATATATAACCTGGTATTCCTATTAGGTGAGAAAGAAGAACAAGGACTTTTGAAGTCAAGGACACATCGTACACACATGTATATAGCTGCATTTCAGAAAACTCCACTGCCATAAATCACTGTGCTACACATACAACTCGATCATCCCAAAGAAGGCAAGTATCGGAGGGAGATGGAGGGCATAATTGAACCGTTTTATAAATAAACAGGATGGACCATGAGTTGCTAATGCACCATCAATTGAATACTTCGACAAGTTCACACCAATATCGATTGGTTAGGGATAACTCCTGTGATGGAATAGCTTACTACCTGTTGTTGTAAATTCTACCACAATTGACGCATTTAAAAAGAAATACGATAGTCATGTTGGAATAAATTGGGAAGCTTTTATACATAGATGGAGACAATTATAATTTTTATTGGGCAGTACATTATATTTTTTCTCATATTTTTTCGTGAAAACTGCTTTCATTTTAAGTTGGTGTTTTTAGATACATTCGGCATCCATATTTTTTGTAGGCATTTTTCTTTCTATTTTTGCAGCAAACTTGTTTTGTATCACATAGGAACCCATGGCGAATATACCTTTTCCTTGGTGAGTGGAAGCACTATTATCAATAAACGCAAACAGACAACTCTAAGGATCTATGTCTCATACAGGCTGGTGTTTCTTACAGTGGAAGATATCGTCTTCCCCCTCCCATGTAGAAACTCTACAGATACAATATAAAATTCCATGCCAGGCATCTTCAACCTTCACAGAAGCCTGTGATCGATCTTTTCTATACACAAGGTATAGTTTGACGCACCTATCGAACACCTCCATATAAAAAAGCACTTAAGGGTTAACAACACGATATTTTGAGCATACAGTTGCTGTATGAGTGCATTTTTTTCTGGTAATGCATATAGACGGTGCTCACGACTCGAAAAAGTTCGAATACTTCTGTTCTGTTCTATGGGTTTGTTTAAGAAGAGGGACGTCAGAAATTTGTTTTTCTGAGAAGAAGGTATGTGGCCTTGCTCTTTAACACATACCATGGGCTGATTAGCAACTTTTTCGGACAACCTTTCGAAGACCACTAGTATAGAAATTTTGGAATACAGTAGTCAAAAGAAAAAGTTCTTAACGCACGCGACTGCACCATCCTCCGAACCTTTTTTTTACTACTTCACGTTGGCAAGACGGAAAGTAAGAAACAATTAGATTGTAGGTAGTCATACATTGATGTAATCAGTAAAACCAGTATCAGAACGTCCGAGACAGTATATGCTCATACTGGAAAGGCAGCAACTTTGGTAAGCCGAGAGAGAGAAGATAACACACACACAACACGGGAAGGCATCTTTAATTTCTCAAGAACTTCAAAAGATACGCCATAGAGAACTAGTTCAGGAAAACTAGTCACTTGATGCTGTAGAAAAGACAGCACGGAGGAACGAAAAAAAATTCCAGAGAAATGTTCATCAAGCCGAGTATCCCTTTTGAATTATTGAAAAAGCGCATAAATTTTTCAAGGAAGCGCAGGACGAACAAAATGTAGCATGTTGCGCTTTTTGCTCGAACAGGAGAAAAGATATATACTGTGAGGAAAATGAAATATTCAAACACTTCTTCCGATTGCTACTCTAGCGTAAAAATGAAAAAGAATTAGAACAACGTATTATATATATAAAATATATCAGCATGATCACTTTAACCGAATTAATCAATATCAAACTCGTGATAGAGAATTCGAAACACTAATTTCACGTGGAAACAAATTAAAACGAAATGAGTACAATTTCTTCATCATAATCAAGTAAAAACCTACCGTGAAATTTACGAGTTAAAAAGTAACCATTAGATTCAATATTATCGCTATTACGTCAAGAAATACTCAAAATGGATCGACAGAATTTTCAGCACGAGGGTGGGTGTTGGTGAAGCATTGCGGAGACAAAGGCCAACCACTTTTTTCGCAAAACAGGCTTTTATCAACTCATTTAGCAATACCATTAAAAAAAACAAAATTGGGTCATCGCATTTATATGTAAAAGATTAAACTACAAATACATAATTATGTGTATATGAATATTAAACAAGTGCACGGGGTGTGTGCATTACATCATTTCTTTTTTAATCTTTCTTTTGATGAAATTACATAATTGATATCTGATCGAAGTACAACAGATAAACGAAGTTTCAAATAATGGAATAGACTCGTTTTCAATGCAAAGACATCAAACACCCGGAAAATTATATGTGTAAGTTGAATACAGTTAAGCCCCTGTTTTGTATGTTTTGCAGGCGCCTGAGAGACATAAAAATTCATCCCTAGAACAAGGATGACCGTAAAAAAGATGGATTCCATTACAGTACTAAAATAATTCATTTTGAAATAAACACAATATCAATAACACAAGTTAGAGATTATGTGCGAAACTGGTGCATATTTTGTACAAATATGCAATTTAGTTAACAATGGAACACAAAATAAATAACCGTTGCAAAACCAGACAAAGAAAATAAATTCGTAGAAACGCCACAGCTTCGTATAAGTTGCGCGTTGTTTTCATTCAAGAACTGATGATAGTTTCAACACAAGGCTTGAAAAATCAACAAATATTTAGGCTCCACATTTCTTAGGAGCCAAGCGTGGTTCTTTGCTCAAGAAAAAGAGTCTTAAATAATGTTTTCTCTCAACTTTTCCCATGATAAAAGACGTAGAGAGTACAATGAAATCAGAAAAATTTCTGTCATCCTTAGTCTCAAATTTAGAAATTTACTTCAATTTAAAACCACATTTAAAACTTTTAGTCACTAATACTGATTTTCCAGTCTCCGTGGTGACGGGCACCTGAGATTTGTCAAACCCTGCCCTAACATATGAATAAAGCTTAATTTTATTTCCTCACCTTACCAAGTTTCCTTCGGAAGTTTTATGATATTATTAATTACATATTAGGCATCGTCCTGAAGTAAAAAAATTTTTTAAGAGTAATAAAAATAAGATCATTGAGATCATTTTTGTCGCACCACGGTCATTTTCTGCACACGAGGGCTAATTAGACCGGGACCTACAATTTATTGCCGATTCCGAACGGCAGGCTTGTTTTTTATACTCATCGAGAAATAAAAAATAAGAACATACAATTTTTTTTCAATAAGAATTCATTAAAATCCTTAGAAATGAGAGGAAAACGTTGTTCTATAGGTCGTGGCTTTGAATTAGCCTCAAGAACAAAAAATTATATTTTTCCCGAGAAATTATCATTTGGCCAAAAAACCGAGTGACAGCATCTGCTGGGCAACCGTTAAAAATGGTTTCACTGTAAATTTCAGATGGTGGAACATATTGTCGGCACATCTAAAGCACTTGCGCTGACTCAAAAAGTTTACGTTTAAGTTATTCGACTACGTTTTTAAAACGTCATTTTGAAAGAAAATATCGATATTTTTATTTCCATTTTTTATGAAAGCCCCATTTCTTGCTATTCCAAAACAGGCTTTGTTTTGTTCATATGGCGCTTAAAACCGAAGTTACGCCCACTTTAGTATTGCGTTTCTACATTAAGTAATCTATGAATAAAAACTTTAAACGTGTTTCAAGAGGAATGTTATTTTTGACATCTTACTTGAGTTGGAAACATGTTTTCTAAAAAATCGATTGATTGTATCATTACAAATTTTTAATATGATATTTCGCTATATATTATTAAGATTTGGAACCAAAATCCAAGGTCTATCACACGTATTTGTCTAATCGCAGTGTTTTATACGCGATGTGTAAAATGAAATTTCAAAAAATTCACACGTACATCAACAGATATGGGCGCGCATGCGAGCACGCACACCATTACTAGCTGCATGTATTGAATGAATGAACGCAGAACTTTCCCCACTGGACTTATCCCGTTGCCAAGATCTCTTTTAGCCCAGCTTCGTGGCAGAGTCCGGAACACTTTATTTGAGGCAAAAAAAAAAAAAAAATTTACATACATACAAAATTTTTACAATATATTTTCCCCGGACAATTGGGTACCGTCGCGATTAAGAAATTTTGTGTTGATAACAGACGAGATGGGGTTGGGAGTTGGAGAAAAGTTCCAGGGGGGGTTCCGTTAAAAAGGATGAATGTACATATTAGAGTGGAGGAATATTTTAGAAGCAATTAGAGTGGGGCCAATGCTATCTCATCTGTAATCTTACTTATACCTGTCATGTTATATACATATACATTACATCATTACACTTGTCATATTATATGCATACAAATAGCTGAATGTACTGTGAAATTAAGAAGACATTTCAGCCATAGAAATTTTTGCAACCGTGTTTCGAATACTACATATTTTTTACTAAAAATTTGACATAAAAATTAATTTTTACTGAAAATTTGACAAAAAGTAATTTTCATTGAAAATGAGATAAGCAGTCCAAAATTTATTATTGTTTTCACCATTTTGAAACACTTTCTATCAAAAAATGGTATTAAAGTTCACTACATTTTATAGAAAAAGTGCTAAGAAAGTGGTCGGTTAATTTAGGATTTTTTTTTTTTTCGAAAAACACAAAAAAGTGCAGGTGCTTCACGTCCAAGGAAAAGTTGCAGTGATACAAACATCGAAAAATATAAATATACTGTAGGTTCATTCTCATAGTTTATGAAATCTTCATTTTTTTAAAATATTACCACGGTATTTTACATTGAGTAGCATGCCTTAAAACACAACATTAAAAACATAAGAGCAAAAATGTACACGCCACACCCCCCCCCCCATCCTTTGCAAACTATCTCACTAAAATGAGTTTATATTGGTTTCTGCCTTCTTATAAAGCACGATGACCCGTAAGCGTTCGAAGCATACCAAAGCTTTTCACACGACAACTATCAACGCGCGCTGAATATTTATCATCGTACATGTCCACGGATATTGTTTATGGACTCGTCACCGTGAACTAGCACCGACAGCGAGTGCAATTCTACGTGAGTATCATTGATCTGCACTACACACAATACGTGATACGATGAATTAATGCAGAAATACATAAATCGAAAGCGAGTTGTATAATTACAGATGCATTTGCAGAGCGATTTTACATCATTCGCATCCTGGATATAGACAACCCAAGAATATTTACATATCGCAAACGCTACAAGATATTAACATCATAGTTAAATTTCGATGGACTGTGCACGCGTTATACGGTATCGAAGTGCCCAGTACCGGCGGTTCATGCTTAGAAAACAGTCAAACAAGACGAGAACTGTTTTGATAAATATAAATATGGTTAATCTTTCTCTCTTCTATATTACTCGCTAAAGTAATCTGAACGGCTTTTGAATGCTATGTGAAATCGTAAATTAATGAAACTTGGATGACAAAGTGAAAGCAATTTACTAAAGTTAAATGACGAGTTGCAATTTGTTGTGCAAGTTATCGGCATAACTTGAAAAATGTCTCGTTTTCTAACGAGTTCTAATTCAGTTAGTTTTTAATTGTTAAACATTGCATTAGTTAATTTTTTTTACTGTTAAATTAGTTTAATTGTTATAAAGTTGTTGCTAAGTGTTGTTGATTTCAAGTCTGACGTGATTTACGTGCTATGATACTAAAAATTCGAGTTGATTCATTCAGTAAAGATGGCTAAAGTAAGAAAATTAACGTTGCCAAATTTCGCTTATTTCTTGAGGATAATTTTGTCATCTCTCGCTTCTAGAAATAATTTCAAATACGCGATATGACGATTTGAAAATACGCTTTAGGTTTATACATAGTTAAGCCTTCGCACCCATTCTTAACCAGTCTATCGAAATGATGTCTAAATGCAATCGTTAACTAACAGTACCAGCAAGCCAAGTACGAAAGTTCACATTCACCACCACTCTGAGATGAAGTTACATGTTTTCGAAGGTTTTAAAAACTTGGCTGTTGTGCGAAGATGAATTTTTTGGAAAGAGAAAATTCAACTGCCTTTGCGGGGAACCGAACCAACGTCCTTTCACTTCCCGGGTGAACGCCCTAGACCACAAAGGCAACGAATCTCTCAATTTTTCCTTGGAGCTCGTGTGCACTGAAAGGGACCGTACATGGACGCCGGACTTGGCTCGGGCCAAGCTCACAACTGCTGACGCTGCCACCAGATGGCGACTTACGAAGAGATGACGTCACTCTCCGCTAACCATACGAAGGTTTTTAACAACTACACTGGTGAAATAAATTAAGAGAATTTGCATATTTTATCGAATTTCATGAAAAGAACTGAACTGAATGTAAAACCACTGCTTTTATACAAAAATGCAAATCTTGTACGTCAACTGCTCCACCTACACACACGTGTAGGCGGAGCCAGTAGAGAAACAGGCTTTATAAGCGCGCGTAAGTTAAGACGCATTTCGTTCGCTAGCACACCTCGGCGAATTTCTTGGTGTTATTTTGCAGCAATCGGTTAATTTCAAATTGTAACAGTAAAAATGAGTAACCACCAACGTTTAGATGATGGAATGAGGTGGCGAATTGTGGGGAGGCTAGAAGCAGGCCAATCTCAAGTCCAGATTTGTAGAGAGTTCAATTTAACGCCCAGCGTCGTGTGTAGCTTGTGGAAACAGTTCCAGGATACCGGATCCATCGAGAGAAAGCCTGGGCAAGGTCGCCCAAGAGCCACGACGGCCAGAGAAGATAGCCATTTGTCGATTATAGCGAGGCGTAACAGGAGTGCTACAGCTTCTCAGCTCTCTCGTGACTTGTATGCAGCCACAGGAACCCGTGTATTAAGGGTGACTGTTTCCAAAAGACTTCATGAGAGGGTTGTTTGCAAGAAGACCCGCTGTTTGCGTCCCGCTCACTTCTACGGACAGGAGAATCCGTTTATCATGGTGCAGAGAGCATAGAGATTGGAGTATGGATCAATGGGCGACCGTTCTCTTCACTGATGAGTCCCGGTTCAGCCTAAGCACCGATTCTCGCCGTACGTTCCAATGGAGAGAACCAGGGACCCGCTACCTACCCTCCAATGTCCGCGAAATCTACCATTATGGCGGAGGAGGTTTAATGGTCTGGGCAGGCATCATGTTGGATGGCCGCACACCTCTCCATGTCTTTGAAAGAGGCACTGTGACTGGTGTGAGGTATAGGGATTAGGTCTTGGAGCCCTATGTTCGCCTTTTCAGGGGTGCAGTTGGCCCTGAGTTCATTTTAATGGACGATAACGCGAGGCCACATAGAGCTCTTCTGCTCGAAGATTTTCTAGAGAGTGAGGATATTCGCCGGATGGATTGGCCAGCCAGATCTCCAGACCTTAACCCTATAGAGCATGTCTGGTAGGCTCTGGGGAGGGCAATTGCAACTCGCAAACCCCCTCCGGGAACCATCCAGGGAATGAAAACAGCGTTGCTGAACGAGTGGGACCAATTGCCAGAGGAAATGATAAACTGTCTTATTTCAAGTATGAAATCACGCTGCGAGATCTGTATATCTGTAAGAGGGGACCACACCCCCTATTAACCCATTTTTTTGTTTATTCTGCAACCGCTGTTTCATACCTTCCGACTCCAACGAGTGTCACGCACGATAATGCTTGTGTATTACAATTATTGAATGGTTATTTGTTTTATCAATGCATGTACATATCAAATTTCATTAAAATCGGTACAGTAGTTCTAGGGATAATCGACCAAGTCTGCAAATTCTCTTAATTTCTTACACCAGTGTAGCTGTTGCGAAGATGAATTTTGGGAATTTTTGCTCTTCGCGCGGAGCGGCGGCGATTCCCCGCACACAAAGGCAGTTGCATTTTCTCTTTCCCGAAACCTGTTTGTCTGAGCGCAAAGTTGCTCGTACGCGTAGTTTGTCGTCAGAATCACCAGCGGTAAGCAGACCAACTGCTTCGAATCGGTTTTTTTTTATTCATCGTGGCAAATAATGGCTTATTTAAACCAGTGGTTCCTAAACCCCACTTTAATATACCTGAGGTTTCTCGGCAAGGTCTTGCATTCAACGTTGTGAGGAATATCAATGATTTCAACGTTAAATCCTAGGGGTCCCCGAAGTCAAGAGGAGAACATAAAAGGTGGGGGGTATTTTACGGTTTGGGATACCACAGTGAGACCTCGCGTGTATTCACGTCACACGAATATTCCGATGACGAAAAAATGTTAAGATAAATTTCGATTAATTTTCCATGCGATACTATGCTACAGTGTAGTACTGTACCAGTATACAATATACAAATACAACGCCACAACAGGAAAATTGCCCAACGAGGTGGCTGACTTAAGGACATCATGGATCCCCGAGCCATTTTTTGGAGGCCCTACCTACTACTACTACTACTACCCCCCCCCCCGCGGAACCCCCCAACGAATCGGTACATGCGGGAATGTGCGTGTCGTGTAGTGAAACCTGACGGGAAGTTTCGTTGTTTCTCTGTAATGCTTGTTATGTGTAGTGCTGCCATCTGCCACAAGTTTTTCTAACTATGAGTGAAGTGTTATGATTGAATGATTTATCGTTGTAGGACTGTTGCTCTCTGTGGCGAGACTTTTTAACGAGGAGATCGGCTCGCATTTGCGCCTTGAAGTTGGGAACCACAGAAAACCAACTTCAGCCGACCACCACTGTGGGGTTCGAACCCGGATCCTCGCATCGCGAGTCCGTCACTATAACAGTGTAGGGACAGTTTCTTTTTTGCTGGGCGAAAATGCTCGCCCTCTCGCTCCCCCAGAAAAATTAAAATGATTCATCTTGAGAAAGAAAGATATGGCTTGTGAATGGTGACCAGCATATTTTTCGGACTTGGATGCAGTCATAATACACTGCTCAAAACAAGTAGGGGAGCAAGCAAAAAAGTGAAGAAAACCGTGCGAGACAGCCACGTATTGGCATACAATGGATAGTACACGCGTATCAATGCGCAATACAGAAAAAAGACGTAAAAAAATTTGGAATTAAGCTTTAATTCTTTGAAAATATGGAAAAAACATGAAAAGATGATTTAGGGCAACAATTTGGTTACATGTAAACGATAAAAAAAAGTACTGTTTAGACATGATGCATGAGTTTTAATAGGGCGTGTGGTCTCCTCGAACAGCTAAGACTGCTGCACACCTGTTTGCCATGGATGCGATGAGGTTATCGATCAGACTTTGGGGAATACTGATCCACTCCTCAAGAAGTGCAATCTGCAAGTCTCGGACAGTAACAGGCGGCCTTGGTCGCGCAGCAATGCGTCGTCCGAGCATGTTTGGGACATGCAGGATTCAGGTCAGGAGAGCACGCTGGCCATTCCATACTCTGTATTGTTTCACCTTCAAGCATGTTCTCCACCAGACGAGCTCTACGCGGTCGGGCATTACCATCCTGGAAAACAAAGGAATCTCCAATGGCTACAGCGTAAGGGATGACATGAGGTCGCAGTATCTCGTCTGCATACCTTCGGGCCGTCAAATTGCCATTCCGAATGATATGCAGGTCCGTACATCCGCCTATGCTGATTCCACCCCATACCATCCAACCAGCTCGTCTGTATTGTGACCTTTCACGAACGAATGCAGGGTTATTTCGAGTGCCCCTGTCCCTCCATACCAGAACACGTCGGTGTCACACTCCAGACTGAATCGGGACTCGTCTGTAAACAGCACTTGGCTCCAATCATGTTGCTCCCAATCTCGATGTTCAGCAGCCCATCTTCTTCGGGCCGCACAGTGGCGTGGGGTCAACGGAATGCAGACCATTGGCCTACGTGCATAGAGCCCTCCTTCATAAAGCCGATTACGTACTGTTTGGCGCTGGACACCCTTCATCCTGTTGCCAAGAGCAACCGTCTTTGCAGCTGCGTAGCATTCTCTGTTCTGTTTCGACGGGCTGTTAACCGTATATACCGGTCATCAGTTGCTGTAGTGGCGCATGGCCGACCTTGCCCTGGTCGACGTCTAACATTTCCTGTTTCTTGGAATCGATTCCACAGCCTTGCAACAACACTTCTGGCGAATCCAACAGCGTCCGCGACACTACGTTGTGTTTGCCCGGATTCCAGTCTGCCTATAACACGCCATGCCATGGATTCCGGTAAATCACGTTGTTGAGACATCCTCAAGTCACCTTGTCTCAAAAAAAAAAAATACTGCGCAATCGAATTTCACAGTTACGGCAGTAAAACAGACGTTTCTGCAACATCCCGATTTCTGCCCTTATCTCCTTTTTCTGGTTTTTGACGTCATGAACTTTGATTTGCATATAAAGTTTTCTTCTTCCGTTTCCTGCTAGGCTTTAAATTACGGATGATTTATTTTATGTTACTTATCGGTATACATCTTTGCGTAATTTTGTTAAAACCATGTGCTCCCCTAATTGTTTTGAGCAGTGTATTTTGGATATACTTGAATGAGTTGTCTCTGCCCATTTAGCTATTCTCTTTCAATTACAAATGAAACTTCGGTTAACGAGCTTAATTCGTTCCGCCATCGTGCTCGTTATTCGAATCAAACTTCCCCATAGGAAATAATGAAAACTCGGATAATTCGTCCTACAATTATTCATTCACATAAAAATGGCATTCAATCAATAATTAAACACAAAAATAATGCATAATACAATAAACTAACCATAATACAAAAATAAATAAACATAATAGCCATAATTAAACAAACAATACGATAATTTTTACAAATTAACTTACTCTAAACGACGAGAGAGAGGAGGTCTATCGTTCAGGACGATTTACAGACTCACTGTTGTGTTTGCAAACTTATTTTTCTTTGCGTGAATTTCAAAAAGAACTTTACCCAATGACACTTGCTTTTGCCTCCTTTTTGGAATTTTTGGGAAATGGGAAATTGATGTGTTCGTTGGAAAGATTCATTACTCGCACACTGCTACAGCTTTATTTGGGTGGTTCTTTTCTACAGAGTTTTGCACAGATATTCCCACACACATTCTACACACATCTTTCTAATCTCATTTTATGTGAGGGACATTTCCTTACTTCTCTCTTCCGCAGATGAGATACCGTCCATAGACTCTTGTTGGTGCGTGCAAAAGAGATCCATAACTTGATCTGCCGTCAATTTCTAGGCATTTTTCACCACTAGTTCTTGAATCACCTCCAGTCCATGGTCTTCCCAAGCACACAATCTCTTCGACAAGTAGTGGTTCCTATTCATGAGCTAGCCCCCTCAAAGTCACGTTCAATAATGAAATCAGGCCACAGTTTTCTCCAGAATTAAAAAAAAAAAATTAAAAAATCTTCAAGCGCACATACTCATAGCTGTAATGCTACATGTAGTTTCGTTGAATATTCACACTCGCACGTGCGTTAATTTTCCGAGTGAGGCACGCTTACCAGAGACTGTAGGGGAAAATATTACCCACAATTTTTTCCATAACACGTGTGCGGGCGAAAGCAAAAACCATCAGCTTAGTTGTGATAACGTGACAATAAATAAACAAATCGCAAAATTTTTTGCTCGTAATGCGAATCATCGCTCGTTAACCTAGTCAAAATTTATTTAAAATTTTTGCTCGTTATCCGAACCACTGGTTAACCGAAGTTCAACTGTATTCTATATAGAGCTGTAAATTGTCCTCTAACAAGAGCAAATTGCCTTCTGCTGCGTTGAAACGTGATCGAAGGATGAAACGTCGAAGTTAACATTGCATCAGGGAAACTGACATCTGATATTGAGGCTTATTTGGTTTGTTTGTGTAGCATGCACAGATCTCCTGTTCCTTCTATTTGTCGGAAAGTAAGCATTTCAAAGGGCAAAAATGCACCTTATTTTTTATTATACCTTATGAGTAAAGATATATAATTTTTGTGTGTTTACGAAATACAGGGTGTCCCATCAAGACCGCCCAAACTCTGCACAGCCAGATGCCTCGCTTGGAATACATAAAAAATGCCCAAAGAACTGTATCTGTACGACCCATAGTTTTCGAGAAAAATGCAAAAGGAAAGTATGACGTCATATCCGGTCCAGGAAAAAAAACTTTATTGGAAACACGAATATCTCGGTATTTGCATATATTTACATAGGAAGATGTTCAAAATGTCTACCGCGCATATCGAGGCACGCATGCGTACGCCGTGCACATTTATGTTTTCAATAAAGTTTTATTTTCTTACCTCTTATTTCGGCATTGACAAGACCAGATGCTTTGTAAAGTCTTTTGCGAAGCTCAGAATCGCATATCACGGCCGATGCGAAAAGAAATTGTGTCGTTAAATTTTTTCGTTTTCTGAGAAAAATGCAAAAATTCTGATTCCAAATTTTTTTGGCGAAATTTCCATATTTCAACTTATGAGCGAAGAACTTGATTTATACTATTTCTAAACATATTTGAGTTCAATGACAGTTTATTGAGTTATAGCTACAATGGACTAAACTTATAGGGGGGGGGGGGGCGTAATATCATTACCAGTCTTGCGATTTTGTGGGTTTGGTCGTTTAAACATATAAATATCGATTATATCACCATATTCACACTAACGTTTACATCTCACAGCTGGTTTTATGAAAGCATTTTTTTTAAACTCGATATAGCGAGAAAGTCGTGGGAAGGTAACGAAGAAGAAGAAAAAGAGGACATCTTTTTTATTTTATTTTTTCCGAGTGGTCGTAGAGAATTTCACCAACAGCTGTTGCCTCTGGCAACCGATTTTTATGCTGCACGCACCGGAATTTGAAAAACTTCTCACAAAAACCCAATTTCTTTCCATCATGAGTCAGTCGGTGAAAAAAAAAGGGGAGGGGGGCAAGGCATTTTCTTCGGAAATAAGAAATATCTGACGTGTTCCTATGAATCTCTGATTATCTTCTGGCGTGGGCCATGGGGAAATATAGTCGAGTGGGGAAAAAAGACCGTTAAGAACTTCATGAACATATTTGGATCACCTGTTTCATACTTTCTGTTCCAAATCGCATTGGTTTCGTTATTTTCAACTAAAATATGAGAATTTAATCTTAATTTTTATACGTATTTAGCTAGGGATTCGAATAAAAAATTTCATTAAGAACTACACGCGCGTTATCGTCAGCTACCGAGTGACAAACAAGAAACGTACTGGATGTAATTTTTTGTACGTGTGTTAATCAAGTGATGTAAAATTAAATGTAGTAAGAAATAATAAAATTATATGAAAAATTATAATCGGTTACAACGACATTCAAGATTCCGCGAAATTTTGTCGTTACAACAGAGGTTGCCGTTTTCAAGACTTTTTTTGGTGAAAAATATAATAAGATGTAATCTCGAATAATACCATGAAGTTGTTATTTCATACGCTCAGAGTGATCATGTAGTAAGTACATTCGGGTAATGTGGAATAACCAGGTTTTCTTTGCCTTCAGGTATGGCCTCAAAGTGGAACAGTGGTAAATAACTTCAGAATGCCTCCATGATGCTTTAGAGTCAGTGTCGCTTGGTTGTCACCATCATCATACTGCTGGCTGCTATAGGAAAATATTTGTTTTTCCACTTTTAGAAATTTATTTAGGCAAGCTTTCAAATGTTTATTATTGAAAACGTACCCAATAATTTGAAATTAAGCTCAATGTACATTATAAATGTTGTATTTTATTGTGCTGTGCTCATTTTTTAGCTAGCGATTCTCTCGGGTAAGATGGAATGCTATTTTTTCACAGATGGTGTGTCGGGTAATATGGAATATTATACATATTATTTGAGTTAAGCTAGAATATCCCTTCAAGATGTAAAGTTTAGTAAGATAGAAGAGGAAAGGTCTAGAAATAATGTGTCCTGTTCTCTGTGGGCCCACCTTGACTGTTCCAGGGCAGAATAGGAACGTATTTGTGATTCTTGTAAAAAGACTATGACACTACCGCATCATCAACTACAAAAGCAAACGATGAAATTTTTATTTATTCTCATACTCATTAAATCTTGTTTTTGAATGTTTTTTTACATTTTTTTCTTAGTTACATAATATTTATTTTTAAATACAATACACTCGTCAATGCAAAGACAAGAAACCAAATTTTATAGAAATATAGGTTTCAGGCTTTTACTATGTTTCAAATTAGAATAATCGAATAAATAAAAGTGGTATTTCATAATAATTGAATGTACAATATTTTATCGAGAGAAACACTAAAAATCGGGATAATAAATACTGAACATCACCGATTCTTGCCAAAATGTTGTCAATTGTCAGTAAAGTTGCAAAATATATTGCTTATATATAGTCCTTGGTGAGAAATACAGTATTACAGAATATTTGCAGTGATTCAAAATGTATTTAACGAAAAGAAAAATCGAACATGGAAAATATTTGAGATGTCAAATAAACTTCTTCCCTGATTCTAATAAAAATTATGATTTCAAGTAGACTTCGTTGATAAAGCGGAATATTTTTATACAAAAGAAAAACAAACGTCAGGTAGGGCAAACTTATAGGAAAGTAAGGGAATGTCAATGAACAAGTCGGAAAGTCACACATTTCATATAAATATTATTTCTGTTACGGCCAAAGCCCGAAATTGGTCAATTCACGAATTGACCAATTTCGTTTTAAATTGACCCGGTCAATGTCTGAAAGGAAAAAAACATGATTTGGGGTCATCGCCAAGTTTGCGTATTTTTTCGTGATAATTAAGGACACGTAAGCTATGGCAACCTATCATATCGCTGTCACGATGCGGTAATCATTTTTTTCTCAAAATTTGGCAGAAAAAAGTATGTCTATATTACTGTACACAAATAATTTTTTTCTCTCTAATTTATTTAATTTCTCGTCACTTGGAATTAATCCAATGCAGTTATTATAATTATATAGCCGTGTATCACACGTTGATACACGGACCTACCAGACCTTCTTACATCAGCACATCGAACTTTGGCTAGGGATT
Source organism: Pholcus phalangioides (assembly GCF_987345545.1). NCBI lineage: Eukaryota > Metazoa > Arthropoda > Arachnida > Araneae > Pholcidae > Pholcus > Pholcus phalangioides. The sequence goes on along the minus strand of NW_028301625.1, from coordinate 5,192,966 downwards.
TCCAGCCACTTCAACAATTTGCCGCCCAAAGCCCGAAAAATCACAGAAAGTCAACAAAGTCCGATTTTCAGAAAGTTATTTCTGAAAATTCGATTTTAGTCATGGCTCTCGGCCAATTCGCGAAGTGACCGCACTTCGGATTTTGGCCGCATCATTTCAAGGGTTAAATATAATAGAACAACAGAAAAGCTTTGCTTTAATGTGCTGAGCTCTAATTATAGGAATTCCTTGGTTAAGGGAGAGAAAAAAAAACGGAGTCAAAAATGTGTCATTATAACTGAAGTAAGGTTCATTATTCTTTATCGGAATTTGCCGGGACGGTCAATAATTGACGTCATCTCCGAGGTGTCGTTATAACCTGGTTTGACTTATTGCTAAACGGATATATTTATCCTAATATAGGGAAGTTTAAATCCAAACGAGAGGCAACAAAGATTTTTCACACTTGTTCTTTTGCTACCTATTACTTTAGAATAAGATCACGGGATTTTTTTCCTCAGATTGCTCATCTTCTTCACTCAGACAGCGAGAGTGATAACTACTTCAATACGATAAAACAGTTCACGCGAGGTTTTATTTATTTAATTTTTTTTAAATTCTCCTTTACTCCTAGTAACAACAAATCAAATGGTAGAAAAGAGGGCAGTTTCCGAAGGCAATTCGCTCATCACATCTCTCGTCTCCTTCTCTCAACGTTACTAAATATACTTCCAGCTCCTTCAATTGAGTGTAAGAATGACTTTGTTTATAAATTAAGAGGCAGCTCAGCGTAACTGTGAAAACCCAACACGGATTTGACGGTTTTTTCTTTTATGTGAAATTATTTCAGCGAGGTAACTTAGCCCGCTCTCTCTTTGTGTTTCTTCCGTCAACATGTTGATGCCAAGAACGTCACGTCACACAAAAAACTTGCCTTATCACGGTTTTTTCCTTTCAAGCAATTACAAATGCCGAAGTAACCACAAGACAAAAGCATGAATAATGAATGCACTAACCGAACAAGGAAAAAAAGGACTTGTCAAACGAACCGAATTTCGATAATTAATCAGCACGTCTCTAAAAAGGCACTCTTCCAATCTCTTCTTAGCACATCTCTTCACACTCATACATACAAAAATGGAGAACACGTGTATATAGACCAGGGTTTGACAAATCCGGAAAAAAAATTTTAGGCAAGAGTCAAATTTCTTAGGAGCCAAGAGTGAATTTAATCTCAAGAAAAACGGCCCTAAATAAGGGTTTTTCGACTTCTCTGGGACTTTATATCATTCTCCTATGTTAAAAGGCACATTGTCATGAAATCAGAAAATTTTGTGTTATTCATAGACTCTAATTTAGCAATCGCATACGGAAAATCTCAGGCACCAAAACATTTTATAGTCGCCATGGCAGCCTGGTACCTGGGATGTGTCAAGTCTTGATATAGTCAAGTTGCACAATATTTTGTAGGTATGGACGGGTGACATAAAGTTGATCGAAGTCTTGCGTTCTTTTTTTCGTAACTGCATAACCAAAATCCGCGATTTGTCTATAGATAGTCGCGTTATTTCGTCTATGAGTGTGGACTAAATCAAACATTTTGTCGCTTCTATTTCACGGTATTTTAAGAATGACCAAGAAAATGTTGAGAATCTATCGGTTTGAAATTAAGTAACCTAATAAACTAAGCACCACATATTTACAATCAGTGATCCATCCTTAATGCATCATTTTTACTAACGGCTACTGCTGAAGAAAACGAAAAAAAGAAACCTCAAGCAAATACATACCTCTACTATACAGCTTATAATGTTAGAAGTTTTGAGAGAGCTTAGAAACTCCTAAAAACCTATATCTTGCTCGACACTCGATTGCTTGAAAATCATGTGATAGAATTTAATTCTGATAGATTTTAACGAATATCTATCAGAATCCAGTGGTTGTTAAAAATACTTTGTATATCAATCTACACAATATTATTCTTTGCTTTGCCGTTGGATTTAAAATGTCTTCAAAGTTAAAGAAGGTATATGTACCCATTTTTGGATAATTCTTAATGATAATTTAAAACCATCAGATATCACAGCAAAAAAGACAAATACTGCAGATGTTGCCTAGAATATTCGGATCAGAAGCGGTGATGAAGAACAGAACAAATACAGTCGAGAATCATAGATGAAATTAATTAAAGAAAATTAATTTTCAACTTTCTTTTCGCACGCAATTAAGTCATTTGTAAGCGAAGAAATAATAATAAAAGAAAGAATCGAATGAGAAGAGACTCGAATCGCGAAACTCGATTTTGTCTCATAATTAGTTTCATTTATAAAACACGGAAATTTTTAATTAAATTCTTAGGATTCTTCGCAATGTTCTTGGTAATTCACTGCTATCTCCGACATAACTTCTGGTGAACAAAAAAGAAACAAAAATTCAAGGTATCGGAAAGACGGGATGGATATAAAATATCCATCCCGTTATATATTATTACATTTTGTACATAGCGAATAGATTTGGAATTAGATAAATATTCAAATGACGACAGCATTACAAGTTGAAGTTAGTAAAGTAGTGTACTGAGACGGCAATTACTTTCATGACATCGGAGTTGAGCGGCATTACTACCCTACCATCTTCCCTTTGTCAAGGCAACAATAACTATAACAGCCAATTTTGATAAAAGCGTCAGTATCTAAGTTCTTTGTTGCTAATTTTTTCTTTTTTTCACTACCAAAATGCAAAGATACCCGTGGTCTATGACACACATTTCAGACATTCTTCTTTACAGGGAATCTCTTTTCTATTCAGCGTATATCACACATCACTGTAATCAATTTCATACCAGAATACTTCGATAAAGTTTGGGAAACCCGGGTGTCACAACTCAAAAAAATCAGTTTTATTTCACTGGCGTTATTTTGATTATAAGTATAAAAGGTAACTTTGAATTTGGTTGATCCCACTGTGGTTTGAAACTATATTAAGACGATTTTATGACAAATTATGGAAATGGAAACAAAACTTTCAGGTTGTTTGAACACACCGCAGTCACTTCATACAAACGAAAGCTAATCCGTCAGGCCCACAGTTTGAAGCTGAATCGAATAACATTTCTGCATCCGAAAGCGTAATAATCCGCGAATTTGCGAGAGTTCTTTATCACCGAGCTCGGAATAATTTGCTTGCACACAGTATGTAAAAACCCCTTTACTTATTGATGCATGGTGATACGGGACAGGCAGCAAATTCACGGGAAGGGGATGTGTAAATCGGTTTTACAGTAAAAGTCCATTATAAAGGCAGCTCGCAATTACTAGAAAAATTGTCGTTATAACGGACTTTTCATTACAAGCGAATTTAATTATTTTGCTGTCAGGTTTCACAATTGTGGAAAATTGCCATTTTATCTGCATTAAAACGGCTTTTTGATCGTTTCGTTCTAATATTAACGAATGAACAGAACTCTAGTCATGAAATTCATTTTCTCTCAAAGCATTTCATTCTCTACGACGTTTTTGCATAGAATTTCGTGTTATCAAAGCGATTTAGTCAACCAACTGAACAGTTTAAAATTCTCAATTTGTTACGTATATTACTGCTGACTTCGACGGCTTCATGGACTCGTCAACGTCTTTCCGCTAAACAGAAATTTTTTTTATCACGATTTTTTTCAGTCATTCGGAAACGACTTTAAACGACTACTACTAAACCACTCATGCATCTCGTACATATCACCCTATGGAACCTCTGACGAATTGGTACATGTTAAAATGTGCTTGTTCTTGTTGTGCCTAACGTAAAATTTGTTTCTGTGTAATGCTTGTTATAGTGCTGCCATCTATTTTTCGAACTATGAGTGAAGTGTAATGATTGAATATTTGTACTGTTGTAGGCCTATTGCTCTCTGTGGCGAGACTTTTTAACGAGAAGATCAGATCGCATTCGCGCCTGGAAGTTAAGTTTGGAACCACAGAAAAACAACTTCTGCCGAGCACCACTGCGGCGCTGGTGGGATTTGAGCCTGGTTCCTCGCTACGCGAGGCAGTCACTATGAACACTCCACCACCACAGTGGCAACGACTTTGAACTGCAAGTTATTATCGTGTGGTCCCTTAGTCACTGGAAGAAACAAAAGTCGAATAAAATTATTACACGTATCCCACTTGTATATTGGGGAACCTCAAAAATAGGAAGAGGGAGGGGCTAAAAAAATTGACTTTTCTGTGTCCATTCTTTGTTCAAAGTACCTCAGAGTAATTTTTACGAGGAGCATGTGTGCTATAAGAGTGTTTAGTTTTTGAAGAGAGAGAAGGAAAAACCAGAATTTTTTCGAGAATTCTTTTGAGGTTATAGCGGATCCTTTCTGATTTTTTTAATTCACATATTTTTGTATTTCTAACATTATCTATTTGAGAATCACTTGCAAATCATTCATTATAGCGAGATCCTCGTTGTATTCGTTACAACGGACTTTTACTGTATTTTGGTAAAAAAAAATTCAGTAGTTTCGATACTCAAAATATGTTAATTGGGTTTTTTTTTATAAAAATCAAAGTTTGACTATTTAATTCATTGTAATAAGTTATGCACGCGTTCTTGGAATTATAAATTTTACAATTATTCACTAATTACACGAATTTTGTTAAGTAAACGTCATAAAAAAGTTTTATCATAAATAAAAACACGCTACATTATAATAATTAAGATTCAAAATTATTAAAAAAGTGTTTTACCAGTTTTATATTTTTATAATCATTTCTATAAGATTCTTTTCATTCAAATACTGTATTTAAAACCAAGACGTAATTTACGAAAGCATTAAAAGAAAGAATATCATGGGAAAATACGTCATACACAAAAAAAGCACCCATAACCCGGAAATAACATGTTCCGAACTGTAAAAAAAAATGAAAGAAATTGCATTTATACTCGAAGAAATTTCTAAAAACTATTAATTAATTGAGACACAAAAATAAAACAATACGCGACTACTCTAATGAGCTTTGCATTTTTTTTTTTAAATTTCCGTCGAAGAAAAATAAAATGAATAAAGTATTAAAACACTTCAAATATTTATAAAAAAAAACACACTTCATACATTAATTTAAATTCTAGAAGATAAATACGATTTTTTATGAGAATCTATCATAGATAATAATAATAATAATAATGAACTTGTTTGAGTCTGATACGCTTTGTCTGCAGTCATTTCCGTGTATACACACTAATAATAAAATTACTGTCTATGTAATAAAGTATCAAAATTTCAAATCCACAAAAACAAAAATTGAACTTAAGCATCTTAAAAAGTGTTAAGTAAGATCTTGTAACTTGTCCACATATAATCGCATTTGAAAAACTCATACCTACCTGTTAAAATAGAAGTTCATTCAGGAAAAAAACCAGGTTTATACAATAGGGTCATTAAATGGTGATGCTTATTTAACAATTGCGTTTTTATAAGAGATTGCCAGAAGTGTTTTTATTAAATATCCAAAATCGCTAGAAATGTTTTTATTAAATATCCAATTGCTAGAAATGTTTTTATTAAATATCCAATTGCTAGAAATGTTTTTATTAAATATCCAATTGCTAGAAATGTTTTTATTAAATATCCAATTGCTAGAAATGTTTTTATTAAATATCTTGCTAGAAATGTTTTTATTAAATATCCAATTGTGTAAAGGTGAGTCTATATCAGAGAATATCGCCGAGATGAATGTAAATTAGAAAAGGTGCGTCAAGGTGGAACGATAATGTTCCGAATCAGGGCCGCAACTAGATGCTTGGTCACCCGGGGCAAGCGCGCATTTTGACGCCCCTTGTAATCTTGAAGGAGAGGTTTCAGAATGAAATTTGCGCCCCCTCTGGTCGCGCCCGGGGCACGAGACCCGCCTGCTCCCCCCTAGTTGCGGCCCTGTTCCGAGTTAGAGGTGTGGAAAAGAGAAAACGGTCTGAATCGGAGCGAAACGCTTGCAAACCGACCCAGAGGCTCCACAAAAAAAATTAAAGGGGGGCCATAAGAAACCGTTCAAGGCGATCAAAAATTAAAAATATTGTAGTAAAAAAATTAAAATATTGTAGTAAAAAAATTAAAATATTGTAGTAAAAAAATTAAAATATTGTAAAAGTACCTTAAATTTCAATTTCAATTAGTTTCTGTTAACTCAGTTTTCTTTTAGCAAAATTGATATATGCAGCGCTTAACATACTCCAGGCTCTCTACCATGGAGACAAGAAAAACTGTATCGGCACTTAAACTTTCTTATATATGATTTCTAAATTGGGAGTCAACGAATGATACAAAAAAAGATTTCATTACAATGTGTCTTCCAACATAGGAAGGGGGTCACCAATTACGGAATAATTTAAAAACAATATATATTTGGAATTATTTTTCCTGGGGGGGGGGGCATATGCTTGGCTCCTAGAAAATCTCGCTAGCGTCTAATTTTTTTCCTATTTGACAGGTTCTGGTTGCCATGCCTAAGAGGGTTCCATAATGGGGAAAAATATCATAATACAACATCAAACAATAATAATAATCATATGCTACGTTTAATTATGCCGCTATTTTATTTCACAACGGCATCAATGCCCTTTGGGGCATATAAAACATGGTACCTTTCGATGGGCCGTGTTTTTTGCAGGCTTAAGAATTATTCAACATTTTAATTTTCTTAATAGTGTTCGTAATATTGAATACTGTGACGGATTGTGAAATACAAATACAAGGGCCACAACAGGCAAATTGCCCAACGAGGTGGCTGAAAAAATGTGTCCATTAAAAAATATGGATGTCAAATATATAAGCAAAATACCCAATATAAAAGCATATATCACCAAAAAAATTAATAATATATAATACACTGCCCATAAAAAAGATTATGGTTGCCTTATCTAATCATGGATAGCTTCTCGATTTATCCTATTATGTCTGTCGTACTTCTTTTTAAACGTATCAATTGTGTTAGAATTCACAACCTCCGGAGGTAAGCTATTCCATTTATTCACAACCTCCGGAGGTAAGGAGGTTGAAAAGAAGAACTATAAAAGAAGAACTCCCTGCAACACCACAACTTGGAATTGTAAACAACTGAAACCTGAATAACCAAATGCAATATATTAGAATCTGTTTTATGAAATCATTTACATAGAATTGTTGCATAATACTTTATAAAAAATTTTCAAAGACGCCAAGTGGGGCCCAAACTTGTGAGGAACGGGTCGTGAGCAGCATCCGAGGTCCAAGCCATACGACTGAAATTAAATATCTGGAAAAAAAAAGTTTGCTGCTTTTTTTAGAAATCCAGAATCGACACCGCAATTCATTTTATAACGAATTAATTGGATCGTTTTTGGAACAGTAGTAATCAAGTCGCCATCGCCACTGATCATAACGAAACACACCCGCTAAAAAAGCAAATAGAAACAGATGGACAAAGAGAATCGGAGTTTCTCGAACAAAGATTTCTTTGTTAACAATCCCCATTTCGTGGAAGGCGGACTTGAACTATAATAATTTCTCAATAGGTCATAGCGATAGCTAGCCTTCAATGAAAGAAAACTTACCCCCATAAACTGAACAGGCTAGTATTGGAAAAAATTCTGAAATTGTTTTTTTTTCTCTATACGCCCTAGAGAAACAAAAATGATAAAGGATGGGAATGACGCTTTCAATCAGTTAATGCTGATCGCTGCGACAACAGCTTATGTTTATTTTGGGAAAGAAAAGAAAATTAGCGATATCAACTATAATCAGATTTTTAAAGCGAAAAGGATGGTCGAATGGAATCATTGAAGTACAACGGTAATCATGGTAAAGCTCGATTGACATGGAAACAGAACCAGTTCTGTATGCCGCAACAACCATCAATCACTGGCAAGAAATCGAGGGAGTCATAACATTTCTTGCAAATGAATAAGTAACACCCGGGATGCAATTAATAAGTCAACACTAGGGTAAAATTAGAAATCGTTGCCAATGGGATCGGTGAAACTCAGAAAAGATTTCTTTTGAACATTTAAATCACGTTGACGGGAATGAGAAAGAAAAAGAGAAATAGTCAAGCTTAATTGACTGAGAAAAATACAGTACTCAAAAAACACAAGTTTACAAGGAAGACAAAGAGAGAGAACAAAAATATGTCACTATTTAGCAGTAATTTGAAGTAATTGCTGCTAATTTAAACCAAAAATAATGAATACCTCTGAATTAGTTTTTCGTAATTGAAAAAGAGGGAGAGAATACTTGTATACAACAAAAAGTCGAATTAATTAAAAATGAAAAAAAAATTCGCGGTAATAATGAGAAGCATATCTAAATTATCAAATTATCATCCTAAAACGAAAGAAATATAGAAAGAGCAGGCTTCTCGGGCATACATCTATACTCTTTTCTCTTTCATTTGAACAGATATTAAATACTCGTAAGACATGATTATCTCAGTAAAAGACTTAGAAAAGAGCTATGATTACGAGGATTGAACCTCGTAAGTTTCAGAACATAGAAATTCAGGTCGTGCTGCGTTGACTACAGTACTACAGTCGACGCTCATTTTTACGAACCCGTACGGACGTGAAAAAGAGTTCGCAAAAACCAAAAGTTCGTAAATGGGAAAGGCATTTAAAGGAATAGTACATTATTTGGGACCGTTCGCGTAAAAACGTGTACTTTATAAATTGGAGTTTTGTAAAATCGAGCGCCGACTGCATTTCTCTATAGTAGTGGGTAGTTTCTTATTCCTCCTCTAAGAAAAAGGGAAAAATGAACATAAATCACACATATTTTACTCGATCCACGGATGAACTTTCAGCAAGTTGGAAAAATTTTACTGTAAATGTACACACAATATCCTCTGCTATTCAAGAATTTTAATTTTTTTAAACTTTTTTTTCATACATTTCACTCACTTTCATCGAGAAACTAATGTGTAGATAAATGGAATGTTAAGGATTTATCCATATTTTTATTCGTGACATCACGGTTGCTGTTAACTAAACTTTTATTTATATTACAGAGAGAGAGAGAGAGAGAGAGAGAAAGAGAAAGAAATCTGAGTCAAATTATATCTCGCTGTTTTCGTTGCATCGATCTATAGCTATTCAATGATTAAAAATGTTATTGGATTTTAAAAAAATGAATAGATTTATTGATCTGATCCCACCAGTGGTCCAGTGGTTTCGTTCATGATTTATCAATCTGAACGATGCAAATAAGATCCAACTTTACCACGTGCACAAAAGAGAAACAATGACCAAGTGGAAAGCAGTAAATGAAACCCGTCGTCGATGACCTCAACGAAGGAGGGGGGGGGGGGGGTTGATGACACTACTGGTAGTGAACTGAAAATAGTCACCAATTGAAGATGAAAAGATGAAAAAACCCCACGGACAAACATAACATTTATATTCAAACTGGTTCAGACATTGTACCATTTTCACTAATGAGTCTAAGAGATTTTTCCGACTCCATTCATTGCTATTATTAGTGAGTGTTATACATTGCTACCTATGGAAGAAACCGGAAAAAGAAATGGCTGTGAGATCAATGATGTAATGGAAAGACAGATTGGTATCATGCATTTAAAAATGAACAGCAAAATTTCGCCCTCTCATTTGAACACTTTTTCTCTGCATAAAGAAGTTACAGGCTCCGTCTTTTGATGATGGGGTAGAACTAATGAAGAATAATGACCATGAGCTACAAAGGAAAAAAAGAGAGAATACGAGAGGTCTTTCATTAAAGCAAATTTGTAACACGCGAGTAAGCTCGTTTGCGACAAACAAACGACGTACTCGTAGATATTCACTTCGATCCTCATCTAGAGAGAGAGTACAATCTCCGTTAATAAGGAACACTAAACAGAAAGTTCAAACTTTATGATCAATTATAAGGTCAATTATAAAGTGCAGCAGGGTTTCACGTTATAAAAAAAGTATAGCATTAAAAATATTTTCTTGCCATATTACACCTGCTGGAATAAATAAATTGGCAGAATTGTTCAGACAAGTGGTTTAAAAATTAGTTTAATGCACTTACTTTTACACAGATACTTGGACGAATACATAACCAACACTTTCGGCCGAATACCGAATAGTAACTAAATATTCGCACCATCTATAATAAATAATAGATGAACTCATAACCACTATAATCTGGCAGTGGTCGACTTCATTCAGACCTTTACGTTCAATGCAACCATTACACGAACCCTCACAAAACCATAACCCGAGAACGAACTTTTTTCATGTTCAAAACATAATTTTAAATTACTGATAAATATCTACAGATTTTACAAGTGTAAAAAACTTATCTGAGCCACAAAAAACTCTTGGCATTTAAAGAATTCACGAGTAAATCCAGTATCACCTGACGAAACGACTAAAAAAAAAAAACCATCCTACGCGACAAACGGAATGCAATAATCTTCAGAATAGAATCTCTTGATAACTAGAATAAAAGCGAAAACACGGATAAACTAGCATATTGAAAAAAAAAATTAGAGAACGTATTCCCTGAATAAAATTAAAAGCCACGAGAACCCAGCAAATAAAACGCATCTCGGTTGACAGCGGGGGAAAAAAAAAAACAAAAATTACATAAAATCTCTACTCAAAACTCAAATAGATGAGGTGAACGAACTATTCCATTAACAAGAGAAAGTGACAATCAACATTTTCTAAAGAAAAATAAATATAAAGAGTTCTAAGGAAAAAAAAAAAACTCTTTTTCTGTAAGAAAAGCGTTAAATCGGAGGAAAAAAAAGAGAAACAGGAATAAGAAAAATTCACATCTGATTACAAAATAATGGAAGCTTTTTTAAAAAAAAAGCAATAACTTTTACGGACACATGACTTCACAAGACGGGCTATACGATAAATTTTCACTTGAAATTCAAAAACAAAAATTCGAGTTAGAAATGAAAACGGCCTTGAAGCGATTCGTACTAAAGATAACCTCTATCAAGACTAGAGGATGTATGGAGAGATCCCGCCCCGACTTCAGTCTGGTAATAAATGGATATCTATCGCTTCAACCCAAAAAATGTCTTTGTCAGAGTTAAAAAAAATAAAAAATGCTACACGCACAAGTCTTTTTTTCTCTATAATTCCTAAATGAACGCCCAGGACGGACTGGGTGGAAATTGACGCACATATCCTAGTTTATGTGCATGGTCTTTGAAGTGAGAAAAAAAAAAAGCTGTACGGCACTCGAAGAAAAAATGAAATTGCATTTCTCTAGAGCACATATTTTAAGTTCTCACAGGTTATTTAAAAAAATAATAAAATAAATTTCCTAGCGCACATTGCAAAAGAATTCGCAGTTTCTCAGCACAGGTCAAGTTCTAAAAGGTGGTTTTTTTTTTTCGTTGCCTGGGATATAGTCTTGCACTACTAAGTTTCACCGTGACAAAAGGGTCCCTCAATGCGGCTGGCATATTGCAAGGCGCCATGAAGGCAAGACGGAAACGCTGTAAATGTACTGTTGCAAAGAGAAAAGGCGGTAACTCAATTCACACACAGTAAGAGGGGAAAAAAGAACTTTTTTCAAAGGAGAAAGAGAAAAAAAAGCATTAGTTTCTGTTCCTGCCATTACGATGGCAAGGTCAGGCAAAAAAGCCGAATAGAACGTGGTGTGATGTTCCGCAGAGAAAAGTAAGATAATTAAACATACTTAAAAGAGAAAATAAGTACAGAATAATAACACCGCGAAAAACAAATTTTAACAAAGTTTCTGCGTCTGAAACAAAAATAGTCATTTCTTATGTAATTCGGTGTGCTGAACACGAATTTAACCATTAAAAAACTGGATCAGCTACAGCAGCAGTTCTCAACCGGTGCTCCACGGCCGCTCGAGGAAAATAAATAAAAAAACAGTAAAATTTAAAAAATAATTATAAATATTTTTAGATGGTAAAAATAAATCAGTAACTTTGATGAATAATTAAAAAATTGGCCTACAGTGCTTCGCCATAGAATTTTTTTACTTAAAAGGGCTCCGCGAGTCAAAAAAGGTTGAGAACCGCTGAGCTACCGTATTCCCTGAAATCACTCACCTAATGCACAAATATATGTTATAATAACACAATACAATACATTGAAACACTGCGTAAGTAAATAGAAAACAAAATAAATATACTGAAAAAAGAAAAAGAAAACCACACACAACATAGGGTGATTCAAATTGTTTGTCCGTAGAACTAATTGATTTTAAAAGTATACTTCCAATTACAAAAAGTTTTCAAATGTCATGTGGTTTCTTTAAATGACGTAATTTTTTTGAGGGATCGTACACATAAAAAAGACAACTTTTTATACAGTCTCCGTGTGCTTAAAAAACCCAATTAGGAAATTGTGGTCTTGTCTCTCCTGAGGCCAAAAAAAAACAAAAAAAAACATTTCTAAGTTCAATATTCGCTGCGATATTTAAATTCGAAAAATAAAGAAAAGTTTGAAAAAAAAAACATAAAAAAATTAACGGAAAAGGCTCTTTTCCCTTATTTAAGCTGCCCCTCCCCCCAACTTTTCTCCTTTTTTCTAATTCAAATATCTCAATGAATATCACACTTACAATCGTGGATTTCTTTTGTTGGCCTCCGGAGAGACAGGGCAACAACTTCAACAACCACAATTTGGTTTTGTAGCACACGCGGACTGTTTTTATTTTTCTTTATACGATTCCTCAAAACAATTACGTTACTTAAAGAAACCGTATGTCATTTGTAAACTTTTTGTGATTGGAAGTATAGTTCTAAAGTCAACGGTTATAGAGTTAATGGGCAAACAATTTGAATCATCCTGTATAGAAACTTCCCAACATGTAGAGACACAACACAAATACATAGAAACAAAAATGTTCTGTATTATAGCACAATAGCAACGTATTACGGTATCTGACGTTTTGCAAATTGCGCTTGTACTGGACATAAGCAGCATCTCTTACATTTGTCCAATCCTAGTAACGTTGTTCTATGGTCTTTACCACTTTTTCCCCATACAATAACGCTCTTTAAGCACTTTTTAACTTCAACAGGGCAACATCTCAAAAACAAGATCCAATAAATAAACGTTTAAGATCCAATAATAATAAAACGTTGGCAGGGTGATACTCGTGTTCAGCAGGTCAAAACCATTCGGAATTGTATATTTTCATGTCAGACGCAATTATTAGCAATTTCGCAGATAATTGGAAAAAATTTTTGGGCGAAAATTGGCAATATCCCGTACTTATGATCCCAATTTCCAGGATTTTTTCTAGGTTACTCTAATCATAATAAAATAACAAATTTGCGTCAGTATTTGATTGCGTCTAATTATATTTTTCTTGCCAGAAAGGTCTTAAATATGTTAATCTCGGTTGCAACGGCACCTCGCTCATAACGACCTAGTTTCGCAAAATCTTCAATGTCGTTATAACTGAGTTCGATTGTATTTAGATGGTTTTTAATGTTCTAAACAATCTAATTTTTTTAAGAGCGCAATACAATCGAGAATAACTGCACCAAAAAAAAATGTATCAACAGATATAACATTCAATAACGCATAAGAAAAAATATGGGGACAGCGTCAATCGTCGGCACCCACAAGATCCATGTAAATCCTATTCTATGATATGGAAGTCGGGTATCAATTCGTCAACAGCTGATGCCTCTCCACCCTTTTCTACTTCGGGATCCTGTCGAGAATATATCTATGGGCTAGAATCGCAGCTTAAGAATTTGATAATCCGATAACCACAGTCAGTTTAAAACGACGGACGAGATCTTTCCACGCCCCATGTTTCTTTCTTTCAATTTTTTTTCTCCTTCAAGCGGCTGAGATAAGGTTCGACGAGCCTTTTACTGCGTGACTCTCGAAACTACACGTGTGTGGTGCACGCTATCGAAACAAAAAAAAAGGCAAACAAAAACAACAAAACCCGTGCTTTTTTATTGTTAATAGGCACAGATCTCAGAGGAAACTATTTCTCTGCAGTGTTTCTGTAAGATGAGGGATGATTTTTATGCGCCAGTTCTTGAGCAAGCATTAACTTAATAAAATAACTCAAGAAACTTGACGTAAAACTGACCTTGCAGAAAAGAAAGAATAAAAAAATAAAATAAAAACATTGCTTGTTTCATTCTGGAGCGATACAAATCGAAACTTACGGAGCTGTTATTGTAGAAGAGTAAAAATAAAACAAAAAATGGAATAACTATGTGTATGTACCTCTCAATTATCTTCAGTAAGAGAGGCTACGAAGTAAGACGCAAGTAACAAGATAGACAGTCTCAGACACACATTAACTTGGGCGAATAATCTCGTTTCTCTTCCTGCTCGGATGTAATAGAACGTATTGCCATCACGCATTCGCCCCAAGCGACTTCCAAAGCTGGATTTGTTTTAGCTTAATGAACTTACTCATTGGCATAACAAAAAAAGGAGCAAAAATCTTCATTGTACCTTCTCTGACTGACTTTTAGAAACATCACACTGTTAGTGTTATCTCATTTACAATAGTTATGTTGATCACGTGTTCTTACGCGAAATTCAAAAATCTCGCTTTCTATTTCCTTATAGAACTACCGAATTTTGACACATTCACAGGAAACAACAAAATCAACAAAGAAATATGGTTTCTTAATGGAAATAAATCGAAAGTATTCATGAAATTTGTTTCATATATAGTCAGATCCGGTTGTAACGACATTCGAGGGACCATGCTAATGTATTGTTATAATCGAGTCGTTAAGACCGAAGTTGAAATTTTTCAGTAGGTAATAAAATATGTTATCAGATGCTATCGCGATGTGTTTATTTCACCCTTGATATTAAATAATGCAGAATAAATCGTATCTTACACTAACAACTTTATCATTGATCATTTTTGTCGCACCACGGTCATTTTCTGCACATGAGGGCTAACTTTTTAGACCGGGACCTACAATTTATTGCCGATTCTGAACGGCAGGCTTGTTTTTTTATACTCATCGAGACGTTGGTGCGCTAACCCCTCGATGGGGAACTCCTTGCGGTAGCAATTTTTTTCCGCGGTCATGTCGCTGTTTCTGTTGTACCCCTGTGTCAGGAAAGTTTCCTAACAAGGACGAACCGGGTATCGAACTCGCGACACCTCTAAACATCCTTTGGTACTTACTTTAGGCGAGTATCTTATCGACCTAGGCTACCGCGCCCACCAACAACTTTATAAAACCTTGATTTGATGAAAACAACTACAAGTAATGCGTTTATTTACCCTGACCTTTATCTCGAAGTAGGCTCCAAAGTGAATTTCACAAGCCCTTTCAAACAAAAGACAAAGAAGCTTGAATAGATACCGAATGCACGGATTAAATGGAGTTAGAATCCGATCCCCACAGAACTACAGTTAAACCTCGCTACAACGATACTTGATATAACAAAAATTCCTCTACAACGATATTTTCTCGAATCTTGTTTGAAATTGCCTATAGTCTACTGTTCCTCTCGATACACCGATATCCTTTGCTCTACGATAAATCCCTCTCTCTATATATATATAGATATATTTTGTATTTCACTAAAAAAAATCGCGTTCAATTTATTTTTAAGTTCTTCACCAGTGTTCTTTCTAAGATATTTTATAATAAACATCTCTCGGTATTCAGCAAATAGCACTCCCTGCTCTCCGAAATTATTAATGAAGTTGTGAAGAGCTACTTTCTGTGTAGTTCACGAAAGCAATGTGCAAGAGACTACTTGACAGGATGAAACAACTGACCGTCTTTTATTCATCTACTAATCAATTAGAAAATTTTTAGCGGCGAATAAATACTTAAAAATGATACCAAAACAATACCAATTCAGAAGAGATACTAACAACAGCATAAATTTGGTGGCGTCTGATGATAATGCTACCCCTCGATAACCCCTCTACGACGATATTTTAGCTTGTTCCGCAGAGTATCGTTATATTGAGGTTTCACTGTATTTATACTCTGTTATTGATACTAAAAAAGAATAAAAACATGCAGGGATCCCTACGGCTTCTGAGAACTATGTCACTAGATAATACTGAACAATAACCAATAACAGTTTAATGCAAATGATGTTCAGATGGTCATAATTAAGAGTTGTAAAGGTTTTGGAAAATAAGCAATATTAGCTTCGTGCAATTGAGTAATTTTTAATTTAATTAAAACCAAATTTTAAAGTCCACCAGTGGACCACCTAAAACATCTTTTAACCATAGGTTGAGAAACACTATATCACGGGTTTTTTTAGTACGTTAATATCATTAAAACAAAGCCCATTACATTTCCGTGTCATATTACTCCATTATGGCACTTCAAAGTTTTGTGCACATGCAAAAACCATGTGTCTTGTCTAAAACCTCAACCCTATCATGATGGTTATCAATAGAAAATGCAGACAAACATTTCCTTAATATGCTGTAAAATGTGTCCTTATATCCAATATCCACTCTCATTAGCTTATTTAATTTTAAAACGAATAACTCATATTTTAAACGAAATAACAATGAATACAGCAACGATTTCCAAACAATAAAAAAAATCAAGATTTGGTTTACTTTCAGGATTACACTATAAAAGTTATCTTTTGCAAAACTTGGAAAAAAAACCAAAAAAAACCAACCAACCAATAAACCTATTGGTTACATTCGCTCGAATCTAACTGATATGCTTATTGGTTGTATTTTTCAAGTTTCATAACAGAACTTTTATAGTATAATGCCTTAGGCATAGTTTCCCAAACTTGTTCATGCGTTCAACCGTACCCTTCTTCAAAAATGTTTTTTCCTCATCGTCCCCAATTTAAGTCAACCCATACGAGCCTATGTTATACCCGTAGCTTTTACCGTCCCCTTTTATCATTCCATCACACACGGGGGCAAAATATTGACCACTTTGGGGAAACACTAGTCTTAGGGAATATTTACATAATATCTGTCCAACTGCTATGGTGAAATCGGACAATTTAGGACAATTAGAAAAGATGATTACCGAATAGGATTTTTTTACTCTCATCTCAGTAGCTTTTCATCTCACCCGAATAAGAATAAGCGCCGTTTGTTACGTGAATAAATACTTTTAAAAAAGAGGAAGAACGCCTTAATTTACTTCAATGTAACGGCACCATATCTCTCGACGTCTCATTATTAGCCTTGAACCCGCGATTTCGATCGAGACGTGAATTCTATAATACTTTAGTAAGACACAGAAAGGCAGGGCACCAGAAATCAATGTTGAACTGGTTGTTTCTTTCAATCATCACTGGGATTGTGAATTGATAAAGCGAGAGACATTTTTATTTTTTTTTACACGGCGATGATCATCGGGCCTCTGAGGTTAAAAACTGACCTTCACCATCCTACAGGATTAAATTCTCTTCTCTTGATAGAAAAATAAAGTTCGCCCACCGTGTTCAGTCGACAAAGATAGAGATTATCAAAACATATGATGTTCTCTCTTTTAATTTGTCTTTCACATGGACTGGTCTGAAAATATTTTTTTTTATTTAATCATTCCATCATATTTTCAAGTTAAAAATAAAGTTCCCATTTTTACACGCAAAAAAATAATTTGATTGCAAGAAACGGGAAAGAATGTCTTCCAACATGTTCATTGATATGATCAGACACGTTTGTAGTACATTAATCATGCGCACAATCTTAGTTTTCTTAAAAAAACACCATTGGTTACCGAAGCGCTTTTCCCCCCCTTCGACTAATTATCTAGTGTTAACAGTTTTTTTTTTTTACGAGTATCACATTTGTTGCCTTCACTGGAAGAGAGATTCAATATAAAAGAGGGGTCAAATCAGCAAATGTAACACAGCGTGTATAACACATCTCTACTTAATTTCTTGAAAAAAAAAAACTTTTGACTTTGGTTCAGCAAGCAAAAAAAAAAAAAAAAACAAAAAAAAAAAAAAAACATCGAGGTACCTTGCACAATATATACTGTACTATTTTGCTATTTTTCAGACGCCACGGTCACTTTATTACCATGGGCGCTAATTAGGCTCCAACAGGAATTCGAACACTCTTTCTGTTGAACAAGAAGTATGTGCATCAACTACTCAGCTGAAAAAAAATAACTTACTTAACTCATACCTAACGGGCGATCATGCCACCAACTAAGTTGCTAATTAAATTTTTTATGCAGCAACCCACTCAGCTGCCGGGCGGTAGTATTTTCCTGGTCGGAGCAGACAACTCAGTTGCGTGAGTTCCCTTATAATAATACATGAAATACAGCCTCGAGAAATTACAGGTATAGTAAACGAAACGCTATCGAATCGTGGTCTGACTGGATGCTGTAGCGACGACAAGAAAATTAATGTCAAGATGGAAAAAAATTGTTTTCAGTCAGTGACGGCTCAGTAACAGTAAATAAATTTGTGTTACCTGTGATTTCATGACTTTTCTAAATTTAAAGGATGGAAGCAGCATAAAAACAATTTTGATGAGCACAGTAATGAATCTATTTTACACGGTTCATTTCTAATTCCGCCGTGCAAAATTAAGCTTGTGAACCGTAACAAGTTTTCCCCGATTCAGTCGGTTTTTTTCTTTTATCTCATTTCTTTTCTTTTTTTCACAATTTCCGCATCAGATAAACATTTAAAAAGGAAAATTCGATTGGAAAAAGAAAAACCTCCAGGACCGTTCAATAGTTTTATAAGAAATATTAACGAAGTAAAAATAAGTCAAAAATTTAATAAACTATCATAGACCAAGCAATGAAAAAAAACCCATGTTTCAGGAATGGAAATTAAATCTATCAAGATGTGTCGACAGGAAATGTTTTGTATTAAATTCTCTGTAATTAAATTATTTTTACGAAAATTGTTCTTCGAATAACCAGACATTAAAAATGCTTTTACTGAAAATACTTAGAACAAAAGATTTGTTTGGCTTCTTCTCCGTGATGTCTCCAGAAACCGACTAAAAGCCTGTCATAACACTCTCAATAAAATGAATAATGAAAAAAACAAACGGGAAACATTTGAACGATGTTCATGAATTTCAAAAACCAAACAAGTACCGAAATATTTAATTGAGAAACGAATTTACTGAATGTGTAAAACATTAATGTTAAATGTAACCACAACGTTTTGCAACAACGAGGTTAAATAAATAGTCACTTCAAAAAAAAAAAAAAAAAATTCCCACTGCCGGAAAACTAAGGGTTCGTAAATTTCGATTTCATTTCATAGCATTCTTTCATAAAATCCATACACTCTGAAGCTCTTTATGGATTATACATAAACCACAACTATATTCTTTTTACCCTTTCATTACTGACGGGGTCCAGGTTTAAAAGTAACACTTATTTTTTAAACCCCGTAAAATCCTTCACATACGTTGATGGGTGTTGGTATTTTAAATTATAAACGCTGTGTAAAACTACTTTACCAGATGACAGCACAAGTGTGAGACAACTAGTTTTTTAAATATGTTAATTAATTAAATTCAGTTAGACGTTTCGCCCCTGTAAAAGTGTTTACTGCAATGCATAAAAGCGTGATGCAGTAAAAGACTGCTCTTACAAAATGTTCCCTAACATGTATGAAGCAAATTATATGGCTGGCGGTAAAATAAATAAATATTCACCATTATGCATTATTCAACACATTTGATTCGGTATTTTTTACTTTTATCGTAAGCGTATAGTACTGACCAAACTTTCAAAAAAAAAAAAAAAAAAAAAAAAAATACCAGGTTAATTAAATCATTTTGTGCTAAATACGTTTTCGAAATTTTTTGTTTTTGTTTTTAAGCTTTAATTAGAAATAAAATTACCTACCAAAAAGCTTAAGGTAGTGTAAGGGTTAAGGTAGTTTAAGATTCGGGTTACATCAACAAATGATCTCAAGTTCATATCGTCCGCCGCATGCCAGAAGCACAAATGTGCAAATTTTCTCCTTTTTTATCAGCTGGTTGGATACATTATTTTGCCATTTAAGTTTTGCCTGAAACGCGAAGGTGAATTCCATTGAAACACATGCTACAAAACATTTTAGAAAAATAACTTCCATAGAGTAACATGGGTAAAGTAAATTTCCCACATCATTTCCCACGTTCTTTTTTTTCCAAGGACATTGCACATTTGTGCTTCTGGCATGTCTGGCATGAAGGGGACGATATTTAATGCTCGTTCCAAACAATAAACCATTTAGTTTCAAAGAGTGAAGGATTTATTCCAAGTACCTGAGATAGTTATAAGATCCATACATCAATCGGGAGAATCTTTAAATTCCCCAAATGCGACCTTACTAATCCTTCTATAACTACTTGTAATAGTACAGAAGAAATATTTTCTGTCTTTTGATTTTTAAAATATTATACATAAGATGAAATCGAAAAGGAAGCGTCAGTAAAACCCGATTTCGGATGAAACAATTCCACTTGAAAAACGAAATGAAAAGAAACGTGCGCATGGAGGTTTATTTCGTCTAAGTCTCTTTTTATTTTCTTTACAAGTCGTCGATATTTATTCCGTCTAGTCTAAATATATTAACGACTATCGTCTGAAAATAGGAGAGGGTTAAGTATGTATCAAACAAATTGTTGCGACGTTTAACAAATGTATTCTAATCAGATTTTTTTTTTTTTTTAAATTATCACTTTCTATTCCTACCAGCGACACGGACATAAGTTGCACTTCGCAAAAAATATTGTGTTACACTGAAAATGCATACAAATTCATTTAATTTGGACAGACGTTTCCAAAGATTACTTAACAACACGATGAAAATAATAAGAACCCTTTTTAAGCGGGTAAAAAATCTAATTCATGCCACTGTTTGGCTTCTTTTGTCAATGCCACTCAATCAAGGTTTCATAAACCTTGCGTTCATTGTGAACGCGAGTTCTAGCACGCAATTCTAGTTATCTCAACTCGTGAGCTAGTAATTAATTATTCAGCAAGAGAATATACTGCTAATTTGACGATCACATTATTATAACTTTGCCGGCAAGTCGGATTTGGGTCACTACACCATAAAAGATTAATTCAATGAATTAAATTAGCTGAGTAGCATAATATGTTCTAGTAATCATGAAGCGTATTTAGTGCAGTTGTGTTATAATGCAACTACAACTGAGACGCGCCAATATTCAGACTCGAAGAGTGATAAAAACTTGTCTTGTGGAACAACAAAATCAACCTTAAGACCAAACAAATATCAATAAAAAATGTGATGCATTCTACTTGATGGATGTCTTCGCTAAATACTTGATAAATCGGTATCTTCGGAACAATTTCATTATAAGCACTTTCAGTTAAAAGGAAAAAATAAAGGATAAATAATCTGAAGAATAAAAACATAAAACATTTGTTTGTTGTACGGAAATATAAAGAGCAGTTAAAACTGAGTTTTTCCAGTACTTGATAAAGGATTACTAGTTTGATTATATATATATATACTTGAAACTTTTGAATTCGGTCGTATTAGATTAGTTTTGATAACGAGACGGATTTTTTGGTGACGAGAATAGAATTGTTGAAAGATTTGAAAAAAGTGTCTGAGATTTAAAAGACAGGCAAGACACACACGCAATCAATCTCTTCCTGGCTCAATTTATCCTGGGTTTCAGGGTTAAAAAGTGAGTTTCTTTAAATGCATATGTTTATATCAGATATTTTTTTTTAACATAATAACGTGATTCACATGCATATCTCTCTATGCATGCTACCATTAGCAGGCCAAAAAGGACCGCAGAACCTGATGAAGTGAGTAAAATAAAGATAGAAAATAATTCAGGAAGAGAGAGAGAGAGAGAAAGAGAGAGAGAGTGTACACACAAAATTTATTTATGCTCGAAGTCATCTTCTGTAAAGCAGGAAAAGAGTTAACTCTGTTGGGTCGTTATTTGAGCAATGAGGCGACATAATCATTAGCCATTCGATGTTGTAATGAAAAATGTTTTAGTGAGCCATAGTATTATATTCTCTCGTTGTTTATGAATAAATACAGTATATACGTATATATAATCAGAAGATAACAGCCACGCATAATTTGCTTCGGTATTATCTTTACTGTAAAAGAACACTGCTAAATAATAATAACAAACCTACAAAAAAAACCAAAGTATCTACCAATCAAAAGGTTGGTTTTAATGTGCTTTAAGTTGGACCTTGAGTTACACACGACTGGGCGGAAAAGAGAAATAGGTGGTACAAACAAGAAAATGGAAAAGCAGGATTTCTGAAGTTAATAGGTAGTGAACTGAAGCGTCTGAAGGTCACTGAAATTTAAAATGAAAATAAAGCAAAACTATGACAATAGTATATATATATATATAACTCACCATTAAGACATAAGTAAAAAAAACTCTGCTCAGACTTTATCATATCTTTTCAAGTTTTGCAAACAGTACGTCGGATGATTTCCAGTGTAATTATCTCAAGTTTACATCTTTCAGTTCATAAAAAAACCGTCTTTTTTAAATTAGCCAAACTTGAGCTTAATTTGCATTGAACTACGCATTAAAATAGAATTAACTGTTAAAAACTTAGCATGTCAACCCCGGAACTTGTTTTGTTGCACTATAATCATTTCCACGCACCGGAAAATTGGCTAAAATGAAATATTCATTTAAGGTCAATTTACGAACGGGTAAACAAATACTGTATATTCGTGTCCGAAGCGGAGCTTCACTCCAGATTTTTTCAAACGATTGCTGCATTAAACCTAATACCCGAAAAGATAATTTTCCGACATAGGTATAAGATAATTGTTGCCTGTCATAATGCCCTTGATTTATCTAATAACAATACAAATTGGACAATGTACAGATACGCCTTCATATATAAGACCTTTATGTATTTTATATATTCGGCACCTAGACGCAGTTAAATTTATAATACCAGCACGAGAGAGAGACGACATGGCTACAAAGTGGGGAATCACTTACCCACCCAAATGGAAATAAAATTTATACAGAAAGATGCAGACGGTAATGCGATGAATGGGAAGGACATCCAACCAATTCAAACTGCTATTACAAACCGGTCCATTCGATATAATTTTCTGTCATTTGCATAGATACCTGCCAACTTCGTAATGATTCAGCAGGTGCAAAAGTATACGTATTTGAAACGACCCAATGCACCTGCTCGCTCCAATGAAATATCGCTGGCGAACGAGGATCCATATAAAAAGATGCAAAATACCCAATTGGTTGTACACTTGCATACAATACTTAAATCCCCGTGGCATACGTACAGGTCATCTTTAGCAAAAATTTCGATTGAAGTACTGTATTACGCTAGCGAATTCATCGCATGTACAGCAAATAAAACGATTATACTGTGCATTTCTGGATTTTTCTCGAATTATCTTGCTGTATTTAACCAGAATTATTTTCAAATAGAATCAAACTTTTTATTTTCAAAAAAACTCAAACTCAAATAATCTCATTAATAAAAAATAAAATAAAACACAATAAATAAATAAATAAATTTAGTAGTGAACAAAGCCAGATTAAAATAAACGAATGCAATGATGAAAAATTTTGGAAAATAAAAAGTAACATTTATTATATCATTTACTAATCGTTTTATGGTGCGTATATACAGGGTGATCAGCGAATAAGCCCTTATTTCAAAATTAAATATCTCTACAACAAAGATCAATAGAATTATGCGGTAAACGGTACGTTTATTAGCAAAACTGTAAAAATGCACAGAAATTTCGAAAATTTAGTTTTTTTTTTAATTTTTAAAAATTTAAAAAAAAAACAAAACTGGAGATTTTGGGGTTCCGAAAATCCTCATTTGTGTGAAGAGAAACCACTGCATTCACCTAAAGTTACTGCATGGGCTGCGGTATGCGCCAGAGGCATTATCGGCCCCTTCTTCGTGCGAGAAACGGTTACTAAATTACAATTTTGGAACAATTTGTCAGCACACATGGCGCATACCGCAGCCCATGCAGTAACTTTAGGCGAATGCAGTGGTTTCTCTTCACACAAATGAGGATTTTCGGAACCCCAAAATCTCCAGTTTTTTTTTTTTTTTTAATTTTAAAAAATTAAAAAAAAACTAAATTTTCGAAATTTCTGTACAACATTCTTACAGTTTTGCTAGTAAACGTACCGTTTACCGCATAATTCTACTGATCTTTGTTGTAGAGATATTTAATTTTGAAATAAGGGCTTATTCGCTGATCACCCTGTATATAATTTTACAAAAGTGTGTTTCAAAGGTCTCTGGTTTATTTGAAGAAATATTAGCCGAATTACTTGTAAAATAAATCACGAGATGGAAATTTACTGATCATCAGTCTAATTCAATACCGTGTCGGTCAAATATGAGATTATTTTTCTTTCTATATAAACTAAGATGAATATAGAACACAACTTTACAAGATACATAAGGGTTTTAAGAGGAAAAACATTCGTTGAGTCTGGCAATGCATTTATCCCTCAGCTTGACAAAATAATGATTCCTCCATCTTTTCTTACACCGAGTTCGTGGCCATCATTAACCGATGATTCTAATGGATTCTTGAGTTCTTTTACCATTAAATTCTAACCATTACAGACTTGCGTTTCTAACCATTCGAAAAACTCTGTAGGTGTTTCAGCTCAAAAGGTAAAAACCTTTCCCTTTTGGACCAAATACCCAGCCATGCTTCGGTCCTTTCACTAGGATAAAAGCATTCTCGCGTTTCAAATTTCTTTTCATTCGCTAAATGATCATAACATCAAAAACCGGATCAAAAAAACCAAAATAAAAGCCATAAGCTCTTCTTACATACATTTTTTTTAGTTAAAAAAAATTAAGGTATGTTTTTGCCATCGCTATCCACGCCATCGTCTGAAATTGAATACAGTGAAAAAAGAAAAAATAAGTAATAAAAATTCAAACATTACAGGAATGCATCGACTGAGCACGGATGAGAATTTGCAATCGAATAACAGTTATAGCTATTTATAAAATCCTTTCAACGATGAAAAGTTTTTTTCCATCCTTCTTTTCGATGAATAACCGCGCGCAATAGAAAACACACACACTCACACGCAAAAACTGTAATTTTGTAAGTTCTCAAGAAGAAAGTATAAAGAGAAATTAAAAAGAAAATAAACGCAAATGTTGTTTGAAATTGTGTGCTCAAGAATAAAATTTTATCGAAAGAAACCGAACCAGTCAGAATAATAATGAAAACCACGAAATTTTCTCGCTCTCCTCGTTCCAATATCCTCTTCTGGGTCACTCACGTCCGGCATTGAAAATGCGTGGGCTTCTTAATATGAGAATTGAGATATTAATCACTTCATGGCTCATTTCCTTCAAATTACGGGAACACAAAACATAGTCATTCTGATACGAGCTTGAATGAAACATTATAAAGATAATATAACTAAAAAAGACGAGAAAACGAGTTTAAAAAAAAACCACAAAAAACCAAACAAAGAAGACATTTCGTTGATAGCTTCGAGTGGCTAACCAAATTGCCAAAGAAACAATCAACGTCTTGAAAACTCAAACAATAAGTGGATGTGAGAATGAAGTGGGTGAAGTCGGTGATTCCACGAAAATACAAACTGTTCACTAGAAAAACACATTTCGAATGACGCTATATCGATCATCTAAACAAAAGAGCAAAATTAAAATAATATCAAACGAAATCAGTGCAAAATGAGTCAAGTAGCGCAACTCTAATCCATTTAACAAAGATGAAAACATAATGAAACTTGAGAACTTAAATGCAGATCAACTGGAGGACTTTCTGGACAACAACCTAAAAAGAATAAATTTGTGTCATTGAACAATTTGAATAAATTACCTCTTTCATTTTTATAAACGTTCGGGAGTGAACAGATGTTTCCAGATGACAACCATATTTATTATGGACATTTATTTATTTATTTATTTATTATGGACATTTATTTATTTATTTATTTATTATGGACATTTATTTATTTATTATGAACATTTATTTATTTATTTATTTATTATGGACATTTATTTATTTATTTTGGAACTTTTATTTAACCACTATAATTATTTTGGATGATTTTAAGAATAAGTGATAACCATAATTATTATGGATTTGTTCCATTTTGGAAGTTTTTTCCTTTGCTACCTCATTGGGATATTTGCCTGCTGTTTATATTTTTTATAGTTGGACAATATACTAGTGTATTTATCAAATAAATCCAGTATATTGCATTGAAAAAAGTGAGGGGTATTGTATGTTGTTTAGTAGTGAATTATCAGCTATGTGTGTTCCATCAGTTAAAGACAATATTTATGATCTCAAGCAATCACCCAATTAAACAGTTTATACTCAGTGTTAGGAGTCAAAATTCAACCACAATTTATCGAGTGACAAAAGAAAGATTAATTGAATTCATTTTGTATAAAATGCACTATGACCTGATTAATTTGACAATGTAGCTACAGTAAAAGCTCTATAACTTGGACTCCTCGGGACCGGTATTCAAGAATTTTCTGGATTATGGATAAAGTTTATTCATTTCATAAATTTTCATACCTTAAGCAGTAATATCCATCTTTGAGAGATATTGATTCATATTACCAGTGTGATTCGCATTTAAAGTATATACAGTCCACGCCGCTTGATGTGATGAAAACAACTATCTAAGAAACAAAACACCTAAAAAATGAGAACTTTTTCGTGTTCTTTTATCATTTTCGTTTTCACCCTTTTCTGAATCAATCCCTTCTCAATTGCAAACCACAACGTGAATTTCCCTATAGCTTGCATTATTCTGCTAACAATCAAACTATCATTATCGATTTACCCATCACTTTTTCACAGTACCCTTATATTATAAATACAAGTTATTTATATTTCTGGTGTATTCCAATAAGATCGAAATTTAGGTTTTCGTAACACGTTTTATGTTCAATGGGAAGATTGAATTCTGCGTCTTACTGGCTGTTTTAAACAAGCGGAATTTTCAGCCATATATTGTGCCAGCCTATTCCTCAAAGTTTCTTGAGACCTTAATAAGCTTGAGTGACTCCCCAATCCACAACTTTCAGATTGGCCTCTTTGACGTGATCTTGCATTTGTTCTGAAAATTGCTCTTGTAGAGACTTTTCGTTTAATGCAGAATTCCCATATCCATGATTTGCAAACACAAGTGCAGTTCGGTGCTAAATTCCAAAAAAAAAACACGTTCTGCAAATGTTTTCATGTTTTCAAATACAAAAGAAGTGACACAAAAAAGGAAAATAGATGATCGCAATACGAAACGATATGAATTTTGGGATTATTGAAAAATAATAATAAGATGACAAAAGTGTCCGAATTATGGAGTTTCTACAACTGTATTGTAAGAAATAGTTCCTCGAGAAATAGTCGCAGATGTAATTATGCAAAAGAAACAAAAACACGCTTCTCTGCATTATGCGAGGTGAAAAACAATAGTTAAAAGGGAGTCGTCAAAAAGTAAGAAATGAAAGGCGGGAATTTATTTGTAAAAACACCCAGGGATGAGATAGCAAAAATGGTTTTGTGAATACAAAGAAGAGTCTCTCAATCAGACATCTGAATGAATGTACATCTGAAATCTATGTATCACTGATTCCTCTAAACAAAGTTTTAAAGGCCTTGTTATTTTCAAGCCTGTCCGACGTTTCGAATAGGCAACCAAAAAAATTATAACAATAAAGCTAGGATACGGCACTAGTCCAATTCTGTGGTAGAATAAAATTTCACCGTCAAAAACAATATTATCTTAGACATCTCTATTCATGATATAAATGAGAGTATAAGCCAATAAGTGAATGAAATTTTTAACAATTTGTTATCTTTCAAACTTCTAATACTATACAAAATAAGGTAAAAAAACCTATATTATACTAATATTTCTTTCTTTCAAACAGAAATGATTTCGAAAAATAACATCATTCGACAACGTCATCAACCATCACATAACATAAAATAACATTGTTGATTCCATCCCAAATAGACTGGAGATAGTTCCTTACTATCTCGAATGTGTATCATTATTTTCTTCAAGAAAGAAAAAAATGACATTTTGTAAAGCTGTGATTATCAGAAGAGCAACTTAATCGAAATCATTCTTGTTCCTGGCAAAAGAAATCCCTAAGAGTCGTTGCTGAAAATACAACCATCCCCTAATGAGTCCTATTCAGATGTCAAGACTAATAACAGTCTTCCATGTATCAAACCCTCATAACATTACGAATGAACTATCCACGATAGAGATTCTGCTTAGATCTCGGCAAATCTCCCTCTTAGGAAATAGGAATGAAAAGTTTCTTTTAACCCACGATGAAACCAGTAACATTTCCGCGTACATTCTTGGATAATTGAAAGGTAATCGAACGCATACGTATTCTGCGCTCTTCAGGTACTATATTTGTAGAGTTGTGGTCTAAAAGTGAATCGCTATACAACTCTTACACCTGCGAAAATACTATTTAAAATAGGGTAAATGGAAATAGAATTCAAATTCAATATCCGTAAAATTCAAATATTGATAAAATTCAATTTATATTCAATCAATTGGAAAAATTATACAAAATCCATAAATATTTTTAATTTGCTTTTAATTTGATTTGAAACTTGAAAATTTTTTTGCAGTCTCAGGAGAGACAGGGTAACAAACTTTCTAATTGGAAGTTAGAGGACGGGAACCGTATGAAAATTTAGATTTTTTTATTTATTTTATGACACTGTATTTTCACTCTCGAAACTGGCACAAAGCGATTCTTGTGCATTTGAGCACTTTTAAAATTAGACCCATAGCTCTACGATGAACGGTGAATGAGATAAAAGCCGAATTAGGACTTACAGGACACCCTATATGAAGCGTTTGACTTGCATTTACGGTGTGCCCGTTTTTGCGTCAGTTGAATTAGCCAAGACACAAATGATGAACCTTCATCATAACTTTTATTTACAAGTGAATCATGAATGAATGAAACACAATCTCCCAAATGACTGATCCGTGTAGCCGCTAACTTCAATTTCGCAACAAAGTTTTTTAACAGACTGAGAAAAATTACATATAAACTCATTTGGTACTTTTCAGAAAATACGAAACTTATTTCCTAGAACGCCATATTTTGCAGACATCTGCGTGCATCTCCAGGGAAATCATGCGGAAATAAATGTTCCTTCAACGGAAAAGCAAACGAAATGCCGCAAACTTTTATATAATTACGAAAAGAATACACACGAGTATTATTTTTCCAAACATTTTTAAATACCACCTGAAGAACAATTCATTGTAATCAACTCACCACGGAAAGAAATAAAAGATAGCAGCAATGCCAGGAGATAGAGCAAGTAACTGAAAAATTGCACACATCAATTTGTATTTGTATTTTTAATAGAGTAAACCACATAAAGTACCCTTCCTTAGATATTTAACGTAAAATTTCTTCAAAACAAGGACTAACGCAAATATACTTTTCAAGTAAAACGCTTATTATGTGATGCAACTAGTAGGGGAAGAGAAAGGTAAAAATTGGTATAGGCGCAAGCCGGTATAATTATTAAGCAAAATAAGCACGTGCTTAAGGTATCAGGACAAAAGGGAAACCATAAAAAATGATCAAATAGTACATTTTCTTTTTAATGTAAATTTTTTCCCCAATCAACCACAAGGTATAAAATCCTAAAGTTTTAAGAGCATTTGATTGTACGAGTACAGCTGAAGATCTTTATTGAAAATGTTGACCAAAGCCGTAACTAAGGGAGGGCAAAGGGGTGGGGGTCTGGTGCCTTAAGCGCTGGACCGCTGAGTTTACTCGTCTTTTTTCATTAAAAATTGCGGGGAGGGTGCGCTAAAATGGATACTGACCATAGACTAAAGATATAATTATTCTTACTCTGTGATACTGACCCTCAAGTGACAGAGTAAATTTTCGTTTCTAGTTGCAACGTTGAGGGTGACACAAAAGCAGAGAAACTAAAAGTTAACTGCTAACAAGAACTTTTGCGTTAATATCCAGTTTTTGGATTGAGATTTCGCTCAATTTCTATAAAGTGAGCTCCGAACCGTCTGAACAAGATCATAGTCTCCGGACAAAACAAATTTTTCTGAGGTTCCTTACCTGCTATAAATACCTGCCTAACGTAAAATTTGCATACTCACTCTCTCCAAAATTTCAACCCGATCAAATTGTCACGTGATCCCAATGGCACTTGAGGCTCCCGAGCCGTGGCATCATAGGTCCCGGGAAAAATGATTTTTCTGGAACTCTCCCCCCCCCACCCCCACGAAAAATACCTGCTAACCAATTTGCTTACGCACTCTCGAAAATTGTAAATTAAATCTAATTATCATAAGGCCCCGGGCAATGCATTAAGATTAAAAGTAAAGGGGACGGAGCACACAAAATTACTTGAGTGCTTATGCCTTTCATATGGGTTAATCCGGCAAAGGGTAGGCGTTAATGAAATGAAAACAAAAGCACGTTCGTACCGACTCTAAAATGTTGTACAGGCCAAGGTATATTCTATAGTATATATACGCTTCTTTGTGGTGAGCCAAATCTAGATAATGCGTTGAAATTACGCTATAAATAATTGTAAAAGGAGTGTACATATTAATCATGTTTGTACGGATATTATAACATGCGTTTATTATACAGGGCGTCCTGTAAGTGCTCTAGCAGGCCTTAATCTCATCAACAGTCCGTCGTAGAGGTATAGTTTTAATTTAAAAAATGCTCAAAAGTTTTCCTGTACCAGTATTGAGAGTGAAAATACAGTGCATCACTGAATAAAAAAAATTTCATACGGTCCCCGGTGCTCTAACTTCTAGTTAGAAAGTTGTTGCCCTATCTCTCCTGATGCCAACAAAGAAAATTCCATGTTTCTAAGTGCAGAGATATTCGAATTCAAAAAACGGGAGGAAATTTGGGGAAAAATAGCGTTAAATACGGATAGAAACATGGAATTTTTTTTGTTGGCATCAGAAGCGACAGGGAAACAACTTTCCAACTGGAAGTTAGAGCACCGGGGAACCGTATAAATATTTGGATTTTTATTTTGTTACACACTGTATTTTCACTCTCAAAACTGGTACAGGGTAATTTTTCAACGCCTGTTGAGCATTTTTTAAACTGGTGTCATACATCTACGACGGATGGTTGATGAGATAAAGGCCGTGCTAGCACTTACAGGACACCCTGTAGGCTATATATAGGCCTATTCAATAATATACATTCATATATTTATTATGAATTTTTTTCTATCTAAACTCATTAGGCGGTTATGTAATTCGAATATATGAAACTATATAAGATTATAAAAGACGATGTATAGCAGAGCTGGACAAATCGAAAAAAATATAGGCGCTAGCCAAATTTCTTTCAGCCAAGCATGACGTTTGCTCAAAAAAAAACGGCCCTAATTTATATGTAAGTTTTTTTTTACTTACTTTTTACCAACGGGTACGAATATGGAGAATAGAGGTTAGGGATGAAAACCGTTGTATTGTTTTGTTACACCGCACATACTCGGCGAGAGAGACAAAGGAGAGACAGATGCAACTCCACCAGGTGCACGACGCGAACAAACAAGCCTGTTTTTGCCTCTATCTACTGATTTTGGTCCATTTTCTCTCTATTTAAAAAAAAAGAAAAAAGAAGAGTTTCTGTGGGGAGGGATCATCCTCATCACACCCATTTCGGTTTGGTCAAAGTGTTTCAGATTTTTGTCTACTTTTGACGCTCTCTGAATTGTAAATTATTCAAAAATTGTTACCTTGAATTGCAAAAAAAAATTAAATATGGTATCAATATATTTCCCTGGACAGATGTTCAGAAGAGCGATTTCAAAAAAAAAAGTAGCCCCGCCGCACTCTAATGCAGGGGCATACCCTGGATCAGTGTTATCCGAAAATATAATCTTAAGAGTAATAAGAGTAATTTCACACTCCTCTCTAGAGTTTTAAGGGATATTTTTGTAAAAAGAGGGTGATTTTTTTTATCAGTGAGAACTAACTCTACTGAAAAAAATTACCTAAAATTTCAAGGAGTATTTTCACTCGTCATCGAAATTTGGAGGAGTAAAATTGAATTTTGATGCGTGAATCACGCATCATTGGTGAACAATGCACAGGATCGACCTTTGAAAGCGACATAAATGCCTTGGGGAGTACAAAAATTTTCTTCCCGAGAAATCTGAATTACCACCTTTTAAAAAACACTTAAATTCACATAAATTAGTTAAAATATTACAAAAAAGGTATTTTCTTTGGATATTTTAATTTTTTTTCACCGAAGCATAAAATTGTTTATAATTTTTGTTTGGCGCTTCGGGGGGGGGGGGGGTAGAATGAACCCCCCATGCCCCCCTCCGAGTACGGCTGCCCTAGGATGCCTTTTTAGGAATGAGTATTATCTACAGTTTTTTTTTTTCTCTGAGTGGTTGAAATGGAAATAAATGTTAAATAATAAAAATTAATTTGTAATAAAATAATTTTTCCAAGAGAGAGATTTATAGATAAATAGGGATGGGGCGAGAGGAAAAAAACTCTTCTCTGCCTTAATATTTCATTATTGATAACTGAAATTCGTAAATGCGGATTACATGTCGCTGCGGACTATGCAAATACCAATTCAAAGGCCACAACAGCCAAATTTCCCAGCGAGGTGGTTGAAAAGGATGCCTATAAAAACATGCATTTTAATATATCAGAAATACCGAAACTTGATATCAGAGCAATATTGTAACAAAAAACAAGTAATTATTAAAAAATATTTACACACACTACCCATAAAAAAATTACGGTTGTCTCATCGAAGTGTATAGATAGCTTCTCGATTCATCGTTATTTTCTTTTTATGGACCAGAAGTGAAATTAGCATCTTTGGATCATAAGCGCGTATTTTTATTCAGTATCTACATTTTGATTTTGAGTATAACTATCTGAATCTTAGTACACACTATATGTAATGTTCGAAACAACGATTATAAAATATGTATCAGCATTTGTATTCGTAGAATTGAAGAGTTTATTCGAAGTCTCTATCTCTAATATTTGGCCCCAAAATTTGCCAAATTAATTAATTTGGCATAAACAGGCTGATAGGGTTGCTAGTTGGTAGGATGTCCCGTGACATGATATTACCCGCTCAAAGGTGTTCTTTTTTATCCTTCAGAGCCCCTCTGATCATTTTCCTCTGTACTCCTCCTCTTGAGTATGTGCTGACTTCTCTTCCTCCACCGCTATGCAATTTCTTCTTCTCAGTAGCGATTTTCGTACCTCTTCGTCCGAAAATGTGCGTAGCCTCAGTGCATTATGTTTTTCAGGATATCCTGGGATGACCCAGGAGGATTCAATGTCATTGTAGTGCGTTGTGGTTCACATGAAAAATAACGTAGTACTCCTTAAGTAATTGCTTTGTAATCTATAAATAATTACGAGGACAATACGCAATAATAAAAAATGAGCATTCAAAAAAATCCAAACTCCTTTAATAGCATAAGCTGCATTGCCGAATGGCTAATTCTTCATTCTCTATCGGGTTTTGGAACGTATAAGATCAGGATTATATGGAAGCGAATACTCATTAAAAATGTTCCAGTCTACGTAACTTCAATCATTAGACAATGCCTCACTGAAGTAGAATCATTTGAGAAAGTATAGAATTTCCTACAAAAAACAGTATCAGCAAAAAGCGATTTGCAATTCACATCATGCGTGCCAAAATCATTATAACCAGAATGATGATTGGAGTCTAAACATCCTACAAAATAACAATCTTTTCTTTTTGGTGCTTGTCACTAATCAAAATGAAGAGCTTTAATGTTTATATCAATCTTTGATCATTTCAAAAGAAAAAGAAAAAATAGAATAAGAATGAATGTATATACGTGTGCATGTTTTGGGATACACAGACCATTAAACAGCAATATAATGTGATGTAACTGTAGTAAATCAATGTCAATAAACACATCTCAACGACGTGAAGCTAGTAAAATATGGAGCACACCAACCCCTTTGCTTCACTGTTGAAATCTATCAATCCCTTAAACCAGATCGAAATACAGTCAGGGACATTTAGAAACAGATCTTATAAGTAGAATGGCGTTAAAAGTGACAACCGCTATACGCAATCCAGCTGTGTTAAGAACTTGTGTCCAGCTGTATTAAGAACTCATGTATCGACAGTAAAGCCACGATAAAAAATGGTGCTCACGATAAACTCATTCTATATGTTTCTACTTTCTATCAGGAAAAAAATAAAGACAGTCTCCTGCATAAGAAAACATTTTTCAAATTTTAAAAACAAATTGCACACTCGCTGACGATATGCAAAACAACAGTCTACAGAAAGATTTATACAGAATATATCATACATATCCCCATTTCTCTCTCTTCTACACACATTCACAAGTTTACAATTTTCGCGGTTGTGAATTTTCTCGCCTTAACTTGAGGGAATATCTCACTTTGATTTCAACGTTTCGCTTGTGCGCGTCTTACATCCAATCATCTTAAGTACATAAACACATTCGTCTTATGTCCCAAAGGCACGAGTATATCCGTAAATGGAAAAGATGAGAGAGAGAGAAAGAGAGAAAAGAGAGATCGAGTCGTGAGAAAGAAATGAAAAATTTTAATTTCTTTTAGTAAAATCCCACACACATCTCTACCCAATGCAATCTGGGCACAGAGACGTGGCATTTGTGAGAAGGTGGCGGACATTTTGTTCTAATTGCTTACTTCACTAAATCCGATTACTGCACGAAAGGAAGAATCAGAAAAGCAGAAGATTAGTTTTGAGAGTTCCTCGAAATTGAATGAATTAGCAACCTTTTAAAATCGAGAAACGGGAGGCCCAGGGCAAACTTCAGATTATTTCCCTCACGTGATATACATACTCAGGAACTGCAAAATAATTTTCATCAATACTGACGACTCAAACATTCGGATATAATTAAGACTATTTTATTATTCAACGGACGAATCAATTACTGGATGACGAGAAATGTATGAATCGAAGGGCAATTTTGGCTGAGACTGCGATTAATTCATGAAAACAAATACCACATTTTACCAGAAAATTACTTTTTAACAAAACTTGGGTCCACTCTAGAGACTCTCCATAATCAAATTATGAATTTAAAAAAAATGAATATTCAATAAATTTTCACAGAAATTGAAACGGTGATAGAGGACGAAATGCTTTAATCAAATTATTAGATGGCCATTTAAATTTTCATATTTGATCGTAAAAACAGATGACAACCAAATTCGCTAGAGGAATTTTCGCTAATACGATTATCACTTATACGAATAGCACTTATATTAAAACTATGAATTTATAATCCATTTAAATTCAAGCTCTTGATACCTCATATACCAAGAGAAAAAGGAAATATCTCCTGCTTATCCTGGCGAAAGAGGCATTTAAACGTCGAATGAGATTCACTCACACAATTTCTCGTTGTTGCAATAAGTATCGATTACCAAGATGGTTTATTTTATCAATATTTTAAGATTTTAAAAATCAAACATAAATGCAAAATAGACTCTTCTGTGACTTTTTTGGAGAAATCTATGAACAGATATACACGCTGCATCAAGTAATTGCATATCTGCAGCAACAATTTATTTAAATCGAGCTTCTTCACTTGATTGAAAAAAAAAAAACTCCATAAGGTACCCAAAGCATAATTCTAGTCATGAAAGTGTCTATTATGTCGTTCTTTGTCGCATTTTCTATAGTTTATTTCATTTAACATTTTTCTAGCAAATCCCGGCTGATTAACAGAATGAATGCGGGGTAAATACAGTATATGTGAGACAAGTTCAAACAAATTCTTGACACGAACTGTTTGACATTACCTTTAGAAAATATTACTTATTTGTTCATATGCCGGATCTTCAACGCTTTTGGGAGAAACATATGTCTGTGTGCATAAAGCAATTTCATACAATAAATCTCACATATTTCGTTAAAGAAACAGGAACAAAATTAACAGGAATATATAAGTTAACGCCCTTCAATACCATTTCACACGGTGAACGATAAAATGAACCGCCTTCTGAACAAACATTCGAACGTCTCCAAGAGATCACGGTCACCATATTTATTACAGAGCGCAGCATTATATTTAACGTAGAGCGTTTCTCGTATAATATCTAGGGAAATTAGTATTAGAAGTGTGCTTCTTAAGAAAACCGATGCTGTGTGTGGAGGAGGAGATCTCTAATATATTGGCTTGTATAGGAACTTCACTTTAAAAAATGACTCCGATTCGCCTTCATGCAGGTAAGCAAAAAATTAAATATATATATATATATATGTGTGTGTGTAATGAAGTAAATATTCGAAGTTCTCTCGGTGAATCGTATAAGCCAATTTCAATTTTATGCAAATATTGTTCTATATTGCTCAACAAAAAAATCAAAGTGCAATTCAACCAGATGAAAGATGCTGTACAAACAAAATTCAAATGATTATAGAGTACAAAAAGAGGAAAGCAATGTTTTTTGGTTTTTTTTTAATTCCTCGGACTATATTCATTTTAGAGAGCCCAATACTGTGCGATTCATTGATATTTTTGTATCAAACTGCATCAAATAACCCATAAATAAATGTGCTTTTTTTATTCTAGCAAACAAACCCTTGTATGAATGATGATTTATACTTAAAAAAATAAGTAAAACAGTAAATTTGTAGCAATCACGCTAAGAAATCAAACGAAATAAAACGTTGCGAAAATATATGTATACATTTTTTTCTAATTCTAAAAAATAAAAAAGGTGATGGATTTCATAAGCAAACATAGTGAATCTACTGCTAGTTTTTCTACAAATCTCATACTAATTCTTTCCCAACACTAGATCTTGACGGTGAAGGGCATGCACCGGAAATTTGTAAAATGCCAGAAGCAGCTCTGGCAAATGTTATACATACCAGAGCAGAGCTAAGGTAAGTTTAGTAAATATGTTGGTCATAACAAAAACTCGCTAAAATAATTCACATCCAGGATATTTTGAAACCATCTCGCATAGAAAAGAGGAACGATTTTGTTTTTCCTGATTGTATCATAAATAATTCAGAGCTTAATAAATATTATTTTCCTTTCGTTTCATTCTTTAATAAACCGTAGAGCCACGATTAAAAATTACTTTCATTTCTCAAAATACGGGTCTCTATCCAGCATGGTTAGATTTGGTTAAGCTAATAATGAACTTATTGAGGCGAAATCAGAACCTTAAAGAATTATTTTACTCAATATCCACATCACACTGAAACATTTTCAGACCCAACGAACAACAAAAATGTTCGGAAGACGATTACTAAATAAAAATAAGAGTCTTCTTCAGGGGTTAGCGTGATGGTCTTTGACTAAGTAGGTCAGGGTTCAGATCCAGGTATGGGCTAAGATGTGTTTTCAACCACCTCCAAGAATTTCCTTGGACAGATTACTTGGATCTTTTGGGAAAACTTTTAAAAAACACCTGAATTTTCTAGAGGAGAATTTATATAAGAGCATAAATGGCAGGGTTGAAAAAAATACCGACTTTTTTTAAATTTTCCCCTCAAAATATTAACTTATGCAGAATAAAACAATCTAATTTTTATTTTATTAACAGTTAGTTGTTTAAATATTGCCTTTAAAAATATGACTGAACAATGTTAAATTCTAAAGATAAGTATACTTTTTAAGTATAGAAATCAGACAATGCTTATTTTTCAGACAATATTCAACTTGATAAATGATAAAATAAGTGCATAGTCATATACATGGAACAGACATTTATTTATACACATAGAGAGAGAAGTATTGTTATAAAATTTCTGCTGATTTTATCCTTTATTAATTACTGAATCCAGGGTTGATAAAAATCGTCATTTTTTTCAAAAAATCAAATAATTTTGATTTTTTTAAATTTAAATTCTATATTTACTTATTTTCAATTCTAAGCTTGAAATGCCAACTTATTAGGGGTATTAAATAGTTTTTATAACAGTTATAGTTCTCATTTTTTAACTTACAGACTATATTAAGCTCTAGAGATCTTGCTTTTAAAAAACCCCATATCCCATAGCATACTAAACTACTAAAAATTCCATTTATCACACCAATGTCACCTAAGAACAAATAATTCTACGTTTAAATTGAAATTTGCACTTGATAAAAAAATCCAAATGTACATAGTTATATGCAACTAACATTCATTAATTTAATCAATTTAAATATTCTGGAGAAAAATTTTATAAAATATCACTGTGGTACCATAAACTTTGAAAAAGAACCATCTTGAATAAACAAAAAAAGTTCATTAGGAGCTATGAAAAATTTCTCTATGTTGTAGCATCACATAAAAAAAGCATGGAGAGGAAAAATTAGAGTTGTAATTTTTTTTCTTTATTATTGCTTTTGAAAAGAAACATATTTTTTCCCAACTGTGACAATTATTTCCACAGATAGTGGAATACTTCTACAAAGCCTGTAGTAAATTCTATTCCAAGGATAAAAATCTGTCCATATACACCGTTAACAGTTTCTTTAACTACTTTACTTTCTCCATGGGGAAATAAGTTCGCGGAAGAGAATCTAGAAACCTCTTTCTCTGATAATCTTATAATCTTTTGAGAAAAACTAAATTAATTCTACCAATCTGACTCTTCACTCAAAGAAAAAAAAACAAACATCTTTATCACATTTATTTAAATATTGATTAATGTGTAAATAACTACAATTTGAATCTTACTCTATCTCTTATTTACTTTACATCATACTAGTTAAAAAAATCATAATATTCAAAATGGTTTGAAATATCAAAAGTATCTGATTTAAATCAGTGATTTTTTTTAAAAAATTATGAGATTTAAATCAAGATACCCTGATGAATGGTCCTTGATTTATCAAGCAAAGAAAAAATAAATGTTAGAAATGTTACATAATATACTGTATGTATATTTTATAATATTGAGAGAAAAATAATAATCAGGGAAGTAGTAAAGATTGAATGAGACAGGATAATGTGCAATTTCAAATTATTTTTATGAATAAAGTGTGAAAAGTACTAAGTGTATGTGTAAATCACACGCATTCATAGAATCTTTTAAATATATTAATACCAAAGCAGTCTAAATGTAATAAGAATACATTGATTATATATATATATGAGCTAACTACTAAAATATCTACATTAAAATGAGAAGCATCAACTTTCACAACGAAGAATAAGGAAAATATTTTGAAAAAAATGAATCCGTTAGTTACACACAATGAATCATGACATTCTCACTAACTGACATTGTGAAGTAAGAACGTTTTCCCGCTTAGTACGACTCAGTTCCTTGGTTCCAACTATTACTAATACTCATTGAGATTTCCCGTTTAAAGCATTTTCTCGCTTACTACGTTTTGTCATGACTATTTTTGAAAAACCGTTATAAAGGGGATCGACCGTATTAATTATTTTTCAGATGGAGGAAGATGAAAATTGTACAAGAAAAATATATTTTTCAAGTAAATAGCATATTTTTTGAATAATACGGTATCTATAATGTCAGTTGTATTAGTCTATTTTTGATTTTAAGATAAATTTTTACACTCTCTTGTCCTAAATTTTACATGCACTTAACTACAAGTATTTAGAGGTTCTTTTTGTAATTGTGTGTTCAAAATTTGATAAATATTGTGTTCAAAAAGGTCTAAAATCATACATGAATATAATTATATATTTAAAGAGAGTTTGAAAATTTTAATTTATAGGAATCTGTACATTTTTATGTAGTTTTAAAATGATTCACTTATATAAAAAGAATATATCTTTTTAATATAAACTTATATACAGGGTGATTCAAAACTCAACGTACAAACTTTTAGGAGGTAGAAAATACAAAAACAAAACAGAATCACATAATAATGTATAACCGGAAACCCCAATCTGATCAGCTGGAGGATAAACAAGATGCAGAAATGACAAGCCAAATAATGGGTGGAAAAACTCTTTATTCAGCGATACTCTAGTCAAGGACAGTGCGTTTACACGTTAAGTTTCACAACAAATACTCAAAGTTCTTACCATCTACAGTTATGCTCGCTTCACAACGGCGACACATTGATTGTTGAACCCTTTCAAAAATACCCGACATTTCGCGAACGTTTGCAGCTGCGACGTGGATGGTAAGAATATTGAGCACTTGTTGTGAAACTTAACGTGTACACGTACTGTCCTCGTTTAAAATATCGCTAAATAAAGAGTTTTTCCACCCATTATTGGCTTGTCATTTCTGCATCTTCATTTATCCTGCAGCTAATCAGGTTGAGGTTTCCGGTCTTACATACGCTCTTTTTACCTTCCCTAAAAGTCTGTACATTGAGTTTTGTATCACCTTGTATATGCATTTTTCTAAATTTATATCCCCCCCCCTCTACGTATGCCTTTGGGCCGTGTATGTTCACTTCTAGGTTTGTATACGCAATAAATATGAGCAAGTTTGAAATTTAATTATGAACGCATGTTAACTATATGTGTACCTAATAAAATTTGAAATTACTCATATATATAAGATGAAACTAGACTCTTCTTCGAAATAAGAAAAGGAAAATGAACCAACTTAACAATTGTGTATACAACATTATACCGTATATTTCAACGGAACAAAAGCAAAACACGCGTGAGATAAGCAGTACTTCATATAATTTCAAACCACAAATAGGCGGACAGAAAGAAGACCGATTGTTAAAATAACAAAAAGTGATGTTGCTATTTCTTCGAAACCTATCAACCGCAGTCCATACTTATGTTTTATCACACAATACTCATGTAAACACGGATAGCATTAAGATGACTCTTCATCCAAGAAAAAGACGTAAGTAAATGACGAATAAATGTGACAATCAAAAACCCATACACTTGCATTGAACAAAACATTTACATTGAGAGACATTAATCAAAGCTGTCACAAGAACTAGTTGTTCAAGGAAATTACTTCACATTTCGATTCGAAGATTGCAATTTTGTGCTATATCGAAGTGCGAGGAACATGATCCACCATCCACACAGGCAATAACTTGTACTGATGCCTTTCCTATCCTGGCTGTTCTTCGCTTACTCTATTTATTGGCGTTCCCCACCTCGCCAACATTTTCTTCCCAACAAGAGCAGTCACTCTTTCTAGCAATTTCCTCTTCAGAAGAGCACAGAGGATGTGATTTAACAGACAGATACAATAGAGCTTTCAATACAAAATACGTTAAGACTCAGTGAATTTGTTTGAATCTGAACCTCGTTAAATATAAAGAAGAATAATTGAAGCAATCCCATTTTAATGACTGCCGATAAGTGTATCATTACCCACTGCTGACAATATTTGCTTTGTCTTTTAAAAAGTTAATTAAAAACGCGTGAGTAAGATGGCATTAATGCATGACACACCCTTCCACTGTTCTTCTGTTCGTGACATTAGAACTCAACCTATATATAAGGACTGTGTATTTACATACTCGCAATTTTTGACAGTTTGATAACTTGGAGACGCTATTTGTGTTATTGCCATTCGTTTAACCTGCGGTGGCTGTAATTATTTAATTGCTGCACCAAGTGGCAGTTAACATGAAAGTCTTGACACTCGTCACGTGGTACGCATCCTGGTCATTCTTTCCCACAGACCCGTTATGCTTGAATAATCTCTGGGCCGTCTCAGGACAAACCGACAAATGCAATTTCTAAGAAACATCATCATCCCTCGACGATATCCATCACAACTAAGAAACAATAGAAATGGCCTCGCAACAATTTTCAGCAAAATTATTGACAATATCCGATCCTTATTTTGACATCAATTAGAAAACTCAGCTGTAAAAATAACTTCCTGCGTAAAACATACCATCACTTTTATTAAACTAATTTTTTTTTTATTTATTTATTTATTTAATAATTCAAAACAGCACACATAAATACATGAACACAAATATACAAAATAAAATAAAGACAACAGAACAAAAGACAAAACATACACTATGCAGCTCTTAGGGACCCATTTGGTCCGTCCTAGAGCTTAATAAATATTATATATAATAAACGGCACGCTCGATTTATATTTATTTAATTTTATTCATTTTTTTTTATTATAGATATTTCAAATTTTTCCTTGGTTACCTATGTATATTTTCAATAAACCTTTCAAAATTCGTTATAGAGTTTGGGAATGTGAAAATTTCTTTCTCGAGATGTTTATTTCTAAGGTCTGATAATTTTTTTCCGAATTTGTTACAAATAGTTGGTCCTAGGTAATTTATACTTTTTTGAACAAGGTATTTATTTGTTTTTGGAGTTATATACAAGAAGTTGCATCTATTTGAGGTTCTATCGTTATTAGTTTTAAGAAATAAATTATGGTTTTTAGTCATAAAAATTATCATTTTATACACATAAATTTGTCTTAGATCCAGTATTAAAATTTCTGATTTCAGTAGATCTGGATTATTAAATAACATTACCTTACGTTTTATGCGATTATAGATTACTTTTATTGCAACTATTATCAAAATTTAAGTAACAAATAAGTTCAGAAGAATTTTTAATATTATCCCTGTTAGTTCAAGAGGTCTAGGGAAAAACTGAATACTGAGGTTTCCTTCTCTGACAAGCATTTACTTTGATTTATTAGTCCTAGTCCTTACATGACTTGCAGCGCAAGTCCGGTTTAAACCCTAAACGTATCATTCCAAGAGAAAAAAAGTATCCTGAAGATCTAGTTATGGAAATATAGAGCATAAAAAAATGAGATAAGTAGGGTAATAACGAGGAACTTCTCACATAAGGGGAAGAGACATGGATTCATTTGAAGCATTCGGTACCAATATATCAAGAGAGAGAGTGGAAAAAACCATTATATTACTACTATCAAAAAAAAAAATTC
Organism: Pholcus phalangioides; assembly: GCF_987345545.1. Taxonomy (NCBI): domain Eukaryota; kingdom Metazoa; phylum Arthropoda; class Arachnida; order Araneae; family Pholcidae; genus Pholcus; species Pholcus phalangioides. The sequence goes on along the minus strand of NW_028301625.1, from coordinate 5,150,136 downwards.
ATTTCAACCAGAAGATCTAGAATCCTATGATCTCGTAACTGGTACCTTTTTTTTTCTTTTTTAGTCACGACTACAAAGCTTATTGGGATGACGGTGATGCTCAGAATCAAAGAATTGTGATCCTTGGAATTCAATCACTTCAAAAAATGCAATAAACGAATTCAGCTGAATATCAACTATCTCAACTATCCACTTCGAGTGAAAATGCATCCAAGCATAATTCATTTTTCGATGCTTGGAGTGCATCATACTTTCAGATATAAAATGATCTATCACGAAAAGCAAACACTGCTTAATGATGTCAAAGACAGATCATCACTAAACAACTTGCTAAGAAAACTATGAATGATTCCCTTAAGGAAATCATCATTTGTTGAATGGTAGAGTTAATGGCGGATAGAGAAACAAAAGGAAGGTGGGGTTCAGACGACAACAACAATGCATTTAAGAGAGATTGTGATGCGAGTGAGTTTCAATCTGGTAGACAGCACAATATATGCACGGAGGTAGGCAACATGTGCGAAAGACCTGCCATTAACTTCACCGAGTCAAGCTGCAAACGGTAGTAGGCCATAAAATGTTCGAGGAACATGATCATTAACTTTCCATTCAACTAAAAATTTATGAAAGACTCGAGAGAGATAAAAAGGAAGTGAAATGTCTAGATAATCTCTTCGAAATACATCTGATAAATTAAATAAATTTTCAATTCCTGATGACACAAAGCTTTACTTTAAGAAGTTGGGTCTTTCACACTTTGCCTAATGTCCCTTAAAATCCACATTTGAAACGTCCTATAAGAAACAAGGTGATTAGGACAAAAAAAATACAAATTTTCCTTCTCTGCAAGAAAGGAAACATTTTTACGTGCATTTCAAATGGTGTAAAAAACAAATCAGCAAGTTATGTGGTTTTAATAAACGATATGCATAAAAATGTGTGGTTACAAAATAAAATTCCGGGGAAGTCTTTCGATTCAAAATATATAAAAAAAAGGTATGTTCATTTCCTCTAGATTTAATCACTGTACATCTACGATGGAGAAGAAAAATCATTCCTTAAAAGATCTTGAAGCATCAAGTCAAGCCGTAGCCGATTAAATTAGCTGGAGTAAGTGTTGAAAGTGGAACTAATGCTGTTTTGGAAGAGAAGTCACGATTTATAGTTATTCCTTCATCTCACTTTTTCTTTGCATCATTTCGATTCCACAGAGAAATAGAATATTTTCTCATCTCACTAATCGGCAGAAGAAAACATGCGCACTCTATCACGATCATAAATCTTGTTAATGCGGATGTGAAAGTGTACCATCAAAGCACTTCCAGCAGTGGTTTTGGACCTACGAGGCCAAAGCGATTACCGGTAATTAGCAAATGGCAATTAAGGTAATGAATAAAATTAATGAAAGCAACTTTTTTCTACTCAATCCAAGACTTTGAAGCCATGGGGAGATGAATGGTTGTGAAGCTTCTGTCGCAGAGGCCATCTGAAATGAGAGTGCTGTTTGGAAAAGGAGAACGTGCGAAAGGCTATGTATGACCCAGTCGTAGAGAGGGATTGGAGAATTTCAAGCCTTGGGGGCTTGGCGTATCACCATGAAAGGCATGGGGACGATGGTGTTACGAAACAACCGACGTCAATATTGGCATTTGTTGAGTATGAAAGTCATTACATTACAGAAGAAAGTGTTAACTCGAAGTGGTTAAATATCGGTTCCAATATCCACAGTGAATGGGCAGTTGAATGGGAAAAGCTCATTGCGCGCAGGTCGTGAGTCGATTTGTAGGTGTCATGTGTTTCACAGTGACCGAAACAACCGGGGAAAAAATAAAGGTTCAACCTGTGGAGGCACAGTTTTTATTTGTGTCTTGAGGCTTTCGTCGATCTGCATGACGGGAAACTATAGGTGATGTTTAGAAAAGAACGTGAGAAAAGTCGAGGATGGCCAGATGACCCACTGCCGGCAAAACGAAATAAAATTCCAAAAACTCAAGAAGACATTAAGGAAATGTAGACGTTACGGACGTTACCCTGTAGAGAAAGACGGTTCAAGAGAAGAGCATGCAAAATAAGAAATTGCAGCAATTAAAAACTATTCTGAATAAAAAAAAGATATACAATATTTTACTCGGTGACGTGATCGTTATAATAACCTACAACACATAAAGTGACTTTTTTAATAAATAAATTGTAATCTTCTCATAACGTGAACATTTACAGCAATGAATTAACGTGAATTCATTTACAGCAATTCCAAGCGACAAAAAACTTAAACACAACAGGCGTTAATGACTATTCCAGAAGATAATAGACTATATTCAACATTACGCTGATAGAAAACGAACATTGGAATGTAATTTAATTATGCTAATTAATTAAAACGTATTTGAATTTTCCACTTCATAAAAGCAATTCCAACAACATAACTTAAACGGGTATTTCTAATCAGATCAAAAATAAAAATGAAATAATTTCACATACGTTTACTTGGAAGCGTAAACTCTATTTGTATGTACAAGAATTTCCAACTTGATCAATATTAATAATGTGTTATGGCAAATTAAATGAACGCAATCGTAAGGAGCATAAGCATGTTTTCCCAGTTCATTACAACTCAACATTAAATCGAATTTCCAATATAAACAAACTTTATATACGGTGCATGCCTCGACTACTAATAATAATCAAATTTCCTCTTCCGAAAAGTAATTTGACGGAAGTTGAATTCAAAATGTTGGACAACCCCCCCTTCCTCATCCATTTTTTCCCTTCAATGAATGACCATGGCCTGTATGTCACTTGATTATCTCCACTTGCAATTGAATAAACTTTTAATTCAGTTACACCCACAATCGATACGAAACAATCGCTCTGACCACAACAGGGAAAAATAAAGGAATTTTAAAAAGTAAATGTGTGTGTGTGTGTGTGAAACCAAATAACACCTTGTCTCTAAATAACAAATGTGTCGACTATTCCTTCAACTGTCTCTTCGGTGAAATAAACTTTTTAAATTTTGATTATACTATATTTGTATACTTGATAAATTTGTTGTGTGTGTAAGTTCTCCATTTCATTCGACATACAGGGCGTTTATAATTAGCGTTCCCGTACTCTGTGAGTACCCAACCCGAATACATCCAAATTTTTAGGATATCTTAATGCGACCATGGGAGAGAGATGTCAATTCATTTTGATTGGAGCAGGTATTGAAAGAGAGTACCTTATAGGTACGCGGCCACTAGATATTTTACATTCTCAATGATGTGATGCAGTGTTCCCTTGGTGATGTCTTGATTGCACAGCTGGGATGTTATTCTTCAAATTTTGTAAAGTGTGAGTGGGATTTTTGCTTGTGTACACTCTAGTACAGCGGTTCTCAACCTTTATTGACTTGCAGAGCCCTTTTACGTATATAAATTTCTATGGTGGAGCCCCGTTTGAGTCGAGGAGCTCTTTTTTGTGTATAAATTTTTACGGCGGAACTTTGTAGGCCTCTTTTATTTATTTATCTATCAAATTTACTGATTCATTTTATTTTCCTCGAGTCGCCGTGGAGCACTGGTTGAGAACCGCTGCTCTTGTATATGCCCATCCTTAGGGAACGCTTCGATATCTCTCTGGAATGGGAAGCAAAGTGTCTCCGGTCCTTCAATATTCAATGCTACACTCTGTATAAACGCTATATGGACCATGGGAAAAGGGAAAATGCAATAAAAAGCGTCACTTTTTACCTGGTGGCCGAAAATTTAACTAATCTCACACACACACACATTGTATAAATCTCTCTTCTATTGTCTCATAAACATATGCGGAAAATTTGGCTTTGTTCGGATGAGTTAGTTTTTGGGAAAAACTACTCTCAAAGTACGAAAACTTTAATTTTTAGCACCATGTGCCTATACATATACAGTATTTTCTTATTTCCGTGAGCTAAAAGTTTCTAAAATAGATTTATACAAGAAGAATTGCACTTCAGAACCGCTGCGGTCCTCCACCAGTTTCCTCCAACTTCGACCAATATATATAAAAGAATGGTATATCTCAGCAACACCAAACAACTATATTATTATAGCCATCATAACAGATAATCTAACATAGAAAAATAAAGAAATCCTTTAAATAACAAAATAAGCACGTCAATTTATTCATAGAAACAACGATTTCCTTAATTTTATAATGAACCTTTCTAGAAAATAAAGTTGATGACATAAGGAGTCAATTCTGTATCATCAAAACAGGAGGAATGGTAGGTTGTCTTTAATTAATGATTGGGTCGAAGAGTGCTCATATTTCTTTCATCTCAGAGACCCAAATCTTTGCGTTATCTAAAATAACCAAAATACTCTTAAGATTTCGCGCACAGTTCGAGCAGTTTAATAGTGTCCAATCTTGAGTCTCCATGTTGTGTGAACAATAAAATTTGTTATTTTAATATAATAACATTTCAGAAAAAATTAAAGCGTGATACCTGAAATTTTTACAACAGAAATGTGAAACCTCTGTTTAAGAAACACTCCGAATAAAAAACACCTCTATTTAAGGGACAAGAAGTCTGGTCCGTTGAATGTGCCTTATTAAGAGGTTTCACTACTTAAGAGTAGCAGTGTAAGAGTACCTCAATCCATTAGATGAATAATATAAAACGGGATAAATAATATGAGACGGGAAATGGGTTGACCATGCGGAATAAAGAATGATGGTAGAATGTTTTTGTTTTTTTTTGCACGGTCTGTGTTTAATGCAGGGTTGTAAAAAAACCCCAGTCCGAGCGGGTTTGATTGAAAAAAGCGGGTTTAATTGAAAAAACCGGGTTTAATGGGTAAAAAACGTAAGTTTTTTGAGCAAACAATGAAATATGTATGCATTCTTTTTATTATATCTGAACATAAATGGTCTAGCACATATTAAAAATTATATTTGATTGATAAAATTGAGTATACTGTTTAGTATATGAAGTGTTCTCATATGTTTACACGCTCGCCTACCACTAAGTAATTCTTTTGAATTTTCATGTGTATAAAATGGAAAATCAAGCAATTTTAACTAGTTCTAATTAATTTCATTAACTTTGCTGGAATATAAACTCATCCACACACACATAAATAAAAGTTATTAACTTATATGATTATAAAAACGTGTTTGAAAAACAAAGACAAGTTCGGGAAAGGTTGCCCTTGGTACAGAACAAAAGCAATTCTTTTTTGTTATTTAACTAGTCTTGATAAAAAATAATAATTTTAATTAAATTAAGAATTAATTAAGAATTTTAATTTCATTTTAGACATCTCAATCTTATTTCAATTGTAGTAATTTTTATAGCATACCTTTTAGTTTAATTATAAAGAAAGGCTGAAAAACAGACAGTTATTAAATTTTACCTACTCTTAGAATGTAATTGAATGGTAATTGAATCAGGCTTCCTTAAAATTAGTAACCCAATCTCATATCTAAAGTTTTATGTTTAATGATACAGTTGTGATCATTGTGTATGTAAATGTATCCTTGCCCATACATAAATGTTTTGTAAATGATTTTTTGAAGGCAGAAATGAAAAGCAAATCCATCACTTGAACAGTTTTTTTTAAATTACACAATAGGCCACTATTTTTTAATTAAATGAACAGGAAAATAAATTTTTATCTTAAAAAAAATTATCCAAAAAACAAAGCCTGCGTTGGGGTGGGGGTGGGGTAGGAAATGGGTACCTACCCGGACAGCAAATCTGAGAACCCTGGTTTGATACGAAACAGAAGCGCTCGCGAACCAAAAGAAATGGCACCGCAAAGCTCAATGCTTTACACTAGGGCAAGTGTAACACAAAATCCATGCCGAGGAAAGCCGTTCTACACATTGACTACGAACATATACAGTATGTACATCTAAAGCGATTATCAGGATGGATAAATAATTCATGAAAATACAATCTATTGCCAGTTCAAGATTATAACTTGTATTGCTATAGCTCGAGGTGTCGGTGGTTGGAGATCACTGGATTTCGTAGGATGGGTTGCGCGCTATCAATCTTGTATGTGTAGAACCGCTGTGGTCGACAGAGCGAATGGCTTGTTATGGTATCCCAATGCTACTCTAACATCGTAGCTGCCGGTGTAAGATTAATTACAATGATGCGGTAGAGGTTTCAGTCATCCCGTACGATTTCTCATTCCACTTCCCGGATTTCTCTACGTTCACGCCACTTTTATTCACTGACGTAGTAGCATCACAGCAATATACTGGGATGAGGACAAACACCAATCTCAATATAATTTTATCCCCATTTAACAATTTCAAGCTTACAGTTTTGACTCTAAGAAACTCTTCATCGAAACCGTATGTGAATCGACACCGAAATGCTCGTTATTATTTGAATATCAAAGAGAAAACCTGTATCAATTTTGTAAACTTTTAGTTACATAATTTCATACGCAAATATCACAGATTCCTCAACCTTTTGTATTTCATCATAAATTCTTCAAACGTAAAAACCACTTTAAATTGAGCAAAACAAAATTAGAGTTTTTAAACACAGGCGAACTTTGTTTACTGACACATAGGACTATCTTTCAGGTATCTGCACAAATCAAAGTTCACGCACTTCTTCTGCTCTTAAAAAAAGGTAACTATAGGATATCCCAATTTAACGCTATCTACCAACACCATAACATGATAGAAACTAAATGTGCATATAAAAAATACATAGGGCTCTGGAATATATCAGCAAGGGGAAATTTATGATATAAACATTGGTAGTGAATATATACACAAAACTGATAGCGCAAAAGTATACACTAAAGAGCTTTCAGCACAAAGTTACAAAATAACCGGCATTTTTTTTTCAAAGCCCTGCAGATCCCAGGATTTTGATCATTTGTGGGTGATACCCAAAACTTTTCCTTCACAAACAGTAGATAAAGTTGTTATAAATGCATGGGGGAAAAACACTTTTCTTTCTGTTAGTATGGTATCACCATACACTTCTCTGAAACTACAGTATATACAGTATTCCGCAGTAACAAAGGGAAAGAAGGGAGAAAAAAAACACAAATCTTCCGAAAAATGTTTCACGTTGCCTATCATGTCAGTTTATTTATTGTGCTTTTCTTGGAATTTTTTATTCAGATCAGTTCATTCGAACCTAATTCAAACTCCACAGAATCTTAATTTGTTGTCTGGCGGATAACCACAGGTGTCACCTTACCATTGGCACAAGTGACTTAAACCAACACTGATAAAATATTACATAAGAGAATTTCTGTTAAATATAAATTAATGAGTGATAATTAAATATTCAATTTATAAAGTTTGAGCACATGCAAGTCAAAGGTGAACAATTTTGAACTAAATTTATTTGTTTAGTCGTTTTTTGAATTAGTGGCCATCCAAGTAGTACGTCAGCATCGAAAGGGAAGGAAGGGGTTTTGGATTTGCTGACTTTCTATGACAAGGGGGAGGGGGTTTGAATGATGCTTACGCATCCAACCACCTTTTATAAAAAGGAATCCTCCTAACTGAGAGGATGTGGTTTACCGAAGGTGTGCATGGTGATCGGGTGCGGGGGAGAATTTGTCTATTTTCGTCCAGACGTCTATGCTAATGATACAATTTTTCATGAATGGGGGATCGCCATCCCCTCCGTATGATCTTCTATGCTCCTGTACGATGTGGACAAGAAGACAAGGTGCGATGATTTAAGGGACAAGCAAAGAAACTACTACTCGTGAAAACAATTTTCTTGTACGACAAGGAAAGCTGTGACCGCAACTGGTTTGTGCGTAGGAAGGATATTAAAAAAGAAGCAAACGTTTTTTTGGTGCATTTAATTATTATTTTAAACTGCTGGTCTTCCTCTGTTTCCATCACAGCTCAAACGCCCCCCAACTTAATATCCTCCCATTTACCTCCCGTAGATATATCGCTCGCCTATCATTACTTTTCAAAATTATCCACGGCTATTTTGACATTGACACTAATCTAATCAAATCTTCACATTTTTCCTATACGCTCAATCATTCTCAAAAATTGAAACATTTTTTTTGCATCCACAGATTGCATCCACAAATTTAGTTTTTCCTCCCGTACAATTATTGATTGGAACAACCTTCCATCAAATTCTGTAGACTGTACTTCAATCTCTGATTTTGTATGTAGCATCAATCGCCTATGTCAAATCCCATCACCGCATCCTCTTGTATAGGCCTTGGTCAAACAATATTGTATAAATAAATAAATAATTCCCATGAAATACTTGATCACGCATGGTGTGGGCCAACCTTGCAATCGGAAAAAAATTGGTGATTAGACACATCCGCAATAATTCCATTAATCGCATCGATAGCTAAATAGAAAAGAATTACTTCAAAGTACTCAAATGATTGTTTTTAAGCAACCATCTTGCCATTGACAGATCAACATCTCTGAGAATTTAGATAAACCATAACGAAAAAGAAAAGTCAATGCTTACTACTTCGCACCAACTAGCAACAACAATCCCCATACAAGATTAAAATAACCTCCTTTAATTGATACTTAACTTAATCTAGTAATTAATACACTTAAAACAAAAGCTAAAAATATAGTGTGTTCAGTCTATATAATCATGTGAAAAATAATCCCCGTGCATACATAGTAAAATTCACTGCAGCAGTGCCAAACGGGGGTGGTCAGACTCTCCCTATGTATATTCTCTAGGGCTGGTCCGATCGGGCCAATCGATTAATCGCAGTTAAAAATTTTAGTTGAGTTAATCGCTTCGATCAATCCGATCAAAAGTTTTATTAAAAGTTCATAATTTAACTTGATTTATTTGACTAAACCGATATAGTATCCTAAATTATGTTCCTATACACATGACATATTTCAGATAACTGACCGTATTTAAAATATTTGAATCAATATTTTGATCAAATTTTTCGACATGAGGAAACACAAGTCGATTCAACGAAAACCAGTAAAGATTTCTAAAATTAGGGGATTAAAAAAAACGACAACACATCCTAGTTAAAAAATTCCAATATATGACAAGCATGATCGTCCCCTATGGGGCCATTCAAGTATTACGCAAGCAGATTTTCAGCCATTTTTGACCTTCCCCCCCCCCCTGTCAGCAGCTTAGAATATTTCATATCTTCAAAAAGGGGTGGTTGATGACGTAAGCAACCTTCAAACCCCCCTCCCCCTTGTCATCAAAAGTCAGCAAATCCGAAACCCCCTCCCTCCTGACGTAATACTTGAATGACCCCTTTGTGCCAGACACAATGTGCAAATTGTCACTTTTGGGTTTATCAGCTGGTTGGATCACTTATTTGGCTACTTAAGTTTTGCCAGAAACACGAATGTATATTCCCTATTGAAACACATTTTACAAAACATTTTAGGACAGCAACTTCCATAAAGTAGCAAGGGTACAGAAACATCCAAAAGTCATTTTCCAAGTTCTTGAAATTCGCACATTCACGTTTCTGGCAAAGAGGGACGATATTGAATAGCTTCAAGCGGGCGCGCGCACGGCCCCTTTATTTCTTTTAATCTATTTTTATATTTCTTTACATCCATTCAGTGGATAGATGCGTGCAATGAATAGAATAATATTTTTATACTATCAATTAATATTATATAGTTACCAACACGTTGCTATGAGTAAATAGCATTTGAAAATATTCGATTAAAATTCAATTAATCGGTCGAAGGGCAATCCAATCAGAGGCGTGCCGCAGCATCGACCTTTGCAGGGGGCACAAAAGGCTTAGGACAGGCACCTTCAACCCGTTGCTAGCAAGCACCATGGTGCTCGCAAGCACTCGATCAACGTTCCAATTAAACACCTAGTACAAATTGCATTCAAGGATTGAAATCATCCTGATTCCATGCGTTTGTATGTCAACCTTGCCGTAAGGGTGCTCTTCTTTTGGTGATGGTTAAAGGCAGTGCTCGCGACTAGAAAAAGGTTGAAGACCTCTGGCTTTTAGGGGTGAGTCACACTGAATTTCTTAAGAGAAATTTTGAGTTCTTAGCTACAAATAGCACTGAAAGCGCATAGCGTTTCGCCGCATGTTAGTAGTTAGATTTCTTCTCTCAAGCAATCACTGCTTTATAATGTAATTGTGATTCCCCTCTTCATTTTGAAAACACACACAGGCATTTCTTATCTTTCAAAGAGGAGGAAAAGAGGAAAAATCTAGCAAACAATGTGTGTGTGAAAAAAACGGCAGTCAATAGTAGACTTATCCCACGAGTTAGGAACTATGGAATTAAAAATAGAAAATCTTCCCTCCTTGTTTCGGAACAACGACAGTGTATCTATCACAACAAGCCATCTTTTTTACACTCAGCTGCTTGCTTCCTTCTTCCCGTGCGCACGTGAAATACAAAATACAACATCGTTCCTTCAATGTTGCAGTCAAATGAAGGCTGTTTGATCTCACACAGGTTGTTGTTTTTTTTTCACCCAAGGTTACAACTAAAACTTACTAACATTTGAAGGTCGCTGATAATCTACACCTTAGGAAACTTCCGCCATTTAACAAAAGCATAGGAAAAAACGTGTTCTTCAATTTTTGAACCCGGCGAATTCAATCAAACCGGTTCGAGTTCCGAAAGAGTCAATGTCAATCAAATGTCTAGGCAGTCTTATTTTTTTTAACCACAACATCATTTGCTAATTTTTCAAGCTCCATGATTAAAAACTGTTCCTACGGATACAGATTCAGCCGGGACTGCACCTGCACATCATCTACAATGTAAGGTCAGTAAAGCTGTATTAAAGCCGAAATCGTAACCAACTCTAGGAGCTTTAAGACCAACATTCATTCCACCAAAATGCGAGATCATAAATTGAATCGAAAAGCCCGTGTTTACACAGAAACTAAAATTTCAAATTTCAAAACATGAATTTTTATTTTAAAATTTATCATTTATCACATATGGCAATTTACTATATTTTTATTGTGTTTTCAATTTATAATCCTCCATGAGTTGCTACTGGCAAAAACACAAAAATCAAAAATATTCTGGTAAAAATAACTTAGCATCAACATTATACGATACCGGAGAATACAGTATTTATTTATTTATACACATCTCAACAGGAAGCATTGCTCAATTACAAAGATGGACAAGTGAAGAGAAATACAAATACAGAAACAAACGGAATGATGATAACAGATAGGGGAAAATGCATAAAAACCTGATACGGACATCTAAGACAGATTGATTGATAGATGCAGGTAAATACTAGTGATGTTCAACGGAACAGAAATTCAGTAAATATATATGCGTAAATACAAGCGGAATGAAATTTCAATATTAAAACATGAAACATGTTTACACTGTGCGAGCACTAATGATGATATATGAGCACTAATCATTCAATAATCATATACCATAACTTTTGAGAAGTTCTCTTATACTTGAATTAAACATATAGGGTTTCACAGGGCTTTGATTATATACATTATACATCTCAAAAATACGGGACCGTCGCAAAATATTTGTTCGAGGTTTAGGCAGGTGAAAAGTCCGCCGAACAGACCTATTTCGAACTGGCACAGAAAACTATAAGTTGAAGAAGATCGCAATCATTAATTAAGCTATTTAAAATTTTGTACAAAAAACGTAATTTATAAGATAACAGCGTAATTCATATTCTAAGAAAGTGATTCATAAAAGAACATCACACTCATTCCGTGTACGATTTTCAAAAAAAAAAAACCAATGGTAACAAAAGTGCTGTTGGGAGGGTTTCTTACATAGGATAAGCATCTCTTGTTGAGGAGTGAGGCAGGTGAAATCGACAATGCTATGAGGCTCGTGAATGACGCTAGGATATCACCTGCTATTGCACCTGCATCAGCATTTTTTCGGGGGAAGTCAAATAGTGTATGAATTCCACTTTTTTAATGCTTTTCCCTCCTGTAACTGCTCTACACTAAATGACGTTTAAACTTCCCTAGAGCAGAGCCTATTTTTCGCATGGGCAAACGGGGTACGTACGCAGGACTCACAAATTTGGCATTTCTTTTCAATATTTTGATTTTTTTGCAAAAATATTAACCCTCCAGCCACGGGCGGTTTTGAATTTTTCTGTACAAAATCGCGGGCTATTTTATCCGCTATGTATATAGAACGCTATAATAACGTACCCCGCGAAATTTTATAGAATACGTGAAACGCGATATTCGCGTTGCCCGGGGCTAGATGGCAAACAAATATTTTTAATTTTTGATCCTTAGGGGGCACGAGCCCTCCATGCCCCTTCCCCTCTGTCTCAACGAGCGCTATATATAAGGCGCCTCAAAAAGTCATGTTTATGTGGAACAGACCCTTTCGAACAATGGAAATGATAGGTTGAATAAATATTGAAAAGACAAAAAAATTGATAACAATATAATGCATGCCATTGGAATAATATTATTCCCAAAATAAACCATACATGAAATGATGAAGTAAATGAAATTCACTTTGAAATATCAATTCAAGATTTTGTAGCATGAAATCTATTCCTTCAGACTTCAAGAAATATCATTTTGCTAAATTGATTCTTTCAATCGAGTGCAACCATTAAAGAAAAGGTTTGCTACAAGAGATTAAAGGATTCCATTATATAGCCTACTTTAATATTATTCAACGGCGTATAATAAAGCACAAACACGATCAGAAGATGGCTAATACCCAGAATACAGAGATTCATAAGATACATAACTCGAAGTGGTATTACGACATGTATCTTTAACTCTATAAATTGAGTGTCTTTCATAGAAATTTTATAACACGTAATAACATAGAACGGAAATCACCTTGTATTTATTTGCCGCTGCTGTCACAGCCATACATCAGCACCCCAACGTTTGAGACGTGCTGGTAAGATTCATTAGTTATTCAGCTGCAAATGTAATTAATGATATGTTTACCGACTAAGTAGACACATTTAAACTGTTGACCGAACTCGATATTTAGAGAATTTTCCCTCGAATAGAATCTGTCGCAATTTATTCAGGAATATCTCGACGGTCAGAGCGCAGACGGTTGATTCTTTATAAACTGGAGCTTTAATTAAGTAACAAACCGAATATCAGCAGGACCCCGACGAAAAATTATAAATGATAGAAGCTCGGCACAATACATACAGTACGGAAAACGCACTAATTGGTTTTACAGCCGTTATTTCTATAATCAAAGATAGGATAGACCAATTGAAAACAAGTACTTATTTTCAAAGGGAAGAGAGACCTTTTAATAAAACTGGGCCAAAATCTTTGAATATTTGAATATCTGCGACAAATGACTCGAAGTACAATTAATAATTCATGAGTATTCTATTCATATAAACTCCAGCGCTCATTCTCTCGCCTCCGCTCGTGTATATATGTAAATGTTCAAAATAATACATTCTACTTCATACGCTGCCGATGACAATAGAAGTAATTTAACACCAGAGAAGAGTTTCGACTTACAAGTTCAAAAGCTTATTCATTTTATTTCATTATCCAAACTGCAAAGTCGAAAGATAAGCTTCCCTTGGAAATACCGGAAATGCAATTCGTTACGTCTCCACGATTTATTCCTCACTTTGCATACAATGAATAAAAAAAAGTACTATTCGAACATTAATCATGAGCACCGTAAAGGCGATCTCATATTTTAAGTAAGTTGCCTTTTGTCACGTTGTCTAATCATTTTAACGAAAATACCCACTCCACAATAGACCAGGGCTGCTGAAGTTGGAATAAGTTAAAAATCACCCACGTTGAGACCATTTATACTGATCACGTTATTTATTTATTTTTTGTATTCTTGAGATATTGGGAATCAACCAATGCATGATATTGTTTGTAACGTTTGCTGTTATGTTTGCTATCAGAAATTCGACGTTTCTATTACGAGAAAGAGTTTCGGCCATCAGTATAGGCATAGCTCGATACATAATCCCCCAATTGCCATTTTGCTAGTTGTTTCTCCCCGTACTTGGAACCTAAATCTTTGGGAAAGCTCACTGGATCGTGTTCAAGAACACCGTTGTCCTGGAAACGGATACATTTCCATAGTGGACTCATCATCTTCGAGGCACGTGCTTCGGAGAATAAACTTCTTGGCCCTCTACCCCAACCAACAAATCAGCTTCCTCCAAGCGATCCGAATATTCTGAAACTACTGCTGCGAAGTGATAACGAAAAATGCTTGAATCATTTTTTCAAAGACATATATTAAAGATTCTGACGTCCGACAGAAAAAAAAAGTAATGGAGATTACTTTTAAAAGTGTTTCGATTTTTCTTGTCTCCTGCAATTTTTTTTCTTTGTAACGATACCTCCACATGTGAAGAGAAAATGGAAATGAACATCTCTTTTATTGATTGGTAACTCACACCTCCCTTGCATTAAGATGTTTCCTTTCGACAAACAAAATTTTGTCTTTGATGTAAATGTACTATAACAGCGTTTTTCTCAACCTTTTTGGACCTAAGAACCAGTAAAATGTCTGTAACAATTCGACGGACCACTTGTGCCCCGTAGTACGGGACATTCCTTCATTTTTAGCTTTTTAGAATTTTTTTCATGCATTTGTCTCGTTTTTTCAACGATTCTTATTTGAATTTGTAATGTTTACTAAAATCGTAAATAAAACAGTGTCTTCATAACTTATGATAATTATGGCTGTATATACAAATATTTATCTCATATTTGTCGCAGCTTAAACGTTTTTTTCCTCAATTTTTCAGTGATTTTAACCACAATTGGGGATTTGTGGTTATGAAAACGTTTTTGATGATAATTTGTACATATTTAGCTTCTTTCAAAGAAGTATTATCGACTTAAACAACCTACCACCAAATATTGTAGATTGTATTGATTTCCAAATTTTTCTGTATCATCAATCGTCATACATAACTTCCGGCAAACAATATTTATACTATAGGCCTCCGCCAAACAATATTTAATAAATAAACTAAATTGTTCACGTTCCGCATTTTACCGTATTTAAAGATCCCAGTACCCCTTATGATGAAATATGATCATCCCGTCATTTTGTTTTTTTCGACAAATCTATTTTTTACTTCGGCCATTTATCCTCCCTTCACACATTTCAGCGGTAATTACCAAATTTGTCGTAAATGTTTTTTTGGCTACAATTAATTAATCCCGTATTTTGGATCGCAATTTCATCCATTATAAAACAAATATCAAATATGTATTCATGCAGAATTTTTATTTGAACCCATATAGATATTACTAATATCAATTACAAGAGTTGAATAATTTTTTTGTTCAGTTAGGACTGAATTATCAAGTCTGGCTGCGAATCCCGTATGACATCGTCGTGGTCCACGGACCATAAGTTGAGAAACGCTGCACTAGAAGAACAATACCATAACGTTGAATTTCTTCTTAAAACTGTTCAGGTTTTAAATTCCAATTTTCTATCAAAATAACGGGATATTTTCGCTCAGGCAAATCTTATAAACTATACGAATTTCTAAAACTTTTCCAATAACTCGCAAACGCTCAACCTCGTCTGAAGGTTCGCCATTTTTTTTTCGGGAGCCTTGATACAAAACAGTCACCAATTTTATTACATCTGTTCAAGTTGTCATTTTCTCTGACTCAAGTCAACATACAAGTAGTTTTAAAATTCTACGAACTTCTTCGAACAAACAGTAAATATTTGCGACTAAAGCAAAGGAGAAAAACTACTTTCGAAATCCGAAGCTAATGTTTTTGTAACTGAAGAACAGGAAAAGCATTTTCAAGAACATCTCCAGTCTTTGAAGAAAGCTGTGTGTGTGGTTGTACTAAACATTTCAACAAGTAGCTTTGTTAACATCTCCGCTCAATCTACTAACTTTGTAACCATTTAAATGGCTTGTCTGAGAAATTCAAATCACTCATCGCAAACCTCGTTAAGCTGTTAAGAAACCACAGAATCGTTAGAATGTAACCACGAAGAAATGAATAGCACAGGGGTTAGGAAACGTAACGCTTCTATTTTTGAGATGCTTTTGCATTTTTTCTCACGCTCGCTCTTACTGAGAGCATTAGCTACGCGGTGCCATAAAACAACTCCTACGCAAAAGAAAAAAAAAGTAAAATTTTCACCCAAAAAATGACCGGCTTCCATTTTCATCAACAAAAAATCACTCGTCCATACTTCAAAAAACAATATTTATTTCCGCCCAAATAATTTAATTCATGTTAATTTAGAAATGTTATAATTGGAAACGACTTTTGATTGTGCGTGTGGTTAATCATTTTTCATTTTATACATACGGCACTTTCTTAAACCAACATGGTATATCATAACGAATACCGCCTTACTTGCGAAATGAAGAGTGGAACGAAAATAAGTATGGTGCAACTGACGCTGTCGAGAGTAATTCCAAACCACATGTGTAACATTTTTACTTTTATCAGCTAACCATGGAATTAATTAGATCCTCGGTAGGGTTTAGAGAATCCTCGTGGAGTATATGTATCAGGTTGTAGGGGGAAAAAAGGCATTCTGATAAGGAACAGTTATCAAGCTGTCAACTTCCTGGAGAATCGCACACTTCTAGGAATCACCACTTCATTTGAGTAAAACACTTCACAGACAAGCTAAGGGTTCGGTGAGTCAAAAATATGCGGCGAGAGTTGCTTAAATATAGAAAGCTGCTATTTTTGGGAAAAGAATACTTTTTCGAACAAAAAAAAAAACCTAAGGGAACAAATTTAAATCGTGTGTGGTTTAACGAATGAAAACATTTAATCCCTACGCAATGAATAAATTAGTTCTCACTCGACCGGTTTTTAAAATTTTATTGATTAGTTCGTTTCCTAATGCCTCCGTTAAAATTAATCACTAGCCAAATATCATGCTTAAATTCACTAGATTGTCACTCGAAATATCACCCTTGAAACTGACTCATGCACATGGCACCCATAACTCAGGAGAACTTTCATCCAGAACTAAAATGTTGCGAGCACTCTCCTAAAATTTATCGCCAGTAGCATACAATGTAACTCGTTCTAGTCAGAAGAGGAACATACAAATTTTCGAGAACATAAAACATTAAAAAAATAGTGGAAGAAAGTCGCGATTTTGGAAGCATGCCTCTGATATCGCCGGCTAGAAACGGCAACTGACAAACCTACTGCACAAATTGTCGTAAATTTCAGCGATAAACAAGACTCGGAAAACGTAAACTGCAATTGCTCAACTACTGTTAAGAGAAAACATCCTCCAGAGACACACGCGTTGGATACATCATTCTTGATTCCTTAAGTGTCACTACGGAAGAAGGGGTCAAAGATATCGCAGAAGATACATCACCCATTCGAATTTGGATTAAAAATGTTTTCAAAATGCTTGTTTCAAATCATTCGTTAGGAATCTTTTTTCCCCATATTTCTATTCATATTCATACGTAGTGTTTAGAAAAATCTAAAATTTCGCGTTGTCGACGAAAGAGAGAGAAGAAAAAAAATTACGACATCATAGCGTGTGTGACATCATTTCTGAATGCGTAGCTTTTCATGAAGTCATGCCACAGCAGACACTGGGACAACCAAAATCATATAAATAAAACCTAGTAGCAGCTGTAACGTGACCTTAAGATAGTGATACAGCTCAATGCCCATGAGGGACATTACATCCTACGCTGTACTTGCGTCTTTCCTAAGAAGCTGATAGCTGTCAGGTGCATGCATTCATAGCTTAGCATGCTCACTGATAGTACACTGCTTAAAACAATCAAAGGATAAGTATTATCTATTTAAATTTATTAAATTTAATTGATGATTAACTCTTGTGGCAACTCTTTGTGAAAAAATACCTAACAATGTTCTTTGTCGATATTTTATCAATTAAAATGTTTAAAAATCACAATTAAATAAAACTTTATTTCCTCTAATTGTTTTGAGCAGTGTAACATACAACTATCAGAGAATTCCGATTTTTTTTCTTTTTTCATTCAAGCAAACAAATGAAATTTTTAAAATTTTATTATACACCCCAGATTTCGTATTAAAAAAAATCTCATAAAACCACTGATATAAAATTTAAAATCAATCACCAAAAAAAACCATTCACCTCGCTCAGCTGTCACCGCTTTAAACTGAAGTTGATATTTCCTTTATGTTGTGTTTTTTCGCTTACACATTTCTCAGAAATGGACGTTTTTCAATCAATAGCTCGTACCAGGTGGTCACGACGTTTTATACCAAGACTACTCAAGAATATAAATTACAAAAATCCAATTTTTTTGTCATTTATAATTTGTGAACAAACCCGTTACTTTCTTATTTTCCCCCTCAAGCGTAGAAAATGTGTGGGAATTACTGAGCCCCATTTATTCAAATGCCTTTATGAACATCGATATTATTATATTGTTAATTTTATAGGACGTCCTCTTCAAGATCACGTAATAAAAACATAGGCCTACTAAATCGAAAAACTTTTCTAATCGTGAAACGTTACGTAATACATTATAAAAAAATTTAACGCTATAAAAAAGTGAATTTTCGTGTGAATTCTGACCACGAGGTCCTGATGACGGCTCTTCATTGAACAGCCGAAACGCGTCGACCATTCGATCAATTGAATTTATTTGTCTTGAAAACGTGGCAATTTTTGTATAAATTAAAACCAGGCAAAGTTTCTAATTTTTGTGATAATATAAAAAAGAAACCCTAAATATTTGTTACCACTATGAAACATTCATTTCTGAACTTCATAAAATAAAATATATGGTGTCTTAACTTATCTTTTTAATTTTTTAAATACATTAAGTGATATTAAGTATTCATTAACTATGCGCTACAAAATATTCATCTAAGAGGTTACTAATCTTTTCTTTTGCCGACCAGATTCAGAAAATAAGCGTCTGTATATTCGTTTCCCCATGTTTCTTGAAATATTTTTCTGTTTTCAAAGAATTTTTGCCGGGAATATTAGAATTTATTTCTTGTTTAAGTTATATAAGAGCTTTTTCTACTCGTATTTGACTTTCTATTTTTGACGGAATAGAAGCTTTTGATAAAAAGCTTTCAAACTTTTCCATTTGCTCCAGAGAATTTTCGTAAGCTGTCTTAAATCTTTTTTTCCTCATTGGCATATCAAGATTTTCTTTCAGAAACCGTTCCTCAGCTCGACCAGTTATTTTGCGTACATTTAACACGTGCTGTAAAAGATTAAGGTAAATGGGGTGCAACAACTGAATCTTTTCAGTGTAGTTAAGGCGATTTTCTATATTTATAGGTAAATTAATTGTACTAAGCATGGTAAAACGCGATAAAGAAATTGTATACAAAAAGTGAGAAGCAAATAGGAATCAAAAGGCAATAATCCTCTCACAAAGATGGTATTTTTGATGGTAACAATCGAATCCTTTAGAGATTTGTCTTCTTATCAGTAGAGCATTTATCTCTTACACATACCTATGATCGCGTTCATTCTGACGAAAATTAGAAACTTCTTATATGGAAGTTTGATAAGAATAGACTTTTTATGAGTTTAATCCGGATTTGTTAAATAAAAATTCTTAAGCGAGATCCCCAACTGCGTTAAAAATTCGTCTCAGTGAATTTCAACCTTTCAAATTTGAACACATCGCTCTGTACTGATAGGTTTTCACGTTTCGAATCACTGGAGGTTCGCAAGATGATCGCTAAAAGGTTCGTGGGTTCAATTTTGAAACCGACTGACAAGAAATCTGAACATTAATCATTAATGCATGTCTATGAACCATAAAGGTTTATTAGGATTCAAACAACTTGATGGATTGCCAGTTGTCTTACAGAATGAGAAACCCTTTATGCAGAATATTTCCATAAAACATCTTCTCACGAATAGTTATTCAATGAAAGTAAGGGAAATTCAAGTAAGACTGAAAGAAAAATATTTCTCTACACCCTGAACTTTATTTTTTAATATCACAGCATTGCTTCAACACAAAATATAAATAGAGATTGTGTCCAGCAAGAACTTGTATTTTCTGATAAACTGATATTTTTGGCGAATTGACGTCACGAGGTTAGGATTATACTTTTTTTTCACACAATGGATTCCTTAGACTTTCTTTAAAATTTCGAAGCAATCCATTACAAGGCTTCTGCCATTGTCGTGACTCATTGCTTCAAAAAGGGCGGAGAAAAAAGTCGAAGTGGTTTTTAATTTTCGAATGAAAAACTTTTTGCTCTGAGAATAAGAAATCACAGGACTACAAATCTGCATCTACAACGGTGAGAATAGAAAACAGTTCTTCAATAATCTAACTTCGAAAATGTGGACGAGACGAAACGATCTAAATTTCTAATAAACAAAGAAACGGCTTGTATACAATAAAAAACTATGGTTGTGATTACATTCTGAGGACTACAAAAAAGTAAAATACACTGTACTTTGAACGAATGAGTGTAACACATGCCAGAAGAAAAAGATCAAGAGGGAAAGGAAGCTCTTGAACTGGAATCCAGCCCGAACAGAGAGAGAATAAATGGATGCTAAAATGAGCAAAAGCTTGGCAGCTAGTATCTGTACAACAAACAGCACATATTACGGAATCACTACATATTAATTATTTGGTAGTGAATGTGTTGTGTCTCTACAGAGAACAACTTGTGAGCTAGCGGATTCTGGGGAAGTAGCTGAGGGCACGCTGAATCTGCCGTTCTTATTAGATCCACTATCACAAATCACCGATGCTTGTAGCAATGTTGTGTTGCAGACCCGTAGCTACGAGAGTTCTAAACATTCCGGGAGGGTAGGGGGGGGGGGCTGTGGTCAATATATTCAGTAATTAAACGTACAATACAACCTTTACCAATACGTTAAGATTGTTTCTTCATTTACTATTGAATTAATAAGCGGCTAAATAATTCCCAACTTATCAAAAATACTCAACCACATGAAGAGAGAGAGAGAGAGAGAATAGTGTTAAAACACTGAACCCCCACTTTCTCTCTCTCTCTCTCTAAAAGTGGATACTGTTCGAAGGTCCGGTTTGAGCACTTTTTGATCCTCTATGTATAACAGTGGTGTTCTCCTTTAAATTGTTCCTTTTCTAGAGTGTTCTGAGGAACCATGGATGAACTATGACAAGGTAAGGGAAGCTGTGGGTAACTAAAGTATGGGAATTAGTGCACTACAACAGTGTTCTTCAACGGGTCATGACACCAATCATAGCATCCGTAAGATAATAAATCTTCTTGACCAGAGTTGACCAGCCTTTTTCCAAATCGTGCCACACTCGAGATTATTTTTGATGTGCGTGCCACTCTACCCATTTCAACAGGCAGACTATACGTCCCGTCTTACGGGATATGAGGATTTTTCTCGCCCTACGAAATATTCTTTGACTGTCCTCTTATTTTCGTGAAAATGTCCATGTTGTCACTCTTGAGTTCGAAATTGTTTTCATTTTTGAGTCACAAAATTTTTTCATTATCGCAGTGCAGATTGTGCATGTACGTACAGTATATTGATAGGAGTTCATCTTATCTACACCATATTGGGATTATGCACCGGAATCTGAGGACTCAGTATGGTTGGGCTCGCTCCTCCAATAAACTTTGTGAGAGGCTGAGCCCCCCTCCCCTCCCCCAAGAATTCATGATGAAAAACCAAGCAGAAACGCATTGAATAAAAAGCCTTCACATAATAATTGTTAAAAATGCGTATATCATACTAAATATAGGCTTGGAAGATTATAAGATTATCAATGAGAAAAGGACTGTTCAAAAGTTGGAGAGAATTTCTTCGATTAAAAAATGAAATGGAGTTTCATGAATTTTGGAACAGCCACGGTGCGTGTCACGAGTTGGCACCTCTGTTCTAGACTAACAGTAAGGTGTCTGAAATAATTATTTCGCCATTTCACATGGGTCAATTTATATATATATATAATATATAGGATGTGTTAGTTAATAATCATAAAACAGTGTGTAAGTATTGATTATTTATTGAACTATGAACAAGTAAACGTTTCAAGATCCGGAGCTCGACTCTCATGTACATTTAATTTATTTGACCGCGGTCTCAAAAGGATTTAGAGTCACTGCTCTACAATATCTCACAACCGTCTTAACGCATAAGCCCAACCGGGTCCTCCATGGTAATGAGATTTAGTACTATGGTTTTTGAGAGTAAGGTATGTAAATTCAAGAAGTCGTATTTCTAGCCAGGTAGGAGGCCTCAGCACAGCATTTTGTCTGGAGGGGGGGGGGGCACAATACTGTTGAGACGGCTTTGCAATGGTATATATACAATCTGTATACATGGTTCCCAACGATATGTAATTGACAGGGCCTCTATCTCAGTTGCGCGGGGATCGATGGTATACGTATTTAAAAATGTTCCCCCACTTATAAATATATTAGAAAATTAATACGGGGGCTCACCAAAACTCCTGGCTGGTGGCCCCCATGAAAAACCATGGCCTAGGAAGCACATGTTTGTGAGTATTGCTCCTCATTAGCATTTTTCATACGGCATATATGACAAATTGTAGAATTTTAAGCTAGAGCTTTGTCAATAAAAAGTCAAAATAAAATGTACGAGGTTAATATATTTTTATCCCGTATCGAGGCCGCTAATATTTTACGGGCCAGTTGGATTGTATTTCCGTACCGGTTCAAATTCAGACTCACCCGTTGGGACCGAAAGTACATTATTCACTTATCAATAATGCAAAATACAGTATAGAGTTTTACATATGAATTTTTACTTAAAAAAACATGTTTTTTTCGCACGTTGGGAAAACTCACGAAGAAGAAAATAAATAGAAAAGTTCAGAATCTTATTATCCACTTTTAAGGAATGCTATTTTTATAATGTTGGAAAATTTGACATGGGCAGGGCCGTAGCAAGAAATTTTTTCCTATAAAACAGGACTTTATATTATATTAATAGGACTACATAAAATCATCCACTAAACCAGTTTTTCTCAAAGTGTGCGTCGCGGCGAGGTGGATTTATAGTAGCCTACTTATGCTTTAAAGTCGTTATTTTATAAGTGAAAATATCTACTAAAATATTCCGGGGAGCCGCAAACCAACCACGAGTTAGACAAGGGAGCCGGTGGTGCACTAAACCATTTAACCTTCTTGTCTGGTATTTCACCCATGGAAGTATATAACTGTATTTCAGAATATCGCAACTTAAGGGAACCGATAACACGGTAATACAGTAAAACCCCGGTTTTGCGGACACCGACGGGACAAAAAAATTCATCTGTAGGAGTGACCGTTAATCAAGGGTTTGAAATGCATACTTTTAAAGGGAAATTATTATTTGGCTGCAAAAGTGGGTAGACCGTTAAGAAGGGCTTTACGCGATTGTTGATTTTTTTTATTTTTATTTTACGGGTGTTTTCCCTATTTTTTCAGCCAATTCCTCTTGCTGTTTAATTTGTACTCGTACAATAAACTTTCGATTCAAACCGGGGTGAAATGAATTCTTTTTAAACCGTAGACGCTTAGAAAAGCAGTGTAGACACAGATTTCTATCATAACACACCCTTAATCTGATATTCATAATCAATATATAAAGAAGCCAGAGGGAAGAGATAACTACACACCGATAAATAACACAGCTCTGGAATTACACTTTCTCAGTCAAAGTACAAGCTTTCTATCTACAGCTCTCGCTCGCCTTTATTTAGTTACATTAAATTATTATTACTTTTTTAAACTTTAATGTTCTAGTATCTCTCGTCATCACAACCACTGACGAAAGACACGCTCTCTCTTAGGGCGATTTTTTTTTAATATTTTTTTACCATAAAAAGAACTGTGGTAATAAAACGTCACTCGCATTTTTCTTTCCATTTTACTATTCTTTCTTCGAAAATCTTGTATGACGACGATGATTGTGAAATGGACAGTAAAAGTACATATAAAAAAGAATAATCTCGAATTCTAGCCCCCCCCCCCCACCAAAAGAACTTCTTAGGAAATAAAAGGTCATTCTTTTTTGCTGTACCCTGGGTATCTTTCTTCCGGTTATATAGATGGATTCGCGAAGGGATATCCGGGTTTATTGGATCTTACAACAATGTAGTATTTACGAATTCTCCGTCATGACCCACACAAGAGTATGGCTGACAGGGCTCCAACGCGGGCCCATTCTTATCACACTAGTGGGGCTCGCAAAAAAATCAGATCGAGGGCGGGGATTTTTTTATATTTTTTTACCATGAAAAGAAC
Organism: Pholcus phalangioides; assembly: GCF_987345545.1. NCBI lineage: Eukaryota > Metazoa > Arthropoda > Arachnida > Araneae > Pholcidae > Pholcus > Pholcus phalangioides. The sequence continues at coordinate 5,125,960 of NW_028301625.1, read as the reverse complement.
TGTGGTAACTGGCGCAAAAGATTCTCGCCTGAAGCTTGAGTTGCATTATGGGGGTGGGGGCCATGTTTTCGGTATATCAAAATACATTTCAATCCTCTACGCATAAGCTCCGGAACCTGGGGGCTGAGGCTATTTTAGCCCCCACCCCTGCAAATAAATTCTGACAGGGGGCCGAGCCCTCCCGATACAAATACAAGGTCACAACAGGCAAAATGCCAATGAGGTGGCTGAGAAAAAGCGGCCCATAACAAATATGGATGTCATATTTTTTTTTAAATACAGCAACCCTCCCCCAATTAAAAAAATTCAATTATAAAGAATAAAAACTATCTATGCATGATATAATATTATACAATGCCCATGAAAAATATTTATGGTTGTCTTATTCTCTAAGTATGGACAGTTTCTCGATTTACCCTAACATGTTTTTATCGCATTTCATTTGTGTTAGAATTGACTACCCCCGGGGGTAAGCTAGTATATATTTATTAACAGCCCTATTAGACAAAAATTCCCTGTCACCAAAACCTAGAATTGTCCCTTACCAATCGACAAGGTGTCCCCTTGTCAAAGCAGCCGATTTGTTCGATTTGAAAATTTTGAATACTTCGATCATATTACGGCTGTGGTTCTCACTGTGGGCGTCGTGTTGAGCTAGTGATACTGATGTGTGTGTCTGTTCAGTGCTTTGAAGGAATTCTTTGTTTGACCATTCTGGGGAGCCGCGAATAAACGTTGACTAGGACAAGGGAGCCACGGGCAACAAATATTTGAGAACCACTGTTCTACAGGCTGATGTATATCAGAATATACACATTTTTGAATGATAATTGCACTAGAAAAAATATTTATTTCAGCACAAAACACTATAGTACAATTAAAAAAAAAATTTCCTTTAATGCGTAAAATTTATAAAATTGAAATTTGAAGAAAGAATTCTTTCCAAGAAAGATTTTGTTTTTCTTTGGTTGGGAATTGTGTTTTATGAGTCAAAATGTGGATTTATAAGCGAATAATTAATTATATTAATTAATAATTTACTGTGCGAATGTTTTTAATTAAAAATATGTTGACAGCATTCATTCATATCAAAGAAATGTTTTTGATGCGTCTTTCTTACTGTCAGTAGAAATTATACAAAAAGGAGAAATTATATAGGGCCGGAATCAGGAGCTCGCTCTTGGGAGGGGTGATTTTACAAATATCTAAAAAATTTGTTTTTGCAATATCATATAGAAGTTCCGAAAATTTCATGAATATTCCAAGCATTTCCCTTGGGGGGGGGGGCGCAACTAGCCGGAGGCAAAGGGAGAAATTCCCCCGGCGGAAAAATTTAGAGAGCGTCAAATTTCAGGTGAGAACAAAAACACCGTGTCGAATTTCACAGCGGTGGGGACGGCAAAAGCATGTTTGCCCCCCCCCCTCCCACAAAAATCCTAGTTACAGCCCTAAATTATGCACAAAGCCGGAACTAGAGGGGGGCAGGGTGTGACTGCCCCGGGCGGAAAAATTGAGGGGGGGCGGCAGTTTTAGGTGGGAACAAATAACTCCGTTCAAAAATTATCTAATTTCAACGCTGTGGGGGACGGCAAAATCATGTTTGCCCCGGGGCGGCAAAAATCCTAGTTACGGCCCTGTTATGTATTCAAATTTCACTCACCTGTAGTGATGGCAAACAGCATCAAAATGTTCAAGAGAAACATTTTGGAGTTACTTGAGGAAAAGTTCGTCTTCAACCTATAAGTTGGGAAATGTTTATGCTGTCAAAGTTTTTTTGTTGTTTGACGACAAATACCGAGGTCATTCACCACATAGTAAACAATGGTCCATCAAAAAGTCCTCCGTGACTTGTAGTTCTCTTTATGACTTTCTTTTAAAAAAAGAAAAAGAAAAAAGATACCACTAGGCCTAGTGGATCATTTCCTCGAAAACAAAATAAGAGATCAAATGTCCATTCCTGAGAAGAAGAAAAAATTTCCAGTCCAACCAACGTCCAGGTGGATAGAATTTCAACAATCAAATCGACGGCTGGTATTCGGGAATCAAGCACCGACGATCGTCGTCGTCGACGGTCCACAATCAAGTCCACTCGAAATGTGTTTTTTTTTTCTTACGGCATTCTCGGTTGATTGTTTGGTACGGTGAACTTGTGCGGAACATGCACTCGGCGGTACACGTTATTACTCGGCAATGTGTACAGCAGCTGCATCACCATCACCGCAGTCACAAATAAAATAAAGCTTTACAACAATCACTGCTCGCTGGTTGTTCAACCGATGACAACAACAATGATTATGAAACAAAACAAAAAAATAGTTGAATTATATAATCGTAAAGAAAATCTTTTTCTGTGGAACGGGAGCAGAGCAGCAACGTCAACGACGACTCGCGGTCTCTTTAGATACGGCAACAGCAATGGTCAGAGAATAGATATCGCCTTCAGCCGCCGTCGCCACAGCGCGCGCCACACCACTAGCTCCGCCTGTTGGTCGAGTCCACTATTACCAGGGGTCGAGGATAGTTCTCTCTCTCTCTCTCTCTCTCATGATCGTTTTCATTACACGCCAACCTTCCCTTCTCTTCATCTTGGCTGATTATAATAGCAGAACACGGAAAAAAAATTACTTTTTTGGCTTCTTTTTATCACTTTTATCGCCAAGTTGTAGCCATTGTTTCTTTATTTGTCAATTTTCCTGAATGACACACTGTTTCTTTTTTATCGAGAGTACTGAAAATGAACTACTAACTAGGAAACAATAACTCGCGTTGTTCTTCAAAAAACTTACTCTATAATTAACGTTGTCGATTTTCCAAATTTCAATTTTAGGCCGTGATTACACTATAAAAGTTATATACAAGATCTTTTGCAAAACTTCAAAGAAAACAACCAATAACCCCCATTGGTTACATTCGCTGGAATGAAACCGATACTCTTATTAGTTGAATTTTTTGAAGCTTTATAAAAAAGCTTTTCTAAAACTTTGATAGTGTAACTCCAGCTTTAGGCCGGTATTACACTAAAAAAGTTTCATGAACGTTCGTTTAGAAAACTTGAAAAATGCAACCAATAGGGGGATCAGTTAAGTTCACTAGAATGTAACAATGTGCTTATTGGTTAAATTTTTCAAGTTTTATAAAAGAATTTTTATTAAACTTTTATGGTAAGAAGTTTATTGGTTGCATTTGTCAAGTTTAATAAAATAATTTTTATAGTGTAATCCTGGCCTTACACTATAAAAGTTCTAAAACAATTCTTTTGCAAAACTGGAAAAATGCAACCAATAAGCAGCACATCGGTCACACTCGAGCGAATATAACCAATAGGCTAATTGGTAGTTTTCTCAAGTTTTGTAAAAGATCTTAATAAACCTTGTTATAGTGTAATCCCGGCAGTATCAGTCGCCAAGAAGCTGGATCTGTACGGTCGATCGTATAAACATAATTTTAAACGAATGCTGAATGAGGCCGGGATTACACTATAAAAGTTCGATAAAAGATGTTTTACAAAACTGTTTATAAATAAATTAGATAATATATATATATATATACCACATTAAAATCATATTCCTAATAAAAAATAATACATCTAACTAAAACAGAACTGAGTGTCACCCATTAACCATATGACAAAACTATGCATATAGAATAATGAAATTTGCAATAGCAAATGAGGAATGGTTGATAAAGAATCAAAATAGAACATTAATCAGACTAAGAACTGAATAACAAGTGCCAAAAACAAATAAAATGCTATTCAAAAAAAATTTAGTTGCACTGCTCAAAAAATATTGAATCTATATCAAGCTACTAATCATATTAATATTAAGTTGAATTATATTTTTGGTTTTGCTAAGAGCATTGTTTTCGAAACACTAATACAATAAAAATATTTGTATTGAAAAGGTTTTTTTTCATATCACACAATGCACATGCATAATTCGCAAGGATATCAATATTTTTGAAAAATACGTATGTTTAACAATAATTTGTATATTTATCAATTATCAAAATGTGAGGAGATCATAATATACACTGTATATGTAAATAGAATATTGTAACAGATTGCTTTGTCAGAGAAATGGAAATTTTTTATAATAAATTATTATTCACCTTCTGGAAAGGACGACAAGTCCCTTGAGAGTCACAAAGTACGTGTATGTATATGTCCATTTTTGTTTATTTATTGCACATTTTTGTCTTATTATCAAAATGTGAAGATCTGTGTCTTTCTGAAGATATCTGTCTTTCTTATACATTTTGTGACGTGCTCTGTTTTGTCGAATAAAAAACTTGAGAAAACAACCAATAAGCCTAGTTGATACGCTTATCTTCTTCAAACCTGAGCCAAAACTAACTATTGAAAACAAAATTTCAATTGATTTTTTTTATGTTCATTGTGTGTATGTCAAATGTCCTTTAAAAAGAGACAATTGTTTTTTTGAAAAGTTAATAAATAAATTAATTAATCTGGGTCGATATCTTAACTAAGACCATTTGAGTTAGGTAGCCATACACATACATCAAGTCTTAACTTGAAAAAAAATCATTGAAAGATTAAAACCATTAAAAATGAAAGTACACATATGTGAACCTCTGAAGCGAAGAGGTTATTGGTTACATTTTTCAAGTTTTGTAATAGATCTTTTACCAAACTTCTACAGTGTAATCTCGGCCTAATATAGAAGAATATACAGGGTGCATAGTTACCATTTCGCACCGCACTTTTCACTGGTGGACCGTTGATCCTAGAAACATTTCCAGTGTTCCAGTTTCAGTTATAAAAAGTATCAACAACGTGAACCTCATTCATATTGAACATTGAAGGACTGGACACAACCTTCTTCACATCTCCTCATTCATATTGTAAGGGATTATATAGTTATTAAAATATAAAAATAAACTTTTTATACGGACACCATAGGCTCAAAAACCCAATTGAAAAGTTGTCGCTCTGTCTCTACTGAGGCTAACAAAAGAAAATTTCACACGTCCAAATGTAATATTCGGTGAGATATTTGAATTCAAAAAATGAAAGCGAGTTGGGAAATAACAGAATAAATGAGGGTAAAACGCGTTTTTCATTACTTGAACATTTGATTCTAATTAAACAAAAATTATTCAGTTGTTTAGAGCAAATATTGGTAATGTCCCCACACGTGCATATACAAATTTAAACCTATGAAATTTACATACTATGAAATGGTGGGGTCCGTTCAATTGTTTCAGGCATTTTACTGATACTTGGGTTCAGAAAAGTTGAGAAACACGATGCATTATACCAATTTCATATTTCAATTTTTGGTATTTCATAAAGTAAATTTTTTATTTGTTATTACAATAAAAAAAGACCATATCAACATAATACTTTGCAATCTAAAGAGTTTATTACTCGTCAGTATCATTTTTTAGAGCTGCTGAAACCTAACGTGTTGAGAGATATATAAAATCATACCAAATATTGAGGGAATTAAAAATAAAATTCATGGTAACGAAAATTCAACATTGCTGAGCAAGATTTTATGTTTAATGTTATACATAGATAAGGTTAATATATATATATATATATATATAAACCAAACTATCTGTATATTTTACTCTAAACCCTGTATGGTTCACCTCCATAAAAACGTATTGAATTTTTTTTTTCCAAAAAATGGATGCAAACTGGTGCCGTTAGCATATATTTAGTTGAAACAATACATTGACACGGCAATTTAATTAGAGTGAATTTTTTTAATTAGCTAAAGCGGTTAATTATAGGAATAAAATATGCAGTTTGCCTTTATTTTACTCTTTTTCTATGAGCACATAAAATCTTGCTCTGCAAAGTTAAATAGTTTTACCTTGAATTTTTTTTCCAATTCCCTCACACACACACAATTGATAAAAAACAAATCCTCCGAGCACGTAAAATTTCAGCAGCTCTCAAAAAATGACACCGACAAGGAAACGACTCTTTTTAAATAAAAAAAATACAAACACTAAACACAAAATAATACAAAGGCCACAACATACATATAGCCCAATGGGGTGGCTAAAAAAAATGCCCATGAAAATATGGTTGTCGAATATATATCTAAACTATATCAAAAATACAGCAACCCAATAGGAGCAATAAAGAACCAACAATTATTGTAAAATATAAATATACATACTGCCCATATAAAATTATGGTAGTCTCATCTAAATACGGGTAGCTTCTCGATTTATCCCAATATGTTTATCGTATTTCTTTTTATATGTGTCAAATGTGTTAGAATTCACGATTGCATATTTACCACTTATTCTCGAAAATAGCACCAAATCTCATCAGGAAGGTCCCTTTTGTCATAAATGCGAACTTGTGAAACTTTTATTTTGTAATCAGGGACGAATGAATTATGAATTCATTCATAATTCCCTCCCCCCCCCCCAGAATATAAAGAATGAGCCTCTCATGTGTTAAGTCAACACCATCTATTATAGCAGAAGGCCTCCGCGCGAAGATCGTGGCGTCACTGAAGTAGACCATTTCACCTATGACTATAGTCATTGGATATAACTGAAAAAAAGGGTAAACATATAGCATGCGTCGGCCTGCTATATCCAATAGCTGCAGGTGAAATGGCCTACTTCAATGATGTCACGGGCTTCGCGCTAGAGGCCTTCTGCTATAGATAGTATTGGTTAAGGTGGCCTTCATTTTATGAGCTGTTCTGCTAGATTACGAAAATAATCACATTTCCCCCCCCCCAGTATATTTCACCTTAATCATTTGATCATTTTTGTTGCACCATGGTAATTTTCTGCACACGAAAGATAATTAGACCGTTACCTAAAATTTATTGCCGATTCCGAACACGGCAGCCTTTTCTATACTCACCGAGAGGTTGGTGCGCTAACCATCGATGTGGGACTCCCTGTGGTAGTAATCTGCTTCTGTGGTCATGTTGCCGTTTCTGTTGTATCCTTGTGTCAGGAAAGTTTCGGACAACGTTGTCGCTCGGACATAGAACTCGTGACACTTCTAAACATCCTTTGGTACTTTAAGTGAATATCTTCTCAACCTAGGCTACAGCGCCCATATTTCACCTTAAAAAGCTCTACTTCATCACATCAAAATTTTTTATCTCACATCTCTGATGCCCCCTTTAACCACCTGCCATAGCTGCCTTTGCAAATTTATTTTCTCCCGTGGCCCCCTTAAAATACCCACGAGGGTTCCATATGGTCCTTGGTTGAGAACCATTGCACTGTACATTTATTGACAATGCGTGTATAAAAGTATGTATGTGTGTGTGTGTAGAGCACTTTCACGAAGTCTTGTCAGTCAATGACTGTCTAAAACGACACGTGCTCGGATATATATTCGGGGTTACAGTACCGCTTACATGAGCAGAATATTGTTCCCGTGTTGGATCCAACCGGGAACACGCTATCTGCGGCTGGATAGCGATAACACGAGCATTGAACTGTGTAAAATTTACATGTGCAATAACATGGTTTACGGAACGTGAAATAAAGGGTCTATATGGAAAAGTGTATGAACTTTGCCCAGTAAACTCGGAAATCACCAACGAATAAGAAAAATACAAAACTCATCATTGTATTTTCCTGTGTGTGTGTCTGCCTTAGTCGTTGGTGATTTCTGAGTAAGAGATCTACCATTAAAAAAAATGCACACACAGGGTTTTCTGTAAGTGCTAATGCGGCCTTTATTTCCTCAACTGTCCGTCGTAAAAGTATGATTCCAATTTATAAAATGTTCAAAAGGCGTTAAAAAATTACCATGTACCAGTTTCGAGAGTGAAAATACAGTGTGTCACCCCTTGTCCCCTTGTGGGATGGAGACCTTGTCCTCTAGCTTTTCCGATTAGAAAATTGTTGCCCTATCTTTTCTTCTGAACCCGACAAAAAACATCCCTATGTTTTTAACTGAGATATTTGAATTCAAAAATCGGAGAAAAGTTGGGAAATAACAACAAAAAATATATCTCTCCTTTTCCTCATTTATGCTGTCCTTTCCCCACTTTTCTCTGATTTTTTTTGAATTCGAATATCTCAGCGAATATTGCAGCTAAAACATAGAATCTCTTTTGTTGACAGGGTAATAACTTTCTAATTGGAAGTTGAAGGGCAAGCAACGTTTATAAAAATTTCGATATTTTATTTTGCGACACACTATATTTTCACTTTCGAAACTGGCACAGGGTAAATTTTGAACATATTTTGAACATTTTTTAAATTGAAACTATACATCTACGACAAACGGTTGATGAGATAAAGGCCACATTAGCACTTACAGGACACCCTGTATATATGCATAATTCCAATTTGATACTAGCCCTCTTTCTCTTTTTTCTTGTTCGAGTTAGATGAATTATGAGTTTTACTTTTTCATTCTAGATTTATGACAAAATTTTATTACGAAACGTTCCAAATTTCATTAGTAAGTTTTTGAAAATTTTGCTACCAGGCTGTAAAATTGTAACAAATATATCCAATATATTCGAGTGAGAATATTTAAAAACATCAATATCTTGACTTTGTAACACGTTTAAATTTGCTACAAAATAGAGATACGTGTGTGTGTGTGTGTGTGTGTGTGTGTGTGTGTGATTCATGCTTTTTAATAATATTTCACGTATATTACGTTTCGTTGAATTTCATAAAACGGCCAAGTAGATTTGAAAAACGTCAAAGAAATGATATTGAATTATTAAATTGATATTACGGCTGATATTGAAGATGTCCTTACATACTTCACGTGTTTCGGAGAGTGGTTGGATTCATCAAGAACAATGTGTTGAGACGGAATTCTCTTTTTGGAAATTCCCATAGCATCATCCAACTTGCCGCATAAATCGATTTGCGCCAGAAAAAAAGTATGACTATACCTTAATAAAATTTCTTTACCGCATCTCCCAAAAAGGGAGTATTGCTATGAAAAATGGTACGACGCTATAACGAAAGCGGTATAAGTTTTCAGATGCACATATGCCATCCTACAAAATACATATCATACAGTTCGAGATTCGGATGTAATTAGATTATTTTTATGAACAATCAAAACTCTGAAAGAATGTGGCAATTACTTTCCAACTTTTGACAGTTTCATTTAGTTCGTGGTGCGAGAGAGATATGTAGATTATATTAAAGGTTATCGCATGTTCCTATTAGTATTCTCTGAAGTTTTTTTTCGAATCGAATTGTACCTGTGTGTTATAACGTGCGTGTTGCCACCCATTCAAAGCATGCTAAACCTCCATTTATATAATCTCTCTTTACTCAACGTGCAATTAGTGTCACTCACGTATATTCCATTTTGGCACCGCAAATCGACATTAAGAAATACTTTTCCACTGACATTTGGCAAAGGATAGGACATTAATGCCAGTTTTAAAAATGACGAATTTGACTGAGGCTGTCTCTATTCACTGACGGCAATTCAAACTTTGAATATCAATTCCTCCTCTCATCAAGAAAACACACCCGCCATTTCTCTTTTCGGGTTTCGTAGAGCAAAAACGAAGAGAATTTAAAACAAATCTATTAGTGTACACAGTAAAAACTTTAATTAAACTCATTATAATTAACTTTTAAAAAATGTAATAAAATGGTTGTTAATATATAAGTGAATCTCCGTTCGTATACTGTCTAAAAATATTTTATTGGTCGAAATTGTAACCAATCAATGCGAATAGTCTTGCGAATGGCTTCGAAAATTGAATGCAATCATGAGTATTATTGTGATTCTCTTCATTGAAAGCATTATAAATAAATAAATATATATATATATATATCATAAATAATTTCGATCTATATATTAATTATAAGAAAGTATTGTTTTCGAGACGAAGAACATTCATTCTTAGTGAGAAGATTGTTTTTGTAAGTATTCTATTTCGCAAACACATCTATTTTTACGAGCTCCTCATGCATTCACAGTTCATTTATTGGGACAGAATTAAATTTTAGTTTATTTCTAAGAGAAACCTGACATAAAATAATGTAATTTTGCTCCATATTATATGTCATTCTGATATATTTATCAAGATATTAGTTTTTAGTAAATCTTAAACATAGATAATGTCTCCGAATTATGTTTTTACCTGTGTTTTTGAGAGAAATTTTTCGAATGAGTTTTGAATTGTTTACATACAGCTGTAGCAGTATTCTCAAGCCGATATACATGCATTATTAAATACATTTAGGGAGAAGCAAAATTGTTTCCTTCATCTACTTGATGGAGTTTTTTTTCCTTTCAAAATTCATCTTCGATGATCGCAGAAAAATGGGGGAACTCCAATAAAATGAATTTATCTCCAGGAGTCGCTTGTTTGAAAAAGTTTGAAAACAAAAAGCTTTTATCAAGAATTTATTGAAGCTAACAGGAAAATCTCGAGTTATATAGGAAAGTAGTCACTTATAAATTTGATCAATCAATAAGTTTGTGGTTGAAAAAGAACGGAAAAACGGTTGAAAATAAACATTAACTTTCGATCAATGTCTTCACAAATTCCTCGAGCATGAAAAGCTGCTTTTGGCTCTATAAAAGCTTTCTTGATGTTTTTGGATTTGACGTCAGTGTTTGCCATTCTTCAAACTGAACAGTTGCGTTTTCATAGCCCTCTTTCATCGATTCATTTATATGGACGCCATTAATGGCAGCCGCGGGAAGATTGCAGCAGCAGCAGCGATAGACGATATTACTCTGGTGTGTGGTGTGTTTATATATATAACGCTACGTATAGGCTACGTATCCACACAGCAAGAAACCTCGCAACGATATGAAAATCTCTACACTGTTTTTCAATGTGGCCATCGAAAATATTGCTTTTCGAGTGGGAAAGGAAATTCTACTGATTTTATGATTCCCAGCTGGATATCTCCAAAAAGAAATGGCTACTTTTCCTCTCTTTCCTCTCCTCCTCAATCATTTTTATTGTTCTCATTGTTGGACATCTGTTCGTCATCTCCAGAAGAAGTACGTTTCACGTAAGTATTGTTGGATAGAGGTCCTTGAAACACAGCTGACCTACCCGATATGGTGGCGCTGATTACTGCTATCGATAGGTAGATTCTCTACGAATGCTTGTCGTTATTTAACTTTTTTTCCAAACAAACGTGAAAATGTCGCTCTGTTAGGCTCCGAATGGTTCCAATTTAGATTTGAAAGAAGGATTCCAAATGGTTAAATTGGCTGCTGATAACAGATGCAGAAGCTGATGACACGTGGCGGATGCATCCGCTTTCTTCTTCATAGGTGCCCTATTGTTGCCAACCAATAAGTAACCAAACAATTATGAATCCGATTCAAACCTTGCTACTTCATGTCATTGATTGTAAAGATTGGCTTCCTCTCTGAACGCATTCAAACACTGATGCATAAATGAGGCAATGATTCTGTAATGCGCTATCTTGTCTTTTGTTTAGCTTGACACACCTTTTATAATGTGAAACCTCGGCCATTAACCAATGTACAAACTATAGCGTATATACACGTCTATCAGGCAAGGCTTAAAACAATGAAGTAAAGAGCAAAGCAACGAGTGTGGGGGAAGAAAAACGCGTGGGAAGATTATAGCAATGGTTTTTAACCTGACCAATTTAGACCAACAAAGCTACGAGTGAAAATCAAGTGAAGGGGGGCGGCGTGGCAGGTGTTAAGGGACCCCACAATGCTATTTAAAAAAATTCAGGTGTGAATCAATATAGCTGTTAGGTTAAATATGGGGGAAGTGTTACTACTTTCAGAATTCAGCAAAACTGGTAGCAGCTGGTAAGATAGGGACCACGAGAAGAAAATGTGGTCCAAAGGGAAAGGGGCAGAGTGAAAAAGGAATTAAGAAAGACAGGAATTTTTTCTCCATGAAAGAACGGCTACACAATGGAGATTTTGGTAGAGCAGAGCATTATATCGAGTAGAAAGTCGCCATGAATTTCATTTGGGTGGACTAGAGCAACACCTCTCGTAAGTTAGATATCATTTGTAGTGGGCATTATGAACAAGCACATTATTTATCACCAGCAGGTAATTTTAGCCATTGCCGTGGCATTCGTCACTGTAATGCTCTCTGAGAAAGATTTTTCAAGATTTCCTGGTTCCTCAGTTGTATATGATCTGGCCACATTAAGTCTAGGCTTTGAAGCAGGCATTAAGGGCTTCATACACAACTCGGGTTAAAGATGTTCAGTTAGTCCAGGAGTTCCGAATCAGGTACCCACATAACAACTGGGGCTCTTTGGTGAAATTGTAGGGTGTCTGCGAGAGAGAGAGAGATGAGAAAACAATTAACTCATTGCTTTTATATATTGTGAAATGCACTAAATATTATTTTGTTAAGGGATCCGTGACCTTTATTTTATCGGCATATGGGGGTCCGCGGAACACAAAAGGTAAAGAAGCATTGAGTTCAGGGTTCTCAAACTTTTTCCACCTGTGGCTCCCCTTTCCTTAATCAACGTTTATCCGCGGCTCCCCAGAGCAGTTTAGCAAAGAATCTCTTCGAAAAACCTCTGTTAGGGTGACCTCTCCATGGTGCCACTGATACAGGTTGGTGGTGCACAGTTTGAGAACACCTGAGTTTTCAGGTCGATAAATCAAATATCCTTTTGAATATTTACTTATTTAACAACTTTTTGGCATTTAGGGTTCGCTAATTCTAATTATGAGGACTTTTTTTTTTTAACAAATATTATAATTATAAATTACTTGCCCATACATAATTCAGGCCCAGGTTTCTATGGAAAAAAATAACAGCCAGATTAAAGCTATATATAGTACAGTGATTCTTTCCTGCCCGTGTTTTGTCTCCTTCTTCACGGGGAAACTTGTATCACTTTCAAGAGATAAGAACGTGTTTTTTTTTTAATTGCTATCAATCTAATAACAAAAGATAGCAACGTTGTTAAGATACGATTTTATCGTAAAAGCTGATAAGCCATGTCAACTACTGCATGACTGTATATGTCCAAAGTTTACATTACAGCGAAATTGGTATTAGCAAAATAATAGCTTTTGGCTCTGTCATCGTTTAGAATAGAAAGTATTATCTTTTGCTCGAGTGTCTGGATTCGTGAACAATAGTGCGAATACTTGCCATACGAAATTCATCGAGTTTCAAGTATTGAATGCAAATGAAGAACAGATGACCATCTAAACATTGCGGATACCATGAAAATATTGGGCAAAAATTTGTTCTCTTTTAATGAAGTTGTTGAAAGGGCTACGGAAGCGGAAGATGGATCACTACGAACAATACCTGTAGATCGGAAAGTGTCTCTGGCTTATAACAACATTAGAGAGGTGCCGTGGCCTCTCATATACGGGATTAGTTCTTGGGTCGAGTTCTTGGATCTAAGTTATAATAAATTAAGGTGAGTGACGTTATCGAATTTACGAAATTACGAATTAAGTTCTCGATTTTGTTTTGTCATTATTAAGTTCTTTCCTCGTTCAATACTGATGAATCATTATGAATTGAAAACTGGATTTGTTAAAATTTGAAGTCTATATCACAGAAACAATTTGAACATCAGTTCTAGTAAATGATAGTGACATTATCATTTATGCTTAGTTAATAAACTACACGAAACAGTTCTAGGAGGAATTATTCCAATTTTTCATAGTTATAGCTTTTTGCGCATCCATTTAGTCAAGCAACCTCACAGCACGTGTTTCTTGTAAACATCAATTTCGATAGTTATAAGTCTTTCATTCGAAAAAACCAAGTAACCAAGTATACTTCGTGATGGCGTCAGACACTTCGAAATTGAGAAAACTCTTAATCCAACGAAGTTGCAATGTTTTCCCGCACCTCATCTGTCATTTACAGACTCCCTTTCAACTCAGGTTGATTCTTACTGTTTCGGAACATAAATAAAATGAAAGTATTTTCGGTTAAGAGTTGTTGAAAAACGTGTGTTAAGAACATTTCTTCACAAGTCGTAGGTTTATTCCGATCACGGATATTGTTTTCAATCTCATAGTCGGGATTATATGCCATTTTCAGACGTTTACAGAAGCGTAACTTAGATAATAATAAAACAGTATAAAAACGTTAGTGTAATCCCAATCACTCGTTTTGGCAGATTTACCGAAACATTATAAGATTGAAATCAGTATTTTTTTTACACTATCTTCGAATCATTAGCACACATAGGGTAGCTGAATCATATTAACCATCGTAACGAACAAAATTATTTTTATAATCTTTAATTCATAAACTCAATTAAACAAGAAACAAAGTGGAAGAGAATATCATATAAATATTCATACATCCTTAATTGAAGAGATTTTGTTCAGATACTCCACGATCCAAAATATTCAAACACACTTCAGTGATTTTTCGTGAAATATCTTTTTTATGTACTCAAACATATTCAAGGCTTTCATCTTCAATTTCTCGTTATAACATCCTTCGTTAAATAAATATAATGAAATGAAATATTTATGCATGAATCTCAATAAACTTTGCTTTGTCACATAATAAACTGATAATAACAGAAAATGTACTTCATATTTAAAAGGCGAATAATTATAAAACTTTAGTTAGGCTCTAGTGAAGATGAGAGGAAACACAAGGAATTTTTTTTTTTCAATGTTGATATAGTAATAATGAGGTTTTTAATAAGAGACGATTATTTCTCGAGAGAGAGATTTCCTTCAATTTGAAAAGGTTACGATAAGGATGAAACAAAACACCTTTGTAATTCTTCTCTTTGATGTTAAAATTCCATAAATATATAATTTTTTCGTTACTACTGAATTTTTATTCTAGGGATGAAAGACGAAACTAATTTCAATGACATTTTTAAACCTAATGTAAAATTGCTTTCGAATTAGAAAATTTGTTTGGCTTTCGTTTTCACGGATTTACGGATATTTGCATATTTATTTCCGTTCTTTGTTAGGAGACATTCAAAATTATTCAGCATAAATTTTGTAAATTATACAAAAAAAAGAAATGTTCTCTTTTAATATTTCAATCGTATTTAAATATTCTTTTGGTCCGTTTCTAGAATCTTATCGAAGTCAACTCGAATTATTTCTTAGAGAGTCATTGAACTTTTTTTTAATCTGTTTTGATGTCATCAAAATAATTTATCTCGTTTTTCTCTCTCTCTCTCTCTCTCTTACGAATATTATATAAAAACCACAAGAACATTCATGGCTCCAAAACTCATTGAGTAAATATAAACACCGATTCTCAAAAACAGCAAACAGATCTGTGATTTCAGTAGAAATCAAAGACTCTGAATGTCGTTAACCTAAACTGTGTACATGATTGAGCTTCTTTGTGGGTGTGTGTTTTATTTGCTTATCCTCGTCTTTGGAGGAAGTCTTGGTAGATGATGTAAACGTATATATTCAATGAAAATCTATATAGATAGCAAAATAATTGATTACACTGGTTCATTAATAGCTTTTGTAGCAGTTCCAAATTTTATAGAGTTTATTTCTGTATCAGAAAACTATCCGTAATTTTTGGTTTCATGCCTTATATCCAATAAATTGCGCAAAAAAATATCGCCATTGGAAATAAATCCAACTATTTGATATTTATTTATTTGATGCTTCAATTTTTATGCGTGTGTCAAACAAACGTACTGCTGAATTGTGCTATAATGACCAAATGGAGTGTTTGAGTTATCGCTATGTATTTTGAGAATTCTCTTTTATTTTACTAGAATTCACGGATAGGAAAGAAAAAGGATTCCTAATGGGTTTTCACGTAAAATAAAGAGTAGAACACATAGATATACTCAGACCTTTTAAGGATTACTTTGAAAGTGCGTTCTGAATTCTGGAACAAGTTGTTTATCACGGGATACAGCAGACTTATTCATTGCTACTTGGAGACGGGCGACATAACCCAAGACAGTTACTTCCACAGCAAGATGTTGAGAATGACGAAAGAAACACACAAAAAAAATAAAATAATTTCTTTGATGCTTCTCAGGCGACGACAGTGACGTTTTCGCCTTCTAGATACAGCAAAAGCCGTCTGACCAACTAACATACGGATATTTTCACTAAAACTGAGTCACAAAAAAAAGAAGAAAAGAATCATACACATTATATTCCATTTGAGAAATATATATATAAAAGAGTAATATTACCCGAGTGTATAAAACAGCAGTTTTTATATATAAAGGAAAGATACCACGATACATTATTTTGATTGATTTGGCAATTATGGGGTTTGAAGTACAAATCGCACATGAAGAATAGCTCTTATTGCTTACTATGGTGAAAACCTTCTCAGTGAAACTAAACCCGCCTTCAAAAAGTTAAGGTGTAGCCCCCCAGCCGTGGGAAAAAGTTTGAGCTTTAAATATCTTTAAACATTACCGCTATGATAGCTTCAGTTACTTCCTTAGCGGCATTTACGAGATATCTCACATAATTTGACGCTTTTTATTTCGGCAATTATGAGATATCTCGATCCTTAAAACCCTCTTATTTCGGCAATGACGAGCCCAAAGAGCTTTGTGAATTCCTCTTCTCCGTAAAACATGTTTTTAATCTCTCTCCAACCTGTCAGATTAACTGCCAGTGGGCGGAGTCAGCTTTTGTTCACTTTTTGATAACAGAAGGTGTTACATAACGGTGTTTGAAACATACCTTCCCTTCTCTTTGGGGTTGTATAGGAATATGTGAGTACAATATAAATAATAGAAAAATATATGTTTCTCTTCCTCGTTTTTTTTTTCATTGTTCTTAGAGTTGGTGGGACGGAGAAGCACTATCGCCTTCACATAATCGGGAAAAATTCTTTTTCAAAAAAAGATGTGGCACTTTGATTAACAGAGGGTTAGGTTATTTGTACTGGGCCAGTTGCAATGCAGATATGTGAAATTTATAAAACCGTGGAAAGGCTTAAAAGGATATCGATAAAAGGGTTGTTATTATCAAACCCATGATGACTCGCGTATACGATTTCTTTTAACCACTTTACGATCGGAGGTTGTAATATTGCGTCCTAACGCCAGTGGAATGAATTCAAACAAGCTCGTTCTGTTTTCTTTCCTCTCGCCTGATCATCCCAAAGCTTTGTTGCAACCTTACAATTTTTTTCCTTTTGGTTTTTTGTATACCCTGATAGTGATTTTTTTTCTCACATAAGAGATGTATCTTTCTTATAAGAGTGAAAAAGAACAGGTATGGTGTGAGGGTGAAAAGAAATCTAACTTTGTACCTACATTCTTTTATCACTTTATCTTTTATACTGTCTTACTCTTTTATTTGTGTTTTTTTCCTTCCCCTTTTTCTAATGTGCGGTTGGGTTAGGACAAGCTTACTATATTTATTGCCGATTTGTCAAATAGAGAGCATCTGAATTTCTTGCCAATTCGCTTGTAAACGAAGAGGTTAATGCCTCACGAGAACATTCTGTGTATATATTGATCGACATAAACATTTGGTCATCTGCTTAATACCATGCCCTTTGGGACACATAATAACTGCAACCCGGCTTGGCATAGACTACACATTATATGTTAGTAAATGTTCGGAGGAAGACGCAGATTTACAAGCACAGTTAACATAATCCCTCTAGGTCACAAAAAGATGGTTTGTAAAACTCAACCGGCGGTTCAGAGCAGATGCAATTCATTGCATCCCATGCATGCCCAATAGGCTTGATATCTGACGAATTAAGAGACTGGGACGTTATCTATAATTTATAATCATGCTCTTTGAAGCACAGTTGCGCAATTCTGGCTTTCTGCTATGGAAAAAGCTTTCTGTTCCGATGGGAGGAAGACAACGGCCGTGAATAGTACAAAGTGAAAATGACTGGATATGATGCGGAGATGAATTTTGGAAGAAAAATTCTGCATATAATTCTATTGCGAATTGAGAGAACCACCCAGAGCCGGATTTAAGCAGGTGCGAAGTGTGCAGCAGCACCGGGCCGATAAAGTTTAGGGGCCGCAAAACGGATCAAAAATACTTTGATTACATTGAGAAAAGTAGCCTACTTTGATTATATTGAGTTACATTTTGACTTGTTAGGGCCGTATTCACCGACATGGTTTAAACCTGTAGTTACAATTTTTGGATAAGGGATCAACATAGATTGGTTAAAACTCTGAATTTAACCAATCCGTGTCGATCTCTTATCAAAAAATTGTGACTATAGCTTATAAACCATGTCGGTGAATACCGCCCTTAACAAAGCAATAGCTTAAAATTCTGTCCAAGACAGAAGACTCTTTAGGTCTAGGATTTTGACAACCTCCTCCCAAACACAGGGTCTGTATCTCATAAGCTCGGGCTATGGGCAAATATTATATTTGGGGTCCCCTTATACAGGGTGTTTCAAAAAGAATCATCCGAAAAAATCATAACTATTCAGCTTTTAATCCGTTTTGATCTTCGAGAAAAGTAAAAAAGAGAATCCGTTTTGATCGAATAATGTATAGGTGGAAAGAGGGAAATCTCGAGTTTCACGCAGTTGCCGACAGGTAGCGCTACTGCTCTTTCTTCGGCTGCCACTTCAGTGTTTGTCAAGATGGCGACTGCACAACAGAAATCGTTTTGTGTTCTAAGCTTCGCGAAGTGTGAGTCCGCAACAATTGTTCATCGTGCTTTTCGTCGACAATACCCTGTTGTTTAACTTCCTGCCGCTCAGAGCATTAGACGATGGTATAAACAATTCCGAGACACGGGTTGTCAGTGTGAAGGGAAATTCCCTGGTCGTCCCCGCATCCGACAGAGTTTCGCACGTAGTCCACAGAAATCCTCCCGCAGTTGATGAAAACATGCTCGCAAAAGTTTGGGACGAATTTGACTACCGTATAGACATATGCCGTGCATCCCAAGGTGGACATATTGAGCACCTTTAATTTGGTTTGTACAAAAATTTATGGTTAGCCATGTAATATAAAATTAATCTCAAGTATCTATGTGTTCAATATTTTTCGTAATATACGCATTTCAAATCCGGTGATTCTTTTGAAACACCCTGTACATAATGTTCATTAAGGCGTGGGGAGGGACCCGTGCCTATAATGCAAACGGAAGCCAATTTCGGCACCCTAAAAATTTGTAGGCCAAAATGCCCAAGCGAGAAACAAACGGGCCCTGCCCAAGTCAAGAATGCACGCGGGTTTGGTGGCCCGGGCGTTGGACAAAAAAGAGCGCTGAATTCTCACTCTAGAGACGTACTGTATCTAAAATTACACGGGGGGGGGGATGGAAAAATGAATGCTTGTCACAGCTGAAAGAGTGTATTTAATTGAAACTCAGGCAGATAATCTGTCGTCTAGCCCTGAAAGCCTGGACGGCATATTTCGGAAGTGCACCGCTATTGCTATTCCGCACAATTGTACGATTTCTTTCATTTAAGAGCCCTATTCAGCCAATCACGTCGCTTCTTGGTTTACGATAATTCCCACCAAGGCCGTAGCAGAGGGGGGGGGGTGGTACTTGGGGTTTGGTCCCCCCCCCCCCCGAGAGAAATGTAAGAAAATTTTCAAAAAAGGGAAAAAGATGGCCAAATCTATTGTTCCTTCACTTTGGTCCCCCCCCCCCCTTCCGAAATGAAAGTGGTCCCCCTCCAAACGAAATTTTTGGCTACGGGCCTGATTCCCACTATCGTAACATCTTACGATCTGTTGTGCTTTCGATCACAAAAGGCTTCGTTATTAACATTATAACTTCGAATAGCACGCTGCATGGCATACAAACATTGTTTACTTAAATTCGCGTGGGGGAGGGGAGGAAATGAAAATTCCGTGGTTAATGGTAGCGAGTGATGAAGATAATAATGTGATAATAGCGATGTGATATGTCGGATTCACTAAAAATATATGCTTCTGGTAGTAAAAAGTTTTAGGCCCGTTTCTGTTGGCTGAATTGGTGTAAGTCATAGGGCATCGAACCATGAACCTGTGGTTCGAATCCACCTCCACGTGGACGTTATCGATTTTTTTCTTTTCCACTACTCGTCCGAAAGTGATTGAAAACTTTTAATTTTCTTTGCTGATACATCTTACAATATATTTTGCCGACTCTTAAAATGCAAGTATATAATAAATCAGTTGTATACATTAATATACCAAAAACATGTAGAAAAAGTAAGACAATAATTTTCAAAAAATTTAGTTATCTTTTAGCATCTTTTCTCTTAAGAAGTTCCGATATTTAAATGGATTTTTAAATATTTTATAGCTGTTTACAATTATTAATATGAATAATATATATAGGTTTTTGATACTATAATTTTTCTGTTTATTTTTAGTCGATTTTCTATCGAAAAATGCAATGATGAAGTGGAGAAAGTTTAGTAAAAAATTTACAAACATTTTCTATCGCATTTTCAGAAATTTGAAATCGTGATCCGCCTTCAGCAGTTTGAATATTTCAATTTGTGCTTTCAGTGTATAACGTTGTTGGCTTAAAAAATAAAATATTCCATATATTGTGAATTGAAAATAGCACGATTGCACATTTGAAATGGCTCGCGAAACAGCGGTGGAAATATCTACCTTGTTTGCACCGCTGTTTGGCGATCAGATACGAAAATGAAGATATCGTAGTGTTACGCGAATTATCACGGAGACTGAAGCAACGAAAAAACGCGATTGGCTGTGAGAAAAAATTCCGAAAAAATTCGTGTAGTCGCGGGATATATGTTGCACTTGCGAAATATGCGTCCAGGTGAGTAAGCTAGAGCACTGCGCAACAAAAACACTGATATTTTCCTTCTTTAGAGAATATGAACAGAGGAATGTTAAAAATCCAAAATTCATCTCTGCAGCATATGCAGTCATCTAAATTTTATATCAATAGCGAAGAATTACATTATCATCTTTCTCTGTACGTCGCCATCTGGGGCGGGGGCGGCTATTGCCATCATTAGCTGAGTAGGCGGTTGTCCAGTTTCGCGCAGTTCCGTTTTCAGCGTTCATATATGCTCTAAGAAAAGAAAATCTCAATGCTCCAGTTGCGCAGTAACCTAGCGCACTCGCACAGATCCCGAGGACGGTGGTCTGATTCCCCACCACGACATCCCGAATTTTTTTTCCCAAAATTCATCTCTACATCGTATAAAGTCATCCGTACTTTGTATCAACAGCGGGGAGTGACATTATAATATTTTCCAGCCAAGAATGGATTGAACTCAGACGCCTATATAACCTGGCGGAGTCATTATCCTCCAACTTAGAGTGGCAAAACGAATTTTTTTGTTCAAAGTGACGTCTAATCGTTGAAAAAAAACAGTGGTTGACTATAATATAACGATGATATTGACGTCACACTTCTCACAAACATGGCGGACAAGTCAGCCTGGGGTGTCAAGGAGCCCTGGGTTTATCTAAGTCACCAAAAATGCGAGAGGGCATATATCCATTTTTGAGCATATAACAAGTTTGCCGCTCTCAGTGATATTTCCAAAATCCATAAAAAAAAGAGCAGGATAGAGAGCAGCGACTGGCTATAGTGACGTCACACTTTTGCTGAAAGATGGAGTATAGCCACTAGAAAAAGGGGGTTCTTATCAAGTCGCCTTAAGATGGAGCATAGATTAGCCTGGTATTTTCGGTGGCTCTAGGTTGAACTAAGAGACCTATAAAGAAGAGCGGACTCATCGTCTTCCAGCTTTGAACAAAAAACTGGTTTGCCGCATCAAGTGACGTCTAATCGTTGAAGAAAGAGCAGGATAGGGAGCAGCGATTGGCTGTAGTGATAATACTGACGTCACACTTTTGGAAAATATGGCAGAGGAGTCAGCCTGGGGTTTCAAGGAGCTCTAGGTTTAGCAACTGGCACGTAGACGATGGTGTATCTTTGCATGGTTGTCGACGTGGTTCACACACTAGATACGTAAGCGACTTTGAACCTAGGTCTGCGTTGGAGCTGTGCAATGTTGCAGTTCACACGGAACCCTCGATAGTTTCGAGATTGTCCCACGGAACCCAAATACGCACACATATTTCTCTTTCTATCGGAAGTTTATTTGGGACTCCGCTTTAATCATCGTTGTAATATAGATATTTTTATTACAATGATGATGAAACATTTCACCGCTTCTACTAAAGCAGAGCCCCAAATAAAGCTCTGATGTCAAACCAGTGTTTCCCAAAGTCAACAATATTACCCCCTTAGTGCCAAGGGAATGGTCCGGGGAAGGCAGAAGCTGTGAGTATAATATGGAATCCTATGGGTTAACTTAAATTGGTGAGCGACGAGAAAAAAATTCTGAAGAAGGAGTCGTTAGAGAGAACAAAAAGTTTGGGCAACTCTGCTTTAGACTCTAGAAAAGTGTTTCCCGAAGTGGGCAATATCGCCCTTCTGGAGGCGATGGAAGGATCCGGGAATCGATGGAAGCTTAGGGTTTAGTATAGGATCCTATTTTCTTATCAGAAGAAAAAATTTTGAAGGGGGGGGGGGCGATGGAACGAAAAGTTTGAGAAACTATGCTCTATAGGCGCATGCGCAATCACATATTTTTAGTTCTATTCTTTCACATGTGTTTGTATGACAAGATCATATTTGAGTGTATCAATATATTATTGTTATGTCGAATTCCTTATATATAATTTTTATTTATTTATTTATACAGGGATCTCCAGTTCCTCAAATGTTTGAAGAATTTACAGACGCTTAATCTTGACCATAACCTTGTTGTATCGACAACCATCTTCCCTAATCTACCGAATTTGAAAGTTCTATGGCTAAATTATAACCTAATATCAAATTTGAAAGTGTTTATACCAATGTTATCGTGCTCGTGTCCAAATATAGAAGTGATAAGCATGATGGGTAATATCGCAGCTCCAAATTTCATACAAGGAGGATTCAGCCAAGAGCATATGCAGTACAGGTAAAGACTTTCTTCGACCGTTTCAAGATGCACAGGGTGGAGCGTATTGTATCTGCCAGCTAGAATTTGGAAATCGCTTCCCTGTCAGAGCGAACGTGCGCATGTCCGGTATATGTACATACTGTGGGAGTTAGGAGTAGGGCAATCACATAGAGTTATTGTTCCAAAATTCCATGGTTTCCATTGACAAATTCCATTGTTTGTCAAGACAAAGAAAATTTTCAAAAAAGACGAGAAAATTGTTTGTCAAGACCGATGGAATCCAAGGTCTCAACCAGCATGTTCGATAGATACATGCGTTATCCCACTTCAGAAGTCACCAAAATATGGCAACGTTGGCAACCGATTTCTTCCTTTCAAGGACCTCTTAGGACCTTTTTCTTCTCGCTTTTTTTGATGGGGGAGAAATCGTTTATACATATATATAAATTCCATTTGTTAACATGAACTGAAAATAAAAATTATTTTTGACCCTAGGTTAAAAATTGTCTTGACATCTACTATCACTCCTCTCATGTTGGCGGTATAGTTCTAGGACAAAGTACATACTGTAGTATACCATGAACCGTTAACCGGTGCAGATGTGAGGATTGCAGAATATCTTCGACTTTTATATGAGAAGCCTCAGAGGAGGCAAAACGTAGTGGCATGTGTGCTATTTTGCATGATTAAGATTGAGATTGATACTGTTTCGAGTGATAACGTCGGACGTGCATCAACTGTAAATGCTGACCGCTAACATGAAACGTTGCGGAGCAATTTTGGATTCCCTTTAGTTCCAACAGAACGACTCCGATAGCCTTTTTCGAATCGTCTGACAACGTAACTTATTCATTCAACCCCTCAGACCTGAAAGCTCCGCACTACGTCCTCAGGGGTTACCTGAAAGAGAGAGTCTGGGCCCATCATTAGCAGACGAGTGACGAATTAGAAACTGTCATCGACCGTGAAATTCAAGCCACACGTGTAACCACAAGTTATCGCCTCGAATCAAAGCAGAAGGGAGACATTTATAAGACAGTATTACCATAATGCACAAATGTTTGCCATTGTCCATTTCACTCGTACAATGTATTAATTACCTATGCATACAGGGTGATTTAGCGATTCAGAACTCTGTGACGAAAGCGTTGAATCGCTAGACGGCGCTGTCAGTGGACGCATAAAGCGCTGGTTTTGCCGCATGTCGTCATTTCTATCGTAGATTGCAAAAGATATAGTTGGTTTCACGAATCAAGAAAAAGTAGACGCGCATTTCATGTAGACTGGTGACGAGAATGCTCTGGAAGCCTAAAAACTCTACTGTTTTCCAATAAGAAGCCTGCCAGATCAAAAAACTTTGAAAATTACACTACTACTACTACCACTTAACCGTACATGCACCTCGTACATATTCCTCTGCGGAATTTCTAACGAATCGGCACATGCTGGAATGTGTGTTCTCAGTGTATGTGTGGCCCCTAACGTATTTATTTTTTTGACTTGCGCTTGCTTTATTGTTAATGCTGCCATCTGTCTTCCATTTTCTGTAGTAAAGATAGAAATGCTTGTATTTTCATGTTATGTCAGTATCGTGTTTTAGGTCTGCCTGCTCTCTGGGGAGAGACTTTTTCAAATGGGAGACCGAGGAGTCACACCTCGAAGCTGGAAAACCGCAGGAAACCAACTTCAGCCGATCACCACTGTGCCGTCAACGGGGTTCGAACCTGGTACCGCAGGACGAGAGTCCGGCACGATCCCACACGGCCGCACAGCGGCTGAAAAATTACACTGGCGTCTGTGCGAAACGGGCTCTTTATCAGAGGCATACAGGATACAGGGCGAGCCAAGAGTGTGAGGACACCACAAGAAGCCCGTTTCGCACAAAAACCGACTGGTGCAATCGCTCAAAGTAATGTTTCTTAAAGTGTACGTCACTGCTCTCAGGGGCGTCTCCAACTTTGGTCAGGTGCGTCACGGCAAGCTAAAGACATTGATGCATATAGATAGCAGAGAATGTTCCTGTTCATGCTTTGAAGTGGTTCGTTTTACGAATGCACAATATTCTACTAAACGATTCTGGGGAGCCACATATTAACCATGACTAAGGCAAGGGAGCCACGAGTGACAAAAGTTTGAGAACTACTGGCTGTGGTTAAAGGTTGCATCCTAAAGATTTTTCGATCTGGTTCACGACTTGTCAAAAAACACTGCCGATATGGTCTTTGGCCTCCCAGAGCATTCCCGGCCACAGCGCTACACACGAAACGGAGCCCACCTTTCCATACATTCTGCAAACTATTATAGAAATGACGATAAGTGAGAAAAGCCAGCATTTTATGAGTTCAATAACAGCGTCGTATAGCGACCCACCATTTGCATTACGGCAGCCATTCATTGTATGGAGAAAATTGCTTTTTTCGATATGCGTTCGTTCCATATAACTCCTAAGTTTTTCCCACCAGTACTTTTATACCAGTATTTTATAGCCGTATAAAGTTACTAGAAGCATTCCGTTTTGATTTATAGTGGGCAGATACAATGCGTGCCACCCTGCATAACGTTTTCAATATATATATATCAATTAATATTTATAAAAAAAAAAATGTTTCTCCAATTCGTTAACGGTAGAGACAACCGGAACTGTATTAGCAGTCGAATTTAGAACAGCAACTGGTGTTATTCGAAATGACATTCAGCTGAACAACGTTTTGATATTTCAGCAACGAAACAAGAGTTTCTTTCAACACCCACTGCCTCCTAATGTTACTAATTATAAACCATTCAGGGGCGTTTCTATTTATGGGATGATTATTCGAGGACGCAACGACTTTGTGATTCCGATAAGAATTTTTTTCTTCTTTCATGGAATTGTAACAACTGACACATTGCTGGAGATAATGTGGAAGATTGGTTCCGTTAAAAATACAATGTACTTCAAAATACATAATCCTTCACTATGTATCATGTATATACTGTATTTATCCATGGTGAAAACCTATGCTCTAATTGCCTAATAGAAATATAAATCACCATTAAAAATACTATTTAACCATTGATTTATTTCAAAATTGTTTTACGAATGTTCTTGATTGTATGTGCTATCCTATGCCAGTATAAAGTTTTACATATCTCTGATACTTATATTTTTTGGAATTTTCAAAAAAATGCATTAAAAACAGCTTGTGCGCATGATAAAATACAAAATAATCAATGTCATTAAATCAGAATTAATTCAAAATATATAAAGGAAACTGTTCAGTTCATGAAATGAAGCAAAATTTTGAGATTTTGTTGACTCAATCTCATTTGAAATAAAATTGAAAAATTTCTGAAATTTGAAATTAAATTTTAAATTTTGGAATTTAATTTTAAATAAGATTGAGTCAGTGAAATCTCAATTTTTTGCTTCATTTCATGAACTGAACAGTTTTCTTTATTTGAATCAATTTTTATTCAATTACGTTGATGTCATGGTATTTTATCATGCATGCAAGCAGTTTTTAATGAATTTTTTTTGAAAATTTACAAAAATTAGGTATCAGAGATATGTTAAACTTTATACTGGCATATATAGGATAGCACATACAATCAAGAACATGCGTAAAACAATTTTGAAATAAATCAATGATTAATTAGTATTTTTAATGGTGATTTATAATTCTATTAGATAGCATAGTTTTTCACCATGTTAAAAGGTATGAGACCCCTTAAGCAAGGAAATTTTTTTATATAAATATTGAACGAATTCAAGAGACTGGCACGTGTTCGGGGTATGACAACAATTGATGAGATATTAACCTCGCTTTCGTTTAGAAATTGAAATTAGATTATAATAATGAATAATGCTTTTTCACAATGATGTCTTTTACATTTTGGAAACACAATGTTATCAGAGAACGGCATCCTTTACATCTGTGGTAACTTCACCACGGTCTGTCAGTAGACCACTAAAGGTATTGATGTACCCCGCAGGGTAGTATGTGCTACCAACAGAGACACTTTTTCTTGTGTTTCAGCGTCAAATATACATATTAATGATGAGAATCAAAAATACACATGCCGAGGAATTTCTTGATGGAAAGACATGGATCGATTCATGATAAAATACCATGGCAATTCATGTCAATACCATGATAAAATACTCCGAATCGATATATTCCACTAATATTCGCATTTCACGGAATTCAAATGTAACATTTTTATTTATTTATTTTTTATTTTTGAGATAGACTTCTTTTAAATCAGCTATCTGATGGAACTGTTGCTGAAAAGTTGACATAACGAAATAACTTAAACGCTTATATTTACACAAATAGAAATACAAAGGCCACAGCAAGCAAAATGCCCAACGAGGTGGCTGAAAAAAGACATACATCAAACAATATGTTTACGTTGTTTACGGATAGATCCCACTGAGAAACTTCTGATGATACACTACTGGTACTGATAATTCCCTCCTGCATACTTTCGTCAGGAAATTGTTTACGCTTCTCAAGATTTATGTACAAGATGGAGACAGATTCGGTTGAGACAAATTCCATAATACCCTATTTATGCGAAAGACGTCTTCATTTCTTACCGCACCAAACACGTTGTATAGCACTGTAACAAGATTCAAAAGACGTGATCAAGCTTAAAAACGTGTTGGCCCTCCACTGTTTTCAAGGAGAGAGATATTTT
Organism: Pholcus phalangioides; assembly: GCF_987345545.1. Taxonomy (NCBI): domain Eukaryota; kingdom Metazoa; phylum Arthropoda; class Arachnida; order Araneae; family Pholcidae; genus Pholcus; species Pholcus phalangioides. Next base: position 5,098,481 of record NW_028301625.1, on the reverse strand, counting down.
CTGGATATTTATGCTGAGGTTAACTCGGAAAGAAGTCATCTGCTCTCCGCCGGGGCTCGAACCCAGATATAAGGAAGGAAGGATCGTGACTCGAGTGGTGGAGATGGTAACATGCTTGCCCGGTATGCAAGAGGACCTGGGTTCGAGTCATGGTGGAGATCAGATGGTTTTTCTTTTTCCGAGTTCACCTCAGCATAATATCCAGAAAATATCTGTTTCATTTTTCAATATCATCTATATATATCTATATCTATCTATCTATCTATCTATATATATATATATTTAAAATTGATTTTCTGTGGGCGTGTTCTCTATACAAATATGCAATTTTTAGATCTATCGTCGTCAAATTTTGTATATGCAGCTAACGAAACCTTTGAACGATAGGCTACTTTAAAAGTTCATCAGAGCTGGGCTAATGCCCGAAATGGACAAAAAAACTGTTGGGCAACAATGGTTTCTGAGCCTCAACAATAACTTTTGGAATGTTTACATTGGTTACCGTGGTTCCCTAACAATGCTTTTCAGACGTGCATATGCCTTTACAATGGTTTGTCACTTCTTTAATGCTGCCAGTATTATGTATAATAGTTCATTCCTTTATGTGGTTTGTCACTTTCATCATTCCTCCCAGTAACTGAAGAAAACCCAGACAGCGCCGGGAATTATAACTAGTACGTAAGTAAGGCTGATCAAAATTATGTACGTGTATAATTAATGCCCATTTATGAAGACAATTTTAAAATCACTTCCATTTCTGTAGCTTCAGGGCTGACATCATCATTATTTGTTAGGAGACATTCAAAATTATTCAGCATAAATTTTGTAAATTATACAAAAAAAAGAAATGTTCTCTTTTAATATTTCAATCGTATTTAAATGCAGTACGTTCTGTACGAGACCTCTTGAGAATTACAATTAGTTCTCAGTCAAGTAGCTAATAGTGGGATTTTTGACAACTTGACAACACACAGAAAAGAGCCGTGGTATTTCAAATCAGCGTTTCTCAACCTATGGTCCGCGACGATGGCACAGGCAGATAATCATAATAATTGAAATGAATTGCCATTTTATTCTAACTGAATGAGAAATTATTAAACCGTTGTGATTGATATTAATAATAACAGTATGGGTTCAGTTAAAAATTACGCCTTTATACTCGGATTCACCATACATCATCAAGGGAAAATGCGATCCCAAATGCGGGATATCGCTTAAATTTTGCCAAAAAAATGCAGTTTATTGCTTTAAATGCAATTAGGTAGTTCTATTGCTACAATTGCTGAAAGTTGGGGAAAATAAAGGACTGCTACAAATCGCAATGAAAAAATGTATTTCACGAAAAATATATTCAAGTGATCGGATGACCATATTTCAGTGAGAAAAATAAGGTAAACTGGGACCTTAAATAGGATAAAATACGGAGCATCACTAATTGTGATCAAATACGTTGCCAGAAGTAGGAACAATCACCAATTATTATTAAAATTTTTGAAAATTGTGGGGAAAACTTTCCAAATATCTGAAATGAATATTAATATATTTTTTGCCCATAATTATCATAATATAAATTATATGTATTATGAAAGCACACTCTGTATTCACGACTTTAGTAAATATTAAAAAAAACCGCACACACAAATAAACTTGAAAAACAGGAAAATGTATAATAAAATCGAAACAACCAAAATTACAGGAATGCCCCATAATACGGGACGCAAGTAATCCGTCAATTTGTTTCAGAGAGTTTACTGATCCTCGGGGCTCAGAAATGTTGAGAAACGCTGGTATAGTGGGTTGCTGAGTGGTTCTAGATTGTCGTGTGTGTGTGTTCAGATCAGATTTACTCACACAATGTCCAGATTTAAAGGAATGAAAAAATGCAATTGTAGTCACCGCGTGGGGGGATATTCAATGCGTGGTAAAGACACAAAATATGTATACAAGAAAAGAAAAAGACATGATCTTACGTAGGTTTATATTCCGTAAAAAACTTGAAAAGAAACTCGATGCGGTGATGACTATCTAGTTCAGTATGGCACATTGGCTTTTACGAGATATTGTGTTTCCATTATTAGTATAAATGTGGTTTTGTGACACATCTGTTTTGAGCGAACTCTTTTGAGTAGGGCGGTTCATATAGCACCGGGTATCATGGTCGAGCGGTAGGAACATCAATCTTTTTTGACATCATGAATCAAGCTATTGTTTCATTCTGAACGTTGAGGTGAAAGCCTTGTTTTAGAGAAGTTGACGCGTAAAATATTTATGAATTTAGTGTCGTGGCGGATATAACTCCTTCCCCTCTTTATATGTATAACTGCTAAACGCACTGTATATCAGTGTTTCTCAACCTTGTGGTCTAGGAATATTCTAAAGGGGCCACGGGTGAAAATCAGACTTATAGGGGAACCATGGCAAGTGGCTAAGGAGGCCACAGACAGCAGTGAAAAGAAATCAGATGCAAAGAAATAAAGCCTTTAACCCTCTCAGTGGCATTAGCAAGATATCTCGCTTCCTTAACCTTTAAATGCTTAGCTTTGCATATGTGCAAAGGGCCCTTTAAACATTACTGCTGACAGTTTGAAAATAAAAAATCAGAATTGCCTTTCCGCGTTATAAGGTGTGAGGTCATATTCTTTCCATTTTATATTTCGAATTTGCTAGTAGATGTCCCAATTAACGAAAACAACTCTTTGTTTGTTGCATAGCATGTGTGGCTGTGATTTCGCTAATTTGTTAAAATATTTTTTTTTTACATATTATTTTTTTTCCAACTCCACTGGTTGAAAATTGTTGTATGACGATATATGACAGGAGTTGATGTGCAGTAAAGTAGATATTTCGTAAAGTCGATCTCTGAATGGAACACTTTTCCTCATAAACCTTACTTTGCACCTGCTGAAAATTGGAAGGAAGCCTACTTCATCAAAACAACTTATAGCATTTTACAGAATACTGCTATGCCACAGAAAAGGTCAAGAGAAATATGGTGGAAAAATTGTGGCTATTTTCACATTCCAGCAGTAACGCCTATAAAACCATTGCCATCTCGATGGGTGGGTCCATCCAGCCATGTTTTTAAATACATTATGTACGCATTTTTCAGTACACACTTTTCTCTCATAAACCTTCATTACAAATATCGAAAACGATATGTTCTAGTGAATAGAAAACTTACCATAGTATAAAAATTATTTCTTATTTACAGGGTGGTTACTTAAATCCCCTTGGTGAATTTACTGGTGAACTGTTGATCCTAGACGCATACTTCCAATTAGAAAATTATCGGTATAACTTGTAGAACTCAGATATGTTATTCATGTTGCAAGAGGTTGTATAGTTACCAAAATGAAAAAAAAAAAAAAAAAAAAATTAAAATTTTTTACGGACACCCTGTCCTCAAAAACCCAACAATAAAGTTGTTGCCCTGTCTCACCTGAGGCAAACAAAAAAACTTCCACGTTTCTAAGTGCAATATTCACAGAGATATGTGAATTTAAAAATCGGAGGAAAGGTAGAAAAGAACAACACATAAATCAAGGAGAGAAGCGTTGTCCTTTAGTTTACGGCAGCGTTTCTCAACCGGTGCTCCGCGGAACCCTTGAGGCTTCATGTGCTCTTACCAGGGGTGCCGCGGACTACAGAGGAAAATGAAATATATCAGTAAATTTCATAAATACAAACATAAAAAAGAAGTTTGTGATTCTCTTCGCCATAGAAATTTAAAAACTAAAAAGGGGTCCGTGAGTCAAAAAATGTTGAGAGCCGTTGGTTTACGGCATGCATGACGATCTTGGAACCAAGCCTCTCCGTGGTGGCAATGTTCACTGGCGGAAGAGAGGGACCCAACCTCCAATTTTCCCCTCATATGACTCTATTTTTAAAATTCAAATAAATTTTATTTTCTTGAACTTGATCATATATCGGGCCTTGATCATATTACCCAGCTCTGACCAACGTTTAAGGAGCGTATACCGTACATTAGCGTGCCGTTCTTGCAACGTACGACCCCCTGCAGCTGTTCTAACCCGTTCGTGGGTACACAAAATTCCTTTGTGTTCCTTTCTTTCCTTTGTGCTCATTGAAAAAACCGATTCCAGGTGGGTCCAGTTCAAACAGCTAAAGAATGAATGAACAACCAATTGCAAATGCTTTCATTGCATGACCCACGCGCTAAGGGGCCGTTCAAGAATTACGTAAGCAAATTTTTTAGCCATTTTTGACCCCCTCCCCCTCCTTGTCAGCAAAAGTCAGTAAAACTCTGACCCCCTGCCCCCCTTGTCAGCAAAATTTCGTCATCAGCTCTGCCCCTCTGAATCCTAACGCATGTTGCTGGGATCAGAGACGTACACGGGGGGGGGGGGGCATAGGGGGCTCGGCCCCCCCCCTTCCCACGATCAAAAATTTATTTTTTAATGAAATATATGTAAAACAAATATGTTTGTAATTCGAATTTCGGAAGAAAATACCTTATTACGTTAATATGATCAATTTCTGTTATGTTATTATAATCAATTTCTGTTATGTTATTATAATCAATTTCTGTTATGTTATTATAATCAATTTCTGTTATGTTATTATAATCAATTTCTGTTATGTTATTGTAATCAATTTCTGTTTCAATGTTATTTGAAGGCTATGAACGCATAATTTATCTTTAATAAATTCATTGCGACCTACCCTCTGAGCCATACAATGATAAATCGCATAAAGGCCCTTGGGGGCCCCCGGGGGTTATCTGATGCGGCCTACCATCCACAAACCTAATTTTGTAAAAAAAATGAACTAAGCGGCACATCTACAGATCGCTTAAGTGTCCCGTGGTACAATTCCAGAACATTTAAGCGGCCCGTGGAACATTTTCAGATCACTTAAATGGCCCGGAACACAGCTCCAGAACACTTAAGCGATCCGTGACACATTTAGAGATCCCTTGGGTGATATGTGACGTAGTTTTAAAGCACTTAAGTGGCCCCAAGTGTGGTTCTACATGTTACCCGCGGCACATTCTCACATTATTTAAGTAATCCGCGGCATATAATTACGGATCACTTGAGTGATGCGTGGCACAGTTCCAGAGCACTTAAGCAGCCCGGACACATTTCCAGATCACTTGGATCCACCAAAAATTTAGAGATCACTATAGCGACTCTGTAGAGCACTTATCAATGGGGGGGGGGGGTGTTACTTCAAGTGCCCACAAACTATCGAAAGGTTTTTCTCGTTTTTGGCGCACCGAGTAAGATGCTATTAAAAATATTTCATATTTTCATAAAGGGTGGTTGATGACGTAAGCATTATCCAAACCCCCTCCCCCCCCTTGTCATCAAAAGTCAGCAAATCGAAAACCCCCTCCCACCCCCCATCGATGATGACGTAATACTTGAACGGCCCCTAATGTAAACGTGCCTTTAAGTTTGGGCCTGTTTACCGTGAATATTCCTCACGAAAGTTCTTCGATTTTTTGTAACAGGACGCTATCACTGCTTCATCGCCAACGACATCCCTCATCCCCTTTCTTTGTAGAAACTTATCCATGAAAAATGTTACGAAGAAACTTGATATACTATATAAATTATTAAAAACTTCTGCTCATTCGGTTTTTTTTCAATTAAAACGTTTTCGGTATAAGGGATCCATCTAGGGATTGAACTTGCGGATGTGCGATAGCCAAACAAAGTAAATCTTTACAACGAGTTTGCTTCACTTCATTTGAAATTCAGCTCGATATTCATTCTTTGGAGATGCGGTCTATGCGTGACATCATTTTGTACTCGATAGGATAATAGGGTTCTGAGAAATCTCCAATAAAAAACAAATACTTTTGAAAAAAAACAGACTTTTCCGTAGTTTTCACGATTAACCGTAATTCCATATTTTATGGTAGAAATCCGTAGAAAATACGAATATTCCGTAGTAGTTGGCAAGTATGGTTTGCGGTGTGTGTGTGTGTGCTGTTTTTTTCCCACCTTTCCTCCGATTTTTGAATTCGAATACCTCTACGAATATTGCACACAGAAACGTGGGAGGTTTTTTTTGGTTGGCCTTAGGAGAGACAGGGCAACAACTTTCTAGTTGAGTTTTTGAGGACAGGATGCCTGTATAAAATGCTAATTTTTTTTTATTTTGATAAAACTATACAACCTCTTGCAACATGAATGACGTATCTGAGTTGTACACGTTATTTGGATACTTTTTCTAATTGGAAGTATGCCTCTAGGACAGGTCCGTAACTAGAGGGACACGGGGAGGGGGAAAATTTTTAGGATGCGGCAGTTTTAGGTGGAACAAAGAACACCATATTACAAAATCATGGAATTTTAAAGTTGTGGGGCGGCAAAAATCTTAGTTACGGCCCCGCTCTACGATCAACGGTTCGCCAGTAAAATGCGGCAAAGGGAATTAAGTAATCACCCTGTATAAGGATAAAAATAATTTAATCAATTCCTTTTTTTAACTATTTTAAAACCTCAACGATGTCTTCATCTATTCGCCTTCTAAACACCGTATATTTTTACAGTGCACAGCTGCTTATGCAAATAATACGAAATAAATAAATAAGTACACATAATCATAAGATACAAGAAAAAGGTTCAGAGGTAATTAGTATTCCGTCTGAGCTAATTATTATGTTTTGTTTTTTATCCATAACTCATGCATATGTCTCTAATTATTCATAAACTGATAAACACATTTGGGAATTATGTCATGAATTAATTAGTTAATAAAGAGACGAAGAAGTTTATTAACTAGAATTACTTATTGTTTTTATAATAATGTAAATTAGACGATAATTATAATGTTAATTACTTTTCTGATTTTTTTCTCCAGATTTTCCCTCAACGAAGGTTTTGACAGTGTAAATTGTTCATTTTTTAATAAGTCAAACTCTGTTATAACGTCAATAATTGCCAGTCCAGACTGATTCCTATAAAGAATATTGTTAATGATCAATGGGGATTATAACAACACTTTTGTTTCCGTTTTTATGGAGTTGTCCCAAAAAAGTTTTACAACTAATAGAGCTCATCACATTCAGTGAATGTTCTTCTGTTGTTGTATTAATACCTAATTGATTGAAACAAGATTTATCTTATGTTTGACGCTTCAACATGTGCTTATTGGTATGACCCGTATACGGGACATTCCTGTGTTTTCCTGTAATTTTTGCAGAATTTGTTCGATAAAAATGTCTTTTTCCTATTAAAGCTCGTGCATAATCTTAACTAAAATTGATGATGGAGATAATTTGCGTAATTTATAAATTATGTGTTATAATGAGTACAAATATTCATCTCACATACTTGTCATGTTTAACTTTTTTTGTGAAATATATTTTATTCTCACTGCAGAATTACTGTAGTTCCTTTATTTTTTTTTCTCGCAAGGGTTATTTACACGCAATAATTGCCAATTTCGCTGACAATTGGTAACATTTCTTGGTGAGAATTGGCGTATTTATGATCTGAATTTCCCATATTTTTCTTGCTAAAATATTGTCAACGTAATCATAGTAAAGCAACAACTTAATGTAAAATATTTGATCACACCTTTTTATAGTTTTCATGCACCAAAGGTCTTGAAAACAACAATCTCGCTAGTAACGACATCTCGTTTGTAACGACAAAATTTCGAGCAATCTTCGATATCATTATAATCGAGTTTGACTGTGTTTGTCTACATGGAGACAAAGGTTCTATTTTGCAAGAACGACATATATCTAACATCACACCGAGAAAATATTCGAAACATTATAATTGTTTTCCATAAAGAATATCAGGCTCAATCATGTTTTTCATGATCCGGCATGAGTTATGACTATGTATATATCGTTCATACAAGATTCTGTACAAGAATGTCTGGGATAGTGTTTTAAATGATGAAGAAGAAGCACCGCGCGAAATATATTCCATATTTTATGAGTTGGAATTCGTGTTGTGTACTCCCGCATAATATATTCCTGTACGAGTATACATCACTATGTATATATGTATGCGTTCACATAGTCCACATAAATTCGGTAATGACTTTCTGCAAAAGTAACATTTTAGGAATATGCCTGAGAGATGAGAGAATGACCGGATGAAATATTACGTTAGTCCCAGAAATATGGAACTCTGGAATTCGAAAAATATATCTATATATATATATATATATACAGTCCAGGGTAGAAAGTTCTCTAATTTACGAAGCGTAGCACCAAAGTCTTTGTTTGGATCCATAAATTTTTCCCGTCTCCCAGCTGTGATGTCGCTTCGAGTCGTAATTTTCGAGTATAAACCCAGCACGGATGTGTTCTTTCATTTGAAAAGAATCATTCTTACTATTCCAAATGCATGACATCTCTGCACAGTATACTTTTCAATTTTCGCAAAAAGAAATTATATTGCGCAATATAAGAGCTGTGGTTTTAAACTTGGACAAATTTAGTATCGGTATGCTCGAAAGGAAAGTACAGGGGGATTCATAAAGAAGTGTACGGTTTTCAGATGCTGTAAAACAGTAAAAATTGAAGACATGGACCACACTGCGATGCGTTGGGTAGATGTACTCATAAAATTTCATTTCTGTCCTGTTACTTGGGGAAGTGACGAGGACGGTAGCTCGTTTGTCACGTGACTCAGTCAAAATGAATGCGGCTACAGTAAAGAAGACATTCTGGGTTTCCGAATTAAGCAAAATGGATCCGTCAGATGTCAGAGAGCATCGTGGGCCCCCAGGCCAAGCGATTTTTCTGAGGCCCTTTACCAGACTAAGTTTCGAAAATTTCAACCAGATCTCATTTTTGTCAGGCCCCTTTTCTCTTGAGTTATATTAAAAATTTCATAGAGTTCCGTGCAACAGCCTCATTACCAATAAGGGCTCCGCGAAAAGTTTTACGTTGGAAACCCATGACCTAGAGAGTGTGCAAGCATGCGAATGATCAAAACAGTGTTCAAGTATGTGCGAGTAACCAAAAGAATGACCTGGTGAGTGAGGGACGAAAGAGTGACTTGAACACAGAGACATGTTTACGGTGAGGAAGGATGCTAAGCGGGCGGACCAGGACTGCAAATTTGGAGAGGAATAAGTGTTCAAGGAAAACCTGGACTAGAACGGGTGAAGGACGGCAAAATTTGATTCGAACACCTTATGATTCAATGACTCCCATCATCATTATTTTGTACGGGTGCTTTTCTTCCGGTGATTAGTGCTCTTGATTCGTGAATATGCCTCCAATAGGCCGACGGTGCTCTAACTTTATGCCAACGCATCAACTTTAGGGTCGTTTAAAGAGCATAATCGGGCAAGTGATGTTCAGGGGGGTCCCTGTTTGGTTGAAATTCACTGCCTACCAGTTTACATACTTTCTCTCGAAAATCATATTGCTTGATCTCAAATAATCACGAGACCCTCTTATGCATCCGAGGCCTCCGGCCCTTGGTGAGGCCAATTCGTTAAAAAAAAAACACTGCAGTCTTCTCGCTTATTGCTAAAAAATGTTTAAAATCCCCGTTTTCAAAGATCAAGGAAAAAAACCGCTTAGAATAGTTCATATGAATACCTACAGATGGCAGAATACTAGCACACAAACCTGTAAATTTTTTTTCATTCTTTACCACAACAAATATACGTACAAAATTTATCACTCGTCAGCAAGGCCGTCACTAGATGCTTGGTCAGCTGGGGCAAGCACGCATTTTGGTGCCCTCTTGTAATGTTGAAAGAGGGGTTAAATTTGCACTCACTCTGGTCATCAGACCCGCCTGCTCCTCCCAGTTTCAAAAAAAATTTTCAATTAAAAAAAGAACCTCTCTTTTCTAAAATTTGAATTTTGAAGATCAGAAGTTGCAATTTCCTGATGAAACAGAAAATGACTAAGTTGTAAAAAAGGATTTATTTTTTTGGGGGTTTTTTTGGAAATTTTTCATCCACTAGATGGTTTTTGAATTGCAGAATGTGTTTATTTTACGGGACAGAGACAACAGCGTCATCTTAACACATGAGTCCCACCCGGGCACGATACGGTGACCTTCGGACCATTTTATGAGAGATCCAAATTAATGGGCCACTTTGGGGAAAAGTCATTTAACAATGTTGCAGGAGCCGTAATCCTTGACAGAAAAACTTTTTATAATTAAGTGTGAAAATTTTTTCTCTGGTGGGCCGAAAACCCGATCAGTCGACATGTTTAAAAAAGGCTTCGTGTCTTCAGTTGGATAAGGAATTCCACGACAGAATCTGGTTGAATATGTATGATAATAAATACGCAAATAAAGGTTATGCCCATGCCTTCTTTCATTTTGCCCTGGGGCTCTGATGCCGTTGAGACGGCAGTCCGGATACACTTTTTTGGATAAATATTCAAAAATGAATTCCGTAAAAAAGCATCATTATCATTAAGGGTTCCGCGGAACAGCCTTATAACTATCAAGGGTTCCACGAGAAGTTTTACGTTGGAAACCCCTGCTCTACAGAATAGCAATAACAATGGTTCTAGTCATCTTAAAACTCACAAGGTGACATCAGAAATCTACGATCTAGTTTTAGTGTGCCTTTCTTTGTTTTAAGTTGATTGGTTTTTTTTCGTTTTTTTCCTGATATTTTGGGGTCTGCTTGATGCGCGTCATACGTCTTCATCTTTTAGTACCTCGTTCAGAGCCATCAAAAAAGAGAATTAATGAGGTCTGTTAATTACGCCAAAGCCTGCTGCTCGTTAGGAATATAATGTTACAGTGTTCATGGCGAGTGGTGATAAATCCTGCGTCGGCTGCGACTTTGGTTTGACTGTAAAATCACTCGGTGGATATTATTTATCTAGACGTTTCATATAACACTCGATACTTATTAACACGTGAGCCGCTCGCGACTCGGACTTCATTTAGTGTCGTTTATTTTCCTTTAATTGGTTATTAGACTCATTTGTTATTCCTTTATAATTACTCTAAAAAAGTGTATGTTCCTCAGTTATGAAACATGCCATCTGCGCGCAGTTGGTCGATTGGGCCATTCGACGAAGCCACCAGCTCAGATGAACGCAGAGGTCAGTAACCGACGTCCCACAATGATCACAATAAGTTATGTATATCCAAACTTATAACATATCTGGTATTATTGAATTAATTTTTCGTTATTCGAATCTTACAATGGTTTTCTATAACTGATAGTCATAGCAATGACGATTGCTTCAACTTCTCCACTGCTGCGGCTCACTCGAGCATTTTTTATTAGATGTGACCCTTTCTACTCGGGCATACACGAATCAATTTCGAGTAGCTTGGAGACTGGAAGACTGAATGACTCCAGTTGCCTCTCCCTCAAGCGGTGCTACTAAAAACATTCGACACCCAGGAGACTGAGGAAAGATCACAGTTTTTAGTTAACCATGTTCATACGATCATAATATTTGCCAATACAGTAGAACCTCGTTTATCCGAACATCAATTTTCAGAACAACTCGGTCAACCAAACCTCTTTTCAACCTAACTCATTTTCAGTTTTCTATAGTCAATGATGCTCAAGAGTTGGTATTTTCTTGGAACTTGCATCCTCTTTTCTCCCAACTCGATAGCTTCGCTCTATTATACAGCACTTCACTTCCAAACAATTATACATACCGTACCTGTGAGCTATAGATGTAAGTAGGGGTGGATTCGGGTACATGGACATTTATTAAAAACCTTCTATTAGTGCATATAAAGAAACGAGGAGACATCCTAACATAAGAAAGGTAAACGATATCAACTAACTTATAACCAGTGTTACACCAGCAGCACAAAAATGAACTAACTAGAATTTTTATAAAATCAAGTAGAATCGTGATGTTAAAAACCAGAAAAGTTTTTTTCATTTATACTGTATTATAGTTTTGTATAACCTGAATTTCTCTCTCTCTCTCTTTGCAACTAAGATAAGTGAGATTAATATAGCCATGCTAAGCCTCAGTGATTTTTGCTGAGGCCAGTATAATAAATTCTGCAAAACAGGTAATGTTAAAAAATATTTTGAAGCGTTGTTAAAAGAAAAAAAAATAATAATCCCCGATGTATCTCAACGGCGAGTATGTACATTTTTTTTTCTCAAACAGTCTCCCTCCTGGCCATATTCCCAACAGAAAAAGGTAATATGGCCAATGAAGTCCTCAGCGTATATATCACAACAAATTAACAGGCATTTTCACAAGAACTTATTGATTCAAAGAAGCAAACTTTTAATTGAAAATTAAATACAAAAAGAGAGAGATAAATACAATAATATTAAATACAAAAAGAGATTAAGCTTACTTCGTCCAGAAAATTAAATTTGTAAGCTTTAACTAAATTAAAATAATGAATCAAAAATTGAATTTTAAAGGGAAATAGAGACATTTTGGGCATATAAATAATTTTTCTTCCTATTAGTAAACAGAAATTTGTCGGGGGGGGGGGGGGCTAGAGACCTGTCTACGTGAAATTTCTGATTAAAAATTTTGGTACTCGCACATGCGCAGTGACCATAGCATACCAGGTTTTCAAACTAACCTAATTTTATGTAGATTGAAATAATAATGAATGCAGTTGAAAAAAAAAAGCATTAAAAACTACACTCCATGATTAACGAACTAAAGTTGTGGGGGGGGGGGGGAATAATATGGAATCTGAGAAGAAATACAAATGCATCGGAAGAAAATGACGTGATTTTCCGAATGACACTTCCAGCATAATATGGTGAACTGGCGCGAAACTCCGTATTACCCAAGCAAAAACAATTAGGTCACTTGTTTAAACCAGTGTTTCCCAACCGGTGTGCCCCGCCACCCTAGGGTGCCGCAATATCGCCTAAGGGGTGCCACGAGATATTATGGAGATGAATAAAAAAATATTGTAGTCCACTTAAGGTCTTAAAATAAAAATAAATTAAATCGAATTAATTACTCTCATGCATGACAGACTCATCGGATAAGTCGTCATCTGGTGGCAGTGTCAACAATGTGAGCTTCGGCCTGAGTTAAGTCTGGCTGTCCATGTACGACCCCATTCAGCCAACACCATCTATAGCAGAAAGAATCCGCGCGAAGCTCGTGACGTCACTGAAGAAGTCCATTTCACCTATAATCATTGGATACACTACAAAAAAGGTTAAAGATATCGCATGCGTTGGCCTGCTGTATCCAATGGCTACAGGCGAAATGGGCTTCTTCAGTGACGTCTCGAGCTTCGTGCGGAGGCTCTCCGCTATAGATGGTGTTGGGTCAGCGCACACGAGCTCTAACAAAAGGGGATTCGTTGGCTTTGCAGTTTATTGGTCTAGGGCGCTCACCCGGCAAGCGAAAGGACGTGGATTCGATTCCTAGCAGGGCCAGTTGAGTTTTCTTTCGGGGATTTATCTTCGCATCAGCCAGCAGTAGAAACCTTCGCAGTAATTGTGGAGAGGGACATCACCTTTGGATAATCTGAAACATCTCAATAGGTATGTACTTTCCATCTCTTTCTACTGAGAATCTCAACTGGATTGTCTCACCATTTGATTTCGCAGACAGTGAGGAGCAAATAAATTTCACTGCTTGCGAATGAATTGAATTTATTGATCTTTGCTCCTATTCCACACTCAAAGATAAGTTCACCAAGAGTGAGGCGTCGGTGGCTGCTTTTTAGCTTGGACTGAGAGAGGAGTGTTCTAATCTAATGAAGAAAGCAATTAACTTCTCTGTCCGAGCAAGATTTCTCTGCTCTGGCGACAATGAAATACAAAGCAAGAAATAGACTACTACTACTCAAGCGTACATACAGCTCGCACAACTTCCTCTACGGAATTTCTAACGAATTGGTACATGCCGGAATGTGCGTGTATGTGTTGTGAATCTAAGTTTGTTTCTGTGTAATGCTTGTCATGTGTAGTGCTGCTATCCGCCAAGAAACAGACTGCAAGACTTTGAGAACAATTTACGTGTTTTGTTGCCATCTTTAAGGCTTGATTTCAAGTATTTGTACTCTAAGCATCAATCACAAGTTTCATACTAATGATTAATCGAACAAAACTTTATTGATATATTTTTACTCGGCGATTTTTGTTGTAGTAAACTATACTTTATGTGTATTCAAGGAAGGCTGCCCAAGTTTCTAATGTTATTCCCGAGGGTGCCGCGAACTCCAAAAGGTTGGGAAACGCTGGTCTACACAAATAGCTACACAGGCAAAAGAACATCAAATTTCGAATTCCGTTCAAAATGAAGAAAATACAGAAAATTGGCCACATCACCATCAAACACCTTAGATAGGTATTTTTCTCAACTAAATGGCCTTAAAAAAGGTGTATTTACTTGGAAAATTGTTAATTGTTTGGAAAAAGTTCTCAACACACTGCCGTTGAAAACAAACAAGCAGTTCCCTATATGAAGGAGAGAGAGAGAGAGAGAGAATGTGCCACCTATATGTAAAACAGCACACCACAAATACAGTATTAAGAAATATTTCGGAATCATGCTACTAGACTAGCGAGGGGACTAGCACGTCAAGTTACCAATCAATCGGTCACGTGGATCATCAATGTATCATCAGTACAGTACTTCAATATTCCCGTTTGAGTGGAGCCATGGAAATACACTTTCGCCTGGGATATCGAGTCTTTTTCGGTATCTAGTATTCTAAACACTATCAGGGAAGCCTTTAAGATGAAAATGTTCTCTCTGAATAAAGTCACCGAAAGTGGAACCTTCCGTTCCTTACCTCGACTTTCACGACCATTGTGGATTGGATCTTTCAGTGAAATATAAATCCAAAGAGAAAAGGGAAAAAATGGGGGAAATAAAGGCATCAATTTTCTCGCCGTACTAGGGTTACCCTAGAAATAACGACTTAGCATCACATTGGCAACAAGAAGTGAGCTATAATACATATCCACCACAAAATAAAGAAAAGACCAGCAGTTAGAAGGTTATATACTCCAATTGGCGATGTAGGACAAAATAACTAACAGAAGTTATAAGCACGCAATTTGTTTTCAAATATTCCAGCATAGCTTTCTAAACAACAATAATGCGTGTCTTTTATCGGCGTTTGTACTTATATCGATGATAAATATAGTACATTACTATAACAAATGAGAAACGCGATAACATTTTACAACGTATAATAAATCACTATCCAATTTTATGTCATAAACAAATCTTCGACAATGCATTTTATATAACTTTTTTTTTATTATTATTATCGGCAGTAAAGCGATATAGGTGAAATTCGTAGGAGTAAGGACCCTGATACGGAGATTTTTTTTTTGCTTTCAATATTATTTTTTGCCGTAGCATCAGTGGTATACGTTTAGGCGGTTTCCATCGGCCTTCATACGTCATGTGGATGTTTTATAGCGGTGGAATATTACCAGAAGTGTCATTTTTAGTTTCTCTATTGCTAGTTTCTTCCAAACAGCCATTGCAGAAGGAGAACATTTAGAGAAGAGCTCATATTTCCAAGAAATATTGAATTACCTCCATTTCTTCTGCGTCGTCGCCGTGTCTGCTTCCTGTAATGGATTTTTCTGCGAATAAAATTTATCAGTTTCTTCTCCAGGATTACTCTTTCCTTTTATTTTTCTCCCTCTTTGCCATTCTGGAGAGAATTTGAATCCCGTTCTTCTTCTACTACTACTACTATCCGGGAAGTGTGTAACGAAATTTTATAGAAGCAAACTGAGATCGATCGCCTTCCCTTCATTTTTGTGCTTTGTTTGCACACGTATCATCGTGAATAGAAAAGAGTGAAATGTATTCTAAACGTAAAAAGGAGAAATAAAATTACCGGAGCTAAAGAAACGCAGAAACATGAGGATGAAAAAAGATAAATCTGCTGAAAATAAAACTCCGCGTCTCTTTGAAAGAGATATGGAAAAAAAAAACCGTTTTTTACGCGCTTTGAATCCAAAATAACAATTATTTTGTTCCAAGACAAGCATTATCCAGCGACGTGAAAAGGAAGACTTCTTTAGGTGAACTCATACCGAAAACGTGAATGCGAGAGAAATAACAACAAAAGGCATTAAAAGAGATAATTTAATAATGACCGTATCCTATGTTTTTTCCCGGGAGGAAGGTATTTCAATTCGTCCTGGTTTTCTGATTGGATATGCGTTTAATCTAGATTTAGCTTGCGAATAAATAGCACGGAAGGGAATTTCGTCGGACATATTTCACTGAAATTTACTGCTTCAATATAAGATATACCGTATACGCGCTCTCTACTTTGGCCTATTTTCAAAAAATTTCAAATTCACTTTCCAATAAACCCAATATTATTACTACTTTTACAAAAAGTTCTGGTGACATTTTTTATGTCGATAGGCTATCTTATATTATGTATATGTAAACAAAAAACATATTTTTTTTTTAACTTAAGCTAATTAAAAAATTAAAAAATTTTGGGCCAATGCTACCCTTGTATGTGCCTGACTTTGGCCCACTTAGTTTTTCCTATCTTAAAGCATTAAATAAACAGTTGGGGTATTTTTTTGAACCTAGGACTCGTAAGACAACTTCAATTTTTGACCTAAAGTTTATATTTCAACGTGTATTGTCCGTAAAAATAGCAATTATCTACATGTTTTTTTTTTAAATTTTTATTTAATAATCTCATGTCTTACAAATCGTCCAAAAAAATACTTTTTTAACAGGCTTTGAAGGCTTAACGATTAGAAACCAATAATCACCGATTTTGTCACGTAACTAACAAATGCTAGTTCTTCCATGGGACTAAAAAACTAGGGATGGCCTGGTTTGCTAGAGAATGCATTTTTAAGTTTGTTTGTAATAGTTGCTTCGAGGTATTTTAAAGTTATCTGCATCTTTCTATTGCTTTATTTCAGCAGATCTATCTGCATCTAAACAGTTTTGAAGGAGGCCATTGCTGTAGTCTGCATAACTTCGACTTTGCTCTTGTACTTATAAGCCATCTTTCCAGCCTGGAAACAAAAAATAGGACAGACATTAAGAAAATGAACGTAAAAATATTCAATGCATAATTATGTTCTTAAGTGTACTCACAAACAAATTGGAAAGGGTTGCTAAAATATGACTTACTTTGGCCCATCAAAATGGTGGGCCAAAGTAGGGTGTATTTTTGAAGTTTTTTACCAGAGCTTAAATTTTCAACTAATGTTTTCGAAAAAAATTTAAAAATTACATGAAATTTTAATCATATACTACAGTCAAAAGTATTGAATTGTGTTTTTAATTAGGTACCTACCTTGACTTGACAAAGCTAGATCACAATTCTCCCCTCAGGTGATAGTTTTTGACAGATGAAAAAACCATGCGCAATCACAGCATACGAAACTACCACTGTTGCTGTCTGCCTAGCCGGGTATTCGTGAACTACCCGAAGCACTCACAAGGAAAGGGTCCCGGAGTGTCGTCCTCAAAAAATTTATGTACATGCACCTCACCCAGAAACACATAAAAACCAAAAAATTAGCGGCGGAGTGCAATTAGTAAAGCCGCAAAAAATTAATAAAAATGACAACAGTTTTCTACTTATCGTCTCTCGTGCTCTTGACGAGGTCTATAAAAAATTATTTTCACACTTTTCCATGGGCTATGTATGACTTTTCACTATGTAGCTCTCCTTTTTTTCCTCTGTGTTTTATTCTCTTTTTTCCATCTTTTTCCCTCTCTCCAGCTTTTCTTTTCCAGAAATTAGTTATTTTTTTCTCTCTGCCTGTGTTTGTGCGTGATCATATGTTGTTTGAATGACGTCACTCTAAGATTGTAGGGTTGCGGGAATTTTAGTCATTCTTGGCTTCTATTGGCGTTCAAAACAATAATATTAAAAGCTTTTTTGTAGTGTCCCATAATAACTCCGCCGGATTTTTTTTATATTTTTGTGCACATTTCAGTGAGTAGAACCAGTGGCAGTTACTTCAAAACTTTTTGAAGACGTCACCTTGGAACCCTTTCCTTGTCAGTTGCCTTACTTGGCAAAAACTACAAGAAATTAGTTCCGCATTTTTTTTTCTACAGTAATTAGAGTACGGTTTATTATTTTATCGTTTTGGGGGCAAAGAAAGTTTCCAGGGCCAAAGTAGCCCGCGTTTATGGTAAACTGAAAAATTTGAGAGCGAAGTGGAACATAACGGGAACTTTATACTAAAATAACCGTTTTCATGTTTAACGCTTCAAATCAGTACTCTTCATCCTTTTTACACCTGTGGACCGGAGGAAGGAGATGAACAATTTAGCGGACCGGCAAAAAATGAAATAATAATCGAATAGTCAACTGAACTTCTAATGGATAAAAATAAACACAGACAGTATTTTATTCAATAAATCTAATTTGTGCAACGTGCAACGTGCGCTACTTTTTTGTCAAAACATTTTATATACACTTACTTGAATAAAATGTCACCGTATATATATATTATACTGCAAGCCGTAGAGAAAAAGTAAGAACGTTGCACTTAGAGAGCGAGAAAAAAAAATTCGTTCGTAACGCTGGGGTTGACCGTAAGAAAGGGGGATTCTTATTAAAGCTTTCAAAATAAAACTTAATTACCGCTATTTTTACTTCACGTACAAGAGAGGTGACCGTTAAGAGAGGTTGCACTTTATTATGATCAGAGTTGTTTCTGTTGGGCTGGACTTAAGTCAGCAATATTCGTTGTGAGTCAATGAAATGAATCCGGCTGAATCTTATGATTGATATAATGAACCATATTTGTTCAACAAAGACATTTTCTTCTATGACGATGATGACATGTTGTAGGATAACAATGAAGTGATACAATGAATTCAAACCGTAAAAACTGGCTGGAAAAGCACTAAACGTCATTCAAACTTTGGATTGGTCATCACCTTGTCCTGAATCAAGTCCAGTCGACAGCCTACAGATCTTATAAGAGTCATTCGTTTCTTCCCTGATCCATCAAAGATGTCGATGAAAAAATGATACAAATTGATCTAGAAATAAGAGAGAGTGTGTGTGTGTTGAGGTATTTTAATCTATACATATAAAATAACATGTTCTGACTGAGTGACTGAATGATTCATCATCGCCTAACCGAAACCGCTGAAGCTATAAATATGAAATTTGGTCAGTAATTTCATTTTATAATGCAGACTCACTAACAAAGGGTTTTTCAAAATTCGATCCCTAAAGAGGTTCAAATGTTATATAAAGAAATCATGCCGGGCGAAAACCACTGAAACTATAAATATGAAATTTGGCCAGTATAGTTTCATTTCAAGACTCACTAAGAAGGGATTTTCTGAAATTCAACCCGTAAGAGGATGGTCATAAGTGGGGGTTTTAAAGGTTACATAGAGAAATTACGCCAAGCTGAAACCGCTGAAGCTACATTTATGAAATTTGGTCAGCAGTTTTATTTCATGACGCAAAGACGAACTAAGAATGGTTTTTCGAAATTTGACTCCTAAGGGGGTTCAATTGTTATATGGGGCAATCATGGCCGAGCCGAAACCGCTGAAGCAATAAATATGAAATTTGGTCAGTATTATATTTTATAATGTAGATCCCCGCTAAGGTGGGATTTCTGAAAATTTAACCCAATGAGGCGTAAACGTTTTTCATACATCAATCGAAGGTTCAAAGTATCCAGCTCACCTTACAACAATATAGCTCTCAAATCACGCAGGGTAGGCTGCAAGAACGAGGCGAAATTTTCTCCATGGTCAGCCAGGAAGTTCCTATGGACTGGTACCGGTCAGGGCTATATAGTAAGGGCTGTTTCATCACTTTGAAGTGGCGCTCGCCGCTTTGGCTCAGTTGGCACGGTCTCGAAGCTGCTGCTGTGGGACGTCTCATGGCCCTGATACTTTTTCTCGCAAATGACATCAGCTTACAAAACTTACTGTATTGAAGTGGCTTATTTTAACATTTAGTTGCTCATTTTAGTGTTTTAAGTGAGAGTTTTCTCGTTATATTGTTGTTTTAGTGTCATTGGTATGCGTGGGTGGTACTTTTATTTATTTATTTATTTCATTTTTTGTGATTCCTGTGTAAATCAGTGATAAAGAAATATGAGTTGTTGCGCGATTGCAACGTCAAGAACAATTCTCGGATAAATTTCTCTTGGATAAATACTTCTGTGGATTAACAGTGCCGTCGGGGACATGGATAAGAATGGCCGATAGCTTCGAGAAAGAGTTTTTAAATCTTTCTATGGTGAGTGTGAGACATTCAACCATCGAGAAGGTATTATTAAAGAGCTGAAAGAGAGACTTACGAAGGTGTTCCCAGATATATGCCCATAAGCTATCCACATTTGTTCTAGGATAAAGACTTTTATCAGAATTAAAAGTTTGAATAGGGATAAAAAAGTGCATCTGGAAAGAAATGAAAATAGCAAAAAAATGAATAAAATCCAAGAAATAGTTGGTAAGTAATAATGCTTTCTAATATTAGCATTCAAAATAAAAATAATAATAATTTCAAACGTTAAGATTTTTTTTGTGTTTGCTTCCCACGTTTTTATATTGCAGTTATATTGATAATAGCAAACTCCAAAGACTTCTAAAAGCTTCAACAAATTCAAACGGAGAACAAAAGGGTAATTAAAAATTATTAGAAAGCTCAGGAAGATAATTAAAATTATCTGTCTCAAGTTTGCTTTCAATCAACCCAATAAAAGTTAACGTACGTGATTCAACTGAAATGGATCCGATAAAAATGATCTTAGTGGAAGTTACCTCATAAGCAAATGCAAAACGTCTTATTTTAAATGTTTAAATGGCTGAACGAAGCAAGACAATAAATATCCAGATACTAATGAACATAATCGAAAAGATAATTTTGGAATTAATTCAGTGAAATGGGCAGTACAGCGATTGTGCAAACTACCGTAACTAACAACGTATTAACAAGATATATTAATAAAATAAAATTTTAGCAAAGCGGGCGCGCACGGTCATGAGGGTTATAACAGAGGTCTTTAACCTTTTTTCTAGTCGCGAGACTGCCTGTACCCATCATAAAAAGAAGAGCACCCTTACGGCATGATCGACATAGAAATGCATAAAATTAGGATGGTTTCGATTCTTGAAGGCAATTTGTACAAGGTGTTTAATTGGAACGTTGATGAAGTGCTTGCGAGCACTGAATCGGGCACGAGCATCGAACACTCTAGAATGGTGCTCGCGGGAACGGGTGTGCTTGGTTATATAGGAGGTCGTGGCTCTGTCAATACCCCCTATAGATAAGATTATCGGGTTATAAGATTATTATTATAGGAGGTGTTGGCTCGATGCATCGGAATGACGTCACGAGTTATGTCAGCTGGTACCGACTCCAGCGCCTCGTGAGACAACCCTTATTATATGCCCTGGATACCGGTGCGCGGACCAGCAGTCAAAGAACACTGCTGAAAAAGCAAGCGTCGTGGGCCTACATTATAACCGAAATAAAGCCAAATTTATTTTGACTATATCCTGATTCTACTGCAAGTAGGGATGCCAACCAGGGCAGCAACTAAGGAGGAGCAGGCGCGTCTCGTGCCCTGGGCGCTGGACCAGAGGGGAGCAAATTTCATTCTCAAATTTTACCTTCAACATTACAAGGGGGTGCCAAAATGCGCACTTGCCCCGGGTGACCAAGCATCTAGTTGCGGCCCTGATGCCAACATTAAAATATCCATAAAAAGGATGTTAAATATTGATTTCGAATTGCAGAACATCGGTTTCACATAATGCCCTTATTAAAGAGTATTTAATAAAACTTTTATAGAACTATTTTTTATTTTTCCATACTCGAGTGGTGGACACCTTCAGGAGAAATTTCATCAATAAACATCATCCCTGGTTGTGCATCCCTGGTTTAGGGATGCACAACCTCCGACCCGTGGGCCAAAGGCGGCCGGCCAGCCTAGAGGTTCCATCCGGCCTGCGAAAAATGGTCTTGTAGAAAAGTATCTACACACAGAATCTCTACTATACACACTACACGATAAACGCCTAGGTTGACCATATTTCCTTCATAAAATTACGAGAAATCGGTATATTGCCAATTGTCACAAAAAATTATCAAGTGCAAGTAAAGTTGCCAATTATCACAAAAAATTATTAAATGCAAATAAAGTTGCCAATGACAGCCAAAACAATTATTAGCCGGAAGTTGCCAATTACAGCCAAAAAAATGTCAAAAACAAATAAAGTTGCCAATTAAAGTCAAGAAAATTGTTGAAGGCAAGTAAAGCGCTGTTATTATAGGCAAAACAATTGTCAAAAGTAAGGTGCCAATTACAGCCAAAACAATTGTCAAAGGCATTAACTTATAAGTTATGAAAATAATCTAAATATATTTTTTTTCAAAATTTCAAGTAAGCCTCGTTGAAAATGAGGGAAAATGAGGGAAATGCGGAAAAACCGTTTAACTCGCATTTTTTTTAACGCTGTTTTTTCCCAACTTTCCTCCGTTTTTCGAATCCGAATATCTCAATGAATTAGCACTTAGAAACGTGGAATTTTTTTTGTTACCTTTGGAAGAGACAGCGCAACAACTTTCTATTCCAGTTTTTTGAGCACACGGGGACTGTATCAAAAGTTAATTTCTTTATTTTTTTATGTATACGACCCCTCAAACAAATTTTGCGGTTTTAAGTAACAACACATCATTTGAAAAATTTTTGTAACGAAAAGTATGTTTCGAAAGTCAACGGTCACAGAGAGATATCCGCTGTACAAACACTTTGGAACAGAGCCTGTGTACACAACTGCTAATTCGTCCGATTCCAAGACCTCGCTTATAACATACACGTCGGTTATAACACACACCTCTCGAATCACCAAGGGCGTATGTTATAACCGAACTCACCTGTATTTGATATAAACACGCATTAGTGGAAGAAGAGAGGGAGAATTCTGGGCGTATCATATATAAAATATTATTCCCGAACCATTTTCCAGCTCAGATGTGTGATGAATTTCTAATACTCTGTACATACAACAATAGCATTGGTAAAATTGGTGCTATCTACGGGTACGATAAACACATTACCATACTCTTTACGTTCGAGGTGATTAAGGAAGGTGGAGGGAATGGCTATATTATTTAAATTATACACCTCAGCCATAACCCTTTGCTCGCAGTCACTCTGTGTTTGAGACTGGGAAGTAGTCTCGTAATGACTTCGTGCTTTTCCCAACGTCCTACACGCTATCTGGAGAAAGAAATGAACTCTCATGTTAGTCATGGAAACAAAGCCCCTGATTATTTCAAGAAAATGTGTGGCCCTTTTCCATAATACGTTTCGAAGCTGCTCGGCAAAACTCATTAGAAAGAGATCTATTTTCGTGACTACACCAGCCGGATATTCGTCAACGCAGTCAAAGGGATTACACGCGAGATAATCAAATGCTCCTTTCGCAGATAACCCCTTAAGGGAGGCCAATCAAGCTATTTTTCTTCGGGAATATAGTAAAAGCTAACATTGCTGCTAGCACGCGAAAGATGGAATCCATTTTCTTTAGACCGGAATACAAAATACATCCCCACATTCGGTGTTTATACAAGAAGTGTTTTTGGGTCTAATATCCGGTATGTTTACGTTTTTGGATCCGGGACATTTGGATCCGTGCCGTTTGAACATCGCCGTTTCGACACAGCAATGCCGAATATCATGAGAACTTCACAGTAACTGAGAAAGCCGCTGTTGTGGTCGAGTGGTCATAGTGACGGACTCGCATCGCGAGGATCCGGGTTCGAACCCCACCGGCGCCACAGTGGTGGTCGGCTGAAGTTGGTTTTCTGTGGTTTCCAACTTCAAGGCGCGAATGCGAGTCGATCTCCCCTTTAAAAGTCTCGCCACAGAGAGCAACAGGCCTACAACGTTACAAATATTCAATCATTACACTTCACTCACAATTTGAAGTATAGATGGCAGCACTGAAATATCAAACACAACACTAGCTACACACTCAGACTGTTAGGGGCACTCACTTTGTCCCAAACTCTGCTACGTAGCTGGGCTGGAAGAGATCTCGGCAACGGGATAAGTCCGGTCGCAGAGCCCCCCTGGCGTTCATTCAGTAACTGAGAAATGATCTCATATTTTTATGCTATTACTTAATGCGATTATGCTATGAACTTAATATTATCAATATGATGCGTAATAATTTTTTTTAAATTTCACGTTTTTTAAGCGTTTTATGTTTTTAAATTCTTCATTGGTGTGTTTTTACGGTTTTTTCTTTCTCAAAAATGTGTTGTTAAATGTTATATTATTAGTTGATATGTAATAGTGTATATAGAAACGTCCTCTCCACTTGTCAATACAAGATTCATCGAAAGACTGGTTATTTGTGGAGATGAAGATTACAAGGAAGAAAATTCATCACTGCCCCCACGGGGACTTTCTATATGCATATGGCCATCTGGTTGGCCTTTGTCATTCACGAGCTATTAGTTGATTGTTGACGCCGTCCATGTACGGTGTCTTTCAACACATATATACGCTCCAAAGTTGAAATGTTCTGTTTGCTTCCATAGCTTAAATGGTAGAGCACTCGTCCGGCAAGCGAGAGACCGGGGTTCGAGTCCCCGTGGGGGCAGTGATGAATTTTCTTCCTGGTAATCTTCATCTCCACAAATAACCAGTCTTTCGATGAATCTTGTATGCAATAGAGTGTAAGATATTAATGTAACATAGATGTTGCAAGATTAATGTGCGAACAATAATGATTATTTAATAAAATAAACATATAAATAAAACAAAAAAAATAAATAAAGATTAAATAAATATGAAACATTATGAAGAATAACTAATGATTCGAGGCTGTGTTTAACCGCAGTCACGAGGCCGTGTCCAAACGTCCTGCTCCGCTAGTATCAGCCATCTTGATGGGCATTTTGCTTGTTGTGTCCTTTGTATTTGTATCACAATTTATGCATATTTATCTTGATAAGTGAAGATAATGAAGTCTTTTGAATTTGGAAACTGTTAATGAATGATTTGCTATAGTATTTCTCAAAATAATATTCCATATTACCCGATACCCCATCTGTGAAAAAAACCCGTTCTATCTAACACCGTTCTACCGGAAAAATGTATATTTGAGGGCGCTAAAATGCACACTTGTGTGCACCTTGTGATGGAGTACATTGTTTCTGGTGTTACGGTTCTCTCTCCCCACAGGCCTTGACAGTTTCCTCAAGTTTTCTCAACGATTTCATTGTCAGACTATGGGTCAAAAACGTGATGGCATGTGAATTCTTACTATTGGAAATTTTTTTAAAAATTGGTATCCGACTAAAGTTTAAGATGCTGCCCCTACCAACCTACTACTTCATCAAACACCAACTCTGGCCATATCGCTATATTGCAACTTGCTCGCTATTTGCAATCGCTATATTTACTGCCATTAGTGAGATGGGTTGGAAGTGAAGGCGCTGTCTATCGGTGGTCGCCTCGAGTTCGTTAGGGAAAATATCGCCCCTACCAACCTGACGCCCGGATGCACCGCACCCCTTGCACCCTCTCTTAAGCCACCCACTGAGTCGGACTTTCCAAATTCGGACACCCATAAACCGGACACTTCGGCCGAATTTATTTATTTTTTCAACCGGGGACCTCTGATATTTTTTCCTTGCGTAAATTCTGTTTCAGCCTTTTCTAATAAATCTACCATTTTATTTATTTTTTTACCACTTGTTGTCAGTGCCGTCTTAACGCATGGGGCCCACCCGGGCACAACCCGGGGGTTTCAAGCGAAGAGGGGCCTCAAAGAAATTAGAACCGGTTGAAATTTTCGAAAATTTGTCAGGTAGGACCCCAGAAAAATCACTTGGCCCGGGCGCCTATGATGCTTTGAAGACGGCCCTGCTTATTGTTGGGGGGGGGGGGTCCTCTGCAATTTTTGGGCTTCTAGGAAACAATGATGGCAGCTATATGTCTCAATGGATGAATTAGTCCGAAAATCATCTTTTATCGAAAGAAAAAAAACACAAAAACACTTTCTTGCTTCATTTCATTTCTCAGTGTTCTAGAAGTTTATATACGAAATATCACTAAATTTTGCCGAAAATGGCAAGTTATTGCTTTAAATGAAATTTGTTAATTACTGTTGTGTGAAATTGCTGAGAAAGGGTGTAGAAATAAAGAGCTGCTAAAAATCTACCAATTTTTTGGATCCGAGCAATGGTTGTAATTTTTTTTTTTAAATTTCAGATACTTCATTCCTGTTGCAAGGGATTGTATAGTCATTAAAACAATAACTGTTTTGTACGGACACCCTGTGCCCAAAAACCCAATCAGAATTTTTTTGCCCTGTCTCTCTTGATGCTAACAAAAAGAATTTCCGTGTTTTCCAAGTGCACTACTCGCTGAGATATTTGAATTCGAAAATCGGAGGAAAGTTGGGAAGAACAACAAAAACTAACGGATAACGCTTCTTCCCCAAATTTTCTCCAATGTCTGAATTCAGGTATCTCTGCGAATATTGTACTTAGGAACGTGGAAATTTTTTTGCTGGCATCGGGAGAGACAGCGCGACAACTTTCTAATTGGGTTTTTGAGCACAGGGTGTCCGTACAAAAAGTTATTTTTTTAAATAACTATACAATCCCTTGCAACGTGAATGACGTATCTAAAATTCCCGACTTTGCGCATTTATATTCCGCAAGAATGACTTTAAATATCTGTCACCGTCTTCTTGCTATCCCATTTTGAAAACCGTCAGTCAATTGTAGGACACTATGAAGTAGGTAACGGAATGTAAATTGGAAATTATGGTTTTAATTAAATTATCGGTTACTATATACGCATATATATATACATTTCTTTATAAATTTTATTTTCAAAGCAAAATATGAATTAAAGTACTCAAAAAGAGATGTATAATTCCACTTAAAATGTGAAAACTTAAGAAAAACAAAAATGAATGCATGATCCAGCAAAATTCCCTAATCCGGAATCACCTAGGTCCTAAGGAATCCGGATTTCGGAGGTCCTACTGTAGTGTGAATAGCAAATAATCGATGGAGTTTTTACTCTGCTTGCCATGGCTGAAATGCCATCCCTTGTGAGAAGGAAATGGATCGAGTATACTCGTTGGTAAATGTACCGTACAGTCCTTCTTCGGGAATTATTAGAGCAAGACTGTATCAATGTCAAACAATCTTTGGTGTCAATCTTTGCCGTAGCGTAGCCAGTTTATGTTTTCAGGTAAGGAAATTACACCCCAACCTACTATTTGGAGCCATTTCCGAAGAATAGATGAGCGCAAGTTGGAAGTCAATTCCAAAACTGCAAAGCCTTACTTTGATGCGAGACGGGGGCCCTACTCTACTGGATATAAACAACTTTTTCAATTTACCGTGTCTCCCAATGGTTATTGGATACGCTATTTTAGCGTCAATTAGTTCAAATTTTTCAATTTAAATTCTTATATGAAAACTAGAGCATTTAAGCGTTTAAACCAACCAGTGGTCTTCAACGCATGGCCCGCGGGACCCATTTGGCTCTCGGAGCTTTTTGTTGTGGCCCGCCGATTATTTTCAGTAAATGGTTGAAAACATCTAAAAACGATTAATTCTAAAATTAATGAAAGAAATAATTTCAGAATTGATGAAAGAAATAGTTCCTGAATTTATGAAAGTTCGAAATTACTGAAAAAATCATTTTTGATTTTTTGAAACAAATAATTTTAGAGAATTAGTGAAAAAAAAACAACTTATAAATCAATGGGAGAAATAATTTCGTTATTTCTAATAGAAATTTATTTCACAACCAATAAAAGAATAATTGCATAATTATTGAAAGAAATGATTTCGAGATATATTGAGGAGAAAAATAATTTCAGAATTACCGAAATAAATAATTAAAGCATCATTTAAAATGATTTCAGATTAAAATCAATTTCAGAATTAACTTGAACAGTAATCAATCAAAAACTTATCAACGTTGATAATTAATAAAAAAAAAATTATTTCAGAATAAATAAAAATCTTCAATTATTTTGTCCCTCGGGGCCCCCATTGGCCCCCTTCTATTAAGATGCCACTAAATTAAATGAGTTGGTGGCCCACGGGCTTCGTGGGAAGTTTCAGTTTCGCCCACCGTGTCTGAAAGGTTGAAAACCCCTGGTTTAACAACCAACACAATTTGTTATTTAATCAAAAACGTTGATACAGGTAATTTGGAACAGATTGATTGAATGCAATATTATGATATAGAAGTTCCGAAAATTTCGTGAATTATCACATTGGGGGCAGTTTTGCATATTTCGCTTGTGGGATCACCCCCTCCCCCTATAGATCCGCGCCTGATACGCCCTGTCACCTAAATATCATAACTACAGCCCGGATAATATGTGCATATGCATCTTCATATTTTGGCTTTTTTAGCATTAATGCATATAAATGCATAAAATCAAAGAATTTTCAGAATGAATGCATATTTCTGAAGGTTTATTTAAGCTCAATCACTTTTTTTGTAATTTTTCAAATAAATATTTCTCATAATGTTTTCATAACATCGGGTTTTTTTTTCCAGAGGTATGATTTAGTGAATTAATAGAAATGTTTGTAATACAGTATTGTTTGCAAAATATCAACCGTTTTATTGTAATGCTATTTTTAGTGATATGTCGAACGTGTTCAATTTTTTTATAAAAATAGTGTCGAAATTCTTTTTGTACTGGTGTTTTGTCACAGAGTTGCTACAACGAATTAGAAATAAAAATGCTTAAATCAAACATATGTAGAGTTATTTGCATATGCAGCAGCGTTAGAATAGAAAAATAAAAGTCACTGGTCTCATACGAGAACCTACTGGTCCGCAGACATCATGACTGGTCCACTAAACTTAATCTGTTCTTAATAACAATAATTAATTTTCAATGCACAAATGTATTAGCATTTAGAAGAGTGATATACCACTAAGGGTATGCAAAAAGCCATAAAAATCCACTGCGGATCGGTGATCCTCCCATAGGTGATTCTTCCGTGATCAATGTATCACCGCGGGGAGGGGGAAGGTAAGTTTCTCACTACTGGTCCGGACCACCACAATTTTGAACTCGGTAAGCCGATTGTTCAATCAGTGGACCACCAATGACTGCGAACGATGTGCAGCATATATATGTGTGGGGATATTTTTTTGTAAACGAATAGGCACTAAGAAATATAAAATATGCATTTTAAAAACATGTTTGTTGTTTTTCTTTTTTGCATGGCGATTTTTTTAATGCATATTTTCTCTCTTTTTTTTGGTACATATATTGGATTTTTTAACTTTTTCCGAATTTTCATTTCATTATTTTGGGTTTTTCAATGCACATTTTGGCATTTTAAGTGCAAATTTTGGCATTTTGAGTGCACATTTTGGCATTTTAAGTGCACATTTTGGCATTTTAAGTGCACATTTTGGCATTTTAAGTCTACATTTTGGCATTTTTAAGTGCACATTTTATCATTTTTACGTGTATATTTGCATATTTTTAGAGCGTATAATCCAGGCTCTAATCATAACGTAATGTGCGAATGTTTTCATGTTTGAACGTATCGGTGAAAATTTCTGCTACATTAATGCTAAAGCTGGGAAACGGCACAAGTTCCGGAAAAAAAATCAATGAAAAAAAATTACATTAAGGTTCACAAAACTTTCTGGCAGCAGTTGCGTGGACTCATTGCCAAACAGAACTGGCTTTCTGTATCATTTCTGACGTAGACTTATGGGATAGCATAGTGTAGTATAATAGTAGGGTTCTTTCGCTAACCTGACTTTTATGAAAGCACCATTTTCAACTTCTCGCTGTGAATGTTTCATAATATCCGTGATATCTATGTGTTTCCCTCCTTTCAACTTAGAACAATGGATGTCTTTGTTTTTCTTTTATATTATCCTTTTCTTTATTCATTGAAAGTAATGAATCAAGGAATAGAAAGAAGCAAAGAAATATCTTTATTCCTTTTTTTTTGTCTTATTTTATTTTTATGAATGGGGAATGAACCCACGTGTTTTTTTGGCGGCAAAGCAAGCGTTGAATCGCTTTCAAACGTCTGTCATCAACTGACTTTGGCTGAACCTTATTCTAGTCGAGATTCGTAGTAGTAGTATCTGTTTTTCTTGTCTTTTTTTTTTTTTTTTTGTATTATCATCATCCTTCAAGTTCGAGATTTTGTCCCAGTGAGTTTGATTTTTCCTCTAGAAATTGAATTCACTTGAGATAACGTTTTGTCTGATTTACAATGGAACTAGATTTTCTGAAACTGTTATGGTCATGGTTTACGTCACATCACACTTCAAGTTCTTCATTACCATAAATTCATAAACACAACTTTTTGACGTGAATCCGTCTTGGAAATCGTACTTCTGACCGGTTGCATACGCAAAAGTCGATTTTAAGGTAATGTAAATAGGTCACACTTTGAAAGTTTATATCTCATCAAATAAATGGCGCAGATAAGGTAGTAAGGTGTTTACGGATAGACTTTAAGACGAATTTTATGGAACTGTATTCATGTGAACATGGCTTGGAATTCCGGTGCTAAATCAGCCACCCAATTTTTTTAACATGCTAACTGGTGGGGGTTTTGGGCCCACCAGTAAAGAGAAAAAATAGGTTCATAGCTAAGCTATGACCCCTCTCTGTCACTGAATACAATTCCCTAACACCACACATGTTTTGAAAATCACGCTTTTGTGGAACAGTTTTGTGATCACCATGGGGGTTTCACATGAACCAAAACGTTTGAAAATTCTGCTGGAAGGTACCATATGCTTGCCATTAACTCCAAGAGATATTTTGGACATAAAAATTGAATTGAACTGAGTTATAGGTTTGTGATTCCCGACCAGGATGCCACAAAAATTTAGTGTACTGTTTAGAAACATATATATTGAGCAGGGGTAGACATGGGATATGTAGAATTCTGATCGCATTTTCAAGGTTACCGCAAGCATGAAAAGTTTGTTTTAATTGCCTAACAATCAGCTTTTTTTTCCTTCAAGTGGCCCACTAGTTTGAATTTCTTATAAAATGGCGCGAGCCATCCCGTACTATAAGGAGATGTAATAAATATACTCGTGTCGAAACTTACTTTCGTGTCGATAATGCAGCCAACCTTAATTTTATTTTTCTAGTTCATTTTTCCAAAGTTTCTCTTTCTCCGAGTTCAACTAACAACAGTCAGTAAAATACACTTGTAGTCACGATATTGAAATTTGCGGAGTGCATTTGCGTTGAGGAAGCTACTAAACCTCGAGTACACTCGGGTGAGTTGAGATTCTATCGATTTCCCAAGAGTAATACTGTATGCATTTTGTCATTTTGTCCTGCACAACCTTAGGGCATAAAATATTTGATAATTCAGTTATTTGCAGTTCAAGAATATCAATGATTATATTCGTGAGTATCATATTCTTAATAATATTTCACAATCGAAGATATCCCTATTTTCATGATACGAAGCTTACTTACATATGAAAGATTTGGGAACGTGGAAAGCTGATGTCGAAAAGATTCAAATATAATAAGATTCTCTATCGTCGAGCTCTCAAATACTATTGTTGATCTTGAAAACATTATTAGTTTAGGCAACTTTTGAAATTAGTCTGTTTTAAGAACAACTTATCAATGAGCCTGATATAATCAGAACACATCTAGTTTAATTATAACTGCAAGACAGACAGAAAAAAAGCGTAGTATATAGACTGAACATGGAAGCTAGTCATTTCTAGGACAGGTAAAACACGAATTTACGTCATGAAATTAACATTTTGTTCAATCTTATACGCATATGTAAGCAATGCTGGAACCAGTTTGACATCATGTATCTCAAAATGCATGAACAATTTCTAATTCTGGAAGCGTATGTCGTATAGAATTCGATCCTAACGAAAGTAATTTCAATCTGTATTTAGATACACTTCTGAGGAGAAGAGTTGATTTGCGATTCTACCATCAAAAGGTAGAACTGAAACACTATTACGGCAGTACATTTCAGTAGCGATCTTTTTGGGCAATGTTGAAATGAAAATTATCTGCTTGTTTCAAAATAATTTCTCAATAAGTTAATTGACTAAACGTCGTTGACATATTCCCTGTAGCAACGAAAATTAGTTGTATTTTGTTTCTCGCGACTAGCAAATGAATTCGATTTCAGCCGGAATTGACATTCGGCTTCGGAGTACGTATATAGCAGTAGCTAAAATAGCAGTAAGTAAAGACGTCATTGCGAAATACATACTTTCGTGCGAATATCTCGTCGGATAGAAGCCGAAAATAGTGACTAAAACAAGATTCATCTGAACAATTTTCTGCTGGAGATGAAAGCGCGCACGAAAATATATCTTGTATAATAAACTAGTTTCCTTCGATGAAGTTCGTCAAATACTGTACATGTTACGGTAAATGTGATATATTGGTTATATATATATATGTTATTCAATGGTCTTGGTGAATTTGATAAATTTATCACTTTTACCGACAAATATGCATAGTAACCAAGTGTCGTTGGTAAATTTGATAAATACTTAAAATTTATCACAGATAAAGGAGATAAATATCTCTCATCTCCTTTATTTATATATATATATATATCCTTATCTCTTATACCCTAGTGTAATTGGTGAATTTCGTTCGGAATTAATGAGAGAGAAAAAACTCGGAAAATTGATCAAAATTTAGAAATAATGAGAGAAAAAATCTTAGAATGGATAAAATTCAGAATTAATGCAAGAAAAAAAAACCCAGAATCAATGGAAATCCAGAATTAATGGAAGAAAATATCCCAGAATTCATGAGCATTCAGAATTAATGCGAGGACAAATTCTAGAATTAATGAGGAAAAAAATCCAGAATTGATCAAAATTCCGAACAAGTGAGAGAAATAACTCCAGAATCGATGGAAATCCAAAATTACTGAAGGAAAATATCCCAAAATTGATGAAAATTCAAAATTAATGAGAGAAAAAATCTCAGAATTGAAAATATGTTTTTGATATACACGTATGCATATTTTTTTTCACTTCTATTACGATAAGTGCGGAGGCCCATGAAACCGCGGGGCCCGGTGAGAGAGCACATGTCGCACACCCCTAAGGACGGCTCTGCATACACGCGACTTTTCGCTCTTAGTACCTTCCATTGGACGACCGGCCTATAAGAGTACAGAAATTGCACACAAACATTACACCTTAACTTGAGGTCATTCAGGACTATCATTAATTCAAATGAACGACCCGACTCCATACTCTATTCCAGTGTTTCTCAACCGCCGGGCCGCGCGGCCCGGTACCGGACCCTGATCTCATTCATACCGGGCCGCGAGTGATTAGCCGTTTCATTTTTCCTCATTCATTTTCCGTTGGTCGTGTGTTCGACCGGGCCTTCGACTCACAAAAATGAATGAAACCACAGGCCACGGGCTTGAAAAGGTTGAGAACCACTGCTCTATTCAACTACAATGATACAAGAATATCACATCTGCAATAAAACACTTAGATTATCTTATATACTTTCTAGCAACTATAAAGTTATCAATCATATCGAGTTAAAAATTTGATATCACGAAATTCAGGCAATAATATTACTTGGCTACACATTACGCCTTTTTTTTTTTATTCAATTTCTCCAAGGCGAATCGTTCCTGTCCTACTTCGTCTCTTCAATCTTACTCATTTGTGTATAGCATAACCCAAAAAAAAAAACTGTTTAAGATTCTGTTAAAGTACTTGCAAAAAAGAAAAATGTCATAGATACCAAAGAAGGGGGATTTTATTACATAAGCACCTATTGCGAAAATGAACTGTGTATCATTTTCAAATAGACTCGCTTCACATTCAAAAAAGCAAAAAAAAATGGTAATAGCCTCATCAATTTACACTGATATCGTCGCGGTAAAGAAACTACAAGGTAGTATATATATATGTAGATATTTTCTATATTTTTATCTTATTTATTAAGTATAGAGTTTCATGTTTCATTATTATGATTATTATGTTATCGATGACTCTTTTTCCTTGGAAAAAGACAAATCTAGAATACTTTCATGGTTTTTAGTGAGTGAATGATATGGATCGATCTTCGAACGGATTCCTTTTAAATCACACGTTTAGTAGTCTGTGATAGCACACGCAAAATGATATTCTGTTTAACATAGTATATTACGCCAGGTACTAGTTATGAGGAAAAGAATTGAAGTAGAAACTAGAAAACTCGTCTTATATATAAAAGTGAGGTGTTTTTTTTAATTTTTTTCAGTTTGTTGTTTCTACTATGTTATCAAATTGATGATAGTATTTGAAACGAGAGAAAAAATGCCGAATATCGATTGCTTTAAAGGATATCCGACTGCTTTTCTTAGCGATTTTCTATGAAATGGTAGTGGAGTGAACTTTAATAACATTTTTTGATAGAAAGTGTCTCAAAATGGTTAAAAACAATAATAGATTTTGGGCTATATATGTCATTTTCTATAGATTTTTTATGTCAAATTTTGAGCAAAATTGATGTAATATTCGCAACACGATTGTAAAAAATATTCTATGAATGAAACGTTTTGTTATTTTCACAGTGTATTCAGCTAGTAATGATTCAGGTTATGAACTGATATTTAAAGGATTGTGTATAGTATGCTCACTAGTTACAAACATTCGCACGAACGTGGATGTCCGTGCAAATGTTTTAAAATTTCATTTTACATATTGTGTATAAAACACTGTAATTAGCAATGTCCGGATGTTGTTGACCTAAAAAACCATGAAAAATTACCATAAAAAAATTGGCCCAAAAACTCGAAAAAATGCCCTAAAAATTCGAAAAAAATGTCTTAAAAACTGAAAGAAAAATTCCCCTAAAATGACTAAAAATTTTGTTAAAATAACGTATCAAATTTTTTCGAAACTCAACCAGTCGTTATACTAACTGGAGATAAAATAAAAAAATTCTTATCGTATCTATTGAGAATCACACACATTCTCACCATTAGATTTCATCCAAAATTGCCAATGGAATTTTTCAAATAAACAATTCATATTTTATGCGTGGTTAGGAAATCTCCAAGATAAAATAGAAATTTCGGAAAAAAACAAAATAAACTTCTCTCAACATACGTGCAATAGCATGGTAAACAGATGCTATCGGGGATATTTGGAGGGGCGGGGGCTCTGATACAAATACAAATACAAATACAACGCCACAACAGGCAAAATGCCCAACAAGGTGGCTGAGAAAAAGATGCCCATAAAAATATGGATGTCATATATTTCAAAAATACAACACTACTGATCTACTAATGATCTACTCACAGTGTTAATTTCTCTTCAATTTCAAATTTTTTAGACATTCCTTCAAAGACATCAAAAATTTTTTCTGCACGCAATATCTGTTTTAATTATAAAAATTATTTTTTTTGGATTTAATGATAGCAAATTGGCCTACCCCACGCACACTGACTTTATCGATAGTATCAATAAGCTTCATACTTTCCTGCAAGGACTGGAACCAGAATGCTGAAGATTGATATCACGTACGTCATCAGTTCTTCAATATTCGAAGGCAAAATAAAACTTACGAAATCTTACTGCATGCAGCATTCTCACGGATCGAAATCATTCAACATGTGAATTTGCAGATATTTCAAAATCCTCTCTGTAATATATGCAAGTACTATACCAGTTCCCTTTTATATAATGAAAATTCCTCTCTCTCAACATCCCACATAGAATCAGAATTTCTTGAATTCACTTTCATTTATTGTTTGTTTAAGTGTGGCCAGCTCTTGGAATTTTTACTATTTATTAAATTTACCTGGAACTGATTTTAAACTTTGTTTATCAGCTGTAAAGGAAGATACAAATTGAGTGATAAAAGTAATGCATATTTTTTTTGTTTAAAAAAAAATCTAGCCTACTTTATATTTTGAAAAAGTTTTCAAAAGTGAAAAAATATCCTAAAAAAAAGGCCGAAAAATGTAATAAAACCTGATACGAGTCTAATTAGATCACAGTCTGGATGTTGATGACATATACTTTTTTTACATTTTATCTTAAGTGTTACGACAAATACATGTGATAGACCTTAGATTTTGGTTCATACAAACTTTACAATACATGGCAAAGTATCATATTAAAATTTTGTAACTATACAATCAATCGATTTTTAGAAATCTTTTTCAAACTTAGAATGTCAAAAATAGCATTCTTCGCGAAGCGCGTTAAAATTTTTTATTCACAGATTATGCGATGTGAAAACGCAAGTCTAAAGTGAGCGTGACTTCGGTTCTAAGCCTCATATAAACAAAACAAGGCCTGTTTTGGAATCGCAAAGGAATGGGAGCTTTCATAAAAAATGAAAAAAAAAATCGATATTGTCTTCCAAAATGACGTTCTAAACGTAGTCGGATGCCTCGAAGCACCAAGTTCCGCGAAAACTTTCAATATATGCATGATTTCCGATGTTATGTCTCCTGAGACCATCTCCTCGAGATAGATGGAGGCAATTTTTGCCAAAATACACATCTAGCTGCTTATTTCACACATCAAAATTCATTTTTACTCCTCAAAATTTCTTTTAAAGAATGAAAATACTCCTTCAAATTTACGGGTGAAATTAAAATAATAATTTCTAAAAATTTCTAAAAATATTTGTGTATAAAAACTAAACGTGTGGTGAAAAAGACACCGATGGTGGGGGGTGTTTGCCGGTTTCTCTTACCCTTTTATAAACAATCGTGTATGACTATAAGGCAGTGTTTCTCAAAGTGTGCGTCGTCAACCTTTGTCAGGGCGTCGCGACGAGCTGGAAATATTGACGTGTGTGCCTATTTATGCTTTGAAGTGGTTCTTTCATGAATGCACAATATATACTAATGTGGGGAACCGGGGATGAATCATGAATAGTGACAAAAGTTTGAGAACACTAGACTAAAGTGATTATATTTCATCAAGAAAAATTCGGGAAATGTACGATTGCGATTAGGAGACATCGCTAAATGACACTAAAAACCACCAGTTGCTTTTTTTTTTTACATTCGTCTTTTTCTTCAAAATATTGAGTGCTTAACATGCATATAATTTTTTTTCTGCATTTTTGTATTGAAATAACTAGAGAATGGAAGTTCAGACAAAATGCCATAAATGCCTTTTTTTGCCTATTTTCAAACTGTTTTTGTAAAAAATGTCTTTTTTTTCAATTTTTTCTGCCATAAATGCTTTTTTTTAACATTATTTCAAGTTTGTTCTTGAATTTCAGAGGCCATATTCTGTAGAACTTGGATATTTTTAGCATTGAGAACCATTCCAAAATCTTCAACACTCAGTATTAGTTTTTATCGGAAAGCTTTTCTCGTCCTAGCTCCATTTAAACGCAAATAAATGCGTGAGAAATAGGAAAATCGGTGTTGGGCATACAAGTGACAGACGTAGCTTGCAGATAGAAATCAACACATACCGTTGAATTCGCATCGAGATTGTAAGAGTTTTAGACGCGAAAGCAACCCATGTATAAGAAAAGCCACAAATAAATTAGAAATTTGTTTTTCCACTTGCTTCAGATGTTTTGCTTATGATTGCACAACATTGTAGTTGAATAGGTGACCAGTGACTGTCCCAATAGCCCATTGGTTGACTTCATGGCTGCAACATAGTGGGGGGAGCTGATAGGGCTATAACCCAGAAACTCATGTTATTTCGATTTCATTTTTTTTTACACAAAATAAATGCACTGCAAACAATCGTGGTCAGTCATTTTAGATGTGGAAAAATCATCTCCCGAATTTGAGAGATCTTTTTTGAAAATCGATTTTGCAAACCAATCAAATACATAACTCAATATTTGAAAATTTTGAGAAAATGTATCGTTATCATAAAAATATTTTTTAAATAATTCCATATGAAAACGTTATAATTTTGATATTTTTAATTTCAGCTAGCACTATGTTTTTGCATGTTAGCTAATTATATTTTAAGTATTCGATTGAATCGAACTCCGACCTAATTTTCCTAATTTTGAGGGACCACAAACACTTTTCTTTGACATGATAACATCAAATTAATTTGATTCATAATGAAATTATTATATTATTGAAACAGAAGATCCAGAGTGAGTGCAGTCAAGATTTTAGCCAATTTTTGGACCCCTTAATATGGTGACTTTTAGTTATTTTTGCTTGTTTTCATTAATTATAAATGCCTTTTTAGTGCCTTTTTGCCTGCCTATTTTGACCATTTTTAGTGCCTAAACTTCCGGACTCTAGAAATAAGTTTCGTAATTACTAACTTACGTTTATTCCTCAGCTCTATTAACAATCTCTCTCTCATGCTACGCCAACTTACTCTAGAGATTGTGCCAACCTGCCCCACATCTGGGGTAAGTTGGCATAGTTTTTAACAATTTTTTAAACAGATTCGACGAAATAAGCATACAATTTTGAGTGATATTTTCATCATTAATTTGTAGCCAAGGTGTGTCCGCAGTATTGATCACATTTGCTATTTTCTCGCAAACTTAATCCAATTATTCCCTTCAAAACTGTGAACATAAAAAGTTTGGTTTTATTCCGTTTATTATTTATCTTTATCCACACGTCTCCAAAGAGAATCAACCGCTTTACAACAGATAAAACTTAATCACACAATTTTAACGCGAGAAAAACAACTACTCATTTTTAAAATTTCGTAAGTATGCCTAATAATAATTTAAACACACACAGGGTCTCATTCCATCGTAAAATAAGTTTAAAATAAATAAATAATAATAGTAACATAAACGACATTACAAAGATACCGAGACACATATTTTCCATCCATTATCAATACACAAAACGGTTCTAATTTTTTATATTATATCTTAATGAAATGAATTCGTACGCATAACTTCCAAGGTATACATTTAACTCGATTTTATGCTTCTTTTTTTTCTTCTTAATTATATAGATACATATATTTCTTTTCTCAATTGCATCGAGAAAGTATGCAAATACTTGTTTTAAAAGTTTAGTATTTACGTAGATTGAGGAAACTAGTTTTCTGTAAAGAAAACTCATTAAAAACTTCTCAGGGTAAATAAAAAATGGCATTAAGGATAAATAAAAATAAATAAATGCGATGTTTCTGAGACTAAATTATTTGTAAAAGAAGATCGTCGACGTCTTTGAAATAGACGTCTATATCTGGTTATACGGTGTATAATATATATTTCCCAAAAATGTCTCTCTTAGAAAGCAACAGAAATTCAATAAGGAATGAGAATTTTTCCCGCCGGAAAGCAATTAAAATCATTTACCAGTACAAAAAAAATGCTTTCCTTGAAAGAATATTTCATGCATATAATAACCGGTTGGATATATAACTTAATTCCCGTATATTCTATAGCATTAAAGACTATTAATAATCAGATGGAGTTTTTTTTTTTTTGGTTCGTTTATTCGCACGGAATTTTAGAGATTATTTTTTCTTAGGAAAAATGAATGAATTCGTTGTCGGAATAAATACTCTTTAAAGGGAATTTGTTTCTGCTTCTAAAAATAGTTTGGATTTTATCATCTTGTGTTCTTTAATACTGTCGTTTGAATTTGTAAATTCGTTTTTCCGATTGTTTAAGAATAGATACGGAATTCGTGAGTTGCAATTTCTTGGTTTTCTTCCGGGATTTCGAAATGTGGGATGTCTCTATTCATTGTTTTTATGATTAGGATATGTTTAAACGACGATCTGTCTTCGTCCTGAAATTTATTTTAGAGCAGCGTTTTTCAAACTTTCTGAGCCCAACGACCAGTAAAATGCCTGAAACAAAATGACGGACCTCCTGTGTCCCGTATTACGGGACGTAATGATGGACAAAACATCGAATCCGATGTTTTGTCGGACATTTGTCCCGTTTTTCAAGTTTATTTGAATTTTTCATATTTAATAAAGTCGTGAATACAAAGTGTTTTCATAATACATAAATTGCAGTATGATAATTATGGCAAAAAACATAAGTATTCATTTCGAATATTTGTCAGGTTCCACTTTTTCTCCAGAATTTTTCAGCAATTTTAATAACAATTGGCGATTGTTTCTACTTCTGGCAACGTGTTTGATCACAATTAACGGTGTCCCGTATTTTATCCTATTTAAGATCCCAGTTTACCGTACTTTTCTCAATGAAATATGGTCATGCGATCAATTGAATATATTTTTTGTGAAATACATTTTTTCATTTGCGATGAGCAGTCTTTTATTTTCCCAACCTTCAGCAATTTTAGCAATAGAATTACCTAATTGCATTTATGGCAATATATTGCATTTTATGGCAAAATTCAATGGTATCCCGTATTTAGGATCGCATTTTCCTCGATGATGTATGGTGAAACTAAGTATAAAGGTGTAATTTTTATTTGAACCCATACCGTCATTACTAATATCAATCACAACGGTTTAATAATTTTTCATTCAGTTAGAATTAAATTATCAAGTCTGCCTGTGCCATGAAATACATTCTGGTCCGTGAACCATAGGTTGAGAAACGCTGTTTTAGAGAATGTGAATGAAAATGCATTCACATTCCGGGCTGAAAACGACGCAACAAAATAATACATTCACTAATTGCCAATTTCTAATATTAATTTATTCAACAATTATTTTTATCAAGTTTGCTAATTAGTAACAACTTATTTTGAAAATACATGACAGTGTATAGGAAGTCCTGTAACTCCTAATTCGGCCTTCATCTTATCAACCGTTTTTCGTAGAAATATGGTTCTAATTTGTAGAATGCTCAAAATGTGTTCAAGAATCACTCTGTACCAGCTTCGAGAGCGAAATACAGTCACAAAATAAAAAAAATCTAAATTTTTATATGGTCTTCCTGCCCTCTAACTTCCAATTAGAAAGTTGTTGCCCGGTCTTCCCTGAGGTCATCAAAAAAAATTCCATGTTTTAAGTTCTAATTCGCTGAAATATTTGGATTTCAAAAATCGGAAAAAACTTGGGAAATAGCAGTAAATAAACTATGGACACACACACACACCCAAACGCTTCTTTTCCTTATATACGCTATTTTTCTTACAACTTTTCTCCGCTTTTTGAATTCAAATATCTCAGCGAATATTCCACCCAGAAACCTGAGACTTTTTTTGTCATCCTCAAGAGAGATTGGGCAACATTTTTCTAATTGGAAGTTAGACAAGGGGGATGTATAAAAATTTAATTTTTTTTATTTCATGACACTTTCAAACCGAGCACAGCGCAGGTCTATCACCCTGTATGGGCGATTTACTACCTGGTGAGTTGTGCCGAAAGTGTAACTGTGTGTGTACTCTAACAGTCTGAGTGCGTATGTAGTGTTGTGTTTGATTTTTCAGTGCTGCCATCTATATTTCAGAAGTGAAGTGAGTGATGTGTTATGATTGAAT
This sequence comes from Pholcus phalangioides, assembly GCF_987345545.1. Lineage (NCBI taxonomy): Eukaryota > Metazoa > Arthropoda > Arachnida > Araneae > Pholcidae > Pholcus > Pholcus phalangioides. The sequence continues at coordinate 5,057,184 of NW_028301625.1, read as the reverse complement.
TACATTTGTACTGTTTGTTGCTTTCTGTGGCGAGACCTTTTTCAAAGGAGAGATCGGCTCGCATTCGCGCCTTGAAGTTGGGAAACACAGAAAACCAACTTTAGCTAACCACCACTGTGGTGACGGTGGGGTGTGAACCCGGGACCTCGCGACGCGAGTCCATCACTATCACCACTCGACCACCACAGCGATTTTATGACATACTGTATTTTCACTCTCAAAACTGGTACAGAATGATTCCTAAATACATTTTGAGCATTTTTTAAATTAAAGCCATACCTCTACGACGAACGGTTGATGAGATAAAGGTCACATTAGGACTTACAGGACACCCTGTTTATTGAAATCATCATTAGACTTGTAGTTAAGTTTCTATATCGAAATAGTGTGTTGGGGCTCACTTTACTTAGGATAAAATGCTAGTGAATTTCCTCAATAGAGACCGGACTTTTGAACTACAATTAGCTGTTTAAGGCCGGTCTTCCACAGGAAGCTGCTAGTCGTTTGTATGCGCAAGACCTATCTCTACTGGTCTTGCGCATACACGCGACTTGTTCCGTGACTTGGTTTCTCTCCTAGTAGCTTCCAATGGAGGGCTGTCCTAACAGTTCTTAAGCCACGTACATAGAGGGGAGACCATAGGTACGGGAGTGTAAAATACAGACTAGCTGCGAAAAAATATTTTTTTTTTTTTTAGTTTTACACCGCACATACTCGAGAAGCGAAATAAAGAAGAGAAAGAGGATGCTCAACGAGGTGTGCAACTTTAACAAATAAGTTTGTTTTCACCTCGATGTGCTGATTTTTGCTATCTGCTGATTGGTCCGTTTTCGCCACTTTTTTTTTTGTCTCTTCAAAAAAAGAAGAGCTTTTGCGGAGGGATCATTATCTCATCACACCCTTACATTTCAGAACCCCTCCTGTCATTTTCGCTATCCTCCCCCTCCTTTACTATGTGCGGACATCTCTTCCTCCACCCCTATGCGGTTTTTTCTTCCTAGTCGCAACTCTTGTGCCGCGTACCTCTTCGTCCAACCATGTGCGCAACCATAGATGTCGATTTCCGACAGTAATTTGTAAAAGTGTTTTATCGTTTCTTTTAGGTGGGTAAAACACTGGCGCGATATGGCAACCTGGTTACCCTTCTTGCTTCCCCCCTCTCATCAGCAGACAAAAGTAAGAAAAAGAAAAATATTTAAATCGAACACCTTTCTTCTACCCCCCCCCCCTAAAAAAAAACATGGGCAAACGGGAATTCCACAATCTGAAACTTTCTGCAGCTGAAGAACGAGTTTCAAACTTGAGTCGGGTGAGCTTAGATCGAGATCACAATTCTCGCTGGCAATGCGTTAAAGGGCACCACATCGAAATGAGGTGCAAAAAAAAAGGCGAAACAAATGTGGTTCCACTTCTCTTCAAAAATAGATATACAGAGTGACCCAAAATCAGTCTTCAAAATGGGATAGCAAGAATACAGTGATATTGAAGTAATTCTTACGGAATATAAATGCACGAAGTCAGGAATTTCAGCTACGTCACTCGTGTTGCAAGGGATTGTATAGTTATTAATTATTAAAATAAAAAAATTAACTTTTTATATGGGCACCCTGTGGCCAGTAACCCAGCTAGGAAGTTGAAGTGAAAAATTGGAAGAGAACAACATAAACTAACAAACAACGCTTCTTTTCCCAACGGAAAATGGCATTCAATATACAGGGTGGGCAAAAAGGCCGTAGAAACTTTAAAAATGAATAAAAGTCGGAAAAATAACCGAAATAAAAAAACGGTTTGCAGGGTTAGCATCGCTAAGTCACGGGAATTTTTTTACAAGACAGGAAAAAAAATAACTCAAAAACAGCCGATAGGTGGTGCTGGTACGATCGACTTCGGTAAAAATATGCAAATGAGACGGTTATAAGAACTTGTGCTCCTAATCCCCACCAGTTCACCGTTGTAAACCGTGTATGTGGACCTGCTGCACTCTGCCGTTGCTGGATTTGTGACTCGCCTGCAATGTGTTATTATTTCCTGTGGTGGTGGTCATGTGGAACACATACTGCTGTAATAAACGATTTAGAGGCATTCTGTTCGTTATTTGCATAGCTTTTCTTTGACCTGTGTACGTCAGCGCCACCTATCGGTTGTTTTAGTTATCCCCCCCCCCCCTCTTAAAAAAATTCCCGTGACCTAGCGATGCTAACCCTGCAAACCGTTTTTAATTTCGGTCATTTTTCCGGTTTTTATGAATTTTTAAAGTTTCTACGTATTTTTTTCCCACCCTGTATTTGGTGATATTGTTATCATCTGGTTAACATTACTCACGAACTATCATGGAACCAAGTTTAAAAAATGCTTTCAGTCGGGAAATGAGTAACACTCCATTCCGTGTTAATTTTTCAACTAAACAGATATTATATCGTCAAATCCAACCATTCTGTATTTAACGTTAAACATTTACGAAGGGTTGTGTATTCTATTTTTAATCCCAGTTGTCAACGTGTTTGCAGGAGATTCACTAATGTTTTCGGTTGTCACGAGCTGACAGGCTATCCAGCTCTGCTAAAACAAAGCTTTTTCCTATCTAATCTCTGTCATACGTTGTGTCAGAGATAACCTGAGGTAGCGGGAGCAGAAAAAGTCACACACCCGTCGGGGAAAACAGTCACCATTACTACTACATTCAAACAGGAGTTCCGTATCCATTAAAACCTTAAAGGCGCTTATGCGTTCATGAAATTTATCTACTTAAGTGTAGATAATTGAATCGGACATAAACTTAATTGTACGAAAATCGAATGAAATCTATTTTAAGCACGGTATTGTTCATTGTTGTATAGTTCGATATAATAAAATTAAATTACAATAATGCATGTAGATACACATAACTTGATTGAAACTTCTTTAATATCGACAGATGATTTGTCGCAAGTAATGGAAAAATTGAATTACCTGTTTTATAAATGGCATATCGAAATATAATAATGATCGTTTCTGTTTCAGGCAGTTTGTTATCAGCCATTTCAGGCACCTACGTCACCTAGATGACAGAGCCGTAATGAATTCAGAGAAGCAGAATTGCCTCGGGCACGACCGAGACGACGCCCTGATGAGTTTGGTGAAGCGAGTCAAGGCTACTTATGCAATCGCCGTTTCTAGACCCAATAGCATAGTCTAGGGCAGCAACCACTACCGTGGACAGCCGAATAGCAATTAATGAAATACATACATGCGTATGCAAATCGTTCTCGCGATATTATCCATAAATGAATGAAGAAGAGGCTTGAGAAATGGCCTTTTGGATGGATCAAGGAAGGGTTCGAAATACATGACCTCAACGAGACCGGATGCTTGTGAAATTACGCCTGTATTTTTCTGAATATAATTCTCGAGAGCCATTTTTATTATTCAACATTTATATTATGAATATATTTATCGGTCACTTTCATTTAATTATAGTAATTAAAGAAAACTCTCCACAGTATTCGGCGTTCGTTTTCATTGTAAGTGGATGAAAGAGAGGACAATTAACAGCGTTAATAAGTTGAATACTTTAAAAGGGTTTGTGTATAGTTAATAATAGTTTGTACCTCCCTGCTTGTTTTTGCGTGATTTCCCGGTTATTGATAGTTTTTCAAGGCACGTGTTCACTTAATTCAATGCTTCCTCTTCGAATTAAAGATGGGACTTTTTGCTCACGTATGATGAATTTACGTACAATAGTTTATCAATAATCACGTGATACCTTTAATTATCATCATCGTATATGTAGTCAGAGACACGGTATCTCAGGTCGAAAAGGCATCTGCCTGATGTACCAAAGGACATTCTGAGGTTTAAGATCGAAGTATATCACCATTGCAAATAGTCTCTACTCTACACATCTTCAACCTGTTGCTTGCGAGCACCACGGTACTCCCAAAAGCGCATAAATTGCTCGATGCTTGTGTCCGATTTAGTGCTCGCGAGCACTTGATCAACGTCTCAATTGTACCTTGTCAAAATTGTTTATTCAAGGATTAAAATCATTCTGATTTTTCATATTTACGTCAAACTTGCCGTAAGGGTGCTCTTCTTTTGATAATTGATGCCGGCAGGGCTCATGAGTACAAAAACGTTAAAGAGCTCTGCTCTACTCCAAACGGCTGACGCACCAAGAAACATTTTGAAAAGTTGCAGTGCGCTATCATCAACACGGCTACAAATTCAAACGTAAATACCTTTTTTTGATCCTCATTATACAGAGTGATTCAGAACTCATGGACAAAACTTAAAGGAGTTATATCACATCTATAAAAAAACAATTTTTGTCGTATAAATGCGTGGACGAAACATAAGCGAGCGAACTGCTAGACGACGCTATGATTGCACTCATAAAATATTGGCTATGACACTTTCGTCATGGCTATGGCAACACCTTCTATAGCAGAAAGCCTCCGCGTGAAGCTTTGACGTCACTGAAGTCGTCCATTTCACCTGTAGCCATTGGATATAGCAGTCCGACGTATGAGAAATATTCACCTTCTTTTGCAGTATATCCAATGACAAATGGACGACTTCAGTGACGTCACAAACTTCGCGCTGAGGCTTTCTGCTATAGAAGGTGTTGGCTATGTTGACTTGCGGAAAGGCTGGAAACGCGGACATACAGTAAATATATGGTGTTGCCGAAGGGAATGCTCTGCAAGCCCAAAGATTGTACCGGAGAGTTTTCCGGTAAGACACGTGTCAGATCGAAAAATCTTTGAGCGATTGCACCGAAGGCGTAATGGGCTTCTATGGTGTCCTCACACTCTTGGCATTTCCTGGATGCAGCTGACAAAGAAGTCCGTTTTGCATACATCTGGCACGTGCATTGTCGGAAAATACTCCCGGTACAGTCTTTGGGCTTCTAGAGCATTCCCGTCTGCAACACCATGCATGAAATGCGTGTAGCCGTTTCGTCATTCGTGAAACCAGACATCATTTCTGCACATGTGGCAAAACCAGTACTTTTATGCCCTCAACAAAAGCGCCGTCTGGCGGTTCACCATTTGCGTTACGACAACCTATTTGTGTGAAGAAATTGGCTTGTTTAGGTATGTTCTGCCACTCCTTTTACCTATGAATTCTGAATCACCCTATATATACAATGCTAAACACTCATCTTGGCACCTGTACTTTGAGACGTATTTACATCAATGAGGTATCGTTGAATTCAACTTAACGGAATTTATCCGTATACACCACTAACATTTATCTACACGATATAATTTCTGATATTTTCGCCAACTTGAAAATGCATTTACATGGAAAAAAAAGGTACAGTTTGATCTTCTGCATGAAATGCATGTAGCCTTCTATCTATTCATAGATATCATTGAGGTTTACTTGAACTGTGTGACTTTGGAGTTCTAACCTTCTGAGTGTGACAAATTTTTGTGCTGGTACAGTACAGCCAGTCTGGTATCTAAACTTAAAAACACCTATTCACATGAATGAGATATCGTTTGATTCTATTTGAGTAACTTATTCTCAAAAGGTAACATTTCCACTTTTTTCGAAATGCACTTTTCAACGGTCTCTGAATCTTTGGGATGAGCTCCGACGGGTTATGCAACAGGGTTTATTCAAACGGGAATATTTTTGGTAGAAATTATATATATACAATGTAGAGTGGGTCGTTTCTACCAAAAGGGGGCATATCCACCTTGTTCAATCACAATTTGTTATGTTCCCTTTTGAATGAAAAATACCGAAGTGGTTGTCTTGTTGATGTTAAGGGATTTTTTCGAAACGGCACATTTTTCAGAAGCACTTTCAAAGTCACATTCTACAGAAGAACCTCTCGATAACGGGCACCCATTGAACCGAAAATTTTTCCTGCTAACGAGGAGTGTCCGTTAATGGATAGGTAAAATACATTGAGTCCCATGTACGTAATTCAAAAAAGTGTCCGTTGGTGGAGGTGTCCGCTAACGGGAGTGTCTTTTATGGGAGGTACCACTATAGAATGATCGTGTTTTGATAAGGAAATGATATGGAGAAGTAAGGGTATCTTACCTGAAATTACCGGATGTCGTTGAAATTTCCAATTTTTCAGACTTAACCAGATCAAATTTTGGTCAAAAGAAAAGTAGCATTTTCACTATAATTTTCTTTCAAAACGAAACATTTCCAAAATTAGAATGTAGACAACTCCCTTGAATATTGATCAAGAAATATAATATTTAATTATTCTTATACCACTCCCTTATGTTATCTGTTGGGCTATTCCTACTTTTGTAAAGCATTGCATTCCGGAGAAAAGTTTTTTTTTTTCGTATTGTAAATTTAGCAAAAGTGGAAATGTTCCCTTTTGAAAATAAGATCCTCGATCGATATGCGCCATTCTCAGATAACATTGTATGATTTTAGCATGATGCGTCTACTTATGGTACAGCCATTATAGGGTACCGTAACTAGACGGTGTATTCCCGAAAAAGAAATTTTGTTAAATTTTATTTTAAAAGACCTATCCGCGTAGACAAGATCAACGTTTATCTGCTTTAATAGCTTTTGACATACAGTGAAACCTCACTATACAATGCTTCTTGATACAACGATAAATCCCTCTACAACGATATTTTTGGAAATCTTGTTTGGAATTGCCTATTAAACTCTTCTCGATACAACGATATCCTCTACTACGATAAATCATTCTATAACGATATTTTTTAGGAGATTTCGAAAACTGCTGCAACGATATTCTTATATTCAGCTCAAAATCACCTTCAATATATATTTTTGAATTCCCCACTAGTTCTTGTTCTTTCGAGGTTGTCTAATAATATCGGTATTTTGCGCTATCTACTCTCTCCGAAAATGTTAATAAAGTTGTCATGAGGCTACTTTCTGTGTATTACACAAAAGTGTTGTACAGTAAACTACTTTACAGGGTGAAACAATCAACCGAATTTTGTTCAACTATGTAATTACAATTTTTTGTTGCTGCTAATAAAGACTCAAAAATGCATTTTATGATGGTACTAACAACGTCAATTCAGAAGAGATGCCAACAGCATCATAAATTTGTCGTGTCTGATCATAATGCTACCTCTCGATAGAACGATAGCCTCTCCACAACGATGTTTCATCGTGGTCCGCAGAGTATCGTCATATCGAGGTTTCACTGTATAAGCGTTTAACGTTTGACTGTTTCCGTGACGTGACGCAGATTTCTCCAACTTGCAGGCGGTTATGTCAGCTGATTTTAACCCTTTAATTGGAAAGCATTGAAATACCCAGAGGAGAAAAGAAATGAAAGATAAAAGATGTTTCCACGTCAAAGATCCGTTCGGTGTCAGCTATAAACTGTAAGCCCGGTCTAATTATTCCCTACATATATGAAAACGACCAGGGTGAGAAAAAACTAATCAAATGATCTACACCGTCACAGTGATTCCGGTAGGTTTCTTTTCGTTTATGAGAAAGTCGGATTCATTTAGGCCTTGATTCATGAGCCATTTTGTTTTAATTTCTGTCTCGACTGTCTCATAACCATGTAACTAATCAAAAATAGGAGCAAAACAAAAACGAAACACTGCGTTGCCCGTGAAAAATGTTTCCATTTTTTTTTTCTTCTCTTTTTATTGTCGCATTTGTTTAATCGAATAGGACAGAAACGGCTTCCAAGTGGAGCAAATGTAATCTTCTTTTCGCATCGAGTTTAGAATTCTTCGTGTTTCAATCTTCAAAGGGGTTGTTCCAACATCTGTTGGCCAAATGCCAACTCTTCCATCTTCAAAGTGTAGCAAAGTAGCATCATTTTTGTTTTTGCATGTGTCTTTTTTTCCCCCTTTTGCTCCTTTTTTTTATCTTCCTTGGACCGAAAGTATTTTCGTGATGGACTTGTTACCATTGAAATTACCATGTTGCGAATTTGAAACACGAAATTAAAGGGGGGAAAAAAAAAAAAGCAAAGTCTTTGGCTGGTATCCCGAATTCAGTACGATGTAACTCCACCGTTACTCTAGTCTTATGTGCTTGTAAAAGCTGTCTAATAAACTACTATTTTGTTAGGTATTCGGTAGATGTTTTACACCGGGAACCAACTGAGATAAAATTGTTCTTTCACTAGTTACAGAACAAAGTTTGGAACAACCACGTAATACACCCAGTGGCCATAAAATTAGGAACACCCTGCTATCGTGTGGGACCTCCTCTTTTTTTTTATGACAGCAGATATTCTTCCAGGCATGGACTCTACAAGTTGATGTAACCGTTGAGGAGGAATATTAGCCCATGCTAACGAAATGACAGCTCTTAATTCATTCCTCTCAGATTAGAAGGTGGGGTTTCGAAGCTTTTATAACAGCCCTTTAAACCTCGTCCCCCAAATGCGCAATCGGGTGAAGTTCGGTGGCTGAGGGGGGGAGGCCATTGAAGCGATTGAAACTCTGAATCATGTTCCTCAAACCAATCCGAGGTAATTCCAGCCCCCGTGGGAGAGTGCATTGTCCTGCTGGAAATAGCCATCATCATCAGGAAACATTATGGTCATAAACAGGTGCACGTGGTCAGCAACGATGTAGGTACTGCTGCTTTACCGCACACCAACTCCGGTCATATATCGCCATACGGCAATTTCCAACCAGAGGAGTTGGGTGGGAAATGAAGACTCCATCCATCGATGGTCACCCCAGGTTCGGTAGGAAAAGAAGCAACGGTACTCGACTAGCCTTCCAATACCTTTCAGTCTCCAACGATTGACGATCATTGCCAATGGTGGACTGGCGACACTACTTGCCAATGACCAACCTTGTAACGTATTGAGCCAGCCTTTACACTAGTGTGACCCTGAGTTAATTCACGGAGAGGTTCATTGTTACGCTGCAAAATTCTCAACTCTCGAAGTATGGACACAAAAGTCTGGCCATATCCCATAAGCATCAAAGCTGTACAACCATATGTTTCCAACGTAGTTCACCTTAAATGGAGGAAGCCGATGACGATGCACTATGGATCATACTCAACCCGTGGTACTCGGAGTCGTCAAATGTGACTAACGACCTGGTACCTAATTCATTACTAACTGATAAAACTTGGCACAGGAACCACTGGTGTAAAATTTAACAAGGGTCCCTAGTGCAAAAAAAGTCACTTCCACACTGTTGTCATCCACTTTTTCATCACTATGATTGTGATTAAACAGTGGGTATCCTGTTTGGAGTTTTCCATTCCAATTTCCATACTACTGTGAATGTCAACGAGACTATTTCGAGGGCTGCATCCAAATCTAATGGAGATTGTCCTGCTGAAAACTAAATAAATGTCGATTGTTGTTTGGAATTTTCAAATACAAACACAAAGGCCACAACAGGCAAAATACCCAACGAAGTGGCGGAAAAACAAACCAAGCCATTTAATTTTTTTAATTTGAAAAATTAGGAATATATTCTCCCGCGACCAATTTTATCCATCCCACTGAATTACTGTAACTCAAGGGTGTTCAACCTTTGGGAGACTGCGGGCCACTTTATTGGTTTGAAACCGTGTCACGGACCGCTTAGGTGATCTGTAAAAATATCACGAGCCACTTGAGTGATCTGTAAATGAATCACGAGCCTCTTAGATGATCTGTAAATATGCCGTAGGTCACTTTAGTGACACGGGAAGCGCGCCATGGGCCACTTGAATGATCTGGAACTGTAAGGTAGCTTAAGTGTTATGGAACTGCTGCTCTGGAACTGCGCCACAAACGTCAGTAATCTGTAAATATGCCGCAGGTCACTTAAATGATGTCGAAATGCCCCGCAGTTCATTAAATGGATGTCTAAATATACCGCAGGTCACTCAAATGATGTGAAACTATACCGCAGGTGACTTAATGGATGTCTAAATGCAATAAATCACTTGATTGGCGCATGCGCTATGAAAAGCGTGAGGGCTGATGCAACAGGATAGTAATCTTTCATAATGATATCTCAAATCTGTGTTGCAACTAAAATCACGAGCCCCCGGATGAAGTGATGTTTTGGTTCTGGGGTCCCGTACTAAGCTGGCAGTGACAGCTTACATATTTGCATACATACTCTCGAAAATCATATAGCCAAATCTCATCATGTAAGCCCTCTCCTATATTGGCATGTGAGCCTTCCACCCCCTCTCTCGGGAAATGCCCTGACAGGGGCATTTCCCTAGAGATGCATAGCCCACGTCTCAAGAAAGCCCTGATTCTATGGCAGGCGCTGATCTATGACGATGTGACGGGAGGGGCGAGTTGTGTAAGTTCGTTTGATTGCGCTGTATTTTCCGGGACACAGATGAATTTTCCCACATTATTCGGTTCTTGGGAAGGAGTAGTCGTTCTTATCCCCCCCCCCCCGGATCCGCGGCTGAGTGAACGCGGGCATCTTCAGCTGTGAACTGAGTTGAGGCAGGAATCTTCAGCTGTGAACTGAGTTGAGGCAGGAATCTTCAGCTGTGAATTGAGCGAAGGCAAGGATCTTTAGCTGAGAATGAAATAGATATGAATGAGGCAGATATCTTTAGCTGCTAATGGAGTGGAAGCAGGCATCTTCAGCTGCAAATGGAATTAAAGCGGGTATCTCCAGCTACGAATGGAGAAAAAGCAGACATTTTCAGCGGCTAATGGAGTGGAAGCAGTCATCTCCAGCTGCGAATGGAGCGAAAGCATACATCTTCAGCCGTGAATAGAGTGGAAACGGGCATCTTCAGCTGCAAATGGAGTGGAAGTAGGCATTTTCACACACACACAGCTGCGAGAAGCTGCTTAATATGCAGGTGGTTCGGATAATCCCTTTTTTTAAGGGACAGACAAATTTTCCCCATATTATTCGTCTCTTGGGAGGGGCGATCCCCCTTATCGCCCCCACCCCTCTGACCCGCGCTTGTTCTATGGTCAGTTGTGCTTTATTCTGAAAGTGACTTTTCTCACCTCATTGCACTTGAAACCTTCATTTCTTCACTTCTGTATATATATTCTTTTTTCGCAGCTCGCGTGTCCACCCACCCAAACCCTCAACCACCCGACAGTTGCAAGAGAGGTATTCCCGTAACTATCGGACCACTTACCCTCAACCACCCGTCACGGATAACACATTCACGACCTGAATACAAGGATTAAAATACCCCTAATACCTAATCTCTAATAAATTTAAAAAAAAAAAACCGTGCGATAATTAACTTTCTTCAATTAAGAATAATTACGTAGAAAGCTTAGATCCCCCGAAACTAAAAGACAGCCGTTTAATTTGCAAATTAATAAGAGAATAACAATTAAAATTAAACGCGGATAACGCTGTCGATTAAATTCCCCATCAGCTTGATTAAATATTTCACTAATTGGTTTTATTCCAGCTGGAAATTTCTTGGTATTTGTTAAACCATTTATTTAAATGGCGCGAGATAATTACAATAATTATAATAACCACTTGAATGACGTCCAATAAAGCTGAAATAATCTTAAAAAACTCACACACGCGCATACACCTATTTTTTTATTGTTAATTATTATAAAAAAACTTTTTATTGTTAATTATTATAAAGAAACTTTAACTAAAAAATTGCCGTTGTATACTTTGAAATTAACGAAATATTATTTTAATTAAAAGCATAGTCGTCTTTTTTGGAATATTCCATTCGAAGGAACTGAAGAAATTTCAACAACGCTACTTAATATACATAATAAGAAATATATATAATACAATACGGAAAATATTCTTAATTGTATTTAGTTGAGATCTTATTATTAATTTCCAAGAAATTTTCAATTTAAATTCGAATATAAATTCCCCGAATTCAATTAAAATGCGGAAGTCTTTTCCATTTATTTCTCATATTTACTTTATTTTGATAGGATTTGAAATTTTCATCGAAAAATCAGTATGAAAAGGAATTATAAAAGATAATGTAATATATTTTAGAGTATTTATGAATAATAGAATTTTTTTGTTTTTAATTTACAGTTTCTAAGGATGTTTTTTTAGTGAGTATAAAGCTATTGGAATTTCTGGAATGTGTCGTGATAAATACGCACTTTCATCCAGGTTTTATCGAAGTTCAATTAATACGCTTTTATGGAATTCAGAAACATTTAATGCAGTTAGTTTTTAGAAAGTATATTCATGTTTTGTCGTTTTCCATTTCCAAACAATCGGATTGTTTGTCGGTAATTTTTCGTCAGTACAGTGCAGCTCAAAAGTTTAGGCATGACATTAATTTTAACTTTCATATACAGGCCGTCATGTAAGTCCTTATGCGGCCTTTGTATCATCAAAGTATTCTCTCTCATCAAATCATTCGAAGTAGAAGTATGGTAAATAAATACTCAAAAATGTAAGCTTAGGAATCATTCTGTATCAGTTTCGAGAGTGAAAATACAGTGTGTCATAAAAATAAAAATCTATTTTTATACGGCCAACCCCGTCCGATTAACTTCCAATTAAAAAGTTGTTTCCCCGTCTCTCCTGAGGCCATCAAAAAAAATTTTGCACGTGTATAAGTGCAATACTCGCTGAGATAAAAAAGTTGGGAAAGAACAACATAAATGAGGGATTTAATGGTTTAAAAAGTGTTGTCGTTAGTTTTTGCTGTTTTTTCCCACCTTTTCTTAGACTTCGAAATTCAAATATCTAGGCGAATATTGCAATCAGAAACAAGTAATTTTTTTATGTTGGGCTCAGGAGAGACAGGGTAACAACTTTCTATAAATACAAATTTAGATTATTTTTTTTTTACACTGTATTTTTACTCTTGAAACTGGTGAAGAGTGGTTCGTGACATAGGCGCTGAGGCCATTTCAGCATCTCCCACCCGCAATAAATTTTAAGGAGACTGACCGCTCCCCCCCCCCTTCCCCAATCATTTCTGAAAAAAAACAATGCTATTCTCCTTCCCTCTTCTGCTTACGTGTTTGAGTCCCATATATACGGGACGACCAGCAACTTTCAGCTCGCCATTAAAACCAGATATTTCGATGAAATTGGTGTCACCTTTTATAGCATTCTTTCTGCTTTTTTCAAATGAGTGCTTAGTTTGCGTGTAGGTCTCTCAGAAACTTCACAAATTCTGGTTTTTTTCAGGCTTGACGGAATTTTTTTTCCATAATCGATTATCCACCATAACTCGAAAACAGTTCGAGATAAAACGGGGTTGGTGGGGTGCTTCGTGATCCACTAGGGCTCGTCTATCACCCCCTTTCGTTTGGCAGAACAGGTCGGATTCACCTTGTACATCATCGTCATCCTTGACCGACAGTACCACCGAAACTTTAGAGCGATTGCTCACAACAAATCTGAATATGAGTGTTGGATCTACCTTGGTTTAGCTTAATCCCTTCAAGATCACGGACGAAATATTTCGTCCAAACGCCAGCGGATTAAATTCAATCGAGTTCTCTGTGTTTTCTTTCATATCTTCTCACCATCGCGAAGCTTTATTGTAACCATATGAACCGAAGCTTTTTTTTTTCTTCCCCGTTCTTTCTATGCTCCTGTTAGTGATTTTTCCCCATATAATGGATCTTTCTACTACATACATGTAAGAGAAAAAGAGAACGCATAGGGTGAGAGTGAAAGAGAAATCTACTGCATACTCTCTTATCTATTTATCTATTATACTGTATTTCTCTCTCTCTATTTACTTTTTCTCTTTTTTCTATTTTTCTTTTCCCTTTTTCTAATGTTCGGTTAAGTTAGGACAAGGTTATCAGATTTATCACCGATACGTCAAATAAAGATTATCCAAATTTGTTGGCAAAAGTCAGCATAACCGGTGCGGCGGAAGACAGCATATATGTAGCAGCATACTCTGGGACTATATTCACAAGTTTCAGAGAAAGATATGTTTATAATAGCAAGCTCAAGCTTGAGCATTGCTTGCTATTAGCTGAACACTCTCGGGAATGAGCACAGATTTGATCTGAAATCCACTTGTTGATTTAATCGGTGGTTAATGAATGGATTTTCACTCTAGGGACGGGGGACGGGTGATGGCTTGTTATAGTTTTCATGAGAAATGCGGTTATAATTTTGAAGAATCAAAACAGGTCATCGCTGTATAGTAAAAAAGAGAGTCTTTTGGGTGAAAGTGCGGTCTAGAATTGAGCCTATTTTCAATGTTTCCCCACCACTAGTGGTTGGCATCATCAAAGGAGATGCTTGCAGGCAGCAGGTATAGTTTTTCGCGCGGGAACTGCTTTGTTTTGATTGGTTGTTGTGGACTCGAACTGATGTCATATGAGCACCATCCGTGAATTTATGAAAGAGACGCACAAAAACATCAGCTGCTGATGATACTTATGTACTAGCGGTGAGAAAACGTTAAGAATGAATTCACGCCGACTACGATACTTATGCCCGACAAACGTTTCGTATTGGCGACAAAAGCGAAAAACTGATCACTGTGGTGATTGATTTCATTTGAAGGTCAGTTACCGTTTCAATTCTCGAATTGAATCTCGAACTTGATGCGGTTTAAACGTGATACGCATTTTTTTTTGCCGTGCAGTTTATACAGTAGAACGGCTAATCGCTCGGAAATCACGATACGCGTTTTCACATCACCAAAGAAACGTGACCCATGAGATCGCCGTTGGCTTTGGTCAAATCCTGAAAGAAGAAAGATGCCATTTCTGGTTTTAAGGACGAAGATACTGTATATTTTAAGATTTCACCAAGAAAAGATGACAACCACCTAAACGTAAGTCACAGTTCACGAATTCGAATCGTGAGGAACATAGAGGAGTAGAGGGCAGTTTCTTTTTCGATACTTTTGTTCCAACACACATAAACCGTCATAATTGATTGTGAAGTATCACCCTTCATGTGTGTATATATTCTTTGAATTTTTTTTTATATATTTTATTCTCTAGAAAGCCTTTAAAGAGTCAGCCGTTAGTTTCTTATGTGATACTCATTCTCCGTGAAAAAACCCCGAAAATTCCCCCACGTTATATACTGTATATAATTTTTCTTTTCTTATAAGTTATTATCATTCCCATCACGTCCTGAAATGTAGCCCGTGACCTTTTCCACCGTAAAAAGTATGCGTCACAATCTTTTTTTGGCTTTTTATGCGTCACAGCTCCAGTTTCTGATTATTTTTTTTTTATCCTGCCTGGGATATATTCTCTGTCTTCTACTAATTTTTTGTATTGATCAAAAGCATCGCTTTGGTTTATGGACGAAAACAAAAAAAAAACCAAATTCATACAATGTTTTCAGTGTGGAAGTCGTTTTAAAAATTTCTATCACGTTTCTATGTATGTGCTAAATTGTTTATTATTATCGTAGCTTGTCTAAGAAATGCATTACGAAAGTATTAATGATATCTAGTATACAACTGCTTTCCTTTATATTCCGTAATATATTTTTCTGGTGAAGTTCATAATTTACATAGATATTGAATTGAAAACATTTTCCTATTCGAGATATGCGTTACTAAAATGCAAAAGCGCTGTGGTTCATGATGATAAGACATTTGTCTAAGACAGTTGAGTAGTATTGATGTGATTAGTAGCTTGTATCCAGAAAAAACCTTTCTTGTTTGTTTTGTTTTTTTGCTGTCCGGGCAGCAGCAAGATAGTCTGGAAAATACATAATAAGATGCTGGAAGTTTGTTACAATTATCTAGATCTAGAGTCATACAGACTGAATTCAATAGCTGCGGGACGGTGGTGGAAGATCTATAACCCTTTCAGACCTTCGTGCCACAAATGTGTGGGTTGCTTTTTCTCATTGTAGAATTGTTTTTTTTTTTTTTTACCTCAGAAAGTTAAGTACACTGATTTAAAGAATTGTGTAAGTTTTCAGTTAGAAATATAGAGAATATGAATTTTGGGGGCTTTCATCAGAGGGCAGCACTTGTTGAATTTTCAGGGTTTCTCTGAGATGTCTTCCCGGAGAAAGTATCCCCTGGCAAAGTATGATTTACTACATAAAATTTTGCAATAAAATTCTGGAAAAATTGTGTGTGGAGATGAATATACTTCGAATCATCTTGAACGGAAAAAAACTGAATGGAGAGTGAATTATTTCTTTACTGTTTGTCGAGCTCCCTCTCGAAAATTTTGGAAATTATTATCAAAAGGCAGTTTGTGAAGTGGATAGACGAGAATAATGTATTGTCAGAGAATCAGCATGGATTCAGTAAGGGGAAGTCGTGTGAGTAACCTCCTTTGCTTGTATACTCACGTGAAGAAGTCTTTGGGTAAGGGCAAAACTGTATATGTTGTTTACCTTGCTTTCCAGATGGCATTCGATCGGGTCCAACATGGTAAACTCTTGAAGTGTTTACACGAGACTGGGATTAGGGGCAACTTGCTGAATTGGATAGAATCGTGGTTAAGAGATAGGTCACAACGAGTTATGGTGAACGGGGAATTCTCTGGTTACACAGGCGTCACAAGTGGAGTTCCTCAAGGCCCCATACTTTTTTCACTTTTCATCGATAAACTCGATCAGGGTATTGATGGGATTGCTAGCAAGTTTGCAGATGACGTGAAGCTAATGGGGGTAATCGAGAATCAAAGCGATAGGGAGTTGCTCTAGACCAGCTTAAACAGGATTGCAGCATGAGCAAATGAATGGAGCATGACGTTTAGTGTTGAGAAGTGCATGGTCGCTCATTTTGGTTCGAACTACCCACGGTTCTCTTACGAGTTGAATGGTGTCACTATCCCGGATGAAAGTAGGGTAACCGATTTGGGAATTCTCATTGACGAGCGGCTTAGGTTTTCTGAACATTGTTCAGCGGTGGTCAAAAAAGCGAATAGAATGCTTGGTCTAATTTTGAAAAAGGTCACTTCGCGTTCTCCTAAAGTCATTCTTCCGCTTTTCCGAGGCTTAGTTCGTTCTGGACTGCAGTATGCTGTAAGGTTTTGGAGACCATACCTACCGGAGGGACATAGACTTGGTTGAAGGGGTACAGAGAAGAGCTACGCGTGTCCATATTGGCACACGGGGCTTGAGTTATGCAAACACCAAACATGGCACCCACTCTGTCCCTTGTGGGATATAAGCAGGCTAACTTGCGGCTGGGCCATGCTAGGAAAAAGCCCCGCCAGCCACCAAGACCACGGACCGAACGCCGGCCAGCATTGCGCCACCGGACCTCCGACCCACGAAAGGACTACAAACACTAACACCAAACATGGCACTCGCTCTGGAGCAGATTACCTAGCGGCTGGGCCATGCTGGAAAAACTCTCTTGATGTTCGGGCCCAGTAGGCATTCCCGGCCCGTAAGCCACAGGACCCAACCTCGCCGGGGGGGGGCCCCATCGCCTCCGACTCACGGCAATCACACACCCTCCAAAGTCCTCGGAAACCCCCGCCGGCCGCCAAGGAGCCCGGGAGGATTGCCCGCAGGAGACTAACGAAAACATCTCGAGCTATCCGCCCTCATCGCCGTACTCTGTCCCCAACCATCAGCCGATCTGCAACACCAACTCCTTTCATCTTGTCCTCTGTTGGAAGGGCTTTTTCATAGGCCCGAATCTGAAAATAGAACATGAAAAGAAAAACAGGATACGTGTACTAATTCAGGTCCAATGAACTATAAAAGTGTAAGTGGGAATTATCGATATTCACCAATTACTGGTATCAATAATATCATAAGACTGAAGGAGCTGGGAGGAATTTTCATTGCCAGTTAGAGACGTGTTTAGATTTGGATATTATAGTCCAAATGATGATCAAGTCCGGAGAAATTTCAACGTTCACTTGAATATATAAAGTTCAGTTGTGCAATAGTGGATTCACCGGCTATATACATTCGAACTCATGAATATATTGAGGAATAACAATAATTATTGCATTTCATATTACAGTTAAGAAAGTATGATATATAATTTGATTAGAAACAGGTGTCCGGGTACAACGTCAGAGTTTTTGTAACAGATGGGCTCTGGGACTGAACTAGACAAAAAGCGATGCCACGAAACGTAAGATATATAGAGTACATACATGATAATACGATATAAACATTGTACAGTATATAACATATGCGTAGTAAATATACATGAAAAAAATGGGATAAAATATAATTATGCGTACAGAACAACATCCACAAACTATGCATGATTCAATAATAAAAATTCAATCAACAATGCAATCAATAATAAAAATGCAATCAACAATTCAATCAATAATGAAATTCAATCAATAATTGCGCTCAGCCCATCAAAGCAGAGTACCAAAATTCAAACAACATATTATTAAACATTGAATCTGAAGTATATGCTTTGGATAAATAATATATCATATATGAACATAGAAAGAATACAAAATTGGCATCACTGACAACCGTGAATGATTGATGAATTCCATCAAAATATCACTATACATTTTATAGCATATGGGGTTAGGAAAAAGACGTCGCAATTAAGGTACATAGTCTGAGTCTGAATCAGAGTCCAAGGGATCTTCTCTGTCTTGATATGCCATTGGTCTCGGGAAGATGTATGATTCTTGATTGTTTTCCATAAAGTTAATAAGATTTTTAATCTTATTATAACTATACCAGAGAGAGGATTTTAGAAGACCTTCAGCTTCTAAGACTGTGTATCAGCAACAGGGATTTGTAAGTGGAAGTCTTTGGTCAACGGGCAGGCTGTAGCGTAGTGGATGACCGTGCCCTCCCCGCCACATTTGCATTTCTCAGTCTGTCGATGAAATCTCGCCAGATATGCTGGGAAAGGACCATGTTCTGAAAAGAATATAACATTTTCCTATATTTGTATCTAGCTGTGAGGAAGAGGGCATATATATTTTCCTGCCAACTTTGCGTTCTGTCTGCCATCGATTTTGCCACTTATGCATCATTTCCTCAGATAAGATGTTGTTTGCCCATGACTTAGGAAAGAGAAGCGAAAAGTCAGACGTCACACTTGCAGTCGCAGCTTTTGCACACAAGTTGGTCTGCCTGTTCATTCCCATATGTTCCTGCATGAGCTTTCACCCAATTGAGACTGATTTGAGGATTGGCTCACAGGACCTTTCTGATTTGCCTAGCGATGAGGTGTTGATACAGGGGATCCCTGATTGAATGGAGTGATGAAAGTGAATCTGTGAAGATATGTTCTCTTCTGGAGTTCTGCCGCTTTCTTAATAGCCATAAGTAAAGCAAAAAGTACGGCTTGGAATATCTTGTTAGTGGTATTCAATTTACAAGACCATCTGTAGAAGATATCATCTTTCTGAAGGATAGTAAAAGCCGTCGCAACTCCATCTTCGGTCTTTGAACCAGACATAGATGTTGAAATAGGATTTGTTACATAGTTCCGTGTCAGTCGGGTCTGTAGATATTTGTCTATCATCAGGATATTCTGCCGGGTGTATCGTCCATCCGGTGATTTTCCTTTGGAGTTGAGTGTGACTGATGTAAGTTGCATCTTGTAGCTGGATATTGCGTTTGTTCCGAAGTGCCCCTATTTTAGCTTCGGACTCCATGATATATCTTAGTGGAGGCAGACCAGCCAAAATTTGCAGGGCATTTGTTGGTGACGTCGAGTAAGCTTTGAGGACGTACAATAAGCAACCACGTTGGATAGAATCAAGATGTCTACCCTGTTCCTCCGTTAATGTGATACCCCAGGCTGGGGCACCATATGCGATGATCCTCTCAGCCACTGTCATATATAGAATTCTTCGCATTGACGTGATAATTCCCCCATTCCTTTCCGGTAGAGCACCACAATCTTGTCATGAGGGCATTAATTTTGGTCGAAATTGTAGCGATATGCCTGATCATTAAGGAATAAGTTCCAAAGTAGTGACCCGGGACACGATCCTTGAGGGCATCCCCTTGTCATTCTATGCCGAATTGTTCCTAATGGTGTCTGGATCTGTACCACCCTGTGTTGGAGCATGCTTATCAGGCTATGCTATATTGGCTAGATTAGATGGTATAGGCAGATTAAGCAATTTCGCCCTGATGATATTATGATTGATGTGATCGAAAGCCCCCTGGATGTCCAGAGTAACTATTTATGACGTTATGTTTTTTAATTCTTCGATTTTTGATCTCTGTGACAATGTCCACGAGAGCTTGCTCTGCCGACAAATGGCGAAACTTTCCCATGACGAAATCCATATTGAAGGGGGCTGATGACATTAGATTTTTCCAAGAAGAAGATAACTCTCTGGCAAATGACTTTTTCCAACAATTTACCCAATGTTGGTAACAAATGAAGAGAGACTTCATTTTTTTGAATATACTTACACTGGATGAACGCAGGTGTCGGGGAGATATGATCAAAGTGTTCAAAATTTTCAACGGGATGGATAGAATGGACCATGAATTATTAGTACACCGTTATTCGACTACTTTTTCAAGGGAACATCAGAATCGATTGATAAGGGGCAATGCGAGGTTATGGTGTCGCAGGGAATTTTTCTCTAATAAGTTTGTTAATAAATAGAATAGCTTACCCCCGGAGGTAGTAAATTGAAACACAATTGACACGTTAAAAAAGAAATACGATAAACATGTTGGGGTAAATCGAGAAGTTATCCGTACTTATAATAAGACAACCATAAGTATTCTTATGGGCATTGTATAATATTTCTTCATGTATATATATTGTTTGTAATTGCATTTTTAATTGGGTTGCTGTATTTTTGAAATATATGACGTCCATATTTATTATGGGCATCTTTTTCTCAGCCACCTCGTTGGGCATTTTGCCTGTTGTGGCGTTGTATTTGTATTTAAAAAAAATAAGAAATAAAATCGAAAATTTGAAAAAAATGAAGATTTGCCGACATTTGTGTTTTTAATGCATTTTTTGAGCATAAAAAAAAACAAAAACATTTTGAAAATTACAAAAAATGAATGCTCGGGTCTGAAAGGGATATAGGGAATGATTATGATCAAGTTGGTCCAAATGCGCTTGATTAGGTTCAAGTCTGGAAAACTAGAAGACCAGAAAAGTACAGTAATTTCTCGTTGTAAACCGTGTCTTATACTCAAGCTTTACTCGGCCAACGCTGATAGGGTATGCGAAAATTATCGATTTGTTAGATATTAGAGTCTAGTTGAATAAAATTTGAGAAGTATATATAGAGTGCATGGAAAAGTCCTTTATCGTGGAATAACTCGTGAACCGTTGATCATAGAAGCATACTTCTAATTGAAAAAAATATCCTAATAACGTGTAAACCTCAGATACATCATGCATATTGCAAGGGCTTGTATAGTTATCAAAATAAAAAAAATAACTTTTTATCTGATCACCTTGTACTAAAACCCCAATTAAAAAGTTGTTGCCCTGTCACTTTTTTGAGCCGGAAAAAAATTTTCCATGTTTTTTGCGCAATATCTGCTAAGATATTTGAATTCGAAAATCGCTGAAAATGAACGAAAGAACCGCATAGACTCGCTCTCTCTCTCTCTCTAATGGACAAGCTCATTCTGAGTTTCACATATGCCGTTCTTTCCCTCATTTTCATCGCCAAAATGAGAGAGGGGATAGTGTCAACACCACCTATACAAGAAGTCCACCGCACGAAGCATGTGACGTCACTGAAGAAGATCATCTCACCTATAGCCATTAGATATACTACAAACAGGGGTAAAGATGGCATATGCGTCGGCCTGCTATATTCAATGGCTATAGGTGAGATGGTTTTCTTCGGTGACGTCACGAGCTTCGTGCGGTGGCCTTCTTCTGTAGGTGGTGTTGATAATGTACGCCAAATACGAATAATCATTCCAATGGTACCTAGGGTCGCAAATGACTCTTTCGCAAGCACATACTAACATGCAATTTAAGACGCTGGTAGCCAAAAAAGGGAGAAACAAAACAAAGGTCCTCACTGTGACTGTGAGGAAGAAATTTCCCATTTAATGTGAGCAAGGTTGCCAGATTCTGGCAACTTCTGAACTCAGGTGATGCGCGTATCTCTTCCGAATAAGTGGGTTGTGACCCTGGAATCCATTCAAAAAAATTTTTGTCTTGAGGTGTACTATCACTCTCATTTTCGTGGTAAAGTTCTGTTACAACCTGTAGGCCTATAGCTTCAAAACTAAATTTTTAGCTGTTGCTGCTAACTACAAGCTGCTTTCTATCCAATTAACTTAAATTATTGAAATTAATTCCTATCTGATATTTTTACGCATTTTCTTGAATACATTTTGAAAATTGAATTTGTACTCCATAATAATGCGCATGTCGTGTACTCTATTATAAAATTCTCAAAGAATACTGGAACAGCAAATTAATCACACAGCATTCAATTTTATTTCCATAGTAACGATATTTTTTTCCGTTCTCGGAAGTAAATTACGAGCGGCTTATATGAACTATATGCGGTGTGTCTGCAAAACATTTTTTTCCCTTTCGGTTGCATTTCCTACCGCGGCTCATACACTCATACATCTCAGCGGCATTTTTATCGGAAATAACGTTAATTGAAAATCATGGTCGTGCTTCTTATACAATTTTTAGCCATTTCAAGCCTCATGGTCCATATATTATTCGTTCTGGAGAAGATCCCATACATATTCATTCACATGATGTACATGGATGTATTCATAATCATAACTGTTTAAATGGTTTTTAAAATTATTCGTGAACCTAGACAATGCCACAATAAAATTTCCCAGACAGTAATACTTATATTACCAAACTGCGATCCAACATGTATTGAAGCCATCAAGCTCCATCTCAGCCAACATCCACCTTTCGTTTTAGTGGCATTCCGTGTTTCACTGTCTTTATTTTGACTAATCGCATCGGTGCTATTTGCCTAGTTACAGTACACTTGAACGACACCGGCAACCGAATATTCTACGAACAGCCTCACAGTTTCAGACATACTGTGCTCGGCAAGAAAACCGAAATTATCCCATTTTCAAAATGGGATGATTTCGGCAAGTTACACAATCTGTCACATGCTTTTAACCTGTGATAGATACATTTTCAGAATATATTCACATCTCACATTATAGTTACACGAAGCCAGCTCATGACTCTTGCTTTATTTCATTAGCTACAAGAAGTTTTTGTCAAAAATAGGACTCCGTTATAATAATGTGACTCGGCTGCAGAATTTCGCATAGCAAAAACCGGTTTTGGGGTATGGGTATGCAAATTCGACCATTATAATCACCTACGCTGTGCTAGCCACACCTCAAAACCGGTTTTTGCACTGGGTAATTCTGAGAAATTCTGCGGATATAAACCCGGCTGGTAGTGGTGTGGAATTGCAACTTTTCAGGTCCTTGTGCCAAAAAGATCACATTAAATGGAGTTATTATTAAAAAATCGTGCATAAAACCAACGTCAATGCTATAATGATGATTAAGTTTCTTAAGTAAAGGACGGGAGGAAGAGAGTTAGGACAGTCGATAGTTTCAAAATACTTTTTTCGCGTTACTGTCCTCTGAGACCTGTCATGGACTAAGCTGAAGCTAAACTCGAATAATTCCTAGAAGAGTTTATTTATTGCCGTTTCTCAGGAAAAGGAAATGTCATTGAAACTGATCTCTAATAACAACATGAAACGCGACAAATGCTGCTAAATCTGCTGAACGTGAAGAAAAAAGTTGAAAATGGAAGTGTTTCAATTTATATCTATATATCGACTTAATCCAGTGGTTCTCAAACGTTCCCACGCTCCCACTCCATATCAATAATTTAGCCAAGGTCCCGAAGCCGCAGTGATTATCTACTCCCACGACTTCTTTGCTTTAGCTGTTTCACTACCCAAGACTCGCTTGCCATAGCGACCATTCCCTCGAAGCTTCCGCGTCCTAGCGCAGCTTAGTACGCAGCTCTTTTGCTCTTGTGATCATTAAACCGAGGCTATACGTGGCCTAGTAATCATTTACCCGTGGCTTCCGTACCCTAGCGATCATTTACCCGTGGCTTCCGTACCCTAGCGATCATTTACCCGTGGCTTCCGTACCCTAGCGATAATTTACCCGTAATTTCTGTGCCGGAGTAATCATTTACCTGTGGCTTCCATGCCCTACGATTATTTAATCGTGGCTTCCGTGCAATGGCTAACTTGTGGCTTCAGTGCCCTAGCGATCACTTACCCGTGGCTTCCATGCCCCAGCGATCATCTAGTCCGCAGCTCTTTTTACTCTAGTGATCGTTTTACCCAAAAAAAAAAAAGGTAAAAATGAAACGGTGAATCCCCTCACGGCTCGGTTTGACTGATGAAGGCGGTTGAGAAACAATGCTCTAGTGATCATTCTTTTGTGGCTGCCTCGCTCTGGTCATCATTAACACACGGCTGTCTCATACTGGCGATCATTTACGTGCCACTCTTTTATCCTAGCGATCATTCACCTAGGCTCTCTCATTCTAGTGATAATTTACACGTGGGCGTTTCGACCTTTTCTCTCGCGTTTACCTCTCCCTTAGTTACAAGGCTGTGTTGCCCATTCAACAATGTTATAACACTTTAGGGTGCCGCCGAAAGTACCTCGAGTACTTAAGTAGGGTGGGTGCCCGGAAATATTTTAAATTTCCAAGGGTGCCACAAAATTAAGAGAAAATTAATTGGCACATTTTGTCGAATTTCTGAAAAAATAATGAACAGGCTTCAATGAAATTTGGCATAGATGCACAGTGATTTGTGATAGTAGCATTTCATTTTCCGCCATTGGCAATTTTTCACAGGTTTTCACCATGTAGGAAGGCCATAGCGTACCTTTTCGGGGCAGACTTTTCCTTGGGGCTCTTCTTGAAAGGGTTGTTATTATGCAAAATAAGCATTAATACTTTGGGACCTTCTATTCGGCTCGGGGGCCCTGGAACAGTGTGCCGGTTGCCCCAACCTAGTTACGGCCCTGCTTGTAGGGGAAAGCGGGGTTATACCGAACACCGTTATTTTCGGTTACTATTTGAATCTATAGCGGTCTGATTAGTGTTACCACCTAGTGGTGTCCGCCGTAAACTCATTGAGCGGGCGAGCGCCTTCCTAGCTATGGGTGGTGTGTGAAAAAATCAGTTTTTTCGAAAACTTTTCTTAGTAAATTGGTGCCGATTTGGATAAGAAGTAAGCATGCCCCCCCCCCACAAGGGGTGGGCTGACAAGGCTCCAGCCCTGGGGGCCGGGACGATTTTCACAGTTTTTTGCTTTTTCACGCCATAAATTCATCATAAAGGGGCCCTTGAAAGTCTGGTCAGGGGGCCCGCAAAAGATCCCAGCCTAGGGGCCATGCTCCAGGATGTGGGGGACATGCCCCCTCCTAATAAATTTTTTGAGGGTCGGAAATCCCCCTCCACTCCAAATAATTCATGAGTATACAATGCACTTTTCCGCCTCCTTCGTACAGGAATACTTTCTAACTACTACGAAAAAATTTCGGTAGTTTCTACGGGGATCTCTACCTTAAAATACGGAACTTCGGCAAAATCGCAAAAAGTACGGAAATCTGTTTTTTTTTTTAGAAACTACTTTTGTTCAAGGCTTTCTTTGAATTCAATTATCCTATCGAGGTCCGCAAAAGATCCCAGCCTAGGGGCCCTGCTCCAGGATGTGGGGGATATGGAGGTAAGTAAAATACGTTCTCGTTTAGAGAAGTGAGCTTGATATCATTTGATTCCACGTTTCTTTAGCTATTTATTAAGTAGGAAAAAAGTTTGGTTGCTGTGAACATTTTGAGGTTAGATTGAGAAATTGCCACGAGGTATCGTTTGGGGAAATTCCGTTTGTTCGGAATCGTCCCGTTGGTGTTCGGTATTGTCTTTAATGGTCTGTTATGGGAAATTTTTGTCAATAAATAAATATTACTGTTTTATTATCGCTGAAATATGGATTACTTATATTAGGCCTTAATACTACTTAATTCTACTTTATAATGTAAATGCGCTTAATAAAAAACCTGAAGATGGTGGATCAATTCCATTGTATGTGGACATTTCTACACCATCTGCTTTTGGAATGACGTCATTTAAACCAATTTCTCCCACTCTTAATTTAAAAGTGGTAAAACCTGGTTCAAGACAGCAACATTCAGTGGTTTTTACACGTACACCAAATTTAAAACCCTTTGAAGATGCATCTGAAGAAAAAGAATTAAGGAGCAAAATGAAAGAACTATAGGAAAAGATTAAGGAAATGAAATTACTAAAGAAACTTACAAATGAAGAATATAAACCCCCACGAGAGAATCTCGGAATAAAAGGAAAAAACAAATTAAGGAAGACTAATTCAAAGGTCAACAAGACTGAACCAGAAAGAGAACAAAAACCTAAGGAAAACTAAAATCAAACCCTAATATGATTTTTAGAAGTGCAGAAGAAGAGCACATGTTTTGACTCGTCATCGGAAGATGAAGATAATATCGAAGAACTGTTATGTAATGACGACGTCGATCTAACGACCTTCATGGAACCTTCTTGCACTTCAAGAGAGGGATCTAAATCAAACGACATTTGTCTTATGAATTCGGTAAGAACAAAGAACTCTGGTTCAGATGTCGTTTGTGTTATGGGTGGATGCACTCAGAGTGCAGTGGTGCAGAGACTGCAGAAAATATCATTTATAATTTTTGTAGGCGGCGTTAGGTTCTAAGCCAAATTATAAACGCTGCTGTCGATCTTATTTTTGCAATTTTTTAAGAACACGGATACAAATGTTACTTAAAGTTTTAGAACAATAAAAGTATTCAAATACAAATACAACGCCGCAACAGGCGAAATGCCCAGCGAGGTGGCTGAGAAAAAGATGCCCATAACAAATATGGATGTCATATGTTTCAAAAATACAGCAACCCAATTAAAAACACAATCACAAAAATTATAAACAATACATACACATGATGCAATGCCTATAAAGAATACTTATGGTTGTCTTATTCTAAGAATGGATAGCTTCTCGATTTACACAAACATGTTTATCGTATTTCTTTTTAAACGTGTCAATTGTGTTACAATTAACTACCTCCGGGAATAAGCTATTCCATTTATTAACAACCCTATTAGAGAAAAATTCCCTGCGACACCCTAACCTCGCATTGTCCCTTACCAATCGATACTGGTGTCCCCCTTGTATCGATTAAAAATAATCATTAGCTTTATATTCTCCTTAGTAGTATATTTTCACAGGAACAGTTGATTCTAGAGTATGTTATGTCATTTACGTAATTAAATTAGTTAACTTCATAAAAACTATGCAATTTATCCTACATTCATTGCTTAGCTGACCCCGTTGAGCCCGTTTGGTATTGCTTAGGGTGACCATACGTCCCGTATTTCCCGGGACAGTCCCAGTATTTTTTGTTTTTCTGGCCGTCCCGACATTTTGGCAAAAGTGTCCCGGTTTTTACACGAAGCCTACTTGAATTTTTATTCTTTATTGAAGTCAAAAATTGAAATTATTTCTCACCTCATAAATTATATTATGATAATTACAACTATAAATAAGAATATTTATCTCTCACATTTGTCATGATGAACTTTTTTTCGTGGAATTCATTGTAATCCACTATAATTTGCAGTAATGCTTCATTTCTCGCCATTGTGATTTTTTCATAGTTTCACCAATATTTAGCAACTTTTTTGGCGTCATTTTTGGTGGTAATTGGCGATGTCCCGTATTTGGAATCCCAAATTCCCGTACTTCTCTCGAGGAAACATGGTAAGCCTAGTATTGCCTCAACGCCATTCGGTAATGCCCCTATCCTTGGCGCAGTTCTGAACAGTGTAAGCTCTTTTGTGTGTGTGTGTGTGTGAAAATTTTTTATGAAAACTTGAGCTATAAAGTCAAATGTTTTGTGGTTTTTAGTAGGTAATGAAACAGGGTATCTACTGCAGTAAATGTGTTAATGAATTATTCAAATACTTTGAGTAATTAGAGATTTCCCTTAAGTGTTCGGTATTACCGCTCTCACCCCTATAATATACGAATTTTCCGATTATTGACTTCTAGGCAACGTCGGTATTTTCCCATATTTGGGATCCTAATTTCCGCATTTTTCTCGATGGAATATGATCACATGATTCTGACATGATCTAGTTCAGAAATTCCATTCGGGATGCGAAGATAGTATAACAGCATCGAAACACTAAACAATATCGAGATTATTATTATTATTCTCACACACACACACATAGAGATATTTTATTATTTCAATATTATTTCATAAAAGTTCACAAGTATGCAGTCAGGGAGAGCATCATAGACCCCGGACAAGTTCGGGGCCTCCCCATCCAGGGCCGTCTAAAGAGCATCATGGGCCAACGGGCCAAGTGGTTTTTCTGAGGCCCTACCTGGTAAATTCTAGTAAATTTTAACCAGATCTGATAACTATGAGGCCCCCGGGCCGTGCCGGGTGGGCCCATGCGTTAAGATGGCACTGTCCCCATCTGCCTGGAATTACTCGCATGCCCGTTTACGTCCTTCTCCCGAAAATCATACTACCAGATCTCATAATCATTAATGCCGTCCTGTGCATCTGAGGATCCCTGTCGGGGACCGGGAAGGCACATGCGTTAAGGTATCACTGTGTGCAGGGCCGCTAGGCTGGGACCTTTGGCGGACCCCCAGACCAGACTTTTTACGGGCCCCCCCTTTATAGTGAATTTATGGCATGAAAGAACAAAAAAGTTATGAGAATCGTCCCGCGCCCCACGGCTGGAGCCCTGTCAGCCCCACCCATGGGCGGAGATACGGGAGCGGGGGATGGGGGGCATTGCTCCCCAGCATTAAAGGTGGAGGCAACTGATCCAATGTATATATGAATTGACATCATCATCATCGTGCCCCCCAGACTTCCAAGTCTATCTCTGCCTATGGCCCCCACCTGACTGTGTGTATCACGACCTCTAAAAAAGGTATGGCTGACATGGCTCCAGTCCGGGACCCATGGTTTCATTCATTGGTCCTCCGTTCAAAAAGATGCTCTGGGGCGCCACTTATAAGTATCTGTTATGAAGTAATAGTCACAGGGCCGTCCGGCATCCTGGGCCCCCTGGCAAAGTGACTTTTTTGGAAACACCCTATCTGGTGAGCAGTGCCGGTTTAACGGGCATAGCCCGGGGGCCTAAGAAGAAGGGACCTCACAAAAACGAGATCCGGTTGAAATTTTCTAGGATTTACCAGGTAGGGCCTCCGAAAAATCACTTGGCCCGAGGGCCCATGATACTCTTAAGACGGCCCTGCTGGTGAGGCATGTTTAATTTCGAAAATTTCAACCCTATCCAATTTTCACGAGGACCCCCCCCGCACTCGAGTGCCCCGGACTGTTATACGTTAAGACGGCACTGACTAGTAAATCACAATTTAAAATCTCATATTTTTAATTAATTTATTGTTTCATTTGCGTTAACTGTGGCTCTCTACACAATTAAGATTCCGTGCCTGGGTGGCTCCAGGATTTTCGATGGAGCTGATTATTGGTCGATAAATTTTCAATAAGCTTCGAAAAATACAAATCTCTGAAACTTTAGGAACCTTAAAATGCCTAACAGATGGCAGCACTAAAATAATGAATATTTTTCTCTCTCCTGTAAGTAAAAAAATTTGTTTTATGTCCGTTTCTAAATTACGGAACATTAATTACTTTCAAAATACATGTTTGAATAACTGAATGAATCATGGCCACAAAATTTTACATTATATTAATAAATATTATTTATTTTTTATAAACACAATTTTTTTAGTTTTCAGCATAAAATATATTTTTCTTTCCATTCTTTTTTTTATAAGTATTCATTACCAAATTTTTAATTTTTCGAAAATGGTTTTTTGTAGATTTATTTGAAAAAGTTTTTTTCACTTAGAATCAAAAACTGTTTTGTTTTTGCACGTGAAATTAGTGAAAACAAAGTTATAGTTAATTTAAATCATCTGAAGGTTTCAAGGGCACAAAACAATTTTAAAGATTAATTTTTGTTTCACGTGAAACTAAATTTCTCAAAAACTATGCAAGATATTCTCGTGAATTTTTTTACACAGGAATTTATATAATATTTAGTTGTGCAATGGACAGGATATTATCTTGACTCCCCATGTTCAGAATTCAACATTTTACAGCTGTTCGAAAATAAAATATCGAATTTTTTCGTTAAAATACGTGTATTGTTTCACGGAAACCGCCATGTCAGAGAATATTTTGTGCACCTTTAAATTTTTAGCTCATTGCGCAGATGACAGTCATAGTAACATACAGTATATGAAAATTATTCAAATATATGTTGTAGTTTTCAGTGTACAATGAATGGGGGGGGGGGGCCCAAGGTAAAAGGTGGAGTCAACTGATCTAATGTATATGTGTATATATGAATTGAAATGATCATTATCGTGCCCCCCAGCAACAATGACTGTGCCGCCCCCCTAGACTTTCAAGTCCATCACCGCCTATGGTACAATGTCTGGCGTAAGTAATGAAAATAAGCTGATTTTGAGGATATAATACATAAAATATCTCAAAAAGTTATAGAAATATTTCAGAAATTTTACTGGAGTTCCTTATTTTATGCAGTATTATGATGGAAACCACCCATGTTTCGTAAAAATCACACTGATTTAAAAAAAAGGTGCCCCGCACGCACTCTGTTATCTTAATTTCCCTATAACTTATTATAGCTATTAGTAATTTTCTCGTGATCAAAGTATACATATAAGGTCAATCTTTCTTGTACAGCTCTGTCAGCCACCTTGTTTGGCCATCCATAGAGAGCATCAAATTTGTTTCTTCCCCACCGGGGCGTAAAACGAATAATATCCCGCCCGTATTTTTTCACATTAAAATCAAAACATTTCATTCAAAAGAACTTCATTGTCGAAGATAACAAAGACATCAAGACCTCCAGCAACGATTGCGGTTATTCAAGTCAAGTTTCTAGAACGAGATAAAAGCTCCTCAAAGGTTTATCACCAATAAAGGCGTCGCAAATTAGATAAGATTAAGATGTAAAACAACTAAACATGTCTCTTTCAGTCCACGCGTCATCATTATTGATTTTCTTTCACAGCCGGAGAGAATCATATTTTCCCGAAGAACCGCAACAAGAAACTGAAACCAATAATTTCAGTGGTATGAAACGTGTCAACTAGATGGCAGTGCTCGGATGACCTTGCAGTGCCGTGTTGAAATATTGTCTATTGCTACTGCAGCCGCCTATCGCCGTAGTTGACACACAAGAAGACTATACCTCACCACAGACAGACTCAGACAACACCCTGTGTCCAAAACAAAAAAAAACAACAGTAATAAACATCCAATCATCTTCCAATAGTTATTACTATTTCATGGGCAACATGATGATTAGTGGGTGTTGGGCAATGTAAAGAAAACAACATCGAAGATGATCGACCCGGTGGCTGCTGTCTATCACCACAAACTCCTAATGAGGAACAACAACGAGTTGCAAAGGGTGTCTGGTTGCATGTCTTCATCATAATTTTACAATACGTGTGAGTCAATGAGCTTCATTTGCATGTCAATTTCCATGTCCAGCATGTCATTATTATAATTTTTCCCCCCCAAATGTGTATTCAATTTGTGGATGATCCCTTCGGAAGTGAAAGTTTCTTTTTCACAGGAAAAAATTGGAATAATTATTACTATTATTTTTTTTACATGAAACGCGTTTTTCATTTTTAATTAATTAATTAATTAATTTTTGTTTTGGAAAACAGGTGACATGCACAATGGCCGAACAACAGGAAACGGAAATCAAAGAGGAAGAAGGTTCACAAAATGAACAGGTTAGTAATTATGCTTATTGTTTACGAAATTGTCATTTCTCGTCGATGTCATCATGGGCGTGAGCTTGTATACTTTTGTGTCGGGGCCCATGGGCCGCGGCCCCTATTTGAAACCTTCCTGATGGGTATTCGGAACAATTAATATTCAGAATTGAGGTCTTCAAACTGGTGGCCTCGTAAAAGTTTTTTATTGGGCCTACGGTCCGTAATGTTTATAGTTTTTGATTCGTAAAGACCAGGCAGAGCCGTCTTAACAGAATCATGGGCCCTGGAAAAATTGATGTCCTAGGGCCCTTTACCTAACTGGAAGTACCTTCTATCAATTTAAATATTTATTGTAGGAAACATAGGCGCCGGAACCAGGGAACTGGGGTTATTTGATCCCCAGTAAATTTTGCGGGGGGAGGGGGAAGACTGAGTTCCCTGAATAATTTCGTGAATATACAATGCAACGCACCAGAGGCGCCGACATGAGGAAAACATTGGGCAGAAAGTTGCTGGTTGGGTCGGCCCGTATATACGAGAGAAGCGCGTACGCAGGAGAGGTAGGGCTTTCATTGCATTGTTTTTTTTTGAGAAATTATTGGTAGTGGGGCCTTCCTTACAAAATGTATTGGGGGAAGGTTGCTCAAATGGCCTCAGCTCCTAGGATCCGGCGCCAATGCAACACACCATTCTGCCTCCTGCGTACGGGCTTGAGTCCCGTATATACGGGACGAATGGCGATTTGCAGCTCCTTCAATATTTTTTTTTTCCTTTTTTCATCAAAAGCCCTGTATAATAATTATTATTGTATATTTTTTTCATGTCGACGCCTCTGGTAATAAATGGCAGTACCAGATTCAGGCGTAAACTGACCATGTCATTTTTCTACATTTTGTCGGGACAGACCCCCGTCTTAACCAGCCTCCCCCCCCCCCATATCCTGAGAAAACATTTTCTACTTTAAAACTAATTTTTAAAAATAAATTTATATTGTACAAAAATTGTATAAATATAATCTTGACATCCAAAAATTTGGCATCTTGTTTTGGCCTTTGTGTTCATGTTTGTGTTTGATATCCGGACCCTCTGGTTTCAGTCTCGTCAGCCTGCATTTTTGTGGGTGGAGGGAACTTTACGGGTAAGAACCCTTACTAGGGGTTTCGTATTCTAACAGTAGTTATTTTTTCTCACCATAGTTCACATTTAATGCTTTTCACATCTATATTCTTTCGCAGCTCACTGTAGATAGGGCCTCCTTAACACATGGGTGTACCTCTGGGCCCGGAGGGGGAGGCTCAAGTGCAGAGGGGGCTTATGATCAATGCCGGAACTAAAGGGGTCAGGGGAAGGACAGCTGCCCTGGGCAGAAAAATTCGGGTGCGGCAGTTTTAGGTAGAAACAAAGAACACCGTGCGTTATAAAATTATTGAATTTTAAAGTTATTGGGGGGTGGCAAAATCATGTTACAGCCCTGCTCATGATGCGTACATCTAAATACAGTTTTCGAGAGCAATCATGTAAATAAGTAGGTTGGTATTCTAGCCAAATAAAGGGGGGGGGGGGAATCTCAAAACAGGGCCGGAACTGGGGGGGGGGGGGTAACTGCCCGGCGGCAAAATTTACGGGTGGCAGTTTCGGGTGGGAACAAAGACCACCATTATAAAATTATCGAACTTTGAAGTTGTGGGGACGGCAAAATTATGTTTGCCCCGGGCGACAAAAATCCTAGTTACAGTAATGATCAAGAAATCACTTTTGCCGGGACCTATGACGTTCTTACAATGGTCCTGACTAGCCCCCGTTATCACCTGCGACGAGCCCCCTTTTAGTTTGTTCTAACTGACAGCCCTCCGGGACCACAAGGGTGCCATATGGCCCCTGGTTAAAATCTGGTTGGCTGATACGACTGCTGTTTTGACTATGTCTTTTTCTATATAATGTAAATACATTTCCAAGAATTATTCGTTCCACGATTATTTTCACATTGAGCCCCGTGTCTGACCAGGACAGTCTTGCTCCCCACCCTCTACCATAATATTTGCCACTGTCCTGGTAATCCCTAAAATTGAAACACAACTTCAATATTTTCAATATGTTGAGAAAATACCTTTTGAACAAATTCAAGATGAACGTCTCCTAACTAAAAATTCAAATAAAAAGTAAATTAAAACTCCAAAATCTCTAGTATTGGGCCTAATATGTGGCCTCCTATTTTTTTTTTCTACCACTCAAACGGGGCTACATTAGGCCCACAAGCAGTTTCTTTGGAGTTTCAATTTCCTTTTCATTTCAATTTGAAAAACTCTGATCTTAAATAGGGTAAAATACGGGACATCGCCAATTGGCATCAGAAGTACGCACACCCACCAATTTTTATTAAAATTGTTGAAAAAAAAATAAGCGAGATCGATATTTATATATTTTTCCAATTTTTTTCATGATGTAATTTTTATATTATGAAAACGCTGTGTGTATTTACGGCTTCAGTAAATATTACAAATTCAAATAAAAGCATTGTGTTAAAAAAACTAAACAAATGTATAAAAAAAAGGCGGAGCACACAACCAAAATTGAAGAAACGTCCCGTAATATGGGACACAAGTGGATCTGTCAAATTGTTTCAGATATTTTACCGGTTCTTGGGTTCAGAAAAGATAGAGAAATTCTGCTTTAGAAGATTTCATCTTCAAGCCTATATGGTTGTAATTTTTCTTTAATTTTATTGTCATTTTTTCTGGAATTTATTTATTTGTTTTCATCAATTTGATTTAATGATAGTGTAATTTAATGATATTTGTCATTGTTGTCAAACAGATTTCACCTTGGTATTTACAAAGAGATCCGTCATCAAGTTCTCTTTCTCTAAGTGCACAACAGAAAGAGCAGATCAACAATGTCTTCAAAACTTCGCAAACATGTGCCACAGCCATCTCCCAACCTGGATTTTTAGAGGACACTTCCTATTCTAATGAATTGGAAGACATCATGGGGCCGTCATCAGCAAGGCCAGGCACCCCAGCTTTACCGGATACTAATTTCAGTGCTAATTACAGAGATGTTCTATCCCAACCACCAACAATGGTGGATGGTTCGGATGTCAGAGGATTGCCCATTGTTCCAAGGATTCCGCCAAGTAAGTCACTATTATTATTATTATTTTCACTCAGTTTAATAAAATGAAGCTGCATAGAATATTTACCTAATTAGAAGATTTACTCTTGACTAGGGCTGTCTCAACGCATAGGTCCATCCGAGCAGGGCATTAAGGGTATAGAAGAGCCTCATGATAATGAGGTTTAAAACTATGATTTTTGAGAATAAGTATGTAAATTGCTAGACAGATACTTTCAGCTAGGTAGGGGACCCCAGAATGTCATATAATTTGGGCCTATGAAGCTGTTAGACGGCCTGCTCTTGACGAGAATTAACATCGGACATTTATCAATAGTTTTACTTCCTTCTTCACGGCCACCACAAGAGAGGACCGAGTTCTCACTGAAGTCGGGTCGAAGTCCCTAGCCTAGGAAAAAAGTTAGCTATTAATATAAGCTTATTAGCTCAGTGGTTAGGTGAGAGTTTTTGATGCCCTTTTCCAGTCAAGACTTTTAGCGAAAATAAATATAATTATAATGATATATTTCAAGAAAATAAATAAGGTTGATATATCCGGGTTTTAAGCTCTGTGAAGCTAGACCCACAAGAGAGAAGTATATATGTTCCAGAAAGCCAGAAAATTTCGCAATTGGCTGCTAAATCTCTGATCTCGGCCCTAATGACCGTATAGTTAGTCAGTAAACTTTATGTAATTTCAAAGTATCATTTGAGGGAGGGTCTGCTTAAGACGAGGGGCACTAGAAGAAATGTGGTTATAAAGGGCCACACGGACGAAAAATGTTGATAAACGCTGCACTGAAATGGTCCCGGGTCCCCGTCAGAGTGAGACTGACAGGGCTCTAGCCAAGAGCACGATGATAGATAGACCTTTCAATTTTTTGCATTATAAATTTTATCTCAAAAAAAAAATCAATGGAGGAAATTCCACTTAAGTCCTCTCTGGAGAGTCGCCTCAACAACTTCATGGACCCCCGAGCAAATAGATGCTCTTAGGCCCCTAGCGAGAAGTACCAATTTACACACTCTCAAAATTCATAGTATCAAATCTAATTATTACGAATACATAGGGCGTAGGCCCATGCGTTAAGACGGCCTTTTCTCGCCAGGGGACTGGCCGCGGGTCCCGCACTTACCGTAATAATAATTTCTTCCTCAAATTCTGAATTTTCATCAATTCTGGAAAAATTCGCATTTTTATCTAAAAAGAAATAATTCTGTAATTTTATTTCTTTCGTAAATTCTAAATTTTCATCAATTCTGAATTTCCACCAGTTCTGAATTATTTCTTTCATTTATTCTGAATTTTCGTGTGGGTGCTGGAATTATCTCTGTCAATTATTTTTAATATTTTTTGTTCATTGATTCTGAATTTTTATTAGTTCTCAGACAATTTATTTCATTAGGTCCTAATTTTAATTAGTTTTGGAATTATTTCTACCATCAATTTAAAATTTTCTTCAGTTCGAAATTTTTATTAATTTTTTGTTAATTTATATTTAATTGTGTCTATCTGTGCATGAATGTTTTCAGGACCTGTATATTTTGTGATAAGGTATGAATTTTTAGACGCCGATATTCCAGTCCCACAGAATATATATAAAATCGGGGATAAGGGCCCCCCCCCCCGAAATTATTAAGAATCCTCTATCATTTTCTCACCGGGTCCCGCGTCTCGTAAGGGCAGCCCCTAATCTTCGCCTAGAGCAGTGGTTCTCAACCGGTGCTCCGCGGAGCTGCAAGGGCTCCGTGTGAACTCCCAGGGACTCCGCGGCGTTTGAGGAAAATAAAAAAAAACAGTAAATTTGAAAAAAATAATTATTATTATTAAAATTTTTGAATAATGAAAATAAGTTCACTAACTTTGTGCCTACTGGCTTAGCCCGTACAGCCTACGGGGCTTCACCATAGAAATTATATACCGGAAAGGGCTCCGTTGGTCAAAAAAGGTTGAGAACCGCGTTGAACGAGGCGGCTGAGCTTCAACTGTGTGATTTGATTCTGGAAAATTTTCATCAATTATATTCCATTCAGGAATTATTTCTTTCATCAGTTCTGGAATTATTTTTCGTATTAATTCTGAATTTTCATCAATTCTTTAATAATTTCTCTTATTAATTCTGTATTTTCATCAATTCAGGAATTATTTCTTTCATCAATTCTGGAATTATTTCTTTCATCAATTCTGGAATTATTTCTTTCATCAATTCTGGAATTATTTCTTTCATCAATTCTGGAATTATTTCTTTCATCAGTTCTGGAATTATTTTTCTTATTAATCCTGAATTTTCATTAATTCTGGAATTATTTTTCTTATTATTTCTGAATTTTCATCAATTTGGGAATTATTTCTTTCATCAATTGTGGAATTATTTCTTTCATCAATTGTGGAATTATTTCTTTCATCAATTGTGAAATTATTTCTTTCATCAATTCTGGAATTATTTCTTTCATCAATTCTTTAATTATTTCTCTTATTAATTCTTTGATAATTTATCTTATTAATTCAGAATTTTCATCAATTCTTTAATAATTTCTCTTATTAATTCTGAATTTTCATCAATTCTTTAATAATTTCTCTTATTAGTTCTGAATTTTCATCAATTCTTTAATAATTTCTCTTATTTTATTAATTCTGCATTTTCATCAATTCAGGAATTATTTCTTTCATCAATTGTGTAATTATTTCTTTCATCGGTTCTGGAATTATTTTTCTTATTAATTCTGAATTTTCATCAATTCTGGAATTAAATTTTTATATTTAATTCTGAAGTTTCATTGGTGAATAGATATTTTTCAGCACATTCTCTTATTTATTCTGTGATAATGCATGAATCTTTGGATGCGGCGATTTCCCTCCCCCCACAAAATATATAAAATCAGGTCAGTCCCCGAAATTATTTTCGCACCGGGCCCCACGTCTGATAAGGGTGGCCCTGTACTGATCCCGTTTTACAGCCCTAATATTTTGCAGTCCAAAGATTTCCCATCCATGATTAACATACAAAATAATTTCACTAATCATAAACTTAAATCGGGGGTCTTCAACATTTCAGGCACACGGCGGGTCAAATTAAAACTTCCCACGAAGCCCCCCACGGGCAATCAACTCATGTACTTTAGTGACATTTTAATAGAAGGGGGCCGATGGAGCCCCGAATTAAATAGTGACAAAAATAATTGAAGACTCATTTGTTCTGAAATTATTTCGTTCATTAATTATCAATTTTGATTGGTTCTGAAATAATTTCTTTCAATAATTATGCAAATATCTTGTTATTGATTGTGAAATAATTTCTATCAGAAATCACGAAATTATCTCTCTCTCATTGATTTATTTATGTTATTTTTTCTCAAATTCTGAAATTATTTGTTTCAAAAATTCAAAAATTATTTTTTTCAGTAATTCTGAATTTCATCAATTCTAGAATTATTTCTTTCATTAACTCTAGAATTAATTAATAATTAATAATAAATAATAATTAATTTTTTCAACCATTTTCTGAAAATGATCGGCGGAACACGACAAAATGCTCCGAGGACCACGGACAATGCGTTGAAGACCCTAACCTAAATCAACCAAAATATAGCAGCATTAAAACATCCAAAAAAATATTTTTTATATTAAAATTCTTAAAAACTCGATTCCAAAAAGAACATTTTATGCATAAAAGTCTAAATATATAAAATTTTGCTGCATGAAATTTCTCTGTAATTCGTCCAAATTGTTTATTCAGATAACGCGAATTCTTCTTTATTTTGGGAAAGCTCGAAATTCTAGAATCTTCTCGTGCTGTTATAGCCTGCGGCCATTGAAAGAACCAGTAAAAAACTTTTACTTTTCTATTTGTGGAAAGTATTATTATTATTATTATGAGAAATGAACTGGATTCCGCCCTCGGCAATGGCGCCCGATGGCCCTTTTTTTTTTTTAAACTCTCTTTTAACTTTTCAACGTGTCCTCTATTCTTTGTGGCTCTTCACCACCGGGTGCGGAGGTTGGATATTCTGTATATGGAAATTTTCTGGCAGGGACTTGTCATCAATAGGGTTCCGCAAAAAAAAAGGACTGTGTGCTCCTTGTTCCATTTTTTTTAACCCTCACTTCTCTGAAGGACATTGAGGTAACAAAGAAGTTGTAGAGAATTCTATTTTAACCGTCTATGCAATACCATCTTAACGAATGGGCCGACCCGGGCACGGCCCGGGGGGGGGGGGGGTTTCAAGAGAATTGGGGCCTCACAAAAATGAGATATAGTTGAAATTTCCGAGGAGTATGCATGTAAATTTGCCTGGTAGAGGGCCTCGGAAAAATCACTTGTCCCGGGAGCCCATGGCGCTCTAAAGACGGCCCTGCCTCTATGGCAGGGTTGCACAACCTTTTCACCCCGCCAGCCAGATATGTTGTAATTATGCCCCAGAAATACAAATTTCTGGCCTCTTGCGGACCAGAAATTTATATATATGGGGCGATCATTTAACCTGTAATTTTACGGTACATTCCAGTAATTTTCGTCGTCTCGCCTTCTTCATAAAATGAGTCCCGTTTTTCCCTTACTTTCAGCGAGGCTAACCATAAAACGGGGTGAATAGGAACGAAACTTTGTAAAAGCACACTAACACATATTTTCCTATTATATATTCAACAAAAGAATTTTCCGTTCCCAATTTATTTTTCAATTGGCTAACATGGTAACGGAAAATTCTTTTGTGAATATAATAAGGGAATATGTTTGTGCTTTTACAAAGTTTCGTTCCTATTCATCCCGTTTTACGGTACTTGTGAATTTTTGAAAACAAGAATTTAAATTATTTTCATTACTTATATAAATCGATTTCTTTGATATTTCCAATTTTGGGTTGCTGTCTTTTAGAAATGTATGGCATCCATATTTGCTATGGGCGTCTTTTTCCTCAACCACCTCGTTGGGCATTTTTCTGTTGTCGCCTTGTATGTGTATTTGTATTTTCCGATGTAATTGGGGCAGCTTCACTTTCCTTTGACAATTTTTTCGGCTGTAATTGGCAACTTTACTTGCGTTTGGTAATTTCTTTTGGCTGTAATTAGTAATTTTACCTGCACATGACATTTTTTTGCGATAATTGATGAATATCCAGTATGGATCCCGATTTCCCGTATTTTGAGGAAGAAAATATGGCCAGTCTAGGCGTTTATTGTATTGTGTATATTGATACTTTTCTACTGGAACACTTTCGTGGGCCGGAGGCTGTGCACCCCCTGCTCTTATATTTGGATATACATGGTGAATATGTTGTCAAAAAGAAATAAATGGAAGTATTCTTCTAGAATTAACGGTTCGACAGTAAAATGTACCTACGGACTTTCTTAACTAAACTGTATATTGTTTCTGGCCCGCAAGTGGCAGAAATACCGCATCTGTCCCGCGGACTAAGAAGGTTGTGCACCCCTGATTTATAGTGCAAAAAACAGCTGGGAAAAAAAAAACCGATCCTGATGGTTCAAGGTTAGAGTCCTGCCAGGCTCTTCTAGTATGGGATGCCATGGATATTTCAAAATTATTTGAACTTTACGGCTAACTATTGAAACGATCATATTTTTCGCCAATGTTGGAAGTCTGGTCAATTCTTGAACTGTCAAAACTTCGGTCATTGGGCCGTTACTTATTTTGGCCTACATCAGTAATGTGTCAACTGAAACTCAAATATACTCGCACATTTGGGCATAAACGTATCTTAGATAAAATATGGTCATGATTTAAATTATCCATGCGTACTACTTTCGGTAGAAGAACCATTTGTACTTGAGCAATATCTTGGAAAAAGCCTCGACGCCGGGAAAGTTAAGAAAAAATAGTCAAGATCTTTCTCTCAAGAAATGTTTCTGGTCGATGTAATTTTTATTACCTTGCGGATTTCCTGTTTGAATACCCAATTCCATTTGCTGTTCCTCTCCAAACATCTCCTCCATCTTTCTTTTCCCCAACATCCGTAGGCCACTCCACAAACATTTCTTTTCCCAAAAATAAAATAAAAAATCCTTACAAAACTCTTTTTTTTATTATTTATTACTATTACTATTTTTCCGCATTATTATTATTATGGTAGTGGAAGTTCTTGCCAGCACGTGCGATCTTTCTTTTGCTGTCTCTTGGTGCCATATACGCATGCGCCTACATCCTGGATTTTTTGAAGCTCCGCGAGACGAAGTTAGGTTATACTAGAGTTTGGCTACTTTTCGCGAACTCACTTTGATTCTGATAATAAAGATTTATTATTTTCGCTTGGCAGATGAAAAATTAGCGAGAGATGAGTCATGAAGAAATATATAGTTAAAGTGTCTAGTTATAACGACATTTCACAATGACGATGAAAATTGTCGTTATAACGCGAAGCCGCCTTTTGGGGGTGTGCGATAGGTGCTGTGTTTGGGGGGGGGGCACAGTTAAGATAATAATTTCTTTCGCGAACTCTGTATTTTCATTAATTTCCGAAATCTCTGCATTTTGATCTACAAAGAAATGTCTAGAATTCTGCATCTTCATAAAGAAAGAAATATTATTTCTTTCATAAATTCTAAATTTTCATCAATTCTGGAATTCTGAATTTTCATCGTTTTTAGAATTCTGAATTTTCATCGTTTTTAGAATTCTGAATTTTCATCAATTCTATAATTCTGAATTTTCATCAATTCTATAATTCTGAATTTTCATCAATTCTATAATTCTGAATTTTCATCAATTCTATAATTCTGAATTTTCATCAATTCTATAAATCAGAATTTTAACCAATTCTATAATTCTGAACTTTAATCATTTCTGGAATTATTTAATTTATTCTGAAATTTTTCATCAATTTTTAAAAATGCTTCTTTCATTTTTTCTGAATTTTCATGTGGGTGTGCTGGAATTATTTCTTTCATTTTTATTCAGAATTTTCATGGGTTCTTGGAATTATCACCGTCAATTATTTTTCATTCATCGTTTCTG
This sequence comes from Pholcus phalangioides, assembly GCF_987345545.1. Taxonomy (NCBI): domain Eukaryota; kingdom Metazoa; phylum Arthropoda; class Arachnida; order Araneae; family Pholcidae; genus Pholcus; species Pholcus phalangioides. The sequence continues at coordinate 5,015,469 of NW_028301625.1, read as the reverse complement.
AATTTTTATTAGTTCTCAGACAGTTTCTTTCATTAGGTCTTAGTTTTAATTGGTTTTGGAATATTATTTTTCTATTATCAATTTTTAAATTTTATTTAGTTCGGGATTATCATTACTTTTTTTTATTGTTAATTTACATTTAATTGTGTCTATATTTTGTTGTACAGATGTTTTCAGCATTCTGGTATGTTTTGTAATTATGTATGAATTTTTGAATGCCGATTTCCCAGTCCTACAGAATATATAAAATAGGGAGGCCCCCGAAATGATTAAAATGCTCTATCCCCACTATTATTTTCGCACCGGGTTCCATGTGTGGTAAGGATAGCTCTGTTAGAACGGACTTTTTGTTATAAGCGAATTTAAATTTACTGCTCCGTCAGGTTACAAAATTGTAGAAAGTTGCTGCTTTATCTTCATGAGAACATCTTTTTAGATCATTTCTTTCCAATATTAATGAATGAACAGAACTCTGGTCATGCAACCACCGGTCATATCCACTTTTGGCCTCATAACAGTTTATTCACTCTCTGAGACATTTTTGCATAGAATTTCGTATTATCAAAGCGATATAGTCAACCAACTGAACATTCTCAATAATTATATCGCTGCTCACTTGCATGGCTGTGTGGACTCGTCAACATTTTTCCGCTATTTTAACAGTCATATTTGTTCAGTCATTCGAAACGACTTTAAACTGTAAGTTCTGGTCCCGTGGTCTCTTATTAGTAGAGCCCGGAAGTGTAAGCATTAAAAATGGTCGAAATAGGCAGGCAAAAAAATGCTTAAAATAGGCACCAAAGAGAATTTAGAATTAACTATTATTATTTATATGCAGAAAGAGAAAATGACTAAATATCCTAATATTAAGTGTCCGAAAATTGGCTAAAAATCGGTTGCGCTTCCTCCGTTTACTGTTTCAAACATAGCTTGTAATAACTCCAGCATTTACAAAATTAAATTTATTTCATGCGAAAAATAGTGTTTGTGGTCCCTCAAGATTAGTTCAATTCCAGAGCCAGCATTACCAGACGCGGAGCCCGTAGAGGAAATGATTATGGGGTTCCTTCGAGTTACGAATGATTCTCATTTATTTGTCGCATTATATATATATTTGAACAATTCATTATCATTATCTCTAGTTGAAACAGGGCTACCCTGTTTTATTGTTGTAAAAAACTTTTTATATTCAGATTACCACATATGCTGACACATACTTTGAGGGCCTACCCGGTGTGGTCGCACCTGGCCCCTGAGGGCGTATCTGGTCAATTCAATCGAATACTACAGACCTAAAATAATTTGCCATGGTTGTCTGCAGTGCATTTGTGGTGTAAAAAAACAAAAATGCGTCCCCAATACAATATGGGCATCGGGGCCCTCTCAATTCCTGCACGGTCTGGATGAGCCAAGACCTCAACTGATGACCTCTTGGACTTTGGACACTGATCGGTCAGCATTTTTCAATGCAGTCCAATGTATCAGCATGATATGTTATAAAGGAGAAACAAACTTTTCTCAGCTTCTCATACATAGCTGCGTTTGTCTGAAATACATGCATTGATGTCTAACACCATCTGGCCAAAGCAAAGATAATGCAAGGCATTTCCAAGTTTTCTATCTCTTAGGCACCAGTGTCTATCCTCGTTGTGAATGGGGTTAGAAGTGGGGGGGGGGGGGGGCTTTCTGATAATAATTACCACCAAGAGTTAGAGATTTTAAATAAGTCGTGTTATCAAGTTCTCCATGCTCAAAATATCAAAGCTCTACAGAACAGGAGCTCTGAAATACACGAAAAAACTTAAATTAATGTTAAAATAGGCATTTATGGCAGGAAAAATTCAAAAAAGGCGTTTTTAGAAAAAAAATTCAGACATAGGAAAAAATACGCATTTATGGCATTTTGCCTGAAAACTTCCGGGCTCTACTTACTCACTAAGAGAGACAGAAGTCAAATAAAATCATCACATATCCCATGTGTATAGTGAAAAAGCCTAAAAATGGGAAGAGGGGAAATTGAAAAATTTGGCTTTTCTGTGTTCATTCTTTGTTAGAAGTATCTTAGAGTAAGTTTTACGAGGAAGATGTGCCATGATAAGTCATCATGTTTAATTCTTGAAAGAAGAGCTGTCGTTTTTGAGAATTTTTCTTTACGTTTTAGCGAATTTTCCTAATATTCAAATTCAAATTTATTCATCTACGTCATAGAATCAAGCATATCATATGTGTACCGAAAAGGGGAAAATCAAACATACAAATAACTATTGCAGAAAAATAATTACAAAATTTGAATAGCATAGATAGGACGGGGAGGTGGTAACAGCATGGAACTTGGAACAAATATATAATTATAGTATGTATATGTAATAGTTTAGTCACACATAATAAGCACATGGTGAAAAACTATGCTCTAATAAAAATGTCATTAAAATACTATTTAACCATTAAAAGTACAAAAAAAATACAAATACAAATACAACGCCACAACAGGCAAAATGCCCAACGAGGTGGCTGATAAAAAGATGCCCATAAAAATATAGATGCCATATATTAAAAAAAAAAATACAGCAACCCAATTAAAAATGCGATTAATAAAAATTACAAATAATATATACATTTGATAAAAATTATACAATGCCCACAAAGAATACTTATGGTTGTCTTATTCTAAGTATGGATAGCTTCTCGATTTACCCCAACATGTTTATCGTATTTCTTTTTAAATGTGTCAATTGCGTTGCAATTTACTACCTCCGGGGGTAAGCTATTCCATTTATTAACAACCCTATTAGAGAAAAATTCCCTGCGACACCATAACCTTGCATTGTCCCTCACCAATCGATACTGGTGTCCCCTTGTAAAAGCAGTCGATTGGCGGTGTACTAAAAGTTGATTATTTGATTTACATTGATTTATTTTAATTTTTTACGCATGTTCTTGATTGTATGTGTTATTCTATGCTGGTATAAAGTTTTACATATCTTTGATACTTAATTTTTTGTAAATTTAAAAACAAAATGCATTAAAAACAGCTTGTGCGCATGGTAAAATATCATTTCTATTATAGCATAGTTCTTCACCAAGTTAAAAGGTATCAGCATAGGCGGAGATAGTCTGGGGGGGGTACGGTCATTATTGCTGGGGGAGGCATGATGATGACGATGTCAATTCATATATACATTTATACATTAGATCAGTCGACTCCACCTTTGACGCTGAGGGGGCAATGCTTCCCCCCCCCCCACGCCCTCCCGTATCTCCGCCCATGGGTATGAGACCCCTAAAGGTTGTAAGTAGGTTTTGTAGTGTGGTCTCAGGAGATTTTTAATTGTCTCAAACATAAGAATTGAGATGAAATAATTATACAAAGTGGGATAGGTAATGTTTTATAAAAGATGAGCTTCACCAATAAGAATATGCAGATTACATATTTATATTATGCGTATATAAATCTCCTCTGTAAAACAGAAAGTTTGTTAGTATTATTTTTTGGTAGTTCTACCCCAAACCAGATGACAATAAGTGAGAGACAGAAGAATCATTGTATTATAGAGGAGTAGTTTAATTTTCCAAGGAAGAAGAAAAGAGATGTTTCAATTCGCTGTAACTGAATATTTTTTGTATCTTTAGCGTTAGTTATTTAGCAATCACTTGAAAATCATTCGATGTAGCAATATTTTCGTTATAAGCCGAACCCGTTCTATCGGACTTTTACTGTACTTATATTTTCGAGAATCATCGTGATTGATTCATCATGAAATGTTCAAAGTTCATCTTCGAGTTAACTACAATGAGATATCTGTATATTCGGATGATAATCATCTTTAACTCCATAATTTAATTGAATGTTTCTTTCACTGTGTAATAATTTTTCCCCTTAACTCGTCGGCCTTGAACTTTTTGAATACAATTTATGAACTTCAGTGCCATCGCATGTAAATTATATGATTGTTTTTACCACGAAAAAAACCGGCTGATTGTGGTTTTGATTATAATGAGTTATCTAATGATGTGTCAGAAACGAGATACCCTAACTCTTGAAAGTTTTACTTTACTCCAGTACTGTATAAGTTTGCCCTTCATGTTGTTGGTTTTTCTGTTAACTACCTAAGTTCAAAAAAAAGTCTTACTAACTTTTCTAGTTGTTGAAGGGGAGTTATGTTTAGGTTGGTATACATTCTGGGTGTTTCTTGTGCGTGGTTGAAGAACAAAAAATAAAAACAAGTAATGTCTGCCAGCTGACTGTGTGGAGTCACTGGCGATGTCTAGAAATAAGCTCGTTTTATTTTAACGAACATTGGCCGTGTTATTTATGTTTTTATTTGCAAACACAGTCCACAGATGCTTGTTGACTTATAATTATGGTGGTGTGAATCGATGTTACACAGAATAAAACGAGAAAAATTGTATTTTTTACGCTTCGGGGTGCTGTAACCATACCCGTTGTATTGACGAGTTGTTTGGAAAATGTGCTATCTGTTCATTCCATAAACACATAACACTTCTTTTTTCAGAGGGTAAAAAATACAGTAGACGCCGTTATTAAAATCACGGATAATATTATCATTCAGGAATTGTTATCACTTTCGTTAAGAACAGAACAGGCCAGTATCACAACACGGAAAAAAATTCGTGAAAGGTTATCAGGACTTGGATTAATTTTTTTCTTTTTCGTTGAAATATTTTTTTTTTTGTTGCATAATTTGGAACTAAGGTTGATAACCAGACATAACTATAAGTTATAGTTTCTAATTTGCAAGACTATAGAATAAGAGGTCAGAAGGCACTCCTTATTGTTCAAAATTCCCGTACTCAGTTTACAATTTCCTAATCGGGCCGTAATGTAGCCGCTATGATCCGTGTACGTGTGACGCTTCTTTTGCAAGGGATTTCCTATAGTGAAGGCGTGTGTAAGGTAAAAAAAAAAGTCCCTTTCTTCTGTTCTTGGTCAGTTTCTTTCAACTGACCACATTCAGAGTTCCTCGACCGAAACACTTTCACAAGGGATCAATGCAATACATTATAAAAAGTACCTTCATTCGTGATACACATCTGACTGTTCCGTTCTAACTTCTTGCAATTTCTGAATAAAAAAAAAAGATTTTAGCTTGGGGGGAAGTCCTGTTTTATATAGAACAATAAGAAAAAAAAATGCATGATTTACCATTTTGAAACCTGTTATGTGGGAAAGGAAAACGGAGTTGTCCCGTTTCAACGCTTCGTTTGATCAAACGGGACATACGGTCATCGTACTTACAACCGGAATTTTTTCGTATATAGTTATCAATCGGTTATTGTTATCAGAGACCAAGAATCCGATTTGATCCAATCGAGTGGCGTGCACTGTATTTATCAGACATTCTGTACAGAATTTCAGAATTTTTCGAAAGAGAAAAATCACTAATTTCAATATTCTTTATTAAATCTTACATTATGGATGTCAAACAGAAATATTATATAATCTATTTTCTAATATTTTCTTGGGCGGCGTTGTACTTCGTAGCGGTTTCTATAGCGCTACTTATCATGAATATTCTCGCAGTTTTAGCTATCGTATGATGAAGAGAGAATCGCCGAAAGATCAAAAATTATTGATGCAGATGGAATAATTATAAAATCGATACGCTATTGTAAACATTCTAATTTTCACCAAGTATATTCCGGCTGAAAATAATTACCAGAAACATATCTGGTGAATATATATAGATTAACTTGAATAAGGATTTGGCGTTGTGTATATCCTTCATCTATATACCTAAATTAACATGTCCTGACATATTGAATCATCATCGCCGAGCCGAAACGGCTGAAGCTATAAATATCACAAATTTGGTCAGTAGTTTCATTTTATAATGTAGGAACTCACTAAGAAAGTTTTTTTTTCAAAATTCAACCCCTAAAGTGGGTCATAAAGAGAAATTCAAAGTTTTTATGAAGAAACGCTGAAGCTATAAATATGAAATTTGGACAGTAGTTTTACTTTATAATATAGGGACTCACCAGGCCCGTAGCCAGAAATTTCGTTCGGGGGAGGGGGAAGCCAAAGTGATAGAACAATAGATTTTCCTTTTTTCGGTCATTTTGTCACATTTCGGGGGGGACCAGACCCCCAAGTTCCCCCCCCCCCTCCCCGCTGCGGCCTTGGGACTCATTAAAGCCCCGTTTACATGGGAAATGGAAAAAGCTGGTTTACATGGACCGGCACTTTAACCCCACTTCACAGATGTCGTCAGAGGTCACGTGGGTAGGTTGCTTCAATTCGCCGTGCAAAGGATTATAGGAAAGGAGCTTACACTCCCCAAGTGTCGCAAATAAAAACGGAGCGATTTCTGCTCCCCATTTCTTTCCCTACGAGGGAAAACAAAATCGTCAAGTGAGTGCCAGCACTCCCAATGCTACCGCAATATTGCACATGTAAATGGGGCTTATAAGAAGGGAATTTTCAAAATTCCGTCCCTAAAGGAGTCATAAGAGGGTTCAAAGGTTATGTATAGAAATCATCACCGAGCTGAAATCTCTGAAGCTATACATATGAAATTAGGTCACTTTTATTTTATAATGTAAGGTAGACACCTTCAACCCGTTGTTCGCGAGCACCACGGTGCTCCCTGAAGCACCCAGAGTGCTCGATGCTCGTGTCTGATTTTGTGCTCCCGAGCACTTCATCAACGTCCCAAGTAAACACCTTGGACAAATTGCATTGAAGGATTGAAATCATCCTGATTTCATGCATTGGAATGTCAAACTTTTTGTAAGGATGCTGCTCTTTTGATGATTGGTACAGGCAGTGCTCGTGACTGGAAAAAGGTTGAAGACCTCTGATGTAGGGGTCACTATAAGAAGGAATTTTTCAAATTTCCACCCCTAACGGGGTCAAAAGAGGGTGAAGAAACGCTGAAACTATAAATATGAAATTTGGTCAGTAGATTTGTTTCATAAGGTAGCAGGGGCGTAGCCAGAAATTTCGTTCGTGGGGGGACCACTTTCATTTCGGGGGGGGGGGACCAAAGTGACAGAACAATGGATTTGGCCATCTTTTTCTCTTTTTTCGGTCATTTTCTCACATTTCGGGGGGGGGACCAGACCCCCAATTCCCCCCCCCCCCTCGCTACGCCCTTGTAAGGTAGGGACTCACTAAGAATAGATTTTTCATAATTCAACCCCTAAAAAGGTCTTAAGGAAGAATTTTCAGATTATACCAAAGCTGTGAATAACAGCTAGTTTCTAAGATATTTCGAGAAAAAAGTTTACATACAATGTTTGCTAGATGGTATAAGGATTGAAAAGAAGCTTGGAAACGTTCGATGGCCTCATAAAAATGGCATTGGCATTACACAAATAACATCGTATTCTTTGTAAGTCTGTATTTTAACCCTCTTGCATAGGCCCTATAAAGCAATTTCTACTCACTTTTTTATTAGTTGGTTAATCTTATTGAAGATTCTGTTCATATTTTAAAAATATAATTCTTCGTAGTTTGAGAGAATAAAAGCCACAAATGTTTAAAATTGCGTGTTCATCGTTGGAACGAGTTCGTGTAGAAATTCTTTGGGCTATGAAATTTTATATTTCTCGTGGAGATTTTTCGTGGAAAAATGGCAACGTGAAATGTGACAAAATATCGAAACGAATTATTACTAACCGTAGCATAAGTTCTCAAGATTTTCGTACGTGATGTGAATTGAAAAATACTCCAGTATGGCTTCGATTGTGCGCATTTTTTCTTCGGAAATATATGTATTTTTTATTTATCTCTCATAATGCAGTACATCTAAAATTGATAGTTTCTATGATGGATGCAACCGTGGGCGTGTTGAATATCGTATTATCAACAATTTTCTTCGTATCGTGGGAATGAGAAACATTCGTGGGAATATAGCACTTCCAAATACAACAAAAACAATGTACTACCAACGCGTTGAAAAGATTGTATTCTTAGAATCTTTAGATGTTTTTATCGAGTTAGGATTATATTCTGAGATTGATTTCGATGTGAGATATTATTATGAACAGCTGTTAGTGGGTTGTTTCTTTTTTAATCTCATTTCCTTTATTTTAGTCTTTTGACGGTGTCGAGGGAAAAGTCCATTTGTTATTATGGTGGATAAAGATAGATTATAAGCGACCGAACGATATATTAAAGGGAATTCGAACTGAGCGACGATCGTTTTGCGGTTGGTGGTGCGTGTAGGTAGTAGCATCATCTTCGTGATGGAATGTTTGTTCACCTGAAATATTTTATAGTAGTGTGAAGATAATCACTTTTTAGACATTCGTTCTTATTACATCTACTTCGCTTCACACTCATCGATTGTTGTTGCTTCTTACTCGTATACCTACTACACAGTCGAAGCTCATTATAACAACCCATTTCGTTCCACGGAAACGGGTGGTATAGTTTGGGACGTCGTTATATCGAACGTTTTAAAAATCATAAAGTTTAGCTTCTCCGGAAAATTGTATATAAAAATTCGTTCATTTTGTTATAATGTTGCAATGAAAATGTATTGGCTGGAAAAAAAGTTAAATAAAGTATGAAGATTGTACCAACGTAAATACTATATATAGCCGAAACATACATTTATTTTTCACAACATGCAGAAAAAGACAGTAATAAGTTCACTTGCCTGTATCCAGTATTTTGCCATTGAAAAATTGCGTAATGAAATTCAAAATGAGATAAAAATCACGTGGGAAGTAGGAATAAGCCACCATGTGAGAAGTTTCTGGTGATGGCAATAGTTAACCAACGGGCTTTCTGCATAAGTGACAACGCTTTATCTTTAAACCATCTATGTTTCATACCCTTTTTTCTCCTATATCAAAGGTCAAGATCAAAGATACTCAACGACGGATTTTGTCCTTTTTCCTTTTGCAAAAAAAAAAAAAAAAAACGGAGGGCCCAGCTTAGTTCGGCCATTGAAATGGATTGAAGGGCATTTTTATGCCGTTATTTAATCTATATTTGATAAATTTAATCTTGTATCCACATGTAATCATATATATTGTAATTAATCACGCAGTTCATTAGAATGAACATATATATACTCTGTTGTAACTATTAGGTGCAGGATTCCACACTTTTTGTCAATTATTTGCTCAGATAATTGCGGTTAGATTCTGTAATTGAATATGAAATGTGCTCTTGAATTCCGATACTTCACCTCCTTCGGACATAGCTCTACAAATTCCAAATTTCTGTGATAAGTAAGCCACAACTTATCGAATTCATATTTTCTAAAATGATCTCATTAATTTGACATATACTGACTCTCTGAGTACAGCATAGGCTGTAAATTTTATTACCTTTTATTGACACGCCCCTTATACACGTACACTCACACACTCAACCATCATATACAAACAAAACTTAACTTCTTAACTTCTTCATCCAGCTCGTGCGGAGCAGCATCGAACAGGGAAGCTTATGGGAGTCTTAAAGACTCGGTACGCCCTGAGAAAATGTATCTACCTCAGTCAGTCAGTCAGTCAGTCAGTCAGATGAAAAATAATATGGTATAGATAGGAAAATTTTTGGAAATGTATTGGGGTCGTTACATAGGCATGCGCAGAATTTTTTCGAGGGGGGGGTTCAGATTTTTTTCCTTCTGGGGGGGGGGCGTTCACGTTTTTTCCTGCAAAATAGCACTATAATCTTTTCTCGGGGGGGGGGGGAGTGTAGAACCACCAAAACCCCCCCTTTGCGTATGCCAATGGGTCGTTATAGTGGAGCGGTCGTTATAACGAGCGTTGACTGTACATCGTTTATGGCCTTTTTCTATCCTACATTCATAACCTTAGGATTCATCCAATCGAATGTAGAAATTGTTATCGCAGGGAGTCCCCCCATCGAGGGGTTAGCTCACCAACCTCTCGATGAGTATAAAAAACAAATCTGCCGTTCAGAATCGGCAATAAATTGTAGGTCCCGGTCTAATTAGCCTTCGTGTGCAAAAAAATGACCGTGGTGTGACAAAAATGATCAAATGAATGATCTAATCGAATGTGATGAATTTTGGTCCATACAAAATAGATCTGTGCTCAGGTGGCAAAATGTTATAATTCACTTTTTTCAAAGTTTCCAAGATGAAAAATTGTAAAGAGCATTTCGCCAACGTGGATTCTGTGGCATTTTGATTTATTACAATTTGCTTCTGTTTTTTTTCTCATAAACTGAAAGAGAGACTTAAGACATTTTGCCACCTTCTAAGAATAAACGAATGAGACTCTGGAATGCGAAAAACACTTTTTTTTTTGGAAAAGTGACTTATAACATTGTCATCTGAGCACAGAAATGATCTCATGCATATTCATTCTAATTAATTCATCTGTTATCAACTTGGTTGGTCATTCTTGACCGAAAAAAGAGAACAGAATGCTCGGTTTCATTTTCAAAAAGGTCTCTTCGCATTCTCGTAAAGTCATTCTTCCGCTTTTCCGAGGCTTATTTCGTCCTCGACTGGAGTACGCCGTAAGATTTTGGAGACTACAGAGGGCCACAGACTTGGTTGAGGGGGTTGAAGAGAAGAGCTACGCATGCTCTTGCTGGCACACGAGGCTTGAGCTATGAAGAAAGACCCAATTTCTTGAATATGTTTACATTGGAAAAACACAAGTGTTGGGGGATATGATCGAAGTGTTCAAAATTTTCAAAGGGATGGATGGGATGGACCATGAGTTATTAATACACCGTCAATCAACTGCTTCGACAAGGGGACACCGGTATAGTTTAGTAAGGGACATTTCCAGGTTGTGGTGTCTCAGGAAGTTTTCTCTAATAGGATTGTCCATAAATGGAATAGCTTATCTCCGAGAGTTGTGAATTTTAACACAATTGATATATATATGTACATAGTAGGATAAATCGAGAAACTATCCATAATTAGCATAAGACAATCATAACATTTTTTACGGGCAGTGATTTATATATTATTAATTTGTTTTGGTGATATATGCTTTTATATTGGGTATTTTGGTTGTATTTGACATCCATATTTTCTGTGGGCAAATTTTTTTCACCGACCTCGTTGGGTAATTTTCCTGTAGTGGCCTTTGTATTTGTATTTGGTTTTTGTTGCTGTTCCAAACTGTATCATGGTTATATTTCTCATGTTGAATCAAATAGTTAATAGTAGAAGTTATCGAATAGCAGTTTATTTACATACTTTCATCTGGGCCTGATTCCGCTCAGGGCCCCCATAATTTAGGGTGGAGCCTTTTTTTATGATATATAGTCAAACTCGGTTATAACGACATCAAAGATTCCACAAAAATATTAAAAATTGCGTCAAATTTCCATATTTTAATATACGAAAAATATAATCAGATGCAATCACATACTGTACACAAACAAAGTTTTTGGTTAATTTTCGTTTCATTTATTTATCTTAGTTGTTATATCTGATTTTTGATTAGTTTGATCATACAGGGTGATTATAAAAAAACTATCCCGATATATGGGCGCATAACTATCATACCATTCACAGAAACTGAATGAAATTTTGGCATAAGGTATTTTGAGGTATGCGCTCAAGAATGATATGGAAAAGAACAGTGTCACTCTACTCTAACAGTTACGGTTACAGTGAGAAAATTTCGAAAATATCAAATGGCAACACCAAGTTTTTTGTATTGGAATGTGATCTCCATTGTGAAAAACCCTAAATAGCGTTCGAACGGCAACTGTAGCATGAAAATCACCGGCGGTAGATAGGCTAAAAGTGAGGACAACCAATAAGGACAGAGAAGCAGCATAAAATAAAGCATTTTATTGTGTTTCACAAATTTTCCACATGACCTTGTGGAGGACTAATCAGGCTGGGATTTCAGCCGAAGAAACGGTGTGACGAATGAAACGAACATTAATGCTCTGGTGCACGGCAAAGTCCTTTTTACTTTTTCCTTGCCTAGCTCCGGAGATTTTCGTGCTACAGGTGCCATTCCAACGCTATTTAGTGTTTTTCAGTATGGAGATCGCATTCCAATACAAAAAACTTGGTGTTGCCATTTGATATTTTCGAAATTTTCTCACTGTAACCGTAACTGTTAGAGTGACACTGTTGTTTTCCATATCATTCTTGAGCGCATACCTCAAAATACCTTATGCCAAAATTTCATTCAGTTTCTGTGAATGGTATGATAGTTAGGGTCCCATATGTCGGGATAGTTTTTTTATAATCACCCCGTATTTGATTTATAAAAATACGAAAAATTCGGATCACAAGTACAAGACATCACCGAATCTCGCCAAAAATGTTGCGAATTGCTGGCGAAATTGCCGAATACAGATATCAATAAAACAACTGACAAACTTTTTGCTTCAATATGATGAGCTTTAGTTCTAGGCATTTCTTGAGTTAAATGGCATAAAAAACGGAAGCAAGAGCACGGAAAATGTGTCGTTAGATTCGAAGTCATAGCAGTTTTATTCAGTCGTTGAAAGGTTCTTCAACATTATTCTCAATGAGTACCAATAATTATTGACGTTGAAGCCGAGGAGTCGTTATAACCGAGTTTAACTGTGCATTCACTAACCAAACCTCTTTACCCTAGTCATGTTAACTTCTCATGTTGAAGTCATTCCTCTATCTTCCATTCTAGCAAGTAATCCTGTTTAAACGCATTTCGGTTCATAATATTTTCTAGTAGGATATATTGTTAGCACAGCTTTTTTCTTTGATTATTTTTTCATACCATAGTCACGTTTTATACACATGAAGGCTAATTAGATCATGACCTTCAGTTTAAAGCCAAACGCCTGCTCAAACTCTTCCATGCTCTATCTGGCTACACGCTGACCCAATACCAGCAATAGCTGGTGTTAACTGACCACACGCTTCAAGTGTTATAATCACTTCACTGAAATTCGAGGGAAGCCATTCAGGTAAACTCGACTGATTCGACACGGCCTAGGGTCATTTTGCGGCCATCTAAAATATCCGTATGCATGGCCATGTAAGAATTCCAGAGATAATGAGTTTGAAACTAAAAATAATGAAAATTCGACAAAAAATTCGAAGCTAATGTAAGAATTACAAAACTAATGAGAATTTGGAACTAATGTAAGAATTACAAAACTACTGAGAGAATTTGGAACTAATGTAAGAACTGAGACGCTGAGAGGCCCTAATACGCCTAGAGACGTACTTTAGCCTAGGGAGTGTACGTTATAGTTTTTTAATTTTTTCACTGTTAATTCACTTGAAAATTAATGTGGTGGCATACTAAAAGTTCTGCTGGGGAAGGTAATTGTATACATTATCTCCGGCTCAGCAAACATATATTTTGCCACACGGGGTTCCCTGAAAAAGTCAGCCGTTGCAAAGCACCCCCCCCCCCCCTCAGCCCGAGAGGAGAGCGCCGGCAGGACCCAGCAACGGCCCGGCAGAACAGCCACTAGCCGAAGCTCCTCTCTACGAGACCACGACGTCCTGTCGGACCAAGAGTATACCAGGAAAATGCTTCCCAGACCGTGATTCCGCCGCCACCCACTTGAACAGTTGCCATGGGACATGCCGGCTTCGTGCTGCTTGCACCACACACGGATTCTGCCATCAACGTCATGGAAAAGAAATCTGGACTTGTCAGACCAGGCAACCTTCTTCCATTCATCAAGTGTCCAATTGCGGCGTTCTCTAGCCCACAAAAGCCGTTTTCTTCGGTTTTGCAGCGAAATGAAAAGGACTCTTGTTGGTTGAAGGCAATTAAAACCAATTCAAGATGCGTCTTGTAGAGCGTACGGGTATGCTTTGCGATGATCCTGAGTTGTATTGCGCTGCAATTTGTTACGTTGTAGCTCTTCTGTTGCTGCACACAATGCGTGTCAGTCGCCTGGCTCCTCTTTCGTTCACAAGCGATTTCCGCTCGAATTTTTTTGGCGTAGCTGCCACTCTCTCTGAAGACTCAATATACTGTTGTACGAGAAAAGCCAAGAAGGTTAGCGGCTTCGGAGATACTGGAACCCCCCCCCCCTTCTATCGCCCACAATTATGCCACGTTCAAAGTCACTCAAATCTCTTGTTTTCCCAAATGCAACGTTAACTGGTATGCATACAAACTGATTACAATACAATTTACATTTCAACATCTTTTAAAATTTCTGATCTTATGTACAGTAGACTGATGTATTTAATGGTACAATCTATTTACAGTTTTGTAATAGGAGTTATCAAAAAATGGGCACAAGCAAATTATTTAATAAGAGATATTTACTGGATTTACCATTGAATTCCACACAAAACAGCTTTTTATACACAAATTTTTTTCTCGAGAATAAACAGAAGTGAATTATTTAATATGATATGAAGATATGAATCATTTACTCGCTTCGCTCATAACATTGCTAAACATATTACACCTCAAAAGAAAAAAGAAAGAAACATAGACTCATACCATTTTGTAAGATATAGAAATTTACGAACAGAAGAGCATGTTCAATGCGAATCTTAAAAATGAAAATATCTGGTTAAAAAAAATTGAAGTATCTGCTTTTCTGGCTGCAAAATCAGTCCAGAGGATAACATATGCCTGGTATAGTTATGGAAATATGTTCTGCAATTCAAAAATTTTTTGCGAGACAATATATGTATTTCAAGTTAATTTTATAAGAACAGGTGTAAAATGAAGATACAGAATACAAATTACTTATGCGTGGTGAAATTATGAGAAAAGTGTTTTACAATTGAATTTTCGCAAGACATCAATATATGCATGTTTCAAACTATAAGTATCTATACGGGAGCATTTACAAAAAGAAAATAAAGAATACATGTTACAAAAACTTTTTAAAAGGAAAAAAAACACCTGCTTGGTTTACAGTATATTGCCGATACGTTCGGGGAGGAGGGTAAAAAAGTTGCCATAGAGAGGGGGCCTAGTACGAAAATAATGACGGGAGCCTCTTGGCTTCACGAATGATTTTTGCTAATTTCTTAATACTGTATTATTTAAATTTTCATATTTGAAGTGCAGCCATTTTGTTATTTCATTACAAAATAAAAATTTATATTTTATTATGGTCCATCACCAAGCGTGTGAGGTGCAGTTACACCTGTTGTACACACCTGAAGATAAATCTGTGTGTTTGTTAATAAGTCAGAAGACCTAAAGCACCATGAGGCCTCTGGGAAGAGGGATTTCTAGGAGACTCTGCCTAGTTAAAAAAATGCACCTGCGTACCAATTTAATCTATCTCCAAAATCATAGTAACGCCTATGCACGAATGTGAAGAACTGATAAATATTGTGCTTTTTCAATCGATATTCAGAATTCCTAGACGATATATCAAAACTAATGAATTCAAAAATATCTCCTCACTTCGTTGTCGTATAGAATGGACGATAAAGTAAAAAATTTCTACGATATAATGCTAAAGGTTAACAAGCTATCCAACTATATTGCTTACGTTTTGTCCTTTTAGGTGAGATATCTCGTTATGTTTTGGACTTCATAAAAAAGTAATGTGGTTATA